>NC_053018.2:15870616-20670616 GCF_016746245.2 Drosophila santomea
GGATGTTATTGTCCTTCTTCAACTTGAAAAGTCTTCTGTGGAGCTAAAGTTGTTCAACTATATCTATATTGCTTGTGCTTACAAATGGTGATTTCGTCAGAGTATAATAGCTGTGGTGTTAAATCAAAATATATATTCTTTAAGTGTTTTGCTGGTTTAAGAACTACGAAAATCAATTCAGAAATAGCTTGAGAATAATATAATAACAAATTTTGCTAAAAGTCGTGAAAGTCTTTTCGAAATGAGTCATTTGAAATATGAATATATTATTGCACCGACTCAAAAATCAATAATAGATTGTTAGTTCAATGACTCATTTAAAAAACTGTTTCCACTTTGCAGCTAAATAAAAATCGATAAGGTAGCGAAAAATACTAACAGATATTTTTCACCTAGAGGGAAATGTAGGAGCTTCATGCCAACATTTAAGCACAGATCACGATATCGATAAGTTAATGTGCCATCTGTTCCAGCGAGGCCACAAAAGGCAACCAAATAGTAAACAAAGACCGGAAAACTTGCTGACATTTAAATAAATTGTTAAGCATTAACCAAGTCTAGCTGACAAACTAAACAGATGAGGATGATTAGACGAGGGAAAACTCAATGGCAGGGGAAGCAACAATGGGGGCGGCACACACATGGAAAATGGCAAAGAAATTGCTGCAAATCAAATTTGATAAACACAAAAAACAGGCACAGGGTGATGGAAAAAATAAACACAAAGGAAATGAGGGGAAAACTGACAAGAAAAAATGGCAAAGTGTGCCGGGACTGACAGGACGAAAACGAGGACGATGAGCGGCGGATGGCCAGCCGGAAAAATGTTTTATTGCTGCCATAATTTTGAGTGATAAGTGACGAAAAACAGCCGCGTGGAAAATCAATCGATGAGAGTCCGTAAAAAAAGCATCCATGGGATTATTTATGCATCATTTTTTCCCATCCGCTGATAGATTTCTCCTCTTGTATCGGCTACAAGTTAATGGGCTAACGTTTAATAAAGATTGATCGATATTCCGATAAGGTTAAGCTATTCTGTTGGTTAGTTTTTTGGTACAATATTACACTGATAAGGGGAGGATGTACTCAAGCGATGGGAGAGCTGATTAAGATGTACATTTTCGACGTTTTATAGCGAATGAAATAGAATGTAAATTCATGATTAAATTTAGATACTTTACTTTACGTAGTGGCCAGCTCCGTTCTCTTACTCTTACTAATTTACTGACTCTTTTGCTTTTGTGCTGAATTAACTTTTTTCCCAAAAAGAAACGATATTGCTGCGTCACAGGGTATCAATAAAATATTTTCTCATGCCCGCCCTAAAAAGTCAACCAAATTTGGAGTCCTTTAACCCTAATTTATGCGCGCGAAGGTGACAATTGACGAACTCCTTTGAAAGAGCTGGCTGCGTCCTCCCTTTTTTCTGGTAATAAAAATATCCAAGTAAAGTCTCTTTATTAGCTCGCCGTAAGCCCTTTTCGTTTGCTCCTTTGTTTGCCAAAAAAGAGTACAAATATCAGGCGATGGGCAACAACTTGTTACATTTGTCATGCGATAATGTCAATTTTGACAGCTGCGCAAAAGGATTCTCGTTCTCCGCTGCGCCTGCGCAAGAATCTTTGGTCCTTTTTGTTTAGTTTTATGGTCGCTCAAGGCAACTTTGTTGTTAATTTGACGCGCTCACCGACAATTTGAGTGCCTGATTCTGGATCTGCTTCCATCTCGGCTGTTATGGAAATAATTTTGTCTTAGTTTTTATTGGCAGTTTAGCGGAACAAAGGACTGCTGTTGACTCTTTTTATTAGGCGGGCCCAAGGACTGGCAATTATTTACACTAATCAGGCAGTAGACTTCCAAGGTGGTTTCACACACATATCCGCACATGCAACCCTCAGCTACCTTCAAAGACATTTTGTATCTTTTGTTTTTCGGATGTTGCGTATTTTGACAATGTGCCCACAGTTTGCTTTGTGTGTCCTTTGTTCTGCGAAGGGTTTTCTCCTGGGTCCATAAAATTCGCAACAAAGTCAATTTTGAAAGTAATCGGTATACCTGATTCCCTTATTCCAGTGGATCTTAGAAAATTGTGTTTTCGTAAAGGGATTCGTTATGGTTATCCCATTTCTTGCCCCAGAAGGCAGTACCGCAAATTTTCTATGGTTTGTTGATATCCCGTTTAGGAATGAAATCGTTGGTTGACTTTATGAGCGGATCGAATGAAGGCTTTGAGGAGGCAAAGCAATAGGGACAAGATTCTAAAACCAGAAAATTGAAAGTTTTGAATGAAAGAAAGATAATGGATATCTACTTAATTATACCATCGATTCTAAGCTGTCTAAAGTTTCTGTGTTTAGTTTCTAAGTCTAAATTCAAGTCAGAGTGGAGAATGGGAACTTACTGACCTTGCAGTTGGCAAGAAAAGAACATAAGAACATAAAGCAAACCGCTTATTTAGTATGATTACGAAGATTACATTCATCACGCTTGAGAGTCAGTTTTCTCCTCCACTGCGTGCAAACATCCAGTATTTAATTAAAAGCAAATGTTTTGCTTGATTTTATGCCCGAAATAAACTTGAGCGCAACCTAAGCAAATAACATTGCAATGGCCATTTATCACTTGCGGCATGGGGCTAATCCTTTTCGGCCAACTAACTTGCACCGTATATCATGTTTTATGGGCCGGCTAAGCAACTGGCGCTAAGCTTTTACATGGAATCCGGGGGAGGCTCGTGTCCTGGGTAAATAACCCATCGATCCGTGTTGGGCAACTGTTACCGAGTACTTTACACCCATATCCCAGTCCCCACCAAATTCTCGAGGAACCCCAAGTCGGCGCTATGTCTACAGACAAATTGCCATAACCATAATGGCAAACGGCCTGCCGAGGGGATATTTCGGCTGCTGTGACCCCATAAAAAGATGATTTCATAGACATTTGCCCCACTACATACGAGTATATATGAAAAAATAATAATAATACAAGATAATAATCATAACCATAATTGTTATATTGATGGAATGTTACGATGACACCGTCTACGCACTATTTCCGTTTTACTGCCCCGCTAATGCACAAGGACACTATATTTTGATGGACCTTTCGATACATTCGCTGAGAAGTTCCCATGTCTGGCTCACATCGTAAAGAAAACAAACGCAATAATTATGCTAAAAATTATATGGCACTTCTCACCCCAAACAAACGCAGTCGACTCATCTGCGTTGCGTCTCTTTGTTTGCCGGCCGCTAATCTGCAGATTTATATGCAGGGAAGTTGTTCAATAAAATCGTCTAAACCAGATCATAAACAAGGATATTTTATGCTCAGATCCCTGGCCATATTCCCAGTCCAGGAGATTAACTCCGTGGATGACGAGCTGACCACTGGACGTTGCTAGTGGACAGTGGAAATTAAATTCTTTTGTTTCTCTTCGTTTTTGCGCCTTGAAGAAGTTTGAACGTTTATTGCGAAAGAAATTGCGCGGAAGAAATTTGGAACAGTGTCTTTTACCTTTAACTAGTATTAAAGTTTCAAGACAGTTTTGAATTTTTAATTAGGGGGTTAGACATTTCAGTTTCATTTAGTTTCATACATCTGTTTAAATTATCGCAGTCTTTAAAGTCTCAAGATACGTGATTATATATAAACATACTTCTTTTTTTTTAATACATCTACTTTTCGTGGTAAAATTTGAATTTCCTCAGACGAATGAAAGCAGTTTAATAGGCCAAAAAGGCCTTAAATATATCTCAACCATTATTGCCACATTACCATCCTCAGAATATGTTACTTTTTCCGATGATTGCCAACGACTCATTAACTTTTCCTGGTGCTCCATTCAATCCTATCGAAGATCTGGCAAAGTGCTTCACTCATAACAGCATGGCAAAAATATTCCGAGGTCTCATCATCGTCATCAGCATCGAGACAACCTCTTGCAAGATGCCAATCGAAAATAAACATATACTGAGAGGCCAGGCCCCATCTTATAAACATGTCAAAAAGGACACTTAAGGCAAATGCGCTCAAATGATAATTACGCAAGACAAAAGGATGATGAGGAACTGTGGCCAGGGGATAAAAGAGATGAAGTGGCAACAACTATTACAACGCACTTGGAACGGATCCGATTCGGGATCCAAATACGAATCCGCCTCTCTAGTTGTCCATGGTAGTCCATGGGGGCAATAACACTAAAAACTTACGACCCAACTCCGGGAAAGAGCGAAAAAGAAATTTGGCCAAAAACAAAAGCGCAAAACTTTCGCCCCCAGTTAACATAAAGCCAACTGTAAGCATTCATGAGGATTTAAACGTTTATTTATAAGTTGAGTTTGGGGTTGCTTTCTAGTGGGCGGGGGTTGGCCTTTGTTTTTGGGGGATGTCCTCAGGTTCCTGGGCAGAGTTCAACACTTCATTGAATTGAATCGAGCTGAGGATTCCGCTCACTTGACGTTGATAAAATCAATGGAAGCGTTGTTAGCCGATGATTACAGCACTCTTCTGCAGCTCACAGTCAGCCCAGACACTTAATTAATAATATTTATCTGAAGTATCTTAGCCTCTTCCTTGCGTTCCGTATCTCTAGTGTGCAGTATCTAAGTAATGTAGCTATTGCTCAACCTCCGTGTTTAAGAGGCTTTCATATCCATATCCCTCGCATGAACACATTTGTTTGCCTTTCATTACTATTTGCCTACTGGACGCTTATGCTCATGGAAACCAAAAACGATTACGGATATGATGAGTGGGTAGAAAGCTTTGGGATTTAAATTCCATAAGGTTAATAAATTAAGATGTCATTTCCTTATATTAAACTTGATTACACATTTTAAAAGATTTACATATTCAATAAAATATTCGATATTAACCATTATAATCATGTTATAATTAATAAGTTATTCCTCTTTGATGATTGTAAATATATAGTTAAATAAATACCTACTATTTCAACGTATATTTATCCATCAAGGAAATTAGTAAGTATCTCAAAAAGAGTGACCTCTACGCCTTCTAACTTTTTCATTAGCCCGAGCCCCCGATAAGCTAATCTAAATGAAGCCCGAAAAGGATTCATTTCCCTCAATGTCTAACTTTCCTGCCTTAACGCCCCTTTTCCGCATCTTTTTCCTTTGTGCAGTCAATTAACCCGGGGCGAAAAAGAGGTTGCAGAGTCCAATCTGTTGACTTGTTGTCTGCCGTTTCCCCTCCTTTTTTTGGGTTTTGGGTAGAAAAATGGGAATTTTCTGTAACTTTTGCACATGAACAAAAGTAAACATTAATCCATTTACAAGCACTGCTGTTTCCGTTGGCCTAGCGTTCACTTAAGTGACGTGGTTTTAAAATTTACCAATTAAATTAAGTGCAACCGCAGGCGGCATGCGAATGAGCCACAGCTCAGCTAAATTCTCAGTTCTCATCTCTGACTCCTCTTCAACTATTCATAACCGAGTTGAGTTGATAGTTCGAAGGTTGTCTGCTTGTCTGTCGAAAATTACACTTGAAAAATAGGAAGGGGGCAAAGACAAGTGTAACTAGTTTTTAGTTCGAAAATAGCCTAAATAATTCTAAGAATAATACAAGTTAGACGCTAAAACTCACAATTTATGGCACCGAAAATAAAATTGTTATCTTTAACTACTATAGTGCTGAGATGCTTTACTTTTGTCCCAGTGTATTAACTCTAGTCGTATGTGCTCGCGCAAGTTATTTGCCGCTTAATTTGATTTGCCTTTTGGAATTTCAGTCCGCAGAGGAATGGGCTGGCATGGGTTAAGTGGGGAGTCCTTTTCTGTCAACGAGGAGTCATTGAGTCCTGGCTGTTGACTGCTGCTTTGCCACTTTGTGTGATTTATGAAATGCTGTGTAATTAACTATTTATGACTCGTTTGTCCTCAACAAAGTAAGCGTTTCCATGGCCGGAGCTGTTGAGCATTTTCCTGTGGGCGTGTGGAGATGTATCTTAGTCAATCATTCAAGCTTGGGATGGAGATCGGTTAGTTTTCAAAGGGATTTAATACCAGGAACGAGTTGTAATATGATTAGGGATTAACAATGTTGGTTAGTTATACTTGTAATAATGGAAATAATTAACTAAGAGCGGTGTTGAACAACCATAAAGGCTCTGCCGCTTTTTAAACACTTCGCTTTTTTGAAAACTCGCTTTTAAAAAATGTCATTCCCCTTTGTATTAATTTGACATGCAGACCTGTCATCGTCGCGCCGTGTGTCCTCGTCAAACTGCCACCAAACGAGAGCTCTGCTTAATTATTTACGGCAAACATTTTATTACATTTTTAGTAATTTAACCCGCCACCGCTTTCATTTCTTTTTATTTTTTACCATATTAAAATTTCGGTTTCCTTCTCATTTGTGTGTGTGTGTGTGTTTTTGGTTTCATTCGTTTGTCACATTTAATTGAGTTTATGTAGTTTTTACGTCGCCTGGCCTGTGCGTACAGCATTTTCGCATTAATTTTTATGTTTTCAAATAAAGGAATATTATTTCCAGACTGCTGTTTGTGGTTTTTTGCCGCCGGCCAATCAAAAGATGAACTGTCAAATTATGCAAATAATTTTCCGCAGTCACGCATGGGGCTCTTATCGTATCCCGACAATCGTGAACTCTCACTTTAATTGTCTCTAATTTGGTTAGTGGATAAAAAGGGAATCCAGGACCACCACCTGTGAGTTTCTCAAGGCGTGCTGCTAATTGGCTCGGAACATCGAAGGCCGAAAAACCCCGGACTTCAAAGGACATCAGTTTGTCACCCTGTGTGCGTTCGCCTGTCTCTGTCAAAATATTTTCATTGCATTTTTGGGTGTGCCTCTGTTATTGCTGCCCTGTTTTGTTAGCAAAGTGCAGCTTGCTTTCCTGGCCAGGAGGATTAGTTGATATATTCCACCGTTTGTTGTTATGGCCGCAGTTTATGATGCGTATAGGGTGCTCTGCTCTCCACTTGCCAGTTCATATTTTGCGGCTGACATTTATGGTGGGAAGTGCTGCCAGCCCCGGGGCTTACTGGATTCTCTGGCTGGGATCTGGTGGAACTTTTGCCTATGGTCAGGTGTCTAATGAGTTCCCCAAAAAGTGTGGAATGTGTCGCTGGCATGCCAGCAGGCCAACTAATGAGCTTAGGTCGAGGATAGAAAGCCTCTTTTTCCGGGAATTAGAAGAACGGGTTTTGGTGATTCAATATTTGTATAACTGTATTTAAAATCATAGTGGCAAAGAAGGTGTTTAGATTACATTTATAAAAGCAGAAAGCTTTGGTTTTCCATTTTTTGTAGTTTACCTGTTTTTCTTCATGCTGTTTGGCACCTACTGTACATGCATATGTCATATTTCTACAATAAACATTTTTGCCAAAAAAAACGTGACTCAGCACATATGAAACTAAAGAGCTGGAGTTAAAAAAATCATAAATAACGTGCGACGAGTAAGCAAATACAATACAGGGAAAAATACTCGGACAGGACACGGCTAAAAAACTATGAATATTCATAAAATTATTGAACAATAGAAACTGATGATGTGTTGTCAAATCGCAAACAAAAACGTACCGTTTTGATTGATGATATCTAATGACGTGAAGAAAAATTCTGGCGAATTTCGACTTTTCGTGAGGTTGAAAACGAATATAAATATTATTTGAAGCGAAACTAAAGAGGAAATGTAGCCGAGTCCAGACAGTCATACATCATAATCATCGGGATATGGGGATTGCAGTGCAGAAAAACACCCTGCATATGTGGAGTGCACCCACCCAAAGTAAAAAATAATCTAAAATAACCCATTCCCCCTGCAATGACTTCGACCCACGCAAAAATAGATAAAAAGCCAAAGGAGGATGTTACCGATGTTACCCTGCTGGCAATCAAAGGCAGTCGCTAGAAAGGACATGAAATATGATCGATGGGCGGCTACTGTGGTCCTGGGTCTGGGTTTTCAATCCTCCCGCTGTGACTGTCCGCAAAATGGCACAATTAACGTGGCACATCCTTTCAGCCGAATTCAGCCCTGGACAACAATTGTTGAACACGGTAAATAAATGTCAGAGCTGCCTGGTCCCGCTCCCTCACTTCATCGATAACATAATGACATTTTCGTATCATTTTTCAAATTGTGAAAAAAGGAGAGTTCGATTTTTTTTGTTGGAAACCAAAATTGAAATTGTTATGTCAGTTCGGTGGTCGGGGTGGGTCGTGTGTGTATGTCCTTTCGCAGCTGGATACCGTCAAACATATTGGAGTTTTAATTATGATTTTTTATTGGTTTTCCCGGTTTTGTTGCTGCTCGCGCTTAGTGTTGGTCAAACAATTGTAAAATGATACTTTCCTTTGACAATCCATTGTAACGAGTTTTTAAAGCGTCTCTCTATCGACGCTTCTTTCGGATTATCACAAGTGTCAAACGAAAAGGGTGATAGTTAAATAGTTTCTGTTTTCCTATTTTGGTATTATACCAGCTCTAAATGGTTTTCATCTACGAGGGGTCGAGTATTTTTCGGCCCCTAGTATTAACTGAGTTTTTATGGTTTCGTTATCAGCTTAGGGAAGTGTAGAGGCGCAAACGATTATGGAGATAACCCCTGCTGCGGGCAGTCGAGATCATGGATATAATTATGGGGACTAGAATGAGATCAGTTACTGTCTGTTGGAGTGGATGAGTTATTACTTACAAATCATTTGAAGTGTATGTAAAAGGAACAGGTACACAGCTGCAAAATTGAATATAAATGCTACTTAAAAAGAGCGAACGAAGGCACAAATGGTGAAATCACCTTCCTAAGGTAATAAAAATATATATGAAAAAATATTTAAAATTTAAATTGGATTTATATAACGACACTGCTAATTTGCCACCATTACCAACTCTGAAGAATTACGCTCCGCATTTCCGCTGGAAAATAGAAAATGCGACACGTATCCGGCAGCTATTCAAAATGACAGTAATTTTCGCTTTTGGCCAAGGGTTTGCAAATTACTTGGCCGCCTACGTGTGGTTGCAAACCGCCACTTAAATTGTCACACGTGCGAGTGAGTGTGTGTGTGTGTGGTAATTATAAAGTCATCTTGACATAATCAAAAGTGACAATTACAGCCATTGAACAGGAAGAAGGACCCCATGATTATGCGGTGGGTGATGGCTAAAAAGTCAATGGCACCGTGTGATATTGGTAATATCTGGTTGCAACCGACAGAATTACGAGGCGGAGGAGTTACGCGTCATTAGGCAGGCCACTTCCTTGCCGACAACGAACTCCAGGTGACAATCAACCTAATAACTGTTATCGGGGTGGAACCCAAAGATTTACCATTGAATACGAAAAAACTGTGCAAATTAGATACCCATTAGGGATATAAAGGAAAGTCAGCTTTTGACATATTCGCTTTATTCCCTTCAATAGCTAAAACGGGCCTGTTTATTCGAAATAAAATTAATTTAGATTTAAAAAGGTTTACAAATCGACAATATGAACAAAACCTTAAAAAATGTACCCACAACTCTGAACCTAGGAACACTTCTCGGTATCGCTACCAATCGATCTTTTCCCTTGGTTTTACCTGTTAAAAGTTTGGATAAGTCGGGTCAGAGATGATGGATGGATAAACGGAGAAGGAGTCTACGACACTAATCCGATAGGGCATCTTCAACAGGCGTATAAAAATGATATGCAAATTTATGTAAGCCTCAACTAAACGTTAATTTCAGTAAGCGGCTGGGCAAACAGAGGCTGGGGGGATAGACCTTTTCCAAATGTGTACATTCAACATTGTAATACCTCAATAATCTTACAGGGCCACACCTCGCTCACACCCTGCCAGAAATTCACAGAAGGAACTTCTCATCCAACCTGACAGTTGTAAATCTCATTAAAAGGTTATTGACTCCCTGAAGCAGGCACGATGATTAAAAGGAGAGGTGCAGGACGAGGAGTAGAGGAGGCCGCTGAGAACAAAAAATGTATTCTAACCCCATCTCGGGCGGTTGAATTTTCTTTCTTTTTACGCTTCAATTAATACAAAAGTGTCTTCGTTCAACGGGACCCTCTCCCCCCTCCCTGTAAGAAAAACTCTGACAACACAATTGACAAGAGAGTTAACCTAACCCTCGGCAAATAAAAATCTGGCAAGTCTAAGGCCTCCACAATTTATGCAAATTAATTTAGAAATGTGTCTCTGTCCACCCTCAAGTGTCAAGCAGATATACATCAAACGAACGGAAAAATAGGGACGAGGACTCTGGAAAATAGAGAGAGTACGACTTTTGTAATTAAGAATGCATATCAAGTGGCAAGTAAATGCTGCTGATAAAAACAAAAAAGGATGCTCCTCCAGCAGGAATGTGAATGAGTTAAAAGAGGCGGAATGTCTGAGTCGCAAAATTTAACGAAACAGTTCATTCAGGAGGCAGATAATTAAACAAAGTATAACAAGTAATACAAGCAGATAATTAAACAAAGTATAACAAGTAATATGTAATTTAATATATTGAAATAACTTGAGTCAATAAGACTTGAACTGCCTAAGCTAAATGGAATATATTTTACAAACTAATTGCATTCTTAAGTTTCAATACCACCTACCATCAAACAAAATAAATAATCCTTTTCTCAAACTGCTTAAAAACCCCATCCTTCAAGAGAAAAAAGCCCAAGTAACCACAAAAGTTCAACCACACAATCTGCAGATGCAAATACCAAAGATGTTTGCCTTTCGAGTGGAATCCCTGCACTTTACCGATTAAAAACAAAGGGCAGAAGTCTTGGCCTCATCAGCAGTTGCAGTTGCAGTTGCAGTAAAGGTTACCTGCGAACTTCAAAAAGCGCGCTGCGGCGGCAGAAGGAAATCAACTTTCGCCGGATGCAAATAAAGTAAAAGCATCCTGAATCCCAATGAGGAGAGGTTGCTGCCACAAGGATCTACGCACTTTTCGCAGTAACGCATAATGCGGTCAATGAACTGGGAAAGGGCAAGACAAAGGCAGAGGCTCTAACTGACTTTTCTGCTCGGTTGTCAACTGCAAGCTCTCAAAAGATGCAGGTTAGGGTTAACCAAATGCACTGAAACAAATGCTTTTATAAAATTATACAAAACTATATTGCCTTTTACAACTAGCAGAAGCAATTCTTTATTCTTTATTAAGCAAACACGCTATAGAGTCTAGTTAAAATACTGGAAAAAATCTTACATTAAATTTTTATTATTTTTAAATAAACATACAATTTTTTCTGTATAGAAGGCAGAGAATCGCCTTTTTTCGTCCTTAGCATTATGTGCATTTTCAATTGCAAGCAAAACCTCAACAGCTGCTAAAATGTGCGTAGCAACCCTCTGGTGTCCTACTAGGGTAAGTGTTAAAAACAAAAGGAGATCCCCTCTATAAGGCCCACACTCCTTACTATTTCCGCTCCCCTTCGCGGTGCTCACCTTCGCATTCTTGTCGCCCACAAAGGGTGAAATTATCATGTCATGTCATTGCGTGTCTTCTATTTGCATTCGGGGCTGCATTTTTCTGCAGTTCAACTTTTTCTAGGATAGAACTGCATGTACAGTGCGAGCCATGTCCATATATACTATGTACTATATACTATTCTATATTAAGCAAGAACAAATAACGCATAAAGTTTAGATATAAGCAGATCATATTTCACATAATATGAATACTTCAGAATTTTATAATTTGTAAAAAAAAAACGGTGCATAAATAATATAAGGCATTGCGCCGATTAAATAAGTTGTTATAAGTTAACCTTTTGCACTTACAATTTTGTAATGGAATGTACGGAAATTACTGCACATATATCGAGCAACATCTGCTTTAAAATAATTGCAAGTTTGCGAGAGATTTTAATGGTTCTGGCAGCGGGCGTCCCCTCGGGAAATGTTAAAACTGTGCTAAAATATCATAGTTTATGGGGGAATGGGTGGTTTTAAGTGGGTTCAGGCTGGTCTAGTTGGGTTCGTCTAGTCTCATTGGGGGTGGTATCCCATGTGGCAACATGTGGGTACTTATGCAAAATGTTCGCTTGTCATTGCCCCAAACGCTGCTAATATCAGTTAATTCCTTCTCATTAAATAGTGACACTTTATGGCCTGGGATGGGGGTGTTTTGGGAATATTAATGGGTCTATCGATACTCGATCTCAATTGTGTGGTAAGTGTGAAATTGAACAAAGGCAACTATTTAAAAGGTATTTTACTATTTAATGACATTTTATGAAGTAGTATATTGGCTTATATAGTTTGAACCAAAAGGGGTTTGTTATATTTATGATATGCTACACAAAGGAAATACCTTGCTGGTGAATAGTAAAATCTAGTTTAAAGTGCTTCTTAGGTGCTTCTATCCCTCTGTAGATAGAATGTGCAGCTTATGTACATACAATCATTTACAGTTTATGTATTGATTTTAATTAATATCATATTGGTTACCATAAATTTAAAAGGAGTTGAAATGATTTTGTGGACATGTTGCACATGTATCATTCAGTCGAGCAGCAATAAAGGAAACCCCTCACGAAATTCCATATTAAATTAACGCTAATTAACGACAAAAGGACGGGGATCAGGGACTGCTCATAATTTACTTCATTACAATTGTTGGTGAAAACAATCAGCGGTAATTCAAAAAACGGGAACAAAATCTACATAACGGGGAATAACACGAACAAAAAACTACCCAAAAAGTTGTGAGTATCGCGGACAATTAAAGGCGACAACAAACAGCCCCGTTGACCCCGGAAAATACAGAGGGGGTGGCTAATGACAGTGATGCAAGTCCAGAAATCAAAAGGCATTATACCTCCCGCAGCGAGTGTTGATTGGAGTTATGGCCAGGATAGTACAGTTGCCTCATCCGAGAATTATGGACTGCTATGGAGGGGTGGGTTTTGGACCTTTCGGACACACCTGAAACCCGTAACCTGCGAGGGGTGCAACTGTACACGCATGTGGCCCATAAAAGATACATTTATAATGGCCAACAGATACTTGTGGGCCTGAACAGTTATACATAACAATAATTTGGTAATTGCCAGACAATCGTAACATTTGTATACTCATATTCGGATACATTCATTCTATTCTGTTGCGTGTCCATTTCAATTTCACTTCATGCGGGTGGGTGGATCAATGTGGATGGATATATATATATATCCTCGTGTGGATGAGGAACAAGTGTTCCCGAATGTTATTTATGGCAATTATAAGCAATTTTTGAAGTTCTCCACTGTCGTAATTCAGTCCATGAATGATGTATTAAGGTTACGAGGGGACGTTAAATGGAACACGTGGCTGGAGACTCGATTTGCAGCGTGAATGTGTGAGGTTAATGCTTGGAAAACTTTTGCGGTCAGCATGACGAGCTTATGAAATAATTCTTTCTATCACCATTAATAAAGCATTTTTGAATAAAATATTTTGCTGATTTTTTGCCACACGCAAATAACAATTTGTTTAATTATTCAAAACTATATTAATATCTAAGCATTATTCAATCTTTAATTTATGTAGTTTACAAATCTAAACTTTTAAGATAGCTTCTTGTAAATATTTCGTCGTCCTCTTGCAATTTCCCACAGAATTAACCCTTTTACTGTGTTTACCAAGTGAACAATGCGCATTCATAGTATTTATTATCCAAATGAAATCTAGAATTGACAAATTTGCCATTTGGGAAATGAACTTTCTCCACGCAGCTTAGCCTTGACAGAGAAGTGACCTCCTAACCAACCACTTGAAATAATTTCTTCTCATGACCTCGATATACAATTTTCTATGCTAGAACGGATGGAATTACAACGAAAAGACTCGGAGCTATCTGGTATTTTCACACAGAAATTAGCAGGCAGTAACTGCAGTTTAACTTGCATTAGCACAGTGTGACATTTCATCAAGATCCGAGCAGAACAGAGGGGTTCCGAGTACCACTGACAACGCAGATTGAGTCGCCACGCGCAATTAAACTCGCAACTCGCAAAGGAGTGTGACAAATTCCTACTGTCGAGCACTCTTCAATGGCACACACTGAGAGAAAAGTATTTGATCATTTTTGAATGTCAAATCATTAGCTTAAGCAAATATGTCCGTTATAGATTAGTTAAGAGATTTTTCAACATTTTTTTTACTATTTTATGTGCTATTTGAAGTATTAACAACTCTAATAATTTTCTTCTTTTTGAAAAGCGCCGATCACTCTTTTCCCTAAGTGTACTCACACACGTTAGTCCAAATCGAACCAGCAACCTAACCATTGAAGCGGCAAAACATGAGAGCAATCACAGATCGAGTTGTAGATACAGATACAGATGCAGATGCAGATACAGATACAGATACCGCACGGGCGGCGGAAACTCAGTCAGATATACGGATACAAGTTCGGCGGGGCGTGAGAAAGCCAAGCGAAAAAGAACTAAACGCGAATGAAGTGAGTAATTAACGCTGCATGCGTCCTCCCTGGAAAGTGCGTCCTCGCGAGGGTCCTTGCCATTCATCTTGCGCCTGGTCACGCCGATTGACGGTGACATATGCGGGTCGTTGTGTCTGTATTTGAATCCGTATCTGTATCTGCGTCTGCCTACTGATCCAGTCGCCGCGGAAGTCGCAGCCAGGTACTCGAGTCCATTAGGCAAGGGTGCGTCCAATTTACATGACGAAAAAGTATTGGTACAGTGGGTCTAACACCGAGGTTTTATTGAGTAGTGCAACATTCTTTATACCAGTTCATATTTCCAAAAAGGCAAGGGTTTCTGTAAATAATTAAATGTTTAATAAAATGGAAAGTACATTTCATGTCGCATAAGAAGAGTGTACTAAACATTTAAAAAACTATTGTGTGTCTAAAAATATAGAGCAAGCAACTAAATTTGTATTATTTAATTTTGAATTGTTTTATTTATTTTTTAGCAATAAAACATTTTGGGGCGCATTACACGGCAATTAAAATAAAACTTCAAAGTGAAAAAATATAAAAAAAATAAAAGTAAATTTTAATAATTTAAAACTAGTATACCAACCGCGTCCCACTGTCCATTTTTGAGTGCATAAAATTTTGTTAATTGTTTCAGCACGCACACCCGAAAATCCCCTTTAGAAGACTTCCTCCTCGACGCGAATCATCTGCGACTATTTCTGTTTGTTGTTGTTTTGGTTTGGCTTTTTGTCAGTTTCCTTTTTGTGGGAAGGCGTGTGAATCCCATTGCTCGGGCTGTGGGTTTTCAGTTTTGGGTTTCGGATTTTAGGGTCAGGACCCACACCCACCGACCGACCAACCGAACGACCAACCACCGGCCCAAATTACCATCAAATGAACTTATCGCTGGCGAAACTATTTTACGCCACTTTCCCAAGTGGATTCTCGTGTTTGGCTTATCGCGTCCAAGGGTTTTGCCCTGTTTTGTCGGTCCGTGCAACACGTGAGGACTGTACCATGAGCAGAGAACCCTTCACGCACCCCTCGGTGTCAGAACTCGCCGTTGTCGCTTGACATATTGTCAACCAACGGCGGCTATCAACAATTACACGTGTCCCCCGTGTCCGGATGGTGTCCTGCCGAAATTTGCATATTTTTCTAATTAATCGCACACAATTTTCATATAATTTTGTCGCTGAGCCTATCTGGCTGATAAAATTCGTCGTCTTAAATAATTAATAATCGTCGCGTGTCCCTCGCAACCGAGTTCGCGCCCGTGTAGTTTAAATTAATGAGTAACCAGTTGGAAGTAGGCAAACTCAAATAAAACGATTTCATAACGAAGGTATGTGATTATGGACGAGATATTAAGTTTATAGTTCGTTTACTTATGGTGATACATTTTCAAACTAATTAAGAAGAATTTTAGGTAAAACGAGCATAAACCTCATGGAAAATATTACATTTTCATTATATAATTTGTATGCAGATGATAACAGTTAACTATAAACTAGTTTTATTCAATGGCTTATTACACCGACCATTTTTAGTATTTTCCAATTTCCGCTTCCAATTTCAGATGACAAAATCGACCAATTTAGCTAATCCCAAAATCTGTTTTGGAAAACCCCATCCCATTCGGGGATTAATAATGCAGATCAAATAGAGGATGTCTCCCATTGATCTGTCAATTGGCATTATTCCCCCATTAGATCTTGTACTGAAATGTACTGTGAATGAATCAACAATATTTACATTATCCAAAAGATAAACATTTGCTGACGATCGATCGATCATCTCGATGAGGCTCTTTTCCCCCGTTTTCACACCTAAATTTGAGCCAGAGTCGAGTCGGTTGGCCAGGTGTTTTCCGAGCGATTGAAACGAGGTTAAGTCATCAATAAGAGGCCAAGCCATCCATCGTATACAAATGAGTCACTCCCGAACTCTGAACCAATTGCGACGCAATTTACCACTAGTTTCGGTGTTCTCACAGTACTTAGAGGGAGAATCCCCTTCATCCTCCTCCGCAACGACAAGTTTACATAACCCAGAAACTGGGAAAGCGCTGAAAAGTTCCCACAGAATATCGATCGATGGTCTATAGTTGGAATAGTTCGGATTCCTATGCAGTTTTAATGATTTACAATAACAAAGCAACAAAAGGGGACTCTGATTTTCATTGATGCATTGCCAACAGGTGAGATTGCGGGGTAGCGATTTCAATTAAAAGTGACACAAAATGCCTTGACAAAGGAGCAACAATTTCGAATTTCAAATTGCATGTGTGTCATGGGAAAGTTGTGGGACACACTTATATGGGGAGTCCTTTTTTCGATCGTCTGCGCTATTGCGTCGCACTTGAAATTTTGTTAAAAACACTTGAGAACGCTGAACGTAGCCACCCCAAAATCCCAAAATGTGTAAAGCCCTCAAGTGTTTTGCTTCATTGTGTGAGTTTTTTGTTCGCTCAAAAGTCTGCAGGTGTTCCCCGTTCGATACATAAATGTTCGGCATGTTGTTGCTCGGCGTACTTGAGCCAAAACACGAGTTCCCTCAAAATGCCAATACACTTATCGACATCGATGGGAAGCGGGCCATGCAAATATTCCTTCAAGTTGCTGCAGGGATTTACGCACAACAAACATGGAAAGTGGATTTCGAGGGGCGGAAAGTCACTGTGCTTCGGGGTAGAAAACCAAAAACTAAATGGAAATGGCTCAGTAATTATAATAAAATATACTTTCTGTTTAACATATAAAAAAATGAACACCACCACAGTGCGCATTCCAGTGAACTGAAGAAAAAAGTTATGAGTCACGTTGAAAATAAGGTTGCCGGGCGAAGGAGCAATATCAACAACATCTCCGCCGCCAGTTTCAAAGCCAAGGAACCAACTTTCCCTATGCATTACACATTCATTAAGCATTAAGCTGAGAGGAGTGCACTGCATTTGGGGGTTGGGAAGAAAGGAGAAAAAATCCAGTTGAGTCGAGGACAATGAGGATCGGCACGTTGATGTTCTTGATGATGACTATTGAACTTTTCAAACATGATGAAGTGCTCCGCAGCTCGATTTGCTTATAAGCTATAGCTGTAGCTGCTGCAGCTCCTTCCCCCGATAAGCCAAGATGCTAGATGCAAACAATGGGTATCCTTCCCATAACGGAACCCAAAGAACCGAAGCGCAGGGCACCCTCCAACTAATCACAAAGTGCATTTTCTGCTCGCGGCAGTTGGTAAACAGAGACCGTCAGTAGCAAATGGTAAGGGTTAGCGTACCGAATCAAAGTCCAGCTGAAGGTCCATGCATTGCGGAGCAGAGATGCCCAGCTAGCCCTTTTTTTTTACAGAAGAGTTGAAGCTTCAAAGTCTTTTTTTAATTCAACGGAATCAGAATTTTTTTCATGGCCCTAGGCCCCAAAGATCCCCACGTATATTTTGATAATAACATTTAGTTATAATAAAAAGAAATCTTTAACCAGTAAAAAAATAAATAAAGGTACAGACATTCAAAAATATTATTATATTTAAGTTTTATGACTAATACTTATTATTGTAGCAATATTTATTTAAAAAAAAACACTAGGTAAGGCAATTTTTAGATATTTTCAAACTTTGATTATAGGAAATCTCTGACGTAGCCGTTGGCTGCATTTCCCTAGTTAACTACCCCGCTAAAACTTCTTTCTGCTTTACCATCTCATTTTTTATGCACTTTTCCGCTTGCTTTTCAAGAAGAACAGCAGCCGGAACAACAGCAAATACTACAAATAATCATAATAATAAAATGCCAAGTTGTACATTTCGCCGGTACCCGTTCCTCTCCCTCTCTCTCTCTCTCTCTCTCGCTCTATTACTCATCTGCCATCTCTTTCGTTTGATGAGTCATTCTGCTGCAGCTTGTGTTTGTTTTTTTTAGGTGGGGTATGCAGGCACTAAGGGGTTAATGCACTGCACTCGGTGGAAAAAAACGAGTCCTTGGCAATAAATATAAAATTCTTTAGCTGTTTATTGTTGCTGCTTTTAGTTGGTGTTTTGTTGAGTACTACTTTTAATACCCTTGCGGAAAGTGTCTCTAATTCAGTCAGAAGTTTGCAACGCAGCTTAGGAGACAATTTCGACCACATCAAATACATCCACTTTTGATCAGTTGTAACTGCCGTGTCGATAAAGATATGTCCTCCTTCCCGTCCGTGCATTTCTACACAAATCTCCCAGTTTCTACTCATATGTTTATAGGAAACTTCACAAGAGTATTCTGCCAAATGGATATGCATACGTCGTGAAAAACTGCAATCAAATAGTTTATTTATAGTTTAGTTAAAGACATTATATGTTCTAAGGTCTTTGGTTTTGTTGTTTAGACCATATTGTGTTCTTATTCTGTATACATCGTTCCCTTTTTAATTTATAGTTGCTGCAAGGGTATGCAAGCTTCGGCTTGCCAAAGATATGTTTCTTCTTTGTTTTGGCATTTGCGTGCTTAGATAAAGAAAGGATTTAAGGCGAAACCTGCTTCTGTTCCTGGCGTTTGTTTGAGTCAAGGACAGTAGGTTAAATGAAGGAAAATATTTTTGAGGTACGGGGAAAATTACAATGATAATGTAATAAAAGTTGATTTTTTTTGTGTTCTAAAATTTAGTTTATTTTCTGATTATTTAGATTAAGAGTGTTGCATAATATAATGAAAGCACCATCCTGGTAAAAATTGGTTGGAATAAAATCAAAAATTTTGCATTTAAAATTGAAAGAATTTAACTTTAAAAATATTACTAATATTTTTCCCGAAGGATTCTCATTTCTCCAGCTTCCGAGCCATAAAGCCATTAACAAAACGCAGAATAATGGAAGTTGTAGCGCCGCCCACGCAATAATCGCACCCCACCCCCCGAATCGCCACCTATTACACAGTGGACCACTTAGTAAGTGTTCGCAGGCCAGTAACAATCGCAATCATAATAACAATAATAACAAGGGCAGCTCACACACTTTTATGGCCTACGGAAGAGCAGCGAGGAGATTACGAATGATTTGAATAAATTTGCAATAAAAGAAGTGTATTCTATTTTCGAGCTGGAACTGTGCCGACAATAAAACAATTTTGTATGCCAAACCGAGGCAATTGTCCGGCGTTGGCAGAGCTATGGCTCCCCTGATTCAGGAACAGGACCTGAATTGAAGTTTAAAGATTATACGAGTATTCTGGCCAGAAGCGGCAATAATAACATTGTGGTTAAAATGTTGCAGTGGCAACAGCAGTGGGAACAGGGCCATTACAAGTGTCAAAGCGGCGATTTATCGCTCGTAATCATGTGTATCTATAATTGTGTCTGCGAGTGTGGGGCAAACAGTTAATCATATAAATATGGCGACGGCGGGCGGCGCTTGGCGCTTATTATTTTTGCCTCGGCTGCGATAACATGGCTCCCAAACAAGTTGCACTTTGATTTACTACTACAGTGCGTGGCGAAACTATATCACGCTGGTTGGCTACATGTGCACTCACGTCTTCAAATTTAAAATATATTTTTTAAATTTTTAAAAGGAAAAAATATCATTTTGTGAAAGATTTAATCTAAAGGAAACATCCTTGTCATCGAAATATTGTTGAAAAATGCATTAAAGTAAATTCCTTATTTCGATATTGCTATTCAAATACTAGTAGGCATATCCTTGTTAATTAAAATTGAATCAGTATCGTATATTTTCATAATCTTATAGAAGGCACTGTACTTAACTGAAAGTTCTGTCGCCACACTCTCCCAAAGGACTAAGAGACATGTATGTTGGGCTTGCCAAAACCAAAGCTGAAACCACAAAGTCATAAAATTACTTTCGCGCATTATAAATTTATAGTTTACTTTGGCTCGCAATTTCGGGTGTGAGTTTCTGGCACTCAAGCGTAAAAATTTATTATGCTTATGGATGAAATGATCGGGTGGGATGAGGTTAAAAGTGGGCGGAGATTTAGACACGACTTTGTTGCTCTGCTGTACACAGCAGATGCTGTTCGTTAGCCATCGCGGACATAACTCATTTATATTGTAACAAATTGTACGCGATTTGGCGTCGTCCTTAAGACATAACACTTGTACCAGATGGACCTCGGCTGGGACTAAATGTTTTTGTCTCCTTTTGAACTTCGCTGCCTGACCTCAGGGGTTAAATTGCCTCTTTAAGATGGGAAAAAGGGTAATAGAAAGTGATTTGTTGGGAAATTTGTACTTCCTTTAAGGGTTGACAAAGAAAACGTATAGATAAAGTTTGGGGCAAAACTAAAAATAATTGAAGTTTTAAAGAAAATGTTAATTGGTACTAAAGTGTTAGCGTATTATACTTTTAAATTCACTTCTAGTCAAATGTACAGCCATAAGCCAATTTAATTATATTTAAAAACGGTATCCTTTAAAATGTAATGTCTTTGAAAAATCGAAAAGCTTGAATAGGTTATAAACTGAAAAGAAACATTTCTTTAACAAAAAAAATCTGGATATGGAAGACCCTCTGTAAATCAAAATCCCAATGAGCAAATGTTTCATATTAGATTTCAGAACACCGACGAAACTAAAAAAGCAACAATCACAGTATGGCTTCACCTTTCTGAATTTCCCCTGCCATCTAAAGAAATCCATTTCTGACCTCACCCCAAACCAGACTGTTTGCCATTTGCCAAAGTGCAAGGAGATACATCAAGTAGACAGCAACCCCCCAGCTGCCCAGATACAGATACACATAGAGCTACAGTTGCAGATACAGATACAGATACAAATAATCGAGAAGGAGC
Source organism: Drosophila santomea (assembly GCF_016746245.2). NCBI lineage: Eukaryota > Metazoa > Arthropoda > Insecta > Diptera > Drosophilidae > Drosophila > Drosophila santomea. The sequence goes on from NC_053018.2 coordinate 15,891,828, forward strand.
AAAAAACGTGGCAGGAAATGCGGGCTTGCTCATTATTTGCGCTGAGTGCGGCGGCGACGACATCGAGTACTTTGCATAAATTTCAAATCTTGCCGGGAAAAAGGAGCAGGAGTTGGAGTCTCAAAAGTTGGGAGACGTAAAGGATCCGGGAAAAAACCAGAAGCAGATGACAGCCGCACACAAAAGGACATCGATAGCTAACACAGCTGCAAATGTAATGGAAATTGAAGGGCTCCCCCTTCCTCATCAAAATGCCGCTTCCTGCACCTTGGCTTCGTGTCAAGTGCGGCGGCGATGATGCCAGAGAAGTATCTGAATAAAAAATAATGCAATGATACGGAAAAATTAAAAACATTAAAGCCACGCAGTAGGGGGATAGCTAAGCGTTAACAGGGAATAACATTTGGCTTAGCACAACGAAGCTGAATGTTCCCTATATCTAAAAAACTAATATTAGTAAATAGTACTAAAATATGTTATAGGGATATTTTCAATACAACACAACAACTTAAACGCATTTGTCACAAACAGAACATTATTTAAATTATTTAACTAAGTACAAAGCTCAGATAAATGTAGTACGGTTATAACCAGTTCAGAATAATATGGAAATAATAGGAACATAGATCGATAAAAAGACTTACTACTTGTGTATAAAGTAAATATAATAGCTAAGGATATCTCATGTTAGGGCATAAGTAATAAGGAAATCTCGAATAGGCGGCAACTTCAGTTCTAATGACACGACCACAGACCAGTTCAAGTTGCCTTGGCTCAGACCGAGGCTCAAATTTATGGCTGCAATTATGGCCAGAGTCCTGCGAGCGTCAGCAATAATTGTGCTTGAAATTTGCATAAAAAATTTTAAGTAGTTCGAAAGCTAGGAGAGGAAAACCCCGGCTCCACCCCTGAAATACCACACCTCAACCCAAGAGTTTTAAAAATCTGAATCAAAGCTGCACATACACACACCCACTTGGCTCTGTCCTTGGGTTTGCTCATCGTTTCAGTTTCAATTGACGTGTAATCCTGCCTCGTCCTTGGCATTTTGCGTGCAGCCACCAAGGACAACTCGATAATGCTCCCTTTTTTCCCGCTCGCTGGGTGGGATAGTGCTACTGGGGTTCGTGGGTGGATGTCAAAGTCAAGGCGAAAAGTGCGCGTGTAAGGACTTCAAGGACTTCCACTGACACTTGGCTAAGTACAGCGAGTATTGATTTAGTTTTTGTGATTTGTTCTCGCTTTGCTCTTGCTGTGGGTTTTTTCCGCCATTTAATTAGTGTTGGCCAAGTGTTTAAATTGAAATAGTAGCTGATGATGTCGCAGACAGATTTGTAATGGATAGTGGTTTTTGCGTGAAAAAGTTTATTAGCCACCAAGAGTATTTAATTAGCGGCAATATTTGTTAGCAGTTTCACTTTAAAGATAAGTTAAATTTATGCATTTTTACTGTTTTTCATAGCAGTTCCCAAGTGGATAATCGCAATTTTATTTAGAATCTCAGGGTATTCTTGCCACCCAGAAATTCAATCAGCTAAACCCATTCACTAACTACTTGAAATTGTATTTCCATCTAACCCCAGCCAAAATTCCGATTGATTTGTCTCCGTCTTCAGCATAGAGCAACAGCTGCATACAAAACAGGCGGGCTTCCTATTTTAATTTGGTTAGAAAAGTTTTCTTGTCCAACAGGATGCAGACGGATCTAAATTAGATACAAGACATCCACAATTGAATGACCAAACAGGCGTCTTTTGCTGCTGCACTTTTCTAATTTTCTCTCTTAAGCTGAGCTGAATTTACCCACTCAGGACAATAAAACTTTTCTTTCGCTTCCTTTCCCAAGCTGCAACCAATTGCAATAAAAGAAAACTTATCTTTTGTATATATACGTATATAAATTTGTGGTATGCCACTGCATTTTTTGGCTTGGGTAAAAGGAGAGGAAAAGAAAACTTTATGTTGGCTGAGCTGATAAATTCTTGCCGTCTCGGACTTGATAAAAAGGCAGCGAAGGATGCCTCCTTTTAAGACATTCAATTGAACAAATTCCGAGCCAAAGTTTCCTTCGACTATCTGAGGTCCTCCTGCCCCGGACTTCTGCATAAATTGCATATAATTGCTTTGCCAGGGTCTCCGCTCCTCCAGAGATTTATGTGCACATGCTTGGTTTGTGTCTTCGTCTCTTTGGTGAAATGATAAAATTTTTATTAAAACAAAAGCTGCATAAATATATTCTCCCGAACGTCGTTTGTTCAGCTGCCCGCTGTGCACTTTATGCACTGAAAATGATAAGTTTTCATCATTAAAGAATTTTAGATATAGTACAACAATTAAGTTGGTGCTAGTATCTATAGCAATATTAAATAAATATTTAATATGTAGCTTAAATTACTTTTCATTTAAAAATAGCTTAGAATCCTTTAAGTTCTGCGAGTGTAAATGCTCCTTTTGCAGTATATTATGCTTCTTTATATGGCATAATTAGATTTGATGTCCCGCGGTTCATTTGGCCTGCAACTCCTCCACCTCGCAGGACGTTTGCTCAGATGGTTTTGCTTTCATTCACACTTTGGTAATCCGCTTTTGCCATGGATATTTTTATGACTTAATACGTTTTATTTCATTGCAGACGGGACAGGACTGTGGAAATAAATCTTCCGTGAGCGTCATCACCAATTCAAATGTCCTTTCGCTTGACCAGAGCTCAGCTCGGTTTATTTCACTTCGCACTGGGGTTCCAGTCCTGCGACATTTGTGGCCATTTTCTCAGCATTGCTCTTGCTCTTGTTTCGGTTTATTATTGACCAGTTTGGCTCGGATTATTATTACACTCACACAATGCTGACAGTTGGCCATTGATTTATTAGCCGTCTTGGCATTTTCATTCACTGTTTGTGGTCTCCAGACAGCGTCTTCTCCTCACTGTCTTGGTTGTCTTTTACTGCCCTCTTCGTGGGGGATTCCCACTCCCGTGTTCCTGTGATTAAGGCATTGACAGTCTACGAAGGGTCATGCCGTCTGCATAATGGGATAAAGTAGCAGTTGTCCGTGGAGTCGAGATATGTGAATTTGTCATGAAATTACTCGGACAATAATTGTCTTTAAGATTATTTAATTTGCAAGGGATAGCTTTTCCAAGTCTTCTCAGCACTGTCCTGATAAATTGATCCCTTAATTTAATAACTTATAAATTACAATTGTCCAAAAATGTAATTAATATCCCGAAACAAATTAGGAAGAAATGATATCGAGGTTACCTTCTATACTGTGCTGTTTAAGCTCAAACTGATTTCTGTAAGTTAGAAAATTAGAAGCCTAAAAAATCGATGATATCAGTGTGGTAATATTAAACAAAGTTATATATTAGGATGTATAAGAAAATAATAATATTCTTTGCTATATTATGGGAATATCTTATAAGAATCCACCGCAGATGTCGCAAAAGTACTTAAGATGCCCAGATACAATAAATAAATTGGAATTTAAATTAAAGAGCACCGGCAGCTAAATGAAAGTACCAGAGACATACCGGCTCCAAATGAGCTATCTAACAGATGCCGTGCAGGAGCGTTTGGCAAATTGCAAAAGTTGCAGACGCACGGGCGAAAAACAGACGCCAGCGCAGTTAAAAGTAACAATAAAAACCGTTTGCAATGTTTGAGATAAAAATTAAAGGACGACGTCATTTAGTCTAAGTCTCACTTTGCCAGCTTCCAGCTTCCAGCTTCCATGCACACGGATCCGATCCCCTTGGATGCCCCAGAGAGATCTGCTTGCGATGGTCGCGTGTGTGCTGCCCTTAAATGGCACACAAAATAGACATTAAAACCTACAGCGGTTGCCGTAGCGATACGGTTCCACCAGTCCAATCCCCAATCCCCATCCCCCCAACCGAGACCGGTCCACCCCCAGTAAGTTGGTCCACAACACGTTGATGAGGTGTGTGCACTTAGAAAAATTGTACTTCATTTCTTATTATATCTGAGTCAGAGAAAAAGTCCGAATGTGAAATAAAGCACACTTTCAATATGGTTTTCGCACTCAGTTAATGTAACCTTAGTTATTTTACACAGCTTAAGAACTGTTTAAAATATATGCAGTGCTAAGTCTGATAAAATTTTTCGTTCCAAAAAACATATTTTTTTCAGGCAGTGTACCTGTTTGTTGCCATGATCCTGGCCAGGATTTTGTTTAATTTTATTTGCTCGGGGCTAAATGTAACTTTTATTGTTTTCGGCTTCGGTTTTGGACTTTCGGCTAGGAAGTTCATTCGTTTTGGGGGTTGGGTACCATCGACCGTCTGGGGGCCAGTGTCATAAATTCGATTTCTGCAGCATAATTTAAGGCACTTTGGCATTGATGTTTTGTGCTGATTAGATTTAAGCACGGCACGGGACAGACGCGTTTTAATTGTTCCATTCGGGACATTCAACGTCACCTCATCAGCAGCATTTACACGTAATGGCCTCGTTAAACTGACTTTTGGACTGATGAAATCCTGACGTATCCAGATCCGTGGCCAGATCCGAGACAGCCTCGAATGGACGCCATTAACTTGCGTTTAATTGTCTGCACTTTTACGAGAAGTGCCACCGCCGAGCTGGCCAAAATTTAGGTAAGCCAAGGAGCGGAATAATCGCCGAACGTCCCATGCTCATGTGGCCAAGGAAAATGCCCTATCTTATGGCTTTTAGACAGGCGCTTTTATTGCGGGCCGAGAAGTGACTGGCTGTAAAATGAAGCGAGATGCATTCAAACACCTTGGGAAAAGGGCACTTTTATATTGGCCTACGATGGTCGCTGTATGAGTTGGGATATTCAGTGGTTTTGGAAAAGGGATTACGATACGGAGTGATAAAAGTTCGCATACGTATTTAAACACGTTTTGATACAGCATAGTAAGAAGCTAAAAAATGGTTAATCATTGAATATTCAATTTTGTCTTCTTATTTGATTATAAAATGGAACTTATGCATTCCTTTTCCGAATTCAATGTTGTAAACTTTTCATTGGATATTAAGGTTCCTTATGCCTTCTTAAAAAATTACTAAGATCTGAAAATACTCAGGTATCAAGAGTTATTGCTTGTAAGACGCACCAATCATACTTACGAGTATAGATATACCCGCATTAAAGTGCCTTCAAACATTAAAAGTAACTGCAGCAATACATTTTGCCTGATTGTGGATATTTCATTACAACTCCGCATTGAATCTGAATAAAGATCAATTCATGTGCCCGGCAATAACTTTTACAGCGACTGCAGTTAAGTCATAAGCCGACCCCTATGCCCACTCCCAGATTTCCTATAATATATATCTCCCCTTTCCGCAGTTGAAAAACCTGCCCAGTTGGATTCGTGACCAGCAAAGTAATGCCCAGATTTCGTATTTCCATTCGTGAAGTAACAAAAGAAGCCGCCCAGCAGCACTTTTATGACTGACTTGAGCGACTTGCAACAAATTGAATTTTATGAATGGGTATTTATGAATTTTATTCTCCGAAAGTTATAAAAAAAGCTCTTAGTTCTATACTTTTGGGGTGGTGGGTTGCGACTCCGATGACAAGTCGAATTCCACGGCTGAAATTGAACATGACAACTGTGATGAAACTTGTTTCTCAAAGATGCCCTTCCATCGTTGAAACAGTGGTATGAAAACAAGCTTAGAACTATGAGCCATTCTAATAACCATTTTATATACTAGAAAATAAGAGAGTTTATGCAAAATTTGGATAATGTTAACAAGGCAGCTGTAAGCAACTTTAATGTAAATTTAGTTAAAATGTACTTTAATCGTGAATTAAAAATTCATGAAATACAAACATGGTTTGTTCGCAACCTAGTTCTAAGTTAAAATGTCTTCCTTTGGAAATTATATATATACTTTCATCCCAATTCATATAAATCCATCCAGCTATTAAAACGCCAAAAACGCAACGACATCTTTAGAAATCCCTGACAAAAGTTTTTCATTTCTTTTCCGCCCCATCTCCCTTGGATTTGCGACCCCCGTCAGAATTTTCAGTCATTTAACTACAGGGCAAACAATCGTAAGAAATGCTTTTATATCAACCGAGAATATAAGCCGGCACACAAATTTTTAAGACCTATTCGCCCAACGCTCGAAATTAATTTCGCTAACAATCGAAATGAATGTCAAAGGTGGTGGGGTGATTATAAGGGGGAAAAGACATCCTCCAAAGCTCAATGAAGCGCTTAACCATTAAAATCAATCAAAGCAAATTTATTAGGCAGCTACATTGTGAGAGAAAAGAGCGGAAAGACAGCCACGAGTTTTTATTAGAGACACAAGTATGCTCCATAAAAAGACCGAAACGGGCAATGAAAAATCAAATCAGCCAAAAGCGATCTCAACAATTATGGCCCGCCCAAAAAGAGGAAAAAACTGTCGAAAGATAAACCCCTTGAAACCCGAGATTGCGGACAATTGTCCCAAATGGTCAATTCTAATTCATACTTGAATTGGGTTCTCGAATATCCCCAATCCCCCTACCCATAAAAAGTTTTCTTTTGCATTCGTTTTGCGTTATATTTCTCGTCTGTCTACTCAAATTCTTTTTAGTGCGGTAATTAAAATTCATTTGTCATACTTTGTTGCAAACAATGGATTCAAATAAATGTCGTGCTTTTGCTCGTTTATAGAGTATAAAATCAATTTAGCATTCAGTTTTGACATCATTATTTTGATGGGCCCTTCAGCAACATTGTTTTAAAATTATGAAATACATGTTTTTTGTTCTTTTAAGGGATTTATTTCTTTTAAAGCAGCTAAGTCTGTATATGCATAACCAAGGCTGCAAACTATGATTTAACATTATATATATGTTATATACACTAATTTCGTTTACTTTTCTGCAGAAAAATACTGAAGTAAAGTAATCTTTCGTAGACCAAAAACTTCACCTTCCCCGAAGAACAATTTCGAAAGATTGCTCATCCTGCCAATTCCAGAGGAAAACTTTTCATTTTTGCCCACATTTGTTACCAACAAGCAGGATACAAGGAACTCAGCACCATTCGTCTGCATTGGCAATTTTTCTCGTTGGCCTGCCTCACTATTTGAGAATTTCCCGCTGACTTTTCATTAGCGCCAACTGTTCGAGCGGGAGAAAAATAACAAAAATATGCAAATTCGGTTTTGGCAAAGTCACGATCTTGGGCAAACAATTTGCTGATTACGCGCCAGGAAGCCAGCCGTTGCAGGATGAGGAATTGTTGTCATTTTCGCAAACGCATTGATAAAATGATTGATTACCCGCAGCCGTCAACGATCCCCCCCTTTGCGAAAATGCAAACATTTTGCAATCAAATTAACTCTTTAGACGCTTAAGCCGAAAAAAAGGAATTTATCAAAAACTGTAAATGGCCAAAACCATTAAATTTATTAAAATCATGCCAGCCTCGAGGGGTGGCATGCCAAAAACAGGGCGTGTCCCTTGAAATTTATCAACTCGCTCTACAATGATATGCAAAATCATTTCCGCTTCTCGTCTCCTATTTTTTTCGGTTGGCGCATTTACCGATTGAAGGATTATTGGGAAAATATGCGTATCGTTTTGCTCAATCGAACTTGGTCATTTTTTTTTTTAAAAGAGGTATACCTAAATATATTAATTTCCAATCTTTAACTGGTAATCTTTTATGAATATTAGATGTACGCATATACTAGATACTTTCAAGCTGAAGTCAGAAAGCCACTTACTTCATACCTGTAAATCAGTCTTCTTAAAATAGTTTATAGATTGAAATCCATAAACCGCCACTAAAGCAGTTTCTTGGTAACGATATATCATCATTCTTGTCCATTAGAGCTAATTCCCGTCGGCTATCAAAGTGCGATTACTCGAACTTTACCAAGCTACGAACAACAAAATATTCACATGTTTGCACGCTCTCCACTGGTACATTTGTATTATTTTTTCCTCACTAATTACCCGCCGACTACTAAGCCCACCCACCGATTATCGCCCACTACCAATTACCAGGTTCCATTCACCTTTTTGGGGGCCAACAGCGGCAGTGGGCAAATAGCAAACAACAAAGCGACATTGCATCGAATGGGTCCGGGAACTCGGATACGGATTCAGATTCGGAATAGGAATGGTTATAGGTATGGGAATAGGAATGGAAATGGGCATACGTCAGAAGTCTGACGCTTTGGCGCAAAACGTTATGATTAATGAGTGAATTATGCGCGAATAAACAGCAAAGGCAGCCAAGCTGGAGTCATGGCCTGAGCCAAACTGAAACTTCTCTTTGTCTGGCTTGTTGGTTTGTGTTGTAGGTATTCTGTATATATTTAATACCCTTCTCTCAGGGTTTCTTGCTATAATCAGCCATTGGAAATTATTTAAGTATTTTATATATAGTAAATACATTATCAATTAAAGAAACTGTCTTTCAAAAAATTAAAACAAAATTGTTAAAAAGATTTCTTTAAACAAAAATTGTAGCAATTGACTACAGACAACGAATTTCCTTTTTTTGTAAATGTAAATGTCTGGACACCAGAAAATAAATGAATTATATTAATTTAGGCTTAGTAATTTTTATAAATATTACTTTTTTAGAGCAAGAGCATTTCATTATTCGACTTTGCCTTCCTTGGCTGCTTTTTTCCTTTGATGGGTAACATGCCGGCAGCAAATTTGCTCGAGCAGACGTCGGCGCGTAGTTCAAATGATTATGCACAGAAATGTTGTATGAATTTCGTTCTTTTTGTGCATTTTTTCGCTGGCTACCTTTGAGTTGCACAACGCGACGTATACGCAATAAATCTTGATCCCCTTTGGGTGGGAGTCGCTTACAATATGCTGCTATGAGCCCCGTTCTGTTCTGTTCTGTGTCATTCGCCAACGGCAAAAAGTTCTCATCTTTTATTTATTTTAGATTTTTAATAATCATTTTCGCAGGCTCTGTTGTTTTTTATTTTTTTTGGCATTTTTACTTTATGTTTTAACTGCTGTATTTTTTTGGTTGCGCATTTTAATGAATTTGTTGCTAATATGTGAGTATACAAATATAAATTTGTATCCCATTCTGTACGCTTTTCGCGAGACTCTTTTGTTGCTGACATCGCTTTTCCACTCTCCCCGTTATCTTTTTTCGTCCGTTTCCGGTTCGTTTTTGGGTAAATTTGCGCATCGCTGCTAATTAAAAATTGTGTCTATTTGCATATTTGTATCTCAGCATCGGTAACGCCCAGCGGCCAGCTTGGACCTGCATCTGAGTTTTGTCTGCCCGCCTGTCTCCTGCAAGCTTCCTCATTCCAGTAATTTCCTGAATTCCAGTCATTCACCACCCACTTTAGCACTTCGAATTTAAGCCGCTTGTCTTACGCTTTTCCCAAATCTGTACCGTGATTGAACTGATTCAAGCGTATCCTACCATTGTCTGTTTTTATATAAATTAAGCAAAGTTTAAGGTACTCTAGCATTTCAAACACCAGACCTTTGTAAAGGGACTTTCAACTTTATTTTTGCCGTTGCTAATTTTATTCAGTTATTTCTTAATCTACACTCGGGCTTAGGTTACTTACATATGTTATTTATTAATAAAAACTTCCATTTATTACAAATCACAAACGAAATAAAATTTACAATAGTTCTTAGGTAATAAACCATTATTTAGTAGATGCTGGTGCCATGCACTTTCACCTATCGATATGTATTAAATATATAACTATCATGAAGTCAAGCCCTTGGAACACAACCCTTCAAAAATGTGAGCAGCTTAATTAACCATAAGCTGATTGGGCTCATTGGAAAACACTATTCACGGAGCACCTGTCACCCAAGTGGCGGGGAATTAAAGGAACTCCCGTTCTCGGGACCATAACGGCGTCAAATCTAATGACCTCTTTGATTAGTTGCCGTGCCCGGGGGACTTTTGAGTCGGGTAACGAGTGTCAACGCCTCGACTAATAGTGCCGTTAGTGGGGCCTGTCAATAATGCCTAATGAAAGCAGCTGCCGGGAAAACTCGGGAAAACTGAGGAAAACTCGGGAAAACACCTGTGAGGTGGGCGACTTTCGCCCAACTGTCAGTATTTAATTTACAGCTGCGGTTGCGTTTTTAGTTCGTGGCAAAGTCAAGTGCCAGGGTCAGTTCTAGATTAGTTTTTTAAATAAAAAACAACTCCCTGCAAACTATGTAATTAGCGTGTTTTCTGACTGCGTTACGTGCGCGGCGTTTGGCCAACTCCTTTGGGTGTAATTATGCAATGGTTGGAAAAGTTTCTCAATTGCTCTCTGGGCGATGTTTGGTCACTGTCCTGGCACATTATTGTTAAACTATGACAAGGGAGCTTCTCTGATTTGCCACAACATTTTGAGGGTATAACTAATTTTTCAAAATCATTTTGCTTCTGTTAACCATACGCATTTAGAGTAAACTGCAAAAGAAACTTACTTAAAGCTACAAGTATTTGTGTTCACTTTACTTTAAATGCTTTAAACTAAAAGTTCTGCAATATATTTCCCAAATTTAACTCTATGAGAAATGTACTGAAATATACATCCACATCCCTAGGTAAAACGATAGCAGCCGGAGTCAAGAGACCCGGCCAATAAATTTATTAACATGTGCGGCTAAGCGGATTAAAAAGCGCCCGAAAAATATCAGCCAGGAGAGTATTTAAAACTCAAACATATTCAAATCCAAGTTTATGCCCCGTACCAGGCAAAAGGAGGAAAGGAAAGGCAGTCGGGAGAAGAAGCCAAGTCAAGTGCAGACGGGGCCATCGAAAACACCCGTCGTCATCGTCCTGGGACTACTCGCAATAATAATTAAGCCGATAACACTCGCAGATTTTGCACTTGTTGGTTTGGTTTGCTTAGCGGTGTTAATAATATACGTGTAGGGTGTGGGGTGAGGGGTCAGGGATCGTAAAAAATGTCTGGCTGAGGCAAATGTTTAATTGTTACACATATGCAAACAATAAACAACCCCAAGGACCTCGCAGAAGGGATCTAGTGGTCTAATGCGCTTACTGCGGGCACAAATTGCACGTGCAGCATTTTGCTCTCTGACTTGGCGTTTTTTTTAGTTAATTTCATCTAAAATTACCTTCTGAGGGGTAGTTTCTGTGTTTAACCCCCCGCTGACTATATTTTTTTCCCTTCAGTTTATGGTTAATATTTATCAACGTGCCAACACGAAAAAACTTATCAGTTTGCGAGGGGTTAGTTAGGTAGGCCTATGTATTTAAATGTAACAGATGTTGCAATGAGGGATGCTAATCATCAATTTCGGTATCTTACGGGTACTTCTTATTGTGCGAGTGGAAAATAATGTTGTATCATGGCAATAAATAGTATGATTATGCTAGCAGGGCTGGAGGCTTAGGAGGAATGGTTAGCAGTCAGAAACTGTGAAAGTACAATCCATATTAAAAGATGAAAAAATGTATGATTAGGACTCACTATTTTTTGTCTAATTAAAGTAACCCTTGGGCTAGACTACTTTAATAATATATTTCGACCAACTACCAAACAAGTGACTTAAAATCGAAACGAACTAAGGGAGCTTCCCCCAGAACTCCTATCAGTTGGTAACCGATCGAAATTAGGCGCCATTAACACATCCTTTTAGGCCAGAATTCACAGCTCAACAAAACAAAGCTGGCCCAACAATGGCCGCTAATGTCGGGCAATTAATAATGGTCAACAAAAGTACCGAATGCGACTGAACTTTTCTATATTTCCTGCTAATATTTCCCGACCGAATAGCAGATAATAATCAGCTAAAAAGCAAGGATTTTCCGGGGCGGATGTGTGCATTAGTTTGGGCCCGAACAAATACATCATTGTGACGCAAATGAATCCTTTTTTACCGTTCGCTGCCAGACACATGTGGGCACCCATAACTCACCTTTTCGGACACCTGACGCCGCCAATTTGCGGCTTTGTTATCGACGTCACTGGTTTTGGTCTTTCCTGGCTGGGCAGGTTGTATATTTTCCTCGGTTAAAAGTCGGCCAAAACGAACGCTGACATGACATTCCATTAGCACACAATTTATCAAAGGAACGCCACTTGGCGGTACCTGTTCCCCTGTTTTTCCCGGTTTTTCAGATCTTATCGTGGTCAGCGCGCTTCCTTTTTGGTTGGTTCTATTTCTGAAAAAAGAGGGGAAAGTGCAACCCCGCGTTGGGCAATTAGTCAAAGTTTCCGACATTAATGTCTCCGTTTTATTTATATTTTTGGTGTAATCGAAAATACTCGTAGTTTTGCAGCTCAACGCCTCGCGGAGAACCGAGAAGACGAGAATTTATTCCACCGATCTCTGATAAGGAACCTTTCTGTTTTTTAATTTCCTTGGCACTGGGCACCCTCTTTCTGACCAGTTAGTATGCTAATTTGCCCAGCCTTTTAACGCCTTGCGACTACATTTTATGGTCAGTCAGGTGTCAAATAAGCAAGAGGTGTTCCCTCCAGTCCCATAATTAAGTGTTTAGGCGCTCAAATAGGCGTAAAACTCTCAACTCAATTTGCATTTCCCACATTTCAATTTTGGAAAAATTGTTTTCTTTTAAAAGCAGAATGTACTGAGTAGAAAATAAAACTTTTACGGTTTTTTAAAAGTTCTCGGTGCGATTTTTACGATTTTTTGGGGACAGAGAGGTGGGAGGATTCAGCAAGCGGTTCAAGGTGTTCCTTTAATTAGTCGATTTAAAGGCCATAAGCTGCGCCACCTGACTCGGAACTAAAAACTATTAAACTTTACTTTCGGTATTTTCAGCTCGGAACTAATTAATTCATTAAAAATTGGTTGTAAAATTTCTCTTTACGATCGGAAGCTATTTGTTAAGCACTTTTTTTTTTACTTAATTTAGCTTCTATTAATTCAGGGTACTGTATCGAGTTTACTCCCTCAAAACTTTAATAGGTAATAGAGAGTTGCCTTTAGTCCCACATAATAGTATTATCCATTTTAGTAAATAAAACATATATATACATATAGTTTCAAAATGTTTAGTTTCCACTCAAATGATTACACATTTTTTCAATCATTTCCCCCAGCCAAATTCCTTGTTGTGCTTGGCTCTCAATGACAACAAATAGGTCTCCTTCAGAATGATTAAATGACAAACATCAAATAAACTGCAATAACAAGTTGCCACCCCCCGGGAAAATCCCTGTAGCCACCCTCTAATTGAGTGGAGTAACCAAGGGCCGATAGGCCGAGAAACAATATGAGCATAATTATTAATTGCGAATAATTTTTCTTAAGACTCATTAAGTGCGGCCGACCAGCAGACGCCTTCGAGGACCGCAACCAACCACCGCCCACGCATCCTTTGCCCACTGTTATCCACGCTCCTTGTCGCCAAAATGGACAAAAGAATTGACAGGACATAAATTAGAAAGTGGCCCTGGGAAGAAGTGAAAGTCGGGGGGGTTGGTGAAAGCGGTGCACAGAGGCCAGCGGGATTAAATGTGTTGAGCTAGCGGATGTGACATTTCTCTTGTCACCACACTGAAAAATAATGATGGTGTCAGAAAACCAAATCATCTCCAAAATAGTATTATGAGTTCTGAATTGTTAAATTTTCAATGCAGTAACATCGCCACTTGATTTACTCTTAATGCTTCGATTTTATATCTGAATAATTACGATTTACGCTTGATTATTAATAGCTTAAACTACAGCGTGTAATATATTTACCCTGCATAGTTTTCAGTGTAGGCATGGGGATTTGCTCATAGCTGGTCACGTGTCCACGGGATTGTCGGCGTGTCTTCCGATTTGTTGTTGTCACTTTGGCGAATAACTCCGGATTTGCAGATCCATTGTTTGCACTGAAATACTCCAAAATTGCTGAGGTGTGTATGTTGGTGGAGAGATTGGGCGTGTCCATTCATAGGGTTTTAGCTGTGATGGGAAATCTGAAAGCAAATTAAGGATACAGGCATGTTTAGCTTTGCTTGATATAAATAAAAATGCTTTTTATTGATAATTATGAGTGAATCAATTAATCTATTAGGTAATATTAAGAGAAACGATATTATTTTACAGCATCCCGAGTCATTCATCCTGATTACACGGTTCATCCAACTTTCTATTGCCTTAAACATGATTGTTTTCCCAATCCCCTGTGCCCGAACCCGAAAAGATATTTTCCCAGTTCCCAGTTTCCAATGGAGCTTACAACAATGTTGACCCTACGCCTAAGTGACGCCATTATGGGGCGCACGTACGTAAGTACACTATGAAAAACCACTTACACCTGCGCAGACATCAAATTAACATGCTGTAAAAAGAATTTCTGAAGAAATGTTTCTTGATTTTATTTTGTTTCATATATGGGTTATTAAAAAGGCTGCTCAACATATTCCCGTTTCATGGATCCTATTGATTTATAATAGTATTCGCTTTCAAAGTACCAAATGTTTTTCCAGGTGCTTGAGAATGTGCGGTGCACAACGCGTGATAATGTTAAATCAACATTATTTAGGCACCCATGCATGCGTAATGCGTCTCGAAATTGCAACCAAGTCGATGGACAAAGTGGGAGGTTGGGGTCAAATCGCAAGGGTTGAGGGTTGAGTTGCGGGCAAAGACAATTTCGCAGTCACCGCTCCGAAAGTTTGCATTTAAATTAAACGATACAGGGTGTCTGAAACTCCCCCGGCCTGCCGATAAAATTTTAGCACCTACGAGAACGAGAACGGCAAGCGAGCTCAAGCAAACATTGTCTCTGGTTTTATGCATTTTCCATAACGACATTCTGTGGCCGAACGGCAACGAACAATGCCCAAACAACACTTGACTTGGGCTGTCATTCAAAGTGACAGGACCTCCCCCGATTTGCCGCCCAAATGGGCCACAAAATGTGCAACTCGAGTCCATTTTCACAATGTCCGTGTTTATTTAGCCACGCACGAAGCATTTTGGGGAGAGAGGTCCTGCGAGCGAATGTATCTTATGGTTTGCTTTGGCATCAAGTGCAAGGTAAATAGGAGATATTTTACGCAAATTCATCAAGTGTTTGCCGAGGGAACTCGGGGCGGGACTTGAGCAAATGGCATTTATTGTGATTTGCATTTTAACGCTTAGATGCGTTTTTTGTGCAATTGCATTTCAAATTGGTCATTGCCCTGCGCAATTTAAAGGGAATAAATGGGAAGCTAATTGGATGCACTATGGCCATACATTTTAGTTAAATATATTTATTTCTATACTACAAATATGTAGTCCTGGTCAGATGCAAGTTTATTTGACGAACGAGGTGGAAAATGGTTAAAAGTAGAATCTTCATAAATCCCGTACTCAAATTTGTAAAAACCTTTCTAACTGTAACGTTGTGACTTGGTTATGATTGTAAAAGATACATTTAACTTAAAGATACATTTTATTTGAGGGCAATTTAAAGGGACCTTAATGGAGTCCAGTACCTCAAACTCATGTTAATTAAATGCATTGACTGGTCCGCAGCCTTTGTCTCAATTTGTACGCAAATTAACCAAAGTATTTTTTTAACAACACAGTAGCGCACAAAAAAACAAGAAGAGCAAATTAATATATCAATATACAAAGTGTATTGAGTGCAATTTCATCAAATTGAAAAGAGATTCCCTGCTGTGAGGGCTGCCAGACGCAAACCGACACGACTGCCACCCAAATTGACATGTTTCGGGGCGCGTATATTGTATTTCATATGGAATTCACCTCCACCTTTCATTTCGCTGGCCAACACAAAAAAAGAGTGTAAAAGAAAATGCTCAAACGAAATCAGTGAAAAGCAGGAAAATCTGCTTGGATCTGTGTTTTTTCTACCCCGCCCCCGCCCGTTGTTCAAGCCGCTTGTCGCATGCAACAAATTGTTTCAATTAACTAAATTAAATTTACACTCCTGCAGCTTCCATGTCGACACAACAACAATGGCCATCGAATGCATTTGCCTCGAACGTGACATGACACTGACAGATGCAAAACGACGACCAGGACCCACCCACCTCCACTCCACAGCCCCCCAAAAAATGGAGCCCGAGATGTCGGATGCGAAAAATATATACCCATGTGTGCGGCGAGGAGGCAAAAGGGATTCGCAAACATCCTGCTTGCCACGTGCAACACAGGGCCCGACATGCAAATTTATAAAAATTAACTGGCCCAAGTAGGCACCAGCAGACCTGAAACCAAGTAACGTACACTCGGGAAAATTGGGTGGGATGGGGGATAAAGAAATAATACTACTTAATGTCATTAGCATTTAGTATCAATAACAACGATGAATGCATGTGTCAGATTTATGTTGAATTTGGTTCAGCTGTTACTTTTAGAATGTACTTACTTACGTAGCCTATACTTACTTCACCTTTTCAAAATCTACCAAAACAGTGAAGAACTTAGAACTTGAGTTATTCACTCATTTCATTAACTAAAGTGTAAAAGCAATCTTACAACAGAAGTAATATAAATAAATATCAATACATTTTCGGTCAGTGTTTATCTTTCCGATACTCTCCAACCTTCGACATTGTTGTAGTGGCAACATTGTTCGTCGATATCAATTATGCGTTCAAATGAATATTGAAGTGCAGTCGCATGCCAGGCTCACTCCACCTCCTTTCCACTTCCACTTCCACTGCCACTGCCACCCACTCCCCCACCCACTTGCAACAACACCACAAAAGCCACCGCTTCACTCCCACGCACTGAAAAGGGGCGGAAAGGGGGAGGGATCGAGGCAGCTCATCAAGGATTGCTGGCGAAAAATTGGCAATTGTACAAAAGTGTTAACATGGCTCCGCATCCTGAACAGACCGACCGCAGGACGCAGGACTCTTGGACACATCCATCAATGCCAGCAGATTTAATCGCCATTTAAATTGCACGCCGGTAGTACACTGCAAATTATTTCTATTATGAATTTAAAATTGTTTTTTAGCAAGGAGGAAAAAATGGTTAAGATAATAATGTGTTTTTAGCCTTGATTTATTTATACTTCTCTGAGAACTCATAATTATAAAACAATCCTTTTTTTTAAGCAAAAATTAAAATAATTCATATATGATTAAATGATAAGATAGTAAAAGGGTTTCATCTATATTATAGCTATTTTAGTATTTTATGTATTATTTATGAGTCAGTATTAGCTAATATTTTCCAGTGCACCAGAGTAGAACTGAGAGTGGACACAGAGTGCCCTAGACAGCATTTACTTAAGCGTGTTATCGGCGTAAAATAAATCTCCATGGAATGGTCAAGGAGGAAACTCGGCCCACTGCAACCGCTTCGTATCTGTTTTAGTGTTTTCCAATCAGGGCAACCCGAATGGACAGTGGTCACGTGTCAGCCGCTGGTCAGTTGTATTCTGGCCTGGTCAGTTGAGTGTGACGTGCGTCACATAATTGCAATAAATTAGAAATTGTCAGGCGTTGGAAACAATGTATGTACTGTATGCCGGTCACCCCTCCCGGCCATCAAACAGCCCCTGAAATAGAGTTAAATCTTTGCAGTGGCCAAACAATTTGCGCTCTACAAATTTGCCTTAACGCACCGCCAACGCGGCCCTGGTTGCATTTACCTCGGCAAACAAATTTGGCAGCACACGCAGTCCGGCAAAATATTTGCCCAACTCAACCCGCGAACAAACTGGACACTAAAAATTAATGCAGCGAGCAGAGCGAAGAAATTGTGGCACCAGGAAGCGCAGGAAATTAAGACGCACTGGATGGAAACTCGAGAAAAATAACTCAAATGCTTCAGTAGTCAATGAAATACCCTTTGATCGATATCAACTAAAGGTTGATTAAAGGTAGAACAAGTTGATTTAAAAATGTAACAATTAAAGGATTTTAAATCTATAGATAGTAAGTTTATATTAAGTAGTCTTAAGTTTCGTTGCCTCTTTGCATCCCATTATTTCCATTCTATAACACCTTTAATTAGAGCATTATGTATTTAGTCCTTTAAAGCCTGTGACTGTTTTCTTAAAAAGTAAATATACCCGAAACATTCTTACTTTTCTCGCAGCAAAAAATTAAATCGGAACACAAAAGGAGAGTCCGAGGAAGTTGTACGAATAAAATTTTATGATTTTCCTGCGAGTGCACGGCGCTGGAATGGAATTAATCTCAAAGACAATGAGCATAGCGACTCGACATCGGCTTAACATATTTCACATTGTAGCCAAGAGGAGTGGGCCACGCCCATAAGTTCTAACCAGAACGGAAGTGCCAGGCAAATGGGGCGCGCCAATAACACTAAAAACCAATTGCCAATCGTTAGTTTTTATAAGACTCTTTCCTTCCGAGTCGGCCTCTTTTTTTCGAATTCCTTTTGCGTTGTGGCAAGTTGATGAAAACGTCAAAGGAAAATTCATTTTCACTTGTCCGAGGGCTACACAGAATGTCTGGAATGATTTTTCTTCCCCTATGAAAAATCAAAGTCAATCACCGGCAACAGATTTGGTCAAAACGGAAATGTGTCGCAATGGCAGTGTGGGTGGTTCCTTGGACTCTTGGCCAAATTAGACATAGACAAGTTGCTTGTTGTCCTAGGAGGAGTTGGATGTGAACGGATTTTACTCCGATGCGTCATTTGCACTTTAATAAGGTCAAAGGAAAAGCGAACCAAATTTAATATCGAAGAAGAGAAATCAAATTCCATCATAAAAATTATTCTTTCTTTGTGAAACCAAATGAATCCAATCCACTATTATCCATTTGTGATTATGAAATTACCACCGACAAACAAAACCGCAGAGAACAAAACCAGTTAAATGGGAGCAAATGGGAAATCAAGCATGGAAATTGAAAAGCTAAAGAGGCAAAGTCAACCGAATCGAAATGAAAGATTACCGCTCATTAACATAAAACCGCAAAAGCGAATCACGAGATCAATTAAAGGCCCCACAGCTAGTCGCCTTATCGCTAACTAATGGATCATGCTGCCCGACAGTTATCAAAATGTTAATGATTCCCAATCACAGCCGAAACGATCCCTATCCGTCCCGAATTGTAATTTTTCGTCAGGCCTGAGGAAAACTCTTTGACAGCGGTCCCCTGTCTCTGGATCCGTTTGGATTGGTCTGGCTTGGTGTCACATGTCAATTTGTGGAAACTCCAGGACACTGGAAGAAATGGAGGAGGTTAGTAAGAAAGATTAACCATACATACGTGAGAGAACAATCATTTTGGCTAAGGCGTGCCTTGAAATCTATATAATGTAAATATTTGATTGAATATGACATTTTTCGTGACTTAAGTTGATGTCAGCAGTAGATTCCTACGTCGTTAATAGGTGTTTTATAATCCAATACTCCTAGTAAGATCATAATGTTCTAATAAGGTACTTTCCCCTTTGATTTCTACTTCTGCGTTTAAGAAGTCCTTCTCGTCCTGCTTATTTTTCCCAGTGTATTTCCCCGGGGGGACAGCTTTTTTTTGACGGACTGACAGGCAGACAGAATCCCAGCCAACGAGCTGCACCGCCCAATGTGTTAAAACCAACCATTAATATTAATAGTCTTGTGCGTGCTGTACGTGACTTTTCCACCGAACCCTTTCTTCGGCGGCGAATCTTTGGCGAAACCGCCTTTCTTATCGTTTGATTTGTAGACATTTTATTGCTTTATTGATGCGTTCTTATCAAAAGCGCAGCGTTTTGTTTGATGGATTGTTCTCGTGGACTTGCCCACCTTGAACCTTGAGACCGCCGTTCCCTTGGGCACAAATCGTCAGCATTTTTATGCTGGTAGCTAGACCTCCATCACCTCGCACGCAATTCGCCTTGGGAAACTTTTTCCTTTGTCAAATTTCCAAATATTTTTCGATTTGATTGGCACTTACCACCAAGCGAAAGGGTGAACTCAACAGCAAAGCAAAACGATTCGATTTGTTGTGGGAAAATTGAGGGGGAAGTTTTTGTTTGAGTTTGTTTTGGGAATTTGCCGAAACCAAATGGGATTTTATAACCTAATGGAATGCAATTAAGAAGGATTCATCAGTTGTTCAGAAGGTAAGTTAAACTGTTTCAATAATAAATTATACTTGTTTTTACCAACTCAAGATTCAAACATTCTTTTGCTATAAAGTATTTTATAAAAAATTTAAGTTCTTTAAAAACATATACTTTTCGAATGCAGAACCAACTTCCAAACAACTGTTGTTAAATTTTATGTATTTCTTACAAGGATTTATACTTACAAGTATTTGTACATTATGCAGGCTCCTAAGCCTCGCAATAAATAACTAATTCTCACCGAAGCAAGGCTCAAAACTTTTCGAGAAAAATATTAAATTTTACGAGCTTAATTTGTGTACGTGCTCGGCTTACTTGCAAAGCAGCAGGAGATCCTCTCGATTGTCAATTATAGCGATTGAAAAGTGGCCAGCCACTTGAACAAACCAATTTTATTGATGGCCGTGCCAGAGAATCGGGCCTGGAACTAATCTCCTTAACAAGGCCAACATTAGAGGGCTAAAGAGCGAGTCCCGTCTGCGTCTATTCATATTTCAAAGGAGCCAACTTCGCGCGGCTTTCTGAAAACCTTGCCCCGAATGGCGCCATTAAAGTTTACGATGCTGGGGGCAGTAAAGTATGCAAAGCTATGCCCTGCTATTTTGTAATAAAGGGTATTCCGCAGACACTTGCCCAACTGTTCGCCACTTGTGTTTGGGTCCATTGTTTTGGCTCCTTCTTGGCCTCTGTGCAGTGGCAAACTGCAGCGGCCTCACCCATTATTTTGGTCCAGATCCATACATGCACTGAAAGTACTACATATTGTGTGAATATATAATATAAATATTCCCATGTTTATAGCTAATATTTCAATACTTAGACTGGAATGTTACATTCATTTGTGGCAATCATTTGGTTTCATTTACGTTCGAAACACATTTAACACCACATCAAAGGCTTTTGCTCTTAACATACTTAAATCAATATTCAAATAGGTTGAAGTCATGGATTTAGCCAAAATGATTTTTAATAGATTATAGTTTTCGCCTAGATAAAATACTTCTCAAACAACTATTACCACACGATTTTTCCCGCTGTGTACATATAGAAATCCATCTGAGCCGTGTCTTGCCGCAAAATGTGTTGGCATAAAATCAACAAAAGTCATCAAAAGATATGCGCGCCTCCACGCCTCCAGATGCACTTTCATTCCCAGTCCCAGTTCCAGTCCCAGTCTCATTTTCAGTGCCAGTTGCTGTTGTGGCTGCAAAACTTTGCATATTAAATGTCATTCGGTAAAGTGGAATTAAGGAAGCGCAGCTCCAGGAAATGCTGAAGCCTGTCACAGAAAAT
This sequence comes from Drosophila santomea, assembly GCF_016746245.2. Lineage (NCBI taxonomy): Eukaryota > Metazoa > Arthropoda > Insecta > Diptera > Drosophilidae > Drosophila > Drosophila santomea. Next base: position 15,913,116 of record NC_053018.2, read on the forward strand.
TATGCTGAAGTGCGTCTGTCAGGATGCGATGCGGATCCTGTGGCTCCACATCCTCCGAGTGGAGTCGAATTTTTGGCTCTGCCATTGAGCCATAAATGAAAACTAAACAAGATTTTTGGCCACGAGGAGAAACATAGAACACAAGTTGCTGCAAATTTTATGAGCTAATTTTAATGAAGTTGTCGAAGGGCCAGAGGGAGGTGTATACTCGTAGTAACCGTCGACTTGATGAATGTCGACACGATGCAGACAAGTTTATAAATTATGCCAGAGTTAAGATAACGTTGAGAACGTCATTAAATAATTCAATGTGTGCGGAGATAATCAGATTCGGTGTGTGCTCTGTGCACTGCTCCTAACTAAGCAAAAAATAAAATTAAATTTAAGATTTTTAAGCGTTCTTTTGTTACATTAAAGCAGTTTCTTTGACCTTTTTGCGTTTGCGTTCAACATATCATCTGACTAACAATTTTTCTTCATTAACCTTCAATCAAACACCTGTATGCATTCCTGGTAGGAAATCATGCCAGCCTTCCATGATCTCGTAACCTTTGTCACGGCTATTAGCAAACCATTTGACCACACACTGGGATCCGGATCAAAGGATGCTCCTATTAGGAATCCGTCATTAGCGGCCACTTTGCAACGCTGTGAAATCGTATCAAATATTTCCAAAAGAAATACAGAATTTCATGCTCCATTAAATTATCATACGTTTTTGTTCCCATTTCAGTAAGCAGCCGAATCAGAGAAGAAATCTAATTAAATTAAAATGAAATTGTTGGCCTCAGAATACGATCTCTACCCGAGGAGCTACTCATGCCCTTTGACCCTCGCCTCTTTTTGAACCGTGACGATTCCGATTTGAGTGTCAAATCAACATCATTATTCATTATCAAATACATTTCCCTCTTTGGCTTTTTGGGGTTTTGCGGTTAGCGCAAACCGATGCCGAAATCACAGCTGGAACTATTTTTTCAAGGGGGGTTATATTTAATTGAACTTTCCCCGATCGAGGGGGTTAATATGTTCTAACAAAGCAATCAATACGAAGGGCATAATTAAATAAAACTAATGATGCCAATGACAGACAGCGCTGCCAAAGGGGCTAATGAATGGAAAGTAGAAAATAAATGGGTATGTTAGTGTTATTTATAAAGGCTTATGTTGAACGGCGATAAGTGGATACTATTTAAAGATCAACAGGAAAATTGGAATATCGTTGTATCTTAGTATTATAGCTGTAAGAAATGGTCCTCGTAAAACGAGCATCCAAGTTTATAGTATAAATATATGCTTTAATTGTATGTAATGCAGTATAATGCTGTATAGAATGTGCTGTAATATTCATCGGAATTTTGGAGAAACTGAAGCAGATTATTATTATCTAAATCGAAAGCCAAGGAAAGTGTTGCCCGCATCGTCATTTGATAATGCCCCCATCTCCTTTAAGGCCCAGAGATTTGGATCTGAACCAGACAGGTTTTTATGTAGCGTAACTAAACGTAAATTTATGAGTAGAGTGCCCTTCTCTCGCAGACAGACAGTGGAAAACGGGGAGGGGACTTTCACTGGAGTGCTGGTGGAATTAAAAAGAAATTAACACGCTTCCAGAAATGTCTGTTTTCTTTTCTCCAAGTGGGTGGATGGAGTGTGTGAAGCCAACTGAATTTTACAAGCGCCCCTGGACTGGGCCTTTATCTAATTGAGTTTGTTCCTGTTTGCTTGGCTGGTGGCTGGTGGCTGGCGTCTTAATTTTAATGCGCTCGTAAAAGCAGCGCAAAAATCGAGACCCATAAAACGTCCGGCGAAACATTGAAATTAAAATAAACACATAAAGAGCGACGCCTTGTCCTCTGATGTGATGCGTTGTGATACGCCCGATAACAAGTGTAATACACATATGCAGTCGTGATCCTGACTCCACCCCCTATACGATACTATACGATCCGATCCGATCCGCCTTTCATTCGGGGAGTTAACTTTAACCCTGCGCCTATAAATCAAACGATGCGTGAAGTGCGTTTTATCCTGTGGAAGGAATCGAAACGGTGTTCCGTAATTTGCATGCAAGAAGGGAAAGTTGTTAAAAATGATTTTAATGGCCGTAGGCGTCACATTTTGTATGCTTGTAAAACTTTTACGAGTTATGCTTTCATTTCCGTAATTTATTTATAATTTTAAATATGCCCTGCCCTTACTAACATTTGAATTAAAGGGGAAAAAAGATTTGTTCATTTTGTCCAGGGGCGCAGAGTTACTACTTTAATATAATATATGTGAAATGTATTAGCAGAACGCAGCTGTATTCAAATAAAAAAGACTTTTGAATGATAAAATAATACTTTTTGTTGAATACAAAATCAAAGTCAAATGTTAGAAACAAATAAAGCGAGAAACGTTCCCATTATTGCCCAGTAAAGCACTAAAAACTGACTAAAAGTAAGTAAATGTTTGACTTTATGCATAATATATTAGATAACATTTTTGTTTTAATGCTGAGAGTGTTAATAATAAAACAAGCAATGCAAATTTAATTCATTTTAGAAATACAAACACAATGATATATGTCTAGACATTTTATTATCCTCGCAAAGGATAAGTACATTTTTGGTAAATAATTCCCCTTTAATTTGCTGCGAGTGGTTAGAAGTCACCTCCTTCACTACCCATTGTTTCAGTTTTTCATTCGCGATGGGCCCAAGCAATCTACATTAACAAGGCAAACAAAACTACTCAAGCGACAACAAAAATATGTCATTTAGAAAATTATGAAATACAGTATCAACAGGGGAAGCCCCGAAGAAACACTTAGCAGTAAATGGAAAATTATATGTTGTGTGTTTGGAGAACTGAGGATGATGATGACTTCTAGGGTAGGAAAACCAACAAACAGTAAAAAAGGCAAACAAACATATGACAAGGCCATAAATTAGCCCGCATGCTGGCATCAGGTGGAAACGCAATGATTGAAGGCCAAGAGTTTGGGTAAAAAACTCACGACTCGGCGCAAAGTGCGATGCGTCAGCTGGCCAAGAAACTAGCAACTAACAAGGGGGAGTTGGTGGGAGGATACACAGGACATGGGCGGGAAAGTGGGAGGTGGGGCTCAGCAGTTTAGGTGGCTTGTTGTCAGGCCATAAAACAAAGTGCTGTCTACAAATAATTTGACTTATTCGTGCAGAACAAATCGTACGTCATTTGTGGGGATACTTAAACTTTTCAGCTTGCGTGCATGCACTCGCAGAAATAGGTAGTAAGTCTCAATGTTATTGTTGGTAAAAGCATCGTTGGCTGCACTGCATACAAATTAGAGTTCGATTTTACGCAATATGGATATTTTAACAAATAACTTATGATTTTAACTTATTTGCTTATGTAATTTGCTGGCTTACTCTAAATACAATTAGCAATTTCATAAAGGATAATCTGCAGGGAGATTAGAAACTTTTCTTTTACGGCCTTTTAGAATATTTTCCTCTCTGTACTGCGACACCTCCTCCATCCAATCTCTTCAACAATTGCGCAATTAATGTTTTTGCACAGCGGAAAATTATGTGCGTGACAGTCGCAGACAAGAAGACGTCGATGATATTACCACTGGGTCTCATCTCGTCTCCTGCGATGATTTGGATAGAGCCATAAACGTTAGCTTCAATTTCCAATTGTACGAGTTGCAAAGCATTTTACGGCTCTACACATGAGCCCCAAATTCCCACTCCCCATTGAATGGTTGCAGTTGACAGGCCAAGTTTTATGGAGCTTACAGGCTCGACGGAATATCCGCGATGATGGGTTCGCTTTTGGCAAAATGAAATCATAAATTTCGTAATTAATTTGCATATGCACTTCTCGGTCCCCACGGCTGTTAAATCATACCAAATTGGCATCATGGCTCAATTTTAATGGCCCACAAAGAGGGAATTCCGAATTATATTCGTCGATTGCCTCTAAACTAATGAGCGGCATAGAACTCATTTCAAAGCATTATATGGGATCATTAAAACGGAGAAATAACTCAAATTTTGAAATGTCGTTTTAATGGCTGTCTCTGAAATAGTTTTGGAGCTCTTGAATGGTTTATTGAATAATTGTACATGGAGGTATTCAAATGTGTGAGATCTAACCCATTACTGTGCTTTAAACCTATGAAGTCATTTGAAGTTCCACAAAGAGCTTCACAACCAAGTCATTAAACTCCTTAGCTATGAGGGTTTCCTATTTATTTATTTATGTATTTTTACTGTTAAATATAAGTCATTTTCAATATTTTTACATTATGTAAGGGCCGAAGGTGCGTAACTTTAATACTATCATATCTATTATTCCCATTCTCTGGATATCCACGACTGTCAATCCCATTCCTTGGCAGATCCGTGGACAGCACGTCAACAGTCACTTCAGACTACCGAAGCTGGTTTTATTGTTATTCATTAATTTTAATGTTTGCACAACCTGCGCACTGCGAGCGCCTGCGAATTGAATTGAATTTCGAGTGGCCAAGTGCCAGAGTCTGGGCGGCCTGCGATAAAGCCAAAGCCAAAGCCAAAAGCCAAAACAGCCAACACGGAGGGCCAATGAAGCTAAGTGCGGTTATGAACCCTTTTCGCATTTGGGCGGCAAACAAAGGATCCGGCAAATGGGTGAGCAAATGGAGCCACCTTTGGTTCCTCGCAACATTTGCGTAATGAAAGTGTGAGCTTGCAAGCGAGTAAGGAGGGAAGTTCAATAAACCCTTCAAGGTGCACTAAGAAAAATTTGGAAAAAGAGCTACCACTTGGGATATTTTAGAAATATGTAAATATCAATAGAAATATAGCTTTTGGCTCAACACAACTAAAATTCAAATATTTTAACTATTATTGAATAACAAAACATGTGTGATACATATGTATCTGTAATTTGCACACATTTTCCTTGAGTGTAGCGACACAATGCTGCAGGATAACAAAACAATAATAATCCACCGAAATTGATGCGCAACAAACATGCGAAAGGAAATCGAGGGCAATTAAAAAGCATAGAAAATGTATGTTTATTATTAGAACTAATGCCAAATGACAATCGTCCACAATGACACCCCTCATACTCTATACCCTCAATTCACCCGCATTTTGGGATTCAGTATTTCGGTACAGTTTTGTACCACCTGAACATATGTCATTTGGGCATTGAGTTGTCAACACAGAGGTCCGGGTACCAAATACCCAGTACCTGTATCAATGTCCGACTCAGACGCACTCCCCCAACCGAAGTGCCATCTCCCCTGGAAGGACTCATCCCTCGGATATATATTATTTCTAAATTCTAGCATCTAGCATCGGAACATATGTGCGTGAGGGCGTTAAACTTGTCCGATCCCAAAAACGCAACCATGTAATTTGTTATCCAACAATTTATAATTGCATCAGCAGACAGCACACGCACATGCCAGTCGAGAAACGGGGGGAAAACGAGATGACTTCGAGTCAAAATTATTATGAAGTAAACATTGAGCTATATTTGGACAACTCTCGTGTCCTAAGTGGGCAGACTTCTGACTCCAACTTTGGATGCTCCCCTGCCTCCGAGGCAAACTGTCCGATACAATTTTATGCTATGCTTAACATTTTGTACATTTTTCGGTTTTTGGTTTTTGGTTTTCGGTTTCTGTGGTTCCCTGTTTTCTTTTCCCATTCCATTTGTAATTTAATTTTTCCCTTCTGAGAGAGCAGAGCAAGTTTCGGTTGATTTATGAACTTTTAAATCAATTTGACAAGTTACTTTTCAGTTGGAGTCACTTATTGAAAAATATTTGTCTCATTTATTATTCGTAATGAGATTATTGCAGTGTTTGGGTCAAATTCATGCTTTAAGTGCGCAATTTGCCCTTTGATTGTAAAGTACAGATTGTAAAGTAGAGTAACTGAAATACCATATATAATTTCTTAATTATTAAAAAAAAGTGTAATTTGCAATGCCGGGAAGATATAATTCGCACACGTTTCCGACTCAAAAATATAATTTCCTTTTTGTACAATATATGCCCACAAAAATGTTACAAGTTATTATAAAATTCGTCATAATAGTTTGGCAATGCATCCTGACATTTACAAGTTCTGACAGGCATGGAAAATCGTGTACATCCCTCCAAAGCAGACGGTTTAGCTTCCCCCCACTTGAAACTCCAGCCTAATCGCTACTTAAAAATTGCTTTTAAAAAATATCAAACTACAAGTATCGAAACAATTCCAGGGCGTGACGAAACACGGTGAAATGTAACAACTTGCTACCCGCCCGCCTGATCGACAGCAACTTGTGCGGATAGGAAACTCCGGGACATGGACACGTTTTTCTAGTCGCCGGGCGTCGCTCTTTTGACATCTCAAGTGACGTATTACTCAATGGGTCTCTGCCTTTGGTTACGCCTGACAGAAAAAATTTAAAAAACTCCCCCACCACGAGAAGAATTACCAGTACCAGCAACACCAACACCACCACCAGCGTCCATCATCAATCTCTAAACAAAAATGTTTGGTTAAATCTCGGTTGCAGTTTTGGTTGACGGGAAGTTTAAAATGTCGAATTGCCCTTTCGCTTTTCAACTGCGATTACGGGAACTTGATGGAGGAGCGTTGGTCAGGAATTTCATGGGAAAGTGTTATAATTTAAATGGGAGAAGCATAGTAATTGATTTGCAGTTTTGATTGGGGGAATCTTTGGGTTCGGTGAGAACGGGTTGGTTTTCCTTCGGCTCGAGAATAGTTTAGTGAAATTGATTTAAAGGGTTTTAATTGGGTAGAAAGTGATTGAGCAGGGCTAACAATAAACAAAGTGATAGCGATGACAACTTAAACTGCGATGCTTAGAAAAGTACGTTTCTTTTTACGATTGTTAAATTCAGACTGCGATAATAAATCAGTTCAATCGGAATTGATATTCAAATATGGCACCAAAGTACTGATAGGTCCTCTTGAGTCCTTTTACTAAGCCAAGCAAGCATTCACTCCAAGTCTCATTAGATTTCCATATTGAACCGAACTTTTAAAGAAAATCCCCAGACCCGCCGTTATCCACCGCCACCCTCATCAAACGCTATGAACCCAACTCACCTCGCTGGGCAAAACTAATTACAAAGCTGGACCGCAAAAAGCATCGTGGCCAGAAAGGAGAGTCGTCGGAGGTGGTTCAAAAAATTGTTAGCTCGGTTCGCTGTTTTTGTCAAGCGTGCAAAAATGTCAGCAAGTAAGAGGCAAAACCAGAGACCCAAAAACAGAAAACAGCGCACTGAAAACCGAAAGCTGAAAGCTGAAAACTGGAAACCCAACGAAACCACTCGACATGTCAACTCGAATGGAAAGGTCCATGGAAATGGATGGGAGATCGAGGAGGAGCTGTGAGCGGGGAGTTGGGAGTTGGCAAACTTTTTGGCGAGTGACATGAAAAGGACATGTCACACCGTATGCGCACATTAAGTGTAGCCACAATTTATCAAGCCGCATAAATCTAAATCGAGTCTGGGTTATGCCAGTCCAAGCCAGTCGCATCAAAAAGTCAAAAAGCTAATTTGCATTTAAAAGGACCCGAAAGGGACGCCACAACAATGCTGCCATGCAAACGGATACCCAAATGTGTGTATATTTTCAGCCATATATTCAATTTAATAAGCCAAGATAAATGAAGGGAAACCTGAGTCGAGCGGACTGAGACGCCGACTCCCAACTCCCGACTCCCGACTTGTCAGACGTATCCTTCCTTATTTGCATAGTTTTCGTTGGAGCCCTGACCATTTTCCCAGTCCAAAGCCCCACTCATCCATCTATGTATCCTTTTCCCAGTCTGTCAATGAGCCACATGTGTGCATTTGTGCACATGGCGTGCACTTCATCAAATCGTCTTCGTTCTGGTCCTGGTTTTGGTCCTCGTCCTGTTTCTGATCCTTGTCCCCAGTCGATAAGCGAGTTGTGGCCAAGCTCAGCTTGGATCGCTTACAGCGAAAATGGGAAAAGTTAAATTACTTTTGCTTATTTACGTTTAGATTTCTGACAGATATTGCCTTTCACAGATGCGAATTCTTAAATATTTTTTGCACGTCTACTAAAATTTACTTACCTTTCAAAACGGTTTGTATTCGTATATACTTGTATCCAAATTATTTAAAAATTAATCTTTATAAACTTTTGTAATTTTCCATCAACTTGATTTTGGTTTTTTATATAATTTTGACTTTAAGCCCTTAGACAACCTTTGTTTGGTCCCCCAATTTTCTTTAACTGTCAAAATTAGCCCATAATCAAATAAGTTAACGAGGAGTAACCAAACTGACAATTGGCGCATATAATTGCAGCTTGGTCCGTCTGCTCCTCGGCTGTCGTGCACCGCAAATACAAGAAATCAACAATCAGCAAATTTTCAAACCTAATTACATCACTGAGTCCTGCCTGTTTGGCCCCCAAACCGAAGGTCCTTCCTGGAAATCAGAGTTCCGGGTCCCCGAAGTCTGCGGTCGCAGTTCGAATTCACCGGAGCGTGTCGCAAATGGCAGCCAATAGAGCAGAAAGCACAACTCAAGTGGCCACTGGACGATGGGCACTCTCCGGAGGACAGGACATCGAGGTCCTTTGGCCCTAAGAAAACCACTGAGGCGTAAACTCATTTTGGTAGGCGTCGCCCAAGACTCAAATTGAGTCATTTGATTTTTCAATTGCTGCTAATTAGCCTCGAAAGTCTTTAAACTATTGACAACTTGTCAAGCATGGAAAAAGTCCGTCAAATGTATCAGTTAATGACAGATGATAATCGAGGGTAATAATGTCTAAGGTTTGTGAAAGCTGTTTGGCATTAGGAATGAAATTTTGGAGGTGTAGGTTGTCGCGGATATTAGGAAGACTTAGAATTTTGCATTTACAAAATCAAGTGTGATTTATCACAAAAGTCTATTATCGAAATGTTTGTATTAATTACAAGCGAAGTTTATATATATTTTTTTTATAAGTGTCTATATAGTTTTTAGTATTAGCTTAACGTTTTTCGATAAAACTTAAGCTTAAATCAATTTCATGACTAGTTCACCCCAATCGCATTTAATTGTCACTCTTTCTCTGAAGTCTTGGTATACGCTCTTGGACTTTTTCCATTTTTCCAGAGACCACCAACCCTTTCTAGCTTAAAAGCCCCAGACTAGTTAATGGACAGAGAGGCCTATTAGCAACTTTATTCTGCAGTGCCATTGCACCTTGCTGTCAATGGATTTTCCCTTTTTTCCAGTACTTTTATGTTGCTGGCTCTTTGCCTTCTTTGTTTTGGCTAAAAGCGGGCGAAAGTCCGTGCGAATGACAGCTGTCAGTGGCGCTTTTGCAATCAACGAGTGCCTGTCAAACTGACAGCCTGTTGCTCGGCTCTCATGCGATTTTCCGGAGCCTTTTGCCTCAGGAATTTTTCCGTTGCTTTCAGTTTGCAGATCAACTTTTTCTTGCCTTCGACTTGGCACTTAATTTGCACGTGTTTCTCCACTCACACCTACGGTCAGACGCCTACACACAATGTGCGACTGCGTTGGGGGTGAAAATGTTTGCCTTGGCATTTCCAGTTCCTCTCCAAGTGCAAAATGCAACAAATGTCATTAAAAACGTGCCATAAAAATATATTTTATGCGTATTCCACATCTCGGTTGCACTTCCCATCCTCGCTCAATTCGATTTTATGCTGCCCAGGAAACTTTCCCCACTCATTTCCCTTTCCTTCGCCAATGCGCTCATTTTATGCTGCATCGCATCGCGGATATAAAATAAAAACACATCGAAATTGGGAAGTATAAAGACAAATGTTACCTTTGAAATTATAATCAGCTTGTTCATATTTTATAATTATTTATTATAATACTTAAAATGCTTGCCTCTGCTTTTATAATTTTTTGAAATACTTAAACCAACTTAGGGAGTACAAAAGTATTTTATTTTGTATTGAAATTAAAATTAATTAATTATCTTGCTATAGTATTATTTAAATACCTAATAAAATTAAAATAAATTCTTTATGTTACCAAATTTTTGTATTTCCATTCCCATCTGGGTATTTTTTTTGTTTCGTACAAGCCTAAGAACCCATGTACCTCCAAAGTTGACTGGTACCTCGCATAAAAACAGAAAGAAAAGCTGAATAGCATTCCGCATGCGTTTCCAAGATTGCGACTGCTGAATTGTGGAGGATGAGGCCGCTGCTGAGGATGGGAATGAGGTTGAGGTTACTCGGCACCGAGGTTGAATGACCTAGGACAATAGATTTATGCTTGGGGTAGTTGTTCCATCTTGCATCCGATGCCAACTGCCCGCTGTGCTGATTAAGGGCGTTTTGCCATCTTAAAGAAGGGTTATTATGGGTTATGGCAACGGGTTAGGGCAGTGTGGGTATGTCCCGTTTCGATTGCTTCATTACAGGCGGTACTGACTGTAGTACTGACTGTAGTACCGACTGTAGAACCGACTGTACTGGGGACCAATTTCCAGGCAATTTGCAAGCAATTTGATGGGCCAACCTGGTGCACGAGCTACTCCTAATGAGCCAAGAATTCCCAAGTAACAATGCCCCAAAGTGAAATGCCAAAATGGTACGGATTCGACACATCTGCCAACGAGTTTCGCTCTGTTAGCCGGCTATATACATATATTCGTATTCGTATTCCCAAAAGCACATTAGGGCCAAGACGAGCAAAGGAGCTGCAATTTGAGTTGGCTGCTCTCGTCTCGCTCTCGTCTCTGTGCATATTAAATATAACACAAAATGCATATTAAATGGCATAAGCCACAAGCAACGAAAGGTGCATTTGGCCAAAATCCTTCGGGATGGCTTAGCCACTAAAACCTTTAAGACTTGACGGAAACGCTACGGTGTTGTAAAATTTTACAAGTCAACTAGTTTGGTGGTTTTCCGTTTTTCATTTCCCGGAATGGCAAACGTGAGCTTCCGAGTCGAGTTAGTTGAACCAAGTTTATGAAGCCCCGAAGATCCCTGGCTTACGATGATATAACTGGCGTATCGAGTGGATTAACTTTCTGAACTGTTGTGCGGAGACTTCAATTTTGCTTGAGGTTAGCTTTAACCTTAAAGGTGAAGGGAAATAATTAAAATTCTCTCTGCAGCTTCATTACTGCACTCAAAAAAACAATATGGCATCAAAAAGTTTAAGTCTTTTTAAATGAAGAGAAACAGCTGAAAATATAGATAATTTTAAATATATTTATTTATATTTTCTTAAACGAATACAATATTGCTGTTTTCTGCTTAATTTGCAATAATGTATAGCTGTATTAAATATTTCTGTGTAATCATAAAATGAACTTTTTGGCCTTTGCAGCTTATCAGTCTGATGTCTCGTCAGAATGCTCTGATTGCACTTGCAGCTTTTTAAGTCTGTCTCATTTGGCCGAATCAAGGAAAAACGCATTAAAAAGGACACACTGGCAGATACAAAAGCGGAGCCAAAGAGTTGGAGATAGGGGCGAAAAGTGCACTTTGCACATTTGCGCGTAATGATTTTCCATTAACGTAAATTTGAATTAACATCGAGTGGCATCAGGAGCAGAGGACACGTAATTACAACACGTCCACTTTCAATTCCGCAAACAAAAATCTCCTACACCGGCAGCAGATTCATTTGATAAATGCCAAATGACATTAACGGCATAAGCCTGCGTGTCCTGCGAAATGCGAAAACCGGAAGGTTGGAGGCTTCAGTACGAGCCTGCTGTTTATGGTAATTATTTATTTGCCACAGCCGTTGTTGGACCATTTTGTTGGACTTTTCATCAGCGCCATTAACATAAAATTTTATTATTATGTCACTGTTCTTTCTTGGTTGTCACGTTGTTTGTTTGGCTACTGTTATTGCGTTGTCTGTTTGGCATAGCTTTTTTTGACAATGTTTGTAATGGATAAATGAAAGTGTTAAACTGGCTGTATTAGAAGTGTGGGCTTTAGAAATACTTTAAAGTAAGCCAGAATAATTATCAAATTATAAATATCATGCTTCCTTAGCATGAGCAATCAATTAGGTATGACTGGAAAAATATAGATACTCAGGCACAGCCCTTTCTGAACACAGAGAAAATCCCTTTTCGCTTTACCCATTGACTGCTTAAGTGAATTTCCTCGACCATTTTCCGCAATTAAACACAAACAACCGGGACAAGTTCCTAATGCTAAAAGCTAGAAGTCTTCCATTGCACCCATTATTTAGCACTCCGCGTTTCGTCTAAATAAAATCCACACCGTCTAATTAAACAAAAGCTCGAGAAGTCGAGGTGTAACCAGCATAAATGAACATTAACTTGAAAATAATAAAAGTGAAGTAGCTTTAGGAAGCCGTGTCTCGAATTTCATGGCATAATAAATGGCTCGCAGACCGATGCGAAAACTTTTCCTCCTCGTCGAGTGATGAAGTAATGAAAGCGCTGGAAGAAAAATTACAATTCACGAGCGCAGCGCAGTTATGAACTTTTTCACGGTGCTAAATAATGCACACGAAAGTGCTCAGCCAGGCAGTCAGGGGTTAAGAATTTGAGGTGGGGCAGCAGTTCTTCATTAACTTCTCCAGTGCCGCCAGATGATGATGATGAATTTTGTATAAAATGCTTAAATACCTGCAATTTAACTTTTGGCGGGTGTCGTCCATCTCCCGCGGCTTTAGCCCCCCGATCCCTTAACCCCATCGCGGTGTTGGGGGTCGAAAGGAGCCAGTCTCGGCCAGGACTTTTCAATATGCAGATCCGCGTGTTTCTTTTAATTTAAATTGACTTCTCTTGGGGGGAACACGGCGATTCCCTGGGGTTTTTTCGGAGCTGGCCAGTCGGGTCAGAAACTAATCAAAAAGCCATAAAAACTTTACCCTGTACAGGGTAACAATTTGTTGGGGAAGATTACAGTTGGGAAAGTACTGTGCCCCACGTAATATTTATACCAAGATTAGTTCCGTTAAATTTCTACGAAATAGTAGTTTCAGGAATTCAGGAATTATTGTACAGGTACAATAATAAATCTAAATTAATCCTTTAAACTAAGTATAGTTAAAGCTTCCAGTAATTACAATGAATATATCGCCAGCTACTTGCTTTAAGTTCAATTCAATTTGAGACTTGCACTGTACAGCAACTGTCACTGCAATTGTGCATACAAGTACACATAATTAATTAAGGAACTGACATATACCGCCTCCTGCCATCCTTAAAACCCCGTAAGAGCCCCTCATTGTCCTTTTCTTCGCGCAGTCATCATCATTCTTTCCCATCCTTGTGCTAGCTGAAATGTCAAAAATGCAAGTGACAAGTGTGAAAAAAGGACGAGCTGAAGAAAAACAAAAGCCAAATGAGGACACACATGGCCGAGGGGGTTGTGGTGGCTTTTCCGGCTGTGAGCGGGTGGAGATTTCCATTTTCCGGGAGCGCTCTCCCTTATGCCATTGTCTGCTTGAAGACGCAGCGCGTTCGTGCAAAGCAAAATAAATTGAAATTTTAAAATGTATGAAATTAATTTTTGGCGTCGGTGACTGGGCTAAAAAGTTCTCTCCAACGCCTCAAATGATATCACATGATTATTTATCTCTTACGCACACTTACACTTCACCCGACACATATGCAAAGGACGTGTGTCCTGGTCTTGGTCCTTTCCCTTTCCCAAGTCTTGAGTCCTGGGCCTGACACTTGCCAACATACTTTGTCAAGTTTTTAGTATGTTGTCAGCGATTTACCACTCCTGCTTAGCACTCTGACTTTTTGTCTTAGCCCTTTTAAGCCATTTGTCAAACACTCGGCATGACGTCATGTGTGGGTGCGGTCGAGGGGAGTTCCTTTGCGACATCTTAGGGTATTTGCAGCTTCGTATTGGGCGGTTAGTTGTCTCCGGAGTTGTGCGAAAATTTACATATAGATTAGCAGCAGCACAGACACACCAATGGCCACTTGATGGAGGCCTTTAATGCACTTTGTCCGGCCCTCGAACGATTTTGATGGCGGTGATGATGTCTGCAGTGCATAAGTGGAAATCATTAAGGGGCCGGCCGCATCTTGTAAACCGGTGCGTAATCCTGCAGACCCAACCAAACCAACCACACACTGCAAAAAACGGTTTTCAATATTTATAAAATATTTTTAAAATCGAATTTTAAACTTAGGATTGTCTAAATATTAACAATTGTCAATTTGTTCAAGTATTGTGTGAATATATTAAGTTCCTTATGTTAAGCATTTAAACAGCTGAAGAATTAATAAACAAATCTTTTTTTAGCATCTCTGTTTTGAACTTCCCAAGTTTTGAGTACTACATATCATAACATACGACGCAACGGGGGAACTGGACATTTATTAAACTATTATTATTATTATTGTTCCCGAACACACTTAAGATTTCTTTGAGTGCACGGTCAATTGTTTACAGAACAGCACTGGCAACTCGGCGCATTGTTACCATTTCCGTTCCGTTTCTCTCTCTGAAGCCCATTGTCCATGGGCTGGAAATCCCCTGACAACACTTTGGCCCTTTCACTACGTGAAAAAGAAAATTTCTGCGAGCAATCCTTGAACAATGCACGAAATAATTGCACAGACCGGACTGCAAAACCGGGATGAGTGCTGAAGGCGGAGTGCTGAGGTCCTTGCAAAGAGACATAATGATGGCCCGCTGGATATTGGCCGATGATGGGCATTAAAACGCGTATGATGAGGCTTAAGTAGTTACACACACACCGTGTACGATTGGCACTCTTTACGTGTGTATCCTGGAAAAAGGACTTGCTGGGGTTTAAGTGATGCTAACATATTGTCCATACATGCATGTCGAGGGTTAGGGAAGAACTTCCTCTGAAATCATATTTCTTCGCTGTGATTACTGTGTCTGCATATTACTAAATGAAAAGTGAAAGTGGAAATAATGTTGTGTAAAGGGGAAAATGATTCATGGCTGATGGGCAAGGTGAATGCGGATTGGTGTATTAACATCTGTCGTAAAATTATGTGGGGGAAAATACAGGGAGATGGGAAATTGTACTTAGCTTGTTAGTCAACAGTATTAATAATTACATAATACCTATTATTTAAAAAGGCTCTAAATATATTATTCATGTAAAAATATATTAGCAGTTGAATTCGCAGCAAAAAACATTGCTTAACTCAACAGTGAATATTTGATTTTTCAGCATATTTCACCTCTTTATCTGCACACCATTTAAGTAGCCCACTTTGCACAAAACCATAACTTTTTATTATGTAATACAAACCCTCCGAGTTCGGCAAATCGATATCCCGCGACCTTGAGCTCGACATTTATATATATGCAGGAACATAACGACCACGTGCTGTCAACTGTGTCGGGAAAAGCTCACCCACAATTTCTATGGAGGAGCTGTGCTCCCTAAACGAATTTCATTGTCAAGGTCGCACGCACAAAAACGAAGAGGAAAAGCTGAATGTGGGTGGAAATGCCGGCCGGCACGACCTTGAAGCCAGTTGGGTTGGAAGTAAAAAGCTTTTGCCGGTAGGAGACTTGTGGAACATCACCCACAAGTGGCGGACTCATGGCCTTGGCGATGGCCTTGAAACTTAGTTGGCGCTCCCTCAGCAAAAATGTTGCATAGGGGGAGGAAATAAGCTCAATTGGCATTATGCTTCCTGCTCCCTGGAAGTCCTTTTCTAAAATGTTAAAGTGCTACCGCTTAAATGACATTTATTGAACATGTGGACATAGGAGGAGATGATACCTACTTTTTACTACTACTTTACCAATTAAAAAAAATCTATTGTATGATTTATTTGATATTTATGAATATGAATAACCGTGATTGTAAATAAAATAACAATTAAATATCTATATTTATTTAAAAAAATGTATTTTATTCCAATTCAGAAATTTTTGATTAATTACCTCCCCTGCATAAGTCAACTTGCTGATGCCCCTCTTCCTACGCCACTGCTTTCTCGACGTTGCAACTATCCGGGAACAGCTTATCGTAATGGATGAGCTGCTGCTAACGGAAAAAGGGGGAGCTGGGATCAAACATTCTCCAAGGTTGAAATTGTCGTCAGCGTAATGTTTGAGGGAGCTGGATTCGCTTTGGCTTGAAGGTCAATCCATTTTGTCCTTTGGAGTGGTCAAGTTTAAGGCTACAGTGGGGGAAGTCTTCAAGGACCATTTCGCAAAGGTTTCGCATCGAAGATTTGCATTGTTAGCTTTTCGAGTTGAAGGATGCTTAACTGGAAAGCGGGTTAGTGGTTCTAATAGGTTTTGCTGTTCACCGTTCCGCTATTCTGTTAAAATATTCAAATATTCAAAGAAGTATACTATCTATAAGTGCACAATGATTAAAGTAACTATATATTACCAAAAACAATACATCTTAAAAACAGAGTTCTTACCAGAAATTCTTTGATCTGGTATATAAATCTGTTAACCATTTATGAATATAGAAAAAAAAGATTTTTTAATTGTCTACACTAGTATTAGGTACAATGGAGAAGATTAAATTGCACGTCATTACACAAAATCAGTTTCTATGCGAGCCAAAAACTCACAACAAACAATTGTTGATTCATCCAAGTTCCGTTGAGAAATCCAAGTTCGAATTTCGAAATGAAAATTCGACGACCCAACTTCCCCTTCAAAGTGCTAGACTCAGCTAGACCAAGTAAGCCCAAGTTAACCCCTGAAGTTCGAACTGAATTCGAAACCGCCCTTCGAACAACACAATTCCACAGAGCTTACGTTTTATTTTACGTAGCACTCTTACGTAAAGTGATTTCCCCCAATTTCGCTCTCATTTCCCGACTCTCTCTCCGCTTGGCAGCCACTTTCCCACCCCCTTGCCAGTGCCGAAGTAAAGGTAACAAAGGCAGCCGTGTCTTTGGGGTGGTAAGCTGGCGGTGGTGGTGGTAGTGGTAGTGGTGGTGGTGGCACATTGTCAGTGGTGTGGGTCCCTGTGGTTGGTGGTTCAATTGGTTGGTTGTTGGCATAAACAAAGCACACACACAATCTGCCGGGGGGTGGTGGAAATTGGGAGGGTGGCATTTACCGCGAGAGAGCAACGCGCTTCCTGTAGGAAAGTACAAAGAGAGCTATTTTATAAATGTGACTGCAGCAAGGATATTTGCAGTCAGTCCACTCTGAAACCTCGAAGCGAGAACATTGAATAACAAGCGGAAGCGAAAAGCGCACAGCCTGAAAGTTCGTCAAATAGCGACCAGTTTCCTAGTTCGTTTTCCCGCCAAATGAGTCAGAAAATTTTCCAAGTGCTTGATACGAGATATGAAGACTTAAAAGACTTGAAGTGCAAGCAGTGAATGGAATATATTATTCCTGAGAAATATTGAAGCCGAACATTAAAAATATATACTCTACCGAAGTTATATATTTTTGGAATAATTCATTCAAGATTTTGTAAAATCATATTTTGTATTAAATCGAATACCGCCATGGCCATCGCCTATTTCATACCCGACCAGGCCCAATTGTTGGCCAGAAGCTACCAGCAAAGTGGCCACCAGGCAGCAGCGAGTCCTCGCACAACTGCAACACCTGCTGCACCTTCGCAGCAGCAGCAACAATCGCAGCAGCATCAGCAACAGCAGCAGCATCAGCAGCAACATCAACAACAACAACAGCGCCCACAAATCCGTGCCAATATCTCCGTGCCGCTGGGAAGTCAACAGGGATCGATGACCATGTCGGAGTTCGGATGCTGGGACCTTCTGGCCCAGATCTTCTGCTACGCCCTGAGAATCTACAGCTACAGTTCAAGCCAGCGACGACCGACGGTCATTCAGATATCCTTCGAAATCAGCAGCGGCGGTCAGAACAACGATGAGGACGACGTGACCGATGCCACCTCCACCTCCACCACCAAGGAGAACTAAATTTAGTTTCCATTTTTCAACGAGGTGGAGAGAAAATCTTTGGGATTTTCTGGGAAAGGCAGGCTCAATCAAAGCGCATTGTGATTTCTTTTTTGGGTATGGACACATGAGGAGGAACGAGTTTTGTAAAAAAAAATGGGATATTTCCACAACAAAATAAGAAAACTATTTTTAAACTATTTTTGAGAGAGAGAAAATTCAAAATTTGTCATCGATTTGCTTAAAGTGATATTGATTGTTTGTTACTTTTTTGAATGTCAAATTTTCGCATTTCAGTTTTGAGAAAAATGTTTAATTTTGCAAGCAAAGGTTTCCCGGTTGGTTCAAAAATACATTAATAATTAACAAAACATTTTGAGATCATGAAAGAAAAAGTGTAAAATTGTCATAAACCTTATTAGTGTCTATACATATGAGCAAAACCACAAGTATCGTACTCAACTAACAACTAATTGTCAAATTTTTGCATTTCAACTACTTACAAATATATGTAAATCCTAAACTAATATTACAGAACTACAATACAGAACCAACAAACAAAAAGCAAACAAAGATGCAACCGCAGCAACAATTACAACAAAAGACAACAACTCAATTGTACAAAATAGATTTTAAGCAAACAGCAAATTTTATATGTTTACAAGAAAGAGAGAAATAACAAAATACATAATGTCTACAAAAAATAGAATACAAGAACCGCCGATCAGAAAAAATACATTTTAACAAAAAATGAAAATGAAACAAAACAACACATTTAAGCAATTTTGATACGAATAATCACGAATAACGAAAATCGAAAAGAATATTATCATTATTATTGATTATAGCAAAATTCAAAACATATTATTTTAATTTTTGGCATTGCAAATTAAACAAGAAATATTTAAATTAATCAAATGTAACGATTTAGCATTTGTAAGAAATTAAAATTTTTATAAGACAAACAAGCAAAAAATAAATACAATTTTATAAAAAAAATAAATAACTTGTATGATTGTTGTTCCTTTTCAGAATATTAAAATTCTCTAGTTGAGAAGAAAATATATCCACAGCGTTTCCGGGAGAACATATATATTTAATATCCTTTTATTTCGAAGGACTTAAAGATTGTGAGAAATGTACTAATCAGTATTTACAAAAATTATGAGGCTTCAAAAAATATTTTAAAATGGTGTGCCCTGAAATAAAATTAAAAAGTTAAATTTGTTTTTAATAATTTTTTGTAAGTAACAACTTATAAAATAAGTCCTTTGCCTTTATATCCCATTGAAGCAACGAAATGTCAGTGGACAACCGTTCAGCCGGGAAAAGGCGGATCAAGCAAACATTTAGCGATCGCTATCGTGAAAACCAATATGTCACCTCGAAAGGAAAACCCATTGTTGGTCTAGGGCAGACAGACTGCGAATTTTCCCGTTGTGTCATGCCAGGCACACTCCGCCCAAAAGGGTTAAAAAGCAAAGGTGACGCCGCTTAACCGCAGATCTCAGTTTGTGCCGCCAATGTCCAAGTCATCGGGCTCGGGGTCAAAGGGAAAAAGAGGAAAAGAGGAAAGGGGGAAAAGGCGAGAAGGGGGTGTACCCTTTAGCGAACCCGGAAACCCATTTAACCCCAGAAGTGGAAAAAGTGTAACATCTGTGGCAGCAAGCGATCAGCGGCGCCTGATAAGTTCGCCAGTCAAATAATAATTATGCAAACATTTCGGGCCGCTAATTTGCCGCCTATCTTAATTTAAATCGCTCAAAAGCGCACTGGAACCAGCGCACAAGAAATTGTTTAATTGTCGTGACATGACAATAAGCGACCTGGAAATTAGGGTCCTTCGCTAACCTTTTTTTTTCGCGTGTGGCTTGATTTTTGGCGATGATAAGCGAGGGGGAAATTATAGGGTATGCAAATGCTCGCATAGTGTCGGTCGCGTGTCCTGGATCAAGTTTTCATTCGGGTTTGTTTTCAACTCAAATTCCTTTTTAGCGCCTGCAATTATGCTCGGCGGAGAGACAGTTTATGATAACATATTTGTAGTTAATTTAGTTAAATTAGTGCCACATATGTTAAAGTGATCTGAGATAGCCAGGTGGGAACTGCAAGTGGGTGAAAATTCCAGCAAGTCACAGGTTGTTGACCAACTATAAATAAAGAAAAATATTAATATATGTTTCATTTATTTAATTCACAACTCAAATATCAGTTTTTTCTCGAAATATGCAAGTTCCTTTTTATATTTCAGACTATAAAAAGACAGAACTGCAAAAAATATTGGAAAATGTTTTTTTAATTCAACTTAGTGCAAGCAATCAGTTTCTGTGCCCTTTTTCTACAAAAACCAAAACAAAGTAGTCAAGGATAAAAGTGTTAAGAAGCTTTACGAAATTATTATTTTCCTAAGAGGAAGCAAAATTCCAAAGCATTTACTTAGGTATGAGCCAGATACCTCAGTGGTGTCATAAGACAGCAAAGCTCAACTAAGATATCCATCTAAAAGTCGTTATGAACACTTCGGAGAAGAATGACACTGATAGTGGTTCCTTGGGTGATGAGCAGGATCAGGAACTCCGCCAAATACTAAGCTTGATTGAAAGCCTCGACAAAACTTACAAGGCGAACTGTCCAAATGTTCAAGAACTAAGTGCTCAAGAGACAAGTGAAGTTCCCAAATCCGACCAGGAAAAGGCGCACACGTCTTCTTCGAAAAACAATTCTACCCCAAAGCCAGAAGGACTTACTTCTGAGGCAGATCCAGACAGAGAATACAGAAGTTTTGTGGACCAAATGAGCGTTAGTTAGTAAGTAAAGCTATTTAGAAATTTCACGTAAAATTTTCTTATAGACATGCAACCTAGCTCTGAGTTTCGCATTGCTTCGGGGCAAGTGGTTCAGCAAAAGGATCAGACAATGGACTTACGAGATTACAACTACAGCGAATGTAAGTATTACGATTTTTAATTTTTAAAAAAGTTTGGGAAATTCAATTTAAATACTAACTGCCACTATTACAGATCCAGTGTGCCAACCATCTAGTAGCTGGCAATCCTCTGACCCAATGAGTCAGGACTCGATATCCAGAAATATTTGTGGACAAGGAGAGATGGAATCTTCGTCTTGTCCGCCCGGGCAGATGCCCCAAAACTTTAACCAATACGGCTGTGGTCAATCTCTTCCGGATGCCGGATCGCGATCGGACGAGACGATTGTCAATGATCCCAGTATTTCCAGTTCAGCTGCATATGAGTGTCCTTGCTGCTCCAAGGATGCCAATGGCTGTTGCTCTCAAACTGGTCAGCAAACTGGGTGCTCTCAATGGAATCAGGCTAATCTTGGCCAGCAAGAGCAGATTATTCCTGTGCCAATGGGTGTAGATCCCAGTACAGGATTTCCTATCTACTGTTACTCGACTCCACTAAATTATCCAGGCAATGCAATGTACTCCATGCCAGCGATGCAAATGAATGAAAGTCAAAGGGGAGACGGTGGCCAGAATAATCGGGGAACCGATCGGAAATCCCAAGCTTCTGCCGAATCTTCTGATGAAAATTGTCCTTCAAACGTGGATAGTGCTTCATTCAATCAAAGTTCTAACAACATAGACATGGAGGCCTTCATGCAAAAGTACCAACAGAGTGTTCAGCAGTGTTACGCGACTGCACAACAAGGTAAGAATGATAAGTTTTCTAACGTGAATAAAATGTAATATATGAGTTTCAGGAATTCGACAATCATTTGCTAGTGCTCAATCACAGCCGTATTTCAATAACTTCTCGCAGGGAGCTCAACAGTTTTACAACAATGGTACCGGAGGTAAATATGAATTAATAATCTTAAGCCAACTTGATCAATTTTAAATCTTTTATATAGGTACGCAAGCAATGTTTGCCAGCCCCAATCAAGGTATGTTTACTTATTAAGTAATTAAATCTCCAACGTATTTTAATATCATCCAATGATTTTAATCCCAAAATCAACATCATTCAGATTGTCAAGGCATGCAACAGGCTTTCAGTTCTTCCTTCGGCGCTCAACAATATCATAACAACGATTGTCTAGGTACAAACTTAGCATATGAACTTTTCAAATAGTTACTGATTCCCGTTTAGGTGCTCATCCATTCCTTTCCCCAACGATGGCAATGGCGTCTTCCAACTGGTTTGCCAGCAATAATGGATTTATGAACGACTCTCTGCAGAACCACACAGTATACTCCTCGGACTACAAACCATTTTCGAACGACGGCAACCACTTTAACCACTTTCCCAATGGCATGGGCATGGGCATGGACATGGGCATGGGCATGGGCATGGGTTTGGCCCCCGAACCCTGTAACATCTACGGTCCAGCTGGATCCCCTGGCCTGGTTGAGATGGGCAACGGTGGTCAAGTCTATGGCATGGGTGGTGCCTGCGAACTGAATATGAACGCATATCCTCTCACTCAAATGAGGTGAGGTGTATTCAAGATACTGAATAATGTAATATTTGAATATCTGCTTCTATCTTCGACAGCTATTCAAGTCCCTACTCGTATAATATGACTGGCTCCACACCGAACTACATTCCCGGATCAGGCGTCCCCATGGCTGCTCCTCAAATGCAAACTAGTCATATAGGTAGTGGAAATGTAGGTTAGTAACAGATAATTGTGCTACATATTTATAATATTCCCAATCAACAGTGCAATAGGGCTGAATAGAAACAAAATCCTCACGTGAGATGGCGAAAATGATACAATAACTAATGATTATATTAAACAATAAAACTCTTAAACAATAAAACTACAAAAAAATGAATTTATAATCTTGACTAGAACAAAGTATGAAACGCTTCATTTCTATGACACATGAAGATGGAAACTTTGTTCAGCACTTGCTTGAAATACAGCTCTTTGAGCCATTAATCCGCATGGTAATGACTCACAGTGTGCAAAGTTCCACCTTCCCAGATCCTGAACTTCGCATGGCAGGCACTTTAAGTCAAAGCTAATTACAGTGAGCTGGTCTATTGATTTTAGCAGTAAAGTACACTAACCTGCGATGGAACCCTCGCATTGGCCAAACAAACGGGCGACATCAGTGACCCACTTTTCGTGCAAAAACCAAGTCGGAAAAGTGGCAGGCGGAAAAAGGGCCAGGCAAACAACGCCCCCAAATGCGAAAGGCCTGTATGTGGAGCGAAAGTGAAACGCAATATGGCCACAAACGACCACATTTTCAGTTTGAGGGGATAGGAGTATCGCTGATACTTGGTTTCACTTGGTTTGTCCAGGAAGAGAGGCAAATCAAATATCAAAGTGCCGACACTGAAAGCTCTGGTTAATTGTTTGATGTTAAAGACCGAGGCAAAGCGCAGTTAAGTAAAGACTTCTTGAGATTCTCTGATTGACATTTACTGCCGACTATTCATTAATCTCATGATTCATAGACCCAACTCGTATGTTGGGGATTCTAAACTATTCCCGCCGAAAAAACGTGTGTCAACACCCACAAAACCACAGGAGGTTGTCTAGGGTCCACAAACAACGCGCATAAGAGTGATTTATTCATACGAGGCAACACCTTAAAATTGTAGAAAAGAGAAGTCATGAGTTTGTAACTCCTTCGGTCCCAGAATATGATTAATTGCCCCAAACGAAATTTGTTTCTCTGACCATCACTTGAACACAATTGCGCTTCATTATCGGCGTTTTGGCCAGTGACCATCAGCGGCAGTCAATTACCGGTCGACAGTCTCGTTTCTACTTTTCGATTCTACCCACCAATCTGCTTCACTTATGTCCACAGTGAAAAACGATATGATTGGGTTAATATCATGAATAGTCATAGAAAGGAATGGGAATTGCTTATTTCTGTGCTAATATACATTTATTTTAAAAAATAACAGAAGCCGCTTTAATTATGATACACGAGTTTTAAATACAGCATTTAAACGATGTTTTAACTATAAACATTTATTAAATGTAACGTACACTTTCTGATTTGAAATTGAACATAGTTATTTGTTCCAGTGCATTCCTATTTATTGCCTGGGTGTTGTTGTCAATGTCCTGCTGCGCTATTATTTGTCTTGTGTGAGAGACTCCGACTCGGTATAAATTGGTTTACGCCACTTTTGGGTCATTAACGAAATTGAAAATAGAGACGGACGTAGGGAGAGTACTTGCGGGGAGGGAGCTGTGGAAGAAATGGGAAACGGAGACCACCGGGCTCCCATTAAATCAGTGCCACCTCTTTTGGTAGTTGGCCAATCATTAGACACCAGCGGAGCTCGAACTGTAGGGAGTCTAGGCGATATTTAAGCGTCTCCTTGGGAGTTTTTGGACAAGAGGTGGGCTTACCTTCCATTTATCGGCTAAAGCGATCGTAATTAATACGACTTGTGCGTAAGTAATTAGAATGCCACGTCTTCAAAAGGATAACTGAGTATTAGCTTATTCAGTGGTTTAATGTCCTTGTGGTATACCAACTCTAGAAAGTGTTCATCTCTGCCTAATCGTCATCCTAACTTCATGATTCAACAGCGAGCTTAGAGGAACATTGAAGTGCCTCTAGATAGAAATAAGTAAACAAAAGAACTGCAACACTTCCGAAATCCATTTAACCCTTTTCCAAGCCAACATCTCAATCCGAAACGGTTGCAGCAAAATTCCCACAGATGAAATTATCTCGGCCACGAGAGCGACTCACTTCCAGCCCGGGGATAAACTCATATAATTTAATCAAGGGCACGACTTCTGCCTCAAGTAGGTAGCTACCAAATGTCCAGACGAGACAATAAAAAGGCGAAAAGGGATCACGTCGAAAAAAGGAGAAATCAAAGCGTAACAAATTCGCCGGCAGGACTTTCACTCCGGGAAAAGAAAGAAAAGAAAGGCGAGCAGAGGACACGGATTAGGAAGCAGGCACGTGACTTCTGAGGCCGAGTCCTTTTGTTTGGCATTGAAAGCCGATTATGCCCAGGGTAGCGCATACTCGTACATAGGCATAGGCATTTGCACTTCATTATTATGAGTTATGATGGAACGCAGGCTGGTCAAGCTGGTTGGTTGGTCCTCGCACAATTATGTCTGTATGTCACCCCGGGCAAAAGGCATTATTAGTGCCCTGCCATGCAAATCGATTTGCCGTCTATCCGTCGATATTTCTTTTGACATCTGAAGGGTGTGACCAATTTGCATCGCCGAACAGGACACGCGTCGCAATCAGATCAAAGGGAGGGCAGTACCAGAATACTAGATAGGCCCATCCCTATTCTATGCAAATGTGCGGAATCAATAAATGAGCTTGGACATAGGTCAATCGCATCCACTTTGTCAAACGTCCCATTAGAGTCGAGTGCCTGCTTAGCCTGGGAACATTCATCGTGAGTCCGAATGCGATTTTTCATGCTTTTCACATCTGCAATCCCGCTAATTGAATTGTTTATCAGTCCTGAAATAAATCAAATAAAAGGAAATACTGTACTATGACCAGACAACTATGTTGTTACCTTTCTATGCCACTCCCAAGAATCAGACTAAAATCTAAAAAAATATGTATTGTTCTATTGTAATCATAACAAATGTAGTATTTTATATCACTCACTTTCTTGCGTACATTTTAGATTACCCCAACTTGAAATCTCCGATCCAGATGTCACTGCTATAATCCCCTTTCCCACGGCTATCAGTCGGCAGAACTCTTAACGCACTTCCACTACATAAATTCGCTTGGATTCGTACTGGAAACATTGGCATTGGACACTGAACCCTTTGCTAAGTGGCAAACATCAGGGGAAAGTCGCTGGGCGTTGCGAATGACGACAAATTACACACACCAACTGCTGGGCCCGTGTCTTCGGTCGGGTATTTACAGGAAATTTGCAAACAATATTGATTTCGGAGCGATCAAAATAAAAATTAATCAATGCACTTAAAAATTTCGAAAAAACACACACATAAAGAAGCAAACTCAATGACGCGGAAAAGGTAAAGGGTGTGCTGTGCTATGGTATAGTGTAGTGTGGAGGGAACCCCTTTTTTGATCAACCCTCGACTATGACTTTAAAGTGCTCGAAAGGAACTTAACTAATTTATAACTTATGACTGCACGGCCATGGACAATTTTCCATGCCACTACAAAGGAGAGCAAAAGCCAAAATTTGACATGAGTAGCGGTCGCTTAACCGAAACCATGTGTAAACCCTTTTTTTGTTTTTTTTTTTTTATTTTAAATTCAAAGTAAACCCTTCAGTCGGGACATGTGAGTGTGCACATGTCAGCAAGCGAATTAATCGAAGAGAAATGATTTATTTAGCGCTCGGACAGACGGAACGCTTTCGAATGCTTCGATGACCCCGGGGAAAGGGTTAGGGTCCAATGCAACCCTCGTGCAATTCCGATTCGCACCCAAATCAAATTTAAACTGTTTTCAAAACTGCACCTCTTTGGCTCATTGATGGGCATTTATTGGTCCAGAGGGTTGGTCCTGCAATTTGGGCTTCTTTTCTGCGTTTTCTCGCTGTGAGAACTGCAATTTTTCACCGTAAATTCACACTGCATTTTTTATTAAACATCCTTTTACTGTTGTGAGTTTCTTCCTTCAAAATATTTACGACCACCTTTGATTTGTAATGGCATTTCTTGGCTGTTTGAGTGATTCGAGAGGGGAAGTTTGTTTTGATGCTTTCAATTTGCTAGAAATGTGAAATTAATAAAATGAATGCAGTTAAATCATAAAAACAATTTTTGGATTAAGGTGGGAATTCGGTAACCCGGATTTCTTATGTTTTATTTATTGCGCTATCCCGACTCAAAATATTGTATATTTCGACAGCTGAAACTATTCGAAATTGATATTCACATGGAGTATTTATATATTTGGCAAATCTGGCTTTATGGTGGAAGGAATTTTTTATTAAGCTTTATGGGCCTGCATGTAACGTTTTTCGCTATAAACAGTAAAAGTATATTCATTTAGTAAATGCTCTGTAGTTTTATATAGTTTGGTACGTCAATCGAAGAGAAATTGAAAATCTGGCTAAGTTCCCAAATCTCGAATTGATTCCCAAAATTACAGCAATACAGGCTATCTTTGATAAGCTGCTCAAAAGTAATCAAAATTAGGTAGTGAAAATGTCGAACGCTAAGCTGGACAGTAAGGTGGTGCAGAACCTGAAGGACATTGCCCAGAAGCTGCGTATCCACTCGATCACCTCGACGCAGGCGGCCAAGTCGGGTCATCCGACCTCCTGTGCCTCATTGGCGGAGATAATGGCGGTGCTGTTCTTCCAGCAGATGCGCCTGAACATGAAGCATCCTCGCGATCCTTCCAGCGATCGATTGGTGCTATCCAAGGGACATGCAGCACCCATTCTGTACGCCGCTTGGGCGGAGGCAGGACTCTTTCCGGTGGAGGAGCTGCGAAATCTGCGCAAGGTGGACAGCGATCTCGAGGGTCATCCCACTCCGCGGCTGAGTTTCATCGATGTGAGCACTGGATCCCTGGGCCAGGGCATCTCCGTGGCCGCTGGCATGGCCTATGTGGGCAAGTACCTGGACAAGGCCGACTATCGCACATATGTGATCGTGGGCGATGGCGAGGCCACCGAGGGAGCCGTCTGGGAATCGCTCCACTTTGCCGGCCACTACTGCCTGGACAACCTGTGCGTCATTTTCGACATGAACAAGATCTTCTGCTCGGACATTGGCACTGAAATGGAGGTTTACCGGGAGCGGTTAGACGCCTTCGGCTTCAATGCCCTGGTCTTGAATGGCCACGATATCGATGAGCTGGTCAAGGCCTTTTTCAATGCGGCCAGCACCAAGGGCAAGCCCACGGCGCTTTTGGCCAAGACGATCAAGGGAAAGGACTTTGTGGGCATCGAAGGAATCGACGAAATGCATGCCCAGCCATTGGGCAAAAGGGCTGAACTTGCAATCAAAAACTTGCAGGTGAGATTAAAACACCATTTAAAGGTTAACTTTGTTATGATATCATGTGTTTCCTTAGATGAAAATCGCCAATCCCAATGTGCGCCTGTCGCCCAAGAAGGTGGGAAAGTGCGGCCACGCCCCCGAGGTGCACATCAACAACATAATGCTCTGCAGTCCGCCCAATTATCGGCTGGGCGATTCGGTGGCGCCCCGCTTTGCCTACGGAACCGCCCTGGCCAAGATCGCGGCTGACAACCCGCGGGTAATAGCCCTCGATGGCGACACCAAGAACTCCACGTACGCGGACAAGATGAGGAACGCGTTTCCGGAGCGTTTCATCGAGTGCTTCACGGCGCAGCAGAATCTGGTGGGCGTGGCCGTGGGCGCCACCTGTCGCCGTCGCACTGTGGCCTTCGTCTCCACGTATGCCACCTTCTTCACGCGGGCCTTCGATCAGATCCGCATGGGCGCCATATCGCACACGAATGTGAACTTCGCGGGCTCCCACTGTGGCTGCAGCATCGGGGAGGATGGCCCCTCCCAAATGGGACTGGAGGACATAGCCATGTTCAGGAGCATTCCCGGGAGCACGGTCTTCTATCCCACGGACGCAGTGAGCACGGAGAGGGCGGTGGAACTAGCCGCCAACACAAAGGGCGTGTGCTTCATCCGCACCACGTATCCGAACACCACGGTGATCTACAACAATGACGAGATCTTTTCCGTGGGAGTGGGCAAAGTGGTGCGCCAGAAGCCCTCGGATGAGGTGCTCCTGATTGGAGCCGGGGTCACACTGTACGAGTGCCTAGCCGCAGCGGAGAGATTGGAGGAGGATTGCATAACGGCGCGCGTGATTGACCCCTTCACAGTGAAGCCCCTCGATGTGCAACTAATCGTGAAGCACGGAAAACTCTGCCACGGCAGGGTCGTCGTGGCGGAGGATCACTACCAGCAGGGCGGACTGGGCGAGGCGGTGCTCAGTGCTTTGGCCGACTATCGCAACTTTGTGGTCAAGCACCTCTATGTGACCACTGTACCGCGATCGGGACCTCCGGCCGTTCTGCTGGACATGTTTGGGGTCTCTTCCAGAAATATCTACAAGGCTAGCGTGGCCATCATGAAGAAGTGAGAAGCTTGTATAAATTTATCTAAGCTGTGACATAAACAAATTTAGAAGTGTGACTTAAACAATTTTAAAATTCAAGTTCTATCTGTATCGCAAACTTTTCAATAACTCTCATTTACAAATTAAAAATGTAATTTTGTTTTATATATTGCTTATTATGCAAGTTGAATAGAAGATCGGAAAGCTTTATCGAATATCGCCTTGTTGGAAAATGTTGTCAAAATATTATATCACCTTTACTTATTTTATTAGGAATATTAAATAAGCTATCAAAGAACTTTGTTATATTGAAAATACATTGTGTTTTGGATCCAAATATAAACCAATCCACATCTTAATCAACTATTCCCTTTATAAAGTCAATAATCAACCCTTTTCAAGTGTGACCTGTCCCGATTCCATTGATATTTGTCCTTTTGCCGCGGTATTATATTTTGCTCTACCTGAACTAATAACCGTGCAACGTGAAACGCACTACATGCCACTGAAGTGCAAAGAAAAACTGCATTTGCCAAAACTCAATTGGGCGTAACTAATGCAAGGGACTTTACAGTGAGGATCATTTACTGCGTTGGCGGTGTTTCTCGATTTTGATTTTGACATATTTATTTGCAGTGACCTTTTCGCAGAGGCGCATCCAATCGCTATCCTCTCTTTTCTTTGATGATTCAGTTTTAGATGCGGTGTTAATATTACACTATTCGAAATATTTATTAGAAAAAAAAATTTGTTTTAAATAAATTTAAAAATAAAATAAAAATAAATATTGCAATAGATAAATTAATATATGCTTCCCAATATAAGTAAATATATAGTTTACCTAAAAATTATACCTAAACATATACTTAAAACATAAATAACAATAAAATGGATTTATAAAAATTATAATAATATAAACCCACCACAAATTACCAAAGTATAAATAAATATTTTTAAAAAATAAGGGTATCTTGCTGTCGCAACACTGCAGTTTCTTAATAGCTGACCAAGGGCCACTTTAAATTATCCGTAATGACATCCGTTGCCGTCTAATGTGGCATTCATCCATTTATTCATTTGCCTCCGAGGCAGCAGAGGTCCATTTATTGTTTTCGCTTCCTAATCAGTACTCTTATATTGTTTGATGGTTTGGCTCAGAAGGACAACAGGACAACAGGATGTGCCTCTGTGTGTGGTTAAGGGTTGGCCAAGTGGACAAAGTATCCCTTCCGATTCGATCGAAATTTACGATAAATGCTTTAAAAATTCTATACACCTCAAATACACAATGGACGCATAGATAGCGGAGAGGTTTTTCAATTTTTGTTAAGTGAGCATGGCTAACTAGATTGGTTAAAGATCATAAATTCAGCAAAATGAAAATAGATTAGATGACATCATATGTGGAGAGCCCTTTGTTCCAGCCACACACATGTGAAGGAGTTGGATGTGTGATTTTAGGGTAGATTTATGAGGGAACGACTGCACCTGCTTGAAAATGTCCCACTCCCACACAAACATATATCATTTAATGAGGAAAATCTGTGCCGCAAAATTTGTAAGCAATTATCCGCGGTGAAAAAAGAGCCCAAAAAACAATCATCAATCTCTGTCTGCAACTGTTAAAAGCACATGCATTTAAATTAGACATTTAATCCAACAGCCCCCGCCAGAAAAAACAATCCCCAATATTCAAATAGAACCATGGCAGTATTAAATGCGGGATTTCAACTGTAAAGTACCCATTAAAAAACATTGCACCAATTACTGAAGAAGAAATTATGGTTTTACAAAATGCGTACAAAATAACAAACAAGGGAACAATTAACATGTCTCAATAGTTCTTTTATTGAAGTATGATGTTTGACGATGAAAACGTTTATACCCTACAAATGTGCAAAGTACGAGGTATAAGAAGAGAAGTGTCAAAAGCAAACACCGAACAGGAGTTTCGCCGGAAACGCTTAATAGGATTTTTACAATTTTTACTATTTTCCTGTGGCAGCTACTGGTTACCAGTCAGTTCCCCTTTCACTTTACTCTCTTCTGCTTTCTCCTCTGTCTTTTTTTTTTTTTAATTTTCCAAATATTTTGCCTTTCACCGGGTAGAAAAAGGGGTTAGAAAAATGCCAAAAGTGCGCACCCCTGTGTCGCAATGGAAATTCTTTTACACTTTTGTTTTCCTTTTTCCTTGGCTGTTGTTACTCACAGGATATGGTTATTCTTGCTCCTGTTGTTAGGGTTTCATGCACCGCATAACATTAAAATTCAGATTTTGATTGATCATTCTGGTTGAAGCGAATTAGAGGGTATGAGTTTGGGGTAGTAAGCGAATTGAGTGAAAGGATATTATTCAAAGCATGTGAGAGGAGTATGTTAAAGCCTTGTCCAACAATGTTGGGAATTGGTTATTTTAATGTTTTAAGTTGGAAAATTGTTGGCTAGGTATAAAGCATATTTAAAAGCAAAGCAGTTGGGAAATTAAAAAATTATACATCATTATAATTATTGTGCCAAAATGTGTATTGTTTTTGGAACTTGTTTGGACACTTAACTAGATACTATTTAAGATCAAATATTCCCCGAAATTATTATATTAATGACAACACCTTTTTTATAAATTTTACTTTTATTTAAATTCAAATACCAAAAAGCTGGCTTGCCATTTAGCAGGCTTTAACTGGATTTACATAATCTTACGGATGCTTTCCATGAATATGTAATTCAGCCGTAAAATATTTATAAAATCGCCGATTCCTTGGAAGACAGTTTAGAGGGCGTCACGCTAACCCAACTTTCCCAGGCAAATTTACAAACCTATGCCAAACTGCTTTCTCTATTTTGACTTTCACACAACTGTCAGTGAAATGCTACAAACACAAACCACTTACGTATGCAAAGAACGGTGGCTTCGAAAATTCGATTAACAACAAATGCATATTGATGGAATAACTGAGCAATTCTAATGAGCCACAACAGCGACAGGGCAGCATTAAAAAAAAGCCAAACAAATTGCAATTGCCAATGCATGGAAGTTTTTCCAAGGAACCACAATATTTGCATTTGATTGACAACAAAGTTAATTGAGTGTGAGCCGAGCATTTGCATAGAGCCGAGTAAAAACAAACATTTATTATATTTAACTATGATTTTTTTAGCGATGCTGGCTGGGTAACCCTTTGGGTGCTCTTAGGGGGTAGAATCATTAATTCGTATGACAAGGCTGAGGTGAGGTGACTGATGATGGGGTGTTGAGTCGAGTCAAGACAAGGTGAGAGATCTCCCAGGCCTAAATGTCATTTCGATGAATTTATAATTGGAAATTACGTGAATTTTTCTATTCGGGATTTACATTTTTATTCTCGTTTGCCGGGAAATTAGCATATTTTTTCGCTCTCTTTGCCAGATCCTTTGTGTGTGTATGTGATTTAATTAATGATCTTATGCAAAGTTCACCTCCGTTTCTGTTGTATTGGCCATGCATGTGTTGGCAGCTAACTGCCGATCATTAATCAGGTCGTCTAAGTAGCTGCTTGAACTCATTAACCCTTTTGTTCGCCCAGACAGCCCAGCGAAATGGCAACAAAAGTTTTGTCTTATATAAATATTTGCATTGCCGCCAACCATGAGAACGAAGTTTCCTTGCAGCGCAATAAGTGATACAAAAATACAAAAAGGATTCGGAAGAACAGATATCCTTATTAATGATCTTGCGGATGTCACTGTAGCAAAAGCCTTTTTCCGCACTTTTAATTATTGCTATTTGATGGCCAACAACCCCGAAACTTAGAACACAGCTTTCT
Source organism: Drosophila santomea (assembly GCF_016746245.2). Lineage (NCBI taxonomy): Eukaryota > Metazoa > Arthropoda > Insecta > Diptera > Drosophilidae > Drosophila > Drosophila santomea. The sequence continues at coordinate 15,945,800 of NC_053018.2, forward strand.
TTTTTCTAAAACCCAAACATGCTGTGAAGTTTTGGCCATATATCAAATATTTCTTATTTGCCTCCTATCAAGATGCCCATTAAGTCAATAAGTGGGCTCTAATATTATGCCATATTTCGGCAATTGCTAAAAAGCAAGAAAATCAAAACGAAAAACAAAGTTTGGTCGAAAGTGCTGCCGCGGCAGACGTGGAAAAATGTCGGCGATAAACACGAATAAAACATTTGAGGTACATTATGTCAGGCCTAAGAATTATTGTCGCAGATTGTTTTCCCCAGATAAATCCTGAGTTATGGGGGCAAACGCAGCGGGTAATAAAAAACACTACTGAGAACATTGAAACATCTCCATTATTGGGGTTGCAATTTTGTGTCGTGAAAGTTGGCAAGTCACGTAAAAAATGTTTCCAATTTTTTATTGACTATAGATAAAACTCATTTTCAGTCTGCCGATATATATATTTTTTTTATTGTTTACTTGCACCTTTAAAAACCAAGCTTACAAAGGCAATATTCTTATATTCAAATTATTGCGAAACTATGCACTATATTTTCGGTGATATAACTTAAAAGCTTAACGCCACATCGCTCTAGTAGTTCATAATTTTATCGAAGATATATGTAGATATGTTTCGTGTAAAACAAAAACAGTGAATAATGCGGGTAAGTAAACAGATCGGTTCAGCATAACCCCATCAAGCCGCAAATTAGACGCAGGGCGCAAAGTCATGCGAAAAGAAGAAAAAATAACGAATTGAGGGGATAAATCAAATAATTAATTATTTCATAATTCGGTTGTGTGTCCAAACATCATTAATATCTATAAGATTTGACGAGGCCCAGAGCTACCGCAAAGATCTTGTTGGCAATAACCCACCACTTTGACTTCTGAAACCCGCATTTAGCCTTCGGGGCTTCGGTTTAGCAGCCAATTTCAATTAAACGCGCGGATTAAAACACTGAAACCCAGTTCACGGCTACTTTCGCACTTTGTCGTCTCTCCGACAAATTGGGATAAAATATATATATACTCATATAATGGCATGCATGAATCATTAATAAAAATCATAATAAAGGCGTGGCGAATGACGTCACGTTTTTGTGATTAGCCTCGTGGAGAAACCAAAGGATTGTTGTGGGTTGGCTGGGTGAAAATGTTCTTAATTAGTTTTTCCCCATTTCTTCGCATCTAATGCATTTTAATCATCTGACAGTCGGACGTCTTACGCTCGAATGAGTTTTTGGCCTGAAGGAAAACCGAAGGAAGTGTGGCAAATTTGATTAATTACTCACAAGTTATCTAGTATGTGTGGTATAAAACCAATTTGTCAATAAGAAAGGTCAAATAAAAATGTATTTTGTTCTTGCACGAAGAGTTTAAGCGACAGTAAGTTAATTTACTTAATATTTTATTATTATTTTTGTAATTTCAGTGGCAGTGATGGTATTATGATACTGTATGTGAGACAAAGTTCACTATATATATGTATGTATTAAAATTTATTTAAAACGAAAGGTTTCAAACCGTTAAGAAAAGCGTATTAATTCAGCGAACAATAGCACGTAAATCTATTTTCCAAAACTTCGAACCTGTAGACAGTTTTCCCTGAAAATGAAGTTCCTTCCTATTAATCTCAGCAAACAAGTCTATAAATTCATAAAGACTGCTATATAATTTGCATAATTATGTCTGTTAAAAGAACATAATTTAAGTACTTTTCCGCCTTAAGAACAAGTTTCACAAATGGGTGCAAGTAACCAGGCGGGGAGAAAATAAAAGTAATAATTTTATGCAACAAGATCATAAAAATTTCCACACCATATATACATGACCGTTGGTCATAAATATTCAAATTTCACACACTCCGACAAATACGGGGCATTCGCAGCATCCCAAGTATTGCATCAATCACGAGGCAAACCCAAAAAGAAGGCTCATTAAAAATCATGGAAAGGAACTTGGTGTTCAGTATCTTCGCATCCTGTCCAGCTGACCAGGATGTATTTGCATATAAAAGGCATTTAAACGCAACAAATTGCATGTAAATGGAGTTTTTCCCCACGAAACCGAACTCGCCACCACTAATTGTGCTCATTCACAGGACGTTGAGATAAATCCTTGGAAAAACTGTCCCATGTCGGTGGTGGTGGGTCATCATAAGGATACTTTATCCTGGACCGGCTGCTGGACCAAATTCCTCGCCTGCCTATAAATTCTCAAATTATTCGTCCTGTTCCCAGGACAGCAACGTGTTAATGCCGACGGAATCTAACCCTTTCGGGATGTCCTTGTCATCGCCTGACACTAATGTGCCGCATTACAAACTGTTGAGCAATTTAATTTAATGCTCAGTACTCCGCAGACCATGGTCCCGCCAAATTTCTTGTCCCATCTCGTTGTCGCCGCTTAAGATTTATTCCAGAAATTTGAATGGCACATTTTTAAGGGTTAAGTTGTTTGCAGTTTCGCTTCGCAATGAATTCGAATTAATTTATCGCCCGATGGGCTTTTTTGCGGTTTTCGGCGTTATTTTTGGTTCATTAATTGTAATTTTATGGGTGAGTTTTGATTTAATTAAGTTGAGAGAAGTAAAGAGAAGTAAATGAGATGGAATAATGCCCGCAACCAAAATCCTCTTAAGCATCTGGAATATTCAAAGGGGTTGGACTTAAATGATTGCACTACTTACCTGGCATCAAGTCATATTGTACCATTAAAACCATTAGCTATTTGTGAATTAGATTGAGTTGGTTAGACTTTGGAAAGATTGTCCGTATAGAAATTCCATATTCCAATTCCATTTTCTGCTAATTTCATCTTCAGAGGAGCCAATCCTGTAAGGAAATAGATACTAAAAATGCTTTCGAGAAAGACGATTGGTAGATTCCTACTTACAACTCAATGCAACAGATTAAACAAAGCCCGACTTCTGGCATTGTTGGCCACAAATAAAGTTCATTATACCCGTCCGCCTAATCGCCGAACTAAGATTACCAGCAACTGTCAATCAAGTTTATGACTTCTAATGACAATTCGCATTTTTGGTTTTTATCGTGCGTCTGCCATCAATAAATTAACTCGATACAATGCCAAAGCCAACACGCGATTGAACGGAAAATCGGAAAAAGCTCAAATGAGCTGCGATTTTTTATTGCCCTAGTCGTCGTCATTTCACCTTTTGTGCACGTCACTGCCAAATCGAATCCGAATGCCAGCGCAGACAAACTTAATTTCATTTTATTTATTTATTTGGCCGTGACAGCCAAAACCGATTCGGTTCAATGTTTCGCATTTTACAACATTATTTAATATTGCCTGATCAGTTCCAGCACTAGAATCCTACACTATCCTATTCCATCCCATCATATCCCTTCCCCGAGGTGTCATCGCTTTTTACCGTCTCGTCTCTCCGTGACTTTTATGCGCAATTGCCCGCTAATGGCCCGGACTTTTCTTCTGGAACGTCATCCGCATCATCATCGCCACATCGCCACATCGCCACATTGCCGTATCGCCATCAGAGAATTCTCGGATTGCCAGCGGGCAAGATGCATTTTTCACTTGGCTGTCAACGCAGCGACACACTCACATCAGCAGCAGAACATAAAATATACTTGGCCCAATCGCGAGGGCAGCTCCACAACTATAAGCTATCAATTAAAATCATACGATCAGTTTACACCTAAGAAACTATATTTTAAACCCGACATTTAATCTGAAGAAAGGCTTCTTGATTGATAAGCTCTTCACTTGATATTACGATATGTCATAGGACTTAAGTAGAGTAGAGTAGATCCAAGGTGAGCTCGATTACAAAACTCTTTGAACAACCTACTTAATATCCGCTTGCCCGCCAAGTTCTTGGCCAAGTTCCCAGATAAAATCGCCCGTCACTGAGTGGGTGAATGGATGACTTAACCCACGGCTACCCAACTACCAACTACTCCACTGTCTGCACTGATTGAATGACTGAGCTGAGGGCGGAGAAGGAGCAGGAGCAGGAAAACTTGCGGTAGCTCCGTGTAGTTTGATTATCCTCTAGCTAATCCCAGGCACCCCAGGAAAATAAGTTCGTTTTTATGGAGGAGGTGTGAGTGTGAGACTTCCTTGACTTAGCATCGCCGACATAAAATCTTAATATATGAAATTAAGCTGTCATAAATTGGCTTTAATGCGCTTTAACTTAATTGCCGGCAAGGAGAATCGCAATGAAAATAAAATTCCCCAACTCTTGGCAGCGCCAGGTGTCACTGAAGGAATCCCGTAAAAAGGATGGAGTGCATCAGGTAGATTATTAAAATATATTCCAACTACTCGTATAAAAGCTCCGACTGCTGGTAGAATCCAAAATTATCGCATGAATTATTGAAAATTTAATGTCCAAAAAAGGAAGCAAGAGTAGAGATGCTGTCTGCTTTTCTAATTAGGAGACTGCTCTCAAGTCTTCATTAATAATCCGATTTCTGGAGGAAAGGAGTCCCAGGCCAGGCATTAAATCAATTAATTTGAATAGTTGTGCCAACATTTAAGGCAATTTTTCAGTGACAAGAGGCGCGTGTCTTCTTAGGAACCCTTGACATTTTGGAGTTGCCATTGATTTCTGGAGGGTCCCCGAAATTTGTTAAGATTTATGAACGGAACAGATTGGAGGGACTGTAGGTCCCCACTATGGGCACGCTTCACCGCCTGCAACCCATAATTAAGTGTCAGCCATGGTTTTGTGACTTTACAAATTCCAATCAGCGCACCAGTTGCCAGAATCCCAATTGAATCCTAGACAAGCCATAATGTTCCGATCATGATACACATGGCTTACTGGCTCCGCTCTGTGGATCATATGATTTATGATCTGGGGGAAGTCAACATGTTTATTTTTGGGCAAACTGATGGTTTGGTTAGACCAGGAAATGACTTTGACTGGGTTGTCTTGTCATAGGATAATATTTAAATATATATATAAACTTCCATTGACCATAAGCTTCTTTCTGTAATATATATAGTACATACATATGTACTTCTTAATTCGAATGCCTTTTCAATAAATTCTCACGATACAACATCACTAGTCTTTCCCATTTTTTGGATAGTGCACTGTATAATTTGTTAATTAATCATGTAAACTTTTGTGGCAGCAACAAAAACTTGAATGCCGCTTCTAGTTTTCAATGCAACTGCTTCGCTTCTATTTTTCCTCAACCGAATGAAAAGAGGGAAAAGATGCCCAAAGATTTCTGCAAGATTAATGAAGTTTTTTACACAAATCAAGAACAAAAGCATCCAAAAATCAACATCAAAAGTTTCATGCACATCACTCAGCCGAGGCGGTCAGTCAGTCAGCAAGTTCCTTCGGTGGATGCAGCATCCGATGAAATTTACCTTGGTCATGTCACGAAAAATGGACGATGGGCGATGGACAATGGACAATGCGTGGCGTTAATAATTCATGTTTCAATTAATTGCCATTTTGTAGCCCTTTGCCGCAGCAGTCAGTCAACACCTTGACCAGACATTCTGTCTGCCACGGAGATTGATTCCCGTATACGGGCATCCCTTTGCATCTGTGTGAAGTGCCAAGACGAATTTCAAGTTTTTGTTTGGCCTTTCAGACATTAGGATGATTAATCCGTCGGTACTTGCCCGGTCAGTTTTTATGCGCAATTTGCTATGATTAATTTTCATCCTCTTTTTTCGGTTGTTATGTGATCTGGTGTCTTCCCAGCTCCTTTCTCACTATTCATGAGCTTCACGATTGAGTGCGCTTTTTGTTTCGGATCAAAGGGGTTAAGCTAAGCGGAAGATATGTGCGGATAATACTCGGTTTTGAAAACCTGCACTTGGCCTATAGGATTTTTTAACTTTTTTGTAGGCAGACATAAAAATAACCAAAAAAATGTAAAAGAAATAATAATGGATTCACACGCTAATATAATGGATACATTGACATATATCTTATATCTTTTATCCAAATTAATCAATATGTATGTAACGAATGTGTAGACATTCCTGGTATGCATCGTCACAACGTCGATTGCTGTTCAGCGTGATAAATGCCACTTCAATTTAATAATGTTTTTGGCATTGACTTTGACATTGATATTGCCCAGAAGTGCTTACTTCCAAATCTGTTTAAGTACGAAATTCAAATACTTTCAGAGACCATAAATTGCCATTAAAAGGCTTAAAGTGTTTGAAACCAAGGCAATTCCAAAGATGGCATCCAGTCGCCAAGAAAAATAAAAGGGCAATCAAAAAGCCAACGGGTTCACTTGAACTTGAGCTTCAGCGACAGATGACGGAATCCAAAGACGCCAGAAAATAAAGAAGTTTCGTCGGGAAATCGTGCGTGTAACTGCGTAAGCGACGACAACGAAACAATTTACATATTGACAAGGCTGTCAAAGCTTATTCGGAGCAATTCATTCGAAGGGGATTGGGATTTCTTTGTGCTGGCGAAGATGGCCACAAAAATGCTTTGACATAATGCAATTTTCAGACAGATATGAAGAGCTCCGTTGCCGCTCCATGGCTCCGATTGCATTTGTCAGTTGTCAGACGATTGTGTAAGGTAATATCCACTAGACGTCCTCGTGCCCAGGATACGTTGCTCCTGTCAGCACCTGATTGTGGACTGTGAGTTGGAGTCAAATGTAATTTCTAGTCCCCGAAGTCCCCACACGATGGAGTCAAGCAAATGCAGTTTAACACTTGGCAGACTCCCACCCCTTTTTTCCGCCCCTTCAATGTGGCGTGTAACTGAAACATGCAATCCAATGCATCGAAACCCCAATCTTCAAAGCAGAACTTTTTCTATATAAAAACGCACCAGGGGGTCCCGTCCGATTCGGTTCTATGCTCTCCTATGCAAGGCTAGCTCCACTGGCTTGGTTATACAAAAATACTCTACTGTGGAGTGGAGTCCTTTAAGTTTCAGATTTAATTTGTAAATGTATAGTGGCAAAACCTAATAGAATTTACATGTATCTTAATTTCGATTCAGCTTACATATATTTCGAGAAAACAGACATTTTAGAGATATGTATTATTTAACGATTACTACATAGCTATGGAAATTAAAACTTCGAAATAAACTGAGAACCTTTGCCTGTAATTTATTTGTATACTGATAGAACATCCGCAGTTCGGTGTGACCCTGGTTACCTCGTTGTTGACTTCCCTTCCTGTTTGCCGCACTCATGTCGTGTCATTTGGTGTGTCGCTTTCTTTCAATTGAATTCTTGTATTTTTTGTGTATTCAGCCACAAAGTGCTGACTACACCCTTCCCCAGCCCGATTTCCTAGTCAGATGTGATGTGCTCTTATTTTCGGGCCAGTGCTTCAAACACACATGCCGACATCCAACATCGAGATCGTCTGGGGTGTCCGCCGGCTTCCTCGTCTTTTGCCTTTAATTAGCAGGCCGATTTATTTATTTACTTTTGTTCCCTGGGTTTATCTCGCTGACTTGCTCATTATTGGCCTGCTTGGGATTCCTCTTCAAATTCTTCCGCCCCCACTCCACTTCTCCGGTGTATTGAATTACATTTGATTTGAAGCGCAAAAAGAAAACTTAGGAAAACTGTTGATATTGGTTCTCAATAGAAATGCTTTGTTTTCGAAGATTATAAATTCGATTCGCCGAGTTCCGTTCATTTCATTCGGTTTGATTAAATTGTTTGTGGTAGCATGAGGCAATAAATGTCTAATAAAAATATAATTATTACTCGCCCACCTTTGCTCTGCATTCCCAGGCAGTATATCTCTGGGTTTTTATGGCTGCTACATCCTCGCCACCTTATCGGCAATGTGTGGTCGAATTCCTCGGCAGTTAAGCCACTCCTGCCCATAAATTCTACCAAGTGTATTTTATTCTGCCCTACCCTCCCTCGACTCCTTTTGCTTCCTCAGGCAGCGCCGTAATTTTATGAGAAAATTTGTTTATTAAGTAGACTTTGATAGTTTTTCGTGGCTAGCGGAAAACGTACGTTAATTTATTTGTTTTTTCTTTCCGGAGGGATGGTAATTAAATGGGTGCGGTTTGTCCATTAGAAGGCATATAAATTAATCTGGCATTAGCCTTGATTTGTTTTCACTTATTCGTGGAGATATTATTTCTAAGTGTGTTCACTTTTTTTAGATTTCGTTTGAAGATTTATTTGTGTTCTTACTATTGTCAACACTAGGAGTGTGTAATTTATATGTAGAAACACCAGCAAACAGAAGGTAATTAATAATTAACATATTTCACGGAGGATCTGTATAACAAACTCTAATAAGTCATTCCACCTCACAGTTGCCCTTTTCTCTCATCGAGTATATTTATTCAAAATTTGTGGCAACCCCCTCTAAAGATTTTCCACTTTTTCCCAGTTCTAAATTTAACGGCAAATGGAGCAATAAAAAGGCGTCACCTTGCCAAATGATTTTCAGCTTGTGCCAGGCTGGCAGTTGGAAAAAAGAGCATCTGTGGGGAAATGAATGTGTTTCGTTCTCGGGCGCCCACTTGAGGCACATTTGGGGATAATGAAAAGGTGGCTGAGAATAAGGGGCAGGCTGGCTCGGAATGAGGTGATTTTAAATTAGACTTTGTTTAGCCCCCAGTGCGGAAAATATGCTCCCCAGCAGCGATTTAATTGGCATGTATTGGAAGGGTGATGGCATTGTTTCTCTCTATAAATGTGTATTTTCAATTATCATTATGAAATGCAAAAAGTGTTATTTTATAATGAAAAACAAAGTAATACGCCTTTACTTGCCAATTGAATCATCATAATTTCCATTTATCAGGCATAAATCAAACAGAACTCGATGATATATGGACAGCCCATTTATTACCTTCGAGAGAAAAAAGCTTAAGAAAAAAGTAATCCAACCAAGTGGGTAAAGCAACCTCTGCAACCTGCCAAACTACTTGGCCACGAAACCCGCTGACCCAAAAGGGTTACGAGTTCCTTGGTTTGGCCCTTGTCCAGTTGGTGAACCCCAATCTCCAGTCCAATCCTTTGCCATCCTCGAGTGTCGGTTTGCGGTCATATTTCATTTCTTTGACCAACTCGTTTCTGCGTGATTTTTTTTCTCGGTCAAGTTGCGGTTGGTTGGGACAGAAACAAAAACTCGTCTTGAAGTGGCATCCGATGGACATTAGCATTTACATTTTTATTACAAACAAATTCGTTGCGGTTACAAATGCGTCAATGCAAATAAATTTTTAAAAATAAGAAAAGAGCTTGATAAAGGGTGGTTTGGTCTACACTCAGGACCTTTTCTTCTGCTGTCAGGGACAGTACAAATTACATACGGTCAATAAATCATGGTGCTTGTCAAAATAAATGCATAAATTTACCAAATGTTCTTGGCCTTGCATTAAAAAATGAGTTTATCCTGACTGTATCAATTGAAATGGATACTCCAATCTATGGGGAATTGGGTTTGTTAAAGGCTTAGTCAGTTGGTCAAGGCAAGTTAAGTGAAGTAAGAGTGTATTATTCGGGTACAAGGAATATACTAGTAATTCCATTTACTGTTTTCCACTATTAGTTATGGTTTGAATTGAATTTATTGCCTAAAATCACAGCTATGAACTTTAAATTTTTTAATAGTTCAATTTAGTTAAATTAACATACTATTTATTTTATTAGTACACATTGCGAGCAATTACCAATTTTAATTTATTTCTTAATACCAATGAGCATGCTTTTCAAAGGGTATTCAGCTTCGTTGTTTTATTGCTGACCTGTTCTAATCGGGGGTGACTCAAGCAATTGATGGTCAAATGGTCAATCGGTGGTCACTGCTTAAGCGTTTATAATTTTTCGATTTATAGTCACATTTATTTACCGATGGCCCGATAAAAGGACAATGCCAGGAAGGCAGTGAATAAGTCAGGCAAATGATTGATTGCCCTTTGCCCATGAGCGAAAGAAAGCCGGACGACCCAAAGGAATTGAGAGGCAATCGCCTTAGTCCAGCTGTAAACAGGATAAAGGACATGCCAAGGCAAATTTGTAACAATAAAGCGTAAAGTTGGCCGTCTTTTGGGAAATTTGCAATGCCCAGATGATGGGCAAAAAGGGTTAAGGAAACCGGAAACTTGCTAAACGAGTCGCCGTTGAACAAAGTCCTCATTCCAAAGGACTGATGATTGATACCCGGCAGTCACACAAAAATTACTCAATTAGTTAGGCATTAGCCATAAGGAAAATCATTAGACGAAAACCCCTTTTTCCCAACCACACAGATTTTCAACTTTCCTTTGACTTCTCAGCGTAAGTCCAGTGGCCTGGGCAATTAGGGAAAACTCAATTGGGCATCGACCACAGAACCTCATTATAAACAATCTTCGTTATCGCTCCCGTAGAATAAAAGAAAAACAAAGAAAGAAAAACAAAATTGCATTAGGAGGGAAAACGATTTTAGAGCCATCACATTAGAGCCTTCTTAGACACTTTACCCAAAATTGCTGCAAATCACGGCAAGTAAATTGGACAAAATTGAGCCCCGAAATTTGTTGGTAAATTAAGTAAAGTACACCCATGAGTTCTCTCCTATCCATTAACCTGCACATACATATATATGCTGAATAAAGACGATGCATGATTAACCGCAGACGGTTGGGGGAAAAGATGCAGACACTCGATGTCGCGACTGAAGATTGGGTTTAGGTTATGGGTTCTGGTTTCTTGGGTTCTCGTCAGCAATTAACTGGCGCTAGCTGATGGTGAACATATCCATAAGGTTGGGGATGGAGAAAATATTGTTAAAGAAGAAGGTTCAAAGTCATCTTTCTAGGTTCTTGAACTTCGGATACAAAAGTACTAAGTGTAGGCTTCTTAATTCCTTTAAATTAATTTGCAAGTATGTTGGACATATTCCAAAGGAATATATGGAACATTAAGCCGCATTTTTATATATTAATATAAAATATTTACTTCAGCTCAATCTTCAGTTTCAATGCCAGAACGAAGGCATCAAAAAACAGATACATTAGCCCATTACCTCTTCTAACAATTAGTGTGAACCAAAACACTTGAAGTGGTTCACCCTCAACTTTTTGTTATCATTTTGGATTTGGTTGTCAAAGGCAAAGTACACTCAAGTGTCAAAGAACCAAATTGGGCGTGCCTTTTGTCTGCGATTCTGTAAATGACAAAACCAAAATGTGCGAAATTCAAAATCAAAACTGGAAGTTGACAACTGAAAAACACTTGAGACAGCCAGAAGGGCGAACACAAAAAGTTGCAATTAGCAAATGTAAACAAGAGCGATGGAAAATAGCGCTATGCTGATACCACACCAATTCATAACAATTGATGTCGAAATGAGAAGTAATTCGGAGGGCTTTTCGCTCTTTAAAATAAACTTGTTAACATAATTAGCTGCGATTTGCCAATGCAGAAATAATCAACTCAGCAGCATCATTACGAGAAAATTGCACCAAAAAATTACATACCCAGCAGCAACAGCTACCGGTTAATGCATCAAAGTATTATGCATAAAATCTGAAAAGAATTTAAGGATGGTTGCGGAGGGAGTTCGAAGAGTTTGTCAAGTTTTTAAAAGTGAAATATGTACTACAAAAATATAAAATAAATAAATGTATTGTTATAAAAGTATGATTACATGTAGACGAATATTTACAATGTTTATTAATTGTAACCTATAATTCTCGTATCCGACGTTCATTACGCTTATTTATAACATTCATTTACCGATACATTTAAAAATGTAATTTTAAATCAGTTTTTTCCTTTTTTCCATTTAAACTTCAAATAAGTAAATGTAAGAAAATACGTTTTCGCATATTAACCAATGCAAAACTTTACTGTCCCTCCACTTAAAACGAATCCAACAAAAAGTCAAATGAAACTCATTCAACACCTTGCCACAATGCAACCTGAAAAAATGGAAATCCCAACGCATTTTTAATGGATTTTTTACGAATGGACTCGGTGACAGGGGCGGCGGTGGAGGGGCAGGTGGCATGCCCCAGGTATTATGCGGGTATTACTGTTGTTTGTTTTCACAGGAGCTCAGCCCACAATCCGAGCCGAAACCCAAACCAAACAAACAGCCCCCAAAGAGAAGCTCAGCATTTTGTAATATTAAAACCTGCGGTCAGCTCTGCAACTGAATGTGAATCTGGTACTGGAACTGCCATTGCCACTGAAACTGGGCGTGGTTGCAGCAGTTGCATCAGAAAACCGAATAGTAGGGGCATTCAATGGATCTCTGCGCGTGGCCCAAGCGTGAAAAGTGCTTTGCCATTGCCAAAAAGCAGTAATGCCAACAGCAGCAAATAAAACGTAAATACACAAAAAATAATACCGCAACATTTCTGAATAAGGACTACAGAGTACCTATTAAGTACTACTTTTCGAACATCACCTTAAATATGAAACAATATTTTAATAAGCTAAATCGAGATGATCTACTACGCTAGGCACTCTATTATTCAGACCATATTAAATTTACATAAAATAACTCTTATTTCTGATAGTTTGCCAAAAAGTACCTTTTACGCTCATAGGGGTTTACAAAATGAATTAAATAGTCAAACACACCCATTTGGGGTACAATTACAGGATATGCAAATGGAGGAAGAGAAAAAAAGTGTTAATAACACTAATTTGTCTGCGGTCAAAATGGTAATTTTTGTGGACTTTTCCGTTGGCTGGATGGAATTGGGTACGTTTTCCTCGTCTCTTTGGTTTTTGTTTTATATTTGCGTGCCGAGATTGGCAATTGTCAGTCGGATTTTATGGTCAGTAGGTGAAAGGCAAGGAGTTGCAGATAATGAGATGTAAACGGCCAAGAGGATCGGATGCATTTTTGATTGTTGTCGGGTCTCTGGATATCTGCACATAATGGGGTGCCAAAAACACACCACAGATCTTCGACAATTGGTCAGGCCAATAAGGAAGAGTTGGTTAAAAAAAGAGGTGCGAAAAGGGTCGAAGAGTTAATAGGACTTCTGGCACGAATGGGGTAAAAAGCTTGTATTACTTGGAAAGAGTTATCAAAGTGAATACGCACATTTAAAATGTTTATTCTTACAGCTTTCGCCGATATAAGCTACTGTTTTTAAAGTTGGAATATGGATGCAATTATCCGGCAAAGGAATTTTCACTCAATTAAATGTCCTGCCACATGCGCTGTAGCCAATCCAATTATGTAAAATTGTCGCTACTTCAAGTGGTAGAACTATGGTAATGACCTAACCAACTTGGTTAACTTAGTTAAGCATACTTGGGCGTTAGTTAACCGTAACCCTTTACCAGTTAACCATTAGTCCTTGCCCTTGCTCGTTTAATCGCTTTTCCCCTTACCAACCCAAAGAATACGAACTGCACCCGCATCGTGCAGAAGTCCTTTACGAAAATAGCGCAAATATTTCAGCTGGGTTGTGGGGTTGGGTTGGTACATTTTATTCGAACTCGGTTCCACCTGGTGCTTAGTCACCCTTTCTTTGCAATTATCCTTAACTCACTTGGTTTATTAGGAATTTAGCTGCGTAATGCTGGCTTTAACGGTTATTTTATGACTTTCATGCGAGTACTTGCCATTTATTTAAATTATCTCCTTATTTTCGCACGGCTTCTGTTTTACTAGTACATGAAATATCATCTATGGGATAAAAACACTAAGAACACTTTTTATAATACTTTTAATTGACGGTAGAATATATCAATATTATTTAAACAAAATGAATCTTTTTCATAATAACTAGAAATGTTTGTTGTATTCATGACTTCTAAAACACTAAGCTCTTGTTTAATACTCCTGACTCCTTTAAAGTGATATCATCAGTGATATCAAGATTATTTAAACAAAATTAATGTTTTTTATAAAAACTAGAAATGTTTGTTGTATTCATGACTTCTAAAACACTAAGCTCTTGTTTAATACTGCTGACTTTTTTAAAGTGATTCAATACCATTTGCTTTAATACTCCTTTTTCGATTTTCCAGCCTTTCCATTTGCAGGCTTCTTAAACCATTCCAATGAAGTGCCACCCTTTCAGTAATAACTTAACCATCGGTAGATGTAAATTTGAGCCTTTGGCTGGACCAAAAAGAAAGCTCTTCAGTGGCAGCAGCAGCGTCATCATCACCATCATCATTCAGGGCATATCCGAATGCACTCAAGCATATAGAGCAATAAACACAGGCAAACGATGACCACACATAAATGCTGGACCCCAAGCAGGAAGAAGCGCACTCTTCTTTGCCCAATCAAATGGAAATAATTGTGGTGGCAGTCCGAGGACCAGAAGACGAAGTGCTCCTCATTGTGTGCCAAGAGTTCTACTCCCCAGCTGACCATCCTCATTCTCATCCTCCAACCTCATCCTCATCCTCCATCCTGATCGCAATGGCCGCACTCACTGAAGTGTTGATGCATTCAGCGGCCTATTGATGTGGCAAAGGACAGTGGCTCCGAACAGAGATGCGAGGAAGCTGAAAATAATATAATTTATAATAATCTAATGCCATTCAAATTGTAAAATTACAAATACAAGTACATTTTCCATATTACATAGAAAATATTTGAAAAAACAGCCTCTTATATTTTTATCCTTTCGTTAAGCATCACTGACTCTGAACACACACCTCCTCCTTTCTTAGCTAGCCACATCAATGATTTCTTTATTGAGCCAGCTCGGAGAACTCCGCTGGGATCTGGTGGTCATTGTAAGTAGCCTGAACAGAACTCTGCCAATTAGTTCGTCTATCATTGTGAGGCTGCCACAAAAGGGATTTTGTGGTTAGTTAGTGGCTTTGCTTAGGCTTCTGCTTCTCGAGGGCAAGGGTAAAAAGGGGTTAAGCAGCCCGATGAGTTATTCCATTCAGTCTAAGCCTTCTACCATTTGCTGTATGAGCTATCAAATAGTGGAATAAGCTCTTCGTTAGAGTGGTATTCAATTCAATTCAATTCATTTGACTCTTTCTAACACTTTGATAAATATTATATTTCAAAAGTAAATTTCTCTTCTTTAATGTAAATCTTTGCACAGTATGCTACTGATACGCCAAAAACTTTACCACCCATTAAGAAAAAACATCGACAACTCAAGGAGGATGTTAGGGTCCTATCCCTATCGCAACTTACCTAAAATAACTAACATCTCATAAAAGGAGATCTGCAACCCTTCTCAACGAAATCTTTCCAAACAATTAAGCCCGGCATTTGTGCAAACCAATCCTTGACAATTTCCCCCTTAGTAAAAGAAACTCCTTTTTTTCTCTATGTAATTCTATGGAAATGCCGACACACTCGACTCGACCGAAAAAAAGGATATTGGAGGGGAGAATCCAAAGGAATTCCTCAAGTGTTTGCCGCCACTACGCGTTATGCAAATTTCTCGAGACTGGTAAAAAAAAGGTATTATGAAAGAAATCTAACTGAATTTGTTGCAGTTCAAAAGTACAAAACAGAAAAGAGACGAGGCTTGGCGAAGCGTATGCCACTTGTGCCAGTACAGTTGTCATTTGAATTTCCACAAAGGAAGTGGTTAGCACGAAAGGCCTCGAAACGGCTATACCCTATATTTCTACTATTTAATAAAATTGAAAATAAATATGACACAGAAAAATGTTTAGTATACAATTTTTAAATACTTTTCAATATCTTAAAATAAAAGTAAAACAAAATTTAGGGTTATATGGCGAACTTTTAATTCCCAAAAATATTCATAGTTACATAAAACCTAATATTGATATTTAAATGTTGTTTAAATTGTCTCTCGCAAGAAAGAAACACTCTTTAAAGCAAATGTACAAGCATTTCCAATACTTTACCTTCCAAGGGTATTGAAAGCTTCGTTCAGCAAACCAATCCTGTCTTCAATATTATCCACGACAGATGGTCAGTTGGCAAGTCACATCAACCACCACGAACACGTGTACGCGTTGGCAGTTCGTCAGTCTGTCAGTCAGTCAGTCACTCAGTCAGTTGGGTTCAGTTCAGTCATTCCACTCAGTCACTTGTGAGTCAGTGGGCTCGGTTTCGAGTTCGAGGTTCGAGTTCTGGTTCTGCTTGCGTCCAAGCAAATATGACAGTTCCCTCGCATTCGCAGTCGCAGTCGCAGTCACAGTCGCAGTCGCGGCATCTTGAACCCTCATTGTGCCGTGAGCCCTTTGGGGGTTGTTGGCTATAACCCCCACCCCGACCCCGACCACGACCACGACCCGACTTCTTTATGCAACCCCAACCCCGGTTCGTCAGCAGACACAGTTTACCGATGATGGTGACGGGTACAGTTGGTGCATTGATACTGTTGTGGTGGTCGTCAAATGCCGACGATGCCACTTGGGTGAATGACAAAACGGAGGCTAACAGCGAGGGTGGTTTACAAAGTTAGCAATAATCAATAGAGTTCAAGGAAAATTTAGAAATAATTGTTAACACCAATTTATGTATTGTATAAACAGATAAGCCCATCTTCTCTGATAATACATTTTGCTGCTGACAAAACGAACAACTTTTCTTTTAGATATTTAAGTATTTTATTCAAAACACCTTACACCCATTTATATTAAGAAACAGAATCTTAAATGTATGGTTATAAGAAATACTACTGAAAGCCATTTAAATACATTATTTATCGTGTTGCAGAACAAGTAACCTTGGCATATTTTAGATTTAATCACGAAATTAAATATTATATGTATATCTCCTATATTTGCAAAATACCTTTCGAGCAACCCTCGCTGTGAACAATACTTCCGTGGCTGTGGGGTAAGAGTTTAGCTACCCTCAAAACGAGGGCTGTGAGTGAGGCTTCGGCTTCTCCCTGTGTGTTTCGACTGGATTAAAGCGTTAAGTGGTTATATTGAAAATATTGTATTTACATCAGTAGGTGATTACTGTGTGCCGCCTTACAGCCTTACAGCGATGACTCACACATGCTGGGTATACTGATAATTCCATTAGACTATTGAGCCGAGATCTGCGAGCTCGATGCTCTAGGTGGATGAGCATAATTGCTGCTGAAACATCTGAAGGTGTAATGAGGGTCTTCCATTACGACGGGGCAAGTGCACTAGAGTGGGTGGACTCGGACTTGGACTTGGACTTGGGTGGACCTTATCTGCGGATAGACTTTGATGGATGCCAGCACGAGGGTTGCTTGGTCACGAACGATTTGAGAGGGAGAAAGTGTTTAGGCGGAAAAGAAAGTACTCCGAATTTAATTATAGTTGGGTGGCAAGATAAAACTAATTCAATAAGATAGTAAAGCACTGTTTTGATTGATGGGATTGGTGTCACTTGAAACTGTGTTGACAGACTACTTATCTGCATTATATATTTAATTACAAAATTTAGTTACTTATATTCTATGTATTATATTGATATATTTAACAAATATTTTAGTGCCTTTGCTTTATGCGACTTCAACATTTACCTCTTGTGCATACGCCCTACGATTTTCCTTCCCCGAACAAACTTCATTAGGTGCGTCAAAAGTTCGAGAGATGGACAATGGTTCGGAGCCCCTGGAAGCCACATAAAAAAGCCTGCAGCTCGGAATGCAACAACCACAAAAAAGAGCCGACTCTATTGGGGTTTGAGCTCAGGATTCGCGAGGGCAGGACGAAAGGATATTAATGATTTCGCGCTTGAATTGCAATTGCAACAGCAATGTAATAACAATATATCCACCAGCACACAGACGCACTCTCTGTGGTCAAGCTGTCAATTCTTTTCACCCACAAAAAATTGGTGAACTACATAAAAAGTACGAGTGGAAACCCCTGCTCAATGGGGTTTCTCAGTCCCACTCCACAATTTCCTCGTTGCCAACGCAATGACAGTGCAGTATATATATCACTGCACTTTGCAGGCGGGGAAACCCTTGATGTATGCACTTGAACAGTGCGTTTCATTAGTGATAGACCCCATGGGATTTCAAGTTATAATTCCGAAAAAATCGATATTAGACTGAAAGTATTATAGTTTCAGTCTTACACTTTCGAGTTTTTCAGAATATATTTAGTTTCCTGATTAAATACTTCCTTTGAACACTGCACAAGTTTTCTAAAACTGTTTAACAACTTTCAATTTGATGTCTAGTTAAACTACAAACATTTCCTACTTCACCAACCACAATAAGTACGTAGTTATGTTTATGAAACGCACTGTTGGACCAACTGTTTTTTGTGTTTTGATACGAACTTGATGGTCATCTCTTTGCATCCCCTCAATTTGGTTGCTTTGTTGTCATTTTATGCACATTTGTGTTTGTTTGCCGAATGATTTGCACAAAAAATTTGTTTTTCGGATTGCATATTGGACAACATCAATGGGGGGAGAGACGTTTTTTACATGAAAAATTAATTGAGTTTTTTTCTAGTTGACTGCATTTTTAATGAAATCGTTAGGGTTCGCTTGTTGAATTCTGCTGCACTTCTCGACTGTCCCGTCAAATGAAGTTTGCCTTCAATTTTGGTTCAACTTTTTGGTGATTGCCGTGGAGATAATGCTCTGGGGATAAAATTCTATCAAAAGAACCCTATTTTTGAATGAAACTATTTTTTGTGCATTACAAATGCGAAAATGTTTTCGCAAATATTTGCACAGTTGTGGGATTAACTCCCTCCACGCAAAACATTTTTAAAGCCAATACTATCGATTCCACATTGCGTTAAGTATAGTTATTCATATAGAGACAACTAATAATTCGGTCAAAAGATGTCACTGGCTATAAAGAAACACCTGACAATAGCCACTTTATTACCCTAAAGAAGCCCACTTCAAGGTAATGGAAAAGGTAAACTTCAGCATCATAAAATAGACTCTACAATTGTTAGATGCAATTAGTGGAACTATGAGGAAAGCCTTTCTAGGAATTAAGACGGTGTCCACAAAAGGCCATAATTACGACACCAAACTGAAAATGAAATCGTAAAAATTATTACTAGACGAGCCACACAACGAAAATAAAGTAAATTTATAGAGATAAGCCAGCAGACAATTAAGATGATGTCTAGGAAAAATGAGAATGAGATATACTCTTTTAAAAATCTATGATCTACACCAAAATGAGCTTAACATAATGGAAACTGTTCCCGGAATGCATTTAATCAAAATGTGAGTTGCTTAGGCATTTTCTTCGTAGTTTTAATGTAGTTTAAAAACTTATAATTAATGTGAAACGATCGTTTTATCACCACAACTTGATCTACATTTGATGGATGTATGATCTCCGAAAGAAAAGAAGGTGCCATAAAGAGTTATATGTATCTCCGAACCTGGGTTATTTATTAGCTTTTTACCATTTGAACCCGGTCCGTTGCAGTTTGTGTGGATCAGTTTACTGATCATCAAGCAGATCAAAAGTTTTTCATCCATCAGTTTATATTCCACCTAAGTGTGTGGCAATAAAAAAATTACACACAAATGGTATAGTGTACAAATTTATTACGGATTTTCTTCTGTGGGCAGTGGAATTTCTATTTGTGTGTCTCGGATCATAAAGTTAATGAGTAAAGTCCAGATCTTTAAACGATTGGCTTATTTAGATGATATGATATATAGAGCAGTTACTTTGGAACGTGAGGAGAAAATAAAAGTAGGGAATACACTTATATATGTGGTGTGTGCATAAAATATATTTTATGATTTTATCCGGGAAGACGATAAAGAAAAGAAATTGTAAATGTTTTTGAGTTTCGTTAAAGTATGGATTTTTATCAACCTGATCGGTTTTTACAATTATAAACCAATTTTGTTGATGATCTTTTAAAATTGGGTTATCGTGATTACGATGCTGCCTCTCAAGATCCTCCTTCAAATAGCACGTGTCATGAGTAAAAAAAGAAAGCAGCACCTCGATCAGTATCTTGTGCCACTGTTTGCATCTCCTTTGCGGAGACAGTCATCGCCTACTCCAATGTCTGGGTTTTCCAGATCCTATGGAGCATCCATTTCAGATGATTTGGGCTCAAGCCCCTTTAGTTTTTCAACCCCCGCAGAGTTGAGACCTAGAGACATCTTCAGCACATGCCACACTTCATTTGACACGAAACGAAGATGCTGCCTCACTTTTGAAGTTTCTTAGTTATTTCTGTGCACTCAAAGATTGCTCTTATCGTCGAGGCTATTAGGTACAAAATGACCCAAAAATTACTGTTATGCTGTAATTTTCTATAGGAAAAATGCAGTTCTAAATAAGGAATTGGAGATACCTATCACTTGTAATGTATGACAATGTATGACATTTATATAAAATTAGACGTTTTTTTCCACTTTTTGAGACGATGAGATTATAAAAATGCTGTTTCTTGTTTTTAATATGATGCATTATGTTCCGTATGTACACCAATTTTTCCTTTTTAAGCTAGGACTATTTTTGTGGAATTTTTCTAAGCTGATACCTAATGACATATACTATTCACAACGAGTGCTGGGTAGCAAACATAAAAAATAAAGTGCGACCCTACCACCCAGAGATGCCGAGCAAAACTCGACGCGCAATTAAAACTTTTCATGCACATCAACTTTCACTCAAGGAGAACTCCACCACCACCACCACCGACTGACTGACTGACAGCGGCAGCGGCCTTTCTTTGCTTCATATGCACATATAGGCATAAAGAAAATATAATTTTTCTAACAACCGACAGGCAATCAGCGGGCTCCGAACAAATTTTCCGTAGAAAGATCTTCAAATAAGATGATCTCCGGCAGCAGAAAGAGCAACAGAAACCGAAACAGAAGCTGGAGATGGAGATGGAGCTAGAGATGGAGCTAGAGATGGAGATGGAGCTGGTGGTGGAGACCCATGAATATGAATATGATGCATCCAAGGCAGCCCACATGTCAGGGCTCATGCCACAAGTCAGCGGCAAGTGTCAAGTGTTTCGTGCCACTTGGCCACCGGAGGAAGAAGAGCCACGGGGACTGGAGCTGGAAAATAAATCCATGTAATGCCCCCTGTGACAACACTCGAGGTGCTCTTCGGCTTGTCAAGACAGCCGCATATTAAATGTGTTTGCCTCCGCAATAAATGATCTTTTGGGGATAAGCCATTCGGTTGATGGCACAAGACACTCTCGGATTCGGTTTCAATCGATTGAGACGAGATATAAATAAATTAACTATGCGGCAGAAGCTACAGGAAACTAAACATTCTACTTTTAGGTCGGTAATTACATACATTAATCACTAAATATTCTACCAAATTTGGTAACCATACGGACATCTTTTTCTTGATCAAACCAATAACTTAGCTTTGAACTTAGAAATCTCACTATGCATTCGGCTTAAAGTTCATTAAGAAGTCATAAGCTCCCGTTGAACTCCAAATATTGTGATCGGAAAATAAAGACTTCCAACTAACTGTTAGTTAGCGGGTTATTATTTGTTATCAAATCTTTATTTACATTTCCCCCAATCAGAATTATTGGACTTCATTGCTATGGCAAGCAGATGTGTTCTTTTTCTTTCCCCCAGGGGCAGCAGATGCACGACTTAAACTAAGAAGTGGACCCCATGCGGGCTCCACTAGCCTGGGGCTTATAACGCAGTGCCAACGCCATTTGGCCAGGAAAATGGGGAAAAAGAGGCCGTTCAAGAAGCAGGCGGAGCAGCCACATAATTTCTATGATTATGCTGAGTGCAAAGAGCAACCAGCAGAGCAGTCGGATCTTTTTCCTTGGCTTCTCTGTTCTCGCCTAATACAACAGAGCCGCTAATGCTGATGACGTTGAACACGTGCAGCGACAACGCGAACAAAAACTAAAAAAAATTCAAAATACAACTTTAAACCAACAACAACCTCAACGCCGCACCAACAACGATCTTTTCGCATAAAGTGCAACTTTGATGGCTCTGAACGTTTTATGACAAGATCATGGCACGTGGGTGGACTCTGCAGTTAATAGGAACTAGCAAAAGATGAAGAGTTTTATAATTTTGTATGCCAATTAGTTTAAATACAAACTATCATGAAGTACAACAAATTACTAATTATTTATTAATTATTCCAATTTTATGTCAGTATGTTCGTTCTAGTAACGTTAATTGCTTAAATAAAAAAAGTTTTATTGTTTATGTAAGGATACCTATAATTCTTTGATATTTGTACTATCCTATCGATTTGTAGATTGAAAATTTGATGGAATGAGTTTTCCTTGACAATATGACGTTTTTGAACTGCTCAATCAGCCCTCTCAGTGGCACTGGCATAATAATAATCGCCGGCCTTTCGGACGGACGCCTCTGACTGTTGGCATTTGACATTTGATGGCGTGCGCTTGTCCCATAACCATTTCTTTAAGCTAATAACAACAGCAGCAACGCCACACCAGCAACAATCATAATAAACTTTTCATCTTTTTATGTTATGTTAAATACGATGCTGCCGACGAAGGATGGGGCATAGGCAAAGGCATTGGGATTGGGATTGGGATTGGGAGTAGGGCTCCTCCAAATGCGAACACACATCTGGAGACACTTTGTTAATGGTCTCGAGTCGCGATCGGAGTGCAGTGGAGTGTGCTCCCTCATCTTCCCCTCGGCGATGTTTGCTTTTAGTGCTACTAAAAACAGTTTTTAAATGCAAATTAATGTAGGCTCTGGTCCAAGTTTTTATTTGAAGTGTTGACTGACAGACTGACGGACAAACTGCTGCTGGAGGGGCAGGTTTTTCTACGCCAGAGTCTTGTGCCTAGTATATGCTGATCTGATCCGATCTGGCTGCCATGTTTATTTCTTGTTCTTGTCGATTGTTATCTTTATGAAATTTTCACTCGACTTAATTGCATGCACACTCTTTAATGGCTCTTGAAATTGAAAAAAGAAGCTGGTGAAATCTCCCTGGGGGCGAGATCTAGGTCCCCGAAATAAACCAAGAAAAAGGGAGTTTTACTGCTTATTAAATGTTACCACAGGGTTCATTCATTCAGCTATTTATAGGCACCGCTTAACTAACCATGTAAAAAAGATTGTCTTTGAAGTTTAAGCACGGGCTACTCCTTTGGCTTGGTCCGTAACTTATTGCCTATATGCAAATAAAATCAGCTAAATAAATGAAAAAAGGCGAAATATTGGTAGAAGTGTGTATGCGTTATAAAAAGATATACTTCAACAGTCTGTTTACTCTTCTGTTAATCTATAATTGTGGGTTTTAATTTCTGACCCACGATCTCAGCAGATATTAAATTACATTAAACTATACCATAAACCGTATCATATCCGATTTCCCCAAGTTTCCAACGTAAATCTAATCTATAATCAATGCTGACCCCGAAGAGCATAGGGTATGCAACCAGAATTCTAATGCCACCACATAGAGAAAGCGATTCCGCCCAAAAAGAAAAGTCATGCAAATCAGTTTGGCTCCTTTCCTTCCAACCAGAGACACACAAGCCATAAAAATCATTCAAGCGGCGCCAGGCTATAAAATCCAACACAAAACCAGAAAGGCAAGCCAAAAAATATATAAATTCGAGTAGGATAGAAAGGAGGAAGGCAGGAATGAATCTTTGGCTCGTTGGTTGGTGCTTAAGCATGTTGAAAGCGATTTACTCCGGGATGGGAATTGGGAATGGCATTCGGATTGGGTGTCTTTTGGCGTGTGATTAGCATACGCAGTTTGGCATGACACCCTTTTCAAGGGGTTGGCATTAGAGGGCTTATCAGCTGACTTCTATTCGTTACACAAGTCAACTCTTTTTATCCGCATCGCGATAAGGGGTTATTCCGCGCAAATATACATGCTGCGTCTTCCTACTTTTTTCTGTAAATTATATGGTTTTTTTTTTTTTTTTGATTTGACTGCTTTTGGTTTGGGTAATGCGTGTGTTGTAACGACGATTTCCGAATTGTTGACATTATGTCAGATAAGTGAAATTACATGTTTTGTCGATTTGTTTACAAGCGATTCGTGTAATTTATTGGGAAAGGGATACACAGCGTCTGATTAATAAAAAAGTGTACATTTTATTATTTAAAAAGGCTTTCATTGAACTTAATTTTATTTTGAAAAAAAATTGTATCTGCTTTATTCACTACAGCAATCTTAAATATACTAATACCTTTTATTTTTAATGCACCTGTTTTTTAAGGCCTTTCACTGTAATCATCTTGCAGAGTGCAAACTTCGTTCAAGTATGTCATAATTTTTTTTTTTATAAATACGGCATGTGCATCACTTTGCAGTTCAATCCTTTAACTCTGCGTCCTTGCATTTCCATTTCGCCAGCCGAAATGAGTTTGCAATCCCATTGAATTGCCCCAAACTGTAACTCATCAGGACCCATTTGTCCATCCCCTCGGTGGAATTTCGTCCTGGACAGAAGGGCTCGTAAAGTAAAATCTGGCAAATGCCATTTTTTAATTGAATTTTCATTACATTTCCGTTTCGACGGTTGCCCGCTGCAAAGCTACCGAAACAATTTAATAACCGGGAATCAGGAGTCAGTAAGTCCGTCCAAGGTATTTCCATTTCTTTTATTTTGCTGGCCATGTACAAATATTTTGCTGAAATGTTTTCGACTTCTTGCTGGTTTGTTTTCTGGTGTTTTATCATGCAACACTGCACCGGCGGCTACGCGAAAAGCCGCTTACGTTGCACAGGAGGATTTGATTCCTGACTCTTTTTTGCACTTTCGTTTTTTGCATTTTTTTATGATGATTAAAAGTTATCTTAATGTCGGCTACGTTTACGACAATGTTGTCCCCGTTGTCGCTTTTTGGCGAAAACTTTCGGAAATAGAGAAAATTCTATAGAACGGGAAGGTGTCACAAAAGTCATTCAGTTTAAGCAATGAAATGTTCATTCTGAATGGTTTTAATTGCGTCTAGCAATGGCATCCTTAATGACTGATGACAGGACACGAACTTAATGTGAGCTGAGGTGTGCTAGATGGGTAATCCTTTAATGTCGAGAGACACTTTTTTATAGATCGAATTTTGTGAGCTGAGAGTAATGATGATTCGCAGTTGTTGTCATGTCAATAAAAGCATTTTCGTTTTAAATTACGGTTGTCATATAATTGTTAAAACCCCACAAGGCATTGAAGTATCCTGGGAAACTGTGCAAATAATAGAGAAATACTATTAATGAAAAAAAGTTTCAAGAACATAAACATTGAAATTTCTATACGTGAATTATTTATAAGTGAAATATGATTCTTTAAACTCGGAAAACTAATACGTTATGAATTCCTTTATGTGAATTATTGATATTTTAAAAAATGATTCTATAAATTCACACAAAAATTAATACGCTAAACAGATACTATCCAATACTTATAAAATTAGAATTTCATTTTTATTTTTTATTTTACCTACTATTTTTAAAGCTTCCAGAAACCGATTGATTTGTAACCGAATGTAACCCAAATGCAACTTCAATGTTTTATAACTACCGTCAAAAATGCCCCAACATGGACAGTTGTTGATTAATGCAGACACATGTCCGTTGGCGAAACGCTGGGAAAAGGAAACATTTCTGCTGAAAATGTTTGGTTGATTTGAAAATGCACTCAAAATTGAAGGCTTCTGTTTGCCATCGCCATTCGCCATTCGCATGTTATGCGAACTCATGTCTAAAAGTGGGGGAGATTTTGGAGCAGAGTCTCCTGCCTCCAAGTTTCCTGTAATCTGTCATAGAAACTGAACTGAAGTAAGGGCCATGAATCTCCGTGGGTGTGCGTTTGTTGGCCAAAGCCAATGAACGGTAAACTTAATTATCCAGCTTAATTGTCAGGGATGTGAGTGGGCTTGTCTGCATTATGGATTGTCCTAATGCAGCATTATTAATTGCCTGCAAGTGTAAATTCCATGCCTGCAGTGTAAATTGCAAAATTACAAGAACGGCAGCCAGCAAGGAGGTCCGTCCCCTGAATGCCAAATCCCATTCCCTCGATATTACTCACAAGAGAAATAAAATACTTTACTTTTACACCAGTGGCAACAGGATTGAATTTTTTCCTTTGGTCGAATTTATATTCATATTGGACAACCAGGAACTTTGCTCCTTTAGGAATAATTCCATTCTCATGGTTTTCTTGGTCTCTTGATTTTTTTCTAAGACTTTTCCCAGACGAAAACTGAACATTTCAATTTCATTTTGTTTGCCCAACAAATTTTCCGCTTGGCGAATTTTTATTGACAATTAAATCCGAAAGCAGAGAACAAATCGAGCACGCCAACCCATGTACGCAGAAAATTGAAATGCAAATATGCAAATTTTCGTTTCTCGTTGGTACTTTTTTTGTCAGGGAGCTGTTGACATATGCGATGTGCATAAATTTCCGTTTTGCCTTAAAACATTTCCGCAAAATCATAATAAACGTTGCGAAGCATCGCAAAAAACAATATATATGGGTGAAATTATAAAAAAATGGAAGACAAAGTGGTTAGAGTAGCATTTGCTGACTTCCAAAATAATAATTCAGCCGCAAGGCAATCAAAGCAAATCAGGATTGCGGTCCAGGATCTCGGGTTTGGTTCAAGATCCAGGTCCTTGTCTGTCTTCCGCTGATGCGAACGGTGATTTAGCTTCTTGGACCCGCGGGGTTAAGTGTGACTGACATGTGTATGGATTTCGCATAGATTCTGCGTCTTTATGCCTTGCCAAGTTTCCTTTCAGCAAAGTTAGTTGAGCGTGAAATATTCTTTCTGAAAAGGATACAATGGGTGGATCTGGCAAACAGCATCTTCGTGTTGCATCGCCAAAGGCTTGGGTAAAAGACTTGCGGGCAACTGAATTAAAGTTTAAGGTCAGCATACAGTTTAAAAGGTTCAACACATTTTTATTTTAAGTCGCTTAAGTACGGTTGCTAGGAGCCTAAATGTGAAATACAATTAATAAAACTCTTTCCAGAAATGTTGAAAGCATCATTAGGTTTGCTGTTAGAAAGTTAAGTACGGATTATTATGTTTCGGTTTATAATTATCAAATTATAATTAAAGTTTATATGGACTAAATATACTAAATATTTCCTTTAAACTACCAACAGTTGCTTCCCATTTTCCTATACATTTTCAACTCATGATTTACCCTAATCATACTCATTTTCCAGCCCGGCTTTCAAACCTCTCACATGCGGCAAATTATAAGCAGTAAATCACATTAAACGTATTGATTGCCTGAAAGTGCAATCCCCAGTCCCCGAATCCCAAGCCCGATCCCTTAGATAACTCGTTGCATTCATTTGACACCTTTGAAGTATCTTTGTATATCTATCTTGGCACAATGAACCAGCCGAGCCAAAGTTGCAGCTGCAGTCGGAGCTGCATATAATGCAAAATAAATTGGATTATCCTTTGATTCATTCACAGTTTGTCGCCCAGTCTGGGCTGTCACATAATTTATATGCTTTACATATTTCAAATCGAGGGCCACCTGAAAGTCAATTGCAATCTCCCGTGAGAAGGAGATGGATGCATTTCCAGTGTGGGCGGTGTGGCCATTAATTTGCCGGGGTGTCAGTCAAAGGAGGCGATAACAAGTTTTTGGCTGATTTGATTGCCGCCGTCTACGATGAGCAATGAGCTGCTTAGATTCACCCTCATGTGTGCTTCCCATTTGGTGCTGATCTGGATTTGGATTGAGAAGGACATTGGTTTAATTGCTTTGGCCTGTGGTGTTGTGGTTATAATTAGTTAAGAAGTCTCAAAAGAATTTCTAATACAACTAAAGAATGGAGTATATCAATGTTATTTAAGTATTATTTTGTTATTTATTGTTAATTGTTAATAATTAAAAAATTATATATCTTAAGTTTTTACACTTCTTTATTTTTCATAACCGAACCAATTTGCAATGTACGAGGACATTCCTAATTATGATTTTGCTATCCTTACCATCTTATCGATTTAATTATGTTTGGCTACTGTTAACATTATCCTAGGCTCGCTCATTAACTGAATTTGGTTTAAAATTATCCGAAAGACAACTGCCCATGAACGATCGCTACTTGTGATTAATGATGGATGAGTTCACTGGTCAAAAAGCAAAGAAGATCTCCAATTATGCCATTTGCATTTACGATTCTGAAATTGTAAGCAATTATATTGGACATTTCTACTCTTGCCATTGATCGATTGTAAAAGGTTTTGGGCTCGAAGATTCTTGGCTTTTTTTTGGGGAATAGATAAGAATCGGAACAATAACAAAACGATGAACTGAAAATGATTAGTCAACACAATACATATCCACACTCTACAGATACAGATGGGTTGGCAATAAAAAAAATTACAGACAATTTTCATGAACAAACGCCTTTTATGGTCGCTGCAAGAGGAAAATGGAAAGAAAAACTATTAACAAATGTCAATTAGATGACACAGGCGCAAAAGTTGAGATTGAGAGAAAGGTTTCCCTACCTTGGCCGGGGTTAATGACAATGAGACGTGCATCAGATGCATCCAGCAGATACAAAGATACAACATAAAGAGATACATCCAGAGATATGTTTGTCATTTTTCGGATTCGTCTTTTACAATCTTTTTTCTCCTTGTGGCAATGTTACAAATACAAATTTTCTGAACTTGTTGGGCTCAATGATTTGTTTGCATTGTTAATTGGTTGTGAGGAGGGGAAAGGAAACGCAGATGAGTCAGAGGCGTGTGAAATTGAAACGATCGCTTGATTTTTTACCGTTTTTTTATTAGGAAATTTATTTGGGGTCGAAAGTTGGGGCGATGAATGCACTACAGCGCAGGAATTCCAGTCTAAAACCAAGTATACGACTTCCTGATAAGCTTGAGTATTCATTGACCTAAAAGTAATTTTATTAGCTTTCACAACTAAATAAAGACATTACAGGGAAGGCTTTCTACGTAAGTAAAAAAAGTTGATAAGAGTTCCTAATTTATAGGAAGTTTGTCAATTTATTACATCTAATGTATCAAAGGATGAGTATAATGAGCGACCAAAAAAACTACCAATTTAAAAGCAATATTTAAAGATATATAAATAACGAAAGTGCGCTTATTTTGTAGCAAATATTGCAAAATGTTCAACAAAGATCAAATTGGTAAATTGTATTTTAAGGCCACTTATTATACAACTTAATTTTCCACTCTGGTTTTAGTACTTTTTTTTTATACAACATCGCTTCTTTTTATGCCTGAAATCAATTTGTAGCACTTTACTCGAAATTAACCTTATTAGGTCTTTTCATTTTATTATAATGCCAGAGACCTTTTCCAATGAAATAATCAGCTCCACTTTTTTATACGTCGCACGTCTGCGCGCTCAATTAGAAATCGTCAGCTGGCATGTGGAAAAACCCTTCCGGAAAATGGAGAGCCAAAGGAAAAGGGGTTATTTCCAAGGTGCTGGGTGGCAGGTGTCACTTGCCAGTTCAGCGAAGCTCAAACGGTTTTTGTTCCATCAGAAATTAACGCCTGAAATGGATTTTAAGTGCGGCTTGGCTAATTGAAAAGGTGTTTGTACGTATAAAAAATGTAAGAGGAACAAAGGGGCTAGAAAGACGGAACAAATTCTAAACAAAAAAATCACAGTCGAGCCGAGCAATTGACCGCTGGGAAATGAACCCATAAACAAATTACAAACAAAAGGCATTTAAGGACCGACTGGGGAGCTCCAGCACGCAAAGTCCAAAGTCCAAAGCATTTATTTATTAATCGCGTGTCGGGGGACAAGCCCCAAAAAGGAGGAAAAATATTATACTAGCACGTAAGCATTAAACACTTTTCGAGCGGAAGAACTAATTAACGAGGATGGGGACTCGGACCCAGACAGAATAACTTGACAAAAACTCATTAGCACGCTCGAACGTTAAAAATGTCGCGTCAAAATCAGCGCTTAATATTTTTTATGATTAGCTTACGGCAAAATGTCGTGGAAAATTCCGGGGAAAAGGCAGAAAGTGGGGAAAAATTATGACTAGGATAAAGGACTAGTAAACGGACACATGCTAGTAAAATGTTACTTCTATTTGCAGTGCGTCTGTACTTTTCAATGGAAATATTATGGCATGACATTTCTGAGAATAATTGAGAAACGTAATTGAGAA
Organism: Drosophila santomea; assembly: GCF_016746245.2. NCBI lineage: Eukaryota > Metazoa > Arthropoda > Insecta > Diptera > Drosophilidae > Drosophila > Drosophila santomea. The sequence goes on from NC_053018.2 coordinate 15,975,793, forward strand.
ACTGTTTTTAATTTGAAGTTGTGAAATAAGTTAACTTAAAAATACCCATGTGTAACACATCCAATATTAGTGCTTCAGTATTATTTTGTGCAAATCAAAATCGACAAGTATCTGCAGCGTGTAATATGAATTATCATAAGTCTGCCATGAGACTAGGAACTCATTAATCGCCAGAAAAGCACACAACCAAGTTTTTCGCGACTTTTGCCGCCAGATGCATTTTAATTGTGTGCTTTGTTGGACTTTTTGGTAAAATAAACGGAAAAGTAACAAAACAAAAGCAAATACTGAGGACATGACACCCGCGGCTGCGTCACTCAGTTGTCATTTGCTTTATTTAGTTTTGGCACCCATCTGTCTACTTAATTTAATACCCTTTTATTTTGGGGTATTCAAGTTTTTCGAAATATGGTAATTATGCCGCTAAGTATGGCTTGATTTCTGTTTGTATTCTTAAATGGTTTTGAAGTTACTGGTAGGGTATTAACATTTCAGACTTCCTTTTTACATATATTTCCAAACAAGAATGTTGACTAACCAAATGGACTTTTCTTTTTAAAATATGACGATAAAGTTTGGTGGCCACTGTCGCTACCTTTTTCCGTTCCGCTCCTCAGAGCAACTTCATTTTGGTTTTTAATTTCCTACTGGGATTTACGTAAAAGGTGTCCTTTTTCCTCTTCGTCCTGTCTGCAGCACCGCTTTTAATGGCCAGCGTCCAGTCTGCAGCGATTTTAATATAAAAACTACAGCCAAAACGAGGCAAACAACAAACAGAAGCAACCGTCATTCGTAAGCTCAGACGAAAAAATATTAAATGAAGAGGGTTGCGGGAAAGGTGAGATAAGCTTTTTAAGCCATTTAACCAGCTTCACATGTGTTGGCCCCTAAATGTGGTAGCTCGAGGATTTTGTACAAAGATGCAAAGGAGGAACTTAAATTACAAGTAAAATTAAGTAAAATACTTAAATTGTCTTTTGTACTACACTTAGAATACAATTACTACAAGTTTACTAAGATATCTATCGCATATTGCAGCTTTTTTATTTTTCACAAGTACTTATTCACATCTAAAGGCAATTAATTATTAAAGAACGCCTTTTGAACGCCCCTTCAATCATGTCACATTTTAAGCTCGTAATTAATCAAAAAAGGCTTGTCCATCAGCGCATAAAATGAACAGAAAGCTTTCCAAGCAGTAGACCTGAAATAAATTGCATAATGCCAAAGCCGAAAAAATAAAAGAATTTGCCTGCCATACATTAATAATTACATGCACACAAAAGCAAAAGTGTTAAAGCAAAATAGAACCCATTCTCCGCAAAAGTTACCAACTCCCTGTTGTAATCCATCAAAAGCGGCGACAAACTTCACGCATTGTTAGGCAGCCAAAGTTGAGAAGTGAGAAAAGGGCTCTGCAAATTAAAAGCCTGGCCAAAGTTTCGAGCGGGTTAGAAAATGTGTGTACAGTGCTGGCAAGATGGCTAATTCCTTAAGATATATTTGTCATATAAAATCGAATGCTATATAATTTGTTATTTTATAAAAGGTAATTATCATATTATAAATATGAAATAAACTTAACAATAAGGCGTAACTATCTGAATGCTTAACTATTCTACCTTAATTCATGTAATTCATACCTTTTAATAATATAGATTTGTTTTTAAATAAAAGTTTAGCTTTATTTTGAATCTAACTGAAAAGACAGCACTGAGGGTGCGGGATTTGTGGGTGGGCCCACATTTCAAGGAAGTAAAGACCAGTGGTTTGCAGAGGGAGTGGGAAGGCACAGCTTCTTTATTGACAATAGATGGAAGGCTAAGCAAAGATTCTCTTTGAGCTGTAATTTTTAGCCATTTAGCTGGCCGGGCACGTTTTGCACTTAGCGCGTAAAATAAATTTGCACAATTTGCGACAAGAGTGCGGCAAAACTAGAGACATGGGCCACGGGGAGTGCGCAAAAGGGGGGCGGCAAACAAATTGACAATGCAAATGCACGGTGGTTAAAATTGCTAAGAAATGCCAACAGCACTTAGCTGGTGTTTAAATTAAAATATTTGAATAATTTTAAATGCTGCATATAAATGATTAATATATGACAGTAATCAAGAGTAATAATACATCGCACAGTAGATAGCTTTTATTTAGATACCTATAACGTTGTTGATAGTTAATATAAATTAGATTTTAAAATACATACGTTAGAGATAGGTTACTTTTATATATTATATACATATATGTATATTATGTATTTTATGAATTTTTCATAAATTTAGTAGCAAGTATCTGGCATTTTCTTTTAATCATTAGTAGAATAATTTGTTCATAGAAAAAGGGTTCTTCCCGGTATTCTTTTGGCGTAACCCTCGACTCCACTGGCTCCAAATTTCCAATTTCAAAAATTTCCAACCACCGTGCAGTGCCTTTGTCCCAGAAGGAGGCGTCTCGGTGGGGCAGGCTGAGCTGTGGGCTGTGGGTCGGCTAATTGTCATGCCATGCGAGACTTCTCTGGAGCGGTTGTCTTGGGGACCGCTACTGATTTTTCTTCTTATTTGCGGCTCTGCACTCGGCCCGTCCATCAATTGACTTTATCTATTTGAACTCGCATGTTAAAAATATCAATTTGACAGACACTTTGGCCCGCTCGACTGGCTCGACTTTCAGCCGGGTCCACAGCCACAGTAGAATCGCAGCTTTGCGTTTTTGGTGTGATTTATGGCCAGTCGGTGGCATAAATGTAGGTGCGGCCTGCTGCCACATAAATCATTGTTCAACTCTGCAATGCACATTCGCGCAAAATGCTCACTTTGCTCTCCGAGTCGAGGGCTCAGAGGTTGGGTCGCTAATCTAGGGTAATATTTGATTATTGCTTCGGCTATGGGTTACAAATTGGGGATTTAAACTCTTTGTCTTTCCTTCCTTATAACTTTTTAACTTCATTTTAATTGTAACTTGCTGAAAACTGCATTTGGAATCGAAGCAACACCTTAACATTAATTTTCCCTAATTGAAAATGTATTGAACAGGAAATCCCAAAGTTTGCAAATGCAATTATGTGTCTAAGCTGTTGTCTTAAAAACTACTTTGTGTAGATACTCAACAATCATTACCCAAATGCCGACACCTGTTATACTTTTATCCACCCCGGAACCTTTGGCAAGTCATTTGAGCATTCGGAATCACTTCATTTGGTAGGAAACTACAATTATAATCCCCTTCAGATCACTTATGAAACCGAAGGAAAGGAGACCAATCCTAGGTATAAGTGTGCCACTTGTGAAGGGATGGGACCGAAAATTATAAGGTTGGTAGGAATCTTGAGGGGGCTAAGCCCAAATGACCACTCCCACATGAATAATTCATTGAGTCAACTGAGTAGCTGTGCCCGCATTAATGAGTAACGCTTCTTATTTACCATGATGCCGCAAAAAAGAATCTGAAACCGAATTGAGAAATATTCTGCGAGACAAGTTTAATTAGAGGGAGAAGCCGAGTGAAATTGTCTTATCATAATCATTCCACGGAGGAAATTCTCTGATTTTTGCACACAGACTGACTGGAAAATTGTGTTTAGTCACTCCATACACATCAATCATAGTCAGAGTTCCTCAGACAGTCGAGTTAATGGCCAAGGGATCCTGGCCATAATGGGCTGGGTGTTTTCGTGTCCTCGGACTTTCAGTTGGACAAGTGCATGATTAATTATTTTATTATCTATAAATTGGTTTTGTCCCCTTGAAACGATGATGGTGGACCTTTTTCCGGTCTTTTCCATTACCTTTGCATACTTTGAGGCTTGTTAAAATTCCTCGCTTTTCTTTGATGGCTTTAAAAGGTTTTTCCTGTGCTTGGAAAATTTCTGATTTCACATGTCGTTCATTATTAAGTCCGCTAACAGCTTAAAAGTCTCAAAAAATTGTATATATTTTCAGACAGAGGATTTGCCTCTTCAATCTGGAGTACTCGGCCATTTGTAACGAATTTTCATTTTAATATTTGCCAACCATTGATTTTCCAATCATTTTTTCTGTGCGAAAAATCTCAAGTGGAAGTGAACCCGCTCATTAAAAATCTTTCAATTTTTTATGGTTTCTGCGTTATTGGGCATATATTGTGGCGAAACTCTGTCCAGATTTGGGTCGCCAACTGTTCTCGTTGAAATAGCAAAAATTAATTGCTTTGCTGGCAAGAAAATGTGTATGAAATATTGTGATGACAACTTTAATGGCACAATGAGAAAATAGCTGAAGTGCTTTATGGTTAAGAGCTCTAAAAGTATTAAACTAGTTCGAAAGGCTTACGTTTTTAATGAAATCCAGAACGTGAGAAACTTTCTATAACTCTACACCCAATTAAACTAATTCAGAGATACCTGGCTAAAGTTCGAAATAGTTCATAAGCTGATTTCTTGGCTCGATTTCGGTTATCATTTCCACTGCGGGGCGTCGGTCTCCTACTCCAATTAGCGGTTAGGATCATAAGCCCAAACGAGCAACTAACTCAATCATTACGCAATTAAGAAACGACCCAAAACACAAGCATTTCCACACAGTTTTATGGCTATATCCATATCGAACGGGGGGCACATTAAATCACGCGACCCATTAATAAAATTGTTCCAGTCTCGTCGCCCCATAATTTCTTTGGGGGGTCTGATACAAAAGTCTCAAATATTTAATCATTGTCGAGGGGCAATCATTCTTGGGCCTTGAAATAGATGCCATAATTCTGCTGAAAACAATTTGTACAAGCTGATTTCATTTCTAAAAAGGCAGCTGTGTACTGGATCCGAACATTCGAACAGTTTTATGACCCTGCTTTGGCTGTCATTAAAACGATTGTGTAAATTCTGGAAATAATCAAATGCCCTATAAAAAACATAGAAGAGATCACACTCAAAATTCTTGTAGAAAACACTAAACTTGCTGAGCTTCTTATGGTCAAATAATAAAACACTCTTGGAGATATAAATTAATTCGTTTATCACTTCCTTGTAAGCGATCGCACCAGAGAAATAATTACATTTATTTACGACAAAAAGACTTGAATAATTCTTCTTGAGTTCTTTGCTTAACTTTTAATGTACTGAATGCTACTGGCAACACAACTTTTGGATATCGACATCCATTAACTAATGAGTGTCATTTGCATTCGTCGAATCCCCGCCTCCTTAGCGAAATATACAGGAGCACTTTCAACATTGATCAAATCATTGATCGACATCAGCCCACACGGTTTGCCGATTCGCCGTATGCAAATCGCTGTGTGGGCTGACCAAAAAATCCAATTAACACTTTTAGAACGTGCCAAAAACTTTATTGCGCAAAACTTAAATTATGCACAGCCAAGGGGAGTAGGTGGGAAAATCGATTGGTAGCCACAGTGTCTAAGCGAGTTAAGTTGTGCAAATAGAAACCCTCATGATCGCGAAAAGAACACCTATGAGTCTCGAGATCACCTCGAACACTTGCTGCAATAAAAAAATATAAAAGTGGAAAATGAACACAGCTATGAATATTATATGGTATGTGGATCCGAAGATCAAACAGATATTTCAGTATTGAAGAGGTCATAAAAACTCGAACAAGTCTCAGAAACTATCCATGAAGCAGCAACTGGGTTTCTGATCCGAATCATATGAATATTTTTTTATGCGCAGTTGAAACCTCTTGCACAATTTATCATCAGTTCGGATTCGATTTTTAAGTCTTTTAAAGTTTTATAAAATATTTGAAATCTGTAACTAGTATGTGTTCTTCGTTCACAACAGAGAACAATGAATTGCTGCGATTTAATCAATTGTGGCAGGTGCTTTAATTTTTTCTTTTCATGCTGCTGCCACAAAAACTGCACGCAGCCAGAGATCAAAACTGGTTGGCTCCAACTTCGAAAACCACTTTGGATCTTTTTTCTGAAGTCTTGTTTGATTTGCTCAAATTAGCGCATGGAGAGCCAAAGCCAAAAACCTGCTGGCGTCCCCCTCAAAAAAAAAAAAGACTCGCAACATGTGGCACGTTTCCTTGGCCGGGGCAATTGAAATTGAAAACTTCGCAGCAAATTGTTGGCACTTAATTGAGTAACTCCGATCGATCTCGATGTGCTTTGCATAAATTGAAAGGGGCCTTTGGAAAAAGCGTTCTGGGAGTGGGTGCGTGATGTAGGTGTCATATGAAGTCGGTTGTCAGTTGGCTTCAATCGTGTCTCCGCATCGAGCTGTATTGTTTACGATCTGCAGGGGTCCGATTGGACACCTTACCGCAACTGCGACCAGGTGACCACAGCGGACTGCGACTTTATTGATTCGATTCAACAATTGAAAATTTTGTATCTTTTGTGGTTGATTTTCTGACACAATTGGGTCATAGTTCTTAAGGTCGTGCAGGTGGTGCAAATGAACCGTGGACAATTGAATACCATTGTTTTTTGACACTCAAAATCTATGATTTCACACATTCATTGTCACTTGTTTGATATTTTAATCAAATATATTTTTGGTAAATTGATTGCAAATTTATTTAAACAACAAATTAATTCAGCGTTCAAAGACATTTATTTTGTTGTAAGATATTTCAAGTTGTGTATATCGCTTAATCTACATTCTATAACTTCTTTAATACCTAAAAGATTTCGTTGTGTCGTTGCTCACACAACTTGCATCAATACATGACATGTTGGTAATTCAAGATAATCTAACTTTGTCGATCTTCAATTTTGACCTCCACTATTAGGCCTCCAACATTTTCGCCAGCACTGAAGAATGTGATGATGGCCTTGACGATTCCTCGAGGAACCTGCGAAGGCCAATCCTGCGTGTTCAAGAGGACGTTTTTGATGTAGAATTCGCCTTCGGGAACTGGACAGAAATCATCGTCGACAACGGGAAAATTGGTGGTTTCGCCAGACTTCAGAGAGGGTTGCACAAACTGGACATAGAACTTTTTGAAGCAGTCGCAAATGCTGGTCTGCGGCACATCCATGACCATTCGCTTGAACTCGCCATCGCCATTGGGACTCGAATAGAGTTCCACGGACACCTTAAAGTCATCATTGTTCATCTCGCCGTTGAACTTGAAGGATCCGTTAAGAGCTCGCTCCCGGCCAATAGTTTTCAGGCTATCGAAGAACACCAAAGTTTGTGAATCGCCCTCGAAAGGCTCCAGCCTCTCATTGGTAACCTCATAGGACTGCTCGCACTGTTGAAGTTTGGTTTTGGGGATTACAAATAAATGTATAGCTTATATTCCATAATTACCTTTATTTTTTGCAGCAGTTGGAGCAGTACTATAATCACTACCCATTTCATTTTGAACTGTTGATTGGCTTCAGCAAGCTCATCTTATTTATTAGATTTGTACAGATTTTTTGGCACGCGAAATTCATGTTGTACATATGCACGACTTGATTAACGATCTTGTTGGTCCAAAGGCTACAATGTATTTAATGATTCTGATTTCTGTATTTGAACAATATACATGTTAAGATTGAATTGCTTAAATTCAAGGCGGCCCTATCCACAGCTATAAATAACTAATATATGGCAATGTTATGAAGCATTTAAGTTTGTAATGACATTTTTTAAATGTAATAACATATGTATGTATATTAGAAAATTGGTATTACCTTAATAGACATTGTTGTTCTATGTAAACAGTTGTTAGGCAGCACGCTATGCGGAAAAATACGCTATTGCAAAACCTTGAACTTTTCTAATATATTTTAGCTAGTTCATACATACAGACTCGCCATTTAGCCAGAAATGGCATCACCTTTTTAACGGCTTTTAATATACATATATTAATGCTTAATGATAAGATAAGTAAGCGGTAATCAATCAGTTTCCTGGTCCCAAAACCCTATTCACATGGCGACGAAAGTCCAACTAAAACCATTCAATTTGTTGGAATCGCCTTCAGTTCACCTTCCCCCGCCAGATGGTGGCCCCGAAAATTCCACCGAAGTCCCATCAACACATCATCGAAATTTGGGGGAAAATCCCCCAAAAAAGGGCGATAATAAAGCATTAATTGAAAAGTTATAAACAAAAGACAGAAGCGACCCGAGAATGTGTAGACAAAAGACACAAAATACAACACAACTAACACAAAAAGTGCGCATCGCCTGAAAAACTAAACTCAGCAGGAGATATTTTACATTTTCACGGATGGATTTCCCCAGAAAGTGTGTGCCAGAGCAGAGGGCGAGATAGTTTATATTTATAACAAATTCATTCAAGATCCAACAAGGGGAAAAGCGGCTCCATTTTTTTGGGGGCAGGAGACACAGAAATAGGGGACACCACGCGCCCGCGCCTGCGACAGCCTATAAATAGGAAAAGTCAAATGAGAGGGGATTTTCCGAAAAATGGAAACGTCACTTCAACTTGGCATTGCTGCTCAAGGGGTCTTGCCACGGCTCTATCCACCCATTCCGCCCCAAATAAAAATTGGGAAAGAGAGGTAAAGAAATTCTGGTACCTCGCATAATTCAGATATTATCCTTAATTCAGTAAAAATATAAAAATTACTTTTAAATATTGTATTAGTTTTAAATTTCATTTTAAAGCCTTTTATTGGGTACAATCATTAAGGTACGGAATTCTTTTCTTTTTTAAATATCAGACAAACATGTATACCCCTCAAGTAAGGGGCATCGTAGCAGACAGCCATCTGCAAGCCGCAAACAATTCGAGGCATTTTCCAAGTAATATGCAACACATGTTCTACGGCCCAACTAGAAAATGGGGAAAAGTGTGCTTGGGATTCTGCGCCTGCGCCCCGTGCCAAAATGGAAAACGGAAAACTGCCAAGGAGTCGACAGTTCTTAGTTTTCCCTTTTGTCAAATGGAGCAGCACACTGCCGTAACATCAAGTGACAGTTCGCTGTCCTCGGCGAGGCATGACATTAGATGATGCTTGGACTCGGATCAGCGCCCCAAAACCCCAACAGAACGAGGGGGCCAAAGATTCCGAGCTCCGCCTGCACTGTCAATAAAAAATATTAGTTTGGGATAAACTTGGGGAAGGAAGATATACATAGACGAGGCTCACAGTCTCTACGAAAAGATGTTTTTAAAGTGAAGTTATGCTAACTAATACTAGCTAATACTATCTGTTAAAAATTTATTTTTTAATTTTCATGTATTTCGTCTGCAACATAAACATTTTAAAGAATATAAGAATATGTTATATTATTTTGTATAAACACCAAATTCAAGAACGCAGTTACACACACCATCCACATGGGCTGTGTACCTTTAGCCAAGTTATGACGAAATATCAAAGACAACGAGTTAAGAAACCATTAAGCCGTCCACAAAGTAAGCATATTCGCCGGCTTTCCTAGCCCAGATTAATGAACACTCCGCTGGCTGGCTCCACGATAGCCAAGATAGCTAAGATATCCAAGTAGCCAAGTGGTCAAGCAGGTGACAGGCATTAGCATGAATCGCAGAAACCGCTGAAATCGAAGTGAGCAGAGCGGACAGGTCGGTCAACCATTAATGAACACCTACACGACGATGGGATCGGGACCTGGGCAGCGATCTTAGCTGTATAAATCATACATTTAATTACTGTGTAATTAATGTAACGTATTTCTATTAATTTAATGCAGCTAGATTGGCGTCGTTGCCCAGACGCAGATCAGCCCAGAAACCAACTAGCGAACAACGCCTTGGCACAAACCCAAGCTAAAAATCGAGAAAAGCGCCCGAAAAACAAAAACATTACGAAACCTGAAGTTTTGCGCGCCAAAAATCGGTGAGTAAAATCCAATATTAAACCAAGTTAGCAATAAACGGGAAGTTTCAGCTTTGAACGCAGAGTAAGACATACTCTTTAATATTTGCATTTTATTTTGTTTTTAATATGGCTAAGATAAAAAAATTGGCAGAAAAAAGTTAGTTTACTAAGATGAAATCCTTTGATTGGTGATAAAATGAAATACATTAGATTTAATATGTTTTTGAAAATACTAAAGAACGATATGATTTTTGCAAGTTAAAGTATCCCAAACAGCTGAGTAGTCGGTGCAGCAGGTGACAAGGCGGCTGTGGCAACTTGAACCGCAACAAAAGTCGTCATAAACCAGCTGCGGCGAATGCTGCTGCTGGATCGCAGGGGGCGGAGGGCGTGGCGTGGGCGATGGAAAACTCAATTGCGTAGTTGCGAAAATTACCTGCAGCATGCACAGAGCCCAAAGAGGCCGAATGGCACTCGTGGCTTTAACAAATGTTAAAGGCTCGCCACAAGGCCTGCTTCGGCTTTTTTCTCGTTGCCTATTTTGACTACAGTGAACAAAATAACATAATAATGTATGATGTGCTGGGAAAATATAACGAACGATTGGGCAAAAATTCAAGTCAAACTTCTTAACCATTTTTAAGTATTTAAGAGCTAATTCTAATTAACGACATTTTAAGTATTTAAGAACTAATAGTAACTAACTATTTTAATGTATTTGGTACAGTATTTCCTTGGTAATCATAGATGTTTTAGAACATTATTTATGATCAACTGGCATTACAGTTGTGCTTTAGTGGTTTTGTTATCGTGGATACTTTTCTCAGTGTACGACTGCCTCTTGGCTTGGCTTCCTACGTTGCAGGCCAAGTTGAGAAGGCGACGCGGCTTCCGTGGCAGGTTACAACGTATTTGTTGCTGATGTTGTTGATTTGGCCTAATGCGAAAGTTGTTGCCCTTGTGTTGGTGTGCTGTAACTGTGATCGTGCCACAAGTGGCAGTGCCAAACGGCACTGGCTTACAAATGTTGTGTTGAAACTCCGAATTTTCCAGAAAAAAGTAAATATCAGCTTCTTAAAAACGAAAGTTTGGAAAATGAAAGTCTCGTAATTTTAGCACACAAGTTTTTCGTTACAGATCATATTTTAAATATTTTAAAAGAATAATTAAATTTTTTAAATAATTTTCAAGTCAGCCCAGTCATAATTTGCCAGTTTATGTCTGCTTGAATCTCGTAAACCAAAGTCCCCAATTTAGTGGATAATTTGTTGTTTAACAGTGTTGCTTTTCCACCACGTCACGCGTCACAGTTTGTACGTGTTGTTTGTTGGTCAAGTGAGCTGCAACAACAACGCTGACAATAACAAATGCAACACGCGCTTAATTTTTATTAGACCTCATGTGGTGCGCATGCGCAGCACCGAATAACCGTTGCACATGGACATATGGACATATGGACATACGGATACAAATGCACATGTGCGCGTAGATACTCGTATGTTTTTGGGGCCAGCAATTGGCATAATTGACTGGCCCCCACTGACTGTCTGGTCAGATACGTGAGGTGGGAGAACTTTTCGGTTGCTGCTCCACCTCGTCGAAGTCCCCCTTGCAGGCATTTGATTTATGTCCATCATTAATAACAATCACAAGAGAGGTCCGAGGCAAATGTAAGGCAAGCCAGCTGAGTGACAAGGAGGTTGAACCTTGGGCTACTCCCACACTGAATTGTAGTTTTATCCAAACTGGTATCCTAGATACACAGTGGTAGCTCTTTCCTGAAAGTTGGTTTATCTTTTTGGAGCAGGTGGAAAGCGTGAATTCTTGATTAGAGTCTTCGGGATAGGGAATGCTTTATCTAAATTAATATTATATATTTGCCATAACAATCTCAAAAAGCAGACAAAGTCGCAACGATACATACATATGTGTAATTTTCTTAGATTTAAAATCATTGATTCAAAGTTCTTACATCATTATTCTGTTAAGTAGGTTTCGTAATTATCCGCAATCAATTGTTTAAGTCGGCAGTTTCGACTGCACATATGTATGTATTAAACAATACTGATTTTTATGGGCCCCCATCGTCTATATTTAGATGCCGCCACAATAAAGAGCTCAGAGAAACAAAAAGCGAAGCCAACTCAAACTAATTGTCATGTCCACAATACTGGTGCTTATCCTTGATCATCAGTGGTTCATTAACTCCAGAACTCCAGAACTCCAGAAAGCCAGAACGGCAGAACTCTGCAAAAAGACAACAATGCCGTGGAGCGTATTTAATACAATTAACTGGCTACGTTACAAGATTAACCCCATCGAAAAGAGGGGGAATTGGCGAGGAGTCAAGATCAGGCTTCCTCCCAGATTAACAATCAATTAAAATTGACAAGTGGTCAGCAGAGTGCAGGCGAAAACCGGAGAAAACGCAGAAAAAGGAGGAAAATAATTACGATGGCTGCATAAAAGGCGCCATTTAGCCTCGGCTAACGACACGCAATAATTACGCCCAATTAATCGCAATAACTTTTGCAAATTAGATAATTTCGGTTCACGTCCCAGAGAGTCCAGAGAACACTTTGCCAGCTGCCCTGGGGCCACATTAAATGTAATTCTTTTCCTGAAAGAGGGAGTTGGGCTGCAGAAGATTTTCCAGCACGCCACTCAAATGTGTGTAATCTCGCAGCGCTGCACTTGTCGCTCCTCCATTTTCCACAGCCCCCAAGGCAGCCCCAGAAACGCCCCAACTTTAGTGACAATGTATGGACACCCTGCTGGGTGGCTATGGGTATATAAAAGAAATAGGAATAGGAATATACATTTTTAGTGAATTTATTTATTATAAATGTGTAATATAAAAATATGTAAAGGGCTTCAACAGGAATGTTGAATTACTTTATCGCAACTTATTATCTAAGCTTTTACATTAAACCGCTTAAACATTTTTTTATTTACTTAAGCATTTAGCATTTAAAAGCTACACACGTTTTAAAAGGTGTTCTCAATATGTTCTAAAATCTTTTGTACTTAGAATTGTTTATTTCTCAGAACTTTATACCAAAGAACCATAGATTTATCTTATCTTAAGCTATTAGATGTAAGTTATTTTATAATATTGTTGGCGTCAACAAGTACTGTTCTTACTTTCTAGCTTTTAACCACATAAAAGAAATAATTGCATGTTTATTTCAGTTTCATTCACTTAGATTCAATTAAAACATCGCTGAATCTGCACTCAGACATGATTTCTCATACAATTTAATAAATAATATTTACTTTGTATCTGCCTCCCTGGCGTTCAACATTGTGTAAGTGTATGGCCTAGCAGATATCAAATAGTCGACTCCTCTGCCTAATATCCATAATTTATTATTTCCTAGTGCAACTTTTTTATTCTTGCCCCCAGTGTCCGCCACTTGCTGCTTCTCTAGTTGTGGCTCTTGTGCCGCTGCTGCTCCATCAAAAGGCTGTTCTGCAAATAAATTATTGCCCCGTGCACTTGTGCCGGCCCCCTTTGCACATTGCCCCTCCTCTACGCCCCTGGCCCCATCCCCAATCCCCCATCCCCCATGAGGCAAAATGCCTACTTAACCGAGGCGCAAAGCTAAAAATACAATTGAACCTATTGCTGACAGCTGTTGCGTAAGACGTGGAGCGTTTGAAGCCCGAATAGAGGGGCGTTTTTTGTAAGTTGTAATCTAAAATATTGGAGTTGCCACATATTTATGCATAATATTGCAAAGAAAGAAAAGAATCTTAGGTTTAACTCAAGCGTAAATAAAAATGATCTTTTTAATTGCGAACATAAAAACATAACTTATATTTACGAACATAAAAATATAACATTTATCCAAGAATTGCTTGTACCCTCACATTTTTGAAATTAACAAGCAATTTATTACATTTGTGATTCCTTAAATAAAAATTAGAAAACGATTAGTTTGCTTGCAAAGAATTCTATATTTACCCTAATACTCTCATACTTGAATTCTTTCTCTCACCTACGATTTCATCCAACTTGGAATATTCAGCGCCGTAAGCCTAATCCCTTGGCATTTGGTACTCCGCTCCTGGAGGAATACAATTTATCAAAAGGCAGCACGCCATGGAAACTAGGAAAGCAACAAGCTGCCCCAACCAGTCGAAAGGCCCTCCGGCGAAAAGCAAGATTCGCTGCCGAGGAGGAGTCGTCTTCGTCTAGTATTACATAAGCGAGCTGGGGATGCGAAAAAGCAGTTGGGAGCTTATCTATCCACGAGTATTGGCTGCTGGCGAAGCAAGGAGCAGATCAAGTGGCACAAGATCACCGGCTGCAAGAACAAAAAAAAAGGGGCAGAAGCCTCGACAGCTGGCAAAAGACTGCGGCACTGTACTGGATGGCTGGTTGGCTAGATGGAGTTCTAGATCCAAAGATCCTGCTTCGTCAGGAGGAAGAGCTCCAGGCGGGCACGCGTCAAGCTGGGTGTTGCTCAAAAGTACACAAATAAAAAACAGCTAAAAACTCAGATTAGGAATTAAAATATAAAATATTGTGGTGAGCACCAGCAAATAAATATGGAAAATCAGAGGTTTAAACACATATTAGATTACAATAAAAGTGCTGTTCATTGCAATGTATATGCAATATTGTATGTGGTATTCATACTTTATTTCATTTCTAAAAATGCTACTTAGGCTAAAATATAATTGACTTCCAATTAAAAATATTTAAATTTTATCAAACTTCTAGCGTTTACGATTTCAACTACCCAATGGATCCAAATGGTTACTAACAAAAATATTGCATTTATTTCTGTGCAACTAGGGAATCTGGCCGAAAGCAAAACAGTAGCCCATTGTGCATAAGTTATATGTACATAAGTTGGTTTGGATTGTGGATTGGAATTGATTTGTTTGTGGCTTGTGGCCAAGTGACAGAGTTAGGGGACTTAAATCCAATCAGCGGACTGGTCCGCACACGCCTCCAATTAGAGTCTAAATGACAATTGTACTTTTAACCCAATTTACTCTCGGCTCCTCGCAGATTCCCGACAGTTGTTGTCTTTAGCCTTAACTATAAATCTGCATTGTGTACGATATTTGGGGTCCATATGGAGCCCTTCTCCTCTTTTCTTGGTCTCTTGGTCGATCGCACTTCAATCTTTGCTCAAGTGTCGCAGAAGCCCATGGAGTGCATGGATTGCCATGAAAGGAAGGGTATAAGTCTTGTTAGGTGGAATTAGTTTCAGCTAACAAATAGTAAATATTAAACAAAAATAGGAAATTATAATAAATTTGACAATTTAAGACATTCAATAAACGAAAAGTATTGGTAAAATAAAGAAAACATAATAAAAGAAAGCTAATAATGAATTATAAAAAAGGAAATCTTAGAATTACCTATAAACAACTTTTAGCAATTGATAATTGCCTACACAAGGTTGCTTACTGGATTATTATTATTTTAATATTAAACTCTTTACTAGATTTACTAGATTTCTATTTCGCAAGCAAGTAAAGAGTATTTTAAAGTTGCAATAGTGAATGTGGTGGCTTTACCCCTTTCTTGTTTATGCATTTGATTATTTCCCAGTGTGTGAGTATCTGTGTGTGCCTTCCCCGTTTTTAGTTTTCAGTTTTTTTCTTCTTTAGTTTTGTATGCAGGCAGCGTTTCTTCGTTCGGTTCGTTTCGATTCGTTTCGTTCCTTTCGCAGTCTTCGTTTGCATCCACACATCCATATCCACACGGGCGTACCCCCAGATACATTTGTATCTGTATCTGGAAGTGTGGCGGAGGCGAGTCGAGATCCATTAAGGCAATGACCTGTTTTCATATCATTTCTATATGTTTGTGTGCTGCACGGCCTTTGTTGTTGTTTTGTCTCGTTCTCGCCAAAGGGGGCGTGGGCGAGGGGGCGCGGAGGAGGGGGGAACACGCAATCGGGGGAATCGACGGACGTTCGCATGTGTCCCAATGTTGCAAGTTGATAGTAAAAATTATGATGATTCTTGCCCCAAACAACTGGCGGTTACTGGTCAAACAAGTTCTGTTGTTGTTGATTTTTTCCGTTTTTTTTTTTTGTGTGCATATTTATCTCTGCGTTGTCGCTGCCTCCACTTCATTAGGTCTTTAATTTTATAACGTATCAAAACAGAGAAAAGGCAGGCACACTCGCGGCTCTAGGGGCTTCACTTACTAAGCCGAGCTCATTTTATACCCTAGGATGTTGAAAATAATTTTATGTAATTGACAAATGAATCAAAAAATGTAATTCAATATTTAAATATTTAAATTTAAATAACTGTGCCTATTGGCCACCATTTAAAATATTTGTGTAGGAAGTGGATATATTTATATTTTTGATGGGTATTTCCGACTTCGAGCCTGGAAACTAGTCCCCCATCTTATTGTCGTTTTTGCAGTTGTACCATGAGCCAATGAGCATCTCGTGGATACTTGGGCAACGTGAAAAGTCTTTGGCGCGTAAAATCTTTTTGGGTTCATTAGAACGTTGAACGTGGTTGTCGTTGCGGCTTCCACCTTCCCTCTGGTTTGTCCAGACTTGCCTGGTTCCAGGGGTTCCTCGGCTTGGATCCGATCCTGGGCATGGTCACATGGGCAATCAAGTCGTTCCTCGTGGCCCTGTCACTTTGACAGCGCATCTGCGGTTTAATCTGGTTCTGGTTGCGCTGCTCTTCTGCCCAACTAGCGATTGTAGAGTACCTATGTACATACGTTTTCTTATGCGGTACAGTACGAGCCCTGGTCCACAGGACCAGCGTCTATTTATAGGGATTGGATCGCGTGGATATGATCAATCAAACTGGAGGCGTGACAAAAGGGACACGGCTTTTATAGGCCACATAATCATACATGAGCGAGGGCTGGGTAACATAAAATGTTCATAATTGTTAGTTATTCTTGCTTAGTACATGGCATTAAATTGCTTGACTAAGACTGATCTGAATTGGAGGTTTGGCCTATAGGTCGAACTATACCCATAAAAGCATGTCTCTAAACTTCCATGACACCCGTACCTTAATAGAAAATTGTTATTACTTAATCTAAACAGTCTAAATATCAAATATTTTATACTTATGCAAATGTTCGTTAGATATATATTATTGCAGTGTTAAAAGAAGGTAATCTTATACTTTAGATTTACATAAAAGTATGTAATTATAAACATAATGGTAAGTCAGCAGCAGTCACTTGCTAATACAAAACTTTTCTTCATTTAAAATCATACTTTTCGTTAGTTATCACACCTGCCTCATTTCCATTGTCGATCACTCCCATCCATCACCTTTAAGCCATGTGTAAAGAGGCCATCCATGAAATGCTCTTTCTTTTACCAGAGTTTACACAAGATAAGCACTTTTAGTGTAAAGTGCCTTTCTATTTGCTCAGAGCCAAACGAAAAACTGATATCTGCCTGCACTATTTGCCCAGAACATTTGCCTCTGTTTGGCTACTTAAATTTCCCAGAGTCAATAAATGGAATCGAGTGTGCTGGCCGAGAAGCCCAGATGTCGCGGCCCAACCTTGACCAATCCACATAATTGCGATTATCTGGCGATGCTACAGCGTTCCAGGGTCAATTGGTTTTTCAGTTTTCAGTTTTTCCCGCAATTGTTCATTAGCGGCGGCATCCTTGAAATCGGAGTGCAATCGTAATGGGGCACACCCCCTAGGGGGCCAATAAGAATTGCACCCGCCAAGTCAAAGTTTAAGCAAAGATTGACCGTGTGCAAATGTTCGAGTATATGGCTTAAGCATTTTAATCGCCCCTCATTTTCCATAGATTAACCTCCAAGTGGGTGGAAACTCTAGATACAAGACAAATAATTAATGGTTCTTTTAATGGCACACGGGGCAAAAATGTAATTCGTAACATGTCTTTCCATTACTCGATTTGCTTATTTTATTTCTAAAAAATGTTATATAATTATATATTATAATATATTTATAATGTTAATTTTTTTGAAAATGTTTATTCTCAACAAATATTAGAAATAACAATACACTAATCTTTTTTCTTCACGTGCAAGCGAGAACTGAGAACTTAAAACAGTTTGGATCAGACCATACTAAACCATAATCACGGCCAAGTGGTGATTTGCATTCGCAATTGCTCGAATCAACGTTATGAACGTCAAAAGCACGACAAATGAATCATGCTGCGATCTCTTCTTTATATAGATCCCCCCACCCCCTCCCTTTCCCTTGCCCTGATTCCCCGATCCGCCAGATTGGAGCTTAGCTCCAACTCTTAACTCGTGTGCCCCAGAGGCAGCGACATTGACAATGAGCCAAAAAGCGTTTCCAAAGCGATCCACAAACGGTAGCCAGCCAGCAATAACAAAAAACAATGCACCAAACAAAAGCAGGGAAAAGTGTGGCATGAGCTATAAAGACTTTTAGATACCATTTACCAGGCTATCTATCTATTATTAAGATAGTTTTCACCAAAATTCGCTATCCTAAAAACATACATACTTACTATACGTATAAGATTTATAGTTAAGAACTTAGGATCATCTTTCAGATATCAAAGTTTTGTTACTGCAATATTTAGCTATCAAGGATACAACTCAGCATAGGTAATCCAAATTTATATATTTTCCTGAATTAGTATTTTCGGTTTGCCACAAAAGCAGACAAGGTTGAGCCATTGAATTGACTCTCGACCTAAAAGATCATCATATTCTTGCCCTCCATTACAGGGTATCTAAAGAAAACGTGCCCGTTTGGCAGAGCTTTTGGATTTGGTTTGTTTGTTGCAGCATGATCGGGCAAAAGATCGTTAAGCAGTGCACAGTAGCTGCTCGAGCGTCATAATAACAGCAGCAACAAGATGTTCGAGCACCCCTCCCCGCGCCTGGGCTCCCCTTCTCCCCTCCACCCCACCTCGAGCGCACCGCCTACTGCAGGTCCCACTGTGCCGTACGTCTGTCCCATTGTCCCACTGTCCGTCCGCGGAGTGCAGACTGTGGAGTGCAGCTGCAACGCTGCAGGGTGTACACTGCACCGCACCGTGCAGCGCAACATCGACGCGCCACAAATCAGCGGCACACACTGGACTCCTCGGATATCGGAGCGTAGGCCCCCAGTTAACCGGTTTGCTCTTCGGACGGATTGGACAGTTGGGACGGATGGGACGGATGGGACGGATCGGATCGATCGGGTCGGAGGAGACATCGTCGACGACGAGGCATAAAGCTTTTTTAGAACCTTCTTTGTTGCGGCTGGCAGCGCAGTACACTGAGAGCAAATCAAGCTGCTTCTAATGCGCAAAAAAGTTAATGTTTTCGATTTGGTAACATGTGACTTTGGTACCAAAACATTATTATTTTCAAAATGGCCTCACAATGTAAGAATCAACTAATTTCCGGACAGCAAGATTTTATGCGTTTCTTTTAAGAAATAATGCATTTCCAACGCGAATTAAAACAGTTAAAATTTTTTAAAATATGTTAAGCCTTATGTTGTTATGTTGTATACATATCTAATGATTAAGATATAGAAATAAACTATAATAATAATAATACAATATAAATATTTTTTTTTAGATTTAAATAAAATCTTGTACGCTTTCATATTATAAAAGCAATTTTTCCAGCTGTTAGGACATTTTCAGGAAAAGGCATAATGCATCTATTAATCGAGAAATATAAGTTTCTGCTTAACGAGCAATTTGAAACCGGAAGATTGCCTAGACCTCTTATTTTCCCTTATGCTAACAAATATATTTTAGCCATCCTTCGCAGACTGCTACTGCTATTCATTTTTTTTTTTGCCCAGCCCAATTTCCATTTGTTTACCTGGGGATTGATCTACAGCAATTTCTCTTTTGGCCTTTATAATAACTAACCAGATACTAGTTGCCTGACCCACCGACTCACTCCTCACTCCCCTTTGTTAATCGTTAAATTTCATATATCAAATTATGGCCTGGGACCACGAACCCCTAATTTTGTTGCGTGTAATTGCCACTTCCAGTACAAAAGCTTTTATTTTGTATGCTTGTTGTATATTTTGTTGTGTTGTATGTTGTTGTTGTTTTGCTTGTTGCTTGTGTTGTATCTTTTGTTGTTGTTGTTGGTGTACTTGGAGTTCCGTAGTGTTGGTGTATCTGTTGTTGTTGTTGTTGTATTTTCCGTTTCGTTCGGTTCTTTTCCTTCCTCTATGTTTAAGGCGACTGCGCTGCCGTCTTAAGCTGCATTACAACTTTTTACTGCGTCTTAAACTGAAATCGAGTTTTGTTGTGCGCACGTAGTACGAGAGTACGAGATACATGTGCTCCTACATACAAATGTATCTTTTGTCCATATGTATGTACATATATATATTTTTCTATCCATCTGTGTGTGCGCAACTCCGCCCGAACCATCAACGCCCCAAGTGCATTGGGCCTCCCATTCCTCCCATTTCCCATTTCCCACTCCACTCCCTCCGCCAGCCACTACTATGCTCGTATCTTTCTTTATGTGTCTCTGACAATCTGCTGGCTTGATAGTTACAACGTAGTCATCGTCATCGTCAGCCTTCCTCCCTCCCTCCTGCCTTATAGAGCCCCCCTATATCAACCTATCGCCATTCGTCCAGTAGCCGCGCTTAATTGCATTTTGACTTGCGGCGTGAAGTTGAGTTGAAGATCATAATGATGACCACGACGACTATGATCGTAATGATGATGATGATGCTGGGGAAGAGTTGAAGATCAGCCAGCTAAAGATCTCGAGACGAAGACGGAAAAGCTTTGTCATATTGGGACTCTCTGCGGTCTATTTGCTTAGGGGCGTGGTCGACGGTCGCCTCCTTTTTGGCGTATGCCCAGTAGCTGCTGCTGGGCTGAGAAGTGTTTTTGCAGATACACTGAGGGAAATGACGCTCATCTTACACCGAAACAAATGATATGATTACACGGTTTGCTAAATTAACAATTTGGCATTACGTACATAATGTGCATAATTGCATTGTTGTAATAATTACAACGGTTTCAATGACAGTAATAATTTACAAAAATATTACCTCCTTTAATTCTTCAACTGTAAACTCCTTAGATTGAAGTTAAAGTATATTAAAGATATTACAAGTGCTAGATACTCTATCAGTAAATATCTTCAATCTTAAAAAGTTGTATTATAACTTTAGATTTGAAGCTACTTCACCATAGTGCCTACTATGCTATAATAGTGATTAATTGAATATTTTTTAGCAGTGTACCCATTGCTATCTCCCCGTCCCATTGTATTTGTTTGCGCTTGTGGGTTCTGTTGTTCTTATTATTATGACTTGCAACTGTGGGCTGCCTTTCCTCAGTTTTTACGTTTTGTTTGTGCTATGTTGATTGAATGCGCTTTGTTAGTTTGGGGACCCTTTTGTTGGTTTTTGTTCATTTACTGTGATTAGTTAGCGGGCTTGTGAAAATATTGAATAACTTAATACTGCTTTGAGAGATTGGTTTTTGGCCAAATTAGAGGTTTCTCAGTCGAATGAGTTCTAGGCTGCATAAAATTGGTAAACAATCAGCTAGTGCTAATTTCCTTACTAACTTATGCACCCACTGTTTTTCTAGAGATCTAACCCTTTCTTTGTTTAGTACACTGTTAACCACACAAAGGTCTTGCCTGTTATGGGAACTATTAAATTTTATTTAAGCTGCATTAACCCACATTATTCAGTTTCTTGGCAACCGCAGAGCCGTGCTCATATTTATTAATTACCGTTCAGCGATTCTTTTGTCATTTGGCCATTTGCCCATATGCCCGATTTTCCTTCTTTCTTCTGTGTTTCCAGTAAAACAAATTAGCTATGCTGATCAGCTATCGAATTCGTCGACCCAGAGTCGAATCGGTAGCCGCATGTTAACCATAGTCACAGCCATTACGCATAAATTTTGACTTGTCTCTGGTTACAACTTGTCTTACAGGCCATGCCAACTCATGTTTGTTTCGTGACTCGTGTGTGTTTTTGATAAATTATGTTGATACTCTAAAGGGAGCAGGGTCCATTAGTTTTGATCTTTAAGCAGCGAAAGGAACAAACTACAAGCAACATTAATTTCAACTTTTAAGCTTCTAAGTTTTACGCACTTATATGTAACAGAATTGCTAGAACACTAAAGATTAACCAATTGCCCTTTGATGGTTTATTTTATTATTATTATATTTCTATGCTAATATCCCAATTTTGAAGCTGTATCTTTATTGTGCTTTTTATGACTTATAATAGATTTATCTTTATTTAAAATGTAAGTGGGTGTGTACTTATATAAATCATATTCAAAATTATTACGCTGACTATAATATTAATACAATATCTTTGAATTTTATAATTATGTTGTTGAAAACCTGCAACAATATCACTTAAAATAAGAGATAAGAAGTCAGTGAGCCATAGATACCCATTCATTACTTCGAAATCTACGATCTACACTTAATTTTAGCTCTCCGAACAGAGTATTGTATCTAGAGTATTGTATCTAGAGTATTGTATCTAGAGTATTGTATCTAGTGTGTATTTCTTGATTTTCAGGTGATCGCTTTGGGCATAAATTTACCATAATATTGTATCAATTTGGCTTTTGTGTTAATTTGTTTGTGGATCGGTAAATCATCTCGGGGCGTTAGTTTATTGGTCGCGTTGACTTTTGCTTTGATATCGGCTCTGATTTGATGCCCTTTTTTTTGTGGTGGCCACAATTATCCATGCCGTTTTGATGGGCCCCCAAATCCCGGTAACTGTGCTTTAATGCACCCCATAAATTGTGGGACATTATGACACGAGCAATAATCCTGATTCCATCTGCAGTCCACACCTCAGCATGCATTTCATTATAAATAGGTTAAGATGCTAAATTTACTGGACATAAAATGCTGGGGAGCCGCAGAGCAGAGCGCACACAGGCGAGTATAGCCACATACTCGTAAACCTTTAAACCTAAACACGCACTTAAGTCATAAAAAAAAATCAACAACAGCAACTAAGACGAAAAACATGACATTAAATTGCATGAGGTTAAGCAGCGGAGAAGAAGAAGAAGCAGCCGAAGAGGGGAAAAATAATAATATTGTCTATAGAACCCAGCACAGGTGTTCAGTTGCCGCTGCAGCAGCCAGGCACATAAAAAACCAGCAGAAAAAACACACAACAAACTTAAAATCAAGTTTCAAAGATTCAACGACGTCGACGGCACTTGAGCGGCCCCAACTCTGAACCGAGATGAAAATATAGACGATGGCGGTCAAAATATTAGGGGATACAGGCAAGTTCTCCTGCCTCGAAATTCAAATTTCCTTTACAAAGCAAAAAAACTATTTATTTTATCACTTAAATATATCTTCTAAAGGTATTTTTAAAGCATCTACAGGTTAGCCTCGTAACTTTTCAGGGTGTATTCTACTACAGATTTTAATTTCGAATTTAAATTATTTAAAACTTTTTTTATAAATTATAAAAATATATGGAATATTAATATATTTATTTTATTAAAATATTTTACGGAGCTTCACAAATAAGTTAATTTTTATAGCATCATTATTTGAGAAAGATAATTAACATATTTGATTTAATCTACCTGGTTCTATCGTCTTGACCCCTGCTGTGGCAGGAGCGAGATGGCAAGCAACCTTTAAATGCGGGCCGAGCAGCATCCAAACGTGATGCGATCGCAGGAATGGTGAGGGGGAATACATAGGGGCAGGCGGGGAGGGGCTGTGGTGGGGATACAGTGAAGCCAAACCCAAGTCGCGATCAAGCCGTGCAGGCAGCAACTTGTCGAGACTCGCCCCCATACCCTTGGACGGACTCAAGTGCCTGACTGCCTGATTATGATCGGATCGGAGTGGTGCGCTATATGAGCTGCTCCCGCTGCTAATGCACTGAGAGAAGTCAGCATCGCTATCCTAATAACTGACTTATATGACACACTAAATTAAAAAGCAGCAAGACACTTTTTTAGAGTAACTCCATTACTGCCTTGAAATGAAAGGATAAATTTCATTTGCATTCATAGTTAGGGTAATTTGTTTCAGTGTAGGCCTGCTGCCGAGGAGTTGGTGCCTGTCTGCGTGTGTAATAAACATAATGATAATGCCCGCCGCTGTCCAAGTGGTTTGGCTGCCTTCTGCAGCTACCGTGGATGTAATTTACACTTACACTGCGGCTCAACGGTTTTTCTTTTTTTTTTTTGGGTGGGGGACCAAAGGGGCTGGCACTTCGGTGTTAGAGCCAAAGAAATGACACACTTTGCCAGAGCCCACATCCAATAACTGCTAACTGATTCCGTTTGTTTTTCCCGGGTAAGGGGTAGTGGGTAAAACCATAGACGAACGTGATCGAATGGAAAGCCCTCTGGCGGTCATTAGCCGAAGTTCGCTTAAAAGTAAAAGCCATCTGGCGTTTCAAAAAAAAAAAAAAGGGTAGGAAGTGGGGGTAATGTTCTAGGTTCCTTAAAACAGTAGGGAGTGGCCCAAAACAGTAGGCACTCTAATTGGCGAAAACGTATGCTTAGGTGTACAATTGCGAAGAAGTTGAAGCTGACTCTATGCTATAATATAATGCATTTAAAGAAGTATCAAACTGAAAACCACCTGTTTTATATCGAAAGTTCAAATAAAATACAAATTGGAGGTTAGCCCTTAAGAATTTACTAATATTAGATTACTTTTACAGTCCGCACTGCACTTCTTGTTAAATTATTGCGCAATCCCATAAACTCTAGTGTATCCCTTTCGCTGTGTAAGCCACGTCATATTACCATTGCGATTTTCACAAAATATGGCCAAAATCGGGGCACAAATTAAGCCGAAATAAGCAACGCCCAACGAAGCTGGCCCTCATAAAACCTTGATTTAACCCTTGGGGCACTCGAAGTGGATCGGAACTGAAATGAAGCCAGCGAAAAAAGCCAAAAAGCCGAGAAACCAAGTGGTAAGCAAAACCAGCAGCTGAGCCCCTCAGGCGGCAGTTAATCAACAGTTTTTATGCAAAACTACTAAAACACACACACAACCACAAGAAACCAGAACAGGGAAATGAAAAGCGAGCAATAAACCAAGCAAGCAAAAAAAAAAAAAGAAGAAAAGCCAAAACGCACACCTCAAGTCCCCAAAACAAGTCAATATGATCGATCGTTTGCTTGATTAAGCCTAATTGAAAACGAAAATGCAGAGAGCCCGAGAATCCAAAGAACCCAATGCGATGCGATCGGATACGATACGATACGATCCGATCCGCAGTCATGATCACTTGCCTGGCAGTTCGCTCGGTCCGGTTCGGTTCGGTTTCGGTTTGAGCGGTTCGTTCGGTCAGTGGAAATCCGAAATCGGTGGAAACCCACCAGACGGGCCCCACTACCCACACGGCCACAACTTACTACAAGAATTTTGAAATCAAAACAAAAACGTAAAAGATCAACGCACAACAAGAGCGCGCCACTGAATTTTGGCGGGAGACTACTGTACCGCTGCATCGGCGAGAATCAGTTGAACAAAACAAACCGACAAGACCGGAGGAGCCTGTAGTAGGCGTAGCCACTGCACTGGTGTTGGTGCTGGTGTTGGTGTGTGGCGTGTGTAGAAGATCGAGAAGAACAACAAAATCAAAAAAGCAAAATGGTCAAACTGCTCAAAGAGCGGAGAACTGATCGACGTCGAAGAGATGCAAAGAGCGGCAAAGAGCAGCAAAGAGACTGGACGAACAGTGTTGCCGTGCAGCAAGTGAAAAATCAGAGAGCCAGATATCAAAACTCATTTCAAGAGACCACGAAATACTGCTACTGCAATCACGAGGAACTTTGCTTTAGAATTATTATTATTTAAAATGTGTAGATAAACATGCTTAGGAATATCTGAACTTAAGTTTATCAAATGTCTACCGAACAATATCAAACTTTTAAAATATTCAAACTAGCAATATCAAAGCAGAACTACAATTAGCAGGCCTTTTAAAACATAAGCGTCATCTTTTGGTGAGTAATAAACATTTGCACGCTGAAAATAATTTTTACAAATATACGTTATTTAAAGACAAGTGTTGAACAATATTGCCTGGACGATTTCGCGAAACTTTAACAACCAGCCGTTCGGGCAATTAAGGAACGCTTAATTAATGGTCAATTAAGTACCTTCAACACATGTGACAGTTGATAAGGAACTTCGGTGGAGGAACCTTAAACACGGCCACAATTTTCCGCAACCGAAGCGACCAGAGTCTCCCTACCGGTTTTTTTTTATGTTTCGTTTGGGTTTTGCTCCCCCTTTTTTTGTCATCGTGAAAAAGCGCGCCAAAAAGATGCACCTACTGGGGATTTATAGTCCTTCCTATGTTGGCTGCCACAAAACCGGAAAAAGGACTGAGCGCAGTGCGCAGTGCGGACAAGGTGGAATGAAGAAAAAGAATAGGCTGCGTTTCCACTGGGAGAGTGTAATAACCCCAAACGGACCCTCCATCCGTCTCCCTTTCTCTTTCTCTCGCTGTCTCCTTCTGGCTGAATTAATTTCACAGCAGAAGCGAAAAGGAGAAGGCCGACGAAGAAGGGAATAGCCAAAAGGAGGAGAACGAGAAGAAAAGCAGGCAACGTTACTTGTTTCTTGAAGGGTCCACACGATCGCCCCACGACGTCAATTTGCAAGTTCTTCTTCTTCTTCTTCCTGGAGCCGCAGAAACTCGGGCTGCAACTGCGAGGAACCCACTGATTCGCAGCGGCGAGGGTCGATCGAAAGGTACTCGTAATGGGAATACCTTGAAGGTCCTTGATTCTTTTCAAGGTATGAAATTGTACTAGAGTAGTAGGGTAGAAGATGTAGTAGTAGTAGATGTCAGGATGTTAAAAAACTTTCCGAAGTACAGAAAGATATCCATATAATATATCCATTAAAGTTAATATCCATACCAGGTACAATATTTTAATTCCATTACAAAGAAGGGTAATAATGTAAAAACGTAATGTTTTACAGAACTTATTTTATAAATAAATAGTTCCTCAATTAGTTTGAAGCGCTGTAAACACCGTTGTGGAAATCCTTACTTCTATTTACTTTGCCCTTCCCAATAACCAATATCCATGAAGAGTTCAATGGACCCTCGCAAAGTGCGCAACATTTTGCGGACCGGGTTTGTAGTAGGTAAGCCGTGTTCCTCTGTGTTTTGATTTTACGGCACAGATGTTTTATTTGCCACAGCACACACACACTCTCACACATACACATACAGAGACAAAAGGAAGACAGGATGGATGGAGCAACCCGAGGAGCGAGCAATCTTCTGTTTACCCTGCCACAGTCTTGCCTCATGATCCTCCACTTCGTGCCTTATAATGCCTTTAATCCTAGCAAATAATACAAAGAGAGAACTCTAGGACAAGTGTATGGAGGAATAGGAAAATGCTGAAAAGTGGGGAGAACACAATATACACCGCTAGAAATCAAGGACTTTTCAGTACTCAAAGTATACAAGGTACACTAAACAAAATTAACTTTAAGCATTTAAAGATGCAAATATGCAAAGTTATGTATATTTGGGAGGTTAAAGGATCATATCTATGCGTATAAAAGTGTGCTACAATATATTTGTTTAATCCAGAGGTAAAAGGACATGTTCTATATAACTTAAGGACACCTTTAGACGAGTTTAAATTTAAGTAACTCGTATACCTACGAGTATACTACGTATAATGTCTCTTATAGTTTACAGTTTACTTGATGCGCTACAAAGATTTTCTCGCAGTGCAGACGACTGTCAGAGGCTTGGGGACTCGACCTGGGACGTGTCTCTGTTGCTGTCCCTGGCATAAAACAGAAAGTGTGCAACACACGCTCTTGAAGCCAAGCAAAAGACTGTGGACGACCGGGCGGGAGGATCACCATCGCCACCACCGGAGGGGAGGAGTACAGACCCATGTGGTTGTGGTTCCAACTACGATTGCAGTGAACTTCTAGCCCAGAGTCATTGAACTTGTCCTGGGGACTGGAGGACTGGAGGACTGTAGCACTGGAGTGACTCTGGCTGCGACTGCGGCTCTACCACGATATCAACACTGGGATCGTCATGATTGTCTTCGGCCACTAGTACGGTACGTCATTATGATCGTGGTTCGTGGCACACACAGAGCATTGGCTTTGTCCCCAGCTGTACCAGTACCACACAGAACCGCACAGCACCACACAGAACCACACAGAACCACAGAGCACCACACGCTGAATCCCACTTCTCCAACTTCTAATCCGACTCCTTTGTAGACATAATGAACTTGGGTTTTGGGGCTCGTACGTACTGCGTACGCAATTCTCAAATCGTGTTTGCCTCCTGACATTGTGGAGCCCCCTTCCTTGCCTTTGCGATGGGCTCCAGCTGGATGACTTAAAAGTACTCTTAGAGAGGGTATATTATTTCTTAGGGATTACCTATTATTACGAAATTAAGACATTAATATCTATTTAAGGGTTCTAAGGAGCAGTTAATAATCAAACATAAAGTTGCGAAAACTAAATCTATCAGAAGTGTCTCAGCTTTCTATGATACGATACTTGTCGATAAGCAGATAGCACAAGGTACATATATAAGGTACATTTTTGGTTGATTTTAAATTTCTACTACTGATCCTACTGATTACTAAAACATAAAAGTGTGTCATTTAACTTGAGCTGCAATTAAAAAGGTTTTGGAAATGTTAAGCACTCCTGGATTAATTTCTCAGTGCATTTAAAGATTCGCTTAGAAAAGGCACCCGTTCTTTGTGGTCATACCCGTTACTTGTTGAGTAAAAAGGGTATACTAGGTTCATCTAAAAAGTATGTAACAGCTAGAAGGAAGCTTCCTTACCCTATAACTATAAATATTCTTAATTCTTCATTCAGCTATATGCCTTAAAGAATATTGAACTTAAAAGTTCGCCCTCCCAACAGCTGAGTAAGGGGTATCTGATTGTCGAGAAACTGCACTATCTCGTTCTCTGGTTTTCTATTTGATTTGGCAAACCCGCTGCCTTTACGGCCCATTGTCGTTTGCATGGATGGATATCCAAGGTGCACGGGTATGGGTGCATATATATACATATGATAATGATGTTGGTGATCGTGCCACTTTAGCAATGGCTAAGCTACGTAGATCGGGCCGAAAGCCAGACCCCTGGGATGGGTTGAAGAACCTTTTGATTGGTTAACCATACACGACCATACACTCCGTGGAGCAGCTCTGTGGGCAATCCTAAAGTGAGGTGCGCTGCTGTCGGGGGGCATTTAACTGTGCCATGTAGCCTGATCCTCTCCAGAAAACCCCCAAAATCCCCCCACTCCTGTGGGGGCCTGCATGCATAATATTGCCAAGATTTATGCAAAAAATTGATGGCAATTAGTCGTCGTCTTTGGTTCGTTCTTTATCTGGCTCTGTGGCTCAACCAGGCAGCTCAGCCTGTTCATTTATACTCGTATATATGTATGTATGTAGATATCGAGGCTGGCAGTATGTTAGTGCATAATGATTTTCGGTATCAAATTACATCGGTTACGTATGTATATTATGTTATGTATAGTATTCTACTTGCTGTTTTCCCTGTGTCTTCTGTCCCCAGCCAGTTGTCTTCTCCTTCCTGCTTAATTTGATGCGCTCGTGCCGTCTTTATTTTATTCTCTGTTGGTCCGTCCATGGGCAGTGCCCACTGTTCCGAGTGGCATCCATCGGATGCTCCGCCTCTGGTACAAAGCCAGGCTTTCCTTTAAATCAAGTCTAATAGCTGTAGAGTCTAGACCGAAACGAAATTATTTGCTAGCCCAAAACGAGCACAAGCTGGTTTCGCGCTGGCAATTAAGAATTTGAATGGAAAACTTAGATCACGTTAAGTCATTTTGTTTAACAATGCTTGAGGCAATTTTCTTTAACAATACTTGAGCTGAACTAACAAGTATAACAGGAGTTTTAAAATTACAGCTTACATCGAAATCAGGTCCTAATTAATATATAAAACGAGGTTTTTTTTAGTATGACTAGACGCGGCAGTTGCTGTTCTTACTTAGAACACGTACTCTCCTTGGATTTTTATAGCGATTTAATATTTTACTTTACAACCAGGAATGTCTTAAGAATTAAGTGCTTATAAACACAGACTTCGGCTTTAACCATTCTAATTAGCCTTTATAAAGTTAAAGGCAAAGCCAATTTGAATTAGATGTGTGTTGGGTTTCTTAACTTTTTCTTAGAATGGTCTGCTAACTGACTGAGCAAGTTAAAGTAATATATGTTTTTTCTTTTGGCAACACATTTCCCGCTCCCTAAATATCCATCTTTGCCTGGGTGTCAGCCAGAGTGTGTGGATGAAAAAGAGCCGTTTAGACCCTATTGCGATCCCAGAACGCAGAGTGCCACAGCTGAGGTTTCCAAAACACACAGATACTGCAGGCACACACACCTTACAGCACACTCGTCCAGCTGTTGTCCCCTGTGGAAGGGAGCAGAGATCCGTGGCTGGAGAGGGGAGGGGAAATCGGGAGGGGATTGGGATTGGGAAATGGTGGGGGGATCGCTGTCGCTCAGTCGGACGTCGTAAGCGTGTATGACATGTGAGTTGCACGTTTTGTCGATTTTCGAATTGAGGCAACTTCTCAGCACTCCTGCTCTTTCAGTTTGCCTCGGAGCTGACAGCTTGGCAGTTTCTCGGGAAATATGGATTATTTTTTTAGAAGATTATTAAAAGCAAAAAAACTTACATACTAAATATTATTTTTTAGATTTTTAAATGGAGCTTCTGATTTTATTGAATATACCTTTTATTAAGAATATTCCATTTGAGGAACTAAAGATACTTAGAGATAAACCTCATTAGTAAATTTTCTATTACCGCAAGGGTAACACAGTTCTTGTAATTAGGGTATATAGCTCTCGGTCGCAACTAATGAAAAATATATCTACAACTAGGTTTCCTATCTTCCCTATATATTTAATAAAAAAATAGACAAATAGCCAGCTCTAGCCATCTCCATCCAGTTATCTCTATTGCCGTCTTTTCCGACTCGTGCAATCAAATGGAGGAGTTTCAGCTGGGCCTCGAAGGTCCGTCCGTCCGTGGTCCGGATCCGTCCGCTCAAGACCTATGGGTACCTGTCAGTCAAAATGCGTTTTACAACAGTTTTCCTCCTCTTTCTTTTCCCAACTTCGTTTTGTTTGGTTTCGTTGCCCATTTGGTAACCCGTATCGCTGGTGTGGCTGAAACACGCTTTTATTTTCCCTTTTCTGCCTCGAAAATCTATGAGCAATCTATCTTTTGAGTGCACCACTACCACCACAAGCAGCAACAACAATCAATTTCGGTTTTTTATTATATTTGTTGTCTACTTTTGAGGTTTAATGTGGCGAACAGCGACGAAGATTCAACATCTACTACTGTATGGTAATCCCTGACAGTTACCAAGATCTTTATTGTGATCTATGGGTTTTTCGCCAGGTGGCTGCGGGGAGCGGGGGAGACATAGGATAAATGTTTAAGAAGAGATTGAAGTTCTTATATCTTATATTCTCAAGATTTTCAAACTTATGCCTTAAACATAAGACTTATTTTATATTTGGTATACATTGGCAGTTAACAAGACAACTTAACAAGAGATGTCATAGCATTGACAGCGATGTAAAAGGGGTTTCGAGTTATAAGGTCTAGTTGTCATATTAAATATTTTAAATTCAGTTTTTAAAAGTCAAAGATTAGTCCTGTAAGTATTTTAATTTTAGATTAAAAGATTTGAATAGATTTCTTTTGAGAGTTATAGGAGATTTCTTGCAAGTCAAAGTACAGTAGTTAAATAGTTATTTTTATATAAATGCATAAATATGATATTAAGAAATCTAGATCTCTATTAAACAGCGTTCCAAGTGCAACGGTGCTGATCCTTCATTAGGATGATTCAATGACCCTTGTTTTGGGTCAAAAAGAACTAATAACCATGCGATCATCCTGCAGGGGAAGGGGATCCACATTCGCTTTTGCAACACAATAAAATGCCATAAATTATACGCTCAATACGGAGCACAACGCTTGGTCATCATAAAATGAATACATGCGAGTGTACATGGGCCACAATAAAGATCCGAATGCAACAACAGACGACGACTGATCATTAATTAATGAACATGATCAACAGAGGCAGCAAAAGGAGGCAGAAGTGGATCCAGAAGCAGATGAGTTGTGGCTGGCTGGGCCATTAGAATGCAACATGTCGTCGTGGTCGTGTTCGATTGCTCAAAACACAGATATGCATCGCAGCCATATATCCAGCCATCTATATAGACGTACACTGCGCGAAAGTCAACATAAGCTGAGAGATACTATACCTACAAATATTCATATATCTATATCTTATTTGGGTTTTATGTGTATGCAAATTATGTGTAATAAATATTAAAATACTATGTTAAATATTATTTTTTCTTTGTCTTATTCCTAGAAGTAAGAACTTTTTGTGAAAATAATGAAATGATCGATATTTCCGTTCAGTGCCTATTTTTTATGTACGCTGAGTTCGCTTTGTTTACAAAACAAAATGTAAACAAAACTTTTGTTCTATCATCTCGAACGGCGATCGAAAGCATTTGCTGCCAAGCTTCGGATCCGAAATGAAGCAGAAAAAATGAAAATAAAAGGGCGGCAGGCTGAGCAAGAGGCACTGAATCTGGGGCAACCAAGCTGGGGGCCCTTTTGGTTGGGATTCGGCTTCTGGATGTCCGAGTGTGCGTTAGAATCTGTGTGCTTGCATAAGCAGGCTGTGGCAAATGTTCGAGCAACGCACCACAAAGAAGCAGCTAGGAAAATTACTCGGCGAGCAAATAAGCTGAGGGAAATATTGGGAAAAGCCAACTGAGCAGAACGAACTGGCAATGCCCTCAAACTTTATTGAGTGATAAAGCAATGTTCAGACTACTTAGTGAATTATCCATAACCATTAATATAGTGCAATATGTGTGATTTAAATATTCCCACATATTTCCCTTTTCATTTAAGCACATTATATATAATATTATATATTAAAAATGATATACTTTATCGCCCAAGTAAATTGTATTATGAACTATAATAGGAAATTATATTAATATTTTATATTACATTTTTATTATAAATATATTTTTTATTTCAGATATCTTGATTGAATATTACTCTGCTCAACGTAGCTCATCAATATGAATTTTTCCTTAATTGTATCCTTGGTTCTTAATAGAACTTGCTTCACATCCTTGCACCATTCCCCACTTCTTAAAAAATAGTGTATTTATCTGATAGTTTCGGGTTTTCTTCGCTGATGGCTGCTGCTGCACTTTGATTGACAGCTGCTGCAGTGTGCCTTACTCTTTATTTTCGTCATTTCTGTGGGGCTTTTTATCTGCTGCTGGCCCGCCTCGAAATGTTTCTAATGACATTCACTTTTCGGGGAGAACTCGCTTTTTGGGTCAATCATTATCGCCATGTCAAGTAGCCGCGCACGCAGTTTGCACGTTCCTCCAACTTTTGTATGTGCCCCTAAGCTTCAACCTGCATGTGCGGTCATGAACGTGAAACCCAGCCAAAAACCCCAACCGATCGGACCCCAGATGATTTCACTTTCAATGCCTGGGTTGCGCAGCGAAAAGAGATTGGATTGGGGTTATGAGGCCGGCTTTTGGTGCCCCTCGGGATATCAGTTTACCATCTGCACGGCGAGAAATGCCTTGACCTGTAGAACTTTATAGAACACTGAATATATTGTGAAAGGATAAACATAATTCTGAATCAAGTACAAATCATTCCACTCCACAAACTTATATTCAAATTAAATAGTATTTTATTACATTTTATGAATTTAACAGGTGATTAATTTGAAGTAACATGGAAGACACTTGTATTACTTTTTACTGGTGGTATAAAGTTATATAAGATATTTATAGTTCCCTAATCGCTGTTTCGCCAGTGTAATCGATCCGTGATCTAGGCATAGCCAGGGGTCAGTCAGGGGCTGGCCCTCTGAAAAGAAATGTTTGGGGAACCCTATTAGATTACTACATCACAACATTCTACACACATGTACATGTACACATGCAGCCGAGTGTTTGCGTTTGCCCCATTATCTAGTCAAACAAATGTTCCCCAGCAAATCTCGCGAGCAATAGAAACGTCAACCCTCTGCAAAAGGAAGAGTAGTCCCAGCTGAAGGGCAGGAACCCGAGCCCAATGGCTATGCCAGAATGGAGAAATATAAAAACAGCCACTGGACAGGTCTGTCTGGCCAGTCCGTGATAGATCACCCCATGGACAAATGCAGACAGGTGAAACTTGTCAGTCAGTGCGGGTCGGGATCGGAATCGGCATCGTAGTTGGAGTTGAAGTTGGATACGGAGTCGGAGTGGAATAGGTTGGGATGGTGGCATTGGCCCAGGGGTAGGAGTTCGAGTGTAGGAGCAGTCAGCAAAAAGGGTCGGCGTCGCAAGTCCTACGCCAACAAACAAACAAACAAATAAACAAACTGAATGGAGGCACAGCCCTAGGCCTGGGTGAAAAACACAGAAAATGTGACGAGAACGGTAGGGATCGAAGCCGAGGTATCCTAAAAAACCAATTATGGTTTGGCTATTCTACTTGCATTTTAAGAAGTATGTTTTTTTATATTTAGATGCAAGTTCAGGACTCCCAACAAATTAAATTGATTTAACTTACTGTAAAAGTAAAAGATTATAACTTAACCAAAGGTATTGCTTAAGCTATATACATAGAATATGATACTATTGTGATAATGCAGAAAACATTAATTAAATTGTGCATGATTTTGAATGAAGATTAAATAACTAGTAAACTAAATCAGAAATGTTTGTAATTTCATTTTATTCTGCCTCACCATTTTCCAGGGTATCGTCAATTGGCCCATGGGTCACAATTTGGAAGCGTATATTTTTTTGGGAACTCAACGTCTTATCGCACAGTGAAAACAAAGGCACTGAAAAAGGGATCATATAGCTGAGCTCAGATCAGTTCAGTTCTGTTCTGTTCGGATCGGATCGGATTGGATCGCTTTAGTTGAGCGGAGATGGTCTGGGCTTGGGCTCAGTGAACCCGAGACACACTTGCAGAGTGTGCTGAGCACAAGTGCAGGGAACCTAGGGACCCCGGGAAAATACAATGGGTAGGGGAAGGTTCAGAGAGCAGGGAGCAGAGACCGAGGGCAATTTCTTCGGCAATTATGGGTGACTGTGATCGTGTCTCGTCTCACAATTTCATGTTAATTTCCCTCGCCATGGACGGGGCATTTATCGCGCTGTCTTCAGTTTTACGAGCCATCATTGTGCTCATCCCTCGATTGTCACCTATTTGGTTGGTTTCGCTGGATTCGCAGCTCCCTTTTATGGGGACCAGTTCGCCCTTTGTCTCGCTGGTTTTTAATATCTTCATAAAATGATTTTTTGGACTGGAGCTAGTTTTACGAACTGTCCCTGCTACCAGGGAAGTTATGAGTCATTGGCCATCCGAACACCTGTCATCTGAAATTTCCAACGAGCACTCAGGTGTGACCCGCAGCTAATGAGAGAATCTTTGGTGAAAATAGAGCTGTATCAATATACATATTTATTATAGTTGATCTTTAGCTTCAATTTTTGGAAGATTGAAATACAGAGACCTTTTATAAAGATTTTATAAAATGTTTGTTTCGAATCTGAGGCTCCAAAAAACCTTCAATTGTTTAACGATGTACTTAGCATCATCCATGTTAAACTGCCAGTTGTTCAGCTTATTTGCAGCAAGGCCTGCTCGTTTGCTCAGTGCCAGTAAAAGGAAAAACCATTTTGTCGCACAAATCGCATTTAACCTTTTAGGGGAATTCAAAAGATCATTCCGCTCGCATCCAGATACTGTGTAGGCTGGATGGATGGACAAATGTTTGTATTTTATCATTTAACTGCGGAGATAATTTGCGCAGACATGATTTAAGCATTAAGCCAAACGATCGCCGTGCATCGCACCAGTGGACCATTAACATTCAGGTGTCAATTGGCCGGGCCAATAAGAGCATCTTGAAAAATGCCGGATCGGATGCCGGGAAATGCTACACGATTGGCAGAATGGCACATTAACAAGAAAGCCAAAGGTGGCCAGCAATGCGCCGGCAAAAGTAAAAGTGATCCTGTCAGTGTGCTGGCTACTACTACAGACTACTCCATTTGCCATATTTACATTCCCAGCAACTCACTCGACTTTGTAACTGACGGACGGATCGACTGGGTCAATAGAAACCAGAAGTCGTTGAGGAGCAGAACTGGTTGCACTGGAAAACAAAATGGGTCCATTATTATGAAATTATGCATATTACTAATTTAAGGTTATTAGTTCACAGTGAAAAGCACATACTTTTTAGAATAACTACATAAGTTTTCAGTAGTTAGCCATCTTTTTTGGCAAGTGCACTTATAATTTCTTACTGCCGCTGACTGCAGCTCAACAAGTTCCGCGCGACTGCTTCCAATTATGGCGAGGATCTGTTTGCAACATACGCCAAAAAGTCAACTGCTTTGGGGCCTGGTTTCAACTGGGTTTTAGCTGGCTGGTTACTGGGTTTGTTGGCCTACTACTGGTCTTAGACTGCCTGGCGGCTTCCATTTGGACCAAGACAATGCGTGGATGCAGCTCGGCACTGGACAGCTCAAACTCGTGGACAAATCGTCTCAGTCAGGTAAATACTTCAACACATTGTTAAGGGTTACTCCTTATTATACCCATTATGCAGTTCAGCATTTTATTTATTAGTATTATATAATAATTTCTTTTCATAAAAGGCTTTTATCAATTATTAAAAAATCATTTCTTATCATTTAATTTCTACATCTTCAATATACTTCTTCAAGATTTTACTATTATAAGTTATTTGAGGCTTTGCAACTTTATTTGAACTACCAACTACAACGACCACTAACTCATGCATTATGCTTAATTATAGTTTATTTGTAAGCCAACTTTTGTGGACTGCTGCTCGGCTTGATTCGAGTCTCTATGATTTGATTTTGCGCTTTAAGTTTTCGCAGCTTTTTGACTAGTTTTTGTGGTTTTTCTGTGTTCAAACTTTAATTAAATCGTTATGCAAAAGTTCCAACAATTGCTGCTGGCCCGAGCCATATAATTTATGAATGTACTGCACCAGCAAGTGTATTAGAGTTGGACTATGCACTATAAAATAATTCTATGGGCTACTATTTTGGCATAGATATAATATATTTATGATTAGTTCCCAAAAATCCAAATTTTCTGTGGAGGTTTCAGTCTTTTTTCAGCTTTCGCTTCCACTTTCATCGATTTGGGTCAAGTGTTTTGTGTGCGTTTCGATTTTCAAGATTCTCGCGGGCCTAATTATCTAATTTTCACATTAACTGTCGAAACTGCGCCACATGCTGGAAATTGGTTGTATTGAACCAGCATAGAAATAATCTGTTCAGGAACCGAACTCCTCCCAAATCATTTTTTAAATTGTCTGTTGAACTGTGAACTTTGAGCTGGTCTTGGAACTCTTACTGATAACTTTTAATTGGATTTTTATTGTAAGTCGAGCTTATCAGGCGGCTTGGGAATAATGTGCATACGCATTCCATTCGACGCTCATAAAAATAGGGTTAAACAAATAGTGACAGGAAAATAATGTTTACATGCGCCTGCGTCGACAGCTGCAACTGTTTTTCGTATCTTTCACTGGGCGTATCTTTGTATCTTTGACCACCTGCGTTTGGATTTCGCACCTCCCGGTAAGTGCGTGAATCATTCGAGACCGCCGGCAAGTGAATTAGTCATCGGTAGTGAAAAATTACACTAGAAAAGTGTGTCCGAGTCCGAGGTGAAGAAATTCCATTGGCATAAGTCGGCGGCCTGTCAGTAGCAAAAAAGAGTTTAAACTCTACAGTCTTTAAGCAGCGACTGCCTAATGCTCTATAAATCCATCGGTTATGTAGATTCTCTCAATTTAATAAATTCCAATAAATGCATTAAAATGTAATTATAAAATATAGTTATAGATAAGTGGAAAAATTATTGTTTTATATGATCAAATCTTCATTTCCCTATAAAAGTATTTCCAAAGTTGTTCCTGATCAATAATGCTTGGTTTACAGACTTGCAATTAGTGCTTGTAGATGTAAAAGAAACGAATTAATTTGAGTTTACATATATTTTAACACCTGATTTTAAATAGTGTGTTTTCTTAACAATGAAGCGTAGGTAAAGCAAATGAGTGTTTACATTTTTCTCACTAACTAATTGCAAACTAATAAGATATTAATTAGGTACAAACTCGAAATTTTAGTCAAGTTTTGAGGTATATATTAACATTATTCTTACTAACTAATTACTAACTAATAAGATACTATTTAGGTACCGATTCGAAATTTCAGGGAAACTATAGGGCTCGAATATGGAAGCCAAAAGCTGAGTTTTGAGTTTTACGTTAACATATTTCTCACTAACTAACTACAAATTTTGAGTTTTATATTAGCATTTTTCCTATTAACTAATTACTAACTAATAAGATATTGTGTAGGTACAGATTGTAAATTTCCGTCAAACTATTGGGCTTGAATTTAGAAGCCAAAAGCTGAGTTCTGAGGCCGCTCCCCACCCTTCTGTATCCCGCTCCTCCCAAATGGCTCACCAGATGGTCGATGGTGCAGGAGAGATAGGGGATCGCAGCCAGAAGAGGCTGGAGGCGAAGACTCGGAGACTCGAAGACTCAGAGACTCAAAGACGCAGAGACTCAAGTTGAAGTGCAGCCCGAAATGCTGCGGCGCATGCGCAACGTAGCCGAAGTCGGCTTATTTATGGCCTTTGGTTTGGGGCTTAGGTTCTTTATTTTCTCTGTTGGTTTTCTTTCGTTTATTCTTTTTTTCGTCGTTTTTTTTTTTTTTTTTTGCTTTAGGTTCATTGGCTCCTTGGGGTTTGCCTTTTGTTAAAATGCATTTATGGTCTTATTTCGTTGTAGTTTCTCTACTTCCCTTTCTGCGCGAGATTGTGTGCCTGCCTGGGCAGTATTTTTTATATTTATTTTCTTTATTATTATGTGCGCACAGAAGACGGAGGAAAATTTCACAAGACGTCGCCAGTTTGTCTGGCGTGTCTGCCGCCTGGGCCTCTCATCTTGCCTCTCTGCCCGATCACTCTTCCAATTCCTGGGCAGTGCTACCAAGACAGCTACTTTCCCGATACATTTGGGTATAGATTTACAAAAATATTCAGCTCGACCTTTTGTGTCAACTTTAGGGACATCCCTAATCCACTAAATTGTAGAAATGCCATTACATTTTCAAACAGTTCTCTATTAAACCCTTTTTTAAACACATATTTCTAGTTTCATGTTTAGGGAGTTTGATAAATTATTGTACGTATCGGTTATATACATGATGTACTTAAATGTCAGTAAAGCATATTTTCCTTCAATTATTAGTAATTACTTTTAATATATTTTGGTTCCGAATGATTATTAAGAACCTCCACTGAAATTTCAGTTTATTTAAATTTGAAGTACAGGCTTTCACTTTAAGCATTGACTGGTCCTAGTTTAGGTGCCATGATTAGCAAGGGGTTATCTTTTTGGACACCGTTTTCATTGGGGAAGTTCTTCTTTTAATTTACTTACTAATTAATATAACGGCCTTTGATTTGAACTTTCAAACTATCTTCCAAATTTATTGCTTTGTAAATGTCGCGAACTATTATTTATTTTATTTAGCTGTGTGCAAAAACAGGGTCTTTCGATATGACCCTTTATTTTTCACTTAGTTGGTTATTCTTTTGAATAGCAATAATATAATATATTTACACATTTATACATGCATGTATATGTATGTAGTATGTATGTTGCCGACACTGTCAGCTGAAATTGGACCTTTCATCGATTGCATTCAGCATTCAGCAGGTTTGAAATAGCGACTCGATCTAATCTAATTTTACGCAGCGCTGCTCACCCCAAAGAAGCGACCCTTTCGCATTGGCAAATGTTGCCGTTTCTGGACCCTTTCACCTCCAGCTCCCTCCAGCTCCCTCCTGCTCCCTGCTCCCGAGATTTAAATGGAAATTCTCACGTTTTTGGGAACGGCGTGGATCATTTTCACACGCCTCTATTTTTCATGCGTTCTGCTTTCGCGCCTACTGCCAATTACATTCGTGCAACTGTCAGCCGTTCAATGACAATGACAGCAAAGGGTTAAGCCCTTAACCCCCCTCTCAATAAACCACCTTATATATTGTGCCTACATACATATATAGATAGCTCCACGATCGGTAAGCGATTTTCCCTTTTTCTTTGTAAAATCAATACATACTTGTATACAATATCAGACAAATCTTGCACCGACAAAAATTGTAATAAGTGTAAGAAGAACAGA
The DNA here is from genome assembly GCF_016746245.2 of Drosophila santomea. NCBI lineage: Eukaryota > Metazoa > Arthropoda > Insecta > Diptera > Drosophilidae > Drosophila > Drosophila santomea. Next base: position 16,015,882 of record NC_053018.2, read on the forward strand.
AAAAATAGTAATATTAATGATTCCATATAAGGACATTGTTTATGAAAAACAACAAAAAAAAGTGGTAGAGCAGTGATAGTTAATTGAAAAGTAACTTTTCCTATTATATTCCCAAGTGCTTAAACTATCTTCAGTTTTACCTTATCATTTGGGTCTTATATTTCCATTTAATTCCTACCAGGGAACGCTATTTTCTCTCAGTGCGCTGCCAACAATCAGAACCGAACTCTTGCATATGCAACCATTTTGTGAGGGAGATCATTTCAGCAGAGCTCCTCCTCCGATCCTCCGATCCTCAGATCCCTCGATGCGATCTGCATAGGCGGGAAAAAGGAGGAAGAGGAGAAGGAGCGACTTGTACAGGTTATCCTGTGCATGTAATGATCGTGGTTGATCGCATTCGGATTCGGATCTGCTTTGTGCCTCACGCAATTTGTGCGCTGAATAATGCCGAGCATCGCTATCAATTGCCTGACCCCTAATAACGAATTCGTGCCCAACTTAATTGCAGACATATTGATGAGGCTCCGCACTGCGGATAATCCCCGGGACCTTTTCCCCCGCCACTTTGGGTTTCCATTTTCCACAGTTTGGTTTTTTTTCGTTTTTCGCCATTTGCGTGTCATTTTCTAAGTAGAATTGACATTTCTTTTATCTGCGAGCACATCAGATCAGATCAGATATCAGAAAAGGTCCAAGGGCAGCGCAACAATTGAGAGTAGAAGTAAATGTTGTTGATCCATATCAGCGATTCCCAGTGCACATCACCCAGGTCGCTTGCAGGAGATGATCGTGATCACTTGTTTGTTTAAGTTCTTAGCAGGTTCATCGTCATCGAAATGTTTCTGGTTCGTTGAATTAACAAAATATGAAATCCTTTTGTTTGGCCTGCCAACAGGTGGAGGATCTTCTCTCGTCTCCCGTCTCTTTTCCACCGCTGGTGCGCTAATTGGATTATGTATTGCTTAATGATCCCTCGAGGATGTCGGGTGTTAATCACTTAAGCATCCAGCATACAGCGTACAGAATACTGAATACAGAATACAGCCTGCCATATTCTGCGGTCGTGCGATTAACAACGCCGAAAAGGGAAAGTATCTTAAATGGGTCAACTGCCTGCCTGGAGCGATGTTTTCCCTCTGGTGGCAAAACAAAGGGGGAATTCACAAAGTGTAGGGCTCTCTATCAAATGCGTGCTTACCTGATCTTTGTTGGCGAAATATTGTTCTCTTTTCAATGTTTCTGTAAGCTTTGATTTGAATACCTTCACTAGTCCTGCAATGTTTTCTAGACAAGACATTGAAGGAGACAAAACCATAAGCATACTATAAGTGTTTATACTTTTGTTCATAGGCCATTTTTACTGATTTTACAGTGCTTGCAAATAGAACAGTATAGTTGAAGAGGTCACAAGACGTCAATCCAGAGTAGCCCTTGATTTTAATGACCGGAAGACATCCGAATCAACGCTCAGTTCTCATAGACCAAAGATCTTCCACCCCTCCGGTTGAAAAATCGATTGATACACGAGAGTAGCAACAAATGATATTTGTATAATTTGTTAAGCAATTTAATTCTCACACTCCTTCTTACTTTTTCACATTTTCTTAAATAAACAAAACGACGCAACCTCACCTGGGTGCAGCCCCTCTTAAAGACGTTGAAAATCGGGGTTCCCAACTCCCCCACAAATGCTGAGAATGGTGTGAAAAGGCTTGTAGTTGGTGGGCTTTATTCCCATTTACCCATTTAACAATCGAATGCACATGACGCAGTTGTTCAAGAGGGCTGCCGAGATACAAGAAAAGAGAAGTAACGAAGAGTCCATCAAACAAATTAATTTGCTTTTGCCATGGAACAGTGCGCAGGCGCAGGTTGCTCCTTTCATTTGCTTATTTTGGGTGTGTTTAACCACAGAGTTTTGGCTTCGGTTAAGATATGATTTGCTGTAAGATTTTATAATTTCTGGACTGGAAGCTAAGAGTTCTCAATGGGTTTTTGCCTTCGATTCGCCTCATTGCACTTTGGTCGAGCTTCGGTGATCAACAAATTTATGCGAAGCAACTTGAAAAACTTGTACCTTTTACACATTTGGAATATTCATATATGAGTGCTGCACTCGGCGTGGGAATATTCGTGTAGTAGAGTACACTTTCTTATTAATTAAAAAGATCGATCAAGTGGAACCAGTAACCCATTAAAATGCTTATTAACTAAGAAATCATTTTTATTTTTTTTATTATGTCATTTGTAATGGAGTTTAGATCGTTGGAGTGGGGTTTCCTTCAATATCTGATCTCATCACATTTTTACAATTTTATAAATTCAGATATATTTTTATAAACTAAAAACTTGTACTATCAAGGATAAAATTTGAAGAGCGTGTAATAAAGCCTACAAGTAGAGTCGTGTTTGATTGTGTATCTGAATATTATTCGTATCGTATTTCCCAGATAAGCGCACTTCAACATGTCATATTCCTCAAATATTCCAATGGATTTTATGGGTTCTGAGCGGCAAGCACCAGCATTTGTAATGTGAATTCGGAGTGGGGAGGGCACTTGAGAGTCTAAATATTCCGGGAACGCACGTGTTGGCCAAGTGTTAAAAATGCATTTGTGGAAATAAATCAGGGCAGGCAAAGGGGCGGGAACAAGAGGGCGCAACAGGGCATCGTCACCCAAGTCGAAACTAATTTTATGCATGACTTTTTACACATTCCGGCAATATTTCCCCTGACAGCCACTCCAGCATAGTTGGACAGTTTTTACTTTTGTTTCACGGTCTCGCTGAGACATTCCTGCAGTTTTTCCATTTCTTGTTCCTTTTCCCTTTTTTTTTTTGTTTTTTTTTTTTGTTTTGAGTGTGCTGCATTTTATGCACAGTTAAGTTAATCTGCCCTAAGAGTACTTAGCAATCCGCAGGCATGTGTCATCCTCTCACTTTTCACTTTTCCCGGCCTCTGACACATGAGACGTCGCCGTCTCCAGGTTTCTTTTTCTGGATCTGTGGTCCGTGCCACACAAATACCCACTTGAGGCATAGCCCTCGGATTGCCAGCCACGATCGGTTTAGGCTACGAATTCCGGACCATTTGGGGTTTTCGATTTGGCATATGTCACGCAGAATGTCACGCAGATCAATCCGTTGGTCTCGACTCTTCGCCACAGCAGGTGGCGGTGTAATACATCAAATAAGTAAGTTCCATTCGAGCATTCCCTAATATACTTTAATCACTTCTGTGTGCTTTTATCTATGATAATGAAAATATGATATGTATTCCTTTTAGCAAGTCTAAGATTTCTGATCTTGCCTAATAGTGTGTGTAACCTGTACATTTAAACTGGAGTTGATTTAGATAACTAAACCTCATATGTGTTTACCTACCAAAAAACTCTTCAGATGAGCTTAAGTCTTATCCTCACCTTTCTCGTAATAAATTACCCCCTAACAACAACGAAAAGGCATTTCAATACATCCACCTGATGACTGCCCGGGCATCCAACTAATGACACATAAATATTTATCGGAAGCCCCAGTCCACGCCGCCCCCTTCCAAAGTTGAAGTTATTACTGAAAGGGTTTCCGTGGCCATAGCAAAAGCTTTGATCGTTTCTTTAGGTCTCTGTTCAGTGTTTCTGTTCAGTTTCTGTTGTCCGTTTGTCTTTTGTAATCTGGCTGAGCCGAGCTACTTGACTTACACACGCAGAACAGGAGAACCAGTTCGAGGCATTGAGTAATTACCGAGTAGAACCCAGACTGAACCTTTTGTCGTGCCAGTGCGTGTCTGCACTGAAACAAAAGTTTATGAACTTAAAAGAAAGTTATACATCCTTCGCCAATGGTAACTAACTCACAACTTAAGTCATGAACATTGGCGAACTTCTAGAATCACAACTGGGATAAACTCAGGACTTACAATCAGCATGCATTTAATGCTTTTCTAGACATTCAAGATGTTTGCAAAGCAAGCTAGTAAGTGCCCATATTTTCTCTCAGTGACTCCGTCCAGCGCTGTCTTCGGCTTAATTGCGTAAGGCAGGTGGCAGTTGCTGCTGCCTTTCTGGCGATGAGGAGAATAAGACACGGTCACAGACAGGCCACTTTAAAGTTGTTCCCGTTGGTGATTAGAGATGGTGGTTCTCCGGCTCACCCCCCTCCGCCCACAGAGTCCAGTGGTTCTGCACTACGAGTGCTTTCCATTATGGCCAAGTGTCAAATTAAGTGCTCACATGATTAATATTTGTGGCCAGCGGCATTGTTCCACAATGCATTCGTATTCGTATTCGGCCAATGCCATTTGGCTTCTGTTGTGGCCCAGTGCAATTTTCTCGCTGATTAACCGTGTCGTTTGGCTATTAACTTTTAATTGTGAGTTTCATACCGAAACGCATAAGCGTCTATTCCTAGAGGTATTCCTAGCCATAAAGTCAATTGATGTATTTGGCATCTCCAGGTTTTACGATGTCCTGGAACTGATCGCCAATGTCCAGCGGAAATTGACTGACATAGCTGGGTGGTGAGTCAGTTTCTTGAAAACCATTCGTTTTGTGGCCAAAGGGTCACCTAGTTGGCTATTCTAATTCTAGGTTTATCATAGTTGCATATGAAATCTAAAACATTTTATAAATTTATGAAAATACTATGTTTGTGTGATAACAGTTTTCCCAAAAACAAAACTTATTCTGTTTGGTAAGTGTTGACCATAAGTATGTATTTTCACATAATATTATTATTTATACAAATGTATACTACATCAATATATTTTCACCACATGCAAAACTCTAATAAACGGAAGAGTAATCGTATTTAAGAACACTATTTATGTAAATCACACAATAAGATATCTAAATCGTAAACAATTAATGTATTAAACCGATGCTGTTGACCAATATCTTAAATAGTTTTTAATTTGTATTAATGATTTGTTCTCTATAAATGAAAAAATCCATTATTACTAAACTGATAGATATGCAAATATATTTAGACCCCATTTAAAAAATGGGAAGTAAAGTTTAATTCTCACTGGATTGCAATTATATGATTGTCAACATGTTGACACTTTCATTCGAATGCTTGAATTCCTGTTGTGAGTAATTTTTTGTTGCAAAACTTTCGCTTTTCGGGTCAGTTAATTAATGCGATAATTAATCTTGCTGACTGTCCGACTGGGAATGACGTTCGACGGACTTTTATTGGACTTTTTTTTATTGGTGGCAGCTGACTTTAAATCAGCTAACTGAACTGTCAGAATTTTACAGTTGCCGCGATTTTCGGGATTTCGAAGCTGAAAAATTGGGTCAAAGCAAAAACAAAACCGAAGCGACGGCAAAAGTAGGTCAGTTTTCATTTCATACAGGTCAAATCTGACAAGTCGTTTTAAAAATTAATAAAAAAAATATGGTTAGAAAAACGGTGGAGCTAATTGTTGTAGGACAGTCTCCAAAAAATGATACAAAGACTGTATATTGTTTTATTGATCTCTAAATACATGAGAGCACTTGATAGGTAAAAAATAAACTTTTATCGGAACATTAAGCCAATCATATTTTAATAGTAATTTCCACTCTGTACAATACAGCATTTGAAATTTTAAAGTATCAAAAGATACCCTATTAAAAAACATATTGTGTACACTTAGTTTGTAACTGATATCTTCCGTTCTTACACCTTCTTCGTGGTAATCACCAACTTCCCTTCATGAACTCAATTAAATTCGAGTTACACGTATAAAACAAAAAGTTATCAATTAAATAATTGAAAAGGCTTCTAATGCATTTTTAGCGGATGTTAGAAGGAGGGATTTAAACTACAGTGGGGCCGATGGAAAAACCTTTCTGTAACTTTGGGCGAGAACTGGTTTTTCGGTTTCAAACCATTCGAAACGTAAATTTATGATCCAGTGCGAGCTGTATCTGTATCTGTAGCGGAGTATCCGAGTATCGCAGTATCGGGGTATCCGAGAGATGTCAAGATACACGGACCGAGTTCGCTACTGCGACTTGGACTTGATGCACACCTGCACCTTGCCGCCGTTGTTGTTTCTCTTTTTATTGTTGGTGTTAAAATTATGGGTTACGCCAGCCTGTTGGTGGGGTGATGGCGATGCTGATGCTGATGGTGCTGGTGATGGTGGTGGTGGTGGTGGTGGTGGTGGTGGTTGTAATCTGGGGTTGGCTGAGGTGTGGTTGACAGTCGGCCGGGTGTGCGTGTGTATCTGTGTAAGACGGTAGCACTTCCCTAGGCCGGCGCAACCAGTACTCAACCCAAACCCAAACCCAAACCCAAGCAGCCAACATCCAGTATTCAGTATCCCCAGGAACCAGTTCCTGTCCATCGGGCTCTGCGACTCGGAATTGGATTGGGACTCGGATTCTGGACCTCTGGCCTGTCGTCGTGTCTGAAAAAAACTGTTCTAAGGGCCATAAATTGTGCCTGCCGTGTTTGCTGTTTGGCGTTGAGTCAACCATGACCACAATGGATTCAACACTGGTAGTCAAATAATCTCGTTTAATACTTGGCTTTTGTCGATCTTATTAGGAAAGGGCTCTCGAGGTGGAGCGCATTTATGTTAAGTAGGAAACGGTGGTATGATATCATAAACTGGGAACCCTTATGATCGCGTTCAATAAATTAATGATAGAAAATGATGCTATTAAACCATAATTTAATTCAAAACTTAGATATTTTAAATATATAAAAATATATACATTATATATTAATAATAGTAAAGAAAACCTTTATTCTGACACGTTTGTTGCCAACCGGATTCAGCAAGCCCAACATCCTCTGACCAATCAATTACGGAAACCCCAAGCCGACTCATTAGATGCAGTCGAGATCATGTCTCGTTTCTTCATAAGCAATTGCAGTTCATTACCGAGGATTGGAGTGAGCCTCATTAGGGGCACGGTTCCTTGCAATTTGCGGGCATGCCAAAAGGGTTTAATGTTTTGATTAAGACAATTCTAACCAGCACCATTTCGAGAGCAGGTGTCGAGAGTAGTTGGCGTGCGGCTGGTAAATTTTAAATTTGCCATGACCAGAAGCATTACAAGAGTGAAAAAGGAGTCGGTTCCCCCCTATAGAGGAACTTTGAGATTGTTAATCTGGCTCTGCCATCTGCTAACTGTAATCTTGGATACAGTCGCAGTTGGATTTGATGGCCTGTGGTTTCCTTGGTTCTGTTTTGAAATCAATCGACAATAGAAGCCTTGACCGATTAGCGACAAGTTAAACCCTTTGTACGCGCTCTTCTGACCTTAGGTCGTAAATTAATCAAGCTCCGAAGTGAGACCGAGTCGAAACAGAGTCATCAAACGGCAGCAGTGGCTCCACTCTACTCCACTCCACTCCACTCGCCTCCAATCCAATCCAATCCAATCCAATACAAACCATCGGCCAACACCTGAGCTCCAAAACACAGCCGTACACAAACAAGTTGATTTTCCAGCCCAAATGCCCCCAAAACCCAGCCCACTCCACTCCACTCCACTCCAAGACTCCGCTTCGCTCCAATCCAAGCTCAGCCCAAGCCCATTGTATGTCATTTTTCAAAACCAGAAATGAAAAGAAACCAAACCAAACGAAACGAATTAAGGCAAGTGGGCGCAATATACTGATCGACTGTCTATTACCTATTACTGGTTCTTACCAGTGATTCATATCAATAGTTATTAAACTTTAATCATTTACTTTGGCAACGAATGTTATTCAGCATGGAATCTATTGGCTCATTAATGTGCGTGTCAGTAGTTACTAATACTATGTTTACGTCTAATAATCTACCCATCTGTTTAGTACAGGGTATCCCAAATTAGGCCTGCAGTGCGCTTTGGTCTCGGGCTTTTGCTGCTGCGCACGTGCCACGGCGGCGCAGCTTTTGCGCAGGCGCAGACTCCTATTCAGAGTTGGAAAAAAAGTTAAACTCTGTAGACAACCACGATGACGATGACGATGCCCGAAACAGTTGTGGAACAGTTGTACTTCGTTGTAGCCGCTGGCCAGGCCTCTTGTTGGGAAAACGCCCAGACTCCAGAGCTTCAAAGCCAGGTTGGCTTCCAGTTGCCCTTTTCCAGTTGCCCTTTAAATAGAATTAATTAACCTTATGTGGAAAATAAATATAAAATTGATGGAGGAAACTAATTTACCTTAAATAAAACTGTATTATACGTGCCTTTATAATCTTTTATAGATATCAATTGATCTCTGTTACATTAGACAAATTGTTCCAATGTTCTACCATACTGATATGTGTAAATATAAAAAATTCGCTTCCTAGCAATCAAGTTATTACATTCGAGAACTTAAAGAGCATTAAGAGGTTCCTATACGAGCACAGCTCATCCAGTCCAAAGAATCAGGGTTATACTCGAGGCATGACTCTACGATTGTGCGCTGAAGAAGCTTTCGGATCTCTAGGGTAAAAGTCATTTATTTTATTTAGGGTCTTCGGACAGTTTCTGTGCGCAGCATTTTAAATTAAAATCAGCTAGAAACAAAATATACCGGCTACTTCGGCTCGTGCCCACGACTCGAAGGTGCATAAAGTGGGCGTACTCTACGTAGAAGACGGTGAAAATGGGAGTTACAGCTTCTTCTTGAGCAGACATTGTAATTGTGGATCATGATTGCGTTGAAGATGATGATTCAGCTGATTTGGGCTGTCTGGAATATTTATGGCTCGTGCCAGCTGTCTACTGCTAGAGAAGCTTTAGCCTGAACTTCAGCTTCAATTCTGAAGTATCTCGACAGCATCTGAAAAACGGAAAAACGGGATTTATCACTGATGGGGTGCTACTGGAAATTTGTTACGTTGAATTCGATTTCCCTGGAAATTGGTTATTTGGGAGCACAGCCAGCACGTGTTGCATGTTGGGGCGGCTCACAGGTGTTGTTCCACACCATTTTCTTGGCCACGTTCTGATCTTTGACTGTCAGCAGCGCCCACGCCAATAGATCCCCATGTCTTTGGTCGTTGTCTTTGTCTTGTCTCGCTAACTGTGTCAGCAATTAGTTACGGGCTTTATTTATGGTCTCCATTTGCCATTTGCCTGTTAAATTAATTAAACAAAGCAATAAACGTACATTGTATCCACAAAGCAATTTGGTGTTTTGGAAACAAACACAAGGTCTTTGCAGTGTGGAGCTTACATTTTGGGTGATTGAATTGGAAGGGATGCAGAAAATCGATGGATATTGGTATTAGGTCCTTATTGCTATTACTCATACATATTTACTAGACTTTTTAAATTTTAAAAAAGCCGATTTTATTCAAAGCAGTGTTTAAAGTGGGACGAGAAAATACAACTTTTTTGGCATATATATAGAAATTCGCAGGATAAAAAAAATGTAAACATTTTTCATAATGTGGGCGTGACTGCTTTGGGTTGTTGCGTCCTTGTCTCTGAAAACTTAATCTCAACTTTCTTGCCTTTATACGTAGTTCCTAAGATCTCGACGATCATACGGACGGACAGGCGGACGGTTTACATACTTTTTCTAGTATACTACATACATATATATGTACTAGTTTCTATATAACGTTCATAATCACAGAGGTGCTATATTTGATTCCTTTTTAAATTCCCAGTTAATTGGTTTTGAGATGAGAATCTGAAATAAAATCATCAGCTTATCCCCTTCCAAAGCACACTGTCAGCCAATCCAAGTGTCAACGACCAGTTCAAAGTGTTTATAACTATTTCAACGGCAACTTCACCATTTCGCACAACAAAGAGATCGCCAGAGTGGAGCGAAAATTCATTACCAAAGACCTGAGTTCGCAACGACCGAACATTAGTCATCTGTGAGAGGCAGACAGACAGACATAGCCAATCGACTACAATGAACTTATCGCGCCTATAAAATCAATCAACTTTTAATAAAAAATAAAAGCATAAACGGGTAACAATGAAGTGCTGCTGCAAAAGGAGTTCAGTTTCCGCACACATGGATCAGGTCGACTGTGACTCATCGAGTGGTCAAGTCAAGAACGAGCCGAGCTCGAACCCGAAACCCAAACCCATAAATAAGCTTAAATATAAATAATTTTTAGTTGCTCCCTTCACTTGCCGCCTCGTCGATTTCGACCGTCTTCCCGGCTGTTTGCTTACTTGCCCATTCGGCTTTGTTTATACAGTGAATCTACCTGAACCTCTGCTCTGCAACATCTAATAAACAAGAAAAGCTCTTAAAAGATTGGTGGCGACCTAAAGTACCCTGAATATTATGGATAAATAAATGTGCCATAAATTGCTAAGGCGGCTTAACATTTTTTATCAACAAACTAGATAGATATTTGTACCAATATATTAATAAGTTTTATAAAATATAATTTCGTAGCTTTACTAAAAATCATCTACACAGCTGAAAGACTCCTCTTACCAAGGGTATTTGCAGAAGAGATGGCCCCAAATGGGTCTAGTCTGGACCAAGCGGCCAACTACCTGCAGTCATGAGTCATCCGAGCGAATCTTGCAGTTTGGCCCACAGTTAAATGATCAACAAATCGTGGCTGGATATGATTAGCAAGTCCCTCCAGTCCCCTCAGGTAGTTAGATCCAAAGAACACTGCGACCCTGGCCGTGTAGTCTGTCCCCAAAAGCGCCCAAGATGCCCTCACTTCACACAAACCCAAACTTTTCAGCGAATCGTGCCGACGTCTGGAGAGTCTATACTATACGTAGTATGATTCATCGCAGATCGCACCAGTTCAAAACACACTTCATGCCACAATCTCCGCTGGGCTTTTCTTACACGACCATGGATCTGGGATACTGCCATTGGTTTAATGCGAAACTTGTGTTTCTGCTGGCTTCTTTTGTTGCGACTGCGACTCGGAGGCGATTTAGTCAGAAAACAAAAATTATGAGACCAATCAGGGCTGGAATGGGCTCAGCAGTTGCTAAATTTCTTAATTAAACTGGTGTGAAGCCTATAGAACTATGGGCTTATAAAGCAGTATATATTATTGGCACGGCACCCTTGACACTTTTATGAGAGTAAATTGGCTTCAGACAAACAGCTCGAATGTTCACTAGTCTCACTCTTAACTTAGCCTACATTATAGTTTCATAAAGTTGTGTATTTTGAACACTGTTTATACAAGAGTTAAGTAAGTTAAAAGCAAAAAAAAAAAGTAAATAAATCAGATCTTTCTCATAAATTCGAGAGGTCATTCCATAAGCAGAAAAACGAAATGAAAACTAAATTAAACTGTTTTTCCAGTGATCACATTTAATGGCACTCCATTTATTTTCTAGATCAAGTTAAAGAATTAGTTTTATTATTAAATGCGTCTATCTTTCTAGATTGAAAAGAGCTGATACTATAAAAAATTCATCTTCATTTGCTATTTCTGCATTTGCTATTATTGCATTGATGCTGATAGATTCATGGGGCTATTGCATTTTCCAAACATATCTGCTGGCTGTCAAATTAAATTTGCGCATTCGTTGGATTCTTTATTTTTAGCAATATTTTGTTCGTTTGTGCAGTGCACACACGTCGACGGGGAAAGAGAAGATCATTTTATGCAAAACGCTGGCGTGGAATATTCTCTTTCAATGAATTGGAGGTGTGAAGTGTTTGCTATGATGCAAATCACAACTTTCAAAGAGGAGGCGTTCCCGTGCAGGCTGAAAATATTGCAAAACCGCTTCCCAAAGGCAATTTGATGGTATTTCGTATGTTTGTAGTCCTTTATTATTAAACTGGTGAAAAATTGTTTATATATCGTCTGTGCATATATAAATATTCGTTAGAAAACAGTCACTGTAATGGTTAAAGTCAGCAAATTAATTGAGTTTAAAACAATTTCATTCACCAAATAAATAACAACAAATAATGCACTGATACATTATACCATTTGTCAAATTTCACTAATGGCCAATTTTACATAATTTAGTAGTGAATTTATCAGGAATGATTTATCAGTGATTGACTTACTACGTAAGACCCAGAATAATTATCTAATAGATTTTCCAGTGCAATTAGAGGAGCTGCCAATAAATTGTCAACCTTCAGTCGCACAAGTATCATGTGTGGTACAATTCAAGGCGATAAGCCCAAGTACCGTTCGATATGCAGCCAACTAGTATTGGCCAATATGTTTTTAATTTGCGGCAGTGCAAGTTGGTCAAGCCTCCAATCTGTAAATAAAATCGAATCCAAGGATGTCAACTTCTTGTCCACTCGCAGCTGAGGGTGAGTTGATTTTGTTATGTATATTTGTACTTTTTATGTTGTTTATATGTTGACAACAAAACGTTTAATTATCTTGAGAGAATCAACTATAATGTTTTCGTTTATATAAATAAAGTTGCTATTTTTCCATCATTATTTTTAACGCAGAGGTTTTACATGCTTTTTATTAGCAGTTCAATTTGCCTTGATTTACGCCTGATCTGGTATCATTTCTACAGCGGTCTGTGCTGTTCTGATTCTGAAGTTTATAGGTTTCGTGAACTTTTGTTTTATTGCTAGTGTATTTTTTTATTTACTTCCCCCACAGAGAATGGCACCAATGGGGAAAATTATTTTTATCATCTTTCATTGAGAGAGTTTCCATGCGCTATAATATCTGGCTCTTTGCCAACTGGCCACGCCATAGATGAGCTAATGCTCCTCTCGACTTTTTTGATAATTATTTCCCAGATGAACGGATGAACGCCTCTGCAAACCCTTTTCATGCAAATTCTGTTTAATTCGAATTTTAAATGTATGTAAAAGTAAAATAACTCTACAGCTTTGTTAGGCATGTGAGGCGTGCACAGATATAGTGTATTTTAATGACATCAGTGTGCATAATACACACACTTTTTGTTTTCATATTTATGGTTCTGTTGTGTCATCACACACTATAAAGAAAGTGAATCTATATCTTTGTCCCTTGTCCCTCTGAGCACTTTAAAGCGCTCTCCACTTTTAGTGATAGCGCACAATAAATCTCATTTTACTGAGAATAATAAAATAAATGTACACATGCTTATTATCCATAGATTGCTCCGTTAAGGTTCAAGGAAGTATATTAAACTTTGTTTAAATTCTAACATTTTAATTTGATTATTCAGCAATCGCCCAGTTGAATGCATTTCAAAACAAAAACATCCACAATCACCTACCCCAACAAGGCCATTAAAATGTGCCAACGGTGACCCACTTTCACTGCCCAGAGAATGTGAACAGCTGTCAGACATCGTGAAATATTGGACAACCCTTGAGACTTGCCCACAAACGATAAACCACGAGGCTCTGGACAGAAAACAGAAAACAGAAGGCAGAAGCCAGAAGACAGAGGCCTCCAACGCCTCCCATCGCTCATCCGAGTGGAGCGAAACAAAAGACGGCAACCGGCAAACATGGGGAATACTTCCGATCCATTATCCCGATCTCGATGGGGAATGAAAGTCCGATCGCCCACACCTCAGCTCAGGAATAAAACAAAAGATCCGCTTGCCAGGCGGTGGTGATGCACTCGATTCGAATGAGACTATGCATCTTGGTTAATTTGTCATAATAATAAGAAAACTCAATTTGAAGATACATACATTAAATAGGTGAAATAAATATGTGTATTAATATAAGTAGTAGTAGTAATATACCAGAAGTAGCTGGAAACAGAATTATAGCTTCTGGAAACTTTATAAATCAATAAGAACGTATAAGTAAAGTTTAATAATTTTAATTTAGTACCAAAGCAAGCTTAAATGCTTTAAAATATCGTTTAGTTTCCGAAGTTTATGCTTGATTCCTTCTACAATTTTATAAGTATTAAGTTCACGTTCTCTATCGTTCTCTATTTCATAAGTGACAAAAAAAATCTCAGAGATGAATAAGCTGCTATGCGAAACCGTATCCGTATTCTTCACGACAATAGCTCTCTCTCAGCAGATTCTAAATTCCGCTGAGCTTGGGCTTATCAAAAAGCTATTTTTATTAGTCATCGCTGATAAGAGACTCTGTTTTTGGAAATAGTCCAAAAGCCACATTACTTACAAATATAATTTACAAAAATGCAGTTAAGTATGAATTTAAATATTAAACTATTTCTTCCTATACGCGAAGTTTAATATCTTAATACTATACACATGCTTAACAGATTTATTAGAAAATGTATTAAAAATAATCATTCGCGTTTTGCTAAGTACATAAAACTTTACCATAATAAAATTGGCATAATGTGTCGAATGAATAATATTTCCTGAGGCGCATAAACGAATTCGTGATCTGAAATAAGGTCTTGCCATATTGAAAGTGGATGGGCAGCTTTTATCGTTGCAATCGACGAACGTCTTCGTTTGCGTACAGGGCAATTTATTAATTATGCATAAATGGCAAAGACCCCGTCGAAGTTGAGCGAGGGATGCGGGGGAGTTGGGGATTGGGAGCTGGGGATGGGAGCTCGGCGGAAAGTTCAAAAAGCAATCAAGTTCTGAGTGCCGACAGTTCTCAGCCGATTGTATACAGTTATGCAAACAGAAGGACCGACGGGAACGGGGGGGAGACTTTATAGCCTGGCCAACTGAACAACTGAACAACTGAAGTTAAGCTGACAAAATGCACTTCAGCTGGAATCACCTTATAAGGCAGACAACACACGTCTTTTGTCGTTGGGCATTTTATGGTTTTATCCCTTAGTTGGCAAAAGTTTTCATCGGAAACCATTTGACTGGGCAAAGTTTTTTATTCGCTCCCCACATTAATTTGGGCGTAATAAATTATTATAGGGGAAAAATAAGAGAAAAAATTAGAACCCATTACTAGGTCTTCGTCTTCGTATTCTTTATTTCTACCTGCGATTCGAAGAGATCCTTCAACTCCGATTCCCCGCCATGTGTTCTCAAGTGTTTCGCTGCTATCTCGAACTGAACACCCCGACACCATTTTTCTTTGCCCTTTTTTCGGATTCTTCGCTCCTTCGCAAAGTTTTAAATTTCTTGGAAATAAAAGCCTGGACATTAGTTTTCGTCCTTCCCCTTTCTATCGATCTACGCTCGACTGCCCCTTTTTATTATTTCTATCTCAGTTTTTTGGGTTTTCGGGACAGACATCATTTTGCAGCTACCTAAGCCAGGAGTCTAGAACTCGGATGGCTGGAGGAAGTGGGACAGACAATCGAGGGAGCGAGAGGGCAGCTAAGGAAAATCTAAGACGCGTTACGGTTGCCTAGTCTTACAAATAAATATGTATACTCTAGTATTGAAGGTGCATCTATACTTGGCCTGTGACCAGTTAGATTTTATTATAATATAAAATAATAATATAAATAAAATTTATTAATATTTGAATATATTATTTATATTTAATAATGGTGCGTTTTTGTAATCTGGGTTCGAGATACAAACTTTCAATATATTTAAGTCCGTTCAGCTTTAATTCTGTGATTAAATTGCACTTTCTGTTTACTGTGGTATTATAACTACATATTCTTTTATATTTTTTTTATATTACTTAACCTAGTTGTTTAGTTACAGAAACATTTTGAACCAAATGAATCTACTTAGTATGTTTATTGTTGAACGTAGACCTACATCAAATAATATTTGACAATTGTGCTTTAAGATTTAAATTATATTGCTAATTAATTGATTATATTTTTTAATTGTTGTTATTCATAATCAATAGGCTTTCTTTCCTTTTTTATACATAAACGTATCAATTTAGTGTCAGTAGAAAATATTACAGCATATTGGTTTTTTAGAGGAAGCAGTATTTAAATTATTAAAGGTTTATCTGGTAAAACTACATAACTGCATGCACTCTGCTGGCTATTTTAGGCCCAGAATCCGCTGCATTACTTGTAAGGGTATCTGGAGTTCGAGCAGCTTGAAATCTCTCCACGCTTTGATCCACGTGTTATCTGCTCAGTCGCCTTGCCATCGACGCTCTGTTTCTTGGCCTCTGTCCGTGCGTTTACTTAATTTTTATTCGGGCTTCACTTGTCCCTCATACGCCGTGTGGTTGTGGTTGTTGTTGGAGTTGCTGCCTGGCTGCCATACGAAACCGTGCAGGTGTCCAATATTTTCTTTTATACCGCGTCATCGGCCCAAAGAAAGAGAAAAAAATCGAAAAAATAAAAAAATAAAAACTAGTTCTAGATACACAGCCATCCCCCCCTTCGACGCCCCTGCCGCGTCTCACCTTATTTCGCCCATATTTTCGATTCGATTGCGTATAACAAGTTTAGCGGTCTCGCCGTCCCCCGTCCCCGCCCCCCTCTTAAAACCGTTCTTTGACTTGATATAAAGTGCTTTGCATCCATGCAACGTCGTCTCCATGCCCCTGCCCCATGCCCCCGTGGGAGCCACCCCCCTCGCCCACACAAACCCTTTCCTCTTCATACAGACATATACATATTATGGTTCGCTTTTAAATTTTGTTTTGATTCTACGCTTTTGAAGCTTGTGCACTGAGAAGATTTCCGATTGTGTCCCTCAAATAGTTACTTAATAATTCTAATTAATGTACCTATTCAATTAAATTATTATTTATTTGTCCTGGGAATAAAAATCAATTTGCATTACATTAAAAGGATGTTTAAAACTGCCCATTATTTTCAATTCATTTTCTAATCATAACTTCATAATTTTCTTAGACTGTGAATATTTCCAGCACGAATGCACAGTGTGGTTTTGATTAATATTGTATACATGTTGAATTCGAGGTTTCAAGACCCCATGTGGAGTGGCCGTCTTCTTAATATTTCCTCCATGCCTTGTAATTACCCAAATTTGGCGTCACTATCCGTTAAAGGGTTTATTTGTTAGGACTGGACTGGGGAATATGGGGGGATAGCCAGGAAAAGAGTAGAGTGGAATTGAGGTATATTTATGGAGTTGCACTAACGACATCTTAAACGGTACTGTGTATGGCAGAACTCGGGGGGAGTTATCAACATAAATTGGGCATCGAAAAGTAACTATTTAACAGTAACAGATTGCACCAAACTTACAAAGACAAATGAACCTTGTTTTGGGAACACCTACTGCTGCTTTATTTTTGTTTTATACGCAAGTCTATCTAAATAAATGTTGAATTAGATTGAGAATTTAAGATACACCTCTTAACAAATTTCTAGGGACTTTCATGCAGGACTTCCACATCCTTCCAGAACACGTGATCTCCGGCTATTTCCAGGGCTTGGGTGTCGTCCTCCAGGAAGCGTTCAAAGGGGTAACCCAAGGGCAACTCATCCCATCGACTGACACCCTTGCTGAAGTCACAATTAAGTTCGTTTTCCTGCCGAGCCTTATAATCATAGACAGTGGCCACGATCAGAAGCCGCAATTTAAGAGGATTTCCCGTACCGCCGCGAGGTAAAATCAGACGCCTAGGGAATCCGCAATTGGGAGTTGATATATTGAGGGGAAAGTCGTACTCCTCCCTTTCGGCGAGCTTAACAAACTGATAGAGCTCGGTGTACGAGATGTGATCTCCGACCAGGCCTCCAAACTCCTTAGATTCCCTGAAAATTCGGTTCAATCCTGGGTATATCACAGTCAGAAACGAATCAAGTTGATAGAATGGCTCTCTCTGAATGTTTTTGCTTCCTGAAGTGGTTAGAAAAACTCGGAAAATGGTTGATTGCGTTTTGTTACTTGATATATGCAGTGTATAGGAAAAATCCTTATGTTGCAGTCGATGCTGTCGGTGTTGCAAGGTAAAAGGCCACACAAACTGCCCAGCTAAATAAAAATGTCTGGCGGACAGAATATTACTAATATCTACATCAACTGGTTGATCGTAGGTGATCAGAGGCGTTATATGCATATCATCAATGCGAAGATCACTTGGAATAAATGCTTTCTGGTTATTGGGCTGAAACACCTGACGATACCAGCGAAAAGAATCCAGTAATCGCTCTGCGTAGTAGTAAAAGCCTTCGGATCTCACTATAGTTCGTATATCCAGTAAAAGATTAGGTTGGATACCCTTTTCCATTGCTAATTGTGTCCAGTCATAAGGAAATAGTTCTTCAAGTCCAATAAGCCAGTTGTTGTTCTCTTCCAGATTGATACGACTTCCATTAGCTAGCTGAATACTTCGAAAGAAAATGGCATCCCCCACTTTTGCCTCCAATTGCGATATGTTTTTGATTATAAATTGGGCCGTCTTTGAGGTTCCTTTCTTTATGCCACGATTAAGTTTTGGTGTCAGCCTCTTATAAGCCAGCTTTTGGCCATAGCATTCCAGTTTATAGCGCGCAAGTATTTGACCCAGTTGATAGTAGCACCATTCTCGCAGTTGATCCGACTTTTCGCCAGTTAAAACCACTCCCATGTTCAGATTATACCAATAGGATTGCCACTCAATGTCCTCCAGCAAGTGTTTGAGTTTATTTCCCCCTTTCGGTTGATTCATTCTTAGAATATTCACATCAGCCATGGCCTGAAACCATTCAATAGAACCACGGAGATCACCTTCCAAGTTTAAAGGTTCCAATTTTTGCGGACGTATTTCTTCTATATCGGTTACATTCTCGTATCTTATCCAGTTGGCGAAATTGAAATTTCTCGCCTTTTTGACTGTTAAGACATCGTGATACGATTCCGGCCACAACTCATAGATCTTGGGCATAATCAAGGCCTGGTAATCCTCTCTTTTCTGGATCAATTGCGTCAGAGCTTGGACAAAAATACCCGGATGCATATGAACTCGGCCCCAGCTGATATTTTGCCATAAGGTATACCAATCCCTGGCGTTGAAGAAAAAGTGATATAGTCCCAGCATCTGCTGATAATGAACGGCGTAGAGGGGATTGTAGTACTCATCACGATGTAAAAGTTTTCCCAAATTGAAGTCCTTGTAAAAGTCGCTCATGTGCTCGTTGTAGACCTTAGGTTTGTAGTATTTGAATTAGTATTAATTAGTGTTTCATTTCATTCCGTATACCGACCACATACTGCTCCTTATCTGTAACCAATTCCTTTCCCAGCAATCGCCACTGTTCGTTCATCAAAGGTTCGTGCACATGATGTAGAATTTCCAACAGAAAACGCTGCTTTTCCAAAAAGTAACGATTTGCTGAATAGTAATACACAATGGGGATTAAAATAAATACAAATTTAATTTAATTGATATTTACCGATGCCATTAGCAAGCACTTTGAAATGAATATTAAGTCCCAACAATGATAAGAAGACCCAAAGTCTCATCGCACTTGTTTACCACACGCGACTCCAAAATAAACTGAAGGCGTCGTGCAAATTGCATTGTGATTAAGCTATTAATAGCTTTTCCCCACAAATCCAAGCTTAGTAGGATGAGACAATAATTTGTATAGTAAATTAAGTATACAAACATATTAAATTCATTGAAAACATCATGTCATTTTGCATTTTTAAAGTTCTCTCAAAATTGAAATAAGATCAGGCTGCTTTTGTTACAAATCATTTATCATTTTGTTAAAATTCTCTTAAAATTTAAATAAGATCAGCCGGCTTTTGTTACCAAATAAGGTAAATACAGGTTCCTTTTCTCCCCTTAATTGGGGCTATTGTTGGTTAATACACACTGAAATACAGTTAATAAGGTGGAAAATTGCCCTGAGTTATCCCCAGAAGTGAGTCTCATTTGGCTATTAGTCACCAAGAGTGGCACCATAATGCAAAGCGATTTTCGCCAACGATCACTTGCCGCTCCTGTTGCGAAAATGTGCGGACATTAAATTGCCAACTCAGTGGCTTTCTGGGGACTCTGATGTCCGATGTCGGATGTCTGATTTCTGATGGCTGATGATGACTGGATGGCGGAAAAAAGGGCAAATTATAATGCGAGAAATGTTAATTACAGGCGGCGCGATGTGGATGTCTCGGTATCCGTATCTGGGCCCATTGTTCGCCCAGAAATTGGCGCATTAATGTAAATCGGCAGCCAGGCATGACGGATTATAGGAACCCAGACCTAGTCCAGATGCAGCCCGACCATTAAATTATCGTCCAGTTACGCCAGCATTATATATGTATATGTATGTACATATGTACGAGTATGTACAAGACACAAAGCTCTTTGTTTCCACTGCCGGTGACAAAAGGTTGCGCCTGAAGAACCCAATGACTTGGAACCGACTCGAAAGGGGGCAACCAGTTACCATCGTACCACCCTGTAACTACTACTGATTGATTCTCATTGCTGGTGGTAAGAAGTTCTTGGGCCGATAAGCCTGTTAGGACCGTTACTGCCACCGATCGCCCAGAGCTACTGCTGCCTCATGAAAACTGATTACCGCACTCCGTGGCAAGCGAAACGTGACAATCTGCTGCTGAATATTGCATAATCATTGTCAATGTTACATTTCTGGTAAGTGCACTGGAAAAATTCACGCTAAGCAGTTGGGAAAACCGTCTTATGAGTAATTAAAATACTTTTAGTATATACAAGTTCATTTCTTCCTTCTACTAACAATGTCTTTGCATACCTACGCTAATACTTTGTACTATCTATAGCTGGCAATACAATATTGTGCATGTAAATTTCTCTCACTGTAACGAATAGATGCAAATATCCCTTCGCACGTGCATTGGCACCCCGTGTTTTCCAAGCCTTTTCACTCTGCCTTCGATCCCGAGTGCTTTGCATAATATTAGCACATTAACTGAGATCGCGGATCGCATCGCTGCATCTTGGCGCGCATTTTCAATGGGCTTGCCATCATCAAATCGCCATAAATCGTCACATCTGAGAACCCTTAGGGGCCATGCTATTGCTCCTTCCCAATGTCATCATAGTCTTTAGTTTTTTGTGCCGTTTGTGCCGTTTCCGTGATCCTTGGCCCCGGGAGGCTTATGAAATGCAAATTACATTTCAATAGTGCGCTTTAATGGTCCCTAACCCCGCCTCTCATCTACGCGCACTTTGTTCTTTGTCATCGGCCTGATGATTGCCCCTTTTAGCGCATTGGAAACGTATTTAAAAAGTCATTATCGGATCCAGCGGATCCAGCCCCCCACCAATTTCAGCGCATCAATCACTGCGCCTTTTGTCAACCTTTATTTTTTGTTGGGTCATAAAACGCTTGGAAGGTGGACGTCTTAGGCACTATGCACGTTGGCAGGGTAGAACGCATAATAACCATAATAAGTTGAAGGTTTTCTTGGGCTCTAAGGGCTGTTATGGTCTCTATAGGGAGATACTTTCGTTAGCTAGTTGATCCTCTTAGAACAGAAGCTAAATTGGAAAGGGTAACAATAGAATGTTTTGACATTTAAATAGACTTGAAGATCCATGTGATTTGAAAGCTTACAACAATAAACAGAAGAATACATATTTTTAGTTTCTCTCAAGGATCTCTAGACCATAAATAACATGGCCAGAATTTAGTGCTCGCAATGACTTCAATTACCATATTTCCGCCACCTTGAGCGGTTGCCCAATTGCTTTTAGCTGCCACCTAACTATTTTCACCCAGCTAGCTATCTGCCAAGCTCCATAAGCTTCTTATTTATTATGACTTTTTTTTTTGGTGTAAATACTTAGGGTCTGACGCATGCGACGACGGGCTCTTTTGGAATGGCATGTGGACCTCGGGCAGAATGTGTAACCAAGCGCAAATGAATCATCGAAGTCGGGCCAAAAACACCGAAAGCCCAGACCCAAAGACGCAGGGCTGCGATCGGTAGTCCGATGTTTTTAATAAGGCAAGCGACAAACAAGCAGGAATTGGGTCAGCCGAGATAAATGCGCGTAAGTGTTGTTTAAACATACACTCGGGGAATTATTTAAATAGGTTTTCCACTTTCTCATTGCCAAAGAAATATGGAATAGTAACTACGATCTATCATGATTAATATGTTTTGTTTAATGGCTCATTCATTTAAATCTATAAAAGATAAAAGCAAGCATTAGTTTCTTTGCTCATTTTGAGCAGTCAATAAATTTTATGACTAATAGAAAATATCATATTAGTTATGAATAATAACATTACGTGAATATGCATGCCACTATATTTTAAAAATTTTATTACTCGAGGAATGGGATTGATTTCTTGTCGCTCTTTCAAAATGCCTTGATTATTTCCCTGTTTTTGCAGTGCACCCAAATGGAGCTGATTTCGGGAGTTCTTCTTGTTCGAAATTTAATACACTGATGGATATGGACATGGACTGGGTAGGGAAGGGATGCGAAGGGAGTTTGGAACAATGGCTGGGCTTTCATGCGAACTGTCAACTTGTCACGACAATTAAGCAAGTCGATGGATATCTGGCTATCTGGCTATCCGGCTATCTATCGGCGGAACATCAGGAAACGCCCACGCATGCCAGTCGTCTTAAGCGTTAAACAAATTAAATATCCGATATTGTGGTGGGGGTAAATTATTGAAATACGACACCGCTCGACGCTGGATGCATCAGGTAGAGGTGATGACCCAATTCGCTATGCACTTGCGCGACAATTTTGGTAAACACAGAACCTTTCAAAACCCCATATCACCATTCTTTTTTTTGTCAGCTCCAATATTTGTTTACCATTTAGTTTATTATGCTGTGTGCGCATTGGTTCTGCCTTGTTTGATTGCCCTTATTGGACTTCGACTGTGTTCTCTGGTGCGTTTGTAATGGTGATGGTGATTTTCAATTCAAGTTATGATTATTATACATATATGTATGTATGTTGGGAAAGTCAAATAACGGTCGCCATAAGTCGAGCCATACGCATTCAAAGTGCCACAATTGCCGGCGATAATTTCAATTTGATGAGTTTTCAATTGGGTTTTCCATTGCTTTTCCCAATGGGTTTTTTGATCTTTCCTCGGCGGGAACTCGAGGTGTTGGGAAGATTATCAATACGCCAAATGGTTTCCAAATATCGTACATTAGTTCTCCTCTGTTGACATCTATGAGAACGAGGTTTTAACAATGACTTAATTGATGCGTTATGTGCATGGGAATGGAGCTAAATGTTATGGTTAGTACTTAGGAAGCTAAAATTTGAATTAAATAATGCTAATCCAAAAGAGAATGGGAACCAATTAAATTGATCTAACTCAAAAGTCATAATAATTGTTTATTTTATTTTAGACTGAAGTAAAAGACAAGTTATAAATAGAGTTAAAGGTTTATTATTTATGTATGCAATAAAGTGTCGATGATATTTAAATCAAACAGTTTGGCTTGCAGGCTCTGTTAATTAAAAATGTATTTCCTGTCCTCAATTTCAGCTTTATCAGCTGCAAAGTTAACCCAAAAGAGTTGAAAGCGCCAAATCATCACGAGGATTAACACCAATCGACCGGAGTCACCGTTGATCTCTGCCCACCTGAAAAGTTCCCATCGTTTTACGTGATTTGTTCTGTGTCAGTTTCCTTTGCTGCCTGTGACAAATTTACGGGGAGTGACTTTTGTAAATTTCATATAAATAATTTTTTGGAAATGCTTAATCACTTTTCATCTCAAAACGACGACGTACGTAGTACGAAAACGATCGCATGGAGAAGATTGTTTCTTTCAATTTAGGTGTGATTGTAGAGGAGCTTATAATATCATGGCATTTTTCCCCCATTGCTTTCAGTGCGAAAAATCTGAAACAAGTCTCCCTGTTGTCTGCCACAGCAGATATCTAAAAATAACAAACAAAAAAAGATAAAATATTGTAAACAAAATATTCATTCCCCCTTTGCGCAGAAAATTCTTTTCGTTTATAAATACAACTGCCGCGAGATTGTCAAAGTTGACAATTTATTTTTAATCAACAATACGCGCAGCAAAAACTCAGCCGCTGTACGCATATCTCTCAGATACTTATTTTTCCCACTTTAAGAAGGCATCTCGCAAATGAAATTGAAGGGGGATAGGCCTCCTATTAGGCAGAGATACCGCATTAAAAGAGCAGGGTAGATCACCTTCAAATGGAACTTTACTTTACGGATTTGTAGTATTTTTAAATAAACTTAATGTAATTTAAATAACAACTTACATCTACAAAGAAAGTAAAGCTAAATGTATAGATATTAGCAATAATTGCCATTATCTACTACGAAAAATTAAACAAATTATAAAATACATATGTGGTTCATCTTTAAAAAAGAAACATTTTTTTTTTTTGTTTTCATTAGGACAACATGTTGCAATCTTTTCAGTGGTTTCCTACGAGGAGAATCTGCTAACCCACTTTGGAGGTGATCCCAGCGACCCAGAAGAGCCACCCAGCGAAGCGGATCGCTTGCTCCAGAGAACCACTGACCATCCAGTCCAGATCGCATCCCTTGGTCGGCTCTTTGATCCCATTTACGGAGAGCGATGGGCAATGGGAAGTTGCGGACTTAGTGGAGCATGGATGAGATTCGCTTTCATTTGCGGATCGATTTCAGCGAGGGAAGGAGAATGATTACACAGCCTCGATACAACCGAGGATTTGGGCCAGTGCTGGTGGGCAATTACAGTAATTCCAATTAATACGCGGCAGTTGATCAATTTCCTTTGGATCGTTTCGGTGTGAGATCGCACAGATGTGGCGCGTGCTGCATGCCAGCCCAGCACCGAAATTGTATCCGTATCTGTATCTGCATCTGTAGCTGTAGCTGTAGCTGTATCTTTTTCTGTGTCTGGCCTACACTCGCCCATCGAGCCACACTTATTGCTGTCCATCTATTTGTCTTTGATCAATCTCTGCCGTTTCAGTTGCAGTTTCAGTTCGAAGCAGCGGCCAGTAGCTGAAAACTGAAAGCCTCGGACCAGCAATTATAAATGGCAGCCAGCCCGCAGAGTTGGCCACAATAATTGCCCCAAAGGGGAAATCGGCAGCAGTAACTACTCCACTACTTTGTATCTTTGTATCTGGCTGCAGACACGCTAACTACTCCGGTGTTTTCCTAGGCGGTCGAATGATATACGAGGAGTTCTATGACTTTTATCGCACAGTTCTAACTAACTGCAGGCGATGTTCTGATGAGGGTAATCCACCAAGTTGTATCTGGATTCAAACTTATCAAGCGATCTAACTGTTTTTCTTTCATAATTCAGGATCAAGGCAATTTAATTCAGTTGGAAGTCATCAAATAATTTGCAGGAAAAACCATTAAAGAAGTTCATATTTTTAATTCAGAGCATAGGTGCAATTATTTATAATGACAAATTAAGGATAATATCTAGGTTAAACTAGTACATACTTCTTGCTTGTGAAATGCATTTATTTAAATATTATAAATAAAATAAAATATAAGGACAAGCTATTGCAGACTTCTTGTTTGTGAAATTGATTTATTTAAATATTATAAATAAAATAAAATATAGGTTAAGTCCTTATTCGATTATTAAGCTTTTGGATTCATCATGAAAGTATTGGATTTAAGTCTATAAATTATAGCATTCTATAAATCCAAGACAAAGCCCTGAGAATCGTCCCTAAAATCCTTGGGTAAACCATACCCCAAATCAATGCACTTGGCCAAATCGATCGAGCCCACTTAAATGTGGGCTGTGCTCTTGGCCTCGAATTGCGATGAAATGGGCTCGAAGTCGGGACTGCGACAGCTTCCCCATACGAAGTCCGGCCCTTACCCATTCCCATTCCCCAACTATTCAGCAACGTGGCCAAGCTCAGGCATATAATTTCGTTGACGCGCAGAATAAATGATAAATGCAATCATTATAAGAAACACAGCCACAGCAGAGCAGCGAAAACTTGCCGAACACGAACGCATGATTAAAACTTTGGCAAAGATGGGATGAGGGATGAGGGCGAGAGCTGGTGGATGTGGATCCATGGATGGGTTCGCATTCTGAAGCGTTGATGCGAAGCTCAAGATACTTTGTTCACTGCCAGAAATATTCACGTTTAATTGTTTGTGTTGCTATTTATCAACTTAATCTACTAAAATAAGAACCAATATCTATGATTTCTTAAATATCTGCTCTTTATAAACCTTTTATTTTGTGTCCGCATATTGTGGCCTTTCCAAATACTGAACACTCTTTTATTTTGATTTTGTGGCGAGAATTGTATATTATTTCTCCCAGTGCAGGGTCTGCGGTCCATCCGATGCGTGCGGCCGGTTTCACCCCATTCCCTTCGAGTTCGATCGTGATACGCTGACCGAGTGCAGCGCGAATGTTTTATGACCAGTCCCGACCGAGTCCGGCATAATTTGTTAGCCAGGCTGAGTGGTCGGTCGTCGTCGAGGTCGTCGATCGGATGGGATGGTCTGAATGTGATGTGATCTGGGGATGCCTGGCTGTGTGGATGTCGGGATCTCTGAATGTGGAAATTGTGAATATGTCGGGGGGGCCATGCCTCCTGGGTCCTTTCCTGTCCGCCCCTTTGCACAGAAGCTGCTCCACACTCTGCTCGATTGCGTATGTTTTTTCGTCATGCTGTTCTAACGACCAAAACTGCCACGCCCACACTTTTGAAAATGTTTTGATATTTTTTCATTTTGTATTGGTGTTGTAAATTTCTATCGATTTGTCAAAAAAATTTTGCCACGCCCACTCTAACGCCCACAAACCGCCCAAAGCTGCCACACCCACACTTTTGAAAAATGTTTTGAAATTTTTTCATTTTTGTATTAGTCTTGTAAATTTTTATCGATTTGCAAAAAAACTTTTTGCCACGCCCACTCTAACGCCCACAAACCGCCCAAAGCTGCCACGCCCACACTTTTGAAAATGTTTTGATATTTTTTCATTTTTATATTGGTCTTGTAAATTTCTATCGATTTGCCAAAAAACTTTCTGCCACGCCCACTATAACGCCTACAAACCGCCAAAAATTGTGTTTAAGACTCTCCTTCTCCCTTCCACTAGCTGAGTAACGGGTATCAGATAGTCGGGGAACTCGACTATAGCGTTCTCTCTTGTTTTTTAATTGTATTTTTTATTTTGGGTTCGCTTCTTCATTGGCATCATTTGCCTGCGGGGCATAATTTTTGATGGGCTTTTGTCTGCTTCTTTGGAACCCAAAAGCCAAAAAAGATATTGTAGCGTTTCGTGCGGTACCTGCTAAAAATAAGGTAGTTACGTTTAATGAAGCAATATATAAGTGTATATAAGGTTGTAATACTTTAAATCAATTTAAATATTTAAAACATTATTAAATATTTAAAAGTAAAATAAACAAATAAATAAAAGGAAATATCCTGCTGTGCTAAATTTCACCACCCTTTGTAATACAATTTCATATATTTTATTTGCTTTGAAGTGATTAAAGGGTATTCTCAGTCGAATTACAGCCTCCGCGATCTTTTCGAGTGCTAACAGCTCCTCCATGCGCATCAGTCTGCAACTCCAGGCCGCTTCTCAATCGCTTTTGGTGGACAGTGCGCATTTGCTTATTGCCTTGCATATGATCAGGAAATATGCTACACATTTGCACTTTATGAAGTTGCCTCCTCAGAACCCTACTACAGACCCTCTTTCGCAACCTGGGGCACCACAGGAGCAGCAGCGGTTGGAGCGACAGCGAACGGCCCTCGGGCCCCAAATGTCGGACTCAGCATGAATATTTTATTTGGCGAAAAAAGTGCTGAGCGGATCCAGTGTACCACACTAAAAGAAATTTTCATTTTGGACATACCAAATATTTTCATTGATCCGTAAGAACTTTATTTTTATTCCACTTTATTTTCTTTGCAATTTTATCAATAAAATTACTATCCAACTTTATTATATATGCCATTTATTTATATGCCATTTAAGAACGTAACTCAACAATAACGAATCTGTATGGGTAGCGTAAGGATGGGGTTAGGGATGCGATTGGGGCCTGTGACTGGGCCTGGTATTGATGGTATTGGTGGTATTGGTCTTGTCTGTCATGGACAAGGAGCGCTGATGAACGTCGACTCGTGTCTGGCATCTTAAGGTTGCCTTTTTGTACCCGGCACTGCAAAAATGGCTGGGGCATGTTAACATTTAGAGCTTTGCATTCATTTAAGAGGAAATATAATAAATAATAATTATATTATATAATAATTATAAGGGAAAAAAAAAAAGGGAAAAAAACTGAATGTAGTAGATTGATTACATTTTCGTCTTTATGAACATAACTATTTTTAGATCTGAGTGGAGTCTCCTATTCCTACAACTCCTTCTCTTAAGTTAAAATGTTATGAGACTGCATTTTGTCTATCAACTGTGTAATTCAGCATTTTCATCGAAAATTAAATGAATTAATTATTAGAATTGTTTAATAGTTATTAAATAAAATTTGCAATATCTGTAGCTTCCCTTGATCAGATTTCAGATATGAGACCGTGCAGTTTTAGGTCTTATATTTCTGAGATCTTCTTTTGTTTGTTTGGTCCGGTGCGATTTGGTTTTTTCCTGTATTTTATGCTCATTTAATCTCGCTGCGCGTTTTTAACACATTTAAGGAGTTCCTCGTGTTGAGAGGGGGTGGTGGGTGGGGGAAGGCAGAGCGACCACCACATCATCGATTATGTTGCTCTTTTTTCGAAGCGTTTCATTTCGCTGTCCGTCCCGCTGTCCATCTGCGACTCCCCCCTTACTCTGCCCCCTCTCGTTCTTTCAACCAATTTTTTCTTTAACTGCGCACTTTTTCTGGACCCTTGGAGGGTGT
The DNA here is from genome assembly GCF_016746245.2 of Drosophila santomea. Taxonomy (NCBI): domain Eukaryota; kingdom Metazoa; phylum Arthropoda; class Insecta; order Diptera; family Drosophilidae; genus Drosophila; species Drosophila santomea. Next base: position 16,044,397 of record NC_053018.2, read on the forward strand.
GGGGCGGCGGAACGGGGGGCGGGGGACAGACAATGGCCGAGACGAGCGGTGACTCGCTACCTGTCTTACACAAAATAAACGCACCAGGTCTCTGCCTGTCCCCTTGCTCTACACGGAGAGAAATAATGCCGAAATGCGTTTAAAAATAAATTTATAGTTTACTTTATTCAATCATGTAAAAAAGTTCATTTGATAAGTGTGTCTTATAAAGTCTTATAAAGAAATAAATTTTAAGATTCTTAAATAAAATCTAAGCAATCAAAAGCAATCAGAAATTTCTTAAAAAATATTTTACAAATTGTATACACATATCTCAAATATAAATTTCATATATTAAATTGTCTTAAAATTTACAAGCTTATATAATATTGGTATAAAAGCTGCGAATAGAATAAATACAAATGTAATTCGTTTAATGAAATGAGATGGGAGTCACATATTTTTTTTCTCACTGTACCTTCCTCCTTGATGTTTAATGTTTTCTCTGTCTTTGTAACATAATTTTTTTCCGTCCCTCTCTGTTTGTTTCCAGTTTGGAAACCCTTTAGGCGCTCATTGTCAGCTCAGGTTCTTCGATTCGGTTTTTTGTGTTTTCTGTTTTGTTTTTTTTGTTGAACGAAACCAGATAAAAAGCGAAAAAACGAGAAGTGAACAAACTGCCAGAGATATATGATTTCTTATTGTAAATCATGACATTTTGTTGCTTTTTGGCCCGGTAACTTGTCTCTTTTCTGGCTACCGTTTTGACGGTTACGCCGTGTTTGATTTGCGCCGGGTAAACGAACAGATGGACGGGAGGATCGGGCGTATTATTAACGCTATGCAATCAATCCATCCGAGAAATTAGGATGGGGCTGCTTTAGTTACAATTGCAAATATTTATTTATTTATTGAAATCTTTAAATATTTATTGAAATCTTTAAATATTAAATATTACAATCAATCGTAAAACAGGAATTGTACATCGTATATATTCATCGTTTATTAGTACATCGTTTATATTCATTACATAGTGGTAAAAATCTAGTATTAAACGTTCTATAAGACCAATGACACCTGAGCAGGTATCAAATGATCTCCGGACATCCGATAACACTTGCACGACATGTAATCTCTTTCTGATCGTAGTTTACCCTTATTATAGGGGATTATACATACTCATCGGAGCCAAGTAAGGCCCCTTTTAAATGGCCTTCTCTCAGTTTTATTCGTGCTATTTAAACTCTTTGAACCACTCAGCGGACCCTATCCTTTTGGTTCACAAATTACCCCAATTCAGGTGCCACGGGTAACCCCTTTTTCTTATTTTTCTTCTTATTTTCTTCTTAGGGGAAACTGAAACAAAATGTAAATAAAATGGCCACAAAAGGGGTATACTGACGAACAAAAATATGTTGCCCACGGCCAAGTTTCACTTTGACACCTAAAGTGTGCGCGCATACGCCCGATATGAGGAAAACCCCCATTTCCACACACACCACACCACACACCCCAACCCCCCAGTCGACATTTAACAAACCCCCTAACGCCGCCCTCCCACCCCCACCAGCTGCCCTTGATGGGGCGCCCCTGTTCGTTTATTTTAATTTTTTGTTCGCCTGCGCTTTCGTTTTTCAGAGAGCGAAAAAGAGGGATTTTCTGTTTTGGTTTTTCCTCCAGACAACAGGCAACATTTGCTGAAACCCCCGACTTTTCCGCTTTTCTGCTTTCCCGCCGACTTTTTTCTCTCCGGCCTCGCAGTTGGCTCAATGCTCAATAGGTCTTGCGCTTGATAGGTCAGTGACCCACTTGGATGCGTTGTTGTTATCCACCATCATCGCTATCATCGCGTTGCTAATAATAATGACGTTGGGATACGGCTGCGAATGACGTTTCTGCAGAAGGGTTAACATTGGCTATTTTGCATTTTAAAAGTTTATATTTAAATATTTACTTTAAATGGTTGTTTATTAAAAAGAATTTCGTAGAAATATATTATTATGTATTAGAAATATTAGGCACCTGCTGATAAACAAGCTTCTTTTATATACTTTGAATTTTGCAGAATTTCCTAAAAATAGATACAAACATCTAGAGTAAATTTTAGCATTAACATATTTGGGCTTAAAGGTTAGTATAAGAAAATATATTTTAAATAACAAATTAACGATAATTAGTATAAACAATATTATGGTGAATTTGATACCTCTATCATTTGGGTAACCTTTCCACTGGCTAAGTGCCACACTGTATGTCCAGCCCCCTTTTGGGGATGCGGTTGCGCCCCTTTACCCCCCACCACCGCCCCCCTTTTCAGCACAGCATCAAGTTCCCCACATCGTCATCATCGTGTTCTTCTCCCCCGATTTCTTCTCCTCCTTTTTTTTTTTTTAATTTTTGCCTTTTCCACAAAGTCAACGTTCTTGGCGTTTTCGCAGCTGCTCCGCTTTTGCCATTGCCTCTGAAAGGGGGAAAGAGACGGGCTGATGGGGTGGAAGAGGGACGGCGTATGCTGGGGGCGTCTGTATGGGTGTGTATCTGTGTGTGCTTGGAGCTGGCCAAGATTGCGGCACATGTGACGCTTTGGTCGCGTGCTGCCTTTCGCTCCTCATCTGCTCCTACTGGTTCTTCTTCTTTTTCCCTTCCATCATCTGCAGGGACTACTACACTCAACAAAAAGGTGACCAAAATGGATTAAAGGAATAAATACGGATTTTCTATTGTGTGTAACATTTGAGAAGTCTAGATATGAATGCATAATAAGTGTTTAATATATTTAATTTACAGAAATCAACTTAGGTAACTTTCTTTCTTTTTGGTGCACGCAACTGCTGCAGTTCGCTTCATTTGCAGCCACTGCAGTTGCGATTGCAATTGGCATGGGCGGCGGTGTGAAAGGGGGCTAGTGGCAGAGGGCGGGGGCGTGCTGCCTCTGCTCTTATCAAGAGCAGGTCATCGGGAGATGGCAGATGCTGATTGCAGGCGGGAGGGGGGCTCAGCAAAAGAAATGGGAAATGGGTGGCCATAGAAAGTGTAACTTCTTCAAGGGAATAATATTTATGCTGCTGGAAAAGCAAGCGAGTTCGAGGGGAAAACTGGAGCTCTAAATCAATAAATTGATAGGGGAGTGACATCCACATCCTGGAGACGCGCCATCGCACATCTACGATGGGCCTGGGGCCAGATCCCAAGTGTATATTTTATAGTCTCCCAATAAAAATGGTTACTAAGGAGATTCTTAAGACTCGCACAGAATATTACGTTAGATTTAAAGAACTTTGAATTAGTTTTGATATTACTAATTTGATATGATGATTTACTTTTAAATGATTATAAAATATATATGTATGTTAAATACGTAATTTTTCTAGAACCTCTTCTAGTTTTAAAGGATTTATTCTTCAATACTTTCAAGTTAAAATTTCCGTTAGTGGAAAATAAATTTGACTGTTGTACCTTAATAGAAACTAAACTATATTTACATTGAACGAATCTGTTTTGCATCTTACCCACAAAAATAGGAACTAGTTTGTATTTTCTATAATTAGTTATTAATAATCTAGACTATAACAATATTTAACAATATGAATAAAGTATTTACATATGTAAGTAAGTAGTTCCTAAGTTAATACGTAGATCTTTCTCTTTCACTCCTTGACTCTCCCTGTCCCTGTCTGCGCGTTAACTTTCCCGCTTAAGTGACGAACGCAAGCTCTTAATTTAACGGTAATTTGTGTAGAACAGTCTGCTGCGACTCCATCGTCCGTCTCGCTTCCACTTCCTGCTGTCCCGCTCTTCTGGGGCCGCTGCGCAGGCGCACAATTTACTGTTGTTTAGCCTCCTAATTGATTGCCATTGTTGTTGTTATTATTATTGTTGTTGTTGCTGCTGCCGACTGCTACTTAGGGCAAATATGAATTATTATTTATTTTTATTGAAGCGAACGGCGGCGTTTTCGTCACAATTTTTTGCGTAGCCAGCCAGAAATAATAGTAAACGCAAGCTGAGTGCAGAAATTTATTTGTTTTCATTGCTGTTGGTTGGGCTGCAGAAATTGTGTAATAAATAATTTACGCTCGCTTTTGCAGCGTGCCACATAATCATATTCAATAATAATAAAAGCAACAGCAAAATGGGCTGGGCCCCAGTTAAGGGGGTTGCCCACCAGAGCGAGCGGGACGGACAGAGTGGAGCTTGTTTGGGTCGCTGACCCAGAAATGTCAAACAGGGAAGTCTTTTAATTTGTATTTGTATTTCTCCATACTCCATTTGATTTGGCTCTATCGCGTGGAGAGTTGATTTGTGGGACTTCTGTTGTGATAGGACTGGAGACTTTTTAAGTGTTCTCAGACTCGGAAATTCGGAATCTATCTAAAGATACTTTTTATCTTACTTTCGTTTTGTAGGTCATTTTTATAAATTTTATATTATAACAATATTACTCGCCTATGGTTGAAATATATACATTTATTTAATTTAGTTTCTATAGCAAAATATATATTGGTATAAATAAATATCTTAAAAATTACACAGAAGCTTTAAGCTAGACAACTTCTTTAAAAAAGTATTGAATATAGCGCTACTGACTTTAACTTTATGCTGCTGAAAACTGCGTGCTATCGGAATTATAACACGCCAACGGTGCTTTCAGTTGATTTCATCAGCACCGTTCAAAACACTGTTATCTGAAAACCCCTCCCATTTTTTAAATGGCCTGATCAATCGAGCATTTTCAAAACACCCCCACCCACCCGCTCGCAAAGCGGCACATTAGTGTTTATTTTGCTTTTTCTGGACACTGACAGCCAATTCGACGACACATTGCACTCATATTACGCTTAATCAGTTTCGTATCCAAATATTTTGTATTTATTTTGCACTGCCTCGAGTAATTGGAGTTGCAAACGGGAAAGACATACAAATAATATAATAAAATCCCGATCTAAAAACACAAGCAAAGCTGAGAGAAAACAAAGAATAAATCACAAAAATCGAGCCCCTTTTCTGATTAATCCCTGTTTGCACTCCCCCTCCTACTTTTGTTCTCTTTGCTTTGGACTTCTTCGCTTGTTGCATGCTCGCTCATGTTCATGTTTTTTATGCTGTTTTGTGCAAGAGTGTGCTTGAATTTCGTCATCTGAGGAAATCCTTGCATAATGTACAAATGTATCTCTTCAAGTCGTCGTTAGCTTATCGTTATCGCACTTTATCGGCATATTTTTGACCTCAATTTTTCGTTTCTTATTAAATTAAAAAAGTTTGTATAATGTACATAAAAAAAAGTATCATGTTGGGCTGAAAGCCTTTTAATCTTTGAGTTTGAAGTAATCACTCAAGGGATTCAAACAAGTTACTATCTTTGTATGTACTATGTACTAATGTATATTAAAACTAAATTAAATGGCGGTACATTTCTTACAGATTTTAGGACGGACCTCTTTTATTTTGAAATCTGAGCTATTAAACTATAATCTAAATTGTTTTCAATTAGATTACGAACATTTTATAATCCTACAGTATTAAAATACGTAAATACAAACTACATTCATACATACATATGTATGTACATACATATGTAGATAAAAAGATAATAAATGGCCGTTGTAAACATTAAATATTATCCATATAATTAACCATATTATCCATTAAATTAAGAGCCTAGAAGTGTTTTACGCGTATTTCGTAATATTTTTCAAGCGTTTTGGCGCGCAAAGTTGGGAGTGAAAGAGAAGGAACTAGAGAGTAAAAAGGAGAGGAAAAAGCCAGTTTGTGTGTTGTGTGGGTGGGAGAGGGGAAGATGCAGGGGAAGACAAGAGTAAGAGCGAAAACTGGTTTTTCATGTTGCACAGTCAATTTTTGATATATGGTGAAATTGATTAAATATAGCCAACATCCAAATATATATAGATAAAACATTAAGAAATGTTTTTTATGAATATCGGTATCTTCAACTGAAAAGTCTATAACATTGTTCCAATACCCAAATAAATACAATTATTAAATACAATTTACAAACCACTAACCATTGTCAGCATAAACATTTTACCAATAAAAACGGAGCTTAAAGATCACAATATTTCATCATATTGTTGTTCCTTAAATTTAGGTATTTTCAAAATAAAATAATTAAATAATATAAAATACTGAAGATCTCTTTCTCATTATTTAAGTATTTAAGAATCTGAAAATTTAATCAAACTTTGTCTAAATAACTCCTCTTTTTCTACTACATTTTGCACTTTTTTATCCGCTCATAGAACATACTTCCATTTCTCATACTCTTTCTACTCCGGTTTTAAGGCCTCTTAAAAACGCTTTGCTCTCCGCTCTCTTTTTTAAGCAAAATAAAAATCAAAACCGAAAAGCAAGAGCAAAATGCAAGAACAACAACCACAAGCCAAGAGCGTTGTACAATTGCAGTTTTTGTTTTGCTTTGACGTTCGCTGGGCAGCGCAGTCGGCTGACTTTTCTTCTTCTGAATTTACCTGCTCAACAAGATCTTTGTGTACCCACACATGCACACGCACACAGCCCACTCACTCTCAGTTGAAACGAGAAAGAACTTTTATTTGACAGTACCAACGCTTTCATACCCTTCTCATTAGCTGTGAATCTTTATATGTATAAAAATATAAAATATTGCTTTTTGGCTATGAGTGCGATATAAAAATATTTCTGCACTATTTTCAATATGTGAAAAAGAATCAATTAAATTTTTATGATATTAAAATCCTAGTTATTTTAAATATGCTCCTTGATATCCGCAAGATGCACTTTATAAGAGAACGAGTAAACTCTTCCTCACTCGGCTATTAAAGGGTACTCAAAGAGCGGGATTTTTTTAATACTTTTTCTCTCGTGTGTCCCCACCCCCTCCCCCTTTCACAACTACCTGCATGCATGTGCATGTGCAGCAGCGGGAGCGAGAGAGATTGAGATTGCACTGGCTGCGGCCTACGTTGCGCGCCTACGCCGCCGCTCTGCCGACGTCGCGGTAGAGGCGCTGTTGCCGTAGTTTGAGGCTCCAGTGCGAACAGTTCATTTTTAGCCGCGGAGCCAGTAAGACGTGTTTCCTGCCCTCATTCTTTGAGTCTGCGACACGTTTTAAGTGCTCTTCCCCAATTGACAACAGCAATAGCAAAGAATAAAAAACAAAACGAAGTAAAAAAAAATAAAAATCATCGTGACAAAAATTGTTTGTGTTTTTAAATCAGTTCTAAACACGAAAAAGCTTGATGAAAAACGCAGAAGAATCCGAAAAACTAACTGAACGAGCGAAAACTTGACTTGAGTGTTGTTTGACAAATCAAGAAAGATAAAAAACACACCATAACAAAAAAACTGCACGAAAAATGAAAAAGTTTCTAATATTCAAAATCTTGCACAAGAAATACAAAATCAATTAAAGTGAACTCTAACCGAAAGTTTTACAAAAAATAAAAAGCAAAACAAACCAGCGAAGAACAATCAGAAGAAGAGCAAAGTGCCAACAAAGTGCAGGAAGGAAGGAAGCGGATAAGGACAAAAAGGAAGCCAGCACACACACACACACACACATACAAACACACACCCGCACAATGGCCGTGCCCTTTTATTTGCCCGAGGGCGGCGCCGATGACGTAGCGTCGAGTTCATCGGGAGCCTCGGGCAACTCCTCCCCCCACAACCACCCACTCCCCTCGAGCGCATCCTCCTCCGTCTCCTCCTCGGGCGTGTCCTCGGCCTCCGCCTCCTCGGCCTCGTCATCGTCTTCGTCCTCCGCATCCTCGGACGGCGCCAGCAGCGCCGCCTCGCAATCGCCGAACACCACCACCTCGTCGGCCACGCAGACGCCGATGCAGTCTCCACTGCCCACCGACCAGGTGCTGTACGCCCTCTACGAGTGGGTCAGGATGTACCAGAGCCAGCAGAGCGGTAAGTCTACAAAGATCTCAATTCTCCACTCTTAAGCACCTTAGAATTGAGTGGTTAGAAAGGATTGTAAATCCGTTGACCTCAAATACATTTATAGATACTTACAAAAAGGGGAATATTAGCAGGAATTTACGTTACATATACGGTGTTTTTACTTGCAAAATGTAAAGGAAGTTGCCTCTTGTTTTCTTAATCTTTTTAATGCCCAGAATAACAAATATTTACAAAATATAAACAAATGCACGAGAAAGCTGTGGCATAAAAAAGCGATCGTTTTTTGATACTTGTATTTGAAATTTAAGAATTTGTTGATTTATTTTTTTTAATTTACAAAAGTAAACCGGCAGTGGCGATTCACACTTTTATTTTTTAACTGCCCGGAAAAAGCTGCAAAAGTCAACGTGTGTTTTTCTTCGTCACTAATAAAAACGGTTCCAAAAAGTTACCTTAAACTGTTCATATATTTTCAAAAATGCTTAGAAACTATCGAAGGATATATGGACAAAAAACTTATTGCTTGTCTATTTTATACAAGACTACCAATCGATTCTGATAAAATAATTATAAATTGATTAGGTTCAAAATATTTCGTGATGATTGCTTTTTAAAACGAATATGGCAGTCAAAGCTCCTAAGAACAATTCTGGTCAGAGGGTGGCTCTCATTTTTAAATGGGTCAGCAATTAGCCAAGTTGTAACGTTATTTGTTAACTGCTTCAGTTCCCCTTGTGCAAGTTTCACTTTTCAAGGTTGTTGACTCATCCAGTTTCGAGTAACTGCGTCAACTGCGTCCAGGTTGTTTTTGTTTTCTTTTACCCAGTTTTTTTTCATGTATTTTGTGTATGGTCAGCACTTTGTCAGCTTATCAGGGCAAAAAAAAATAAAAAAAAAAGTCCGAGCGGAAGGCAAATTACTCGGCCACATTCGAAAGGAAGCCGAAAAAAAGCGGTAATTCAATAAAAATTAATCGAACAAGTTCAAAAAGGGGAAAATTGAAAAGTAATTGAGAAGTTTCGATTGGGGTGGGGAGCTGGGCAAATAAACGAAGTCACAAAAATGCAAAAAAAACAAACATGTAAGGGAATTACTGGATCAAGTTTCAATGAATAACTTGATAGATAAGAAATACTCGACATTCAGGCGCAAGTATTGATCTTACAAAGCAAATCTTCTCATGTTATTCACATTTCTTCATAAATGTTATACATTAGCGGCACTTGAAAATAAAGTCGTAATAGCGGTAACTAGCTCGATAAATCACTTTAAGATGGATTTCCCTCGTTCAAAATCACCCAAACTAGGCTTATAAATCTCCCACCAACCACGACTTCAATCTGTTAGTGTGCTAAGCTCTCAGAAAGAAACAGCTATACAGATGCAAGACAACTGCCAAGTTGGCTGTCATGCGATATTGGCCGTATATCTGGGCAAAAATTGGGCGTGTGCTGGACTGCTGGACCAGCAAGAAAATAAAGACCTGGCTAAAACCAGGGGAACACAACAAACCAATGGCAATAAAACAGAGCTGGGAGCACAGAGCTAAGCACGTTTAATTGGCACGCGCCAAACTCGAGTCGAATGTCTTACTTTTGAGACTTTTGGGCGAGTGTGTGCCTGTGTATCTGAGTATCTGCAAGATATCTATCTCGAGCGTAGAGCTCGTATGTCTTACCACTCGACTAACCCAAATTATTAAACGCCATTTGACCTTAGGCAACAAGTTTTCCAGTTTGCCAATTTTCCAAAGGGGGCCAAACGGGTTGAGGGTGTGGGCCATTTGCAAAGTGTTTGACTTAACGGTTGTTTAAGTAGCTTTTGTGCTCGGCCACGTTGAGTGCGGTCAGTTTTCATTGTTTTTCTTTTTTTGCGCGCGCGCGCTTTTCATGTTTACTTTGCGGTTTTTCATTCGCGTTCCTTAATTTTGTGTTGCCTTTGCATAATAGATTTTGTCGCTGTCGATGATTGCCAGCTGCGCTCTTTGGTTCCACCGAACAGCCGAATTGTTATTTTATAGTATTTTGCTGTTTTATTTGGTTTGTTACCTTTGTTGCTGTCAGCAACAGTTGGTCAAAAGAAAAAACAGCGTTCCCTTCTCGGACTTTGAGTGAGTCACGTTTGGGCGTTTCAATCATTTTTCGTCTATAATATAATTTAAAGATATTTGTTGACTTGCGAAAACTGACGTCAAGTAAATATGCAAATGCAAAGAAAACATAACTTTTGAAGTAGGCTCTGAATACGAAAGTTTCCCTTCAAAAGTGGTGTTCCATCCTTATTTCATTTTCTCGAACTACATCTACATCTACCTACTCATCGCATGCCGATCATGTGCTTCAGTTAGCCAATCAAGAGGATAATTTATCTAATCGTGACACATCCCAAAACTAGTGAACAATGCTTAAAGCCCTTGAAACGAGAAAGGGATAAACTGTAGTTAACCAAGAAGCGAGAACCCTTGTTCCTGGTTTCCCCAGCTTTGCAATGCTCTTATATGTACACATACATATATGCAAGGCAGAAAATCACGGAATACTTTTAGCCACAAACGCGCTTAGTCATCAGCCAGCTATCAACCCTAAAAGCCTAAAAATGCGAGGCGCAAACAACCCCGACAAAAATTCCTAAATACCAACAGAGCTTTTCCCTACCAAAGGCAAAAAATGCGGCAGGGAGCCTTTTGTTTTCGGGAGAGGATTAAGCATCCAAAGCCCACCCTGCATCCCATACCGAATGACGCCCAACAAAAGGTGCAATGACAGCAGTGGTTCCCTGATCAGAGATGGGAATAGGTACTTTTTATTTGTTAGGTACTTGAATGGATATTAAAAACATTCATATTAAAGAAAGTCTAGACCTATAAACGTTATTAGGGAATGTGCAGTTAGTCGGACTATTACGGTTTAGGTTCAACCTTAAGTTTTTAACCTAGATTGTTTTTGTTATAGTTAGCAATGGGTACCTAGGTACAGTGCGGAGTACAAAACGGCTGCCCACAACTGTTCCCACCGTGCCCCACTACCCTTTTGGTCGCTCTGCTTTGGCTTGCAAATTCGCATCATTCGCTTGGCTTGGGCTTGTTTTTTGCTGTTGCCAACAGCTGTTCTGCTGCTAGGCGTTGTTTTTCACTGCCGGCGTCTCTGCCGCACTTGACATTTTCAACCATTTTGTTTTGCTCGGCAACTTCGTGGATGCCGCTGCCGAAGCTAACGGTAAAAGAGGCGCCATAATGGCGGCAAAAATGGCGACTCCTGCCGCATCCTGCCTGGCAACAAAGCACAGCTGACTGCTGCGCAGATAGAGCGAGAGGGAGATATGCCAGGAGAAAGAGAGGGAGCGCATGGGCTCCGATTAACCGCAAGTTTTGAACTCCTCTTTTTCGCCGTAGAGAATCCCATAGGGGGCAGGAAAATGGGAGGAGGGTTGCACAGGAGGATTTTCCTCCGCTTTTCATCATCGTCATTTCCATCTCGATTTGTTTGGCCTGTTGCCAAGCTGATTTATACGTAGAGACAAGGCTTTTTTTTTGCATATTTTACACTGCTTTTTCTGTTTCTCTCTCTGCTTGCTTTATTTAAATTTTTTCATTTGTCGTTGTTATTACGGCTTTGCCTTTACATTGACCGTGATTTTCGGCTTCCTTCTTGTTTTGTTTTGGATTTGTTTATTTTATTTATTTTACCCTTACAAATACATACAGATGTAGCTTTTTATTGAGATGCGTCGTCTGTAATTGTTACATTTCGTTTATGTTTTATATTGTCTTACAGCTCAGTTTTTATGATTTTACTGCTTTCATAAAGTTGATGAGCTGCCCCAAGCAGCTGCGACAAATCGAATCGGAAGTCTTTACTCAAAAATGATTTGCTCATAAAAGTTGATAGTAGGTTGTGAACAAAGAACTGGTTAAAACAGATGTGGAACACAATTTCCATCTTACGACAAAAGTTTGGAAAAAATTCCTTTCTTAATAATACATTTCCTAAACGGTATACCACTTATTTTATAAGTATGTTGGATTGTCAAATATTTCCACCTATTATATCATTTCTTTTTATACAAATTTATAGTCAATCGTGGTTTTCGTAATTACGCAAGGTTTCTACAGATTTTTCAAACTATTTAGCCTGTCAGCTAGGATTAAAAATCACATCTCCAGTTTGTTTACATTTCACACCACTCAGCGCAATGAACTTTACACATTTTTCAAGTTTAAATGCCCGCCAGGCACTTTGCCTAATAAGAAAAAATATTACCTGAATGCGAATATAAACTTGACACTTTTGAGCCACTATAAGCGACGCCAGTCTGCCAGGATCCCTAAGTTGGCTTTTGATTAAGTCTCCGCTGAGGCCGTGCTAAATTGTTTGCACTGAGGCGTTCGGGTTAAGTTCGGGGGCGGTGGGGGGTTAGGGATAGAACGTGCTCAAGTTTTTGTTATGAAATTGAGCCTAGACAAGCTGGGCAAAACCCCCATCTGCGCTGACATCTCGACTCCTTTTCAGGAACTAAGGACAATGCAAATTGTGCGACACGCTCAAGGCAGAAGTGGAAAAGGATATGTATCAAAAGGCGGAAAACTAAGAACAGGATACACTCCACTCCTCGGCACAAAAACAGACGGCAGACATCATACCTGGCTACTTGTTATAATTGGCAAGCTGGCAAAGGCTCCAGACACCAGTTAACTTTCAAATTTTCCTCGCGATGAGCCAGCTCTCAAAGGAACATTCGTTGAAGGTGTTCTCCGATTCCCAAAGGGAAAATGTTGCCTCGCGTTTTCCTTTGAAATTTTTAAAGAGCGCTGGGAGATCATGTTTAAAAGCTTAAACTAGGCAGAATAGTGGTTAATAGTGATATATTTAATAGCGTTGAATATACATTTTGTATATTATTTTTAACAAAAACATTTGTATTTTTTTTAAACCTCGATTCTTAATATTCAACAATTGTATTTTTTTTAAACCTCGATTCTTAATGTTCAACAGTATAAATAAAATACTGAAATATGAACTCTGTTTAGAGCCCCTCCTATTTGTCTGCTGCACGAGTTGAGTATCAATATCAACTTATTTGATAAACAAATCGAATGCGCTTACTAAAAGTGCAAACAAAGTGCCAAACGACAATTAAATCAACAAATAAGCTCGTGTAATTGTGTACGCCAAAGCCAGTCGGTGGGTGGGTGTTTCGGTGGCGCGGTGGATCGGTGGGTTTGTGTGTCGGTGGGTTGGTGGGTTGGTGGGGCACATCGGTGGATCGAGTATAGATAACCCTACGGGCACGCAAGCTCCGAGTGGTTGTGGATTGGATGACGCAGCGAAGACAGCCAGTCTGGCCCAGTCGCATATGCAATTCCCATTCATTTATTAATAACTTTTTGCCGCTGCTGTTGAGACGTGCAGTTTGCCGTTTTGCGGCTGCAGTTTTGCTTTTTTTCTCTCTTTTTAATTATTTTAATTGCGTTGCATCTGATCGAATGCTGGCGTACTGTTTTATTTATTGTTTAATTGTAATTTTCGCATTTACGTTGTTAATTGCAGCGTGGTGCTGGGAGGAGATTCGGTTTAATCAACTGCTAAATGCATTTTGCTGTTGCAAAGGCTTAAAATTTGCTTAAGTGGTGGTGGCATTTAAGCCATAGTTTAGTGCGGAAGTTCGCAGAACATACATACTATTGTATACGCAGGCTATTGTTTATGGTTTTCACAAATAAGAAATCATGAGCAATTTACTGATAACTAATAATCTAATTTTATTACTAAAACTCAGAACTTCTCGAAATTCCAATTCCAATTCCAGTGTAGAACATTTTCTTTAAGACTTTTTTATACTTCTTTGATCCTTCTTCAAGCTGATTCAGCTAGTTATATTTTACTGTTTTCCCAAACCATTATTAAACGCTCCTCTTGGTCACAAAACACATGCTCGCCATTTTCTGGAAAATCCTTTGGATCCCGGAAAATATGCAAACAACTGCAAAGACCAACGACTTGTGTTTCGCTCAGTTTCCTGTCAATCGATGTGCATCGTATAAGTTCCTTGGGAATAGCGTCTTATGCCTGATTTTCCTTTGGCTTTTTATAGCCTTTTAAGCTGTTTTCCTTTTGTTGTGTGGAGTGAAGAGAGGAAATTGAAAAATTGCATTTGTCTGTCGCTGATAAAATATTGAGCAGCTTGCACATTCTCCCTGGTTTTAGCTGGGCTGTCGTGATAAGCGTTTGAGCTATTTCCAGAAAAAGCTCTCATGGAGATTGGCAAAGAATGAAAATGCGACGTGGGTGGGAGAATTTCGGAATTCCATTCAGCTGTCCCTCAAAGGGTTTCCTCATTCCTTAAAGTCGCCTCATCCAACGGTTCTTAATTCCTGGAATATTTAATTAAATTCTTGCATATTAGCTTTATGTTGGCTTCAATTGCTCGCGTGTTTGCTGGCCCCGTTTTCTTTATATTCATTATATTACAACCTTGCTGCGAGAAGATTAAAAATATTTTAAACGCTTTGAGATGCGAACATAACTGGACTGCGTTGGATCATCAAAGCCTAGATTTATAATTGCCGACGATATGGGACTTAATATCTTCATAGACTTGACCTTTGTTTTTATTATCGAGCATTTCTGCTGACTGAGTGAGTTGCGATTGTATTTGAAATTGTATTTGTATTCTTGGATTGCCGCAAGATGGATGCATGAATTTGATTCAATCGGGATTTGCCAAATTATCAAACAAAGAAACTTTCTCCTCGCCATCGCGACATTACGCAAGTTAATTAAATTGCCATGGTAAGAATCATCCTTACAACATCTCACGAGAACTTTCTCCTTCTGTTCACATGAATCATTTGACATTTCCAAATTTGTCATTAGCTTCCGCATATTTTTCACCTCTCTCTTTTGGATATTTCCTTATTTCAAAAACTTCTCGCATTCCACAAATGGCTAATTAGCGGCTTACCGAAATTGGCCATTAACAGCGGGATCTGATCTGTAGATTGAGACTCGTACATAGATCGACACCTGATTGACATGCAGTTCGAGACAAAAACTGATCGAATTGTGCAAAAAGCCAAAAAAGGCATTTGTAAAACAATCTTTTGTCATATATAGAAAAGCCAGAACACAGAGATTCTTAATCAGGAGTCGAGGCATTGTTTTCGGAATTCTCTTCCAATTTCCTGAAGATCAATTAATTAGTCACTTGCCTTGGCCATGAGCAATTTTACCGTTCGATTGTGCGGGGAAAACATCCGCAGCTGTTGCCTAATTAAATCGAGGTGACAGACGATCAGACGATCAAGTGAAACTCGAGTTGACCAACCAAATTAGTAATCTCGCATCGTGACAGACGACAAATCGCCTTAAATGAACGACTTCGACTTCAAATGTAATTTTTGTGGGATTTTTATTTACTGTTTTTGGTTGTGGTTTCAGCTCATTGTGCTTCCTCTTCGTGTGTGGGCGTTATGTGGTAACTGTAAAATGAGTTTACACACATTTTTTGGCCAACTTATTCAGCACTCCGAGGGGCATAGCATTTTGTAATCTGGGACTTTGCTTAACCCCAAGTTGGAGTTCGGTGTGGAGTGTTTCTTTGTTCTGTCATCTTGAGCTTGTTTCGGATTCGGTTCTGGTTTTCATTTTTTAAATTTTAAATTAAATATTCATCAATAAATGTCAATGTCAAGTGAAGTTGCCGCTTGCTTTCGAGAGGTTTCGAGATTTTGGGAGAAGAGATTGCAATTTGTGATGGCAAAAAGGAAACATGAGATTATTCGCTGAATCCAAGTAGGATTTATTCGTGACGTTGTGTTTCAATGTTGTTTACTTCGCAGATAGATTGAAGATAACACTTTATCTTTGATGATTTCTGTGTCAGTTTCAACTGGAGTTCAAGCTTACATATGTTCTTAAAAAACAAATTAGATGGTTTTTGAGTTCAAATTTTAAAGCTGTCAATTATCTATGTTCTACTTTTAATAAGGTAGATTAATAATGATTTAATATAAGTAATTTTATTATAAACAGAAATTCCGCTCCTCAGGTCAGGTTGTTAAGCACAACTTCCTTCCTATATCGCAGCTTGTCAATAACTTCCTCCCCCGATATCTGGTCGATCCATACGGCATTTCCCATTCCGTTCCACTGACCAAGTTATAGAACCCGCACTTTGCAAACTCGTTTAGCCCCCGATACCGATTTTGATTCCGATTCCTAAGTGCGACGCAATTGTTCGAGTTGGACTGCTGGAGATACGAGCACTCGAGCCCGTACTCGTATTTATTCATACTCACCCGTGCAGTGCGGTGACTCTAGTATATTTTTATGTGTAGTTTTCTTACACATTTTTTCCTTTTTTTTTGCATTTAGTCAGCACTTCAAGGTTATAATGAGCAACATATGCTGCGGGTTCCAGCGGGCCAGCCAGCAAACTGCAACTGCAACTGCAAATGCAATCAACTGCAAAGGCACAACTAAAAATGCATTTCAACGTTGCCGACGACGATTTGTTCTTTTGTGTGGCAACTAAAGCGAGGCATTTTTCACGTTTTTCCGCTGCCTCCGAGCTGTTCTTGAGCTTTTTCTGAGGCGTTCTGCTTAGTTAAACTTTTGCCTGATTGATGTTTGTCAGCTGCTGCCCAGCGGCCTTAGAAACGGTTGCAACATCGCCTAGAACCGATGGTGAATTAAAGTGAATTATACACATAATTGCATTTTTTTCAGTCCCCGTTGTTATGTCCAGATGCGACTGGCACTCGTAATTCAATTAAACATTTTGCCCATATTGTCGCCCGTGGAAATATGTATAAGCGAGTGCAGTGCAGCAGTTCGAATAAAAACAATACTCCTAACAATTGGTCACGTTTCGTCACCAACAACTGCAGTGCTAACAACTACTGCATCGCCCGCCTTGTTTTTCCGCCAGGAAAAGCCACCCAACATTTCAAATATATCACAGAAATCGGAAAGTAGTATTCCACTGGAAGACTACTGACAAGAACATAAATTTTCCCACACAATGCGTGACTCAATTAAATAAACACTTATCTTTATGGGGTGCAACATGTACGAATTTATTCAGCGATCAGAAGAAAAAGTCTTATCATATCATTTTCACAATTATTTTCTGCGAAATAATGACTAAAAACATACGCCATTGTTAACAAAGTTTAACAACGTTTTGTTCTAATCTAAGATTACATCACAAGTTAGTAATCCATGGAAAAATGCGTTATCTGATCACTTAGATAATTTTAATTAACACTTACAGCTTGTGCCAGTACTTAATAAAAATATATCAAATGTAAACGAGAAAGCAAAGGAATTGTGAGATAAATAACTATTCACATTATTTGCAATTTGTAGTAACATTTTTATCGGGCTCTGGCTTTGTCCATAGCTATTCAATTTCATACGGGGAGAAAAGCTAATTCAAATTACTATAAAATTATCTATATCAAGACATATTTGGGAATTTAAAAAATATATGGCAGCATATCGAGAAAAAAGAAGATGAGCAGAATACATAGACTGGACATACGTGAATATATTTTCCACTCGATGGTATTTTTCCGTGTGTACCAAACATCGTCATTGCATGGCTAGTTATATAAGTTGGCCAGGCAGTAATGATCCCTGCCGTTGGCTTCGCTTCGTTTCTGAGGCTGAAGCTGATGCTGAAGCAAAAGCTGGCAGATTTTCAAGGTTAAAAGCGACTTTACGATGGCGCGCGGTGAGCGCACGTGAGGTGCCTCAGCTGCTAGCCAGCAAACTACATACATAGCAAACTAGTTTCAAATGCCTGGCAGTATCTTACAGATACAGATGGTAAGGCTGCGGCAAGGAGTGGCTCTTTCAACTCGCTTCGCTTCGTCTCGGTTCGCTTCGGTTTCGTTTGCTTTGGTTCGGATCTTGGCCCGCAATTAAATACAGATTTTTTGCGCTCTTGCAACTGCAACTGAAACTGCAAATGCAACAGCTGTGGGCTCGTTTCGATTCGATTCGAGTTCAAGGCTAATGGGTCAAATTGCAAATTAGTCGCCTGCAGGTTGACAGTGAGTGACATTATTGTGTATCTGCACACTGACCACCGACATTGCAAAGCGGCTGAAAGACAGACACAGGCACACAGACGGATGGATGGATGTATCGGCTAGATTGTCGGGCATTCCCTGCGGTCAATTATCGTTCTTGCTGGCTGCTAATCGGAAAGATACACGTACTTCTGCCGCCGGCTGCTGGCGATTTGTATAAATTTTGCATTACAATCAATCATTTGTCGCTGGCCAATGGCTTTTTAAGTGAATAAACATTAAGAAATCATACAGATGAAAATGTACACCCAACTAACTAATGGGGAGCTCACAATTTATGCGCATACCAAGTGGCCAGCTTGGCAGCGCATTTACCTATCAACGCTTTTGTTGTCGATTTGCATGAAATCGCAAGTAAAAATATCAGGGAGGAGAATACAAAAATTGAAATACAACTGGAAGTCAAATAGCAGATACAGATACGCTTCTCGTTACATGCATAAATGATGCTAAGCTGGAAGATTTCGTTGGCAGATACAGATACTTTTCAAGTTGGGCCACTCAAGTAGACCCTCTTGGCAATGTTAGCTAGATATACAAAGCAAAAAAAGAAAAACGAAAATACTTTGGGCCAAGAGAGGACGAGAATTGGCAATGACGTGTAAACAACTCGGATACAAATGTATCTTCAGGCGGCTTATAAGATACTTAAGGCTGCGAATAACTTGAGTATTAGTGGCCATTGTTTATGGATATGTATCAGAAGTGAAATATGTCGACAAAGTGGTGTATTTAGGAAGTTTAATGGTATTTGTTGGATGTCTCTTTAAATATTCAATATAAATTTATGATGCAAGCCTTTAAATGGATAGTTTTATTGTTAAATAAGCCACATTACTTAATTAAGGGCCTTGGAGCAAAGGCAGCCGAAAGCCATTAAAAATTGCAACGATCCAGTTTACAAACTTAAGGTGCATTTATCTTAAAAACAGCATTATGTGGTTTCCTGCTGCACCGGCAGAAGATATTTTATTTTATTGCGCACTGAAGCCTGTAACTGGTAGGGGCTACCAGATCGTTTTATGGGTGGTTTTATGATCAGAGAGGACTTGCCATAATTGCGGCGGGCCTTACAGTAAGTTGGCTAAGTGGCAGTTGGCCAGACAATGGGATTGGCAGCGCCCCGACCTTAGACACTTCCCTACATTGTCACTGAGTCAAGTTGACTTGATTTCAGACCCGGCCAATGCCGCCTTTGTTTACCTTATCCATTGTTGGCTGATCTTTATTACAGGTATACGTAAGCGAACTGTACATCATCAAAAATATTTTAAAGACTTTGTTTAGTTAGTTTGATTTCCTTATTGAGTGCCCACTGTATTTAAATTGTTATTCGCTTAAATTTCGTTGCAGCCCCGCAAATCTTCCAGTATCCGCCGCCGCCAAGCCCCTCTTGCAATTTCACGGGCGGCGATGTGTTCTTTCCGCACGGCCACCCGAATCCGAATCCGAACTCGAATCCCCACCCGCGCACCCCCCGCACCAGCGTGAGCTTCTCCTCCGGCGAGGAGTACAACTTCTTCCGGCAGCAGCAGCCGCAGCCACATCCGTCGTATCCGGCGCCATCGACACCGCAGCCAATGCCACCGCAGTCAGCGCCGCCGATGCACTGCAGCCACAGCTACCCGCAGCAGTCGGCGCACATGATGCCACACCACTCCGCTCCCTTCGGGATGGGCGGCACCTACTACGCCGCCTACACGCCGCCACCCACTCCGAACACAGCCAGCGCAGGCACCTCCAGCTCATCGGCGGCCTTCGGGTGGCACGGCCACCTCCACAGCCCCCTCACATCGACCTCCACGCCCTTATCGGCGCCAGTGGCGCCCAAGATGCGCCTGCAGCGCAGCCAGTCGGATGCGGCCAGACGGTGAGTAGCCAGCGATGCAGGGTGCCACAAGATACACTGCCTGGGTGGTGCGAATCTAATGAAACTGGAATTCAGATTCGGATCGATTGGCCTCCAGAATGAGACGGGAAAGTTCCGACACCATGATGAGCACATGCCATTTAGACCAACATGAATGTATATGCAATACATTCTACTTAGAGATAAATATAAACTTGGCTACTTGAATTTACTCAAGAAAGAATCCATAACGAACTCTTGTTTATGATACAAACAGTTAAATTCATTGCCATTGATATTCAATTATTACTCCCAATGCATTCCACATACAGACACATCTTGAATAAAAGTACACGGCGGGCTGTGAAATTAATTTAAACTGAAGTACCAAGATAGCAAGATTATTCATCACAATCTCGACACCTTTCGCCCCCTTTGCCAATTCCCATGACACAACGCCAAGTTTTTAATTAATGAAATCGCAAAGTTGTCGCTGGATTATGCGCACACACAAGTAGCAGCATATAGTGCTATACAATCCCCAACCCGAATCCGAATCCGAATCTGAATCAGAATCCGAACCGACTGATAATTGCTTATGACGTTCCCAAGTCAACCATCTACATACATACATATATGTGCAGCGATATTTATAGTGCCCATTATGCGTCTCTTCCCACAGCAAGCGATTGACCTCGACGGGCGAGGATGAGCGCGAGTACCAGAGCGATCATGAGGCCACTTGGGACGAGTTTGGCGATCGCTACGACAACTTTACGGCCGGCCGGGAGCGTCTGCAGGAGTTCAATGGACGTATCCCGCCCCGGAAGAAGAAGAGCTCCAATAGCCACTCCACCAGCAGCAATAATCCAGTCTGCCATACCGACAGCCAGCCGGACAATGCCTCCCAAGCGGAGAGCGGTGCCACCAATGGCCACATCAGTCAGCAGCGACAGGTGGAGCGGGAGCGGGAACGGCAGAAGGCGAAGGCAGAGAAGAAGGTAAGAAGACTATCCTAGCTATACTAGAATGCATTATGCATAAGGGTTAAGGGGTATTCTCGATTCGCATCACTACCCAAAACGAGCTAATCTGTACTCCTTCCCAACTAAATCTTATGTTCAATAAACTTGCGATCTGCATCGCCTTTCAGGGATACTCTTATCAAACTTTGATACAGAAACTACGTGCAACTGAAAACATGTTATTCATACAATTTGTTGTTAGTAGTTACAATTGCTAGAAATTCCAAAAGAGCTATCTATACCTAAAGAGAGCTATTACCTAAAAATATTTCATATAGACAGGCCCCTTATATGCTAAAGTCCCCCAAATACCATCCAGCAATTAGAATAACAAGAGGATCTGAGTTGGGGAGTTCATTAACTCGGGACTTCACACATCTGCCAGCAGTTCGTGCCTCCAAAGCCGCGGCACGTGGCAAACATTTTTCAAAGGCTCAACTAGAGAGTAGTGCTAAAAATACGCGGCAAGGAATGACAAATTGCCTTACGCGAAAGGAGTCGCAGATTCGGATGCAGATACGATACGAGCTGCAAATGTATCTGTATTTAGTGGAGTGCGGCCCGGGCATGTATAACACTTTTGCACATGCTAAATGTGCGATAAAAATTAATTGCGCAGTGCGGAGTGAAAGAGTCGCTCTTGTCACTTGTCTCCGCTTTATGTTAATCAAGGCAGGCGCCTTCATATAGCCACATGTGCCCCTCCCCACTCTCCTCACCACTCCCCCCCTTATTAAGTCGAGCCTTTGTGTATCGGCCCTCATTGAGCTCACTTTTTTACGCGTCGCGTTTTTTAGTTTTAGTTTCTTGCGCGTTTGCCTGCGCAGTTGAAAGAAATGCAAACTTGAAGAAATTCAATCGCAATCGCATGACACACACATTGACTCAGACCTGATACCACCATTTCCAGTCCAGTTCAGTCCTACATTGCACACTTGTATACAACATATATTATTCCTATTCACTGCGATTTGTTTTTATTGTAATTCATATTGGCTCTGGTCTGCCCGTTCTTATCGCGCATCGCTTTGTGGGGGCTCATCCTTGGGGAAGCAGCCGACTGCCGACTGCCGACTGATCGGGAAGCTACTATATACTATATACTCGCAGAGCAGCTCCCTCGGCTCGCTGGGATCTGACCTTATCCGAGACTCACTCAGCTGCTAAATGAGAGCGTGAGAAATTCCGTAATCGGAAAGGCACAGGCATGCAAGCTGGTGCTTCTGCAGATGTAAATGCATTTCAATTATTCTAATTAACTCTAGTTCAGTCAAGGACTTCTAATGGAAAACTTATAAGTGAGGAAAGGGAATAAAAGCTAACCGCCACCAAAAATAAATTTGTGACAAGCTGTACCTACAGGTCAAGGATTAAAATGTTCCACTAAACTCATAGATACTCCAGCATAAAGCACATTTTATGCGCATAATGAACAACTATGGTGTGCATTTCAACATCATTTATTCTCCCACTCAAACCAAAAATCAAATCAAAATATGGCCACATGCTCGATGGCCTTTCATACCATTAACCGCAAAAAAGAAGCCACAATAGTCCTATCAAAATACAGCCCAAAATTCGAGCGAAAATAGCAGAAAAGCAAATTTGCATAATAAATGTGGGGTCAGTTGGATTTTTGGTGGTTGTAGTGCCACCACCTCATCATTCACACGTGCCGCACTGCAACCAGTGAAGCGTGGAGTATTGGACAAATAAATGGTGTAAATTATAAAACCATTGATGCGGGTTGGGGGGAGTCAAGTGCGCTGTATAGAAAAATAATTACACCAGTGACCGGACAAAAGTTGACCGCCCATTTGGGTCAGGCCACATGAACTCATGAAGTGAAGTTCATCCGCCGTGCTGGACAGTCAATAGTTTCGCTTGATTTACGGTTCAGAAGAGGGGTTGGTTCGGTCACGTGTGTGGTTTTAGATATTTTATGCCGCACAGGGGAGCTATTGGTTGGAATGGAACTTTTTCTTAAACGAGCTGTTCATTAACATTGTATTAAAGCAACTTGTTATATTGTAAGTTGTTATATTTCTGCATTAACATACACCTGAATATAACTAAATGTAATTTTTTTATTCTCCTTTCAGAAACCACAGAGCTTCACTTGGCCAACTGTTGTGACCGTTTTCGTCTTGGCCATGGGCTGTGGCTTCTTTGCGGCGCGATGAAAGCGCGGGAGTCGTGTAATCGAATAATCTATAGTGAAATCAGCTAGCCCTTAAGACATATGCCGATCTATACATAGTACATTAGTAATACCGTACATAAGTGCAACGAATTTATTGAACTGCAGGATCGCAAGCAGAAAGTCATTAATTCGTAAATGGATGGTTAGATACGCAAACAGCCAACATACACGAACGGAAATATGTATGTGTATGCCTAAGATTAAGAAGGTTGACGGGACACAAGAACAATATATTCTATTTGTCTATGGTAACTGCATTTGTATTTCTAAACTCAAACGAAAGATAACAATCTAAACTGCTCAAAGTAATGAAAACTCTTAGACTGGCAAGAGACTCAAAACACACTTATTTTTTGCTGATGCATATTTTTGTACAACCTTTTGAGAGATATTTACAAATTATACAAGTACAAAAAGAGAGAGAGATACGCAAAAAAAAACTGCCACTTTTGAGATACTTTTGATAATCTTTGATTTGCATTTAATCATTTCCACACTTGCATTTTCATAAGCGACAAACAAAATGATGTCTATTGTAGAACAAAGTAAACTGCAATTTCAATGTCTTCGCATTTGTAATTCCGAATTGCAAGAAAAACAAAAATATTTTAAATATGTTTAACTAGTAGAATTTTTTAAACGTAAGTCCAAAAGAAACACACACCTAGCTTTAATTGTTGAAACAAAAGCAGAAAAAACGCAACAAAAAAATGAATGAAAAATCATTAAATTAATTTTGTATATAGTTTTTATGCCATTTTTGTGATGTTTTGTGTCTACGGTTTATGTCATGTTATTTTAGTTAAATTTCTTATGATTTATGTTTATTTGTAATATTTTTTGTCATTGTTTGTTCATCATCATATTCAAATTGGTCTCACAATATATAATAGTTTTAAGCTCCACGCCCAGGAGGTTGATGGCAAAACGATTGAAACTTGGCCACGAGAGAGATAGTTTTCCCATTCGTCACACAGTCTTTTTTGGAATGCACATTAATGATCTCTCACAATGGAAATTAATGAAAATTGATCTCCGCAGCTAGCCAAAGTTAAAAAAGAAATGATGAGGAAAACATATTTTATAGGCAATTTTCACTATATGCTAGAATTTCCAGGGCGTTTCAATGCTAATCGAATACAGTGACATGAAAGCAAACATAGCGAAAATATTAAGAAAATCAATCAAAAAGAAAGAAAAACCAATTCCCAAAAATCGCATTGATCTCATGGATTTATACAATACAATTACATCAACCGTTTTTTACAATGAGAAATGTTATAAAAAGCAGAAAGTGAAACACAGAAACATAAACAAAAATTAACGAAAAGCTTAGAATTAAGTTCGCCAAGCGTTTTAGTTCTACATTCTAGAATGTCTAAGTCGGTTTAGTGAGTTTATCGAGCTGTCTTCGGACACAAGTTTACTTGTATATAAAGCAATATTATTTGTGTAGCCTAAGTGACAGTCCCAATCAAATCAAATCAAATCCAATCCAATATCACCCAGTCCCGGAAAAATCCCAGCAAAACAATAGACTATTTTCGCGTACACATGTATCAATCTTAATTTGAATTACCACAAAACAATGAAATACTCCAACCACACCCAAATGAAAAATTATTTTTGTAAATTGTTTGCATCAAATGAGCAGGGGGTTGAACTAGGGAACCATCCTTGCTTTATCCTCTGCTTATTGCTAATTAGTTTTCACGATGATCTCGGTAAAGTTTTGTGGCCTTGCGCCCAAAAGTCGTACAGATTTTTGGTTTGCCATAAATACTCGAACAAAAAGTTAAAGAAAAACGAAGCAAATGGAAAAAAATCAGAATGAAACACAAGAAATTTATATTTTTGACCCAATGCTACTTAATCCGTTTTTTAATTTAAGTATCTTTACTCGACCTTGTATATAGCGCAGTTCGAATCACAGAATCAAATGCCATTTTTGTATAGAATTTTGTTTGGTGCCAAAACAGTGACAGATAATTGTCTATGAACCCGTGTATTTCGCATATTATACATTTATACATATATCGTAACTTCAATGATAAGTTTGATTCTGAAATTTTGTCAACTCAATTTAAGAAACATTTCTGTTGTAGTTTAGTGATTTGCTAGCAGAAAGCACTTTGTTTAATTGTACATTTTATATTATGCTGTAATATTTTAATATATACATAAATATCATTACTGATCTCATGAATATGTTCATAAGACAACAAAAATTATATATATGGATACATCTATGTGTATGTGTAAATGAAATAAAAGCGCATAAATATTATGTAAGATTTACGGAACAAATGAAAATAAAAAGAAAAAATATTTGAAAAAATTAAAAGCTAGTTTTTGATTGGAATGGTTTGTCATGGAATAAATGGCTGGCTAATATCTAAAAATTTAGTTATATCAGCTATACTCATTCCACATTTCAAGAATGTAATTATTATAACCGATAAGTGAGTAATTAAATATATTTGAAATATTTTACTTGGCAACCCATTTTACATAGTTATAACGCTAGGGCAATTTCAAATTTCGGGCAAATTAAACATAATTATTATTTAATTAGGCTGGACCCAAATATATGTATGAAAATACCTATTTATTTATACATATATTTGAAATATACATATATTTGAACAGTAAGTAAATATATTTGAAATATTTTACATCGCAACAAATTTTACATAGAATAGGGAAAATATTTGTGTGCCTACTTTCAGGCAGGCATGAAAACAGATCGCTGAAGCATTGCGTGTGAGAGAGTTTTCCTCCTCCCCTGAAAAACTGAGCTCCTTGGTAATTTTCAGGGTTGATGTGTGCGTGAGGAGATCTTTTTGTTCGGTTTAAATGGCCACTTGGACGGCAAATAACCAGGCGAAAGCCTAAACCAATTTGTAGTTTCTATTCCTATTGCGGCTGCGGATTAAGTGGCCATAATTGCTGCTCCTGCAGCCGCGCCACGCGACTTGGTAACGGGATACTGGGCCACGTTGGTCGCAAAAATGATGTGTTATTAGCGGCTTAAGCAGGCGATGGCGATTATTATGAAACGCGACACCCGGCTGGGCAATTATGTTAACCTGGCCACCCAAAAACCTCGGGCTCAGCAGTCATGACATCCGTTTCCGCCTTAAATCACGACGGACACATGCAAGTGTCAATCAAAACGGCATATTTAACCAGAAAATTATATTTTCATTGAAATCAGACGCGTGTGCGAATCGCTTGAACGAACATTACAAAGCGACTGCTAATCGGAAATCTGCCCTGGAAATCTCACAAGTTTTCAATTAAATGCTAAACAAAACTAATCAATATCTCCAGGCCCAGTCCTCTATTTATGATAATTACTTTTCGGTTCGACACCTGCCAGCAGCATTAAACAATAGTTTACCAATGAATGGTCTTTATTGATGAAGTTTATGGAAAGGGACAAGACCTCTCGAAAAATGTACCGCAAACCAAAATGATTATTAAAATAAATTAAAGCTAAATACATGTGTGCTTTACAACTGTCAATTTGCGAATTAAACATAATCGAATGCCTGCGGTTTTGGGGAAGAAATACTGCAAAGTCCTGAAAATGAAGTGAACTATATTAACTTTTTCCCTGTAATTCAATTTAAATACGATGGAGAACCGTTTTAAGTTACTTTTATGTTTGTACTTGATTTGTCTTACCATCCCAGAACATTGCCGCATCCCAATTAGTTTTCTTTACCCTAGCATAATGTTTTCATACGTTTTAATTAAGTTGTATCCTGCTTAACTATTTGCCACTTGAAAGCCACTTAAAAGTAATTCAATTATAAATAAAACTCATTGAGAGTGTAAGGCATCTGCTTATTTCACATTTTAGTGGAAGGAAGAAAAAGTTAATTTCATTAAAGGAGAAACTCTCCCAGACATCGAGTAGCTTAACCCTCGTTGTGCGAAACACACGGCCAGCAAAAATGCATTAAAAATTCATACGAAGTGCACACGGAGGACAAATCCTTCCCTTTTTCGCAAGGAGCCACAGGTTTGAATGTGGATAAGTGGCTCATGGAACATGCACACAAATGTAAGAAACTTGTCTCGTTTGTCTGCAATGTAATTCCCATACCACTTAAACTTGCAGAACATGTGAATTTTACCACACATATTTTCACTTGTTTCAAATCTTAATTTGGAATGGGTTTTCAAGATAAGGAAATGGGAAAGAATCAATATTTTATATTTTATCAATAATAAGTTAATGCCCAAGGCTTTTGTATGCTTTCCAATTTGCCATATATTTTAGTTACACAAATATGCGAATATATTATTAAAGTGTATCAAAAATCTTTGCTTAGCAAGTAATGGAAAAGTTTGCTTCAATTAAATAATATGAGACAGTTACTATTTTCACATTTTACCAATTTCCTTGTATCATTTTAAGATGCCAGAATTTGATTGCCATTCTAAAAAGGTCTGTTTACTTTGTTTGTGTAAGCCATTTGGTATTTGCTAAGCTGAGGCTAGAAATAGAAAAGCAGAAAGCTCGTGGAAATATATCTGAAGGATGTAGAGGAAACTTTGAAGATGTATGGCGAATGGAAGGAAATCAACAATCTAATATGTACGAGTATCTGGAAAATGGTATGAGCACAAGTCGTACATTTCAGTAGCCTGCAGGCCATCAGCTGGATGGCTCATAAGAGCGGCCATATACGACGATCATAATCAACGTCTTTTGGCACTTTATTGACAAACTAATAAAAACCCAGAGAGCCAGGAAATCCAAGCCAAAAAGGATGTCTAACGAGAGACGAGTAGGTAGATATTAGATGGCAGCAAACGATTTATTAAAATCCCTGTACATGGCATACATAATAAAAAGCCACCAGAACAGCAGACCCTTGCTGACCGTTGATGTGATGAGTAATTTGCTTTTGGCTTTTAATGCTGGCCCCTTACACTGTGAAAAGAATGTGTGATGTCATAGAAATCTGTAGATTTTATATAACTAATTAAATTTTTAAAGAAAAAGGAATATTCTTCCTCGCTAGAATAAGATGATTTAAGCCTTTTGTATTTTAGATAGTTTAATAAATTTATTTAAGTGCACGAACCCGACCAGACAACGTCAACGAATAGTTGCAGGACACGGAAATTAGTGCGGAAACGCTTACTACGCTTAGCAATCTGTCAAAAAGCCAAAATGTAATAAATGAGACCCGCACGGTGGAGTTGTGAGGGGTAAGGGGTGTGGGGTGGGATGTGTGGGGGCCATCAACATAATTCATACGACATGCCAGCGCAGGACAAAAGGCTGACCAGCCAAGGACAAAGGCGCCAACTGTGGCTGGGCTGTCTTTTATGGCAGCAGATGCACCATATTTCATTACACGTTGATAAGTGGTCATTTGTCTAGGTCCTTGCACGGTCGGAATATGGCTCGAACTTCGGGCAAAGTTGGTTTCCTGCATGCCAACAGGCATTTCATAATAATTTCAAGAACCTCTTTACACAAACCGGCAGCCAGGACCCCTTTGATTAAATACGCAGTACCGACTTTCCATTTAGGTCTCTTTACTATCCCGGGAAATGTGTATTCAAGTTAGCTCACGTGTGATGATGGGTCAGCCGAAGGTTTTTTCATAGCATCACGATTATACGCGTCCGTGCACTTTACAATTAAGCAAGAGGAAAATTATTAATAAAAATTATAATGCACGAATATTATTCATTACGTGTTTGCTTTTTACATGTAAACGTAATTTGGTTCATATTTATTATGCTTGATATTCTCAACATATTTGTATAAATATATATAGACTTTATTCTTGTAGGCTTATTTTTTTAGCCACTAATTGTGTGATGATTACTTTGGGCTTTGTGTAGTCTATGATTATTATATTTTTAATAGCTTTTAACGAGATAACTATATAGTTTTCTAAGAGTGTATATTTAATTATTCAAATGGAATAAATGTGGTTGGTCAAATAGTTGTACAAATATTAAAACAACATTTTTTGTTAAAATATTACCGGAAAAGAAGTCAACCCAAGCCTATGAAAACTTATTTATGTTTATTTAAAATGTTTAGTAACTCGATTGAAGTTTGAAATGCTGTAATAAGCTTATAATGTATAATAGCTAATCTTAATAATTATTGAATAACATTTGTTACCCAAAAGCATTAAGCTATCAGTTTTTTTTCAGCAATTTTATTATTTTCCCCTACCTGGCAGCTACGATTGCTATATTGGGCTTTACCAAAGTAACAAATTGGGGACTCATCGACGACCTTTCATGGTCGGCCAGCACACCCAAAAACTCCCACAGGCGGATATAAAAATCCACCACCTTGCCATTCATCAATCATCAATCATGACCCGAAGAAGGCAGTTCGAGCTTTTTGCATAACTCGGCCGAATGTAAACAAATTGCGAGACTGGCAAAAACAGTGAAGCGAACCGGGTTGAATGACAGACATTGGCACAGATTGTGAGCTGGGACTCAGTTCGGGGAACAGCCCACGATCTTTGGATGATATTTGGTTTTGCTTTCGTTTGACCGCCAAATCTGTCCCAATAACTGAACGTGGATGCTGCGTTACCTCAGCAGCGATAAAAAGTGTAAATTATTATTACCAACAGCTGGGGATGGGAAAAGAAAGCCACTTTTGGGGGGACTAGAGCAGAAAATTACTCAACTCGAGATTCAGATTCGGTTTCAGTTTCAGTTGGGTTCAGTTTTGGCTGTTGGGCTTGTTAGCTGGTTTGCTTGATAGCTGCTTCGCTTGCTCTTTGGTGCCCCAACTTTCACTCAGACTGGCCGACAATTTGCTGGTCGCCTCTCGTCTTTTGGCCCATTATAATTAAGCCATTTGTCTGGCCAACTGCCTCGTTGGTCAATCATTTCTCACTCGAAAAGTGTAACAAATGCGCCACTTAGCCCGTGCAATGCAGATTTAAGTAATTGTAATTGATAACGCCGTGTGTAACCGAGTTGAACGATCTGCTTAGAGTTAACTACTGAGACATCGGTTTGGTTGGTGTAATAATAAAGTGGATCGTTATCCATGTTTGCAGAAATATTATAAAGCTTTAAAAATAAATTAAATTTAACAAATTCGTTTAAAAAACAAATTGGATTTAGCAGACGTTCAGCATAAAATGAAATAGTGTTATTAAAGAAGAGGTAATTTTTATGAATTTTTGTTCGACCAATTCAATGAGTGTAATAGAAAACCAAATAATTATATACCGTGTATTATTACAACTGCTCTTCTAATCAGATAATTAAAACTTGGTCTGTGAAAAGCATGCCTAAAATTCCTTTTTTAAATGTTTATTTCTTTGGGAAAGCCCAACTTTTTGTTTAGCATTTTACCTTTAAACCATTGACCTTCAAAGAGCTGCAACTGGTCAAGCTTCTCTGCACTCTCCTTTAGCAAGCAGCCAGCTCTGTTAACGTTAATCCACTTGGCCAAGCTGAGTGGTAGTAGAGCTCTCTCTTCCGAACCATAAGATATATATTTATATATATGTATATACGTGGATGTACATATCTGCAGAGAAATGGCCTGGTAGCTTTTCTGCGCCGGCGTCGCGTGTCAAACGATCGCCGAACTTGAAGCCGGAAAGACGTCGTCGTCGAATCGTCTGCGCTTGGCATTTAGCTTTTAGCTTTAGTTTTACAACGCTTACGTCCTCTGTTGCGTAGCTTGGGCCCAAAAGTTAACCAGTTTCGAGTCGAATTTCGCTTTCAGTTTCGTTTGAGACACGCGGTGAAAAAGAAGCAGCGACTAACACAAAAGTGCAGTGAGTAAGTTGGGGAAAAAACCCACGGCGAAAATCGAAACCGAAAGTGTGCAAATCGAAATCAAAAGCCGGGCCCCTCATATAGCTCCTCAAATGTAGCAATTCAAAACGCAAACAAAGCATAGCAATTGTGTCTAGAAACGCAGCTGGGCAATTTTCGAGTTCAGCCAGCCAGGAAGACCGAAAAGAAAGTTGTGGAATTGTGGATTGAACTGGAAGCAGCAAAGAATTGCGCAAAAATGGCATCACAAAAAGCAGTGACTCGTTGGGTGCACAATAAAATTAGCATTGATAACAATCAATACATGAAACTAAAAATATTTCAAAGTTGAGAAAAATACAAAAATATAGTGAAATCAAGTGTACCAAACAAACAGCAAATAAATTAACTAATATATAAAAAGTTACTTTAAAGCTTCAACTGTGTGACGCTCTAAAAACCCACAACCTCTCTGGAACTTCAGAAAATATGCACCTCCTTATCCAGATTCTGATTTAATTTTTTGTCTGTGCGAGTCCTTCAATAAGACTCAAATCGAACCTCAGCACGCCTTGGACATTAAAGCTAATTGCTGGGCGTTGGAGCAGGGAGGCGTGTTGAGTGGATTATGTAATTTGACAAGATGTGGGGATACTTCCCCAAAGAATTCACAACACGTACGCCATATCCGCATCCGCATCCGCATTCGTATCCGTGTTCGTCTTTGCCCGCACAATTTGGAACGCATCTCGAGCGTAAAGTGTCCTTTCGTGTCGCCGCCTTCTCGTTTGAGTGTCGTTGTCGGTGTCCTTCCCCACCCCCACCCTCCTCCTTTTAGGCCACCCCCTCGATGTGCATTTTGTGATCCTTGCACCTGCTGCAGTCGACCGCCCCTTCTAACATTAGCTGCCATTTCTTGTTGTAAACTTCCATTGCCGTCTGCTGTCTTTCGGTTTAGTGCAGCGCCCTCTGGCGCCAGCCAGCGGCAAATGCAGTTCTCTGGTACTTTCCCGAATATCCCCGCAATATCTTTCCCCCCCTCGAATGGGATCATAAAATTTTTGGCTGCAATTACCGCTGGGAAAGTCTGTTGCCCGTCTCCGTTTGCAATTGCAAGGAATTTAAATTTTATATTCAACAAGACATTTGGCATAGGAGTTGTTTTTATATCGCACAAGCACAAACATAAATAATATATTTTTAACTCGGCACAGATGCTGCAAAACCAGCGAGACTTTAACCAAAAATTTTTGAAATTTTCTGTGCGTCATCTTTAAAAAGTGCTTTATATTGCCGACCGACCACACACTCAATGTCTGGGTCTGGTAAAACAACCTTGACTCCCTTTAAATGCAAATGGAAATCGAAGAGCGCTAAATGACGCACTAAACAAGGCGACAAACTGTGCATATTTTATGGTGAAATTTACGGTTGGCAGAAGACAAAAAGAGTTAATACCCAAATCAATAACTGAGTGTTCCCAAAAACCAAAGAAATCCATAAGTGAAAGAAGATGTAGCGAAGAAAAGTTTGCCTCAAGAACACAAGGCACACTTTCACTGATTGATAAATCGTGATGTGTAAAATCGGTATTAAGAATGAGAATGAAAGTCTTTTTAAAGTCTAATAAGCCCCTGAATCAATGTCATTGAAATACATTTAAGCCTAGCTTTAATTAAATCATTTATATGGCTAATTTATTAACATAGATACAGGTGAACTACCTCAATACGAACTTTCCTATCAGCAAGTCTTTAAGCAATTGTATTTATAACTCGCGTACGCTTATGACTTATAACTTCTAACTTTTAACTTATTTACAAAAAACAAAGAACAATCATGGCAAAGAGTATATTCACAACCAGCCCATTTAGAACTTGGCTATATGCACTCCAGACACTTGTCCTAATAGAAACCGAGTATAAAAAGAAACCAAATCGCTATGGGCATTAAACTTTTAGGGCCTGTCAGCGTCCCGCCAAATAAAACTTGACAATAATCCGAATAATTTTGCATGGTTCGTCGGGACTGAAGATGATGGGATCCGATTATTTCTGGCAGTCGTGCGGTTGCATAAACACGGCGCAATCATAAAAAACCGAATTAAACAAATGTCGACGGCTGGGAAAACTCCTTTCGGCGGATAGCACGTGAGAATTGCATTAATATGAATGCAAATGTGCAGTCCTGGGGGAAAAACAGTGGGTGGTAAATCTATAAATTTATGTGCAAATGTAGCAAGAAAATGTCGAGCACAAGTCGTCGGAAATTGCGCGAATTCTTTTGTAGTTTGAGTTTGAGTTTGACAGCAAGTTTTTATGATGCTCTCCGCCATTCCAGTTTCCCACTTTAGGCGACGTGCGAAGACAGTTTGACTTGAGCTTATGAATCGCTGACGTGAGCAGCGGGATTTTCCACATTTTCCTCAAACTCCATCCGCAAAATGCAATTGCTATGGCAGCCGCGAAGTGTGCAATGGAAAATTGCAATTATAATTATCGCATTAGTCCTCGACGTGTCGTGCATAAGAAATGGCAACGGGTAAGTTGATTGAGCTCTCCTGATTATGCAAATGTCCCTAAGCCTCTGTTGCAAATATTTTTCATGTCCTTATTTTGAATAATTCACTTCGAAGAGGAATGCTTATTCCGATAACTACAAAAAACTCCTCATTTCCATAAAGTTTTAGATCATTAAACTAAACATTTATTAGGAAATGTGTTTTGATTTATTTTGCAGCATTTATTTGTGCTTGAAAGAGACACTGTTAGAGACACTACTTTAATACTCATAATTTTTTGCAGTGAGGAAGAACAGATATCCGTGAAGCTGAAAAACTTCTTTCCCTCAGAAGAAGCTTCAGTTGCTCAGAGTTTTCCCGAAACCTCAGCCAGAGTGACAACGGGCGGAGGATTTAGACCCTCCCAAATGCTGGACTTCACGCCCTCGGACGTGATGCCCCAGTCTGGATACACCCGATATCCGCCGAGCTATTTGGAACCGAACTACAAGCACGAACTTCCAAGTTCTCCGGGACAGCAGGTGGCATTGGACAAGCAGTTCTCCTTTCCCCAGGAGTCGCACTCGCTGTTTCAGAGCACACCGCTGCCCACAACGCCGGTAGTTAGCTACCTGGATCCGTACACCCAGCAGAACTACGGCTACACACCCACGCCGCCTCCTATAATTCAATATCAACGTGAGCAGCCAGTCCAAGATGATCAGGTCTATACCGTGCAATCTTCCCTGCTGGTGGGGAGTCACCAACCGAACCACCAGCAGCAGCAACAGCAGCAGCATCCTGGCCACGTGGAGGATGTATATCTAAAGCGACCTGGCTACGTCTTCGACGAAAGCCCCGCCCCCTCGTATCGACGCCCCACAAGGCCGCCGCCCTCGCTGCCACCACCACCCACCACCGCCGCTCACAAAATCTCCTATGATAGCCATGATTACCCACCGCCCAGCTATGCGGCCGAGCAAACTTCCAATTTTGTGCCCCAGCAGCCAAAGCAGCGACCGCTGTACCAACGCCAAGACATCAAGCCAAATCGAGGGGGAGCAGCAGGATTAGGAGCAGCAAGTGGAGCAGGTGGAGCAGGTGGAGTGCCACCTCCAGGCTCGTCTAATTATGCAAACAACTTCGATAATTATTCGCAGCGGCCAAACCCACAGCAGGCACAAATACAGCATCCAAACCAGGTACACCAAGAAAAAGTTTCTATTTCAAAACAAATGATTTTAAGTATAATCGAAGAAGTTCTAAGAAATAATTAGCCAAATAAGTAAGTAATTTTCAAAATAAAATTGAATAGATTTTGGTATAGTTTCAAGAATATATTAAATATTTAAAAATATTCTATTTAATATTATATTAATCAGTAAATTATTTTCCTACGTGCAGATTCAGCCGCAGTTTGGAAACTATCAGTACTACCCCCAGAACGGAGGAGCAGGAGGTCCTGCGACAGGACCACCCCAGCGGCCCAGACCAGGACACAATTACTACGAGTACCAAATTGGCGAGATACCACCACCGCAGTCCCAGCACTTCCAGCAGCCGCAGCAGCAGCAGCAGCAGTTCAACTATCGTCCTGCCACTCAGTCACCGGCTGGTGGCTCCGGCGGCGGAGTGGGCGGCGGATTGGCCACCCTGGCCTCGCTGTACGCACCACAATTTACGAATCTCCTCCTGGGCGGCGGCGGTGGCTCCTCCTCCTCCTCACCCTCCGCGTCCTCGCAGTCGTCCAGCCCATTAGGCAGTCTCCTCGGCGCTTTCGCCGGCACGCAAGGCGGAGCAGGACAGCAATCCGGTGGACTGTTGGGGGGAGCAAGTCGACCGCCCAACACACAGCTCATTAGGGCACTGGAGAACATCGCTCGCAACGACGATTTGCAGTGCGTGCCCAAGGTGCTCTGCCAGATGATTGCCGGTCAAACGTTACGTGGCCAATTGCCCGGATTCGTTACCTCCCCGGCCATAACCAAGTGAGTATTGCAGGGTGGGGGGAGCACAAACTGGTTGCACTGCGAGAAATAACCAATAATATGAAATAACATTCCTAACATTTATTTTCATAAGAAACAAAAGGTATATCTGACAATTATCTATAGAACTTTTAATTATAAATAAATATGTACTTTTACCAATTATACAAGTATATGTATAATTTACTCACTTAATATATCATTTACTTAAATAGATTGTTGTCCTTTAAATCAGACATTTGCTTATACAATTTAAAGACAGATCACTTAATAATATTATTTTAAAACATTTTATGATACACCTCTTCCGCATTAATAGTAGAATTTGTTCTCAGTGTTAATGGGACAGGTCCCCATTTTGCAGGGGACTTTAGTTGTGAGTAAATATTATTAAATTTGCATTTTGAGGCAGATGGGGGCACCTTGGTTCTGTGGTGCAGCGTTAAATGGGATTAGACTTCATTACTGCCTTGCAGACCATATTGATTGTTCCATTAAATGAGCTACGTCTGGTGGGGATTTTCCACGGAGAATGGGAAATGGGAAGGGCGTTGCGATAGTGCCCATTGTAAATTGAAATTGTTTTGGCTTTGGCAAATTCTTGGCTTCGAGTCAATTAAGTTTTATAAGCGGCCTACAGACAGTCCAAAGGGCAGGTGGAGTTGCATTACTTGTGTAACTATAGAAGAAGCTTAAGGGGTGAAATATTCCTGCAAGTCGAGCGATGCTAGGGTAGCCATCATTGTTCAATGGTAGCAGCTACTGAACATCTAGCCAGGCTTTAGGAAAATAAACATAATGGAAACATACTTTTTCTGGCAGCTTGTATTTAGTTAGGGAGAACAATTCCCCACACTGAGCTATAAACACTTCATATAAGACGAATCTATCAAAGGAGTAACCTTATTATTAATAAATAGCATTTCTTAAGCTTCCTAATTTAAAGAGTGATATATTAAAAATGATTTTAAGGTCTTATGATATAATAACTAATTTCCTTAACTTTTTATTGCAGTTTTCTCGCTGGCTTTCCAGTGGCATCACCTGCTCTCATTTACGGAAGAGCTGCCCTTCTTGGATTGAGTGGTGGAGAGAAAAGCTGCATTCAGACCTACGTAAAATGTCCCAAAAATGATGTAAGTATTCCTAAGTTATAGAAAATTTGCAAGCCAAAGAAATGAGATAAACAATTATTACTTGAAACTTTTACTTTGCTTACACCTCTTTTACTTTGAATTCATTCTTATTCATGAAAAACGTCTTTATTAACAGATGGAAATCATTCATTATTTAAACAACCATCGCGGCGGATTTTTCAAGTTCTTCAGTGAGCCAGAGGAAAAACCAGTGGCCTCCCAGCAAGCAGAAGGCGAGTCGGGATCCCTATTTAGCATTCTTTCTGCGTTGACAGGAGGTGGTGGAGGTCAAAGTTACACCACCCCACGACCAGCACCGCGTCCCACCAAACGTCCTTCCACGGATATAACCAGTGGAATTGGAAGCTTTTTCACCCAGGTGCTATCCGAATACCTAAACGGAGTGGAGTACCAGCGGAGGAGAAGGAGGAGCATCGATTTGGATGACGACTTCCATGACGAAGAGGACAACCTGGACACCCAAACGAGTCAGCTGGTGAAGTTTCAGGACGATGAAGAGGAGGAAGCTGCCAAAGCGCACACAGAACTCATAGGAGTCCTTCAGTTTCCCGAGGATGGAGGAGAAAGTCGGGTGGTTAACTTCAAGGACATTCAAAGCGAGGAACAACTCGAAGAAGGATCTATCCGGTTTCCGGATGCCACACCAGCGGATGTAATCCGGGAGTTTAACCGGGATGCTGCGCAACGAAAACTGAAATTTCCGGTAGACCGCGATGAACCATCTGAAAATGTTCGACGTGGCAAGGAATTATCATTCATGGATGGATGGAAAGTTGTGCTTCCCAATGGCCTCTCACAATCGGACTTGGGCGTGGACAAGCGCAGAGGGAAGAGGATTGTGTTTAGGGACACCAACGAACATCTGGACGAGCAGAGGCTGGAAGAGGAAAGGATCAGAGAGGAGGAATTGTTCAGAGAAGCTGAACTGAGGGAGGCAAGAATCCTGGAGGAGCAAATCAGGGAACAACAAATCAAGGAAGAACTGATCCGGGAAGATCAAATCAAGGAACAACAGTACCTAGATGAACAACTCCGGGAAGAGGAAGTTCGCAGGGAGAAACTTCGGGAAGATAAAATCCGCAGGGAACAGGCTCAGATTCTGCGCATTCGCGAGGCGCAATATAACCAACAGTCCTTTAAGGATGAGAGTCCCGTTCCAAATGCGGTTTACGATGATGCAGCTCCTCCGCAGCGAGGAGCTCGTGTTATCTTCCCCGATCACTATGAACAGCACATTCGCAAGGGCAAGATCCTGAATCGGCCCACCTATGCACCCACCTATGAATACAATGAGGTTGGGGAGCCCAAGGAGGATCGCTTCATGGTGAGCGATGAGCATAGGCCCCACAACCACTACCGATTGGAGGGTGGCTTCAACACCCTGAACTACGGAGAATATATGCCGGGAAACACGGTTCGCTTCGAGAATCCCACAAACGAGAGACCCCAATACAACTATCCCAATGCAAACTACATCAGCGATAATCGTTACGGCAGCAGTCAAAATAAGAAGCCCCAGTACGAAGATGACAAAAATATTTATGTTACCAACTCGCAGGGAGTAAACGAGTACTACATACGCCCAGATGGCAGTAAGGTGTATCTTAAAACTGGTTAGCCTAAGTGACTCTGAAATGGGTCTAGAAAATATATAATTGTACATAATTTTCCAAAATCGACTAGTTTTACGCTCAATGTTACATTTCTTTGTAGTTTAACTAGATCCGCGTTGATTTGTATTTGTATTGTCTAAGTTTCCTATCTTTGCGTTTACAAAAGTTAATGTTATTATGGGTTAACTTTGAAGACCCAC
Source organism: Drosophila santomea (assembly GCF_016746245.2). Taxonomy (NCBI): domain Eukaryota; kingdom Metazoa; phylum Arthropoda; class Insecta; order Diptera; family Drosophilidae; genus Drosophila; species Drosophila santomea. Next base: position 16,082,694 of record NC_053018.2, read on the forward strand.
ACAGAGGCAGGCCACCACTTAGTTACATAAGTCTGTAAATATTTAACTCTTTAAACACTTATTTATTAATAAAACACAATTCAATCAACCGAGAGTATGCAAAAAGAACTACTTTCTCCAACGGCGACCATTGTTTCAACAAGTGAATTCCGCTGGCAGCGGAATTGCCGCATAAATCTAGCGGCAAGCAGAAATACGTTTGAAAAATTAAATGTTATAAACCGGGACAATAATGAAAATGGAAAAATGCCAAAAAATTTATTCAGATTATTTAGGTGAAATAGAAAATACCCTCGTAAGAATGTCAAACACATAAAAAGACATATGAGTATGAATAAATTTCTTCTTATTATTAATAGATTTTTAGAGTCTCTGTGTGTCTATCTTATATTTGTATTTATTTATTTATTTGTATATTGCCTCCAATTAATATACAGGGTACGAAAAAGAATTCAGTGGCAAGGCAATTCTAGTTGAAGCCCCAGGAGCAGCCTGAAATAAATTTATTCTTTTTACCCGACAGCGTTTTCCCAAATGGTCGAGCGTTTGTCAGCAGGAAAATCACCCAGAAAATTCACAAGTGCACAAAAAGTGCAGCATACTTCTGTGCGGCGGCACAGGCGACCAGGGTTGTCAGCGTTGTCGGCGTTGCCATGGAAAAGGGAAAGCTCCCGGCGACATTTGTTGCTGCAGTTGCTGTCGTCTTATTTTATTTACAGCACTCGGGACGCCGACAGCAGCCGCCGTTTGTATGCAAACCATATGCAACGAGTTAATAAATGGGAAACACGGGATTGGGGATTCAAAGTGTTTGTGTTTGTGTTTGGGGAATCGGACCCGCTTTGTTTTTTGGTTTGCTATTCTAAAAGGAAATGTGGGAAATGGGGGAGTACGAAAAGAAAACTTTGAATCAAATAGCGTAGAGAAAACGACGACTATATGATACTTGGCCAAAAACAAAAGTGTAGCTTAAAGCAATTGATTGCTTATTAGATTCTAACTATTTGACGGACTTCAAAAAGAAACTCAGATATTGCAGTTTAAAAATTTTAATTTTTAAAGAATTACATACAAACTGTCCACTTTTTTACATATTTATAAACAATAAATCTTTAGTAAATGTGTTTAATGTATATGCAGATGCAGCCATACCATTTACAGGGTATTTTGGAAGCCCATTCCCCTGCATCTTAATGCCCTGCGTCAACAAATTGCGAGTGGCGTTGCAGACGGCCCGAATTTTTTGCTGCATGCTTTTTGGCGTATCAATTTTGCGCTTCTTTACTCGGCGGCGGGAAAATGCGGGGGAATGGGAAATGCATTGTCCGAGTGGAAAATTGAGGGACTCCAGACATGTCCCGGCATAGGAACACACAAATTTGGGTTGATTTTTTGCAACTGGCTTGTTTATTTATTTGCTTACTCATAAATCTAAGCGCCTACGTCTGTTGGCGGGCGTTCGTTTAAATTAAAACCCTTAAAATCAACTAAAAGTACAACAATATGATGGGGTGTACGAGGACAGCACATGGATGCTGGATGTGAGTGCCGAGAGATGGATGATTAACAAAGATGTCCGATGCGACTGACTAAGGGGACTCCATCCGGTTGCTCCTGCTCCCTTCCTCCTTCCTCCTTCCTCCTAGTTGCGAAATGCCTTCCTCCTTCCTCCTAGTTGCGAAATGCCCCCCGAGGAGGCGGAACCGACCGAGCAGATCTTCATCGTGGCTGGGGCGCCGGCAGAGGTCCGACTCCTGGACAGGGCATCCTTTTGGCCAGATGCTTGCAGAGCGGCACATCCCGCACAGCATCGCCGATGAAGAGGGAGAGCAGGTACCACTGCTTCATCCCACTGACGCCCGATTGCACTTTGTAGTTCCTGTTGGCCGTTGGATATGGATATCCGTGTTGCATGTCAAGCCAGGCAGAATCAGGGGAATCGGAAAGCGGATTACAGAAATAATTACTCATAAGTAAGTGGGTAATATGCACACATAACAACAGAGGCTCCATCCCTGAACTAAAAACAAAAGCAATTTTCAACAGCAGCCCCAAAGGAAGAGTTTTCCTTCACAATGCAAAGTGTGTGTTGGTGGGGAGTGGGTTTCACTTGGGTTATTTGCATAATGGTCGGGACTGAATGATGCTTATAAGGGGGTAATGTGTTGAAGCAGTTGTGTATCAAGCAGGGTAGAAAGTTGCGGTTGATTAAAGTCACTATTCTTCCGGGCTTTACTTTCAGTGATCAATATTTTTTGTAAGTATAAATAATTATAACATATTTTTAATTCGAAATATACCGAATTATAAAAAGAAAGAAAATTATTAAAGCTTTGGATAGATAAAAAGTTATTCAGGTGAATAATAATCTTCTCTAATCAGCAAACTACAAAGTAAAGTAAATGTATATATTAACACACCTCTCCATTAAACTTATCTCTAGAAACGAACTCAGTTATTTATAATGTGCACAAATATGTGTACTATATTGCCTTTTCCATTCTGTACAAAATTGCATATGTGGCCTTTTCGGACAGGACCCTTCTGATTACTATGTGATAACATCCCATTCCGCCGCAGAACCCTTTGCTTCACACCTATGGACCCATGGACAGCTCGAATTTCACACGTCTGCAGTGGCATAATTTAATCAACTCAGTTACAAACACATCTGCAGCTGCCCTCCGGAAAATCAAGCGGGTAGAAACAACAATGAGACGTGGAAAACTGACCAAAACCTGAAGGAGAAACGGCATTGGCATGCCATTCCCCACTGGGCACTTTCATAAATTTAATCAAAAACTTTAATCATATTTATTATTACAAAACACGTCGAGTTGCAGAGAACTTCTTCTAATGCCAATTACATTTGCAGCGCAACGAAAACTAAACAAAAACCAAAACCAGTCTCAGTTCGAGACTCAGGTCAGGACAGGTCAGGGGTCAGGAATGAAGGTGAGGGCTGAGGGCTCAGACAGACGAACATTTCAAAAATAATTTTGAATATTTGCTCTTGACACGTTGGCCAAACAACTTTTGTCCATTTTGGGTGTTGGGATGAAGGGTGAAGATTTTTGCACATTAAGTGTGAAAGTGTCAGATGCATGTGGAAACCTTTTTGCGATATCACAAAATATTAAGTAGAATAAATGGAGAGTGGCCAAACGAGAAAATGTTACGCATACGACACGTCTGCCAAAGGGCCCTTCTAAGGAGCTTTTCTTTAAGCTGCCCTTTGTTCGTCTTGTAAGCCTTAAAAATGCGAGTATTTCAAAATGGAAAACTGGTGGCAACAGTAAAAATGTTTTACTACCACTGACCAGCCAAGCTTCCTTTCTTTTATTGCGGAAAAGCGCCGATGAAAAAATCAAGGAAGACACTGCACTGCTGACAAGCGCATTAATTATGAATCACAGCAGTTAGCAGGGGTTATCTGGATACTTTTGACGGGTGAGAAGAATAACTTGATGTCTTCCAGCATTACCATGACAATGGCAAGCTGCGAGGACAACCAACTCATCAGGAACTGGCAAGCCAAACTAAATTTATGTAAACTTACAAATTGAAATCCAAAGTCGGAGTCCAACTCGTGACATGCACTTTTAAACTTGGGGAGTCCTGGGTTACATTAAATTATGCACAGATGAGTTAGCAATGCCAATGACAATGAGCAAACGGCGAACTGCGAACTGCGAACTCCAGGATGAGACAGCGACAACAAGGAGATATAAAAATTGATTGGAAAACATTTTGCTTTAGCTAAAAACAAGCCATTCATTTGCCAAATGACAACTGCAGCAGCGCCAAACTACAAACGTGGCCATAAGAGATGCAATCGCAGAACAGCAATGGAACCAAATCCAACTGAAGTTCAAGTTGTTACTGCCAGTTTGAGTTGAGTGAGTTGCCATAAAGTCAGCGCCGCTTCACTTGAGCAGGAATAGGGAAAAAGTACTCGAAAGCGCTGATTACACCGAGGACCCTCTTGTTTTTCCTTAAGACAAGGGTATGTATGATAAATGGGATGAAAAGCACATCCTTAAGAAATTCAAGGTTACCAAATTGTATTCATAAATTCAGGGCATCATATACGAAAAACTCATACTTTAAGAAACTCAATCTATGCAGAAAGGGATTCTGTTTAATCACTTAGTATATTGAATATCTGAACTAATTAAATTAGTAAGAAAGTATGTATTCATTCCCAAAGCCAAGAGGTTGTATAGTATATTAATATATTTAAAGCAACCACCTTAGAGGCATGCGTTTGATTAATAACTAAATAATTCTTGGGTTAGTAGTAGCAAATTCCTTTTTTTTGGAATCTGTAACCTACCTCAACACCTCCGACCAGGCAGCATGTGGCTTTGCTTTTCCATCGGGGAATCGGCCATCAGAGCTGCCGGAATACCGAGAGGCGTGGACACGGCACGGCTCCTCCAGGATGCAGGCTTGGGGTCCGAACTCACCCAGGATCTGTTTCTGAGCCAGCTCAGCATCAAGAGCCAGCGGGTGGGCGAGGTCCCTTCTGCTGCGAGATCTATATGTACCTATTCGAAAAGTAGTCACTTTTATTCACATTTATTTCCTTGATTCGCTTAATAAATAAATTCTCTTTTAAAAAGGATTATGAGCAGTTGGGGGGTAGATATGCCAACTTTACTCAATTGATAAATGAAATTAACAAACTGTTATAAATTATGCTTCCTACATGGCAACTATTTTGCTTAAAAACTATTAATTAAGCTTTTAATGCATAATTTTCATAGGCTATTGAACTAATAACATCTTTTTACTTGTCTCCCTTTGCAAATTGATTTTTCCCCCTCCACCAACTTTCTTCAGCTGAGCTTCAAAGTTGTCCGAAAAGTTCGGATAATTATTGGAGTTTCGGGGTATTTCCCTGGTTACTCATGCCAAAAGCTTATCGGCTCAGCTGTCCACATCTATCTGTGATATTTGGTTTCCGGCTCGGCGGAGTGGCAATTTGTATGGCTGAAGCCACTGGCTTGCAGACAGCCTTGACCCCATTTCACATTTTGTCGGCTAAGTGGACGAGCACGATAGTTGGCAGCCGCTTTTGTCATCGCACTTGCAGATCAGGTTTTTACCGTCCAAAGCAATGAGCAACAAGTCACAACAATCAGCAGTGGACATGTATTTACCAAATGGGTTGATATGCCTCAATGGGCAGAGTGTACTATGAAACCTATTTGCATTTTGCATTATACATAAGTACTGAAGGGTACATAAATTATTTATGTAGGGATGGTTAATCTTTATCAAATGTGAATTAATAAAAAACACTTTGAATGGCATTATCTAATCGTAATATTCTATAAATCAAATGCAAACCAAAAGGTTACTTTTTTAGCCACATTGTGCATTGCATTTAATTCGTTTTTCCACTCAAGTTATAGTTTTAATTTTGGGATATTAAAAAGCGTTCAAAAGATAAGTGGCCACAACAAATGTGGATTAATTATAGAGGTATTTTGCCACACTTTAGTGTTTTACCCATAATTACTATTTCAAGCCACTCCACTTCATTCAGTGCAATGTAACAATGCCCAAAAATTCGACTGCTTAATTTTGGAAATTTTTGAAATTTCTCCATAAAATTCCTGCACCGATTTACACAATGCAAAACACTTAATTTATGCACAAAATATTTTAACTTTCACTCGATGGGCGATGGAATTAAGAGCTTATTGCGATGGGCTCCAAACTTACTGGGACTGAGGGAGTAGGCCAATTTCTTGGCGAACTGGGACAGGCGGACGGAAAGCACGATTACGGGAAACCCAACCAGCTGGACGGGAAGCTCGAAGAGGGGATCCGCATTCTGGGCCAGGCCCTCCTCCACGAACTCCAGCAGAAGCACCAGCAGCACGCAGAGCGTCGGCACGAGAGTCACAGTGCAGATATACCGCAGATTCATGGCCGCCGACTATTGGGTAATATATCGTAATAGTAACTCCACTATATGGGCAGGTCTCCGAAAGTCTCGGCTTTATTTTGAGTGGAGCGGCAGGCGAAGGCGACTTGGTGCGCTTAAAGTCTTGGACTGACTGAAGCGACCTGCGGCCGCTTAAAGCCGCCAAAGCGCCGCACAAAAAACAACGTTAACAACAAACGTTAACTCCAAAGTAAACGTAAACGTAAACAAAGAGCAGCGCTGGCCGAACCTCAAGTGTAGGCCCCCAGAAATCACTTGTTGTGTAAAGCTTACACTCCCCAGTGTGGATTTTTGGCTCCAGAGGCGCTGGGGAATTTCCCAGGGGGGGTAGTCAAATTATTACCTCATGAAAAACTAGTTTTTTAAAGGGTAAATTATGGCAGAATATTCCTGAACTTATAGATTTCTCATTATTATTTACTATAGCGATTGGTAAGAAGCATATATTATTTAATATGTTTCAGTACAGAAGTTTACAATTTAAAAAGTCGAATTATATTTAAAGTTTAGCATACCATTTTTAAGAATTTTCCCTTTTTAAATTATGTGCCTTTAAGCCCCTTGTTTCGGCGCCACTGCCTGTTTCGCGTTTTTTTTTTGCGGGCCAAGTTTGTTTTGCATTTTGACCAAGTTTCGTGCGGAAGCCGAAGAAAGACCAGCAAGTGAAAGTGAGGCCCACCAAGCGGAGGGCGCAGCCTAGGCTCCACTCTCTCTCTCTCTCCCTCTCTCTTTCTCTCTCTCTTTCTCTCTCTCTCTCTTTTTGGAGTCCCCAAGTCGAGCGACTATATAAAGTCGGGCATATGTTTCGCCCATCGTCTGTGCCATTATGAGGGGTTATGAAATCTTTTCGCACTTGGCTCTTCGGTGTTTCCTTCCATGCTCTTTACGTTAGTGGTTTTATTTTGGCGCTTGGCGCTTGGCTTGCATATCAATTACCTCATTTCCGTTAGGTGAGCTGTTGCCGGGTGTCCCGCGAACAAATGGCCAGATTTCCTAAATGGGCGAGCAAGTGATTTGAGCAATTGGTTTTGCCTAGATTAGCCCGGGTTGAGGGTCAAGGGGCCAAGTTGGTCGACCAGCATCAGGTGAAAACTTGAGGTGAAACAAATCAAAACGGGAGACAGTCGAAAGTTTAGTTCTAAGCGGCTTTCGCTTGCCAAGTAATATAATTAAGTGTTTAAAATTAAGAATTTTCATTAGGAGGTCAATGAAACCTTAAAGTTTAAGATTATTGTTGTTGGGGGAATGGTAACATTTAACATTTGCTCCTTAATTATTTTAGATCAATTATTTCACTTAATACAAATGTGAACTAGTTCCAACAATAAACGGACACATCTAACACCGCTTGGCCAATCCCGCCATTCACCATTTGCTTTGTTGGCCCAGTTAATTATCACCATTGAAGTTGAATGCCTATGCTCGTGTTTGCCAAATCGGTTATCAATCGCTGGCATGGAGCACGTGTCTTTAGCCAGGTTAACATTTAGAGAAAAGTGAAGTAAGGAAATCAAATCCGCATAGAGGAAATCCATTTTCAATAACTGTGCAGAGGCCTCCACTAATAAGAATAATTCACTGAAGTGTTTTTTTTCTTTCCATCAAAGAGTGGTTCAATCAGTCAGTTGGCCAAGTTGCCGGGACCCGTTTGAAAACACTTCGACCAGATCACGTAGCCGTCGCCGGAGTTACGCAATCGTAATCCAATCCACAGTAAACACTCGCAAGCGGCACTTGGATTGTTAACGCTCCAACTACCGCTACGGAAAATGAGATTTTTCCTCGTCACTGATGCAAAGTTTGCCTTACATCTATGCACATCTACCGTACATTTGATTTTCTCCTCGGTTATGATATTTCTTGATGTGCAGCAGGAAAGTAGGTTGGGAAATGCAGCTTGTGGAGTTGGGGAAATGTTCGAGTTTTTCCAGTTTTGCCGAAATGGTGAATTATCACTCTATCTTTAAGTATTTGAGTACCAATGCCAACCAAAGAGATTTCTTTGTAAAAAAGAAGCGGAATATGAAATATTATTAAATAATATTATTTCAGTTAATAATAGCTTATGATAAAAAATTTTAGGGAAGATTCTTTATGAAATAGTTTTGTGAAAAACTTAAAATCCTGAGTCTATATGCGCATCCTCCGGGATGCTCCGAATGCTTAATATTTGATATAGTAGCCTACATTACAGTTTTATTTAAATTACTAATAATATTTATTAATTGTATCTTATCGTTATAATAATGGTTTATAGCTATGTACGTAAATTATTCCATTTTTATATGGAAGCAGCCACTGCCAAATCTTTTCTTGCATTTGAATATTATTTTATAGGAAAATCTTTATGTTTGATTTTGTAAGCTTACATTATCATTTTAATTGTATTACTAATAATATTTATTGTTATATTGCTACACTATTTTATTTTTAATTTGAAGGCACAAAGAGTATTCAAGTTTCGTTTGAGTAATGCCAGTGCCAAATCTTTGCTTTCATTTTCGGTGAGCCAAGTATGCGGAAATTATTAAGAGAAAGAAAGAAAGAAACCAGCCGCCGAAAGAAGTCTGGGACAATGCAATTGCACCTGGTGCAACTGCTCCTCCCATAATCCAAGCCACCCCCCGCTGGGTTGCATAAGCCAAACAACTTGTCAAACGTCGGGCCAAAAGCAGAAATTGAGCCGGGCTTAAACCAAACATGAAATTTGGGCCAAGCCAAACAATGAAAGTTGGGCACATACACGCAACTAGCGTAACAACAACAATGCTGAAACAGTTAAACAAATCTGACCCAATTTCTGTTTGATATTACGAATATGTATGTGTTCACTCTTATTGTTTTACTCCTTTTGCAATTTCTGGCTAAATTTGTTGCCAAATTGAGCGCGTATGTAATTGGAATTTCAATTAGGCATTGATTTCAATTCGCGTTTTCACTCCCCCTCTATGGATTTGTTTATTTATTGCCTCGTGTCACTGACTGATTTATGAATAATCGAAAAATCTAAAAATAATTTCTTGTTTTTGTTTACTTTCTAGAGTTTTTTTTAATTCACCCATCAATATGTTTGTCATATTTCGCCAATTTCACCCGAATGTCCATTTGTTTTTTTCTGAAATTTGTGCTTTGAATGCTTAATTGATCAGAGAAACAATTGTAAACAAAGCGAAATATATTCTAATTTTTTTGCACAATGCCATTTAGGTAATCGAATTTACATATAAAGTGTGCACTTAAATGTTCAGCTTTGTTTTTAGTTTAATTTTCGTTCAAGGTGTGTGGTAAAAATTTGCAACTGCGCCTGAAAGTATGCGCAAAAAACCTTTGTTTTAATAATAATCAAACAAAGGTTAATTACTTTGAGCTATCTACAAATAACAAGTATAAATAATTGACTATTATTTACTTACCTTATCGGCTTGGGCAACAAAATAACAAATTGGAATAAATAAATGTATGAAAGCAGTGTGAAGTTGTTACTCGCGTAGAATAACTATCAACTATTTTCTTACACAACCATATATAAATGCAATTCCGCTAAATACATTACCTTCCTTCCAATATAAAACAGCTGTATTTCTATTTTATAGTAAATTTGTAATCCACTTTACTTAATTTTCATTTCTGCCATAAATGCACAACTCATATTAGGCAACATATTTTAAAACATGAATTTTCTATTAGACTTAGCATGCGATATGCCGCTTAAGTCGCATAATGCTATGCCACTTAAACTCTGTCCAGTGAAACGAGAAATCTCCAATAATAAATGGCCACACTTGATGACGGAGGCAACCTTCCATTGCATAACAATTTCTAAAAATACGACTTCATTGCCAGCAGGTCGATCGCTTCCTAGCAATTACAAATACCGCACACCTATGAACTTGGTAGCCCGAATAAAAAGTGTTAGTTTTTATCAAAGTCATTTCACAAATCGCCCGAAGGTGACAGGGCAACAATTAAGATGGATTAAGGCAGACAATTAGGGAGCTTGCACACAAGAGTGTAATTTATTAACAATTAAAGGAGCATCCAACTTACGACTAGGCGTAACGCTAAATCAGATCGTGACTAGTCACACGTACTATATGTAATTACAAGCTACCTAGGACTTGCAGCCAGCAGATGCGGATACAAGAGGTTACAGTTCTACAGTCACTTCAGTCAAGTCGGGAGTAAGGTCTAATCTAAATTTAAGGTAATTTACAAGGTAGTGTATAGGGTAGCTTATAAGATAGCTACAAGCTAAATCGAACGGTGAAGACATATGGTACAGAAGTTGAGGCGGCCTACATCCTAATACTTAAGGTGCGGATCCAGTGGCTAGGCCCTCACTTTGTAGCTGAGCTTCATCAGCTTCTTGGAGCTGATGGGGCAGTTGGGCCAGAGATTGGCGCATCCCATCGGACCGCTGAGATTGTCGCTGGTGTGACGCATAAGCTCGCCCATGTGGGCCGCGAAATACCATTTGCTGGGCGGCATGTTCATCATCCAGGGCATTGTTGGAGATCTGCAAATATTGAGGCACATTAGACGGAAGTTTCTCTGCAGCCCAAAAACACAACACAACTGTGCAAATGGTAAATATTATAATAAGCCATTATCATTTCACGCTTCGATTGGCTGTGTGCTTGGAGTTTGTTCAAGTTTCGCTTTCAGTAGTTTTTCGCCTATCTAGATTCTAGAATGCCTCAGCCATTCACCTTGCTGTTGATTTAGTCGACGACTCTGACTCTACATTGCTACGCTGGCCTGACTTTTACATTAGCTTCGCCTCACCTTCGTCTCAAGTGCGAGGTTACAGCTGAAGTTGAGGTAGGTTACGACTGCTGATCCACGGGCTTGGACGGGGCTCAAATATTTGCCCCATTTAGCTAACTCAATTGGCGCTTTTGTTTCCCTAAGCTCTGCACTTTGCTCGTGGATTGAATCATCCACTGCATAAATATATATTTAATTGTGGTGTGCAGCAACTTCAATGTGAGCTTAATGGATTGCAATGGCAGAATGCTAAACTCGAACCCTTCGAAACCCGTTTGGAAACTTTCGTAATCGCTCAGCATGCAAATGTTTGGTAGATCAGCTCTAACTGGTTCTACTTGTTGCACTTAACGGACAAATGTTCGTTCAGATTCCTAACCTATTAATTAGACATAATATATGCACGAAAATGCATAAAATCGATAAATATTAATATGTATTAATTTTTTCTATTTAGGAAAAAGTTCTCCAAAAAACATACGGCGGAAATATAGCTCTACAGTCAAGTCTTATATTAAAACGATTTATTTCAAATCTATTGTGTCTGGAAATATTTCTTTTCAACTGAATCATTATTTATTCTTATTTCGCATTAATTATTTGCTTTTCTAACAAGCTTTATTATTGATTGAAAACTAACATTATTTTATGCTAATGCTTTTTGCTTTTTTGTGCAAGTCATCACAAACCGGTTTCAAAAACATTTTAAAACATTTATAAATTCATGTGTTTGCTGACATTTCGGTGTGTTGTGTTTGCATTTTTATTTGCAGTTTTAGGAACAGTAACTCAACTGCAAGAATGCATATAAAACGCGTCTAATAGTAGGAGAGCTAAGGATCACAACCACAATGGTTTAAATTTGAATATTATTTAGTTGTTTTACTAGAAAATTATCAAAAAAATTAACTCCGCGGCTAACAATGTCTGCCAAACTAAATATTTAAACTAGACCATTTGACAACTACTCTATTTACCATTGTTTTGAATATCTTTGTTATTACCCATTACTTGAGAACTTTTTCCTTGTTGGGTATATAGATTTCTATGATTTCCCTCAGTGTATTTCCACTCACCTGATCAGTCTGAGCAGCTCACGCTCCTTTTCGCTGAGCTGGTACTCCGGCTTGGAGGCCAGTTCGCAGAGCATCTTGGGAAGACACGACTCCTTGATGGTGTCCGTGAGTTTGGACTTGGTCTTCAGACTCGCTCCAGTCACCACCGCCATTCCCGGCTTCAGGGATTGAGCCGCTGCGGAGAGCTCATTAAATTCGTGCTCTAAAATCAAAACACAATTAAGTTTGGTATGTAGGTGTATTAATCAGGGGACTGGCTTTATCCGATTTGGCATTTGGGATTTGTGTTTCACTTGCTGGCGCTCATTTGCATAGCAAACAGCTTTCAAATTAAGATTTTAAATTTCGGGAACTGCGCAAATCGTTTAGATCGGAGATCCCAACTCCAAGGTTGCCAAATCTGAGGCTAAAACCAAACAATGACTAATAGATGGCTTACGACTTTGGCTTAGAACAAAGCGTCAACAAAACGCAACAAATTGTGAACAATTGAGCAAATATGCAGGTAGGCAAATATGTATAGGTAGAAATTGAGAGTGTGGAAAGCGTATAAACAAAGCGAACTTCTGTTTATTTTTTTTTTTGAGTGCACAGCGGTGAGTAAGCCAAATATTTATTTGGCTATATGGGGTCGCTCAGCTGTTGCGAATTCATCCAACACTGTATACACGATTCTATGCCCCGGACAAGGACAAGTCGATGCGTTGAACTTTACTTTGCATATTTGTTCAGTCATTCAACGCTCAGTTTTATTAATTATGGTCTTCAGTCGCATGTTCATTATGCTACTACCAACTAAGGCAGCTGGTTTTGTCGGCATTTGAACTTTAAATGCGGAACCTAGGCAAAACCCTAACGCGGTGTGAAAATCTTAATTGAATCTTTATGTTTCTAATTGGTGAAAATTTGGCTTACAAGTTACGTTAAACTTGGCTCTTTTGAAATGCATAAAACTCACATCATTCAGCGCTACCACAGATATAAAGTCAATTAAGGTGTCTCCTCGGTGGAATCGATTTGCTTTCCAAGTGCACGTAATTGAATGGAAATAAATGCGAATCGAACTGCCAGCTCGACATGTTTATCACGCACTGCATTCATCGGCTAAAGGTTGCAGCAAAGTGTATTTCGTTCTTTTTATATTTTTTTTATTTGTGGCCAAGAGCGAAAGACGTGGAAAGAAGCCAAAATATTCAATTCAGATCAAGATGGGAAGGGCACGTGATACAAGTCAAATCGAGTAGCATTTGCAAGCGATTAACGTGAGTATTGAAACACCGAAGATCATTGATAGATATCAACTCACTCTCCATTTCCGTTGAACTCGTTACCAGCTCAAACAACTTCTTCAGTTGGAATGAATTACGTCTGGAACCGGAACCGGTTGTGGTCGACGTATGGCAGAATATTTCCCAAACCCAAGCCAGTGACTTGGCTTAGATCGATAAATTAAATATCACAAAACAAGTCACGGCTTCATCACTTCCTGTTCGAGTGAGCAAACTAGAATAATGAACCTAGTGTGGAAATATTCACAATGTCTAGACAGTGCTGCTAAAAGGTGGAATATAAAGAGAAAATCCTATTCTTAACCCGACTTTTGAACTTGGCCCACGCTAATGAACTGCTGCTCTCTGGGAAAGTTGCGATGCAATTTAATGCCCTCCTCTTTCGACATGCAAGGCGAAAAGTTGTCGTTTGCTTGGGGTTTTATTACGTCAAGTTTATTTGCCTGGCATTTTTCCACTTTCACTCGAAGAAACACAAAAGAAATACCAACTTCCAATGACTTGGAGATGGTTTAGCTGTCCTAATGAACTGTGAAAAGGTTTTGGCGGTTTGGCTTATGAAGCATATTGAAACATACAGACTCGTCAAATGGGATCAAGTGAAGTAACAGAGGTTGTGTCTTAAGTAATACATTCATTAAAACTTACTATATTTCTATAAATGCATCATGTTAATGTTTTGTTTAATATAACATGCTAGGAGAGCCAGCAATATTTTATATTATATTTTAGTCTTTATTATGGATGAATTTGAAGCCAGAAAGAACTCCTATCACCCAAACTTTGAAACCTTCAATATTTGATGTAATGCCCCGAAGCTGATGTATTTTAATGCATGAGAGTAAATTTAAATTTCTAGTAGTTTCAGTAAATGCTGTAACCCTGGACTTTCCTTTGATTTTATTAAGGTTTTATTGTTTCTATACACATTCGTTTGAGTATCTTTTCCGGTTTCGTGCTTAGCCACGACTTTTGTTGTGCAATGCCCAAATGTTATGTCATATGATAGGGCTTGATATTGTGTATGCAAATCAACGAGAAAGTGGAGAGCGTCGAAGAAGTGTATTCGAATCGCCTTCGAGAGCTCTTTAACGATCGGTTTGAACATGAACTTCGATTGTGATGAATAATAGTTTGAATAATTTTTAGACTTATGCAAAGGCGTAATATGCCAAGATTTAGCTAAGCAAAATAGCTACTTTCTTCTAAGTTCAGGCTTAATACATCTATACATGTAGCAAATACTTCTCTTGTTTTCAGCAATTCAAATGAAGTACGCAAGTAATGGAGTCGCTTTCCTTAAAAGCTGGGTCATAAAAAAGCGTAATGACTTTTTTGTAGTTAATGGAAACTTTTGCCGTCTGGAGTATCTTTTTATTATGCTACACACTTTTAAGTTATAGGAATTTTTTCAAAACATTTCCTAGAAAACTTTTGTTTAATATATTATTTTAAGAAATGTTCGTAATAGCCGCATCATTAGGATTTAATGTAGTATTTCTCTTTTATAAAGTGCCCACCACAAAGTACTAATTGCCTCGCGTTGAAAACGCAATTAAAGAATGTATTTCAAATGGAAGATCTATTTAGCAAAGTAAAATGGTGATGTACTCTTTAATCGACATCAATAACTTCTCAGAGCTCAGCTACACGTGTGTAATAAACAATCCCCAATTAGTCTCCCCGGGCTCAGTTCCGGTTTTCACCTACCAGGCCTCCAACGAAAAACGTAATTAAACATTTAAATCCGAATTGAAGCTTACACGTGCCACCAGCATTTTATAAGTAAGCATTCATTTATAAAGCGAAATTAACCTTGATAGTCCCAAATACATTCGATAGCTGTGTGATATACCTATATATTTTTCGCTTACGAACAAGTAACACTTAAGTAATGGCTTTGATGTACTAGGTAACAATAATTTAAATATTCTCATTTAAAACTTTTTTTACTTAGTTACAACAAATGAATTTGTAAATTATATTTTAGAGCGAAACAAAAAAAGTGAAAAGATATATTACTTTAGAAACATTTTAAGGGAACCAAAAACGATTATTTAATATTTTTTTATCTGTATAAGCGCGCAAGTTAACGAATTTCATATAAGATTAAATTGCAAAATATGCTTTTGGTAAATGTGATTATACCAAGTTTGAATAAAATGGCATTTTTTTATAAATCTATTGATATTTGATTTAGGTATATACCATTTGAGCCCAAAAAAAAAAGAATTAAAAACGTTTTACGACTATGTTGAAGTGCCAAATTTGGGGCTCAAAAATTTGTCATTTTGTCAGTGTAAAATGGTAAAATGGTAAAACAGCAAAAACAAGACGGGGTGGATGGCAAAACTAACCTTCGGTTATGTCGATTTCGGCATTTTTGGCCTGGAACTTGCTGGCCGCTGCAGCCGCCGGACCCGTTGGGGCACCTGCCGCCCCCTCACCGCCCGCCGCTCTCACCGAGTGGGGAGTGGGGTGGTTGGACTTCATGCCGCCGCCGTATACAAAGAGATCGCCCACAAGCAGCAGCGAGACGACGCCGAAGATCATGAGGCGACAACGCCAGGCGGTGTCCATGAGAGCCATAATCAGAAAATCGATAAATTCACACGCGTTTCGCAACTTTATATTTTTCACGACTTTTTTTCTCTCCAAATGTATGTTGTCTGATTTGGGTGGTTAGTACCTGGGCTTTGACACTTTTTTCAATGGCAAGCTGGATAGCAAGAAAATGGAAAGTTGGGGGGAAAACGAAAGTAGTTTCCTAATCGCTCCACGAAAACGTTTTCAAATTGCTGCCGACGAGCATGCAAAGAGCGGCAATTAAATTTGGCATTCAAGCGCACATAACTCGTTAGTAACTGTAAAGCCGAAATACAGGTACAGGTAACACACGCGAAAGCCACAGGTACCACGCTAAGTTGATCGAGTGCAGCGGTACGTCCGATTCGGCCAGAAGTTGCGAAGCCACTGAACTGAAGCGGGAACAAGATATAGCACCAAAGCTAGGCCCAAACGATCAGCTGGTCCGGAGAGAGAGAGCGCAGAGAGTCGGAGAGCCGGATCAAGCAATACATAGGCTTAGGCCCAGGTACCGCTGCTTCCGAGAGAGGCTCTCGAAGATACTCAGAGAATTCGAAACGAGAGGAGTACCTGCCTGTGCGGCGACTTTCAGCACTCACTGTACCGAGGCATTCGCTCGTGCAAATTGTCTGCGGGCAGTGGCAACCACAGCTGTCCATCAGTCGGCTGAGAAAAGGTTTGATTAAGGCGAACGCCGCGCACAAGTCACTTACTAGCTCAGTTACCACCGAAGTTACTCATACTAAGCTGGGCGACGCACAGGTTCGATTACCCGAGCGTGCTAATGACCCCAGATGGGGAATTATGGCCAGCTTATGTAGTTTGGCGACCTGTCTAATGAAATTCCTCGAGTTGTTGCGGAGAAAACATGGAAAGATACATTTTCTGCACCTGCATTTTTTGAAAATGAAATAAAAGATCTATACAACACAAGGCAGTCTTAATATAAATAAAACTATAGTTTTAAAGTATAGAAAAAAGTTTATGATTTCCAAATAAGTAAAAAATTAGGAAAAAATTCTATTAAACATAAGAATATTTTTATTTCTGTTTAATAAAGTGGTACAATATGTACATACAACTCGACATCAATAAAATTCAAATTTAAAAAATATTTTCAATTGCTGTCCTTAACAAAGGATTTATTTAAGTATCTGTAAGTTTAAATTCGCTTTATTCATTAATGTTATTTTTAACCTAGAAAAAAACTTTTCTCACTTCGAACATGTGGTTGACACCTCTCGTATTTCCATGCGAAAGTATGCGGTACATGTGTTTATGTATTTATAACTAGTTTTAGGGTTCCTACGACTCTTATATTTTTAGGTACCGTCGAAAATTGTGTGTGCATGTGTTCTTCGTAAAAATAATATCAGCCAGGATTGGAATCCATAATCCTAAGAATAACCAAACATAACCAGCCAAATTCTTTACTAATGGACTGATGAAGTCAGTCGCGTGCCCGTCACGTAGGCCACTCAGTGGACCTGTAAACATTTAGGGAACTTCCTCTGATTTTATTGATTTACAATGCCCAGGACAGCTGCAAAACGAGTGCTTATCGAACA
The DNA here is from genome assembly GCF_016746245.2 of Drosophila santomea. Taxonomy (NCBI): domain Eukaryota; kingdom Metazoa; phylum Arthropoda; class Insecta; order Diptera; family Drosophilidae; genus Drosophila; species Drosophila santomea. The sequence goes on from NC_053018.2 coordinate 16,099,939, forward strand.
GGTAGAAAGGTCATCGAGTGTCCGCTGACAGATTTATGATTGCACTCATGATGTCCACTATGCAACGCATCAAAAAAATAAATAAAATAAAATAAAAGCCCAACTGACACAGCTGACTGACTGCGTGTATATGTCAGACAGCCAAATGTTGCAATGGCCAAAACAAGGAGTCGCCGAATGGAGGGAGATTTTTTGGCCAAGAAACTTAACCAACCGGACGGCAAGTTAAATGCGATAAATGCGCAATCGGAACGTGACTTAGCCGTGGCCAACAATCACCCAAAAAAGCACGATAAAAACCAACAGCGAAACGTACTCAAATTAAAGGTAACAACAAGAACAGCGACAACTTTTTCCCCTGCTTAACTTGGCCAAATTGCAGTCAAGCGAAGTGCAACCGTCGAGAAGTCGAGGCAACTGCCACTGCTAACAGCAAATCTTGAGGTTGACCAACTACCCAATACTAATGGCCAAGTAAGAATGAAAAGGGGGTCCCACTGACCAAATTACTTAGTTCTCACATTTATTACGTTAATTAAACGAATGAAACGTTTATACTTAGGAAAAGAATAATAATAAAGCTTGGGATTCTAAAAATCTATTTAAAAGTCCAAGAAATGTTAAAATTAAAATGGAAATTATGGTGTCAGACAAATTATCTTAATAGACGATTAAAATAAAAATATAGTAATTTAAGAATATTACTTCTTTCAATTTCAAGTGCAACTAAAAAGCAAGTCGAGGCTTCGAGTAATGGGTAATTGGGAGTTGTCTGTGCCACTGAAAACTCCGCTCAGAACAGCTGCAAAAAGTATTCACTGCGAGCTGAATTTAGCTCCCAGAATTCATTTGTTTTGCTTGCCTTCAAATTGCAGTTGCCGCTGTCCTTCAGTTGCAACGACGCCCTGTCCAAAAAACAACACAATTAAATGAAAAGTAGTTAGTAGGCTATTGTATACCCTACAAATGTAAATTCAAAGTTTACTGAGAGCTAAATGCAATATAAATGTATTAAAGAGTATTTCCTATTGATATTACAAACTGTCATATATTTTAATTGAAAATAAATCTTAAAAAAAATTAAAAAAAAATTGTAATATAAAATAAACCGAAACCATTTTTCGAAGTCAACAACTTTACATTACCAAGAAGAGTATGTGGAACGAAAAACGCCAGTACTCGTTTATAAAAAAAAGTTTGCGCCTCGAAGGTTGAACATCGAAAACCCCATATAAGCCCGACGTGAAAAGAGAGAAAAAAGACTTCATTACTGGCGGGGCAGCCAAGCATACGGCTTAAAAAAAGGTAATTTAAACTTATTTTTTTACTTTATTAATTCCGCCAAACACCTTTGGCTCTGATGGGCCGATTAAGTTTAAGGTTTCTTCGGCCAAATGCAAAATGTTGGCACATCATTTTGATCGGGATAAAAGTCAAGATTGAATATTTAGAGGTTTTGGTAAAAATAAGTGAGTTTGCTGCCTCAATGCTGCATGTGAATTTAGGCGAGCTAAACGGGTTTTGAAGTATTATCTTCTGAGAGAAGATGCAACTAAAAAATTAAAATTATAGTAGTTGTGCCACCATTTGGCATTTTGTACAAGTTTACTTTATTTTAATAATAATTGTTGAGGATTACACCAATATTATGAATTCTCAACATGACAAATGCACAATTAGTGAATGAAACTGATTTTAAGAATAGAAACATATTGAGACAAGTTCTTATTAGAGCGCAACTCAAATCTGGTTCACTGCTATACTGACAATGAAGATGCAACAATAGATTTTTATGAAAGTTGATTGAATCGATCAATTTTATATTTATTTATAACTAGCTATGGCACCCAAATGGAACAATGGCAAAATTGATCGTCTTAGGTATTGTGTAAAGAATAAAAGCCACTGAAAAATATTTGTATAAATATAATGATCAAATGAACAAACTTATAACTTATTGTTTAGTAAAGAAAACTTTAATGTTATTGAAGGTGATTATGTATCGTTACTACTACTTTAATTGTTTTGAAGAGCCAGAGTGATTTAATTGAATCAACATTCGCTAATGAAAGACATTTAATTCCCCGAGCTTAATGAAGCCTTAGATTGGGCTGTCAATTAAATTAAGTCGAAGCAATAAATACGCACGTAACACCAACCGATTGAAGATCCCAAACTCCGCCAAAGAAACGGAAACGGAAGCAGCCGGCGAGTCTTGGTGGTGCGCGCGTTTTTTACCGCCTCAGGATGGGCGGTCGCGGCTGAAACCGCCTCAAACACCTCGGAAAAATAAACGCGGACCGCAGGAGCAGAAGGAGGAGCGGAAGTGAAGGACACCGCCCGCGGCTTCCATTTTCAGGCCGCTTAATTTATGCTAAACGCGTCGCGTCTTTGCATTTAATTGTGAAATTAAATTTGATGCGATTAATGTTGACACAACATGCGATTAGTGCAAGAATAATACACCATTAAAAATGTGGTGTTATATACATATTAGTTTAATCCTCATATAATACAAAATAGGAACAAAAAATGTGATCGAAATATTTATGTGTTCATCTTAGCAAGTTTATCTAATAAATATTTTTTATTTCTGTTTTATTTGTATATAAATGCACCCAAATAGTTTGAATACCATTGCGTTAGGTTAAATACATTTTGCAAAATATTTCATTTATATTTAACAAAAGTTTTAATTTTTCTTAAGGTGTATTTCTTCGCCCACTTGCGGTTGCCCTTTGGGCTTTGCTCGGCTTACCTTAGCCAAGAGATGGAGATACTGGCAGATATCTATTAGCCAATCGCCTCGCATTTGCCAAATTATCGTTGTTTATAATATGACAATATTGGATGGCAGCGACAGCGACATGGACAAGCCGTACATAAACAATAATTAAATGTAGCCAAATTAAATTTTACACAAAAGCAGAACACAAAGTGACAGCTGGGCGGTCCTTTCCACGGCCTCCTTTCCTCCTGGCCCATCCAGCTCCCTCGTTCTCGACTTGGAAATGTCTGCATAATTATGTGTATGTGGGTGTGGTGCATGTGGGTGGGTGTTTGAAAATGCCTCAGTTGAGTGGTCGAGACATGTGTGAGTGTCGTGGCTGATAATTTGCAGTTTAATTACAGAACACCGAGACCCACAAACAACAATGATGAGGGAATGCTCAAAATGCCCAGCACTCGATAGTCAAATACTCTTGCTGCAGTTCTCTTGGTGGTTTGATTAAAATAAATACATTTTTAAAGTATAATTAGCTTATAATTAGATTCTAGTTAACTATTTAAGTATGACGGGTTCCGGGTACCAAAATACAAAAAGTTATAATACTTGTGACCACACAAGTATTCAACAATATAAAGAGTACTCATCCGCATGGTTAACACTCTGTTGCATAAATTCAAATTAGTTTGTACAGCCCCATTCTAAACCGATGAAACCCCTTTTCTCTACTCACCCTATTAAAGCCTCCTATTAAACCGCCTTTTGTGGCCACGCATCACTTTTAATTTCCATGTGAGACAATGTTCTTGGTCCTGTCAGGTGCATAACTGCATTACAAGCGCACTGTTCGTGTGCAGGGGGGATCACTGTTTATTGGCGTCCATTAGATAAGGAATTTACGCGAACGCAATTGTTGGGCTTCGCCTCGACTTCAAAGGGCCATTGTCGTGCTTTGTCCAGTTAGTTCCGATTAGTGGCATTGAGTGGCATCCGCGATTATGCGGAGGCATTGAATTGAATTTCTAAAGGCGCTGTGGCGAATTTTAAGGTATCAGATCAACACTATATTTTCTACTTCAAAACCAATTCATTTGATCTTACTGTTCACTTGTGAAGTTAAAGGTGCGTTTATAAAGACATTATGCGCTGTTTAAGCTTACCTAAACGTATGCTTCAAATTTTGCATTTTCTCATGAATAATATTTATAAGTAACTTCTTTATGATGATAAAAACTCAAAGATATAATACGAGGGTCGTTTGATAAGTCCGTGACTTTTTGAATAAAATATATTTTTTTCGTCAAAGAAGCGTTTTATTTCTCAACATAATCTCCTTTTAGCTCTATACATTTAGTCCAGCGTTTTTCCAATTTTTTTATTCCTTCCAAATAATAGGTTTTCTCAAGGCCCTCAAAATAGTCGTTTGTTTCTGTGATGACCTCTTCATTTGACCCGAATCTCTTACCGCCGAGCCATTTCTTCATGTTTGGAAACAAAAAATAGTCACAGGGGGCTAAATCTGGAGAATATGCTGGATGGGGTAGCAGTTCGTAGCCCAATTTATGAAATTTTGCCATGCTGACTACACACGTGTGCACCCGTGCATTGTCCTGATGGAACAGCACTTTTTTTTTCGCCAAATGCGGTCGTTTCTGCTTCAAATCAATATCGAATCTGTCCAAAAGCTCTGAATAATATTCGCCGGTGATCGTTTTACCCTTTTCAAGGTAATCGATGTGAATGATACCTTGTGCATCCCAAAAAACTGTGGCCATGACCTTGTTGGCCGACAGACCCACCTTGGCCTTCTTTGGTGCACGTTCACCCGGAGAAACCCACTGTCTTGATTGTTCTTTGGTCTCTGGTGTGGTGTGGTGGATCCATGTTTCGTCTACGGTAACGAAACGGCGCAAAAATTCGTTTGGATTGCGGTTGAACATCGCCAAACACTCCTTTGAAATGGTCACACGGTTGCGCTTATGGTCGTGTGTGAGCAATCGCGGCACCCATCGCGCGGAAAGCTTTTTCATGTCCCCGTTCAGTTGAGATGCCTACAGCCTCAGCTACCTCACGCACTTTCATTCTCCGATCATCCAATATCATTCCATGGATTTTGTCGACGATTTCTGGCATGACGACCTCTTTTGGGCGACCTGAACGTTCGGCATCACTTGTACTGGTACGACCACAACGGAACTCAGTAAACCATTTCTTAACCATTGAAATTGATGGTGCAGAGTCCCCATAATATTTATCAAGTCTTTCCTTGGTTTCGGTGATGGATTTTTTACGCAAAAAATAATGCTTAATTAGCACACGAAATTCACTTTTTTCCATTTTCGTTAAAATTCACGAGATCGTCTGCTTTCAATGCCTATAAAACGCAAACCAAAAAACGCAGCTTTCTCAAAATTTTACAGTCAGCTGTTAATCGATAACTGCTGACAGGAGCAGTGTTGTATTTAGAGCAGGTGCGCGGCAAATACAAAAAGTCACGGACTTATCAAACGACCCTCGTATATTCGTTATTAATAATTTTTTTCTTATTTAAAACTATTTAAGTTTACCCATTTCTTATTTATAACAATGTAATGGCAGGATCTCAAGCAGTTTATTTATTCTTTATTAATAATTAACTTCTTATTTAAAACTATTTAAGCTTACCACTTTGCTATGCTTCCTTTCGTGAATACACATCTGCAACCTGAGCCTATTAATATTATTTTAATTAAAATCATACGAGTGCCATTCATTTGTCCTCTTATTTAAATAAAAATTTCTGAAATGCCGGAAGAGAAGGGAACTGAAACATACAGATATACAGATATACATATATACGAGTAGAGAAGTGAAGGATGAATTATTTTTGTATAAAATGTTGACCAGCAAATATTAATTGCATCCCAGTGCCATCCGCTTTAATTACAATTACTCTTGTTCTTTTATTGTGTATTTTGTCGGCTGAAAATTTTTTTCGTGTTAATTAGTGTAAACATAGGGCAGGGGAACTACCTTAGTTATTGTACCTGTCACTATTTGTATATTTGAATTGAATGGCAGTTGGTCGAGTGGAAAACCAACAACACACACTCCTGAAGAGTGTGTTAAATGACAATCACAATAAAGTTCTCATAACTAGAAAGCAAATTTTAATGAATGTGTATTCTATGCGTAATAAAGAAAATAAAGCGGATATTTTATAATTGACATATATGACACACTGTTTACCCATTAATGTGGGGGAGTCAAAGCTCGGCATTTGTCCATTTTTTGTCCTTAGCTTTTTAAATTCACTTCATGTTTGTTAACTCTATTTGTTCTGATATTTTTATTGGCATATTTCCAAGCACACATCTTTATGACAATTGTTGTGGGAGGTAACTAATCAATTTCCAGGTCCATCCACTTTGTAGTTCCCACATCAAGGTTCTTTCTGTACGCAAAGTTCTTACATCTTTATTTGCAAAATTTTAGGAAATTGAAATCACAATTTCTCTCCACGTATACCCATAACTGGGTGGCCCCAACGCAATCAGCTTTATGAAATTGGTATGCAATCGACAAAAGTACAATCGAAATTATAATTCAGCAAATTAAACAAAAAGGTAATAGCCTGCAGCATCGATGAAATTGTAGTGTATTTGCTTACGAATTTTGGCGCGACGAATCTTGAGTTTAGAGATGTTACGTTGTTGGACTTGGACCTAGTACAAAAATCGCTATCTCTATGAGCTCAACTTTTGAAAAACGTAGTAAATTGCCTAATAAAAAACTAGTGTAATAATCACATAAAGGTTATGATAAAGAAAATGCTAATATTTTTTTAATATAGTATTTTGGTTGCTTTAGGTTTTATTTCGTTATTGATATTGAAAAATGACTAAAATTGTTGGTAACTTTTTGTTGGTGCATAGTTTCCAAATACTATTTTCATATTTCACCTGGTAATATTATAAAACTCATCTGGCTTTATAATAAAACTGCAAATTAAAAATAAAATAACTACATGTTTAAGAACTTATCACTGCTATCCAAGAGCATTGCGAATCCGACTTAGAATTCTACGGTTCTGATTCACAACGTATTGTTTACTTCTCCGATACCCGATGTTAAGTACTTAAGCGACTGGGGGCGAGCAAAAAGAGTCACTTCAATTTCGCAGCCACATCGATTTGAATACGGATATAATATAATATATACATATTGGGGTGTACGAAATTCGTATAAATAAATATGCGCAGTGTTAATACCGCAGCCGACCCGACAGTTGCTCTTAATCGGCGCTTTGCACAATACTAAACCAGTGCAGAATATTTAAGATCGTTTAGTTTTTGCACTCGAAAAAAAGAGAACACCATAGAGTGATTATTAAAAATTGTCAAATGTGTATTAAGAGCATCGATTTTAGTACCGCGTATAGCTAATGTTTGTAGAGCCAAATTGATAAATTCTATTACTATTCAACTTTTGAAAGATATGATTGTGTATTGAAATAGGCTTGTGCCAAGTGAAATGTCATAAAATGCACATCGGTAATTGATAATATTTGGCGCTTTTAAGTGATAATCATGTAGGCCACACAACAAATGTTATTAAAAATCAAAAACGAAGCAGTAATCACGATGTTCTACTGAGAACGATAATTGACAACTTGTGAGAAACATGTCGCAGTACACTATTTTTTAAATTTATACACTGTGCCTCGATTCGGTTGGTTTTTTCTTGTGTAAATTCGCTTGTTCCCCAACTTTTATGACCCCCGGGTCCGGTGACCCCATAGTAACTGTCTGATCTTCGCGTCTGTGTTCCGCTTAAAACGCTTGATGCGACACCGCATCGAGGCAGTTGCTCTTTAGAACCTCCGTCGCAATGTTCTGGCTCGGATTCGGTTTGCTGTTGATCGCGTTGTCCCTATACCTGCTGTATGTCTACGAGCGGCAGACCAGAATCGACCGCCTCACCCACAATTGGCCAGCTCCCCCCGCCCTGCCCTTCATTGGCCATCTGCACATCCTGGCCAAGTTGGTGGGGCCGCATCCTCTGCGCCGGGCCACCGAAATGATTACCAACCATCTGAAGGATCACCGCGGAAAACTGTGGATGGGCACCAAGCTCTACCTCTTGGACTGCAATCCCAAGGATATCCAGGCACTGTGCAGTGCCCAGCAGCTGCTGCAGAAGACCAACGACTACAGGGTATTTGAGAACTGGCTCTGCGAGGGCCTCTTCACCAGTGGATTCGAGAAGTGGTCCCATCGCCGAAAGATCGTAATGCCGGCCTTTAACTACACCATGATCAAGCAGTTTGTTGCAGTCTTCGAGAAGCAGTCGAGGATTCTCCTCTCGAATGTCCAGAAATTTGCCGAATCCGGGGAGGAAATTGACTTCCTGCAACTGATCAGCTGCTTCACTCTGGACACTATTTGTGAAACGGCCCTCGGAGTCTCTGTGGGTTCGCAGTCGAACGCCAAATCGGACTACCTCGATGCTGTGAAATCGTAAGTAAATGTAGTCATACATTTTAGCACATTAATTAAAGAAAACAAACATTTAAGAAGATATAAAAGCGTTCAATAAAAATGGCATAACTAATTATAGATGGCTGATTGCATATTTGATAGATATTTAGAAGCTATATATTTAATAGTTATCAGAACTGATTTTACACATCTTCGTTTGCCTACAGAATCCTTGTGATCATCGATAAGCGACTGAAGAACATCTTCTACCGCAACGCGTTTATTTTCAAACACACCTCGCATTACAAGCGGGAACAGGAGCTGATTAAAACGCTTCACGGCTTCACAGAGGGCATTATCCAGAAACGAATGGATGAAATGAATGAGGATGCTGAGAATCGCAACTACCAGAGTAATGATGCGGAATTGGACGGCGTCAAGCGGACCCACTGCTTTCTGGACACCTTGCTAATGTCCACGGGTCCCGATGGCAAACCATTGTCGGTCAAGGATATTCGCGAGGAAGTGGACACCATCATATTTGGGGGCTTCGATCTCACGGCCACCACGCTCAACTTCTTCATGTACAACATGACGCTGCATCCGGAGCACCAGCAGCGATGTCGCGAGGAGGTGTGGTCCGTGTGCGGCAAGGACAAAAGTGAACCCATCACCATGGAACAGGTGCGGCAGCTGGAGTTCCTAGAGGCTTGCATCAAGGAAACGCTGCGGATGTATCCCTCAGGTCCACTCACTGCCAGAAAGGCCACAGCCAACTGCACAGTTAGTAAGTGCATTTTGATTTTAGCTCCTAGTTATATACTAATATCTTAATGGTTTACTTGTCCCCTTTTTGACTTTAGATGACTTCTTCATTCCGAAGGGCAGCGATGTAATCATTTCACCCATTTACATGGGCCGCTGCAAGGACTTCTTCCCGGATCCCATGGTCTTCAAGCCAGATCGCTGGGCGAGTGGAGCGGAGCCCAAAATCGAGGCCACCACCTTCGTACCCTTTATGACGGGGGCGCGGAGTTGCATGGGCCAGCGATACGCCATGGTGATGCTGAAAGTGGTGCTAGCCCACCTGCTGAGGAACTTCCTGTTCGAGCCCCTTGGCGAGCGACAGGTGAAGCTGAAGCTGAACTTTGTGATCACCCTTCATACCGTTGAACCCTATCTATGTAGAGCTAAACATCTAGATTGAGGCTAGCCAGCAGTTTTTCACTTAGCCAATACGTTTGTCAATAAAGTTAGGTAATAGTATGTATAATAGATACATGTAGCTTATGCCAGTCAATTGTGTATTTTCTGGGTTGTTATTTATAGTATGCTAACACACTGGCCAAAAGGACACATATTAAATGAATTTGTGGTTGCTTACTGCTGTGTTTTTAGTTTGATCATAAGTAATGCCTCCTTTAATAATTCAATCAAACAGATAGCACATTCGTGTTAAAGCATTTTTATCAGGCATTTCCAAAGGAAGTTTAATTTACGAAGACCTTTCCACTTCGAACTCATTATAAGCTCTCAGAAAAGACCCCTATCAATTGGTTTCACTTGGATCCTTTCAAAGCGCTTGCGTTTCATTGCGACGCAGAACATTTCCGTTTTTAATGATATATAAAAAAGAATTCTGTACGATTTGGAGTATTTTTTTGCCTGCTCGTTTTTATGCGATTTAAGCAGGGCGCGTTCGTCTAGAAAATAATTTCTGGCTGGCGTGGATTTTTATTGTGGCAACCGAGCAGCGGAAAATCAACAAACATTTCCTGGCGCTGTAATAAATAAAAATGCATAAAGCAGCCACCAAACCGTCGCCAGTCAGTCACTCGGTCTGCCATATCCTGCCTTATCCTGCCTTATCCTGGGTGAAATACACACACTCCCACTCCCACGGAGTTCCCATTATCCGCCGGCATCATCATCGAATTCCGGTGCAAATTATGAGCTTTGCCTGCTTATTATTGCGGCAGACACGGGGGCGCGGGATCAGGCGGAATATAAAATGCAATTTATTTAAATAAAAATCAAGTTTAATTCGCATTGTCGTAAATTTTTCCTTTATTTTTATACTCTTCAGCTCGTGCCGGGCATTGAATTTCACGCTTTTGTTAACAAGCGCATAAAAGTTTGTTCTATCTGCCAACTGATACTGATACGTTTCTGGCATTCAAACCGGCAGAAGGGGTTTGAACCTCGAACTTCGAAGACTGTTGAACTCGGTGGCTGATTGGTGGTGCGATTTCGGGGTGGGTTGCTTTTCATTTCTGCTTTATAGCAGACTGACACTGGAAAAGGAAGCGATTTCAGCCAATTTCCAAGCATTCCAAATCGATTTTAATCAATGAAGAAATTATACATGAATGAAGCTATTTCTGAACAGTAAATTAAGGAGTTACAGCAGAAAATCTTAAAGAGTTTGCTGCAATTAATTATTAAATATTATTTACAAAATGCCAAGTATTCATTTTGATAGCAAATGCATCATTTTATTGCCCAACATACCACATACATTAATTTCAAATGGCCAAGAGCTTATCTTTTGAAACATAAATTATTTTAAATGAAATAATCAATAAGCCAAATAAATGTCAGGTCAAAGCACTACAAAATAAATAAGTGGTTCACTGCACAAATTTCGATTATCTACATAATTTAAATGATTTTCCAGCTAAACCGGCTTTCGGTTTCGAACCTGGAATCTTTCATTTTAAAATATAATGCTTGTTGACGTCGAAACTGAATACATTTTTAACCGAATAACAAAGCCGAAAGCTTGTCAAGAAACGAGTGCAGTTGATAACGCACATTTATTGTCGTCCAGTTGAACTTTTATGACCACCCCCGCCACCTTAGGCCCTTTTAGAATCCATCTTGAAATTAAAATATGCGCCTAAGGAACGCGTTCCCAAAAATTTCGAGTGCTTGGCCAAAGTTTTACGATCGTTTTATTGGGTTTGCATTCGCGGAGGGGGCGGCTTTGGGCTTTAACCCTTCTGTTGGCACCCGCCATAACTTAATTATCCATATGAATCCTTCCAGGCTTTTATGGCGACCCAACCCCGCGGCTTTAATTATGATGAGTACTTGGTACTTGGTGTCTCTCCTTTTTAGTGTCAGCTGTCATATTTTTCTTTATCTTAATTCGCAGATCTTCACGGTGGCTTTCTCCGGGTGTCGTCGCCCATTAAGGCGATATGATTTCCAGGTCCATATCCTAATCCCGGTCCAGACTTGACGCAATGTTTTATTGCTGCTGACTGGGCGCAGTTTTCATTTACACAATTTTTATGTCCAGCATCTGTACATCGTGCATAAGTTTATGATGGCGCATAATTCACGGCGTGGCCATCGTCAATGTTTAATGCTCAAAAGGGCCCAAGGCGAGGGATCTTAATTATAATAAATTCGAAAGTAGGGGGGTGTTTGCAGTATACATTTTATTTTGGCCTGACTTGGAATTATTTAGCAAGTTTCAGGCACTTCGAATAAATATTATTGAGTATTGTATTAGTTTAATTAATTTTGCTTTAAACAATGACTGGTTTTTGGCTTTCTGGCTTTTTTGTTTAAAAAAGGGGGATAATTGTTTTATTTTAATTGATTCTCTGAGCTGATAAAGGTCAAGGCAACTTCTAAATACTTTTACTCGCTAAAAACTGTTTTATTTTTTGAAAGCATATAAAGTAAATAAGAAAGTGACTTTTACGACCAAATGTGGTTTTGCTTGCCGCTTTCCGGTTAATTCACATTTCTCATTGTTTCAAGTTAAGTAAACCAGTCGACGCCCCAAAATGAGAAAACAAATTAAACCCTCCGAATTGTGGTCGTTTGAGGTGAGCGATGGCCAAGTGATGTGTGATGGGGTTTTGGGGTTTGGGGTTTGGGGTTTGGGGTTTCCGGATTCCATGGGATGTGGTATTCCATAAGCTGGATGGGGAGTGGCGACTTTGAAGTAATCGGCACCGGTGACATTGCCCTACGGCTAAGCCTCATTTGTGGTTTAATTGTGTCGCCGGTCGGTCGGTCGGTCGGCTGCTGAAAGTCGATTATGTCAATATTGTCCTAGGTTTACGACGGCCCCACGGCTAATGGCTAATGGATGGTGCCCATTTGCTGCTGGATCCTCAGCCGGGGTTTGAGAATGCATATTTGCGATAAGCTGCAAGTTTGCGGCCAACTTGGCCGCAGCTCATATGCTAATTAGTGTGGCATACTTTAAGGCTCAGCAATAGGCATTAAATCGGAAAAGTTTCACGTTTACGACGTGAAATGGGGGCGGCGGCTTTCAAACGCCCATATGCGAACAATAGCGCCATAAAGTTACTGTGGAAATGCATAAAAATCCGTAGGAATACATTTACGAATCGAATTACAAGCGAGTTGCGAAAAAAAAGGGCAAGAAATAAAAGGAGTAGCTGTACTGCTACACATTAAAAACGCATAAAAATCGGCAAAATAAAACACTACAGCAGCCAAAACCGAACGAAAAAGCTACAAATAAAGTGGCTATGAACATAAAAATCTGGATGGCATTGCAGTTGTTCGAGGATAAGGAGGAGGCTCTTGCACAGAAGCCAATTGAAGCAATCAATTAAAATTGATCAACGAAATTGAATCACGTGTTACAATTTTCCGCATCCACTTACATCGAGCATGTGGATATGTAATAAAGTTACAATAAAATGCGAGGCCATTAAATTGTCTTGAGCTTAATGTTAATTTAAAGTGCTTTTGCGAAAATAACTTCAATCGCTGAGGATATCTATTTAGAGTTTTGGGATAAAAGTATGGGTAAATATTTACTCTTTACCTATACGATATATTGTGAATGTGTAATTAACATTGGTCAAATGAAGTTTAGAAAAAATACTAAAGGAAGTTTTACCTTTCTTTTATGTCATTCGGAAATTCCGAAAGAGAATTTGCCAAATGCAAAGCAGAATCGCAACCGTTTTGCTAATGTAATTAACCAGTCTGCAAGTAAATGCACAAAGGCAAGAAATTAGTAAGGAAATAGGGTAGAGAAAGAATGGTAATGGCTCGCCTAGAAAGGGGTAAGAAAATTACAAACTGTTGGTCCACAATGTCAACTTAAACTCTTTATGCACCGCCGGGAATAGGAAAAAAGCACCAAAATATAAGGAGCAACAGCAACAGCAGCTGTCTTGGTCAGAAGGTGGCTAATTACACTGCACGGCAAACAACGAAATGAAGCTGAAAAAAAGCGAATGGAAGGGAAAAATTAAATGCAGTCCCTCGGGGGGGCGGAATTTGTTTTGGTGAAGACATTAAACAGAAGCCAAGCCAGAAGCGGGAGAATTCCGGGCACGTAGGAGTCACAAAAAATAGTGATACAGAATTAATTAAAACAAAAATTGCTTAAGGAAATTGTATTTTATCTATATTATTGCAGATCCCGAGACAGGGGAAATTACGCAGCTTGTCAGCAGCACATGATGCGAAAACTCCAACCAGCCACAGAACAATAACAGAATTCAGAAACCAGAAAACAGAGAACAGAACCGGGCAAACTGGGCGAACTCATATTCAGTAAAGTTTTGTGTGTTTTGCATAAAGTTCTGTGGATCTGGAAACCAAACATTTATACATGGCAGCCACTTGAATGTAACAAGCCAAAGTTCAAAGCTCAAACTTTTGCCCGCACTTCAAACACCGAAGTAGCAACAATGTTGAGCCCCCCATATCAAATTTCCACGGATACGGATACGGATGCATGTGCATGTGGTGCCTTGAGTGTGGTCAGGGTGTGTGAAGTTGGACAAACGAAAAGTTTGGCCCGCATAAAAGCAAAGGTGCCAGTTCAATCCCCAGAATGCCAGGAAAATGCTTTTCTCTATCAAGCATTGTAAACTTTTTAAATTACAATATGGAGATTTTCCGTGTTTGCTTCACTTTATTTGTAATCCGTATTAGGTGAAGTTATTAGTAATCAATAATACCTTTTGCAGAGCTTCATTATGGAACCCGACATATGTCATCTATACAGCAGTTACCAAAAGGACATTCTTTTTTGTGTCTAAAAAAGGGTGTAAACCTCAAAGGAGCAATATTCAGATGGTGAATTACTAAAGAGTTTCAATCCGTCTAACGGACCGAAATTAATTTAATAGTGCCTAAGAGTATTCCATTTCGTAACCCTTAAATAACCGCAAAGTGTTTCAGTTTTTAAGCCCATTAGTCCTCTAATAAACCTGCGTTTGAAGATGAATAAGAACTGTAAACGTCCAAAAGCAGAATGTTAAAGAGTTGCCATTTTAATTACTCGCAAGGAATCGTACACAATTGGATAGAAAAGCCATTAGGACTAAAATATACCCCACTCTCGGTGGGGAACAAATAAAGATACAAATATAAATGCCAGACTCTGTCAGTCAGATTTCAAGCTCAACTAATGAGTGACCATGCATAAACAGAAAGCGAGGGGGAAAATGGGAATTCGGACTTAAGTCCATTGCCATGGACGAGCACCTTGCCGTGGGAGACGCTTGAATGTCTCAAGTCAAGCGGCTCCCTCGGCCAACACTTATTTTAATGAGAAATTCTAATTTCACCAATAACACAAAAGACATCCTGCAAAAATGCACAAACAAAAAAGGTAAATAAAGAAAGAAATGCGGCGAAAGATATTTCTGCTTTTCCCGGCAAGGAGCTGCCGTGATTGCTTTTCGCCACTCGTCCGTGACGAAAACAAAAGAGGCCGCTGTCTTTTCCCCTATCGGAAAAGGCGGAAAAGCCCCGAACGGAAAAAATACGAATTGCCTGCATAAAAATATCTTGAGTATTTGCTAGTCTGCAATTAAATGAGGGCTGGCTTCTCTGTTTCTCGTAGGAAAACGAGGCGACTGAGCTTAGCAATAATAATTACACTTTGGCTGAGTTTGGGGATATTGCTGAAGTGTTGCTGGGGCTAAAGTTCTTCTGATTCAGCTGGGAATGGGTAGTGAAAATGGATATGGGGATAGGGTAAGGGGATCTGGGCATCAGACAAGTCAGCACTCAGAACTGCCAGTAGAAGCAACATAAAGAGCGTATTAAATTGACAAAAATGCAAAACAGGAAATTAGGTATCAGCTTGTAAGAATGAGTTGAATAAATAAGTTAAAAATATGACATTTACAGAACTTACTACAAAATCAAAATTAAAGAAAAAGCACTTAACCACAACTATTAAATGCATTGTTGGCCATATCAATATAATTTGTTTTAACATCTTTTCCCTAAAACCAAGCAGGATTCACTCTTTCGTTGAATGATTCGAAGGAAGTCCAAGGATATACATTTAACTAATGCGCCACAAAAGAAACAGCTTGTATTGCAATGCAATGTGACCCCCGAAAAGGGGAGACATGCCAACACTCCCCTTCGGAATGTTCCCCAAATGAATGGAGCTGAACTTGGCCAAGTCGAATTACAGTGACAGTTAAGGTAACGCAACGCATGGCAATGTACATAAAATGACACTGAGTGTCAGTTTCAATTAAACATGTTGACAGCTGTAAAGACACGGCCTGAACTCAGGAGCCAGCCCAAATATGCACTCCCCCCAAATGGCGCAGAGATACGATTGTCTATGTCTGGGGTGGATTTCTGGCCCTTGGCCATTTCGATTTTAATACAAGAAATTCCTGGCATTGTCGCCTGGCCATAAAGAAGTCCAAGGGAATACGTCGAAGAAGCTGAACTCGTATGACATCTTTATCGGGCAGAAAGAAGAATTTTTGCTGAGATTTTCTGGTTGTTTTTAGACTACTTGAGACCATTCTATATTTTATGCATGCCTTGCTTGGAAATGGCTATCATTTTTTGACAGCAGCCAAAGAAACTGTATGCAGTTTTAAGTAATTTTATGTGTATTTGTTTTAATTTACATTCACAATGAACGATAAGACTTTCGTGCCAATTTTCTGCCTTGTCCTTTCCATCTTGATGCATTGACAACTTGTCAAACATTCTAATATCCTGTACAGCTTGTGTTGTGCATGGTGTCCTGATGTGAGCATTGTGGGGGAATTTGCTTTAATTAAACTGCATTCGTACATGATGCAAATAGAACGATTTTGCTGTTTGCATATTAATTCCAGTAATTCTAATTGAAGGCGACAGAAACCAAGATTCTCCACATTTTGCTATATACCATAATGGTTTTGCCATAAATATAACTTTTCCGATCAAGTTAACATGCCATTGTATATAGGCGCATTTAAATTTTATTTGTACAACATGAATATATGAATTCAAGTTAAGGTAAGGGATAAGATAATATAAGCATTATTCAAGTGCCCATCCTTCACAAAGTGAATAGTTAATAACAAATAAAATTGAAGTGGCACAACTTAGCTTTTTCTGTTACATTCCCTAGTAAATCATGCATTTCTCGCAGGGATTCATGGCAGATCCCGCTGGACAGTTGAACTCTTTGGAGAACTCCTTGAAGTTGGACAAGGTTCCAATGACACGGAACTTTCCAGGCGTGTGCTCGTCGACAGATACCAGCATGGACTTCGCAAGGGGATGCACATCGTTGCACCAGATCTGCGCAAAGCTGATGAAGAACAGCTGGTTGGCGGAGTATGGCAGCTTGGGCAGTGACTCCTTGGCCAGCAGCTGACTGACACTCGTGCCATTTGTCACTTGGGACTCGAACCACTTCCGGTAGGCTGCGTAGGCCAGCCTGGTTCCCCCATTGTCGGCAATATTTTCCGACTGCTCGGTGGTCTCCTTCAGCTGGATTCCATTGTACACATACCTGCCGTACTGCTTGGCGAAGCATTCATTTCGTTGCAAGAAGTTGCTGCTGGACTTCTCATCCCACCAATCCCTTATGTTTCCCTTGTCATCAACCTGTCGTCCTCTACCTTCGAATCCGTGGATTAACTCGTGACCAATTAGCGAGGCCAGGCTTCCAAACATAACCGCATTCGGATAGACCTCGGACCAAAGGTAGTAGGGCTGCAGCATGGCCACCGGAAGCTTGATGGCGTTCTGCAACAGGTCGTTGCTCGGACTAAAGCTTAACATTACTGCTGGTTCAGCCGGTTTCGCCGGCTGGTGAAGCAGTTGCCGCATTTGCTTGGCACGCAGCTGCAGCACCTGGCCCAAGTTCTCCACATAGTCTGCGCCCTGCAAATTGAGGTCCGCAAAGTCCTCGGTAAAGTTATGCTTAGAGTAGCTATTGACCTCCAGTGTCATGGAATCCAACTTAGCGATGGCAATATTTCGAGTGGATCGCTCCATCCAATCCAGCTCCGGACTGGATAGCAAGGCCTCCCTAAAGTTGGACTTCATTTGATGCCACATGTTTTCAATTTCTCTAGAGGATTGCTCGTTTTGGTATCGGCGGTAGAACATGTTGTCCAGATTCTTGGCGAAGTACTTCTTGGTGTAGTACGCACAGGGCTCTTGCATCGTCTCCGAAGACTTAGTTAATTTCAGTATAAACTCCCATATCAGACGGTAGAATATATAGTTGGCAACAGTGCGCTTTGGCGTACGCCTAATCACTTCGACCAAATTTCGCTGATAACGCCTATTGACTTCGTAGATCGGCTCGGAAATCTCCTCTCCCAAGCTCACGAATATGAATTGCTCTGCGTCGAAGGTGGAGGCATATCTCTCGCGCAATTCAGCGACAGTCAGAAGTTCGATCTGGTCTTTTGGGTCCTCGGGTTCTTCCTTGTCCTCAAGTCCATTGGCCAAGTCCACCTCGAAGTCAAACACTTCCTTAGCCGTTTTTATTGCCAACTCCATCTCAACACCTAATAATCGCTGCAAAATTAACTCGATTCTATCCAGATGAGTTTGACGGTAGAGGGCCATGTCGTTGTCCACATACATGGAACGGGTTTCCAGTGGGAAGTTCTGCTCACCTACGAAGATACTGTTTCTTTGGCTATTGACGACGTCCGTGCCCACTTCTACTCGTATAATGGACGCAATTCCGTATCGGTGGCCAATGCGAGCAGTAGTCTCCACCCAATCGAAATCGTCCTCCTGCCAGGAGGATCCCTCGAGCACCGGCATCGTTCCAAATTCGCCAATGATCTGCTTCAGCTTTTCCTTGTAGTTGAGCTTCTTAATCCGGAGGCAGGACTTGAAGAAGTGCTTCACCTGAATGTCCTCCGGAGTGTCGTGGGTATCGGTGGCTTTGTTGAGCATCTTCAGGATCTTCCGGTTGAGACCGTTGCGCAGAGTGTCTAGTAATCCAGAGATGCCCTGCTGCAAGTTCAAAGCCGAGTTGATGCGCTTGTAGTTGCCACAGGAGAATGCGTAGAAATCCGTGCACGGATCCGCCTTCTGGTCCATAAAGCTCTCGATCTCAGCAACTTTGGCTTGACGCAGTAGCTCCTTGATGTAGGGCGTGTCCTGGTTGAATGCATCCTCGTCTGTGGGGGCCGCTAGAACCAGCGCACTTAGGACGTGGCCAGCAATCAAAATGTAGAGCAATTTCATCGTCTTGTGCTTCGTTTGAAATGAAATATTTGAATAAACTATATGGTTAATCTATAGCCGAAAAAAGAATTGGCGAGCCTAGGCTAATCGCTTTATTGCTTCTTTCAGCTTAGAGGTGGTAACTAGACTTAGTTGGGGCTGAGCATAGTTCTTTACTTAGCTTTTTAATTTATTCCATAGCATATAATGGAAATTCTATCGACTTTAATAAAATGCAAAGCACAGCAATTAACCGTTAGTACTAGTTTCTGACGGCATTAAGTGCCCTTAGCATTGCACCCAGTTATAACACCATGACGTGAACTGTATTCCAATCACGCACTCCCCTCTAACTTGGGATTGGAGCATGGGACACACGACCGAGTGGGTGATAAGAAAGAGCTGGAACAGCGCTTCCGCCATGTGCAGCACTGAAAATAATTTCAAGCCTACATTATTATATAGCAAATTAACCTATTGGCGTGACAGCTCAACCTTAAAAATATAAAATATGTCATGGAAACATATTGAAACGGTGAATAAAATAGGCAAAGATACATGGTTACAAGTACAAATCGGGCCAGCGGGTGAATTCAGATATCTCTCAGTGCAGTTTAATCTCAATTCTAGTCGCAGAGAGTGGGTCCGAGAGGGTTCAGTCGCTCTCGGAGTGTTCGCTATGGAGAACGTTGGTTGCTGTTGCTCCAGCTGGTGGGAAGTGGTCGAGGTCACCTGCTAACAGGTCAGCCTGCCACTGACCTGCGCATCCAGGAGCGTCTACGTCCGGCGACTGATGCGTGTATCCAAGTCCGCCGAGATGAGCAGCTATATGCTGCAGGACGCGGATGCAAGCGACAACTTCTACGACTTCAGCTGCGGAAATTGGCCCCAGATCAATCCCGCCACATTTCCCGTCGTATCCGGGATAAGGGCGTTAGAGTGGGCGTGGCAAAGTTTTTCTTCAAGTTAGATTAGATTAGAAATTTACAAGACTAATACAAAAATGCACAAATATCAAATCATTGGCAACTATTATAGTTCCTGAGATCTCGACGTTCATACGGACAGATCGACTCGGCTATTGATCCTGATCAAGAATATATATACTTTATGTAATCGGAAAGGCTACTTTTTGACTCTTACATACTTTACAACGAGTCTAGTATACCCGTTAACTCAACGAGTAGCGGGTATAAAAATTGGACTGTTAAACAGGATTAGGGGTAATATCTAAAAGTCTTGTTTTTTGGCAGGAGTAAAAGTTAAATGCTTATATTCATACTTACCTGTTTTAAAATAAAATTTAAAATATAATTTACATCGTTCTAAAAACGTTTATTAAAAAACGTAAGTCGTTCCTTAAACCCTAAGCCGAGCCCTCAAAACCTTTAGATACTTGAACAAATCATTTCAATTACTCCGATTTTAACATTCTTCTCTACCCTCCCTAAACTCATTTTTTCCGGAAACTTGAGGGTGGAAAGTTAAACCACTCGATGTCATTTTGACGCCAGTGGCCCAGCGACTTTTTCCAGTATTTGCCCAAAATATTAGCGTAATGCCTTTGACAAATCAATCGGCAAGCGATTGACTTGGGAGACAGAAGGCTGAGTGCCATTAACCACACCCTCAATGGGCGTTGGTCACACCTCGTGCCAAAATTATTTGCCCAGATTGCTCCGGGAATTGGAATAAAAGACCTTGTTGACGGTTCGGATCAAACGCGAACAAAGCTGTGACAAAGAGATCTTGAAAAGCGTTCTGTTTGACTTAACTGTGCGACCACAGTAATCGGTAATTTTCAAAAACATGATCTGCCTATGGTATGAGTAATAAAATATGAAGCTGAACTTGTTGAATTAAATTGTGTATCTGCAATAACCCCTTTTAGAAACTCAAGCGAAAAACATACGAATTTAGTAGACATAAAATGTCATTTTAAAACCGATGACGGAAATTGGTAACAGGTGCTTAAAAGGGTTAACAGGTTAAAAGTCTTGGATTGGTTCTTGAAATACATCTCGTATTATATAACATACTAAATATAGAAGTTCCTCGACTATCAGATTTCCATATGAATCTTACAGTTAAGATATAATATAGTTTTTGGCAGCTTGCGTCCCTAGAATCTGCATGCAAAATTCTAAACTTTCATACGGACGGACAGACAAACGGACACGGCATCCTATATAGACTCGGCTAGTAATTCTGATCAAGAATAAATATATTTTATACTTTCCTTCTACCTAATAGATGCCTTTTAATGGATCTAGTTCTCTACGAGTAACGGGTATAAAGACTAAATCCAATCTAGTATTTCAATACTTTACTGTCGTTTCAGTCGTATCCAAGTTTTTTACTTTCCATATTTTCTCAGTACTAAAAGTCTTAAAATATCTATTATAATATGGCCACAGATCCGAGCCCTGTTCCAGTTTCTGCATCCGATATGGAAATAGGCGAAAATAAATTCAACTTCATATGCGAGGGAATAACTAAGCTGATCCTGTGGCGCAACTGGAAAAAGTCGATGCTTGTGTTCGTAATCCTGCAGGCCTTAACTTATGATCTTTTTTCTGAGTCTGCTCTATTTGTGGTGAGCGTATGGGCTTTGACTATCATGGTCATATCGATGGGGTACCGTTTTTTCGTTCGGTGCCTTCGTCTGATTAAAAGAACCGACATGCAGAAACATAGCTATCTGAATTATCTTGACACAGACTTAATGTTCTCCGTGGAGCTATCTAACGAACAATGTGTCCTGTTTTTAACCAAAACTGTTGGGTTCATAAATAATCTACGGGATGTATTAATACTAAAGAGCTTTTGGGAATCATTCAAGTTGTTCGGTGTACTCCTCTTAATTGTCATGCTTGGAAAGAGGATTAACTATTTTATTGTTTGCCAATTGGGTAAGTCTATCTTTAACAAATAAAAACAAAAATTAAAAAAATCATTCAACTATCAGGGCTGTTTCTGCTATTTACAATTCCCAAATTGTGTGAGATGAAACAACGTTTTTCCAAATTTCGAAGACTTTCTAAATGTAATAAGCAACATCAAATTAGCAAAGTAAACACTTCCGAAACCAAGGATGCATTAGACACGAAATCCTTAAATGAGTGCGACGAGGAAACTAAAAGCCGAATCGAAAAGCAGCCGGAGGAAATGGAGCTCCCACTCGATTCTGAAACCTCCAAGGAATCCCAGGATGCGGTTGATGATCTTAAAACCTTTCAAGTAAGGGAAGAAATATGCAGTGATGATTTCGAGCGACTTGCCGTTTCCTGGTCGGACGAAGAGACATTGACTGATCAAACAAATTAATAAAAGACGAACTCCTTCATACAACTTATTTTTATATATTAATTTTCAAGCGTTTGGATAAATTAAATTTTTAGGAGCTGGGGCACTGAGCCGAGCTAGAGCAAAATAAATTCCCTGAGAAATGTTCGTACTTTTCATATTTCTTAGTAACAAACGATGATGTAGATATGCGCTTTAGAAATATACATGATTACTTATTCAAATAGGGAGATACTTGAATCTAACCCGAACTACTGCTTTCGTCGCCATCGTTCACAAATTCAAAGGCCCTTCTCGACCGAAAAGCGCGATAGGGTCCTTGTTTCGCCTGTCCTGCTTGGAATTCACCCGTAATCCTTGGTAAAACTGCATCACTCTTAGGTGAATGGTTTGCCTTGAAGACCTTTAGGAATGTCGGAATGGGCGGCACAATGCCAACAGTATGAAACTGGACAATCCCCTGGATGTGTTGAGGTCGCAGGAGGCTGCATAGCTGACGAAGATGCATCCTGGTCGGAGTCGGCGTCCACTTCAGTTCTTTTATATCCAGGGAAACCACCTTTTGATAGGGATTAAAATCCGTCGGGCAACAGCTGACGAACATCTTTGGTACATAACTTTCGTCGCGAAAACGATCCAGATCGGTGCTAAGGCACTCGTAGTTCTTTGCCATGTGTTCGCCTAGATGAATATGCCCGCGGAGAGTCGTGTGTGCCAATCTCCAGAAGAGTTCCTCGAAGCCAAATTTTGGCACTTTCAGATGCACCACGCTCTGGCCATTCCTTGCTCTGTGCTCCTCTATGAAATGTGCCATCTCATCGAAATCTATGTGCTCAAACGGCAAATTTACGGAGGAGAGATTCAGATATAGCTGCTCGATTCCCTGGACGATCCAAGAGTTAAAGACGGAGTTGCACAGTAGACGACCAAGATTATCCAGTCTCATGGCCGAGTAGCAGTACAGCAGCCTGCTATCCTGCATCCGCCGGATAAGCAAAATGAGGCTGTGCCCCAGATGACTTCCAGAGCATAGCATGCCCTCCAGACGTTTCCCGTCCTTAAGCAGCAGTGCAAAGGGCTGACCCTCTTCCACCACATGGAAGTCCTGCTCCACAACGTTCGCTTTACGGGCTTGCAGATACTGAAGCAGCTGGTTGGCCAGTGGCCGAGTGGTGTACATCCGACAGAATCGGCGGGGCAACAGCTTGAGCTGCTCATCCACATTGCACAAGGTCGTGAGAAACACCTTGCAATGGGCATCGTACAGCTTGGGAATCACGTCGAAGTGCAGATCAGGGTGATCCTTGGGTCGCATGTTGATATAGGCAATTCAAAATTCAAAAGTGGGCTGTAAATAGAGTAATATACTAAATTAGAAAGAATACTAAACATTGAATAAATCAGATAAAATAATTAGCAGTATTCATATGAAACTGGCCTAGTCATTTCTTTAAATATGCTTATACATAAGTAGATTAAGTTTGAAATAGTATCTTTCCTGAGTTTCGCTTAAAGAAATGCATGTTCTTGTTCACGCAGTAACTTTCTTGTATTATATATTTTCTGGAACTTTAATCCACACTACTTTTATTATATTACCAAGACATGACGTAGTGAATCGAGGTTGAGGGATAAGGGCAACTGCACTATGAATAATTTTTGTTACCCATTTTAAGAGACGACGCTGCACTTTTATGGGTCAACAAATTTTCCGCCTGAACTAGCTCAGACCGAAAGTGTCATAAAACCTTACCCGTTTGGAAAGAGACCATTTTATCGATTGCCGTATTCAAATCCTATGCAAAATGACATTAAAAATGTTATTGAAAGTGCCGAAACCACACCGCCCATAAAAGTTGTCTCAGCTCCCATGTAAAGTCTCCGCTCGAGGTAATTAGTTTTTGGCCCATGGCTGTGCTGAAGCCATAAAAGTTAGCTGACATCGACCGCTTTTCAGAAAATGTCATTAGAATTTTATCTAAAATAGCGCAGGATTTCTTTCCTTTTACGCAAAAAAAAAAAGAGATTTGTCAAATTGCAAAAGCTATTCACAGTCATTTTATATCAGGAAAATTTGTATGATGAAACGGTTATACATTTATTTAAGTTAGTTAAGCTTTTTTGGTTATATCCAGTTCAAAATTAGTAAATAGTGGCAATGATTATAATAATAATAAAATTCTTATTTTGCCAGGACAAAATAGGATACATCTAACATATAAGTTTAGAAATTTATAGACAAATGGATCGACACGCTCCGATAGACTAGACTATTGATCATTAATGGAGAATGAATATATTTTATAGGGTCGGAACCACTTCCTTCTGTCCGTTACATACTTTTCAAGGAATCTAGTATACCCTTTTACTCTACGAGTAACGTAAAAGGTAAAAAGTTGACTGAATCACTTTTCGATAAAAAAGTATAATTACTTAGTAATCAAATATGAAGCATTCACTAAAAGTTTAAAATTATACACATGCGAAGCCCGGCGGAATTGTCAATTCCAAACAGATATTCCATTTCAAAAGTGTTTCTACAAAATGACGAAAAGCCTCATGTAATCAAAGTAATGATGGCCAATAAATAATTTGCCACACACAATGGACCAAAAAGACTGAAAGTACTTAGTTGCAGGACTAGAAACAGGACCTGTCACACGCTGCCACAAAGAATTTACATATGAATACTTGGGTATCTGAGGGATTTAATCACATATAGTCCCACCCCTTCTGGCATGGAATGTGAAAAATTGTGGAGGACACATGTGATTACGGCGTTTGTGGGGTTGGCCAATGACTAATGATGCTTTCATTTATCTTTAAACCGTTGCCGTGAAAGTGTTAATCCTTGGAGTTTCCATATACAAACCTTTCTTTGGATGCCATGTGCGCATATAATTACTCGCATAGCTGGAAAAGCTTTTGTCATCACTTTGAAATTATTTAAATTTGGCTTCGAAATGACTAACTGACTAATCGCAAACTCGCAGACATCGTTGATAAATGAGCCACTGATGAGTGGCGCTGAGAAAAAGCCCAAGCTAAATGAAAAATGATCGCCATTTAAATGATTGCTTTAGCTTTTTTGGTCGCAAATAGGGGATGTGGTCCTCCTAAGATTTCGGCTGATAATTATAAGGGATTTGCATAGGTAATTTTACGCTCTCCCGGGCTGAAGTTACCAAGTCATTGAGTCTCAATATGAAGTTGTGGGAGGCTTTGCAATTATGGGGAGCAAGAAATATATTTCTTGAAATTGTAATAAAGTATTGTATATAAGAAAAAGTATACAACCCAAATAATAAACTTTATAATAATAAAAAAAAACATAACAATATTATATAATCTTCTACTTCTTCTTCTACTTCTCAAAGCTGCAGTATTCAGATAATTTTATATAATCATTTGCTAGTTTAAGCTTATACAAAATATTTCCTGAAGAATAAGAACAGAAATCCAGTAGATCCTTTAATGTGTCTAATTGATACTGCCAACCATTAAGCTAAGTAAAAAAGAAACAAAATGTTTGGGGAGCAACTCAAATTGTGAACGGAAAGGCCCACAGAGATTTGCCAAATGAAAGATTTATGGTGTGCCAAGGAAAACATTTGTGTTTATATTTCAGTGTTGGTTTTCGGTTTTCGCCTTTCCACTCCCCTCGAAATAAGGGATATGTGGAGTTTGCGGCGGAGGATGTGCCAAAGTTCATTAATTATGATTGGAGACAGTTGTACAATTAATAAACGAAGCGAAGCGACCATTTTCCCGGATTGCGGTGGACTTCCTTGGATTGGAACTTTTGGGAAAAGGAGGAGAAAAATCGGGCGGAATTCCGAGTTTCGTTTTCGGCTTTTTCTCTCTATTTGCTTGGGCTGAGATTATGATCGGACTGTGATTTATGGTTGCCTGTGCAAATTTATTGCTTTTAATTGTTTTGCCCCACAATTTCGCAAGCAAGAGCCATACGCCGGGTAGTTGGCAGCTAATTGATAAAAGTTTCTTGAGTTATTCAGGCACAACATTAAAAGGAAAGTGGTGAGGGTGTCGAGGATGCAAAGATTAAAGCACATTAAAGTTTTGGGACAATCCTATTGTATTTCTAGATAGGGTTTGCTAAGGTTCTAGTTATTATTCAGATTGTAATGAATCAAATGGGTTTATAGTTACAAGACTCGTCCTAAAATCAATACCTCACTCACATCCTCGAACTTGCTGTGTTATTTTTGAGCATCCCCCATAGAATCTTAATTTGCACATCGTTTTTTGGGTGCATTTCGGTTTCGAATGCAACTTCTCGTCTGCAGACGTGCGTGGTGGGGAGTATTGGCCTCCCAGGGCCTCGAGGCATTAATTGCATTCTGCAGCATCGCATTGCACTTTCAATTAGTTGCAAATGCCTTGCCCGAAAGTCGCAGACTCTGAATCAAAGCCCCTTTCCCCTGTCCATGGTAACAGGAAACGGAAGTTAAGTGCTGAGGCGAGGCGTTAAGTAAATGCAACCCCAGATGAAAGCAAAGGAAGCAACTTCTACCATGACACTGGAGAAACACACACATTAATTGATAGGTGACGAAGGGGGCTGGGACTTCGTTCTTGGGGGTTGACTCTGCTGCAACTTTAGGCCACTGACCAGCTCCAGAAAGTTGACCCCTTCGAGTTGCTGGAATACTGCAGTCACTTGCTCGAAGCCATTTCCTTGACCAAATTGGGGAATGAGGAATGGGGAATGGGGAAATACGGCGGCAAGTTACCTGTCTCTAATGCATTTCAAAATTGATTTATGAGTTTCTTTCGACTGGTTGGCAGCCTTAGACAGATTTCTGTTTGCTTTTGGGCCTTCGTGTTTGTTTTCCATGTTAATTAAGCTTTACATTTTACCCATGGGGATTCGAAAGTGGTAAAAGCTGGGGAGAAGTGGTAATTGACCGACAGTTGAAACGATTTATGTAATTCAAAGGCTTATGCATTGCGTTATAGATAAAAAAATTATGCTAACCCTTTTTAAGGAAATCTATTGCTAGGCTATTATATTTTAAAATATAATTTACTAAGGTATGTGCTTATGTAAACACAAAGAATACTCTGTTTGCCACGATAAATAAATTCCTGCAAAGGTTTCCCTTTTCAAAGTCTAGCTTATAATAGCTTAAGTTGACTGCTTTTGAACAATAGCAATAAATCGCTTTATAAACACTCGAAAGAAGCACATGAGTGTTCGAAGTTACATCGGCGTCAAATGCACTTTGGACACCACGCTCCTTCACGATATTCCTCCTTGATTTTGGTTCTATATGCTCCCCGATGCGCTTCGCTTGGCTTCAGTTGGAGCCGAGTTGGCTTACACTTGGCAGCTGACAACTTTCTAAGAATAACTGCAGGCGATTTGCATATTTAGCTGCAAGGAGGTGGATCGGAATGGAGGTGAGAACTTTATCGCTCTTAGTGCAGCCAGCCGAGGCACATGCATCACACACTCACACTCGTAAATCTTGGCCAGAAACTTTGGCAGACAACAAATGTATTTATAAAGAGCAACACTCGAGTTGTGTTTCTTCCCTCATGCAAAAAGTTGGTTGTAAATAGAGTGGGATGGGGCTACCCCCATGAATCAATAATATAGATATGGTAATGAAGAAATAAAAATTTTAATCAAACATCGTTTAAAAACAACATATTCACTTTTTGATTGAATAAAGCAAGACATGAATTTGCTTAGTTTAATATTAATACTTATTTTCACTGTGGTTTTTAAAAAGGTCAAGAACTAATTCAAGGAACCGCTTATCATAGCAAATACTGACAAGACAAATTATTATTACAGGAAACAACTTCAAGAAATAAAAAGGATCTTTTTTAGGGGGTTTCTAGTATACCCTCCTCATCCAACATAGGCAGAGTGGCCTTTATGGTCTGACGCACTCGTTCGCTGTCAAATAATTGGTGGCGCTTTTTTAACATAGCTTCCGAATCTAAGAAGGTGTGAACCCCGAAGTCGACACTTGCCTCAAGAGAAGCACAACATATGGGCAGTTCACAAACTACGGTGTAATAACCATAAAACAAACACCGTTGCATCTCATCCTTTAATTGGCCAAAAGTGGGCAGTGTGTCTTTGTAGCCGCAATGTCGCAATGTTTCCAGAAGGTTGTCAAAATAGTGCTTCAGGAGCTCATCTTGACTGTTTTGCAGTAACTCAGGCATTAGGCTGGTGTAAAAAAGAAAATACAAGTCAATGGCCGGACTGCCCCAGAAGCAGTTCTGGAAGTCCACCTAAAAAGGGAAAAATAAAGTTAAAAATGTTTTGGAAGCCTATTTTGGTTTATTTGTACTCACAAGTGTTGCTGTCTTGTTAACTGAATCAAACATTATGTTATTTAACCAGGGATCGCCATGGATAACTGCATTTAACGATGACTGCTTTGGATCAACGACATCTCGCATCCTTTGCGTATATGCGACTGGCACTTGAGCCTTAATTTTTCTTGATATCTCTGGCAGTTCATCGGCAAAAGATCCTGCGGCATATTCGACGCCATCCAATACAAGAGCCTGGGCGAAGCGATCAGTAAATCCATTGGCATAATGAGAAGGGTCAAGCCTTTGCACCAATTCCGGTTGGTTCTGATTCAAAACTATGGAGGCACCGTGGAACTGAGCCAGCTTCCTTACGCAAATCTTGGCCTCCTCCAGGTTTAAGCCTTGACGCCGATCAAAGGATCTGTATCCCAGGGCGCCCAGATCCTCCAGGATGTAGAGCTCTTTTTCAGGAGATATCTCGACCAGCAAGCAGCTTTAATCAAAAGTATAAGCGTTACTTGGCTTTTCCACACCAAAGTTACCAAAGAAGGAGAATTTCTTCAGATTCTTTTGGGAAAACTGTTGAACTTACTCTGCGCTCAGCTTGTGCTCGCCAATCTCCGTTGGCGCTCCTTCGAGAATGGCTGACATGGCTGGCAGAAGTAGCTCGAACATATCCTTCTCGTTTGTGCCCAGCGCAGCGGCGGCGGGCAGCAGATCCTTGAGAATGTATTTCCCTGATTCTAGAGCGCCGCCGTGACACCGGCGAAAGTCCAATGCCACCCGGTAGATGACGCTGCAAAAGTTCTCGCCCTCTTGGCTCACCGCCTTGATGTGAAAGTTCTCCACGCGAAGCATTTCACAACCGTAAGCTTTGGCCAAAGCTTTCTCGAAATATTCCGCACTGTAGTTTTCCCGCTCCATAGCTATACGACTTTTCTGAGGAAACCTCGCCAACCGACTGAACTCACGTATGGTGCACTAGTTGCGAAATTATCTCGGGGTTCCCTCTGAATTACAACTAGCATATCAGGAGGCTTTGTGGTTATCACTGCACACATGATCGCACAGAAAACAATTTAGTCTTCACTTCAGATTTCTCACACCATGTACATTTCATCATTGATGAAATGGATTCATTCACTTATTTAATAGTCACATGTAATATTTAATATAAAATTTGGTTATAATAATAATGTAAATATAATGTAAATATGCTTAGGTTTTGCAATTCAAAACCTGATTTGAGCTCTTTATAAAGAGAAAAGATACCGATATAATAAAATAAAGCCGTAGATTTCGTTCTTTGAATAAATAGGCAATTTTGGAAGAAAAATAATTTTTTTGTAAATATAATTTCATAAAATTATTATTTATCCCATGAAGAAACTTATCCGAGTGTAGATCTAGAGAACATTGCGTTGTGGAATTAAATAATAAAACGTTTGTTTTGGTGAGCACAGCCCAAACAAAGCGGAATTATATGTGGTTCGACTGAACCACTTGATAAAATTATAAATTACAAAAATTAGTTAAGTGAAGCCCTTGGGGTCCAATCTGTTAAGGTTGTCAAAACAAATTTTGTGTTCTACAAATTTATTCGTGGAAAATATAGTGACTTCTTAACGACTAGCAAGTAAAGAAGATGTAAAGATAATAATTACAATAATAAGGCAAGACATCAAAATGTTTAGCTTAAAGTGTTTGTAAGAATGCTATTTGCTTTTTTTAAGTGATGTTTAAAAAAATTCGAAAAACTAATTAAAAAAACCGCTTTCCATAGGAAATACTGACAAGACCAAACACTGTAATAAAATAACAAGGTATAAAAAGGAGCTTCTTTAGGGGGTTTCTAATATACCCTCCCGATCCAGCATAGGCAGAGTGGCCTTTATGGTCTGACGCACTCGTTCGCTGGCGAATAATTGGTGGCGCTTTTTTAACATAGCTTCCGAGTCTACAATGGTGTGAATCCCGAAATCAACACTTGCTTCTGGGGAAGCACAACATATGGGCAGTTCACAAACTACGGTGTAATAACCATAAAACAAACACCGTTGCATCTCATCCTTTAATTGGCCAAAAGTGGGCAGTGTGTCCTTAAAGCCGCAATGCCGCAATGTTTCCAGAAGGTTGTCAAAATAGTGCTTCAGGAGCTCATCTTGATTGTTTTGCAGTAATTCAGGCTTTAGGCTGGTGTAAAAAAGAAAATACAGGTCAATGGCCGGACTGCCCCAGAAGCAGTTCTGGAAGTCCACCTAAAAGTGGAACAATAAAGTTTAAAATATGTTGGATGTTTATTATCGATTATTTGTACTCACAAGTGTTGCCTTCTTATTGACTGAATCAAACATTATGTTATTTATCCAGGGGTCGCCATGGATAACTGCATTAAACGATGACTGCTTTGGATCAACAACATCTCGGATCCTTTGCGTATATGCGACTGGCACTTGAGCCTTCATTTTCCTTGATATTTCTGGCAGTTCATCGGCAAACACTTCTGCGGCATATTCGACTCCCCCCAACATAATAGCCTGGGCTAAGCGATCATTCAATCCATTGGCATACTGAGAAGGTGCAAGCCTTTGCACCAATTCAGGTTGGTTCTGATTCAAAACCATGGAGGCACCGTGAAACTGAGCCAGTTTCCTTACGCAAATCTTAGCTTCTTCCAGGCTTAAGCCTTGACGGCGGTCAATGGATCCGTATCCCAGGCCGCCCAGATCCTCCAGGATGTAGAGCTCTTTTCCAGCAGATATCTCGATTAACAAACAGCTTCAATAATAAGAGTGAGTACACTTTAATCGGCTTTTCAACACCCACAGTTTTTTGGGAAAACTGTTGAACTTACTCTGCGCTCAGCTTGTGCTCGCCAATCTCCGTTGGCGCTCCTTCGAGAATGGCTGACATGGCTGGCAGAAGTAGCTCGAACATATCCTTCTCGTTTGTGCCCAGCGCAGCGGCGGCGGGCAGCAGATCCTTGAGAATGTATTTCCCTGATTCTAGAGCGCCGCCGGGACACCGGCGAAAGTCCAATGCCACCCGGTAGATGACGCTGCAAAAGTTCTCGCCCTCTTGGCTCACCGCCTTGATGTGAAAGTTCTCCACGCGAAGCATTTCACAACCGTAAGCTTTGGCCAAAGCTTTCTCGAAATATTCCGCACTGTAGTTTTCCCGCTCCATAGTTATACGACTTTTCTGAGGAAACCTCGCGAACCGACTGAACTCACAAACGGTGCACACATTATCTTGGGGTTCCCTCTTAATTACATTGCATATCATATAACTTTGTCTTTATCACTGCATGCACGATCAGCACAGAAAACAATTTAGTCTTCACTTCAGTTTTCTCACCTCTTGTACATTTCAACATTGATGAAATGGTTTCATTCACTTACATATTTAATAGTCACATGTAATATATTATATGAAATTAGGTTTTAACCTGTAAAAATGCTTGAGTTTTTCAATTCAAGACGCAATTTGAGCGTTTTTAAAGAGAAAAGATACCGTTTTGGATATAAAATGAATAAAAAAATATTATTTTCTGAAAATGTAATATAATAAAAATATGATATATCCCGTGATATAGAAACTTTTCTATGTATAGATTCAGAGAACATTGCTTTGCGGAATGAAATAATATTAATTTGATAAAAACACCCCAAATAAAGTGGAATTTTATGTGGTTCGACATAAAATTATAATTTACAAAAATTAGTTAAGTGGAGCCCTTAGGGCCACTCGGTTAAGATAGTCAAAACAAATTTTGCACACGGGGATGAATTGCTTCATAAGCCGACTTGTTTTGGACTTTGTTCAACTACATGGAACATATTCAAGATATGCTACTAGAAAAGTTATGATATCGTTGATAAAGATTATCTCACGGAAAAGTTTTCAAGATCACATTCCAAGCTCACTGAATTTGTGTTCTACAAATTAATTCGTTGAAAATATAGTGACTACTTAAGTACTTAGATGTTATTCTGAAGTAAGGATGATGTAAAGAAAATAACGGTAAAGGAACAAAAAATGATTTAAGATAAACAAGTGCTTAAAACATTTTTTTTCTCATAAGCTTCTTTTTGTTAGTCTTGTAAATTTCTCTCGAGTTGCCAAAAATATTTTTGCCACGCCCATTCTAGCGCCCACAAAAAACGGCCAAAAACTGTCAAAGTTAAATTTTCTCCTTCCACTAGTTGAGTAAGGGGTATCAGATAGTCTGGGACTCGAATATTGCGTTCTCCTTTGTTTCGAATAAAATTGGCGAGGGATCGTACTACATATGTACATACATATATGTATCGTACATCATACGTTCATATACATATGTATGTAAATATTGGTACATCAACATATGTTCCTCTGTGACACCCCTTACTTCCCCACCCCTTCTCAACAAAGCAATGTTAAATACATATGCAAGATCGGAAAAACATACTTTCCATGATGTTCAGTTTCATGATCGATTTATAATTATATCTTATACTTATAAGGATATATATATAGAGAGAGATAGAGATATTATTAGAGAATGTAATTTAATTGTGTTTTTGCACCAACCTTTGTAATTTTTAATTAATCAACAGATATAGGCATTTGTATTGAATCACACTTACCACAGTAATTTCCAGTTGTTTAGATGTTTTAATCAGAATACATTCTTTTATGCACGATATACACAGGTTTGAAATATTACAATATAATAAATATTTCTAAAATTAAGAAAAGCATCGCGCTTACAAACTAGTTCCGCGCGAACTGAACTGGTTAAATTGAGCAAAATCAGCTGATTTATACAGTTTCTTCGGAACGATAGGTTGAACCATCTATTGCTATCGATTTCTTTATTTTTATCAAAATCGATTACTAGCGGTTTATTTAAACGCTGCTCAGTTGGTGAGAATTACAAATTTGTATTTTGATATGCGTAGATAAAACTCCACATTTATGCAATGAGCTTTTTCCAATTTGTTAACAAACCAGTTGAAACTTCACAATAAATTAACATCTTATCTACTAGTAACTTTAAAGCTATTACTATAATGTCATAACTAAGCAAATTATAACTACTCAAAAGTGTCCTCCTCCCGTTTAAGGGCACCAAAAAAGTCGGTGTCGAGTAATTTACTAGGATCAACTGTCACAGCCGACTTCGCAGTCTTTTGGGCATCCGCATTCTTGACAATGCGCTTCCATTCGGATAGGTCGTTGGCTGGATTATTGGGCTTTGCCTCCAGGTGAAGGGGTTTAAGCATGAAATGGGCTTTAACCAGTTGGTTTAACAAGCGCACTAAAAGGGGGAAAATATTCAAGAAGTTAGTAATGGAAAATATAGAACGTTGATAGTTCACTTACAATGTATTGGCTGAAAGCCAAGTAGGTCTGCATGCTCGCTCCACCAGTTGCATATGAGGCTGAGGTAGTGTTTGGTCGTCTCCTCGGAGTCGCGGAACAGGCAGGTGAGGTAGTACTCATGGAAGACGAGGGACAGAAGGTGCACCGCGATGCGGGAAATCTCGCCAACTTCTTCGGTGCCTATATAGGTGATAATAATGATTCTTATTATTCATCCGAGTGCTTTAAACTTAAATATTTAGAGATTATTTTGATTATATTATGAAGGCGCAAACTGACCTGCTTTCCTGCTGTGCAGCATCCATTGGTGCATCACCTGAAAGACAATGGTTACCGCACTGAGGCACAACTTTACATAGCACTCGCAGCCCTTGCCGCGCAGCGTTGTACTTGAATTTGCATTTTGATTCAAGTTCGAAACGGACGCTGAAGTCGAGCCGTTGGAGGCCGATCCATGCACGGCTCCTGTGGAGCTGCAGCTCAGACTGGTGGCGGTTTTCATCAGAGTACCATCGCTGGACTCCTCTTCGCCATCATCCGCAAAGTACGGCAGCATTTCAAGTATGAAGTCCGGTGGGTTCTTGAAGCACTCGAAAGCAAAGCGTACATGATTTCCTCCGATTTTGAGCATCAACTGAAAGTAGTCCTGCCGCAGAGGAGTTTCACTAAAGAAGCATAGCTCGAGTAAGCCCGCGTAGACCTGAAGCAAACAGGAGTCGGGGCCAAATCGATAAACGGAGCGAACGCGATCCGACACGAAGCAGTCCTTGGGACTATTTACACACATTTTAACCATAAGTTGGGGATGTCGAAGGCAGGTTAAAAGGCAGGAGCTAAGCTCAGCAAACACCCATGGACTGGGACGAGTAAAAACAAGCTGCTTAAGCAGATCAAAGAGTAGCTCCTCATTATGTTGAAGAAGGCAATTTCCATGCAGGAGGCTATTTAGGAGGGAAGTCAAGGCTTCCAGCAACCCAAAATATTTGCTGACCTCATAGGAAAATCCAAGTTTTATAATTGCTTCCACAGCCATCTCTAGCAGTCCCAAATCATTTTCTTTCCACTCCAGCAGACCCCTAGAAATCCTTTCCTCTTGCCGGCAAATCAATGCCAAAGTAGCCATGTAGCGACGCAACGGCACAGCCTTTTCGTTAGCATACAAACTGCTCTGCTGAGAGAGGGAAATGCGATGAACTTCCTCTTCTAGGTTGTGGGGATTGTAGGGATATAACATGCAGTTGTGTGGGAAGTCCAAGCTTTGAGCATATGCAGCAAACTCCGTGAATACCTTGCCGACCGATTTGAGTATTCTTGGCAGGAGGTTGTCCAAAGATTCCGGCTGCGCTTGCAGCTGAGCGTAGTAAAGCAGCAGTTGCTTCAATTCCAGCTCAAACAGGTTTCTCCGTTTCTTAGTCTGTTCCTCATCTTCTCTGCATTCGAACACACTGCCATTATCGGTTTTTAGTCCGGGCACAGATCTGTGTATGTTAAGCCTATTCAAGCGAAGTGAGGACCTTTTCTCCAATGGATCCGGAGCAGCCTGAAAACTGATCATGCTGGAATTCATACTTCTTTCATGGGCTTTTTGCTGTGTCTTCAACTTTGAGTACTCGGCATTTTTGATCTTCAACTCGATGTCCTTGGCCGCAATTTGCTTGGCCGCCTCCGCCACTTTTTTGTTACAGTCTCGATTCGTTTCGTCGGCCAAAGCGAGTTTTTCCATTTTGCTGGCCTGCAGCTGCTGGCGCAAGTGCTTTAGCTCATCACGAAGTAAGGAAACCTAGGGACATAATTTGGTTAGTTTTTGCAAGATCTAGAAATCGGTTTTAGGGTGTCTACTTACCTCACCCGACTTGATCTCATTGCGTTCCTTACTGTCTCCCAAATTCTTTTCCATCTGCGCGTTGTCGCGCTTGAGGGCTTCGATCCTATCCATGAGGAACTTTAGCTGGTGTTCCTGCTGGCGGGATTGTGTAGCATTGATGGTCATGGTCGTGGTTTTCTGCTGAACGCTGATGCTAGAGGTAGTAATCTTGCTGGTGCTGGGCTCCGGCGCCGGCATCTTTTGGGGCTCGCTGTCGATGAGGGTAACGGCCAGAAAATCAAAATCGTCATCATCCCCGAAAATGGCATCCATGTCCAGAGAAGTAGTCTTCTTTTGCGGCGGCGGTGGGGGCGGAAACATTTGCTGTGTGCTGGTGGAGCCCTGAAAAGTGGGTGCGAACTCACTGAAGGTAACCTCGCTGTGACCGATGATGTCCACCTCTGTTCCGCCCTTCTTTTTCCGCTCCTCCGCCTCGATTTCCGCCTCCGCCAGCTGGGTGGCCATCAGGATGACGTCGTCATCGTCGTCCCAGAGAATTCCATCGAAGTTGTTCCTTGGTGGACTGGGACGCGCTGATCCGCGGGTAACGCTAACATCCAGCCGCGGTTTCTTGCTCCGCGCGAAGTCTTTCATGGCAGAAAAGCGCTTGGAGGCCATGGTTCCTCCGGTTTCCTTAATATTTCGTTACTTTTTGGCCATGGAAGGTGGAAGATGATTTTGCCGGTTTGCTTTGTTTATAAAATGTTGTGCTCAACTAGGGTTGCCAGATGGGTGCTGGTAAGGTGATTCGTTTCGATTGCACTACCAAATGAGAGATGATGTTTCGAATCAATGTTGCATATAAATGAACTGCTTTGGTGTTTGCTGCAGCAATAAGCTATTTGTCTTATTTCTCTTTATACTTGAATGCTGGTCACTTTATATGTTTTGTCAAACAAAATACCGATAGAAGCCCGCTACAATCACGGTTTAAAAATCCGATATATGATGCGCAAAAGTAATGTCATCTGGCAACACTGAAGTCTATCGACAACGGTGTATCGGCATGTGGTGTATCGACACAGCTTTCCCATTAACCTCAAAGGAAAATCAAAGAAGTCTGCGGGAATTCTAGCGCAAAACCAACGAACTAACGAGGAAATCAGAGGCCAGCGACTTCGGTCGAACTTTCCAGGGGACGGGCGGCGCGAATGGAACGCTATGCCAGCGAAGCGGATGACGGTCACCACAGCAGCAGCTTCGTCCATCAGTGGAGCCAGTGGGTCCACCACGAATAATGGTCCGTCTGGGGGCGGGGCACGCCCACTGGAGACGCTAAACGGAATGACCAGGCTAACGCCCGCCCGCGACTTAACCCTCGGTGGGCGTGGCGCTGGGACAGCCAGCAAAAAGGTCTTTGCACCCAACTTGAATGCTGTGCGCAACAAAAATGCGTGAGTAATGGAATTATCCAAGAAGAATCATTCTTTTCATCATCTCATCTGTATCACAGCAATGTTAAGACGTCCAAGGACACCACGCAGCCTAGAAGCGGGCGCAGGGGTGGACGTGGCAACGGCACAGGAGCCACACGTGGTCGAGGTGGAAATTCCGCTGGCGGTGGCAACTCCACGCTCATCCAGACCCAGGGACTCTTCTCCGAAGGAGCAGGCGATGTTCATGTGCGAAGATCAACCGGAAATGGAACGGCATATGCACGGGGCGGTGAAGAGGTGGCTGTGACCAGGAAACGCGTGGATCGCAAGGATGACAAGGGCCAGGCCGAGCGTATCAAGGAGCTCCTGGGCGAGTCGGAGGCCAGTGGCGGCGAGCTCAGCGAAGAGGAGGCTAACAAGACTGAGATGGCACTCAAGCCCATCCTGCTGAAGGAGGGTAAGCTTTATATCCATGTTTTGATACGCACATGCAGAAGAAATTTATATCTATTATTTTTTTATAAACGCCAGGACTCTGGGTCTCCCAAAAGACACCGATAGCTAAGCAAGAAGACGCCAGCGCAACCTCAACACAAAAGGGTAAGGTCCTACACCTTTAAATTAGTATATTCTAATTTGATTTCGCTTCTAGACACTTTGGCAGTGGCCCAGCATTTGCAACAGCTGCATGTGGCTGCTCAGACAGCCAGCTTGGAGGAACCACCACTGCAGTACGGTCGCTATCCGCGCACCATTGGCAACTTTCTGGACTCCAGCGAATCGCAGATCTTTCTCATGCAACTGCCAGATGTGTTGCCGTGTGTGGGCGACGATTCCGAAGATCCGGAACCACCTAAAGCAGATCATCAGGCCACCAGTGAATCGGAACCCGCCAGTCCTGCAGCGAATTGCGCAAACGGACCCAAGGGTAGTATACTACGACAGCTGGAGGAAGGACAGATCGGCAAGATTCTGAGGTACAAGTCCGGTCGCGTTATGCTCCAACTGGGAGACACACGCTTCGACTTGGATATGGGTCTGGATCCGGGTTTCCTGCAGGAGCTCATGTCTGTGACCGCTAACCGCGAGCAACGCAGTGGAAATATGATCAATTTGGGACCCATTCAGGCCAAACTCAAGGCCACTCCAGATTGGGTGCACCTTTTCCAGCAGCAGGAGGCGGCAACCAAGCGAACGAATCCAGTACCGAGCACGTAGCACCCACTTCCCCATGGTAGATATGTAATATTGTAAATAGGCTGCGCCTAAGCTTAAGTTATTCCTATCTTAAATGACGTATATAAACGTTAAATATAGAAATTTGTAATACAAGGTTTGCTTTTTAAGTGTTTTACCAATGTTACGACAAAGTTCTCGAACTGCGGAACATTAAAAGGTTCGATATTGAGCCTAGAAAATCGGGTTTGCAGCTTCGGGATATGAAATATAAATTACATTAATTGTTACTTATCGCAAAGATCCAATATTTCTATATATTTGATGTTCAAATAGATTGATTACTATAATTTCCCAGACGGACCTTAAATTTCAACAGTATTCTAGTCCTAGCAAGCCCGATTGTCGCATTATCATAGCTATATTATCTAATTCCTATTCTTTTGCACAAATCGAAATATGCGTTATATATGTTGTTTAATGTGCAGAAGAATAAAATACATAAGGAGAATCCCATAAACAAAATTTAGCTAAAAAGCTTTTTAATGTAACAACAAACTAAGACAATTGATTAATTACTCAAAACTTGCTGGTTGGGTTCGCCAGAGGCGTCTGAAAGCTGAGAGGTGCTTCGTCCCTGGTAAAGATTCCCGGCCAAATCGATGGCGAAGTTGTGGTCCACGGGATTGGCCAGCGCAGTCTCAATGGCTGCATCCAAGGTCTCCCTAGTGATGAAGGTCTTGGAACGCTCGATCTCGAACAGAACCCGCTGGTTGGCCTGCTTCTTGCGCTCCTCCTCGCGCAGCTGTCGTGCCTCCAGTCGCTCCTGGACATAGGCCACCTTTTCCTCGCGCTCCTTGGCCAGTCGCTGGTCTCGCTCCTTGGCTATTGATGCGTTCCAGGCGGCATTGG
The DNA here is from genome assembly GCF_016746245.2 of Drosophila santomea. Classification (NCBI taxonomy): domain Eukaryota; kingdom Metazoa; phylum Arthropoda; class Insecta; order Diptera; family Drosophilidae; genus Drosophila; species Drosophila santomea. The sequence goes on from NC_053018.2 coordinate 16,138,882, forward strand.
CCTCCACGCACTGCTGGAACACGGACTCCTCCTGCTCGGGAGTGAGCACGATGTGGTCTGCTGTGGAGGTTTCCTCATGGCGCACGACTTCCTCTCTCAGAAACTGACGCACTGAGCGAAGTTGCGTTCTGAAATCAAGTTGAAATCAAGTTAGACGAAGATAAGAGAATAGAGGGACAGAAGCTGGCGCTGGTGCACCTACTTGTACTGGTTGTGGAGCCTCATGAGCTCCGTGCGCTCCTCCTCCGACTGCTTCTTGCGTTCGGGCACGCGGAACATTTTGCTCTTGGCCACCGGCAGCCAGCGCGGCTTCCTGCGCCAGCGGACGAACTCGAGGGTGAAGCTATTTCCGACCGTCTTCCCGGTGGGCAGGGTGGACTGCGTCAGCAGCTGGCAACCCGCTCGCAGCATTATTAAAGCAGTTTAATTAAAAAAAATACTTTTTACTTCGCCGCTGCTGAACTGTTGTGCAACTCTGTTGTCGATGAACTGGTTCCGCGCGGTTCAATAGCTGGTTCCGTCAGTTCCGTCCACATTTATTCCACTTTGCATTGCCTAAGCTGTTTTTTAATGAATTCGCGTAGACGTATTTTGTTAGTTACATCTTAGATCATGTAGCATTGCTTAAAATTTTTTGTAACGAATTCCCGTAGAAATATTTATCCTAAGATGCAAATTTTGAAATCCCGCCAGATTTGTCGTGAAAATAGTCAGATGTCCAACGCGCTAGTGCGTTTCTCACAAGTGCGCTGCGCTAGGCTCGGACTTAAAAGCTTTTCGGCCAGGTGAACTTGACGGCAAGGTACGAAAAGTAACTGCTACTCAGTCGCCGATATATCGCCGCGCTGGCCGCATTAAAATCCGAGCTACGGACTTCGCTGTTTCGCCTCTTGTACGTGGGCTAACTTAAAACAAAAGTGGCTTGCGCAGCCGGCGCGCCTTGAAAGTGTGTGTGTGCTTGTTAAAAAATAGTGTTAGTTATTGGAGAGCTATGTAAATCAGTTAGGAGCAGTGTGGAAAGTGCATTATGAATATATTTATTTCCAAGGCTAAAAGTGTTAAACGTTAACTCCCAGAAATGCACACACGCATACCAATGCAAGCGAAAAGTTAAAGCGACGATCATTCATTACTGCCTCCTCTTCTTCTTCCTCATCTGCTCTTTGCGCCGTGTTTCGCTTACCTGTCAAATCGCGCGTGTATTAGTGGGCTCCATCGCTCCCTCTCATTCGCTCTCTTTCGATTTGCACATGCAAAAAGGCAGCAGCAGCAAAAACAACAACAACATTAACTCCGTCTGAGAGCTTTAAAGCCGAAGTTCTTGACGCAGACGTCGGTGGCAGCAGCGCGGCAGCAGCGCAGCGGCAGCGAACAACTCGTACAGGTTTGTTGGCATTTTTTTCACATTGGCTTTTGATTTTTGTTTACCTCTGATTGGAATGGCAATTCGCACTGGTTGGACTGTAAATATTGTCTCATATGTGTGTCTCATATATCGCAACCGCTTACCACGCACAGAATCGAATCGGATTGCTTCGTAGCTGCAAATTCTTAAAAGACGATCAAATTTGCATGTCGAATTTGACCAATTGCTAAAACTGTACGAAATAAATAGGTTCTAGTGTTCTCTGTTAAATAAATAAATAAAATAGTCAATAGGTAATTGTTTGGAATTTTCCAGTTTAAAGCGTAGTGCACTACCTAGAATATATTATTTCCTTAGTTTTACGATTAAAAGTCTATTTATCACATCTTTGGAATGTTCATCTTATTCTATCTGTTTACTTTCACATTCTCCAGCTTGTGGGATAAGATTTCGTATCTAAAAAACGTGATTCAGACAAGATTAATACAGTAAGAATGCGAAGTTGTTGCACGATAACAATGTATTTTTAAGATCTATACAGGCAATCTACTTATTCATTGATTTCCTTTGTTTCACTTATTTTACTGCAAAAATCAAAAAAATACTATAAAAATACATTTTAGCTTTATACTCCAATCTTTGTGTGACATTTTTATACAAGAGTTACTTTCAAAACGTGCAATTAGTTTTGTAATTACTCAATCTTATCAACCCATGGTTGCATTTCAAATAATAAAATGAACTTGTTCAAGCCAGTAATTTCCTGCGGCATATATTATTTTCCCACCAACATATCCCCGTTTGGCTTATCAACAGGGCTCATTAAAAATTCCGAAAAAGAGTTGCAACTTCGGGGCACTGCAATACGCGGCGCAGAAGTCAAAAGTCTCGCCTTGAAATCTGCTTGCTAATTTATTTGCCAAGCTCCAACGCAGCTCTTTGAAAAGCTAAACACAAAAATATGTATAAAAATAATTATGCCAGCGGCAGCAACAACATTGGCAAGTAAAACAGTTTAAATGACTTTCAGTCACGGCAGCTCAGCAGGTGTTGGCTATAAGGTAAATCTGGGGAATGGGCACTGGACTTCAACTTAAATATGCAAACTTTTTCCGCGCTTGGAGAACATTCGCAAATTCTGATAAGAGTTCCCCCCAAGTGTAAAACCTAATTAGCAAATGTTGTGAGGCAATTAAACCAAATTACAGTTCTTCTTCTTGCCCGTGTTGCAAGTAGAAAAGCAAGTTGAAAGCAAAAGCAAAAACAACAACAAATTTGTCACAAGCTGTCGCAGTGCGGTTTTGCACTTAATTAAGGGGCAAAAAAAAGCGAGTCGTGAAATTAAAAATAAAACTTTAACTGCCTTCTAACGCAAGAAATTTGTTTAGAAATTCCAAGTACATGTTTGGGAGCTCAATAATTAAATATATGCTACGACTCCTTCTTAAAGTAGTAAATGTGTGCTTACAATTTTTGTAATGAATATTCTACAACCCAAAAAAGTCTGAAATGTGTGATAATTGAATAAGGGTTAAGAAGTTGGGTCAATAACTCCATGTGCTGATGTCATAAGGTAAAAAAACATCGAGAACAATAACTAGCAAATCAGTAATAGCACACAAAAGCCCTTTTCTGGAGTCTAAAAAAACTAAGAAAATTGCTCTGAAGCTCTGAAAGATAAATCCCTTAACTTGAAGTATATTTCCTGGTTACTGTCGTGTGTGCTTTTTAGCAATCTTTGCCTGCCATCAGAGCGAGCAGCCAAGCGAAAGATTGACAAACTATATTTACGACTCCCTTCTGATGATCTGAGGCAAATGATGACAATCTGACACGCAAGGGAATCCATTACAATTCGTTCTCGCAGATAAGAGCTTCTGGCCAACTCGACAACAAAGGCAGCAACCTGCCACATTTAGATACTCGTCTGACGAACTGACCTCAAATTTAATTACCAACTTGGCCTTTTTGGCCAACCGAAATGTGGGTGCAGCGCAGCCCATGTGACCTAATCCTGACCGAGTTGACCTATTAAGCGGACGAAAAGTAAAGTCAGGGAAGTCAGGGAAGAGAAATGAGGACATTCGAGGTGGGATATGGCCACGTAAAATTATCTGTGGCCCAAAGTAAGCAAAAGAGTTGGCCTGCTCAATGAACGCTTTATTTCTAGCCAAGCGTTTTACGTGCTCATAAAACTGGGATACTAAAAAGTTTCTGAGGCACGACAGAGTTGTGCCATTGGGTCTATTTTAGGGACACTATTTTATGTATTGCACCCCCAAGAGCAAATAAAATAATAAACAATCGAAGTTGGCAACGTGAAAGGAATACGAAAGGGTTCGCTTGATATACAATGGAAATCTTGTTTAATTAAGGAAGATATACTCAAGTCTTGATTGAGGAACATCTCTTCTAAGAAGTTATAGTCAACAGAATTGCATAAACTTATATTTCTGATGGACATAATTAAATACCAGACTCAAGATTGGAGATAACTATTTTCTATATAGAAAAGGTTGACATATCTTCGGTTTTTTAGATACTCGTATCTAATGTGTATTGTAAATTATGTAACTGGTTTGAGGAAAAACATCAAAACAGAAAAAAGTGTTTATTAGTCATGATCATTAATTCTCCATCCGTGATTCCCATACAAGCAAACATAAAGCCATTTCAAATTTACTTGCAGAGAAATAGGTATCTGCTAGTGACACGGTGACAAATCCTGTTACATCAAAGGTGATAACTATGATCAAGTATATGCATACATATTCTACCACGTTTTCTTATGGGCTTTTTACAAGACTCGGCTTTTCTTAGCCCTGGCACGCGTTTTCTACGAATGATTTTCCAATGTTTTCATTTGGTTTCATCTTTCTTTTCCGATTCGTGGTGGTCACGTTTGGTCTTCGTCTTATCTCTCAAGTTACTTATCAAGTTTTGAGGAGTGGTTCGGTAAATGGTTTTAATATGCAAATTGGTTTATATGAAACTGGTTAAAGTTGAAGTCGAGGAAGAATATCGTTATTATTTAATGTTTTTTATACTTCTTGGAGGTATTAGAAGCTTTTTCATTACCTAAATTAATTTAAAGAGTGGCTGCATTATATTTTACTGGTAATACAAATAATTTATTTTTATTTTGTGTGTATGAATATATTATATCTAACTTAAGTACAAACCTGTGGCTCATTCCCCATCGAAATGAAAACTCGGTCAAAACTCCACAGGCAAAACATTTCTCCTCTCAATTTCTTCTAACTGCATTACCAAATAAATTTCGTTTTCAATGCCCGAAAATTTGAAGAAAAACAAAAAGGAAAACCGGTTTTAACATACGCACACACGCACACACGCATATAAGAAAAGGTATTCCATCTACCAAAAAACCAAAATCCAAAGTGAAAAGTAGGTGACGTCAAGCACCGTTATGTCTTAAAAACCGAAAACTGGTCGTTGGTATTGTTCTTCTTCTTATTGGCTTTGTTGCACAGAGAAAAAAATTTAGCACACATTTTACATACTTTACATATAAAAAATAGGAAACAAGTTCAAAGGAGTAAAATTTCTTTTTGGTCCGAATTTCCTATATAAGATATTTTTAAACACTAACTTAAGATAGGAAAACCAATGCACGTTCCTCATTAGATTTATAAAAACCTGCTTTTTAAATGTTGCATGTTCCAAAATGTGATAGTTAACGAATATATATGTTAGCTTTTTCTCTATAAACAGACTGAAAAAGTAAACATGCATGCGTGTTAAAGAATTTTTGTTTGTTGTTTGGCGACCACGCCTATCGGATTTTTCAACTTTACATAATGTGGGCAGGGCGGCGGCTGTCGCATGGGGCGGGCGACGGGGGGCGTGGCAGTGGGAAATGAGAAATGGGGAGCTTTGGTTGAGTGGCCAAATAGCGTTGGATACAACAGCAGCAACTGCGCAGACGCAGCAGCAGCCGCAACAACAACAACTGGCGACGTCACACTTGCGTGGTCAGCTTTTCGTGCATTGCGAAGAGCGAGAGAGGAAGTCGGTTAGAAGGAGAAAGGTATAAAGATAGGGTTAGCAGGCAACAAGCCTTGGTTATTGAACAGTGGGCCAGCACTAGCTATATTAAATCACTTTAATATGTTCTTTTGTTAATTTTACAGTGCAACATGTTTAGAGTTTCTAGAACTGGAATAAAAATAAATGTTAGCAAATATTACAGCAACATTCAGTGCCCTAAGAAAATCTTTTAGTCTCCAATGCAGTTCCACAGTAAAACTGCACTGTCTGTGCACTCGACTTCACGGTCAATCTAAACTTTGGCTTGTCTTATGCAAATGTACTTATTGCATTCCCCATTACAAGTGTTCTATGCCTGTCTCTTTCCAGCTTTCTTGCTCTCACGTTCGCACACTTTGAATGCGTAATTAAGTGTTCTTTTAATTGAGTTTGCAATGGATTGCTTCATCTTTCAAAGGGCCCATTCCCTACAAATTAGCGGCATAAGTCTGGTTGTTATTTTTCTTATTTCGCTGCATTTTAATTGAAATTTATGCAGCTATTTAAGTGCGCTGCTCTCGTTTTTTGGACGGAGGATGTGGTTCAGCGAGTCTTTTGTTAGGGTTTTGCGTAAACTTTGATTACATGAATCCATTTTCCGTTCTATATGCTGTTTGAATGCACGAGAGGGGCAGAACCCACCGCATTGATTCGTTTCGAAATTGAAACTGCTTTTGGCGTTGTCAAACAGGAAATTAGATGAAAAGTGAGCTGCGGCAGACGGAAGCTTTTCCAATTAATCGGGGTGAGGCTTCCAGCGAAAGTGCAGCACTTAACTTTTTTTCCAATCGCTGGTAACTCAACTTAATAGACTGCCAAAATATTGGTTTCTGGCTTGGAAACATTTCAAAAAAGTTGAAATGTAAATCATGAACAGAACATTTACTGGCCATCTAGGACAATTAAAAATTCTATAACTGGTTCCATTTTTTAAACATATCTGAGGGATAAGAAGTTATTCCAAATATGGAAAAATCATTTTCAAGTTTCTATTCGCTTCTAGCTTACTGTTTGATTGCATATTTAATTCTTAATGAATCCAATAAAATAGTTCTTAAAACACAACCAATTTTATAGCATTGCTACAAACCCTCATTTGAAATGTGCACTTCCGTTTTCCATTTTAACTAAAATTATACCTCGCATGTTGATCAGAAGTAAGTTTTCTAAGTCATTTAGGTAATGATGATTTAATTTTAATGCTTCCCTTATCATTTATAAGCATGCAACGTTAAGAATGTATGTACGTTCATTTAATTTGAAATTATCATAAATTTAATTTCGTATATACTTTATGTTCTAAATAATTTGATAAGATTTGAATGACTTCGGATTGAAATCGTCCATAAATCTGCCGTTGCATATGTAAGACAATCAATTTTCATTGAATTTATGAAGCTTTCATTACGAAATTTGCCTTTTCCCGAAATTGAACGACAATTTTGGAATTCTTTTTTGGGTGGTTTCCAATTGCTCAATCAAAATTGCTTGAGAGGTCAAGACTAAATGCTCCAACTTGCATAACACACACAACAACTCACACAAAGAGACCACAAGAAACGACAACAATTTGCTCGCCTAGTTTTCCGCTTTTGTTTGGGGGTCAATTATAATTCATGTGAACTGCAAGTCTCTAATTAAAGTGTTTTTTTTTGCCCAACACTGTGGAAAAGACGCACGAGGAAATTAGAAAGCCATCAGCGAAGCTATTTCGAATCGTTTGGATGCCTGTCAACTTTCGGTTGGGTTTTTAAGTACTTTTGATTGCGTTTCACCCATTGTCACGCCGCCGACTAACGTGATTCACGCATCTTAGTGGCAGGGGCGGAGAGGCGTGCGGTTGCGAGGGGGTTCCAGGTTCCATTAACTACTGTCACTGCTGCGCAAGTGGCATACAAATTTTGTTGAAATTTTCTTGCTCGACTCTCCGGGTCTCTGGGGTAATTGTCATGCAATTTTAACTCGGCGATTCCAGGCACGATGGCCGATCCCCTTCCCCTTCCCCTTCTATGATAAGAGTTTAAGTAATTGTTGCTGTAGTCGATGTTGATGCAAAGGTTGTTAGTGAAGTTGCGTTTTAAGCTTATCTTTTAATTAGAGGAAGTGATTAACGGCGGTCGATTGTAAGCGAAATTGTTATTACTTGGTGTGACTTAATTGATTTAATAGCTCATTTTCTTAATAGCCTGGTTAAACCGCGTTTGTTGAAATGTAAATACCCAATGCAAATATTTAACCACATATGAGCCAATGAAGTACTGACAAATCCCACTGACTCATTGGTTTTTCTTTATTGCAAACAACTCCATTCTAATCTCTGATTTGTATTTGCTGCACCTTTCAGAAGGGGAAACTCCTTGAGCCATGGCTTGTAGCAGAAGGAAAATAAAAGTTTTGCTAGTTGAAATGGATTTATAAAATTAGTTAAAAGTAAGTATTTGGCGGAGAATCCAGTTCTATAGTTTTAACATTTGCCAGTTTGTTATCAGTCACTTTTCCACGCTTTTCATATGAATATTTTTAGTGTTTTCTTTACCGAGAATCCGAGATATTTGCCGAATCAGCTTTGATGCCACTCCAAAGAAGGTTCCCCACTCTTCGGCTTCATAAAAATTCGCGGTCAAGGTTGTTAACCTGAACCGCGCCCGCCTCGGTCTTGTATTTCTCAATTCTCATTCTTTTTAATTTAAACGCATTTTTATGCACAAGGGGCAAATGAAATGAAAAGAAACTGGTCTCGCTACATAATAAAGTTGTAAAATTATGTATACGCCGCGTGGTTCTCGTTGAAAATAAGAAACTTTGCAGAAGAAGAAATGCTTTTCCTTAAAACAAAGCAAAATATATATATAGAGCCCAAAACCAGAAAGCATTTTTCGTATTGTACTTCGGCATCTCCATTCAACTTTAACAAATTGCATAATGTAAATTATCATTATTGACACAATACACCCTTGATCTCTGCGAGTGCTGAACAAAACAATCATAAATAAATGAATGAACGAGCGAGAGACAACAGCAGCCGGTTCAATAACTGCCAACTGGAATGAGGCAGAAATTAAATTACATTAAAAGGGCAGCGGCCAAAAGACGATCGGCAATACTCGCATGACTCAACCGAAAGATACATCTTAAATATGCCCATCTATTCAATGCCCATTTAATCGAGCTAGAAATTCTCAAGTTTCGATTGAAGTATTTGCGGCGGCCTCATTAGAGGCTTTTCTTTTCGCTAACCTTTGGCTTCATCAACCCTTCATTACAGACAATGAAAACTTGTTTTTCAACAATATCTGCGACTGATTAGCTTTATGTTAATTCCATTTTGATGTGGGAGTCTGTGTATGTAAAAATGTATCTGCACTTGAGGGAAACTTGTCTAGTAGTCAATTGTTGAGTGGGATGCTTGGCGAAATTTATGAATACTTTGGCTATGAAATATTTTTATCACTCTACACGCTCTGTTATGCGTCTCTCGACCTTTTCTTTTTATGCGGAATAACTTTCATTAATTATGTTAGAAAGCCCTCCCTTAGGTCACCTAAAAAGTTTATTGCTCCCCTCGCTTAATTGCACCTGCTTCTATGGAAGTCCGCTTTGACGTGCTTTTGATTGTTAATTAGTTGGCCGAAACGTTTGCCTATTTAATTAGTCGACCAAAAAAAGTCTGAGCCCTGGCAACAGCATTTTCATTTTGCATTTTGCAATCGCAATCACAATCACAATCACAGTCGCCTTTTGAGATGAGCAGCGCACGTGATTTATCAACTGCATCGCTGGGCACTTTTCGCCTGGAAACCCAAACCCAAAACCAAATCCAGACACACTTGAGTGCCAGTTGGCCATTCATCCATCTGAGCAGTTTATGGAGCCTCTGGGAGCCGATGGTACCAGGCGTTTCGGTTCTGTTCTGTTTATTTATTGGCGTGGAGTTGCAAGTGTCGAATTATTCTGATAAAGCTGAAGAAGGTCTGTGTTGCTGTATAGTAAATTGAAGCGAATAAATAAGGGGTTGGTGTGTTTAGTGAACTTATATTTAGCATAACACACAACTAATAGGTATCTAAAAAAAAAGCAAGGCTCTGAAAATACTTTTTCATTATCAAATAAGTTATTTAAATGTCGAGTGTTCATACTTGCAAATCACTCCTTTCTATCTTTCTTTTTCCCTTTAACATATGGTTCTAATATTGTAATATGTTACTGTGATGAGCAAAGCAAGTATGCTAACCACTAAATAATACTTTCTTCGTGTCCAGTTTTAGCCAGCGGCTTTGCTTTAGGCCGAATTAAGCGAAATAAATGGCAATTACTTCTGGAGAATCTCCTCGTGCTTTTCACTATCCACATAAATCCCATGGCTTCCGCTTTTTCTGGACTATAAATCGCCTTCCAGCCAGATAACGGGCCATCTTTGGGAGTTGGCTAGTTAGTTAGTTAGTTAGTTAGTTAGTTGGCAACGCCTTGGGGCGTGTGAGCGGCACGCAGAATTATTAACTGACAGCGGCAGCCATTAACAATGTGCACACACATGCACATGAGTCGTTCTTGCAACATCAGCAGCAAGAACCGCGTGAGTTGCGGCATCACGCACAGAGAAAAATATGTTCAGCAGTTATGAAATTTATATTTAAAACATATAGTTAAAGAGAATTCAGTAGAATAGAATTTAGCCATTAAAACATACTATATTGTGTGTTCAAAAGAGTAAACTCAAAATGATATTAACAGTTATCTAAAATACTTCAAATGTTAAGCAAGTATTATTTTCAATGAAGTTTTTCACTGTTACACCTGGATTATTTCTAATCTATGATAAGATGTTGAGGAATAAAGAGGTGCACTAATATTTTCCTTATCAGCATGGGACCAGCATGGTTTTTTTTCAGTGCAGCAGCAACAGCATCAGCCGCTGGCTCGTTGCACTTTCCATTTGCCAATTCAGTGAGCCGCAAGCTGCAAGCCGCTCCATTCTACTATCATCTTGGACCGGCGATGCATCGTCCCCGATGCATTGGCTACTTTAGCTAATGACTTTATTGAATCGACCGAGGCATATCCCCGTTCCAATCCCCGATTCCCGATCCCCAGCCCCAGCTCCTCAATCTGTTCGGTTCTGTTGACTCTGCGTGTGACTTTTGCCGTATCATGCGAGAAATTAGCACAAGCAAATTAAATGAATAGACGACAATGGGCCATCATCATTATACGAGTAGAGAACGTGCTAGTCTCGCCTTGGGTGGCAATTCAAGCAGATCAAATTGTGTTACCATGGAAGTGAAGACTTTCAAATGGGCGGGTAGTGGCGAAACTGCGCTTTATTATAAATTAATTTAAGATATATCAAATTTTATGCAAAATAGTGAGTTTATGGAAATTTGTATTTATTTTGTTCTAATTTATGGTATATATGTTACATGAGCAAGTTAAAGTTAATCAATCGTATGGAGTGGAATGGTAACTTGTTTATAAATACTCGTAGTTACATTTCGTCTACTATATCAGCATTGAATTTCCAATTAAGCCGTACGTGAATATGCAACAAAATCATAAATTGTTTTTTGAAACCCTGTTTACAACCCGACTCACTTGACTTGTAACGAAGCTGAGTTAATGCGTAAAACGTTGGAACATGCTTGTTTAGACAATAAACATTCGAGCTTACCCCGAACTGAGACTTAAACCTAAGACTTAACTAAACATGCCCCAAGCCATGCCCCTTTGTCCCCTCGCCCCCGCCCACCTCCCCCTTTTTGTTGCCTGCCTCACAGCAATTATGCTTAATTGTTTGACACGGCCAAGAAGAAAAGATGGTTAACCGTTTCATGTAAAATGCAGCACATGTATGTAAATAACGATTTTGTCCATGCAGCAACATAACAACGACGACATGGGTGGTGGCATTAAAATATGATGGGGGCTGGGATGATGAAAGCGATGGAACGAAGAGGGGCACAAAGTGGGGCACCAACAGCTGGCCACAGAGCAAATTGTTCTCAGTGTTGGGACCAGAGACGCCTTCCCACTTTTCCCTTCCTTTTCCTCTGCCTAATGACAATGCCTGACACACATATGAAAAGCGGTTGGGAAACGGGAGGACTTTGTGGGTTGGCTAGTCGCCATTGGCTACACAATACCAAAATTTATTTGCTACTTATTTAGAATTAAATATACACATTAAATCCAGAGAATATAGTAATTATATGGTGTAAATTTATACGATGATGATACTTGTTAATGTTTCGCGGATAAATGGGATTTTATTTGTTTCTTTCTTGTAACAAATTATTTCTGATTTAAATGGCTAGTTCTTTTTCAGTGTAAGGGATGGCTAGCAACTTTTCGAGGGCGTTGGCAGTTTGATTGTTGTTTGCACAACTTGTCGCACTTGCAACATGCTGCACGCTTGTCATAACGATAGATAAATACTAACTGAAAAGTATAGAAAAAGAAGCAGAAAACCGCTGACAGTTTACTGAACTACTTATGCTTGAGTGCGACCGAAAGAGATCGCACCATATAGATAGCGTATAGGGCTTTTGTTAGACAAAAACTTTCACCCAAAAAAAAAAAACAAAAAAAGAAATGAAGTGTTTAAAGAAGCGGCAACCAAGTAAAAGTTTTTCACAATTCACCGAGACGTGAAAATCTTCCGCCAAGCGACCGGGAAATAGGGATCCAGATGGAGACAGCGAACGGGAGCTTCCGTTGGTAGCCCGAAGTCAAATGTGTTAACCACAAATCAAACAAGAACGGCAATTATGAAGCCAGCAACCAGGAACGATGACAACAGAGATGAAAACAGCTTGAGCCAACATATTTCCATTTCTTAAAACAAGTCTGACCCATTTCCAAGACCTATCTTTTTTTTCTTTCTCCAAGTTATAAATGGGATTGCTGGAGTCTGGGAATCAGTCTTTTACCCAGAAAGTGGAGCTTCTTAAATAGCTTTTAGATCTTGTGTTCAAACGGAAATTAAATACATATGTGTTTCTTTTTCACTTCCGCTAACATATCTTATTTCCTACTTTTCCTTATTTCTTAAATCTATTTAAGACGAGAAATGGCTGTGCCTAGATAGCCAAGTAATTACAAATAACTGGTATCTTAAAAAGCACAAATGCAAATATAATTAATGACAAGTACAACACAAAATAGCGAAGCACCTACAATTTGCACATCTTTAATTTTCCATCCCACTAACGGTTAGGAAAAGTTCGTTTATCCAACCCCAATTTAATTTGCGAAAATAACCCCAAATTTCGTTAGCCGTCTGTTCCGTCACTCAATTAAGACAAGTTCTAACCTCACTTGACTTTGGCTTGCCAAGTGTATTTACTACCCCAAAAAAAAAGAGGAGCCGCTGGCCAAATTAAATTTCCACTGTGCCCAATTTTACACAGTTTTCCAAGGCAACGGCGCAAACTTTTCCTCAGCTGTTGTGGCCTGTTTTGCACTTTGCCATGGCAACAAGTGCGCCCAAACATAAACAAAAGGAGGAAAATACGGTACGGAAAACTCTTCACTCGCGTTGCCAACTAACTACGATTCAGAACGTGGTATCTGATCTACAGACTTGTGAATATCCCTTTCAACATTTTATATTATATATGTAATCAATTTGCTAATATATTTATTTTAGTTTTAATGATTTTTCTTATAATTAGAAGTAAGCTTGGTTGTTCAAAGAATATTTTTAGCTTCTAAGCAAGTTTTGCATTAGTAAACACATCATTATTCTTAGATCCAGAGATGGTAACCACCTATTCCACGGTATTAAAATCAAACAATATTTCCACAGCGATTGGGGGGAAAATCAATAGCAGAAAGGTGGGCTATGCAGGTGAGGAAATGTGAGTCGAGGGGTGGAAAGGTGAGGGGCAGCAGGAGAGAGTCCGCGACACGTTTTTCCATTTGATTTGCAGACCTGCGAGTCGATCCCCGTCCAGTTGGGCCGACAAATTGAAGTAAATTTCCTGTCTGGGTTCCTCGACCGGCTGACTCGCTCCCACTGGTGACCCAATTTCCGCGGAAAAGCGACTTTTCATTAGTCTAAGTTCCCTTTTATTTGGGTTGCGCTACGCTGGCCCTAAGTCTGGAAAAATTGGCACTTTTGTTGGTTAAGTGAGTGAGGCTAATGGGTCTCGGGTCTTGGTTCTGGAGTGGATTGGTCTGGACAGAAGGTTTTTTTTAGAAGGTTGTTGGCCTTTCTTTTCCCTTGTGATCTGCGTTAAATTGCTTTATTTGCCTGGATTTCCTTTCCCAACTTAATTGATTTCCCTCGGTTGAGATGCTAATGGAGCTACGGGTTGAACTTTAAGTTTGCAGTTGTGTCAGAGATAAGTCGAAACGGGGTGACTAAGTCGCGATTAATGACTGCCAAGCACGGCAATTGACGGTGCTGCTTTCGTGTTAAGTCAAAATGCCTTGATGGTTGTTGTAATAAAAAGTAGCACATTTGTGGATACATGCAATATGTGAATATATAAATAGGAACAGGGCTTACCATAAATAATAGTAATGCTATCTTGCATATAAGAAAATTTCTTAATAAAATATTTTTTCAATTTTATGTTAGATAAACTAAATCTAGCACCTTTCTAGGTACTTATCTCTCCAAGTTACTTTCGCAAATTACAGTTTTGATTCATGGGGTTTGCTCTATGCCCGAAGATCGACAGATCTGGTGGGTTTCCACCACTCAAAGTGGCAGCCTCATGATTTTTAGGAATTCTCCATTTACTGCAAACTTATTAATATTGAGACGTGATATCACACTCTACTATTTAATTCAATGTTTCCCCTTTTTCTTTTTCTCATTTTTCTAACAATGAACTCCTTAGACTATACTTTCATGTAAAAAGTATTGTCAGGTTTTTCCGACATTATCTGACAGTTTCGTAAAGGCTTACTAATAATATATACACATATTTTATGGTAGTTCAATTGTGGCTTTGAAAAACACTGTACTCTCCTGACACTAACGCACGGTGTGTAAATCATATAAGCATATGCACACCACCTCTGAATCACGCTCTTAGCCGGGCAATCGAAATGGCCCAGAGCTTTTTAACTCAGTCGCCGGTTGCAAACACCGCTTTGGGCCTTTTCTCCACCTTTTCGACCACCTACACACGATCCCCGATGTGATGGCCACAAAACGAGGATGGAGCGAAAATAAAAGAAGCCACGCGACGAGTCTTGTGGGCGATCGGCAGGGAAATGGATGGGATTATATGGGTTGGGAAATTTATGCAAGTTGAAGATCGTGACACAATTGAGAAGAGTTCATTCCATTGACTTTGACTTGGCCTGGCTGTGCCTCTTGATTTGGCTTTTAGCTGGGCTGCGGCCCAAGATTGCATCTTGAGGTTGGCTGCCATTTGTTAGTCGCACAACAAAGTTGCAAAATGAATGAGGATTACATACAGAACTTGGGAGAATAACTAGAACCGGAAAAATCACCAAATAAGCCAGATATTCGGTATTCACTCTTTATATTAGTGGCAATAGGTAACTCTATCATATAATTACATTTTCTAAAACTCAACAATAAATAAAGATATTATGGCATGGGATTTGCCCAATTCCCTAGCAGCGAAGAACCATTCTTTGCGGCTTTTCGAGATCTTCGTTCCAATTCGGCGAGCAAAGTCAAGCCTTCCTCTTGGCCAACTTTCGAGCCAAGAGGCAGAACCATTCGCGGCATTCGTTGGGGTAATTCAAGACGGGCGGCACACATTCCCCTCCCTCAGACTCGCCTTTCTGCATTTACCGCT
Organism: Drosophila santomea; assembly: GCF_016746245.2. Classification (NCBI taxonomy): domain Eukaryota; kingdom Metazoa; phylum Arthropoda; class Insecta; order Diptera; family Drosophilidae; genus Drosophila; species Drosophila santomea. The sequence continues at coordinate 16,154,077 of NC_053018.2, forward strand.
AAGAGCAACAAACAGTGTCTGGCAGGCATCGTCAGAATCGGAGTCTCTACTCCAATTCAGTTGCCCAGTTGCTTAGGTGAGGCAACCTCATCTCGGATTCATTTGGATTTCTTGGGCAGAGGGTGTCTCCAATCTCCAGTTTCTGTTTTCTGGCATTTCAATGCGCGCTGCGATCTCTTGCCGTCTCTGATCTCTCGACTTGAGGACTCTCGACTTACTTGCAAGTGATACTAGTGATGCCATTACGAGGGGAGTGTGGTATGAGTGGCTCATTGAGAAGGTTGCTAAGTTTATTAGCATGAAGGTAGCAGACATTCACCGTCAAGATCTGCCGTAGATATACCTATATTGAGAGGATTCCAAATGACAATTGATGATTGTAAAGTAGGTTTGCATATGTACACTGTGGTTATGCAAAACGAGGTACTAAGGAACTATATAAAATTTGGTATTTCTTATTAACTAACTCACTAGCAATAGCTTCCGTTTTTAAATGGATTGATTAATTTAATAAGGTGTGATTTTTGAATGGATTCTTTAATCATATTTTCAATTAATTGTGCTCAATTATTTATTAATTATTTATAGTATTCCATTACCACATAATCTTCAATTTGCAGTTTTTCCATTTAAATCGAATTACCTAAACGTTTAGTTCTTAAAAAGAGTATCTGCCCTGTTTATATCATTAGACCAATTGTCATTTTAAAGCTATTTTTGCACGCGGTCTTTAATAGCTCATCAATTAGCTGAAAGCTGTCAAAAAATAACTGGCATTCCTCGTGTAAAACATGCCTTTGGTGGTAGATATAGATACTCGAGAAAAATTGTGTAATAGCATTTTAATCACATGTAAGAGGAATTTGGTTTGCTGCTGAAATCGGCTTACGGAAAACAAGCAAACTGGCAAACTGAGAAAAACTCAATCGAGAGCTTGTGTGTATCTTTTGGATACAGATACAGATACGAGTGCGACCTACACAAAGATAGATATTTCTCGGCGTAAGCATTATTTTTTCTTGGCCTTTTTTATGCAATCTCAAGGTCGGCGGCAAGTAGCTCTTTATGTATGAATGGGATCTAATTGTTCGTGAGGAGCCAAAGTGCTCGAATGGGTGGGGATATGGCATGTATGACATGTGGGTGGTTCCACCATAAGTACATTTGCTAATGCATGTAAGGAGATTTTCGGGGAACAGCTAAGCTACTTTGTCGTCGTGCTCGCTTTTCAGATGCGCTTGACAATGACATTTTCTTTCGTTTGGGCTCGCAAATGTGGCTCAAAGTCAATAGACATTTGACACAATTTGGCAGAATGATTATTTAAACAAGTGTCTGTAGTAGAATGCTAACGTCTGTTCATTTTTTTTCTTTTCAGCTCGTTGGATCTCAATTGCATTGTTATCGTTATGCTGTACAGTAAAACATGGCAAAGTCGACACTTTATGCTGCTGGGGTGACCTGTCTGGGCTTTGTTTGCTTCGCCTTGGCATCTGTGGCCATTGGCATACCCATTTGGGGTTACTACGATAGTCCATCGGGTGAGTGCCCACTGTATTTGCACTTTAATTTGAGTAATCTAATTTAATTTCGTTTCTAAATTCACAGGCGGCTATGACTTCGATCGAGGTTATTTCGGACCGTTTAAGGTCTGCAAGCAATTGACGTATAATCGCGAGAAATGCGGCAACGACGTGTCTAAGTTTAGGTTAAGCAGTAAGTACACTCAGCCGCTTTAATTTATATTAATTAATTATTAATATATTCATACTTTTCCCTTGCAGATGCAGTTTTTGTCAGTGGACTCTTGGCCATTGGCAGCTCAGCTGTGCTGGGCATCTTCTGCATTCTGTCGGTCATTCAACACGCGATGATCTCATCCAGGGAGAAGGTGGTTATGCCCTACACAACTCTAGTGATAGTGAAGTTAATGTTGGCATTGCTGGGCGGTGAGTGCAGATGGGTTTCGCTAAGAACGATAAATGTTATTTAATTTATATATATTTCCAGGTGTACTGGCCATCATTGCGACGGTTTTGTTTGCTCTGCAAATTGACGAGCAGGAACGCTTTGGCTTCAAGATATCGCGGGGCATTTCCTTCTATATACAGGTGATTAATGGAGTTGTTGGAACAATGACCAGGCGAACTTAAATACATTTATGTGGTCGATGATGGATTCAGAACCAAACTTTTTAGCAAAATTTCGCATAGCATTCATATTTATTATTACTAAGCATAAGAGCTGGTATTAAAAGTAGGAATGATTTATATCCAATTCACTCTTTTATACTATCATAATACTATACAAACCACTTTCAATTACTTTTACAGATTGTGGCGATTGTTTTGACCGTTTCGCTGTTCGTGGCCGCCCTGTACGATGTTATCTACTCGCGCAGCCCCGGCGGAGATCCCACAATGGCGCTGGATGCCTCATCTCCGGGCAGCGCCACCACGTTCAACAATCCGGGCTTCAAGGAGCCGCGCAGTCGCAACGGCGTCTCGGTGACGGACGCATCCGGAAAGCCCTACAGCGGAATCCGGAATGGAGCGGGAACGGCGGGCAGTGTGGCCTCCATGAGCACCACGGTGACCAGTGTCTCCAATGGCTCCACCCTCGACTCGGTCACACGCTCGCCACTGCGATCGAGTCTGAAGAAGCCGAGACCCCGGCCGGATCCAACGTTAGGCATTCAAAATCCCGGATATTCCGGATCCGGAAGTTCGCCACCCATGCGGCGCAACGGAAGTGTGAAGAAAGTCCGAATTCAGACGCACAGCACCGAGGTGTAAAATGGTTTCAACCAACTAGAGTTAAGCCCTTCAACAAGCAGCAAACGAAAAAAAGAGTAAAACAAAAAAATATACAAAGACTGTGTACAGTAGCGAACAAGACACAAAGAAATGTTAAGATGGGAAAGATGTAGTTGTTAGTTGTCCCTCATTAATTAATTGATAGTTTGCAACTGAAAATTGAGAATTCTTTTCATTTGTCTTCCAACAAGGATGCATTAAGTTCAATCGGCTGAGGCCGAAAAAGTTCTGTTTCGTAAGCAACGGTTTCCGTCCACGGGCAAGGCAAGAGTATTTAATTCGAATTGAAAGTCCCCAAAAGTATTTCAGTTTCTATATACGAGTACCTCCCCAAGTGCCCTTAAGACCCGCCCCAGTCCCGTGCACTTTGGAAAGAATTATCTAGAGAAAGAAATCCCTGGAACACCAACCTACAAATATAAATAATTTGCAATATTCTTATTTAACGGAAAAGAAGTAAACGTAAGCATTATAAAGCTACATTTGTAAAATACATTAAACAAAATACATCAAAATGACACAAATTGTTATTTATAATTAAGTTTAAGTCAAGGCGTACTTGAGCGACTTTCAATTAAATTTGATAATTGTATGTTATTGTTAGCAATACTTTAAAATAAACGCGTTAATCAAGCTAATTGAATAATAATTGTTGCTCTAAGATTTCACTATAAAAGACACTTAGATTTATTGCTAAGCTTGTTTGTTTAGTTTTTTGTAATTTAATTGAAAAATGTGTTTCATGTTTTTCTTCGTAAGCTAAGGAAATAAAATAAATAATTAAAAAAAAAACAAAATAAATATTTGTTGCAAAGTTTATTTATTGTGTGAAATATTTCCACGATTGAAACTTAAATATTATAGAAATAAATAAATGCAAGATTGCATCCACTTCCGTTTGAAGTGGATTTTCACTGCTTTACATGCGTTCCACAAGCAGTACGCTTAACCAGAGCTTCGTGTCAGCGAAGCAGTAAACTGTGCCGCACAAGTAGTTATTCAAGCAGTTCACTGTTAAGTTAATGTAAGTGGGGACTGTAAAATCCAACAGTTAAAAATGAAGCAAATTTAAATAAATACTTTCCCTTAAAATTGCGAAATAGCCAGTTTATTCCCTGAAAAGAAAATGTAAATTATTTCTTTGCACTATATAAAATTATCTTCCCATAGTGATTAATTCTTTGATAATGGCCAGTACAGAGATTTTTCCTTTGTTCTCAGGCAGATTAAATGCGATTATCAGCTCCAGATTCTCAATCGATCGATGCTACAGCGCTCAGCTTTGTTTACTAATAAATCTTGTTCATTCAGGAAAAATTGATAAGTAGACTCGGTGAATACCAGGTAGATAGAGCCAGAGAACAGAGAGGGCGGGAAGAACGGCAATAATCCCGAGTTGAAACGACGATCGAACAGTTTGAGCTCAGACTGCTCGGAGTGAGGACGTCGTCGTCATCGAAAGATAATTTGGAACTGCTGCATCTAGTATAGGAAGCCAGACAACAACAGTATTTGTTTATATTTCCACATAGACCGCATATAAATAAATTATGAAATCAGAGGCGTTGCACAAGTTTCTGGCTTTTTGTTCGCTGCTGATTGCCTGCGCGTGGAGCCAACCATGTAAGTCGACTTTGTAATCTCTGTGCTATTTCAGAGTTGCACATGATTTAATGTTCCTTTAAGTGATTGTTAAAGGTTATCAATCTATCAACAGATTAAGATAAACCAAAATCTTACTTCAAAAAGCCTATATTTTCCAGTGAATCCATCTCAACCACAAGCAACGCATCAACAACTGCCTGCAGTTCAACAACCGGTTATCTTCATCAAACATAATATAGGGACTGGAAATGCCGAAGATTATCACATCACACTACCCTCGAAGGATCTGAAAGCAGGGGAGCCCTGTCTCACGATCACTTGGAAGACCAATCCAGATGGCACTGGTCCCGCTGAACCTCAGATCTACATGGGCGATGGATACTTCGGGATATTAACATCACCACCGCGAGGACAACAACGCCAATAAACAAAAAACCAAATTGAATTTATTTATTAAACTTTTACTGGGCACTTCTATAATGTTAAAACACGAATGTATTGTGGATAAAAAGATTTGAAGTTTGGAGTCCACGAGACCAATCAAAATCCTTGATAATATACAAAAAAGGTATCAGATGACGTGAGTGGGTGCAAAAAGCTGTGAAAAGTATCTTTGGACAGTATTTAATGGTACATTCTTAAAAAATGCGTGTTTAATACCCTTAAAATGTAGACCAATTATTTAAACTTATATGAATAATAATATTATACGTTTTGGAAATTAGTAATACAAACCAGACCACTTAAAAACACGATTCTTTATTTTTTGCATATTGTGCATTAAAAGTTCAGCAATAAATTCCATTTTGGCCAGCCACTCCAGTTTTTATCGCCTATAACTCCCACCGCAACCTACTCTCTGCTGATTTTTTATTTGACAAAATAATTGTACACTGACCCATTGCGCTTCGGGGGAGAAGTTGGATATTTTGCTCGTATTTTGAGGGCCCGGTTTTCGCAATTCGCAACACCCAGTCTGGACTCCGGAATATCGGTTGGTTGTCATGACAACTCTGCGCGTCGAGTTTGAAGCCGAGTTTTTGGGTTTGGAGCAGGGAGTTGCCCAGACAGTAGAATCCCAAACTACAGAACAACTCCCCAAAAACCGAACATAACTCCCTTTGCGATGCCCAAACTCCAACTGTCTGTGTCTGCAAGTGACAGAGATGGAGCGACTGGGATGGAGTGCAAGTGGAGAGGCAGCAGGACTCCACTCAGAGTCCTGGCAGAGAGAGAGATAGGAAAATAGAGAGAGAGAGATAGAGAGATAGAGAGAGAGAGAGTCATCCTGGCTGGATGACTCCAATTTGCAGGACTGCACTTTTCGGGACGACTGCAAAAAATTTCGCTTTTTTCCATGCCCAGACTTTCGCTGCAGTTTTCATTTCAGAGCGCAACTCGAGAAGCAACATCAAAACCAACAACAACAACAAGAGCATGGCGCAGATACCGAAAAAAGTGTGGCGTGGGAGTGTGTTAGTAATGCTAATTGACTTACATTCCTTCGGGGTCCACGGGTGGTATGATGAATATTCGAAAACGGCACTTACTATTCAACCACCTACAAGGTATCACACAAAACGCAATGTTCCAGGCACTACAAAGATACGCTTGATAACTTCTTTGTTCTCAATATTATTTTGAGATAGCCATCTAATTTTAATGCTGTGTCTATATTTGTATTATATTTCTGATCTACGAATCGTTGTTTGTTCATGATGAACACTTTATGCATATATTTTTAATACCGCAATAAAAGAAAACGTTTTCTAATAAGAAGAATTTTACAATTTATTTTCATTTGAAGAAACTAATCAAACTAAGTTAGTCTAGTTTAACATTTTGGACTAAACAATGTAATTAATATAGGCAAATACTATAGTATGCAATTATATGTATCATATGTTTTTAAAATAAGAGTTTTTGAATACCCCATCTTAAAAAAATTCACTACAGTGTCTATAGACATCGATATCGATGAGCTCTTATCAAATGTCAGAATAATAATGAAGAAAATCAAACGTCTTGCTCGTAAATAAAAATCAAAATTCTTAAGATTATTAAAAATGTATCACCTTTCGGGGAAATCAGAGTGATTGCGAAATCACCGTGAAGTCAACTCAATGCAAATTAAATAGATTTTATACATAATGTTGATACTCATCGCTGCTGCCTGCTTTTACCTAATCTTTGGATTTCTCATTTTATATTTAATATGCCTTCTTATAGTAATATGCTTGTCTATTTTCTACGGCTTCGATCCGATGAACAGCTATTAAATTTTGTATGGAAAAGCAACATGTTTGAGGTGAGTAAAACTTTATTCAAATGAAGCAACGAACTTTATAAAATGAGCCATTTAACCCCTTCCAACATTTGACATTGCCCTGTTCCAGATTGCGAAAATCAGAAAAATCATAAGGCGCGGCAAGTCAAGTGCGTTTATAGCAGTATCCTTAATTTCCCGTTTTGCCGGCAACAACCCCAAAAAACTCTCAGAAAGGAGGTAAGTCCCACGATAAACCCCCCAAACAAAAGTTGACAAAAACTTTTGTGCATTACCTTTGTCTACATTTTGGTCAGTTCGCTGGGAGACGTGGGGATTTCGGGGGTGTTTAAGGACCGTGGCTCAGACAACCGGCAATAGATTGTGTGTTTGTTGTGGGGTTGTTGCTAATATGAATATGTTTGCTGTTATTTTATTCATTTTATTCAACGCTACACTGCACTCGACGGTGACCCCTCTTTTCATTTCGCAACCTCGTCCACCTCCGTCTGTCTGGGAACTCGGAACTCGGCTGGATCGTGGCCAGGATAGTGTTGTTTCCCCGCCCATTTTGCTCAATTTTTAATCAGCCTTTTGGCCCGTGGCTTCCTCGATTTGATTGAATGGAATAAAATATTCGAGCTTCACTCTCGCTCCACATTTTTCGCTCTTCCTGTTTGCCAATGTTCTAGAAAATTTAGAAAGTTCCATTGCGGCTGCATCCACCCCTAGAGCGCCGTCTCCACCCCTCACCCCCCATCAGGACTCCACACCAAACCACCCCACCACCCACTACCCCCATTTTGAACCACCCCTTCATCCCCGCGCTCCCATCAAACAGTCTGCACTGCGTCACGTTCGCCGCATGCTGTCTGCCATTTTGGCTTTTCCTGCAGGAAGCTTGCATATTTCACGTTCGCCATGTTGTTTTTTCCTCGCTGTGTCAGTGTGTGTGTGCAGTGCGTTGCTGTGTGTATGTGTGTGGTGTGTGTGTGTATGTGTGTGTGTGCAGTGTCTGTGTGAGCTGGTGCCCCAACTCTTCACTTTTATCGATTGAATTGTGTCTCCGGCTGTGAAATGCAGGTCATTGATCTGTTCGTGCCAGCTAAAAACGACGAAATGCTTTTTCGGTTTTTTCGCCGTCTCTCTCTCTATCTCTTCTTTCTCTCTCTCTCTCTCTTTATGTCCTTTTTCTTTTCCCCACATTTACTTTTTTTGAAGAAGTGTGGAGCTGGACAGGACAGCAGCTGTGGACTGCAATTAATCGTCTGGAGTTTTTATTTTTGCAGTTTTAAGGAAATTCAGCCAACGAACTGTGCTCTAAGTTTTTAGTAAGCAGCATTTAAAGAATAACTAATTTTAATTTATGAATATTATTTTATGTAATCAAATTAATTAAATTTCAAATAATTTTAGATTACGAGTTTATAATGTGACTTTCAGCACAAAAGTAGGCAGCAAATAATTTTGAGCACCAGATGGCGCTGCTGGTCTATAAAATTAGAGGACCTTCAGGAATTTTCTTTAGAGCTAGAAAATCAGTACAGGGCAGATCCACAGTCGATTGTATTCGACTCACACCAACGTGAGGACTGTGAATTATATTTCCTTTTCCAAGCTTTGGGGTAGTGGAGCATCAGCAGAAACTGGAGTTGTGCTCGGAGTACGAGGTCTGTGATTGGAGTGGAAAATCAGAGCCAGACTGCCAGCAGAAATATGTCCAACGAAGGGGCAAACTGTACCGAGACTTTGGCAGCACAGAGGCCAGACAGTGGCAGAAAGGGAAATCTACTACGACTTATGGCACCAGGATGTGTATTTTCGGCACTGGAGCTTTCCGCCTCCGGTTTTTGGGGGTTAAATAAAAAGTACTTGTCCGGCTGGCGGTTCAATGACCAACAACCAGCCGACCGGCGACGATGCTATCTGAGCAAAGTATATTGCCATCGGCCATCCAGTGCTCCTTTGCACATTTACTAATGGGGCTTGCTTCACTCACCTATCGCTGGGAAAACAAAAAGTAAGTACGCGTAATGTGCAGAACGAGTTGCAAGGTCGACGAACGTTGAGTGCGGCTTCCAATCGCAGTTCTAAGTTCCAAGTTCCCGGCTCTGTGAGCCAAACACGTTTTTCGCCAGCGCATAATTTGTGGGTAAGTTTTCAATCATCGCATTGGTTTCCCTTCTTCTTTTGCTCCACCAATCAGTTTGGAATGCAATGTTAACTTTCACATCAGACTAATTGGCAGAACTCGGGCCTTGGCCATTGTTTGGTCACTCTGTGTCCCAGTACGTCACCCAATTTTTCGGTGGTGTAATCTATCAGCTCGGATCCATCAGGGACATGTGTTCAAGGGCGTCATCCACATTTGATGGACGCGAAGCTTGGTTTATGCTGGAATTTCTAGTACTCTTGGGCGATATTAAATCGCTGTATAGCAATAGGTATAGTACATGTTGTATAGAGAAGAGTGAATGGAACCATGAAGTAAATATTCGTAATAGTGTACTATTGACTTGGTTTAGATCGAAGCAAACTTCCGATCTCATATAAAGAGGCAAAAATAGTAAAACTGCATTTTCACATTTCATTGCCACTTCTATGCACTTTCTTGTCTCCAAATCTTACCCATCATTTGAATCCAAGATAGTGCATCTCGGAAACTCCGCGGTAATTGCAATTGCACAGCACCAGTGAATCGCAACCAAACGGAGAACTTTGAGCGCAGGCGTCGTCACTAGAGAAAAGCAGAGATTTTGATATGTGGCCATTGCGAGAGAGTTACCGTAGAGTTCTCTCTGGCTGGGAATCTTCTCCCCTTCAACTCCCAGAGCCAGGAGCCTATCGCTCGGGCTAATGGCCTCTCCAGTCGCTAGCCGAGGCCATAGTCGTCGGAGTCGTGCCTCTAGCTTTTGTTGCATTCCACAGCGCCGAGGTGGTTCCACTCCGCTCCTCCGATTCTCCTGTTCTCCAGCTCCAGCTCCCTAGTTCTGCGATTCTCTGGTTCTCGGGTTCCCCTCCCACACTCTCACCCAGTTTCAGTTGAGTTCAGGTCGGGTCTGCTGGCATTGACACTGACACTGCGCCTGGATGGCATTGGCCATGGCATTCTGGGTGCTTCTCGCAGCGGCTTCCTGCACCGTCACCTTGGAGCCCCTTCTCCGATACGCCCTACGCTGCTCCCCCGATCCGAACTGGTCTGGCATTCATCAGCCTCGTTTGGAGGAGGGGTTTGGAGGTACCTAGCACTCGGTGCACAGAGTACTGGGGAGCCTAGGAAGTTGCTGTGGCCTGGGAATATTGTTTATATATTCAAATGTTTATATTCATAGTATTTAACCTTGTTTCGAAACAAACAACTCACTATTTACATATTTATATCCATAGTATTTGAACTTGATTTAAAAGTAATTAACACGAAATCTAATGAATTAACACAATATTAATTAAACTGTTATTATCTGGTCTAATTATATATATAACAACAGCTAACTATAATCACACATATTAAAAATATTAATAATTTATTTTATAATACCTTCATCATTTTATGGGCTATTACTGCAGGTACTCTCAGAATAATTGATTTTAAATTGTTATTGGTTTGTGCATAAAATTGCCTATAGGCCCAAGGCATCCAATGAACTGTTGGCCTGCATGAAAATCCATTTCTGATTACGTTATGCATTGACAGGCTTCTATTGTGTGACCAAGACCCATTCGTGGCCTTTCTGTTTGCAGACCAAAACCATCAGAATGCCCAGCTCCATGATGCCCATGATGACCATGATGCCCATGATGATGATTACGCTGCACTCGCTGAGCTTGAGCTGGATTTTTAATTGGCCTAGTCCATTGAGTGCTCCATTTGCCGGCTTCCCATCTGTGTACTCATCAGTTATCTGCTGGCCAAGGTGGCAGTGGGGTGGATTGCAGGACCAGATGCCCAACGATAATGGACAGCTGAGTTTTGCACTCGGATAGCAGTAACTGTGAAAACAAGTTTGAATTGCAAATGAGTGAATTGCGAATGAACTGGGCATTTTCCAATTGCTATTTGAAGAACTAAATGGGCCTTACGCAGCAAAGGCAATGTGGATGGATATCTTGGCGAGCAAACCTGCTGAATCGATGAATTTACATTGTGCACTTTATAATGGAGAAAGGAATGCACGTTTTTTGGAAAGAAAATAGAGGTTTTATATCTTCATTGAGAGTAAATTTAAATAAAACGTGATATAAATAAGATTGCCTTTGGCTTTGGTTGTATTCAGTTGTATAGTTTGAGTAAGGAGTCACTTTGTAATCCAAAACTATAACAAGTTGATAAATAATAAATAATGTATTTATTTTAAGTACTTAACACATATATGTATGTAGATCATAGAATATATATGTTAAATGCTTTCAAATGACACTCATCCACATGTAAACAGTGTGCCTATTGGCGAAGTATTTGTTTATTTGCACTTAGTATAACATTATGTTTAAATTGTTGTTGTTATGCTAACTAGTTTTCCCCAAATCGAATAGGCGACTTAAACATGCAGTATTCACCCCACTTTTAACATGCGCACTGTGCTTAATTTATCATCGAGTAATCCCATCGCCAAGCAAACCATGTGACACTTTGACTAACTTACTCATCAGTTGCAATAAAAATAAAAGCGACACCATAATTAAAATGAAAATCAACGAAAAGCGAAAACTTTTTGCCATACATACGCCTTGTGCTCTCCCATATACATATACGGAGATATATATAAAAACAAGCGCACATGGACAAATTTTAATCCTCGCAGACAGAACAATAACAGACTAACCTATTGTAAAGTGGGGGAAACATAAAGCTCAACGGCAAATATGTGTGTTTACACAAATATATGTAGGTGTGTGTATAGCACATCCCTTTTGGCCATGTGTCTGTGTGCTTATGCACTTGTATGCACTTGCGACAAATTTTCCAAAATGGCGTCGACAATGACTAACCGTCCGACGTCAACTCCCCCCTTCTCCATTACCCATTACCCATTTTTCCACCCACAACGAAATGTGGGGGTGTTCTTTTTGTCTGCCTGCGAAACTCCAGAGCTCCAGAGCTGCAGAACTCCAGAACTGCAGAACTCCAGGTCAATGATACCAAAAGTTAAACACCCAGCCAGCCCACGAAGTCCGTGCCAAGCCCCCCTGCCCTGCCCCCCGACTGCGTCGCACTTGAGCAATTTTCACAAAAAAAAAAAAAGAAAAGTACAAAAAATAAAAAATGAAAATAAACACAACAAACTGCAGAAAAAACGAGGCAAGACTCGGTTGAAAGAGGAGAAGGAAAACAAAAAGCGACGGGCCGCGCCCTGGGGCCAAAGGAGTGGGAAAAGTGGAGCGGGCGGGTGGCGTGGAGTGGAGTGCATTCGACGTCAGTGTCAAGTTTACGCTAGGTTCACCACCCTCAGCCCCCAAACTCCGAACTCAGCCCCCATCACCCCACCAGTCGCCCTTTTCCACACACAACTCCATTTTCAATGGCAGCACAAAAGCACTTTTATCTTTTGTACGTTTAATTTGTGCAGTGGAAAGCGAGCAGGAAAAGCGGCAGTTCGCATTGTGAGGTTGGTGGCTGCACTGCAAAAATATGCTAGCTAGTTCAAGAACTTTAAAATCAGAACTACTAATTTTCTGTTTATGTAAGATAACACCAAAATGTAAGTACATATTTATTGTATTAAAAAATACATATTTCGCTCTATAATTAATGTTGTATTTAGCTAAATGCAATGGGCTTGTTACATTATGGTGCATAATCCATATAATCCCTAACTAAATAAAATAATAATCTAATATATCTCTTGATCACTTTTTTTCCTGTGCTTTTAGGGTGGAGAAAAAGCGAACGCGTCACCTAGCGGCTAGAGCACGAAGCTGCCGCCACCCCCTCCCCCCGCTCACAACCAGCTAAACAATCCGCAACCATCTGCACTCATGCATCATTCGTTGCGCCTTCCTCTCTCTCTATCGCTAGCTCTCTCTCTATCTGCAACTGCTGTTCCTGTCTGTGTGTGCACACATATGCAAGTATATCCATGTCCGTATGTGTATTGGTGTGTGTGCATTGGAGCAGCGGCAGCGGCAGCAACAACAACCACGACAACTTGAACAACGCGGTGAAGGTCATTGCTACCAAAATTGTGTCTCCCTTTTGTCCTACTCTACTCTCGACTCGATTCGCTTCGTCTCACACGCACACTCGCCCAGCAGCGCACGCACACAGAGGCGCACGCTCACACAGACAGGAAAAGCCCCGTATCCGTGTGAGCTATCCATCCATCCTAGTGGTATACTCCACATCCCGACATACAACTCGAACGGGGGGAGTTGGGAGCTCGGCTCTGGAAATTGAGACAGCGCTGGAAAGAGACGGCAATGGGAAAGGGAGAGAGAAAGGGATCTGGAGAACTGCAGTGCTTGTTTGGGGGGTTTTTCTTTTTCCTTTTCTTTTTCTTTTTCGCTTGGCTGTTTTGTTTTCTATGTGTACGCTTTTCGCCAGTCTTCCCCTTTCGTCAGCCTTTTGATAAGGCATGGCTGAGGAAGTTGCCAGATGGGAAAAATCCATTTATCTTTATAAGATCATTAAGTCAAAAGCAAATTGTATTGCAATGTAAGTAATTTAACAAAAACATATACGTTTTTGGTATTATCAGAGAGTGTCCGAGATTTACCTATTACTTAGTAATGAAATATAAACTATTAAACTTACCAAAGGATTTGCCAATTGCGTCTTATGCTACACTACATAAAAAAACGTAGCATACTTATCAAACACACTGTTTTATACATTTTTTAATTACCATTTCCATCCACACAAGAATGTGCTAGCTTTAAATCAGGATTTCCACTTTGTTATGTATTATATCCTCTAAAATGTGGTGCTTTTAGACTAGAATATCAACAGTGTGGCAGCCCTGCAACGACACTTGGCTTTGGCGATTACAAAATCGCAACAGTGCCTCCTGCTCCGCAACTGAAAACTTGTTCGTTGCCCCTTCCCTTATCCCTCTGTCCTCTCTTTCGCACCAACATCCGTCTCGCTCTGGCCGCAAACTGTGTCTGTGTCACTCAACCCACTAAACTAGCGCACAATGCGAATTGCGAAATGCGAAAAGCGACGATGACGACGAAGCTAGGCAACGGCGATGTTATTCAGTTCCCCCAGTTCTTCGTATACTCTTTCAAAAGGTGTTTTAGTTTGGACAATCAGTTCAAAAAAGGCGAAGTGTTAATCAATTATTCTTTAATTTGGGATTATCAAATGTAAATGTCCAAAACACTTAATCTATCGACCTCATTTTTTACAAATTATGAAATATTAAAATGTAAATATTGGCTATCTCTGGACTCGCATATTCTATGGGAATCCCTGTCACTCTTTCTTTCCATGCGGAAACTTAAATTGAATAGTATTATTTTGAAAAATAATTGAATAATTTTAGTTTAAATTTGAGCGCCAGATCGCATAAAGCGAAAATATTTAATAAAATTTTTATGAATATCAACTTATATGTGCTTGAGGATCTACGGAGAATGGAGATTTTGCATTATATGATATAACTATAACTATTTGCTGCGGATTCAAGTTACTAACAATAATGGAGAGCGGCATTGAAAAGACTTATTTGTGAAAAATGATTTTGTTAATACAATGTTAAAAAAAAACCGACAAAAAATGTATACGACTGTGTAGTTCTAAAACACTTTAAGAGGTATTGAATGAAATGTATACTAATTGATTAGTATACAGTGTACCATCTGTCTTTAATAAACACTTAAATCTCGGCGAGTTTTTATACCTGTCAATGAATTTCAGGGTATTTCTAGATTCGGTCTCCAAGGTGCCAATGCAGTTTTCTCTTTCGCCCGCCGCGGCAGACAGTTCCCTCCAATTTCGCCTTCCTTCTCTCTCTCTCTCTCGTTTTCTCTGTCTCTCTTGGGCACTGTGCTCCATTCACGTGCTGCACACTTTTCGCGTGTGAGCCTCCCAACGCCTGCGATCCCCCATCGCCCCAAACGCCTTAAACGCCCCACGCCCATCGCTCTTTCTGTTTCTCGCTTGGCTCTCAACGGAAGTTGGAGTGCGCCAGTGTGTGTGTGTGTGAGTGCTGGGTTCAATGTCTGGTGGTTGACCTACCCATACCCCTAGGTTTTTCCAGGATTCTCGCTTCTCGGCTCCTGCTGCACTCCGCTACCTCATCCTTCATCCTTGCTCCTTCTGGGTCCCTTTCGCGCTTTTGACTCATCCGAACGGCTTGTGCCGCCCCAGCTTGGGTATTAGAAAGTGCCGCACCCAGAAACAAGGGAAAAAAATAAAGTAAAAAAAAATATATCCCACACTTCCGTCCGTTCTGTGTGACAAGTGAAAACTAGAAAATTCTGCTGCTCACCACCGCTCACTAAAGTAAAAGTTGTCTTATCAATGCGGCGGGACTTTCAGCAGTTGGTGTTGCTTCGGTGGCGACAGCTCATTTGGCGTCATTGCGCCGAGACGAGGGAAACATAAAGATGTTAGCCGGATATTGCATAGTTTTATTGCATCAACTGCTCTGGAAGTGACCAAGGGCATGGTTAATATCGTCAAATTTTTATCCATACTAATTTGTTTAACTCATGAGCTCTGATAATGGAGCTGCACTAATGAATGCACTTCTATTGCATTGGTTGCGACTTCCGAATTTCACATTTTCATTTAGATTCACATCTAGACTTGCAATTTATATGTATATACAATTTTTGGATATTTTTTTCAATTGCATTGAGGCGTTGCGGAGTATTCCTTCTACCTTTTGCTGGTGGAAAACCTTCAGTTGATCTTCGTATGCCATTAACTGGTTTTCCACTTGCCGCAGATTCAAGGCTAACTCCGTTGGGTCATTGCCATTGCGAGTTTTCTGGAAAACCCAGTGCTGGAAAAACTAGTTGCATTCACCTGGGCGCACAATAGTTGTTAGACAGATTATCCAAGAAGAAGCAGAAGAACCTGCTGGGCGGGTTTGGGTTTTCTTCATCCCGACTTCGTCGCAGGGAAAGTTCTGGAGGGAGAGTGTGCGCTAATGCCGGAGAAATGGAGAAAGTTGCAAGTGGCAAAAGACACTTCAGCCAGCCCATTGTGCAACTACTCGCACTTCCACTCCACTGCCACAGTCGAAAGTAGGTGAGGTGAGTCACAGTTGCAAGTGGCAAGTATGCAAGTTACAACCCCTATTACTTACTGCAATTCCCAAAAACACAAAAGTGGGTGGTTCGAATGAAAAATTATCATGCTGTAGAACCAGCTAACAGGACTGTCAAAAAACATAAAAAACGGTTGCTTTTCTTGTTTTGTGCCCAATTTTTTTGGGGAATGTGTTTTTCAAAGGATCTTTTCGTTCCCTTCAATAAATGTTAACTTTTATTTAAGTATCATGCGTAAGTTTTAGCTTATTTATTTTACTTATGTAACATTTATTCTTTTATATTAAACTTGTTAATCGCAAAACGAGCTTTACAAATGGGCATTCTATTTAAAATGCACCCCGAATTTTCGAGCTGAAAACCCAAGTTCTATCCCCAGAAAGAGCTTTCAACCCTTTTTCTCGTGAATTTTTACGCCGTTCCCCCGTTCTTTCGATGGTTTATTGACCTCCATGCTGCACTGCATTGCGTCAGCGGCTCATCTGGTAGCCTCTTATCACGCAACTGCCATCAAAAGTGACAGCCATAGCCCTACACTGCGAAAAAAGTGTACACATATAAATATACACAACGTGTGATATGTTAAAGCCCAAGCATTTCAACGAAGTAATAAGTTTAATTAAAAACGCTTTAATTATGATGTTGCAACATTGCATGCTAGCAAAAGTTTTCGGTGCGGAAGGAGGGCACAGGCAGTTGAAAGCAGAGGTGTCACCAAGGGTTGGTGCATTACCACAGAGTAATTACTGTAGTCTATATCGTTTGGCAGAATAAGCTTGATGTTTTGTCCAAGTAAGTGGGCAACCGCAGTGGGACATCATATTGTTATATCAAACGGACCTCAATAGGAGCTACTTACCATAAAGGATAATAAAGGATACAAAGGATCTCTTCTGTTATTAAGAGCGAATTGTAAGAATCGTAAGAAGTCACAGTACGTCGTATTGAAACATAATTTGCAGATTAATTTATCTACCCCAGTTACCAATCTATTACAAATATGATTCATAGTAAGTCGTTCCGTTTTTGTATATATTATTATTGGGCAGTGAACCAGAAGTGGGACAATCTTTCGTTTATTTACGCTCATATTTCAAAGAGCCGTCTTTCGCGAAAAAAGCTTTTTTTACATCAGCGTGCACTGCACTCTCCAAGTAAAAGAGCAGTGAAAAAAAGCGAAAGAAAGCTCTGAATAAATCTGTAAATAATACAAACCATTAGCTCTTACAACAAATAAGAAACGATACATGGAAAATCATTATCATAATTAATCCTTTTAGGACAGGTTGTTAGATTGCACGTGCTGAGACTGCAAAGCTTTCACGGATGCTCTCTTTCTCTCTCCGATTTCACTTATACCGTTGCATTCTGCTCACTTCTCAGTGAGAGCACTGGCTCAGTTCTCAGTTTGCGTTTTGCTCTGGGGGCAGAAGCTCGTAATGGATTTCGAACGCAGCATAACCGACATGCCATTCGAAATTCTCGATCTGATATTCGAAAAACTGAGTTTTTTAAAATATAAAGTTTACCTAGCTCAGGCGCACGAGAAGCTTGCAAAAGCTTTCGCCTTTCACTGCCGCCACAAATTTAGGAGTCTTACGCTCGACGGACGGCTATCTCTAGATTTGTGGGAGTTTCTTATACGGGAATGTGGCGCTACGATTGAAGAATTTATCTACGGGGGATGTGGTAGATTGGAGAAGTGTGTTGCACTGACGGCGGTGGCAAAGCATTGTCCCAATTTGAAATCGGTACGCATACTGTTATATCGGTGTGATCGGGAAATCTTGCCCGTTTTCCTGGAAAATGTAAAAAGCTTGCTGATATCGCTTAAAATAAACCAACAAGATCACTTTCCGGCTACCTTCCTTAGTGCGGTGAGTGAAATGACGCAACTAAAGGAATTTTCCTTTAGGGGATATATGCACGAAAATGGTGAGTATTTCAAATTAATTTAATATTCAACTTTATTTGGGACTTGTTCTCAGTGCACCACTTGGATAAATTGATTGCCCTGGAGAGGTTGAGCCTCGAAGATATTAAACATTACAGTAAAACTCCTGTGGACTTAATGCGAATTTGTGCATCACTAAAGAAACTGCGCCATTTAACTTTAATTAGGCTGCAAATATTGCCCTATGATGAGCCTTGTTCAACATTTTGGTCCGACTTGGAACACCTGTGCTTCAATTATTGCGAATTCTCCTTCGAATTGCCAGACTGCCCAAAGCTCAAATACTTAAGTATTGAATACCCAAACTGTGACATCGAAGGCTATGTCCTGAAGTTCATTCTTAAGAATGGAAAAAATCTCACAGAACTGCACGAAAGGTGCTTTCCGCCGATCGATGGCAATGGGTTTCTGGACCTGCTTCGCGGCTGCCCGAAACTGCGATGTCTATATACTCCAATGGAGTTTATAAAACTCTACGCGGCCTATGTGTCTGCTATGGTGGAAATTCTAAAGGAAAATGGAGCAACGCCGGAGGACCCTTTAGAACTCGTTGTATGCAGGCGAATAAAGTGGAAGTGGTTTCGACGACTGGTAAGTGCAAGAACGCAATAAGTTATGTGGTGTAAACCAAAGTACATACAAATCGTATATTTGCAGCACCTTCGCACTCCCGATGCTGACTTGATTGATTTGTATGAGGGTACAGAGTAAAATCATACAAATGTACATATAGGGTGTTTTTTTAGAGGTATAGAACTTTAAATTGCAATAAAACAACGATGGATTATTCGATTGACATGAATTTTATTGACATGAAAGATAATCTTGTGCATTACATTTTAATATGATTTCTGGCATATGACCGCCACGCTGGCTCGGATGTAGTCCAATCTGACGTCCAATTTGCAATGACTTTTCCAATATTTGCCGTATATCGCAATAACACGGCGAATGTTGTCTTCAAATGGTTTAGCGTTTGGCTTATCCGCATAGACCAATGACTTTACATAGCCCACAAAAGTAGTCTAGCGGTGTAAATCACAAGATCTTGGAGCTTATGAAAAATCGGGAACAACAGCAATCTCGTTTTGGCCATTCGACGAATCTACGCTTGCTTGATGATCGTTTGGTTTCAATTCTTGCACGAGTTGGATTTGTAAGCACGCATGACGAATTGCCAAACCAAACTGAGAATAAATCACTTGACAGCTGTTAAATCGTCGCCATCTTGAACAGTAATGCCAACTTAAAGTTCTATACCTCTAAAAAAAACACCCGTTACATACATATACATATGTAAAACACAATACTTCTAAATAAAAAACAAAAATCAATCCATTTTTTTATTATTCATTTTAGTGGATACAACACTGCAATAAATCCGTTTAAGAGCTAGTAAACCTTATGATTGTTCCATTGGAAATTAATATATAAAAATATATAAATTTTTTGGCTTATAGCGATTATAATAAAATAATTTCTTTAACAAATTGAGGAAATCTAGCCAGTAGATGGTATGTTCAGCGAACTCTAATCAAAAGGATTTTAATTTCCTTACACGGAAATGCATTTCTCTCTGAGTAGCGATTGCATTCTTAAGGAAAAAGTTTGTTGTTAGGAGTCATAGCCAATTCGTGGAAGTTATCAATCTAATATTCAGTAATCTTCTATATCAAAATTAAATTGTGTAGAATTGAAATTAGTATGAAGAAATGCAAAGTGAATATCCGATGATTGATGCCTATGCATGCATGGGCAGTAATAGTAATGTATTTCACTGACATGTAGTAAGCAGAATAAGTGCAAAAGCTTTTCATACGCTCCTCTCTTCGTTTGCGAATGCATCTTTCTTTTTATCAAATGCACTTAGCCAGGAGTTCTCAGTTCTCAGTTCGCATTTCGCTCTCGTCGGAAAAGCTTGTGATGTAGAATCCAATGATCGATTTGAAGGTCGAAGTGCTTGATCTGATAAATCTTACTTATTTGGTATATAAACTGCAGCTTGCTCAGTTTCACGAAAAGCTCACAAAAGCTTTTGTCTATCACAGCCGAAATTAGTTCCGGAGTTATAGGCTTTTCGCAAGCTCGTTGTCAGAAGAATCGTTGCTGTTGCAGTACAATCAAGGACTTAGCTTTCGAAGGAAATGGTAGATTTTGGAACGATGCTCTAGTCGAGGCGATTGGCAAACACTGCACCAATCCCAAATCTGTCAAAGTAGTTCGATTCAATAGGCCCAGGACAAAATGTGTACTTTACTTGTGAAATGGAACAAATTATTATTATCGGTTTCACTTAAACAAAGATAGATGTAATAGTGAAAGGTTGAAGGATTAATTGACGAGAACGGTAAGTTTTTTAAAGCAAGATATATTAGTTTTAAAATTGTAATCCTTGCATGATTTAACATAATTTTTAAGTGGCTTTAAGCTCTCCAGAGCTTAACTTAAATGGTTATTTTTAGAAATTTTTTGAAGTTTATAAACGAAAATCTCATCTTTACATACGACGTTTAGTCAAAAGGTAACGCCAAAAAGAATATGTACAAAATGGTCAATTTCAAAAAGCCTAATTTCTTAAGGTTTTTCTTTCAGTTTACAAAATTCAGAAATTGGTCGCCCTGGAGAAATCGAATATCAAACAGCAATACCACGTAGACAAGCCAGATCTCCACATACTCAAAATCTGTTCATCACTAAAAATCTTCGAGAATTATCTATAACTAATCTTTATATAATGTCATGTGAAGAGGAACATTCAAAAGTGTGGGCCGGCTTGGAAACCTTAAGAATAATTAGAGCCACATTACCTATCGTGTTACCAGACTGTCCAAATCTAAAAGATCTGTCTATTTATTACCTGCAAATTTCCAATGAAGACTACTGTCTACAATTAATTCTTCAAAATGGAAAAAAAAAACTTGACAATTTATGTGAAAAATGCCGTCCACCGATCGATGCCAACGGTTTTCTAAAAGTGCTTAGGAGCAGTCCCAATTTACCTTTTCACTTTTCACTCCTATGGAATACATTAAACTTTATTCGGGCTACTACTACTACTACTACTATTTTGGAAATTTTAAGGCAAAATAAAGTGACGCGGGAAGACCCATTTGATCTGGTTATATGTAGACGAACTAAATGGAAATGGTTTCGACGACTGGTAAGTGCAATAATGTATGTATGTCATAAAATTTCGGTTTTTTTTTTACCTTCAGCACCGTCAAACACCAGATGCTGAACTGATAAGGCTGACGAAGAGATATAAAGATTATAAATTTCGTCAATATTATACTTAAGACTTGCAACTTAATATATGCGTAAATTTTACGGAAACGACAATGTATATCTATCAACTAATTACAAAAAAAACCGAAAATAAATACTCATAGTTGCCAAGTACAACCTTACAAATTTTGCACAGTTTGTTCGAATATACGGTTAGTTCCTTAGTTCCCTCTCCTTTCCCATTTCTCAATCGAAGGTCTGTGAAATTCCCATTCCCATTCCCATCAGTTTTGCTTCAGTCTTTCGTTTGGCCTTCGCTGTCGAGGGCATGGGTGCCTGCGATGAGAAATCCACGGACTATAACCGATTTGCCACTCGAAGTGCTCGATATAATATTTAGTAACCTACGAAATCTGAGGGACAAGCTTCGACTGGCGCAGGTGGATGAGTATCTGGGAAAAGCGTTTTCCTATCACAGCCGCAGTGATTTCAAGAAGTTCTCCCCAAAAATACATTTTCCGGTGCGGCTTTATCGCGTTCTATTGGCGAACTGTGGCCCGTCGATTGTGGAATTTAGCTGTGGATCAGACACCTGGAGCGATCTGTTGGCCAAATCGATTGCGAAGCACTGTCCCAACCTGGAATCGGTGAACATTAGTGCTTCATTAAGAAACAGTCACAGCCTGCAATTTTTCCTGCTGAACTTGGCAAACTCACTAATTTCGGTTGAACTGAAGCTCAACGACAGTTGCCAATCGCCGAGGATCCTTAATGCCGTGGCGGAGCTGAAGCACTTGAAAAAGTTCTTGTATGAAGGATACATAGACCGAGGAGGTACGTCATTTCACACGGCTTTAATGGGTTAATGGAGTATAGAAGAAAATATAATACGATAAGCGGTTGTTTATATTCAAGCTCGGTCGATATCAAACGGTACATATTTATCCGTTTAAGCTACAAAACAACTATCAGGTTTCTGAGCTGTAGCTTAATGTTTGTCTTTTTGTTTTGACTCCCGTCCGGATTATTTTACATTGTAAGTAAAAATGTTTTGCTGTTTTCATGTTTTTTCGATCTTATATAGTATATATATTCCTAACTAGGATTTCAAGACTACTCCGATCTATTCAGGCTCATCCATTTGTACATATGTTCGTTTAAACTACAAGAACTTAGGCTGTTTAAAATTGTTAAAAACCTTAGGACACATGGTAGGAAAAGTAGCTTTACTAAGTAGAGGGTATAAAATAGTCGAACTGCATTTCTCTCTCTCTCTCTCTATGTTGTTGGCGTGCAAGCTGTCTTATTTAAAGCAGAAATAAATAGTCAAACATTAATGATAAATATTAAATTATTTTCTTTATATTAATTGCTTACATTTTAATACTTTCGTTAGTTAATCAGCTGTGCAAACTGGTTGATCTGGAGGAGTTGCAACTTGTTTATCAAGGCAGAGGATACAGATGTAGAGCAGTCAATCTTCTTCAAATTTGCGGAAATATGACAAATCTCCGGTGTTTGACTGTGAGCAATATATGTATATCTCAGCCAGAAAGTTTCCATCCCATGATATGGCCAAACTTAAAAGACTTGAAAATGCAGAATTGTGAAATCTCCACAGCGATGCCCGATTGTCCGAAGCTGAAAACCTTATATATTAAATTCTGCAAGTGCAGAATCAAGGGATACGTCAGCAGTTTCATACTGAAGAACGGCAGGAATATCGAGGAGATCGATGAAAGCTGTGAACCGGCACCATTCGATGGGCGGAGTTTTCTTGAAGTCATTCGAAGCTGTCCCAAATTGCAAGTATTGTCCACTCAAATGGGTGGTATCAAAATCTACCAAGCCTTTGTCACCTCCATAGTGGACATTCTCAAGGAGTCAGTATCAACGCGGAAGGAACCCTTCGAACTGATATTGTACTGCCGAGATAAACTTAGATGGTTTCGACGATTTGTGAGTGGATTCTACCATATGCCTACTTCACACACAGTTTTCGTTCTTCATTTCTGTCTTTCAGTTGCAACGGACTTCTAATCCTGAAGTGATTCACACACTTTACCTGTACAAGTTTTAGAGACTCGCCAATTGTATAATAGAAAACTAAATAAATCTTAATCTATTTTAATCTTAAATAACCTGTATAGAACGATGTACCATTCGTAAAACTTAGTTTTAATTTGTTCTTTAATTAAAGCAAACTAAAACTGAATAATAATAATTGCTTGTATCTATTGTCATTAAGTAGCATCATTAGAGATAATAATTTATTCAAATTACATTAAACATATAATGGTTATAAGTAAATTCGAAACTTAAACTCATTGGATGGAATGTCACTTAATGGAGAGCTGGAGAGTGGAGAGTTCTCTCAGTAAGCTTTGCTTTCTCCCTCTCAATTGCATTTGCAGCTAGTCGATGCTCTGCTGCTGTTTTCAGTTCGCATTTCGCTCTCGGGCGAAAAGCTTTGCGATGGAAAACCAGCGGACGATATCCGATTTGCCGTTCGAGCTCCTCGATCTGATATTCGAGAAGCTAGAGAGCATTGTGGATAAACTGCAACTGGCACAGGTGAATGAAAAGCTGGGAGAAGCGTTTGCCTTCCACAGTCGCAGTGCCTACAAAAAGCTCCAATCTTTTTTCGGACAAACGCCCGAAATGTGGGTGGTTATTGTGAGCTTATGTGGATCGACTGTTGAGGAATTTTCCAGCAGAAAAAACTGGGACCTCCCATGGAGTGATATCGTGGCCAAGTCGATTGAGCAGCATTGTCCCAATTTGAAGTCGGTGAGAATTGATGTTTGCGCTGAGAATTGTGACAGCGTGCAGTCCTTCTTGCTGAAAATGAGTAAACTTTTGGTATCAGCTGAACTTACTATGCTCACGGACAACACAGAAAAGATTTTTGATGCGATCGCAGAAATGACCAATATGACAAGATTAATATGCAGGGGAAATATTAACAAAGATGGTAAATATATTAGTGATAACCAAACTTTAATACAAACATAAAATCAAAATGTTCAATACTTTTCTTTATATAAACTCAACTTCACATTTAGCACTCAAGTAATTAAATCGCTTTTTATTTAGTGTATCAGATTCAAAAGCTTTTAGCTTTGCAGGAGCTAGTGCTCGAACATAATAAGTTCTATTATCCCGATTCACATTTGAATGTTCTGGAGATTTGTGCACCACTCACAAGCCTTCGCTCCTTGACAGTGCAGAACATAACTATAAGGCCCTCAGAGCAGCCACATTCGATGATTTGGCCGGAGCTGGAGTTTCTTAAAATTTGCAACTGCGAAATTTATACGGAATGGCCCGAGTGTCCAAAGCTGAAAACTTTAGGGATGATTAAATCCAACTGCCACATTGAAGGCCTTCTGTTACGGTTTATTCTGCAGAACGGAGTGAATATTAAGCAGCTGAATGAAAGTTGCCATCCGCCTCCATTTGATGGAGACAACTTTCTCCAAGTACTTCGATCATGTCCAAAGTTACGTGTCTTTCTTACACCAATGACGGATATTAGCATTCACCAAGCTTTTGTGTCCTCCATTGTTGAAGTTCTCAAGGATAAAGGCTTCAAGCAGGAGGATCCTTTTAATCTTATTGTTTATGCTCGTGACAAGTTGAAATGGATTCGCCGATTAGTAAGTGGAAATAAATGAGAAATAATCGGACTTTATTATTCAAATTTTTTCAGATTCCACGGACCTCTAATCCCGAGTTGATAGCTCTAGACTATCTGTATGATTTTTTCCCCTGAACTTCGCTTTCCAAGGCCATATGCTACAAATAAATTGTCCAAAAATTATGAACACTGAGCAAATGTTAGTGTTAGGATACTAAAAAAAAATATATGTACATTTTTCAAGAAAATCATGAGGGGTTTTGTCTTTTGTATTTAGGATAGGTATATTATTGTGGGTATGTCAAACATTTATTATTATTATTTGTGTGGCATCTGAGTTAAAATATCTGCCCTCGAAACAAGTTAAGCAATATGACTAATGCCCCAGCGAATCCGAAAACCACACGAACTTTGAACTTGTAACCCATACCCATCCATTCGCATACTGTCCTTTCCATCCAGGAGTGCGTGTCAGGTGCAATGGTCGGTGTCCCGAGGAGGTTCAACAACATTGGCCGCAAATTCCGTGGCTTACTCATCAGGTGGTTGGGCGCTAGGAGGCCAAAGTGGGAGCTTATGGGACAATGATTCACCTTCGCTGGCTGCTGGCAGCAATAAGTAATAAATTTTAAATATGTAGGCAATCGGAAGCTCTTATCCAAAAGCTTGACATCCTTTCATAAAATAAACTTTAAAGTATTGTAAACAAGTGAAATATTTACAGCAGTAACTTTATAAATTAATTTATATTTGTACAGCCTTTCAGTTGCAACGAAAACAAAATTGGTAATTAACAATAATTTGATTATTTTTATTAAAATATTATTGTAATACTCGCAATGATTTTAGTGGGGCTACAATGTCAAAATATTTTATATTTGCAAAAACAGGAGGAGCTCTGAGGGAGACAAGGGAATAAACTTTGGCTAAACCCAAATATGGCCACTGAGTCACCGACCCGACGGCAGCTCCTCTCCTCTGCCATAAATAAGGAGGAATACACCCTCCTTGGGAATACAGCTCCTTGTCTCCTGCTCTGCGGGTCCCCATGAAAATTAGTCTCAATGACCCCTCTGGAGGCGAGTGACTTATAGCACACTTTTGGCCACTTTGCGCTTTGACTTGGCTTTGGCTTTGGCTTTGGCTTTCGGTTTGGCTCCCTGGCCGAATCAGTTCAATGCACGCACATTGACCCAAAAATGGGCTTAGGCCCGAGATATTGGATTTTGCTTAGTTTGGGGCTATGTAAATTCGGACTCGTTTTATGCGCTCTCGTCAACAGTTTTACTAATTGGCGTAGACAATGGTTTTTGTATCTTTATTTGCCTACTAGTTTTTATCACAGAAATATACCCTGCCTGTGTAGAATATATATGCATTAATTTTTGTTTATTTATAGGGAAAAGTCGTTAACAAAAGATTTCATATATGAGCCTCATCACTTTTTAGATCCAATAATTATTATCCAAAAAGATATGTTACAGTAATAATTCTTTGTAAAAAAAATTGTAGTGAAGTCCTTTCAATATACGTATTTTAGTATAATTATGATTAATTTTTTCTTTTTTTATCTTTATTTACATCTGCACAGTGGGCCATTAATTAAATCGTTTGATAGCTCTAGCAATTGTAAACCGTTTAAGTATGTTGATCTGATATTGTGGGATGTTGCTGTATGATGATGATAATACTAAAACGTGTCAAATATGTGCACATTCTAGGACATTCTAGGATCTGGACAAGGACTTGTGTGTGCCGACCTTTTAATGACCATCGGTGCAATGTCGAATTTCAGCGACCGCGTGAGTGTGGGTGACACGTGTGTGCCATATATCCTTGCGCTGCATCGGTTGCATTCAGCTTACAATTTGTCATGGAAATGCAAAAGAACTGCAGTGTGCAGCCCTGAAATTAATCTGCCCCTCCCCCTCACTCACTATGTTTTTAACCGCCTGTGTCTGCCACCTACTCAATGTCATTTGCAGGAGTTTGGCATCGAACTGTAGAGTAAAATGTAGCCATGTCTGCTATTGTTGTGAAATGGGGGTAAAACAAGCAATTCATTGAAATATATAATTGGTTATTTACATTTTAAATGAATAATACCTAACATATAATCATAAGACACCCTTTTAATCCCTTAGTTTTCAAAGTATTAAACAAATAAGTATTAAATAATTTCGTTCCATAGTTCAGTAGCTATACATCGCAAGCTAATACAGGAACTTTAGTGGGCATCACTGCTTTCCCCACGCCTGGGACCTTGGCAATGAGGCACTTCTATCCAAGGATCCGAATACGAATGCGAATGCGAATGCGAATACCAAACCGAACCAGAGCCAAGGACCCGACTGCGGATGCGGAAATGCGCATGCCTGCGTGTCCTTGCCCTTGGTCCTTGGTCCTTGTTCCTCGCCCGGTGGAGCAGTAGTAAGTCTCGTAGTGCCCCTGAAAACTCTTTTAACCTTCGTGCAGCCGTGTGGCAAGTGCATCGTTGCAGCTCCCAAACATGCGCCTTTGCACATTCGCTCTATGCAGAGATAGATAGAGAGAGAGAGAGAGGCATTTAGCTGGATTGAGTTTGGATTGCCGGGGCCATCCTCTTGAAAGGACCAAGGGTGGCGTCTGGTTGCCCCTGCCACGTGTCGCCATTTCAGTTGCAAATTTCACGACGCTGTCATTGACCATGATATTTGGCCACTACTATATTATGGCTGCCAGGGCCAGTGGCTCAATGCAACGCCCTCGCTGCATTTGGAGGTCCACAAGGGGACACATTCTGTTCCAAAATGAATCTAAATCTGCGAGGGGATTAGCAAGGTTAAATCGCATTAAATATAATTTAGTTGTCTAACTATTATAACTTGAAACAATAATTATTGGTATTCACTTGAGTAAAATAGTAAGAAAGAAGTTTAAGAGTTTCGATTAAACCTTTAACTAATAGTAGACAATGCATTTTGTTATCCTCTATGCCGGTGGAGTTTTCTTGAAGTGCTGTCCGAAACAGGCATGATAAGTTCTTGGAAGTTAATACCGTCTTGTCAACAACAATTGCAAATAAGAAAATCAAGGTTACAAGGTGCTGCGTTCCCTTGGAACTTACCCCACAGCGTGAAAGACAATGGCAGCCAACTCCATTAGAGTGCAACCCCCGAAGCTGGCTAAAATCGAAGCTCATGGAGGAAGTATCTCTGGCTGGGACCGACCTTACCAAACAAAAAGTAGCCCATCGAGTGTCTAGGAAACCGCCTGTCCCCTTACTCCTTTCTCGCCTTTTCCGCCTCACTGTACTTTGATTCCCACTCGCTTTCCACACCCCAAGTGCCAGAGTCTAAAGTTTGCTTTCATTTCGTTGCCCGAGGGGTTGCAACTCCAGACAGACAGGGACCGCGAACCAGGATCAGAAGCCCGGCGAAATCCACCCACTCGGCGACTTTTTGCAATTATTTTTAATTTCTGTGCTACGACAACCAACTCCCGGAATGCCAAAACTTTGCAACCCCAAAAGAAGCACGCAAAAGGGGCAAGTCCTTTCGAGGCGGGAACCACGATATATACCGTTCACGTCAGAAACATGGATATAAGCTTCGCAGGCCCGGTACAGTGCATCTTGGAATGTTGCACAGTTGAGATCATGAATGCTTCAGATATATATTATAATATATTTTAATTTTAATAGCTCATCATTTTATTAGTTCTTAATAATTTCAAATGTTTCTCAGTATGTTTTTTTTATAATTTTAAAGAGCATGAGAGAAATCCTTCTGAAGCACACCTTACATATTTCCATTATATAATACATATAAAAGGATCATGCAATTTATTTAAATTTATTCTATCTGGAATCTTGGAGTAGAGCGCTATTTATCAAAATCTTTTCAATTGTTGGATAAATCTCAGAACGAAATCTCAGTACTAATCATAGGAATCACCAACTGTTGCGTTTGTATTGCAAATTTTAAAATTCATAACATAATTATAATGACATATTTTAAATTGTTAGGCATTTTTTTGCCCAAGATTACTATTTTTAAACTGAAAAATTGTCACCTATTTTCATTCCCACCTAGCGGGCAACCACTGTGGCGACGTCCACGTCCGCGCCTGAGTTCCATGTTCGGCGTCCATTGCACCCCCAATCTGCTTTGTACGTTGACTTCTCTGCTCCGCTTTGTTCTCTGCATTCGCTGCAGGTTCTGGCTTTGGCTCTGGCGGCCTTCCTCTCTGCTCTTTCTCTCTATCACTCTCAGTGATGGTGATGGTGCTCTCCCTTTTCTCTCTCTGTAGCCACTGTGCATTCCCATACCACGACCTACCTTACCCACACCCACAGTGCGCTGCCGCTGCCGCTGCACAACTCCCGCCCAGGCAGCGCAGTCGGCGTCGGCGTCGACGGCAACGGCGACAGCGCAGTTCGTTTTCATATTGAAAGTAGAATTTTTCACTTTTGCGAAAATTTGCAGTCCAGTCTCGGTCTGGTCTCAGTCATTTTGAATACGTCATGTGGAACGCACCGTCACCGTCACCGTCACGTTTCGTCCTCTGTCGCGCTTTTCCTCTTCTGCGCAATGGTCTTACCAATCGGCGGTTAACTTTCGTTTGTTAGTACCACAATTCGATCGGGACATAAAGCAATCCTCTGGATGCGGATGCAGAAAGTATCTCCGTGATGCGTCCGAATAAGTGGACTCTTTGTACGTGGTGAATTGGATTAAGGCAGTGTTGTGTGAGCTTTGTATGCCAATTTAATGAATAAGTGAAATACATATCACAAATATCAAGGGAAGCTCAAGGATAGTCCTTTCAAACACAATCAGAATAGTGCACAAAATTTGTGAAGATATAGTTCTTCATTTCAAATTTAAAATTTAAACTTGTGACAATATAAAACCAAAAATACATATGTATATAAATATGGTAAAACCTATTTTTAACGCAAATCTTTGTAAATTGGATTTATGAAATGCGCATATGTTGGTGTAAAACAAATTGAATCAAAAGGCAAACTTATGTTGAGACCTATTTAACTTTATGTTACTGCGCATAACTGGACGATATTGAGCATATATGTATGTACATATAAGCATTAGGTGACTCATAAACTCATAAAAAATGCTCATATCAAGTGCAATAAATTTGCATGGAAATGCTACCAAATGGAAAAAAAAAATGCACGAAGGAAATTCGTAAAACATATAACAATCAAGAATGTGAAATTCTTGAAAAAAAAGTCCTTAAATTTGTATATGGTACAGTTAAGAGTTAATAAAGTGAATTAAAAAAGTACTTAAAAGGAAATTAAACTGATTACAATGGATTTATGTGCGGTTTGCTAAGCTAAACAGCAACAAAATAACGTCTACGAAAGTAAGAGATAGAAAAGTGATCATTTTAATTTGCATAAAACCATGTATAAAGGCCGCTTGACCTTTTACTCTCGAATTACAGGCGTAACTAAGCCCCCAATTAGATGCTTAAGTCTAATGGGCAGGTGAAAAAAATCGAACTCGATAGCCCTTATCCTTCCTGCTGAATAAGCTCCTTTTTTGGACCCAGTCCACGGCAGTCTGACTCATTCCACTCAGATGAAACTCCGTCTGGAGTTGCAACCCTCATAAGAGGCGAGCCACACCCCCTGCAAACAGAGCGCAGCCCCACCACCCACCACCCAACGCCCCCCGGCAATTCCGCAGAAATGCAGAGACCCCAAGAAAACAGAAACAGAAAACAGAGGAGGAAAGCTAACAGGGGATCTGCAGCACGATAACAGAGCGCTGCTTGCTCAACTGTAGACGCTCTGTTAGCCTCGCCTTGGTGTGGGTGAACTTGAACACACACTCGCACTCACACACACACTCGTGCTCTATTTCTCTCGGCGCTCTCTTTTTATTTGCACTGCTCTCCTGCTCGATTTATTCCATTTCAAGTTCTTATTTCGCAATGCAATTGTGTGCGATGTCGTTCAGTGTTAAGGTCAATATATTGCCGCCTCGTGCTGTGGTGTGCGTTTGTGTTGGTTGTCTATGTGTGGGATTGCACTTGAAAAAAATGTGTAATAACTGATTGCCTTTTATTTAATCTTTTAAATACAATGGAACATTAAAGAAACGTAGAATTTCATCGTTTCATTCACTGAGGTGAAGAACATAGTTTTCATTAGTATTATAGCTTATTTGTAATAAGTAAAATTTCAGTTCCACCCGAAGATATAATTTAATCTAATAAGATATATGTATAAAATAAAAGTTTTGCAAACAGTTTATGTCTAATAATAAACAAATAATCATTACTAGTAATCCATTACTACTATTTCAATTATAATTAAAATCTCAAACCCTTAATTCTAAGGACATTTTATTTAAATACATTCTCCCTCTGTCGAATTCCACATGGTTGCAGCTCGTGAGGTTGCATTTTGTTTGTTGATTAGGCTGCTATTGAATGTTGCCATGCACACGCAACACGCGAGTGCACACACACACTTGCACACTGAATGTCATCGCCTTTGCTCGTTTGTAAATAGCGGTTCATTCGGCGCCTAGCGTTTGTGTCTCCGTTCATTTTCGTGGAGGTCTCCCCCACTGACGTTTGCGGAAGCTTCCGCTATATGGCCGCCATCGAATAGACAGGGAATTGTGGGGCATGAGGCAACATCTCATGGCGCTTCGAAAAAATATACATTTCTATTGACAATGTCAGATGATTGCTCTGATTTCGTGTTATAGACAGGTGAAAGCAAGCGATGTTAACAATATTTCGTATGTAGTGTTCAAGTTCTGATGCTTAGTGATAATTAAGGAGATGATTTTATTGAATTAGTTTATCTTCAACATACAAATAATCCATTCTAAATGTTTATATTCGCTATTAAAAGGTGAAACACTCGCAAACTCCCCTCCACACATAAACGCCCAAACCCCAAGCCAAACTCATTTATTTTATTCGCAATATTCCCTTTTTGGCAACACGGCTTCATTCATCAATTGCGAGCAGACCCCGAACCTACCTCAATGCGTAACCCTGCCCTAACCCAGAGAAAATAACCCAGTGTGGGCCAGACCAACCAAAAAACACAACCCCGTGGAAATCTCTCCGCACGCATATTACTCATACGCACCGAAACACGGAAGTTGAGTCCCGTTAAGTGAAACCCCGAATGGGTAGCGAGCAACCCCTGTATGTTCAACCCTTAGCCACAAAAAACTCCAAAAACTCCCCCTCGACACTGCCCCATTCCCTAATTTGTTAACCCCCCAACGAAAAAAGAAAAAAAGCTAAGAAAAATCCGTGTGCGCTCTTCTCTTTTGGCTGGCTCATTCGCATTTATTTTTGTTTATTTATGTTTTGCTTTTCGTATTCTTCGCCCCAGCTTCCTCGTACGCAGTCGCTCTCTCTCTCTCTGTCTCTTTGCGAGCCTCTCGCTTTCGAATTCTTCGCATCTGTGCAGCCAGACTCTCTCATTTTTCATACGGTTTTCACTTTCATTGTGCAGCTTTTTGCGCGAGAACCTCGCTCCCTTTTTGGTCGCTCTCTCTTTTGGTTCTGTTCTGGCTTTCAGAGCTTTTGCCGTTTCAGTCAGAGAAAGTACGGCCAACGCAACGGTTGCGAATATACTCCAACCTGTCGCGATTCTAGCAATTAAACAAAGCCCCACTGGCCGAGCAGAGAGTGAAGAAGTTTCTCAACGTGAATTCCAAAAGAAATATATTGAAAAATATTCTAATAAATACACATAAAGTGCGAATAAATCGGGGAAATGTGCAATAATTATGGGCGCTCGCCAAGGTCCCTTATATAAGCGAGAGCCCATTGTCAAGGGCGCCAAGTGTTTGCCACATTGAGCCGTGGCCGTGGCCGTAACCGTAACCGTGTCCGTGTCCGTGTCCGTGTATCGTGCTCGTATCGTATACGTATCCGTATCTGTAGCGCCTCGTGAGCGTCCTTGTCCTTGTGCAGGCCGAACAGCTGCTTGGGTCCTGTCCCGTTTCCCCCTTTCGACCGCGACCTCGTCTTCGTCCTTGTTCTTGAACCGTAGTCCTCCAATAATATCTGCTGCTACCGCTACTCCGCCCTGAAAACGGAAAACGACCTTCCCGTGCGCCCAGCTGTTGCTACCAACCGACCACCCACTCGAATTCGACCCTCAGCTGTTGGCCACACGATATACGAAAAAAAAAGGAGAGAAGTTTGCTAGCATTAATGCCAGATAATCGGAGATATCGCTAAGACAGCTGTGCGATTCCGACGAAATCATCTTACTCGTCACCTTTTCGCAATGTGCTTCAATAAGTTGTTCCTAATAAACAAATTCAACCAGCGATTGCCTGGCACAAAGGTCAAAAGCCAACAGAGACAAGTGTAAGAGCCGAAAACCACAAAAAACCAAGTAAATCAAATTGTAATCAAAGTGAAAATTCCCAATGAATGAGCTTAAAGCTGTTAAGCATACTCACACAACGCTCCTAAACAAACACAAACAAAAATAACTAAAAAATTAAATAAATTAACTAACGTATATTTTTCTAGAGGTGTTTAAAAAAGCCAACTACTACACGGAAGTATAAACACGCAAATCTAATTGAAAACAAAGTGAAAGAAGTAAATGCTCAGGTTTAAAAGTTTATAACAAAAAAGGCAAAAAAAGCGTTGTGTTTCATGTGCAAAATCTTAAGAAATATCTATACAAATAAACACATATATTTTTGGAATAAAATTACTAATACTAATCATAATAATAAATCTTGTGAATCGTGTTGTTTAAATAATAAAATAGTTTAAGCAGTGAATATATTACACTAAAATCCATTTATAAACAAACAAATTTGAGATTTAACCTTATACACACCTTAATACGATCATTAAATATATATTCTTATACACGATACGATTTTAATCAATCA
This sequence comes from Drosophila santomea, assembly GCF_016746245.2. Classification (NCBI taxonomy): domain Eukaryota; kingdom Metazoa; phylum Arthropoda; class Insecta; order Diptera; family Drosophilidae; genus Drosophila; species Drosophila santomea. The sequence goes on from NC_053018.2 coordinate 16,187,705, forward strand.
ATACATCAAACAATTCAGCAAACAATCGAGCGATAACTTCAATTTGCAAAAAAGTAAGTGTAAAAAGTATCTTGAACAATGAAGTATAATATTATCCTTTTTATTTGGAATGTAAACAAACTATAAGAGATATGTGCTTTTCGGCGTAATTGTAATAGATTTAATCCCTTTCAGCTACTTCAAATACCTACAAACATACTCAGACGCTGCTGTGGATCAGGCGAAGCATAAATCAGCAAACAATAAGCCATCAAGTATTATTAGCTACTAAAACGAACTCAGACTCGGGATCAGCCTCAGAAATCTCAGCACGAGATCATCCAACCTAACTCAACTTAACGCAACTCAGTCGAACTCATCTCATCGTCAACGGAAGAAGCCTCAACCAGAATACAACAGATACAAGTATATATATACATATATATATATATATATATAGACATATGGTAATGATCAAGCAACTGTGGGCAGGTATAGGAACAACGCTAAGCTAAACGTAAGGACTAAGGACAACAAGAAATTCTCTAGATTACAATAGAATACAGAAGAAGAGGACAACTTTTTCATGCAACTTTGAAGGCTGACAAAACAAATTTTTTGATAATCCAAAAGCAGAAGCGAACAAATTACAAAGCAAACTAAATACAAAATACAAAATACAAAATACCACAAACAGCAACAAAACAAGCGTTAAGAAGAAGAGACTGATTTTAAAATAAGAGCTAGGCAGCGAAAAGGATAAAAGGCAGCAGAAAGTGAGGCAAAAGTGATTCAGGATCAAATCCAACTAAAACGAAAACAAAACGCAACTTTCCATACAGCATATTTAGAGTATATATCTAAGACAGATTGATATTTTTGAGCGATTATCCCTACTTTGATACATCATGTTGAAGAAACTCAAGTGCATGGAGGCGGTGCAGGCCGCAGCGGCTGCCACATCATCCGGAGGCTCATCAGGAAGTGGTCCCGGTTCCGCATCCGGTTCAGGATCCGGATCGGACTCCAAACTGATCAAGACCGAGCCCATTGACTTTGAGATGCTGCATCTGGAGGAGAACGACAGGCAGCGCGATATGGAGCGGGAGCCGAGCAGCAGTAATTGCAACAGCAGCAGCAGCAGCAACAACAGCTTGACCCCCCAGCGATATACCCACGTGCAGGTGCAGACCGTGCCACCACGCCAGCCCACGGGTCTGACCACGCCCGGTGGCACCCAGAAGGTCATACTGACGCCTCGCGTGGAGTACGTGCAACAGCGAGCCACCAGCTCCACAGGCGGTGGCATGAAGCACGTGTACAGCCAACAGCAGGTGGGTGCTGCATCGCGATCCGCTCCGCCCGAGACCACGGCCCTGCTGACCACCACCTCGGGCACTCCCCAGATCATCATCACCCGCACCCTACCCTCCAATCAGCACCTGTCGCGCCGCCACTCGGCCAGTCCCTCCGCCCTGCACCACTACCAGCAGCAGCAGCCACAGCGCCAACAGTCGCCGCCACCGCTGCACCACCAACAGCAGCAGCAGCAGCAGCATGTCCGCGTCATCCGCGATGGCCGGCTGTACGATGAAGCCACGGTGGTGGTTGCTGCACGGCGGCACTCGGTGTCGCCACCACCGCTGCACCACCACTCCAGATCGGCGCCCGTGTCGCCGGTGATTGGCAGGCGCGGTGGTGCTGCCGCCTATATGGATCAGCAATATCAGCAACGGCAGACGCCACCGCTGGCACCACCGCCGCCGCCTCCACCACCGCCGCCACCACCACCGCCACCCCAACAACAGCAGCAGCAGCAACAGCAATACATCTCCACTGGTGTGGCACCACCGACGGCAGCGGCTCGGAAGTTTGTGGTCAGCACCAGCACGCGACACGTCAACGTGATCGCCTCCAATCACTTTCAACAACAGTCGCATCAGCAGCATCAGTCGCATCAGCAGCATCAGCAGCATCAGTCGCATCAGCAGCATCAGCAGCATGTGATCGCCAGCGTTAGTTCTAGCAGCAGCTCATCGGCCATTGGATCGGGCGCCTCTTCTTCTTCGCACATCTTTCGCACGCCCGTGGTATCCAGCAGCAGCAGCAGTAGCAGCAGCAACATGCACCACCAGCAGCAACAGCAGCAGCAGCAGTCGAGCCTGGGCAACTCGGTGATGCGGCCACCTCCGCCGCCGCCGCCGCCCAAGGTCAAGCACGCCTCCAGCTCCAGCAGCGGCAACTCGAGCAGCAGCAACACCAACAGCAGCAGCAGCAGCAGCAACAGCAGCAGTAGCAGCAACGGCGAGGAGCCGTCTAGCTCCATTCCTGATCTAGGTAAGTCGTCTCCGGCCCAAGAAAAGCCACTCGAACTGTTAAACCAGCCACCCGTTGACCCTGACGGCACTTGTCGATCGCTTTATGGTCGGATAAACGGCCGGCAGGTTCCTACACCGCAAAAATACACAAATACAGGGACACTGGACTACACAACTATTGAGGTCTTTTTGAAGATCAATAAAGACTGCAATAGAAATGGGAAAATTAGATCTGACAATAAATAACATATATATGTACATATCATTAAGAAGGAATCAAGAGTTATTAGCATACCGGAATAAAAAGATTTTATTTAGTGCCAGATTAAGGTTTTATGTTTAAAAGTGATGCTCAAGTATCAAATATTCAGCATCAAAAAGACTAAATAATATATGAAAGTAATTTAGTGGTAAATTTTAGTTGCAACCTAATTTATATCTCTGAAGTCTCAAAGATACTCTGTAGCTCAGTGTAAGAGTGGAACAAGCTTGGCATCTAGGAAATTAAAATGCGATCGCTTGTGAGTCAGCAGTTAGTATAGCTTTATTTGTACAGTTAGGCGTTGCACACGATACATTTACTTACACATACATACGATATAAATGGTACTACCGGTAATGCTGAAACCAAAAGGTCAAAACAAATATGAGTAATTTAACTTTCTACAGCCAGCAAAACCAACTAAAATAGAATAACGGAGCACGTTTTAAAAGCGGAATGCAGTGCGGTTTTAGGTCAATAGTTTGCTCAGGGGAACTACCTATGATAATGCTAATCAAGCTGTATGTGAAAGTCTGTTGAAGAATTCACTTAAGTGCACAAGCGTAGTGTGATTACACGTTTCAGTTCGAAATCCACAAACTCATTGGATTACCTCATAATTCAGGATTGCTTTTTCGGAATGATATATTCACATCTACACATATAGACTGTGGCCAATCCACTGCGGTGCTGCGCCTCAAATCTGAATTTTTATTTAAATTTAATTATCAATTTAAATTGAAATTGTTTTCGGAGGTTGATCAATAATCCCGCCCCCCCAACGACCCACCCTCCCCCTGCCATTCACGACACACTTTCAGCATGGCCAAGGTTGCGAGATATATGCTATATATTCCTATACATATCTGTATCTGTTGTTGTTGTTGATTTTCGTGTGTATTCATCAATTGCTTCTCTCGCTCTCTCACCTTGAACTTCAACTGGAATAAACTTGCCGCTCTGTCTGCTTCTCTGCTTTCCTCTGACGCGATGTCTGACTTTTGTTGGTATCGTATCTGCATCCGAATCTGTATCCGAATCTGAATTGGCACTATACAAAATGTATTGGTGAAATTGCGTATAAATGGCATATATGCAAAATCTGCATTGTTTGATTGTTTGATTCGGTTGCTTTTTATGAATTACTTGCCATCTTAGCAATTTGCAAAGCGGATTTTACCTAGCCGCTTCTGTTTTTCAGGTTTCTGAAGTCTAGACAAGATATTCACAATTAATTGCTTAAAATATAAACAAAGGCTTATTCAACTGGTATTCAAATTTGTAATGCATTGAAATTAAACATTATTTAAAAGAAGCCTTTTGATCATCATTATATTTACTATTAACTGCCATTTTTGATTTGCATTTGTATGCAAATTCAGCTTTAAACTAATGTCCGTGATTGTCACCTAATTATAGTGATTTAGAATTTTTGTTTTTTAACTTCCACAACTTCTCGGGATTTGCATGAAGCAGTGTTCGTTTTTGATATTAATGAGAGTGCTGGTGCGTTTGTTTCATAAGTTATTCACTTTCAGTTTTGTTTTGTTTCGCCTGCCTCAGAGCTTTAATTAATCAATTCGCTGTTTATTTTTCCACATAAACGATGAAGCGTAGTGCGATTATGTGACCAGTGCTTTTTCAGTCAGGTTAAATCATATGTTTGAATCGGGATTTCCAGCTAAGCGGGTAACCTGTTCTGCGAATGCGAAAAATATACGGATGAAAGTGACAGTTGAGAACGATTTTCGGGCTGCGAGCTCTTGGTATTCTAATGATTTCATTTGGCTGAGCTGAGATTTGTTTTTTTTTTTTTGCTTATTTTATTTTTTATTTTTGCACATGTCCCAAGATACGCTTAGTTATACAATGTATACGAGCGTGTGTGCTTATATGAAGAGTCCGGCGAGCTGCTGATTTCTTGGACTACCGCTGGTTGTTCTTGCCGTTCTCCTTTTTTTTTTTTTTTGCTTGGCTAATAAATAAACGAGTCGGCGAGCTGAGCAAATAAAAGTCAAGGCCAACCGAACCGTTTTGATAGATTTGTTTGCCTTTTTCCACGCCGAGCCATCGGTTTACCACTTTTCCATTACCTAGTTTTCCCCATTTTCTGGCTCTGTCGCATATGCTCGATTGTAGGGCACTTCAGTTTTCAATGTCAATGCCACAACCAAGCCGAGACCTTAAGCTCCACGCATCACACATATCAGCATTGGGTCAACACTTGCGTGTGTGTGTGTGTGTGTATATGAGTGTGTTTGAGTAAAACACTCATAAATGTCCATAGCCCTCATGGAATGTATTTTTATTCCATTGTTATCATTTTGCGCAAGTGACAGGCGCAATTGGCGCACATAAGCACTCATGGGAAAGCGAAACTCTAAGAGCGGAGAATGTGGGTAAAATATAAACGCTTTATTGCCCTTATATAATACATGACAGTATAATATACTAGGCCATATAAGTATTTATTAAAATATTCAGTAAAAAGAACGTTCTTTTTTATATAGATTTTTATTTTGCCCCTAAAGGTGTTGATTGTGTTGCACAACCATTTTTGTATTAAACGCTCCACAAATAATTTTAATTTCCCAGGTCGAGGGATTACCGATCGTTTCAAGTGCAGCAAAGATTACAGAACACATTATAAAACGCGATTAAGGGCGAATATAAATTGTATATTTATTTGCATCCTCAACCCGAACAGATCAGTTTTAAAGGCGAAATAACTTGCAAGCGCTGGAGTTAGCCAACTGTTGTGTAAACGGTTTTACGAACTAGTATACTAGTATACAGTGTTATGCAAACAGTTATCCAAAGTGGCAGTTCAAACATTGCGGTAGACCACCTGCTGACAACTAGTTCTATACCAGCCTTTGAATAGCTGCTTTTGCCTGGCTAATGAATATCATATTTTGTTGCCTAACAAAAATAATGTTTTTATCGATCTATCATTGAATGGATTGAATCAGTTTATAAATAAATATATTACCAGCTTCGATTTGATTAGCGTTCAAAATGGTTGGCCTATATTGTAGTGAAGAGCAAACGCATTTGCCTATTTGGGTTCTGGCCAACTTTCGATTGAGTCATTAGCAGTGTTTTTAACTTATTTTTCCGGTTTGCCTGGGCAAGTCTCTCAATCATCCGACAACCTTGCCAGTGAAATTGCGCTCTACGTTACATAACACCCATAAAGAGCAAAACTAAATGTTGATTTATATTATTTAATAGAATAAAAGGGAAACGCGTAATTTGTTAAGGCTTAGTTGCACCATGTGCCATTGAATAAATAAATGGATTATGGCCTGTGGAAACCGATCAATGATCGACGTTCAGAATCGGGTGAAATTGCGAGTGTATGCGGCGTTGGGGGAGGTGATGGGTTGAGGGCTTTCGACCTTGAGGTTATACAAACTAATAATAACTTGACGTACTCGTACGTCGTAAAGTAATGGGAAATGCGCTTTAATCACGGTATTATGCCCTCAGACAATTAAAATATTACAGATTTTAAAATTGAATATTATGTAGTATAATAACCAAAGCAATTAGTTTTTACATTAATTTTTTGTATTATTTTATCATATTATATATGGTAACATTTCTATAACGTTTTCCAATTATTTATGATACCAAAGTACTCATTATTGGTGAATAATCCCATTCCCTTGTTCCGAATGAAATTCCTTTCCAATGGCCCTGAATTACGATCAATGATTTTCGCATAATTACTCCAGCGCCGATTGATTTATAACTGTTGTACTAACTGAACTATGTTTAATTCAACTGTAATTCAATTGTAAATCAACAAAACATTGACACAAAGTCACGCCAAGTCCAGTCTGCTTATGGCGATTTTTCAGTTACTTAACCAAACACAGATAAACGGGCAGCGATGAAAAAAAAAAGAACAGTTAAACAAAAGTATCTGACGGATAAAAATGCCTCACCAAGCACAACAGAACCTGTTCTAATAGCAACAAAAATCGAAACAAAACAACCACATTAACGAAATCCAAACGCAAATGCAAATAAAGCAAATATAATATATAATGTGCAATTGTATAAAAATGCGAATTACAAGTGGGCGAGCGTAATAAAAATGTTAGAAAAAAGCACAAGGTCATTGAGAAGCGGAAGGGAAAAACAAAAGGCGAAAAGCTAAAAGCAAAATGCAAAAAGCAATAGCAATAGAAACAAGAGCCAAGCGAATAACAAAAAAAAAACACAACAAATGTGACACACTGAAAGCGAGAACACAATAATTATACAAACAAATATGTATGTAAGTATAGGTTCTGGTCAGCGGGAGGGAGGAGGGGGGAGGGGGGCTTGGCAAGTGCAGGCGTAACGTAAATCTAAAACATTTCCTGAACGAGCGAGCGAGCGAGACGGCGGCAACAATTAGCGAAAAGTGAATTTGATTACAGTTGCAACGGGGCGTATGAGTGACGTACTTGAGTGCCGCCTGCGATCGAGCTATCGCCGTCCCCCCCGCGCGCCCTTGCCCACACCGCTGCAATCGCATTGAATCTGAGGCTGCATAACGGTATAGCACTAGGCCAAGTTGCAAGGCCTCGTCGGTAATCCCACACCCAAGCGGTATGTCCTCACAGCGCGAAGTTTCCATGATTGCCAACTGGCATTGCATTCTCCGCGATTCGCGTAAAATGCTGTTAGAACATATGTTATGACTAACAGAGAGATGTCATAACATAGATAACATACATATGTTTGTAGCTAGAAAGCCCTTTTATTTATATTAATATAATTTATATTTCACTTTGTATATAATTTCAAAAATAAATCTATAGCATTTGTTTTATAGCATTGCTAGAAAGCCCTTTTATTAATATTATTATAATTTATATTTCACTTGGTATGTAATTTCAAAAATATATGTTGCATTTTTGTTTCATAACATTGCCAGAAAGCCCTTTTATTTATATTGGTATGTAATTTCAAAAATACATCTGTTGCATTTTTGCATTTTCGTTTCATAACATTGCTAGAAAGCCCTTTTATTAATATTAATATAATTTATATTTCACTTGGTATGTAATTTTAAAAATACATCTATTGCATTTTTGCATTTTCATTTCATAACATAGCTAGAAAGCCCTTTTATTTATATTAATATAATTCATATTTCAAAATTACATATATTGCATTTCTGTTCTATAACATTGCTAGAAAGCCCTTTTATTTAATATAATAATAATTTATATTTCACTTGGCATGTAATTTCAAAAATACATCCATGTTGGACAGGTGTTTTAAATTTGATTGCTGGAGCGTGTGTAATGCTGTCTCTATAATACAAATTTTGAATTGCATTGCAAATTTTAGTCCATACGATCCGTAGTCACTTCGAATTTTCATGTTTTCCACATACTGCAGACTATTTTTACAAAGTACAACTGAATCGAAGAAGTCAGCAAATCAATGCATGAATAATATGACAATAATATTGAGCACTTACATGGTGTAAACAAATGATCGCCAGCAAAATCTGTTCCAAACCCAATAAAAATGTTTATAAGGTTTTATTGTGCACTCCGTGCATATCGATACGCGTTTCCTTCTTTCTTGCAGCATAATTTTACCACGTATATCTGATATAAAATATATAAAATAATATAGTATAATATATAAAATAAAAATTAAAATATAGAATGCTCAGTACGATTTTATCTTACAAACAACTTTTGGTTTAACTCCTTCCAAAATTCTATAAAAATAAATATTCGCCTTATCGTGCACAGTGGATTTCGAACCATTATCATAATTAGGCTTAATTCGAAGATAAGCTTTTTCTTACTGAATAATTTCACCACATACAACTAAATCGGGGAAAAGTGTTAGGATAAAAAAAGCAAAATATTTAAGCAAATGGTGTGTACTCACATGCTGGTAACATAACTGGTAAACAATAGCTTAAATCTGTTCCAAAATTGAATAATATATTTATTTTCTTCTTTTGCTGCACAGTCAATTTTAATCCCGTCCGATCTATTAGGCTTGCATTGCCAATTAAATTAAGTAAAGTTTTCATTTTTATATTTGCATAATTTTGCTACGGCGGCAATGTGTACAACTAAATCGGGAAAGTAATAATGCAGTTGAAATAAAGAAGTTTAAATAATGCTCATATATATTTATATTACACTTACTTAATGGAAATACATAAAGTACATTATATATTGGAAAGAAATAGCTTAAAATTTTTCCAGCAACGAAAACCCCCTTTGAGTTCTGCAATAAAAAAAAAACCAAGTATTACCAATTTATAAAGATATTATGCGAATTCGCAGGGGTTTTGCTTACCAGTCTGATTCCAAAAGCTAGCAAAGTTCCAGCGATGAGATGCACAATGCCGAAAAACAAATCCATCGAGTAAATGGCGGTGAAAGTCTTTGGAGACATTTCAGCACCATGGATATGCAAATAAAAATCCAAAACTGTTATGGAGCTTTGCAGAAGTACTACATTGTGAATCGAAAACAAGAGCATAAAGAGACCGCTTGTAATGCAGAAAGCTGCGTAGAAAATTGTGCAGCATCGAACTGGTTGTTCCTCACACGATTTACACATAGTACAATTTTTTGAAATATATTAAACTATTCGAGCAATAATACTGTGAATTTTTTTGTTTGGAAACAAATTTTGAGGGACCGACCTGTGAAGGATTGTGTTACTGGATTGTGTTAGTACAAAAACTGTAATGAAATAATATTCGCAGGCAACTACGATCCTTGGATTTGATTAATTTTGGGATGCCTACTTAGTTTATGCCTAGTAGACTAAATGCATTTTTTATTTTAATTTAAAACTATTACACCAATTTGGTGCTATTGTCCAAAGAAGTTTTTGCTCTGAAATAAGTCAAAGTCTCACGACGCACGCCATAATTTGACTTGGATGTTAAAACATATTTTAATACATATTACGGAGCACTGGATTTATAGAAATCAGGTGACAAAAGGACATCTATCCCCATTGGAGCTAACATACTTATCCTTTTTGTCCCGAACCTATTAGATTTTTATTAGATATTTATTTTTTTACCCGCACAAATCGAACCTTCACCGCAGATTTGAAGTTAGCCAAGTTCAGTATTTTCACATTCTCCTAGTGCACTTGTCAATGGGTAAACAACATTTCCATGGTCCAAGAAATGGTCGGTCCTTTCCTACGCGAACGTTCCCATTGAATTGTTGAAAATACTACTACTAATCCCTTTAAATAAACCCACTATAACGCCATTCGCTTGAGCATTTACATCTAATCTCAGACCCTTGGGGATAAGTGTATACTAAAACAGAAGAGGTATCCATTTGTTCAGATACTAGGTATCCTTTTGCTTAGATTTAGTATAAATTCTTTTTAATATATTTATTATACGCCTTGATCTTAGGAATTATACATAAATGCTAGAAAGTTGATTCCTGATATTGCCACGCCCACAAATCGCCCAAAACTGACAAGCCCAAACTTGATTATTTATTTATTTATAAATTTGTTTATTAGTCTTGTAAATTTATTGCCAATTTATATATGTAGATATGCCAAATAAAATTTCACGTTCGCACTCCGACCAGCTGAAAAAACCGAGGTATCTGATAGTCACTTGATTGCAGACAAGAAGGGACGCTGGCCAGATAAAATCACTTTATGGTCAAAAACAACAATCTCCAATGAATTCTCCGAAAGCAGTCCTGAAATCTTGATAGTGCTTTAAGTAGGAACGCCAAAGAGTTTTTCGAAAATATTTATTTTAATACAATTGCCATTTAACTTGGTATACAATTTCACAAAAAATTTCCCTCGGATATAAATTTGTTTGCTGCTGTCTTGAAATACAAATTTGGAATTGCATTGCAGATTTCAGTCCATCCGATTCGTAATCACTTTGAATTTTCACCTTTTCCTTATATTGCTGAATATTTTTACAAAGTAAAACTGAATCGAGAAAAGAAGAGAAATTAGCGCATGAGTGATTCAACTATTAGATACCCGTTACACGCTTTTTGGCTTGCATTGATCAATATCATGCACACTTGTAACGGGTATATGTTCAAGTATTTAACAAAAAATGAAGCACTTACATGCCGTAAACAAAAGACTACAGTATTATATGTTAGGATATATCTTTTCGAATACTCAACAAGCATATGTATTGTATTTATTGCGTAAAGTCAATTTTGATCATCGGCTGAGACTACGAATTACCACCAATTTTCTATTTTTTCTTGCTTCATAATTTTACCACGTATAACTAAACGAGGGCAGAAAAATTAATAAATAATTTCAGTTATATAATTATGCACTTACATTCTGTTGGAAAAACTTAAATTAGTCCAAAATGATATATATAAATATATTTCTTTATATCTTTGTTGTGACATTCAATTTTGCCGTCCCATCCATTACGTTTTTCGAATATCCAATTACTCTAATTATAATTTTCTTTTAAGAGTCTGCATAATTTGATGACACAGCCAATATGTACAACTATATGGAAATAAAAAATATAAATCCAATTTTTTTGAAAGAAATATTTTACACTTACCTAATGGAAATAAATAAATAATGTTATATATTGGAAAGAAATAGCTTAAAATTTTTCCAGCTTTAATAAACCCCTTGGAGTTCTGAAAAAAAAAAAAATGTTATATTACGAAAGCTTAAACAGTTATATATTTCTACTATATAATATTACTTAAATGGTTATAAAAGTAATATTATTAGCTCGACCTTACCCTTTTTAATCCCCACGCTAAACAAACTCCTGCGATGGCATACGAAAGGGCAAAAACAAGATCGAAAGAGTATATGATCGTAAGATGGGTTTCAGTAAAATCAGCGTCATGCATATGCAGAAACCAATCCATAAGTGTAATAGACTGTTCCGATACGATTACATTGTGCATCGCAAAGCTACCCGCAAATAAACCAACTCCCATGCAGAAAAATGCATAGAACATCGAGCAGCATGAAGCTGGTTGTTCCTCACACGACTTACAACACATCGTAAAGCTAGTTGAAAATTTTCAAAATTATTTTGGAATAAAATACTGTAAAATTTTGTTTTGTGAGTAAGAATTTGGACCGACCGACTCGTTATGTACTGTATTGAACAATGAACTCTATTGAACACAACTTCAAGGACTACACTGATCTGAAAAATGTGTAATTTGTGTACAAACGAATGATAAAAATAAGTTCACTTCGATCCCTAAAGTAGCTAATATACAAAGTTGGTTGTATTATTGTAGCATAGCATTACTATTTAGACAGCATTTATCTTTGAAATGCAATAGAGTGCAGTTAAAATGGGAATAGTTACAAGTATATTTCAGGTATTTTTACAACCTGTTCAACCTTGTTGGTATTGGTTTCACTTTTACCGTTCAACTAATGGCCTCTCCACATTATTACATTGTCACGTTGTGAATATTTCAAAGTCTGAGTCAGTTGGTCAGTTGGCGCAAAGCTTTTAATTTCCTATAACTGAATCTCATCTGAATCATCTTTGCGTGGTTAGAAGACAGTTTCTCAGACGTTAATCGGAGTGTTTTTTCAAGGTAGCGTAGAACTTGAGGTCGGTTTTGTTTGGGCTTCGCAGAAAACTCTTTTAGAGTGAATCATTAGCATAGCTCAAAACATAGCTCTTTCTATTGCATGAAGGCTCTCATTTTCCGGTGATAAAACAACATTATGTGAGAACTTGGATACACAAAAGTGATTGTTATTAGTAATATTATAAAAATGCTATTAGCGTAAACTATTTGTACGAACTTTGAGTTCCCCTCTGGAATTTTCCACACGGACTGACTAGCCATCGCCAATATTTATGCAAATATCAACACCAGCCCATTAAAACCAGCCCAAAAAAATCCCTTAGGCAACCAGGCAGTTGCCCTGAATTGCACATTTAGGTCATGAACCGGAAACGTCTTAATTACATGAAATAAGTGAAGCTCAAAGTCAATTTAAATGCACCACAAAAGTACAAAACGCAGAGTGAACAAGAAAAATCAAAAGTGCAAAAAAAAAGAGGCGAAAAAAGGCGCAGACAGCAGAGTATTGCATACATAAAAAACTCGAATCAAGTTAAATAATTAAGCTGGCCAGTAAAGCAGAACAACAGGAAGGGAATGAGCGAGATAGCTAAGCTGGTGAGAGAGAGAGGGAAAATCGGCTGACAAAGGGCCGCATATAAAATATCGGAATAAACACCCTGCGAGCGAAAAGTCAATAAAAATAGCTTTCTGTTTAAATTTTAAACTATTATTTTTAGGAATTTATTTAATTTGAAGAATTGCATATTGTATAAATAGAGCACTTTGATTTCTTAATATGTCTTTGTTTTTCTAAATTTATATTGAGATTTATTGAACCACTCATATCCTGCAACTTCGCCTTCGAATCAGCGCTGTTTCAAGAACAAGTATCTCGAGAACAAGAACTGAGAGACAGAAACGATAAATCGAAGACCTTGAACTTTGGTAACAACAAAGGCATGCAGAACAGTCCGAGCCAGAAGAAATGAGCCTGGAAAGATCCAAATCGAGGTGGAGAGAAGGGGCCACAGAACCATCGCAGAGCATTAAATCAAGCAGACCAAACCAAAGGTCCAATGTAGGGCAGACAGAGAAGGACGGCAACAGCGAAAAGAGAGGGGAACAGCGACGGTTGCGTCTGGTTATTAGCAGGATCGGATCGGCAAAGTATAGTATATAAACTGGTTGCATGGGGAGCCCACGAAGAAGTTTCTCAGGCAAGTGCCATTGACCTACAAGCAAAAGTCGTTGGCTTCTTGTGGATCGCGAGGAACGCAAGCGAGGGGGAAAGAGAAGGCGATACGGGGTGCAGAAAGAGTCAGCACATGAGTCAGGAAAGGGAAAGAGGAAGTGCACAGCGAAGCTTGCCCTATTGGAAATCTAAAATTTTTTCAATTAAAAATTGATCATTGCACTCTTCATTCAGGCGTATTACTTGTGTTAGTAGTCAAAAGGTTATAAACTAATTAGTTTTAATTATAGGCGAACTAAAATGATGTATTACTAAGCAAAAGGTTCAAAAGTTCATATGTTAATGGATAACTCTGTAGACCTTTGTGGCCCTTATATTTTTATATAGATAATTTATACAAAATCCTTTTTTTTCTTACTGTGCAAGGGGACTTTGGTTTGGTAGGTGGGCTGGCCTTGATATTGTCAACGACATGACTTCACCCAAACAACAACAAAAGCAACAAAAGCGACAAAAACAACAACATCACCGACTGCAAAAATTTAAAAATAAAATACCAAAGGAGCGGGGTTGGCCCGAAGGAAAAGGGGAAATGGAGGGGTCTATATAGCGTCACGCTTGGGACTTGGGGGCGCTATTTATACATTTTCCCTCTTGTGATCTGCTTTTTGTTTATATGCGCGCCTAAAAACGTTCTCAGTTTCTGTTTAGGCCCTCCGATCGCCTCTGCCACCCCGAAACTTGCAACTTGCAACTTGCAACTTGCCACAACTATCTGCGATTCGCATCGCGGCTGTACTCGAATCTGCAAACTGCAAACTGCAAACTGCAAACTGCAATCTGCATTCCCTTCCATATGCTATATATGCTATTGCCGTCCCGCTCCGACACGGGAGATATAGCTCAAGTGCAGTGCCCTTGACTTAGGTCAATAACACGATTTGTTGTCGTTCTTCTGCTTGTTCTTCTTGTTATTGTTGTTGTTCTTCGGGTTTTTGGCTAGCTCTTGGCCCTGGCATTATCGGTACGAAGTGCAATCTGGAGGGTATAACTGGGTTAAAAACAACATATGATTTATGGAAGTTAATTATATGCCGCGCACAGAGTCCTTTAGTTATGCAAAAGAATGGTCTCAATACGAAAATTCACCTTAATACTGTTGGATCTATTGATTTGCATTTTATTTTTATTTCCAAATTAAATAGTTCGCATTATTTGGATGTCTTATTAATTAAGAAACCATTCTGTTTCAGCACTAGATCCAACCAAAAACGCAAGCCTTTCATTCAATTTTGTTAGCACAGCTTGCTAGTTAGGGTTATTGGCATTTAAAGGTGTATAAACCAAGTTCTGAGCCCAGTCACCAGTTTCAATCGATTGTTTTTCAATGCAGAGCCTCTCGAAACCCGCTGATAAGCGGACATCTAGAACCCTTTTAACCCAAACAAATACCTAAAGACCGCACACGTCGCCACTTAAATGGCACATCCTTGGACATGCCATTGCCATTGCCATTGCCATTGCCATTGCCATTGCCACTTGACAGTGACCTTAGCAGAGCCGAACGGGGCACCACCCAGTGGCCATCACCACCCCCATTTGACACCCTGTGCCCCCCAATTCACCTCCCAATTCACCCCCCATTTCCCACCCAATTCCAACCCTCCTGCGCCCTTCGGTGGACTGCAAGTGCTGCTGCATAACCTTTGCCTTGCATTTGGAGGCGATGCGCATGAACCTGACATTGAACGTGCTGGCAATGAAATTTTCCGAACTACTTCCGAGAGCGAGCGAGAGAGCAAGTGCAGCGCAGAAAGAGAGGACAAATAGGGGGCTTACCGGCAGCGGGAGAAAGGGAACTTAAAATCTCCCAGGTGAATGGGGGCTGGCATTTTTGATGGCTTTCCACTATACATTGTTGCGTTGCTTTGCCGGGTTCTCGTTCTCGATTCTGAATAGTTAGGGGCTGGGCTATAGGGGTATTGGCGTGGTTAAGCGACGTTGTGCCGGAGGTCAGGTCAGGGCCAAAGCACTTGACATTTCTGCCCCTGCCACGGGATCATAAATATTACAGCTCCCCAGACTTTCGCCCCATATATATGGGTTAGTGTGTCACGCCAAACTTGGATTGGATATTTCTTATAAACAATATCGCATCGGTAGAGTCCGGTTGAGACACCACACAGGTGTCATTGAACCACATGTGAAATGGAAATAAACCAGACCGATTTGATTACAACTCGATTTCTAATGAATAATGGAATGCTTCTTCAGTTTTAATGGGAAAGTTACATCTATTTAAATAAGATGTGTTATTATATTCATACTCATTTGATAATAAACGAGTTAAACTAAGCCGCCTGTTTTCCTGAGAATCCTAAATTATAAATAGTTAGTTTAGTTTTAAGAGTTTTCCTTTCGTAACTTGGAATCAAAATTGAGTTTTCATAAACTGTGCCAGCAGACAAAAACTTTTATTCTCCCAAATGCAATTTAGCTGCACTCAATTTCGGGAAAGTGAAGAGTTTTTAATGTAATAACAATATGAAATCATATTAATAATTTATTATAACCAGCTGCTAATACTGGCTAATGGCTTATTTGTTTGGTGTCGTTAAATGTTGTTTAAATAGTTTATTCCATGTTGTGAGTAGTTTGTTTTTCCTTTATTTCCACTTACATTTTGCGTTTGCGGCTGCTGAAATTGGTGGTCAAGGCCGTGTTGTGGGTTCTGTGTGGGTGTGGGTGTGTTTTCCTTAACTTGTTTGTGTGTGTGTGTGTAGACTGCAAGATGGCAATGAAATGTGCATGCGTTGACAACTACAAAAACAGCAACAACGGCCTGGGCGCGTGCCCCTCGGATTGTATAATGAACGCACAAGGACGAGGATAAGGACAAAAGCGACTGGCTTCCACTCCTTGCCTCCTTTTGCTCAATGGGTGTGCGTGTTTTTTGTGTGATAAGCAATGTCAATGTCAACTTATAATTGCCATTTTCCTTCAATTACCAGCACTCGTAGCAATAAACATTGATTTTTCCTCCCGTGCATCCTCAGGATTTACTCCAGTACTTATACTAAGGCAATGCTCCATGGCTTTTCACATTCAATCCGTCTCAGTTTGCTTGAATCTATATAAAGCTCTTTCATAATTTCTCCTTCTATCGCTTCTATCGCATTTATTATGGCGAAATTTGGCTTGGGGCAAATACTCGATGAGAAGCCTTGGCTCACTTCCGTGCCTTGAGTAATTTCCTTGGCAGGTTGCCCACTGTGCTGCCAGAGTTGCCACCGCAAACTCACTCACTCACTCACTCACTCACTCAGTCAATCATCAATTGTGCTCTGACGTAGCTTATACTCTTATAGCTCTGTATTGACATCAGCCACATTACATTACCCTATTTCATATGTGTATACATAGACTTCCGCACTCGTCGTCTGCTCTGCGACATTGAAAATGAATATTTTTGTGTCTGGGCACGGGGCATATCGAACAATTCGATATGCCGTTTGTTGTTGGTTAGGTGACCGCCAGTTTCCGCACTAAGTATTCTAATATAATTGAGGGACTTTGGCGCAGGTGGGCAGCTGGGATTGGGATTACAGGTGCACGCTTGGGGGAAGCAAAATCTCAATAGAATTAGCTACAAATAATTTATTGACAGCAGATTTATCATGCGAATTGTTTTCTAAGCGGGTTATAAGATTCATTCATTTATTAATATATTTGTTTATCCAAATTGAACACAGTCCTATGAACTTTTAAGTTAATTTTTGTAGTTGATATTAGTGGGCCCATATAATCAAGTTAGAATTATTAAAATATTATAAATATTTAGAACCTTCATCTTTTATTTTTTTCATTTTTTATTCGTTTAAAAAGTTTAGTACTACGACTTTTTCCGAGTAGCAACTAAAAATAATGTTTAGAAGTCAACCGAAATAAGCCCGATAATTACTGGCCCAATCTAAAATCGCATTTTAGATACTGCCAACCAGCGTGACTTGGGGGCATCATCAGAAATTATTATAATAACAAAACAGCCGCAAAAAGATAGGGAACTATTGGGTGGGGGCAGTGGGAGGAGGAGGAGGCTGGCCTTGCCTGAGGTCTTGTGTAAGCGACTAAATGGGGACCTACGTAATGTGTGTCACTTGCTCCACACTCTCGCTCACACACACACACAGGCACACACACACACGCAGGCGAGAGAGGGAGGCAAAAGTAAAATGAAAATAAATTGTGATGGTCAAGGTCGTTGGCATGTGCGCTTTGCGCAATAAAAACACAAAAAACCGGGCGCAGAAATGGGGAAAAATGTGCAAAACAAGCGGATAAAAGTTGGGGAACTCTCGGCGCATTCATTCTGTCTGCCAATCTTAGAGGACCGAACCGAAGACAACCCACCATAAACTGACCCCATAAACTGACCCACATTTAATACTTACCACTAATCTCCTAATCCATCTCCTCTCTTTGCAGGTATGTACCAAAAACGCTTCGTGTTTCCACTGCCAAGTCCAATTAAATGTAAGTCCTTCTCGGATGCCGGTTAATGCCACTCAAAGTCAATTAACTGGCAATTAAGCCAGGTCTTACCTTCGCCGTCTTGCCCCCCAGCCAATTATATTTGCCCCTGGGCAAGGACCTGCTCCTTGCCCATTCTACATTTTACATTTCCACACTTTTCAGTTTGCATTCCGAGGGCAAAAGCTCTCTCGCCTGCGCCGAAGGTTACTGGCGATCAAGGGCAGCCCAATGTCGGATCCTTGGCGAAGGATGTGGCTGCACTGCACGTGTAGCACATACAAGGGCATTGTGACACATTCTCTCTATACTCTAATTCAATATAAACATTGTTATATATTATTTCCTAAGTCTTTAAGGGTTTAAAAGAATTTCAAGCATATCAATGCGGATATTATTCATTCAGCTTAGTTTTGTTGTTAATATTAGTTCCTAATTCTTCGATACTACCACTTTTCATATTTTTCGTTCTTTAAAGAAAATAACAATTTTGTTCTTTTTAAGAATTTTTAAATATTGATTTAAACTATTTTTACACTCCCCACCAAAACAGCTGTTTGCTGCCGCAACTGTTGCACTTCCTGGCGGCAACTTGTGGCTTTTCACCTGCAGAGAAGTGCAGAAAGCTCTCTCCTCTGGCTCCAAGTCTCTCTGCCTGTCATCTCTCACTAATTGCAGGGTTGCCTTTAGTTTGTAGTACTAATTCTAATAGTTGCATTCACTTATTTTGGAGAGCTTTCGTTCGCGAACTTTAGCTGCGAGTGCAACCCAAGCGCATCAGCAAAGCTTCCGCTGCAGTTTCGGACTTTTACGATGTTCTGGCGAAAAAACTTTTGTCTAATGCAACTGGAAAATTGTGTGACAAAGCTTTTCCTCGTTGCAATTTTCGCAATTGTTGTGGTTCCACCATCTGGCAATAGATGGCAGCAGGCATGCAGTTGGAAAAACTTGCTAGATCGGTTGGGTTAAGAAAGGTTTTTTTCTTCCTTTAAGGACAAAATTAGACTTTAATCAAGATATTTATACATTTTTTTTTATGTTTTAATTGACAATAATAGGTTTTAAATATTTTGTACCTAAAATTAAAAAGCTATACTGAAATATTTAAAAAGATTTAATAACCTTCCATGAGATGGTTAGAAAAAATGCTGTGCGTTACATACGATTGGTAGTTACAAACGATTACTCTTGAAATATTTATAACACGACCTTCTTACTAATGGTTAATTTACCCCCGTTTTTTCCCTAGCATCTTTTACAATGCAAGCCTCATTTACTTTGCTGTTAATCCAGCATAATCCCAAGCAAATAGCGCCTCATTCAAATGGATTGCCAGCCACACTCGTTAAATAGCAGAAGCGACCTTAACCTTGAGCAAGTTGAACCATTAGTTCTTGTTTATATTCGGCTTGGCTCCCAAACTTTATTTCTGTATGAATTTGCGGGTAGCAACACATTTAATTAACCGTTTACTGGGCCGAAACAAAAATTGAAATATTTCTCGTGAACTTCTGCTCGTTTTTCCTCGGCTTTTCCGTTTGCTTATGGCGCGGAATGTTTCCTCACAGCCATTAAGTTCGGTTTTGGGCTGGTGGTGAGCTGTTAGCCAAGTTGATTGCTGCCACCTCCATGAGAAGGAGGCCTATAAATTCGGCACATAACTCTCACACGCATTAGCACTTTGTCAATGTGGCAGCTTGCCATCTCTATCGCTCTTGCAGCCCCAACATCTCCGTCTCTTTCCAGCCTTTCTGCGCTTTTCTTTCGCTTTTTTTGGGCATGTGTCGAATTTCGTTGGTGGCCTTGACTTTTAGTAACCTTTCGGTTAATTCTAGTGTTATTAATGGAGCAATTCGTGGAAATTGCTCGCTTTGCTCGCTCTCTCTCGCTTTCTCTCTGTCTCTCTCTGTTTCAAATGGTTTTCTCTTTCATTATTGGAGCTCACTTTTCTTGACTTAATTGAATTTGCTGTTTGCATTGACAGGACTTTGAGCTGTTTGCTTGCTTTAAAATTATGATAAATTATTTTATGCGGAAAGCATTTCCCAGCGACAGGAAATACAAATTTTCTGTTTGCCACGTGCGCAGAAATTCCAGCTACATTAACACTGTGAATAATAATGTGCCATATGCTTATTTAAAAGTAATTTTACTTTATATGTATGGCATAATTTTGTTACATTACATTACACCTACATCCTTTTCATACCACTCCAAATTCATGGTGAAAGAAAATTCATGGTCAATGTGTCAAATCCCCTCAAGCGAAGTCGAAACCCCCTACATAAGCCGCTTTGTTTGTTAGGCTGTCCACCCACTCCCCCCCAACCACCCACTCCCCCGCAAGCACCCACTCCCCCCAACCACCCACTCAAATCCCTCCCACTCACAGCCTCAAGTTTGAGCCTATTGGGCTAGGCCTTTTCTCCTGGCTTGTGCTAAAAATAACTTATACGCCCCTTTGGCCCACCGAGACCTTTTTTCTCTCACTTGTTTTATTTTCCTCTCCTCCTTTCTCAACTTTCTCGAATGAAAGCACTTTGTTCCTCTGCTTAGGAAATACTTGTAGGACTCTTATTATTATGGGTCCGATGGAAAAGTTGGCTCCATGCTATGCCTGATTCAATGAGTGGGGCTTACTGTCCGCCAGGCTCCAAGTTCCTTGGAATCTCTGTCTGTCATGCACTTTTTTCAAAAATTATATATTTGTAGCAGATATACATATTTTTGCATATTAAATACTTTGTAAATTTTGGAAGCCTTTGACCTTTGTTATTATTATTATTTTGTTTAGAGATTATCTTTATTAGGTCTTAAGGAATTTTTATATTGTAAATACATTTATTCTATTAATGTCAATAATATATTTGTATCTTGTTATCCTTGTGTTCTCACATTTCCTGCTAAAACTGAATGCCGCTCTCAACTGTCCATTTTCTGTAAAATCCCCATCTCGCTCACACAGTTGTGACCTAATGACCTAGCTGTATACAAGCTTTCGTCGGCCTACTTTGCAAATGGAAGATACATAAGCGCCCCCACAGACATATTTCAGCCACCCCCAGATTTTACACCCACCGAACGCATTACACTTAAAATTTTAAGGTGCCACAAATGTTTTAGCTTATTGAAAACCAACAATCCAAGTGTATTGGTATTTGTGGGGCGTTTTGTTTATTTTTCGCTGGCTCACCTAATGCGCATTAGCAGGAAAAAAAATACACACGAAAATTAGAAATATCATATTCGTGTGTGTGTGTGTGGAAATGTTTGTGGACTGCCTCAATACTTCCTGGCAAAGCTTTTCCGCATAATTTTCCCGCTTCATTTCGGAGAGCTTTCCCAATAAACACGGCAACAAATGTCGCACGCGCTGCGGCAACAACAAAAGCAACCACACTCGTGGAAACTGCTGATTAAATATACACATAATGTGAGAATGCTGGCGTTGAAAATATGTACACATCGATATACATAAAGCAAGCCGAAATATTTACAGTAGAAGCTCTAGAAGCAAAAAATAGGAAACACTCAGTTTATCAACAATATTCAGACTTAAAGAAAGAATTTCCATAATAACAACATTGATATCAATATGGTACCAAAATATGCAAATTTTTTAAAGGCTATAAATATTTGGCTATGAAATTGTTTTTAATGTTAGTTATGTCCATTTTAAGTTTGGAAAACATTTCGAATTTAAAGTTAATCTACTGCATAAGTACCTTGGTTTAATGGAATCTTTTGTTACGTATTTGATGAGCATCTGATTTCTAGGAAATTTAAATGGCAATCATAACGACATTTCTTCTAGGCTTTCACTGTATATACCAGTATACTTATCAATTTACAAACATAGTGTATACATGTGAAAGCAAGAAGCAGACGCAGAGAAAAACAGCCAAAAAGCCCACCCGCAGTCGACGTCGACGTCGGCGTCGCATTCGTATTTGTTAGTTTTGTTGTTGTTTGCCGAGTAAATAGGTGAACGACCGTCGATAATACGCGACCTTCAAAATAATCTGGGCCAAGTGCTGTCCCAGTGTGCGGTGGTATGTGTGCCTGTGTGCCAGTATGCCTGTGTGTATCTGTGTTTGTGCGTTTGTATCTGAGAGTGCCGTACACACTCACGCACTCTCTTTCCCATACTCTCGCCCACAGCCCACAGCCACCCCCTTTGCCATATTGTTCGCTCTTTCTCTCTCTTTGTGGTTGCGAGTGTGAACAACTTTTGTCGCCCGCTTTTGTTGTCTGCCGCTTGGAGAATCGAGACTATAGTTATGCGTTTCCTATCAGAATTATAACAATGAATAGTAACACCTATATCAATTTAAATCAAAGTTCTTCTAACGAAGTGGATGCATCGTTTATTTCAACTCTTATTTACTAATAATTAATGGAGCATTTAATGAATTAAATTTGTGTGGATTTTTTGATTTATTAATTCTAATTTCAAGAGTTTTACTAGTTTTATAGTTTCACCAAACAAAATAGTTTGTTTATGTAATAAGAAAAGAAAAAGAAATAATTAAAGATTTGCAATTTACAGATTGATAATATCTGAGATCTAATTAAGTTATGATCAATATATTATATCAAATTGATTATTAAAAATGTGCTTTCTGTTCTTATTATTTACATACTTCATAAACATTATCTTTGTTCATATAATATATTATTGATTTTATTATATTTTATCTAAAATCCTGATAAACAGAGACTTTTAGCTTTACAGTCACCTCAAAGCTTTGCTGAGCTTTTCACGCATTTTCGTGACGTTTTGAAGGGCCAAAGTCGTTGCACTTTATCCAGGACAATGACATGGCACACACACACACACAAGCAAAGCAGCAGAAAATCCTTACACACATATTGAAAGCACCATCGGATGGCCATTTGTGAAGCCATTTGCATTGCTGTTTTTTAGGTTTTAATTAAAATTTTAAAATTATCTTTCCTTCGTTTTTTCCACTTTGACATCGTTTAGTAGGTGGCAAGGACTGGGAAAAGGTGGTTTTTGGGTGATAAAACGGTGGGTCACCATTTATCTGTTCCATTTGCATGGAGTCGAATTGCTTCGGGGGTGAGCACAGTTCATGTCCTTGGACGAATTTCCCCGAGAGTTGAATAGACATTGAAGGTTATGCGCTCTATAAATGTATATCCATGACTTGCTGAGCTTCGTGAGAGGTTGAGTGCATGGGAAACAACGTCAGCGGATCAGAAGGCTTGTGTGTGGTTGCGGTTAATTTTTGAGTCTGGGCCATCAGGGAAAGTTCTATGCGAAGGCAATTATCCTGTCTTTACCACAAATTAAAACTAATTTAATTTGATTAGAACTCAGAGCAATAATATCTGATCACTTAGTTACATTTTTGCCTATTAAAAGTTTATCAAGCTAACTAGTTACACTTTTATATTTAATTAAAAGTTCGCCTTTCGCTGCCTGCTTTACATTGCACAGCGTGCAACCTTCCATTCTCCAGCAAAAGTGCGTTTCTCCATCAAGTTAAGTCCCTTCTCCACTCGATTCTCAGTTCTCAACGGCGTTGGCCTAATCGAATCAGCGGCGAATTGCTGGTGGGTTAAGTGCTTTTTATTTTCACACCGTTTGGCGCCTAACACGTTTAATGGAGCACTAGTGGCGGCCAATTTACACAGATACAAATTTATGCAACCTATGCAATGCCTGCATTTAGAAAAACTTAAAATTTGGTTCCACTATCCCAATGCTTGAATTGTTTTTAAACTTAATGTTGATAAATTATTGCAATGTATTGCAATAATCTCAGGACTATGCTTGCCATAAGTATGCAATAATATGTAATATATTTATAGCATACTTTTGGCGTACTTGTTTTAAGTATTTCCAAAACACCAGAGATATTAGCTATGTTGGATTAATTTAAAAACTCTTTTATTTTAAAACAAAGGACCCATTTAAAAGTCATGAACGCTTGAACCTCATTTATGATAAATAAAATATATTTTTATCTTTCTAATGAACTTGCTGCCAGCTTGCGCAGATTGCAGAGAAATTGAACCGGTTACTTTCGAATATTTCTCTCAGTGCGCAGCAGCCCAAGTGGTTCAGCCCACACCCAGTTTCTGCCGCTGGGCGCTGAGTGCAACGCGAAGTGACCCTGAACCCGTGCAACGACACAGAATCGCTGGCTGCGGCTGTTGGCTGTTGGCCGGGATTGTGCAACATGGCAGCCGAATCCGAATTGAGGGCAGACCCAGAGGCACGGCCTCAGTGGGCGGATATAATGGCTCCCCCCCCAACCCCGTTCGCTCCCTCGACTTACGTGGGGCGTTTCGGTTGCAATGAAAAGTTCAAATGCGTTCGCTGACATTTTGCTACAGTGCCCAATGCCACTCTTGGGTGACTGGAAAAGCCAAGGAGGAAAACGCGGCTTGCCGGAAAATGGAGGTGGCTTAGCTGCTGGCTAGGACAATCCCTATGTAGCTCAAGGATTCTGTCGCATTCGCATTCGAGTTGCACAAGCCACAGACGCTCACTTACCTAACCCAAACATCGAGTCTCTGGTCTTCTATTTGTCTTCAATGCAGTTTATGTTGCTAGAGTGCCTCAAGCACTTATTACTTTCTATTGCTGTTTGGTCTGGACTAGCAATGTTAATTGAAGCTTTATGTCTTATGTCATAATATTTGCTCTTTTTTTAATAACAGTTCAAATAACAATTTGAAGTATCTCAAGGCATTAAACAATTATTAGATACCAAGGAGTTTATATATATTATAATTATTCTTATTTATTACTGTTGCTAAAATCCCTTCTGTGTGTATTTCAAATTTTTAGATAGTAAATTTCTCAACTTAGAGTTGGACATTGATTACAGGTTTTTTTTAGTTTTATTGCAGACGAAAGCATTATTTAATTTTTATTTTTAATTGGGCTTCCTTTGAAGGCGCAAGTTGGGTTTTAGGCATTTCTGTTGCGGCTCTCAGGAAACTTTTTGAGTGGTTTCCGCTGTAGTTCTACTTGCCTTTGTTGCCATTGTTGTTGGTATTGATGTTGTTGCTGTTGCTACTGGCCATCGCCGAAGCCTTTCTCACGCCTCGTTTTTGGCTCGTATCGCTGTTCGTCAGTGCGGCCTTGAATAATTCTTCTGTCATTGGCATTTTCACAGTTCATTTAACTTTGGCCCGCTCTGCTTTTGCTGCCGTTTCTGCTTTTGGGCCCCCGGGAGGCAGGACAACGTTTTTGGAGCTTCTGTTACCAAGCGAGGATTTTATCTGCTGCATTCCCCAAATCGGTTGTTGGTTCTGGCGGCCACAATCTGATAGTTTCGCATTTGGTTGAATGCTCGTCATCAATGGGATTCAACAGAATGGGTTAATTTGATTGGAGCTGAAATGAGCACAAAAATAAAACAACTTTAGAATAACCATTTGCAAACTCGTTTGAATAAAATAATCTATAAAAATGTGTGCAAAAGAATTTTAATCACACGTAAACCAATTTGTTTGCTTGTGACTAAATACCATTAACTTAGAAAACCAGATTTTGATTAGCATTATTTTTTACGCAAAAAAAGTAGTGATTTCTTGTACTTACGCTGCTTACAAAGTTTATCAAGATTGATTCACAAGCTTATTATAAAATAGCAACATATTGGGTACTGAGTTTTAAATCCACGCGCCAAAGCTTCCATATCACCGCAGGCAAGCAGTGCAAAGCTCCAAGCAAGCAGTGCGACAAACTGTAGCCACATGGCCGGCCCCAAAAAAGCAAAAACAAACCGAACGAACGAACAGCTGAGCGAAACTTGCGATTTTCTGCTTCTGCATTTCGGCTTTGGCGCCCCGCGTTTGTTGTTTTGCTTATTATTCTGCGTTCTTCGCTCGCTGCGCGAATACCGAATTCTGAACACTGAGACTGTGCCCGGCGCTCAAAAATCTTTTTCCAAACTTTTCGGCATTTCCACGTGAATTCTGAACGGCCAAAGCACAAATCAAAAATATATCCATTTTTTTGAGAATTAACCGAGTGTCATAAAAATAGAGAGAGAGTGATAAGTCTTTCTAAATGTTAAATAGTTAGAGAATGCATAAACAAATGGTGGCATTTATTAGATGAAAATGCATAAAGACTTGGCCAAAAATAAAACACGTAAAAAATCCTATATCATCGCTGCTCTGGTTGCTACTTTGTGATATATCTGTGCACACGAATATTCCATAAGAAATTTAATCAAAGTTTTTTAATGCTAAAACTAAAAGCAACAACAAGTTGATAGCCAAAACTAGACTAGTTAGCTAAACGAATTGTACACTCACAAAGGTGCCATAAAAGCCTTAAATAGATTAAAATAAAACTAAATAAAATAACTAGTACAAATCCTAGCAAATTTATAGATCAACCAATCAATTCCAATCAAATATTTGTAAATCAAACTTAATCGAGACATTCAAACACATCGAGCCAAGCTCCTCTTCAACGGCAATCAAACATAATGACAGTGGGCAGTCGGGAGGATCTCTTTGCCCAGGCAAAACACATAGACGATACTGAACGTCTGATTGGACGAGTCTTAGCTGGTGAGTGAATGAATCATCCTAAGATATAAAAATTATGTCTGTATCTTATATGAGGACGTATTAATTAAGTGTAGTTTTTGTAGATAGTGGGTCCTTTGCTCTCCAAATTAGTTAGGGAAACTTCGAATCTTGCAAGATCGAATAAATTTATTCATTAAATACATTTGTGAAACTAAATACTATAAAATGATTCTAGATTAAATATGTGTAAGCACCATTTTATCTTTGCATTAAAAAGAACAATAGTTAAGCTTAACTTACATAAAAGTTAACTTATTTAATTACTTAGAATGACATAGAAAGCGACCTCTTGAATGTCGAAAGTCTCTTCCCACTTCTGCTCATCCCCAAGCGGCAACGAATTTCCCAGTCCCGAACAAAATGATTTCACTTTCTGCCTATCTTTTCTATTGGCTCCATGTACTGCGCGTATTTTTGGCGCTTCCTCAGCGGTCGTTGAACTCATTAACCTAAATTTTCCTGGTGTGCAAAAACAAAAAGCAAACGCAAGAATCTGAGTGAGGGGAACAAGAGGCAGGTTCGTCATTTGTGGGCTGCCTTTTTCACTATCTTAGCCAGGGGATTTTTCTCCAGGCTTTGAGCAATAAGAATTTTATTGGCATATTGGCTGGCCACATCATGAGCTGATTATTTTATGCATTTACAAATTATGATTAATACGTGCCGCACAATTAGATTACGTATTCATGTTGGGCATCAAAATGCGTAGCAGAGAATTTGATGAACGAATAAGCGTTTATGCGATGCTTGTTATTATCGTAACAAGAAGTTTTGTCGAAAAATAAGAGGAAACCTTTGCGCGAAACATTTAATATATTACTATTATGCAATATTAACAATAACATATTTTTAAAATATTTTTTATATTAATGTAGAACGAGAAAGTACTATTTTCAATAGTACATAACAAATACATATATGTAGTAATAGGTCAATATAAGTACATATATTTGTGCCAAATTATAAAAGAATTTTAAAAATGTATAAACGCAGCTATACTTATTGTTACATTTAAGTAAATTATTTTGTGTTTTGTGTTTTCAAAACTGCTGCGCAATACCTTGGAAATCTCAGAATTGTACCCTTAAAAGTAGGCTATGTTTGGTATATAACTGACATTAGCTGGCAGCTCCAGAGCACCTATATGTTTTGTAAATAGTTCACCTTTTGTTAATAATTTGCTATTTTAACAAGTTTTTGTATTCTGAAGCTATTCCCATTATCTGAAATTCCAAAGCATGAACGCGTTGAGTGAGGCAGCCTATTCCATGAGCGCCAATCAAACTGAAGCCGAAAGCAGCGCAAAAAGCCGAACGAATCCGACGGTGAACGAAAGTAAAAGCACACTAGCAATATCAGCAATGTCTGTTGCTGTCGTTGATGTTGGAAAATCTAGGCCAGGGACTCGTGCGGTCGTTGAACTTGGCAAAAAGTGTGGGCACATTGCGCCGAGGGGAGGGGGAACCGGGAGCCATGAAAGTGAATTTCGCTTTCAATTGATAGCGCTCATAGAAAGCACAAAGATTGCGGGCTGGCACTTAGTTATGAACCTCCTAAATGTTGCTTATTTCATTTGCAACTAACTGGTGCAAGTGAATGGCTTCGGTGTCTTAGACAGACACATGCACGTGCCACAAGTATCACAAGTATTTGGGGCATTTGTTGACATTTTGTGGCATTTATTCTGCTGAATTTATATATTTTCCGCTCTTTTTTTTCGGCTCTGTCGGTTGCCAGTTAGAGATTTATGACTGACAATATTAGGTTTTTGCGTTTGAACAAATCGCTTGGGTGACAATTTTTTTGTGAACAAATGGGATTGTCTTGTGACTTCTGATATTTGTATGGTGCTTTGTAAATGCGATGGAAGCAAACTAAAGGTTTATGCAGCTTTTTGAGAATACTTATTTGATTTATTATAACTAACAACATTTAAGCATAATATATATTTATATGTATATACTGATCATTTCAAACTATGTCAATAGCTTCCTTAAATCTTACAATGGTATTGTTTGATTACTAAAGTCTAGGCTTTTCCGTTCTTGAAATAAGATTTTAGCAATCTGTATTCATTTATTTTTTGCAATGTGTCTAAGTTTTTACTGCAGATTAGATAAGCGGAGCGACAGTTGCCGGCGTAGTAAAAGTTTATTTGGCCTTTTTTTGCAACTGCCTTTCCGTTCTCTATTTCAATTGATTCCAAACGCTGGGATAATTGAATTTCCTTTATGAGTTTGCTAGTTCCCTATACCTACGCTAATCAATTAATGTGTGGAAAACCCATTGGCATTTCCCATCTCTTCTCACCGCTTTTCCCAATACTTGCTCTCCCATTTCCTCCACGCTTCGCTCCGATTTCTCGCCTATCGCACTCCCTCTCTATTTTTCGGTCTGGGGCTCTAGGCATTGTGGCTTTGGCCTTGGAACGCCATGCCGTTCATTGACCTGCCTCAGCTCGGGTTTGTTTTTTCATTGCTGCCCCTATCTGTAACTATGTTTAGTGTGTATGTGCGTGTGTGAGTGTGATTGTGGTGCGCGTGTGTGCTTAGTTCTGTTATCGCTACAGCCGATGTACGCGGCGATATGATGCCAGCCATATGACCTAATAAATTTCTGCTGTTGTGCTTTATTTTTCACTCAGCCAACATTTGCGTTTGCTGGGGGGATCACACAGATGGCGAGGGGATGGGGGTGTCAAGGGCGCAAGGCGGGTCCAATTTCTGTTTTGGGGCACGATTCTATAGGTTTTGATATTAGTTCGTTCGTAAACATACGCAGTGTTTACGAACTTGATGGTAATTTCATACAATTGTATGATTCTCGCTAATTGTTTAAATACATAAAACAATAGATTTTATAACAACTTCTGTTCCATATCCTTTCAAGGTGCACATGGTAGTTTGCTGAGAAATCACATTTGCTTGTCAGCCGCAGCAGACAGAAGAACATTTGATGCTGACAGCATGAGAGAGTGGGATAAAAACTCGTATTACTCATACGCAACGTGGACACCACTAAGAGAGAGAGAGAGAGAGAAAGAGAGGGAGAGGGAGTATATGCACCTCAGTTTGCGCTCTCCGGCCGCAGTTTTGTGGGGTAAATGCATCGGTCGCATTGGGCCAATGTCCGGCCTTCAATTTGGCCCGGTTCTTGCGCCCAGTTGGGGCACCACCGCAGCATTGCTGCTGCCACCGTTGCACCTTGATCCGCTCCTGCTCGCGCTGCATTCGCGGCTGCTGTGCTCCCATTGTGCCAGTGTACGAATGCCCCTGAATGAAAATTTGCTTAACTGTTCTCATCGCTGGCCAAGAGTGAGCGGATGGCTTAAAAGTTTTCAGCTTGCCGCTGCGAAGGCTAAACGTGTTGGGAAATGCTTGATTTATGAGGCGGTTGCATTGAAGATCAAAGATTAATTGGATGGGATAAGTTTTAGCATAAGTAAATGTATTCTGAGTAATTTTAAGAACTGATTCTTAGTCATGTCTTAATTAAAGATTTTTTAAATAATAATTTTTAAATCCAAACGACTTTGTTTTGAGCTACTTAAGTCTCTAAATATACAAACAGCCCTTGAAACAATTTTCAATTACTTATCAAATATTTATTCTACTTTCAGGTAAGTCAACTGCGATCGATCAATCACGCTTCTAATTCCTCGGCTCACACCGCTCATGTAAGTTGTAACAAATTAGCTAGGCGAAAACGAGTCCCAGCTCACAATATCAAACGCTCGATCGAGCCGAGCCGAGTCGAGTCGAATGTCATCGGAGGTTCTTCACCTGTCCCCAGTGTTTCTAGTGGGCCACAACCTTGCCACCGCTGAAACTGAGTCAAATAACTCATAAAAATAAATGTGCGCGGCTGCGGAATACGGTGCCATGTCCGATGTACATTGGAGCCTCAGTCCCACACGATTTGCATTTTACATTTTGCATTTTGCAATTGAATCGAGAGAGAGGCCAGCGCTGCGCTCTATGCAATAAATAAATTCAACATAATTTTTCTTAATGTCGTTTGTGCCACCACCCCTTTGCCTTTGTCCGAGCTGCGCAGCGAGTTGAATGCACCAGCAGCATTGTGAAGCAATAGCCTCGATCTAAATTTACACACAGATACACACGCACACTCGGGCAGCAAACTGCAGCTACGGATTTTGTCATAGATGCGCGACTGTGTGTGTGTGTGTGTGTGTTGAACTTGCACTCAATTTGTGTGTCGCTCACACACACACACACTCTCAAGCGGGAAAAGCTTAGAGCGTGAAGCTTTTTTGGCTATGGCGAACGGAAATGGCAGCAAAAGAGCGAGCTAGAGCTATGCAGCTATCTCTTTCTCACACCTAGAACTGAAGGATTAAAGCAAGCAGATCCCTTGATCCCAATTCACAATAACCTTATACTATTTATTTTATTTTTAAAATAAAATCAATACATTATCTTAATATATAAATTATTTTCAAAACAATATTTGCTAGACTGTGAGCAACTCTATCAACAGAATATGGTCAAATATTCCAAAATTCCCATATTTAGTTATCGAAAATATTCAAAATATGACTTAAGCTCGAATTTAACTATCAATATGCTATTAATAAACATTTTAAACACAATTTCAATACCAAATATTTACAAATTTAAAAGATCTATGCCTTTTTTCACATTAGGTCAGAATGTTAACGTAATTCGGGTAACATATTATTTAAAAAAATACATTTAATTTGTTGGCATAAAACAAGACAATTGGCGAATCAGACAAATGAAATCAATGGCTAAATCCAATTAAAAAGTTTCAATTTTTCAATACGCCCAAATCATAATCCATAAATACTTTTAATTATTACAAACCAAACTCAGCTAACAAAAGCCAACCACCCACACAGGCTGAATGTAGTTTTTCAATAGAATCTCAAATGTAGCAGACAAAAAAGTCGCACAAATACACAGAGAGTACTTTTAGAGGTTACTGCGAAGCGGGTCAGTTCAGTTCATTCGCCCTGTCTAACAATTAGGTGGCAAAAGGGGATGGCGTGGGGGCTGCGGGGTGTTTCGGTGGGTCAGAGAGGGGGGGGTGCAACCTTGCAGTGCATTTTCATAGAGCCGCTCGCTATCGCGTCGTGAGGTTGTGAGTGTAGAGCGCCATATTGCCAAGCCAACTGCACGTGACCTCGTTGCATGTGGCGACTGTTACCCCCCTCTCTCTGCCTCTCTCAGTCCCTCTCCCGCCATGTGCATATTATATATATTTTTTTGTTCGCCCAGCATAGCGCACAAATTGAAGTCGACAAACGTTCATGAACTCAATTTCGGTTTTCCTTCAAATCTGCAGTGACGTCAAAGAGCAACTGTAAATATTTTTTCTCGAGCTTTTTGCTCTACGGCCTGTAGTAAGCCAGCTAAAGCTGCAGTCATTATTTTTCTGCTAATCAAACAAACTTATTTAGTTTTGAAAATCCAAGTCATTTTGTATAGTAAAACGAATTTATACTTGAACTCAACTGAACTAGATGGTTAGCAGGCGGCGCCATCTGGCGGTTGTTGGCTGATACTTATCTTCTTCAGAAAGCTCTGAGTTGCTAATACCGTCCGCTTGGGGCGCCTGCACTGATTTCAAAAAAGCTTTATGAAATGTTCGTTAATTAGATTTTATAAATTAATGCAGTTTAACTAAAAATAAATTGTTTGGTATAAAAATAAGGACCAAATTATTTTTCATTGAAAAAAAAACAGAATATAAAACAATAATAAAGTAAAGTAATCTTTAATATGATTCTTTGTCAAATTGTATCAAATTTTATGACCACATTTGATTTTATTTATAAGCTACAATAGTTTAAGCTGAATAAGTAATTAATATTTACTTCTTCTATTTGTACCAATATAATTTTTTTTAAATATTTATTTGATTAAGGT
This sequence comes from Drosophila santomea, assembly GCF_016746245.2. NCBI lineage: Eukaryota > Metazoa > Arthropoda > Insecta > Diptera > Drosophilidae > Drosophila > Drosophila santomea. The sequence goes on from NC_053018.2 coordinate 16,220,053, forward strand.
TCCTTTTGTTTTTTTAACATTAGCAATCTCTTTTAGATATGCTAGACTTTTCTATTCAATTGCGTGGCGATCCGTCAAAGTGATCTCAAATTCTAATTGCCTTGATCGAAGGCGATGCATAAACCCTTTATTTGGATTGGATGTTTTTAATTTTTTTAGGGTTGGATGGGAACTTTATGCGCATTGCAAATTCCGCTTGGGCCCTTACACTTAAGTGATTCTCAATGCGATACGCTCTACCTTTGGCTCTCCTTCCACCCTTCTCTTTTCTCCTTCCGCCCTCTTTTTCCCCCCGCCGAATATCTCTCTTCTTCGTGTGGCAGCTTTTCTCCTTTGGCTTCTTTCAAGGTTGTTCGGACATTGACATTTTCATTATTTGGTGAGTTCTCTTTTTATGCCAAAAAAGTTTGGTTTTCGGTTTTGCACTGTCTTCCTCTTGTTCGTTTTTTGGTGCGTATTCTTCTCCCTATGCTTCTTCTTGTGGTTCTTTGTGTGTGTGTGTGTTTTTTTTTTTTTTTTGTATAATTTCTTTTTATTTTGCTAATGTTGCCCGCATAAAATTCGAGTTGATCCAAAGCGGTTTGCTCAGTGGTCTTTCATTTCTCTTTTGTTTTTTTCCGAGCTTCCTACAAACCAACAAAATGGCGCCCAACGTGACACGAGCCACGTATGTAACTCCCCCAAAACCCAAAACCCCCTACCCGGTTTCTAGGGCACTATTTTGTTGGTTACCTATGCATACATATATGTGCAGGGCATTTTAGCATTTTGAACACGTTCGCCCCTTAGCCCTTGACTTTGAAATCGAGCTGGGTTGGGTTCTGCTTGCGTTTTGGGTTTAGAGTTTGGGTTCTCAGTTTCGCGCTAGGTAATAACTTGTAGATATTTCGGGCCGACTTCCTTCTTTTGTGCTGAAGTTCAAGTTCGTTCTACGCATTTTAAATGCCGCCTGCGTTCGCGCCGTGTATAATCATTTAAATTCTCGGATTTATTTTTTTTATTCGTTTGCGCCCCTGAGGCAATTGTAATTGACACTTGAATATGCCAAACGCACAGCTGAGCGTGAAAGAGGGGTGTTGGAGCCGCTTTTGGCCCCTTGGCAACTGAGCCATGACATGGCCAAAGCCAAGCACTAAGCAAAAGTTACTTGAACTCGCCTAATTGCGCGAATTACGATTGTCTAACTTCGACCAAAAACCGAGACTCAAATGTGACTCTGCGAAAATTCTCATAATTTTTAATAGGCTTTTGCCAGTTTGTCAGTTTGCCAGTTTGGAACCTTTTAACTCCAAAGCGGTTGGCCAAATGACATCACCAGTCATCAGTTCAGACTCTCCTAATCATATTAATCATGGCAAGGCACACGCACTCGCATAATTAGCAATAAAACATCTAACAACTATCATTAGAACTGAAAGCCTAACAAATTCTAAAACAAGATTCGCCAGTATTTTGGCCAATTTTTGAAAGGAATTTTGATACAATAGTGCATTTTGAGCCCATTCGTTTTGTAAAACTTATGTTTTGTACTGTGATTATTTTAGTATCCACACACTTCCCTAAGAATAATGTTAAAATTGAGAATAAGATAATATCTTGAATAACTCTCATACTTTGGATAGAAAAATTAAAGAAAATAGAAAATCTGTTAGAAAATATTACAAATCATCTAAACACCAAAGATCTAAAAAACTAGACCAAGCAATGCCTACAGAATGCACTTGAAAACGTACTTTCCCATCTCACTTTCCTCAAAAACCAAAACAAACAATCCCAGTGAAATGCCAATGCCCATTAACCCATTTCACTTGACCAAGACGCTGGCCAAATAAAGAAAGCAGGCCATGGCCACGTTATGTAACCGAATAAAAGGCGAAGAAAGTAGCAAAGAGAAAGAACGAGAGAGCACAACCGAAGAAAGCAATAGCTGGGGAAAGAAAGCAAAGAGGAAGTGAGTTCTTACTGCGATCTCAACTTTTGATTTCAGCATCACCAGAGAAGAACGCATGATGTATTTGGTTTGTTATTTAGTTTTCAAGTGTTACTTCTAATTTTTGGAAGAGCAGAGATGCTATCAGTAATGGCATAAAGTAACCAAACTGAAAAAAGAAAAAGTCGTTGAACAACTTTCCGTTTTTTTTTTTGTGCCAGTATACATTATAATTATAATTCAAATTGGAATTGAAAAAGAATGCGAAAGAGATCGTGATAGGAAATGATTCCAGCCACCATTTAAATCTGACCTTCCCAGCGAGTTTTGACCCTTCTCGATGCCAAATTATTGTGTGGCCTTTGCCTCCACTCTTCGATCATCGACAGAAGTTTTGTTTGAACAAGTTTCCAGCAGATTATTTCGTTAATTAACGAGAGTCGAAACTGGTTCTTCGCGCATAAGATCATCAGAGATCATTTCGGGCCTCAAACAAATCAAGTTGATATCGTTTTAACACCCGCACAAGTTTCAAATCGCTTCAAACTATTTCCTATACTCAAGTGATCGTAATACCCTTTCGGGGGCATATCAGCTGTGGCAAATGCTGAAAGGAACAAGCAGGAAAGTAAATACGAATACAAAAAAGGAAAGTAGTACAAAGAAAAGGAATTGTGAAGAAAACAATGTGGTCGAAGATAGTTGTTCGGAATGAAGTGTCAATAATATTTTTTAATAATAACAAATATATTATCTACAATTTTTAGAAATATCTTTATATATTATCTATTCTATTTCATTTTTTAAAGAGTGGTAAAGGTTCGTAGATACATTCTATATCTTATATCTTATTTTGGGATGTGGGGCTTGCGTTTCTCACCTTCATTCCTTCTTTCCATTTGATCCCCTCTTGGATTCTCTGTCTCCCTTTCCATCTCCATCTCCATCTCGCTTCCTGAGAGAGCAGCTCATTCGAAAATCGTTCTAGTTTCATTAAACCGCAAAGAGAGCGACCGAGAGAGATGGTTACGTTGCGTGTGTTAGTGAGAGAGAGATCATTTGGTGTTTGTATTGGTGTTCGGGTGCTGCCCGCACTTCGTGTTTCGTTTCGTGTTTTTCGTTTCGTTTCGTTCCATTTTATTTTATTTTATTTCGCTTCGTTGCCCATTGTGCGTGTGCGTAGCAAGTTTACTGACCTTGAACTTCGAAATAATTTTCTGTGTATGTACACCGAAAATGAGACCATCACGCACACACGCATACATATGCACCGAAACAAAAAAAAAAATACCCGCACACGCATTTTAAAATAGAGAGCTAAATGTTTTTTTTTTTGGGCTGCCCGAAACAATTGTTGTGCGCGCACTTGAAAGCAGAACTTTGTCCGTCTGAATATTTTCAATGTTTTTCTAGTGGAGTGAACTCGGCGAACGCACAAACTCAATTTGTATCTGAGTGGCTAAAAATAAGGAATTGTATCTCATGGCCGCGCGATTAGCCGTTTGCCCCCGCAGCGCCATCTGTCGGCGTCCATTCGATTTAGCCTTCGATGCTGGCGATTTGTCCTCCTGTCGGAATTATGTCCATTTATTCCATTATGTCCATTCATATTTTCTATCTAATATATACCAAGTTTTTACATAAAAGATAAAAGGTACTTAGTTCAGCAGATATACATAACTCATAACCCACATTAAAATCTTATAAATTGGACAATTATATTTTTATGTAAACTGTTGTATTTTTAGGTGAAATATAGATTTCAATTTTATTAGTACGACTTATCCACCTAACACATGGTACAAAACACTACCCGATATTAGCGCCTATGCAAACGATTATGTTTATCTATTTCGTTCACGTGTACTTCAATGATAAGATAAGGCTAGTTATATTTAACCTGTTGGAAATTAGACATGTGTACATTTTTAAATATATTCATACACGGATATATGTACATATGTACTATGTACATACACAGCTGGGCTCGCTGAACTCTGGCAAGGGCTTTTTGCGCACTTGGCTATATTTGTTGACCCTGGAGCGGTCATATACCTGTACGGAATCAGAATCCGAATCTGAAATAACATACATACATACCAAAAAACGCGGAAATGATCTAAAACCAGGAGTGGGTTTAGCCCTTGGAATGGGTTTGATAACAGCGTGTTTTTTGATTACCCTCACATTGTAGTGAGTATTCGATAATTGTTGGCTAATAAATCTCCTCCGTTTCCTTTCATTTCAGGTGAGTGACACAAACCCCGAAACTAAGTGCAACCCTTTAGTGGCAACTCGAGGAGCTCACTTGGTATGCCAACGCATCCGAATCCAAATCCAAACTCGAATCCGAGGAGTGGTCGGTGGAATCATTAATTTCGTGTGCCACAGGTGCCTGTGGGCCAGGTACCGTTCTATTCTGATTGGAAGTATCTGGGATGTGTGCGAGCCTGTTTTCTAAGTGCGCTAGGTTATGGTTTCCCAGTTCGGAGAGGCAGGGTTTTGAGGCAGGTAGAAGACGGTAGGCGTAGCCCTCAAAAGGTTCTCCTCAGTGGGCTTGGTTGATGAATGAACTGTCAGTCGATAGCCTTGCCACAATTTACCCCGCTTTCTACGTTTATAATTTTATTGGTACCTGTTGTGGGTTTGAAACGAGTCCCATTTCTTTAAGACATTATACAGAGAGTTTGTAGTTGAATTTCGTTTGAAATAGAGTTGGGGCACCACCTTACAAATGGAATTATTTGTAGATATTAGCATAATTCTTCAGCATGATATTTTGTCTGTGAAGAGCTCAGCAACGCTTAAACATTCCATTCCCTGTTAAGTTAAGAACTAAAATGAAAAAAATTGAAAACGCAATAAGTAGATAAACTCGACTAAGGCGAACTGAAGAAAAACAAGCATTATGGGGGAAAAGGTAAAAATTATATGACCAAGTGACTTGGAATTGGACTCGGACTCCGAACTGCTGGCGGTCGATGCCACGAATCTAGGTTATTACGCCGAAAATAATTAAAAATACAATAAACCCCGGACAGCGAGAAAAGAACGAAAACGGGGCGGCACGAAAGAGACTCCCTGAAATTTCGTAAATCATGCAAAATTGTTACAAAAGACGTTCTTCCCCACAACTTTTCGGCCAACTCTTTGCGCTGAGTGCTGCTTCGTTTCTTTGTCTTGGCCAAATTATTCATACCTCTTACACGTGTTTCAAGTTCATTGCCAAATTTCGGCACGACCACAAGCGTCCAGAAAGAGACGGCCACAATGTGCGGTATAGGAGGTATAGAGTGGGATGCATAGCACTTGGTACAGACTTTTCTGTTCGCCGTTTCTTTTCAGCCCGGTTTTCGCTTTTCTGGTTTGGCTTACGATTCCGCCGTCGAGCTGAGTTGGCCAAAAGCATTTTCTGCTTTTCTGCTGCTCCCTGAAACTGAGTGACTGACTGACCGAGCTAGCAAACTGCTGATCTGGCAAGAAGATATCCATATATGTATGTCTTTCAACATCAGTTGGTTTATGTAGATTTGGCAGTCTACGAAGTGATCGCAGCTCCAAGCCAAAAGCGATTGGGTTAGGCAATAATACTTGTAAGTCGAATACTCAGACACAAGAATCAAGATCAAGCCAAAAAAGTAAAATCAAATTATGCTTAATTTGCTGTACTTAATACTATATGGGTATTAGAAAAGGTGGAAATGCAAAAGTCGCTTCTATACACATAACATATAAACACATTCCAAATATTTTAAATCATAAAAAGCAAATAGTGCCAGCAGTTGGGTAAGCATTGGATAGTTTCTGTCGTTGTTATGAAAGTAATTCATATATAAACATGTATCACTATAAATTGACTTTGAATTTCTCCCACACTTTCCACCCAAGACTTGCAACTTCCTTTCTCCTGCCAACCTTTTACAACCGCCTGTGGCGATCTCCTTTTTCCCATATTTGACTATTTAAAGGCTTGTCTGGCCGCTAAAAACACACAGAATCCCACGCCACCAGTGACGCATATTACTTATCCCCCTTCCAACCATTCCATTTTGTTTGTTTGTTTGTTTGTCCCACCAACGTCATCGCCACTGCCCACTGAATCCGGCATTCACTTTGGAGATCCCCCCTGAGATCCCCACCAGATGGCCACCTCCACTTGGCAAAAGCCACTCGATCTGCGATCTGCGATCGGCGACTTGCGATCTGCAGCCTCGCTGCGATCATTGCACTTTGCGTCGTCTGCGGTCGTCGTGTTGCAAATTGTGTGTTGACTGCGAAAGAACCAGTTTCTCTGCCGTGGCGAACTCGCCAAACTGGAAACGATCGCGCGCAGCGTCGACTTCGTGTTGCAAGTTGCAGCGCAGCGGATCGGCATCGTCTGTCTTTCTCCGGTCGGTCAATGGTTCTCTGGTTCATTGCCATTGCGTTGGGGGTAACTAACCCAGCAACGAGGCATACCACACCATACCCATACACCGTATACCATATACCATACAATATCGTCGAAAAGACAACACGACGAGCGACAACAAGTTTTGCAGCGTCATTTTGCCAACAACGTTGTCGTTGTCGTTGTCGTTGTCGTTGTCGTTGTTGTTAACTGAAGCAAGGACGTTGTCTTCGGTGAAAATGTATGGGTGTTGTGGAAATGTACGTACGTATGTATGGCTCTTATAAATCTACGTACACTGATGGGCCATTCACTCGCACATTCGCCCATGTGCGAAAAGAAAATCAAATAAAATGAGATGACTAAACGATAGATAAATACTCTGCGGCTCAAGTTTGCAGCTGAAGTTGTTCGAGTTGTTGTTATAGCCTATCCTCTTGGTTCGTTGACTTACAAATGGCTGTCCGTCCCATCAAGTTGTTGTTTTTGTTGTTGTTGTGGTTGTAGTTGTTGTTGTTGTTATAGTTGTTGTTGTTTTGACTGTGGCTTGTGAGTTGTTGATTGCAGTTAGCTGTTTGTGTTTTTGTTCGACGCAGAGAAAACACAGTTTGAGCCGCAGGGGAAATTTTGAAAATTGGAAAAGCAGAGAGGAAAATCCAAATTGGATGGCTTTTGATTCAGTTGTTTATTATTTTATATATGCTAATATACTGGGTGGACTAGCAATTTAGACAAGGATTTTAATGTTGCATGAAATGGAAATTGATGGTTGAAAAGCATTTGTTTTTTTTTCGAGTAAGAAATGAAAAGTTAGAAATGATATGACTCTTTTGGAGAAAAAAATCTTTACTCTTTCACTTTAGCTACTTTTATAATCCTATTCAAACATATTGCACTTCAATCTAAAGATACACATACTCATCGCCGCAGTCACTTTCCACAAACAATGTCAACAACCTGACTTCCCATTGTGACTCACTACAGATCGAGATCGCGATTGGGATCGGGATTGGGATCGGTTCGTGAACTTCTCCAGACATTAACTGTGTCGATCGATTCATTTTGTTCCTTCACGTTGTCAGTGAACTCTCTAACTCCACACATTTCATAAGATTATCTCCAGAAACCAAAATGCGAAATTCAATCGGCATGGGGCTGGGATATTAATCAGAGCAAAATATCCCACCGCAATCGCAATAATTATCGCATTGGCTTACATTCGTTCTCGATTCGCAATTGTGAACCGTCACGATTGTACAATCAGCAATATATACATACATACATACGTACATATGTAATTAGCCACTACTAAATGTCTGAATTTGTATCGCATTCGTCAGCAGTTCAACTGCCGCCAACTGGCGAATGAAGTGACATGAGTTACCCAAGAGGCAATTGACCCGGGTTGGGGAAAATATACAATCACAATCCTGATGACATTCACCCCGTTTACGAATGAATCCGCAACATGTGCAAAGCAGGCGAAAGAGCGCAGTGCTGAAAGGCAAACAACAATCGCCGAGTGCAAGTCGAAAACAAACAGGGAAAGTGCAGGGGCGGCGATTTCTGGGGGGGGAATATTTTGAGTGCAGCTGGAGGAGTTAACAAGACAATAGACTCCCAAGATATACAAGTATTTTTGAGACCGCTTTAACTGATTCTACACAAGATCCCTTTGCCAAACAACTGATTCTACATAATTATTATAGAACCCCTTTTAACAAACGACTAATTCTACACAAGTATTATACAGATCCCTTTGACAAACGACTGATTCTACATAATTATTATAGATCCCCTTTGCCAAACGACTGATTCTACAAACTAATTCTGCCAGAAGACTGCTGCTCGCCAACTCTTTCGGCTTATCTGGCGTATTCGTCACTTTTTCTGCTGTGACGTTTTGCAACTCAAATTGTGTCGCTTGCTTAAACGCTTTCCGTGTTGTTCTGAATGCAAAAAGCGAGCGAAAAAAAATCGAAAAAATATACAAAAATAAGAGCCCCAAAAAAGAAACAAAAGATACTTTTGAACTTGTTGCGCCGCCTTTGGAGCAGCTCATTGTTATTGCGCTTTTTCGCGCTGATGATAATGATACATAAAGCATATAAAGGAAGCAATATTTTGGGAGTTTGCTGGTGCTTTTTGTTTGTTTGTTACTCCTGGCCCCGTTTGCTTTTCGAAGCAGAAGCTTCTTTTTCTGGGGAGGGGCACACACGCACATTTAATTGGGTTGCCAAAAGCGGCGTACAGGCGATAAGATCCAAATTGCATCCGCTTGTATATTTTGTGCAGCAACTGCAGCTGTCCCTTCAAAGCCCAAGAATAAGCCTCACAGAATAAGTACATTATTTTGTAGGAATTATGATTTGAAGTTTGAAAAAGGGTCTCTAAAGTACTTAGAACTTCTTAAAACTTATTTCAGTGTGAAACCAAGTTCTAGCACTGAAATGGCATGCATTTTGTTGGGTTTATTAGATTACTGGTTGGTTTTCTGATTTTAAAGGACTATATATTACCACAATATATAAGTTAGAACACTTTTACAAGTGAGTTACAGACTTGGCTGTTCCGCTATATTAATTCGCCACTTTGAATCGAACACCCTGGCATAATTTGCAGGTAAACTATGGTCTTAATTGGCCACCTAAGGCAAAAGTTGTCGTCTAAGTATTTTGCGCAGTTCTTTAAGCCTCTCTAGCTAAATACCGTTAATGGACAATTTCTTTTCGCGCTTCCCTTTTCTGGCCAAGTTTTGTTTACGAAAAAATCGAGTGTGGAACGAAAACGCAGTCAACAGTCAGAAGAGTCAACATAGTAATTCCAAAATGCCGAAGACAGCGGCCGTCAAAACAACAATAAAAGAATAGACCATTACATAAGCCCCATTCCCAAACTATTTCCCCAAAAAAAAAGTAGAAAGTCATTAGGTAAGCAAAGTGCCGCGAAAAGAGAAACAGAAACCGGAAAAAAGAAAGAACGAAAAAAATCAAAAGTTGTAAACAAATATGAGCGTAAAGGAAAACGAAAAACGGGACGTTACGGGACGGGAGATGATGTAAAAGGGGTACTGCACCCCGCCCCCCTCTCCCCATCAGTCTTCTGAATTCTTCTGTATTCTTCTGGCCGACAGTGAACTTGTCCCAAATAAACAAAATTCCAAACGGTCCAAACTCGGTGGTGGGGCAACCATGTTTGCTCCTCTCTCTACCCACCTTTCTCCCCCTTCTCCCCCCCTCTGTATCGGCCTTTCTCCGCTCCCCCGTCTTCGTATTGCGTAGTTCTCATTTCTTTGTTATTCACCTTGTTTTCTTTCTACGCCAAAAAGGTGTCGATGTCAATGGAAATGGCTTAAAAGTGAGGGGTAGTTGGGGGTTTTGGGGGGTTTTCGGCTTTTGGGGGTTTATGCTATTGTCATATGATTTTTCCTAGAATCCGGCACTTCAACAAGTTCTTTGACCAGATTGAGTCACTTGACCACAGAACGCTCATAATGTGAAGTGGCTAATGAAATATAGTATCACGCGCATTAAGAGATCGTGAAAATGTTGGAAAAAGGCACAAACTACATAGTACAAATTCTTCTGGAAATTTTTAAAAAAAGATTAAAAGTCGAAAAGACTTAAAAGTCAAGAAATACGTATGTACATATGTATGTAGTACATACTATGTACATATATGGATTTTTAAGATATCTTTTAAAATGGTTAATCGCATGATCTTAAATAGTTTTATACTCATTATACCCGTTACTCGTAGAGTAAAAGGGTATACTAGATTCGTTGAAAAGTATGTAACAGGCAGAAGGAAGGGTTTCCGACCATATAAAGTATATATATTCTTGATCAGGACCAATAGCCGAGTCGATATGACCATGTCCGTCTGTCCGTCTGTCCGTCTGTCCGTCTGTCCGTCTGTCTGTCCGTCCGTATGAACGCTGTGATCTCAGGAACTACAAAAGCTAGAAAGTTAGGATTAAGCATACAGACTCCAGAGACATAGACGCAGCGCAAGTTTGTCGATTCATGTTGCCACGCCCACTCTAACGCCCACAAACCGCCCAAAACTGCCACGCCCACACTTTTGAAAAATGTTTTGATATCTTTTCATTTTTGAATTGGTCTTGTAAATTTCTATCGATTTGCCAAAAACTTTTTGCCACGCCCACTCTAACGCCCACAAACCGCCAAAAGCTGCTACGCCCACACTTTTGAAAATGTTTTGATATCTTTTCATTTTGTATTGGTCTTGTAAATTTCTATCGATTTGCCAAAACACTTTTGCCACGCCCCTTCTAACGCCCACAAACCGCCCAAAACTGTCACGCCACACTTTTGAACATGTTTTGATATTTTTTCATTTTTGTATTGGTCTTGTAAATTTCTATCGATTTGCCAAAAACTTTTTGCCACGCCCCTCTAACGCCCACAAACCGCCCAAACTGCCACGCCCACACTTTTGAAAAATGTTTTGATATTTTTTCATTTTTGTATTGGTCTTGTAAATTTCTATCGATTTGCCAAAAAACTTTTTGCCACGCCCACTCTAACGCCCACAAATCGCCAAAAGCTGCTACGCCCACACTTTTGAAAATGTTTTGATATTTTTTCATTTTTGTATTGGTCTTGTAAATTTCTGTCGATTTGCCAAAAAACTTTTTAAATTTAAATGCTGAGTAACGGGTATCTAATAGTCGGGAAACTCGACTATAGCGTTCTTTCTTGTTTAAAATTATATAATTTATGCAAAGCAACCATTACTAGCATAATATTTACTTTAACTGTTTTAATTATCGTATTGTTGGAAACTAGGCTAATTAGACTTATTTAATCTCAGATCTCAGCTTCATTTCCACGCCCACATGGCAACCACCCACATGGCACTCCGCCCATTTCCTCTCCCTTTTAGGATGCCAGCCAGCTCCACTTTTTCCAGCTGCCCACAAGTCAGTCAGCCCATCAATCCTGTCCAGCGTTAGCCGACTTTCACTGCCACCCACGGCATTTGAATGACCTCCAAAAGAAGAAAAACGCAAGAGAGTGCCGCAGATTTTCCTGCGCCCCCACATGAATTTCCAGTCAATGCACTCGGTCCATAAAGTTAATAAACTATAAATTACTATCAAAAAACCATCGAAGAAAATGCCGAAAAAAACTTTCACAAAAAAATGCAACTAAGCCAATTTTGCTCCGCTGTTCGTGCAACACGTGGAAAATGCATCTCTCTCCCCCCTTTTTCCCAATTTTCCAGTTTCAACTTCGACTCCGAGCAGCATTTTCACTTGGTTTGGGTTGCTGTGGGTTAAAGTCCTGCCATCGAGGTGTCAGTCAACTTTCGTGGCAGTCGTTGCATGCTGCATGTTGCTAGTTGCTAGTTGCTAGTCGCCCGTTGCAAGTTGCAAGTTCCCAGTTCCAATTTGCTGCTGTGTATCACTAGCATAGTTGCCCACCAAACTCACTCGAATGCTCCAATGAGTTTTATTGCACTGAAAACAAAACAAAAGACGTTTTGAGTTTAAGTAAAACAAGTGAATGGAAAATACCTAAAATGTGTATTACATTCATTGCACTTCATATGAGCTAAGCAATTTGCATGGCTTAAATTGATTGAATATAATTTTCTCGCAGTGCAGCGCAGTGGGAGAGGGGCATGGCATATCGCAGTGAGAGGGGAAGGGAGTGCAGCGACCTGCGATCGTCGACCGAGTCAACAACACTCACCGCATACTGAATCATGGATGGGAATTGCCAAAGGGGGTGCAGGTGGGGCGATCGTGGACGGGGGTTTCTCTTTGACTTGGCAACGTCATCAGCTGACGTCTACCCCCTACCCCCTATCCCCTTCCCCCCTTGCGACCCCTTCCCCAAGCAAATTGCAGTTGCATACCAGTTTTTTTCGCGCTATTTTGCATGCGATCGCTGGCTGCAAAGGGGAAACCGACTTGTGGAGGAGGGGGCAGGAGGAGAGGGAGGTGCATGTGGTAGAAAGCGCCAATGCACTGGCATAGTATAACGAACTCTCTGAACAATCTCGACACTGGTCGTCGGGGTGTTTGACTTCTGTGCCTGGCACCGCACCGCCGATCGAAAGTCCAGGGGGACGTGGGGCGTTGGGGAATGCGACCTGGGCACTAAGCAGGTAATTGGGGGAAGATCACCCAGTAGAGCGTTTAGTTGGTGGATAGAAGATATCTTTGGTTCAAGTGCTCGAATATAACTGGGTTCCCTGAAGAGATCACTTTTAATTTGCAATTCAAACATGTTTCACAAATAAAAGTAAGCAAAACCTAAAGCTATTAAAAATCACGATTGATTTCAGTTTCTTAAACAGGTACACTCTTCTGAGTGTAAATATAAATACTAGTTATATTGCCCAGATTGGTTGTATCGTATTTAGCAAACCGGATGAAGCGTCAAGGTTTCCAGAGCATTCTTCTGGCCAAGCGATGAGCAGAATTCTACATTCTATGCGAATTCTTCGCATTGCCGATCTAAACCCACTGCCTCACTAATCGCCTGCCGATCAACTTGTCACCCTTCATTCTCGTCCAGCGATCAGCGAACCCCCTGAACTGCCTTGACTTCTCGTGATAATCATAATGATCGGAGTTCCAAGCACTCGACCTCAAAAGCCCCAAGGGTCTCTCGACCTCTCGCCTCTTCCTGCTTGGCCATAATCTAATCAGAAACCAGAAGCGCTAGGCTATCGATTTGCCACCTGATTCTATCCACAGCTCCACTTGGTTATACCTTTCAGGCGTGTTCTATGACCGCCAGATAGTACATTAAACTCCACTTCCTTGTGTTTGCAAGGGGAAGGGGAAGGGGGCACTGGCGCTCATCGCATCGCATCGCATTCATAAATTATCAGTCAGCAGGCGCAGAAAAAAAAAAAAGCGATACGAAAAAATTATGCTAAACACGTTTGAGGCGTATGTGCTGGTGCTCAAACAGGTTTCAAATTCCCCGACAAACCCCGAACCTCAGACCAATTTCGGGTCTTATGCGTACTCTCTTCGTCCAGGAACCCAGTTTCTTATTATACTCGTATACCCGTATATTCTTTTTGTCTCACTAATTATTATGCTAAGGCCAAAAAGCGCAAAAAGGGTTGCGAATTTCCGAAAGAAACGATAAGTGAGAAGTGAGAAATGAGAAATAAGAAGTAAGAGAAGACGCGGCGGCGAAGAACGCACAATTCTACAGAAGACAAGCGAAGTCTTCGGTTAATGGAGGTCATTCACTTTCGCACGAATTGTTTCTCCACTGGAGTCAAGTCCAAGTCCAAGTTTCATCTTACCCACCATATATCGCATAATCTTATTACGTTCCCAAATATACATCGGTTTATATATATACATTCTGTGCCTGTGCCTGACTTTTGATTTTCGTTGTTCTCGAGTTTGTTTTCTTTTCTTTTCGTATTTTTTTTTTATTTTTTTGTGTGTTTGTATGTTATTTTTATGGCTTTTCTGCACTTATTACCGACTGAGATATCAATCTGTGTGCGCGGTTTTTATGCCACGGTCTGCGGCAGCTGCCAGCCTATTGACCAAAAAGTGGTTTGATCAAATAATGTGGTCTGATCGGTTTCCTTTCGGCTCGATTCGATTTGGTCAAGTGGCGAAGTGGCGAAGGCTTAGCGCCCAAAGAAAAAAGATTCGTTGCAGAGAAAGGAAAGAGACTGAAAGGGTTTCTAAGTCGAGAACTTTCTGTCTGGGTTCTAAAGTTCTCATCCAAAACTGGACAAATCATATGGAACATATTAGAAATGTAAAGTCTTATTTCAGCACATAACATGATAAATTCATATCCTATATATAACTTTTATAAAATGAGTTGAGCTACTTAATGTTTCTTTTTTCTACCAATATTTTTCCTATCTTTAGACGGTTTATAAATGGCTAAACTACCATTTTTGCTTTGCAGTCATTCATAAATCATCGCTTAATATGAAATTCAACGCCATATTTGAACCCTCTGGTGGGCCATTAGGCATCCGTGTATCTCTGTTGCCAAGTGTCCAAGTATCTATTCCAATCAACTACCGTTCGAATCTATCTGTATATCGAATGCAAAGCCATAATTCAAGGCCTGTGCAAGTGCTTATTACCAGCGAGCCGACCAAGTGCAAATTGCCAATTAAACATCAGTAGTGGAAAATGCGGATAGATGGCAGAGAGATAGAGGTTGATTGGGAAAAGAAAAGAGAGATAGCCGGGGTTAAGGTTTTGTGTCTCTGGCATAATCGTAGAAAGCACGTGCGGCAATTACCAATTCTCGCAAAACATGGCCAAAAGTGCATTCAACTTGGCCAACTGTGCGCATGCGTGGCGCGCGTTAGAGTGAGAGGCCACGAGACAAGTCAATAAACTGCGCAGCTTATCAGACAAACTAAGCACGATCGGTGGAGGAGGGAGGGAGGAGGGGAGAAGGGGAGTGGGGCAGAACTAAAACTGCAGCTGCGGGGTGCGAATGCGGAGCTGTTGGCCTGGCTATTTTCCCACCAAAACAGGGCTTGAAGCTATAAAACGCTATAAGATATAAGCTTACAAAACCTTAAAAATAAACGAAATATTGTATGCCAAATATAGGATCTGAAAAATATAAAATATTTATTATGATTGATATTATTATGATATCATCAACTAAGCGCTGTAAACTCTCCTACTTTAAGTATGCCAATTGCAAAGATTGAAATAACCACATGCCATCGGAATCGCCATTAGACGCCTTAATAATTTGTAATAATATGAATAATATTCGAAAGTGCAACTTCACAGTTTGGCGGCATTACTGGAGTGCGAGTAACCCTCAATAACAGTTACAAAACTGTAAGCAGTCGTAAAGCCATTCCCCCGCCCACCCCGCTGCACTTTTCAGTTGGGTGTGTGCGTGCGTATCTGTGTGTGGAGTCAATGCACGCAACTAGGCATAGATACCAATGCGACTGCAACTGCAACTGCAACTGCGAATGCGAAAGCCACGGCGACCAGAGAAGAATGTGCAAGAAGAAATAAATTGCACACAAGACGTACGGTCGGCAAGGAGATAGGGGATGGGGAGTGCGAGAGGCGGTGGGGAGGGGAAAAGTGCATTGCACTGCCCGAAGGGTTAAAGACCCTCAATGAGCGATCCGCTGCGAGTGGAAAAATCCGAAGATCCACACACACACACAACGGCGGCGAAAATCTGTGCAGCGGGAAAGCAAAAGTGCAGCCTCCCCAGAGGAGAGAAGAAAAACAATGCCAACCGAAACGAACCTACATCAACATCGCTGGAAAGTGGCTGGCATGGGGGACAACCGGGGGGAATGGGGGGGGGGGCATGGGGAGCACCGGGGAGGGGATCGTGGCAATCTCAGCCTCGGTGCAGTGGCTTTGAACTTCACACAGATTCAGCTCTCTCTTTCGCTCGCCGCACGCTCTATCTCTTTCCATGGCTCTCTTTTTCTACGCCAACGTCTGTGGTACCCTGTACCTATGGGGTAGTATGGTTTTGCCTTTGCCTTGTACCTTTTAAGGTAGAACATTGAGATGGTGCACTGGATGATACAAAGATGTATATTCTTTTTAAAAATTGCAATGTTTAATTCAAGTTTGTTTAGACGTAGGAACTAATTTCATCCAAATCCCACTTATGATGTTATAAGCCAGGTTATAAATAAAATCCTATTCCACTCAAATAATTTTAATGATGCAAAATCTTTCTAAAAACTTGTACCATGCTGTTGATCAGCATAAAATAAATATTGTGTTCATTTCTATAACTTTTTAGAGGGTACTTCAAACGTCTATGCCTTTGCTCCAATTTTCCCAGTCTTGCTGGTGGGTCTATGTAACTATCGATGTGGCCTGCTTTGTGTGTGTGTGTGTGTGTGTCGGTTTTATATTTTTTTTCAATGTCGAGTTCACTTTTTAAAGCCGGGCATGAGCGCGTTGCTATTGGGATAGATCATTGAACGTTCAATGCGCCTTGATTGAAGCGAGTCGAGGTTCGAGTTCGAGTTTGAGTTGAGTTGAGTTGAGTGATCATCGGATGGATCGCTGAAGTGGAGGCGTCTGGCCCAAGGCACTTTTGATTAATTTCCACTGCACCCCGCCCTGCGCCGATAAGGCAATGCGTTTCCTGCCCTTGCATGTCGGCAGGCAATAACAATGGGAAGTGGAAAATGGGGAAAAGCTGAGGCCAGGCGAGGCGGCATTAGAAAACCACCGAAAAGAACCGACTCGAATCTCTCAAGAAGCAGATAAACCACAAGCAGCCGCAGAAGACGAGGTCTAGAAACGAGTTCAAGTACAATCCCAGAACCAGAAAAGAACCGAGAGGGAGTGGAAAAATGTATACAGGATTTAATGGGGAAATGGAAAATGCTGTGGAGCATCGAGCTGTGGAGCATTTTCTGGAAAATTCCTTAAAGCGGCAACCAGGAAATCCAAACAGATCGGGCTAAATGGAAAATACGAGTTAGTGCTGGTTGACATTTCATTTTTATTCGATTTAAGTAAACGCAAATTTTAGATATCTGCCAAGTACATTTTGAATATTATTGAATATAACATTTTCTCCACTTCTATATACTACAAAGCTTGACCTCTCGACCTTCCCCTTAGCATTCGTGAACTTTTCACAGCGCATGGAAATTTTGCAAGTCTAAACACATATCGTTCCTTTGATATTTTTTGGCACTCGGCTCCAATTGTTTATGCAGCAAACAAAAACTAATAACTATTGCTCGGTTCGTGCAAACAAGAGGAAGTGGCAGTGGAAATGGAGGAAAGCAGTTCAACAAACTGAGACCAGGCCATGGTCAAGATGTGGCTATATTATTTAGAATTTGGCAGTTCCCAACCCGCGATAAAGACACATAGAACACCACACCAGCATGGGCAAAAATGCTGACGACCTTGGGTAATAAAAAGCGTGGGCAGGGAAAGCATTGCATAGATTATGTAACTGTACCCGAACTATCAGCTGTCGTGGACCTTGAAAACCCTTATCGAATCTTCACCTTTTGCGAAAACTACGAAAATACTGCGAGTCCGGAATAAATAGAAATCAACTGCTGATAAGCACACCTGTTCACCCGCTGCCCCCCCCCTTGCCACCCACACACTGTTACTTGTTCTATTAGCTATTTTTATCAGGAACAACATGGGCAACATATATGGTTATGAGTCCATAAGTTTAATTTTCAAGTATAGCCTTCTATTATTATTCATTATGTATTTCCATACATACGCTCAACATTTTTAAGGATTTTAACACTTTCTTTTAATTTTAAAAAACAAAGAAACATATATAATAAATAAACGCCATATAGGCAAGGTACCCTCCTTGTAAAGGGTATTCGGAAAAGTGACGCGGAGGAACAAAGCGCAGAGAAAGAGACGCAGATAGAGGGTGCAAGAGAGACGGACATATAGGAACAGAGATAAGAGCACTCTGGGCCGAGGAATTTGTGCTGCTGACCTTCATTTCGGTTTCGAAGCTGATAACAAAGACTCACCGATAAGAGACTAACTGTCACTGCTTCGCCATTAGTGTGTGTGAGGGTTTATTATTATTATTATTATTTAAGTTTGCTCGCTGGTTACGTCGATAAGGCGCATGTTGTTCCACTGTACTCGTAATTCTCACACACACACGGCCTGATTAGTGACCATTATGGCATAGGCTCAGCCCCAAAAATATTACGTATTGCAGTGTATATCACTTTTACACGTGGGCGAGGAACTTAAGGGGTTTGTACTGTACTTACAGGGGCTAATGGGAGTTACCTGATAATCGAAGAGGAAACTGTCTGGGATATGTTACGTGGAACCCTGCGATAAGATTTCGTATTATTGCACTATATTTGTGAAGAGCCTTGGGAGAAATGTATAATCCCAACCATTAATTGCATATCTATACAAACAAACTTAAATTATATAAACTTTATTTTACTTTCAACTTTTGTCGTAATTGAGCTACTTAGATACTTTTGCTGTGTAGTAGCAAATCAGATATTTTTGCCAGTCCATTTCTGCCGCCAATTTCGATCGCGATAGGGTTAGGATCCCTTGTTGCCTCCACTGGGGGCAACCTTCAGAATACATATCATGCATACATTCGGATCGTTCTTGTACCCATCGCCCCTTCGCCATGACATCATGAACGGGCCCAAAAAGAATGCGTAATCAACGACACAATCCTACCAGAACAACAGTGCCGGAAAAAAGAAGCCACGCAAAAAAATTAAATTGCTCGAGTACGAAAAATCACTATGAAAAAATTCGGCAGAGCTGAAACGAAAAAAAAAAGGGAAAAAACAACAATACACAGACGGAATACACACATTTTCAATGCGTAAGCCGCAAAATGGTTGGCCTTCAAATTGACCGAGTTCATGAACGCGGACGGACGGATAGACGGACGGACTCACGCACCTTCTCATTGTGCGTTAATTATATAGATACAGATACTCAAACACATAGATAAACCAAAGAGCGATAGACGGATAGACGGTTAGATAGACAGACAGAATGGTGAGTTACGCAATTCGAAACTGGTTTCGGAGTTCTGAAATCTACTTGCCCAAATTGTTAACAACTTATCGGGGAAGTTTCTTTTTTATTTATTTTTTTTTATCGTATTTACTTTACCCCCGCAATGGCGAACTCGAGTTTTTTTTTTTGGCAAATTAAATCCAGCGACAAAGTGCACAAGGAAACATTTATAAAAGAGTCGTTCAACTTGATCAGGGGAGCTCGTATCACAGTAGCATGAAAGCCTTCAACCTCTCCGTCAACCGATTAACAGTTGTCAATGATTATCGTGCTCGTAGCACAATAAAATAAGTAAAATAATATAAATTTGATGCCGCACACACTGATCCATTTCTCTTTCATGTGCGTGCGTCCCTCATTCTCAATTTATCGGTCAATTGTACGCCGTACGCCGTTCGCCGGAGAGTTGAAGGCGAGTTTTGCATCAGGGACACTTCTTTATCGGAGTACTTTGATCCAGCTGTCGTGACTAAGTGACTAAGTAACAGCCAGCCAGGCCTCATATACCATACACCATACTGATACTGATAAACTGACTGAAATTCGCAACATAAAACGGGAGAGCGACGAGATACAACTCGGAATGGGGATGGGGGTGGGGATTGATGGGGCGAGATGGGATGGTTGAGAAAGCCAATGACATTTCCAAGGAGTTCACTCGCCCCACGATCGCGAGCAGTGATCGCGGGCCAGATCATGACATGGCGAAACTCTCTGGAAATTGGCAGAAAAAATGTAGTCATTAGAAACGTGGTCAGGTTGTTGGTTCGAATGATGTATCTCTTAAAAACCCCAGTGCTTTCTCGTTAAAAGATGGAATTTTCCAATACCTATTACAGATAAGCCATGAAACATTAAGAACGTAATATTCAAATAAGAGAGAGGGCCTGTCCCCTTTGCCTTTAGACGAAAATGTAAATTCAGTCAGTCGGGCATTCCCATGATGCTGATAAGAAAATATATAATACTCGTATATATTTCATACAACGCAGGCGTACTTCAGAGTCCCTTGAAGACTAATAAAAGAGAATAGCATCTCCCGAATATTGATAATAATACATTTTTTTCGGGAGAGTTTACCCTCATTGAACTTGACCCCCACTTGAACCCCTGGCTGGGGATCTGAACTCCTCGGAGGTTCCACTTTCGTTTTGTCTGCTCGTTTATATACTATACTGCATACATATATACCATCGCATCTCCAGACTCGAACTCGCGGATCCGGGGACTTGACTCTTGAGCTGCCTTGGACTGTTGTCATTATTGAAATTGCATTAATAAGGAAGTTCAATGTTTATTTTTGTTTGGGTCTGGCGGCTGAAGGAAAATGTGCTTTTGTTGTTATTATTATAATACATATGCCGCTCGAGTCTCTGATTACGGAGTCCGGTGGCCGATCAACGTCAGCAAACCGATGTGAAAGTGATCGAAGAGCCGAGGGATAAAGGTAATTAGAGACCCGATTCAAGGGTGACGGAGGTGGGTGGTAATCCAAAAAAAGCATGATCCGCATTTGTACCATATACAGTCAATGGATGTTCTGTGCACCCAGTAGTTCTCAAACAATCTGCTCATTATCAAGATGGCAATTGAAGATAGCTAGAGATCGTCTTAGTATTACTTCCTCCCCTATGTACATATGTATATATAACTAGTGTTAGATGCATTGTCAATTGCGTTCAATAAACAGGGGTATTAACAGCTAATTTATCCAAAACAATTTCCACATTCCCACAAAAATACCCCCATAAAGATTGAGAAAATAGGAATGAATATCTTTCTGTTTTTGTTTGGAGGAAAACATGTCGTATTCCAAAAAGAAAAACAAAACCCTCCCGCCTGCCGAGGAAAATGTGTTAAATTTTCCCCCGCCGACAAATGTGCCGAAAAGTAGAAAAATTGAAATGAAAATGAAAATGGAAACAAGGAAAACTCAGTCAATGATTATTTTTGGAACGGACGAGTGAGATGGCGAGTGTCTAGCCTTGAATGGGTCAAATGTGGGGTGTGTGTTGTGTGTTGGAGGTGTTCGAGCAGGGAGGGGTTATCGGGGGGCCTCCTAATTCAACCACACGTGGCTCAACGATCCAGGAAATCAATTTAGCATTGACCTAGGCGAAGTTTATTCAGCATTCATCGGGGTTTATTGCCTTTTGGCCGTGTAAATATTTGATTTACATGTGTTCCGCCCAGTGTCAACGACTGAGTGTCAACGATCCTATGCGCGGATCCGAACTCTTCATTACTGTGAGTGATATAATTTTTAATTGCATGTAATTTCATAAATTTTCACTCCGTCGAAGTTTTATTGAACTCCATCCAAGGGGTTTTTCGGAGTGTGTGCGGGAGGGGTATGGTGAGCGGGTGAGGGGGTGGATTGGACTCTTTTTGGCTCTCCCCGCTCGAGCGACATGTGTTTCTCTCACAGCTGTTGTTCACCCTCACTGGCTCACACCACTACTATTGTGCGTTTATGCGGGGCCCCATTTCGTGAAATCACTTCATGGAGTGCTGGATAATGTACGCTCCTTTATCTAATCGCTCACTTACGAATTTTCCGCAGAAAGCGAACAATTTGGCAAAAAAATTTATGTTAAACTAATAACTAAGTAAGAGAGCATAAACATAACCATAACCATTCAAGAGCACAGAGCAAGTTCATGAACTGGTCTGTCCATAATCGCCGTATCTGTGGGATCGCGCGCTCCCGCTCGCACTCGCTGGGTGGATGACTGCACATGTTTCAAGTGCGAGAGAGAGTGCGACGCGGAGAGCGCCGACGTCGACGCTCGGCTGGCCGAAAAAACTGAACAAGATCCGCCGCGAATGTTGATTTTCCTTTCATTGAC
Source organism: Drosophila santomea (assembly GCF_016746245.2). Taxonomy (NCBI): domain Eukaryota; kingdom Metazoa; phylum Arthropoda; class Insecta; order Diptera; family Drosophilidae; genus Drosophila; species Drosophila santomea. The sequence goes on from NC_053018.2 coordinate 16,241,769, forward strand.
TAACTGCCACTCGCAGCGCGCAGATCGTCGGCTCCGCTTGTTCCGTTCCGTTTCGTTTGCCTCGCTTCGTTTCGTTTCGTTTTGATTCGTTTCGTTCGATCTACTTTGAGTCGCGAGTTTTTAGCAGTGTAGTGAGTGCCCCTTGGAAAAGGATAACCCATAAAGTGATTCCAATAGTTTTTAACAGTGTGAATAAAACATGTAAACTTGGCCCAAATAGAGCTTGAAAAAAGATACAAAGATACAAAGCTTCAATGCGAAGGATAAAATAATATCTTACCAGTGCTTGAAAAACCAAAACTATGCCTAAGGCTGGAAATTTCAATTGAAAAATTTGCCAGAAATATTCCAAAAATATATTGCCCCTGAAAAGTGTTGCTAAAACGCCCCCAAGCAAGCAAAATGTTAATGTCCGCGGACAGTTCGGATAGCGCCAAGACTTCAGTGATCTGCAGCACAGTAAGTGCCAGCATGCTCGCACCACCGGCTCCAGAGCAGCCCAGCACCACAGCACCACCCATTTTGGGCGTCACAGGTCGTTCTCACCTGGAAAATGCCCTGAAACTGCCGCCAAACACCAGCGTTTCGGCGTACTACCAGCACAACAGCAAACTGGGCATGGCCCAGAGTTACAGTCCGGAATTCAGGAGCCTGGTAGCACCTGTCACAGATCTGGATACTGTGCCACCCACAGGTGTGACCATGGCCAGTTCTTCGAATTCTCCCAACTCCTCCGTCAAGCTGCCCCACAGCGGCGTGATCTTTGTCAGCAAATCGAGTGCCGTCAGCACCACCGATGGTTCCCCTGTAGTGGTGCAGCAGCAGCAGCAGCAGCAAGCACAGCAGCAGCAAATGCCTCAGCACTTTGAGTCCCTGCCCCACCACCACCCACAACAGGAACACCAGCAGCAGCAGCAGCAGCAACCACATCACCTGCAGCACCACCCACATCCGCATGCGATGTATCCGCACGGATATCCGCAGGCCAGTCTGCACCACCCGGGTGGCATTGCGGTGGTGCCGGCGGATTCGCGGCCCCAGACTCCGGAGTACATCAAGTCCTACCCAGTTATGGATACAACTGTGGCTAGTTCGGTGAAGGGGGAACCAGAACTCAACATAGGTGAGTTCTATGAGCTAGTAAAGTTAGGGATTACTGGATGTGTCTCAGGATATCAATTAAAGTTAGGAAGAAATGCATTTTAACTTATTTGAATCAGAATCCAATCAGAAACCCGTATTGATCTCGTTAAGTAAAGCACTCTATGCTTGGCTTCCGTTTGGCCGGAACGAGAAACCTTGAAAACCAGAAGTATGCAAACCATAAAACGCCGGTATACATACTATATCTAATAAAAAATGAAGTATATTCGACCGGACCGAAAAAGAGAGAAAATCCGATCTCTTGTTTACCGATCTGATTCGATTTTGACCTTCCCCCGCCAATTAGCATTTGGAATATTAGCCTGCCAAGGCGGAAATTTGCGAGGTGGCGCCCGATCAAATTACTGTGACGTCACACATGTCCAGCAATCGTGCGACCATCATTATCAACGTAATTATCTATATCAGTGCGTTGATCGCCGTTTAGTCGAGTCAGTTTTAGTCACCAAGGTCGTTCCGCATCCGAAATCATTTACTGTTTAAGCACCGAGTTCAAGTAAGTTCAATTAACTTGAGCGCTCGCCATCGGGTTTTCTCACTTTATTTATTTATTATTTTTTTTTATTTTGTTTCACCGAAATTATAACTGTAGTGGCAATGTCAGGCTTTTGTTTTATGACTAAAGGAAGTTAATGCACTTATGAGCAACCGGTTCAAGTCCGCATAGAGATTCGAGTCAATATATCGAGTCAAGGTAGTTCTTCCTATAGAGGGCATCGCATCGATTGTCGTATAATCTTTTTTAATGGAAATCGAAAAAAGTAGACGGGTATTATTTGAGGTCTTGGGGTTAGGAGATCCCAAGGTGTTGAAGGCCATGGAAGAAATGGGTATGCTTCTTATACGAATTATGGTATTTCATATGGCTCCTAATCATATATATAAAAATGTAAATATTTTGGGATTTTGAGACTTAAACATAATGATTTTATAACATACATAAGAGTCCCAATAAATGTGGGATATCCATATTCACGGCTTAAGCCGCAACACGCCTCGAATAAATTGAATTTCACACTTACTAGCAGGAGAGTCAAGCCGAAAGTGAAAACCAAAACGATATTTATATGTGTCTCGATTATGTCTCCAATTTCCAATCCCCCACCATTGCTCACCCACTGCCGTTGCCATTATTTGCTTTACTTAGCAAAAGTGTGTGTTTTCCCCATGCCACCGATATTTATTTATTTATGCGTTTGTGTGTTGGCATTGCATTTCACTAAGTGAAAAACTGGGCGAAAGAGATGGCGCGATGACAAAGTCGGTTTCCAAGTTCATTGCTACCCTGTGGATCGCGGATCGTTGGATAGCTGGATCGTTGGATCGTTGGATCGCTAAATCGGTGGATTTCTTTTCGCATTCGCAAATGAATTAGTTGGTGTTTTTGCTCGCTTTTGGCCGGGTCGATGTGCATCCGCTTGCCAAGTTTCGCGTTTCAATTGCAGCCAAACGAAAGTGAAAAGCCAACTGCAGCTTGACTTGGCCAAAGTCAGAGCCAAATTCACTTTTCACCGCGGCGACTGCGCATGCGCGGCCAATTTACGGGCAAAAAAAAAATAAAAAAAAAAGAAAATGAAAAAAATAAATACAAAACCGGGTCTAAGTCTCTTTGACATTTTTACATAGCAGCGGGTTAATGACTCCACTGTGCCACCACCACCCCCCGCGCCCCCTGCGCCCCTTTCGAATGTCGGTGAAAGTCAAGCTGCAACGCTACAATTGTCCAAAAGAAAAGTTCGCCTTGCCGCAATTTATTTGTCTTGTGCTTCATTTTTTTCGTACTTCGCTTTTCGCAGGCGCTTTTCGAATATCGTAGGCGGCTCTTGAACTTTTGCTCACTTGGAAAGTTTAGTCTATGCGATTTTTATTTGTATGTTTATTTTTATTTGTATTATTTTATTTGATTTTCATTTTCATTTGATTTTCGGTCCGATCGTGTTTATTTTTATTGGCACAATTATTTGTGCATTTTAGAAATTTATTAAGCGGCCAAAGACCTGAAAGTGAAAACCATCCGCAAATCGAAAGTAACGAATTTTGTGTTTCTTATTGCAATTTATTTGTGGGCCAATAAATTTGTTTGCCCATTTTTATTGGACTTTTACTTTTGGCTAATTGGTGTGGACATTTAGGATGAAATTTTTAAAGGTTTTGTTTACGTTTAATATAACAATTTTAAATACTTTCATTTTGAAGTAAATGTTCCCACGCCTTCGATCAGTAACCCCGAAAAGTTCAATAAATTCACGAAGTACAAGGCACTGGAAAGCAAAACAAGCACGCAGATCAATGCACTCGGCGCAAGGCATTTTTCAAAAAATTCTGTTTCATTGGGAGGTCATTAATTCCCAGTCCCGCCAAAAACAAAAAAATACAGAAAATATCTCATTGCATAATAGCAATTTAAGGCGGCAGTTGTTAATTCAATGAGCTGCCAGCGAAGGTGACTAAAAACGCGCCCACTTTACAAGGTGTATCACTCTTTTTGGGCTGACCTCAGTGGCGTTTTTTGAACTTGACGAAAAAGTTGAATAAAATTTTTTTTTTATTCTCGACTTGATTGAACGATACATTGAACTGGCGCTAAAATAAGGCAACTGAAACGCCGAAACACCGAAAAACCTGTCCGTACATTTCCGCATTGAAGTTTGTGGGCAGAGCGAGAACGCTTCTCTCGCCCCCTCTCGCTTCCTCCTGCACGCGCAAAACTTTTATTGATTGAGCGCGAAAGAGAGCGAACGAGAGCGGCAAAAATTTCAATGTCAAATTTTAATTTAGTAGTTTTTTTTTTCTGTGTTACCCACACAGACACAGAAACAGAACATTGGCAATATGGCAATATCTCTCGCGCTCTATCTTCTGCGATCCTGCCTCTCGCTCTCTCTTGTGCTAATAAATATTTTGAGTAGTCGAAAATTTGACTGTGAGTGTGTGCGCTTTTTTGTGGGGTGTGTGTTTTTTTGTGAGGGGAGCTGCCATTTGTTTGGCTTATTTCTAGCATTTCGCTGATAGTGCCCGTTCCACATCTTCGCAGGCAGACACCCCCCCGCCCCTTGCCGCATCTGTGTGCGTGTGGAGTGAATGAAACTTTCAAGGTCGCCTGCGTGCATTGGTGTGCGTGTGAGCAGTGCGTATTAGATAATTCCCATGGATTTGGCAGTCTGATTATTTAGTTAGCTAGAATTCCGCAGATCGCCGATTTTTAATAAAAATAAGCAATTGTTTAGGTTTTTAAGCATATTTTAAATGTTATTAAAATTCTTGTTTGTCTGAATCACACAGTTTAAATCATATGTGGACAATAAAAACTATAAAATTCAACTTTTATGTACTTCATATTCCTCTGAATCACTACAAAGAAAAGCTCGACTAGAACACATGCCTTAATCATAGGGAACTATCAACTATTGCCTTCCTCATATGGGTTATTCTTACGCCGAAAAAACAGAATAATAATATTTATCAGGCATTACACGTGTCGCCGATTAGCGAATGCGAATGCCAACCAACCAACCAAACACTCACTCAAAGTTCCCAAGGCGATGAGACAGCGATAGAGGAGGAGAAAGAGAGGGTCAGAGGGGCCAGGAACGAGACAGCGATAGGGAGGAGAACTGACCTTGCTGCCTTTGTTTACAGAACAGAGAATTTTGGTAATCCGTGAGCGAATCTATTACGAATGCAAGTTCTTGCCAAAAAAGAACTAAAATTTATATAAATCACAATGTGCCAATGACGTAAGCCAAGCGATTCTGAATTCAAATGGGTTCCGAATTAGGAAAAAAACACAGAAACACAGACAGAGTCCGAGGGAGATAGGAACAGTACGTGGCATTCTTTATTCTCTTAACGCCCGCAATGAATTATTTTTAAATGTGTGCCACGAAATTCCCCAAAAAAGATAAAACAATCCCCGAAATACAAAAACAATCATCACAAAGGAAGTCCGAACACAAGCACAATATTTTATTAAATAAAGACAAAATGTGGGATGGTTCTTTTCAAGTTCAAATAAACATGCCAGCTGTGATTGTTTTTCACCCTTTTTAGCTTTCCTCTGCGATAAGAACTTCAATTGCGGCTGCTTGTCCTACAGATAGTTTTGTATCTTTATCTATACGGAAGACACGGGCTTATGAATGAGATGTTTTCGTGTTTTGCTTCCTATTTGAGTGACTAGCAGATACGACGAAGTGGTAAATGATCAAAAACAATTAGAGTTTAAATATCTTTTGGATTTTATTTGATCATAGAATTACAGACCCCTTCATGTGCAGGTTAATTAGTTGGCAAACATAAATGTAGACCACCACGCATCTGCACTCTTTGTTGAACGCAAATGTATCTGCTATCAGCATGCAGCGATCTTTCGGTCTGGAAACTTGAGGCAAACTCAGTCAGTGGCGTGCCAGAGATCAGTGCAACACGCAACCCCTTTCCTTTTTTCCTCCTCGCAGCCTGTTTTTTGTTGTGGCTACACGATGCAAAAGTGCAACGATCTGCACAGCGAAATGTCAGTGAACTTGTCGGCATTGCAGCCGTGTAGATGCTGGTTGTGTGTGTGTGTGTATGAGTGTGGCACAGAAATAGCAAAACGCAAGTAACAGATACAGATACAAGTTGCTCATGATCGTGATCATGATCATGACGATGATGGCCATGGCAGCGTGAAGATCAGGAGCATTGTTTGCCATTTACAATTGTTTACAAAGCGTGGCGCGTCTGATTGCTAGAGAAAAAGAGGAAGTACTAAAGAACAAAATGAGATACAAACGAGAGAGAGAGAGAGGGAGATATTCTACTGGCGAGAGAAAGACTTTCTTTGGAGCTTCCTCAACATGAAGAAGGAACCAAAACAAAACCTGTTTAAAGAAAGTCTTTCTCTCGGCCGCCAGAACTTGTTTCCGCCCAAAAGAAAGTTTTTCTCCGCCGCTCATTCTCTGGTGCTCTTGTGCTCTCTCTTGTTTACTTTCTTCTGGTCTGATCGCCTGTTTCCTTTCTTGTTTACCTGGCGCGCCGGTGAAAGTTACGTAACATTTCTCTGGCCAAGAACGGGCTCAAGTTCAGCAACAAGTTTTCGTCGTCTCGCCCATTTCGTTTTGCTGCTTTCTTCGTCTTGGCATTGGCATTGCCTCGTCTTTATTTGAAGAAAGTATTACGTACACTTTCTTCTGGTTGTTTATGGTGTGCTATTATAAAATGGAAGTGATAATGAAAGTTGTTGAATGTTTATCTCCCAAGGATAATACATTTATTCTCATTTTTTTTTGATTCTTTAAAACAGAACACTTACAGATACAATTAACAAATACAAAAAGATACTTTAAAAAAACATACCGTGTTCCCCTTTTATATATTCTGTGAAACTGTGAAATTCATTTTCCACCACAATTACCCCAGCATTACTCCACATTTCAGTATCTTTTATGCTATTTTCTGGGTATTAATCGCAAATTGCCATCTTTTCTTTGCAGAATTCGATGGCACCACAGTGCTGTGCCGCGTTTGCGGGGATAAGGCCTCCGGTTTCCATTACGGCGTGCATTCCTGCGAGGGTTGCAAGGTAAGTTCGCCAGAAATTTATCCTTTGATGTGGGAACAGAGGGGTTGTCTGCACCGGCGGGGGTGGCAATTCAAAAGTGTGCTCGCCACGTGCAACTTGATGCCCAACCACCAAACTTCGGCTCTGACATTGAACTCGATTGACCTCCTTGGCGGGGAAAAAAGGGATCAGGAATTACGTACTCGCTGGCAGGGTTGTTTTTCTGCCAGCAACAGGCCCAATGCCCTTCACAAAAACCTGCGTCGTCTGGCGAATTGTCCTTGCATTAAATTGCGTCGCAATAAAATAAATCAAAATGTACAACAACACGGTCCTGGGCACAACAAATGAGACACAGAAAGTATAAAAAATAAAATAAAGCAACCACCAAACCAGAACGAAACCTTCAAAGCTGCTTTTGTGAGCGATTCTTTTCATTCTGCACTGCAAAATCAAATTGGCGATCAATGCAATGCGATGCTTATTGAATTTTAAGGATCCGACTTTCTTTTAATAGATACAAATTGGAGTTAAATAAAGTTTATTTTGTTTGATAAAATATAGCTAAGCGTAAAGCTAAGCTTAACCAAGTTAGAGTATAGAAGAATATAATTAAATATTTGGAATATTTTGTGCAGTGTTCTCCTTGGGCTCCTGCTGCTTTTAAAGCCTGCGTTGCCGCCCTTTGTCGTCTGTGACATTGAAAATGCCGGCCAGTTCATTCGCCCAAAGAGTTGCTGCTCTGGACAGAGTCCAGTGATCGTTCCAGTGATCGTTCCAGTGATTGTTCCCTTCATCCCAGAGATGAGTGTCTCGCATGCGGGCATCTCAATTGGGTCGAGCTGCTCTAGGGGATCGTGTCACGCGATCATCACTATATCCACTCTGCACAACCTTGGCAAAGTAGTTTGCCCTATTCCCTTATATTCGCCGGCACTCGGGGTTTCGCAAGCGAGTCGGGTTTAATGTCTCAATGACGTCCTTGAATTGGGTTAACAGCCAGCCGAGGTTCCTTCTCCTTCTCGTTCTCGTTCTCGCTCCCTCACTTCATCTACCGTCCCTTTCTGCACGTCTGGCCCTTGGCGGTCCTTGTATTTGCTTTTGCCTCGAAAGTTTAAACTGTCTGCGCGTCTGAAATTTCAAACGTTGCTAAAATATTACATTATCGGCACAGTGATCCCTCCGAAACCGACACTCTTAGAAGGAAGTCAAAGCTGTTAGGAAAATAGTTCAAATTAAATCAATTTTGTAGGAAAAAATTGTTAAGCTCGCTCTAGTTTTACTTACAAGAAACAAAAATACGTACTTTTTCTAATCTAAAACTCTATGGATTACGATTGTAGAATGTCCACTGTATGTCCACCTCGAGTGGATCTGCAAAGGAAGAGGCAGAGGTTCATTGACTTTGGACCAGTTTTTTCGGCCTTTCGAATTTCTTGGAACTTCTTTTGTTGTGTGCTAATTTATATGTTTATTATGTGAATGTAAATATGGTATGTATGCTTAACCGAATAGGTAGGCCTACGAATTTGTGTTTCCCTCGCGCATTTTTTGAAGTTCAAGGTTATCCCTCAGACGCCCTCTCGCTCCCTCCAGCTCACACGCATGTTGCCATCCCGCTCGCTCGCTGCCTTTGAGGAAGCCAGTTTAGCGCATTGCTCATACGCCGCGTGGTGCGTCGGCTTGATTTTGTCTGATATTTCCGCCCCGTCCATTTGTGGCTTGTGGATTTGAGACTTGTGTGCCTACCTGATCTGCGCGGTGGACCTTCGTCTTGTCTATTGACCTCTATTTCAGAGACAGATTCTTGGATTTCGTGTTTTCCTTTTTGTTTTAGAGCTTTTTGCGTTTTGAGCTTGACGAATGACTTCATTCGTTGCCAACTGACTCATTTGGCGACCTGGCAACTGAAACTCTATTTGGAACTCGTTTGTTCTTGGTCGTATTTTATACAATAGTTTTGGAGCCGCTTAAGGGTTCTACGCGCTGATCAATTATGGCGGAAAAGGTTTGACAAAGAGCATGTTGTATATTTATAGGTTTCTTTCAAGGTGAGAACTACAACTTTAGCGTTCCATTAACTTTCAAACAATATTTCCATCATTGCATTTTTATGATATATATTGCTAATTGGAGAGAAAAACTTATTAAAAGACTTATCGGTTGATAGGTATACACTTCCCTGTAGCTCGACACTTTGTGGCAGACAGTAACAATACACAAACCCTCTTCTAGAAAAGATACGAAAATGGGTAACACGACTCACACCTCTTCTGAGCCCACTCCATTATCCTTGGCCAACTAGTTTCACACTTTGGTTGCCTGCTGCCTTAATGACCCAATTCCCGATTTCGTAACTAAAAAAATAATAGAGGGCAGGTGATATTATTTATATTTTTTTGAGGGACCACGACGAAGGAGCGTGCGAAGAGGAATAGTCAAATGGATGTTAATTTTCAATAAAATGCCGGGGGACTTTTTGTCGTGGTGGTCAGCTTTCTTTATTTCTGATTCTGGGCCTATTATCTAACTTGTTTGTTATTCCTTCCACATTATTTAGCATATTTATTTATTTACCCACACTCAGGCATACAATTTTGTATGTTATTTTTTCCTTTTTCTTTATTTTTTTTCCCATTTTTTTGCTGCCTTTGGCTGTGGCTCTCGTTTTATTTTTCTGTTTCCATTTCGCCTCGGCGGTTGTTGTGTATGCTTCGTGTAGTTTTTCGTGCGAGTATCTGTGTGAGTGGCGCTGCAGCTGTGTGCGTGCAGCAAATGTGAATGAACTCGTTCAATGTCAAAGCAGAAACAGAAGCAGCGTACGCAGCATAGGCCACGCGAAAGCAGCGGAGGGAGAGGCGGAGAAAGAAGAGAGCATTACTCTCGCGCTCTCTCTCGTCGGATTTTCATTGCATTTAATCGAGATAGAGAGAGCGTAATAATCAGTAAATGTTTGGCATAGCAATTGTAGTATTATTATATTTATATGTGGAGAGGCTTATTAGCCTCCTCCTTCTTCTCTACCCCCCTTTCTTACCCCCTCCACCGATGTTTCTAATTCTTCATAGACCCTAACCTGCACCAATTTCAGAGCACTCATCAGATAATGATTGTTGTATGAGCAAACACCAAATGCACTTGATAATCTCGAAGAAAGAAAGGCAAGAAGAAGGGAAGAAAAGCAAACTCCCCAAATAAACAGAAGACATTTCATTTGGATGGTCTTATCAGGGGAGAAAGATACTTTATACCCATATTCCGGTCATTCCCAAGATTTTATCACGGGAGACCTCAATTTTCATTCTCATTTGGCTTTCGAGGTTTTTCACTTGCCTGCACTTCAAATTGGGAAACCAAAAGGAAAAGCCAGGGAAAACAAGAGAGCGAGAGAGAGTGAGTAAGAGAGCGGTGATTCCGTTTCTGATTGTTGGGCTAGGACACACAGCACTCACACAGAGACACAAAGGTTAATGCTCTGAAATGCACTTGAACGACTGACTGCAGTCGCAGTCGACGATGGCAGCGACGCCGACAGCGACGCAGCGTTGCATGAAATCGTCTAGGCGTGTGTTCGTGTAAATGTGTGTGTGTGCGAGTGTGAGTGAGCACGAGGTGTGGCGAGGGTGAAAAAACGAAAAGGAAAGGAGGAGGAGAACGGGGACGGGGATGAGGAGTTGGGGTGGGAGGCGCTATTTATTCGTATTTAGGTTGCGCCTCTCCAGGGAAATTTCTAGAAAATGCATTTCCTTTTCGAATTGGTCTTAGATTGGATACAGCAACACAAAAATGTTTCTATTTCGAATTGTTAAAAGTTAACTTGACATGTTCATTTTACTCTAATTGGAACTAATATTTACCACAGTTTTTATTATCAAAATGTTGCTCTTATGTCTAAAAATGAAGTTTTTCATGTCAAAGACCCTAAGATAATGTAATAATTTCATTTGCACGCAAACAATACTATTTATTTATTGAAAATGCATTACTAGTGGATATGAACAATTTCTTCATTCGCTTTGCTTCCTTTTCAACCGCATAACTGTGCTAAAACGAAGCTCCAGATTTCCCGCACATTTCCACTTTACAACTATTGCAACCAACACTCGTGCAAAATGAACGATGCAAAAACACTCTCCCACTCTCTTTTTCGTTCTCGTTCTCTTTCGCTTACGCATCGCTAGTGACGTTTTGTGCTCCGCATTTCTGCCCACAAACAGTTCAATGCACCTTGCAGAAATTGGGTCAACAACCTCAGCCTATTTGGGTTACACGGCAGCTCAAAGACGGCGATTACATGTGCTAGATAGATAGTAGATATGTGCAAATGCAGTTATATTAGCGAAAAATAAACCTTAAATGATTGGTAAACACTTTAAAATAGCTCTCTTTAAAATAGGACATACTTAGCATAGTAAAGTTGAAGTATATTTCAGGGACTTATGGTTTTGCACTAAAGTCATTTTCATTGTCATTAAGATTAGGTATTTGTTTGAATCACTATCACCAAATTTTCGCAGCCAGATCATTTAAATAATTTACATTGCGCACTTATATACATTTTACATCTGTGTCTACACAAGCTATTGGCGCCATCTAGCGTCAGGTGTATACCTTACGATCGAGCTGTGCGCTTTTCAAGCACAAAAGTATGCAACGAAATATGCCAGATTGCTCGACTTGTAGCTGCGAGCTATTGAGAGTGCGCTGCCGAACGCAAAATTGTTTTTTGTTTTAAATAACAAATTAAAATTAATTTAGCAACACATTCTAGTTGAGAAAAATGAGTAAGCAAGCGAAAGGATTTGGGTCACATAAAAGCATTACAAAGCAATTCGAAATAGTTTTATGCAAGGCTGAGCAAAGTTCTTAAGAACAGCATTTCCCTCCGAAAATGTTGTGCAATTCGAAACAGCGATATAAAAAGCTGCCAAGAACACAGAGGCGCACTTAAAACAGCCATTAAAATGCAAATGACTAATTATTCGACTATTACTCGACTAGTGAATATGCTCAGCCAAGGCCAAATCGAATTCGTTTACTTGCTCCGGCGAATGAGTAATTAACGCTGAAATCAGAATCAAATGGCGAGCAAATTAATGCCGCTGCCACGCCCACCACTGCGGCCTTTGGGCTTTGGCCTTATCTGTTTGGGCAAAGAGAACGTGCAACTGCAACTGCCACTGCAACAGCAGCTGCAACTGCAACTCCACTACGAGCTGTGCTAAATGCAATTTTTGTGCTCCCTTCTGTTACGAGCGATAGTAAAATGCGAGGCGAGTGTGTGTTATGTGTGTGTTTGCTTGAGTGGCTGAGCAAACACAGATATACATATCTTTATATACATATATATATACCTGAACCACCCCCAAAAGTGGAGGACAGCAGCCACTTTTGCTGACCCAGTTAAAAGTCGTTCGCCCCGACTCTCGTGCCACGTGCCACGTGCCGCGCTTTTCGCCCGCCTCGAGTTCTTGGCAAAAGTCGCTGCTTTCACTCGAGGTTACTTACCCCTTTTTCGGTTTCGGTTTCGGGGGTGCTGTTTGGCTTGCGGCTCAGCTTGTTTCACTTTTCCACAGCTGCTGCTCCTTCTGTTGATGCCCCAAAATATTGTGTTTGTTTAGACTGGAATTTGTGGGCCCAAAGGAGCAGGACAGCTTGAAATGTTCAAGGATGGTCTCAGTTCTCAGTTTGCGACTAATTGAAAAGCTGAAATATTAGGCAGAAATATTCGGCAAATTATAACTCTTGCAAACAAATGAAACCCCCATAAATTATGTCACTTTCTTGTGCCTTAAGATTTCAGGCCATAAATGTCATAAGATTTATGTTGCTCTTCATTTTATAAACTAGGCACTCATTACATATTTTTTACTCACATTAATTTAAAAAACAAACTGTTCTATTTTCCCACACTCTGTGCAGAACTGCACTTTTGTTGCGTAATCGCTTGCCATCCGTTGTCACATTTGGCCAGCCTTTTTGTTTGGCTTGCTACATGTTGCACATGCACATGCACCACTAGCTGTTGCTTTCTCTTTCTCCGCTGCAATCTAGCTGGAAATTTCCCAGTTGGTTGGCAACATTCTAGAAAACTCTGTGTGGCACACACACAGAGGGGCAGAAGAACAGAACGTCAACGAACTTGCCACAAACGCAACGAGTTTTTCTGCAGCTTTGCTTTATTTTTGCTAGCTGTGTGAGCAATGAAAGTACCGCAACTCACAGAGCGCTGCGAAGAGAGAGAGAGAGAGAGAGAGAGACAGCGGAAGGGAGAGAGGGAGAAAGGCTGAGTAGTTGCAACAAAGTGCATTGACTCTGCTTTCTTTGCCAAGCCAAAACGTTGACGTCAGTCAGCCCGGGTTGAATGCACTTTTCGCGCGGAAAAACCCGCGCTAGCCGAGACGCGAACCCCGATCACATGTTGCAAGTGGCAAGTAGTGGCAGGTCTAGATGCTTGCTGCAACTGCAACACCGACGGCTAGCGGGTTCAATGCTCGACGGCTGCACCTTGGCTATAATTGTCTTATGTCATAAGTCAAAAATCCATCTGACATTTTGCCGTTGACAGTTTTATGTGGTTTCTGCGCGCTCCGTTTTCGCCTTGACTTGGCCAACAATTAAGAGCGCCTTATTTATGTGCTTATGTATGTGTTTATGTGTGTGTGTGAGGGGCGTGCCATCTTGGCCAGGATTGCTGGGCGTGGGAATGGCTCACGATTCGTTAATTGCCCGCCAAGGGAATCGTTCTTTTGGGCCGCAATTAAGTTTAAGGGAGCAGAGGATTGTTGCTACCACTTAATTTGCTTGTTTAATTGAACTTTTGGCATGGGAAATTCGGCGGCAAATGATTGGTATTTAAGTTTCGGGGTTGGGCTTATTTTAGTGGCAGGTAATTAACTATATAGAAGGTGGAATAAAGGTAAATCAAACCCTTCTACAAGATAGATACTTTAAACAGTAGGAGCAGCTTAGCCTAAGTAGCCTACCATTCAACATTTTTGCTTACCAATTTCTTCTTTCCTTTGCAGGTAAGCTTTTGATTTTGATCTTGATTCACTCCGCTCAATTCCCCCACTTTTCATTGTAAGTACCGCCTCGCAGAGGCCTTCAATTATCCCTAAAACAAAATGTTCGCCCTTCCTCCCCAACTAATTGATTTATGTGGCCGCCGTTTGAGTTTGAGTTTGAGGCGCGATAAGCAGCACGAAGCATGCCCCACAGCCAAGAGCCAACCTCCAATCTCCAACCTCCAGTTAAGCAATGCAATCCAATTCAATCCGAATCGGAATCCGCGGTAGTAACAATGCAAGTTGCTTGAGCACGCGAAGCGAATGGGGAATGAAGTTCGCAACGGTTTGTTGTTTGGTAGTCGAAAAAGAGCCACAAAGAAAATGAAAAACCTTGCAACTGGCCGGCAGGCGTTTAGCTTTAACTGATTTCGTTGCTGCCTCTTTTTCTTTTTTATTTTCTGGTTTTTTTTTTGTTTAATTTTTTCCGCCGCTTGTGTACTAACCTCGCACAAGCGGCCAAACGTTGCGCCGCAGCTCGTAATCCTTCTGGCTACCTGGCTACCTAACGGTTACTGTTACTGGCCGCGGTCAAAGACCGCTCCAACTGCCTCCCAGTAGCGCAGCTGCTGCCCTGCCTTCCCCACCCCTCACCCCACCTTAAGTGCCCCTTCCCACTCACTGTTTTGGCCAGGTTTTGATAGCAATGGTCATGCCACGCACGTTTCGCTGTGAGTTTCCAGTTGCCAGGCAGCCAAGGCCCACGGGCAGACCACAAAGTAGCCTGGGAAAGGGGGAAAGCTAGGGGGGGGTGGGAGGTTGTGGCACGAAATGAGCAATCAGTTAAGGAGTTAAGGAGGGCGGATCGAGAAGTTGTCGCGTGCACAAATACTTAGAGCTATAACAAGCTAAATAACAGTATTATTAGGTAATGATATGAATCATATATTCAAAGAAATAGGTACATTTGAAATTAAGAATGAATAATATATTCAAAGAAATAGGTACATTTGAAATTAATAGATGAACAAATATATAGTAGAAAATATAGTGGTCATAATTCAGATTTTTTTTAAGAAGAGCTAGATGTTCTTTGAAGTTCTTACTTACTCCCTAAGCTTATTCCTTCTATAAAAAAGTCCCAATATCTGTTTTATCCCCAAAAAATATTTAATTTATATGCCCATTATAGCAATTACACAACTTCCCAATAAAATATTTCCCATCTTCGCTGATTTATGATCAGTTTTAACCGCCCAAAATGACTTTTATTACGCCTCACTTCCACCACCTAAGTCCGCTTTTGTATTTTATTGAAAACTCTTGACTCCGACCCGTGGAAAATTGTGCGTAAAGTGCGTGACTAAGCCTATCTTTGCCGTTTGCCCGCTGGAAAAGT
The DNA here is from genome assembly GCF_016746245.2 of Drosophila santomea. NCBI lineage: Eukaryota > Metazoa > Arthropoda > Insecta > Diptera > Drosophilidae > Drosophila > Drosophila santomea. Next base: position 16,256,881 of record NC_053018.2, read on the forward strand.
GCTGGAGAGGTGGGGGGCGCTGAGGCCAAAACCCTCTCAGGCGTTAAACAACGTTTTGTTTTGGCCACAAATCTCAGGCACTCCACGCCGATTGCCGATTGCCGACTGCCGACTGCCGCATGTTGCATGATAATTATGCAACCCGGCTGTGTGCTGCAGGCCAAAAAACATCAGCAACGAGCCACGGGGCAACCCCGCCCCCTTGAACCACCTCGAATTTTCCATTTTCCCCCTCTACTCTCCTGATTTCGTAGTCGTTGCACGCGCTTTCGTTGCATGCGTGTGCACTGCAATCCCCGCCCCCCCGTGGGTTGGGGGCATGCCAAATGGCACTAACTCATTTCCGTCACAAATTCTATGAATATGTATGCATGTGTATGTGCAGTCGGCCCGCCCCTTTGGGTGCCACTATTTTTATGGCATTTAATGTGGAACAGGCTGTTTTGGCCTGGTCAACGCTGCGTATGAGTAATCTCATATTTGCCCTGCCCCGTATAGAATTTTAGCTCTTGCCTTGCTCATAATGTGTGGCTGGGCTGGCTTATAATTTCGCTGGCTTTACCGAGGCATCCGTATGCCACATATGTATGAGTAATATTATGTTTAGAGGCATACAATCAGAACTCGTGGCTCGGAAGGAAATCAAAGAGCCATAGAACTTTAAATAATTTATTGCTTTCCAATGCTATTTTTGGTTGGGAATAATATTTGTTGCATTTATTAACTGCAGCATATAGTATAATAATATAATAAGCTGTAGTCCTTTGTTTTGGAAAGTTCGTGCTGTTGTGCAATCATTAAAAAGCCATATTTTGGCTCATTATTTTTAAAGAGGCCCTATTGTCCTTACACACGATTATGTCATTCGGCGACGTTTGGCATTTTTCCCTGACTGTTTTTCCTTACTTGGAGACCCTTAAGGCTCGATTTGAAAACAACACCTTGCCTCATTTAATGGTGTCGTGCCGTGTCGTGTCGAATCGAATTGAATCGAATCGAATTGGAGTCGCCTCACGTCAGTCAGGGGCTGTTGTCATAACCTCAAACATGCAACAGACTGAACACAAAAAAATCATAGCCAAAATGTCAAGTCGAGTGGAGTGTTGCAGTTTGCAGAGCAGAATAAGATTAAGCCTGCTGTGGTAATTTATGTTGACTCTGAAAAAATCGAATGTAAGACAATTTGAGATGGATTTTTTTTTCGGTACTCCGGTACTCCGCGCTGTGCGAAACTCGTTCGGCAGCCTTCAGAAATCCGCAGCACGTACCTTGTTAGCCAGCCCGTACAATCACCTCAACAGAGTTGTCCAAAAGGCCCCCACATTCAGAGCCACCCCCCTTCCCCCTCGTGGAAATGGGAAAACGTGACTCGCTGCAATGGCGGACCGCAGTCAAGTAGATGGAATTGCATTTAATGGGCCCAAGCCTAAGCGAGCCACACTGAACCCCGTACCATGTCGATTCTGGCCAGGCACAGGCATTAAGATCGCGTTGTTCGCCTCCGCGCCGCTCTTTACAATTCAAATTGGAAAATCGCAATTGATTTCGCTGGGGCTTCGTCTGTTACGTTTGATATTTGAATTTCGAGCCGACACCAATCCATAGGCATTAGTTCGAAGAAAATTTGTATTTTTCGACAACAAATTGAAAAATCAAGCGGCGCTCTCAAGTGGGTGACACATGCAACGAGTCATTCAACTTGAGCCTGAGCGCAATTAATTCATTGAAGTCGTTGCGATGCGATGCAAACATATCAACAACATATCAAAGCACTCCAATTATTTGATTGACTCCATTAACTCGGCTTCCAGTTGAGTTATTAAGGTGTTTTAACAAATGAATGGGCGCACGAAACACTTAAGTCTTTAATTGTTCTTAAGAAATAAAGTTTATTCCAATTATGACTTGATTTGATTTTTGTGGGTTCTTTAAGAAGATATATCATATTCAGAAATTCCTAATCCCTTTTCTTCGCCAGACAATCGCATAACAATCAATTTGTCGGCTAACCCATTTTTTTTTGTAAAGCCCACAGAAATACTCCGCCAATAAGTTTGTGTCACTTGTTTTCTGGTTTTCCCTAGTTTTCCAACACGAATTTCATCTAATAATAAAAGTGGTCGAGTGCGAGTGCAGCGACAAATCGTTTTTCAAATGCCTAAAATTCGTGTTTCCGTCAGAGAGCTGTCAGAAAAAGTGCCAAAAAAAATGAAAAATAAATGAACAGAACGACGCGACGTTGTCAGGAATCCGCTTGAGAGGCGAAGACTATTTTTAATTGCTTTTAATTAACAGAACCTACAAAATTTTAAGTGACAAGCATAATAATTCTCGCTGCAAGTGTGCGTGCCAGTGTGTGTGCGAGTGTGTCATTAATGCAATTATTTCGACAGCACAAATGTGCCAGAAAAAAAGTGGCAAAAAGAGAAAAAAAAGGGGAAAAACGAGCGAAATGCAAAGGAGTCTTTTTTTCGGCAAATGCATTCGCATTTTCGCCTGTGTTGTGGGTCACACAGAACATCCGAAGTAGATAAGAAAACGGCTGCCAAGTAAAAGGCAGTCGCAAGAAAAGCCAGGGAAAACTCTGCGAAAGAGCGAGAGAGAAAGAGAGAGAGAGACGAATGCAAAATATGCCGCTATACCAAGTGCATTGAACTTTGGGGGGCGCCGTCGCCAGCGGAAAACTCTGCTGCCGCTCAAAAGCGACGACAAAACAGCGATGGAAAAACGACAACAGAACTGAACAGCACAGCACGGCAGAAAACAGCACAGAACTCAACTGAAAAGCCAAGCAAAGCAAAAGCACGGCAAAAGCACAGCAAAAGCAAGGCAAAAGCAACGAAGTCAAGCAAGTTCTAGTTGAGGCAGGCCACCAAAGAACGCAGAACTGAGACTGAGACTGAGACTGAGGAGGAGAACCCGGGCCCAGACCAAAAACAGAGCATGCATGTCATTATAGAAGTCTAGAAATATCGCTGGCACACTGGAAAAAATAATTGAAACAATAAGAATAGCAACAAGAAACTAATCTGAGCATACGAGCAGCGGCATGCTAAGCATAAAATATATATACAGTAGAAAATCATGTGGAGTAAGTTCATGAATGCAAAAGCAAAGTGATAGGTAATTAAACAAATTAGGAATATTCTTAGTATTTATTTATATATATAATATATTTATTTATGATAAGCAAAAGCTGGTTATTTGCAGAAAGATTCGTGGTCTTGAGCACACGATTCTTGCGGTGCATTTCTGTTTGAATGCCCACTGATTAGGCTTGAGGATTTACAGCTAATCTATATTTTAGAAATGTGCTCGTGGACGGGGGCGTACCCTAATCCAAGAACCATGCCCCCCCTCTCCCCTCACACCTCACCAAGCAAACCCGTTCCCCCCTCACTCCCCCCGCCTGCTCGTTTGCGGTGGGGTTTATTGAACCCGCCGAATTGGGTTAGCGTAGGTTAGCTTGGGTTAGGTTAGTTACTCGCCGCCTGCTGCGTTTTCGTATCTGTGTGCTGTAACTGTGCATCTGTGTGCGAATGCGCGCGTATCTGTGTGTGCAAGTGTGCAAGTGTGCAAGTGTGCGCGTGTGCTTGTTCTAAAATTGTGAAATGCGATAACGACCAACGCTGACTAACACCAAACGAGCGTATGGCATATGAAGTTGCTGCCGCAGCTCTCGTTGCTTTTGTGGGCTTTGATTTGCTTTAATTGCCCAAGGAATCGCGGGGATGTGGCAAAGAGTTTGGCTTGGAAATGGGCAGGTGAAGTGGAGCCAGCCTGTCGAGAGGGTTCCAGATCCAGTGCAGCTCGGCATCAGAGTTCCATGGCTAGGCACTTCTCTAGTTCTCTAGTTCTCTAGTTCTCTAGTTCTGTACTTCTGTAGGGTTCCGTGCGGAGTTCCAGTGGCTTCTCGCTTTTGATGGGAGTTGTGATAAGTGGCGGGGTCTCTATGATTGAGTACCTCAAATGGTGGAAATGGTGGAAATGGTGGAAATGGCTCGAGATGGTGCGGATAAGATTGCCCGTTGTTAATTGGGCTCTGTGTTTTTTTTTATTTCTAAAGATCCTAACTAGGCTAGTTGCATATGAACTCAGTTTAGCTTTGGATGAGCTGGGTTTGCTTGAATTGCATTTTCTTGTATTCAGTTTCGTTTAATTGGTAAAGACGCCGGGTTAGTTGGATGATTCTGGTAGTTTCTACGGACTCTAGCCTGGTTTTAGTGCCTTTAGATGAAGAGAGATCAAATTGAAATTCACTATCTAATCATTTATTCCTTATTGCCCTTGCTAAATACTTAGTAATACTTTAAATCGATTGACTCTAATGGTACATATGTTCTTCTTTTGTATTTCCAGGTATGTTCCACACTCCCTTTGAGCGATGTGTTCTCTGTTTAAGTATAAGTACAAGTCACCTGAGTAAGTTATTGAAATGGGAATGCATTCTTGGGATACCACCCACCTTAGATACCAACTGCAACGCACAAACAAGCGACCAAAAAGCCAAAAAAAAAACCAAAATGCAGACGAACGGACTCGAGCGATTAGTGCTCCTCCGTCGAGAGTGTGCGTGCGTATCTGTGTGTTGCCAAGCGCCTCGAGTGCGCCTGTGTGCGTGTGCCACACTCTTCTATGGGGCACAATGGTGAGCTGTATGTAGTAGAGTTGTTGCCATGCTCGTTGACTTCGTTGGCTGCAATTGCAATTGCGTAGAGAGGCTCTCCGCAGACACTCGAGGTTATTGAACGGCAGCGACCTCACTTTGCATCGCACTCACATTAAGACACATGTCCACACACAAACACACACACACAACACACACATAGGCAAGCACTGTGCACTGCAACACACATTAGATTGCTGGGCAATTTTCTTGTTGCTCTTGTCGGGCAAACGCAATTTATAAATTAATCAAATAAATTATTGCCATTGGACAAGCGCTGTCAGCGCTTTTGCCTGTGATAATCTTGTTGGCCACATTTCGTATTTCGGTTCTCGAAAACTTTGGAAAACTTGGCCATCTCGCCCACTTGTAAAGCGATTGTGTGGTTCGGACTTGGGTCTAGAAGTAGACTGGTTAAGGTGTACTTATGTACATACAAGTATTTGGCTAAAAACAATCAAGTTATTATTGCTCAACCAGTTGGACAAATGTACAGGCGCCGTCTGAACTTTCAAATCCAAACTCATATTCCTAAAATGAAATATTTCCTAAATATTATATTCATCTTATGCAGCCATTGCAATATTTCCTAATAAAGTCAGTTGGCCATTGTATTTGAAACCCAAATTTTTTAGTGAACCGGGCGAATTTGATTAATTCCATATAATTTGCTGAGACACCGAAATCTCATCGATAAAGATCGAATCTCGATGAACGGCTGTGCGGCAAAAATTACTATATTCCCAACTGCCTAGAACTCTGAACTCAATATTTCAATTATAGACCGTAATCAACTCGGGCCACGCCCACTTCCTGCAGTGAGAATTTGGTTTTTGCATTTTTGCATCGGCGGCGGCAGTCTCTCACATATATGACTCAATATTGAAAATAATTTGCAATGACTTTTGTCATAAATTGTTCAAAGCTGTTGCATAATCCAAGTCAAAGCTGCAGCTGTGCGCTCGTGCACATAGAGAAAGAACTAACCACTTTTATAGCTGACCTCATTAAATTAAAGTAAATAAATTACAATTTCAAGTTCAATTGTAGTTCAATTCATAGACTTTATTTTGGCTATTTAAAATTAAATAAATTATGTTTGGCGTATTATTATTAGTTTTATTGATTTGTACGATGTAGACAAAAGTTATTAGCTGATGCTATACATTTTCTTTATAAATGTTATGCCAATATTTTCTCCAAGTGGAGGCATTTAAAGCGCCCACTTAGCCGAGTGAGATGGCGATAGTGATCTCAATGCGTTGCAACTGAAACAAAATCAAAACACACTCGAAAAAAAAAGAAAGAGAACGACGCACGCCCAAATACAGCACGTGAGCTTACGTTTTGGCTGGTTTTGATCATTTTTGGAAGCCTGGATTTCGGGTGAGTCATTAAAAGAGCCGCCAAACGGCGGTGAAGAATTTATATGACAGCGCAGGCAGCCGAAAAAGGCGAAAACAATGATTGAAATTACATTAATACCGGCCATTAAAGGAACCAGAAAGAGACGGGGCGTGAGTGGGAGTGCGAGTGGGACGCAAGAGTGGGCAACAGGGACGGGTAGAATCAGGGGCTTCAGCTTTAGCTTTGGCTTCGGCTTCAGCTTTGACTTCAGCTTCAGCTTCGACTTCGTTCAGAGTTCAGTGCACTTTTGGTCAGCTTGAGGCCGTCATCACCTGATAGCCCCGTCTCTCTCAGCCAGCCTAGCCCCGTCTCTTTCGCGCTCTGCCAAATGGCAACGACCTGCGCAGAACTGCAGTTAGATTCGCACTGCTGCTGCAGCTGCTGTTGCAGTCGCACGCAAAAGACCTTGCCTCTCTCTTTTTTTTCGTGGGTCTCCGAAACGGGTTTCATGCCCCATGTGCGAGTGTTTGTTTGGTCAACTGTTTTAATATTTGCCGCAATTGCCTGACTTGTCTTGGATTAGATTTGAGCTCTTTGGCATTATTATTTGTCTATTTTTTTGTTGGATATTTTTTTATTTTTCTATTTTTCTATTTTTGTGTATATGTATATGATTACCTTTGTTTGCCTGCCACCAGACCCAAATAACAATCGCGCAATAATGCTATATAATTGTTTTGAGCGCCGAAAAGTGTTTCCACTTGCGTCAATTGCAGAACAACTTGGCCCCAAATGAGTGGGTAATGAGGGAACTTTGATGGGGTACATTTAAATTCATTTTGCTAAACAAAATGCTTAATAATGCTGTCGCTCAGAAGTAATCAAAGTAATCATCACACCTTCTAATTCATTTCAATGAGTGACTTTTAAACTCTTCACAATAATAGCAAATATAGAATGATATTTTGTAGCAGAACTACAAAGTTAAACTGAAAAGATTTATCTTCACAATGTGAAAATTGATGTTCATATACAAAGGTGAATAATCATGATTTCGCAACCTCATAACTCCATATGTACATATGTATGTACATTAGCAACCATGGTATCCCAGACTCGACACCTCCGCCGAGCAAAATTGAATTGAAGCTTAACCAGGCGTGTTCTAGTGCTTAGAGCTTATCTATCGATGGATCGGATCAAAGGCCAAACCACACAAAAGTAATTGCAAAATAATTGCGGCGAGTTCATTGAACTGCTCGCACTCGCCGTCCCTCTCGCACACCGTGACGCACGTCTGAATACATACATACATGGATGGGAGACAAGTACCGAAAAAATAACAAGTAGTGAGAAAAAACTACAGAACTAGCCGCGGCAAAAGCGGGAAATGTGTGGTTATAAATATTCGAATATATAGATATGAGAAGCAGCGAATGTGGAGCACCGATGCCCGAAACTTATTTAACAAAAGATGCAGAGATGATGAGTTGGGGGACACGGACACTTCCTGTCCTGGCCATCGTGCTCTCTCTCTCTCTCTCTCTCTGCCTCCGCGGCATTTATCCTTCAACTTTGGCCAGCTGCGGTCATTGCTCCAGCTGCGGAATCCGGAATCCGGAGGCCCCCAGAGCCACCGGAGCAGCCAGAGAAACGGAGTCACATGACCCACCTTCCGGGCGAAGAGGGCGGGTGGCAAACACTTTCGTTGCACCCGGAGCGTAACCCCTAAAAATTTTCGTGTACTTCCACAATCAACCCCCGAACCCGTGCATCCGGTTCGGTTTTTTGCTCGGCTCCCACTTCGATTCTTGGCCCCAGCTACAGGAGAGTTGAACGCACTGAAAGTGGGTCAAAGCAAAACCGAGACACTGCTGAAATCAACCGTACACCCAACCACCCGTACCACCCAATCACCCAACCACCCCCGAAAACACGGGAAAAGTGAAAAGTGGGCTGGGTCTGTGTGGGCAGCATTCTGTCGTCTGACAGGGCACAGGTGTCTTCCATTTCATTCCACACAACAGCAGTCCGCTTTTCCCGCTTTTCCCTTTTCCCGCTGTGCGGAGAGTGCGCGCCAATTTTTCGCCTTGAGTTCATTGGCCTGGTTAAAGGACAGAGCTCCACTTCGGGCCCAGAATGCTTCAGTGGAAACTAATCACTGCTAAAGCGAGAGGAGTTGCACTGCCTTTGAGTTGCCACAGAGTCCTTTGACGAGTTTTTAATCAGTGAGTCGCAGGATCACCGAACCCTTTGGTATAGGCACATCTACAGTGTTTTTACTTTCGTAATTTATAGTTTTCAGGGAAGTAGATAATTCTTTCATTTAACCTTAGATATCTTGGTACATTATATGCACTAAAAAGTTATGTACTTTTTTTTATTCCCTCACAAGCTTCTGACTCATATTGCTTTTGGCCAATTTCTATGGCAACCAGGTGGTCGTGTAAGCACCTGGCCATTTCGACCAATTAAATGCAATGCATTTCCTTCCTGAGGTCACTTCCTCTCCGCCTCTTCTTCTTCTCCTACTTCTACTTCTTCTTCTTCGCAGAGCCCTCTTCTCAGCGGGCAGCTGTTCCTAGGCACACAAATAGAAAACCCCCCACCCCCGCACACATATGCAGATTGCCTATGCAAAAAAGAACCATTTTGCTGAGCGCCAAGTCAAGAGAGCGCTCTCTTTCTTCGATTCCCCCACCTCTCCTCTTTCTCACGCTCTCCCGCTCTGTTGATACCATTTTCTTTAAGGTTATTGCAGTGCAATGTCCTCAATTGTCGGTCGCCTTGGTGTTTTGCTTTTCTCGTTGCCTTTTTCGGGAGCTCAGATGCTGTCGCAATGTCCCTTGCACTCGCACCCGTGCTCGCACTCGCCCCGTCTCTTTCTACGCCTCTATGTGCCTCTCTTTCGGCAGCAGTTGCCCTTCGCTGGCGCAAAATGTGAAATGTGAAAGGTATTTCCGTTTTATTGTCGTGGCTCCGATTCCGGAGTTCCAATATTGGTTTACATTGTTGACTTCTGATTTGTCATCATTTGTGGTTTATTTGCCCGTGTGGGAACACATTAAATATGGTTAGCTGGAAATCGAATGTAATCTGGATTACTTTGGGCCACACGAAATGCCTTAATTATGTTGATTTACGTGCAGGGATTACGACCTAATGAGAATTTATCGATCTACTTGCTAATTATATCTATTCAAAGGGAAGAGGTAGTGCCTTCTAATGATTTAAGCTAGCTTATACCAAAATATATGTTTAAACATTAGTTTTTGTATATACTAATTAATATATAAATAATGATTGCGATTATGTATTGCTTCCAGTCTTTGTGGCATTCATAATGATCGCCTGTTAGTTCAATAAATCAGGACATGTATTCAATTGGCCATGCTTGTTCTAGAATTAACTAAACGTGTTCCTGGCCACGCAACCCCCTCATACCCCTCAGACTGCCGCCCAAACCACCCCCACATTCCGCCCCAAATACAAGAACAAATGCAAATACAAATGCAAACACAAAGACTGGCAGCAAAAGCAGCAGCAGCAGCAACAGCAGCAACAGCAACGTGCCCCACAATAACAACTATTGCAAGGCGACCATGAAGGCAGCGGGTTGAACGAACTGAGCGCCAGCAGCGCAGCAGCAGAGCCAGCGACTGCAGAAGTGACGTCAATGAGCGCGAGGCCACAGTGTTCGAATGTGTGTGTGAGTTGGGGTGTTCTGTGGGGGAGGATTGCAAGTGCAAGCGAGAGGGTGAGAGTACTCCCTTTTGCCTACGTGCGGCTGACCTCGTGTTGCTTTTACTACTAGAACAGCAGGATAATGCGAGAAAGAGAGGCCAGAGGAAGAGGGAGAGTGAGTGAGGGAGAGAGAGGCGGCATTATCCTTGGTGGCTGGGAGCGTTGACCCCTGACCTGAATGGGTGGCCAGGCGCAGGTCGCACAGTTGTAATTCGAACATCATTTATTTACACATCATTTAACATTTTTGGCAGCTCCTCAACTGTTTTAATTTCTGCAAATGGTGATTTCATCAATTAGATTATGCCCTTTTAAGTACTGTTATATAGTAACGCTTGAAATAACCTTAAAAAGTATGCTTTAAAAATCGAAAAAAAACTAATTTCTGATTGCATAATTTGGAAACAATGTTTGGACTTTTCTGGATAAAGTTGCCTTTGCTCAGCTATAGTAAACTGAAAATATATTCAATTAAATCGAGTTTGGCTTTTCTACAGCTAATGAATCTGATCGATTTGATTAATAATTGGCATTTAAGCACTAAAGCCCCCCAAATGTGAAATGCCCCTCTCCATTCTCAGAATAGTTCGCATTAGTAATGTTTGCCTGTTAATCTTTCTTTGAATTATGAGCCCCTGTCGAATAAACTTCAAAACGAGCTTGACGAACGAGCGTTGAATGAACTGCGAAGCGCCATAAAGTTCCGGATCGTATTTGAAGTGCCAGTCTGAAGACTGAAGCCTGAAGACTGAAGTCTGAAGACCCAGGCACGTGCTAATTGCTGACGCATCGCATGAGTCCCCAAAAGGGAAGAAGAAGGGGCGGAAGAAGGGGTGGTGGGGGCAGGGAGAAAAGCGGTCGACGGGGTTCTGAAAGCCCAACAAACGATCGACGTTATGACAGGAGATTAGGTAGAGTCATTTTATGTGGCGGTGTGAGTTGTTTTTTAATAATATGTGTGGGCGGTTGACGCAGCTCAGAACATAAAAATGGGGGAGAAAGAGCAAAAGGGAAGTGGAGATTTTTCGGGAAGTTACCAAATGGTTTTCGGGGAAGTTTGTGGAATGGAATGTCTTGTTTATGTTTGAGGGATTTTATTGATTGGTGATACCTATTTTAGTAGAGATCAGTGTGGAGTTGAGACGATAACCTAAATACAAAAGAACTGCTTTAATTTTCCTGTGAAACATCACTTTAAAGTCCCTTGAACATTCAATCAGCCCGTAGATACAAAAGTATCTTGAGCTAATTCCAGCCACAATATCGTTATAATTTCCTCCGTTTTCTCCTGGCAACCATCAAGTGGCCGAGCTTTTTTGGACCTGCTCAACAGCTCTTCTGGGGCGACCAATCGATCCATCACCGATCCATCGAACGATCGAATTGATGTCAAGTTCTGACGGTAGCACCCTCCCCAAAGAGAAGGAATACACCCCAAGCAAAACAAAGAACCGAAACAGAACAGAAATCTTGGTCAAGCAGTTTTCGAGGCGGCGATCGTGCCAACAGGTAGGCGGCTTCAGCAAAAAACACTGGCAGGAAGATAAACAAAAACGGCAAGAAACCCCCCGCGGCCTAGAACCATTCATGAAATCAACTCGAGCCCACCACAAAAAAAAAATTAAAAACAAAAATTAACAACAAATAACAAGAAATAACAGCAGCAGCAAAAATGTGCCAAAGCAGAGTCGAAAAAGAAATTATCCAACAAACAAACAAAGAGTGAATTATAAAGTGACGTTGCGGATCAAAAAAAAGGGGGGAGGCCAGAAAGAGGGGGGGTGCGATGGGACGGGGAGCACAGTGGGAAGAGAGAGGGAGAGAGAGAGCAGGCTATGGCTATGTGTGTTTGTCGAAGTGCTCTCACTTTCTTTTGAAACTTGTTATTCGCTTTGCGAGCAGAGTTCATTCACATTTGGCCACGCCACGGGGAGAGAGAGAGAAAGAGAGCGAAGGAGCGGGAGTTGGGGGGGCAGAAAGGGAGGGGAAACGAACGCGTACGAAAATGAGCGCAAATCTCTTAGCACCCCCAACCCAAGTGCAATGACCCCTGATTTTGCAGCTTAGATTGCAGGCTCTGTTCAAAAAATTTGCGAAAAATGTGTGCAAATTTTTAATTGCCAAAGATTTTCTTGAACGCATTTCGACAGTTTTATACTCGTATGCATGTGTGCATACTCAACCACCTCCCTCCTCCCACCCCCTTAAAGCCAGGCCCACCTGAGATTTCTGTGTCGTTGACCGACCGCCAGAGCTCAAAAATCGCACAAACCTACAGACATACCAAGGTACATATACATACATACATATATCTGGCCGAACTGCAAGCGAATTTGCATGCAAAATGCATTGAGAGCACAGCTCGCTCACTCTCTTCACTTCGTTCGGGATCGGGTTCGAGTTCGTTCGGCTTCGGCCATTCCGTTCGGCTCGCTCGCTATCCCGCTCCCGCACACATTGGCCTCTCACTCGCAGCTCCACATTCGAAGGTGGCTGACCGAAATGTGGGTCACGACAATGGCGGGGTTCGTTGAACTGAACCACCGCCGCAGTCGCTGTCGCTGTCGCAGTCGCAGTCGCTCCCGCGCTCGCTGCTCTGCCTCTGCCTCCGCTGACGTCGTTAACGTTTTGGGGCTTTTCGGTTACGTAGCTCGTGTGCGAGCGAGAGGGACTGCGACACACAAGTTGTGTGCATTTTTTGGCCCCAAAAAATCAGAAGGCGCACAAAATATTATTTAATACATCACATAATTGTTTAATCATCTGGTTGGAAAGTGTCGAGTTCATCGAACTGCCAGCGATTGACATATGCGATTTTCAATGCGGCAAAAATATTTACTCAAGCAAATTGTTTGCACTTCGTTAATTAGGCGGGGATGGCCGCCCCAATTGGGTCATATTTGCAGAGTATCTAAGAACTCGAAAAAACAGCTGCTCAGACATTTATTTAGCACACAAGTAAATGGAATACAAGTATTGTTATGCTTAGCCTTATTTTGTCAGTTCTTAAGCTAACAAATAATTGCACATTTCTTATTATTCAGCAAAGTCTAGTTGAACGCCCACTAAAAATATCCCTAATTTACTACATTATAACCCTTTGCACACTTTATAAATTGGCTGCTTTGCTTTCCATACTACAAATAGTCCAACTAAATAGTCGAACAACTATCGCACAACTTTATCTGAAGCGTTTGAGAATGTTCTGGAAATTCTACCCCATCCCCTCGTCGGTTTTAGCTGACCCCAAAAAGCGTAAGCGCTCGGGAATATTGTTCCAGATCTGAGATCCTCTTAGGCCTGTCATGCTCGCTTTGATGGCTCAGCCAGCCCCCATATCAATTAATCTTATTTGTCACTCATTTATCAAAACATGAGCAAACACAATACGCGCGCTTGGAATCTATGGGGCACAATCGAACGAACGAACTATGTAGCCCGCCTCTGTTTTGTTATCAAACAATGCTGATCAGTCAGGTGGCAGTGGCAGCAACTACCTGAGATACCTGAGCTACCTGAGAAATCAGAGTGTCGCGTGGGTGTTCGAAGAATTGTTTACCAGGCGCCCCCACTGCAGCAGCAGCAACAACAACAGCAGCAGCAACAACAACAGCAGCAGCAACAACAGCAACAGCAGCGACAATCCCCGCAGCAACATCTATTGTTAGACGCTGGCGTCGCTGTCGACGCTTTGGAGTGAACGTCCTCAGTTGGCACACAAAAACACAAAACGACAGCAGCAACATCAGTGGGAGTGGGCGAAAGGAGGGGTACACGGAGGCCGAGAGAGCAAGAGAGCGAGCCGAAGCAACACGAAGCCCAAAAAGCCACTTCGGCTGCCTTCAGCTTGTGTTGCTCTGGGTCGTTTTGTGTTGCTGGTGGACGCTGCTTTCATTCGCAAATTGCTCGTCGTTGGCAGCGGTTGTGCAGAGCAAGAAAAGCGCGCGAAAAATCAAGCAAAAAAGTAATACAGCTGGATCAAGCATCGAGCGAAAGAGATAGAGAGCAGAGCCAACAGCGAAAGCAACAAATGTTCAATAGCAAATAGCAATATCGCATATTTTTGTTGGTGCCAGTGAAGTGAGATCAAAGTGAAGTGTGCAATGTTCCTTATTAGCAAATGGTAGAGCAACCAACAATCGAGAGTTCAAGTGTCATTTCGAAGCCAAAAAGCTAAATCTCTAAATCAAATATGGTTTGTGCAATGCAAGAGGTTGCCGCCGTGCAGCAGCAGCAGCAGCAGCAACAACAGCAGCAGCAACAGCAGCAGCAGCAGTCACAGCAGCAACATGCAACAACGATAGTGCTGCTGACGGGCAATGGCGGCGGTAATCTGCACATTGTCGCCACATCGCAGCAACATCAGCCGATGCATCAGCTGCAACAGCAGCAGCATCAGCATCCGCATCAGCATCAGCAGCAGGCCAAGAGCCAACAGCTGAAGCAGCAACACTCGGCGCTGGTCAAGTTGCTGGAGTCGGCGCCCATCAATCAGCAACAGCAGACGCCCAAGCAAATTGTTTACCTGCAGCAGCAACAGCAGCAGCAACAACAGCAGCAACAGCAACCGCAACGCAAAAGACTGAAAAACGAAGCAGCAATCGTACAACAGCAACAACAAACACCTGCAACACTAGTAAAGACAACCACCAGCAACAGCAACAACAACACCCAGACAACAAATAGTATTAGTCAGCAGCAACAGCAGCAGCATCAGATAGTGTTGCAGCAACTGCAACATCAGCAGCAGCCAGCCGCAGCAGCAACACCAAAGCCATGTGCCGATCTGAGCGCCAAAAATGACAGCGAGTCGGGCATCGACGAGGACTGCCCCAACAGCGATGAGGATTGCCCCAATGCCAACCCGGCGGCCACATCGCTCGAGGACAGCAGCTACGAGCAGTATCAGTGCCCCTGGAAGAAGATACGCTATGCGCGGGAGCTCAAGCAGCGCGAGTTGGAGCAGCAGCAGACCACCGGTGGCAGCAACGCGCAGCAGCAGCAAGTTGAGGCGAAGCCAGCTGCCATGCCCACCAGCAACATGAAGCAGCTGCACTGTGATAGTCCCTTTTCGGCGCAGACCCACAAGGAAATCGCCAATCTCCTGCGCCAACAGTCCCAGCAACAACAGGTTGTGGCCACGCAACAGCAGCAGCAACAGCAGCAGCAGCAGCAGCTGCAACACCAGCATCAGCAGCAGCGAAGGGATAGCTCCGACAGCAACTGCTCGCTGATGAGCAACTCGAGCAACTCCAGTGCGGGCAATTGTTGCACCTGCAACGCTGGCGACGACCAGCAGCTGGAGGAGATGGACGAGGCCCAGGACTCGGGCTGCGACGATGAGCTGTGCGAGCAGCATCACCAGCGGCTGGACTCCTCGCAGCTGAACTACCTGTGCCAGAAGTTCGACGAGAAACTGGACACGGCGCTGAGCAACAGCAGTGCCAGTGCCAGTGCCACGGGGAGGAGCACGCCCGCCGTTTCAGCCAACGAAGATGCCGATGTAGGTTGCGAGTGTGGGGGATTATAATTAACTCTTAACTTACTCCTAGTATATACATAGTTATAGAGATATATTATTAATGACTATCAGTGGCTAATGTGTACTGTTTCTTGCATCTTTACAGGGATTCTTCCGCCGCTCCATCCAGCAAAAGATCCAGTATCGCCCGTGCACCAAGAACCAGCAGTGCAGTATTCTGCGCATCAATCGCAATCGCTGTCAGTACTGCCGCCTGAAAAAGTGCATTGCCGTGGGCATGAGTCGCGATGGTGAGTACCTTGCCATCTTTTCTATGCAAATATTAAGTGGGGGAGGGGGTGGGGGTTGGCTGATAGTATGGGCCAAATGAAATCAAGCTCAAACTCATGCAAACTCAAGCAGCCACCTTTGCACGAGCGCAGCCGAGTGCCACACGAAGTGCCTTCGGCTGCTCTGAGTTCATTGACCAGCCATGAACGAAATGAGTGTGAGTGTGTGTGTGAGTGTGAGTGTGGCTGTATTGCAACATTTCGCTTGGCGCGATTTCACGGCAAAGTAAAAGTTGTCTATTTTGTTTAAACAATTTCCCCGCGCAGCAGCAAAAGGCACCCGCATGATGAATTGAGTGCAGCAGGCTGACGGCGAGTGAGAAGTGTGCGCCATTTCGAAATGGTGTTAAAAGTTGAATGAACGCACTTAACCCAAATCCATAATGGAGACAGCAGAGCGAGGCCATCGTGTCTCTCGCGCTAGCGCCATCTCTTTCCCCCCGGGCTCTCCTCTCTCAATCTCTCTCTCTCTCTCTTACGCTCCTCTCGTTACGCTGACTGCATTTGTTATTATTGAGTTTTGTAATAATTTGTTTAAATTAAGCTCACAGCCCGGAAAATATTTACAGGAAATAGCCAGCGATTATGAAAGCACATCGCACACACACACACATACGCTAAAACTCTCTCGCACTCTTTTCCACGTTCATTGACTTCTCGCTGGGCGGCCATGTTTGCTGTTTGCAGTGAAAACGAAAACGAAAGTGGCTCATGCGTATGTGTGTGTGTGCGCGAGAATGAGATGGTGATAGCGCGGTAGAGGAAGAGGGAGAGGGGGAAACGCCGTTTTGTAGGCAGCACGCAGACGCGGCCTTTGTGTAAAATATGTAGTATTTGTTGTTGCCTTCGATGTTGTAATTGATGGATTAGATTTTGATATTTTTTCGAATGTGGAGCGCGCGTGTGAGGCAATGGGAAAGTGAAAACTGGGCAGACACAAATATGCAGTATGGTCAAAATAATAAGCTATTTACATCATGTTGCCTTGTATGTTTTGTTTAGGAGCGCCTGCTTATGAAGAAATCATATCCTAAATCATATTTCGCCTAAATCATACCCCCATCAATTTTGACTACTTGTTTTATGCTCTTGTTTACAAGAAACAAACATTAATGCGGTCTGGCTGCTGTCACCATTTTAATGCCATCATTAAATAGCCACTAAATAGACACTAACCTAGAGCTGAGCGCAATAATTTTTTAGCAAATCCTTGAACTAGTTCTGCTAGTGCCAAAAATAAGCCATGTGAACCGAACAAAAATTCGACCGTCAACCAAATAAACAGCAAACTCGAACTCGGCAACAGCACTGAAATGAAACGAAATGAAATGAAATAAAATGAAATGAAATCGAAAAAATGAAAGAAAAACAAAGTGAAAAGGCAAAGCAACAAATTTCGAATTGTTTATAATAAAAATGACCGTGTGCTATTTAAGCGACGCCGACTGCGACTGCGACTGCGCTGCCGGTTGCCTTATCTCTCAAGGAAAATTAAAATAAAACGCACACACGCAAAAAAGCACAGAAAACAAAAACAGAAACAGAAAAAAAAAAAACATGAACAATTTACAGTTATAAGACAAGAGGGATTGACCTAGAAAACGCCACGAAATAATAATTTATTTTTTGTTTATTAAAAATCACGCAGAAGACGTTGCATACTTTCACTTTTTGGAAAAAACCAAAATATAATTGGAGTCCATTTCGAAACACTTTCTTTTTCACTTCGTTACATTTCGCCTGCTTTCATAATTTCTTCGCCAGTAATAGGCGCCATTTTGTTGCTGTTCGTGTTGTTTTTTTGTATTTTTGTTGTTGTATTTTTGGCTTTTTATTTTTCCCTTTTGGTATTGCAAAGACACGAAAATAACGCAAGAAATGAAAACGAAACCGAAACCGAAATTTAGCGCACACAAGCGCCCGCCCCCCTCGCCCTCGAAAAAGTCAAATAAAATACGTCCCAACTCAGCTCAGCTCAGTTCATTGACCGCCGCTGACGTGCAGCGAAACTGGGTCACCATGGGCAGCGCAGTCGCAGCTCAGTCGCGGCGCAGTGGCAGCGCTCGGCAGTGAAGGTGGTTGCGCCTGTGTGCGTGATTCGTATCTGTGTGTGTGTGCGAGTGCCGATAGTAAACAGCGAACAATGTGCACAACACAACACAAGACAACACTCGTCGTTGACTGAATTTCGCTGCTCATTTTGCATTTGATTTGGCGGATTTGCTTGGAAATTTATTAGTTCGCCGTGGGCTGTCCAATGGCAGCGCAAAAAAAAACAAAAGTAGAAACAATAAATCGCTGGATTTTTCTCGCCATACGCTCATATTCCATATATATTGCATATATATTTATTTGTGGTCGCCGTTTAGATTTCTTTCACTAGCTGGCAAATGCACATGCACACATGCTGGCTTTTAATTGAAATGAACTTAAATTAGCGCGAGGTTAGGAAAATTGAAAGTAAATATGCGACACGAACGAGAATCGCGATAAAGCCAAAAGCCCAAAGCCCGCGAAAAAAAACTGGGCTGGAGGTCGATCGCAAAGTGTTTGGAGATTAGAATAATAAATATACATAACTAGCTAACTGCGCTACTGTATCTGTGTATCTTGTACATATATCTTGTATGTATATATGCCGATCAAAATCGCTGCCTGACAACTAAGCGTGAAGCAAATAGATAACCGCACCTACTCGTACCAGCAATTAGTTGCTGCTGTGTTCCAAGGCACATAAAATAATCAAACAATTGTCAATTATCGAAGGCACAGCATTTATTCCATATAGACACACACATGAATATATATAAACGGGCAGCTACGACACGCTCGTTGTTGCTGTTGTTGTCGCAATCATTATTATTTTGAGGCTACACACACACACACATAGCAGCAACAGCAACAACAGCATGCATGTAGATTTCGCCTTGCCTCGCCGCTGCGAGTGTTTTGAACTTTATTCAGGTCAATTACAAATACATTAAAGTGCCAGTGCTACACACACAGATACTCATGGCAAGCTGTTGACTAAAATAATATTGGAGGCTACACGAAATTCACAATAACAACGAGAACAAGGCGGACAAGGAGACCAGATACTAGATACTAAAGACCAGAGACCAAAGGCAAGCGGTTGGGGTTGGGGCTTTTGGGGTTGGGCCTCTGGTAGGAGTTGAACACTTGGAGCAGTTCAAGGAGCCTTCGACTCGGCTCATGAGAGTGGGCGCGTGAGTGGGCGGCGCTGGAACAGCAAACAGCAAACAGCGCACAGTTCACAGCTTCAAGTACAAAATGGTAATGATGACGATGTGGGTGAGGTTCTGCATTGAGTTTGTGGGGTCGGCTACTTTGGTACTCTGCAGCTGGTGAATGCAATCGAAAGGGTAAAGCTTAATAACTATAATAACTACCTAACATAGTGAGTCCTCTAGATGTTTGGCATTATAATTAGCTCTTGAATAAACAATTGCTGGTAACCTTTTTTGATCAAGGTAGTACTTTCTGGAATTATCTTTGGTTGCAATTACTGCGATGCTTATACAATTGCCCACTATCCGTAAGTGAAATCATTTCACGCGTGGCATCCATCACCGAAAAAGGGAGGATACAGCAGCGAATAAATACTTTGAAATACTTCAGCAACGGCAGCTGCTTGACAACTTGCCTTTTGGCCGCCTGGTGACGCTGCTTTTGCTTGCTTTTTTCCTGGCTTTTGGCTTTGGTTACATAAAGTCGTTGCCTGCCTGCCTTCACCTGCCGCACGAAAGGCAGCCACAAAAAGTTGTTAACGGTGAAATTGCGAAGAAAAGAGCGCCAAAAGCAGCGAATCGAAGAAAGAAACGAAACGCAACGCAACGAAAGGCTGAGAAAACAACAAGAAAAAGAAAAAGAGTTAACTGCCAACGGCGAACGTAACAAACTTGTTTTACACGAGACGCTGGCGTCGCCTACTACGCAAGCTGAACCTTCAAAAGGTTCATTTACCTCGCGCCACGAAGAGCGTTCGTCTGGCGAACGAGCCGAGCTTTACACACACATATGTATATGCACACACACATACACACACACACACACACATACACACACACACACACACACATCTATCTGCATCTGTAGATTTTTTGCCGCGGAGGAGCGGGCGAAATAAAAAATGTACTTTCGCTTTTTTCAATGCCTCGGCGCCAAAAACTAGTTTTCCAGCTCTCAAATGCGGAGAGTTGCTGCGAGAGAGCGATGTTGCAGCAATATTGCTGCTGTTGCAGTTGCAGTTGCTGCTGCTGCTGCTGCTCTTGCTGCTGCCACTGCTGCTGCTGCTGCTGCGTTTGGGCCACAGTTAAGCGACCGAGCCGCAGAGTTCAACGACTCTTGTAAAATTTCTCGAAGGTTTCGCATTGCAACATCCAGCGGCGAGCAGTCGCAACTTGTTCGAAGTCGTAGCTGCATTTGCATGCCGTCTCTCTCTCCCTCTCTCTCTCCCTCTCTTTCTCTCTCGCTCTCTCTCTTTGCCAGCGTATGCCCCTCTCTTTCGCGCGTGTGCTGAATGCTGTTCATTGCACTCGGCCTCGTTTCGTTTCGTTCGGCTGCAATTTTTGCACGACGTCAGAGGCTGAGCGAAACGCGAATGTTCCAACTGCTGCTGCTTGCTGGGCAGTGAAGAGGGGGGGAGGGAGCTTGCAGTTTGTCGCCGAGTGCAGCGACTTCTATTTGGGTCAGGCACGGTCATTCGCCTCTGCCGCAGCGGCGACTGCGACGGCATTGGGGCGCATTTATTCGAAAATGATTAGACACGAAATGGAATTATTTTTGCGTATGCGTTTGAAGTCCGTTCGCTTGAAATGCGCGTAGATGCAGATCAGCTTGACCCAATTTCAATTACTCGCGCGCGGGGGGTGGGGTATAATTTCGGAATTTCTGAACTTGTAAACAAGCTGGCTGTTTACTGAGTGAAATTGTAGAGGTCAGGGATGGGAAAGGAAAGCTATTTATTGGGAAATATATGCATATTATGCTGGCTACTTTCAAACTTTCAATCGTTTACTTGAGTGAATTTTATAGAATGCGAACGCTCAAATAGGTATCAGTTAGTTAATACGTAAATGTGATAATGCAAAAAACACAATCATTTAATGAGCCCGCTTTTGTATGCTTTTTGTTCAAGTTTTGCCTTTTGTTCGCCGCGCGTCATCGATGAGAAATGAGTGGCGAGGCACGACCTTTTCGTGTTTCATGTAAAATTAATAATATGGCACAGGGTCTGCTCTACCCTGAGCGATCCGAGCGATGTCAAGTGCTATGCGCCATATGCTGTGCGCCGCTATAGGCGGCTGCGACCTCCCCGGCGATTTTCATTGAGGCATTTTTCATGACCCACAAAAAGCGGCGACAACGAAGGCTCCAAACCGAAAATAAAAATGAGAATAAAATGCTTGCTTATGCGGGGGCTTTCTTTGTCTTGGGAGATTTTCGAGAAACTTCAAAACAAACGCATGATGGCTTCGTTATTATTATTGTTGTTATTAATATTATTATTTGGGGGTTCACTGCGGCCCCTTTGCTTTCTTTCGTATACATATATCATTCCTTTTGTGAGTGCCCCCCTTTGTTTGTCCGTGTGGCTCTTTCCACACGCTTCCACTTCGATCGCGTTGTAAACAACTTACGCAAGCAAACCAAAAGCCAAAAACCAAAAACCAAAAACGAAAAACCAAGAAACCAAAGCAACAACAATTGTGTCGCTTATGTGACTTTACGTAAAGCCATCCAAAAGGTGTCTGTGAATCACCTTCCTCCCCAACTGAAAGTAGGCCTAACCCACGGCACTCTTTTCTCGCTCTTTCTCCGCTCGGTGGGTGCAATGAACTCGAGTGTCTCGTAAACAACAAGTTTGGTTTTCGGTATTCGGCTTTCGTTTATTATTATTTCTCCGTAATTCAGGAAGTGAGCCGCGCAAATGCCCAAACAGTAACAAGAAAGCATAAACAACTGGCGTTTAGAAAGCAACTTGATACAAGGCACTTGGGATGGCACGGCGCTAAATGGGGCTGACGTCGCGTCTTGTCGCAGTGAAAGTGAAACTTGTTAATTGGCTTTTAATTGCCGACATTATTGTGAATGTCAATTATGACCACGGCGATGCTATTGAACTGGTTTCCGTTCGAGCCGCAGAAGACGCTTATATAAGTTTTGCCTTGTAAATGAAAGATGAGAGATTCAGAAGTGGAGCTTACTCTACTATTTATTAAAAAGCTAATTTTTACATTACAAGACAAGCAAGAAAAAAGTCCCAGTTTGAGCATGGCGAAACAATGGATGTAATTATAAATAAGCCCATTAAATTACCGGCCTGTTATCACATCGCAATCGTTTCGTTTTTTGGGCCACCTTCGCCCCACTGCAATCCAGTTGTCTCTTCGCCCTTCCGCCTTCCGCCTTCTGGTGGGTTCGATGTTTAGCCCCAACCTTCGGGGCGTTATGCAACCATTGTAGGCTGTAGGCCTACCCAAAACTGTTGACCAATCCAGTTGCTTGCATTTCCACGGCACGCACGAAAATTTCTACCCGAAAAAGAGGCAAACAACTTTCACTTTTACTTTCGTCGCATCGCCGGAATGATTATTAAATGTTGCTCGTTGTTCGTTACGTTTTTGTGGCCTCATTCGGGCCGCTAAGTTCATTGACCAGTGTGTGTGCTGGGGTAAACCGAACCGAACCGACTCGATGACAAAGCCAGAGTTTGAATAAACAAACAATCTGGAACACTTACGTCAGTGGCCGATGATCAGCGCAGTGAGTCAGCTATGAGAGTGGAAAAAATATCTGCATTTAAATGCAAACTCAATGCTTAACCCTCGACTGGCAGACGGGGCCAGTGGCGTCGTAAATTATCCACTCAGGCGCGAAGTCATCAAGCTTGATTTAACAAACTCATTACCGACCTCAGCCTCCATCCTAGATTTTCCACCTGTCAACGGGACGTATGCGCAATGTTCCACACACATCACTCATACGCAGTGTGTACAATGACAGTGTGCAAAGTATTCAAATTACAAGTGCGAAAAAAGCTCGCAGAAAGCTTGCATTTGCTCTTGTGTGGTGAAAAGCTCTGCGAAGCTTAAGAGTTCCAAAGAGAGTCAGTGTTGCTCTTACATTTTTCTCTTCGGGTTTGTTGAACTTTTGTGCCGCAGCAAATGAGATATTTGCCGCGATAAAAAAGATGAGCGGAGCTGTTGAGGCAAGCTTATCACATAAAGCTTATCAGCGGTTGAACTTGCTTTGTGCGTGGGGTGGGTCATTGTTTCGATACATTGAAGAGCAATTAGGAAATGTGCATATCACAAAAAGGTATTTAGAAAGTCATATAATATTGCAAATACACAAATTTTTTAATTTAAACGTTGAGCAAAAATTAATGGCACGAAATATTAAAGCGTTATAATATTATTTTAAAGAATTTATCGTTATAAAGTCAGAATTAACTTTAGTTATTGCAAGAGCTACACATCTTATCACCAGTACGAGTAGGAGAATGAATACAAGGGCTGACAGAGAGCTTTTGCCACTCTTAAGTCCGCTCTTTGGCTCTCTTACGACTGCTCCGCTCCGTTGGTCGTTGCCTCTGCGGCTTTTGTGTGTTTCTGTGTTTCTGTGTTTTGTGCGGCGTTTTCAGTTTTCCGTTTCTGTTTTGAGACCGAAGCTCAGTCGCCGTCGCAGTCGCCGCAGTTGAGGTTCGCTCTCCTCGATTTCGGGCAAATCCGATACCATACACCATATACCATATAGCATAGCATAGCGTACCGCTCCGCACTCTGGGTATATTCGTAACGCGCTTTGGCTTTTACAGTTAGTCGCGTTCGAGACCTTGTCGAGTTTTGTCATGTTAGCCAGCGATCCGCGGGATCCGAATTAAGCCAAGAATCACAACGCGAGTGCGGCAGTTGCCAGCAGTAACAACTTCAACAATATTTATATTAATTAAAATTAATTAAATGAAACAAAATGCTGATTAATGCCAACGAATGTTAAAGGCAATTGTTAATGTGAAGAAAAGTCGACCAAGTCTCCCCAACAACCACTACACACTCGTCTTTCTGGATTACGCGCCCAAACACACAAATTAAACCAAACCAACAACTAATTTATTTGCTAAATATTCCAAAAAAAAATTCAATCAATGTGAAAAGCAAGCAAACAAAGTTCCTCTCACAACAAAACAGCAGTTAATTAAAATATTTAACCGAGATCAAGTGCAAAGAAGATAACAAGTTTCTCAAGCAAACATCCATATGTACACATGTACCTGAGTACCAACCAAAAAAAAAAGCTGTGTGTGTGCCAAAAACCAAAAAACCACAAGAAGAATTATCCAAAAAAATATATACAAAATATTTAATGAGCAAGCTCAACTGAGTGGTTGATGTGCCCCCCAAGGGAAAAGTGACCAAGTCAAGATATTTTGTCAAATCAAACACAGAAAGCACAAAAATGGGCGAAGAACTCCCGATATTGAAGGGCATACTTAAAGGCAACGTCAACTATCACAATGCGCGTAAGTTATCCAAACCGAAAGTCGCACAAAACTTCAAGTTAGAAAGTGAAAGATACAAACAGCAAACAGCAAATTTCCCTAAGCCAACTGACACCGATTTGGCCAGCAAAAGAGTTGAACAAGATTAAAATAACACCCAGCAGCTTTCGGTTTTCAAAAAAGATCAAGTCGAACAAACTCCAAACTCCCAGAGAAATGCAGGCAGGCGTTCTGAGATTTCCCACTTTTGATTCGCTTTGTGTTTACCCTTTTTTTTTTTTACCTTTCTTGTCGATGCCTCCAAACAAATAGCATCAACCAAAAGCGAGCGCCATTGAAGTGCTGACCTCGTTTAAAAACATACAACAATTTTTTTTCTTTGCCGCGGAAGAGCTTTAAACTTGAATCGAAACTGCGGCGAAGGCAGCGTTGCGTTGCTATTTTCTAAATGAAAAATAAAACAACAAAATAGGAAAAAAAAAAAACAAGAAAAAGAGCCGAAAGAGCGGAGCAACAATATCGCATGTTTGACCAACTTTTTCGGTCTCTCCGCACGGGAAAGTTGGACGTTGCGGCGCGTCGCTCTAATTTCTACGCGCAGTTCGTCGCTGCGCCTGCGCAGACTTCATTTTCCATTTCGTTTGGCCTGGATTTCGCTGCACGGCAAGTGGGTCACACTCTCTCGCTGGCTGCTGGAAAAAGCGGTGAAAAATCATTTAAAGAGCCGAGCCGAGTTGCTGTTTCACTTTTGCCAGCGAGCCGGAGTGAAACTGTGCGAGTGCAAATTTCTTTTGACATTGAAAAGTTGGCCAAACATTTGTCAGACTTTTTGTTTGCTGCTCGCAAATGGCCAGCGGCTCAAGTGGCACTCTACGAAAAATGAATTGTTTGAAAAAGTAGTAGAAAAAGATAAGCTTCAACTTGTTAAATACATCACAAGTTAAGTAGGTCTTTGTCTCCCCTGATTAGCCACAATTCGACCGACTTTTATCGATCTGCACTCCCCTTTGATTCCCTTTGGGTTCTAGTGCGAAAAACCTGACCGCAAATGTGCCTGTTATTTTCCCTTTTTCTTCTCCTCTCGCTGGTGAAATGTGAAAGTTCACCCACATACAAATTTTTCGGCTGCGGCCAAAGGCAGAAATTAAAAATCTAAAAAAAGAGAAAGTGTAACAGGGGAGAGAAGACTGTAGACTGAAGACTGAGCACTGCAGACTGAACACCGAAGACTGAACACCGAAGACTGACAGACTGAAGAAACGCAGAGGCAGCTGAGGCATTGACCCACTTCGAAGGGCTGTGAGTTGCAGGGGCAGACGGGGCACTTCCTGCGTGACAACAGGACGGCAGGACAACAGCTGGTCGTTGCACCTGCTGCACAGTGCACAGTGCAGTGAAGTGTGTAATTGATGGGGCACATAATTGTATGCTCAAGTCTAGGTTTAAGCACCGCTTACAAGGCCGAAAACTAACCGAATATGTCCTCCTTTTTCCCATTGCAGCTGTGCGTTTTGGACGCGTGCCGAAGCGCGAAAAGGCGCGCATCCTGGCGGCCATGCAACAGAGCACCCAGAATCGCGGCCAGCAGCGAGCCCTTGCCACCGAACTGGATGACCAGCCACGCCTCCTCGCCGCCGTGCTGCGCGCCCACCTCGAGACCTGCGAGTTCACCAAGGAGAAGGTCTCCGCGATGCGGCAGCGGGCGCGGGATTGCCCCTCCTACTCCATGCCCACACTTCTGGTGAGTCTTGCTTCAAGTTTCTAAAATAGGGAGGTATAGATAGAATGTTAAAGAGCTAGTAGGAAAATCAAACAAATCATTACAATATGGTTTATGGCGTTTTTTAATTTATTACCAAGTAGAACAAACAAGCATAGCGATTTTACAACTCCATCTACAGACACCATCGTAAATAAGCATTGGCCATAAAATTATGAAAATGTCTAGCTGCTGCCCTATGTAGACTAGGCTATCGTATCGTATAATAGTACATAATTATTAATAGACCGCCAAAGGTTACGGCGTAGGCGAAGTCACATTTCCGGGCCGCCGACTTCTGTTGACATGCATAGATCGATCAGCAAAGCAATATCAACTAGCTAGTAACTGCTTTTTGCCTTAAGCTCACTGCCAAATGGCAACTGGCAACTTGGCATCTTGGCAACTGGCAACTTGGCTTACTGGTTACTGCCTACTGCCGGCGTTAGTCATGCGCCAAGGTGAACCTGTTTGCACGATTCTAAACCAGGAAATTGCACGCCACACGTAGACGCGTCTACAAACGACTCTTTCAGACTCTTTCATAGTCTTCGGTCTTCAGCGATTCTTGCGGGGCCTCCAAACGTGGCCATTGAAGTGGCAAGTTTGGGGTCAAGTTCTTGACGAAAAGCAGCGCGTCAATGTCAGATTTATGACGTTTCCCCTGACAGCCGAATGATGAATGCTAGCCATCGTTTGTATTTGTGCTTACTTTGTAAATTCCGCAGTTTGTTTATTTTACAAAACGACGTCGTCACCGGGGGGGTGGGGGGAAATACATGTGTAGATAGAGGAAGTAGAAGTACAGATGCGGCGCTGTAAATAATAGCCCGAAAAAATCATTTCACATACCACAGCCGAATGCGATAAAGAAGAGTGCTATATAAAAAACGTGTCCCGGCTCTCGGCAACCACAAAGTACACAAACAAAGTTCTAAAGCTCAAGGTCAAGCGTAGCGTCATTATTAATGAAAGCACACACACACACACACACACACACACACACATATAAACACGGGCTGCTATCAGTGTGGGAAAGAGTGGGATAGCACAGGATTAGAGCGAGACGGCGAGCGCGGGGCAGACACATGCGTTGTCCATTTAAATAAATTATTATTAAAATATTTAAAAGCGACACGAGCACAGCGAAAAAATAATGGCAAAAACACAAAGTCAGAGTCAAGTGCAAGGCTAAAAAAGTTAAAATTCGATTTGGTGTTTCGAGGAGAAAAAAAAGAGAAAGAAAAGAAATCAAATGCGATCGAAATGAGTTTCAGAAGTACTATATACACCTGTATTCTACAGTATAGTATAGAACAGCGACCTTGTGGCGAGTTATTTTTTAACCTTGGAGTGAACGAAATGAGCGGATCCGCTTCCCTCTTTCCCTCTTTCGCTGTTTGCAGTTCATATTTTCCACTATATATGAGTAAACAATAATGGCACAACAAAATATGCATAAAATGTCATGAGTATGAGGAAGCGAATGCCAGACAAACGTCGTCACAAAACTGCAATGTATCTATGTACATATGCACAGACACATATACAGATACAGATACAGATACAGAACGAGATACAGATACAGATACAGATCGAGATACAGATGTAAAATTGTCAGGTGGTTCATTAGACAGCGTCGTAATATGCAAAATGTCAGCAATTCAGTTTATGACGGAAGGCGGAAGATTCGCCGGCGGTGCAAGGTGAGGTTGAGGCGCTACGATCTCGGCGAAATTTGAAATCCGGAATTTAGAATTTAGAATTCAGAATTCGGAACCAAAATAGAAATTCCTCTAGCGCAACGATTAGCCCTAGAGATTATTCAATCTGGCCGCCCATATCAGTCGGTACAAGAGTTGTGCGAATTATTTTTGGCAAAAACACAAGGCCACACTAACGCCAATTGAAGGTCGAAGCGAATCGAATCGGTTGGGATGGTATATGGTATGTTATGTGATCTTGTGATATGGAAAGGAAATTCGGGCAGAGGGAGTCGATTCATAAATAGCCCCCCACACACACACACTAATTAGTATTTTTCGCAAACTATTTCCGCTTTTGCGCAGACGAGAAATATTTTCGTGGCGGAAAATCAAATGATACGACGACGTCAAAGCGCCGGCAAAAAGAAAGAAAATGTGGCGAAAATCGCTTGGCTTGCCGGTTGCCGGCTGCTATTTTCCCTCTCTCTTGCGTGCGAGCCAATTTCTATAGCCTTTAGCGCGAAGAAAACACATTTTCAAGGTCAATCAAAGAAAATCGGAATGAGAAAAAAGATTTGGCGGCAGACAGCACATCGTGTGCTTATTGAAACAGAACGTAGCAAATAAAAAGCGAGTAGCAGTGGCACACATGAAATCAAACGTAAATTTAAATCCAAGTCGCTGAAAACAATGGTGTGTAGATGATGATAGTGCGCATGGTGTGAGGGAGGGGGGAGTGGGTGGTTGGGCGTGGGGTGGGGTGGCACGTTCGCTGTCTGGGGCACTTGGCGCATGTTCGTGTAACTCAAAACCCGGAAAGCCAAATGGCGAAATAACATGAACATTCGCTCGGCTTAGACGCGGAGCTCCTCCCATTTCCCACTTCCCACATACCACCCCCCCACTTCCCACCCCCCATCCAGCAGCACCCCATTCCGCTGGCGAAATAGAAAAACACGCGCCGAAAGCAGGAAAAAGAAAAACAAGCATGTACGAGTAGTAACAGCACAAAATGCGGAACCTTGAACTCTAGTTCGTCGACCTTGGCTGCTAATGTCAGCGGCAAAAGCTCTTGGCTACAGAGGGGATGTAGCCAACAGAGGGGGTGGGAATAACGGGAGAGCAGCCCCTAGAAACTAAAACCAGAAAAACTAACCCGGCCAGCTGACGTAGACGAAGCTTTCCCTCTATTTTCTATGTTTTTGAAAGCTTCCAGCGGCGTTTAAGGAAATGCGACATTCGCAGTGAAAGAGAGGGACAGAGAGTGACAGAGAGAGAGAGACGGCAAATAGCTGGCGTGGTGGGCGTGCGGAAGTACAAATAGTTATTGTTATTGATTTAAATGAGTGGGCCGGGAGGGGGAGGGGAGGTTCGCTGACCTTCGCGTGTGAAATAAGCGATGACGTGATGGTGATGGGGTGCGGGGAAAGCAACAGTTATAGGAAAAGTTTGTGACAACTTCTAGGATAGTCACTGTAGGTTACTGCATTTTTGACAGTTTAAACTAGCTAGTTTCTAACCCTTAACCCTTTAATTCCTCCACTTGCAGGCCTGTCCGCTGAACCCCGCCCCCGAACTGCAATCGGAGCAGGAGTTCTCGCAGCGTTTCGCGCACGTTATTCGCGGCGTGATCGACTTTGCCGGCATGATTCCCGGCTTCCAGCTGCTCACCCAGGACGACAAGTTCACGCTGCTGAAGGCGGGACTCTTTGATGCACTGTTTGTGCGCCTGATCTGCATGTTCGACTCGTCGATAAACTCGATCATCTGCCTGAATGGCCAGGTGATGCGACGGGATGCGATCCAGAACGGTGCCAATGCCCGCTTCCTGGTGGACTCCACCTTCAATTTTGCGGAGCGCATGAACTCGATGAACCTGACAGATGCCGAGATCGGCCTGTTCTGCGCCATCGTTCTGATCACACCCGATCGCCCCGGTCTGCGCAACCTGGAGCTCATTGAGAAGATGTACTCGCGGCTCAAGGGCTGCCTGCAGTACATTGTGGCCCAGAATAGGCCCGATCAGCCGGAGTTCCTGGCCAAGTTGCTGGAGACGATGCCCGATCTGCGCACCCTGAGCACCCTGCACACCGAGAAACTGGTCGTATTCCGCACCGAGCACAAGGAGCTGCTGCGCCAGCAGATGTGGTCCATGGAGGATGGCAACAACAGCGATGGCCAGCAGAACAAATCGCCCTCGGGCAGCTGGGCGGACGCCATGGACGTGGAGGCGGCCAAGAGTCCGCTGGGCTCGGTTTCCAGCAGTGAGTCCGCCGATCTCGACTACGGCAGTCCGAGCAGCTCACAGCCACAGGGCGTCTCCCTGCCCTCGCCGCCGCAGCAACAGCCCTCGGCTTTGGCCAGCTCGGCTCCTCTGCTGGCGGCCACCCTCTCCGGTGGATGTCCGCTGCGCAACCGGGCCAACTCCGGCTCCAGCGGCGACTCCGGAGCAGCTGACATGGACATCGTTGGCTCGCATGCACATCTCACCCAGAACGGGCTGACAATCACGCCGATTGTGCGGCACCAGCAGCAGCAGCAACAGCAGCAGCAGATCGGTGAGTAATCTTTTGATGAAATATTATATATATAAGCTTTACAATCGAAGTAGTAGTAGTAATATTGCTCTTAATATAATGAAAAGTTTTATAATTCCCCTCTTAATTTGAAATGATTTTTTTTGCTTTCTTGCAGGAATACTCAGCAATGCGCATTCCCGCAACTTGAACGGCGCACACGCGATGTGCCCGCAGCAGCAGCAGCACCCACAACTGCACCACCACTTGACCGCCGGAGCTGCGCGCTACAGGAAGCTGGACTCGCCCACGGATTCGGGCATTGAGTCGGGCAACGAGAAGAACGAGTGCAAGGCGGTGAGTTCGGGGGGCAGTTCCTCGTGCTCCAGTCCGCGCTCCAGTGTCGACGATGCGCTGGACTGCAGCGATGCCGCCGCCAATCACAGCCAGGTGGTGCAGCATCCGCAGCTGAGTGTGGTGGCCGTGTCACCAGTACGCTCGCCCCAGCCCTCCACCAGCAGCCATCTGAAGCGGCAGATTGTGGAGGACATGCCCGTGCTGAAGCGCGTGCTGCAGGCGCCGCCACTGTACGACACCAACTCGCTGATGGACGAGGCCTACAAGCCGCACAAGAAGTTCCGGGCCCTGCGGCATCGCGAGTTCGAGACCGCCGAGGCGGATGCCAGCAGTTCCACTTCCGGCTCCAACAGCCTCAGTGCCGGCAGTCCGCGGCAGAGCCCAGTGCCGAACAGTGTGGCCACGCCCCCGCCAACGGCGAGCAGCGCCGCCGCAGGTAATCCCGCCCAGAGCCAGCTGCACATGCACCTGACCCGCAGCAGCCCGAAGGCCTCGATGGCCAGCTCGCACTCGGTGCTGGCCAAGTCCCTCATGGCCGAGCCGCGCATGACGCCCGAGCAGATGAAGCGCAGCGACATTATCCAGAACTACTTGAAGCGCGAGAACAGCACCGCCGCCAGCAGCACCACCAATGGCGTGGGCAACCGCAGTCCCAGCAGCAGCTCCACGCCGCCGCCGTCGGCGGTGCAGAGTCAGCAGCGGTGGGGCAGCAGCTCGGTGATCACCACCACCTGCCAGCAGCGCCAGCAGTCCGTGTCGCCGCACAGCAACGGCTCCAGCTCCAGTTCGAGCTCCAGCTCCAGCTCCAGTTCGTCCTCCTCCTCCACATCCTCCAACTGCAGCTCCAGCTCGGCCAGCAGCTGTCAGTATTTCCAGTCGCCGCACTCCACCAGCAACGGCACCAGTGCGCCGGCGAGCTCCAGTTCGGGATCGAGCAGCGCCACGCCCCTGCTGGAACTGCAGGTGGACATTGCCGACTCGGCGCAGCCGCTCAATTTGTCCAAGAAATCGCCCACGCCACCGCCCAGCAAGCTGCACGCTCTGGTGGCCGCCGCCAATGCCGTTCAGCGCTATCCCACGCTGTCCGCCGACGTCACTGTGACCGCCTCCAATGGCGGCCCTCCGTCGGCGGTGGCCAGTCCGGCGCCCAGCAGCAGTCCGCCGGCGAGTGTGGCCTCACCCAATCCTGGCCTGAACGCCGCCGTGCACAAGGTCATGCTGGAGGCGTAAGAGCGGGCGGAGGTAGGTGGAAGGTCGGAGAAGTGGGAGAGACAGAGACAGAGACTGGGTGTGGCAGTGGCAGTTCAGCGATGCAAGAAGCAGGATCAATTAAGGATCGGCGGGAGTTGAATTAAATTATTTTACCTTTTAATTGAGCCGTGTACAAAGTTTGAAAGCAAAACCAACATGCATGCAATTTAAAACTAATATTTAAAGCAACAACAAACAAAACAACTACAAGTTATTAATTTAAAAAAGAAAGTACCAACAAACAAACAAACAAACAACAAAAAACCCAAGCTTGAATGGTATTACAAAAGAAAAAGAAAAACAGAAAAAGAAAAAACATAAATATATTTTAGCAGTTAAACTTTAACGTAGCAAGAAACCAACAAACCCAAGGCAGCGCTCTGATTTTGCATTAACTTTTCTTCAGCTGCTACCGAAAACGCCCCCACGCCCCCCGCCCCTCAAGCCCCCTCTCACCCCCCACCACACGTCTTTCGACCCCTGATTGTTTTATAAGTTTTAAGCTCTTGTTGTACATATTAATTACGTTTATTGGTAACTATGTTTAGCGCTTTAGTTGTAGTTGGAGCAAAACTACTTTGCTTTTTTTGGATGTTTTTTGAAAAAACTGCAAATTATTATTATTATTAAATTTTTAAATACCTAAAAACAAAAACAATGTGTGTGAAATTTTTTATTGTGCGATCTCCAAGCAGAATTGAAGTGCAGTTTGCAACAAATTTTAACTACGATTAAGTTGATAACGATTCATTTTTTATGAATTTAACTAATTTTATGAATTTGTTATAGTTTTCCGAACCCCCCTCCCTCCCTCCTATCGAACTTTCTATCTGACCAACTAGCTACCCGTATTCCTGAGTTCTCCTTTGGCACAAAGCTCTTCTCTATGCTAAAGAATCAAGTGGAATAGATATTGTTTTCTAATTTTAAAACTACCACAAAAATTACGATTAAAATAAACACGAAGTAATTGAAAATCAAACAAAATGCTTAAAGTTTTAGCAGCAAGCAGTAAAACGACGATGAAGAAGAGAAGCCCAACGTTAAATATATCTGTTGTGTACATAGTTAAATGTTAAATTAAACACAAAAACATATTTAAAGTACATATAAATACACATAATTATTAATGAAGAAACCTATGCTTAAAAGATTCAATGTTTGATTGGCATCTTAGAAAACCAAGCGAAAAATACAAAAAAAAAACAAGAAACAAAAATTATGATATATTATTTAAAAGTAAAGTATACCTTTATATTACAGAAAAAAGAAAAGAGAAAACTTGCGGTAGCAACAAAACTATTATATTAATTACATTTTAATTATGCTGTACTATTATGATTATTAATTATTATGATTAATTAATTACGATTTTTATGCTTAGACAAACCAACAACAAAAAACAAAGATGCAAAAACAATTAAAAAAAAAACAAAAAACAAGCAAAAAATTACACTGGCGCAGAAATTTGTATTGTCAAATCAATAAAAAATTTGTTTAAAAATTTCAAAAGAAAAGCCTCTTAAGTTTTTTTATTTCAAATTCTTTTTTCAGTTGAACAGTTCTTAAAATTTTCAGTTTTACGTTACTTTGCTTTTGGAATGGTAAGATTTTCGGTTTCACTTGATTTCATTTACCTTTTGACTATCGTGCTGTAAAAAATTTACTTAATTATATCGAAAGTATTTATATCACAATTAAATAAACAACAATTTTATGTGTATAGACGAGCCACTGAGGAAAATGTGTAAAAACAAAAACCGTCAACGTTGGCAAAAAAAAAAAAAATGCAAAGAGAAGGGGAAATCTACAAGATATATTATATTCTTTTAAAATTTATGCAGCGTAAGGAAGCGATGGTTCCACCAAAAACCACGAAATTAACAAAGATATCACACTTCAATAATTGACTTTATACATACACGCCAGCATATGTACGTAGATGAAACGATTTTGGTGTCTGAGTGTATGTATGTACGAGTATGTAGGTGTATGTAACATTGTCCGTAACTTTTAGCCAGAAAAACGACAGCAGAATATTGTAATTGTGTAACTAAAAGTGAATATTTTATGTAAAAACTATCTCAGCATTGGGCGATGATGCAGATGGGTGTTTATGGTGGTTATCATCACGATGATGATGATGATGATAATTGGTGATGGATTCTGATAGGGAAATCCAACCGAACGACGGCAGCGACAACTGAAACAATGAAATTGCGACAATTAAGCGTAACGTAACGTAAAGTATATGTAAAACGTATCCGTAAACAGCCGTAAGAGTTTAACGTAAAGTAATAGAAACTAAAACATTGAGAAGAATAATGCAACTTTGAGGCAACTCCAGCTGAGGCATATGAAATACCGTATGAGTAATATCTATTAATATATATATATATACCATACACATGAATATATTTTCAAGGACAGTCACAAATCAAATTGCGGCAAAAAAAGCGTTTTTAAACATGAGAATTTGGCAAAAATCGAAAAAATATGTGAAGAATGAGACGAAAGGATGAGGAAATGTTCCGAAAATTGATGAAATCTCCATAAAAATGAAAATTAACAGAAAATTTGTATTTGTGAAATAACATAATATTACAGTTTGTTTTAAATGGAAACACAATGAAAACCCCCCAGAATGGAATATGTGAATAAAATATTGAAAATAAGTATTTAAAATATATCAACAAAAATTATGAAAAACCAATCGCTTGTGTTCTCATTTGACTTTGGTAATGTTTTTTGCAGAAGCGTAAGTTGCAAGTTAATACTTTGAACCCCTTTAACTTCATTTATTTAGAAAATAGACAAATTGCCGAGCTCTTCACCACTATCACCAAGGGCCAAGTACAATGTCAGCCATTCTTATAACCCTTGGAAACACTCATCGTTTGGCGATCGTTCATTAGTATATCCGTAGGCGCCAATAGCTTATCACGCACACAGACACGTTTTTTGCGGCTGCCGAGAATAGCGATTATTTTCAATGTCGCGGCTGTCTGTCCTAGGCCTTTGTTGGCGGCGGCAAGTGTGTGTGTGTGTTTTGGAATTTTGCCCGTGACCTTGAGGCGATAAGAGTCGCGAAATGAATTTGCCGAAATAATCAAATCAGCGCTGTTGTAGTTGTTGGCCAAAGGGGTTGGCAGGGAGGGGGGTTCTAGCTGGTTAACGCGTCTGGGCAGCGTGAGTGCCGCGTGTAGATAACAATGGTCGATGCCAGCGATAGGCAGACACTCATCCCGCTCGCCTCCCACCGCCTCACCACCCACCACCCCAAAGCAGCGATAAGAGCAGCTGAGAAGTGTGAGTGTAGTCTAATTTTAAGCGTGTGAGCGAGAGCCACTTGAGCACACACACACACAGGCATACAGACACACGGCTCGTTATCTTCAAAGTCAATGTCAAAGCCAACTGAGAGGTGGCAGCGAGGAGGGGAGGCAGCGAAGGGGGGTAGCCAGCGAGACGGGCGGAATTTGATTTAGAAAAAAAACAAGCTAAGGAAACAGAAAGAGCACAATAGATTTACTTAGTGTGGGCCCGGTGGCGTATGAGTAACGAGTGACAGACGACAAGTGACAAGCAGGAAGCACTGCAATGCACTGCATTCCGGGGGGCGAAGGGCGAAGGGGTGGTTTCTGGGGGTGTGTGCGACACTGGGGGGTCAGTCATTTGAAGCTCCCCATCTTTGCCGATCTACCATAGCAATCAACTCATTGATACTCTCTAAACAGGTTTTGTGCCAATAAGGATCTATCCATATATCCATTTAATCTATGAACTTTAACTACTACTCTACATCCTAATTCTCAGATTGATCATGTTACTTGTTCAAAATTCAGGGAGGGTACACTTTCGGCCGAAAGTTATAGGGTGTGCTGCATTCGTTGCTGTTCAGCAAGAACCAAAGCACCTTTCGCCTGATATTTTTGGCAATTTTCTTTCGATATATTGTGCGGCAATTTTTATTTGCGCATATTTCACCTTGAAATAAAACAAGCCTCAAATAAATTAAGGCACAAACAACGGCGGCCATAACAACTCGCGCGTAGAAGAAGCAGCGCCAGAGAGCAAATTCCAACAAAAGAAAGGAAACAACAACAACAACAACAACGAACGAAACAGAAAGAGCAAAAACATAAAAGAATAAAACGAGAATAAATACACCCGCGGGATGGACGGGGGGCACAAAAGGAATAAAACAAATATTCAAGGTTAGCTGATTAGACGAAATTAGCAAAGTTCTAGCAGATGATTGAACGGGCGAGGGGCTGGCGGCTTTGCGGGGGGCGGCGGTGGCGGTACCGCTTGATGAGAGCACGCGCTGAAATAAAAAAAAACTCACTCAACGCGTTTCCGCCCCCTCTGGCCGCTCCCTCACGCACACCCCCTTTCCCCACAAATTGTACGCGTGCGTACGCATCTGATTGCCGGCCCCTCTCGCTCGCACCACCCGCACCTCTCTCTCTCTCACTCTCTCTCTCTCTATCACTCCCCATAGCACTCCACATAACCATTGTCGTCAGCGTAGGCCTTTGGTTTTAGGCGTTTTTCCAAATGTTCTATCTTTTCGGGTATATACGACCACATCCACATTCAAATTTTCACTACAAAGACATCGTAAATATTTTAAATCCAACTCTTATTGCTTGTTTCTGTGTTCTTAGTTAATCAACTAACTAATTTATTGCTTTATTAATTTTAAATCCAACTCTTATTGCTTGCTTCTGTGTTCTTAGTTAATCAACTAAATAATTTATTGCTTTATTAATTTTAAATCCAACTCTTATTGCTTGTTTCTGTGTTCCTAGTTAATCAACTAAATAATTTATTGCTTTTTAACATTTTCACAGTGGCACAGTGGTATTAAAAATAAATTTAATAGATCTCCACATATTTAAAATAATATATTTACTTTTACTTCAAAAAACATTAATTTTTTTTTATTTATCATTTAATTTAATTTTAAATAGAAAAAGAAAAAAAATTTAGTAAATTTAATTAATAAAACTGTAGTGAAAAATGCAGTGATGTTACTTTGTTCTTTAAGCCATCAAAAAAGTGAAGTATTAAGATAACATCCAGGGTATTACCGGTTTCAGTCTTAGACTAAACCTGAGTCTACGCACTCTTATTGGATTTTCGCGTATTTTTTTTTTTTGGCGCTAAGCCTTTGCTGATAAATTCCCGTGGGGGCATTGGGGAGCAGCCTGAGTGGGACAGAGACGGCGACACACTCGCACCAAACAAATAGACTAAATAGCAAATAGCAAAAACAACAAGAGCCTTGAGCAGAAGGCGGCGAAAATTCCCGCCAACGGATGGCAAATTCGATGGCAAATGTATGGAGCATTTTTGCGCAGCATATAATAAATTTCATTTATGTGCCGCGTGCTCAGCACCAACCGCTCGCACCCTGCCCCTT
Organism: Drosophila santomea; assembly: GCF_016746245.2. Lineage (NCBI taxonomy): Eukaryota > Metazoa > Arthropoda > Insecta > Diptera > Drosophilidae > Drosophila > Drosophila santomea. The sequence continues at coordinate 16,293,990 of NC_053018.2, forward strand.
GCCCCCTCCTCCCCCCTACGGATCGCCCTAATGGTTATACATTTTATTTGGAATTATGCGCGAGTTGTCCTTGAGGGGCCAGCCTGTGAACTTGCCGGGGGATTTCGCTTCGTGCCCGATTCTACTGGGCTCTGGGTCCGTAAATATGGCGATTTATGTATTCCCCAGCCTGGCGACAGTGCTTTTTTTTCGCTGCGAAAGGTTCGTAGATTACGGTGCGTGGAATCGATCCGGGAGGGGAGAGGGAGGGGTAACTTAATAGTTCCGTAGGCTGGCAGGCACGCTAATGGCGCGAAACCACAACTAGGGCTATAAGTGTTATGTGTTTTAAGTCCCAGAGTTCATTCACTCTTTACAGTCCGTTGGATGTCCATTCGATACTATCTCCCTGATCTTCACACCCTAATAGTTTATAGCTGTACATCGAGCAGACAGCAATACAGATAAAATAGTACTTCTCGGACTCCACCTTTGTAAATATTATCTATACCTATACTATATCTAAACTCTACCTAAACTCTACCTCAACTGTACGTAGACTACCTAAATCGTACATAAACTGTACCTCAACTGTACCTAAACTATACCTAAACTATACCTAAACTATACCTAAACTATACCTAAACTATACCTAAACTATACCTAAACTGTCTAAACTGTACCTTAACTCTACCTCAACTGTACTTAAACTGTACTCAACTACGTAATTTACTAACTGTACCTAATGTAACTATGCTAAATATATTAACTAATAGCTGTACCTAACTATACGCATTAATATGCTATAATAATATACATTTTAATTCAAATTTTAAACGTTACTAAAGGCATATAACTAATACAAACATATCTTTTGTTTACTAAATCATAGGTATTTTTTACATCATATCATATATTTTAAACATATTTTCAACTAATTTTGGGCAAACCTCTACCATAAGTTTTAAAGGTTCTCATTTGTTTACTAAACACTGGCTTTGACTTTCAGTTAAAAGTGGTTCAAGAAGTGCAGATAACAATAAATCAAATTTGCAGCTCTCAGAAAAAGTAAACTTCCATCAAACGTAAAATATAGAGGAAACAATAAACAAAAGTGTACGTTTATAGAGCGAGTACAACAACACGGATGGAAATACGAAGGCAAATGTAAACACAACGCGAAATGCGCTTGACATTGAACTTGAACTGCAGTCGACGTCGCAGTCGCAGCTGATAGCAGGCGGCTACCAGTGGGTGGGAGGGAGACGGAGAGAGAGGGGGGCGGAGCGGGCGCCAATGCCAAATGCAGCTGGCGAACGAACTCGGGCGTATACTTAATATTAAGTGACGGTGCGGAGAGGTGGGGAGCAGCGTCACCGACGGCCGCAACAACAATGCCACCCGTGCAAACCATAATGGAAATTGCAAACACAAGTTACCAGCAAAGCGGGACAGAGGATGGCCAGACAGAGCGAGAGAGAGAGAGAGAGAGAGTGAGGAGCGGAGGAAAACAGCAGCGGTATCGGTGGCGTATGAGTAATTTGCTTTCTTTATAAACTGATTCACAGGGACTGAATTAAAAGTATGAAATATATTCAGTTGACCTTAGATTATCAGACGATTTTTAAAATGAGCTCATATTAGCAGGAAAGGGCAAACTAGTGGCTTACTTTAAAGGAAATTATAATGATTTGTAATATATATTATTGCATTTCTCGCAAAGCTTATCGTTTTCTGGTTAGCTTATCGAACTAAGAAAAATTATTATTCATTTATTTATCAGGCCTGGAGTTTAATTTTCTGTGGTCCTGAAGAACAAGCGATTTTACGTCATGCAGACTGCGATTATTGATTATTGATTATTTAAATTTAAAGCGATCATGTTTTATTTACAGCTTAGAACCCCTATCACAAAAAAATATATTTTTCGAATACACCGATTCCGATTAACTTTCTAGATGCATTTAAAGAGATGTGATAACCCGAAAGTAGGCAATATGTATAATAAGGAAAATGGGACGAGGCTATTGTTTACCCTGAGTACCAATGCTGTACTTCAAAATAGCGTTACAGGTTGCCATGAACACCCTCTTGAACCCCTCTATGAACCCCACTTGATCCCAAAAGCAGTCTGCCATCGACAGCAGTCCAAGTTAACCCTTTGTTGCCCGCATAAGCATTTGATGGCCTCCGCTGGGGATGGTCGTAAAATCGAGGGGTGTGGAGGCAAACACAATAAATGTGCCAAAAACTTTGGAGTGCCTTAAAATATGCTAAGCGCGCAAATTACACAAAACAGGATCACGGTGGATGGAGCACATCACACGAGTGGAGCACGAGTGGAGCCCGAATGGCATTGACAGCTGGCAAGGTCACGCTGACAAGTGTTGCACGCGCCTGCCCACGGGGTCAGAGGTCCTCCCGCCCTGGGTCGAGTTTTCCATTTACTTTTCATGCCTCATTCCCTCACCCCACACCCCCCTTATTTCCATCCCCCGGTTTTTCATCTTATTCTGCTTCGCACTTGATTACCGACACGCGCTCCTTTTCATATGCCCACATTTACTCCTTGGGCGGCGTGTGTGGTGGCTAAGTGATTTCTGATTCTATGCAAATTTATTTTGAGACACTTCCCTCGATTTGTTTTCGCTGCTTGCTGAGTAGTGTAAACAGAATTAGGAATCCTCCCGATATTCCTTGGCTTTTTCAAAGTGTTTGCGTCTCTGTGTCAACCGAATGGCAATTTCCACTAAATCGAAAAGTGTTGCGGTGCAGAGTATCCTTATTTGCAGCTGAGCTCAAAAGTACAAAATGAAATATATATATCAAAATCAAAAGTACAAAAGATTGAAATATATATATGTTACCATCACTGATAACATTTAAGGCAGCAAAATAGCATTTATGTTATTTATTATATTTTCTTATAGTTCATAGCTTATAGCTTAGTTATATATTTAGTAAATAAAAAAAGTTCATTAATTCGAATCATTTACTTTGCGAAATAATCAACTGAATTCGATTAGAGGTTTTCCCAGTTCAAGATGTTAGGTTTCTATTTCCAGCGATTAGCCCCGTTTATCCCCCGTGGATATTTCATTCATCCTTGTGCAATCAGCAGAGCAGCCACATCGAGTGCTCGGAAAATCTCCTTCAGAAAGGTCAAAGGCAATGCCGCAGCATCCTGGGAGAGCAGAAGCGAGGAGAAAAGGACACCCAGAGCTTGGCAAACAAATTGGGCTGGGGGCTTTCGGGGTTCGACGACTGCGACGACGAGATACGACGCGTGGTTTGTATTGAAATGTCCTTGACAATAACATTGCATGCCTGGCGGTTTCAGCTGGGACCCTCCGGCAGTCCCCAGACCGGGACTCAAGACCGAACACATCCACACTGCCACATCCCTATTCTCGCCAGTGTCCCGCTCCTGTCCCGCTATCTGCCAAGTGGCATCCTGCCACGTGGGCGCAGGATGGGTGGGCGGTGGTGCTTGACTTGCTTGATTGCTTATTTACACGTGGCGCACATTCGGGAATTCGAGACCTCAGCTCGGCCCCTTCCTTTTTCAGGGTCCTTGGGTTTGCAGTGGATGCGACTCCTACGCTCATTCAACAATGCCCGTACTGGAGTTCCAAGCGTGGACATTGGTTATGAATTGGTCCTATCTGAAAGAAGAGAGCAAAATGTTTTGTAGCTGGGCTTAGATTGCCTGCATTAGATAATAATAGCAAGGAAATATTTTTAAATTTTACTCAATATCATATTCGAATGGAAAATATTGGTCTTCCTAATTGTTGAATGGATTTCTCTGCTAGAAATACGGCTACTAAAGTAAGCTCCAATTAAAGAGCCATTGTTGGGCAAGAGCCACTGAAGTTCTCCTTCAGCTGCCCGCCGGAGTGCAGTTAATAAGAATTCCACACCAAGTGGCCGGTCCTGTTGGACTTGCCCCTTGCGGCGATTCCAGTTAATTTTACAAATATTAAGCAAACATGGGCGCCGCGCGCAAACATCCCCCCTTTTTGGGGGGGTCGGCTGCCAAGGCAAACAACCGCATGGAAAAGCAACAAAAGCAAAACACACGAGCTCCAGCCCCACGGAAACCCACACAAGCCAATAACCCGGAGCGGTTTGCTATTTACACAATTACAATTACAGCTCGCCCTCTGTTCCTCCGTAGATATAAAAATTGCGTCGGGAATTTTGTGGAGGGCATTTTACGAGAGTCGCATTTGGTCGAGGAATCCCGGACTGGGCGAATCCATCGCCACAGCGCTCCATTTTAATTCGAGGACTCAAGGTCAAAGTTGAGAGCTGGCCATAAAAGCAAAAGGCGACTGATGAAACAACGTCCATCAAAAAAAAAAAATAGGGAAAATAATGCCTGAAATTTAGGCACATAGCTTAACAGTTCAAATATTAATTTACCAAACAATAAGTTAACATATCTTAAGACCAATCAATTTTTTAGAAGCTTTTATTACATTATAAATTTAAGAAATATTTTTTTTTTAAGTATTTTTAAAACTTTGAAAAATTATAGCACGGAATTAGGCAATCTCTCTTCACTTTCTAGAGTATTTTACCACTCAAGTCAATGTAACGAAACAAATGAGTGACGAATCTGCTGATGTTGTACTTTATAGTAGTTGTTAGGCAATAGAATTAGAATATCAGGGCTGCTTAAAAATCCCCCTCCTCACTTTTAGGGAAATGGGGATTTCTGGCACATACAGAATGCACACACTTACCACAATTTGACAATGTGCTCTCTGATAATTAAAAAATAAGAGAGAATGCTATAGTCGAGTTCTACTATCAGATACCCGATACTCAGGTAGTGGAAGTGCTAACGAAAAGTTTTATCATTTTCTGGAATATCGGTAAAAAAAAATTAAATAAAAACAAAAAAATTGGTGTTAGTTTTAGTTTTGGGCTGCTTGTGGGCGTAGCAAATATTTGACAAATCGATAGAAATTTACAAGACTTATTAAAAATTAAAAAAATATGAAAACATTTTTCTTGGAAGCAAATGGAAGCTGCATGCTTAGTCCCAACATTCTAGATTGTATAGTTCCTGAGATCGAGGCGTTCATACGGACAGACGGACGGACAGACGAGCGGACAAACGGACATGGCCAGATCGACTCGGCTATTGATCCTTATCAAGAATATACATACTTTATATGGTCGTAAACGCTTTCTTCTGCCTGTTTCATACTTTTAAACGAGTATAGTATACCCTTTTTCTTCACGAGTAACGGGTATAACAATACAAAGTTTTTACAGTTTTATACTACAAATATTAAGTCCAGGGACCCCTTTTATTGATAAGGGTTAAACAGGGATAAAGTGACATTGCCAGGAGGAGATGTTAGAAACTTTACTTGTATAAGTTTAGGAACTCACTATATCATCTGCATGTGCTGGTAATGAAGGCAGAAATCCGATCAGGCCAAATGCAAAATGTTTTAATGTTCAAAATGTATTTTTATACCCGTTACTCGTAGAGTATACTCGTTTTGCCAAAAAACATGTATTTAATCATATGAACTCCGCACCCAGCCCCCCGCACCCCGGACCACGGACCCCGCACCCCGGACCCCGCACCCCGGACCCCACACCGCACCACGCACCCCGGACCCCGCACCCCGGACCCCGCACGCAGCACCGCGCACCCCGGACCCCACACCCCGGACCCCGCACCCCGGACCCCGCACCCCGCACCCGGACCCCGCACGCAGCACCCCGACCCCGGACCCCGCACGCAGCACCCCGCACCCCGGACCCCGCACCCCGGACCCCGCACCGCACACCCCGCACCCGGACCCCACCCCGCACCCGGACCCCACCCCGCACCCCGGACCCCACACCCCGCACCCCGGACCCCGCACCCGGACCCCGCACCCCGGACCCCGCACCCCGCACCCCGCACCCGGACCCCACACCCCGCACCACGGACCCCACACCCCGCACCCCGGACCACACACCCCGGACCCCGCACCCAGCACCCCGCACGCAGCACCCAGCACCCCGCACAAAGCACCCCGGACCCCACACCCCGCACCCCCGACCCCCCACCCGGACCCCGCACCCGACCCCGCACCCCGGACCCCGCACGAAGCACCCCGGACCCCACACCCCGCACACCGGACCCCGCACGCAGCACCCCGCACGCAGCACCCCGCACCCAGCACCCCGCACCCCGCACGTAGCACCCAGCACCCCGCACGCAGCACCCGCTCATAAAAATTGATAAAAAACAAGAGAGAACGCTATAGTCGAGTTCCCAGACTATCTGATACCCGTTACTCAGCTAGTGGAAGTGCAGAGGAGAAATTTCCACACTGACAGTTTTTGGTGCGGTAGCACCCCGCTGAGTAACGGGTATCAGATAGTCGAGAAACTCGACTACAGCGTACCCTCTTGTTGTAACTTCCAGCGCGAGACCTTCGGTGCAACTTATGCAACGCGAAGGCCACTTATGTCTCGGTTCTGAACTGGCACATGGCAAAATGCGAAATTATAGTTCTATATTCCGGCTATGTAGAATAAATCAAATTACGCATAAAATCTCAGTTCATGAGCGAACGAACGAAGCATCGAGTGGGGAATGAGATACAATTCATCTGAGGTTGCTGGGATAAATATTTAAATTCGCCGCTCGGCCACTCGAGTCTCTTATTACGTTCGATACTTTGATGGAGATTATTGATTCGCTGCGAAGGTGGGGGATTTTGTTTGCTTTGGTTGCCTTGATAAATGAAGACACTTTATGATCATCTGGCGACGTGAGTTGCATGCCAAGTTGTGTAAGAACACTTGTATGGAAAAAGTCGGAAAGTAATTGGGAAATCTGTTCTGGAGGGAATATACAAATTTCTGCAGTGACTAACCTTTTTTATGGGGAATTAGAAGGGGTTTGAATCATTTTTCCGTGCTAGCAAAAATGAGTAATTAGTGAATTTGTAGGAAGGTAAAAGTCATTAATATAAGCACTTTCATCGGACCTAGGACAATTGCTTCAGGTCCTTCATGAAATCGAATATTTTAGTTTATTTTAAGCTCCATTCAATCGATTGCAAATCAGTCCTCGGCTGTACAATAAATTCCACATTATTCCGCACCGCCCTGTTGGCAGGGGGTATAAATTAAACTCTATTTATTATACGTAACTGTTTCATTTTATTTTTTTCATTGACTGTTTCCTGTCGCACTCGATCTTCGAATGCATTAAACACTTCTGAGGGATCAAGTGATCGCTATATTCATTTTATTCAGTCGCTGCGAGACATTTTGGATAGAAGGGGTGACGTTGGCATATTGAACAGCACTTCCTGAATGGGTAAGAAATGGAAGACCCATGACATTGAAAATGTTTGCCATAGCTTTGCATTGCTAATAGCGGCGTTGGGCCAAACACCCACCTACTTACTATATTTCTCCCATTTTTTCCATGTTTTTTTGTTTCTTTCTTTTCCTTTTCCATTTCTATATTTGAAGCCTCAGTCTGTCAAATAGTATGCGCATTTTTTATTGCTCCAATGTCCTTGGCAAGTAGCGCAGATCGGAGACAGGCGGCGCCGTATCCCCATCCCCAAATCCTATCTGCCCAGCCCCAAAAGGCAGCCCCAAGTGTCGGCTGTCGCCAGTCATTTATCGGTGGCAACAGTTGGTTGCCATCCTCTATTCTCGAATGTCCCTCTGAAAAGGGCGACGGGGGAGGGAAGTGGGAGCAGCCATAAAAGAGGGCGGCGCCCTAAGCTCGAGAAGCTCAAGGACGAGTGCCAATGGGTTTATTTATAAGGCCATAGCCTGTCAGAGGAGTTTACTGGGGTCTGACATCCTTCAGATTTTCTTTGGTTTATTCAAATTAATACCTGCACATAACCAAAATAAACATGAAAGCAATCGGTCTTGATTATAGGGCGGAAAGTTCATGAGTATTCAATTATTAATCGATATGAAGGCAACAAATACCTATATCGTGATGAAATATAGAGTATCTTAATAGAATTTACACAGGTATCATAAGGTTCTAAGCTGCCGTTCATAACGACAACCATAATGATCTATGTATTATTAAATCCAGCAATAAACCAATGTATATATAGCGAATTGCTCGTCTTCTTGCGGAAAGTGAAAATTGCATTGCCTGTCAACATAATAAACCCATTTTCGAGTGTGTCGCCGGCATCTTCCCTTGGAGGGGCGTGGCAGCCCAACCCATTTCGCCTTAAAAATGCATCAGACATTTCGGGAGAAGTGGCAATTGCCGCACAGGAATTTTAATGGGGCCTCCATAATGACAGTCCAAAACCGAAAAGAACCGAGCACAAACTGAAAACACCCACAACAATATGATGGCGCCGTAAACATTGTAAACGCCCACGCTAAATAATTACAGACTATCAGCTAGTCGAGCAGTGCACAGCGAGAAAATATAAAACTATAATGGCCATTCAGCCACATAGTAAACCATTTAAGTGAAATTACTGTGGCACAAATCATAACATGCGCTTTTCGAGGGACTCGCAAGTACACAAAATGTGTGAGATGGCCTCCGCAATAAAATATGTATTTGCCAGCGGAATTTATATATATAACATAAGTACTTATGCAAAACACACTTTTTTGTGTGGAAAAATATGTGGTGGAAAATTGACCCAAGCCGAATCGAGGCATTCTGGACTGCGACGCATTTAGGGAAAGGCGTTGGGCGCAGCCCAACTAATTTTCCGGGTAATGAGGATACCGACGACCTTGAACTGCGAGCGAGTGGGTAGAAAGAGGCAGACAGACAATGGACACAAGTGGGTGGGTGCTGGGTGGCCAGAAAATTGATTGATGGGTGGGTGGTTGGGCGAAATAATAACCTTTCTTTACCTGATATTAGGCTGCATATTTTAGCCCACGCGCACATAAGCAGTGGGCGGGGTTCTTCGAAGGGCAACGCCCAAGCCACCCAACATAATGGTGGGGCTCCAGCCCATCAACTGACTCATCAACTGATGAAATTGCGCATCGGGCAACTCCAGTGTTCCTCCCACTCCTGCCACAAGGCGCTCTTTATGTTATTAGGCGCAGTAACCTTCGGTTTATTTTGTTTAACTCGAATACGGCCCACCGAAATGCCCTCGTTTACATACATAATTGCTGGCATACGCGGCGTATACGTGACAATGTCTTCAACACTCCCCATCCTTGGCACCATTTTGTCCCAGTGAAACCACCCCCGATGATGTGAGCCTGCCGCAAATACATTCCTTTTCGGGTCCTGTGCAAAGCTCGGCGTTTTTTATATCCCCAATATTGAAGCCCGGCGAGCTTATAAGCTTTTCCTATTTACATTTGATTGCAGATTTTATGCGTGAATTGAGGTCGACCCAACCCGGATTTTGGCAGTAAATGGTGGCCATCGCTCATCCCATAAAGCTTACCATTTATCAAGTCCCTGCACTTGTCATCATGCAGTAATAAAGAAAGGATTGGGCAGCCACCCTTAGTTTGACAAAGCAGAGAAAAAGATTACTTAAGCTAACCACATAAATAGGAAATAAAACAAATGTAGAAATAAAACAAATGTGGTTACCAAATAGTATAAGTCTAAATCTTAATAAAATTAGAAATAATATCTGATCAGCTCAAAAGAGAAAACATATCAAACCCAACATTTATGAGTACCAGTAGGGGGGGGTTATCAAACTTAGCCATTAACTATTGCGGCCAGGCCAATAAATACACGAAAAAGCGTACGTTAATTTAGGCGCAAATGCATGAAAATCAAATTGAACGCTCATAAATAAGATAATTTCACTTTTCGCTGTGCCACGTCCAACACGCCGGCAAACTGAAAGAAACAAAAAGCTCAGACCGAAAGTAAACGACATTAACCGGCTCTAAGCGCCATCAATTTGTTACACCAATAAGTGGATGGCAAGAAGGGAAGGGGTAAAAACCAAAACCAGGTTGGTACGACCCAATTTCTGTGTGTGCAGACCGCAACTGAAATTCACTTTCTTTGCATTCGAGCCGGAGTTTCTCTCGCCCAGAGTTCACTCAACTCCAACTCGAACTCGAACTCCCTTTCCTCTAGCGATAATTCAAATGTCCAAATATCAAATAATTGACATTCGCTTCCATTTCCCCCACAAAAAGCACTTTCCACACTCAAACTCTTCGCTGACCCAGAAAACGCAAAACGGCGCAAAAACCCGTTTGGCCCGAAAGAAATGCAACAAAAACAAGGCAAGTTTAAAGTAAATGGAGTACACTTTCGCTTATGAAAACGAAAGTCAACGGACTTTGCAAGAAAACCGAAAACGAAACCGAATCAGAAACACCAGTGAAATGAAGGAGAAATTTGTCAGCCCTGAGCAGAAAAAGCGGCTGAAAATCGCGCGCGTTTTTGCGCCCCTGAAAAACGCACTGAGCACGCGACTTTTTGCAACTGACCCCATTTACATATCGCAAACATTGAAAGCGAAATAAAAATACAAATACAAATACAAAAAAAAATTGTGAGCCAGCCGGGCATAAATATTTTGGAGGTTTCCCACATAAAATCTGCCATGTTTAGTCTCTGTTTATGTCAAAATCGAAGCGAGCAAAACGCAACTGAAATCGAGACCGAAACTGTAAATGATTTTTGCTTTGCGCTAACCTTAAATCAAGGCGAAAACTATTTCAGTTAACTGCCCGGCCATTTGTGAATTAGTTGCGGCGACATTTGCTTGTCGACTGAACTACAGTCGGTACTTTGTATTTGGCAGTCATCGATGACAGAAGTTCAGGGCGATCAGTCATCACACTGCAAAATACTAAGTATGCTTGCTAATGTATCCTAGTATCCTAGACTAATGTGTAGTTTAAAGCCAAAGTATGCTAAATGTACGAAAAAATAGTACTTGGTCTGCTTACAGATTGATTTAACCTATGTTGATGCGCCTAATAAATATTCATTTAATTTTCCATCTTAGTAAAATCATTTTTCAAATCCAAAACTAATTTTAAGCTGTCCCCAGAGTTGGTAATCTTTTTCGCAGTGCACTCATCCTCGGCTCGTTCTGCTGGCCTCCAATCGACTTGGTGCTTTAGGCCGCTTTTCGGCCGGTTAGTGAACAGCAATTATAAATGTTTGGATTTTTAATTCACAGCCTCACGTGAGGCTATTTCGGGGAGTCAATAACCTGCGCTTCGCAGCCCCAAAAGTTTCTCCTGGCTCCAAAAAACTCAAAATGCCCCAACATAAGCCAGCTGTGTCTGCGCGCCTGCGCAACGGCAGCCAGCGAAAGTGAAACTCTTTCGGGGTTTTTGAACTTCGCGAGGAAAGAGAAGGCGAGGGCCCTCAAGCCCATAAGTAGCCCCACTGCGCGTAACTGGAGCGGAACCAAAATTTGTACTTTCTTTTCACATGCTGCACTCGACGGGCTGCATGCAGAAATATGTAAGAGTTGAATTGCTGTACTGGGAATGGGGAAAAATGTCAATGAACGCTGGAAACGAAAGCGCCGTCTGCTAACCCAATTGAGGGACAACTTTTGGTTTCAGTTTCTTTGGGCTGCTTTGGACTTCTTTGGTTGAGTTTTTGAATTTTTAAATTTTTGCGTACGTGTATTTCCTTTTAGTTTCGCTGATTTGGCAGTGATTTTTTATGCGCTCGGCGTGCCTGGCTACTGACAAAAAAAATGACAAAAAAAATGCCAAAAAAGGTCAGAGACAATTAGCAAGTGACGTTCGAGGCGGGCAAACACCCACTCCGGCAGTGCCCCACTCCGCCGGCTCCTCCGGGCCAAGTCGGCGCCATTGGCCATGTTCCATGAGCTCCAAGTCCCAAGCTCAATGCTCGGCGAGCGCGACAAACCAACAACGACAAAACGGCGATCTGTGTGTGCTTGAATAACCTCATAATTGCCGCCGAGGGTCTTTGCAATGAATTATGCGAATTAACCTTAAATGCACGCGTACTGAAAAGCGTTTGCTGTTCACGAACATGAAAATCAACATGAACATGAAACAATTTGCTGTGCCGCCAGCCTTTCGGCAAGATCAGGCAAAAGGTCTCGGCTAAAACGGCTGGCTTCCGAAGATTGGCTAAATAGATCACTTGCTGGCCTAGAAAAAAATCTACTAATATATATTTTAGGTCGTATTTCGTTTTTTGTATTAGTAAAATCTTACATTTATGTATATATGGCTGTGTTAATATTAAGTACTACTTTTTATTTTACAAAATTATTCAACAAATTATGTTAGCTAAATGTGCGTAAATATGTATTGGTTTCTGATTACACATTTGTAAGTTACCATTTGGATAATTGTTAAATTAAAATATAAGTGTGCTTTTTCTTGTTAAATATTCGGCATTAACAACTCACCTATTGCACACAATAATTTAATTAAAGCAATCAAAAAAATTGGTTCTAATCAGACATAAATTGTGCACCACTTCCATAATTTTAAACAGCTTGCTTAAGTACATGTTTCAAATTCGTGTTTATTTTTTTTTTTTTGATAATTAGCTCTTAATAGTTACATCTGTATATTGCCAGTTCATTGACCCATCTTGTTCGATCTGCTTATAAAAATACTCGTAAAGCGCGCTTTTCAAACGGGCAATCAACGTTCATTACATAGCCCAATTGGCCGAGCAAGCAGACGAGGGAAAAAATCATTTCAGACCAAACGGATATATAATATATACATAATGTATGCAGATGTACATATATGCATATATGTAGCTGTAGGAAACTCGTGCCGCGCATTAAGTTTCTGCGCATGCGCGACCGGCAATCAGAGCAGGAAAGAGATGGAGCTGGAAAAAGAGAAAGAGAAAGAGATGGCAGATCCGCCGTTGGAAATGAAATTGAAAGCAAAAGCGAAAGTGTATTTCTTTCTTTCTCTTCTATTACTTTTGTCTTTTTCCTTTTGGCTCACTCTGCCGGCCACAATTCTTCAAATTTCTTTCGTTTTGTCAACTGTTTTCACTTTTAACCATATTGAATGCTTTTTTCAGCCCGATCATTAATAATGACAATTTGTTAGACAACAATTGATGAAAGCCATCACCAAAGACATCTCAATAATGAGAGTGAAATTTTGTATTCCCAGCGATTGGTGATGACCTCGTTTTTGGCAGCTCCAAAAGTTCAAATGTTTAACGGCAAGCAAAGAAACTGAAAATCAGCGTTTGGAGCCAAGGAACGTGCTGCAGAATTCTTAAATACAAAAATATAAAAAAAAGGGAGATGGAGAAGAAAATAAGAGTTTCTTTTCAGCCGACTTTTGGCTCTGCCATTAATTGAGTTAATTATGCCAGAAGTGGTTGCTTGGAACGGTGTTATATGGGGAGTTATTTTCATTTCCATTTCCATTTCCATTTCCATTTCACTTTTGTTTCTTCTTTTGTGAGCGGAGTAAGCAGACCAAGAATTTGTAATTCGCCTGGTAAAAGTGTACTTCATTTCGCCCTTTCCCTGGGTTAATTAAAACTCTGGGTAATGGGGCTGCAAAGAGCCGAGTGCGAAATGCTAATTTGGGGAAATATTTTAAGAACCAGGCAATTGCCTTTAATTATTGCATTGGACTGGCTACACGAAATGTTTTAGCAGAAAGTAATTATATTTCAAGAAAATTCAAATCTGCGCCAAGAGGAATGTTTTTAGTTTAATATTCTTACAATTCTTATCATTTTTGTATAATTGAATCAATCCCATTATTGGAATATAGGTACAATGAAATAGTGTTTATCTATAGTTTATATTAAACTTATCAGCTTATAACTAAAATATTAGCATATAGCTTAGGTAAACAAAAATGTATTCACTTGTAATGCTTTGGAATTTTGTATGCATTTAATCTGGCTTAATCCCATTGGCATGATTAACTTGGACATTATTTTCCCAGCCCCTCTCTCCTTTCACCAGCTATGCAAAACACCTTGTGGATTGCAGTGACTTTCACTCGTTGCTGACCCAGAAACTGCAGTGACACGCTGCTTAACTTGGCCAACAAGCAAGAAGACAGCAAAAGGCATTTATGCAAGCGCATAAAAACTGCAACTGCTGTTGGCCCAAAAGGATGGCCATAAAAACCGAGACACCGATACGGAAATGAAGATGTCCCGACATCCTGTTCCCCGCTAAACGCCCTTGAGACTCCCTCCGAGATCCAAGATCCCAGATGCCCCATCTGCATTATCCCAGAGCAGCCGGCAACTTTCTTAATGACCCTCGCGGTCATCGATGAGCGGCAGTAAAAGTTCACTGGCTCCGCTCCGACATGCAGGTAGTTTAAGTATCTACACATTTAAAACGACATTAAGTTTTAGGATCGCGTTCTGGCAGCTGTCCAGGCCAACAATTAACCCATGTCGATTAACAGTCCAATCAGCTGTCGAAGACAATTTTCCTCGCTTTCATTTTCCACGGCATGCCACGCTGCCGAAAATAGAAAATAACCGAATAATCCCAAATCTTTGCATCTCTCCATTAAAAGCGATTTAATGTTTGCTACAATAAGCACGAACCAAATAAACGAAACCGAACTCCACTCGACTCGACTCGACTCGAGAAGTTGAGACATAGCCAACGAAAGTTCAACACTTTCTTTTCCTTTCTTCGGGGCGGCGACGTTGGGGGCATTGTCAAACAGTGGCAAGTTCAAACTCTCGTTTCGGGTAGGTGGCTGCCAGCAATTAGCAGTCCCGAAAAGCGAAGCAAATCAGAAAACTATAACATGTCGATCACAACTCTTAACGGAGCTCGAGAGCTGGAACAAACTCAAGATCATCAAAGGAAAAGTATTCTCTATATGAGCAAGTTTATGATTTATTGGAAAATATCCTTCTTTAAAAAGATAACTGAATGTATAATTTAACAAAGTTTTGGTACTGATAAAATATTTAAAAGCAAATAACATTTTATAATACATCCTAAATCACCTAAAAGATTCATACAATATCATTCAGTACTTGAGAAATCAGTTTGAAAACAATATGCATTCAAGCTTAGGAGTAAGTAATATTGGATCATATATAGTGTAACCTAAAACATCCGAAATAATATTATTTGATTAAAGATTTGGATGAACTCAATATTATTTTGTGAATAAAACAGAACCGTTTCTTAGAATAAGTGGTCTGCGATATCCCGCCAAAGAAAGGCACTTACATGTCAATCCCCGAAAAGAAAGTGAAAAATGTTGCAACAATGGCAACGGCTCTATAAGACAATCGTAAGCCCCCCAAAGGCGAAAGGGAGGGAGAGCGAGAGGGAGATGTTTGGACGACAGGGATGGACATATGCACGTAAAAGAAAGTGAGCTTGAGTGCGGATTGTAGGGTCCGGCGAGGTGTCATTGCTCCGGATTGAGTTCAATGGGGTTTGTTGAACTGGCCCCAACTCTTCGACATATGTATGTATATTCCGAATTTGAATGATTTTCACCGACAGCTGCGATCGGCGAAAAGTGAGAGTTGGGCCGCGGAGGCAAAGCGAGAGATTTGAATGCCTATTGGGGTCACCCAGTCACCCAGTCAGCAGTCAGCAGTCTACGTCTCCATTCGGAGTTGGGGCTCGGCTCCGTGTTTCCAGACTAATGAAGATCTTTATCGGCCGCCGATCATGATGTATCATTTTTCTATGAAACACTCTTCACAGTTTCGTGGCACACTCGAGTTGCTTCTGTGGCCGCGCGTTTTCTGTTTGGGCAGTGACGCATTTTCGGGCTAAAAACTTTCTTCGGATCTCCGGCCTCCGAAAGAGGTCAGTGAACGTTTGCCGGAGAAAATCTCCAAAGCAGGGTGAAAAGGGCATGGGCTGGTATCGGATAACAAGCCAATTGAGACCACAAGAGCGGCAACAGATGCCTGAAACGTCGAGGTGCAGGAGTTAGGCTTCAAATTTGGATTGGACTTGCATTTTTGAGACCAAAATGTATCGGGTTACTCACTTCAGATGAGTATCGGCACGGCCATGAACTTTGAAAACAGGCGTGGGGAACTGAATAGTAGATTATTGGGTTGATCAAGAAATGATTGCAAGAATGCTATGAATTATGTTTTTTGGAGCAATGTAAATATTGTTAAATCTAAGGTTTACATTTAAAAAGGCGTTCTTGTAAAATGATCAAAAGGTGCTTTAAATTCTTAAACCAAAAATATTTATTTACTCATGATTCTGGTTTATAAAAGTCATGTAACTCCATTAGAAAATCTTGCATCTCCAACATATGCATGTTGGCCACAGAGATTAACTTTAGTTTTACCTGTTTCACTTTCAGTGGAACTCCATTTTTCTCGGATAAGGAAGTCACATTCATTTGGATACTTCCTATCTACATAACTCGATCGCCAGCGACACTAGCAAGTTCTAATGAATCCGAATTTGACCCACATTTCAATTCATTCCCGACTACGAAATGCCTCCACATTTCCCACGCTGCACATGGGCCAATGGACTGACCAAGTGTTAAGTTCGTAATATTACCGGGAACTGGGAACCAACCACACAGCGAGCACATGACCAGAACCCGGCGAAAATGTTTACTTCACCATTTCCTTGTCTGTTTTTTGTGAGCAGCTCCACTTGAGCGTGTTTTTTATTCGCTTAAATGAAGCAAAGCTTGCGTTTATCTGGTCATAATAAAGTTTTATGTAATTCGCGCTCGGTTTGCCGCGTCGATTTTTCAAGGCTTCAGCAATTATCCAAATGCGGCAGACACAACGGGACTGGTTTCCTGGAAGTCTCGTTATATATGGGGAAGATCTGGAGTAAACAAACACCACTTTTAAATACATAAATAAATGAATGTACAAAGATTTTTGAAAGAATTATTTCGATACACCCTTATAAGAAATACCCATCCAGTAGATTTCCAATGTCAAGCCGTAATTTATGAAAATGTATTCTACTTAAGTACAGCTTTTTATTAAAGGATTATTCGATCCTAGGTATATAAATACAAATGTACATAAAAGAATAATGGCTTAAGAGGAAATATTAAACATTATATATTAAATATTATGTTATGAATATATTCTTAGAAATATTAAATTATGTGTAAATCTTAATTTTTAGATACATCATTCATACATAGCACACGGAAGTAATGCCAAAAGGAAATTTAGATATACATATATGTATGTATATTTTACATCACAAATTGTATCTTTTAGGTACATATGTACATAGTTCATACTTGTTATATATTTGAAGCGCTTTAAAAAATTACAATAAATATGTTTAACTAAATGAAATTTTATGTTCAAGTTTTTTGTAATATTTTCAAATAGTAATATTAGTCATTACCATATATAATATTATATTTGGTTTTCTCCAAGCAGATATGTTTTCTGAAATGAAAGCAAAACTGCAATACTTTTTGAAAGAGCATTTCCCTAGAATATATTGAGCTTTGTGTATTATTGTATCGAGTCCGCTGCACGTCTTCAATGCATGACGGCGTTTCAAGTTCAGCGAAAATAGCTGACAGGGCGACCATTACCCACATTACCCAGTGGCTATATAGTCTCATTATGCGGGCACTTGAAGGGTGGTATCCAGAGGGGAAGGGAGGGGAGGTTCTGGGAAGCTTCTGGAAGGGGGCAGAGCAATGACCATTGACCAGCGACCGATGACCGACTACCAATGTCCGATGTCCGCCCAAGTTGCGACTGAGACAATTGCTGCGCTAATGATGACGCACCCAGAACTGCTAAATACGCCGAGCGGTGCTCACGGGTCAGGCAAATGACCCAAAACAATTTCGAGGGACGGAGAACAATTGAGTCGCAATTAGCTGTGGGCAGGGGGAATTGGTAGGGCTGCTCCCAGGTCCCATGTGGTCATTGATTGTGTGGTCTTCCACCATTTGGATTCAGCGCTCTTTGTAAACATTCAGCACTACTTTGTTTCGCTTTCCATATGCGATTCTATTTGCTCCATTTGCTCACCCTGACCTTTCGGCTAGAATCACTCGGTAGTGGCTACACAATTCTAGTTCTGACATTGAAATTTCAATTTCACTGCCACGGAACTTATTCTATCAGTTTTTAATCATTAGAAATAAATTACCATTTGAGTTCTTTGATTAATGGTATTTCAGATTCATATTTTTGATTATTTACACCTGTGAACAAAGTTAAAGTATTGGCCGGCAAGGTTCTACGAGAGAAGAGAAGGATAGGAATATTTTCCTGCAAATAAAAACTCATATATAGTTTTGAATAGAGGTTGGCTTTAATATGATCATTCTAATCTAATGATAGATTCTAAAAGTTGAAAAAAAGTTGAGGCAAAGATCTGTTTGCTATCGAAATATCATCAAAAATGCTTGGAAATGTTATCATATTTCAGCTCTAGGGCAAAACTCATTGTAGTGCCTATGGTGTTACATAAATTTATTTTAATTTGTTAATGTTCACTGCCTCATAAACCTAATCTACCCACATTTGTCAATAGCCTGTCACCCCAGAGGTCAAAACATAACCAAATGTTGTCCACCTACCCAGTTCCAAGAACTCTTCTAGAGTTGAACAATTTGCATGAATACTAGCCCACACATTTACATAGAAATAATAAAGACAGCTCCAACTTCCGAGTTAATGTTAATGGAAAAGGACTTGAGTGGGTGGAGTTGGTGGAGGCTTTCGAAAGCTTTGGCCAATATGTAAACGCTAATTCATCAATTTAATGGCAAAGACATGAGGACGGGAACAGCACGCCAGAAAGTAATCATCAGTGGAAAAGCAAAGTGAAATAGGGAGTAGAAAATGGAAAACAAGGAGGAGCTGGTGGAGCTGGTGGAGCAAAAACAGGACATGTATGGAAGGCAACGACCCAGCAGTCGTTGACCCAGCAGGATGTGCCATTCGCTGGGCAAAAATGAGAGATTTATGACCGCAGCGCGAGTTGAATGAACTTAGGGAAGCAGGGAAACAGGAAAAACAGTAGGCGCTGGTGGAGCTGATGGAGCTGGTGGAGCTGGAACCCCGAAATGGATTACATAATGCCGCAGTAAGGACAATGTGGCGCCCGCACAAGCCCAGGAAAATTGGGCAAGTTGAGGACCGGAAGTTAACCTTGAAGTTGCGCGGGCGGTGAAAGCCAGCCACCCACCCCCAACAACAAACTGCGCAGCATCCAAAAATCTGAACCTAGTCCCGCTCCCGTTTTCCGGTGCCAGCTCCTCGCATTCCATGCCCCACCACCAGCAGGATGCGGAAGCGCCAAGCCAGGACACGTGTTGGAACGAGAGAAGGAAGCTGGAAAATGGGGTGACTTCGGTGGCAAGGAAGCCGAATCAGAATCAGAATCCACACAAGTGCGCCCGAAGTTCAGGGCAAACACTTGACATTGAATCGATAATAAGTTCAAATTTCCAAAAATAATACTTGCCAAATGCGGCGAACTTTTCGCCCAAGAGGGCAAGGAAAAGCGGAAAATGCGGAAAGCTAATGCCACAGCGCACTGTCTTATGTAAATGTTTGCCTTGCTGCTTGGCTAATGATTCCTCGGCGAACTGTTTTCCAGCTGAAGGAAAGGCAGATTTATGTTCTTCACATCGCTTCTTGGCATTGAATGTTGGAAAATGGAGAGGAATATTGCTTATGAGAGTTCATCTAATTACATTCCAATCAATTTTCAAACTTTATGAGGACGCACCATATCATAAATCACTACATCCACTAAGAATGGAATCAAATTCTATTATAACCATCTTCCAAAAATGTACAATAAAGCATTTACCTGCCTGATAGTATCATAAGAATTAATCGCTAGTGGCTAGTGACTATGGAAAACTAGTTCGAGGCAGTTGGAACTCCACCCTGGCAAAAGCACCGAAAACCACCGAAAACCACCCAAGGTTATGGGTGGTCAAGGTTGAGCTTCACCATTCGCGTGACAACAGTTTTGTGGTTTGGCTTTCGCAATAATTAGAAACTTCCAGCAGGGCCAGTAAACAAGTTGACAAGTGCAAATACAACGAGCTGGGGAAAAGGTTCCGAAAATGAGAGTTAGGGGCTACAGGACTATAAATAGCCCCGTCTGACTTTGTGGCTCTGTGCGGAAGTTTTCCTTGGCCGGGTTCCGGATTGCCACCACTTGCGCCCTTAAACTTCCAGTCACTGACTGGGCCAACAAATTTTCCAGCTTTTTCCCAAGTTCATTCACAAAACAGCCCATCGCGGAGTCATAAAAATCGGTTAACAAATAGCTTGAATCTCTTGTAACCGTGCACAAAATGGTGTGAAAGGAAGATTAAAACCACGTTTAAAACTCTGGTTATTAGGCTATAGTTCAAAGCGATTTCCATTTGCAGAATAGTTGGCCCCAACCATTTGTTTCGAAATGCAAATTGAATTTGCGTGTGCCACTTTCGGGAGAAAGGGACTGGGGTGAATGACGAACTTTGGAAATGCGCAACAGAAAACGGAGCTTTACCAGCCACCACCCACAAGACCCACACCACCCACTAGCTACTAGCCTCACATCCACCCACGGGAAATGACAACAAACTTGCCGCTCGGCCTTCGCAGAGTGCAAAAGAGAGCCAGTAACCCCGTAGAAAGAGAGCCACGGCAAAGTAAAAGTTCAAAAGCGTGCAATGCCAAGGCGAAAGCTACCCAATGCCAGCGAGGTACAGTCAACCCAAGCGAAGCTTTTCCCCAGAAGCCACTCCCCTTAAGGGAGAACTCTCTCTTTTCGCAAGCTTAATAGGGGTGGCTTCCATCCCCCGCCCTATAAGTGGTAAAAAATTTCCACTCTCATTACGCTACGTTCAAGGACTTTTCGTCGCAAGGTTAGCGTAAAAGCTTCAACGGCGAGAGGGAGACGTCAGAAAGCTTCTGCCTTGGCAACGGTGAAGTTCAAGGTTAAAGCCTGTTGTCTCTTTCGCGCCTTGCCTTTGACATTGCCAATGCCAATGGCAACCCACCCACCCACGCACTCACACACTCACACACTCACCCACTCACACACGCACACCTATGCCTCTAGCCCCGTTGTCTTTGCATACTTTGCGGCGCGTGGAGATGCTTATTGTCGAAGGCAGCTGGACCTTTCTTACGCACCTGCTGCCATCCTGACATTTGACCTTGTGCTGCTGCTGCTGCTGCTTCCCATCTCTGTCGCACTCCCTCCATCCCGCTCGCACACCTCCTGGCCGCTGATTACATTGCGGCGCGTGACTTTGATTTGATTTTTAAATGATTCTTTTAGCAGCTCCACTCTCTTTTGCCCATCTAGCCCAGGTTTTGGCATCGTTAAAGGTCAACAAAAGGACGACGCTTCTGCTGCTTTTTATCACCATCAGCGGGGGGAGAGGGGGAGCAGTGGGAGGGAGAGGGCCGATGAATCTGGTGTGGAAAATGCCAACAAAGTTATATTCCTTTAATGCAATTAAGCCACGTGTCGTCGTCAAAGTTTGTTTTATTAACTTGTCTTCTTGGAAATAAGTGCCCGGAATTTGGGGGCAAAGGTGAAGAGGTGGTAGTGGGCGAAAATCCCAGATGCCCTTCACTTTATTGCGTAAGAGTCGTTCTCAGTTGAAGGTTCATCAATACTATAACAATGATTCCTTTATATAATTTAATTTCGATTAATTTTAAAATTTTGTTAGATGATACAATTGCATTTTTACTTAAAATTTTAATATTTATCTTCTTATATTATATATTTAACATCTTATAAGAAACCTTAAATAAACCTAATCATTCGTCTACCTATAAAACATAGCTATATAGTTTAATTAGTTTTCCGCCTTTTTCGATTCAATGTACCGCATTTACCCTAAAACAATTAATTAAGTATACGCCACGTTCCGAAAATCATAGGCAATTTTTCACGCCCACAAGTCAAACCATTTATTCAACAGGAGTTTTTTTCCAGAACAGTTCGTTGGGTCTCAATTAAAATCAAATAAATTGCCCAAGTTGACCAACAGACGTGGATAACCGCTGTTCTGCGGAGGTGGAGGTGGAAAATGGGCAGGGAAAATGCTTAAAAATAGTTCCAGGCCACTGCCGACCACCGGTGACCATGAGAAAGCTTTCCCAAAGCGGCCGGCCGGCTCAAGATTCCATTAGAAAGTGGTGCTGCTGATGATTCAAGAGGTGCTGGATGGGCAGTGTTTCCACGATAGCTCTTGTCAAGCCAAAACTGAGTTACAAACTAATTGCTTTTCTATGAGATATCTCAAAAGTTGAACGAGCTAAGTTGTATTCGACATGCCTTTTTATTACTATATCCTTATCTGTTTGAAATATATCAACTCATATTTTCGCATATATTTTGAATATATATTTGTTCAATATAAACAATATTTTAATACATTTTTTCTATAAAATATGTTTTTCATAAGTGCTTAGTGGAGCAAAAGTTTTTTAAACTATTTGCTAACAGCGAACGGAACTAATCATGATATTATTAAACATAAACGATTAACAGTTTAGTAACATAGATAGATAATCAATGCATATCACTCAAAAGTATTAAGTATCTCTGCAGTTGTACGAGTATCATACCAAAAGGCTAGCTGTATCTTTACACTTTTACGAGTATCTTACTTTGAATTTATTAAACAATAACGATTAATGGCTTAGTAATATTATAATAAGATAATCTAAGCATATCACTCCAAAGTATTAAGTACCTTTACCCTTTTAAGAGTATCTTCCCAAGACGCTAGCTGTAGCCAGCTTTTCGAGTATATATAAAGTTATATATATTTGACTTTTTTAAACATTAACGATTAATGGCTTAGTAATATTATAATAAGATAATCTAAGCATATCACTCCAAAGTATTAAGTATCTTTACCCTTTTAAGAGTATCTTCCCAAAACGCTAGCTGTAGCCAGCTTTTCGAGTATATATAAAGTTATATATATTTGACTTTATTAAACATTAACGATTAATAGCTAAGTAATATTATAATAAGATAATCTAAGCATATCACTCCAAAGTATTAAGTATCTTTACCCTTTTAAGAGTATCTTCCCAAAACGCTAGCTGTAGCCAGCTTTTCGAGTGCCATAGTTGGCAGCACAGCCCACAGCGATGGTGACCGTGGCCATGGCCGTGACCGTGGCCGGTACGTCAATGCAGCGAGGTGTGTGGCAAGGTCACAGCTGGCCGAGTGGCTGGGAAGAGGGGTATAAAAGGGGTGGAGGAGGGGGTGGTTCGCGGTGCACGAGTCCTTGCACTTGAACCTGCGCACGCGGCCGCTGCATGTGCCCCTTTCGACAGAATGAAAATGGAGAGGGTTGCCATCCGCAGCCGGGTGGGTTTTTTGACCTTCAGCCGGCGAGCTTTTCCAACGAGCTTATTTTTAGTAACAGGTTCAGTTGGGTGGAAACCCCAGAAAGGGACGGCAAGTGTGCGCTGCATTGAAAGGTCATTCGTTTGGCGCTGGATGTTCAAGGTCATTGCTGCAGCCGGCAATCGTGGCAATCGTGGCAATCGTGGAAATCGTTGCCCCACAACGGTAATTGCCCATCGCCGTCGAGGGGGTGAAGAGAGGGGTGGGCAAAGCGAGGGGGGGTGGGCGTTGACATTGACGCAAATTGCCGAGGGTCAAGTGCAGTCGAGTGCTGACTGCGTAATAAGAATGAATCAAATTAGTGAAGCGCCACTTCTGGGCGCACCACTTGGGAAGACGCTGGGGTGCCCAAAGGGTTTTCATGGGTGACTTTGAGTTTTCCATTTGCTCAGCGAATGAGGCGCAGGGAAAATCAGTTGAATATCAATGAGCTGTAATGGGAAATCGAAGATGTAGACTGTATTTCCTTAACCTTTATACATATACTCTATAGTCGGTAGTTTATACCCATAACATACTGATTTTGGTTTGCATTAAAATGCTAACTATATAAGAATATTGAAATTAAGGAGTTTTATAACTTTTGGGGCAAAATCAAATTAGTTACCAGGCATTTTATGGTTTCATTACATTCTATTTAATTTATATTTTGACATCCAATTCATTCCGACTTTTAGAAGAATTAGGTTGGAACAAAAGAGATGTCTCAATTGTTATTCAAATTGCGTTGCCTTTTCAAAGTCTTCACATAACCATGAATGGGAGATAAGGAGGTGAGTCAGTCATTCAACCCCCTAGAAAAACCCAAACACATCTCGTTGTTCTAGGCAGCAAAGCTTCTTAAGAACCTTCGTAGAACTCTTATGAATAAGCGAAATGAGCAAAGTTTGCGCATACGATGAAGTTTAATCATCGAGCTGAATTTAATCAGAAAAAGGCCGAGGAATCACAGCGATTCTTGTATGTAATATATATGGCTGCTTTCTTTGTACCGCATATGTACATACATTCATATGCGAATGGGCATATATTTAATATCAAATGATATGCAGAGCACAATTAAAATGTGAACGCTCGTGTCAGGTCATAGACCGATGGAGAGACCATCGAGATGCCGATCGCCTCGGGCATTGTCCTCCATAAAGCGAGCCGAGGGATCTCCAGAGGAAGCGGGCACTCGCGATCATGACGGAACAAAGTACTTACTCGCCCTAATTAAGCGGTCAATGGGCAGTTCAAGGGTGCGGATCCCGACATCCCAACATCCCAACATCCCAACATCCCATCATCCCATCATCCCCGGGGACCTCCAGCTCTGCGGTTAACGTTAATGGATTAGGGGTATTCGAGGAGCCCTTCGGTTTGATATTCATAAACAAAACTTATCTGTAATCTTAGCTAATTTCTTTTCATTTGAATTCAATTCACGGATTGATATAAAGTTATTGTTTAGAAGATGTGTTAATTATATTGAGTCTTACTTACTTTTTTAATAATATAACCAGTACGAGAAGAAATCCAACTCACGACTATCTCACATTCCTGATACTGCATACAATCATTACTCCTGATACTGCATACAATCATTGATTCCCCCGCTGAATTCAAGACAGAATAAACTCAACTCCGGGGTAGCAGGCAAACGTTCAAGTGCATCGGCGACAAAGAATAAAGGGAATCTGGGAAAGAAATATGGGGAATTGCAATGCCAACGTCAGCGACAAAGTTCATGGTCTGCCAGCTGCTCTGCTCCTCTGATTTTCCAAGATCTTTCTTTTGTTTGCGGTCGTTTTTTACATTTTTACTTATTTTTTTCATTTTTGAGACTGGTGCAGAGGAAGCGGCTAATAAGTGCAGAGAAAAGACAAAAGTCTGCCGGAAATACGTTGGCGACTCAATCAAGTTGTCCTTGGCGGCCCCAAAATGCGTAGGCTATTCAGATTGCGGTCATATTTCGGTACTCTGCCATGTAGCATCATTGTTTTGGATACATACTGATTTTGCCAAAAAATAATCTAAGGAAGCTGGATGGGCTGGATATTCCTAACTTAAGTTGAAACTCAACCAAAAAATGAGAAGACTGTAATGTACTGATCGTTTGAAGTATTTACTAGTATATAAGACAGGAAATACAAAGAATAACTATACTCTTACATATGTCATATTGGCCTAAAATTACTCTTGGTTTAAAATACCTTTTATAGATATATAAACAAATATATAAGTCAGGATTTACTCGTACTGATCGTTAGAAGTACTAGACATTGTTTCTCCTGAACTTCAGCCAGATGAGCCACTCGGCGATGAGACATGAGGCACTTGGCCTTGGCACGAATCGGCGAGGATATCAGACCATCTCATCTGGGCGAATCCTCTTCTTTGGAACCCCGCACTTGTGGTCCTCCGGGGGGTCCCTTCTTTTTGGGGCGTGATTTACGGCGGCTTTGCGATGAGTTATGAAAACAACTCAGCACTTCAGCAGTTGAGCATGTTGCGTTTGGCCTGAGTGCGATTCGAAATTCGAATGCGCATCACGTCTTCTTTCTTTCCAGCGCTGAGATGAGAATTATTCGGGCAATTACAGAGACAGACATTGGGATATGGGACCTGGAATCAGAATTCTTAATTCTGAATTCAGAGCTCCCCCTCATGCCGCATAATTCCTCGGGCTTATGCAGATTTCGCTTATGCAGTTCCCCTCAAACTGGAATTGTAGGCAGGCATTGAACCCATTTTCCTCAGCTGCCATAAATAGAAAACGACTTGCCAGCGATTCTATTTTCTTTGTGCCTCGGGCGAGTAGCTAATTCATCTCGGGTTGGTCCATTGACTCCCCAGGAAGCTGGAGCTCCCTTTGTTTACTATTGGTTAGCCCGCCGGTTTCTGTTTACTGCACATTTCTGTTTTGCCATTTTGCCATTTTGCCATTTCATCGGCCCCTTATCGGCCACTTGGCGGCAATTATAAAATAATAATAATAAACACGTTAGCCCTCGCCCGCCGGTCGGAGTTGTCAACTCTTGTTTACGGCAGCTGGGTGGAATGAACGCCTGCGGTTTGTTGATCTCAGCCGATCGAATCGCAGATTCTGGAGAGCCTCTGGATGAGGAGCCTCTGCTCCAGGCTGAGATAGCAACTCCTGGACTGGGGACAGGAAATGAGTTCAGTTGAAATCTGATCCATTGCTCAGGGAAGGGGATATCAATAGCCGGGTTTATCTCTAGGAAACTTACTTATTTACTTAAGGGCGGGCCATTGTGTTCATTTCAGAACACGAAAGAATTAATTTCATTTCAGAAAATAATGATTTGAACTATATTTAGATAGCAAATATATTTTATTATATCGAAGGTATTACTAAGTTTAAATAAATACGGACTCTTATACATTGTAAATGTAAAATTCACATAAGCTTAAACTTAGTGATCATGAGAGCAGATATGGTTTCTTTTTCATATCTTAAGATTGATCTTTCTTTTACTTTAGACTTTGTGAGAATGTAAATGACACAACTAGTTGTAGAAATATGCAAATATTTTTCATCTTCCTGTCCAGAATTACAAATAAAATCCATATGTGAAACCTCTCCCACTCCCAAACCATCAATGTGCCCAGTCTGGTGGACCGATCCAGACTTGGGTCAGGGTCACACATTTATGGCACTTGAAGCCGCACAATGAAGAGCGCCGTGGAATTGGGTCAAGTTTGGTGGGGCCACGAGTTCGGCAGAAGAAAACGAACTGCCACAAACAACTACAACTACAACTACAACTACAGCTACAGCAGCAGCAAGAAACAACGATACTTGCAGCAACAACTTTGCCAACAACCAAGAGCAAGCAACGGCAAACAACGGCGCACCGAAAATTGAAGTCAAGGTGTTGTCGAAGGTTTTTCCGCACTGCGAGGGCTCTGCGGGTATTTGGGTATTTAGAGCGTCAATATTTGGATCTGGGCGTTGCTAAACAGCCGCAGCGATTTCGGCTTCACTCCGACTGACCTTAGGCCTGTCCCTCGGTCTTTATGTCCATCTATCTGCCATCTGACTATCTAACTATCTGGCCAACTAGCCAACTCGGAGATCCAACGGATTTGGGTTGGGCGCTTGAACTTGAGCGGCTATATTGGCTAGATCGGCTCAGAAGGCTGGCCGAGATGGGAAAAGCGAGCCAAGAAGCATTCGAGAGTCGAGAGTCGCCCGCATAAACGAATCACGGCCGACCCCCGGATCCAATCCATTCCGATCCAATCCGATCCGATATGATCGGAACCAGTTTTCCTTCGCATATCTCAATGATTCGCCTCTCGATCGGCCGGCCATTCATTCATATGGATATGCACCGTACACCGTTATACAGCCACTTCCGATTTCGAGTCGCTTGTTTGCTTATCAGCGCGATTTACGATTCCAATTCCGATCTCGAACTCGAACTCGGTTTCAGTTTCAGTTTTCCTCGGCCCCCAATGACAAGTGACAGCCTTAGTTTCAGATGGTGGGGACAGCCCATCTATCGCGGCCAACTTCCTCAACGACTCCACCAATTAATCACAGCCAAACCAGCGAAATTATTTATTAACCCCCTAAAAGCGTTAACATAATCAACAAAGAGCGCTAAGTGATTTAGTGCCGCAGATTGGATTTGCCAAATTCGTTTGCAGATAACACCTTAATTCGATAATTTGCCAAAATTGTATTAAGTTTAAAACCATTTTTGTTCTTTAAGTTAATGATACTTAAATGAATACTAAAGAATTCTAAATAAGTTTAAAACAATTTTTGTTCTTTAAGTTAATAATACTTAAATGTATACTAAAGAATTCTGAATAATTTTATTTTTCTATATATTTAATGAAATATAAAGAAGCTCAATTAGCTAAATAAAATACCAAAAAGTTACTTTAATTTTTAGCATTGAAGTGAGTAAATATTATTTATTTTATATTCCTTGTTCAAAGGTGAAATCCAGATGATCAGTTTCATTATCTCCGTGTGGTTGAACTGAAAATATTGTTTTTCTTTTTATATGTATGACGAAATATTTAGCAACAATTAAATCAGCTCAGTTTACAAACATATTGTGTGCGTACTTGTTTATTATTTAAATAAGAAGGCTATTACCGTTGCAATTAGCGTTGCATTAATTCCGTTAATTACTGAATTAATTGTCTTATTAAAATTTATCTAACTAAGAAAATGTTTAACTAATTTGCAGTATTTGGATATATAATCATTAGATATAGATCATTTTAAAAATAGCTTGGAATAA
The DNA here is from genome assembly GCF_016746245.2 of Drosophila santomea. Classification (NCBI taxonomy): domain Eukaryota; kingdom Metazoa; phylum Arthropoda; class Insecta; order Diptera; family Drosophilidae; genus Drosophila; species Drosophila santomea. The sequence goes on from NC_053018.2 coordinate 16,322,557, forward strand.
TGTAATATAAAATGGAATAAAAATTAAAAACATGGCTGAATATTCCATTAGATTATAGGGCATTAGATATCCATTAAAAAATATTGCATTAGGTTATAGGGTATTAGGCATCCATTAGAGTATTTGTGATGTATTTATCCGAAGAGCCTAAATGTTAGAATCCAGCAGAAAGGAGGCCTTCTCAGAGCAGCAGCCAATTATAATTATTACTTAAGTCTGAGCCAGTTTTCACTTGAGAAGCTTTTTGCAGGTTCGCGAATTTATCGACGTTCTGTCTGGCACGGCAACCACTGCGCACACAGATACTCACACCCACAGACGCACAATTGGACTCGCAGCCACACACACACACACACCTATCGACAAACGTCCGTCTCACAAAAAAGGGAAAAAAAAAATAAAAGAAAAAAACGTAACCTTGATCTTGGCAATGTGATAACCTAACCTTGAACAGTGTATTTGATTTTGTTGTCTCTGGCTTTGCTTTTTGTTTGCTTTTTGTGCGCTTTTTGCTTTTTCTTTTGTATACATTTTAATGCCTTTTTACTGTGTCTCGCTGCTGGATTTGATTTTAGAATCTGCTCTTTAGCCAGCGCTGTCTGCACTTTCAATTAAGCCCCCCAGTAGCGCCCACTTCCCTTGGCGCCAAAAAGGCAAAAGGCTAAAGGGGCAGAGGGGCAAAGGGGGGCTAAAGAAAAGATCATCGGCACAGCGATTAACGATAAGCGACAGCTGCTGGTCAAGCGTTTTTGGCTTCCGCTTTGCAATGACTTTGGAAAAATAGAAACAACAAATAAACAGATACAAAAACTACTCACCGCCATCCAAGTTCAGCTCATTAATTAAAAGCACGAGCGAGCCCCCAGCGCTGATTATTCAGATCTTTTATTTTATGACTCGTTGTGTGATTGGAAACGACCCTCTCGCTCTCACACTCTGATGCTCCATCCCCGTCTCTGTCTGCCGCACGTTGGCGCCGTGCTGAACGGGCTTAAATGGCCAAGAGCCACGGCCTAATCTGCGGATTCTGCTCGGAACGGCGGCATCTGATCTGGAAAATGTCAAGTTCGCAGCTCAAGACGCATGAGCAATGCCCGTGAGTCGTGACTAAATGTAGGTGTTTCGAATACTTCTGCCACACACGAAATCTGTCACATTGAAAGTAACAAACTCGAAACATTTTAGTTATTTATTATTATTAAATAATATAGTGCCATTCAATGAGCTGCACCCTAAACTATTTCAATATCTTATGTGTATCATGTGCCTTCTTCTGATTGCTTATGATAAGAATTCAGTGGCAAATAAATACAGTTAAAATTTAAGAATATATATATTAATAATAATTAATAAGAATATATAATGTAAATATTATAAATATTAATTTTCAAATGCTTGTCCTGAGAATCGCACACCTTACCATCTTCAAATTCTGAAGTGTAGAATGTGGAAGAGTTCTTATCCCCCAAAAAGTTCCTCTGCTTTCTTTTAGCTTTCGCTCGCTTTCGACATTCTGTCAGACGTCAGACTGGCCCATAATCAGTTTGATTTCATTTCAGGTCAGTTCAGTTCGCTTATTCATTGTACTCCTCCGCCTCAGAGTACTATACTCGTATTTTTCTGATTGTCATGTGGCGTCCTTGACCTTGGCCATAAACCCGAATTGTGAGCTCACTTTGTTCCCTATGTGCTTCTTTCTTTTCAAAGCGGTTTTCGAGGCGGTTTTTTATGCCAGTTTCTGTTTGCCGACTGCTTTTGCTGTTTGCTAAATTATCGCTTATTATTCAGTGTGGCATTTGTTGATTTTAATTTTGTTAATTAGATAAATAGAAATGTGTTGTTTGGTACCGGGCCGGGGGACTTTCCATGCCGACCTTCACCTTGCTGTTATTTGCTAATATTTTGCAAAATAAATCAGTTTGCCCATAAAATTCTAAGTAAATAAGCTGCGAGGCAAAAACAAACGTCGCAAAGTAATTCAGTTGGTGGAAATAAAATTGGAAAATAAACATACAGCTGAATGCAAAGTTCGAGTACATTTGGTTGGAAAAAATGATATTTAAAATTCCGTGCCAATGTCTGACTCGCTGATTTCAATGCACTTTTTTTTATTTAGCTTTTTAGTATATATATATTATTTTGTTATTTTATAAGGTACCGAGTTACTCCAGACAATAACAAAACAAAAGCGCGCGGCGTCCTTGAAAATGCGGCAGGCCGCTAAACTCAAAAACGCCAGCAGCGACGCAAATAACTCAAAATGCACAGGGCGAAAACAGGAGGGACATTGCCCAGAAAGAGACGGCAACAGCGGTGCGACAGAGAGGGGCAGTCGTAGACAGAGCGAGAGCGGTATATGTGACGCAGCTTGCATCTGATTCAGCTGGAGTGCAGAAAGCGCACTTATTACTATGCACTTCAATTTCCATTAATTATATGGAATGCAAAGCCAATACATTTACCATCTATGGAAACCCTTTTTTTGCGCCGATTTTATTTTACTTTATTTAAGCCTGCGAATGCCATGCAAATCGCGGCCGTGTGACCCTTTGAACTAATTGCATATTGCACTCGTGCCCATTAGCCCTTAACCAAAGAGAAAGCTCCACCTTTTTCGCCTATAAGTTAAACACAAATTATTATTAATTTATTTTTAGTCGTTCGAAAAGTTCGTAAGAATACTACAAATACAGAATCCTTTAATCTAAAAATACAAAAAAAAAACTATAACATTTTTCTCGGAAATAGTTGTGGGTCATTATTTATTTGCACTTGAACTAGTTTCACTTAAACACTGGGGTAGGATACTAAAAATATTTTTATTGTGATTGTTATCTCAAACGGAATTATACGCTATTTCAGAGACCTTCCTCTAATTGTTGCTTTCGTTCCATTTCATTTCATTTTATTTACATATTAAGTTTGTTACGATGAAATTGTGCTTATGTGGCTTCAAGGATTTTCCCCTTTTCCGCTGGAAATCGTTCTTCAGCACTTAATGCTCCAATTAATCGATTTAAGATCGAGCATATATATGTATATAAAATCGCATATACCATATGGCACCTTTGTTTTCATTTCGACATTTATTAGAGCTCTCGCACAAACAACGACACGTGTGCACCTCAAATTGATTAATACAATAAATAGTTTCTAATTCAGAGAGTTCGCATGATGAACGACTTCTGGACGCGCGCGTAAAATCGAACATGGAAAATAGAAATGGAACAAGTGGCCGAGAAACAGGAACGAAGCGATTCCGACAAAAAGCCATAAAACCATATACTCGTATACTCGTATAGCAACCGTATTAATAAGCAATAATTGCTCAAGGTCGACCTGAGCATTCTGCCTTAGAATAACACAAAAACAAAAAAATAAAACACAAGCTTCGAGGGGAAAAGAGTTTTGCTGGCAGGTGGATATCTAGGTGTACATATTATGACACGAAATGAGCTTGCATTCTGCCAGTGTGAAATTCACAACTAATAAAAGTACAGCGAAAATACCATTTAAAAGTTAATGGGAAATGGTGCTTAGGTAATTCGCCAGCTTTGTACTGCAATGGGATTCACAGGGCTCAAATGCGTAATCCATTCCGACTAAAACGTAGATCGCAACTGGGATATTTTCTGAGGAATAGAGTACTACTATACAATTTGCAAGTCAAGGGAATGGAATACCTTTATAAAAGTCAAGTGAATGGAATATCTTCATATGTACATTTATCCATACAAATATCTAAATACGAGGGTGACAGACATGTTTCATCCATCAAGCAAATAAATGGTTTGAATTCGAATTGACGTTCCTAAGAATTCTAATTAAATTGTTGACATCTTCGACACAAAATGTATTTAATTCATTTCTCAGTTGTATCGAAATCTAATTGCTGCAAGATTTGCAGTTTATAAAGTGTACAAAACGTCACTTGGTATTTTCACAGCTCATCCAGATGAATTTCGGATTTTAAACGACTATGATCTTTTACTTTCCCAACTGTGCTTCGCTCATCACTTTGCTATGATGCTTAAATATTAAATATTAAATATTTAATATTATTTGCTGCAATCAGCACCTTTAAGCCAATTGCGCATTAAGCTCGTGGTGTTTCTATTTCAGCGCTCCCATCCCGAGACAGAAACTATTTTCAAAGATCGCAACTGTCACTCAATCGCTACAATGTTGTTATCCGTTCAGCAGTGGAAGTCCAAGTATGATCAAATTTTGGCTCTGCCTTTTTTGCTTGGCAGTCGTTATTTGATCGCAACCAGAAACGAGTAGCCGCCGTTCGCGAGTGGGCGGGGCGGTGAGGGGGCGGTTTGGGAGGCGGGGAGGCTGCTCAAGGTCGCCGCGTCTCTGAGCTGCTCGCGCTGAATAATTAAGTGCGAAATAATTAATTTCGGTAGAACTTTTTAGCATGCGTTGTGTGGCATTTTAGTCGCAGCCAGCACACACACAGCCAGCGAAAAATGAAAATTTATCAAGCAGTTTATCAAGCGTCTCGAATGGCAAACAAGAAATTGTACCTCCTAATAGACGGGCAAGGTCAAATCAAAGCATGACTCAAGGCCAAATGTGCGTGGGCAGTCTGTCGATTGAGTTGGCTGGATGGTGTTTTGTTATGAGTTTTCCTATGAACTGAAAAGAAGACCATCGATCTTGAATCCACAAAGAAAAACACGAGAGTGGTCGAGTGAATCGACTATCTGATACCCGCTAGTTCCTCAAACTGGGAGGGAAGTACTTCCGAATTCTTCTGAAATCTCGATTGAAGTGGGAAAGAAATATATTAATAAAATCAACAAGAAATTCAATACGTTCCAGTTTCCTAGTTTTCAGTTCCCTACATCTTGATGTTCATACGGACAGACAAACGGACAACTTTCAGAGGACAAAACGACTCTTCTAGTGATCCTGAAATATAAATTAGAAACAAACGAGGATTTTCGAAGATTTTTATTACTTCTAATAACAAGAAAGGCGATAATTCAAATTGGCAACTTTTTGCCAAACGCTCTTGTGCCACTTTCAACGCAAAAGACAACTAAACTGCAAAGTGCAGCAGTTAAAAATGCAATTATTTACATCTAGCGAAAGCTGCAACGAAATGGGAAATGCTGGAATGCAGTAAATAATTTCTTCGTCAAAACCTAATTACATCGTTGCGCATTTAACCAATTTTATGAGTATTTAAAAAGCACAAATTTTAATAAATCTAGCACAAACTTTTGACCCCGAAGTCAGCCTTTTGAGACCGCCTTTTGGCCACAAGGGGCACGAGGGGCAGAAGGGGCAGTCGGCGAGTGGGGCACAGAGTTTCGTGAAAGTTGCGGCGCGAAAGTGAAAACTGATTTGAGGCTGAAAATGTTGTGCCGGCGCCGGAGACATGGAAACCCACTGACATCGATTCCGCGGCGGAATGAAACGAGGGGGGAGAAAATCAGAAAATAAAGCTGGCACACAAATCGAGTATCCATACTCCAGCCAAATGTTTGAGCAACTGGGGCTGGCTTTTATGTCACAGCAATTAAATTATTTCAGGCGAGCGCTGCTGGGCAACAAGTAAAAATGAACGCTTAAACAAATTATATTTATTTGCATTTATTTGCCATAACAAAAGCACACAAAAATACAGCTTTGAAAAATAAAAAAGAAAGAAAATACGAATATATTGAAACAAAACCCGAACGACCTTGAACGGCTGGGCTGCACGCAAAACAGGCAAATAGAAACATTCAAAAGGCTAAAAAAAAAATAAGAAAATATAAATTAGCCGAAATGCAATTAAACCGACCAAAACAGATATAAATAAATATAAATAGAGTTGGAGACAGCGAACAAATGTTTTGAGCTCAGAACTTCAATTTATTTATGTGGACCAGTTAAACGAATAAAAAAAACTACAGGATTATTTATTTCTAGACGGGCTTGAAATGTTCTTTTGTTTTGAAAAGAAACTTTGCTTGAAGAATTATTAGGAATCCTAATCAATATTTCATATGCAAAAGTGTATAATGCTATGAACTTATTAATAGTGTTGTTTTAAATTAAATAAGAGTTACAAAATAAATAAATTACAAACTCATGTTTTTGATTTTAAATAAAAATAATTTTTTTATTAATATTTAGAATATATTGTTTTAAAAGAACAAAACTGTATTATTTTATTCCTGTTCCTAAATAAATATAATATGATATACATATAAATAACAAATGATATAAAATGATATAAATAGGATCTCATTCACTATTGTTTTGATTTGCACTTTAGCCATTTGCGTATCTGCAATGCATGCATGCATCTGTATTTTTTGTATCTGTGTGCGGGCATTTGTATCTGCATTATTCATGCCTGACGTGCACCTTTGCAGCCTAGCAACGCGACATGGAGATAAAAACAAAATAAAACCGAACTGCCCGTTTTGGGTCATGATGACGTCCACTTGGAAGCCGCGTGCCGGCTGCAATTCACCGGATTCGAATCGAGTGCATTTGAATGCGCTGTGCACTTGGCCATGCAACGCAGGCGTGAGAGAGAGTGCACTGCGAGAAAGAGGGAGAGAGCGGAACAATCGCGCCAAAATGGCAACAACTTTTTGGCTGACGAGTTAAGCCAAGCTCAGCAGAAAACGACAAATTCAAAGAGATAGGGCACAGTAAAGAGTACCTTTTATTGCAGAGAAAAAAAGCTTTATCTCTTTCAATTGCGTGGTGGATTTTGAATTTGAAATAAATTTAAGAGACGAAAGAAAGCAAGCCGTTAAAAAAGCTCATGTCTTAAAGTTTTTAATTTGAATTTTAAGTTTAAAAAGAGAGCAATACAAATAATTTAAATACAATTATTTATGGGAATGCATTAGCCTTGCAGCTTCTTAAAGGCCAATAATATTAGCCAAAATTGGCTTAATAAAAATTAAAAATTGGCATTATACATAACATAATAAGGAACTTATTGACGCAGGCTGAGAAACATTATACATAAACGTATCTTAGTACATTTTATTCTTAGTTCAAACCTTAGCTGAATCTCAGGAATATAACATAAAAAACTGTTGAATTTTAAGAATCAATAACAATGTATAGTCTAGTTTGTGGAACCTTTGAAAAATCTATTTAAATAAGCCGCATTAAAGTCCAATTAGTTGGTAACGGGAAATACCACCCTTATCTAACCACCGGATTTGTTTGGCCATGACAGCCTTGAACTCAATCAGATTCCGTGCGGCGATAAGTGTTCGCAGATAGCCCCACACATCGCAATTAAATGGCACTGATACCCTTTATCGCATCTTGTGCTATTGGGTTTCGCCGGAATATACAAAGTATCTGCCAGATACGATTTCTTTTGTGTCTCCGCCAGCAACTGTACTGCGTTTTGGGGGGCTGTGTTCGCTGCCATTGCACCACCCCACCCCACCCACACCACCACCCCCTCGGCAACACAACACAGCGCGTTCTCCGATAGCGACGCCAATCGACGACCTTGACCGTGAAATTTAAATTTAGAAGCTACGGCGGCGGCTAAGACGTAAAAAATAAAATACCACCAAGCTTTTCGAATCTACCTCCGCCAGTGTATTAGTCACTGTGTGTTCTGGTAATTGCAAAAAAAGCTGCGCTCTATCATCGGTAATTCCCCTGCACTCCCCCAATAATAACAAAGATTCTTTAAAAATAAATTTGGCCGTTTCACGATTCCGCTTCATGTGACTTATGTAAATAATCAAGTGCGGCGGCCAGCTATTTTGAAAAGCAATTTAAATGAAACATGAACTTGCGCACTGGCGCCGTCGCGACTTGGTCAATGATGTAAGTCCGTCTAGTTATGTGAAATTGAGTGCAGCACTAATCGGCGCAGGGCGGATTTAGCGAACGTACGGCTAAAAATAATGCCTGTGCTTTTAATTAGCTGCTTGGCGGATGAGTTTGAAATTACCGCCAACACAAAGTGTTGGCTAACGAATTTGTGCAGGTCGTTTGGTATTTTTAATACTGAACTTCAATACCTTCGAAAGTTCAAATTACTTGTTGAATCTAGACCAAGACTTATTGCTAGTTTTTCGATTGCGTGTAAATTAATTTACTTATAATATAATAGATATTTAGTTGCTACTATTATTTATAACATAAGCTTTAACATACTTTTGGTAATGATAAAAGGAGCAGCTTTTTAAAAGTAACAAGTTTATTTTCTTTAAGTTTACCGCCCTTAGTAACGATATATTGTATCAGCTGATTATTTGCGCAATATTCGGGAACTGCCATCACTAATAAACAATCCGCACGGTTTAAAAACATTCTAGAAACACGCTTTAAATGACTGTTTAACAGCTGAATTAAGGTTGTATTCATTCCTGAAAAACTGCTGAAGTACGAACCAAGTATAGTTTCTCTTATAAAGTTTCAACTTTGCCTTAAATCAAGCCGGTATTTTATAGCACGTGAAGCACGTGGATTGTTTGTCCAAACAATACAACAATTTCATCACAATTTCTTTCTATAATGGTGGCGGATATATTCAGTGAATATTATTTATGCAATTTCAACGATGCGGTGGCAGTTGAAGGTAAAGTATAAACGAGCAAAATGGTTTGCCTATAATACATGCTATAATAACTGCCCATAGATCTGCCAGCGGATGAGGCACTGCGTCAATTGTGGACCCGCCAAAAACTGTGGACAGTAGATGATCTCCGGGGGATCCTTCAACGCTGGCAGGAGCAAGGCAAGCGAGGCTTGAAAGATGATCCCACCTCACAGCTCAAGGATTTCCTGCTCCTGATCTTCGCTTTTGTTCAGAACAATTTCACTGGACCCTTTGACAAACTGGAGGAGTACCAACAAATCCATAGTGAATTGGAACTGGAGAAACTCGACGCACTGGAGAAACTGAAGGCCAGTGGCGAGGAACTGAATCCGAATGTAAAATCTGTAGAGCTATTACTTATTGCCAAGGAAATTCTTCAGGGACTTTTAGAAAGCCATCCAGAATCAAAGGTGTGTGGGCTTCAGTATGATTCACTTTCGCTTATTAATGAGCACTATGCATAGGTTCTGATTTGGTGGCGATTGCGTGTGCTCTGTCTGCATCAGCATGTCCTGGATGACTTGGCGGCCTCCCTATACGAGCAGTTTAAGTCAGCAGCTGGACATCTGCAGGCTCACTTCAACCAGTTTGAGAGCAGGGAACTGCAGTCACTGCTGCTACTGGAGTTGGCTAATGGCTACCTGCAGTTTCATCGCTCTGAAATAGCCTCCCAAATACTGGATGAACTATGCAAGCATCTCCAGGTGGAGCTGAAAGTTGAGGGCTTACTAGGGGTACGCACCAAGTTCCAGCAGAAGGCTCTGCCTCAGCTCTGCCTTAAGGTTGAGCAACTAAACGAGCAGCAGCCTCTGCCTGCAGCCATCCATACAAATGAGGCGACCAAGTTGCCCAAGCTGCTCCTGCTGGAGGATGACACGCGACTGGAGCGGATACGCTTTGTGGAGCTGAAGGACAACGAAGTTATGACGCTTCCCAGTGTGCTCCAAGCTCTGGTGCTGGCCAAGGTGTGAGTATGGGCAATAATCTATATTAATTTTCTACTATACTCACATTTTTTTCTTTCACAGAAAACAATTGAAACGCTCGACGCCCAAGGATCGCCTTGCGGATGAGCAATTGGAGCCGTATACACAAACGCTGCTCTACCAGGAACACGGACCATTCCAAGTCCGTCAGTCATCCCTTCTGCTAAACTGCCTTCAGGAATCGAACCAAAGAAGGACAGTCGAGCGCAGCTGGAAACAATGCGAGGAGTGTGTCAAGCTGCTTGACACATCCGAGGAGGAGTTGTCGCTTCGATCCCGACTCTCCTATGGTTTCGCTGCCCACTTGAGTCCCAAGTGGCAAGTACAGCTGCAGCTTGTGGACTTGCTGCGATCCTTGGGCATGACCAAGACAGCTCTGGACATCTGTCTTCGCATACACGCCTGGCAGCAGGTGATCGAGTGCTACACGAGTCTGGAACTCCGTCACAAGGCAGCAGAGATCATCAGGCAGGAGCTGGAGAAGAAGCCGACGGCATTGCTGTACTGCCTTCTTGGCGATGCCATCGATGATCCTTCGTTCTACGAGCAGGCTTGGTTGTATTCCAAAAAGACAAGTGGAAAAGCTCAAGCCTATTGGGGCAACCACTTCTACAGGAGTGCAGATTATGCCCAGGCAATGGATCACTTCGAGATTTCGTTGGAGATTAACAACTTGCAGGAAGCGATTCTTTTGCGCTGTGGCTACTGCGCAATCCAACTGGAACGCTGGGAGCCGGCTGTTAAATATTATTTGGCTTACACCCACCTGGAACCCAATGGCTTCGAGTCCTGGAACAATCTAGCCAAGGCTTTGATTAAATTGGGTGACAAACAGCGGGCCCATCGCGTTCTTGGCGAGGCCCTAAAGTGCAACTACAGTAACTGGAAGGTTTGGGAGAACTACATGCTGGTGTCCGTGGATACTTCGCACTGGGACGACGCCATGCGGGCTTACCAGCGCATGGCGGAGCTGAAGCAGCACTACCTCGATCAGGAAGTGCTCACCCGTATTGTTTACGGAGTTTCCAAGGAGGATCCCGCCGGCTCAGGTGCTTTGATCAAGAGACTCATAAAGCTGCTGGGACAGCAGAGCATTCAACATGGTAACGAGCCTCTTGTTTGGGAACTGGCAGCCTTGGTGGCCCAAACACCACTGAAAAAGGCAGAGAAACTGGTAAAATCTTATCGCGCATACACGCCGAAACATTTGGGCTGGGAAACCAAGTCGGAGCACGCCTTGAAAGCACTGGATCTTTGCTTAGAGGTCTGCGATCTCTCAGTGGCGGCCATCAAAGAGCACATCCAGGAGGAAAGTGAGGTGATGATTACTTCTCAACTAAATTCAGCCAGGTTGGCGGGCACATCTTGTCTGAATGCATTGAAGAGGGCCATTAATGTGGATGTGCCGGCAGAACAGACGGCAAAAGTGGATCAGCTGGAAAAGCGCATCGAGGATCTGACAAAAATTGTCCAGGAGCGAATGAATGTGTCCCGATCTTAGTTATAAACTCTGAAAGATTTTGTAATTCCCTTAAAATAAAAAGAAAGTTTTTTTGAAAGTGTTTATTACTGATGTATTTGTATGTTTTGATTTGTAATATATTTAGGATCAAGCAGATGATCCAGTTTTTCTGATTTGGGAAGCTTTTGAGCGGATTGATTATTTATTTTTATTGTCTAGCAATAAGTGCAATGAAATTATATTCATAAAAATATACACCTAAGGATTGACCCATAATCCAGTATCACAAGTATGAGGCATTTGTTTTATGGGATTCTTTTGATGTCCACCTTCTAATAAGTGTTTAATTTGGTGGTAATTAAAACCCGCACGCTTTGATCGAAAGCTCCACAGACGGCTAGGCCCAGTTTGTCCGGATGCCAGTCGAAGCAGTGCACCGGCTGAGTGCTCAAAGTGGCTGCACTTACCATGTTAAGTGCTCCAGCCACTCCCAACTTGTTTCCATCGGAGTCATCAACTACCCTCCTGTCGGGATACTCGTATTGCCACAGGCGAATAGAGCCAGTTCCGCCACCCGTAAGAAAGAGATCTCGATTCTGGGGTAGATGACGAACCACCCACACAGTGGCTTTTGGACCACTGATCACGCCGTTTGTTCCCACACTTCGTCCGGCGTTGCGTTCTTCCACGTAACTGAATCCCTTGGTCGGATGTTGGGTTCTCATATCGAAGACAAGGAGTCCGCCCTCCAAAGTGGTTACCGCCAGCTTGTTCATGGGAATGTCCCGGCGATCGAACTCCAGGCCACAAATACCATTCTTCATGGTCGCCTCCCAGCGTACGGAAAGGGTTCGCAAGTCGAAGATCTTTAGATCGCCGTTATCATAGCCGGCGGCAACGATGCGCTCCTCAGCGTTGTAAGTATTTCCAAAGGCCACGGCCCAGCAATCCCGGCGGCCACCGCTGTTGTTAATGCCATCGCCCATTTGCGGCGGCGGCGACATGTCCACCACAGGAGCCTGCCCCTGGCGGATATCCCAGACTTTAACGGCGCCGTCACGGCTGCCAGTAACGATTTCCGGAGCACCACAATCGATTTGAGTGCCGCCAATCGCGTCGATGGTGTTGATGATGCCGCTGTGAGCCTTGACATTGTAAACCGGAAGATCTGGCTGCTCCATATCCCTGCAAAGAACACATGTCATAGGGGTTTCGAAGGGTTTTAAGCGGGATTAAGCCTACAGAACTTGCAGCCTGCCCTCGAAATCACCGATTGCCATGTGACGGTTCCTTAGCGAAGCTGCTCCGAAGGTGCCGCACTTGAAGGCCACCTTCTTCTCCACCGACTTCACCTTCACCAGCTTATCCTGGTTCAGTTCGAAAATGTCCATGATTCCGTGCCCGTTGGCCTTGGAGCCCAGAACCACAAACTTGGCCGAAAGGGGCACCCACTTCGTGTCGTACACCGTGTAGGTGACTGCCTCGTGGAGGTGCTCGATCAGCTGGGGTTTGTCCATTCCGACGATCTGTTTTTCGGTTCCTACTTTATGCTATTATTCCCAAAGCGGCCGGTGAAAAGTTAAGGATTTATCAGAAACAACTTGTTTTGTTGTCATGGCTACCTCTTCCTCTTATTTAGTGTAGCCGTATTTGTGGCGCCTTAAAAATACCTATCAGCTGACGAAAATATACCAAATCCGAAGAAGGAACAGATAAATTAAGGCATTTCCACTATAATGCAACACGTTCTAAAATAATAACGTTAAAAACATGAACTATGGAATTTTGATAGCTCTTTCCCTTTAATAGGATGAATGAATAAACTAAATGGACAGGGTTCTGATGCCAAAATCCGTCTGTCGTTAATTATGAGATATTTTCATATTATGGATGTTCTACAAATATGGAAGAGCTTGTAGTCTGACATTGTCTCGCCTATAGTTCATACTTTGTATTTATTTAGTAGAAACATTTTCGATTAGCCAGAATATGTAAGAGTTCGATATTTATACCGATAGATTGCGAGGCATCGGGAACAGCTGTTTATCGGAAAGCTTACAAAGCTTTTCCCGCTTGGTGAGCTCGTAACTTTTTTTCTTCAGTTTTACTGGGTCAGTCGGACGCTGTTTTGCTTCCGTCGCGGATTTTCCAAATTCTTAGTTTTTGGCGCGAGCATCTTTTTTTGGCGTTCGACCCCCCACTAGCAACAAAAACAACAACGGCAGCAACATTTTCATATATAACGACAAAGAAATACTTTTACGTGTGTCGCAAGCGGCGCTTTTCAACATAAAAACAGAAATAATGAACGTGCGCGGTTAAATAAGAGAAAATAAATATTATTGAAACAACAAAGTCGAGCTTATAGTGGGGGCTATCAATTTGCGGGCCTTTTAGCCGGTTTTATATAAGTGATAATCGTTTTGGCGGAACAAAAAGTCGCTAAAGAGTGCTCAAAGTTCAATATATTTGCGATGCATGCGCCAGAAAAGTGTTAATCAATCTTTTATTGGCAACAAGTGATACAACAACAAAGGCACTATCGAAAGTTGAAGGTGCCAACAAATCGAAAACGGCGTATAAACGACAACAACAACAACTACAGCAACAGCTGTACTCGTTGGCAACCGAATTGAGTGCCAACTAAAAATTAATGTACATAGTTTTAATAAGGTAAAAGCCACAAAGATTCTTCCATTCTCGACATATTTTCACATTCATTCGCATTGCCCAACATTTCTTAACTTCCGTTTGCCTTTCGATTTCTCGTCAATTTGGGACAATCACGTTAATTGTGTACTTTGCTGCTTTTTCATTGGCTTTATTGTTTTTATTTGCTTGCTTCCACCCAAATTTACCCCCCCGCCCTCGCCCACTTTTGCTGTTTTCGCGTGCACTTGCACTTGACACACAGTCATCGGGTGTACATATGTATATGTACATCTATGTACATCCATGCATAGTGTGTAAAGCGTTATGGGATTTTGTTCTTCCGTATTGGTGATTTTTTGCCAACCTGTCGCGTCGCCCGTTCGGAATACCCTGTATTTATTGGGATTTGTTGATAAGCCTACTGCTCTGAGGAAAACAAACAATGAATGGAAACTAATTGGTTTTTTGGTATGAAAAAAATGAATGTACTATGTAACATTTACAATGCACAATTATAAAAGCAATTATTTCTACAAAAATTCCCCTTGGTTATTTGTGCAAATTGTTGGTTATGAGTACAGAACCAGATTTAAATCAGTATACCTTCTATAATCTATATATAAATAATGTTTGGATAATATAAAATTGTACCTTTCGTTTTTCCAGAACAAAGCAAATGCAGTAAATACAATTTGTGAATTGTTTATCAAATAATCGGTCATTTACGCTGATTATTTTTAAAATTTATCACTTATACGTGAGCTGTAAAAATTGCCAATAATCAGGGCCTTGAGCACAAGAGTAAAACCCCTCAATTTCACACCTGTCTCGGCTTGAGTTTATTTCTATAGTAACAACTAGGGAAACTGCGGGATTAGTGATAACACCGGGAAATATCACATATCATGTGCCTATACTCAATTTGCTATTGAGAAAGAAAGCGGACACACACAAACTTATTTTAGACCTAAATGTATAAGTTATATATTTATTTATTTTCATAACTAATGTTTAAAAAACCTTTGTATTTAAAACAAAAGTCTATCTGGGAATAAATATTGCCGCATCGAGTTCTCAAATCATTGTTGATCAATCAACGATGTTTCAATTGATTTTACTTGCTTGCTTTCCACTGCGTTGTGCGAAGTAGGGAAATGTGCGTGCGCACAGTAGGGAAAATGGAAAATGTTGCAGCCCCAATTCTTCCCCAACTCTCCCCCTCCACCACAGAAAAATAAATAAATGCCGCACAATCGAAATCTAAACAAAGAGATATAAAAAATATGCCAACTGCCGCGCCAACACTTCTACCGAAGCTAAACAAGGGAATCTCAAAGTCCAACCGATGAACATGAATGCAATTCATATCCATCGGAAGCTAAACATAATCGGGGGAAATGGGTAGCACTCGCTGTTTGCAGTCCAGTGGTCAAATCGATGATGAAACTGGACTCCGCCAGCAAGGGTTAATCTGCTGCTAAGGGCGCGGCCCACACATACATATGTATATGCCCTATATACATACATACATAGCTCCATAGCCAAACCCAAAGACAAACCATTTCATGGAGTGATATGCTCCGACCTTATTGTTAACTTTACACAGCGAATCGCTGCTGGTTTATTCAATTAACAAAGTGTTAAAATTTGAAGTTCGAATTTCGTATATCAATTTCTTAACATTGTGAATCATAAGGGAAGCGGCAGGCTACCGACATGAATAGTAAGAACTTAAAATAATGACCTTAAATGTCGAACAGTTATCGTAACTGTAACAAATCGTATGCTATTTACACAAGGAGCTTAAAATGTTTATTATAATTTAAACTTGAACTCATTATTGCGACTTTAAATGCCGAAGGGGTCACTAAATGTCAATTCGCTTTATCAGAAAAAAAGATAATATAATAGCGCATGCCAACGCTTTCTATCAATTTATTTTGGGCTAAATGAAAAGTGACTCACTTCTTGCTTGTGAAATATCTTGTTGGACAACCATAATTGTTTGCCTGAATGAATCAGTCAAGGCACTTGCTATATACATATACATAAATATTGCCACGATTATTTGCAAGCCTACCATATTTCTAAAAATAAAATCTGAGTTCATAAAACGAGAGCTAGAGCTTAGTTTTTATATTATTTCTATAAAAGAGAAATGTTATACAAACGCTCGCGTGCTCTATAAATTTTCTCCAAAACCCAGACAAATATTTAGCCAAGAAATGCCCGTTTATGTACTTCAACGTCAGCTTTATCACATCAAGTAGACAGCATCAGCTGAATGGGGAAAACGGAGACCCCCGATCTGATCCGACTCTTAGTATTTGCCTCAGTTTTCTCCATTAGCCAGAACAAAGAAGTCGCTGCCAGAACAGCAAGTGCGTCAGTAAAAGTCACGGCGGATCAATCAACATGATTGAAGTACGTATCTCCAATCCAGCGATTTTATTACCTCAAGTTCGTTTCAAAATTGTCTGCGTTATCTGTGACACTCACACCGAGTTCACTTACGCAATCAACATTCTGATATCGAACGCAGTGCATATGGTGGCTAGAAAAGTGGGATTGCTGAAGCAAACTGTAACAATTTCATGGCCATTAGTTACTGATAAGACCCGGGTCAATATATCGACAAACACCCGTCTGAAATCCCCCTGAATTTATATACTCGTTTCAGAACATGACATGACGAGTTAAATTCTTTCGACTCTAGTTGTATGCGTATTTTCAATTAATTTTGAACTCGACCTCTCGAAACTTGGAAACGAAAAGCCTTAAAAGCCAACAGTGAGGTCTTACTTAAAAAATGTGAAATGCTTAAATCCAGTTTTTACAACTTAAGGTATATGTCATTTTTCCAGAACAGCCTTAAAATTAAAACGGTTGACAACTTAAGCTTGAAATTAGCATCTGTATATAAACTTACACCTATGTATGTATGTACAACCCAAAATTGCGCACTGAAACATACATACACAATTGTTTCCCGATCAAAAGCTAATAATTAGAAGATTTCATTAATAAAACACAAGTTTTAGTGGGATGAAGTAGGGGTTTTGTGTCTGTGCCGAGGCTAAAACATTGATTACCGCGACTGATGTTAGTGCTCGTGTTGCTGATAAGCGGAGTGGACACTTTCGATAAGAATTCAGCAGCGATTCCAGTATATATGCACATATATATAAATAAATTTGTATATAACGCTATTTCCTTCCCTTTGGCTCCCTTTTGAGCTAATCTCGCTTTGGTCATGTGCGTTTGGGCCCATTGCATAAGCCATTTGGATTGGGCCAAATGTGGAATCCCGTTTTTAGCACTCTGTTTCCACAGTAACCGCTTCGTTGGTAGAACTAATGAGGTCCCTCACAATTGCCGGCAGTACAACAATGAGCCAGGGGCATCACAATTAAACCGGATTGAAGGTGTTTGTTCTATATATGTATAATAAGCTCGTTTTTATGGGAAAATACGTGTTTAGTCATTACTTTCGAAAATCGAGCGAAAAGAGGAGAAACAAACAATTACTGTCGATTTTGGCAATTCAAGTTGTGGAACAAAAACCGATTTTGGTGAATAAAACAATAATTGGGTAGTAACAAAATCCACAACAATATTATATACTTAGCTTACAAACTTTACTACTAGTAATAAAAAGTAATTTAAAGTACCTGATAAATGGCGAATGGGTTGATGGTTTATTCTTAAGAATAATCTGTGTGTGATTCAATTCACATGCTTTAATCTAAAATGCAAATGCAAATGCAATTGATCCCGTTGATCTCGGTAGGATCAGTGATCTCCTGATCCACTGATTGATTCCAGATATTTAGCATATAACTGTCGATACATTTGTATTTTCAGTCAATCGTTGATCTTGACATTGGCGGCAAGGTTTTCAGCAGATCGCAACTGAAAAGCTGGGGAAGTATTATATTTGTGATGCAAGTGGCGTTGCCGAACACAGCTTTCAAAATATATTTTTGGTCGTATTTGTTGTTATGTCTGGCTGCCACTTTGTGGATCCGGTTTATGAAGTGGTTTGCTTTGGTTTATGGAGTGCCATTTCGTGGTCACTTAGCAGGAATTGTGTCAGTTGGTAACGGGGCTTTAAAAAGTGGAATTATAAGTAATCGCGGGTGTGTAATTGCAACATTTCATTTGTACTGACTAATTGTTCTAAAATCTATAATATGCTTTTGTTTATATAAAATAATATCACCAGTTCTACTTTACACTATCAACGGTAAAGACGTGCTATCGGAAGAGCTCCGGTAAATCCACCAATCACAAAAACAAAGTTCTACCAAGTTTGGTAAAAACAAATAAGCGCACAAAGAAGATCTAAGAAAAAAGCACAAAAACAAGTATACAGGAAAACAGTTACACAAACGCAAGTGTACCGGGCAGCAGCCCAAGCACAAACGAAATGACGAAACCGCCTGACTTAAATTACCCCGCACTTTGTGGCAAGACCCCCATAACCGAATCGAAGTTTATAACTATCACTAGAACAGACACCAAAACATTTGAAAACGTATCACCATTTGTGATTAAAAAAGTAATTGACTTTACATGCGGAAGCGAAGTAGAGTCATGTAATAAAACTCGGAACGGAACCTTATTAGTGAAGACCAAGAACCTAATACAAGCTAGTAGGCTACTGAAACTAACAGCTTTCCATGACTTTACCGTATCCTCATCTGAACATCAATCCTTAAACTATTCAAAAGGTGTTATTTACTCCAACGAACTACGCAACATTGACGAAACGGAAATATTAGAAGAACTTAAACACCAAAAAGTTATTAACATTGAAAAGATTCGTATGTTTAGGAACAACGAGCTGCAGGAATCTGGACTAATAATTGTCACTTTTGGATCAACTATTCTACCAGAAACAATGATGATCGGATATGAACGAGTTAAGGTTCGACCCCATGTCCCTAACCCACTCAAATGCCGCAACTGCCTCCGATTTGGACACCCTTCTAAAGCCTGTAAAAGCCATAAAGCCTGCAAGAACTGCTCGGCAGAGGAACATACTACAGAAGACCAGGAATGCGACAAGCCAAAATTCTGTGTAAACTGCAAGTACGACATCAATGACCAATTCAACCACAGCCCCCTAGATAAATCATGCCCCGCTTTTATAAAGCAAAAAGAGATAACAACAATTAAGACTCTTGAAAAAGTGGACCATAAAACCGCAACAAGAATATACAATCTTCGACATATCCATCAGCCTACTCCGTACTCCAAGATAACTACTGCTCAACAACCTGAAAAAATAATGATGCCAACACAACAGAATGACAAATCCCAAGGATCTACACACAAAAACCCTAGCGCACACCAACTCAATCGCCAAATAAGATCGTACAGCGACATCATCGACACCCAGCCCAGTACCTCATCGAAGTCAATAAACCCAAGAAAAGAATTCGTCGACGAAAAAATGGATACCGAAACTTCAACAGCCCCCAAGATGACCCACTCTAACAGACTAATTCCAGAAACTGATCGTAAACTTAGAAGCCAAGTTAAAGATAAGTCTAAACCTATTGCAAAACCCTCTTTAAAAGCCAAAAACAAAACCGAAAAAATTAAACCTAACTCCTTAAGTCTGGCAGAAGAATTAAGTAAAATAGCCAATAACAACAGCTCCGAAGAAGAGCTCTAAGCACTTATTTATAAAGTTTAATTCTCATTTCATTTGCATTTTCCCTTTACATAAGTATTTTTGATGATATTAATTGTTCAATGGAACTGTAACGGTTACCTAAATAATTACGACCAACTTCAATCACTATTAAAATATTATAAGCCAAAAGCCATATGCCTGCAAGAAACCCATCTTCACTCCCTTCATAACATCCCTATCCCTATCAACTTCACACTTATACACGAAAACACGTCAAATAACACTCACGGAGGAGTAGCAATACTTGTCCACAACTCTATCCAATATGAATCTCTAACTCTAAGTAACGACTTCGATGCGGTTGGAGTACTTCTGCACTCCAAACAAAAAATACGACTTATATCAACGTATATTGCCCCAGACAAAAAAGTTGAATTACACAATTTAGAAAACATGTTTGGAAACCCTAACGACAACACTATTATAACTGGCGACTTCAACAGCTGGCATCAGAGCTGGGGATCGCCGAATAATAACAAGAAGGGCAACACTATTTTTAAATATGTTAGCCAGTCAAACTTAATAACAATTAACGATGGATCTCCCACTCACTTCTCAACACACCATACTATGACACATGTAGACCTAACAATTATAACTCCAAACCTTTTCACTTTCACTAAATGGAAAACTGACCACGATCTCTACGGAAGTGACCATTTCCCAATCCACATTTCCCTCTTTGAAAATGAGGTAACGGGAACTAACCACCGATTACCCAAGTTTAAAGTAGACTCTCTCTAACGTTGACATACCACATTGAAAAACCAATTGGCAACCAAGTTAACCAAGAAGCCGCCAACATCATTAAGATTATTCGGCAAAGTGCCAACATCGCAATACCCCAAACAAACCCAATCTTTAATAAAAAACACACTGTGCCTTGGTGGAGTAAAACTCTCGACCAATTAAAAAGAAATAAAAACAATTCATGGTACAAATTAAGAAGGTGTATTAACATCGAAAACATTATACAGTTTCAAAAAGCCAAGGCTTTACTGAGAAGAGAAATAAAGCAAGCAAAACGTAGCTCACTCCAAAACTTCACTGCGGAAATTAATCCCAGCTCATCTCCTTCAAAGATTTGGGCAAACATCAACACCTTTTGTGGCAGAAAGATTAGAAATGACATTCACTGCATAACCTCTCCCACTATTCCTACCCTAAACATTATTGATAAAAAAACCATCGCCCAAATTTTCGCCACCCACTGGTCAGAATCGTCTTCCGACTCTAATTTCAGCGACTCTTTTCAAGCAAATAAGACACGATCAAAAGCTATAATCCCCACCTACGAAACATCATCAGAGTCATTTTTGATAGAAAGTAAAATCTCATACATAGAATTTAGAGCAGCACTAAATAGCCTTAAAGGGAAGACCCCAGGGCTTGACCGGATTTTATATCCCATGTTAAAAAACATCAGTTACCCTGTATCACTCCGCCTTATAGACTTATTTAATAACATTCTCGATAGCCACATTCCACAGCATTTTAAGAACAGCACAATACTACCAATCCATAAACCCAACACAGCCAAAATATCCATATCTTGCATAT
This sequence comes from Drosophila santomea, assembly GCF_016746245.2. NCBI lineage: Eukaryota > Metazoa > Arthropoda > Insecta > Diptera > Drosophilidae > Drosophila > Drosophila santomea. The sequence goes on from NC_053018.2 coordinate 16,343,511, forward strand.
CTAAGGTACTAGAAAAAATCATAGCAAACCGACTATGGTGGCTTGCGGTTAACAGCAAACTTCTCGATAGTCGACAACTCGGATTTAGGAAGGGAATGTCAGTATCTGAGTGCCTAACTCTGTTAGATTACCAGACTACAGCAGCCCTATCCACTAGAAGCCACCTATCAGTCATAAGCCTTGACTTTGAAAAAGCCTATGATAAAATTGGAATACACAGTATAATCGACGAATTGCATAGATGGAAAATCGGCCCAAAAATACTGAATTTTATAAAAAACTTCCTGACCAACCGTAAAATTAAAGTCCAAGTCAGCAACGAATTTTCAGACAACCAACCACTCTACAATGGGATTCCACAAGGTTCCCCATTATCAGTGGTTCTATTTTTAATAGCCTTCAACAAACTCTGTCGTACCATCGAAGTCCATAGGGGCTTCCAGTTCTTCTCCTACGCAGACGACTTCACTATTGTAAAGAAAATAAACAAAAACGTAAATTCCTTGCAAATCAATCCCCTTTTCAAAGACATAATAAAATGGTGCGAGTATTCTGGAGCGAAACTCTCGATTCATAAATGCCAGCACCTACACATATGCAGAAAACACAGATGCAACTTCAAGATCAATTCTCAGGCTTACCCCCTTATCCAAACTAACTCCCTTAAAATCCTTGGATTAATAATCTCGAACAAATACAGGTGGAAAGACCACATAGAGTCATTGGCAATTCAGATCTCCAAAAGATTAGATATTATAAAATGGTTAGGGAACCAACGACTCAACTGCGACTTCAGATCTCTAGTAAGTACAATAAATGCCCTCTTAATGTCTAAAATCGACTACTGCCTACCGTTTTACGGGAATTGCCCAACCTCATACCTAAAAAAACTGAAAACGCTCTACCACGCTGCCTTAAGGTTCGCTTTTGGTGCCTTCCGCACCACACCTATTAATAATCTTCTCTTTGAAGCTGAAATTATGCCAATAGAGTTAAGACTTAGTCTGACATCTGCAAGAATATGTAAGTCGTTCCATTTTGCAAACAACACTCCTCTTCAAAGCGTCCTACAAAAAATTAAAAAATCTAGACGAAAACCCAGAATTCCTTCTATCATACACAGAGTATCCAAATTTAGATACGAAAATGGTTTATTTATTCCTCCTTTAAAATCAGGAAAACAAAAAACTCCCCCAAAGACACAATAAACTTAACTTTACACTACACCTTAAAATCCTCCACCCCACCAGAAGTATTTCAAAGAAAGTTCCTCTCCCTCAAAGAACACTATAACACCTACACATTCATTTACACAGATGGATCGAAATCTACAAAAGGAGTCTCTTACAGCATTACGACTGACACACACGTTATCAAATCCACTCTCCTACCAGCACATAGCACTATATACACGGCAGAAGTGGCAGCCATTTATGCTGCCTGCCAATACGCGGAAAGCCAGAAGCAGAGATTTATTGTCTGCTCTGACTCGCTGTCATCACTACAATCAATAGGCAATATTAATAATCAAACTTTTTATACGTCCCAAATCAGGGACATCCTTAACCGATGCCAACCAAAAATAATATTATTGTGGATCCCAGGCCACACAAATATTACTGGGAACGACACGGCAGATTTAGCTGCTAGGGAAGCTCATATCTTCCCACAAATATTCGAAATCAATAAAAATTATAAAGATACACAAATATATATTAAAAACTTATTTAAAAAAGAATCCATATTAATATGGGAAAATACATCGGAACACTACAAATACATCAACCCCAACAAAACATCAATTAAAAACTATAATATTACTCCACAAGACAACATCAACCGCAAAGATATGGTGAAATTTATAAGACTAAGGTTCGGACACACCAAATACACAAAAGAACACTTATTTAACAAGCAACCTGCACCCCAATGTGGGCTCTGCAACGCCAGTATCACGATACGCCACATTTTTCTAGAGTGTCCTCTTTTTGAGGCGGAAAGAAAGAAGTTCCTACCAGCTAACCCAATTGATTCCCTATCCCCAAGTACCATGAATATCATCTCTTCCCTGAAATTCCTAAAGGCTACAAACTTATATCACTTAATGTAAAACATAGACATTACTTTTATTCTAACCAATATCTACTCATATTACTATTAATACTCAATTTAATGTAAATCCAAGTATGTAAATATAGCTTAAGGCCTAGTAGCTATAGCTTAACAATCGGTTAGAGGTAATTTGTAATTGCCCCGGAACCAGAGTATAAATAAATAAATAAATAAATATAAAATAATATGTTCCATTAACCATTACCATTACGAGTGAACACTTTAATTTCTGAACAATCTCGTACAATCCCACTTTTTGTAGCCGAGTTTGCTTTCAGCTGTTCAGTTATCCCCTAATTACACTATTTGCTCGCGATAAACCCTCGAACTGATATTTGTTGGTTCTAGACCAATGTCTTAGGTCATAAAAGTTATCTACTACAATGAACCGACTATTATAGGTGATTATGGTTTCAGCCAATGGAACGAATGACAAAACGCGCAAAGTGCCGTCTACTGTTATCCCATTTGTCGCAGGTGTGTGTTACTTTATTGAGCACTTAGCAAGTGGCTTTCGCCATACTGTAATTGATGATGAACATCTCTAGGAAATACGTCAAATACGTCAACTGTCGACACTTGTCTTCGCTTCGTATGCGTAATGATGGCCGATAGCGAAAACTTCTTCAGGGAATTTGAATGCGTTCGACGACTGAAGCTTGCGGTCACCCAGGGAACAAATGTTGATCAAATCATTAAACCAATTAGCATTTGGCATGGAATCACGATTCACTGTATCTAAAAATGTCCAAGAATTCGGGGATATTGTTATAAATTATCGAAAGGTGATGATAGATGCCTCAGTCGTGTGTCGAGTTTGATAGGGTTAGTTGCTCTGTGTTTTCGAAAGTGATGCTAATCGGTGGCGGTTGGTTGATGTTATCTAACTGGTGTTGCGAAATACTCGGTTCGGTGTTTAAGATAATAAGTTTTAAGTGGATTGCCGAAAAGTTTTCCGTTTACTATCTTGTACTTTAAAAGTATCAACGGTGATAAGAAAACAAATTAGACAAGTACTTAAAGTTCTTTCGAAACTTTAAGACGGCAATTTCAATGCGCTCAGATAAGATGAATTGAAAATTAGAAATTGGTTGATTCCCAAAATGTACTTTACTTACTTGCGGACGTTTAAACACTGAACATATTATCGCTTGAAAGAAATAGTTTTTATTAAACTTTGTATGCATCACACAATCCATAGCCTCTATAAAGCAATATTGGATACACATATTTACCGCACCTAATGTACTTAATTCTTGTTTTCAGAAACCAAAACACCATCTTCAAACCCTGCCCAAAGGAGCTTGGAAGCGATTAAAAGACTTACGCGATCGCCAGAAAAGACGGCGCTACTTACCAATAGAAAACAATTTCCCCGATTCACATATCAACAACGAATCTGGCACCTCATTAGTACCCATTGCCCATACCGAAGGGATCCCATCAATCAAAGCCACTGGAACAATACCCAAGCAACCCAAAGACGCTTATCTGAATCCAAGTTGCCCAGTTTCACGCTTCAGACAGTTGCAATTCCAGCGCGACCTACGCATTCATCCTTTTACAGACACCAATGTGGAACACGGAAGAAACCAAAAGGACATAGAAGTATTGGAAGATATAGACAAAATGCCTAGTGATAAAGAGATTCCAGAGTGAGTTATAAAGATTGTTAACCGTTTTTGGAGATGCTTACCTTTCTTCTTTCTTCTTGCAGAACCAAACCACTGAACAATAATAATACAAATGGAAACGGTGGCAGTGCACCAAGCAAGCTAAAGATCCAGCCGAAGTACAGCATTCACCGGGATGTGCTGACCCATGAGGTGGTGATAAAGCAAACAGGATATGCGGCCAGGGACAAGAGCATACCCTCCTCCCTGCGAAACTGCTGGCAGAGCTGGAACTTCTTTGCACTCTTCACCGGCGTGATTCCCATTCTGCAATGGCTACCCCAGTATTCACCCAGGAGAGATCTTCCCGGCGATATAATCGCCGGCTTCACCGTCGCCATTATGAACATACCCCATGGCATGGCCTATGGCATTTTGGCGGGAGTTTCTGCAGGAAATGGTCTCTACATGGCCGTGTTTCCGGTGCTGGCATACATGTTCCTGGGTACCTCCAAGCACATCTCCATCGGCACCTTTGCGGTGGCCAGCATGATGACGGCAAAGGTGGTGGATACGTACGCCAACGTGGATGACCACCCTCATATATTGCCAGTTAATGGCTCCGCTTTGCTGTCGAATGGAACACCGACTGTGTCCCCACTGCTATTAAATTCCCCCGCGTTTTCGGATTATATCTCTTTGAATTCCCCCGCGTTTTCGGATTATATCTCTTTGACCACTGTATCACCTCTTCAACTTTTAAATTCGACTCTGAATGCGGATCCCATTACAAAAATAGAGGTGGCAACGTCTTTGGCCCTTACCGTGGGAATCGTAAACGTAAGTTATCTTTTCAGAATTTATTTTAAAAAACGTTTGTCTAATTTTAATTCTTTATCAGCTCCTAATGGCTTTTCTAAGACTGGGAACCCTGTCATCGCTTTTGAGCGAACCTCTGGTGAATGGATTCACCACTGCTGCAGCGTGTCACGTGGTCACCGCCCAGCTCAAGGATGTGCTGGGCATCTCAGTACCCCGCCACAAGGGCGCATTCAAGATCATATACACGGTTATTGACGTTGTCAAGGGAGTGCCGCAAACGAATCTTGTGAACTTTGGCTTCTGTATGGCAGTGATCGGATTCATGATGATCTGCAATGAGATCTTAAAGCCGCGACTGAGTAAAAAGTGTCGCTTTCCCCTGCCTGCGGAGCTGATTATGGTGATCGGTGGCACTTTGATCTCCAGATGGTTCAACCTTTATGTTGAGTACAACGTCAATCCAGTGGGAACAATACCCAGTGGCTTACCAGAACCCGCTCTGCCGCGCTTGGATCTTGTACCAAAGGTGGCTGTGGATTCGATTGCCATTGCTATAGTCACCTACTCCATAATCATGTCCATGGGCCTAACGTTCGCCAAGAAGCATGGATACGAGGTCAGGCCGAATCAGGAGCTGTTCGCCATGGGTATTGGGAACATGGTTGGCGGCTGCTTCTCCTGCATTCCCATGGCGTGCTCTCTGTCTAGATCCGTGATCCAGGATCAGACTGGTGGTGTTTCACAGATAGCTTCATTGGTCTCCGCCTCGCTGGTGATCGTCACTCTCATGTGGATCGGACCCTTTTTCAGCAGTTTGCCAAGGGTGAGTCATATACTTGGCTTAATTATTTTGCAAATCTTATTTATTGGTTTATGCCTACACTTAGTGCGTTCTGGCTGGCGTCATTATAGTGGCACTGAAACCGATGTTTATGCAGGCGAAGGAGTTGAAAAAGTTCTCCAAGCAAGGCAAGCTGGAGATGTTCACATGGATATCTACGTTCCTCTGCGTTATAGTCATCGATATTGATATTGGGTAGGTTCAAATTTTATATTGCATTTTGCATTTAAACAATAATGTGTTTATCATTCTATTACAGTCTTTTGATTGGCATCTGCATTTCCTTGTTGGCTCTGTATATCAAGGGATTGAAGCCGTATTCCTGCCTTTTGGGCTATATGCCAGAGGCGCCAGGCATCTATATGGATCTCAACCAGCACCGAAACGCCATGCAGGTTCCCGAAGTCCGCATCTTCCGCTACAGTGGATCTCTAAACTTTGCCACCAGCCTGTTCTTCCGGCGTGCTCTATACGAAGCCGTTGGCCTGGATAAGATTCCTCTAACGAAAGTCAGCAGCAGCAATAGCAATAGTCCCAGCAAGGGCAGCAAATCGAGTTATTCCCCAGTATCGCAGAACGGCGGCAAGGCGATCAATGGCAAGTTAGATGAGACATCTGGTGCGTTCAAGGTGCTCGTCCTCGATTTCTCCATGCTGGGACACATAGATGTGGCGGGATGTCGCACACTTACGGATCTGAGCAAGGAGCTGAAAGTGCGAGGAGCCCGTTTGTTGTTAGCTAGCCCCGTAGATCGGGTGTACGATACCCTGGTGCACAGTATGGCCCTCAGCGAAGGACCTTTTGAGATCTTCCCCACCCTGCACGATTGTGTGGAATACGCCAATGCCTGTCGAACAGCGTGAGAGGGTGATCCTGCTCCAGACTCCCCAGTTAACTGGGGCAGAGAGCCAAACCACGTTTTGTGATATGTCCAAGTGATAGCTTGTGAATCGTAGCATCAAAACCCCCTTCCTAGTTGCTAAAATCTATTTTAAACTGAATAGAAACAATGTCGCCGTCTACAATCAAGCAGAATAGGCTAAGTTTGTTTAAGTGCCTCCAAACACAATTGATTTTTGTACTTAAAGCATACACAGCCCACCAGTCAGGCAACCGAAGAACTTCAATCGATCAATGAAGTGCATTAATTTAGTGCAATTTGTACCAAAATGAACAATTCAAAAACACACAATTAGTCTGTAAGGTTGATATGTATGGAGATGTATAAACTGTACATAAACATTTCAAATTTGTTGCATTTCTTGTAGTGTGGATCTTAAGCGGGTCGGCATCGAACTTCTAACACAAATGTGAAGCCTACCTTTAGGGTTTCTCAACAAAAGAGCTATTCAATTTCCGTATGTAAGTATGCGTACCGGAAATCCGATCTCTCCATATCGGAAAGCCAAATCAGTGCGGAATTTAGAACAGGGCGGTGTTGTGTTAAATTTGGCAAGATTTTAAGATGCCTCCAGATAAAGAGGATAACAATAAACAGAACGATTATGTAAATAATAAAAAGTGACATGTGGCGTTAATTTTGAGATATAATATTAAACAATATTAAACATATGTTTAAGATCAAGGAATAGGATAAAAAGTGGCATTTGCATTTAAAGTTACCGCAATTTTTTTAAACTAATTATTTTTGTGTGGGTGGAAAGGTAACAGAGTAATGGAGAGGGAAATTGGATGCCGTGAGGGTCTTTCTGATGTGAGTCTCTTGTCAAACTTTAGAAAGTGCAAACTCGAACAGAAACATGTAATTGAACCATATTCTATCAATCCTTAGAATATTTGTTAAACAGTTTTCTGGGCAAAAAAAAATAGTGCACTTTAAAATGATTCATATATTTATGTACATAGGATTCTTGAGACTGCCATATTGGTCGGAAATGCCTGACCTGATCGGCAGACATTATAGTCAGCGGTTGGCTGACACATCGACACGTACAATCACTGGAGCTGACACCGACCAATTAGCAGGCACATGACTAAACTGAGATGTGTATTTTTGGCTATTTGTTAGCCCAATATCTGTGTGTTTGCGTGGGAGGAGGTGGAACATGCTCTCAGCGGCGGCCAAAAGGGAATACAGTTGTTCCAACTGATTAGCCATTTAATGACTTTGGCCCGAGGCCACAGAATGCACTTGGAGTTTGCTTTAGACTTGTGTGGCGCTTGGGAAAAACTACATGACTTGAGTTGGTCAAGATCTGGGATTCAGTTGCGTTTTGCGGTTGTCCACCAAAATAAATGCCAGCCCTCAAGTTCGAATTTTGGAAGGTCACTTTGCATGTAAATATTGTTTCGGTCAGTTCATTTATTTTAAGAATTTTTAGTAAAATAATTATTTTATTTCGGTATATTCATCTGAGCTTAAAAAATGCTTTACAATTAGCTCTCGATAACCTTTCAACTTTCACAATGCATTATTCAAGAGCTCTACACATTCCCATAGACTCATTAATTTATTAATGGAATATGCAAATTATTGATTGATCGAGACAGCTTAGATACAAAGATCAGTAAATGGAGAAGGCATAAGTAGAGTTATAGTCATATGAGTTATGAGAATAAAACATGTGAGAATCAAAATAATGACAATGGCAGAATAAATGTAGTTTTTCTAAATGTTTCACTTTAGTTTTCTTTCGATAATTATGTGTTTCGCTGTGTTATTTTGGTTGTTTGCTCAGTTCGGTTAACATTTTAATTATATTTTCCACTAATTCCCGTCTTTGACTCATTCCAATCAGTCAAAGTGCCACAATTTAACGCCTTTGACGCTCGTCACCTTCGCCGAGCTCAACGAGGCTTTCAACTCGCTCACACTAATCGGATCTCAGTAAGTATATTTTCATAGGCGAAATTGACTGGTTTAAATTAAGAATTCCCCATAACATTAATGATTCTTAACTGCTTGAGAAAGAAAAAACGCAGCACTTGTCGCAAACTTCGATTTCTGAGCAATACTTTATCACGAGGCGCCTGTACTCGAGTGTGTGGAAATGGATTTTATGGCATCTATAAAACGCAAAAGGTTCCCACAGCGAGTTTATAAGATGCAAAATCAACAGGCAGAGTAATTGTTTTTCTTTTTTATGATTTATTTTTATTTTTGCCATGCAACCAACTCATTTGCGGCAAATTACGGGGATGTGGCGGGTGGCTGTTGTTAACACGGCCATAAAAGTGCTAAACAAGCCAACAATTTGAGCGCTTTTCAACCGTGCTGTCGAGTGTAAGTTAGGAGGTGTAGCTATTTGTCTATCGGCAGCTTACTTTCTGACCTTAACTTGGAAATTGCTTACAAAATTACTCGACGCAGCCAAAACCATTTGTTCGACTAACAACAAAATTGAGCTCTTAATTGCGAAGGGTTGTCCTTCGGTGCAGCAATTGAGTTTGATCAACAGAAGCCTGAAACACGGATAATAAGTATTTTGTCCTTGTGCTCTTTTGGAACCCAACCCAAAGACCTTAAAATCAAGAAAGGAAATAGGCAATATTTCATTTATTTTTTATAAGCTTCAATAAATACAGCGATATTCCTACCTAACAAGACCAGATCAAATTTAAAGAAAGATACACTTATTTTCCATTTGTTTTGAGTTTATTAAATAAACTTTATTTCAATGGCATCTAGTATTTAATAAAGTTCTTAATAAAGGGAAATATAGGAAAGGGACGGAGTTATGTGGTTGCAAATGTCCCAACTCAAGAAAGACACCTGCTGAGCTAAGAAAACAATCATAGCACATAATCCTGGTTCAAGTAGCTTTTCAACTATATATAAATATATTTGCCGCCGAAGTCAACGATCCGTACATTGCCATGTGCAGACCGAAAACTAAGACAACTATCAAATTTCGTTTGCTTATCAATATTTATATTTTGCAATTGGCCGAAATATAACACAAAGGTGCTGGCTGTGGACGACGGATAATATTTTGTTTGCTCAACGCATTTTCACATGCCGATGTCGACTCTGCAGAAGGGGAAAAAGCCGAAAAATAGATGAATAAATAAGAGAGAAGCACGAAAACATTCAGAAGTATTTGCGGTTTGTAAGCGAGTAGAGCCCCATCTCCCTCGCACCTGCTGAGCTAAGCGGCCAAAAACAGAGGCTCAAGTCGGAATTGTTGTAATTTCGAGAGACCAGGGCCAGAAAAGCCCAACAACGAAGCTCTTTGTGAGCGAAACTAATAAAAAACCGATCGCCCCGACTGTTCCCACAACCAGTTTCAAGCCAGCTCTCGAGCGGTGGAGTCGTCGCCGTCCCACATATAACACCTTAGTATCATAGATCCCCGATCCACTCACTCTCTGTAAGCGAGCTCCAAAACGAGGATTAGGTCCATGAGACCCCAAGTGAAACGTATAGTTTTAGCAACAAGAAATATATCCCGATAGTACAGTGATAACTCCGCTAAGGATAATGCTGCCTTGGCACATGTGACTTAACTTGAAAAGCAAATGTTAAAAGCAAGACGGCAAAAAAAAAAGTGGTTTGCCATGGGAGAACTGCAATTGACAATAACAATAACAACAACAAGCAACAACAATCGAATAAAAACTCAATAACAATTATCGACTGCGAGTGACGCTCAAAACAAATGCAAGAAACCTGTATTAAAAAAAGTTTCATCGAAATTCGAGAGCAAATATCAACGAATATTGCATAAATTGCTATATACATTCGTATGCGTATGTAAACTTTGCAAGCTCTTTTGATCTGCATGAAGTTAAAACAAGCCGACAAGAGAAAACGAACGATATAAAAATAAGCAACAAAAAACAGAGAAATCCTGTGAATAATATTTAGTCATAACTTAAGGGACACGAAGTTTAAAACAAGTGAATGAAAATGATCAAACAACAAATGTATTAGCGTTTTTTCACCAAAAAGTTGTTTATACATAAAAGTGAAATCATTAACACTTCTACTTCTTGCCACAAAAATGTTAACTAAAAGGGCTTAAAATAATTTTCTTCTTCTTTTATAGCCACTTCCCACGCTTCTGTGCATTCAAGTGCAACTAAAAATAGTAGCTGTTTCTTTTGTTTTGCTTTGTGTGTTTGCAAAACAACAATTTGAAGGCAATTTACATACACGAAGCTGAGAAAGAAAACCGCCAAAATTGGTTACCTAACGAAAACCTCGTTTGTGCTACGGGACGGCAAACTTGTAAGTGAATTTACTTATTGGATAATATTTCATTTTCTTTAAGATATCGTGCGCTTCACAGTTACAAACAGAGGTCCTTCAATTTGAACCATTTCCCCATTTCTATTGGTTTATGTTCAACTACATATAGTATAGTATACAGTATATAGCATTGACTGATTCTGCTTACCAACTTTCAAACTATCAAGAACTAGGTTTGAGTTTTAAACCTTAATGACCGAGTAATACTATTCCTAGGCTTACAACTAGAGAGTAGAATATGGAAGTTGAATCCAAACCAGTGAGCTCAAAGTTTAGTACAGTGCTTACGAAGACTGAATTCATTTCATAAAACAAAGCTTCAATAATTTTCCAAGTTTTCTTGAGTGACAGGACTTGGAATCTGAGTTTTAAGTGATCTATTACCATGTGTAGCACGTACAGTTGAACAATTACCATAAACCTAATTGGTTTCAGCTTACAAGCAGCAGATATAGTGATTCGTCCCGCCACCAACGCCCCGTCATTAATGGCGACTTTCGTATGACTTACTGGCATCTGCAGCACGATTCGCGCAACATGATAACGCCGAATGAAAAATAGTGAATATTCAGACAGTGTGAGAACATTTTTTTAATAGCCCCGCCAATTACCTGGCGATCTCGACTGCGGCTTAGCACATTTGAATTTGTAGAATAATGCTCGAAATGAGATGTCGTTACTCGACCGACTGCTCAGCCTGCAATTACTTTTAATTAGCATTTAGAACATCGCACTGATGATTCCAAGATGATTCAGAGTTTGGGGAGGCGGCACTCCACTCGTAGGTAAACCACTACAATTAGCTGACAAATTTTGGGGCTGGCTATTACTTTGATTTATTTGTTTTGATTGCTCCAACTTCAACTGGAAGTGGGAATTCGTCTCGGCGCGGACCCTTGAAGTGGGCCCAATGCGACGTATGTATGTAAGTAACCAAAGTCTCGCATTTGGAGCCGTAACTGACCACATCCACAATACGTTGGCTGCCACCGCCGATAATGAACGCTTGTCTAGGCGCATTGCGTTGGCAGCTGCGCTGCGCAGTCGCAGTTTCCCGAAAGTGGGTCATGGTTAAGTGTACTTCGGTCGCTTCGCCGTTCGGACCCGGCTTAGAAACAGCGAACAGTCGGCCGAAACCACAGCTACGCATGCGCAGTGCGCACCACTCTCCAAGCCGAGCTCCATTGATAGGCAGCCCATATAGTGGAGTGGATCTGAAGCGGAAGAAACTCGTAAAAGATTCGTTTCTGGAAATCAAGGCATTTGATCTTTCCTTGGAGAAGTTCACACAGCATCTTGGTTTACTTACTTGGTTTCATCATGGGAAATAGGGATGAGTTTGTAAAATCGTTAGGAACTTGTTCAAATTGAGTGACCTCACAACGTGTCGCATACAATAAGTTTAATGAATGAAGTAGCCTATTAGTAAGAAGCATAAAGTAGAAGTTAAGATAATGAAGTACATTATGTAAAATTATTATTATCTGCCTTTGCCGTATAGACTTGTATCGCCATCAAGAACCTCTGCATCTTATCCCACCCCAAATTCCCCGCATTATCCTCCTTGCATCAATTTTCTCTTGGAACTCTTCACCTCTAAACAAAAGTAAACAAAAGTAAACAATGTGACACACACTTAATCAATTGAACTGGTTAATTAAAATGTATTTTACTTTAAAGGAAGACGATATGGGCTTCAGTTCGCGAATGGACTGCTGCGGGCAGTTCGTCAAGTACAGTCTTTTCATAGCCAACTTTGTGATATTCGTGAGTATCCAGGAGTCGATTAAAAAACATCTTATTAGAAATAAATATGATTCTATGTATATATATATTCCAGGTGGGTGGAGCCATTGTCTTTTGCCTTACCCTGTGGACTCTGGTGGATCGCAGTTTCGTCAATGAGTTGCTCGGTACAAATCTTTTCTCGGGAGCTGTCTACGTCCTGCTGGTTACCTCGATTATCATTTGCCTGGTGTCCTTTTTGGGTTGTGTTGGTGCTGGAAAAGAAGTCAAATGCCTGCTTCTAACAGTGAGTAAATGATGTACTTTTAATTAATTAATAATAAATAAGTAATTCCGCTAAAAGTTCACAAAATCACGAACGGAAGTGGTTGTCTGCCTCTTCTTGTTTACTATGATGCAAAGATTTAAGCATTTAGCTTAGATATTAACCACTCGTTTTCCCTTTTTAGTATTTCATAATAGTGGCCCTAGTTTTCGTCACCATGCTAATTGGCGGCGTCTTGGGTTACGTGTTTCGCGAACGAGTTCAGCAGACCATGCGGCAGGTGAGGCAAATCCATCAATATCAACATGTGGATGTGGGCGGCACACTAAACCTTACCAATGCATACCAATCCATAGGAAATGCGATCGACGATGGCGCTGTACGGAAGCAGGAGGGAGATCACCCAGGCCTGGGACTTGACCCAGGAGCGACTACAGTGCTGCGGAGTGGATACGTGGCACGACTGGAATAGGTACGGACCGGTGCCCGAGTCCTGCTGCCAGGAGCTGTTCGGTGGCCAGCGCAAGGAGTGCACCATCTTTCCGACCATCACGAATCTGTACAACCAGGGCTGCCTCTATGTGACGACCAACTTCATCAGGGATCACGCGGCTGTTATTGGTGGTACATCCATAGCGGTGGCCATACTGATGGTAAGTGCATTCCTTAGAAATCATTAATTTGTTATTCTGATTTCTTTCTTATTTCTAGATCTTTGGCATGATATTCTCCTGTCTACTATTCAATATGATCGAATAGCGCCAAAGAGAAGGGAAATCCCATGGTCACGCAGGAAAATCAGATACCAAGGTCCACAGTCCGAAAGAAACCCATTTTTAAACGTACTTCGCTGGAGTTATATTAAGAGTATTATCCGAGTGTATGATTATGTTAGATCTGCACAGGTCAACTTTGCGTTTGTATTATGTATTGTATGTATGTATATACGTGTCGAGATACGCATAACTAGTGAGTATTGAACTTAGTAGTGATTGTATTGTTATCATCTGTTGCATAAAAGTGTATTATTTTTATGAAGTTCTGTAAATTTAGTCTTAAGCCCCCGTTATCAAAAACCCATTGCTTTTGGTAGTTTTAAGCGAGCTTTTCTATCCTGCATGGAGAATTTAGATGTCTGTCCATTGTTGTTTCTAATAAAATTAGTTAAAACCAAACATTTCAAATATACAATCTGACATCTGGATTAATATAACCAACTTTTTAAATACCCTTGAAACTTGGAATTTAAATCATTGATTTAAAAATGGCGCATTACTTTCCAGTGTTCTATATAATTTACTTTTATTAACAATTATTCTAGTAAGAGCTTACCACTACAACAAATTTCGGTGTACTACAATACTGCCAATCGCAAGCCATAAATTGATGCGAAATGTGCCGGAACTTGAATCCGTGTCCGTATTATTCCACCACTCCCAATTTCCGTTGTGGTAAGTAGGGTTAGCTCGTGAATCGGAATAGGGAACTCGGGCGCTGGGAATCGCCGTCTTCCGGATTTGTTCCACCTCATCGGCAAGTTGCTGCAGTTGGAGCGGATAAGTTTCGGCTAGGTTGTAACGCTCGCACGGATCTTTGGCCAGATCGAAAAAGCAGGGCGCCTTCAGGGGCTCACACTTGAATTGGGGCTCCAGAGGATTTAGCCCTTCAACAGGGGGGCACATTTCGGTGGCTCCGCTGCGCATCTGTCGGATGCGATCCTCTGTTAACCACCGATTTCCCAGTATGCTTTGAACATCCGAGGCCAGGACATGCTGTTCGTAGCTTTCGCTCAGAGGATGGTCCTCGGTAGTTTCCAGTTCACCCAACCAGTGATCGTATCTTCCTTGGAAGCTGCTACCGTTTACGTACTTCAGAGTATCCTTCATGTACGATGAGTAGCCGAAAACCTCATCGAGTACATGAATCATGGTTCTCGGTTTCGGTTCCTCGTTGCCGCTCAGCATAGGCCAAAGATTAATACCGTCCAACGGAAGATCCTGCGGCAAGGATACCCCGGCAGCTCCTGCCAGTGTGGGCAGCCAGTCTATGGCATGTATCGCCTGGTTGGACACATATCCCCGCTCCTTCAGTAGAGGACTCCACAGAGCACCAGCCGATCGAATGCCACCCTCCCAGGGAGATTCCTTTTGCTGAAAGTAAAATAAGTGAGTGTTCTAGTTTCATGGCATTCAATATACTTACTCCTCGGTAAGGGTAGTTAGAACCCGCATTGGAATGGATGCCGATCGTGGGCGCTCCGTTGTCTGAGTAAAGCAGTATAATGCTGTTATTCAGCATGTCATTATCCTTCAAAGCACCAATTGTCTGAGCCACGCTCTTGTCCAGACTCGAAATCATACCTGTGCTAGCCAATAGAAACCAGTTTACAAATACTGATTTGTTAAACGTGCGGTATTCACTTGCCAGCATAAGTGCGTCGCTTGGGATCCCTGATGTGGAGAAACTTGGCCACCTCCTCCTCAGGAGCCTGCATTGGACTATCCTCGTTGCCCGTGTGCACCGCCAGATGGCTCATCACCATGAACAACGGCTTGCTCTTATCATGCTGCTCAATTATCCTTTTTGCCTCCGAAGTAAAGGCTTCCGTGGCGTATGTGCCATTTGCTTCGGGACAGGGCTCCAGATCCCGGCGGAAATCCAGTCCATGCGAGTAGTTCCTGTCGAGCATTCGCACCTGATGGTCGTAGTAGTCAATGTACCCATTGTAGTAGCCAAAGTGATGGTCGAATCCTCGCATTGTGGGCGTGAGATCCTTACGCCAAAAGCCCAAGTGCCACTTGCCCACCAAATGGGTCGAGTAGCCCGCCTCCCGGAATATTTCGGGCATTAAACGCTCTCGCGGGGGAAGGCCCCACGGCTCGTCGGTGATAATCACAAAGTGTTGCATTCCTGAAAATATTTGAAAATTTGTACTTCAAATCGAATGATTATTTTTGATTTGTAGGTTGTGTTTTACCTGTGTGGATGGGATATTTTCCGGTGAGCAAAGTAGCTCTGGATGGAGTGCAGAGGTTCGGGACATAATGCTTATTCAGCAAGATGCCATTGTAGGCCAGAGCATCTATATTCGGTGTAAGGATCTGGTTCGAGCCATGAAAACTCACGTCGTTCATGCCCTGGCATTGGAATGGTAATTCGCTTCTTATAACCATTCATGTCAAATTCCTATTTATTGCCAACAACTTACCATGTCATCAATCAGTATTATAACTATGTTTGGTTTTGTGGAATATGCAGATCCGTATGCCAGGCTGACCATGGCACTCACTACCAGCAGTTCGTGGACTTTTGCAGTTGCCATTGTAATTGACACTCAAATAATTTCAAAGTCGATGCTATAAAAAATACACCAATTAGAAATAGGACAATCCTGAAGATTTAGTTTTATTCATCGTTATTACTTTAAAATCAGTTTATGATATGTACCCTAACATCTCTTAATGCTTATAAGTTATAACAATTTCGAAATGCAACTCCCAATCTTGTGAAATGAATGCATTAAGGAAGTGTAATTCCCGGTCATATGGTATTTTCGTTTCGTTTTCTTGATAGTTGTCTGCACATGTTTCGTATTAGTAAATAGTCAATACAAATGATTGAGATAAACTCCTACTTTAAAAACTCCTACTTTACACACACAGCGGAAAGCACAAAAGTGTTGCAATATGTGGAAATTAGTAATATTTCACAGTTAGGCAGTATCTGCTGAGTTTTCCGCGCCATAATTGGCAATTGTATAATCAGCCATTTTCCACAGGTGCTGCCCCCAAGCTTCTTCCCCCTTGACCTCTTCCATTGTACTTGTACTTGTGTAGTGCGGCATATGGCCAAAAAGTTCATTCAACCGTTCCAGCGACGGTGGTCGTTTTATTTTGGTGGCTTTAGCAACAATTGTTGGGACATTATATAAAACGAGAAACATTTGCAAGCTTGTGAGGAGTGTAATTTCTTTTCATCATGGCTAAAACTGTGTCTTAATTGTCGCAATAGGCCATAAAAAAGCTGGCAATCATGAAATTGAGTCAGATAAGCGAGACAAGCCATAAAATCTATGAGCTGTGCAATTGTTTTAGGAATTAGGCCGAGTTTTATTAACGCCACATAATTTTAATATAAAAACAATAACAAAAAATTCGTGCGAAAAGTCGTGGAAGCTTTCCTCACGACATGTGGATTGTGATTGAGAATGGGAACGCCCAGTGGGTAGGTGATGACCTTCACAGGTTTTTTATATCGTGACCTTGATAAAACACATGTTATGTAATTAATATCAAGTTAATCAGTCGCTATTGGAAAGGTTCTTAAGTATAAAGACCCCACAACTGACACTGACTTGTGCGATCAGAACAAGTTTTTTTTTTTAGGATTTTGTCGATCTTGTATGAAAACCAACTTATTGTTATTTCCAAACACATTTTTCCTTAGCTCTAAGATAAATCAAAACGATGGCCAATCGTATTATTATTACTATTTAACGGCCCTTATATGCGCTTTAAGAAAGTGGTTCTCGATTTTCAATCGTTTTAGTTTTATTGAACCTCTTCAATTGTCATAAAGTAATCCGTTTTTTCAAGTGCTTTTCATTTCATTAAAAAAATTGATTTTTTATTAGGTTTTCATTAACCCAGAGTCTAGAGAGGTGTTTGTCATTTTAATATAAAACTGGTTCAGAGCTCAATGCTAACTGAAATTTCGTATATATAATTAGTTGATGCTTTGTAATGATAAAATATCTTTTATAAATATTTTGAGTTACTATTAAGACTATTGGATTCAATTTGAAATATGAACGTGAAGAGTTCTTATTCACAACTGCATAAGTCACTGCATTTGGTGTGATCATCTTTATTCATGTTAATCCCATTAGGTAAATAGAACACTTGAACTTCGCGATCGTGGTATTTTAACTGTCCTAGCATCTTACACCTTATTTTGTACACTTTATTGTTTTCCCACTGAATGGTACAGCGATGAAAAGTGATCGTCGACGATCCTTCTCCCAGCGACTTCTCCACTCGACTAAACGCTTCGCCGGATTTTGGCGCTTTTAAAGTGACAACCTTTTCGACGACTCCGACGACTGTGACGTCACGAAGCGTGCGCGCACAATAGTAGTAAAAGTTATAGCTTACTGCTATAAAACAGCAACAGAAATAATTGTGCAAAAGCAAAACCTACTGCCAATAAAAGCAAAAGCAAAAGTTTAATGAACTTTTGAGGGGACGTTGTAATTGCAAGATAAAATGTAAGCCAGATTTGGATTAAATCTTTACTTTGATAGTTGACTTAGGTCAGGGTTCTTGTACCTCGTTCTTTGATAAGATGACTACGTTGATAAACCACAAACTGGTTTGGATAGCTTCAATAAAGTTGATTAGTATTCCTGCCTTTGATTTGGTTCCAATTTGGCCTTACCCATATGCGTGCCAAGTTTGGAAGGTTGACCAATTCACATAATATTATAACATATAAGAACTCGCTAAATAAAAAAAACACTCTTTTATTTCCGCAAAAGATCAAGTGAATCGGTCTATTTGTAAAAAGTAGTAGTAGTAAAAAGTACCGGTTTCAATTTTCCACCATATGTCATATTGCTATTTAAAGGGGATTTTTTGTTGCTGGGTCTTTGCACAAGTTTACAAGATCCTCCTAGTAACTGACGCGGGACTTTCCAATCCAAAAATGTTACCAACAATCTAATCACAAAAGTCCCCCTCGAAGAATTATTTACTATTAAATTTTAGATAATAAAGACCTATAAAAGCTGTTAGCAAATCTAAATGACCACAACACCTCGCTACTCAACCATCGAATCATGTTCTCAGCCAAGAGTTCCGTAGTTGTAGCCGTACTCCTCGTCCAGCTGGTGGCTCTTATCCAGGGTGGAATCTACAGCAACGAGGACAAGTGGGTGTACCTGGACAAGACCATGGATCTACCGGACGAAGCGATTTTCGGTGGCTTCGATCCCGATGGTTACTACAACTACGTGGGTCGTATCGCATACAGCAGTAATATTCTGCCAGCACGAGTGGTTCCGGAACTGGGAAAGGCCACCTACAACACAGACACCTTGGGCAACCAAGCCTCCACCTACGAGGTTCTGGTGTCCAACGCCACAGTCAGCTACCACTGGATCCGCAGTTTCGATGGATTCCGGGAGAAGAACGCTGTATCTGTGGGAACCAACGCCGCCAACGACCGCGTCTTCATCTGCCGTGTTCGCTGTGATGGATCGGTCTTTATTGGAACTCTGTACCTTGCCAAGCGGTTGTGCATCGTCAAGTACGACAACTTCCCGCTCCGGCAGTACTCCAAGTACGAGATCCTCGTCCGCAAACGTCATGTAGCTGCCTTCTCCCCATTTGTTGATGGTTTTATTGAACATTGAATGTTGAACAACTTAATAAATATTTATTAAAGTAATTTCCTTGCAACTTATTTATTTATATATTTATTTACATATATATGAGATTCAAATGATGTGAATTTAAATTCATTCACTCATTAACATAATCGCATAGAAAGAAATGCAATATAATTATTTACTAAATTCATTACATATTTATACCTGTTACATTTGTTAAAAAGCTCTCGATTTTTACATGTCCGTCCGTTCGTCTGATTGTCCGTATGAATGCTGTAATCTCGGAAGCTATAAAAGCTAGAAAGTCGAGATCAGACATGCAGATTCTATAGTAGAGGAAATCGTCTGTATCGTTCTCTATTATTTTACTTTTATCCGCGTTTATAAAAATATAAAATCTAATGCTAATGCAAATTATCTTACTTGAAAGGAGTAAGGTATTGTATAAAAAAACACGTTTTATGGCTTTTTAATTTAGCCCAAAGAGGCTATTACTCCGGTCATTTTTGTAAAATTAAATATCACGATGAACAATCAGCATAATCATCGGACCTTTGGAAAAAAAAATAATTTATCTAATCTATCAAATTACCCCCAAAATAACGAGAAATAACCACAAAAATAAAAAAGCCATAAAGGCGGTCAGCAATTGGGAATGTGCAGCACATCTTCTTAGTCAACAGTTCCTAGTTCATTTGGTGATCCTCATCAGGGGAGCAGTCTACAGCACTGATGTCAAATGGATCCTTGCCGACAGGACAAAGGATCTGCCGGACGAAGCAGAGCTGGATGGCTTTGATTTCGAGGGCTACCACCATGAATCCGACAAATACGAGATACTGGTCAGACAACGCCAAGTGACTACGTTCATGCCATTCGCTCTGAGATTGCGTTTTTGTATACTGAATGCAAGCAAGTGAAATTTATAATTATCGGTAAAATATGATTCGCGTTCCTAATTGATTTATCATGTTAGATAAGATGAAAACTGTGGATTTTTGTGTTCGTTAGGAGGGAAAATCATTATCACTTTGAAACATGAAAATTTCACAAACATAATAAAATAAATAATAACACTATATCATTTAGTATGTATTAGAGGAGTACGTTATAAGGGTATTCCTTGAAACAATGTTTAATGTATGTGATAATATCTTTGATCGTTTAAAACTGTGAGATGGAACGATTAAAAAAAGAACATTATTATAAAAAAGTTATCTTATTGTCTTGTTCAAAATACATTAGAGTAAAACAAGCTACTCGTACTTTCAGTTTATTTGTATCAAGATATATTTTGACGTGAATGGCTACTAACTTGGTTTTTAACTTGAATAGGGGTTATTTCAGTTAGACTATGCTCTTTACCAATGGTGATTTAAGGCATAAGTATATTTAAAAATATTATGAAATGACTTAAAGGGGGATTTTTTCTTTAAAAATCTGTTATTTTTAAAGAGTGCAATAAAACTACGATGTCTAAGCCCACTTCATATGTTAGTCACCGAAAGAGATGCTATCAGTACCAATCTTTTGATAGCGATAAGTTCAATTGGAGTCGAAAGATAAGAAGGCGACTATAAAAGCAGTTAAGTCACTGGCCAGATACTCAAAGTGAAGCCAGCAGTCCGTCAAGATGTACAAAGTTGCCTGTGCGGTTTTGGCCTTGTTCGCAGTTGCCTACGCTGTTCCCTCGGCTTATGGTGAGAACCAATAATCCAGAAGGTTATCTGAAACCCATTAATATAGCTTTTTCAAACAGATACCGAGCACGTGTGGAAGGCGGGGAACCTGTCCTACGTTATTCCCAATAATGCTGTTGTAGGTGGCTTCGACCCCTACGGATTCAACACATATGTTGGTCGTGTTAAGTACGTGAATGATATCCTGCCGGCTCGAGTTGTTGCGGAAACTGGCACCGCTTACTTCAATACCGAAACCGCGTCCTCGAAGCTTCTTGTTTACGACATCCTAGTGGCTGAGCGAGATGTGAACTACGTGTGGGTCAGGAGCTTTGATGGATTCTATGAAAATGGAGCCGTTGCCGTGGGCACAACGCTCAAAAATGAGCGGGTGTTTTGCTGCCGTGCCAAGGCCGATGGAGGTATCCTAATCGGCACCCTTCTTCTCAGCACCCAGAAGCTCTGCATCATCAAGCACGAGAGCTTGGCCCTGCGAAAGTTTGACAAATACGAAGTTCTGGTAGCCCAGCCCAAGGGCAATGGAACATACTACTAGATTCCGGTCTCTGATATCCCGACACCCTATTAAAAAATGAATAAAACATAATTTATTTCAAATATATACGGAATAGCAATTATTTAACTGTTTTAAATGAATCAAACATGTAAATATATGTTTGGTAAGTGGACGGACTTTAAAAAAAATAAACTTTTATAAATTACTAGACTAAGACAAATTTCTAATTTCATAAAACGGTATAATTTCCAAGATCAGTAACGACTATGTCTAACTCTTCTAGTTATAAGATATTCGTTGCTTATTTTATAAATTAAAAATCAAACAAGAGTCGAGTTAATCGACTATCAGATACCCATTACTCGTTTTGTGTCAAGTTCGGCAAACGATAGAATTACAAATAAAATAAATTTTTTCTGTGGACACTATCGTTAGAGTTGGAAAATTTTTGTAAATTATAAAATTAAAATAATACAAAAAAAAAATTCAAAAATAAGGCAGTTTGGGTGGTTAATGGGCAGGACATGCAAGTCAAACATTTTCTTCTTTTGTTTTTTGTGCCAATTTTTATCGATAACTGAGTACTGGGTATCTTTTATTAATAGCTAGAAGAGCTGTTCTTGATAACAGTATTTGACTTGATTTCAGTGTCGTAAATTAAAAAGGTTAAATACTTTCTAAGCCACTTTGATTGGCAGAAAGCTATTTTGCTAGGGTTTCATTTAATTTGACGAGGTTTCGAGGTGACTGATTAGAAAAAAAGGGAGATTGGCTATTTGACACTAGATCCATTTGGACATTTCTTAGAAATGATTATTGATAGTTAAAATATAAGTCACAAAGTTTCGCAGTGTTTATAGTGAGTTATTTTCACAAGCTAAATGGCAAAGCCTTGGCCTTTGAAAATAAATTAGCAATAAAGTAAGAATAAAATATATACTGGTTATACCCGCTACTCGTAGAGTAAAAGGGTATACTAGATTCGTTGAAAAGTATGTAACAGGCAGAAGGAAGCGTTTCCGACCATATAAAGTATATATATTCTGGATCAGGATCAATAGCCGAGTCGATTTGGCCATGTCCGTCTGTCCGTCCGTCTGTCCGTCCGTCCGTCCGTATGAACGTCGAGATCTCAGGAACTACAAAAGCTAGAAAGTTGAGATTAAGCATACAGACTCCAGGGACGCAGGGCAAGTTTGTCGAATCAGGCTGCCACGCCCACTCTAACGCCCACAAACCGCCAAAAACTGTCAGTGTAGAAGACTCTCCTTCGCACTTTCACTAGCTGAGTAACGGGTATCAGATAGTCGGGGAACTCGACTATAGCGTTCTCTCTTGTTTTTATTAATTTATGGAATGCACATCAACTTTGCTAACAAATTTTAATTTAATATTTTACCTACATACAAATTTGTATTTTATGAATACACCGGCTTGTGAGTATGAATACCACCAAGAGGGTAAAGACTTTCAGTCCTCCGATTGTCCCTGAACTGGAAGCCATCTCGTCCTGCCACCAGGTCCACTCATTATGGTAAAATCTGGGATCGCAGTCGGGATCCCCTGGTTTATTATTGGGAGGATGTGCCTGTTTGGCAAATTGCTGGATCCGGGCCCAAAGATCCAGAAAGGTCGTCGAGTTTTTATACTCTGCATATAGGTTGCTCCGCTCGCAAGGATCGGCCTCGATGTCGAAGAGACAGGGTGCCTCGAGTGGCAAGCATGGTGTGACTCCATTCGCAGTATTCGGACATTCAATACTGGCCTGATCTCTTAATTCGCTGATGTTGCGCTCTCCGAAGGACACCTGCTGCAATTGCCGCCACGCACTGGTATTCCGAACGAGTTCCTCGTATTCCGCGGCGCGAGGATCCACTTCACTGGTTTCCCTGTGACCAAGCCAGCCGTCATAGAGACCCTGATTGGTAGTGCCGCTAATGACCTTCCACTTGCCACGCGTGTAGGACAAATGTGGCATCGCCACGTCCTCATCAATCACATGGACAATCTCCCGCTCTACAGATTCGTATCCGTACTTGAGGGCAGACCACAGATTCAATCCGTCCAAATGGAGCGCCGGATCCGGGGATATTCCGGCTCCTGCCGCCAATGTAGGCAACAGGTCGCCAATGTAGATCTGCTGCTTCCACACACTTCCCAGCCGCTCGAACTCAGTGCTCCAAATGGCCGCCGAGGATCTCAGAGCACCCTCCCAGGGCGAATCCTTTTGCTAAAATATATAAAAATAAATGAACTAATAGTTAAGTACACATATGCTGTATATGTAGTTCTGGCGTATAAATAAATGTGGAATTAAATGTAAATTGATAATACGACTTACCCCCCTCAGTGGATAGTTAGAGGCAGTCGTAGAGTGCTGTCCCTGTGTTGGCCCACCATTATCGGACAGGAAGAGTACGATGCTGTTCTGGAGCATTTCCTGACGAGCTAGAGCATCGATCACAGATCCCACACTTTGATCCAGCTTGGAAACCATTGCGGCGTAGTAGCGATGCGTTTTATTGCCAATGTATTCGAATCGGGACACCTCCTCTGCTGGTGCCTGCATGGGATTATCATCATTTGCAGCATGGGGAGCCAGGTGATTCAAAAGTAGGAAAAGGGGCTGGCTACTATTTTTCGATCCATGATCCTCAATTTCCTTCACGGCAGCATCGGTGAGCACATCGGTGATATAGCGTCCCACCTGATCGTGGGTGGATTTAAGATTGTCCCGGAAATCGTGCCCATTGTATCCCTTGTTTTGACCAAAAAAAACAACAATATTAAAGATTTCAATGAATTACAACAAAACCAATCGGTTCTGTCCGTTCGTATTAACGTATAATACAAATATGTACTTGTATTAGATAAGTTTAGTAGAAGTTCATTTGTCAAGATGTTATCTTACCTGGTGTTCATAACGCTGGGTGTAGTAGTCCACATAGGCCCCTAGGTATCCCAAATGCCGATCGAAGCCTCTTTGCGTAGGTGTAAAATTACGCTGTGAAAGTCCCAAATGCCACTTTCCCAGGAGACTTGTTCGATAACCGTTTTCCCGGAAAATCTCCGCCATGGTAGTCTCGTTGAGGGGAAGACCCCAAGGCTGATCGTTCACAATCACAGAATGCTGCATTCCTAAAAAAGATAGTTATAGGATCACTTGGTGAGATATCTCTCCTAATTTGTTATAATTAAAGTTCGAGAATTATCTTAGTCTAAACTTGCCCGTATTTATAGGATATTTTCCAGTCAGAAGAGCTGCTCTACTGGGTGTGCACATTGGAGCGACATAGAGATTATTAAGGATCACTCCGCTATAGGCCAAAGCATCAATGTTGGGAGTAAGGAAGTTATTGGAGCCGCGAAAGCTAACGTCGTCGAAACCCTGTCGGAAACTGGTGCTAAGTGGCATTTAGCTTTAATAACTATCACGTGGCGCCTACCAGATCATCTGCCATTATAATGATGATATTGGGCTTATCGGATGTGGCAATTATGCCATTTGATAAGGCAATACATAAAACAAAGCCAGTTATCAACGAGGTAGCACTGCTGAATTTATCCAGATGAGTTGACATTGCCGTGAATGGAGTGAGGAAGATGTGGGACAGCTAGTAAAGAACAAACAAATGAGAATTAGTGCATATAGGCGTTTAACAAAATTATCATTCCAAATGGGCCACAAGTCAGCGGGTAACACTCTGTTTATGATGGATGAGCTCTTCAGATCGTTCCGGATATATTAGCAAAATTACTTTTTAAAATTTAACCAATTTGGGGAAGCTTTTCATAGTTCTGCCGCTTAACTACTTATCAATTCAATAACAGCTAGTTGAAAAATAAATAAAGTACATCCAATATAAATACTGATAGACAGTACGCAAACATCGAGGCAATGTGCACTCAGGCAAATGTTTTCAACAAATTAGGCGTAATTAAAGATCACAGCTACACAAATACGCAAATATGCAGATGAGATGACTCTGGAAGTTAGTTAATTATGAAGTTGCTACTGCTTACATATACATATGTACGTAATATTTATATTTAAATTAAAGCAATAAGTTTTTGTTATTTAGAAGAAAACATTTGTTTTTCCTAATACAAAAAAATGCGAAAATAAATATTTATTTTATATACAACAAGTTTAACATAAATAGTAGATAATCAATAAGTTACCTTTTAAACATGAACAGTTGCAGCTTGTTTATTGCACACACATAAACATATATTTTACTTTCCCTAATTATTTTCAAATGCCAGTCCAAACCAATTGATATACACTTTAAAATTGTATTTGCACCTGGCGGAAATTTATTTCCAAATCTTTTAATTCTGTTATCACACTTTTATTATTATAAGACAAGCTGAAAAAAGTACTCACCAAAATCAAATAAAAGGAATCCAAATAACAATGGACTTATCAGCTGGATTCGTGCATGACAATTTCACTCACTAATTTACGCGATCGAGGTAATAGTTCCCCTAAATCCAATCTCTGTTCCGCCGGACTCGAAGTGCGGAGAGCAACTAAATAGCCACTGAGAATATTTGAGGCTGCCTTAATAGCCAGTTACCGGTTAATATATATATCCCATCCAAATTAACATCAAACCAGCTTTGGAGTGGGTGGTACCAAGAGAAGAGAGAGCTGATTCAAAAGAGATACGTTCCTCTTAACGTAAACGTATCTGCAAGACAGATATGATGCATACTTTTAGGCGATATAAAAACTTGACTTCATTTTACATTTAAAACTTGCCATACCCGTTAATGGCAGTGTAAATGAGTATTATAGAATCGGTTAAGTGACACTAACCGAGTCGTTCTAGTCATGTCTGTAAGTCGAGATCTCGGCAACTATAAAAGCCAAAATGATTGGATTGGGCATTCTTTTTTAAGTAAGACCTAAATTAAATTTTATACATTTGCAAAGGCTATAAAGGACACACTTGCGATCATATAAGGTAAACGGATATACATTCATACATACATATACTGGTCGGATACGCTTCCTTCTGCCTGTTACATACTTGACAACGAATCTAGTATACCCTTTTACTCTACGATTAACGGGTATAATTACACATAACATATATGTATTAGCAAACCATTATATGTATATGCATACCCATTGCTCTTAGATTAATATTACATTATAAGGTGGAAATTATCTGTTAATTGGGATTAATATTTTATTTTTCCCATCATTTTCATTTTATTAAGATATTAAGTCATATTATTAATATTATAATAATATTATTGTCATTAAGACATAAGTCGAATTCATTCACCTCCGCCCTCACCACCACCGTTATCTCCGCCTCCACCACCGTTACCACCACCGTTACCACCACCGTTATCACCACCACCACCGTTATCACCACCACCACCGTTACCACCGCCACCACCACCACCACCGCCACCACCGCCACCACCACCACCACCGCCACCACCACCACCACCACCAATAACGCGTTTCCAGGCTTTCTTCATCCAGCTCCAAATCCTTGTGCCCCAGTTCCATAGCCACCCAAAAGTTCTGGGTTGCATTTCTCTATTCATCATGCCCCTGATCAATGATGTAGTGTCGTTGCTAACTTCTGTTTTAAATAAAACAGAATGCATGCAATCTGTCACAGGTTCCGTGTCATCGCATAAATGTTGAAATTTGCCATTAATCCCAGTGGTGCAATATGTTCCAGATTTTCCGGAATACTCGTATAGAAACGAGTTCTTCTTAGGTGAACAGCTATACAGGCAGGTGAGCCATTGGTGAGTCCATCCGTCTTTTTCGATTCTAGCTATGGCACAGCCTAATCGGTTACTGGGTCCCACCATCATTCTTAGGAAGTGCCCAACCTCCTTTCTTAAATCGAGAAATATTAGTTGGCCATGAATTAGATTAAGTTAAGTAGTTAAGCAGTCTAAGTTAAGGATTTCGCTTACTTATCCGGGGACAATCCATTAATTAGACTATATGCAGAAACGTGCTTGTACTGATCGTACCACGCATTCAGTTGCGATCGAACTATCCTGGATGTATCCTGGGTCCCCTTGAACTTGTTATATACCGTGTGGTAGCCTGGAGACGAGAACTCTTCTGTGGATATGCAGTGGTCTGTGGGTTGGAGATCGCAGCGTTTTACCAAGAGTGTAGCCAAAAAAGCCAAGTCGTGGTCCCAATTCAACCTAAGCATGCGGGCTGCAATGGGCAGCTTGTGCAATTGGCCACCGGCCACCATATCGCGAAATGTGTTATGATAGTTCAGAATGAAATTTCTTATATGCTGGGGTATTGAAACAATTGTTGGCTCTTTTCCGCACTTTGGCGACCAGTTCTGCAATACAAACAAAAGTTAGTCATGTAATAGAAGTGACAAGAATATATTCACAAAATTATGTTGGCTAGCGTTTTAAATTGGCATAAAAAACTGATTAATATTTAAATAAATCGAAAAAAAATTTTAATTTGTTGGTGTGGTGGTTATGGGCGGCTTGTTGGCGGTACAGTAGGCATGGCCAACGTTTTTTAGCATATCGATAGAAATTGAAAATACAAATATTTAAATGGAAAATTTCAATATATTTTTAAAAACTGTGGGCGTGGCAGTTTAGGGCCGTTTGTAGGCGTTAGAATGGGCGCGGCAACATGCATGGTTAGTCCCAAGTTTCTAGCTTTTACAGTTCCTGAGAACTCGACGTTCATAAGGACGGACAGACGGACAATTCCAGTTTTCAACTATCACTCTTACCCCACTGTTATTGCAGCCAATATGTGGCAGTTTTTTATCCACTGGGCAGTTTTTTAAATGGCAATAGTTCGTTTCTGGCAGCAGAAAGACCAGATTTAGACTGAATATAAGCAGCAATCCGACTGCAACGCAAGGACAACTCCACATCTTCACTATCGTTTTAAAACTAACATTGTTGGCTATTTTTCGGTGTTGAAATTAGCTAAGATTATTAGATTAAGCTTGCTTCATTATGACCAAGTGTGACTTAACAGAGCACTGACTTGTTTGGTTTTAAAAGTTCGACCACAACAAAATATTAAGTACGGTTATATACTAAACAATATATTACATTAGTCACTGTGGACGTCAGCATTACATTTTCTAAGTGACGATAAAAGTATAAAATTTAGCCAAGTTGGAAATATAAACTTAAATATTGGTGGTAAAACTTGCCCGAATGAATATTAAAATGATATTTCCTTATCGATAATAAATATTGGGATGTTTAAATGACTGGCACGTTAATTTTGGATTTGGCATTTACCTTCCCATAACATTTATCAATTTTGGAAAACTTAGTTGTATCCAAAATTCCACAAATTCTTTAAATTCATGTTGCGATGTGCTGGTTGCACTACATGGGGACAATTCCACACTAGCCAGGTTTGCACAATGCCAGACTTATGTTTTGGGTCATTGTCTTGATAAAATCGAAAATTGTCCCGTAGGCCCAGTTTTTCTGCTCTATCCAATAAATTTAACTTCAAAATATCGAGGTAACGCATTTTATTCATCGTTGTCTCAAGAAATTCGAGCTTCCCAACTCCAGCTGCCGACATACAGGCCCAAAAATTACCGCCGTGCTTGACTGTAGCTTTTTAATTTTTGGCTTTGCAGCTTCTGTATTTCTCCACACATATGATGCTCCATCTGAGCCAAAAATATTGAACTTGGACTCATCAGCGAATACAACTGTGTTCCAAAAAGCTGAATCCATTTTTAAATGCTCTTTAGCAAACTTTTAACGTGCCTTAATGTTTTTAGCACTTATAAATGGTTTCTTCCGTGCAATTCTACCATTTAAATAATGCTCACGGAGCACACGCTGACTTATTTTCGGGTGGCAAGACTTTCCTAACTCTGCTTCTATTTCGTGGGCAATTTTTGGAGCCGATAATCTGAGATTTTTCTGTATTTTCCGGACGTTATGGCGCTCGTCCGTCTGATTAAAAGTTTTTTTGGGAGCATTCCTTTCCTTGTCGTGCGTTCTATTTTCTGGGACGAGACTATAAGTGATGCTTTGGACTGTAGAATCACTTAGAGAAACCATTTCTGCAATTTTCCTGCGCGAATGTCAATTTTTAAATGTTTTAATACAAGCTCCCGCTGTTCTAAAGTTGTACGTGGACCGATATTGCCAAACGATTTTTTTTATCACGATCTTTGGCAGAGAATTGTCCAAAATCAATCTTAACTGCATAGAAAATAATAGAGCAAGGGCATAGACCAAAAAAAACCGCTAATTTGCGAAGTAACGAAAAATTGCAAAGCTTTAAAGCAGATGGTTGAAATAAGCTGTGGCATTGTTTTGAGATACATTTTCATTATTAATTCTTTTAAAAATACTACCAAAATAATTAATAATTGAAATAATTGAAATAATTGAAATAAGCTGTGAGCCACTGTAAGTAATTATGTACATACACAGATAGCAGCAAGTGGGAAATAAACTTAAATATGGTGGTAAAACTTGCCGAATGAAATTAAAAGGACCCTTTCCCTCTATCGATAATAAATATGGATGTTAGAGGACTGGCGTTAATTGGAATTACAAAAATTACTCCATAACATCAATACAAAAAAAGAAATTTAACATCTATTAACAGATTTTACTTTGTTTTTTATCATATAACATGAATATTTTGCAGCCCTGAATATTTTTCCCAAGAAAACAAACATTCAAAGAAACTCTGTTAAGGGTGGAACTAAAGTCTGATGAAATTGAAATGGATATGAAGCAAGCTCACAGGCAAGGCCCAAAATGAGCCCTCAAGAGAGAGCGGCTATTGTGTTTTTACCGGCTGAATCAGGGCTGCCAGGCCACCGCATTGAATGTATAAATATCGCCAGCATACGAAGATTCGAAGAAGTCGACTACCCGGATTTTCTCTCGCCCCACAAACGAAAATAGTAGATGAACATGGAAGTAGCGCGAGGGTGAAAATAATGCAATATTTTTAGTTAATATTATTTATTACTTCTTAGGGGATTTGCAAAACTTACAGATACTCGTCAAAGGAGTCTTATAAAAGACAACCTAATAAATAAAAGCTAAATGTATACGTGTATACAAAAATATACTGACCCTTAGTTAATTTTATTTCAACGCATAAAACCAAACCGAAAACCATTTTTCTTTAATTTAAAAAATTAAGAAATACCAACAAAAGTCTTTCAAAGCTTTGAAATCCAACAAACATTTGCTTCGACTGTTATTAAAAAGGGTTCAACAAGGTGCAAACCCCCATTGACTGCGGTCATGGCAATGGGAGAGCGAGAGGCAGAGAGAGCGGCAGCTTGTGTTGCTTGGAAAAGTGATTTTATGTCCAAAACACATGGTTTGCGGCAGAATGGTTATGTGAAGAACGGAAAACGGCCGCAAATTGATGAGCGGTACAGTATTAATTGAATTTAATCAAATCGATTCGCATGACAGCAATGGAGGAGTTCGCCGAGTACTATGGGTGAGTTTTATGGGATGTGAAGTACATACATATGTACTTATGTATGTATCTCTGTGGGGGACTACAAGAACACGCATGCAACAAGTGTCTAAAATTAGCGTTTAATGCAATCAAACACGGTGGCTAATTTTAGGCACGATTTAGCACACACTTCTCGGCCACACGACGTGAATCGGCTATTCCCTATCAGCTGAGTTGTGTATAAACAATGACCAAATCTCCAGCCCCACGCGGCCATGTTAATGAAAAGCTCAAACAAAGCTAAATTAGTAAAACCATCCAGGAGCTATCAGCACCCCAACTGAAAAATGCCCTGTGCAGCGTCCCAATCCTTTTCATAAAAGGACGAAAAATGCAGCTGCTTTTTTTGGCGCGTAAAAGTTGCAATTAAACTGGAGGTAATGGAATATTTTCTACTCTTACTTGCATATTGGGAAAGTATACATTATTTAAAAAATTAGTCATCCAAATAAAATGTATGTTGATTTTTTTCTGAATAAAAGCTTAGTTCTGTAGTCGCGTTTCTTATCTTATGAACGTTTTTTAAGATATTCGCAACATTTCAAAGTGTAAGATGAATAAACTACTAATGCAATGTCCGTGTCAAAGATGCAAATATTAAAGTTTCTTAAAATCGTTATTTTAAAGGAAGTGCCATACTTGAACTGAGCCTAAAATGTAGCTACTCTGCTATTTATTTATTGACGACAAACAGTTTCCACTATTCGAACCGCTAATCGATCGCGACAATTCATTAGGGCTTGTGGTAAACTTGGCCCATCGACCTGAGAAGTCATCCGTTGGATTGAGAATTCCCATCCGTAGTATGCATTCGGGTATGCGATACTCGTACTTCACGTTCAGGTGGGGAAGAAGGTGGTAGCGGGTTACCAATTAGCGTTATCAGCGTCAGAAGCGCGATTCCACCACAGTTGTGTCTGACCTGAGGATTCGAGAGCTTCTGTCCGGCTGGCACTCACCACGATTCCCGGAGCCGTAGAACCGATTCGCTATTTAATGGCATTGGCGTGTTTGACCAACGCTCAGAAATAAGTGGAACGCTTCCCGGCGCTATACGCAACTCGATCAAGTTCCAAACTGCGAACTGCGATTCAAATACGCAAACTCAATTAAGTGGCAACCAGATACATATTCGGTTATTAGTTCCACACTCAAGCATTTGAAACTCGATTCGGCCCTTAAAAACGCAGAATGGCTGGTAGCTTGTAAAATTTAGTAAATTAAGATTCAAAGGCGATAAGGAAG
Source organism: Drosophila santomea (assembly GCF_016746245.2). Taxonomy (NCBI): domain Eukaryota; kingdom Metazoa; phylum Arthropoda; class Insecta; order Diptera; family Drosophilidae; genus Drosophila; species Drosophila santomea. The sequence goes on from NC_053018.2 coordinate 16,375,456, forward strand.
ACAGGCAAAAAAGTATCTGTGTGATAAAGGATCTAAACTAGTTCACTAACAAGCAGGTGAGAAATCGATATTTAATGCTCAGAAATTTAAATTAGCAAACATATCTCAAAATTTAAAATATTAAATAATATTAAAAATATTTAAAAGATTTCAAAAAAATTTAGAATTTGATCTTTAAATAAAAGTTTTTAAATAACCTTTAATATTCACTGGAAGCCTATTACTATTAATTATTTTCACTTATGTACATGTACATATATTAACATAAGATGTTTACATTGAGTAGTAAATCAAACTAAAATGAATTTAAAAAACTTGAAGGAATTGAATTTTAGTAATTGTTTAAGCCTTAACCAATATGTATCTGAACACCTTGACAAACTCATAGTTTCTTGCGCGTTGCGTTAGCTGAGACATTGCACCTTGGGATGAATTTGTGTGGAGATATCCCCTGTTAGTCATCGGAATTAGTCCCCGATGATCACAAGACTCCAATTTAGATCAGCTTCGACGCGACTTGGCGACTGTAAAACCGTTGTCTACATTCGCACATTAACGGACGCCCACTAATTTTTTTATGGCCCGATCCATAAACCCAACTCCGCAAATTTCTTAGCCCACCTACCACCAAAGGCACTTTCCACAAATTGCGAACGTGTTAATATGTGGGTTCTGTAAACATCGAAAATACGGCGGGTTATTATTGCACGGCTCAGCAGAAGCCCTAAGCCCCAATTGCACACTTACCCATTATAATAATTGTTTAATGAACGTATTCCAGAATGCCCAGCTGGAGCGTGACGAATGCGTTTCGCGTGCTCACACGCAAGAAACCCCTGGAGGACTCGAATGAATCCAAACTGGCCAAGGTCTTATCCGCCTTCGATCTTACCGCCCTGGGAATCGGATCGACGCTGGGCGTGGGTGTTTACGTCCTTGCTGGCGAAGTGTCCAAGCAATATGCTGGCCCTGCCGTGGTTGTGAGCTTCCTCATCGCCGCCATCGCCTCGATCTTTGCTGGATTGTGCTATGCGGAGTTCGGAGCTCGGGTTCCGAAAGCGGGATCGGCGTATATCTATAGCTATGTGACCATTGGTGAGTTTATCGCCTTCCTCATCGGCTGGAATCTCATTCTCGAATACGCAATTGGTAAGTTTTTAATTGGTGACGCTATCGACTGATTGGTTTGATTTAATTGCCCAATATTCGAATTCCCTAGGCTCTGCCAGTGTCGTCAAGGGTTTAAGCACCTATCTCGATCAGCTTTGCGGCAATCCGATGAGTAGTTTCCTGGGCACCCACATGCCCCTCAACATTCACGGAATGAGTGCCTATCCGGATCTGTTTGCCTTCGTGGTGACCATACTTTTTTCCCTGGCCATTGCAGTTGGAGCCAAAGAATCTACCAGGGTGAACAATGTCTTTACCATGCTAAATCTTTGTGTGGTGATGTTCGTCATTATCGCGGGTCTTTTTAAAGGTGGGTTTTGAATTGTTTCACATACTAATTTACTTATACAATCCCTTATTCAGTTTCCAGCAGAAACTGGTCCATTCCAAAATCGGAGGTACCCGAGGGTTACGGCGATGGTGGATTTATGCCCTACGGAGTTTCGGGCATAATCAAGGGTGCTGCAGTTTGCTTTTACGGCTTTATTGGCTTCGACTGCATTGCCACAGCTGGAGAGGAGGCCAAGAATCCCAAGAAGTCCATTCCATTTGCTGTGATTGTCTCGCTGGCCATGATCTTTCTGGCCTACTTTGGAGTGTCCACAGTGCTGACCATGATGCTGCCCTATTTTGAGCAGGACGAAAAGGCTCCACTGCCCCATGTCTTCCGGATTAACGGCTGGCATGTGGCCGAGTACGTTGTCAGTATTGGGGCGATGTTCGGACTGTGCTCCAGCATGATGGGAGCCATGTTCCCGCTGCCAAGGATCGTATTTGCCATGTCCAACGATGGATTGCTGTTCAAATTTCTCGGAGACATTAGCGAGAAGTACAAGACGCCTTTCAAGGGCACCATGATCACAGGTCTGCTGACTGGCATTTTGGCGGCCGTTTTCAATCTCAGCCAACTGGTGAACATGATGTCCATTGGCACCTTGTTGGCCTATTCCATGGTGGCCAGTTGTGTCCTCATGTTGCGCTACGAAGTGGACGATCGCCGGGAGAGTCGCATTGTGGCAAATGGACGTGCCACGGGTCTGGAGCAGGATCATCCCAGTGCCCTTTGGAGGCGGATATTCAACCTAAATGGTCAGACCGTACCCACAAAGCAGACTTCAAGGATTGTCACCTACAGTGTCACGCTGTTCTGTGAGTACAAGTTTTTTTGAAATTGGATTATAGCTTACTTCATACTTGTACTACGAATTAGTATTGTTTTTATACTTTTTTAATGAAATCTGATCAAATTTATTTGGTTTCAGCTCTTTGGTGCATGGTTTTCTCGCGGATTCTGACCAAGTTCGAGGAGGATCTGGCTAACGTGACATCTTTCGATGGTATTAAGCTGGTGCTGGGCATCATACCCCTTGCAGTGCTTCTCCTGATTATCTCGCGCCAACCAACATCAGGGGTGAAATTGTCGTTCAAGGTTCCCTTGGTACCCTGGCTACCGGGCATTTCCATTATGATTAACATTTACCTGATGATCAAATTGGACATTCTCACATGGGTGCGCTTCAGCATATGGATCGCCATAGGCCTGACTATCTTCCTGGCCTACGGCATCCGTCACAGCCGACTGAGGCAGCGGGAACAGCGCAACAATTCCATCGCCATGATGCGTGACTGCAGCAATTCGGCGTTGTTGGGCGGGCAGGAAAACTCGAAATACAGCAACGAGGTGCCCCTGATATTAATGCACAGTACATCCTAAATATATATTGATATTTAACATACTATACAATTACTTTTTGCCTGCAAGATACGCAAATAGACGCGCTCTCATCATCCACCTACTCACCTATGTAATTTACACATGCACTTATCCTCATACCGTTAAATAGGATACCAAAAACTACGAAAGTACAATAAGTTAGCTGAAAGCAATAAACATGAATATTCCTATGCTAAATAGGTTTAAATTTATTTCGATGCTAGATTTGCTTATAATTAAGCGGGAAAATCACACCGGCCATGCAATCAAATGGTAACAAACATTTTACAATTTTAAAATGTAATCTTACTGCACTCTCAGTACGTAACAGATATTTAATAATTGTAGCGTTCAATTGGACTCACCATCCACATGTCATTTGATTTTGATGCGTCTATATTATTATCTTGACATAACTGCACTTTAAATATTGACTAGTTTTCTTTTGCGAAAGCTGTCCGCGATTTTTATAAAAACGATAGATTTAACAGAAATGGGATCTAAGTATACTTGTACTACACTTATAACAATTGCAATGTTTCCATGACTTAAATCTCGACTTTGGTAGCTGCAGTAGCATTTCGCTCGCCATTCTCCCTTTCACGTTCCGCAGTCTCCTCCTCTTCAGCTTCTTCGCGTTGCTCCTCATAGGAGGACTGCTCTTCCTCCTCGTTCGCGACAATAATGAACTCACTGTCTTCTGCCGAGTTAGTTTTTTCGCTTAAGTGACTGGAATTTGAACGCTGTTCTAGAGCAGACCCGTACAAAGCGGGGTTGCAGGTAAACTCCTGCTTCTTGGCAGCGTTTACTTCTCGTGCAATGGTGGATACCGCACTGGGATTCACGTTCTGGCTGTGCTTAAAAGAGCCACCCTGCGATTGCTGGCCGAATCCCAGAGCGCCAGTTACGGGTTTAACTATCGGCCGCTGGTTCTTTCCCAGACCACCCGTTACCATGCCGGCCGAAAATCCCGGCGGCGGTTTGAAACCAATATGCGGCGCATTGCAGGTGTCCATTTTAAATACGTGTCTAGTTCGGGAGCTACCTAGTTGTTTTTCCACGCGCAGAGACTGAGTGGGAACGACGGGCGCCCGACGGACCACCCGCGGTACAGCGGCCTGAGACATATCCGCCAACTCCCCGGTGACTGACTGACCAGCTCCTCCGCTTGGCTGATCTCCGAATCCGTACATCCGCTCGTGGCGCTCGTGGACATTTCCGTCGACATCCTTGGACATTCGCCTGCTTGCCGAGGTTTTGGATATATCGGGTGCGGGCAAAAGTGGAGCCACATGCACCGCAGCCGGAATGTTGACACTGGTGCCTAGCCCTAGGCGTTGTTTAACATCGTTCAAGGTTTGATGTGCCTGCTGACGTGCCTTTTCTGCCCCCACTTCAAGCAAGTACATCATCTCGTTGCGCCTGGTCATGTGATGGTGTATCTGTTCACGAATCGGTCGCAAGTGTTCGACCACAGCCTCCGCCACACGGTCCTTATACTTGGCCGTGTCCAGGGTGGCGGCCTCGTCCACCACTGTCTTTATCGGCTGTCCCGTGACCTGGGCATGGATGTTGACCAGATTGCTGACGCCAGCTCGCTTGCCAGGATTATAGGTAATGTCTGATGTAAAGTCTGTGACGGCTTTCTTTATCTTTTGCGTTATCAACTCGGGCGAGTCACACAAGTTGATTGTGGCTTTAGGATTTGCCTCCGATTTGGACATCTTTTTGGAGGGATCTCGCAGGGACAGCACACGGGAGGCATCACCATCTTCAATAATTGCGGTGCATACAGGGAAGGTCTCGCCATAGCGACCGTTATAAGTTCTGGCCAAGTGCTGGGCCAGTTGAATGTGCTGAATCTGGTCAGCGCCCACAGGAACATGTGTGGCCCTAATGGAAAAACGAAAATGAATATTATAAGTACCAGAATAAGTAAGCCTGAATCATTGGGTTAAGGTGGAGACTTCTTGCAGTTGGTGCATATAGATATTTAAATTAATTTTGTACTTAAAAAGATGTTAAGCTGAACCAAAGCCAAAAAGTCTGATAAGCTACTAGGACTTCACGGCTGACATTTTAATCAGAAGAACGAAGATATTTACTTGTAGAGCATGATGTCGGCTGCTTGAAGAACCGGGTAAACGTATAATCCCAGAGGGACATCCTTAAGAAGGCGGGATTTCTCCCGGAACTGCGGCAGTTGAGCCAATCGCGGCATGGTGGTCAGGGAGCTAAGGATCCAGTTGAACTCAGCGTGCGCGGCAACTGCGGACTGGACAAAGAGGGTGCTCTTGGCGGGATCGATTCCACAGGCAAGCAGCGTGGCGGCCATGGTAAAGATGTTCTCTCGCAGAAGCGGCGGATTGTGGGGCATGGTAATAGAGTGCAAATCCACAATACAGACGGTGACATCGTCACGGGCATTCTGCAGCTGCACCCACTTGCGCACGGCGCCGAGATAGTTACCCAGATGCAGGGAACCCGTTGGCTGGATGCCACTGAAGATCTTCCTTGGCCAGCGGCTGTTGTGCTAAATTGGGGTAATGTATTAGAGCCGTGGGTTATGTAAACTAATTCTACGAATGAACTCACTTCCTCGTGGCCACTGTCACCAGTATTACCATGGGTCTGATGCTTGTTGCCACCGGTCACCTGGGCCGTCGCAGAGGGCGTTCCAGTTGTCCTAGTGGCCAATCCCGGCAAGAAACTCCTAGCCTGAATGCAACGGCGCTGAATATGCACAGCTGTCGGTTCCTTTTTGGCCACCTTAGACAGGCTGCGACGGAGCTTGCCAAATCGGAACATTGCAATGAGCTATGAATTTTGTACCCCAAAACCTTTGAAAAAAATATTGGGAATAATGCGGTGCTAAATGTGAGAACAAAGCCCAAAAATAAATTATTCGTTTGAAACGGCCGAAATTTTGACACTAAGCGTTCGCGAGCGTTGCCAGATGGTTTTCGAAAAGCCGGTGCGACAGCTGTTAACAGTGATACTCAGCTTGGCGAGTTTACCGCTAAAACGGGAATATTGCTCATTCCCTAGCTAGTTTTGGAAATCATTCTACATTTATTTAAAAGTTTATTAAAAAGTTCAAGATTATGTTCAGATAACTTGCCAATTAATTTAAATTAAGTGAATCTCTTTTAAAAATTTCTATTCACGGGTAATACCTTTTTACACCTTCCTTGTAAACTTATAGCTTACGATTTTTTAAACTAATTGTTTGAAGGTAAAAAATCCCTAGAGAACAATTTATAAAAAAATAAGTTAAAAAACTAGAAGCCTAATCTCCCATTATTTTTTAGCTAGTAGCTTTATTAGTTGTACACCAGAAAATCGAACTACATTGGAAACGCAATAATCTACTGAAGTGGGGTTTCGAGTTTTCAAACTGTGTTGTATTTATTCTAGCTTAATACACATATTACATTGCAATTAACGCCTGGCGCCATTACCATTATTTATATTTTCCACTTTTCTGTTCCTACATTGAGAGTTACAAATATGCGGAGACTGTCGTTTCGGCCGTCAGGATAATTTTTCGAATAGGGGTTATCCAAAGATTTCAAACGCGGTGCAAAATTCTTCACTATCTGGCAGGGATTGGGAAGTGCTTAGAAATTGATGGGTTTGCCAAAGGCAGCTGCCACATTAGCCTCACGCAAAGCCTCGGCACAAGTCTGAAAAAAAAAGATTGTGCATTAGGCTCGAAACATTCTGTTAAGTACTAAAGTTATTCTAAGCTACAATCGATTTGTGATCACTTACTGGATGCGCATGACAAACACGGGCCACGTCCTCGGCAGCCGCTCCGTACTCCATGGCCAGCACAGCCTCGTTAATCAACTCGCCGGCACTAGGTCCGATGATGTGGGTTCCCAGGATCTTATCGGTGGCCTGGTCGGCCAGAACCTTGACGAAACCGTCGGTTTCATTGTTGGTCTTGGCACGGGAGTTGGCCAGGAAGGGGAACTTGCCCACCTTGTAAGCAACGCCCTCCTGCTTCAGTTGCTCCTCGCTCTTGCCAACCCACGCGACCTCGGGATGCGTGTAGACCACACTGGGCACGCAGTTGTAGTCGATGTGCACGTGGCCTCCGTTGATGCCTTCAATGGTGATGAGGCCCTCATCTTCAGCCTTATGCGCCAACATGGGTCCGTGGATGCAGTCACCGATGGCGTAGATGTTGGGCACCACAGTTTGGAAAGTGGCGTTGACGGGGATCCTGCCGCGGTCGTCCTTAACAATGCCCACGGCCTCGAGACCCAGACCTTCGGTGTAGGGACGACGTCCAACACTGACCAGCAGGGCGTCGCACTGAATCTCCTCCTTCTCGCCAGACTTGGCGTTCTCAACGGACACGGTGACGTTGTCGCCGCTGCGTGAGGCAGCCGTCACCTTGGTGCCCAGCTTGAACTTAAGACCCTGCTTAGTGAGCACCTTTTGGAACGTCTTGGAGACTTCGTTATCGATGCCCACGCCGCCGATCGTGTCCATGAACTCAATGGCAGTGACCTCAGCGCCCAGACGCGACCATACCGAACCTAGCTCCAGACCAATGACACCGGCGCCGATGACAACCAGATGCTTGGGCACCTTGGCCAGTTTCAGGGCGCCAGTGCTACTTACAATAACTTCCTCGTCGATCTGTGAAGGTTTTGTATGGCATAAATAATGAAGCGTGTGGTAGAGGTCTTGCACTTACTTCAATGCCTGGGAAGGGGGTAACCTCCGAGCCGGTGGCGATGAGAATGTTCTTGGTCTTGACCGTCTCCGTGGAACCGTCGGATTTCTTCACTTGCACCTCGTTGGGATTGACGATACTGCCGAAGCCCGACAGCTGTGTGACCTTGTTCTTCTTGAAGAGCATGGCAATGCCACCGGTCAAAGCCTTCACAGCGTTTGACTTTTGACCCATAAGCTTCTCCAGATCCAGGCTAACGCTGCCGCAACTGATGCCACGGCTCTCCAGATCCCCGGAGTGAGCCATGTGGTAGTAGTGGGAGTTGTTCAGCAGCGCCTTTGAGGGAATGCAGCCAACATTCAGGCAGGTGCCGCCCAGAGTGGCCTCCTTTTCCACGCTGACCGTCTTCATGCCCATCTGGGCGGCCTTGATAGCGGCCACATAGCCACCGGGTCCGGAGCCAATCACCACGATGTCCGCCTCGTGGGTGCTGGAGTAGCAGCGGGCGTTAAGGGCACCCAGAATGGCGGCATTGGTGCGCAGAGGAGTCTGTAAAGAGAGCGGATTACTACATGTTGTGCCGCATTATCATTTATCACGCCAGTCGCACGCATTTCGCACTAATCTTTGGCCGACTATCAGCTGATAATTGGCCCAATTAGTGACCTTGAAAACGGGGCCAAACAAATCCCCCAAACGCCAGTGATTCACCCCTGGGATCATATGAGCACTGCAGGTGATCCAAGTGCATTTTCCAGGCTTTTCCTACCCATTTCTCGACCCCCTCGGTGAGGTTAGATTGCATAACTTGAGGGGCGATGGCGTTTGGGGAATCTGTTATGTCTTCCGATCCTTACCTTGGCTACTGCCGAAACAACATGACGGAGCGTGAACTGCATGGCTGGTGCGGGCGTGTTATGAGGATAATCGTTATTTAACTACAAACACAACACTAGTTTGATGTGTTTTTCCGACTGTTTTTCGTGTTGTGGAGCTCGGAGCGGTCGCAGGGCTGGCGATGTGCATTCGATAGTGGTCATATGATGGCCAGGGAGCTATCGATTGTTTTGGGGATTTTCCACTCTGTTGATATGAGAAATTCTAGAAAATTTTCAAATTATAAAGGTTGTGTCTAAAATTATTTATTTGATGATCGTTCAAAATACGAAGTGTACGTAACTCAATTGATAGTTTCCAAATATTTATATTTTATGGGTCATATACCTTATATCGAACCAGGTATATTTGTGAAACAATTTTTATAGTTTTGGCTACCATTGATTTTTATTTTTGTATTTGTTAAAAAGTATTATTTGAAAAATATACGTACCTTTGTACATACTAGAAACATTTCGGGAACACAAAAAAAAATTAGGACTACAATTATGCCTTTTTATTACAAAGACCATAGGCGTTTTAATTTTATGTTGAATATTTCCTATGATGAATAATATTTCAAAAACGATTGAAATCTTATATTTTTGTATGAAATTAAAAATATAATTTACGATGAATAATCGATACTTTGCAACTCAACTCTGTGTGGTATTCCCCAGTCCTGATATTTTCCAGAACACTTTTGGTATTTTTGCGGCACTTTCCACTCGCGTTTTCGTAAAATCATCAGTATTTCGCTAGCTGTCGCAATGCGGTCACACTGGTTCGCGGACACAACAAGATGGCGAGACTTGCCTCCGAAATCTGTTAGAAAACGCCACAAGAGCAGATAATTAGTTGAGTATTCGACCAGAAAATAGTTCGCCGAAGTGCCGGGCAGCCGCGGCGTATTTTGCAAAGTGTGTGCTTGGCCAGCGCAGCCCGAGAGTCGCGACAGGCGATACCTTCTGCTGGCCTTGCCTTGTTGCTGTGCCCGTGTGTGCGTGAGCGTGTGCGGTGCGAGTGTGTGTGTGGGCTGCCAAGAGGGCCGAGAATCGCTGAGTTTCCAAGATGATGAGCAACTACGGCAACATGATGGACTCACCAAAGTCATCGCCCCACGGCGGCGGACGATCACCCGTGGTGGCACGTCAAGACTCCTCCGGCACTCTGAAAACGACCATTTCGCTGGGCAAGACGCCCACGATCATTCACACGGGGCCATTCTACTCCATGAAGGAACCGCCCGCCAAGGCAGAACTTACCGGTGACAAGGATCTCATGACCGAGTACGGACTGCACCACACACTCACCAAGTTCAAAGAGAAGAAGTTCAAGGAGTCGCTGGCCTCGTTTCTTCAGAACATCCCCGGTATCAACGACCTCATCACGCATCCCGTGGAGAACAGCACGCTGCGGAGCGTGATCGAAAAGCCGCCCATTGGTGGAAAGGAGCTTCTTCCGCTGACCCCCGTGCAGCTGGCCGGATTCCGCCTGCATCCCGGACCGGTTGGTTTTACCAATTTGACTTTATTTCACTTGCTCTGCCTTTCGAATGACGAATGCTTACCATATTCAAACATATTTGGACGCACTGCTTTGCGTTTCTATACATTTGCTTTCATTAGGTTCGCCTTTCAATTATCAAATGTAAGGTTTTAATTGTAATAATGATCAAAAAATATGCACAGATTTATCTACTAAAGGCAAAACTACTATAAAATTTAATTTTATCCCGACTTTTCTGTCATTTATAATAGTATTATGCACTTGTATTTTATTTGCACTACATTTTCTTTATGTTAAAAAAACACTTTGAAACACAAATAATTTAGCCATTAATTTATGTTCCAAATAATTGTATTTAAATTTAGTTAAAGAACTTTTTAAACAGGGTATATTGAGTCAAATTGATCAGTATGAACAGCTAAGTTGATATATCCATGTCCGTTTCTACGCGACCTAGTCTCTCAGCAATTAAGAAGCTTAAATGGTTAAATTTGAATTTCACGTAAGTGCATTAGTCAAAACGCTCCAGATAGGACCACTACTTCATTTTTATCAGTTATCAGTTCTGCACTTTCACATTGTTAATTTATCCTATTCTGATATCCATTTCAGCTGCCGGAACAGTATCGTACCACATATGTCACACCTGCGCGTAAACACAAAAACAAACACAAAAAGCACAAACACAAAGACGGCGTGACCACGGGACAGGAATCCACGCTGCTCGGTAAGCTATCTGCTGAATTACCGCTCAACTCGATCACACTTAACCCAATGATTACGATCTTGCAGACTCGGCCGGCCTGGAGACTTACGAGAAAAAGCACAAGAAGCAGAAACGCCACGAGGACGACAAGGAGCGCAAGAAGCGCAAAAAGGAGAAGAAGCGTAAAAAGAAAAACCAGAGCCCCGAACCGGGCGTGAGTCTGCTGCCCGGAGGAACGGGTTTGGGCGGAGCACCGGGTGTAATGGGAGCTACTAGTCTGGGTTCGCTGGGAGGTGGACCTGGCCCCGGACTGTCCAGCCTTAGTGCCAGTATGGGACCTGGCGTTGTGGGGAGCATGAACAGCTTTTCCTCATCTATGCAGATGCAGCAGCCCCAGCAGATGCCCATGCAGCAACAGCAGATGTCAAGTGGTGGGCTTTTGGGATCTGTGCTGGGCACGAGCGGCGGTTCAGGTGGCGGCGGCGGCGGGGGAGGAGGTGGGGGCGGCGGCGGCGGTGGGAGCCTGCTTATGTCGCAGTTCTAGGCAGGATCCTTTAGCAAAATAGACTTGGCTCATTACCTCTCATCAGCAGACGCACCCCAAATGGCAACATAAAAAAAAAACGCAAAAGGGCCTCGGTCCTCTAAATGCAATTTTCTCGATATCGTTTCGTGTCCTAGTTATTAATTTATGATTATCGTAAATGTAAAATAGTTTACTTCTGTAATTAGCCAACAATTTTTCGTTCGTTTTTCGCGCTAGCTTAATGAGATTTATTTTAACGCAAGTTATGGTACAAAACGCAAAACGTTTTCGCTCTCGATTCCAGCTCTTCCCTCCACACAAACACACCCCTCGCCAAGCCCCCCAAAAAACCCACTGCTTTGCAACCCTTTTATTTCGCTTACCAACCTTGTAACGTGTAGGGTCAGTATTTCAATTAAATTTCTGCAATGGTTTGTTCTTCCAGCAAGTTTATAAACACAAAAGAAAGCTGAGATTCAACAAAATAAAAATGCCTGTACTATAAGTAATTAATTTTAGTGATTAGGCACATAAAACAATAAACAAGTATACAAATGATCAAAGTGTGTGTTTACTAACGGTTGGAGTATCTGCATTTTTCAAATATCAACATTTGGTGTAATGAAGTTCTGCTTCCGAAGAGCCTTTGAATTCAAATCTGGCGCCAAACACTTGTTAGCACTCTGTTGACCTTAACAGGGCGCCCTAACAGCTACGCTGAAATCTGACAGATACTAACATAGCCTTAACAGGCGCCAACAGCTGCTTCAATTCTCAGGGAGTTGCTCGCAATCGAGAGTCAATTAATAAATTAAAAGTGATGTGTAAAAGATAGTCGCCGCTGCAAGGCCATAAATGAGTTGTAACTTTGCCAGATTCTCGCGACAGGCAGCTATCAATATGTACAAACAGACGTGCACCAATCTCCTGGAATTGTCCTCCGCCAAGGTGACCGAGTGGATATCAAGCTTCGACAGTGTAATAACCGACTGCGATGGTAAGTGGGTGGTGAAGGTGGGGTGGGCATACTCTCAACTCGCCATAGGATTCCGCCCAGGAAGCTGCGTTACATAAAGATATGTGTATACCACATTTTGCCCAAATACGTCAGCAGCCAATTGGTTTTGTGTTGTGGCAGCGTCGTGAATTTCAATGTCATAGAGTGAAGTGCGTGATATGGCGGGAAGTCGACTTTCGGATGCCCTCATGACTTATGCGTCATAATTATATTTAGGGTTGACAGTAAAGCGCCAGTAAGAGTCAGATAAATGCAGTCATATTGATGAGCCTTAGATTTATTAATAATTGTCAGTCTTATGAAATAATCATGTATTTATGTTATCTTTATTATATATTAATTTTAAGTTTTAATGACTCAATCATTGCCGTTTTTTTTTAATTTTAAATGCTATTTCTGTAAAGAAAAGTTACTAATCAAGTATTAGAATTCATCTCAATTTGACCTCTTGGCCATGCGTTGGCCTTCCATGATCCTTCATAGTATCAAATTTAGTAAAAGATAATGACAAATCAATAACGCTATTAATGCACTTTTCCACTCCAGGTGTTCTTTGGATCTATGGCCAGGCACTGGAGGGTTCAGTGGACGTGATGAACCAGTTCAAGGCTATGGGAAAGTCCATTTACTTTTGCACCAACAACTCGACGAAGACCAGGCCGGAACTTCTCAAGAAAGGCGTCGAGCTGGGCTTTCACATCAAGGAGAATGGCATTATATCGACGGCCCATGCCACAGCTGCGTATCTGAAACGCCGGAACTTCAGCAAGCGGGTATTCGTGATCGGCAGCGAGGGAATCACCAAGGAGCTGGACGCCGTGGGCATTGAGCACACTGAGGTGGGGCCGGAACCCATGAAGGGATCGCTGGCCGAGTTCATGGCGCAGCATTTAAAACTGGACACGGACATCGGAGCCGTGGTTGTTGGCTTCGACGAACACTTCAGTTTCCCCAAGATGATGAAGGCCGCTTCGTACCTGAACGACCCTGAGTGTCTGTTCGTGGCTACTAATACGGATGAGCGTTTCCCCATGCCCAATATGATAGTGCCCGGCAGCGGGAGCTTCGTGCGGGCTATTCAAACCTGTGCGGAGCGGGATCCAATAGTGATCGGAAAGCCCAATCCTGCCATTTGCGAATCTCTGGTCAGAGAGAAGAAGATCGATCCATCGAGAACTCTGATGATCGGAGACCGAGCCAATACGGACATACTTCTTGGCTACAATTGCGGATTTCAGACCCTGCTCGTGGGCTCAGGAATCCATCAGCTGAAGGACGTGGAGCGTTGGAAGCTCAGCAAGGATCGCGAGGAGAAGAAGCTCATACCAGACGTATACCTGCCCAAGTTGGGAGATCTATTGCCATCGATCGTGAACAGTCTGGCGGGCTTGAAATGAATTAGTAATCAGTAAATAGTACGGACATGTGTTTGTATAGATGTTACATTTAACGGCAATAGACAGGACAGTTTTAAATATTTAACGCAAATTTATAGTACAATTTATACCACAGAACAAAGAATATTTAAATAAATTCAGAAGCATTTTGTGAGACGGATGACTTAATCGATATGCCCGATTCAATTAGTTTTTCCGAGCGAGCTTTGTGCGAAAGGGAGATAGCAGGTTCTCCCCAATCACCATGAATCGGAATCAGCCAGCCCGTCGCCGATTTAGTCGAGTCGCAAGCATTTGGCGAAACGGTCTACGGAGCAAAATGTCCAGAGGCGGTGCTGTCGACTTGACCGGCCTATCCGGGGAGCAGGTGAGCGAGTGGCTCCAAAGTTTCGACACGGTTCTCTGCGACGGCGACGGTGAGTCTCAAGGGCGGAGTGGAGCAAGTGTGGAGCTTTTGCCAGGGTTGTAGCCTCACCGAAATAAATAACATTTAGGTGGTAATTTACATGGGTGAGGGAAAAGCTTGGCGATCGCTGTAGCTAGAAGTTTACATTTCACCTTCATGATAATTTAGATAACTTTAAACATTAGTTATTGGAAATACTTGATTGATATTTTTCGGATTCCGTTTAAACCTGAGCATTCGCAATTCTTGTAAAATAAACCATTCTAAGCTGAAATATTCTATGCAGATATGTGCAATTTTATTTATGTAGTATATATTTCCTTTTCACAAACGGCTTACAAACAGGATTTTGGGTTTAAATTATTTAAAAATATAAATAAATAAAAATTGAGTTGCTTAAGAAAAGATGGAAGTCTTTGGAAGTTCTCTAAATTCAAACGTTCTCAATTGAAACCAAATTAAAAATCCATTAAACGGACAGGCACAATTTGGCAGGATGACACGGCCATCGCGGGTGCTCCGGATGTGGTGAATGCCCTGCAGGATCGCTTTGGCAAAAAAGTCTACCTGATTACCAACAATGGACTGAAGACGCGTCATGAGCTCTTTGAGCGCTCCCAGCGCCTTGGCTTCCATTTACCCAGCGACCGACACATCATATCGCCTACGGCGGCCATCGCCGACTATCTGGTTGGGAGTCCGCAGTTCGACAGGACGCGACACAAGGTCTATGTGGTGGGCAACGCGGCCATTGCGCGGGAATTAAGGCAGCACGGAATCGACAGCTACGGAGCCGGAGGAACAGATGAACTGCCTCCGGGCGACAAGTGGCCGGACTTTGTGGCACGTGAGTTTGGCAACTCAGAAGCGGCAAAGGACGTGGGCGCCGTGGTGGTCGGCTGGGATGAGTACTTCAGCTATTGCAAGATGGCTCGCGCCTGTCACATCCTCTGCAGTAATCCCGACGCCGCATTCCTTGTTACCAACCGGGATGCCGTGCACAAGTATCCGGCCTTCTGTATCCCCGGTACCGGGGCCTTTGTGGCCGGCATTGAAGCCTGTTCGGAGCGGGAAGCCCTCGAGATGGGCAAGCCAAATCCTTTGGTCCTTGAGCCCCTAACCAAGGCTGAGGAACTACGTACCGAGCGAACGCTTATGATTGGTGACTGGTAAGCGGGATTAACACATCCTTTGAACCTTTTCTAATGAGTTCCTCCCTCCCGTAGCCTCAAAATAGATGTTGGTTTCGCCAGCAATTGTGGCATGCTATCGCTATTGGTGGGCACTGGTCGATACAGTAATCTCTCGGATGTCCAGCGGGAAAAAAACCGGCTTCCCCAGCCAGATTTTTATCTGCCCCGGCTGGGCGACCTGCTGCCCCTTTTGTGAGCCATAAGTCCCATCGGCTCCCGTACAGCTATCAACACGTTATCAACATCTTAATTCGACTTTTATTTGGCTTTAGTTGGTGTGTTTACACATAGTTGTACATATTGTATCTGCCGGCAAGTAACATTCTCAGATGGATACTTTCTTTACATATATAAGAGTGGGTGAAAAATTGCAGGCCCTGAAAGTTATCCATGAACAAACCCATTTTAAACTATGTATTTCGCAGAATGAAAAATAGAATGTATTGCAAATAAATTTAGAAAAACAACAATGTATTTTTGACAAATAAATCACTAATCATTTGCGAATATTAATTCATATGTCCACTCCCAAATAAATTTCAGGCCCACAGACTTTTCTCTGCATTAACAATATAGGCTGAGTGACTTATTAAAATACTAGCTTATTCCCTATTACTTGCCCGGACAGAAAAGCAGAGACGGCCATTTATAATTCTTTCCCTATCTCCTGGTGATCCCATGTAAAACATGCAATTTGCAATGAACTAAAGAAATTCCTCAACTAAGTGCAAATTCCTTGTGCTGTGACTTTTAAATCAATCCTCAACCAACGTGAACTATTTAAGACACACACATAATCGAAACTATTTAACTTATTGGTTACCTGTACAACAAATTTACAGAACACCCATCGATGAGAGCTGCTAATTGTCAAAACCAAGAAAGCAAGTATCACAGAAGTTATATTTTTGGCGGTTTGCTTCCGTGTGATATTGAAATAATTCAACACCTGTTTTCGCTAATATTTTACGATATTTTGACCGTTCAAGCCCGACATTTTCAAGGGTGTTCGTTTTAGCAAGTCCTCTGATATGTTAGAGTTGAGTTCTGTTTTCTGTACTTTAGCAATTTAGCGCGAAAAGAAATCCCATAAAGCGTTGTCACATTTGGTAGCAAATCAGAATAAGAGCGCAACTGAATCTGAAAAGTTAAACCCATCCCCTGCTTTTCCCGCTCCCCCAACTGATTTTCCCCCACGCGTTGTCTTCTCCTGATTTTAAACGATGCATCTGCAGCGTTTAAATTATGCTACTCTGCATACGATGCATATGCATCGTTTTCCATCAGCTTTGGTTTTAAGTTTGCTGCCGGCGATCGCTTAATGATTTCTTCGAGGACCCTGTCTAAATTGCTAAAAGGTAACATCAGGTGCTCGCATCCGGCGTGTTGGCCAAAATCCTTGAGCTCCTCGACAAATAACCGTACCAGTAGAACACGTTGATAAGGATGAATAGCAGTGGGAAGACGATCCGCGAGGCGCGATCGATCTTCGACACAGAGTTGTACTGTGGCGTTCGTTTGCCCTTCCTTCGGGCCTCCATCTCCTCGCGTCGGTAGTAGGACATTCTGCGGCGACCTCCAGCTGGCGGACTAATCCGAGCAGCCTGTGCAGCAGCTTGTGCCGCCGCAGCTGCCGCAGACGTGGTCGGTGCCTCGTTGGCCCTCAGCTGCGTCTGCTCGTCATCCTCATCCTCGTCGGAGTCGGCACGGGGCTGCTTTCTTCTCCGCCGCCAGTCGAAGAGACCCAGCAGCTTCATGCTCCACAGACCATGTCGCCGGTTCCTGGCCCTCCGATTCCTGGAGGTTAGCATACCCAGCCGATTGGGAGGCGGCGGCATGCTAATCGCGCACATGGACAGTGGTATGACCTCGTAGATCTTGGACTCTGTGCTGCCCCGAAACTCTGAAGTCAGTGGCTCCGTCTCTGATTCCCCGGAATCCGAGTCCAGCTCCTCGATTATGAAATAGCACTCCCCCGATCCGTACTTGGTGTAGTAGTGCACCACGGCAAACTGCAGTATGGTGGCGAAGATAAAGCCGAACGAGAGGAACACGAAAAAGTCCAGGGCCGTGGGATAGGACACCTTCGGCAGATCTGTGCGAGCCTCCAGTCCGAGGAAGGTCATCGTCAGCACGGTAGTGATGCCGAGGGAAACCCGATCAGCAGTGGCCTCGCGGTTCAGCCAGAAGGACACCCAGCTGAGGACCACCAACAGGCAGCAAGGACCATAGACCTGGATCAGGAAGTTGCCCATATGCCGCTGCAGGTGGAAGTTCACCATCAACATCGAGTACTCCGCTGGAATAAATAGGGTATAATATTTATATTTATTATTTTAAATGATAACTTTTCTTCTATAAAAAGGTATAGTTTCATTTAAATATTTTAAACTTTTTAAATAAATATAATAAACATATATTTGCAATTTGATTACAATTCCTCGAATGTATCGGACTTACACGGATGATTGGTTTCCAGCGTAATAGTGCCGCTTAGACCGGTGGACGACCCCGAGCCTCCAGTTGCATCCCTTCCGGTACCGAATGCACCTTTGTCCAGTTTGAGTCCCGTGCCGCGCACATGCTGATTCTTGGCCGCCGGACCGGCAAAAGTGGTCATTATTTTGCTGGTGGGTCGCGGTGGATCCTTGTTGTTGAATGGGCGACGGTGCGGTCTTGGAGCAGCCGCCTTGTAAACAATGTCCGTTAAATTTCCAGCCGGACAGTCGACCAAATCGAATTGGGACAGCTTCATGTCCTCGGCAATGGCGACTGGTGGCCTTTCCTTGTTCCAACGGTAGATGACATCGGACGTTGTGTAGCCAACTGTTTCGATTGTTTTTTCAGATTAATGCAACAGAGTCTGGACAAATGTCTATTAAAAGGGTGACATGCGGAACTCAGATGTGTGCTGAACTGTGACTTTTGGGCAGGATATTCGAATTGACTAAATCACGTGTGCATTTACCAATTGCGACGATAAGGGAAACGAATCACTTAAAAGAACTTTGTATCATTTGTTTTACAATATAAACATACAAGATATTTCGCTTATTTTCATCGTATGCCAAGACTTATTAAAGTCAGTTTGAAGACATAACTCTCCCGTGCGCACAAAAGCACTGTACGTCTAGTCATTTACAGAACCTATCTTAGTATAAGATCCCATCCCCGGGTTGCCTTCCAATCACTGCCTGACGTGTGCTCAGTTATTTTTTTTTATTTTGATGCTGCTGGAGATGCTGCTCCAAAATGCACAAATTGCCAAACATTGCGCCATATGCAGGAATCGGTTTACCTACCACCCAAATCCGCATCTCTCATCCTGCAAACCGACGCCCGATCTGCTGCCTCTGTTTGGCGTTTGGCAATCGCTGACTTTGGCAATATTTTCAGTTCGCTCGCATCAAATGGGAAATTGTCAACATTAGGCGGGTGGCAATGTACATATTAGGGAGCGGGGGAGTAGATGGAGGGGTAATTGAATTCTTGACTGCTTCCATCCAGCATTATTCACAACAAATCGGAAGTAATAATACATTTCTAGGTTGGGTGGCGGCTTGTTCATTTGCGATAAGCTGCAAAGGCAGTTAGAAACCCAGTTAGGTTTCGCAGACATGGCTGGAGACACCTTTCCCATCACCAAAAAATGTATCTAAATATTTAACTAGCACCATTGCCTTCATTTACATTGCATACTTTCTGTTTTGCATTTGAATAGTAGGAAATGTGATGGAAATTCATCAAATGCAAGGAGGTGTTTATTTTTTTGTGACCGAAAAATAATGGATATGTCATGACCAGCAGAAAATCTGGTTCAGAATGAAGAGAGGACATTTTTGGGATATGCTAATTAATTGCGATTTTAGTATGCAGGAAAGTCTAGAGGATTACTTGGCAAACTATTGTTTTAAATTTATCTTGCTTTAAGCCGTGCAGTCAAGTACCCACAAGACTTTAAGATTGTGTGTTTAAAGGCAATGTAACAGGAATAATATTTAAAATAGTTTACTCGTAGACTAAATTGTTATACTAAATTCTTTAAAAAGTATCTCTTTCAGCTAGAAAGAAGAGTTTCTGGCTCCATATAAGTCAAATGATAATCAAAAATCTTGACGTCTAATTTTGAAAGTTCAGTTTCGAATTGTTTAAATTTGTGAGTACTTATTTTTAGTAATTTCTTCAAATCTCTATTTTTATGTTTTTCTTAGAAAACACATATGATGTGCGATGCCAGAAGCTTAATGTTCTTAAAATATACAAATATTTATATTTTTGTTACAATAGTGTGGTGTTGCTCGCAGGAATCTCCTTTAAGTTTCCGTAAAACTAAATTCTTTTACAATTTAAAATATTTGTTAAGATTTTTGTTATAAACAAATGTAATAATTAATAAAATTGATTTAATTTACTACTGGCGTTTTACTGAGTTTTCGTAAAAGAGGTTGCGTCTTTAGCTAAATGTGTATTTCTTTAAAACAGATTCAAGTACCGTTGAGTATATTGCTCCAAATGCAAAAAATAGTTTTTTGCTATCGCAACACATTTAATGAAAAATTGTTTGTAAAGAGAAAGTCTGGATCTCGTTGGATTTGGGTTTTTTCGCGTTTGCCTCTTACGTCCAAAAAGATGTAAATAATCTTAACAAAGCTCCAGAAATATTCGGCGGGACTGTAATTTAAACAATACACAAAAATATTTCCAAGGGCCACATCTGTGTTTGCACAGAACCTAATACTCGTCGTCTCCCGCCCAATGGTTCTATAAATTCCCATCTGTTTGGTCCACTGACATTAGTTCCTGATCTTCTACGAAGCCTATCGTCATGCGCTATCTTCTGACCGTTTCCCTGGCCGTCCTGGCGGTGCTGATCCTCCAGAGCAGCCCGGTTTCCTCCACAACCACCACCACCACCACCACTGATGCCACAACCACCACTACGACTGCCGCCACGACCACCACGGATTCCTCCGACACCACCACCACCGAGTCCTCGACCACCACTGAATCCACAAAGAAGAAGCACCGACGCCGCCGCCGTGTCATCATCAGACGCGTGGTCATCCGTGATGGAGGATCTCGCCGTCGGAGGGCTGGACAAAGGGAGACCGGAGTCGGTCGACGTCGGGTTGTCGTCCGAGTTCGCAGGACCGCCAATTAAAATTCCAAACTAATCGGTACTTTCTATAGAGACCGTTGCTGTCATTCAAAATAATTCAATAAAAAATTTGTTTCTGTCAAAATGACCATGTGTTTCGTTTACTTAAGTAAACTTTAGTTTAATTTGTTTAGTGAAAAATTGTATAATAATTTGTATATTATTAAACACCAGATTTAGTAAATATCACAAGAGAATATTGTTCCCTACAAAATATGCTCCCATTGGCATTCCTACACGATGCGCTTCCAAAATATACGAAGTCTGCATTGTTCTTTGAAAAGGTTAACTGTCAGATGGATGCTTTGTTAAAATTCAAGTTTCAAAACATTTTAGTTGGCCCAAATAATGCCTACATAGGCCTATTCTATTGGACTACTGGTAGCCAACCTTTCAGTTTTAATGACCACCGTAGCAGCCAATCAAATCTGCGGCTTAAAGTATATAGCAGTCGCCATTACACATTCTCTTGGTGAGTTTTGTCACTGAATGATACTGCAGTAGAAAATGTAGAAGATTTTGGGCTTCTTGAGCCCGTAATCCTAAGTGCAATGGCTATAAAGTGCAGGGAAAAAGGATTTCATATTTCAAACGCGCTACCCTTTTTATACCCGTTACTCGTAGAGTAAAAGGGTATACTAGATTCGTTGAAAAGTATGTAACAGGCAGAAGGAAGCGTTTCCGAAAATATAAAGTATATATATTCTTGATAACGGGTATCGGGTAACGGGTATCAGATAGTCGAGAAACTCGACTACATCGAAAAGGTTTGATCTATACTTCGGCTATATATGCGGAAAACTCACAAACTTTGGAAAAGTATTTATGTTTTTTTTTTCTATTTTATTACTTGCCTTGCAAATTCCTATCGATATGATCACATGCACTATACTATAAAGTTCTTTCTTGTTAAACAAAAAGTTTAAGTAATCTTGGCAAAGAATATAAAATAGAAATAAGATTATAAAAATAAAAATTAAATAAATAGGAAAAACATCAAAGAACATTAATCTTAGCACAAAAAATAAAATAAATATTGTATGAAAATAAAACATGAGAGAACGCTATAGTCGAGTTCTCCGACTATCTGATACCCGTTACTCAGCTAGTGGAAGGGAGAAGGAGAGTCTTAAACACAATTTTTGGCGGTTTGTAGGCGTTATAGTGGGCGTGACAGAAAGTTTTTTGGTAAATCGATAGAAATTTACAAGACCAATATAAAAATGAAAAAATATCAAAACATTTTTCAAAAGTGTGGGCGTAGCAGCTTTGGGCGGTTTGAGGGCGTTAGAGTGGGCGTGGCAACATGAATCGACAAACTTGCGCTGCTTCTATGTCTCTGGAGTCTGTATGCTTAATCTCAACTTTCTAGCTTTTGTAGTTCCTGAGATCTCGACGTTCATACGGACGGACAGACGGACGGACAGACGGACGGACAGACGGACGGACAGACGGACATGGCCAGATCGACTCGGCTATTGATCCTGATCAAAAATATATATACTTTATATGGTCGGAAACGCTTCCTTCTGCCTGTTACATACTTTTCAACGAATCTAGTATACCCTTTTACTCTACGAGTAACGGGTATAATTACCATATATGTACGTCCAAACATGTGTCAATAGCCTTAACAAAGCACGATAAATACTAGGCGGTACTGTAATTAGAACAATACCCAAAAATATTCCAAATGTGCACATCTGTGTTTGCATAGAACCTAATACTTGCAGTCCCTGGCCCAACGGTACTATAAATATCCACCTGTTTCGCCCACTGACATTAGTTCCTGACCTATTACGAACCCTATCGTCATGCGCTATCTTCTGACCGTTTCCCTGGCCGTCCTGGCGGTGCTGATCCTCCAGAGCAGCCCGGTTTCCTCCACAACCACCACCACCACCACCACTGATGCCACAACCACCACTACGACTGCCGCCACGACCACCACGGATTCCTCCGACACCACCACCACCGAGTCCTCGACCACCACTGAATCCACAAAGAAGAAGCACCGACGCCGCCGCCGTGTCATCATCAGGCGCGTGGTCATCCGCCGAGATGGAGGAGTTCGCCGTCGGAGGGCTGGACAAAGGGAGACCGGAGTCGATCGACGTCGGGTTGTCGTCCGAGTTCGCAGGACGGCCAACTAAACTTCGGAGCCTAGTAATTGTTTGTCGGATTTGATCCCAATAATGTTGTTAACAGCCCTTCCGAAATATATATACCAATTTTCATTTTTTAATTCTTCTGAGGAATGTTCATAGGTGGAAGTTTTTAGAATAACTGCAAATATGTGCAAATTGCCGCCTGCTACCCCGAATACCAACCTCGATATAAGATATATGGTGTCTCGCTATAATAGGAGTGCTTAATCATGTACTTTTGAGCACATATCCCCCATCACCGATTTGGCTGTACAAAAGGACGTGAAACAACCGTGTCGCTTGTTTGGCCTGAAGGACTTTTATACAAATCTAGACGGACCGCACATTTTCTGCGCTTGTGGACATCTGCCCTGCCAGCAAAGACCCTAAACATGTCGGCGTACGGCGTAACTCAAGGATGCGTCCTGAGGCCATTACCTTACTCTATTTTCACCTCGGACCCACCCAAGTTTAATAGGCGGCTACTTGCGCGACGGCGCCATGCGCTAAATGCAATGCATATACGAATTTGCAGACCAATTACAAGAATACTTACATACACTTATACACAATGGACTCAAAAGCGGCGCATGTGAGTCAACACGGACAAAAGCACTGCATTTTGCATACAAACTACTTAAGCTGTACCAGGCGCATTGTACTGCAAGAGTATTTCCTAATGACACCCTGCACGTTACTCCCCCATTCCAACTCTGGCACCTACTTGGTACCTGTGTACATATACTGGCCAGAAGACTCGCTTTCAACTCATTACAGACTTCTTTCATTATTCCCACATGACCTAGCATCATGCTCCATATACCCACAACTATCCACGAATACGTGTCGCGTACTTTGTAAGTTCAGCACCACATTAAATACGAAACAATCTTTAAGGTATCCGATAACCCAACAACCTTTTGGGTAAAGCACGAAAAAGGGTTATAACTTTTCATAGAATATAATTATTAGTTTTAATTACTATTTCCATTACTCTTGCCTTTGAATAATGATCGCAAATACTTATATTTTCACAAAACCCATGCTAAACAGTGTACTTTGTAGTAAGGTCCGATTCCGCATCAGAGAAAGGGAAAAAGCCCAACTTGGCAATTCTGTGAAGTGGGGTTCCGAAACCACATTTGGATATCCCATTAAACCATTACCTCATCTAATCCGCCCCCAGCATTCAGACGCATGGAACCACTTGAATATTTCCGGCCCTTGTGCCATTTCTTTCTTTCTTTCATTTCCCCTTCAATTCCTAGCATATCTCACTTCACATTTCTTGTCGCCAACGGTTACTCGAATCCAATCCCATTCCATCCAATGTCATGGCATTCAGCTTAATCCCCACCCCAGATTCATTGTCCTTCGTATCCAACAACAAGTGGACATTTTGCCGGCACGAGAAGAACAAATCACATCAAAGCGCAATAAGCAGCCATTATGCATAATTATACTACAGCGCTGAGTTTCACATGCCCCACTTGGCATTTAAAAGAATTTCAAAATTCTTTCGTACTCACATGAACCGAATTTCAGAGGACACTTTTGTATATCCATTGGAAAATCGGCCAGATTCATCGGGCAGCCGGCTTTTATTGTCAGACGGCTGGAGTACAGCACGCGTCCATTCTGATAGATCCTCACAAACTTATTTGGCGTGGTAATCGTGTGCAAATAGCTCTGCTTGCCATTGTAAAAGTACGTATCCGGCTTCCAAATCCGGGCCAACATCGAGACGCTCAGTGCCAGCGTGTCCTGGGCGCCCTCGAATGCGAGACGTTTATCCACCCAGGATTGGCGGAAATAACAGTCCATCGAGTAGGTCTGCAATAAAGAAATCGGCGGAGACTGAATTGCAGAACAGTGAGAAATCAGACAGGAGATGTCACTGCAAATTGAATTGGGAGGCAGAAACGCTAGCTTGTCAGCTTGTTAATGTGGATTCTTCTCAGAAAAACACTCAACGCACATAATCGATCAATTTAAAATGGGTTTTATACCTTTCGACAAGTTAAATTATCAAATGATTGAAAATGGTGCAATTTTAACATTAGATGTCAAATGAAAATAATTAATCATTATGCCTTTAAGTACGTATGTAATCTTACAGTTTGAATGTGTTACTAAAAGAACACGTTACGAAGATTTTAAATAAATCCAAAGAAATAGATGATAGTTTTTTAATATATTTCGTGTTTCATGAAATGATTCCTGTTGTAATGGTAAATTGATTTGATATTATTTATTCAAGTTCGTCATACCATGTCAACCTCTGATATTGGTCCCATGCTGCGAACCATTATATCCACTTCTATAGTCGCCGGAGGTCCTGAAATGAAGTGTAAGTTTGTAAGTTTGTAGATCCAAGTAAATTAATTTTTCTATTTAAATTTAACCTATGCTTTATACGAATGTGTGACATCATTACCTTCCTTACAGTTAACTATTCAAGCCTGTGCCTAGTTTAGTTATGGAAATGGGATTTGCTTCAACTGAAGGCCACGCAATCCAACTATAGTCCCAACTATAATCCCCGTACTCTCCGTATCGGTTTTGTTCAACCATGAATATTCATATGCGAGTCGCAGCCCCCAAATGAAAATGTTAAATGCTCCTCTGTGCGAACAATGACACTTAAGCCGCTTCGCAGACAGTCCCAAACCCTCTGAATCTGTTACCATCCCCAGCTGACACTCATTTTTATCTAGCTTTTCTGCACTAATATGCAATTTTTCAGGCCCTAGATTCGCCTCCTCCCGAAGCCCCCAGGAATTTTTTGTATTTTGCCTATGCGAACAGTTTTTAATGACTTTGCTGCTGAGCTCGCTCGGCAAACATGCGTCGCGCTCGCAGGATGCGGATGTGCATTGCCGCGTATCCTTTGAATCCTCGCCAGCTGGCGCCACACCACGAAGGCGGAGCGCTGAAGGGGGCGTGCCACGGCCCATTCTTAATGAAGTGTTAAAAACAATGTAATTTGGTCTTAAGCCGTTGAGCGAAAACAATTTTCGCCACGTTGACCAAAATCCATTCCCCAATTGAGTGAATGGCATTTTAAATTTCGAAAATATTTAAATTTTTATTGCCTCAACCATTTGCGTGATTGAAAACGAATCGAATTTTCTTATCCGTTTTGGGCCATGTCCTCGAAGGAAACGCTCTGGATGCTTGAAAAAAAGCAATAAAATTGTTGGTGTGTAGGTAAATATTTGTCGGTTGTGACACTAACTATTTACCAAATAAGCTGCGAGGCAATCATCAAGGGAGGATTCATCACCTTGGTGCCGTTTGTGAGTGATGTGTCGCCTCGCAGCGATTTCCGCTTCATTAAATGCTTCCGTTGAGCGGAAAATCTGCGAATCTATGCTGATTACACCCGGAATGGGGAAGGAGTCAAAAGGGTAAACAACGCAGGATTTGGAACAGACAGAATGATTTGGGGCTGCTTGCTACTCCAAATCAGAAGTCCTTACCTTGTTCGCCATAAATGTCTTGAGCGATGTGAACTTTTTTAATAAGGTCAATTTATTGTTGTTTCTTAATAAACATAATCCACACCTATTAATCATAGGTACTATATTAAATTAGCATTAAGAGTATCACAATTCTTTTTGCTTTTAAAATCTAAGCTAGCTCTTCTTTTCTTGACTAGATTATAAAATATGATATAATTCCGCAACTCAAAAAATATAAATTAAATCTTTATTTACTCACCACCGAAATCCGGACGTATGCTATTGTCATAGCCGCGCAGCAGATTGTCCAGTAACTCGGATATATTTGCATGGTTATTGCTCTGGGTGAGCCAGGAGGACGGCAGGGATGAGGACAAGGAGGTGTGGGACTGGGAGCCCATCTCACCCAGGCGGTGAGCATCGCCGCGACCCTTGATGCTGTCGGCTGAGACGGAGAAAGGTCCTGATCCGGGGCCGATGGACCAGGGCCAGGCATTTGGGTAAATGCACAGCATTAAGAGGCAGCAGCTAATCAAAAGTTTAAATATGCGCAAGTTGGAGCGGTGTCCTTGGTGGCAGGAGAGGCTCCTTGCTGCGATGAGGTCAGTTGATGCATCGGCGGAGCCGGATGCATCTGTTGTTGCTGGCATTGTGCACATATTGTTCGGTTTTGTTTGCTGTTTGCTGTTTGCTGTTTGCTCGCTGACTGCAACTATTGTTTAGTCCAAGTCTTCTGCTGTTGTTGCCGGTCTAATCTACACATCCGTTTGTCTAACTTTTGTCACTCCAACTGGCCTCTGGCTCCCGTTGCCATGCCCATACCCATTCCCATTCCCATTCCCATTTTCATTCGCATTGCCATTGCCGTTGCCGTTGCCTGTCCAAATCCCATCGCCATTAAAATTCCCATTCTGGAGGTCCTGCTGCTGCTGCTGCTGCTGATGACAGTGCCTTCTTCCTGAGCTGTGTGTTGACTCGGCTTTGCTCGTATTTATTTTCATTTATGCACCGGAAGTTGCACTCGGGTCGAGAGCAATTGCATGAAGCGTTTTCTTCTTAATTTCTGAGATTCCTTTCAGGCTGGCATTAGTTCCGTTTGTCTTGGCCCGTGTCCTCGTCTCCTTTGCGACAAGTTTTCTTAGGTTTTTTTAATTGCTGAAACTTGTTGGACTTGCAGTTGGCAGTTTTTGATTGGCCAATTAGCCAGCGGCATTTTCAGCTATCAGTTATCAGCTATGAACTATTAAGATTACAGGCTGTTGCTAATTTGACCGAGTTCACAGTTCTTTGCGTTTGTTGATAAGCGTTTCCTTAATAGCTTGGTTGGTTATTAGATTATTCGCCTTTTCTTGACCGATCGCTTTGTTTATCACCATGCATAACAATTTTTGGCAGTTTTTAATTACCTATTAAGAACTTTTCATGCTCGATTTTCACTTTCTGTAATTCAAAATGTATAACCTAAGTTTATATTTCCATTGTAATAATTATTAAATTATTTTAAGAATGATGGTAACTCTTGCTTTAAGTGTCTATTTTCTCATAATACACGGCGTATGCGCTGTTTTCCATTAAGTTTTCAATAATAGTTATTTTATAATTAGAGAGGCTTTAGAAATACAACTTTTACTGTTTAAATTTATTTAGGCGTCGACATGTGAAAACTGATTCCTCAACCTCTCTGAATATCATGTTTTATTAACACCACATTGCGTATGCGAAATTGCGAGTTTAAAAATTGCACGTTTGGGAGAAGTCAAAGATTAATGAGTCCACTCTTGAAAAAATGAACTGCAAGCTGTACGCCAGTGGTGGTACTGAGATTCTCGCCGTATGCATAATATAAAATTAATCTTCGCTGAACTTTGTCTTAATGGATGGCAAGTAATTAAGATCAACTATGCCGGGGACTCAGAATTCGATGCCGCTGCTGTAACCAGCTCGACAGCTGGGCGATTTGTTAATGAAAAACCAACCGGAAATGTCAAAGGCGGAGGTGAATGGTACCCAGGTCTGATGTCCTCGAGGCAGCACGACATCATCTTATTGAATAATATGGGGGAGAGTGGAAAAAACAATGCGACCCCATAACTTAATTATGCCTCACCCACTAACCTAATTTTATGCATGGCCATTGGCCAATGCCGACATCCGGCCCAGGTTGCGATAACTATTTTCAATACTTTGGAGTGGCTCCTCGGCCACTTGGCCATTGCCTTCAAGTCGGCCGTCTGATATCAGCCAGCATCTAATGCATATTTAGCCTCGACGTCAATGCTACTTGCCACTTGATTAGACGCCTGTGTTAGCTAATTATGGGCCAGCCCGAAGGAAACTCACATTATTTTTGCTTGATTTGTCACCTGGGAGAGGCAAGCCATCACTTCGGGACAATGGGAGTAAAGATAAGATTTATTTGGCATTTTCCAAGCCACTAGGACTTTTGAAAGGAGTTATTTGGCTGGCGATATTAAATCATTTTTAGTCGGTCATTTTGACAAAGAGTTATGGCAATATTGAATTGACATGACATGAATTTATGCAATTTTAAATAAATATGTATAATTATGTATGTCATTGAATTGAAACGGCATAGATGTCTACTGCAACTTAACCTTAACAAATAAGCAGGCTTTAAGCAAATATTTGTATGCTTCAACATATCCATTATTGTTGGAATAATTTAAATAAGATTCGAATCCTTACTTCCTCAAAAATTAAGCAAAAGTCGCATAAATTCTTTTTTGTCTGTCATGAAATCAGAGCCTCATACTTGGCCATGTTTGGCTGCTAATTACACTTCACTTTATGTTTTTGATGGCCAAGCTTCGTCAAACAAACAAATTGCTGCCAGAAGCACAAACATCAGCCGACATCCCAGAAACACGACCCACCGAAGTCTGGGCGTCCCTTTTCGTTTACAATTTCTAGCTTCGCTTAGCCGCCATCGTTTTCCACGCCTTTTGTTAACTGGTGCGAACGGGTTAAAGTTAAATGTGGAAATACCCACTTTCGCCTTGCTAACAATTTTCCTCGGTTTGGCAGAGAGCAACTTGAGCACGTTCAACGCATTTTCTCATCAGCGTCGAAATTGCACTCAATTTTTGAAGGCTGCTGACGTTTTCCTGTCCCTCGTCACCAATCCTTCCTTCCTTTCCTACCCTTTGCCTGCTGAGGAATATTTTCCTATGTGTATTTCTTTTTTTTGGTGGAAATGCATTGTAAAAAGGCGTTCACTTGGAAGAAAGTGTGTGTTCGGTGTCTTTTTATTCAAAATATAATAATAATGGCAGTAGAAAGGTTAAGTACATTAATTTGTCTAACAAGCGAGCAAAATTGATTAATTTAATTCATTAACACACACACACACATTTAAGATCATTACAGTATTAGATATTTTGGATAATCATAAAACGATAATTTCTATCTTTCAACTGATTGAATGGCCAATATTCAATTTTTAGAGTAAAGTTGCAGGGTGCTTCTCAAGCCAGATTTTCTTTTCGCTTTTGAAGCTCCCTGCTTTGTTGATGTGCCTGACATCTGGTGCCTATCTATGGGTGCATTATGGGTTGGTCCCCCTGTACTTTGTGGTTCATCGGAAGCCCCAGCAGCAGGTGGCTTATATGGGATTTTCGGAGCAGTCTGCTGGCATTATTATTTTCCTGCTTGCAAATGAGATGAGCGTTTCAATTTGCCCCTTGAAAAATATATGAATGAGCTGCTTAGTTTACGCCTTTGTGGTCTTGAAATGGGAATGAGGGAATGGGCATGGCGCAAGTTTTCCAGTTAACCTAAGTAGCATTAAAATCGCATTTTAATTAAGTGAAAGTCAAAAATTGTAACACTGCGGTCAGTTCAGTTTTTTGGATGGAATGAGTTGGGACTGCCCAACCACAAACTTTTTGGCCCTAGGCCAATGCAATTGCTCTAATTATTTTACAGTCAAGCGACAGGCACGTGCTGGTTCCCAGTCTCCGGATTCAGGATCCCACTTTCCCTTGGCTGTGTCCCCCACTCGGAAACGGATATTCCTCCCCAGCTGGCTCACGTTCGGCGGAAATATTTGTCGAAGGGAGCTGGCGAGGATTAGGGAAGCGTGAAATGCAGCTGAATCGCTATTGTCGGGGCATTATAATGCACAAATGTTTGCTCTTGTCTTCGCTAAGTGGGTTCCCTGGCTCAGTAACCGATTTGGAGGTCAAAGGTTCCAGCTAGTGGGGATATTTTCAAGTTATTGATATCCTATAGGCGTTTCCATTTTCATTACATGTATAACTTGAGAACTTAAAGGGTGATGAAACAAGTCTACATCTAGTTCTGCAATTTTCGTCTAATGGGAGCGCAAACTCATTTATAATTTTTGAACATTCCATTTGGCCAGGCTTAGCAAGGGCAGTTGTGGAAGTAAACAAAAACATTTCAACTTACTTGCAAATTTAATGAACACAAATGCAGGAGAGCATACAAAAAATGGAAATGGAAATGAAAATGAAAATGGAAGAGCCTTCCACTCGGCTCCCCTTTGGAATAATGACACACAAAACGCATTCGGACGGCGCTTAAGTAAACTTGTGGTACTTGCCTCACCAGACACGCCACAATCTTGACTTGTGGGTCAGCCAACAAGTCCCCAAACCAATTCAATAAGAGCAATAGAACCGAAGGACAGGATGGTCGGATTTGGGGCCTTGGTCGCCCCTTCGACGGGAAAAAATCAACAAAATTCAATTAATTTAAATGCAGTTTTTTGTGAGCCTGCATCGTGTACTCTGTATACTCTGTACATATATAGCGACGAGGCGAGGGGATCACTTTACAATGTAAATCTCAAGAGTGCGATGCCCCATCTGCCGCTTTTTACGCTTTGCATTTTTCTATTTAAGAGATGTTTCGTAGCCTCAAGCGGCGTCAACAAAAAAAAAAATGCAAAATCTGCCAAAAAAGATAAAGGCCTTTGAAAGCCAGAATAGCGTAAGAGAGTGGCATAAAAACTCGTCTAAGTCAACCTTAAGCTGTACGATAAAGAACTGAATTATTTGCCGACCCTAGTTAATTTTTTCTCAGTAAACTACTTTGAGAGAAAATCACCTAAGATAGAGCCAAAAATGTTCAAGAACGTATTCCATTTCTAAGGCTATTAAATTGACTTGAAACAATTTATTCCTCGAACCTTAGCTTTTGGTTAATTTAAACATTTATTTGTTTGATGAAAATTCCTAAAAATGTTACATTCTAGGTAAAGTGATCTAAGATAGTTTCTTTAAACAGTTGCTTTGACTTTCTGAAATTTTTATATTCAATGCAGTGGCCGTCGTACAATCAATTTGCCCAGCAAATAGTTTTTGTTATGCTGGTTTACCAAAATTCTCTGGTGGATTATTTGCGGGTGTTGGAGTGCATTTTCAAACCCTAGTCCCTGTGGCCATGTGGTGCTCATGGAAAATTTATGATTCTCTAATGCCCGTTTAAATCAGCGATAATTGCATTTTATTTGCACTCGATGTCAGCAGTCTCCGCCATCAAGTTTTAGTTGTTTCTATTGAAATTGTCATATTTGTGGTTTATTGTGAATTTTTCATTTGCTGGCCCAGTGCGGATGACCACATTTCAATTGATTCTTAATATGTTCATATGTTTTTTTCGCGTTTAAGATGTGATTTTAATTTTAGATATTTTTAATCGATGCTCAATTAGTCACATAATGGAATGTACGGATTGTAATGCTTAATTACCATTATTACTTTCCAATGTTGTATTTTAAATAATTTATAAAGACCTTGTTAATTAGGTTGATTCAGACAGTTTAATTAGCACTCGATTGTAAATTAAATGTGTGGGAGGGTTATGCAATTACTATTTGACAGTTCAATTAGAGGCAGTGCCTTTGCTTGTTTACAAACTCAAACGGATTTGTGTTTACCTAACGCAAAATTTTATAGGGGTTTCCTTACAAATGGAAATACTGTTCGAAAAGGTTTCTAAAATATAAAAAACCTTTCAGAAGTGAATGCGCTTATAGTACTTAAAGCTTTAACGGTTACAAGAAATTTGTATCTGAACAATGCGTATACGCCGTGTTGGCCGTTCACGAGTTAGACACTTACACAACATTTTTACAAAACATTTAGTATGTATTTACGCTAAACATTGTGTAAATAGTGGAAATAAGTGTTATTAACTTTTTAATAACCCAGTTCAGATACTGGTTATTTTTCGCAGTAATTTTTTAATCCATTTTATTTAGGAGAGATTTCCGCTCAGATATTTACACTACTTGCTTAGTTTTGTGTTTGGCGATTAAATGTAAATTATCAAAAAACTTATGAGTTACGGCAACGCGCACTTTCTGCAAGACTCATAGCTAGTTGTGATTTTTCAACCGCACTTATCACACCAAAACACACTGAAATCTCCAGAGCCAAGCAACAATAGCGGCGACGACGAGCAGCAAAAGTAAACAAACTAACAAACCAACCGAGGCGAAAACCAAACCAAATCGAACTGAACTGAAAACAGGGACAGGGCAAATTTCCAGAGAAAGATGCGGAGATTCGGAAATACGTCAAAACGCGCCAAGCGCGCAACGCAGACTGAGTCGAAATGATATTGAGACCAGGCCAGAAGATTGAAATGTGCAGCATTCGTTGGGTGGCGGAATGTGATGTGGGCAGCAGGATGGGGGCGCCATGCAAAAGGCGCAAAATCACTAAAGCCTGCGGCGCTGCCCTCCTGACCCACAATCCCTCCCACAATCAAGCGGGCTCAGAAATCCATTAACACCCACCCACCGCCCGCTTTTCATTCATAAATCCCTCCTGCACTTTTGTTTACGATACCGAGTCCTGCGCAGGCGCCTTGGCCAAAACACTTGTTGCTCCACTAGCAGGATATCTGCGAGCTGAAATGGGTCCCAAAATTTCGACGCAGCTGTCCATCAAAGTACTCAATTGGACGGCTGCCCCAAAATTTTGGCTATAATAACTTAATTGGCCTCGTTCGACATCTCAGCTGGGGGCTATAAAAGAGCCAGCCGTCTGCCGTTTATTTGGTCGTAATCGAAGAAAGCCGTCAAGATGACTAGTAGTTGGCCATTGTATCGGTTGATTGTTTTCAATCTACTGGAAATCAATTTGAGCAATCTCATGGTATTTCACTGTTGGTCGATAGAGGGTGAGATGTTGAGCTGCCCTCTATTTAAATATTACTAATAATTACATACATACTCTAGAGGCTTTCCCTTTGGTTGAGATGCTAAATCAGAACGGCATTTATTCGCAATACATCAACCTGCAAAACCCCGAAAACTTGGCCAACGTGCACAAGAAATACTTGGATAGCGATTTAGTCAGGATGGGAGTCTTTCTGGATTTGGGTTGTGACCAAGCCGAACTAGTAACAAATCAGGTTGGCATTTTAAAGTATTTTTGATCAATTTATTAGGTATGGAGCTAATAGTTAAAATGTGAATTCCAAGTATATACCTCACAAATTTTAAAATTAATTTCTTTGCAGTCCAGTCGTGGCCGGCTTTATAATCAAAATTTGCACTGGCTTCTTTACGACGAGGCAGGTAACTTTACCAAGTTAAGACAACTATTTGGGGGGGCCAATCTAAGCCTCAATGCAGACCTGACCTATGTCAGCCGTCAGGATGAGGAGCTCTTTATGCTGCATGATGTCTATAATAAGGGAAGTCATTTGGGCGGCAAGCTCAATATCACCGTGGACCAGACTCTGCATTGCAATCGAAGTCACTGCCAGGTAAAGGACTATCTCAGTGAACTGCATTTAAGACCTAGACTGCAGCACCGAATGGATTTATCGAGCGTTACCTTTCGATTGGCCGCATTGGTGGGTTTTTCTAAAAGTATATTGAAAATCCTTGATTGAAAAGCTTCCCCTAGGTTTCTGTGCTGCCAATTAATTCCAGCGAGGAGGAACTTCTCGAGTTCCTTAATAGCGACCGGGACTCTCACATGGACTCGATTTCCCGCATTGGCAATCGCCTTATCATGCACACGCAGGAAATTCTTGGTTTTAAGTAAGAGTTTGTTTTAATTATATTAAAGCCTAATTCAGTGACACAAGAAACACCTACCTAATAGAATCGCAACCACTATACATATCTATAACTAACAATGGTTGCTATTTTTAAGACTTCATTACATTTGGTGTGGCACATGGAGTGTTCAGGATGCTTTTGGCGGAGCTATTGGGATGTTGACTAACGAGTCCGCCGAGCTCAGCACTTCCCCGTTTGTGCCCTCTTGGAATCGCCTCCACTACGTACATCCCATGACGGAGCAGGCCCAATTTAGGGCCGTTTGCATGTTTCGTACTCCACATAATGCCGGAATTAAAGCGGCCGTATTTCTGGAGCCCTTCATGCCGAGCGTTTGGTTCGCCTTCGCCGGGCTCCTCATCTTCGCCGGAGTGTTGCTCTGGATGATCTTCCACCTGGAGCGGCATTGGATGCAGCGTTGTCTCGACTTCATTCCGTCTCTGCTTAGCAGTTGCTTGATCAGCTTCGGAGCAGCCTGTATTCAGGGTTCCTATTTGATGCCGAGGTCAGCAGGAGGACGATTGGCCTTCATCGCCGTGATGCTGACCTCTTTCCTCATGTACAACTACTACACATCCATTGTGGTGTCCACTCTGCTGGGATCTCCGGTTCGCTCCAATATCAGGACTATTCAGCAGTTGGCCGACAGCTCCCTCGATGTGGGATTCGATACGGTTCCGTTCACCAAGACATATCTGGTGGTGTGTATTAACCGATCCTTAACTATTGTCTTGTCAATATATCTTAAAATGCATACATCTATTATCTATTATCTATTTAATTGTATTTTATATATTTACCTGTTAAATCTATTTAAAGAGCATTTGTTTTCCAGTCGTCTGCGCGTCCAGATATTCGCAGTCTTTACAAACAGAAGGTGGAAAGCAAGCGAGATCCGAACAGCGTGTGGCTTTCTCCGGAGGAGGGAGTGATCCGGGTGAGGGATCAGCCGGGATTTGTGTACACATCGGAGGCCTCGTTCATGTACCACTTTGTGGAGAAGCACTATCTTCCGCGCGAGATCTCCGATCTGAACGAGATTATCCTGCGGCCCGAGAGTGCCGTCTACGGAATGGTTCACCTGAACTCCACCTACCGACAGCTACTCACCCAACTGCAGGTGCGAATGCTGGAGACCGGAATAACCTCGAAACAGAGCAGGTTCTTTAGCAAGACCAAGTTGGACACGTTCTCGAATAGTTTTGTGATCCAGGTGGGTATGGAATATGCTGCCCCCTTGTTCATATCCCTTCTGGTGGCCTATTTCCTGGCCCTTGTGATCCTGATCCTGGAAATTTTCTGGGCCCGTTATTCAAAGAAGAAATTGATCACTGTTATCCCGCAGAATCAGTAAAAAGGGACATTTATAATAGACCTGGTGAGTGACAAATTGTTGCCCCTTTTTTTTACAGTTCTTTAACCATTGAGATTGCTATTAAATTGTCCCAATTTTCTTTCCACATTGATTGAGCTTGTCAGGACCTGTCTATACCTTTTATGGCCCATTAAGTTGTCAAGTCAAGTTCAGCCATCAATTGTCTTTTATGTTGATTATTTTCACTCTGATGGCATTATGTGTGCCCTATAAAAGGCCCAGTTGACTCATAATCAGTATCAATAATTGTCAGGTTCTTGCTTGAGCTTTTGCTATGATCCAGTTGCACAATTTAATTGTACACAACCTTATTCACATGGCTAAATTGAGTCATGTCATCATTTTGCACTGCTGGTCAATGGACTGTAGGTGGTTGTGTGGCAATTATTTGACATTCGATTCAATTTTCCTGTTTCAGCACTTTCGCACCTGGCACTGCTGGCACAGTCTAAGAATATCTTCACTCAATTTAAGCCATTACACTCGGACATTCAGCTGAACGATGACTTTCTTAATCACAATATTCTTAAGCTAGGCGTTTTCTTGGATATCAATTGCAATTTAAGTGGTACAGTTTTGGATATGGTAAGTACTTAATTGCGCCTAATGATTTGATAATGTCTTAGATAATCTTGTTCTTACAGGCCAGTGCTAAAAGATTATTTAGTTATCGATATCATTGGCTAATCTATGATAGGGGATTGAACTTTTCCGAATTAGAATCTCACTTTAAGGAGGCACAGATATTCATTGATACCGATGTTACCTATGTCACTAATAATCCGATCGCTAAAAACTTTTTACTCTACGATGTGTACAACAAGGGAAGACAATTAGGAGGCGATTTAAACATAACAGCCGATCGGGAAATTTCCTGCAATAAAACGAGCTGTCGAGATGAACGATATCTGAGCGATCTTTACACACGGAGTGCTTTGCAGCATAGAAAGTCATTGACTGGATTAACTATAAGAGCCACAGCTGTGGTATGCCACAGCATAAAAGCTAAAGGAGTAACCCCTTTTAAGTATTCTTTTCAACAGGTAAACGCTTTACCCTTGAATGTGTCCACAAAGGAGATCTTTGACTTTATGAACTCCAAGGATCGGATTCAGCTAGATACCTACAGTAGATTGGGTTACCAGGCGCGTCAGCCACTGAGAGATATGTTGGACTGCAAGTGAGTTTTCTTACATAAGTAGTACTAATATTATATTCATTTTGTATTTAAAAAGCTGCAGGTTCAAGTACATATTTAGGGATCGGTGGTCGGATGGTAATCTAACAGGCGGCATGATTGGCGATCTGATCCTGGAGAAAGCTGACTTGGCGATAGCTCCATTCATTTATTCCTCCGATCGCGCTTTGTTTTTGAAACCCATCACGAAATTCAGTGTTTTCCGGGAAATTTGCATGTTCCGTAATCCCCGATCCGTTTCAGCGGGTCTCAGTGCCACGGAGTTCCTGCAGCCCTTCAGTGGAGGAGTTTGGCTGACATTCGCACTGTTACTATTCCTGGCAGGCTGCCTCCTCTGGGTCACCTTCACCTTGGAGCGGCGTAAGCAGTGGAAGCCATCGCTACTCACCAGCTGCCTTCTTTCCTTCGGAGCTGGCTGCATTCAAGGGGCCTGGCTAACGCCCAGATCAATGGGTGGAAGGATGGCCTTTTTTGCCCTAATGGTCACCTCCTTTTTGATGTACAACTACTACACATCCATTGTGGTGTCCAAGCTGCTGGGCCAGCCAATTAAGTCCAACATACGTACACTGCAACAACTGGCGGATAGCAATTTGGATGTCGGCATAGAGCCAACAGTTTATACCCGCATGTATTTGGAAACATCCGAGGATCGGAATGTGCGTGACCTCTACCGAAAAAAAGTGCTTGGGAGCAAGCGATCCCCGGATCGAATTTATATGCCCACCGAGGCTGGTGTCAAATCTGTGAGGGATCAGGAAGGCTTCGTCTATATAACCGGCGTGGCAACGGCCTACGAGTTCGTGAGGAAACAATTCCTGCCTCACCAGATCTGCGAGCTCAACGAGATTCCCCTACGCGATGCCTCCCACACCCACACCGTCCTGGCGAAAACGTCACCCTATGCGGAGCTAATCAAACTGAGGTGAGCAAATATCAACGTTACGTCACCTAATTACTTTCTGAATAAAAGCGATATATTGTCCATCCCAATTCCAGTGAGCTGCGAATGCTGGAGACAGGAGTTCACTTCAAGCACGAGCGGTCTTGGATGGAGACCAAACTCCACTGCTACCAGCATAATCACACGGTGTCCGTGGGTCTGGAGTACGCTGCTCCCCTGTTCATCATCCTACTAGGAGCGATAATTCTCAGCATGGGCATATTGGGACTGGAGGTCATCTGGCACCGCCACTGCACTCTTCACTGAGGTGAGCAGTCGGGGGTCATTGGTAAATGATGACCAATTTCTGGCAATTTAAAAACAAACAACGCACATTGATGACAGCCAAATTGGGCGACATTTTGGCTCTATAAAAAGGGACTGCAGGGAGCTGCATGGAAAGCAAAAGGCTAAAGTCCACAATGCAGCTGGTGCAGTTGGCCAACTTTGTGCTGGACAATCTTGTGCAGTCGCGAATTGGATTCATTGTGTTATTCCACTGCTGGCAGAGTGATGAAAGTGGGAAAGGAAGTTGTACACTCTTCTGATAATTGTAAACCCATACGTTCTTTCAAGGTCTTAAATTTGCTCAGCAGTTCATCAAGCCCATACATCCCATACTGGTCTATCATCAGTTCGTTCAAATGAGAGGAGTGCCGAATTGGCCACACTTAGAACTCAATTACATGGGCCACACACAGCCCACTCTAGCGATCTACGTAGATATAAAGTGCGAACAGGCTCAGGAGTTAGTACAGGAGGTTTGTTTATATACAACATTTTTATACATACATCATTTCTAGTTATGTTTACTTTCAGGCTAGTCGGGAGCAGATCTATAATCAGCATTACCATTGGCTCTTGGTTGGCAACCAGTCTGAATTGGAGTTTTATGATTTGTTTGCATTATTCAACATATCCATTGATGCGGATGTAAGTTATGTGAAGGAGGAGTTCCAGGATAACAACGACTCGGTTGTCTATGCAGTCTATGATGTCTACAATAATGGGAAAATGATTGGGGGGCAGCTGAATGTAACCGCATCCCACGAAATGTCATGTGATCCCTTCGAATGTCGTAGGACTCGACATCTAAGTTCCTTGCTGAAGCGTTCTAAATACGGAAATAGAGAACAACTTACGGACGTTGTCCTGAGGGGTAAGGCATTATTTTATATATTAAAATATTTAAGCTCAAGCTATTTGTTAGTGGCAACGGTGGTCACCCAACGTTCACTCACCTTGTCGGATAATGAACTTATTCGTTTTTTGAGCCAGGAGAACGATACCCACATTGATTCATTAGCTAGATTTGGGTTCCACCTGACCCTAATCCTGAGAGATCTTCTACACTGCAAGTAAGTTCGGTAAACTGGGAATTATGGTGTTCATAGTGTCTCCTGCAGAATGAAGTTCATCTTCTCGGATAGCTGGAGCAAATCGGATGTAGTAGGTGGTTCCGTGGGTGCTGTGGTGGACCAGACTGCGGATCTTACGGCCACGCCCTCTTTGGCCACTGAAGGCAGGCTTAAGTATTTGTCTGCCATTATTGAGACAGGTTTTTTCCGTTCCGTTTGCATTTTCCGTACTCCCCACAATGCGGGACTCCGGGGAGATGTATTCCTTCAGCCCTTCAGTCCGTTGGTTTGGTATCTCTTTGGAGGAGTACTGTCGTTGATTGGTGTCCTCCTGTGGATCACCTTCTATACGGAGTGCAAGCGAATGCAAGAACGATGGCGATTGGACTACCTGCCCTCTCTGCTGAGCACTTTCATGATTAGTTTTGGAGCAGCCTGCATCCAAAGTTCGTCCTTAATTCCTCGTTCCGCCGGAGGCAGACTTATTTACTTCGCCCTGTTCCTGATCAGCTTCATTATGTACAACTACTACACCTCCGTTGTCGTTTCTTCTCTACTAAGCTCGCCCGTGAAGTCTAAAATCAAAACGATGCAGGAGCTGGCGGAGAGTTCTCTAACCGTGGGCTTGGAACCACTTCCCTTCACCAAGAGCTACTTAAATGTTGGTTTCATTTATTTTCGTAACCTAAATACTATTAAGAGACTTGGTGATTTCAGTACTCAAGACTTCCGGAAATACACTTGTTCATTAAACGCAAAATCGAAACGCAGACC
Organism: Drosophila santomea; assembly: GCF_016746245.2. Taxonomy (NCBI): domain Eukaryota; kingdom Metazoa; phylum Arthropoda; class Insecta; order Diptera; family Drosophilidae; genus Drosophila; species Drosophila santomea. Next base: position 16,415,143 of record NC_053018.2, read on the forward strand.
CAGAATCCTGAGCTTTGGTTGCCCGCAGAGCAGGGTGTATTGAGGGTCAGGGATAATCCTGGCTATGTCTACGTGTTCGAGACCTCCTCCGGATACGCCTATGTGGAGCGTTACTTTACGGCCCAACAGATTTGCGATTTAAACGAAGTTCTATTTCGACCCGAGCAGCTATTCTACACGCACTTACATCGCAACTCCACGTACAAGGAGCTCTTCAGACTGCGGTAAGTCACTCTGGTACCCTTCCAAAAGATAGTAAGTGTATGCCAAAAGTTCATGGAATTATTTATTTATCTTCTGATTAAATCCTTACAATAAAAATAATACAATGCAGTGCTATTCTATTTAGAACTTGAAGTAAGACAACTAATTTTATTTCAGATTCCTTAGGATCCTGGAAACTGGTGTCTACCGGAAGCAGCGCAGCTACTGGGTGCACATGAAGCTGCACTGTGTGGCTCAGAACTTCGTCATCACTGTGGGAATGGAGTACGTGGCTCCACTGCTCCTCATGCTGATCTGCGCAGATATCCTGGTCGTGGTAATCCTGCTGGTGGAACTGGCCTGGAAGCGCTTTTTCACGCGTCCGCCCCTTACCTTTCACCCGTAGTGCTTTCAGACCGCTTAAAGCTGCTGTAACAACTATATTCTATTTGCACCCAGGAGAAAATAAAAACACTTTGCGTTAACTTTTCACATCGCAAAATTATGCAGGGCGACGCTTTCCTCACTTCCTGTTTTCGCGCCGGAAAATTGCAGCACGGCTCGTTAAACGGAGGGATGGATAAAGGGGCTTGCAAAGGACGTGGTGGCCATGTTTCCATGCGATTTTCGTATTTGCATTAAAAACTTTTCGTGTTTGGCGGTTACTTTTTATTCTCCATTTTCCCTCTTCTCAATGATTTTATTCATTCTCTTCGGGCCATTTTATTTGCATTTTTGCGCCCGGCCGTCCACATTCGAATTGAAACTTTGCTCCCTGATGCCAGGTGTGAAAGTTAGATAACCGACTGTGAGCCTAATACGGCCTATTAGAAACAGTTAACAGTTGTGTTTTTCACATTTCCCGGCCAAAATCAGTAGTTTTCCCACCGCAGAAATCGCATGTTGCCCCGTAATGATTTATGGTATTTTAATGATTTATGCCGGAGGCGACAAATATTAGATGAGATGTGTCAGATCTTTATCAAAATTGATTGTACAATAAATAACAGTGCGTTGGGTTGGAACCAATATTATTGAACTGGGTGTGGGAGAAAAAAGAGTGATATAATGCGACTGGCTGCTAATCAATATATAATGTTGTACGTTTACGCAGTAAATTGTATTTGCTTACGATATTAAATTTGCATAAATCCGCCCCAAAGTATTAGGAACTTTCTTACTTAAATGACTCCCTGTCGACCTTTTAAATGCAACTGCCACAAATGCTTGCCAAACAGCACTCACTGCATTTGCGGAATTCCCAACGTATTACTATAACAAATTGCCTTAACAATTTGTCAACTCAATCTGGCTGTCAACAGGGCATTGCTTTGGCCATAGTTTGTGCCATAAAAGGACTACTTTCGCATCGCAGGGAGGACAACTTTGGAGTGACTCGAAATTGACAAGCAATTGTGAATTATTTATTATTTACAACAGCGAACACGGGTGTCCCTTTTTATCCCTAGCAGCCTCAACCACTTTATTTTTGCAATTTGTCAACAACATGTTTCTTTTTTTAAATGCCATGTATAACCCTGTGGCAAGTAAAAAGTGTTCCATGCTTTGCGGCTGCGGTGTGAAATTGGTTTTGGTGGTTTCCGTACGTGCTAAATGAGCGCGAAACGGATTTAATTTAAACGGAGATATTGTGGACGGGAGAACGATACCCAATGAATTTATTATGGCCAAGCAAAGATAAAAGGAGTGGGCATGCTTATGGCCATCACCTCATCAGTTTGATTACACTTTCTGTTCTCTACAGCCTGTCATATACGAATTGCCATTGCCAGTGATATCTTAGGATTTATATGGCCCAATGCTGCGAACATCTTATCTGTAATTTAATCTGTTGCCCACTTAACGATAATGATAATGTCGATTGCAACTGGTCCGGCTCTAATCTAGGCCCGTATTCGACGAGTCCTCAGTAGATTTTCATTGCTCGAACGGATTGAGTGGCAGCCGGAAATCATTCGAAAGTGTACGTACGGCTGGTGTTTGGTATTCACTCGGGGGAGTAATGTTTATTGCATTTTATTGCGGATTTATGGCCGTGGAAAGTAACTCAGATTTCCGTTTCAATTAAATTCCGTTGTTATAAAATTAGCCAGCATTTCCAGTTAAACGGGTAAATGTGATTTGCATAAGCGAACCGTTTTGCATCAAGTTAAATAACCTCCGTTTGGTTTATTGTGTAACAATAAAAAAAAAGGTTTACCAACAGCAAGTAAAATATTTTCATTGAGACTACTTTTTCAAATCCGTTGTACTACCGAAAACAGGTGGTATCGAGCTTAAAGGCACCTTTTATATTACGCATACGCCACGTGCTCCGCCAGAAAAACTATAAATTTAGAAGGGAACCACCATTAGTGCTTATTTCATATTGAGCCGCACAAAACACAGTTAACAGCGCTGCCCAACTTAAAGTTAAACGTAATTAAAATGGCTTCGACTTATTCAATAACAGGTGCTATTTCCGAAAGCTAGCACAAAAACGAATTTGAAATACCCTACCATATAGAGTTGATCACTTGACAGATATATGATGTCAATACTTCAATCAAGAGCTAGCACATGCGGCGTTCAAAAGTAATAAAAATCGTTAAGCACCCGCTGTAATGACAATATCTTCATAATCTAATCTATACCAGTTCGATTCTTGTATTGCTCGGGGTCTACGAATGCCAAAGACCGCCAGCCGATAAGCATTTCCCACCATAAAGAATCACAAGGTTCGCAGATTCTCGACATCGAGAAATTCGAACATCTTATCGTAATCTCCCCACTCTTGGGAGGGCATACTAAACGCAATGCGAATGCACTTGCCAACCCGAAAAACGTGACGTTCGCTGCCCGGCCTCAACTCCCCCGCTTTTGTCACTCGAATCAAGTCGAATCGAAACAAATCGAATTGAATTGAATTGAATTAAATGATATGTGTAATGCGCAGTGTGTAATGTGTGCTACCTGCTACCTGCTACCGATCTACGTTCGATCAACCTGCTGATCGGCACTTTGGCACTTGTTGCATCTTTTAATTGTTTTAGTTTTTATGCTGCCGCTGGCAACTCGCGTGATACCTCATACTTTGGGTCCCAGCCGCTTGGCTCCATTGTAGTCGCCGATTGTTATTGGTTCTCGTTCCGTTGGGAGGGTTCGCACACGTTCAGTCACTCAGCGATCGCCTCGAAGTGCGAATCGTCGTCGTCGCCGCCGTATTCATCAGTTCTCGGAGCCTTAGAACTACCAAACCGAAAAATAGTGACAAGAATGTACGGTTGTACTTCATAGGGCCTTAAAAAAGTATTTAGTGAGCTCTATACCGAATTGGAAACTATTTTAAATTTGCAGTAAATTAAGCATTGTATTTATTTTATTGCATCAAATTCAAACTAAATACATATGTATTTAAAACTTAAAATTTATTACGAAAAATAGTACTGTTACGAAAAATTACTCTTATGGAAAAACTGTGTGCCTCAGAATATAGCATTCTCAATTTACCAGTGATATTTCGAAATGCATTTCGGCCGGGTATCCAATTTTTTGATAGCAAGCAAAAGTAACTGGATAGGAAAGTGCACTTCGAAGTGGGTCAACAACTTCATAACTGCGCAAATGGATCAAGTGAATCTTCAGAATGAGTCAGTGGCCAACAAAGTGCAGGACGGCTAAAAAGCATTTGCCTGGTTTCTGAATTCATTAAATTAGTTATAATTAAATTTGTTATAATTATTTTACAGTTGGCGTGCCTTTTCTTTGTTGGCTAACAGAGCTCGTGCTAATTGTTGATTACATTATTTGATTTTGCTTGGCCTGCTGCAAGGTTAACTTAAATGATCTGGATAATTAAAGGCTGTCAGTCAAGGGCGCTTATAAAAGCCGTTCTGTGAAATGGGAGTATGTGCATTGAACGGTTTAGATTATATTATCCCATCTGTTGTCCCCATTTCCTCTTCAATCTATTATCGGTCACAAGTTCTGTCGGATGTAAACAAATCAATTCATTTGCACTTTGCACTACCCAAAACTTTGCCAAAATACTGTTATATATATACATCTATATATCCGGTAAAATCCCACATAGCTTATTTCCCTCTATAGCTGAATGATCTCTAGAATCTTATTTATTTAAGACCGCCAAGCATTGTAAAAAAAAAAACTAGTTAAAAGGTATAGTTAGAGCCTGAGAAATGTGTAAAGTAATAGGCTCACTTTATTACAAATTCAAATAGTTAAATAGGAAATACGTGTGCACTTGCCGTGAAAATATGCTGCAAGGCACTTAACTATATAAATAACGAGTCTCTTAACCCGTCAAACCCTGAGTCTGAACTAAACAGCTGTCTTTCACCACCTTCAACACAATTTGTACATTTTTTAGCATTTATTGCACGTACTTTCCATTTATTTTAGGCACTTCCCCCAGTGACCATATTATGTCAAGTTCAAGACTGCGTACGCACATGCTCAGCTTGGAAAATTAAACAATTTATTTAAATTCGACTCTAGCAGTAGTGGGATACTCAGCTTCGAAGAGTAAATTGCAGTTTCTTTTTAAGAGTACAAAATAGCTCATAGTTACAGAAGATAACTCAATTGATAATCGTTCCATTAAAATAAACTTAAGTAAGGTGATGATAAACTCATTTGTCTCTCGAAACAAATAAATGGTGTAGAAAAGCTCTTGAAAAACTCTTATAATTAAACCGTGACATTCGTATCGTTGCCGTTTTGAAGTTTTAAAACCACCTTCGTTCACGCCTAACCAATTAAACAATTGGCGTAAGTGCAACTATAGCAGTAGTTTTTGTGAAGAGCAACAAAATTTTACATTTTTAAGAGATAATGGAGTTTTTGCATTTTTATGAGAAACCAAAAGAGTTTAGTATAGATAAGTAAATGGCAAAATGACAAGATTATTTAAGGAATCAAATATAGTTTGTTGGATGTTCCCTGGGCAAATGTACTAAACATAAGGGGTTTTCATTTTGTATTTAGCCGGCTCAATATGACGGCAAGCAAGCAACAAGAGGCCGAGGCCGAACATGATCCCCAAGTGGTGGTCACCCCTGGAGATGCCTCTCGCAGCTCTCGCCAAGATCGGGGCTTGTGGCGGGACTTGACTTCCTACTGGATCCTCGGTCTGTGCAACAACTACGGATACGTGGTGATGTTGAGTGCTGCCCACGATATTATCAAGCAGTTTAATCCGGTAAGCATTTTAAATACCATAGAAGGCGTTTATTAATTGCTAGTCTAAATAATTATTTATTTTTCAGAGTGATGACTCTGAAGAAAGCTTGTCGGGAAGAAATTGTCACTTGGTATCAACGGGGGCTATCTTGCTGGCTGACGTGCTGCCCTCATTATTTGTCAAGATTCTAATGCCATTCTTTCCATTTTGGGTCAAGTGAGTATATAGTATATCTGGTTTGCCTGAAATTAGTTTAATTTTATTACTTAAAAATTAAAATTGATTTTTGATATTTTATTTATTTTATTATATTAGTTTTCGGATAGCTCTTGCCGTTGCCTTTTCAGCAGCTGGTTTCCTTCTGGTTGGATTCGCCAATGCCGAATGGATGGCTCTATTGGGAGTCATAATTACTTCAGCCAGCAGCGGCATAGGAGAGACCACTTTCTTGGCCTATTCTTCGCGATACAACAAGTGAGTTTTTTGGGTAGTTAAAATACTGAAAAGAATCTCTTTACTTCCATATGTTTTCCTCAGGAATGTGATATCCACTTGGTCGTCCGGAACTGGTGGCGCCGGAGTAATCGGATCCTTGAGCTATGCCAGCTTGAGATCATTAGACTTCAGTCCCAGAGATACTATGCTGATTATGCTGATCTTCCCTGCGATCGAGGCCTTTGCCTTCTGGTTGCTACTTCGTCGTCCACAAATTGATATATTGCCGGTTACGACGGTTGAGTCCACGGAAGTCCTGATCAGCGATGAGAAGCCATTAGTTGGATTCAAGGAAAAGCTGTCCTATATTAAGCACCTATTCAAGTATATGTTGCCTCTTTGCCTGGTTTACTTCTTCGAATACTTCATCAATCAAGGATTGGTAAGTTTCATATACTCTAAGCTTTAAGCTTTAGCTATTCCAACTTATGCAATTTCAATTCGTTCTCATCCATTTTTCAGTTCGAATTGGTGTACTTTGAAGATATATTCCTGGACAAAGACTCGCAGTACCGCTGGCTGAATGTGGACTATCAAATCGGAGTCTTTATTTCGCGCTCCTCGGTCAACCTTTTCCAGCTGGACAAGATCTGGCTGATGTCCATATTCCAGTTCGTCAACGTGGTCTACTTCCTCACCGAGGTCATTTGGTGGTACACGCCCAGCATCTGGATCGTGTTCGCCATCGTTCTGTGGGAAGGACTGCTGGGCGGCGGTGCCTACGTGAACACCTTCTACCGGATGTCCAAGGAAATCTCACCGGAGCGCCAGCAGTTCGCCATGGCCATGGTGGTTCAGTCGGACTCCTATGGCATTGCCCTGGCCGGATTCCTGGCCATTCCCGTGCACAACGCCATCTGTGGTCTTCCGGCCGCGGCCAGAAGCCTTGTTTGGTGATACGGATCGAGGATCAGAATCAGGATCAGATTATGCCTTTACTGTGTGTGTGTGTAGCTAATTAAGCGTGTGTGTCTGTGCATGTCCCTATAGTATTAATCGCTGGATCGCTGGGCTTCCGGTACCCAAAATCATCGTTTTATAGTTAGTATGCTTCTGTTAGACTACTACTTAAGTATAGTTTAATACCAAAAATAATAATACATATATAATAATAATATAATAATAATAGATGTGCAATAATGTCTTCTTGGATTATTCTGCTCAAGCTGCTCACGGTTAACCACTTTGATAAGCACACTGATGCCAGCCAGAATATGCTCCATATGCTGTGAGTTTATTCAACTGACTCCAACAAAAAGCCTATTGAAGTGTACGTAATACGTATTTACACTACCTACCTACCTAAACATTATAATTGCTGCGCATACTTTTGGTGGAGGAGCTGGGTTAGTAAATAAACTTGTTGCTAGTCGCTTCTAATTCGGTTTGATTGGTTTTAAATCGAACGCCAAACGTTCGGCTTGGGAGTGAAATGCCGGCAGAGACTGATTGGGAGATCGAAAACCAAACCGATTCGGGGCGAGATGTTACGTGGAGCTCTCGCCGATTCAGTTGATCGGTAGCGGCCGTGCAAAGCAGTCGAATATTACGTGTTTGTCCAATTCGTGAGTTGAGTAACCAAAATGCGGGGCTTATCAGCGTTTCTGCTTTTGCTCTGCCTCCAACGGGTAAAGTCGGACGAATCTGCTGCAGCACGGCGTCCCAACATAATCATCATTATGGCCGACGACATGGTGGGACCAGTTTCGCCGTCATAAATCAACCCATTTCTAAAGCAAACAATCTCTCAGGGCTTCGATGATGTGAGCTTTCGAGGCGGCCGGGAGTTTCTAACCCCCAATATCGATGCCTTGGCCTATCACGGTCGTCTACTGGATCGCCTCTACGCCCCGGCGATGTGCACTCCATCGCGGGGAGCACTGCTCAGCGGCCGGTACCCAATACACACGGGTTAGTATCGTATATCTTTTTTTACTAGGGATTGTAGATAAATGACGGAAGTTATCATTACCAGATTCCATCTTTCAAATTTAAATGTTATACTCGTATAAAATAACATATTTAAAATAGTTTGAAATGGTTATTTTTAACTAAACGAAAATGACTTTTCCAAATTAAGGTTTATTGACACAATTAGTTTATTAAAACCTTTTCTATTTTTGTAAGATGCGTTTTTGAGCGAGTCAAGGCAATTAATATATCGATTACCGTAGGTACTCAGCACTTTGTAATTAGCAACGAAGAGCCATGGGCCCTAACCCTCAATGCCACATTGATGCCGGAGATCTTCAAGGAAGCTGGTTACTCCACGAACCTGGTGGGGAAATGGCACCTGGGCTTCTCCCGCCCGGAATATACGCCCACTCGGCGGGGATTTGACTATCATTTCGGCTATTGGGGCGCTTATATAGACTACTTCCAGAGACGATCCAAGATGCCGGTGGCCAACTATAGTCTGGGCTACGATTTCCGGCGGAACATGGAGCTAGAGTGCCGTGATCGTGGGGTTTATGTAACTGATTTGCTTACCGCTGAGGCGGAACGTTTGATTAAAGACCATGCTGGTAAGGAGCAACCCCTTTTCCTGATGCTCAGCCACCTGGCTGCCCACACGGCTAACAAGGATGATCCTCTGCAAGCTCCCGAGGAGGAGATACAAAAGTTTTCCTACATTAAGGATCTCAACCGAAGGAAATATGCAGGTAAATACACTTTAAAAATATCATTTTTATTGTCAAACTTATGGTCACTTACCACAAAACTGATCTAATCGTCAGCAATGATCTCCAAACTGGACCAGAGCGTGGGCCGTATAATAAGCTCACTGGCCGCCACGGATCAACTGGAGAACAGCATTGTGATCTTCTACTCGGACAATGGAGCCCCATCGGTGGGTATGTTCGCGAATACGGGCTCCAATTTTCCACTCCGTGGGCAGAAGAATACACCGTGGGAGGGCGGAGTACGGGTGGCTGGTGCGATTTGGAGCTCCAAGCTTCAGGCACGCGGCTCCATCTTCAGTCAGCCCTTATATGTGGCCGACTGGTTGCCAACACTTTGCCGTGCTGCAGGCATAAAGCTGGATAGCACCCTGAAACTGGACGGAATCGATTTGTGGCCCGAGCTATCCGGATCCGCAGATGCTCCCCACGTTCCTCGAGAGATTCTGCACATCTTGGACGACGTTTGGCGCCTGGCTGCTCTCCAAATGGGACAGTGGAAGTATGTGAATGGCACCATTGCCGCCGGTCGATACGACTCGGTGCTCACCTACCGGGAACTGGACGACCTGGATCCCCGCGAGAATCGCTATGCGGTGACAGTGCGCAATTCCGCCACCTCAAGGGCCCTTTCTCGTTACGATTTGCGACGACTGACGCAACAACGGATTTCTATCACCCGTCGATTGGCTGCTGTGCGTTGTGGAGACCTCCAGAGGTCATGTAATCCTCTGTTAGAGGAGTGTTTGTACGACATATCAACGGATCCCTGTGAGCAGAACAATCTGGTTTACTCCGAGAGGCACTCCGATGTTTTGGCCGCCCTACGAAGACGTGTTCAAGAACTAAGAGCCAGTGCATCCCGCCCGGGAAATCGAGCCAGCATGCCGGAGGCAGATCCCACATTGCACACCTGCGCCTGGGAGTCCTTTGAAGTGCTGAAGCCAAAAATCGGTAAGTTCCTGTTAACGATCGGTACTCTAATACGATTCTAACCGAGTATTTTATAGTTCCTTTGGAATGCGACTACGAAGGCATACCTTGTTAATAAGCCAAAAATAGAGAAATTAGGTAAAAGAGCAAGAAATGATTGCCAGTCTGCAAGCAGACAATGATGGAAATACATTTCGTTTAAGTTTTTTAATATACTTGAAATAAATGAGAAATTAAAAAATTTAACATTCTTTAAAGCAACTGAAAATTGTAAGAACATACTTTAATAATAACGGTTGTGCTGTAATCCATTTAACATTGCGTTAAGGTTAAACAGTTCCGTAACATATGTTAGCTGTAACTCATATGGCAGCTCTGTTTCCTTATAATGTAAAATGTAAGCAAAATAACATTTTTGAATTTTATAATTTAAGTGCTTGGATAAAAATATAAGACTTTCGGCAAATGCTATCAACCTCGAAAAAAACAAATTATTCTAAAAATAATTTTGCTTACAAAAAGCGTAGTTTTCCACACTGGAATCTACAAAAACAGCTGATTTAAAATACCACACATCTATCAAAAAAGGGGGTTGATAAAGCCGGGTGACAGGAAAACGAACCAAAAATTCGGAGATTGCAAAGGACTCGTAATGGAGGAACGCGCTGTGCTTGCCAACATTGCGTCTATAATCACCAAGGATTTGCTTATTGACCAGCCGTCCGTGGACATCAATTCAGGCAGTTATCCACTGTTGTCCTTTAACGAGGACGACGATGAAGCTGAGATTTTCGCTTTGATGCAGCGGAAACGGGCGTTGTCATCCAGTCGGAAGCGCAGGATCTCCCAGGATCCGGAGGACCAAAAAGAGGACCTAAAGCTGCCCAAGCTGGAGTGGCACCACCCGGAACTCAACCTCCTGCACCGCTACACGGATGCCCAGTTCGAGTCCTGCCTCCACATGCGCAAACTTACATTCCTGGTAAATATGGACAGGTGTTCAGAATCTACAAGGAATGTCTGGAACCTTTATAATTTTCAACAACATTTATACGTTCGATTAAAATTATAATTTGTATAAAAAACCTAATCCTAAAATTACCACAAGCATGCAAATGCATAAAGTAAAAACATAAATAATAGGCACAATTTATTTATTTCAGAAAATACAGCAAACCCTTGAGAAAACTTTATGCGGAATCGCGTTGCCAGGCTATCCTGCTCCGCCGGCGCAGACCATGGTGTCCTTGGCCCTGTGGAAGCTGTCCACCGACGAGCACTTCGAGGAAATCGCCCGAAAGTTTCGACTTCCCTGGGCTCTTTGCCAGCAGGTAGTGCGGGCATTCTGGCACTGCATCTCCGATAATTACGAGAGCTTCATCAAGTGGCCAAACTCACTGGCGGCCCAGCGGAGCACCCTGCAGGGGTACCAGAAATTAGAGCACTTGCGCTGTTTTCGGGAACTGTTCGGCATCATAACGCTGAGGCGTCTGGACGTATTTCTGGAGTCGGAGCACGCTGATGTGCCGGTGGTTCTCCAGTTAATTTGCAATGCCGAGCGGAAGATCGTCGACTGCTACGTAGAGCTGGCCATGGAGTACAGCTTCGAGGACTCACCCATTGGCCAGACCTTGGCCCTGAATCCAAGGACCATGCCGGCGGGCAGCTATCTCATCGGGAATGAGGTGTTTCCTCTCAAATCCTACCTGATGCGACCCATTGAGGCCGAGTGCTTCCGCAAGGATGCGGTGTTCAATGAACTGCTACGTCCCGCCTTTCAGCTGGCGGAACAGGTACTGGACACCTTAGCCCGACGGTTCAATACCCTGTACGCCCTAGAGGCCCGAGATTTGAACGAGGTGCGCCTCATTGTGGAGAGCATCTGTGCGATGCACAACATATGCGAGGAGTACCTGGATGATGGACTGGAGGACCCTGGACATAGATCCTTTAGTTGGGGCGGGGTGGTGGCGGGTGTCAGGGGAAGCGAGAAGGACTCCAAGGGACTGCAGCGAAGGGTTGAGCTCCTTGATGAACTGGTGGCCATAGAGACAGGCGAATAAAGTAGTGTTTCGCATAAAATGAATATTGCTTTCTATTATTTAAGGGCGCTTTTGAACTATTTTTTATAGTATTAAAGTGTGGATTGTCATACAGCAAACAAATAATTTAAATTATTATCCAAAATATATAAAATATATATTTCAATTATATATCAGCTTTATATATTTATATATTTAAGTTAAGAAAAAAGTTTTCTCAAATTCAAATAATCTACATTATAGGTAAATTTAAAAAAAAAATTGGTTTTGTTTCATTAAAGATCTTAATTTGTTTTAAAACTTTTTTTTTACAATAGCTTAATTTTGATTATATGAGTATGATATTAATAATTTAAATAAGGGGTCATTTAAGGGTTAATATGCTGTTGCAGTTAACAGCGCTCTGTTATGTACAAGTTTTAACGATCTGGTAGCACAGCACTAGAATCAAAACAATTGCACGTGCGTTGTTTTCGAGAAAATGGATGAGCACGATATATTTAAATTGATTACGGCGGGCGTTCGCTTCACCAAGAAATCAAAGGTAAGTGTATTTGCTTAATAGCAATGCTCACAAGTTGAATAAAACGGTTGCAGAAGGAGCCTCCCCAAAAAGCAGCCCAACCGCAGCCGCGACTGGAAGTTTCTAAACATGAGAAGCCGGCAAAAAACGAAGAGTCAGATAAGGATGATGAAGACTCCACAGAATTCCGCCTCTTGGACGGGGCATTCAGCAATCAACCCAAACGCAAGAAGCCTAAGAAAGAGAAGACTCTGTCCCCCAAGGAATTAGAGCTTCAAAGGGCAGTCGATGAGGCGAACGAAACGCGGAAGCAGTACGGCATCAGTGTGCTGGGCAAGCATGTTCCCCCGCCAGTGGACAGTTTCGGTAGTCTGACTAAAGACTTTAAGATGCTGCCTCGCCTGCAGCAGAACCTACTGTCTCGCAACTTTGATCGCCCAACGCCGATTCAGATGCAGGCCTTGCCTGTGCTCCTCCAGCGACGGGCCCTAATGGCCTGTGCACCCACTGGATCCGGCAAAACACTGGCCTTCCTCACACCCATCATCAATGGCCTAAAGGTGCACAAGACCAGTGGACTGAGGGCTCTAGTCCTTGCTCCCACCCGCGAGTTGGCCCAGCAAATCTACCGCGAGTGTGCGGAGCTAACCCGCGAAACGGGCCTGCGCACCCACTTCATCAGCAAGGTGAGCGAGGCCAAGCAGAAGCATGGTGTCGAATGCAAGCAACGCTACGACATCCTTGTCTCCACGCCAAACCGCGTGAGGTTCCTCCTGCAGCAGGAGCCACCCTTGCTGGATTTGTCCCACGTCGAATGGTTTGTGCTGGACGAAGCAGATCGCCTGATGGAGGAAGGGCAAAACAACTTCAAAGAGCAGTTAGACGACATATATGCCGCGTGCTCGCATCCAACGAAATGCGTGGCCTTTTTTAGTGCGACGTACACTGTGCCAGTGGCAAAATGGGCATTACGTCACCTCAAAAACCTAGTGCGCATCACCATTGGAGTGCAAAATAGCGCCACGGAAACGGTTCAACAGGAGCTGCTGTTCGTCGGATCCGAGGGCGGTAAGCTGGTGGCCATGCGAGACCTTGTGCGCCAAGGACTCCAGCCCCCGGTGCTCGTTTTCGTTCAAAGCAAGGAGCGCGCCAAGCAACTGTTCGAGGAGCTGCTTTACGACGGCATCAACGTGGACGTTATCCATGCCGAAAGGAGTCAGCATCAGCGCGACAACTGTGTGAGAGCGTTTCGAGAGGGCAGCATTTGGGTGCTCATCTGTACGGAGCTCATGGGCCGCGGCATTGACTTTAAGGGTGTCAATCTGGTGATCAACTACGACTTTCCACCCACCACCATCTCGTACATTCATCGGATCGGCAGAACAGGACGAGCTGGACGTCCTGGTCGGGCAATTACGTTTTTCACACAAGAGGACACATCAAATTTAAGAAGGTAACTCCACGCTACAAAACGAGCTAGTAGCGCCCGATTTAAAAACTCTTTTTTATCCCTCAGCATCGCGCTTATAATTAAAAACTCTGGGGGATCCGTTCCGGAATATATGCTGCAAATGAAGAAGGTTCGAAAATCGGAGGCCAAGATGCGAGCCAAGAAACCTTTGGATCGCGAAGACATATCGACCAAGATACGACCGGAGACGAAAAGCAACGAGAAGCACAAATCCGCTAAACTGAAAAAAGTTGAAAGAACCGAAAAATTGTTTAAAAATCGGAACGGCAATGAAAAAGATTCAAAGTCAAAGCAGAAGAAGCTGAGCAAAATTAAAGCAGACCTCAAGCCAGTCGAAAAAAAGAAAGGAAACATGTCGAAAGCAAAAAGGAAAAATATTCCTACTTAATACGCGAAATTAAAGTATAGTGTATTAAAAAATGTATCTACTTTTTGACTTAACCGCTTTCATATTTTGTACGTTGTACTTAAAAATTTGTATCGAATTTCGATTCACACTGAATCATTAAGGTAGCGATTATGTTTCAAATCAGATATCTTACCGAAAAACGATTTGGAAAGCAGTTTAATATATTTATATATAAATTTGAGACTGGAACTACCTACTGGGTTCCGGGGTTCAATTACCTTAAGTCTGATATATGTTTTTTAGGCTACCATTATTTAATGAAATATGTTATTAAATGTAAAAAAGAAATGGCTATTACCTTGGTTAGTTTTTATTTAGGAATTTTTGCCGAATAGCTCTTGTATTTTCCAACACTACATGGTGTGCGTCTTTGGCTGAAAGTGTGGTATATTCCCGGTATATTTACCATATGTTTGGGTATTTATTGCATGGACTTGCATGTATTCTCTAGCTAGTGCGGTAAGGTCTCACGCAATTTCGACACGTCAGAATATTCTTGTGAATATTTGTTATTTGTGGAGATATTTGCACAGTTGTCGGCCTGCATTGGGCAAAAGTGGGAAGTACACGACAGACACACGTACTTGCAGCCATGGCGCAGAACGTGGCCCTGCTGGGATTGGCACTGCTTGCGATTTCCGCCTCTACTTTCGCCCTGCCCGTGACGCAAAACAAGAAGGCTAACAAGGAGACGGAGTCCTCTACTCCGGCCACCGCCGACGTGGAAACGGCCCTGGAGTACGAGCGCTACCTGCGGGAGGTGGTCGAGGCCCTTGAGGCGGATCCCGAGTTCCGTAAGAAGTTGGACAAAGCGCCCGAGGCCGACATTCGAGTGAGTAGGACGCAGACTTCCCGGAACTATGTATTTCACGTCTCGAAACGCAACTATAGTCATTTGTTGCTAAATTGACATTACCTTTGCAGTAATACACCGATTAGTAGCAGATTCGTTTACATTCGGAGCTTATCCTACCGAAATGCATTTACAAATAGTCAGATAAAGACATTTCTGTTACCATAATCGTCGGATTGCTCGCCTTTTACCTAAATGTAAGCAGTCCAGCGTATTTCCTTAGAACTGTAACTGTAACTGTAGAACTGCAGGCAGTTAAAAAATGTAAAATATATACTTATCGTATATACATTCAAATGGAATTTATAATTTAAGTGCGCTTCGCTTTAACTATATTTCTAATTAACATGTAAAGATGTAATTTAATAGCCTTAAGTCTCTTTATTAACTGGATATGAATGACACAAGCAGTTGCTTAATAATCAATTTTAATTTACAGAGTGGCAAGATCGCACAGGAGCTGGACTATGTAAACCACCATGTGCGGACCAAGCTGGACGAGATCAAGCGCCGCGAAGTGGAGCGTCTGCGAGAGCTGGCAAACCAAGCGTACGAGCTGTCCAACGACATTGACCGGAAGCACCTGAAGGTGTCTCAGCATCTGGACCACGACAACGAGCATACCTTCGAGATCGAGGATCTGCGAAAGCTCATTCAGAAGACATCCGACGATCTGGCCGAAGCGGACCGCAAGCGACGTGGCGAGTTTAAGGAGTATGAAATGCAGAAAGAGTTTGAGCGTGAGGCGCAGAAAAGGGAGATGGATGAGGAGTCGCGAAAGAAGTTTGAGGCCGAGATCAACGAGAAGGAGCAAAAGCACAAGGACCACGAGAAGCTGCACCACCCCGGAAACAAAGCCCAATTAGAGGATGTGTGGGAGAAACAGGACCACATGGACAAAAACGACTTTGACCCGAAGACCTTCTTCTCGATCCACGATGTCGACAGCAATGGCTACTGGGACGAAGCTGAGGTTAAGGCTCTGTTTGTTAAGGAACTGGATAAAGTGTATCAAAGTGATCTGCCCGAAGATGATATGAGGGAGCGGGCAGAAGAAATGGAGCGTATGCGCGAGCATTACTTCCAGGAAACGGACACGAACCATGACGGCTTGATCAGCGTGGAGGAGTTCATGATGCAGACTAACAAGGAAGAATTCCAAAAGGACCCTGAATGGGAGACCATCGACCGACAGCAACAGTATACGCACGAGGAGTATCTGGAGTACGAACGCCGGCGGCAGGAGGAAGTGCAGCGCCTGATTGCCCAAGGCCAGCTGCCACCGCACCCGAACATGCCACAGGGATACTACGTTGCTCCACCACCAGGAGGAGTGGCCTACCAACAGGCACCACCAGGCGCCCAACTGCACTACCAGCATCCTGACCAAGTACAAGCCCAGCAGCAACAGCAATACGCGCAGCAGCAACAGCAGTATGCCCAGCAATACCAGCAGCAGCAGTACGGAAACGGACAACAGCCGGTGCAGCTGCATCCCAACCAGGTTTACCAGCACGCAGGACAGATCCCCCAGCAACAGCAACCTGTTTACCAAAATCAGCCTGTGTATCAGCAACAGCAGCCAGTCTATCAGCAGCAACAGCCTGTGCAACAGCAACAGCCTGTGCAACAGCAGCAACAGCAACAGCCTGTGCAACAGCAGCAACAGCCTGTGCAACAGCAGCAACAGCCTGTGCAACAGCAGCAACAGCCTGTGCAACAGCAGCAACAACCAGTACAACAGCAGCAGCAACCAGTACAACAGCAGCAGCAACCTGTGCAACAGCAACAACAGCTCCACAATCAGAGTCCTCCGCCCGTGCAAAATCAACAGGTGCCGGTGCAGCAACAGCAGAAACAGCATCAAGAATCATCAAATCAGCAACACTAAGCATTCCCTTGCGAACGCATTTCTTTTGGGGCATGTAAGCAAAGCATTACACACTTCTGGTAACGAGAACACAATGTGATTGGACTGAAATAGCTCACTAAAGTCAATATCTCACTATAATTATGTGGAAAATTTACGATGAAGTAACTGATTGTCGTAATGACTACCGCATTGTCTTTTACATTCTACTTCATTCTTTTTGTACTCTTTTTTCTCTTATCCCGTAGCTCTGCATTTCCGTGATGTAATTCTCTAACGAATTTTGTGTACATATGAGTTAATACCTAAACATCAAATACAAAATGAATGCAAAGAAACGAAACCGTGCTGTGTTTTAAATAAAACGTTTATTGAGTCAGTCACAAATTAAACAAAGTTGCTTTTAGTTTATTGACAACACTGTTAGACATTCAAGGTATTTGGATAAAATTACTAAAAAAACTTGCATAAAAGCGGCAATATGGCTGACCACAAACCTCCGAACTGGATTACGAAGTTGTTGTTGCTTGTGTGGAAAGACTTCTTAATGCTCAAAGCCCGCAAACGCTACATGATCGTTCTTTTATTATTTTTTGCCATCTTCCCTTTACTTTGTATGTGTGTTCGGCTTTTTGCGACACTCAAAACCAGTAATCAAATAACGGAACCGAAACCAACTGCGCTGTGTCTTTCTAAATTTCCGTAAGTCTATCATGCATGTACTTCCCATTTATTTAAAGATACAACTTTATGTTGCTATTCCTATAGCTCATATATTTATTTCTCACCCAATACTAAATTGATCAAGTCAATTGTGGCAGAGCTTAAAGTAAATAATTCCAAAGGCTTTGAAAACAAGTACAAACTTAATAATGCGTTGGTTCAATTTTCGAAGAAATCCCAATCTGTGATTGGTATCGAATTTTCTGATAACTGGAATGAATGGCCTGATAAACTGTCTTTCACTCTTCGTTCTCCCCATAAACTTGAGTTTAATGTGAATATTATGTACGCAGCAGATGGAGAGTATCCATTGTATAAAACCGGGTTTTTAGCCATACAGCAGGCATTGAGCCAAGTTCATATCAAGCACAAGCTTAAGGAAGTCAATAAGACCCAGAAGGATCTCAACTTTCCACTAATCGAGGACCTTCCTTCCCCGCCCGTTTTTAAGGAAACGCTATTAAAAGCTTTGGCCCCTTTTGTTATTCAACTTGTTTTCCTTGCCGTGACTATGAATTTGACAAAGGTAACGGAATAATAGCTCTATTGTTCAGATTATCCAAAGTTTCTCATACTCTATGTGGCAGACCATCGTCGAGGAAAAGGAGCTCCAGCTTAAGGGGACACTGATGCAAATGGGTGTGGGCTCTTGTCTGCAGTGGGTGGCGTGGTACATCCACACCTTCATAATTGGCCTTATCGGATCATTGACAATAACATTGCTCTGGAAACTCGTCCTACCAGATTCTGAGATATCCTTTCTGCCCTTCACCCACTGGTCAATGCTACTGGTCGTTCTGCTAGTCGTATTTCACTGCGCCACCTGCTTTGGCTTCCTATTGAGCAGTTTATTCTCTACAACATATCGAATCCTTCTGATCACGTTCTTGGTTATGGTTGCAACCCAATTACCCGTTATGATCATCGAATCCGTCGATAATTCGGTGGGACTTAGTATTTTCAGCAGCCTTTTTTATTTTTCTGGATTGGTTTCGCTAATGAACATTATTGTCAGTTGGGAGAACTATGGTGAAGGTCTGCAGTGGAGTAATCTCTTCGAGATTCCATGGCCGGGAGAAGCGATCAGTGTTGGCTGTATCCTGCTGGTCATGCTATTGGTCAGCTTTCTTTCATTGCTTCTTTGTCTATATATCGAGCAAATCCGGCCTGGGACTTACGGGGTTCCTCGTCCCTGGCATTTCCCGTGCACCTACTGCTGCTCCACGGACAGTTTCGTGCCCTATAGGGCGCTTTTTAATAGATTGTTCGGCATATACAAGGCGGCTCCAGTTGAGGAACGTCCCGATCCCAAATTTATTGAGCCAGATCCCGTGGGCAAGATCGCCGGCGTTCAGATCAGAGGTCTCAGCAAGACCTTCGGCAAGGTGGATGTCGTGAAGAATGTTAGCTTCGAGATGTTCGAGGGACAGATCACGGTGCTAATGGGACACAATGGAGCGGGCAAGACCACACTGATCAGTATGGTGGCCGGATTCATTCCGCCAACTTCGGGGACGGCTGTCATAAATGGCTTTGACATTCGTCAGGAACGGAGGAAGGCGCAGAGCTGCATTGGTCTGTGCCAGCAGCACAATGCCCTCTTTAAGCACCTCAGCTCTTCCAATCACATTGAGTTATTCAGCCGGCTTCGAGGACTCCGGGGCGCAAAAGTCAAGGAGGAGGTGCAAAATTACCTGACGAAGCTTAATCTGGAGGACAAGAAGAGATCGGCAGCTCGGAATCTGTCCGGTGGAACCCAACGGCGTCTAAGTGTCGCCTGTTCTCTTTGCGGTGGAGTCAAGGTACAGTAGTCATGTAAACCCTTTTCAAACGAAAAAAAACCTATGCTAGTTTGTGACAATCTTTAACAAACACTTCTTTCGTCCTGAGCTTCCTTAAGCTTCAAACGCGTACAGCAGGTGCAATGTATTAAAAAGTATAATAAACACATACACATACATATATGGGTTAGGTTCTCATCTGCGACGAGCCCAGTACCGGATTGGATCCAGGCGCCCGGCGGGAGCTGTGGAGACTAATACTGGAGGCGAAGGAAGGATGTACCATACTCCTGACCACTCACCAGTTGGACGACGGAGAGGTCCTGGGTGATCGGATGGTCATCATCAGCGATGGGCAGCTACGATGCATTGGATCGCTGTCATTTCTCAAGAAACTGGTAGATGCCAGCTGCTTGCTTACCTGCGAAGCCAGGAAGCGATGTGACGTGGAGCAGCTGACTGCCCTGATTTCTCGCCATGTGGGTAATATCCAACCGTTCAGTATCATGGGCCGAGATATTTGCTACAAGCTGCCTCTGAGCAAGTCAAATTCCTTTTCCTCGCTCTTCCGCGACTTGGAGCGCCAAATGAATACTTTGGGTGTTCGGGGTTTCAGCATGAGCTCAGTGAGTCTGGAGGAGATTTTCATGAGCTTTGGGGCGGAGGACGCCGATACTCGCAAAACGGGAGGTGCTGACAAAAGAGATGACGATAATGATGATCAAGGTAATGGGGAAGATGAGGATCGGGATGAAAATGTGCGCAGCTGTGGAAAGCAATGGAGAGCAATGATGACCAAGAAGATTCTGGCACTGTATGACAGCAAGGTAATGTGACCGACCACATTTTAGTTAATTAAACTTTTATGTATCTTCTACTTTGTACAAAGGTTTTCTTTATATTTTTGATGTTGATTCCCATTGTTTACTATCTAACTATGCTGATATTGGCCAAGAACCATCAGGAGTTGGGCAGGCAGACCATGAACATCACCGAATACGGGAATGATAGGGCCACAATTTTGTTGTCAGTACCGGAAAAAAAGTCATATAAGGAAGAACGTCGTTTACAGTATATAGCGTCTTTGATCAAGGGAGAGTTCCAGTTTAAGGTAATATCCGAACCAGTTAAGGACTTCGTAAAGAATGCCTGGAAGTCGAGAGAGGGCACACGCGAGATCACCTTCATGCCAATGGCTATCGACACTGAGGATCGGCTGGGTCTTATAGGCTGGGTCGGACCCATGCACTACGTTCATGCGGCCCCCATGATTCTTAATCTTGTCTACAATGCCATGGCGCGCGAGCTCATTGGCCCAAAAATAAGCATAGAGGTTACTAGCGCTCCATTTATAGAGAAAAGTGAATTGAAGGGTTTCACTCCTGAAATGATAGCAGTCCCACTCTCTGTCAGTTTGTTTGTGGGGTGTGCCTTGATTATTTTCTCGAATGCTGTAATCCAAGAGCAATTATCGCACATGAAGATGCAGCAGGAGGTTTCTGGTTTGGGGATGATCACTTACTGGCTGAGTCACCTAACCTTCGACTTTGTGGTCTATTTTATTTTGGTGCTGGCCCTGCTGCTTCCCCTGTACAGATATGGGCCCTGGTACCTTATGCTGATCGTGCTTTTGGTCACCGGACTTGCGGGTCTGATGTTTACCTATTTCTTGATAGTTGCGTTTGCGGCCTCATTTCTAATCGTATCTTTAATAATATTTAGCAGTAAGATCAAATGTTTCAATTAAATATTCATTCCAATTTTAATTAAAACCTCTAACTTTCTATCAGGTGTTATACTAACGACATTGATTTTGGGTTTCGGAATGCTCGCGCTGAAGTATGAAATCGTATATGTATTAATATATGTTGCCAACTTGCATCCCATCGTAGCCTGCCATCAGAGCATTATAAAAGTTCTCGGCTACAATAACCAGTGCGGGTCCTACATTTCGGAAACAAATGAAACTTCTGACCAAGTGAATTGCATAAACCCAGTTTTATTCGTAGAACCACGATGTGTGTGCGAAAGTGAGTCTTGAAGAACGTAGTGCTAGTTCACAATAATTCAAATTATTTGTAACAGATCCCATGATCTGGCCTGAGATGCTGATTATGCTTTTGGAGGCCATCATAATATTTATGTTGATAATGTTTTTAGAGTACGGCAGCTGTATTTGGTACAGATGTATAGGGTGCTGCACAACCAGGTCAAAGAGCTCAATTGAGGATCCCAAAGTGTCTAGAGAGGCCGAGAAAATAAGAGCTATGGATGCTGATCAAATACGATCGCGGGCACTGGTCGTTGATGAGGTTTCAAAGAAGTATGGCTGCGGTCCCCTAGCAGTCAATAACATTTCCTTTGCTCTGAAACCGTGAGTATACTTATTTTCGTATAAATTAAAATTTCATTTTTGTTTTACGAACTGAAAGAAGTGCATATATTTCAGGAAACATTGCCTAGGACTTCTTGGGCCCAACGGCGCTGGAAAAACCAGCACGTTCAAAATGATAGTTGGCGAGCACGTGATCGATAAAGGAAACATATATATCGCAGGCTATAGCATGAAAATGAATCGGAATAAGGCGATGAAGGAAATCGGCTACTGCCCTCAATTTGACTCATTTTTCGAGTTTCTCACCGGGCGCCAACTTCTAAAATTGTTCCTTCTGTTAAAGGGCTGTTCGAGCAAACACTTGAATGAAAGATGTGAACAACTGAGCGATCAGTTCGGGTTCAGGAAGCACTTGGATAAAAGGGTAAGGGCACAAGGAACATGACTTTGGTTAATCAATGGTATAGATAAATTTGTTCATGGCCACCTCAGATTACTTACTACAGTGGAGGCACGAAACGCAAAATCAACGCTGCAGTTGCCTGTGGGGCAACCTCACTTATTTGTTTGGACGAGCCCAGTGCCGGCGTGGATCCCGCATCGCGACGACACGTTTGGATCATTATCAACGAGGTGGCTCAGCAGGGCAAGGCCGTCTTGCTTACCTCCCATAACATGGACGAGATAAACGCCCTTTGCTCGAAAAGCGTTGTCCTGGTGGACGGCAGCATATACGCCATGGGATCGAATCAGCACGTCAAAAACAAAATATGCAAGGGAATGGTGCTCAAGTTGGTTGTAAATGAAGAGCACGATAAGTAAGATTTAAACTTGATTAGCGAATTTGTATCTGTATACGATGCTTTCAGAATGGTGGCGATGCTCACTAGAATTGAGGAGGACATCAACAAGTCCTATCCCAAGGCAGAACTAAAGTAAGCATGATTCTTTTATCACATTATATATCACATTAATAAGTTTTTGTTTCTTTTTTAAATTTTTATATATTCTCGTACGGGATTTTCATACATTATTTTCTTCTAGAGAAAAGTACGAGTTTAGTGGCAGGCTAACATATATAATTCCCGAAGACACTAGTTGGTCGCAGATTTTTGAATTCGTCGAAGGCAATCGCAGGTCCTGGAAGCTGGCCGACTATTCCCTATCACAGCCATCTTTGGAAGACGTATTTGAAGAGATTGCTGAGGAGAGAAGAAAAAAGAAGTAGAAGCCTCAGTATACAATACATAGTTCTTCTCCAATTACAGACGAAGGGTCCACATATTAATTATTGGTAATTATAAGCAGGGTTGTCATTTATAGGCAAAATCTACTATATCTCACCCAAGGACAAGAATGTTTCGGCCAAGACTTGCACACAAAAATTGTTCACAGCTACTGCAAATGAAGTGAACAATAAGATACAAAGTTTTTGTAATGTTCGCATTTAATATAAGTTTGCATAGATTTATAGATAAGAAGGTATCATTAAAAAAAAAAAATGCTTAAGAGGGTTAAGCAGACTTGTAACAATTTCGGTCAGATAGATGCCTGGTAAATCAATAAAGGACTATAAAAATATTAACATGTTTGTTTACAGCATTAGTTGGGATATAAATAGTGCAAAGCAGTTTGATTTGGTTTGATTTTGTATTGAGATAAAGAAGTACAGGTATACGAGCACCAAACGAGGCTTTAATGCGATAAAGCGTGTATAAAAATACATATTTGCTTTAATGTGAGCTAGTCAGACTACTGTTTGTTTGACTTAACAGAACAGTTTTCTTCAAGTAAAGAAGTAAACACCAATTGTTGTAATTACCTATTTTGCGTTCGAATAACAAGTCTTGTATTTTTCCATACCGTCGACGAAAAAAGCAAGAGTATTGGTGCGAGTAGGGCTATAAATTGCCTGGCAACGCCTTCAAACGGCACACAAATCTCAACGTACCAGACGTCCAACCTCATTCAAAATGAGGCTACTACTTTCTACGACTTTTGCAGTGATGGCCTTTTGCTGCCTGTCTTTTGTTGAGTGCTCCTTGTCGGACGACACAGGAACCACTACTGAGAAGGGCACTGGAACTGGAACTGGAACTGGGACTGGGACTGGTACCGGCACCGGAACAACCACCACAACGACAACTGTTGATCCGACAACAACCACTACCACCACCACGGATGCGCCCGAGCACCACCGGAGAATACATCGGCGGAGAAGGCGCATCCTCAGGAGAATTCGACGCAGGCGTCTAGAAGCCGAGCGAAGACGCCAAAGGGGCTAGTCTGTGAAAAGTTTACAATATATTTCTGAAGGTCTGCAGACATGTTCGTCTCGTTTCGCTGTTGTTCCATAAACAGCCAGCATCTTGTTCCGAAATAAATTTAAAGTTTTTTAAAAACAAACTTCAAAAATTTTCGATTACGCTGCGAACCCATGTGTGCATTGGACAGAAAGATATGTAAAGTAATTCCTTATTTAACATGTCTTTTAGGTCGATCGATTAAATTACCTATAACACGAATAGGTATATTGAAAAATATAGTAATACGAATCGGCTGTTTTTAATTTCACCTCAGCATAAGTACGTATTAAACAGAATTTTATTGAATAAAATATTATTGAATGCTTTCTATTTAAGTCATAAGCATCTGTTTAGCATAGTTTGGTGCTCTGAAGAAGTAGCAAGGACGAAAAGAAAGCGCTCAATGTGAGTGTGTCGATAAATTAGGATATAAAGTTATTGCTCAGATCCTTGGTGTCTGCAGTTAGATTTCGACGAAAGGTGGAAGTAGGGCGCCTTTCGCGATACTTATTCTGTGTCCGTACCATCTGCCACGGATGACCAGCGGAGGTGTCCAGAGCAAGCCGATGGTGGAGGCTTCCACCTCATGGTTAACCAGCACGAAGGAGTCCATCATGCCAGAACAAAAGCTGCGCAATGAAGACATATGTACGTTGCAGAGACCTTAACCCAAAAGGACTGACAATATTCACCAGGCCCGTCGGCTCTTACTTGACGATGACCCATTACAAAGTCAACACGGTGCTATAAAGGTACACATTGAGGACGCGCAGCTGCTTTCACTTATGGTGCAGGATGAGGAGGGCCCTTTCGGCGAATTCCGGTATTTTCAAGTGGCAATCCGTTTCCCAAAGGAGTCCTGTCTCAAATCGATTCTGCCACGGTATTCCAATCTCTTGCAAAGGAATTCACCTGGGCTATAGCTCAGTCTCTAGGCCTGACAGCTAGCTCCAAGTGAGGACATTCAGCTGGACTATCCGTACATTATATGAAACATTTACGGCATGAAGTACACCTTTATCTCCATCTCCTAACCAATTTGCTACTGAGACTTGACATCCAATCTTTGTGTGTGTGTAAATGCCTAAGGTGCAAGTAATATAGTAATTGGTAATTTAATGATCACTTTTTGCTTTATTTCTCCAAATACCAATCAATTGCCAATTACTCTTCATCTCTGAAGAAAACGAACATCATCTACTATCTTTTTTTAATTAATATATTTTACCTTTTTTGTAACTTTAAATCAATTTTAAGAGTTAAGTTTTCCTTATTTGTTATGAACAACTGTTCTGTTTGGTTGTCAGCGAATTTCAGAGCCACCTCATTCCTTATAGTTGGCTTCACGTTTATTTCAATTCATTGATTAGGCAAATGCGTTCAATTTTCGATTGGCTCTTGATCAATGAAGCGTTAAATATAGTTACATAATATATCTTTTGTGGCGCCCCATCATCAATATTGGAAAGTGCACTTGCAAGCTCAAAAATAACAAGAAAAACAATTGAAATGCACAATAAAGTGTGCAACGTGAGAACGGTTTACTGAAGGGAGTGGCAGGTTGATGGGAGAAAAAAAAAATCGGAAAGGTCGGAAGGGAAAAGGTTATCCTGAGAGCCAACAGCGAAAAGCAAATGTTTCACTAAGACTCACCAAGAAAAAGTAGCAGGCCCTACAAATACTCTAAATGGCGGAAGGGTATATGGCAAAAAGTTGAACAACAGCCTATTATTTTCGGACTCAAATTAATATTGGTTTTGCAACTCATACTCAATACGACATATCGTTTTTATGTTCAATTGCCACTTATTGATATTGATATTATTAATATTATATAATATCAGCCAAAAACATAACCTAGTGCTAAAATCTTCCTTGTCCTTCTATATCTTGAATAGGGTATAGCCACGTGGGTCCATTTGTAAGTCCTCTGCGCTGGTAGATATTTGCGCTTTTCTCTGGCTTTTTGCCCTTCCATGTCTCTGGCTTCGACTCCATTCTCTATTATTGTTTTCTTTATTTGAATTGCAGTACGTGTTTGCACCTAGGGCACTTTGTGTTCCTGCCACTGCTGTTTACATTTTGGATGCTGTCGGAGCAGCTGCGTCCAAAGGGTTGAGCTCCGCATCCGTACATTTCGCAGCTTCGCCGGCAACTTCCCATTTCATGGGCGAGGGGCTCGAGGGGAAGTGATTCTGGAGTGCCGCCCCCTCAATCAGGCGTCATTTTCATTAAAATAATGTTACAATTCTGCCCCAAAATGGGTCGAGTTCCGGTTTTGGGGTCCTTACTCGACACAGGACAGAATCGACTGCCATCTGCGGTTAACCGCATAGCGATGCCCATCATCGGAAGGCTGCACATATGCCATCATGTCCTGCGGCTACGCGTGTCCTTCGCTCCACCTTTCATGTCTCCCTCGCCACATTTGTAACTTGCCGTATATACTCCTATAACACCCTGACCCCTGGACTATGTGTGTGCTTACGAGTGCGTATAATTGAGTTAGTGTGATTTCTATAATCAGCATTCGCACTATACCAAACCATTCTGAAGTATCTCTGTTCTGGGCACAGGTAATCTCTGGGGGGAAACACAGTTTTAAATTATATTATAAATTCTATAATTTGTTCTTGAAGCCCAATTTCAAAGACTAAACTAGTTATGCAATCGATTTTAAAATTTAAATACTTTAACAACTGGAAATGTACATAGTTGTCTGTATGACATCAAAATGTAAACGAAGTCTTGTGCCAATGGCGAAAGCATTTGAAAAGTGTATGAATGGTTGATGGTATTTTATCAGTCTATCCGTGGCCCCTCCATTTGATATTTGTGAATAGCGATCCATTCAAGCGTTCACAGGGCACTGAATAATTTATTTTGGTGGAGTGATGTTTGGATGCAAAGAGTTCATAGGTGAGGATTCCGGGTACATAGCATAGCCTTCGGCATTTCACCGTGCTGGGACATTGTAGCCCCGAGTGGATCACGTGGCTTATTAAATAGATTACTGTTTTGTGCCCCCGATTCTGAAATGCACATCGGGCTTGACAAACATTGGACGAAGACTAAGGCAGAAACAATTTCATATTTCATAATTTGACATGTCGAAAAAATAAAAGAAAATATATTTTATATCCGGTGTTCAACACGATTAAAAAATGTTTCAACTGACACATATCCTGTTTCAATATTTTGTTTATACATTTTATCAGTAAGAAATCTTTCCCAAAAGGAGCTAGTGAAATACTTCTTATCTCTCAGTGTATGCACTACATGCGGGACTATTGATTATTGATGGCGTCACATTGTGAGCAAGAATCGCATGCATGACGAATTTTTGACGGTCCGCTGCGGTTTTTTGTCATTTTTGACTTCGCTGAACCCTCAAAGGCATAAATATGTACATACATATGTAAATCATCGGGTCAAAGATAGATGAAAATGAGAAGGTTAAGAATTTCATTAAAATTTGTACGGAAGGGTAAAATAGAGAGTGTGACTTAAATGGTTCTGGCTTTCAAAACATACAGATTTAAATCAGATTGGCAATAATTGCAATTAGGCAATAATAACCGATTAAAAAAACTTTGTGGCGTCCATAAGTGAGAAATACCAGTATATATTATCTCCTCCTTTGGCGCATCATAGAAAAATTGCAGTGACCGGATCATTTTATCAATATTTCTGTATTGACAGCGGAGAGCAATTGATGTCAGTGACAAAAGGGAAATACCATCAAGCAAGTCAAGCTGCCATCGAGGCTTGTCCATTGCTCTCTTCCCCCTGGTTTTCTTCATTTTTCCACTGTCCCTTTGTTATTTCTTAAACTGACAAAAACTGTTGAGTCTCTTGGTGTTTCAGAAGGCAAAATTGTTTTATTGTACCGAAATAAATACATGGCTTGATGTAAATAATGCTGATTCTGAAATAAAATATTGTAAGGGTTACTGGCCTGAGTACTTCCAAAATTATATTTTGGTAATAAAACGATTAACGATTATAATTATATAAAGCCTTCTATTTTTTATGTTGGTAACAATAGTTTGATATGTTTTTTGCTGTGCACTCCTCGCCTTGTTATTGCACTGTGATTCCTTGTTGCTGTTTGCGGGGGATTATTGAATGCGAATGACCTGACCCAGTGGCTTCTCCTTCAACATCCTCCAACGCCATTGATGCTGCTGTCCTGCGGATGTCCACTTTCGCCTCGAATCGCTTTTTGTGTTTACTCGCATTTCCTGCACATTTCCGGCTCAATGGGAATGTGGCAAACTGTTCCCCGATGTTCGCAGAAGCATGAGAAATTGTGGCCATGATTGGTAAAATACCTTGGGTTCTCAACGGTATTCCTGCGACGGGCTTAATTTAGATTGAGGTGCAATTGGTTTCGTTTCTGCTGGGATATTTTGTGTTAATTTTGATGTCACAGATCGCAAGGGTTCTTAGTCCTTCTGGTCTAAGTTAATTTAAGAACTAGCTTTTAATTGGTTGTTCATACCTGTTTACATTCTTACCTTTAACTAAAATACTGTCATGCAAACGCGTTAAATTTCATGGTAATTCTATAAATTATGGCCAAGTCCGTCTGTCCGTTTGTCTGTCCGTCCGAATGAGCGTCAATATCTTAGGAACCACGGGACATTTATATCTATATACCAAAAATAATTTTGAATGTTAAGTGAGTCGAGATAAGTCGACTATACTGCAGAGGTATGTATATAATCATCGAATTTCAGTAGCTAGCTCTCGTTCTTTATAATATAATTAATTATTGACTTAATAAATTTATTGCAAGGACATTAAAACCTGCACAAAAATCCTATAGAATGCGAGTCATGTGTCCCCTTACTTTCTGTACCTGTTACTTTTTCCTTTAGCAGGTGCAACTGCGCGCGACAATGTTTGCAGCATATTTTATGTGTCTTTCCATCGGTTGGTTGAGTTGACTCTTTCTCTGCCATCTCCCATCACCCATACGCCACGTTACTGCTTCACCTTGAAGGTTGTTACATTTGTCATGGCTTTGGACTGCTGAGATTGAATATGGAATTTCAGAATGGTTCGGAGTGGAAAGGAAGTGCTATATGGGATAATGTCATCTGTTTAGCTGAGCATTGGATGCATTTGGAGTACCCGTAAGAAATACTTGAATTCACGAGATTGATGGCATACCACTTTGTCACCGAGGGTAACAAGTATAAAGGGCTTTTGGTGTTTGATTATCCATCAGCAGTTTCTAACTATATATTTTAGATGATAAGTACACGACTTAAGCTACGTTGTAAAATTGCATTTATTCTACTTACTCCTTAATTGAGTGTACAGTGAACTGCACTGCGAAATAAATGCATTACCTGAATGGTATTTGAATTGAAGTTCAGCAATAGACAATTAATTTACGTTCGAGTAACCTTCAACGAAATAAATGTTTATCCAATGCACAATTAGTTTACTTTTACCCCTGTGATTCAAAAACCAGCAACGATAAATAGCACCCTCCGGAAAGCAATGTATGTTAATCACTTTAAGCGAAACAAAGTTTGTATTATGGCCACAAGAGCCCCTGGTCCACATTCTTTGCCTTGGCTCGGTGCTAAATTAATGAAATTAAGCTAAGAAAATTCACAAACACGTTTTGAGGAGGAAGAAGCCAGGCGGCATACCCGCGATTTTTAATTGCATTTTAATGACTTTATTCCGCTGAAATAGGCCAGAACACAGAGAGCCATTAAACTGATTAATCTCAGCCATTGACACCTCGAGGCTGTAATTAAAGTGGCCCAAGTCGAAAGGATTCCATCATAACTCGACAGCCAACGACATAAGCCGGGAAAAAATGCAACTTTCTATCGAGCAGCCAGCAGCTGTCAGTATCAGGCGGAAATCGGGGTTCTCTACTATATAGACTGAACAGAATCAGAACGAGAAACGAGAACGAGAATGGGAATGAGAACATTGCCATGTGGCATGTGGCAGCGACACTGGCATGGACAAAAAGTAAGTCCGACAATTGGCAGTTTCGCAAAATAACTTTGTTGCCGCTGCCAGTGGCCCAAAATAGCCGACACAGCATATATAACTAATACTCCCAGTTGGCAGCTGACCACAGACCAGCCATCCGACCAAACATCCAACCGCCCAGCCACCCAATCCATTCCCCGAACCAAACCGATGGACAATAAAACAAATCGAATAGAACTTCATTTTCTCCAACAATTTTTTGCTCGCTTTTATTCTTTTTTTTTTTTTATTTTTTTTGGCGATTGGGTATTGGGCGACGTGTTCGGTTTTGTGTTGTCGCTGGCTTTGTGAAAATGGTCGTAAAATGCGGAGCAAAATCAGTGTTTAATTAAGTTATAAAAATGTTTTGGTCATTTAAGCACGGAACCAAGAGAAAACTCTCTCTATCGTAACATAATGAGGGCAAATAAAGCGGAAATATTTTGTGATTAGATATTATAAAACATAGAATTTAGGGGTAACTTTTCTTAATAATTTACGATCTAAAATTTGTTCTACCAATTTGAAGTTATTTTACTCTAGCCGTAGTATTATTGTTTTAGATAGAAACATTATATGGGCTTCACTTAGTTTAAATCTGTTCCATTCCGTTGTCATTGCAGGCTGCAGCCTGGAAACACACTTTCACGTTGAAATTATTCAGAAAAAGAACTGCATACTTGCAGGCGGTACTCAAAAATTGCTTACCACCAAAGCAGCCATTCGCTTTCCTCTTTCCATCTTGGTATTTTATTATTATGGAAAGGAATATTTATGAGCATTTATGCATACCCTGGCCTTTGACTGTGTTTTTTTTTATGAGGTATGCTCAAGTATGCCAACGTTGGAGAACACATTTTTGGTCGATATTTGATTTTCTAAAATACAAATATTGATTGAAAAACGTAAGTAAGTGAAAACTAAATTATAGCATAGTCCCTTTTCCCAGGAGAAACTATCTGTAAATATCCTACAAAAATCGATATATTTTTTAAGGAACATACAAAATAAATTGAAATAGGGTAATTAGTTGGCCGTCACTTTCGGCGCACGTGTGTCTATGTACGTACATGTATGCAAGTCGTATGAGCTGCTGCAGCTTAGTTATTCTGCAACTTCTTCATCCGTTTCCTTATGCGAATGTGCATGCTTAAGCTGCTTTTCCACGCACACATGCTCGAGCACATAGGAAAAGCGAGGAAAGCGGAGAGAAAAGCGGGGAAAAACAACACATTGAGCTGAGCTTAACGGCTGGCGCATAAGTTTCAAAGTCAGCATGGAAGGTCCGATTCTCAGTTCGACTGTCTTGCAACTTTTGCAGCGTCGTCGTCTTCTGCTTCGAAATGCTCATACACATGGGAAATGGATTGCTAGAAACCAAATGTCATTCAAAATATTTCTTAAATTAAAATTTTAAAATAATTTTTTTACATCAAGAATATTGAAGGGGCCTGCGAATGGAATTTTTAATTTCTAATTGTGAAATGCCCCTTTCAAACGTTACAATTTCTGGTTGTGTAGGAAAAGTGGTTCGTAATGGGAACCCAGGACGACGAGACTGGGTAAAATTTATCTGGGCACGTCGTCTGTGTATTTCAAATGCAATCCATTGTACTCATCTGGCTGTGGGTGTGTGTGTGTGTGTGTCGTGCTTTATGTCCAGTGTGTTGTGTTTGTGTTACCAAAATCCCCACTATTTGTGAGTGTGAGGGCCTGAGAAATTCGCATCTAGGGGCGCTGCGTTTGCACTTTGGGAACTCTTTTAAACTCTTTCAAACGCCTCTCGCAAACGCATGCTATGCTGCAATTTCAACAAGGCCATTGGCCTGACTCTCAGGTCATAAATCTTTATACCCCTTCAGTTCACATAGTTATTAATGTGGCCATCCAATACTTAATTATTTAAAATATTTGCTAAACGTAACATTAAGCTAAAAATAACGATGAAAGAATTATAGATGTAGCCATCTTCCTATTCGGTTTCGATATAAATTTAATTTTGCCCCAAGCTGCAATTCATCAAGGATCCCATGTAAATGAGCCACAAACTCATTTGGCCCAAATGACAACGCGAAACACGTAATTCCAACGAGCATGTGAAGTGTTTGATTGAGAGATTCGCCAAGATGGTAATCGAATTTCAATGAAATTATACTGCGGCAACCAATTATGATGATAATGGTGATTATGATGTTGTGCGGTCACGTCTGGGGATTGAAAGGGTTTAGGGTGCGTGCTCATCTTCGCCGCCTTGGTCAGGAGTCGAGGATAAGGTGTGGTGCGGCTAATTGGTTTGCTGTTTGAAAATTAATTCAATGCTAATTATTGGCTAACATGCACACAATAAACGCAATTACAATTACGCAACTGCAGCGCCAACAACTACAAAGACTGCAATTAGGTTTGTATAATGCATATTTGCATTTTGTGCTACATCACTGTCATAAACAATGCTCCCAAATTTTTGTTTGTTGTTTGCTATTTTTTGTGGACTTGATTTTTGCTATTTTTGGCTTAATTAATCTGTCAACACTTGAAGGTGGTGTGAACATGAGTGCATTCCGCTCATTTAGCTGCGTCAACAAAATTCCATGATTTCGACAAATGCGATTTGCATAAACTGCATTTATTCAAGGGTGACCGAGATTAAACGCCTTAATTTTATTTGTTTTTAATTTAGAAATATTGCTAGGAGTTGGTTTAGTTTATGCCGTTTTTCTGTAACTGTTTATGTTTTTTTTAGCATTTTTAAATATTTAAATAAAATTGAGTTTCTCTATTAGAAAAAAAAATACTTTAAGTTACATTTTTTAATTTTCTCTAATATTTTGATATTAAAGGTACGATTTTTGAAGAACAATAAAATATACCCATTTGGAGCGAAGAAAAGCCTAAGATGGTTAACATCTGGAATGCCCCACAGCTACCGAGTGCAATGAAGCTAATAAACATCAAAGTTTATGCAACAATTCTTTTGAGTTCCACCTGTCAAGCACACAAGACCACTCACAGGAATCGCACACACATGCACAAGCACCGTGTACATACGAGTATGTATGCACACAGACTCGAATGCATAACTTTTGGTTTTCGGTTTGACATTTTGTGGTTAGATTTTAATATGTGGTAAAGTGAATGAGAAGTTACGCCGGACCCGGAACAGCAAGATGGCTAAATGCATTATGCCGCTGCTGCTGCCGCTGCTGGTTGCCACAGTGGAAACTTTGGCCGGAGAGCCCCAACCAAAACCACCTCCCCTCAAGGATCCCCCTACGAAGCACTATCATGGCAGATGCTCTCGTTGGCACTTGTCTGTGCGTGTGTGTCTGTGTGTGTGGGCCAAATTAGCATGCTTGCCACCAGAAATTCGGGTGCGTGTGTGTTGTTTGTGTTGCATGCTTCACTGTCTCCACTGTCTGGTATCGTTTGTTGTTAGTCTTTGAAAACGTGATGCCTTGCGCTGAGAGAAGAGTATTTCAATTCTAATTTTTATTTCTTATTTTTAGTACTTGAGTACTAACGATGTGCTGTTTGTTATCGGGTGGATTATGAATGGAAGGAACTCTTTTATATTCCGTATATTTTTTCTTGTGTAATAATATCTTTTTTATTTGGGCTGTAAATATTCTGATACTATTGTTTACAAATTCTAATGTTTCTAAACGAATGCGATATGAAACCGAAATGAATAATTATTGTATAATTTGTTTTCAAAATAAAAATTTACCGTGCATTCAAGACGAGGCTTAGGCTGTCAGCGAGCTGCAGCTTAAAGCCTTCAAACGAAGCCAGTCCGACCACATGGCGGATGCGTGACATTGCATAACTCACTTTGGTGAAGGGGGTTGAGTTGGTGAGTTACAAGTTGGGGGAGCATCAGCAGCCCCCAGGCCTTGGAGCTGAAACTTTGTCTTGAGAGTTGAAGTTGACGTTGGCAGCGTTCCTGAAGCCCCAAATCCCCATTACCTTGCCGTGTGCCTTGTGCCTTGTGCAACAAGCAAATGCATTGCAACTTTATTAAAAAGTCGTAAAAGTTATAAACACTACTAAAAGCAATGGGTAATAAGTTATTGTTTTTGTTAATAATACCGCTGTTATGGTTGTTCTTACCGCTGTTCCTTTCTGCCAGGCACAAGGTAAAAACTTTTCCGCTGTTGACAATGTGCAATGTCGAAATACGGCAAATGCAAATGCAAATGCAAATGCAAATGCGAGTGCGAAAAACGAAGAAAAGTCTGCTGTGTAATTTGATAAGTGCGATACGCGGCAAGAAACTTTATTGTTCTCTGTTTTCTACCGACTTTTCCGGCAATGATTTTCCTCCAGGCGCGTTTACCAACAGCACTATGATTGAGGTACAGTTGCGTTTCCATTGCATTGACTTCGGTAGCGGAAACGGAACTTGTCCTCCCTGCTTTGTCGGAAATGCATATACAAAAATTAGGAAGCTAAAAGGACAGGGGAATTATCAAGGAATTATATGTTCTGTAGTTGTTATCAGGAACTAATATATCGAAGTTTAAAGGAACATGTTCGCAAAAGGTAAATGAAATGTATTTTGTATAATCCTTAAATTGTTGATCCAATAGTACATAAATTAAACTAGCCGAGTAGCCGCACTTTCCGCTACAACTAAATCTCCTTATTTTTAGGAGTGCACTCAACTTGCTCGCCTCCTTTGTGGGCATTGTGACTCGTGTTTGGCTCCTTTGAAATGAAAATGTCATTGTTAACCTGCTGGTCAAACGTTTGCTGCGACTCCGGTTGCGATTCCCCGTCCGGATTGTGCGGCTGGTCAGCTGCTGTTGGCATAACAATGGACCGATGTTTATGATATGTAAGCATCTTCATTACAGGTTTCCGGCTGCTGGGGCCACAAATCATTGCTTTCAACAGCAGCTATTAGGGCATTCTTGAAAGTTTGCCCAGGCTGCTGCCGTTTGTTGCAACTTGCAAGTAATAATTGCACTCGCGGTTAAGCACACACTCGTACACGAGATGGAGATGAGTTGCGTTGCAGGCACCTCCAGTTCCAGCACACTCTGAGAAAATTAACAAGTAAAATATTGCCAGGAAATTATTTTAATAAATTAACATGTGCTTTAATTAATTCCAAAATTATTGTTATTTTGGTTTAAGCAGTATATAGTTGTACTCATAACCTTATTTATTTCACCCATTTTAAATCTAAGTCCAATAAATACTCATCAGGATTATTGGCTTAAGTGCAGTGGAACTTTCGGGTTTAGTTTTAAGTGCAACTGCCACAGCAAGATGCACCGCGCTTGAGGCGTCTGGGCTGGCAAAAAGAACCGCATAGGGGGCGTAACCGTGGGCGCTGGGCGTGGCAAGGGAGGGGCAGCAAGCGCTTAGTAAAAGGAGCAGCAGCAGCTGTAATAAGACAGCTAGTCTGCCCCGGCTCTGTCTCGTTAACTTTTGCTCATTTGTGCCCCAAAATGCTGCATCAGACATCTGCAGTGGGGGCGGTGGTGAGTTCGAGGACGAGGTGTTGAAGCTTAGCTGCTCAACCTGACATATTACCGCTCGCCGCTTAGGGCAGCCAGAACTGGCTGCACATCTATCAGTTTATCGGACAGATATGGAAGTGTTGCAAGTTGCAACTGCCATTTTCACTTTGCTGCAAAACTTTAGCAATTAAAAACTTTCCCGTGGCCACACAAGCCAATAGCTCCGATAATCGCAATTAAGCATTGCTTAAACACAAAAGGGCTTTTAATGAGCATTAAGATAATGTCGCACACGATATCAATATGTATTTTTATGGGCTATATTCCATTCCGCATATATGTATGTATACCGATGACCGACGTGCAGCAATTGACTTGTTAACTGTCACCGATAATCGCCTTGATGTAGCGAAAAAAAACTTCCAACGAAGGGTTGCTCTTAATAAGGTTTTTCACTTGACTCTTTAATTTAGAATCAATTTATAGTAAGATTTCTTTCTGGGCAATATATTTTTGACAAAACATAACCGAAACGTATTAATTCGAAAAATGTGTGAAAGTATCTACAGTTCGGGCAAAAATAATGACAGAGTGAAACACCTTCCTATAATGCAAAATCAATGGATGTGATACATATCAATTTCGCATGTGTGCATGTATCGCACACAGACACGCACCCATACAAGCGCAAGTTGACAGGATACACACACAGTGCCACCGCAAGTGGCAAAATGACACTCAACGAGCGTGTAAGTGCATGTCAATCGTGTTTGCCAGGCGTCAATAAAAAGTAATTTCATCTCGCATTAAAAACCAGCGGAAGGCAGCGAAACACGACTGCAGGTGAAGTACTTAAAGCGGGCACTTTAAAGCAGCCGTAAAAAGAACGTTAATTATGCAATTGCAATTATCGCCAGGTTTATGGTTATTGCGCAGGATACTCGCATACGATTTTACCCGGAAAGTTGCACATGGCGAGCATGGCAAGAGATATCCGAAATAAGTATTTTCAAATTAACTATGTATTGGCTGCAGGAAGTGCTCAAACACCAACAGAAAACAAGAGCACAGATACACGCGTACAGCTGAAATGAAACGACCCCAGGTCATCTGGACATTCGCAGTGCAACAAAGGATCCAATAATCTGTGAATTTGTCAATGCTTTTACAGTACATCGTTCCTGATTGAAGGTTTCCCAGAATTTTTTTATTTTTAGCTGCTCAAATATACCGAACCAAATATGAGCAGTTGCCCCTTTTTTCTAATATAACGAATATGCTGGTTTTCGGTGCAATAAAAGGCAAGATATGGATAATAAAAGAACTTCGTTTTAGGAAATTTATATTCTATAAATTTATTACCCCTCTAACTTTAAATTCATTGAATATTCCATTAAATATTCGAATTGCTGCATATAATTACTGGTGGAATTTAAAATGTTAATTTAATGGATGAATCCCATTTTAAATCTCCATCTTCACCACTTTCCGTATGTCAGTTAAAATCTATTCGACCGGAATTTCTTTCCAACTTGTTAATTAAATGCTGCCTTCTTTGCGTGATATCTTTTACCCCAAGGCAAAGTCCTTGCCAATTTTCTAGAATGAGAATAAAAAGCATCCACTGCGTTTGGGCCGTTAATGTTGTTTGTGGACCACAAAACTCACTTGGCAACATGTGCTTCAGTCTAAGACACCGACAAAAATATATACGCTTTTGAAAACGTTGAACAACCATTGCTTTGCAAGGTTTAACTGAAAATAAGTTTTTATTAGACATTAAAAACATAACCATTTATAAAGAAACAATATGCGGTTTACATAATTAATGGTTAAATGACCAATTGTTTTGAACAGTGTACCTATTGCGTATGCAAGGAGCCAAGTGCTTGTGTGTGCAAGGCATCAAGGCAGCGAGGCATCATTTCATTGGCTCTTCCACGGCGACCCAGACTTTTCCTCCTGCCTCAATCAATTTCAATTTATCAATTTTTACAATCAACTGATTTTATCATTTTTATGGCGCATTTCAAGACCACGCACGGGCCAAGAAAAAGAAAAAGAGGGCAAGGCAGTGCCGTTGGGCAGGAATACAGGAATATAGGAATAAAAAGGACATGCGATGGAGGAAATTTGACTGCCAGCAACAGCAGAAAATGCAGAGGGAAATGCTGGCTTTGCCAGCGAAACATGTCAATAAAATCAACAAATGTCGCTGCCGGTTTATTGGTATCTTTCTTGGCCCGGCTGTCTGTCCTTGCCACCAACTTCCTGTTTCCTGCCCGGACTTTTCTCCGCATGTAAATAAGCATTTTCCAGGGTTTCCTCGATTGTTATTTCAACTGGCGACCGGAAAGGGAGGTCGTCTTGGCCTTTTGGCTGGATGCCATGACTGCTGACTCTATCCCTCAATAATCTACAGGTAAGTCGCTTAAGATCTTGGCAACGTCTTATTACAAATTATCATTTCACCGAGGCTACTTACCTTCCTAATAGTACCGAAGATATGTACTTGGTATTGAAATCAAATACGGCCTTATTAACAAGCAATTATCGTCCTTTTTTGGTTTAGAGCGGTAATATAATAAGTTGATTTGGTTTTTTCTAATGAATGTGTCGTTAAACTGTATTCATTTTGTACTGCTGCTAAAACCAGAAAAGTGTATTTCAGGAAGTAGACCAATCAATTCTATCTCTTCTATAGGATATTATAAGAATATTTGAGTAAAAGTAAGTTCAAGTTTAAGTTTAACAATTAACTAACAGAAAGCTTATTCTAATTGTTGGTGTTCTATTAATAATGTTTTGCATGACCAAAGAGTATTAGAGAGGCGTAAGTGCAAGGCCCGAAAATTGTAATTTTCCCTAATTTGTTTCTTGTTTCCCAGTTGATATTGATTACCAGGGCTGAAAACTTCGGCATTGGCCATAATTAACGGATAATTTGTGGCCCGGCCAACGGCGTCACATGGCCAAGCTCATTTCGCTGGCATTCAAAGGAAGTGGTGGGCGAGGTGCGGACTTGCCTCTCAAAAACTCACTAATTAAAGTCAACACTCGTGACTATGACCTCATTACGGGCAAATCTGTGGGGAGAAGCGGGAAAATTTGGGTGGCCCAGGCTGCTGGTCACCTGGTGATTGTCTTCAAGTTGCCTTTGACTCGCCGTACACCCGATACTTTTTTCAAGTTCATTAGGGTAATGAAGCAGCCACAGGCCCATCCAGAGTCCTAGACCGGAGTCCTGGGCCGTGGTAAAGGAGCAAAGGAGCAAAGTGGAGGGGGCGAAGGGAAAGGAGCCGGAATAAAGTGGCGTGCGCTTTACTTTATGGGGCTCATAACCACGTATATATTGTAGGTGTAGTCGGTGCTCCAGTTGTTGGCTCTTTGCATAATGAACGGACATAAACATGGCCCAGCCAACAACAAGCGGCGGCTAAGGCCAAACTTTTTTCCGCAGTTCGTAGTGTTGGCTTTGGCGCACATGACTGCCACCAACTCATCCAGCTCCTCTTGGAAGTTTTTGGTTATTGCCCAGATATATTTTTAAATACTCATTATATTTACTTAGCGCTATTTGCTTAATTAATAAGAAACTTTTGGGGATCTGGCTGGCATTTGGCAAGGTCTTCGAGAGTTCGACGAGAGAGAGTTTTTCCTTTTAAATTATGCTCTTACATTACTTGAAATGAACTAAAAAGTTATCAAGCCTAAAAAAAACCTACAAATCCTTATAAATAAAGTTTTTCCATTGTTTTCTCTTCCTGGTATTGGTATTCCATTGAGCAATTAAGTATATTCGTAGATAATCATTTCGCTTCTGGGTGTTAAATATATTTTACCATTTTATTTTGAGAACATTTAGCCATAAGCTTCTGCAAATTAGTCTCGCTATTAATTTGTCAGGAATCGGATATTTATATAAATTATGGCCGAACAGATGCCGATTTAAGCTGCTGAAATGCATTCTTTCAGTTGGGACACAGCATTATTCGGATTTTGCAAATGATTTTTGGCGAATTGCCGGCTTATGAATTTTTGACTGCCCTCACTCATAAATATGCG
The DNA here is from genome assembly GCF_016746245.2 of Drosophila santomea. NCBI lineage: Eukaryota > Metazoa > Arthropoda > Insecta > Diptera > Drosophilidae > Drosophila > Drosophila santomea. The sequence continues at coordinate 16,454,511 of NC_053018.2, forward strand.
CATTTGCAGTCATCGGAAATTTGCAAATGAAATACGTCCATCAATCGGTAAATTGCTGGCGACCAACAAGTGGCAAGCTGTCGATTCCCATGATGCATGATGCATTACACACGGCGCATACGTAATTCTTATGACTATTTAATTTCGTTTAAGGGCACAAATTATAAATGTAATTCTTGTTTAACAAGAAAGGTAATTTGTAAATATCTTGTCACTATTTTTCGCCTGCCACACACACTGACATTGCGTGTTGCGTGTTACATAATCCAGCAAGGTCAATACGGGCTGCCCATCGTATTTGTCACTGACATTGAGGCCACATGTCCCATTGCGACCGCCTGTGACCTCCGTAAATAGTTTGGTTGGCCATGGCCAGCAGAACTATAATTATAATTGCTCGATTCTAGCCGTCTGCCCAGAAGCCTTGGTGTCTAATTATGTCGTGAATAATTTGTAAGAGCAGCAGTCCAAAGTGGGTTCAATTTGGGAACCTTGACTATGGACATAGTAATTGCATTTTGGTATAATTCGAATTCCCATGGCATTTTGAACTGTTATTTCCGGACACCAATTAAATAAAGTTGCTCATCTCACTCTGCGCTTCAGGGCAAAGCCAAGCCATTGCCCTTAAACAAAAACCAACTTTTCAAAACTCAATTTCTCATGTTAACCCCAATGAAATTGAAAACACTTTAAAAGAGCAGCAATGTCCAGAGCCAAGCCAAAATCTAATTAAACGTAATGTTGTGTAATCTTGTCGTTCAAGTGACCAGGTTGTTCAATGCGATTTGCGTAACATGATATAGATTAAAGTTATGAAAGACTTTTACAATCCATTTTGCACAGAGTGTCCTTGCCGCACAAGGTGAGCAGCACAGGGAGTTGGAAATTAAATATAAATAACAGCATATTGACCCGTCTGCCACCTACGAGTGTCAAACTGGACCACACTGAAACAAAAAAGGGAGCATTACACTTTTGCACTTTTATGTATTCTTGTTACCTTAATAATAATTTGTCCTGTCTGTATGTACTGTATTAATTCAAGATGGAATAACTTTAATAAATCTCATATTCCAGGCTGTTTCTCCCTGTGCGAATTTTTGCAATCCGTTTCGCCTGAGGAAGTGCTGGCGCCTTCGAACATTAAATATAAATTAGGGCATGTCGGGTCGACGAGGTAGTGCCTTCTGTGAAAGTTGTAGGTCAAAGAAAAGGCGAGAACAAAAGCCAAGTGCGATATCCTTGCATGCAAATGTTACTTTTGACAAGCAAAGCAACGGATAACCATATTGATTGTGGGATCGGTGTAAGGATATCGGAGCTTTGTGTTTACAGTCTGTTTGACTCGACTGTCCCAGGACAACGAATTGGCATGGCGACCTTCGTCTGCCTTCTTTGCCTTTCTCTGGTCTCTGTGCCATTTCTAATGGCTTTTTAATTGAAGTACAGAATTCAATGAATAAATAAAAGATAGTTGCCAAAGGTTTTGTTTGTTCGTTCTCCGTACTCTTTGGCAAAAAGTGAGAATGGCCAAGGAAGCTCGAGCAGACAGGAAAAAAATTGATAAAGTTTGGAAGTCAGGAAAAAGGAAATTTTCTAATTGAGTTCAACTTTTGCGCCATTATGAATACGGAGAGCGCCAAACTTTACCCTCTGCCACACATGTGTCTGCCGCAGAAAGTGCTTCCAAGCCAATGAATTTCCATGGAGCGTTCAAAGTTCAAAATGCTCTTCTTGGTCAATAAAAATTATTGCCTTTACTCTCTGCTGGGTGTGCTACCGTAAATTAAATTCAATTCCATTTCATTATGCATATTTTTAAGACATATCTTAGTCAAAGTCACTTTCATTTTTTTTTGAAATCCATAAAGTTAGTTGAGTCTATAAAGTGAGTAAAGTATCAACAGAGCATATTTTTATACAAGAATAATAAGCATTTTGAAAGCAAATGAATGTTATATTTTTGACACCACCAGCTGAATAATGAATACTTATTAAATTCCTTCTTGCAATGTAATAAGACCCACCCATTCGCATGCTTAAATACAGATATATTTATTTTCCAGCATTTCGCTGTCTGTCTAATTAAAAACGAGTCACGTACGTTGCAAATTAAAAGCGAACAACAATTTTGCTGACCACAAAAGTTCAGAGGTTGGGCTCGGCGGGTTTTCCATGTCTGGTTTTTCCAAAGCATGCCCCAATTCGAGGTGGCACCCGTACAATTTCATTTCACGCAGCTGTGCCTCGATCACCAATCAAACTGGAATTGCCTAGAAAATTGCAATTAAATGCCAAGAAGTGGCATAATAATTGTTGTCGGCGGGGATGACAACAGCTCTGGCGATAATGCCACTTGACGCCCGAAACCAGGGCAGAAGTCAGCTCCATTGGTAAGCTGATATGTAGAGATGCGACCGCTGGGATCACCACATCCTTGGTGGTTGCCCACAAGGATAATGAGGTGGAGCTGCCGCCACTTGGAAAACTATCGAGCCATGCATGATGTAATTACCACTCAGTTTCGGATTTAAATTTCATTCGTGTCTCGCCTCCTGGCTCGTAATCCTGCACGAGCAAAAATAATTATGTATTTTTAGGTATATAGTAAAATATTAAAACTAAAATATGAAAACAATACTTCTGTCAAATAAAATTATTATTAAAATTGTATTCAAAGAATACAAGTCGGCTGCGCAATAAATAAAATTATACATTTACTTATTCATACAAATTTCTTGCCGTGCGAGACATTTAATGAGTGGTTCATTTGGGACCGTCGGCAAGGCAAAGTAACTGCCAAAAGTCACCACTTTCCAGGTTGCGTGTCTGTGTTGGCCTGCTCCGGTTTGCTTTTGACTGGTTGGGTTTGGCAGCCACAGAGTGCCACAGTTTTGGCAGGAAACCGCACCAACACGTGCCCAAACAACGGAGGCAGGGCATGAGATATGGCAACCGACTGGCAGGTCCTTGGGCTTTGTGTTTGTTGGCAAGCCGAGCTCCTTTGTCTATTTCGATTTGGTTAATTATATATCAGTGGACAGCATTACGTTTTGGTAACATCTTTCGGTAATGTCCTGAGGTTGAAGTGGCCTTGCTCTTTGTTTGATTAAAGTGTTGGCCGCAAATGTTTAATGCATGCGCTCTGAGCAAGTGTCGTTTGACTGAAACTGAAAAGGCTCATCAGGCATACATATATTATGTATAGCCTAGTAATGGTTCTATATATTTCATAACTAACGAGTAAACGATATAAAACTAGTACGAATATCGTTTACTTCCAAGATGTTCAAGTTTAAAGCTCAATAAACTTACAAAGAGTTAGAAGCAGAAAATGTGTTTTTTGCAAGACTTATAATGCCTGAAAAAATTTCCCATCTCTTGGCTATAAGTTTTCGAATAAAACGGTATAACATTGCACAAACGGACAACAACACTGAAGAAGCCAGCTGCACGATGGGAACTTTCACTTTGCCAAGCTGTCGATAAAGATGTAGATCCCTGTCTTGTCCTGCAGTCAGGCAAAAAGTGGGCGAAACTTGTTAAATAAGACTTCTAAATTCATTTGCTCCATACGCAACTTAACACCGAGAAAAACCAAAAGCGGCATCAAAAACTTTGGCCCGCTAAAAACTGCAGGGCGTTGTGGAGTTGGGAAATAGTTTGGCACCAACACTGGATATACCCTTTCTCAGCCAAAGGATGTAAATGCAATTTTAATGCAATGGTTCCACGATTTTCTATAACCTAGAATGGTGTATTAAATGAATTAAGTTTTAAATTTAACATTCGGAATAAAATAGTAATATAAAATATATGGATCAATGTTACGCCCTTTTCCGAGCCCATTTATTCCCCTGAAAAGATTACAGCAAATCAAGGAAAAGCTCATATGCTTTGAGAAACAAATAATTACTACTTTCTTGTATGGCAAACCTCTCAGGTGAGTTGAACAACTCCCTAGTTAGGGTGTAAAAATGAGCGAAACACAATAAACAACTTCATCAAATGCTTGTGGCTGCAATTCCCCGTTGTTGTAGCCTGTGTAAATATTTTCGGCAATCCCGAAAGCGCAAAGAAAATAGAGGAGTCTGGAAAAACTTTTCGCTGGGCAGCTTAAATAAATGGGGCGTTTGTCGAAAGGGGGTGTGAAGGCCAAAGGCATCACAATGGTCGTCGTCATCGCTCGGCCACCTAAAAGTATGCAACACTTTCTCAAGTTGCCCACCCCCGTTTCGCTCCTGATTCCTTACAAGTTTTGTTCCTTGTGCATTTTCATTAAATAGTGTTGTTCGCCATTGTTGCCGGCGCTGTACTTTGCATATTTTAACTGCTTATGGCTCGTTCTGACACGCCTTCGCCATGCAACTACAACATAGTGGAATTGGAAAGGGGCGGCGCCCAGAACATTGTAATAAAAGACAAACTTTCTTTTCGCCGGCAAAAAAATTACTTTTGTCTTTCTTATTATCATGTTGCGGGTGCTTCTATTTGTTTAGTGCTTTCGCGGTACCGAGGGGGATGTAGGTGGCATGTAATACGCGGGATAAGTTGCCGTTGAATGGCGGTGGCCTTGTTTTTATAAAATAAAATATTATTTCAAAAACTAACTCTAGTCCCTTTTAAGCTGTCTTATTAGATGGTCAGTACAGAAAAGCTTGTATATACTTATAGGTTTGAATAATTTGATAATCAAGTCGATGTCTTAATGTTGCTAAGATTGGTCGCAAATTGCATTTCAAATTATTTTAAATTTATACATATATATATTTTACAAATGTCGTCGTAGACAGTTTAAGGTAAATTTTATAGTTACTATTATTTCTTTAATAAGATACATACACATATATACGTTCTTTTATTATATCATATAAATAGTAAGTCTTTTTGACAAGAAACGAAATCAGTTTCAAGAGTAAACTCCCTTTGTTTCTTCAGTGTAATTGCACGAAAATTGTGACATCACACTGGAGCCATCATTGCGAATTCAGCAACGAGCAAGAACACGAAATGTTCCTCCATTTAGTTGCGCCAAGGACAATCTGCCGCAGCAAGTGCATTTGTTCGCGATGTAATTTGTTTCATTGCCAATTGTCTTGTCGTGTGCCGTCTCTTGACTGGCTTTTTATGACTCTTGCCAACGGCGGGTTTTATGGCCCAGACACGGCCACGCCCCAAAAGGGCGGCTATAGCCAGGAGCAGCTGCAAATGCGGCCCAGTCCGACTGTCTGCCACTCTACCCTTGACGGCTGTCGAGGGTTTTCCTAACTTAATTTGCAACAACTGCGCTGGCAGGACTTTTAGGTGTGGCCAGCTGTGAGGTAAACATTTTGTTGCCGGCTTTCCGCTGCTCTCATCTGCCTTAATTGGCTTATGAAGTCAGTCCCCCAAGACCCCCAAGTCTGGGCTCCCCGGTCATTGAAATAATTATTACAAATAACTATTCAGCGCGTTCAAGTGTTGCACAATTAAGTGTCATTAGCGAAAAATGCATATATATACCGGCTAATCCTAGTACCCGAGGGACTTTCGGTTCCCCGTGTTTGCTGCGGGCATTTAATTAGCATCAAATTACTTTTATTCACACCCCAATGCGCGAGGGCATATGTTGCACATAGTCTTACCTTCCCCTTGGCTTGGAAAGGAAATGAAAATGCGGCGCTCATTTATGGTTAATTAATCCATGCGATTACATGGGTGTGTAGTCGTTGAATAGGAGCCCGCCTAATGAAAGACATTACTGACATTTCGGATTATTAACACTTCTTTGCATCGGTGATTTCGCGAGAAAAAAAAATGTAAAGGGAGCTTAACCACCTTTACTAAGCTTTTTTAAATACAAATCGACTAAATAGAAATGTATGTTTTTCAATTATTGATGTTTGACGCCAATTAAAGGCAGGAAGTGAACTAAAGTGAACAAAAACCGGAAACATTAACATATCCTGTTTGGGGTGAAAAGATTAAGTGGTACAACTCGGCGAATGCGTAACATTTAAATTAAAGGGAACTAACTGCAGTGCATGTCAAACTAACAAACTTATGCCAAACGAGGAAAAGGGCTGACGATTTGGCACGAGGGGCGGGGAGCCCGGTTTTTAATTAACGATGTACGAAGCTAAATTGAAAAATTTGATTAAAAAGTTTTTTGCCCTGCCGCAGCGGAGGCAAGAAAGTGGATTTTCAAGTACGAGTTCGGGGTGCATTTCCATAAGGGTGCAAAATGGTGGGTTCGTTTGTAGTGCCAACGAAATTCTAGTTAGTTTGGCCTTACAAATGTTTTAACATCATTTTATTTGCAGTATGCAAAAACTGCTCCACGCACTTCAGCGGCTAAATGTGTGTGTGGGTGTGTTTATGTGTGTGTCTGTGACCGGATGTGGGGGCGTGGCTGGCATTAACACTTGTAGTGTCAGTGTCGCATGTCGCTGCCTGCGAAGCTGTTAAACTAAATACACGCTGTCTGGGTCCCTGCATCAGCTCACTCACGAGTATTTCCCGCTCCCTTCCGCGGGTGTATACGTTTATGGGTGTGTGTGATTGTGTGACGTACTTCCGGTTCGTTGCATTCACCAACACTCGCGCACACCTCCTCTTCATGCATTCTATTTCAGATATAGCCATATTTGTAGCTGTGTGGTAGCGAAATTTCGCATGCAGCAAGCACGCAATTAGGAGTTGCTCAGTTCACTTTGTTATTTCCACCTGCCTGATATTTAACATTTCTTGCAGCTTGTCGTTGATATGGAAATTTGTGCAGAACCCCAAATAACAATCAAGTGCACTTTTAATGGAAGCACCGAACTTTTAAATGAAGTTCCTTGCAATAGAAAGAAAAATCACACATTCCTATATACAAGTATGTATGTACGTGTGTACTGTAAATGTTAAATAAATGAGATGATTGAAAAAATTAATCTCAGAATGTTTCAAGCTTTGTATCAAGTAAAATAAATGAATAAAAAACATTTGAGAAATGTTTCCCTCCTAAACAATCAAATTTGATTCGATTTTTGACTAGCGATGTAGACTGAATCTATTCTCTATTTTAAAAATAAGCACTGCTGAAAGTTAAATTTTCTATTTATGAACATTTATTACTTAAGAATGTAATCTTGAATGGATTAAGACTTTTCTAATTTTTTTATGTCAATGTAATAGAGAAAACTATTATTTGATTGGGGCTAAACAACAGTTTTTGACCTTAAAGCTAATCATCTCGGCACTTTAAAAGAAATCTAGCTGAAATCAATCTGAAATCTATGGGTTTCCGAGTCCGATCAGCTTGCAACATTGGAGAATATTTGGAGCCTTGCTTAGCATACTTATAGGGGCATTTGGCGGTGATGCATTTGCGTTAGTGGCACTCACACAGGAACACACGCCCGCAGCCATTTGCATCTGCGTGGATGTATTAAACATGAGGCAAATGAAAAGCGGAAGTGCCAACCATGCGGCGAGCGATTTTCGCGGTCTCTTTCGCCGATGGCAGAAGTCAGTGCGGAAAATGAAGGAAAACTCAGCCCACCGCACCGCACCGCACCACCATTTGCGGTTGCATTTTGTCCCCCTTCCGCATTTATTACTCATGCAAAGTATGCACCAAGGAGCGTGTTTCAGGCGCCACGGGAGAGGGGGTGGGGTTGGGGTGATATTGGGGGGCGGCATCTCCGGCGACTGTTTGAAATTCATGACTTGTTTAGTGCACATGCCGCATAATGTTGCATACATTTGGGGCCGTTGGCGGCATCGCCGCGGGTTTATTGCAGCTGCCACTATTTGCTGTTTTTTCCGCTGTTATTACCGCTTCTGTTGCTGTTGTTGTTGGTATTGTTTCGGAGCAACCGCACAAATATGCAAGCAAGCCAGGATGTATGTGAGAAGGTGCGTCACAAAAATATATACCACATATTATCAAAAGTTCAATGAGCTTCTCTAACTTTACACACTGATGGTGGGCACAATTGAAGCATTAAAGCCAATAAACCAGTAAAGTTCTATGCAGAAATCAAAGAAAAAGTGACAAATTTATTTAGAATAAAAGAATATTTTATTTTTTATTGAATGCACTCCTAATGACAAGAGATGTGTACTTTTTAGGGCTACTAACTCTTTGTTACTTCGCGCATCTTCTGCAGTCATGCACACTTAAGCCAACATAAGTACTACTGAATTTGGGTGATATTTATACATTTTCACATAAATGCCAGGCGTGTGTGTGTGTGCGTAAGATGTGCATTCATGGCTTCGACTTGTTTTGCATGCTAATTGCCTTTGACGTTGAATGAAAGAGATAGAGCAGCAAACAACGAAAGAGAGGGAGCACATCTGTCTACAGAGCTCGTAATTTGCTCGCCTGCTTTTGATTATGTGCAAAAATGGTTCACAGTGCGCCTTGATAAGCCAATTTAGAATTTTAATTATTTATTAAGCTACCGATCGATTCGATTTTATAACGAAATATGTGGGGAAATACGTTACTTCTTATATTTCCAATTTTTATGCATGTATGGGAAAAAATGCAATGTTTTCTGTTTGCCTGCAGCAAAAATAAAAATATTTTCTATGAGAAAAGTTCAAACTTTTCTGGCAAAATCATTTTCCATTTGCGCACAAAAATATGCAATTGAACAAAAATTAAACCTTGATTTGGAAATAATTCCTTCGCAGTGAAATGTTCGCTTCGGAATTGAAGCAAGTTGGTGGAATCATGTTGCATAATTTACTGCAGGCACTGTGCGTTTTGCAATCGTGTGCTTCTACTATTTACCGCCACCATTCCCAATCCCATCCCGGGCTAATGGCTCTCTGCATATTTCATCATATTAAGTGCCAAAACAACGCATAATCAACTTCCATGAACCCCTTTGCCCTATTGTAGGACTATTTCAGTGAGGTTAAGGAGCACTCTCCGTGTAACTGAATTAAATTCCGTTCCCAATACTGCACAATCTACTACCGCAAAATGTTGCAAACTGGAAATGTTGGAAATTGACCCCATCATCAACGCAACTGGGCTGGTTAAGTTTCCATCGCTTACCCATCAAATATCCCGATTTTCCCAGCCCCACTTGCCACCCATCGAGTGCACTAATTATACTGCTAAACAATTTTGTATGGCGATGGGCTTTTGTTTATGTTACTAAGCGAATTTTGTACCAGCTTTGTGCAAAGACCCGATTGCCACAAATTGGTTGCAAAAACAAATACTATCACAGATTTTAGCAGGCTCTAATGGCTGTTTTCCTATGTAAATTAACGTTATACCTTTTCCTTACTGCTTTACAATATTCTTAATATTTAATATTTCCTTTAAGTAAGAAACTTTATGAAGTTTAAGAAACTGAGCAGATTACTTATAGCAGATCAGATTATATTTATAAATTTTACAATGCATTCTAAGCCGGATGTTTTGCTTTTAAAAACTACATTTTTTCATTCTCCAAATATTTGAATATTACTTAAATAAATGAACTCGGATGCTGATTTTATTTTTGTTTATGTTTATATAAGCTGTCTTACTTCACACATTTAATGCTTCCGCTATCTAATTGATTTTTTTTTGCAAAATAGAGGAATCATAATAATGAATGGTTGCTTACGAGTTCAGTCATCAGTTCATCCCAGTACTAGATCGATGATTTCACAAAACACGTAAACAAAATATATAAAGAAAAGTTCAGTCGGAATAATTAATCAGTATGAAAAAAAACAAAAAAAACTTGCTGATGCAAGTGCAGTCAGTACTGACGACTACCTTTCACATGGTTTTAGGTTCCTCAAAAATAATTAGTCATAAAGTGCGCAGGCATTAGCTATAATTGTATTATGGGCTCGGCGGATGGGCGTCTCAAAGCCCTCAAGATTAGCACATGCCATAAATTCATTTAAGTCCCCTTAATCCGTGCCTTACATACACACACGGCCATAACCGTAAGGGCATTCATACATCAGCTCAGACAGTGCTCATGATCTGATTCAGCTTTCCTCGGAAATACTGGCCCAAAGCAATTGCCCTGTGAAATTTGCATGGGATGCAGTTATGAATTTATTTATGACTCTCGTTCTCCGGATGCTTGTGCATCGGGTCTACCTCTCCTTTGTCCTCCTTAGTTTTGTAATCCTTTTGGAATTTTATTTGCTTTCCAAATACACGTTTTAACATTTATACATTTGCACATTGTACATTTGCACATCCATGACCAAAAATAGCAGAGCCAAAAATATATCTTTACTATCTATCTGGGCAATGTGCAACACATTCGTTGTGAGACCATTAATTTAAACCTAAGGCAAATCACATCAATTTATTATAAACACATTAACAATCTGCACTGCAATTGAAAGGGATTCATGAATGCACGCGGCGTGTTCAATAGATCACAGATATTCAAATGTATATACACTAATTGTATTAGACTTGAAAAACCGTTTGTATTGAAGAGATACTTCTTTTCTAAGCACTCTACCATTAAAATTCATGTTGGTATTCAAATTTTAAAGCTGTTTTTGTTTGCACTTTTGGGAATTCAGATAAATAATTCTTCTTCACGACAAAATATCACTAAAATTTTATAGATCTCTACGTGGGCAGATTTGTGTTGATTCCCAGCTATAATTTCTTGTGAGTATTGCTGCAAGATGGGTGGTCCAAACTTTTTACTCATTTCTCAAACGAATGCGTTTTGTTTACAGAACAAAAAAAGTTCATTACCATTTGCGAAAATTGTCTGATTGAGTAATTGATATTTTTGAATGGAATTTGGAAAAAACTGAAAGAGCAGTTTGTTTAAAGTTTATTTTGCAAGAGCAATGAAGAAACGTATATAACTTAAAAATGTGGTAAGATTGCATCTATGCATACATTAAATTAATAATATACATATGATTTAATAGATTTTAGCAATGTGTGTATATGGGAATTCCCATTAAAGTAATGAGTGATTTAAGTAACTTAAGGAATTTAAGACCTCTGTTGAGCTTGTTGATAAGAAAGTTCATGCCGTTGTATAAGACATTATTCACGCATTCATTATTATTCATTATTTTATTTACGGTGGAACAAGAAACGCTAATTGGATAGATAGATTGTATTATCAGATGAAGACTCAAATACCTAAACACAGTTTAACCAATCGGAACACAGTTTTGATGATTTGAATGACCAAAAATATGCTGAGCTTGTAGACATGTATGGGAAAACCCCCCGCATGTATAAAAGCAAATTTTTGAAATTAATTAAAAATAGATTTGCTTACTATTAATGCAAGCGATTCTAAGTATTCATTTTATAAATCATTTGATATTGTGGATATCGCTTTTTTTAAATAATTGCATAAATAATTTATAAAGACAGTATTATCATGGCTATGAACATTAGAAGCGACCCTCGTTGTCTCTTGGTCTCGAAAAGAGAACCGGAGCGAGAAGTTACCGGTTTGGGAACTTTATCTAGCACTATATGGTGAGCATTTTAATATCGCTGTTCTCCATTCAATTTTACACGCTGATAAAACGCGAAGAAAGAAAAACCAGGGCTCTTTTTGTGCAGAGCACGATTGATTGAAGTCCAGCGCCGACGTCGACGTCAGCGCTCCGTCGCTATAGCTACATACATACATACATATATGATGATCATCGGGGAAGGTTCTCCGGTTCGAGTTCGGGATATTTGGGATCAGTCTTTGGGTAGCGCGTTTGGCGTGAAGAACGCGGCGAGGAAGTGCTCGGAATCAGGAATTTTCAGTCACATTGTGTGCCTTCGTTCGTGGTAAAATTTCGTTTGATTCAGTATTAAGTGGTGTGGAAATTAATTTGTTTAAAATATAATGAGAGCTAAGAAATTAAGATTGCTTAAAAATACTCTACAAACAAAGCTCTATAAGACAAGGGGCATTAAAAACGTTGGACTAAAAGCCGCATAATCGATTCGCTTATGCCAACTCAGCGGAATTAATCAATGAATATTCAACATGTTCGCCATTTGATAGCAACAAAAACTGCAAACGGGTGGCCATTTAACATTTTGTTTATTACATTTAAGTTTCATTGTTATGTTTGCTTTTTTGTTGTAAAATCGGTCTGCTCTATGGAAATCACATAGAATTTAAAAAAGAGTGTGTGAGAGCCAACAGCTGATTTCTTATTTTTAGCTCGTCTTTCTTTTATTTTAAATAGTCATTTCTCTTTCGTTGAGTCTCTTAAAAAATTGTGTGTGGGGAGAGCGTGTTATCACACGTGATATGAGTACGTATTCATAAACTTTCTGCTCAAGGAACCCAAAGACATTTTTCTTTTAGTGTTCTTTTACTGTTTATTGAAATAAGTTTAAGCCTATTATTGTCTGCATCGTTACAAATAAAATAAATATCAGCCATGTTTATTTAATATTCGCATATGAAATTTTAAAATTATCTGAACACTTATCCGTACACTTACTTAATGGTCTTTTTTTTGCTCAATACATTTAGCTTTTTCGAAGTTTACGTAGTAAGAAATAGATCTGTTTATTCTTTTCCGGTAAGGTTTGTTTTTCATATAAGCCCCCCATTGCTGTTTGCAAATGTTTACTGCTAATGAGCATTATTTATTACTGTTTTAAATCTTCTGCAGTTCACTTATCTGAGTAGCACTTACAGATTTGCCTAATTAAATGTAGTTAAAATTACATAAGTATTCATAACATTGCATCTTATCCATAAATAGCAGAACTTAAAATTTAAATTATTTATGTAGTCTGACGAATCCCTCAAGAGGTCGGACTCTTCCATAAAGATAAAACGTGTATACAATCTATAGATTGCTCATTTCCAAGTCATTCATAAGTCTGAGTAATTGCTTAACAATTTTCCCTTATCGGTCAGAACTTTTAATTCCATCTGAAGTAGTTTGAACCGAGTGGAAGTGAATTGTTTTATAATATACTCGTACACTTCTTTTTCCTGATTACATTTCTTTTCTAGATTACATAGGGACTTTTTTGAAATTTTATTATGTTGACTTCCGTCGGCACTTAGAATGGTTCAGTTGAAAAATGAATAAATAATTCCTCTTTTACCTCGTTTTATACAAAACACACTACATTCATTAAAAAATATATGTCTCGTGCTAAATGAACTCCAGTGAGCTGCATAAATGCATTTTCCCGAGCTGCATAAATGCATTTTCCCGATTGAGAATCCATTTTAATTTACCGATTGGTGGGCTTTGTTGTGGCTGTATAGGAATGGACTTTAATTTTTTCATCAAAGAGATTACTTTCAAAGCGATTGATATGGGCATCAAAAGCGGAATCCTGCAAATAGAATAGAAAATATTGATAAAGCGCTGCAATAGATTTTTAATGAAAATGCACAACGATTTGATTACGTTATGTGTCTAATAAAAGGTATATAGGTTTATGTTCTTTATAAACGGAAATTTCTGATACGATTTGTAGTACTTACTCTTCCCATACTAGTCTTGTGATACTCAGTCTCGGCTTTCAGAAAGGCAGCCACGCCCTCATTCACTTCCGACCTATTTTTCGAATTAAAATGAATATCAATGTCCTCAGTAATTGTTGGCCGTCTTCTTGATGACCTTCCCTCTTTTGATTGATTTCTCAAATCCCCATTTCGCTCCTCATTTCGATCCTTTTTCTTGCGGATCTCTTTGCGCTCGTGGTCGATGCGTAACTTGATGGCTTCTATCATGGTGATGGGATCCACCGGATATGGTTGCTCCGGAACGGGTCCTGCAAAAGCAATCTCCCTGGAGTACTCGTTGAAGTCCTCACTTCCATCGAGACTGGCTTGTATGATGCCAGGACAAAAGCGATCCTTCACCAAGGTTTCGTGAAACTCGTTCTGAATACGCTCAACCAAACGATCCTCCGCTTTTATGAGTTTTAATCGGTGATATTATTATTTTATTAGGTCGTATTGCATATAACCTACGTGTTTCAATGGGCATTCGCATGGAACGTCCTCCCAAAGAAGTATTTCGCTTAGTTTTTTCCAATGAAGTTTGCTATCAAAGCAAGAATTATTTCACATGGCTGCTAGGCAAATAATGAACTTACATTCAAGCCCGACCTCCCCAACAATAATTGAGACATTTCCAAAGTTGTTCGATTTCTGGAGGCAGACGTACCACCATTACAGGTACAGTTTTGGCTATCTTCTATTATTTTGCTACCGACAGTAGAGGCACGACTACAGCAACCATATTGGCTTTTGGGTGGATCCGAGAAAGACTTCATATTCTTACTCATGGATTGCTGACAGCTCGGTGTTTGATTCATAAAGGATTCTGGGTAAATATCTTGTGACTGCTCAAAATGTACGTTTAGTATTTAGATTCACGGGCGTTTAAAATAACATATGGAAGTACACAAAAGTTGGAATTTACTTACGCTTCTAAGATTCTGGTTCGCTTGTGGTCTACTTCTAGCGTTTCGCGGAGTCTCTGGTGGCTGAAGATAACTAGTTTCGTTAATTTCCATTTCGTACTGAATTTAAAAGAGAAATTCCAAATTTAAAATAATTTGTTACAGATTATTTTACGGATTTTGTTACAGATTACGATTAGACTTTTGCGATATCGCAACTTACCTGCGTTGGATTACGTTTCATTTCTGGTGGTTCATCGCACTCAAGGATCGATCGTGTCATCTTTTTGGAAGTATTAACAAATATTTCAACTTAGTAACCATATTTAAATTTTACATACACTTTGTTGCTGGCAGGAGTTGCACATCTGACCATTTGGTTTTGGTTGAAGGCGGGATTGCTGGTGACGATCATCTCGATCTATTCTCGTGCTATTGAGATCGGGTTCCTGTTTCATATATTGTTAATAATTGCATAGACTCAAGGGATATCGAATTACGTGGACATACAAATGCAATTTGCTCGTCATCTTCCAACCAAGAAATATTCGATTGATTCTGCTGTCTAGCCTGCTTTTGCTGATATTGCTGCTGTTGAATTTTTTGCAACAGCAATTGACGTCTTTGGAACTCTCCATAGTTCATACCCACTTCAGAGCTATCATTCCAATCATATGAGGTGTTATTCCTGCAGCTGTTATCCATATCATATTTATAGCTTTGATCGGTGGGACATCGGTTTCCGCTCGGTACACTTAACTCACACTTTTGGTGTAGGTATTTTAGTATCTATTTACTTATTTATGTAACTTTTAAACATACCGGTGTTTGTGGCTTGATCCTTTTGACCGAGGACTAAAGTTTTCTTTTAATACAATGGCATAAATCTTTTGGTTTATTCACTTACCTTGTGGGTAGTATCATGATGAGTAGATTTATCATTTCTAAAATTGTGCCTGGGAACGCTTTGAGATCGTTGGACATTACGTTGGGATTGCGGAGATAGGTTGAGTAGAGGTTGAAAGTGACGTAAAGAATTTGGTGGAATCTGTAGTGAAGTCGTATCGTTGGTGATCTGAAGAGGAGTACTATTATTCGGGCACTCCGGCATGTTGCAACATTGCTAAAATTCATAGATTCGCATAAGAAGTGTGTTTAATTAGGAATCATACTTACATATTCATCGTCCTGGTTACTGCAGGGTGAGACCTAGAGTTTTACATTATAATTTACAAAATATATATATTCTGGATGCATTATTACCACATCCTGTGCCATTGACGACTGATTCTGTCTGCTGCCATCGAGGATACGTCGGTATAGGGGTTCTTGAAATGGTTCCACCGAGTTGCGTGGCATTGGAAAACGACTGACGGTGGGACAAGGATCGAAGCTGTCGTCGTCGCTAATAGGATAGATCCTTGGAGAGGGCCTCTCGCAGGGATTTCGGGTGGATCTGGCTTCGTTCAGATCCTTCTGGTGTCCCAAAAACCGATTGAATGCCAAATACAGCTCATCGGGCAGCAGAACAGAATTTCTAACATTCATGCTTTTTAGATCATAATCGGTTCATTATCAGATGAAGACTGAGATACTTACACACAGTCTAACCAATCGGAGTACAGCTTTAATGATTTAAAAGCAATTTGATGACCAGAAAAAATCAGTATAAATGAAAAGTTTGATTTTATGTGTCAGTGTTGGTATATTTAGAAAAACTTGATTGGATTCCAAAACTGTTGCAAAATAATATTTGCAATAACCTTTTTAAACCGGAATTTACATTGTATGCAGGGTTACAAACTTTTTTAAAAATTGATTGAAAAGTTTTGATAAGGAAGGGTGATGCTTGCAACTGCTTTTGCTTTCCGTCGTTTGTCAACTATTTTCTTACTATGTAACCTAAATAAATATCAACAAAATGCCATTTAAAAGGTCTGCTTTAATTAAGAACAAGTTTATTATTAAATATTTCTTAAGGGACTAACACAATGAGCTCCATGTTGACTTTAAATTCTCAGGGGCATCACACGAGATTTACTTAATTTGCTCTTAATTCGCCCCCCCACATCAGCAATCCATTATCCTTTTGGCCCAATCCCTCATCGCTGTCATCTCTACGGTGCCTGCTTCCGTTTGTTCATTAGGCAAATGCAGCAATTCCAGCTCGACAAACGCCAAATCGTTTGTCTCAGCTGTATCCGCATCCGTATTCGCATCCGCACCCCTATTCGCTCTTACATCCGCATCCGTATTTGTCAGTTGGTTGGAAGGACAGCCGCCGGCCCGCCTCAAGTGGGCGTCCAGTTGTGCGAGGAATGTGGGCGTGGCATGTGCGTTACGCGTGAAATCCAATTCCCGCAAACTGGCCGCCTGGGTGGCAAGGAAGCGGAGAAGGGAGCGCACGGCCTGCGGTCGCTGTGGCATCCACTTGACGCTCCCGTCCGCCACATCATAGTGCACCGTCAGCTGCGAGTGCCAGGCAAAGGATTGCAGCCGGAATACCTCTTCGACGTCGACGACTGGCATGCAGTCATCCAGTCGACACTGCAAACGGAGACCCACAATCCGACAATTGCGACCCCGAATTTGCTGCTGGCACGCGGACAAAGTTCCTGTGCCACTGCCACTCGCCTTACCATCATCATCGTCCAGGTGGCCGTGCCCCAAATTTGGACACAGAAAAGCTGTCAATTGACGGAGTCGGGGCAATTGAAAGATCTCAGCAGCACAGGCGTTAACCATACAAGCCGGTAGTTTTAGGATCTCCAGATTTCTGGGATACTGGTACCTCCGTTGGCTGCACTTCCAACTCGAGTGCATCTCAAATGCTCTTAAGTTTTCAAGGTTCCTAAACATGAAATCCATATCTGGGGGTGTTAAACCCTCACACTCGCCAAGCTGAAGGTACACCAAATTGGGGCACAGGTGGGGGAGCTTCTGTATTACCAACGTATTACTTTTCGTGAAACTGAGCCTTTGCAAGTGGGTGAGGCTTTGTCGCATCCGTTTGAGCCACTTCCGGCATCCTTCGCCGGTTCCGGGCAGGTTAATTAAGGCTCTTGTTCGCCGGCCTAAGTGATCCAATATTTGAGCCTGCTCGTCGGGCTTTAGCAGCTTTAATTGCTGCTCCCGGCGAAAATCAAACTGCTTGGCGTATCTGTTGGACCACAAGTGCAGTATCAGGCTGGACAATCGCTCCTCCTGCACTTCCATTAGTCTCAGTTGGTCTCCCAGCGACAGATGTTCGCAAATCATCAGCAGACTGTCGTCGTCCAGCTCCATTAGCCGTCGATTCCTGTGTGGCTGTCCATGGCCTATGGTTATACTCGTCTTGAATCGCATCCTAATCGATCTGCTGTGGCTGAGCAGGCCCACTCGACTGAGCAGGAAACGCGTGGCATGTGTTTGCCCGATTTCTGAGCTATATACATGCGTCCTTTGTCTGAACCCCCGTTGCGTATGAATCGCGGTTGCATGCAATCGCAGCTGGCAGTGCGTGCAACCAGCGCATGTGTCCCCGATTGTACAGATCTCGTGGCACAGTGGGGCAAGGGGCGACCGAAAGTGCTCAGAGTATAGCACATACCAGAGTGTACGACATGTCATGACCAAATATATTTTGAATTTTGTGCTAATACTCAAATTAAAATATTATTAATGTGAAAAAATATTTTTTTTTCATTTTTTAGAACAACGACAATGTAATGTGTTTAAATACATATTTCTTCTTATTAATAGCCATTAAATAGGCGTAGATAAATAAACATTCCATAATATTCTTTCACCACTATGCATAGCCATGGTCCAGTGTGAGTTAACCTGACAAGCAATCTTATGTTATTCTTTGACTTGCAAGAATGTAAATAACAAATACCGTGAGCACACTGTGGCCACTGCACAATTGTAAACACCACCCCCTTTTTCACTACGCTCCTGGTGGTGGTCGATAAGTACAACCCCCGACAAACTTTCCACGGCTGAAGAGAGTTCTCAAAGCGATACTCTCTCTCAGATTGCGCATTATCGCTGGATGGGCGAAAGGCAAAGAACCTGAGATGGGAAGACCTCTTCAGCGAAAAAAAAAGGGAATTGGTCTATTTTTAAAAATCCCCCTCACAACTCCAGCTACATACACATAGTATGTGGCCAAGGCCAAGGCGATATGGTGCACATAGATGTTACTTGGCGGCGGGGAGTTCAAATTTCAAGTGGCTTTGAGTAACAGACCTGGATCGAAACAAATCACGATGGTTTTAAAATTCGATAATGGGACAGTCGTAAACAAAGAACTGCCATTACTGACAACGGATAGGGCAATCTCTGAACGCCTTTTAAGTCGATTCCCTTATATAACGCCTTATGTTTCGTTAATAGGTTGAATAGATTCAGCTGACTACGATTCGAATCTTTTTTTTCTACGCATCATATTTTTTATAGATTTCATTTCAGTTTAAAGAGATTCATTAACTTTAAAAGAAAATGCCATTCGATCTTTTCGAACCAACTGTTAAACAACATTGGCAATATCCGTTACTATTTGTTACTAAATGAAATGCAGTAATCATGTATCATTTGGTTTAAACTTGATTGATTAATGTGTCAAGTAACAAAATGTTTTGAAAAGCATTTTAGGCATTTTCGGGCACAAAATTAAACAAAACATTGCTTCGAATCTCAAAATTATTGGATATTTTTAAGAAGGGGGGCCATGGAGAATGTGGAGCTTCAGGATGTCCAAGCGATAAGGGTCACTCCGCAGCCAGCAACGAGAATGATCCGCATGGAACTCGACGAGGAGGAGAATCGCCGGCACATGGCGACCAGTAAATATGGTGGCGTCTGCTTCCACGTGGGCATAGCTGTCATGCTCTGTTTGATGTTGGTGGTGCTGATTTGTTCGGCTCCCTTTGGCGAGGACATGGGCAATCGCACTTCCGAGCAGCGGCACGCTCGAATGAGGCAGATTTACGTTGAAAGGGAGAGGCGGCAAAGACTTGGCAGCGGAATGGCGCTGAGTCCGCTGGAGGAGGAGGCCAATGATCGGCTTTTGGCCATCAGGCAGGTGGACGAGGAGGTTTATAATCTCTGGAAGAACTACCACGCTCAGCCACCGCCGTTTCTGAAACATGCCAACATCATCGATACGAATCTCTATGCGGCACTTAAGAGCATGCCCAAAGGCGGACTCCTTCACGTTCACGACTCGGGAATGCTGAGAACGGACATCCTAATCGACTTGATATACCGCGATAACCTGTGGGTCTGCGTGAACGTAGAGCAGGGCTTCGAGGACTTCCGATTCTCCAGGTACTATCCACACATCCCGCCCGCCGACGACTACCAGTGCAATTGGATGCTGATGAGCAACTTCTTCCAGTTCGAATCTCGGTCTGACTTCGAGAACAGGTTGAGGAAAATCCTCAGTGTCCGGCCGGAGGGGTATGAGAGTTCCTCTGAGTTGGCACGACACTTGAGACGCCACCAACGCATCATCCACGGACTGGTCACATTCCGGCCGATCTGGAGTGAATTTATATTCAGCATGCTGAGCGATTTCTACGCCGACGGGGTGCAGTATGTGGAGCTGCGTTCCTCGCTGCCAATCGTGAGTGGATATTTGGGTTGGGGATATCTAACGAAATATATTTCCATCTGGAATATACACTTCCTGATAGTAGATACTTCTTGAAAGCAATAAGTTTAAGCTTACAGTTAATAATGCTTTTAGATACACGACACAGAGATACCCTTGACAATCATTCCATTTTAAACTTCCCGCTTTACCCCCGACTTTATTTAGATGTACGATCTGGATGGCAATAACTCTACTATTCTGGAAACGGCGCAGGCCTTAGTTTCAGTATCGAATATTTTTAGGGACAGCTTCAAAGATTTCATCGGAGTTAAGCTGATCTACGCTCCTTCTAGGGACTTAAATGACAGTCGCATGGATGAGTATTTGGAAAATGCCCGGCTGCTTAAGGTAGTCGGTGATTTTAGCCTGTTGATCCTCCTCCTTGATCCCTATCCTTCCTCCTTGATAGTTGCATTATCCGAAATTCTTAGCTGGCTTTGATCTAAACACCTTCGGTGACGAGTGCAACTTACCGCTTTTGGAAAATGCTACTCAACTGTTAAGGATCGGCAAGAATATGGACTTCTATTTCCATGCGGGAGAGTCTCGATGTCCGGATAGCTCCCGCCCGGATGCTAATCTTTTGGAGGCATTATTGTTGCAAAGTAAACGCATTGGGAATGCCGTGAATCTACCCTTTCATCCGGAGATTATGAAGGCCATGAAAAGGCTTAGCATGGCCGTGGAGATCTGTCCCCTGTCCAACCATTATCTGCAATACTTCAACGATTTCCGCCAACATCCGGCGGCGTATCTGATTGCCGCCGGCTTTCCAATTGTAATTGGGTCGGACTATCCGTGTTTCTGGAACTCCGCCCCTCTGACCGACGACTTCTACGTGGCCTTCGTGGGCGTGGTCAGTGGGTGGGGCAATTTGCGCCTCATCAAGCAGCTTGCCCTCAATTCGTTTCTGTTCAGCTCCCTCAGCGAAAAGGAGCGGAATGTGGCCGTATCCAAGTGGCAATGCAGCTGGAACCGATGGCTCCGAAACTTTGTCAACAGTAGTGGATACTAATAAGTAATAATTTTCGGATCGATAACAAAAATTGTATAAAAGAAAATTTATAGGTGAAAAAAGCTGTTTGCTAATACATTTTATTCATTTTTTTTTATTATTTTTATCTGTATTTACTACTTAAAATGAAAAACCTCTTTAATTCTTGGCCCACTTATATTCGCTTAGCATACGTTTTTACCCATGATAAGAAGTTGTAGTTCTTTATATGTACCCGTATTCCAATTTTGGAGTACAAAAGAGCTTTTCTTTTGGTTTTAGTGCCATTTTGCCTTCGAGGGCATCGCTTTCCGGTTTATCGAGAGTGGCCCATAAAATGACCAACAGCACGGCACTCGAATGTCAGGGCTATAGCCATGGGCTAAGTTAAGGTTAGGTAATCTAATCTCCGGCTACTCGTAAATCAAGATGCCAGATTGGGCGATTGTGGGCGATTATCTGGATGGCAGGTTGCCAACCCACACGCGCATTTATCGCCTCGAGATCCATTCGAACGCGTGTTAAATCAAAGATAATGCCAAAGCTCCAATCGTTTCCAATTTCAGATAGGGCTCTACATCGAAACCAAAATCGGAGCTCCTCAATCGCCGCAGACGTCAGTCGCAGAGTGGACCTAGTCGCGATCGGACCCTAACCGAATCTACCGCTCATCATGTCGCCAGTCATCCGCCGTAATCTTATCGCCTGGCTCGCATTGGGCCTGTGCGTCTGTCTTAGCTGGCTACCGGGTCCGGTGGAATCACGCACTCGACCGAAGAACCTGGTTGATAGAAATCTGGTGACCATTTACGGCAGCTCGCCGCACGTGGAAGCCCTTTTGGGGCCAGGTCGTCCCACGCCGGATACCTACAAGACGTTGCGCAGCGCCTTCTTCCGCTACGAGGAGTCACGCTCATTGGGCCACGACCTGGAGCTGACCAGCAGGGAAATAAAGGCTAACGAGACCATTATGAACGCCAAGTTAAAGGAGTTCGACGAAGGCCTGGTTACCCCTCACCTTTTCAAGCCCTCCCAGCACATATTCGATGTGTTGGACGGCATCCGCAACACCGATCTCTTCAAGCTGCTAAAAAAAATGCCCAAGGGCGCCGTGCTCCATGCCCACGATACGGCGCTCTGCAGCACGGCGGCCATCGTCAACCTGACCTACTACGAGCACCTCTGGTCCTGCCAGCAGGATGGAGATCTCGGTGCCACCGCCCTAAAGTTTTCCAAGGAGAAGCCACAGGCCCTGGATGATTGCGATTGGAGTCTGCTCTCTGATGTGCGAGCCAAGTACGGCGCCGACAAGGTCGACGACTATCTGGCCGAGAGACTTACCCTGTATCCTATCAAGAAGTTCGAAGACAACAACGCCGCCTGGTCCAAGTTCATGACCATTTTCAGACTTCTCGACGGCCTGGTGATGTACGCCCCCGTCTGGGCGGACTACTACTACAAGGCTCTGGAGGAGTTCTACGAGGATGGTGTCCTATACTTGGAATTCCGATCAGTTGTTCCAACGGTAAGTGGATCATAGATAATATTTATTGGAGCTATAACCAAATAAGTTGTTCAACCCCATTGGTTTTTTCTGCAGCTATATGACATGGAAGGAAATGAGTATACTCCTATGGATACCGTGCGCATCTACGTGGAAACCTTGGAGAAGTTCAAGGAGGCGCATCCAGATTTCATTGGCTCCCGGATGATCTACGCTCCCATACGCAATACAGATTCAGAGGGCGTAACTGAATATATCAAAAACCTAAAACAATTCAAGGTGAGATTTATTCAAAGCTTAGAGGTATGGCTCTAACATTTGATTCCATCGATAGGAACAATACCCCGAATTTGTGGCTGGTTTCGATTTGGTGGGCCAGGAAGAGAAGGGCCGTCCTTTGAGGGACTTTGTCGACGAAATATTGTCTATCCCCGAGGACGTTGATTTCTACTTCCACGCCGGAGAGACAAACTGGTTCGGTTCCACTGTGGATGAGAACCTGATCGATGCTATTCTGCTGGGCACCAAGCGTATCGGTCATGGATTTGGACTGGTCAAGCATCCCGTGGTGCTGGACATGCTGAAAATGCTGAATGTGGCCATTGAGGTGAACCCGATTTCGAATCAGGTGCTCCAGCTGGTCTCTGACTTCCGCAACCATCCGTGCTCGCACTTCTTTGCCGATGGCTATCCGGTGGTTATATCCTCGGATGATCCCTCCTTCTGGAAGGCCACTCCCCTGACGCACGACTTCTATATCGCCTTCCTGGGAATCGCCTCCCAGCACTCCGATTTGCGTCTGCTGAAGAAGTTAGCCTTGAACTCCATCCAATACAGTTCGCTGACGGGAGACGCCCAGTTCGAGGCGCTGGAGAAGTGGCAAGTGAAGTGGGACCAGTTCATCGCCGATGTCAACGAGGAGGCCTCCAACCAGGGAGCACCCAGTCAGCGGATCGATTGACTAGCACGGGTGGTGACAGCGTTGCTGGTTGCGTTCTCCCTGATGACCTCTAACCTTTGGCGCTAGTCGGACTACACCGAATACCCCTCCGCCCGCTGCTCCTACCACTCCACTCCAACTCGACCACCAACTGCAGCGGGTCCAATGCATCGCATCCTCATCCGCATCCGCATCCACTCAGAGTCATATCCATGCCCTCATCCCCAAAATGTAACCGTTGTTGTAAGCTAATTGTTATGGACTAGTCTTTAGTTAGACCTAGACTAATACTTTCCTTAAAGCCCATGAGATTCTGTGCCACGCCCCTTGAAATCCTCTGCTGCGTCGAAGAATCCGAAAGCAATAAAGAACTCGTTTTAGTCGTAGCCGAAATAAGAGTGCATGCAATTTATGTTCAAAGCTCAAAGAAGCCTGTACGTAATCGTAATGAGTTAGCCAGCCATGCGGTTTGGAATCCCTCAGAGATGGGAAAGTGAGGGTCTCGATAGCTCAAATAGTTGGACGGAAGTTCCTTTCTTTAAATGAGTAAGACCTATGAAATACATAAGTAACATTATTCACACAACTTGGAATGTGATTGATAGGCTTCCATGGGAGACTAGGACTAAAAGAGCTAACAAAATATAATACTATATAAACTAAAAATCCCTGTATCAGATCCAAACCCAATGCAAAAGGGTTTTAGTTGGTCTCTGTTGTTCTGTTCTCGCCGTTTCCGTAGATACTAATCTAGCATCTCGACCAACCCATTATCTTCGGTTTGCAGTCACGATGACATCTCCATGCGGGGATTGCACTCAAGACTAAGCCCGCATAAATCTCTCATTGCCGTCGGTTGCGTTGAGTTCGCAGAGGAGTGGATGCGAATTTTAATGAATATGCGCTATGTGGTCGTCGTGGCCCCGTCCACTTCTACATCCACATCCTCCTCCAGTGCCACGTCCGCACATAACCACTCATCACTCGGCCGCCTTTGAGCCACGGATCGAGCCATCCGAATCCTGCAAATGTTTCAATTTTACGTGCCACTGTTTAGTGCTGCGGCTGCTGGCACTGGGTTCGATTTTGATTTGACTGGAGTCCCCGTAATGAGCTGTATGAGTTTTATGGGCCGGCGGCGGATGCAGTCAGGTTGGGGGTCCTGCAAACATGTATGCGACCGTAAAATTGATGGGCCATCGCAAGAGTGTGTGGATGAGGCATTTGGTGCTGCCAGCTCTTCCACTCAACGCATTGTGTTTGGCTGAAAAAGGTACTTTGGCCTAAGGATCGATACCAAATGGATGCGGCTTAGTTCTGCTAGTAAAAAGCATTGATATATATCAGGTATATATGTATATATATGACCTATTTGCATTTGGCGATGTTAAATATGCTTAGAACCCTGCCTGCTATTTTAAATGATGATGGACTTGTGTTCTGAGCTTTTCTGCATTATTGAACTTGTCTTTCGGTAAGATGCTTTTACAAATGTTTTTTGAATAACTTGTAAACGGGCATGGCTAATAGCCAGTTTAGTCCAAAAAAACCGCCAAATCGGCAGCACTAGTGCTCTATCTGCCGCCAGCAGTGGCAGCCTCATCAATTTGATGTCGTGCACATTTAATGCGGTGTTGAGGGCGCGCGGATGCATAAAAAACCGATGTCCGTACCCAGTCCGCGATCCAACGAGGCCATAAATTACTAATAAAAGCCGCATGTGTGTGTAGTTGGCGGGGTCGCGGCTTTAGTGTGTTAAAGCGGAAATGCGTTGGGCGCCATTTTGTATATAACGGCCATGGCAGGGCGCAAACAAATGTGCGGCCTATTGACACATTCGGCGTGACACATTTCGTAGGGTAAATAAATTGTGTAAATCTCATGTTCGGCTAACGAAATCCCAACTAAATTCTCCATGAAACCCTCGGCCAAATAGAGTGGCCAGCCAAGGGAGCTCAAGCAAGTATTCCAAATATGGCCATCAAACATGTGGCCATCACTTCTCGCCGAGCATTGACCAAATGCGCCAAAATCGGGCACACTACAGTGTCCGTAAGTCGCTCCCTGCGGAAACTGACTCCCACGGCGTTCAAGACACTGCGACAGGCGATCGCCAAGGTGGGGCACTTGGGCATCATGGGTCAGAAGATACGGCTAAACGATCGGGAACTGGCGGCCAACAAGGTGATCATGGCCGTGAAGAAGGAAGAGATATCCAAGGGCATACTGGATCCCAGCCAATTCACGCCCGGTCAGCATATCTTTAAGACCCTGACCGAGGTCCAAAAGTCGCCGATCTTCAACCTGATTAAGGGGATGCCCAAGGGCGGTGTGCTTCATGCCCACGATACGGCGCTCTGCAGCACAGAGTATCTTATAAGTCTGACCTACCGCAAGAATCTTTGGATTTGTACCGCGGAGGAGGGCTGCAAGGCCATTGCCTTCCGGTTTTCCAAAGAGAAGCCCACGCAAAAACCCGTGGAGGATTGTATTTGGGAGCCAATGGAAGAGTTCCGTGAGCGGCGAGGTGAAAAGAACGTGGCCAAATATCTCACGCGTCGATTCAGCATGTATCCCTTCTCCAAGTTCGTTTCAAACAACCAAGCCTGGGCCCACTTCATGGGCATCTTTATTCTGCTCGACGGTTTGCTCTGCCACGCCCCCATTTGGGCGGACTACTACTACAATGCCCTCAAAGAGTTTGCCGAGGACGGAGTTCAGTATGTGGAGCTGCGATCCCTGCTGCCGCCTCTGTACTGCATCGATGGCGATATGCTGACCACTCGGGACACGGTGGCCATTTACAACTCGGAGCTGGAACGCTTCAAGGCCGACCATCCGGACTTCATTGGCTCCAAACTGATATACGCCCCTCTAAGGGGAGTGGAGCCCAGTGTGGTGGAGCAATATGTGAAGACAGCTGTCGAACTCAATGTAAGTTTATTGACTATTTCCAATAACCCTACCTAAGCAACACCTACGCCTTTGAATCTACTAAGTATTCTCCCATTTCTTAACAGAAAGAGTTCCCCAGCTTCATGGTGGGCTTTGATCTGGTTGGTCAGGAGGAGTTGGGGCGACCGCTGATTGATTTTGTGGAGCCCCTGCTGAAAATGCCCGAGCACATTCATTTTTACTTCCACGCGGGCGAGACGAACTGGTTTGGATCGCCCATCGATGAGAACCTGGTGGACGCCATCCTGTTGGGCACGAAGCGCATTGGTCATGGATACGCCCTTACCAAGCACTCGATGATGATGCGCCTGGCCAAGCTCTTGGACATCGCCATCGAGGTGTGTCCGGTGTCCAACCAGGTGCTGCAGCTGGGCGTGGACTATCGGAATCATCCGGCGGCTCTCCTGTTGGCCGCCAATGTGCCCATTGTTATATCCTCGGACGATCCTTCCTTCTGGCGCTGTGCTCCGTTGTCGCACGACTTCTACTTCGCCTTCCTGGGCATTGCACCGATGAAGGCGGATCTGCGGTTCCTCAAAAGCCTGGCCACCAACTCCATCCGCTACAGTGCCCTGGGCGGCGAGGAAAAGCGAGTGGCGTACCAGAAGTGGCAGGAGAAGTGGGACAAGTGGATCGACGACGTGGTGGCGCAGAAGTATTGTTAATGACCCCCTTTTTTAAGTAAATAACGAATGTAATTTTTTTTTTACTTTCGCATTTAATTTATTTTGAATCTCGCCTGCACACGGATAACTCTGACGCTAGCTAAGAGTTAACTTACATCGATACATTTGATATGGGTGATGGCTAAGCCTCGCTCGTCACATGACCTAAATCAGAGAACTCGATTCGGGATATTTTGCGGGGATATGTGTGGTTGGTTGGTTGGTTGGTTGGTTGGTTGGGGGATAACGAAACTATGACCAGGACACTCATCCTGGCTGGTGTCCATTTGCATCCAGCTAAATTCATTATTCTTTGTTCAAGCAGAGTCTTAGGCATACGTGTAGATCGGAATACAAGTGAGTATATAGCACAGTTATAACTTGAATGCACACGAACTTTGCATTTGTTTGCATTTGCTTAAGCCTTTTACATCTATACTCGTATTATTAAAATTATTATTACCACATACACACGTACGTCATTGTTGGGCAGCATTCCAATGATCCATTCTAATGATCTTCTGAAAATGTTCAATTTTCTTTTCTGTGTATAGATGCTTGCAAAAATATTATTTATTATATTTCATTCGGCCTGTTTTTGTGTTGTTCGCCCTTGGTTTAGTACTAACCCTATCGTTCACGTAAATAAACTTACTGCCTCGATATGTTCAAATCCTAAGTATTACTTGCATCATTTACTCCACTCCCATTTACCTTTACAATCCTAACCATCCTTGGGGCCCTAAGTATCGCTATGCTGTACAAATCTTAAACTCTACTCTCCTCCACATAACTGCCATATATCCTTATATCCTTATATCCTTGCCCTCCCTCCGCCGATCGAGTTCTATCTTATAATTTGCCTGCGAATCGTTTACGCTATGTGTTCTGCAGCCAGTGCTGTTGCCTTCGCAGCTTTTCGGCCTTCCAGCTGGATTCGCCCACACTTAGCGGATAGGGTATGATATCCGGCTGCTGTTCCGAGGACATGTTGTCCACATCGTTGTGGTCGGAATGGTTGCCGCTGTCGACCACATCCTCTTCGTTGTCCTTGTTGTTGCCAGCATTGTTGTTGGTCGGCTCATTTGGTTCGCCATTAGTTTCGTGGCTCCGGCCTCGGTTATTGTTTTTGTAATTGTAATAACCATGTTTATTCGTGTTAGCCATATTGTCGTTGCTGTTGCTGTTGCTGTTGCTGCTGATGTTGCTGCTGTCTGCGTTGCAATTCTGTGGGGCGGAACGGAGAAGGGGAAAGCCGTATGAAATTTTAATATAAATTTGTGGCAGGAAAATATTTCGTTTTAATGGAAGCTTAATTAAATTCTCGTACCCCGTTGCTAGAGAATATTGTATTCTTTTTGAATAGTTTGCATGCCGCGTTTTAATAATAGTTCAGCAATTAGTTTGCCAATGATGGCATTCTCATTTGTATTTGTGGCGAATTTACTCGTCTTAATAGTAGAGCATTACAATTATCGATAAAAATAAAAACTACTCCTTGTAAGCACTGACCAGTGCATTTATTATCACTTTTGTTTACAGATTTCATGTTCTAGTCGAGTTGGCAAAGTGGTTTCTGCTTGTGAGGTTGATAAGGTGCCACTCAAACCACCAAATGCACTTGAACTGTTGTAGGTAAAGTACAAATTATATAAACAATGACTTTTAAAAACGAAAAGTAAATGCATTGCCATTCAATTATAAAGAATGAGCACTGAATGTATTTTACAAGAGTTTAGCTATCCAAGAAGAGATTTAAGCATCCTTCTTATTACGCAAGTAGAAAGCAAAAAAAGTATTAATAAAGAGAACACTTTATACTTGTGGCTCGACTATTGAATACCCATTGCTTAGCCTAAAGAAGTTCGAGGGACTGAGTATTTTGCAGCTTGGATTTTATAAATTGCTGGCTTCAAAGTGAGAGTTCCACTAGAATTGTAAAACACAGCCATATAAACAGGCATGGCTATATCAATTCGACTGGTGATCCCAATGATGAATATATATACTGATTAGGGTCATACACGCGTTCTTCCACGTGTTGAACGAATCGGCATACCCATCGAAATGACGTGTAACGAGTATATAAATGGGCACAATGCTTAAACAGATAAGAAGAACCGCAATAGGGCAAGGACTAATTTGATACGAATGTAGAGATAAACACACCTATAAAAGGCTGCATATCCAAACATTATATCGCAATTTGGCTTTCAGCATTTAAGTCAGCTTAAGCAGTCCACAAAGTGAATTTAATCCTTTCCTTAAATCATGAGTGCCTGTTCAGAACCAAATGTTTTTTCAAAAACCAAGGAGACGGCCAGGATTGTAATAATCGGAGCGGGGGCCTCGGGAATAGCAGCTGCCACTAGACTTTTGGAAAAAGGCTTTAAAAATGTCCTGCTCTTCGAGGCGGAAGATCGCATTGGAGGACGCATCAACACGATCCCGTTTGCCAACAGCCTCGTCGATCTGGGAGCTCAATGGTGCCATGGTGAAGAGGGAAATGTGGTCTATGAGAAGGTGAAGGACCTGGATGTCCTCGACAGGACCGGCGACTATGTCGTCCATTTTATTCGCTCCAACAAGGAAATCCTCACTGACGAACAAAGTAGTGCCCTCAAGAAATTGACGAAAGAATTCGATGTGCCTGACGAGGGTTCGGTAGGTGATGCCTTTAATGCATTTTGGAAGGGGGATGGCCATGAGTTGGTTCCGAGTGATAGCACCATTGCCAAGGAGGCCCAGGACTGCCTAAAGAGGATCATTTGCAGCATGGATGCCTGCGATAATTTGTCCGAGCTTTCGTTCCGAAACTTCCGCAACTTCACTGATTCCGGTGGAGATCAAAATCTCAGCTGGCGGCAAAGGGGATTTTGGAAATTCCTGAGTGTCCTGCTGAATGCTAGCGAGGATCAGCCCGGTGACCAGGGAATTCTTAAAGGACATGTGCACCTCAATAAACGAATTGCTAGGATCAACTGGGAAGGAGATGGTGAATTGACTCTCCGCTGCTGGAACGGTCAAATTGTGTCAGCGGATCATGTGATTTGTACTGTCTCATTGGGAGTTCTCAAGGAGAAGCATCAGAAGCTCTTTGTACCAGCACTTCCAGCCTCCAAGATCAGGTCCATAGAGGGTCTCAAACTGGGCAGTGTGAACAAATTCGTTTTGGAGTTCGAGGAGCAGCCAGTGCCGGAAAATATAAGAGAAATCGCTTTTCTTTGGCTGGAGGAAGACCTCAAGGAGTTACGAGGTGGCAAGTACTTCTGGCTGGAGAGTGTTTGTTATTTCCATCGTGTGGATTGTCAACCGCGATTGCTGGAGGGTTGGATCATTGGGGCCCATGCCCGGTACATGGAAACCCTCAGCGAGGAGCAGGTCCTCGAGGGCCTCATGTGGCTCTTCAGGAAGTTCCTTAAGTTCCCCATACCCTACCCAAAGAACTTTATTCGCTCTCAATGGTATTCTAATCCAAACTGTAGCGCTTGTGGCAAGACGAATCGGGCGGCAGGCCAGAAAGGCGGTGGCTCCATCTACATGTCGTTCCCGCGTCGAAACAAGGGGAGACGAAGAAAGTCGGGGGAGAGCCTTAGCATAGGAAGAGGCAACATAGGCAGCTGTCAAATTTCGGCAAATACCGTAGGTTTGGCTGGAGAGAGCGGAGATAGCTTCCCAGCTAGATCAACTCGACGCCAGCTTTCTTTTCCAATTTGGCTGTCCACAAGGTTAGTTCAAAGTTAAACGGAACCAGGAGCAGGTATATACGGGAAAACTGGCGAAAGAATCTTATAAAGGAATACATCTACAGGCAGCGCTGAATCCAGTTTCAGGGTAAGCAAGGTCGTGGAGAAAGCGTGGAGTTTGCGATTGTGCAAGGTGCATTTTTTTTTTATCTAGGTTTGGCGCTAAATATATAGCGCAAGTGCGAGCCAAACGGACGGCTTAACATCGAGCCAGGTGGCAGACATTTTCCTCGGAGAACGACGGATCGCTCAGCCCAGGGAGAAACGAAACGGCGGCTCGAAACTCCCGTAGCGAGGAGCTGCATTTAGCTGATTACTAATTAATAACCTTTGAATTAGGCCTCTGAATGGCAGAAAAGGGTTGCAAGCAGGCATAGATACGTCCCAATTAGGAATCGCGGCAGCACACAATTTCTTTTCCATTTCGGCGGACTCTTATTTTTGGTTAATTACTCTTAGAGAGCCATCGATGACGTAGAAATCTCCACGTTCCATTTTGTCGCCATGTTCCCCTTGCGCACTTAAAGAAGGGAACGAGAAGAGGAGGAACGAAAAGGAGAGGGGAGAATAACCAAGTCCAGCAGTTGCAATCGCGGTTTCTTGTTCGGCGGGCGAGCAAAAGTTTTGTCGCGCGGTCTGGCCGTAATTTGGTGAATCCGACCAGAGGAAAATCCGAAGATCGACGGCGCGGGAAAAACCCCCTTAGTGAGCGAGAAGGCCGGAAAATAGTGGAGAGATTTTTTTTTGTATAGTGGAATAAGTTATTATGTAAATGAAAAGTGGCAGTGCGAAGGAGAGAGGGAAAGATAAGGAAAAGAGTCCATCATTTTTTTTAGTGTCCCTTATGTGCTCCGTCTTCTTCTTCCTTTTTTTTTGTTTCTTTTGTTCAGTTTTAGCAAGCCTATGATTAAGCAATAAGGCACAGTGGGTCAAAGACCAATACAGAGAGTGAAAAATATTTAAGTTTTCCACAGGTGCGGCAGACTCCAACGGAAGCGCTTTCGTCGGTGGAACTCCGGATTGTTGGTGAGTGATTAAATCACGTAATTGCAATGGCAATGATCAGTGAGGTATACATACTTTGGTGAAAAAGAAAGAAAGTAATTACGTCTGCATTTTCGATTCCTTGTCCCACTGTCCGCCGCGAGCGAAATTAGGTCGAAGTTTTAGAGCCTCTGAAGAAAAGGAAGAGGAGGAATGCGAATTCAAGGCCAAGGCCAAGAGTGGAATGTCGGAATTAGAATCTGATTTTTTTCTGTTTGTCCGTCTCTCTTTAACTCTCGCACATATGTATGTTGTTTTTGCCACCAGAGCAGCAATCGCTCTCTTTATTTGATTTGTTTAATTTTAATATTCTTAAGTTCCATTTGGGTGCCTATGGCACCCTCGAAACTAGTGGAGATCTAAATATCGAAATTTTCTCTATTATTCGACTCGCATACAATTCTGATAGTTATTTAAGGTCCCACATTTTTTCTCGCATGCGATTTTTACTCATTTTTGTTTACGTTATGTTACTGGCGCATGCACTTATTGCTAGCCTCCATGCTGAATTACCCATTTGTTAGCTGTAAGAAAATTCTCTTAGTGTGTTAAGAATAAAATTTATAATGTGCTAGAAAGCTTTTCGTTTGCCTATGGCTAGGATAACTCCCGTGTGAATATGTGTTAGTGATCTTAAAAGGGGCCGTCCGAGTATATTGTGCAATGCAGATTTTTGGAGAAAGGCGGCCAAGGCAGGGCGGGCATTAGCGACCTCGAGGCCATCAGAGGATCGCAAGGAAGATGGGGAAAAGTAGTTGTCGTCCGATTTTCTGTTTTATGTTGAACTCTTTCAGCCCTCAACCAATTCTTGTCGCTGCACGCGAAGTTATTTGAATATTTAGAGGAAGATCAGGCTGAGGTATAGGGACAAGACCACCACCCCAAATAGCCGACAAGGAGCAGCTGGACCATTGCGCGTGCGTCCCAAATACCTCCCATCACCACCCAAGCCGAGTAGCAATCCGTTACAGTAATAATTATCTTTCTAAACAATCTGGCGCCCAACGTGGGGCCTGAAAGTCGTTTTCACTAGTCGAAAAACATTGGTATCAACACCAAAACACCAACACATGCAGAAAATTCGTCTATTCATCATTTTCTTAAATTTTTGGGAGGACAGTAGGATCACGGTGGGCTGAAACTGGTGTTGACCTTTCAGCCAACGGTTGCCGCGACACTCACCTCAAATCTATTTCTCGTCTCAGTTTAAGCGCGTTATTAGGTGCATAGGATCTATAGCCTGTTAACTTGTCCGCAAGCTCAGAGCTAGCCACGCCTGATAAAGTGGGTAAAAAAAGAGACAAATCTTTCTCTTTAATTTCTTTCCGGGATTTGCAGCAAAGATTAATTAGGCGCGTTGGACTGACAGGCGATAGAGTTATAAGTAACTCAACTCCTGGCCACGGATAATTAGTCTGAGCTATGGACTCCAATTTGTTTACGGTCGAACGGCGTCGCGTTTGTGAGGTGAATAGGAGTCACAGTTGGTTTTTCTTTTAAAAGAAAGCTACTGGCCACGCTTCACAACGAAAACGATGTACCGATTCGCCAAAGTAGGGTATATTTCTGCTAATTGAATCTGAGTTTGGCTGGCAATATATTTGTTGTCGTTATCGCAGTTTAGCAAAACATAGCCAATTAACTCTGCATAAGCAGCAAATTTCTAATCTCTTTTCAGCTATCTTTTACCCAATCTTCCGAAAGTTGCTAACATTATTTTTGCGGGGAGCAAACCTATGCCAAAAGGCAAATTTTATTTATGATATATCAAATCTCGTTTTATCGCTCAAAAATCTTTTAAATACTTTATATCTGTTTAATCTTTTAATATTATTAGGGATAAAATATCCAAATTAAAAGCAATCGTTATCTTAGTCTTTATTATAATATTTCTTAAGCCCAAACTAAAGTATTTTTTTACTGGAAGCAATGGCCGATTCCGAGGGAGCAGCCGCAACAAGGTGTCCCCTATGTGAAGTTAGTTTAGAAGGTGGGAAAATTTACCGAACCAAATGTGGACACGAGTTCCATCAGTCTTGCATAGTAGCACATTCAAAAAATAAAACTACCTGTCCCACGTGCAACACGGTGTGTTTTGAAAAAGCGGCCACACCATCTCAGAACACCAGAGGTCAGAAAACACAAGTTTTAGTAGCAAGCGAGCAGACTCCGAGTGGCTCTTCAAACTCAGCAGGGTTGGGAAAGGCTCAAACAGAGTTGATCCAAAGCGCGGTGGTCAACGCTGTCCAGTCCATGCAAAACGATTTGCTCGTGCAGTTATCGAAAAAAATGTCCGAATTAATTCAGGCAAATCTATCTGCCCAATTTCAGGCCACTGCGGGCGAGAGTCAAGAAAGGGATTTGAGAAATAATTCTTTTGGGGATATAGTATTGGACCAGTTGGGTGGCCAAGCAGGCTCGAGACGCGAAACGCCAAGGAGCAACCATTCGGACCTCAGCCAAAGGCCAGATAAGGTTGGCCATATCGTAAACAGTTGGAAGCTTCGGTTTAGTGGGAATCCGGAAGGAATTAGTGTCGACAATTTTATTTATCGGGTAGAGGCGCTGACTGGCCAAACTTTGGATGGTAATTTCTCAGTACTAAGCAGCAACGCTAGCCTTTTGTTCGAAGGGAAAGCGCGAGATTTCTACTGGAGATGCCACAAACAAACCCAGAATCTCAGATGGGAATCTTTGTGTATGGCGTTGCGGAAGCAATTCAGAGATGCACGCACTGATCTGGATATCCGTGAAGCTATTCGTGATCGGAAGCAGCGGGATAAGGAAGGCTTCGATTCTTTTTGCAGTGCTATAGAGGATATGGGTGATAGCTTGGATATGCCGTTAACCGAGATGGAAATGGTTGAGATATTAAAAAGAAATTTAAGGCCAGAAATTCGACATGAACTTCTTAATCTCCCCATCCGCACAGTGGAAAAACTGAGGGAAGTATGCCGGCGTAGGGAAAGCTTTTTAGAAGACGTACGGAAATCCCAAGGGTATCAGAAGGCTGTTCCATACCGAAAACAAGTTTGTGAGCTGTTGGAAGAGCAATTGTCCGATAATGCGTCCGAGTTTTCCGAGGCGGAGGGCGAAGCAGAAATTGGAGCTATGGCTTTGCTCTGCTGGAATTGCCACAAGGAGGGTCATCGCTACCACGACTGTGAAGCGAAGCGCAAAATATTTTGTTATGGTTGTGGGAAACCAAATACGTACAAACCTTCGTGCCCTAAATGTCAAAAAAACTCGAAAGGGAACACACAACCGAGGCCATCGTTGTGTGTTCAACGCCAACGCTCGTCGAGCCCAAAATCAAACCCATAGATTGTTCCAATGCAGCTGCACAATCCAGTTCAACGATGGTGTGGCCAAGTTTAGTAGATTTAAGTTCAAATTCCCCAAATATGCAGCCGTATCTAGAGCGTCAAAAGTCTCATTCAAGGAATGCTCAGCGCATGAGAAATTACTGGGCAGCCCTCAAATCAATTAATGCAATCAGGTTCAAAGATAAGGATAAACGCCCATATGCCGAGGTGCGAGTTTTAGATCGCATCGTCTTGGGTTTATTGGATACAGGAGCAGCAGTAAGCGTAATAGGTGGTAGTTTAGCACAGCAGATAATTAGTAATCGAGTATCTTTTAAGCGCGGATTATTTTCGATAAGTACTGCAGATGGGAAAAAGCAGGAAGTGTTAGGACGAATAAATACTCCGGTCCGATATAAAACTCAGGAAAGAAATCTTGAGCTTCACCTAGCACCATCTCTTAGCCAAGATTTAATTTTAGGCATTGACTTTTGGTCTAAATTCGATTTACTGCCGCCAGAGATGCAAGTTTCTGAAATAGAATCTACAACACATGATCTTACTGTTTTGCAGCGCGAGAGTTTACAAAAAGTCATAGGCAAGTTTCCATCTTTTGCTGAAGTCGGTTTAGGTAGAACTTCTATTCTCTCGCATTCAATTGATGTGGGGGATGCCAAGCCGGTAAAGCAACGGCATTTTCCGGTCTCACCGGCTGTAGAAAAACTCCTGTACGCAGAGGTGGATCGCATGCTAAAGCTCGGGGTCATTGAGGAGTCCGACAGTGCTTGGTCCTCCCCAGTAGTTTTAGTGCAAAAGCCCGGAAAGGTTCGGCTTTGCCTGGACAGTAGAAAGGTCAATGCGGTGACCAAAAAGGATGCTTATCCGCTCCCGCAGATAGATGGAATTTTGGGTCGACTTCCAAAGGCTATGTACATATCCAGCCTAGACCTTAAAGATGCCTATTGGCAAGTACCGCTCGACCCAGATTCTCGCGAAAAGACGGCATTTACAATACCTGGAAAGCCACTTTATCAATACAAAGTTATGCCCTTCGGACTGACCAATGCTTCGCAAACAATGACGCGACTAATGGACAAAGTCATTCCAGCGGAATTGCGAAATGAGGTTTTTGTCTATTTGGACGATTTATTGATCGTGTCGGACAGCTTTGAATCGCATTTGAAGGTATTAGAGGTTGTTGCAGGGCATGTAAAGGCGGCTGGACTCACGTTGAACGTAGAAAAGAGTAAATTCTGCATGCGCTCCGTGAGGTATCTTGGACATATTGTCGGAGAAGGGGTCATAAAAACCGATCCCGACAAAGTATCAGCCATGACCGATTTCCCTCTGCCAAACTCTCTTAAAAGTCTCCGGAGATTCTTGGGCATGGTCGGCTGGTACAGAAAATTTATCCAGAATTTTGCGTCAGTAGCTTCGCCTCTGACCGATTTGTTGAAGCCAAGACAGAAATTCGTTATGACCGCGGAAGGAAGGCAGGCATTCGAGCAGTTAAAAACAATGTTATGTTCAGCTCCGGTTCTGCGCAGTCCGGATTTCGAAAAACCTTTCTTTGTGCAGTGTGACGCAAGTAAGACTGGTGTCGGCGGAGTCTTGGTGCAGAAAACTTCCGATGGCGACGAATATCCGTTAGCGTTCGTATCCAAGAAGCTAAATAAAGCTCAACGCAATTACTCTGTGACAGAGCAGGAGTGTTTGGCGGCGATAGTCTGTATTAACAGGTTCAGGGCTTATGTGGAAGGCCACGAGTTTACGGTCATTACAGACCATGCCTCCCTCAAATGGCTGATGTCTCAGCCGGACTTACACTCGCGGTTGGCTCGTTGGGCTCTGAAGTTGCAGCGGTTTAACTTTAAAATCGAGCATCGCAGTGGCAAACTAAATGTCGTGCCAGATGCACTTTCCAGAGTAAATGAGGAGGTCGAGGCATTGGAAGGTAATAGTGGTTCTCTGGTCGATTTGGACTCAGAGGTGTTTAAGTCAGCAGAATATGTGCATTTTGTAGATCGGCTCAAAGCGAATTTGGATAAATTACCCGATATAAAAGTAGTCGATGGCTTGGCGTATAAGAAAACAGAGCATGCTACGGGGGATTCCCTGAACGATCAGTTCATCTGGAAGTTGTGGATTCCGAAGGATTTGGTCCAGGATGTTTTAAAGAATGCCCACGATCATCCTATGGCTTCACACGGGGGAATTCACAAAACGCTAGAGCGAGTTCGGAGGCATTGTTATTGGCCTGGGTTAATAAAAGACGTAAAATCATATGTTCTAGCTTGTGATACCTGCAAGATGACAAAAGCTCCTAACACAGTTCAGAGACCGCCAATAGGGGTTCCTCCAGAGTCGGAAAGATTCTTCCAAAGATTATATATAGATTTCTTGGGCCCGTATCCCCGCTCTAGAAGCGGGAATATTGGAATTTTCATCGTTTTAGACCATTACTCAAAGTTCGTTTTTCTCAAGGCAGTCAAAAAGCTGTCAGCCGAGGTGGTTATAAAATACCTGCAACAGGAACTATTTCACACGTATGGGGTGCCGGAGACGATTATTTCAGACAACGGTTCACAGTTTAAGTCAGACCTATTCCAGAAGTTTATGCGTGAGTACAGAGTCAGTCATATTCGCACAGCAGTGTATTCCCCGCAATCAAATGCGTCTGAAAGGGTAAACAGATCGGTGATAGCGGCCATAAGATCCTATGTTCGGCCTGATCAAAAAAACTGGGACGAAGAGCTAAGTAGTATTTGTTGTGCTCTACGATCGGCGATTCATTCCAGCTTGGGTACTACGCCCTATTACATGGTGTTCGGCCAGCATTTTGTCGGATCTGGGTCCACCTATAAGTTGTTGAAAGTCTTGGGTTTGCTGCAAGACCATTCGGCAGTGTTCTCAAGGGAAGATTCCTTAGAGTTAGTGCGCAGCAAAGCTATCGAGGTGATGAAGAAGCAGAACGAAAAGAACGAACGAAATTACAATCTTCGGTCCAGAGAAGTTTCCTACAAAGTTGGCCAGGAAGTGTTCTACAAGAACCACAAGCAGAGTAATTTCCAGGCAGGATATAATGCCAAGTTAGGCCCCAGCTACCTCAAAGCCAGGGTGCGGAAAAAGCTAGGTAATGCCTATTACGATATAGAGGATCTGCAGGGACATTTGGTTGGACGATACCATGCCAAGGATCTGAGGCAATAATTAATTGCCCCAAGCTTGGTGTGATCAGCCTTGGGAGTGTCACCCCCAAGTCCGATCTTGTGGAGGGGGCAATTTGTAGCGCTTGTGGCAAGACGAATCGGGCGGCAGGCCAGAAAGGCGGTGGCTCCATCTACATGTCGTTCCCGCGTCGAAACAAGGGGAGACGAAGAAAGTCGGGGGAGAGCCTTAGCATAGGAAGAGGCAACATAGGCAGCTGTCAAATTTCGGCAAATACCGTAGGTTTGGCTGGAGAGAGCGGAGATAGCTTCCCAGCTAGATCAACTCGACGCCAGCTTTCTTTTCCAATTTGGCTGTCCACAAGGTTAGTTCAAAGTTAAACGGAACCAGGAGCAGGTATATACGGGAAAACTGGCGAAAGAATCTTATAAAGGAATACATCTACAGGCAGCGCTGAATCCAGTTTCAGGGTAAGCAAGGTCGTGGAGAAAGCGTGGAGTTTGCGATTGTGCAAGGTGCATTTTTTTTTTATCTAGGTTTGGCGCTAAATATATAGCGCAAGTGCGAGCCAAACGGACGGCTTAACATCGAGCCAGGTGGCAGACATTTTCCTCGGAGAACGACGGATCGCTCAGCCCAGGGAGAAACGAAACGGCGGCTCGAAACTCCCGTAGCGAGGAGCTGCATTTAGCTGATTACTAATTAATAACCTTTGAATTAGGCCTCTGAATGGCAGAAAAGGGTTGCAAGCAGGCATAGATACGTCCCAATTAGGAATCGCGGCAGCACACAATTTCTTTTCCATTTCGGCGGACTCTTATTTTTGGTTAATTACTCTTAGAGAGCCATCGATGACGTAGAAATCTCCACGTTCCATTTTGTCGCCATGTTCCCCTTGCGCACTTAAAGAAGGGAACGAGAAGAGGAGGAACGAAAAGGAGAGGGGAGAATAACCAAGTCCAGCAGTTGCAATCGCGGTTTCTTGTTCGGCGGGCGAGCAAAAGTTTTGTCGCGCGGTCTGGCCGTAATTTGGTGAATCCGACCAGAGGAAAATCCGAAGATCGACGGCGCGGGAAAAACCCCCTTAGTGAGCGAGAAGGCCGGAAAATAGTGGAGAGATTTTTTTTTGTATAGTGGAATAAGTTATTATGTAAATGAAAAGTGGCAGTGCGAAGGAGAGAGGGAAAGATAAGGAAAAGAGTCCATCATTTTTTTTAGTGTCCCTTATGTGCTCCGTCTTCTTCTTCCTTTTTTTTTGTTTCTTTTGTTCAGTTTTAGCAAGCCTATGATTAAGCAATAAGGCACAGTGGGTCAAAGACCAATACAGAGAGTGAAAAATATTTAAGTTTTCCACAGGTGCGGCAGACTCCAACGGAAGCGCTTTCGTCGGTGGAACTCCGGATTGTTGGTGAGTGATTAAATCACGTAATTGCAATGGCAATGATCAGTGAGGTATACATACTTTGGTGAAAAAGAAAGAAAGTAATTACGTCTGCATTTTCGATTCCTTGTCCCACTGTCCGCCGCGAGCGAAATTAGGTCGAAGTTTTAGAGCCTCTGAAGAAAAGGAAGAGGAGGAATGCGAATTCAAGGCCAAGGCCAAGAGTGGAATGTCGGAATTAGAATCTGATTTTTTTCTGTTTGTCCGTCTCTCTTTAACTCTCGCACATATGTATGTTGTTTTTGCCACCAGAGCAGCAATCGCTCTCTTTATTTGATTTGTTTAATTTTAATATTCTTAAGTTCCATTTGGGTGCCTATGGCACCCTCGAAACTAGTGGAGATCTAAATATCGAAATTTTCTCTATTATTCGACTCGCATACAATTCTGATAGTTATTTAAGGTCCCACATTTTTTCTCGCATGCGATTTTTACTCATTTTTGTTTACGTTATGTTACTGGCGCATGCACTTATTGCTAGCCTCCATGCTGAATTACCCATTTGTTAGCTGTAAGAAAATTCTCTTAGTGTGTTAAGAATAAAATTTATAATGTGCTAGAAAGCTTTTCGTTTGCCTATGGCTAGGATAACTCCCGTGTGAATATGTGTTAGTGATCTTAAAAGGGGCCGTCCGAGTATATTGTGCAATGCAGATTTTTGGAGAAAGGCGGCCAAGGCAGGGCGGGCATTAGCGACCTCGAGGCCATCAGAGGATCGCAAGGAAGATGGGGAAAAGTAGTTGTCGTCCGATTTTCTGTTTTATGTTGAACTCTTTCAGCCCTCAACCAATTCTTGTCGCTGCACGCGAAGTTATTTGAATATTTAGAGGAAGATCAGGCTGAGGTATAGGGACAAGACCACCACCCCAAATAGCCGACAAGGAGCAGCTGGACCATTGCGCGTGCGTCCCAAATACCTCCCATCACCACCCAAGCCGAGTAGCAATCCGTTACAAAACTTCCGTGGCAGCTATAGCTACTACCCCACTTACGCTGATGAACTGCACACGGGACGCACGGATTTGGCATCCCCATTGGTGGATATCAATGGAAGACCGAGGATCCAATTCGCCGGAGAGGCTTCGAGCCGGAACCACTTCTCTACGGTCCACGGAGCCACTGAAACGGGATGGCGCGAGGCAGATCGACTCAATGAATTCTACGAAGGACGCGCTGCAAACTGAGGCAATGTCCGAGGCTCTTAAATGGGATTTTTGAATACGGAATCATGATATACGGTTTGGGAAATTGTAACCAAACATTTTAGCAACTTGAATTGAGTCTTAGA
This sequence comes from Drosophila santomea, assembly GCF_016746245.2. NCBI lineage: Eukaryota > Metazoa > Arthropoda > Insecta > Diptera > Drosophilidae > Drosophila > Drosophila santomea. The sequence continues at coordinate 16,495,573 of NC_053018.2, forward strand.
ATCAAGCATTGCCTTTTTCAAAAGATATACTCGAATTTAGTCATATTAAACATTATTTCACTAATATTTTGAAAAATAAAGAAGGCACGAAAAAGTAGCTTAAAAGTTTTTAGTTCCTCATTTAGAAGATTGAACGTGCGGTTTTCATATATCACTTCAGAGCCCAATTAAAATTCCAATGCAAATAGCACACCTTAATACATACCTTGAATTTCGAGGAATTTAATCTACACAATGCAGGAGTGTGCGCCGTGCCTCTGCATTAAAAGGAATCCAAACTAAAACCATTTAATCCCGGCGCATGTGAGTTAGTTGTGAAATTAAGCCGAATGTTCCACTCGCAACCACGTGAAGTGAGCTGGCTCCACCTGTCAGCCACTCACTATCCTGCTCCCTATCCCCATCTCGATGAACCTTCACATCCAGTTTTCCATTCCCATTCCCATTCCCATTCCCGTCGCCATCGCAATCAGCAAACACAGAGAAATACTTTGCCAGTCATAACAACCATTACCTGGGCCATAACACAAGTCGGGCCAAGTACAGAAAGGGAAACAGGACAGGACGACTGCTCCGCTAGCTAGGCAAATGTGTGTCCTTTGGTCAAACACAGACTTGTTTAACATTGTCACTCGAGGAGTCACGAGCACGTGGACGAACATGGAGGCACTGAGCAAAAATAATTGTTATTCGCCACCAACTTATAGCTGCAGTTAAAACACAGCTTCCTTACTATACATTGAACTCATTCTATATGGCATTTTTATGTCCTTGATATCCTTTACAGTCATTTAAGTAGCTTGAAGTTATTTGAAGCTTTTGGCTTATTAGGATCATGAATTCCTGTGAAGCGTTTCCTCCCTTTTGAGCTAAAATTTAAGTTCTCTCTACTAGAGCCTTTCTTTTCTCAGTGCATAGGTACAAAAACCACGTATCCGGCTGGCTAGACACTAAAGGCAACAGAACCAACGACTGACGCTCTTGCAGCGCATTAACCGAGGGATCGGCACTCGGTTTCGGACACGGAAAGGGGCAGGTTCAGCGGAAAAGCTACAACAGATGTGGCCAACTTGTAGTTGGGCTTTCCTTTCGCCTCGAAGGGCGACAAAGTCGCATATGTAATTGAGAGGTGGCGATTCGGGAAGGGGCGATGAACTATGAGCAGGAAGGACCACGACTGCGACTACGACTACGACCACCAGGGCGACATGCAAACAAACAAACAAATGCAAACTCGCAAAGGCAGTAAGAGCATACACTAAGAAAATAAGTTGGGGCAAAGGAAACTCTGTTCTTTTACTCAATGGTTCTTCAAAATCCCGTAAGGGGTATATAAAATTGAACTTCAATTTAGGTAGTATTATTTCAAACAGCATGATTATTAAATAGCAAAAACTTTAAACTTGAATAATTAGTTAGTTTAATGTTGTTTCAAATGCATATCTTATTAGGCCAAAAAATGCTTGCTTCAGTAATTTAAGGGCTTCTACAATTTAGACGTTTAAGGATTTACCTATAGCTTAAAAAGTTGTATTGCTTTTCAATTAAAATAAAAGTCCATTAATCCAAAGCTATTTATTCAAAATCTGAACTTTAAGAGACTTGAGAACTTTCTTTCTGTCGAATGCTGTGGAGTGGGAGGTGGTCACAGAAGGACGGAGCACAGCAAGGATATTTTGAATGTTTTGGCCCCGGCTTGGCATAAATTTGAATTTTCAACATGGGCAGCCAAAGTGCTTCTGATTCTGCTTCTGCTTCGGCCAAAGTGCTGGCCGTACGGCAATTGCCGGGACATTGGTGCAGTGAAATCACATGGCCAGTGCTTCTGATCCTGCTCCTGATTCCTGGCTCCCGTTGCACTGTTGTGGTTTCTGTGGCCATCCATGGCTGGTCTGGCCTGGTTGGTTGGTCTTTGCACTGCGTTTTTGCAGCACAAAATACTGGTGCATGTGCTAAACTGATTTTAGTTTTCCCTACTCCGCACGTAATCTGAACTTTTGCATGTGTGAGACCTCAGTGGCCACGCCCCTGCTCCTGCCCCTGTACTCACCACCACCACCCACACCCTCTATTTTGCATCGAGTGTTTGTAAATGTTCCGAAAAACAGGCGCAATTACAATGCTGTTTGCTGTTCGCTGCTGCAAATGAGTTGGTCAACATGTTTGGCTTTTATTTCGGTTTTTTTGAAATGCGTTCGAATTTTACTACCAATGCCGTGGATGCAGTGAAATTTAAGAAACCGGTTTCTAGTCTAAAACACAAACTACAAATACGTGTGAAAAACGGATACTTAAGTTTGAGCTCAGAGTTTAAAATGTGTTAAATATTACAAATGAACTGTGAAAAGCTAGTAAAAAAGTTTACGAGCTTGGAGAGTGGCTAGCATCACACTTTGCTTCAAATTCAACAATAAGTAAGTAAGTATTTTATTTAAGTACATAAGTATCTACGTGCACAGTAAAATATTGCTAAATTAACGTATATCTTATTGTATGAATCATTTAACAGTTATAGTTTTAGGAGGTGACTAAAACCAAACGCCTCTTTCGACAACACGTGAGATGTAAAATGTATATCTAATCTAGAAGGCTTAATTATAGTTATAAAATGGTTACCAGGTATTGATACGGCAATTTTCGCTTTAGAACCCCCTAAACCCGATGAACCGATTAGATTTTTGACTCGACTAAATGCCTATTACACTATCAACATTTACTATCTTGTATTTTCGCACCATTACTGACACCATTAATTGTATTTTTTATTGTTCCATATCTTGTAATTCATGAATACTTAATACTAATTTGCTTATCCAAAAAAATTATAAAAATATCAAAAAGCGTATATTTATTTTATTTACCCATAGCACCTATATATTTTTCCTCATGTTTATTGTTTATTCCGGCCGTAAAACTTCTTCTCCCGAGAGGCGCAGAAATATTTTCCTCGCCACGGCTCAACGGAACACAATAGTAACTTGTGCCTAGACAAATATTAAGTATCCATGCTTCATAGCCCGTGGCCCGTGGCCAATCTTGATTTCACAGCTTCGGAAAACATTCATCATCAAACAATCAGCAGGTGTGAGCTCACAGCTGAGAGGTTCGCGCCTGGTAGTAGAGGTGCAATCGTTCCGCCTCGCGCCATCCCGTTTCCACGGCTCCATGGACCGTGGAGTAGTAGTGCTTGTGGGTGCATTCACCGGCGAACTGGAGGCGTGGCCTGCCGGCCACATCCTGGAGCGGTGCCTCCAGATCCCAGGCACCAGTTCTCAGCGCATCCGTGTAGGTGGAGCGGAAGGTGTAGCTGCCTCGGAAGTTGGGATTCGCATGCCACTGAGTGCGCAGCAATCGCACAGGATGGGCCGTTTCAAAGGGCAGGAACTTGCGGAAGAGCCACAGCAGACCCTCCAGCACCTTCTCCTCGGTAAGTGTCTCCATGTGCCGGGCGTGTGGACCAATGATCCAGCCCTGCAGGAGGCGTGGCTGCCTGGAGACGGGATAGAAGCCGAAAACGCTCTCCAGCCAAAAGAGTTCCGAGGCCCGCAGTTCCTTCAGATCCTCCTGCAGCCAAAGACAATTGAAGCCAGGCCAGTCGGCAGGCAGCGGAGGACTCTCAAACTCCAGGAATAACTTGTCCACTGTGCCCATCTTGATACCCTCGATGGCTCTCACTTTGGCAGCTGGCAAGGCGGGAACAAATAGTTTCGGATGCTGCTCCCTTAGAACTCCCACGGAAACAGTACATATGACGTGATCCGCTGTGATTAGCTCGCCATCCCAGCAACGCACGGTAAGCTCATCAGCTCCTGCCCAGTTAATCTCGGCAACCCCTCTGTTGAGCCGCACATGATCCTTGAGCATGCCGAGATCTTCGGGCTGATCATCCCGCGCTTTCATGAGTAGTCTCAAGAAGCTCTTGTAGCCCTTGTCCTTCCAATTGAGTAGCAGCTCGCCCTCGCATAGCCAGTACTCCAGGTGACCCTTTCCGGACACTTCGAACAGGTGATCCGCCCCCTCCACAGATGCTTCGAATTTGTGAAACACCTCCAGGAACTCCTCCGCAATGGTGCGATCAATGGGCGGCAGCTTGGCCAGCTCCTTCCAGTACTTCATATTGACGTAGTCTCCCAAGGAGCCCTCGAAGTCCAGGAGCTCCGTCTGTCTGTCTGGTATTGACATCTCAGCTATAGCTTTCAGTTGATCGGCTATGACGTCGGGTACCACTTCCTTGTTGGATCGCACGCATCTGTAGGTCTCGTAGTGGGGTTCCGTGACCTCCAGCAGATTCAGATCCTTGACCTTGTCGTATACCACGTTTCCCTTCTCGCCATGACACCACTGGCCGCCCAAGTCGACGACGTTATCGGCAAAGGGAATCGTATGGACACGACCGCCGATCCGATCCTCCGCCTCGAGGAGGATAACATTCCGGAATCCGAGCTCCAGGAGCCGGGTGGCCGCAGCTATTCCGGCGGATCCCGATCCCACGATCACAATGCGAGCAGTTAGTCTGGTTTTAACAAACAGACGCGAAGACGCGGAACTCATGGTGGTGCAAAAATGGATATATACTCGTATATTGATTATAACAACCGACCGTGCTTCACGTTTGACGTTCGGCTGGCAACTGATTTGGGATTTTTCACTTTCACTCGTTCTATATATATATTGTTTCTAGTTTTTGCGCTCTTTTCCTCTATCTCTGAATATTTATGGGTGTGAGCGATAAGCCGCAATTTACTGATAGCAGAGGTTTCATTGTTGCTCCGGCGAATTGGTGTTATGTCAATGCAATTTAACCGAGAATAAAGCAATTGGCAGGCGGCATACGCTGCAGTATCAGCATTTATTATCAGTTCGTTAAGAGAGCTAAAGAGAACAAAGCGTGCAGCAACTATGTCAAAAGAGAGTGCTGGCTTTCTCTTAAATTCCGCTCACCAGCAAAAATAGCATTCGTTTTTGGATATTTCACCGGTACCAAATTAGCATCGAGTCAAGCGGACAGCAAATAGAAGAACTATGACCCCAGCTTATAAGCAATCTGCATATATGATTGGATTTTATGATGATTAAGGTAGAAATAGTAATCAGTTTGCCTAAATTACAGTTTTTTTACATATTACAAGCTCATTTTTGAGCACAAAAAATAAAATTAAAAAACTGTATTTTTAAATGTACCTTACACTTTACCTCATAGAGGTCTTTAAATAAAAATGTTCTAATTTTCAGTTTAGAGAGATGAATAAGGGACTTTTGGTTTTTTTCCAATAGTTTTTAATAAACTCACTGTAATATTCTTAAAAATACTTTGACAATCAACTGCTATTGTGCTCGACTATTTTTCGAACAACCCATTCACCATTCAAAACTTACAAAGATAGGCGAAACAAAAGCCTCAGCTTAGGCGCACAAACAATCGCACGCACACCCTCGCACAGCGATTTAAAGTTGCCGCCTGAATGTATGCAACAAAATGTTATCGTTCAGTTTGCCAGTGGCGCAGTGAGCGAGGAGGTCCTTTGATGAATGTATTCATAAAAATCCAATCATTGCAATTGCACAGCGCATACGGGCGGCGAAGGCAAAGGCATTCAAGATGAATACGCCAAAATAATGGGAAAACACAACAGACAGCTGGGCGCAGAAAAACCCCCGTTCTTTGGCCACCCCCCATTTTGGTCGCCCATTTACCCGCAGGGAGGGCAAATACGAAGCTCCTCGCAACCAAGCAGTCAACAAAAAAATTGCAGCAATAATTTTTTTTTTTTTTTGAAACAAAAACACATTTGTGCATAGACTGGGAAATAACCAGAGCTAAATAAACACGATTAACAGGAAAAGACTGATTGATACCCAGTAAAATGCTTTAAGATCATTTACTTGTTGAAATATTTATGTCTTTTGTGTTTTCATATAAATATCCCATAATAAATATCGTTTATATTTATAGAAATATGTTTCTATTTATAATTGTTCGTTTTAAAAGCCTTAGTAAAATGTTAATTTAATTTAGTATATCCCAAAGTAAAAAATTTTAAAGAAATTCGTATTTTTTTCCCATTCTAAGCCCATCATTCCCTGGCTCCTCGCTAACTAAAGGGTATTTCCTATGGCAAGAAGGGAACAAAAGATGCGATTAAAATGACAAGTGAAAGCAATTTTCGTGCATCTGGTACAGAAAATTCCGGGGAATAAGGGGGAAGGGGTAAGTGAATGCCGATGTAGATACCCAACCGAATGATTGCCTCAAATGGCATGCGAATTCGGTTGGCCAGTGTAATATGACATTGATTATGGGCCTGCTGCCACAAAAAACAGAAAACATCGAAGACAAGACAAGAACAGCCCAAATATGCAAATCCCAATTCCTACATTTACTCACCTTCGTGCTGCATTCACATTTCAGTATCCATTCGACGGCAATGAATTTATTCTCGATTTGTATCTGATGTGATTGCAGGAATTCCTGATCGATTGGCTCCAAGGCGACCGTGTCCCATAACTGTGCACTTTGCAGCAACGGCTCATGCTCCACATCCTCGTCCCCATCATCTTCATCGTCTTCATCGTCCTGGGGCTCCTTCAACTGCCCTTTTTTATTCGACTGACGTCGCTGTACGTAGTTAATTGGATCGACAGCATTTAAAGGACACAGCAACTCGACCTGAAGGACGAAAAAAATGGTGCATAAAGGGAAAACAGAATTTTAGTAGAGAGATTGAAGATGTCGAAATCTCAGTGGAGAGGATTTCCATTTCTTGGGAAAAAAATTACATTTCGTAGAATGCGGGCGGGTGAAAAGTGTTTAATTGATTTTGGCATCTGGGCAGCATTTGACTTTTAATTTTGCTTTCCTTCTGCGCATTGGCTCTTGTTGTTGCAGCTCTGCAAATTGACGTTTTAATGCCATTTACCTTTTAATTAAAAGTAAAAGGAGGCGAAAAGGCGTGAGCCAATAAAGAAAACAGCAACGACATTGGCAGTGGATGGTCTTTTGGGTATAACAGGCAGGGAAATGTATCATTAAATTTCCGGATATCAAATAAATATGGCAATCAATTATGGCAAGTGCATAAACAAGTTTTGTAAAAAGTACAATAATCGCGGTAAGCGGCAATACAAACAGCAGAATATATAAATAATAAGGCCTGAATAATTTATTTCAGAAGAATTTGTTTATGCAGACAAATGAAATTGACGGAATATATTATTTGGCTGATTGGCTTCGGAAGTGAAGATATTTTGATTTGATTAACTAATGAAACAATTTGTTGTAATCTGTGCTATTTTTTTTTTATGCTTACAAAATTATAATATATGCATAAAGCATATTTTCCTCTTCGTTCATGTTTTTACACCATTTTAGTAAGTACAGGATATTTCTCACAAAACATTGCCGATTGGCTGTCGATGGGATTGTTTCAAATTAACGGTAATCTAATTTAAAAGGACAAATGGCGAAAAACAAGCAAGGAAAATCTGCAAGGAAAACATGCGGAAAATGCAAATTTCTGCCAGCTGCAACAGAGGAGCATAGAAGGAAACGAAATGCAGCAAACTCAATGCGCGAGGATTTTCATATCTCCGCGTTAGGCGTCAGGTGGTCGGACTTGAAGCTCAGCCCGTCTTAGCCCAGTTGCCACTTGGCAATAGTTGGATATCTACCCTGGGAATCCCCAGCCCCATCCCACTCACCTGTATCGTGGTGGACACCGACGGGGCACAGCACTTGACCCCGCGATGGCAGCGGCCACAGAGCTTGGGTCGATACAGCTTTCGGGAAACGCACTCGCCCAGTCGTATCCTGGCAGGACCTAGGCGCTGGATGCTCCGGCACTCGTGGCCCTTCTGCGACAGGAAGATCCCGGAAAAAAGTTGAAAAGGCTGATATTAGTGGCACAGCTTTAAGTATAACTGTTTGCTTCTTTGGAAACATAGAAGAAATATGGATATTCTAAGCCACGTGCATTATGATATCATCTATGTATATATTATAAAAGGTTATTATGGTTTCGTTATTTATCTAATCTTCCATTTAAGTTTAACTTAACTAAATAAGTAAAGTTCGTGACATAAATAAAATACTGTGCACTAGTTACTGCCCATTAAAATACACTTTCGTTAAACCACAGATCTACCCGTTTCGCGGGTATTTCCCCAAAGTGGCAAAAGTGTTTCGTCCTTAAGAGGACACTCACTCGTATCCTGTGGGCCGGCTCCTCGTGTTCCTCATGCTCCTCGTGCTCCTCGTGCTCCTTGTGGTGATGATAATGCTGATGGGAGTGGCTGTGGACGCGATGCTGCTTCCGCTTGTGCGTCAACGGGCGGCTACTGCTCCACTTATTGTCCTCGTGGTCGTCCTTGTCGCACCTGCGATTCTGGCAGAGCCGCAAATTGCTCAGTTGATGGCAGCCCGCGTGGGTGGTGGTGTGCCGTGTGGCGGTGCCAAGGCCGCAGGTCCTGCTGCAGGCGGTCCAGTTGCCGCTGGTGGTGCTGTTGTGGCAGGTGGCGTAAACTGCAACGAGTGGGTGGCAGTTAGAGAGGATTACTAATGAGCCAGCTCATGATCGGGGTACTCATTAATCACCGTCAAAAACGCAGTTACGAAACATGCTTCTTGGTGCACTAAAGACCAACCTTTATAGGTCAAAAGAAAGTGAAGAATATTAAACCAACAAAATTGATTAAAACACCACTAACAAATATTTAAATTAGCGAAAATCATGGCTACAAAAAAATAGATAAAAACATTTCCTGTTCACCTAAGACCCGGCTTAGAAAATACAATCAAAAATTCGAAAAATGTATAAACTTGGTCGCCTTCAATGAATTCTACTGAATAATGAAGTCCGAGAGGGAATCGTTTTCAACCTGTGAGGTATACGCTGTTGGAGATTGGGATAAACTAAAGCTGCTGATGTGGAAGAATTGGATTCTTCAGTGGAGCCAGAAAATGCAAATTGTGTTTGCCTTGGTCCTGCCAGTTTTGTTTCTTTGTCTCATTCTAATACTTCGCATAATAGTTATGCCCGAAAAAAAGGATGAGATCCGCTACGCAATCGTGTCCATATCGGACCTGAACCTTTACATGAGGAAGGTATCACATGGAAATAGGATACTGCACGAGAATGGATCCATTAATATACCTAGAAATTTCCTTTGCTTTACTCCAGATAACCCCATCAATAGTGCTATCGTGAGTGCCACTGCGATAAGACTACGACTTCTGGGTACCAGACCCTATGATACCGCTCTGCACATGGAACGGGACATGGTGTTGCACAACTTCTTGGCTGGAGTTCAGTTTGAAGAGAACGTGGTGGAAACCAATGATGCAGGATATCCACTTAATCTCAATTACTCGCTCCGATTTCCCAGTGAGCTGCGAACCATGCAAGGCCCCATCATAGACACGTGGCGTACGTCCCGTTTATTTCTGTCCTACGACACAAGTGGATCCCGCAATAGATTGGAAAGCGATGGAGGAGTGCCGGTTGGATATGTTAGGGAAGGCTTTCTGCCAATCCAGCATGCACTGACCATGTCCTGGCTGACTCTGGCATCGGGCATCAAGGACAACGATCTTCCGAGCATACACCTGCAGCGCTTTCCCTATAGGGCCTATACCTATGACCGATTGCTGAGTGGCCTGCGTCAACTACTGCCCTTCATAATCCTGCTGAGCTTCATCTATCCCGCCGCGACTGTGACCAAGTATGTGACCAGCGAGAAGGAATTTCAGCTCAAGGAGATCATGAAGTTGATCGGCGTGCACAACTGGCTTCATTGGGTGGCGTGGTTCGTCAAGAGTTATGCAATGCTCATGCTGATCGTACTTCTCATCATGTTCCTGATCATGGTGAAGTTCCACGCTTCGGTAGCAGTACTTTCCTATTCCAGTTGGGTTCCTGTTCTATTATTTCTGCACACCTATGTGGTTGCGAGCATATGTCTTTGCTTTATGCTAGCCGTTTTGTTTTCGAAAGCCAGCACAGCCTCGGCAGTGGCCGCCATTGTCTGGTTTCTGACCTATATACCGTATTCATTTGGCTTCTATTACTACGATCGTCTTAGCCTCATGGGTAAGCTGCTCATTTCGCTGATATTTTCGAACTCGGCCGTGGGATTCGGCATCCATGTCATAGTCATGTGGGAAGGAACCGGAGAGGGAGTCACTTGGAGGAATATGTTTCACCCCGTCTCAGCGGATGATGATCTTACGCTGTTCTATATAATCATGGCCATGAGTTTGGGTTCACTAATGTCCCTATCTATTTGCCTGTATGTGGAGCAGGTGTTCCCTGGAGAATACGGTGTGCCTCGTAGGTGGAACTTCCTGTTCCACAAAAATTACTGGCGGCAATTCGTGCCAAGTCTGGCTATAGTTCCCAGTTCCCACAACATCACACATGGATCGCGAAAAGTGAGAAGCTGTCGAAGTGCAAGAGAGGTGGGAATTCACTTGTTCAACCTGCAAAAGACCTATGGCAAACACAAAGCTGTCAAGGATATCAGTTTAAAGATGTATCGCAACGAAATAACCGTGTTACTCGGCCACAATGGAGCTGGTAAAACCACAACGATCAATATGATAACTGGCATTGTTAAGCCCACGAGTGGAACGGCCATAGTAAACGGGTATGATATACGCACCCATTTGGCAAAAGCTCGTGAATCACTAGGAATTTGCCCGCAGAATAATATACTCTTTAAGGACATGAGTGTACGGAATCACATTATATTCTTTAGCAAGCTGAAAGGAATTCGTGGTGTCACTGCGGTGGAAAATGAGGTTGGTAAGTATGTGACCATGCTGGCTTTGCAGGATAAATCATATGTGGCTGCCAAAAACCTGTCTGGTGGTATGAAGCGGAAGTTGGCCCTTTGTTGTGCTCTATGTGGAAATGCCAAGGTGGTCCTGTGCGATGAGCCCAGTTCTGGAATCGATGCAGCCGGACGCAGGAGTCTTTGGGATCTATTGCAAAGTGAAAAGGACGGACGCACCATACTGTTGACCACTCACTATATGGATGAAGCCGATGTCCTGGGCGATCGCATTTCGATCCTATCTGAGGGCAAGTTGCAGTGCCAAGGCACTTCCTTTTATTTGAAGAAGAGATTTGGCACCGGCTACCTATTGGTCTGCATAATGCAGAGTGGCTGTGATGTGGGAGTTGTAAACCAGTTGATAAGAAAGTACGTTCCACACATAACTCCCGAACGAGTGTTGGGTACTGAACTAACCTATCGCCTGCCCACCGAGTACTCCAGGAAGTTTGCAGGATTACTGCAGGACCTGGATGAGAAGTGTGGCCAACTACAGTTGGTGGGCTACGGCTTGAGTGGAGCCACTCTGGAAGATGTCTTTATGGCAGTCAACACCGATAAAAGAGTTCGTGGTGGAGCGGAAGTGCCTCCGGCTGACGGAAGCGCGGGCTTCAAGGACCTGGTTTTTGACAGCAAAACGAGAGAAAACAGACGTGTCTCACGTTGCTTTATGTTTTGGCAGGCTCTGTTCCTTAAGAAGTTTTATACCACCACTAGGAACTACTGGCTGCTGGGGATTCAGCTGGTCCTGCCCATAGTGGTCATGTCTCTGACGATTCTCAACTCGCGAGGTGGCAGGATTTACTACGAACTACCTGCTATGCCCATATCCATCAATCAGTATGGTCTCGCCTATGTTATATTGGAGGATAATACAACTGATCAATCTTCGTCCTTGGCCGAGTTTTATTCGAAACACTTGGAGCACTACGGCAGTAGATGCAAGTTGCTCAACACAGGCGATCTCAAGTTTGAGGACTACATACTGAGCTATGGTCGAAATTATAGCAAGCGAATTGATTTCCATTTCCTAGCAGGACTCACGATTGCAAAAGATAGTTTAACTGTGTGGCTTAACAATAAGCCCCTGCACACGGCTCCTCTGACGCTCAATTTATTGCACAACGCCCTGGCTATTAAATTGCTCGGCCAGAAAGCCTCCACCTACGTAACTAATGAGCCTTTGCCATATAGCGATGATGCCAGAACTTTGCGGCTGAATAAGGGACAAGTGCTGGGCGCTGAGATAGCCATTAATTTATCCCTAACCATGTGCTTCGTCACGGCCTTCTATGCGATACCCATCATCAGAGAACGCGAAACGCGCGTCAAGCTTTTGCAATTCTTGAGTGGAGTTGATGTGTGTGCCTACTGGACGAGTCACATTGTTTGGGATTACCTTATATTTGTTCTCTCAGCCCTTTCCTCCATACTCACCATTGCGGCATTCAAGGAAATCGGCTACACAACCGCACTAGATCTCAGTCGGTACTTCTATATGCTGCTGGTATTTGGGTTTCCCGGCATTATGCTAAGTTACGCGGCATCTGGATGCTTCTCCGACGCTGCCACTGGCTTCACTCGTATAGCCATTATAAACATCTTGCTGGGAACTGGGCTCTTTTTGCTGTTCATGACCCTGAACTTCGAGGCCTTTCAGCTGAAGGCGGTGGCCGAACAACTAGCCTGGTACTTTCGAGTGTCTCCACACTACAGCCTGGCCAGCTCCACTCGCAACATCCACATAGGTCATAATATTCGACGTGGCTGCAGTATGGGTGGAATCCGGAAACTAACGAAAGATCTGCGCTGCCGGAACGTTCCCATATGCTGTAATATTCCGGACTACTTTGGCTGGCAGAACCCTGGCGTATTGCCCGAAATCACATATATGATATTGGTTGGCTTAATATTGTTTCTGCTATTAGTTATGCACGACGGCAAGGTGTACAATCTTATGGCCGAAAAGTTGGGAAATTGTTTTTCAAAGAGAAAGCGCTTAGACGGTGGAACTTCTATTGAAAACGAGGACGTGGTCGCAGAACGACTGGTGGTGCGAGAAATGATAAACTCGGGACGAAAAGATACACCTCTTTTGGTCTATAACATCACCAAACGCTATAGACGCAAACTTGCAGTAAAGGGCATTTCGTTCCACGTGCCCCACGCCGAATGTTTTGGTCTTTTGGGTATCAACGGAGCTGGCAAGACTTCAACCTTTAAGATGCTAGCTGGGGACGAAAAGATATCCTCGGGAGAAGCCTACATAGATGGCACAAACATAGCCACGCATAAGGTGTATCGGAAAATCGGCTATTGTCCGCAGTTTGATGCACTCTTTGAGGATCTGACTGGCCGCCAGACCTTAATCATTTTTTGCCTGTTGCGAGGAGTGCAACGTCGATATGTAGAGCCCATATGCTGGGGACTGGCCATATCCTTCGGATTTGCCAAGCACATGGACAAGCAAACGAAGCATTACAGTGGCGGAAACAAGCGAAAGTTGAGCACCGCCATATCGGTGCTGGGAAATCCATCCGTTCTGTATCTGGATGAGCCCACCAGTGGCATGGATCCCGCCGCAAGACGCCAACTGTGGCGCATAATAGGCCTGATTCGAACTGCTGGAAAGTCTATTGTCCTAACCTCCCACAGTATGGATGAGTGCGAGGCCCTGTGCAGCCGACTGGCCATAATGGTGGATGGTGAATTCAAGTGCATCGGAACGGTGCAAAGCCTAAAGAATCAGTACTCAAAGGGTTTGATCCTTAAGGTTAAAGTCAAACACAAAAAGAAAACCTTTCAGAGAGTTGTGGAAGACTCGTCTTCGTCAGCTGATAAACAATCGATCACAGAAACTGATTCAAAGTTTCTTCAAAGGGCTTCTGTTTTGGAAAGCTCTCTAACAGATCGAATTTTAAAGGTTAATCGATTTATATTGAAAGAGATTCCCGATGCCGAACTCAAAGAGGAATATAATGGCCTGATAACATACTACATACCACACTCAAAAATATTGGCTACGATTTTCCAGCTCCTTGAAACTAACTCGCATAGGCTGAACATTGAAGATTATCTAATTATGCAAACGCGACTGGAGGAAATCTTTTTGGATTTCGCTTCGAAACGAGATGGTTCGCAAATCTTTACTAAACGGTTGGTGCTCAAATGTACATATTCCAGACATGTTATATATATTTCTAATTTCAGGAAATGTTGGTGTTGCTAATTAGCTTGTTGTTTTTTTAGTTTTTTGTTCGATTTTGTAAAAGCAAATACATTTTATAAGCTGTTCATATATGCACGAGTTTTTATGTTAAGCAGCCTCTGTATTCTACATATGTTTATCATCAAAGAAGACTCTTTTTTGCGATATTCCAAAACATCTTCCAATACCATGAGTACTAATTGCTGCCCAGGACTAAACCCTCAGGTCCTGCGAACCCCTCACTAGTTGCCGCAAATGCTCGAATTCCCAGTTAATTCGCCTGAGGCTATTCCTCGCAGCTGCTGGCAGGAACGCTTAATATCTTGTTTATTTATTGCATTCTGCGCGTTTAATTAACACTTAATCCCTGTGTAAGTAATTACGCTTCTGCTCCAGCATTTACTGAAGCCTGCTCGTGGCCTCCAGTCTCGTGATGGAATAATTCATCTTCATAAATATGCGCTGCATTCTCCACTCGGTTTTTGGGTAGGATGTGGGTACTCCAGTACTGGGGTACTCGGGTTCTCGGGCGCTTAAAAAGCATTAAGTTGCGCATTGGACACAACACGACACGCCCCTGAGCGCCATTAACTCAGGCCAGTGGGCGGGTTGAGGAAGTGGACACAATGGGATGGCCAAAGCCATAAACACACTTATAAAACAATAACAAGGCCATGGCAGTGGCAGTGGAAACGAGGATGCACTGAGAACAATAAAAACTAAAAGTAATCAAGAATGGAGTACTTAAAGGTACAACATTCTTGATTACTTTTAGTTTTTATTGAGTATTTATGAGCACATTTAATCTTAAATCCTTAAAATAATTGTAATTACCAAATAAAAATGATTGAACATAAGTATATCTTGTTTAAACATTTGTTTTCTCTTAGTGCAGAGCACAACTTACCATCAGCTGTTGGATTCTCACAGAGCCACATCTTGCAACAGTGGCCGGGAACTTCGACGAGGCGCGGCGATCGGCAGGAAATCGTGTCCTCCGGCGCCGGGAGCTGCTCGTTGGGGCAGAGCGTGGAGCAGGCGTGGCGGCCATTCTGCAATGCCACATTAAAATACATTAAATGTGGCCCATTGTTGCTGCTGTGGTGTTGTTTATTTAGCTTTGGCCAGCCAGCCGAAAATAAAGTCATAATGTAAAGAAAATATTGGCCCAATCGCACAAGGACGACCGAAAGTTGGCTGAGTCCTCGACTGGAGCACGAACTTTTGCCTCAAGCTAGCTGCCTTATGTGTACTTTGGTATATGTGGTATATGGCAAAATTAACATTTCGTGCAGACCCTCACAGCTTTGTTTGTAATCCACTTTTCGTCTCTAAGCGTTCACACAGTCCGCTGATACTTTTTATACCCAGTACGTATCTCTCGCATCGTCACGATATTGCATTGCATAAATTGCATGTGCTCGTGTTTGTATTATGCCACATGATAAACTACCAGCGCAGCTGGAAATAAGGTGCAAAAACCAAACCAGACTTGGAAGCCCCAAAACCCCAAAACCCGGGAGCAGTTAAAAAACTTCATTGTGGCCATAAAGCAATGTCAAGGATTTTGGGTTAAAGCAACTTAGAAGTGAACTTTAATCATTGTTTCATGTGCAAGGATTCACCATAGCTAAAAGTGTAGTTCTATCTAGTCTTTCAAGTTAAACAATTGTTGTAAGTTAAAGGCATCTTCTTACAGCAAACTGGTAGTTATTTACCATTTAATTTAATTTATGCTTTATATTCATCGAAATATCCCCTGTTTCCCTTCCTATTCATAGTTTGATAATCCCTGTTAAGCGCTGTTTTAATCTCATTAGCGAAATACAGTTTTCCCCCATTATCGTCTCTATCAAATTCTACTGTGTGATTTTGCAATTGTAGTTCCGGGCATTTTGCGCTGTATTTAAATTTTAATTAAAATCTCAACCCTGCAGAGCCATTTGGTTTCAGATGGTGCAAGTGCCGCCTCTAATCCCACCAAAAATGGACAAAAAGGGCCAAAATGAAGGCTGGAACTAAAAGCGCTAGGAGCCACGCTGAGCACAGGTTAAACAACAACGACTGCGAAACTGCATTTGGCTTTTGGCCGGAATGCCTTCTGTGTCCCAATATCTATATCTGTATCTGTGTGTCTGTGTATGCATAGTACATATAGTACGTATCTCTGGATGTCTGTGGCTTGTGGCCAACTTTTGTGCGGATGGCCCCAAGCATTTGGCCAACGGCTGCAAGCTGCGTTTTGGTACCCGCGACTCACCTCGCAAACGCATTGGGTTTTACAATCCAATTTAAATGTGACTCCATGTGCGAATGTCGTGTTGCCCACACTGCAATTGGCTGCAGGCGAATCCGAAGCCAAGACCATGTGCGCATCCAGACGTTGCATTGGTTTCCATCGTTGACACCAGCAAAAGTAGTTGGAAAAATAGAAAATAGAAGATTTAAATGAGCATTAAAACGGGTAAGTTCTGCAAGGCAAATTGAATTGAAACAGCTTATCTCTTTAGACAGTAGGAGGCGAAAACATTGCTTTGGCAATCAGAACCTCTGACTTGTTTATTATAACATACATTTCATTTCATTTCACTTCGCCTTCTTTTCACTGCTAATTTATGTCATCAAATGCGTAATACATGTCGTATGTGTAATGCCAGTGAATGGGAACCCAATTAATGTCAGTGCTATTTGTTATAAATTTCACCAGAATCGCATATTTGCAGCACAAACAATAGACCTGCTTTCATTCCACCGTTTGCCTTCGTGTCTCATCAAAATTGATATTGACAAATGCCGCTGCTTTATGGCATCCCATTAGCTCGCTAAAGTTTGTTTTTGCCTCATTCTCTGTTCTACAGAGAGAAAAATATGTGAATTCATTTTTTTATTAAATTAGAGGGTAGCAAACCTATCGAATTTCGAATATTTGTTGATTTACACCAATTCTGTGTGCACTAAATTTTATGTTTACATTTCAACGCCTTTAATTTCAATAGAATTAATTGTTTTAATGGCTTTGGTTACGTTTTTTGCAGTGTTCTTTTGCAGATACGGTTCCTCTGTCTACTGTGTCTGCCTTTGAGCAGGTTCTTGTTTTGGCCTGGCCAAAAACTCGCATGTGTAGCCGCCAATCACAATTACTCCGGCTTGTGGCGGACCATTTGCAATCGCACAGTGGGGCTGAATGTGGCCCATAGACGGGGATTGTGGGCTGAAAGAGGAGCCACCCAATTGTGTTTTTGTGTGCAAGGGGATCGGGTACGTGCCCTGTACTTTTCCACTTTGAATTGATTTCACTGGCGACGTGACTTCTGCGAAAGGACGAGGCAGACGTGGGCGCCCGCCTCCTTGGGCATCATCATTCATTTGGCATCAATGGTTAATGCGAAAATTGGCATTGCTAGCTGATTGTAATGAATATGGGCACGTTGTCGCATCTTTATGACATTAGCAATCTACGTTTATTATTGAAAAGTTGCCTGCGAAGGTCGGACAATGCCGGAAGTATCTACGTGTAGTGCGCCCCTCCTAACTCTTGCAATATCACGTCATTTTCCGAAGTGCAATCATCTTAATGTGTTTTCCCTCGTACGCGGCATACACATGCACCCCTTGACAAGGGCGCTTTGTCTGGGTGAGTTTACTGCAAGGATCCCTTATCCTTGACTAGACAGAGTCACAGCTGCACAAGGATATAAAATACCATTCGCGAAAGATCCCACACGAAACCCTTTATTTACTTCTTAAATGTTGGTTGAATATTCTACCTTTGACATGTCACTAAGATTTTGGTGTAGTGTTCTTTTATTTTTGCTCAATGTATTTATGTAATTTTTGTATTTTCCATTATTATATATTTTTCCCCTTTCGTATTTATAAAAATCTAGATATCAAATAAAAAAAATCTTGCTCATTACTTGATTATCTCGTTTTTTATGTTAGGTAAAACGTTTTATCGCAAATCTATTTTCCAATTTACAACCACAGTTTTGATCAGTATTATCAAGATCAACTTTACACAATTATGTAAAAATAATCTATATAAGAGAACGTTGATAAATAAAGCTACAATTAGCGTTTTCGTCGTCAGGACTATGAAATGCCCAGTACTTTTGTAATATTACCAAAATGAAGGAAAACTTATGTTTCATTAACTAGTAATCCATCTAGATTTTCATTTGCAAGCGATAGTTATATGCCATAGATATAGATATAGATATTTCTTTTCCACATATCACATTACATTCCACAACCCAACATACCCTGTAGCTTTACGAGGTAACGAGTTAGAATATAAAAGCTCCATCAAATAGACGTTTTATCATTTCGAAAAAGTGTGAAATGGCTCTTTCGTTTTCGGTGCTGTGGCAATTAGTAGTTTTTCTAACCGCTGCACAACATTCGGTTGGAGAAAACTTCGAGTACATTTTGGAGGACGAATCAGTGTTTTCGGAATGTATGGATGCACCGCCGGGATATGCGAATATGAGCGGATTGTTTGATATTTCCACCACCAACTTTGTAATGGGTCCAGAAGGTGTTCACGTGGACGGATACCTAACCTCTACGTGGGATGTACAGCCAACGGATCGCATTGAGGGTCGACTAAAAATCGTTCATTTCGAGCGTGGCATTTGGCAACCGACGGTACTCAATATGATGTCCAGAGATTTTTGCAAATCTTTTCTGGATCCGAAGCAGTATTGGTACAGTATTTTTCCGGAACATATTAGAAACAGGAGCGAGGCTCGAGAAAAATGTGTCAACCACAAAGGAGTATGCATGGTTCAATGATATTCAATGTTATTCTCACAAGTTTTTATTTGCAGACTGTTTACTTTATGGTACCATATGTCATAAAAATGCACTTCGGGTTTGGGTTTGTCCTTCCTTCTGGACGAAATCGGATGGTATTTACCTTGGTAGCAATTGATGAGAACGATGTTCAGCGACCAAACGGAATTTGCTTTGAGATAAGAGGGGATTTTTTCAAGATTTAATAACTGAGTTTTCCGTATTCCTTTTATTTATTATTTTATTATTTTGTTTACTTAGTAATACGAGTTACTTATTATTCTTTCCTTTGAACTTTTAATGTTTTTTATTTCTTGCATTTTATTTATACAAATGTTTTGTTGAATTTTCAAACATTAAAATAAAAAAAGTCAGGATGCAATCGTAGATATATTTATATATATAAATAGTTATAGATACCACTTATCACTTGGGGTATGAGCTTTTCTTCTGAAGCAGAGTGCTCTGAAAAGTTCCACCATCCATAAACGTAGTATATACACCAACTACTTCCTGCTTAAGCTCGATGCCCTACCGTGCGAAATGAACTCTTGGCCTCTGGTTGATGGCGTGACACATTTTTCGGGACCCCGTGTTCCTTTGTTGGGGTCATCAGCACCGGCCCCGCCCACAGCCTTGCGCCCTGTTTGGGGTCACGTGTGCGCAGTTTATTTGTTTTATGCGGCCTCTGCGAGGCTCTGCCTTTGGACTCGTTGCTTCTTGGGCTGTGTGCAGTGTTTGCCTTACTTAGAGTTTTAGATTTACTCAAGTCGTTGATGACCATGACCAAATAAAGTTTCATTTTGTGCAAAGATTTACAACACTCGAGCGTGTGCGACAAGTTTTGAGTGCCATCCGACATTGGCCCCCGAGCGGATCATGGAAAGGCTACTGCAAAGGCAGTCCGAACAAAAGTTGGAAAAGAACGCTTCAATCTGCAGCCCATGCTGCGTATGCGCAATTTTTGCTGCTCGAGTGTTTGCTTGGGACATGTTGTGATTGAGAGCTGAAAACTGTGCCCAATTCTACTTCACAAACTAAAATCTGCACTAAAGATTGCCAATGGCCCTGGGATATGTTTGAACACACTTGGCAGAGGTTTTAGAATGGAGTGAAAAGGTGCGTTGCAGTACTATAAGGCTCAACGACCCCAAAAGAGCTTGGCAAAACTCTATTAGTTAATTAATTTAAAGTCTTACAGAGAAAATTATCAATATCTAAGACTTAATATCTAATATATAATACTTAAAATGCCATTCACCTAAAAGACGCAAACAATCACGAGTCCCAATTCTAATGATTCCGAGAAAGTTTCGAAAAGAGACTTTGCAAGACATTAGCTCTATGTGAATTGGCCTTACTGTGAATATATCCTTGATATCCTTGCAGCTCATTGAACTTTTTAGTTCATGACTTGTTTGTAAGAACTCTTCATTGCTTCACGTATAAGCAAATATGTTTGGCAAAGTTCACAGCGTTTCTGAATTTTTCGTGTTCCGATAACTTTCCGATTTTGGCCGGGAAAAAGATGGGAATAAAGGGCAAGTTCTCGAGTTTAAATAAACTTGTTCCGCATTGAGTGGACAATGCATCAAGGCCCTGAGCAATTGTTGTCTGCACAGAGGAAAAAGTCGCAAAAATGTTCGTTTCCCACTACAAAACCCAATACCGCAATACCTATAAATTTTAGTTGTATTTATTATTCATCAATTATAATTTGTTACTACATACACCGAATATATATTCCGACGTTATGATATTTTTGTCTGAAATATGATTAGATTCTAATTAGCTTGCTGTAAACATTTTCCAATATTTGATGTTGGATATTCCATTCCTGATTTTTCTTTTCCTGTGCTGATGCCAGGCAATCGTGTGGGCCATTGAAATGGACCCGGGGCACAACTGGTCGGTGGACTACGTGCCGAGGAGTCCGGAGCTCAGCTCAGCTTGGCCCGATAACTTTTATTTTGGAGCCGGCCATACACAAACTGTATTGGCATTTGACTCAAAACTTTTGACTCTAGCGGGGGGGCGAGGGGCGGGGGGAAATAAGGGCCAGTGTAATACAAATACTAGTGTATATGCAGCTACTGCCGCAGCACGATATGGGTTGAATTTGTTGTAACGCCCTCGAATCGAAAAGTTTCTGGCACAGTTCGGACTACTGCTGTTTAATTTTGAACAGCTTTCTACGACATCGTGTGGGGAAGTGGATGGAAAGCATTGGGTTCGGAAAAAGTGCAGGGAAAATGGCACATGTCGAACCGAATTGAACACACACAGCTAGTCGAAAAAATGAAAAATGTTTGGCAAAATGGAAAATGAAGAAAGAGAATCGAACATAAAACCATTAAAATCACTTTACTCGTTAGTTAGGCATTTGAGCCGGTGTGCGTGGGACTCGTTCCCAGGAGATGGGATCTGGATATAATGGGGGATATGATGGCTATAGGTGCACAATAAATGTTCGGAAACGGGTCTACAACTTTCGCTGAAGCACTGGGGCCATGTGAACATGAAATTACATTTCCTGTCTGCAAGTTCTAACGAAATGGTTCGCATACGAATATTTGGCATTTCCCTCATTTCATTTTCCAGCCAAAGAAGCTTTGAATTTGACTTTATTGGGCAAAATAGTCCCTTTATTTCGTTTTCCTGCCAGAGCAACTTCAGAATTGGCCCTGTTTGCTCACAATAGTACAAGCAATAAACAATTAGTAACATAGAACAAATGATGAACTCTACCCAAGGGGAAAAATCTGATAGTTAGGTACAAATAAGAACAGAAATAAATACATTTCCCTGTGGCTTTTAAAGTCCTAGCTAGGAGTTTCACTTTAAGAAAATCACTTCGGCTTTGCCCATTTAATGATGGTGATGATGATGATGAGAGGACAGGCCTTTGATAAATGAAGCACACAGAAAATGTGATTCGTGAATCTTTTTTTCTAAATCAATTGCAAATACGCATCAACATCGTGCAATTCAATTTCGTTCGTGGTGGCTGCCAAAATTCTAAGGAACTTACCCGGATTCGGATGCCTGGGCAACTGATCCGTGGACGGCGAATGGGATTGCATAATTAAGGAAAGAGCATTAATGGTATTCATAAAGATTTTCATGGCTGCTACGCTTTTGTGCAAAAACTCACTTTGATGGCCTTAAAGCCCAGACTTAGATTTGCCTCGACTTCAGCAACGAAACCATTACCAAAAATTCCAAGCAGCGGCAGCAGTATCAGCATTTTCTGTAAGCAGAGAGATGGGATTATTTGGTTGGCAAAACAAGGTACAAAAAAAGGTCGAAGCAGTCGCAGTCGCAGTCTCAGTCGACTTTATTAAGGTCAATTCAATGTCTGGCTCGGTTTTTGGTTACGGCTAATGGTTACGACTACGGCCATGGTTACGGCTCTTCAAGCTCCTTCCATAAAGTTTTGTTTACACTTCAGTTTGGTTTTCCATCGCCTTTTTTCCAACTTTTCACAGGTTTTCACACCTGCGCACCCACCTTTAATATTTTAACGAATCATTTTTTTCACGGAGAGCAGACGAAGTTTTTGTGTAATTCGTTTTAATCTGGTTACTAGGATAAAAAGCTCAATGAACAGGTACTTGAATAGTTATTATACTGCTCTTATTCTGACTTATTTAGAAGATTACTGTTTGTCTTTTTGATTGGCATTTGGATTACAGGATAATTAGAAAAAAAAATATCCGCAATTTATCACAAATTCAATTGAAATACTGGGTTTTGCGTACTAAAATTAAAGTTTAGCTATTCCCACTTAAGCTGCAATGAATTAATGATTCCTCAGCTTGAGAATTAATTCATCATTACGCAAATAGGCTTCATTGATTAATTGCTAAAAGGTATTTATGTGCATCAAATATCATAGAACAGGAAAAAACGCAATGTTTTCCCATGAAAGTTTTTCTCGGCGCGACAATTAAATGTTTAAACAACACTCAATAGTATTGCTAATTGATTGGCATTCACGCACCGAACGACGGAAGTTACATTTTTCCAGAGAAAGCTGCAATTGATGCGGATGAACACATTTAATAGTTTTCCCGTTTTCCCCGCGGCTTAAGCCTTTGGGGTGGCATTTTCACCCGCATTTTCACACTTTCGCAATAAATGAAAAATGTGAAAAGCTATATATTAAAAGTGGATCTTTTACGTCTGCGAGTGGTAATTATTTCACATGCTTGTTGTCTGTGGGCGGGCGCCTTTGTTTCAATCAATTTACGCACTAAGAACACGCATACGCCGTGTGGCCAACTTTGAGGAGGCGTCTTTTTCATGTTGCTCACAAAAGGCGCAAAAGCTCATTAAAAAATATTTTCCACTCATGCGTGAGCCTTTCAAAAAGGTATTTAATTAAACTTTAATAACAAAAACAATAAGCGGTCGGCTACAAAATGGAAAAGCAAAATGGCAGGCGGCAGGAGGAAAATGGCAGGTGGCATGTGGCAAAGGGAGGTGGTTTAATGCGAAAGATTTCAATTAACGACACGGACCTCGTGAGCTGCTAAGTGGATAAACAGGACGAGGACATCGAGGCACAGCGACGGATGAGTGGCCATCACTCATGGCATACTCGTGTGGAACGGCCGTTCGGATGCAGGAGGCACTGCATCAATGGTCTGCATGAATGCTGCTTCATTAAGGTGTTGCTCCAAGGAGCTATCCCCAGTCCTTGTCGTAATTATCGCAATTACAATGAACGATGACGGGGGAAATGTAAATGGGCAATGGGCAATGGGAGTGCAAGGGAAATGGAAATGGACGTGGAAGTCTTTCTGCAGGACAGCAGAGTCAACAATAATAAAGGCCAACGAGGCGCATGAGAGCAGTTAACAAAGGAGGGCTGGAATCACAGGTCCTAGAAGAACCCCTTAATGTATGTGGCTCAGAGCTCGGGGCTCAGAGGATGCAACTCTCTGATCTGTTAATTGCGAGGCGAATGTGGGCCAACACATATCGCCACATGTTGCTCGCCTTGAATGGGAAAAGTGCAAGGAAAAAGGAAAGGAGCACAACATGCGTTGTGGCGAAAACCCAGTGAAAGCCTAGTGAAAACCCATCCATTTTACCATCCATCCATCCATCCATCCATCCATCCATCCTGCTGCCTGTTTTGTGTTTATAATTATGATGAAAGGGAAGGAAGCAGATCCCAACTCTAGAGCAACCATTCATCTCAAGGCGATCCGGGGCAAAATGTGTGTGTCACTTCGGAAATGAGCAAGTCCGTTTAAAAATGCTTGCCACAGAGTGCTGATTATTTCAAAACAGAACCGGTTGTCACAACTCTGGGGAGCCATATCATTAAATTTAATGAATAGATAACAACAATGGACGAAGCTGGCCCAAAAGAACCCCAAAATTATGCAGCAAAAAGTTTGACCCACTAAAAATACAAGTTGCAAAAATCTGACCTCAAGTTGAGGCTTCGCTGACGGCGTTTTATGAGCTCTTTAAATGGCCATTTTGCACGAGAATTGATTAATGATATACCCGGCCACCATTCCCTCACAATTCGACATGGTTTAATGCGGTTTAAAGCGGGCTTAAGCCATGTTTGGTCGCCGGAATATGTTTACTTTCGGTGCGGGCCTGGCCAATGAAATTAATGATATTGTTAAGCCATTTTAAACGAGCCAACAAATTAATCTTGTTTAATTTGTGAAGTTGAGCATGATGGGCCTGGCATTAGCAGCTGATGCCCCAGTTTATGCCACACTCCCATGCAAATCGGTACTAATTCCGATTTGTGGAGGGCAAAGCTGATTGTTTGACTGCACATCAGTCATAAAGCGTGGTATCTGGATATTGCTACGTTAGCATCTTATTATTCAGAACACACACGATGCCAACGACCGCTGTCAACGATGACAACACAGGCACTCGCCTCATAATGATGATGATGAACACAATCATCGGCATGTTTATGCCACTTTTCGGGATGATAACAACGCGTAACAATGCTGACACATCGAAAGATTGTCATTCGATCAATTATTCACGAACACGCAAATCATCAACAAAACGCTCAGCACTCAAGGATGCCGAAAACACCAATCCCATCCCAAACACACTGCAAATGTATCAAAACCAGGCACACAACTATAGATATTTAAAAAGTTTTAAATGATGATTAAATCAATAGTAATGGCAATAAGTCAAGGCAGACATTTCGAATGACAAAAAATGTTAAATAAGATGTATTATAAATCGACTTCATGCTTGTCTGACATTTGTTTCATAGCCTGAATGTTTGGCAAATCAATTCATTTAAGTATCAGTCAATCAATCACAATGATATATAATTAAACATTCTGATCCTGAATCCTTTTTTTCCGGTGCAGATCAATGGAGCCTGGAGTCTACCAATATTAAGTGATACAATTGCTATTTGGTTGGGGCTTCTCTGCCGCAGGCTCTACTCAACGAACAACAACAGACGATGGTCCCATTCAGAGCAGCAAAAAATAGAAGGAATCATTGGCATGAATATCTGAGTGTTTTTATTTATGACTGCGCGTCAATATACTGTCAGACTGGTGAAGTGGCGGATGTGAGCGGGTGGGCTTAGACTGCTCTTTGGCCCGACTAGAACAGAAATCAATCAACTCAGGGCTCAAACGGAAAAACTAGCAGCTCGAAGTGGGGAAGTGGGGAAGTGCAGAGTGGGAGGCTGGGGGATGTGGAGAAGGTACATATCTGAAGGATGCGAAGTCCTCATGGAGCCATAAATCCGAGCATGACACAGTTAAGTGTTGGTGCTTAACAAAGGCTCACGGCAGCAAAAGTGGAGTATGGGTGTGGAAAACTACTGAGATACAAATCACAATCCATCTGGGGATCCATCCGAAGAAGAAAGAGAAATTTGCCTTTAATTTAAGACATCATTCGTTTGAGCTAGTTCAAAAACCCTTTTATCTCAGTGCGAATCACTTAACGACCCGAAATTTCATTTGCAGCTAATTGAAATTCATTCTGGCGAAATCAAATTAAGTCAAAAGTATATCCTGTCGCCGAAGGTACGTGTCCTTTCAAGAAACAAAGCCTGGGGCCAAGTGATTCATTCATAGCGATAAATTAAGACTACTAAGGATGCTGAGTACTTCCTCCCAGACTCCCATCCTTTCATCCTCCCAGGGGACATATTTTCGCTCACATTCACGTCCTGATATAAATATCCTGCCTGTGAACGTGTCCTGTCCAATGAATATCAACAGTTTGCTCTCCCTATTTCTTGACATCTTTTATGGCGCTTTGGCTAAACCCTCATCAGCATAAAAAAAGGAAAAACTCAATTACAAAATATCAGAAAATCGCAAACAAATAAATTAAGGCTACAAATCTGGCTAAGGACTGCGGCAAACTCGGCTCAAATCGAAATGAAATAGTGACACAGGCGCTGCCATAAAACCAAAGGCAAATACAAAGCCACACAAAAGGAAAAAGGTTAAACCAAATATTTATCCAGCCGCCCAAGGAGAGGGAGGAGGAGGAGAGGTCCTGCTTCGGGTGGAACTCGCAGTGAGAGGAGTTCTTTTCCGTAGTCTGTATGTAATTACCAGGCAAGGACTGCAAGTACAGCTGTGCCTAAGTACATAGCTCGCTAAAGCTCACAGAACACACTAAAGGACACCCGAAGTACAGAGAGCGCATTTTCACACTTGTATTTTCAAAAAAATATTGAACTTGAGCTTAAATACTGATAAACTGATACGAGTATAAACACGATATATTAAAATGTGCAATTTTAAACTGAACTTACTGGATTCTTATTAAGGTGTTTTTAGCTCAGATAAACTGAATATATTAGAAAATCTTTTAAAGTTGAAAGAGATTCTTTGTTACTACCCTACTATAAACGAACTGGAATGATATCGAGAAATGAAGCTCTCTAAACTATTTTAATAATATATCATATTAAAGTTCAATGAAAGCTACAAACTTATTGCCCTATCTGCTGCATGTATTGGGTTTGCTTTAATCTAAAATATATATTTTTTAAGCCCCTTTCTTAGTAACATATTAATCTGAGTGTCGGGATGGGCGTGTGTGTGTGTCAGGGCGTACGTGGCTTTATGCTTAAATAAACATTCGCCCGGGCCTTTCGTCCCGTCGTCCTTGCGTCCTTTCGTCCTGCTGCTGCTCCTTGGGCCACCGTCTTTGGCCCGTTTACATAGCACCCAGCGGCAGGCAGTCAGTTTGCCCGGTCAAAGCCAAATCGTTGATTGCATAAGTTGATGGCCGACACATGTCCGAGATATACAGTGTCGATATACGAGTCTGTGTTTGTCTGCGGGCGCAAAGGCCCCGAGTTACTCACGTGTGGTTGCTATTCACGTCTAATGATGTCTGTGCAGGTTGCATTGGCTGCTCCCGCTCCAAGGATTCCCAAGCTCCTAGCCGAGTGACCTGCAAGGGAAAATGAAATTTATATTGCGAGTTGGTACACACTGATTGCTTTATTGAGATGCCCGGCCAGAGATCTCCATCTCCAGCACCCATTAAGGATTACAGAGAGGCGTTGAGAGGATGCGCCGGCAAATTGCCCGAAACCACTATTCAACTGGAGCTTCTGTGAAGATTTTAATTGACTTTTTGCGGTTCAATCGATTGTTTAATTTACTTGACAGACAATTTGGTTGGTCAAGTAAAAATGCATAGAAATAAAATTTATTGAAAGATTTTGGAGGAAGTATTGCATCTGACATAAATAAAATTGTTTAAATAAAGAATTTCTATTCTTTCTGCATTAAAATCAGTAGGCCGTGCAAAATCATATTATGCGTTTGGTAAAATCATTTAAAGCAACGTTAATTGCTGTTGTTCAGGCTTATTCAAATCCAATTAGATCTAAATTTCTGACTTCATTTCCAATCACTTAAACAAATTTAGCCATTTTGCAAATTAAATTCGCGAAAGACAGAGTGCGTTTGGTTTTTTATTAGCCGCACACAAAAATGAGATATTGAGCTATCATTAACATTTGGCACAAACAAATGGCAGGCCATAAAGCGGATCTTTTCGAATCGAAGTCGTTGAAACATTTTTATTAAATTGTTTTTGCCTTTCTGCCACATTTTTTCATATTTGCTCATTGTCGTTTCCTTGTTGCTTTCGCATGTGGTAGTGTGTGTGTGTGTGGCAAGGTGTTTGTTATCGTTTGTTATATTGCTTGTTATGTAATGTAATTTATACACACCCATACAGACAGAGATTCGAATACAATGTCATAAACGGCAGGGACACAAAGGCAATTCCGCATGGCATTAAGGGCAGACAAAACAAATGGCGAAGAAGGAAGCCGGGCGGTATGCGGGATACGGGATGCGACTAAAAGCCAAAAAGAACGCGTTTGGCATAACTGATAAGCTGGTAACGCAGCAGGACATTCCCCTCTTAAAGGTCTTGGCCACGGCCCAGACATCCCCTCCTCTGCCCCATTCCCATGCTCGTCCTGGTTCCTGCTCGCTGTGCCTGCTTCTCTGACTTTTGAATACTTAACAGGATAATGAAATGTCAAAAGTGCGCAGGCGGAAAGCGTATCCCGCTGTCCTGTTTTCTTCCTCCCCCGCTCCACAACACTCCTGCCCAGTCTCACATTGATATTCCTCCGGCTGTTGTGGAGCCTTATTGTGTTGTCCATGCCTAAGTGAACGTCACGGCGTGCCGCGCGCTTTAAATCATAAACAAGAAAAGGCGGCTCGACGAGGAATAACTGAGGAGGCTCAAATTTCTGGACATTTTTTGGTTTAAGGATTTCTGTTTACTCTTTTACGTTTTTTAAAAACATAAAAAAAACTTTTTAACTGTAGTAATCATAAATGGTTTAAGGAAAGGTAAAGCATACAGTGTAGAGAAGACTTGGGCATTTAAAAAATAATCATGTAATATTTTGACATCAACCAAAATATTCTTAAATTATTTTGGATGCAAGTAAATATTTAACTAAAAACTTTATTTATTAATATTTTTTTCAAACTAAGTTGAAACCAGAGTAAATTTTTTTAAGTTCCAATCACATTACTGCAATAAAATACCCCACTTAAAAAAAGAGTACCAAAAGCGAATGAAAAATGGGCTACACCAGCAGAAAGGACCACATCCCCCACACGGTATGTTTATTTTTTTGGTTGGCCATTTTATGTTTACATAAATTTAAATTGACACAAATGCGTTTCGGGGGCCCCGACAAAAAGACAAGCCAGGAACCAAATGATAAACTTCATAAATTATGACAGTTTTATGCTGCTCCCGGTGCTCGGTTTACGCTTTATTTATTTGTAGTGATTGCAAGCGAATTGAAAATGTATTTATGCAATTCCATGGCATTACATAATAAGACCAGAAGCCAGAACAGGTATATCTCCCCTCCACCGAACCGCCTTTCATCCCCGGAATAAAGCAGCTTTAATCAAAACCTACATTTGTGGCAAGATACCATTTACCCTCCATCTCTGCAGCCATCTATGGGGATATCCTGCCAGTTATTGTGGATATATCCACGGAGGCTGCCACGCTTAACTCAAATTGCTGTTGCTTTGCTTTTTTTCTTGTTCCTGTATAAGTTGCGAAAAACAAGAGAAAGTTGTAATCAATAAAGTAAATGACCCAGGCACTTCGGGACGACCAGAGAACACATCCTGGCAAATAGAGGGCAGTGGTGGTGAATGGGCCAAGTGTTGCTATGATTGATTTCTTGGAGTGGAATAAGCATTTGGATGTGTACAGATGGGAACTGGTACTTAAGGTAACATAAGAAATTCACCAGATATTTAGCTAATCAACATGGCTTTAGTTTCAATAAAACATAGGCAGGGTCAGGCATTTATAATAAATGGGAATCAAGATTTTTGTGTGAAAAGTATTTTTTTTAATACAAAATAACCATAGAATCGCATTATAAAAACTCAAGTAACTTAAAAGCGAAGAGTAAGTAAGGGTAAATTCAAATAAAGTGAAGTGAAAAGGTTTTTATTAATTAACGAAATGGCCCAAAGTACAGCACCGAAAGTCCGCACACACGCATAATTGATTAACTCTGCGCTCCAATAAGTAGGCAACATTTATTTTGCCCTTCGCCCAGGACCTTCTTCATTTCGTTAATGATCTTGAAAAAGTCTCTTGAGGGGAGAAGCTTATTTTCGACTCGAACACAATTGAAACCAAATCAAATCAAGCTAAATTTAAGGCACCCGCAATACGAACACTCGAACAATGAGTTCGAAAATATTCAACGGGAAATTTATGTGCAACTTGTGTACTTTGCATGCCGCATATTGACTCTTCAGGCTGGCAAGCCAATTAAGGCCTGCTCAAGGGCCAAAAAACTACCAACAATGGCGAGGAAGCAGAACCAAACTTTGGCCACAATCTTAACAAGAAAATCTGTAAATTACACGCCACAATTACAGCATGATGGGTGGGATGGGAATGGGGATGGAGATGGGGTGGCAGGAAATTTCCAAATATTTATTCACCTAAATAGATTTGATGGCATAATTGAAATTTGTAGCTATTGGCCGGGGCCATTTCACTCAATATTTGTGTGCTTGCAATTTGCATAAATACCAAATGGCAAATGCCAAGGAAAAGTTGATTAAAAGCATAGCCGAAAGTTTTCCTGTTTTTCGACATCAGCTGTTAATAACGACGGACGACCCGTGCCGGAAAATTGTGACACATAGCTTCGGGGTTCGTTATGGAATGGAATGGAATGGAGTGAAGTGAAGTCAAGTACAGGATTGGTTGCCCTATCCTGACATTGTCCTTGGCGGAGTCCCAACTTTTCGCTGAGCTACAATTTATTTTCTTCTTTTGATAATTTAACTTTTTTCTTTGCAGCTGAAAATTGGATTTGTTGCGACCGACTTTCAGACTTTCAACGCTTGTAACGAATGTTGAAAAGAAAAAGTTGTTTTTATACCCTTTACTCGTTAAGTAAAACGGTATACTAGATTCGTTGAAAAGTATGTAACATTCTACCTAACATTAAGCGTTTCCGACCATATAAAGTAAAGTCTAGATCAGGATCACTAGCCGAGTCGATCTGGCCATGTCCGTTTGTCCGTCCGTCTGTCTGTCCGTCCGTATGAGCTTCAAAATCTCTGGAACTATAAAAACTAGAAAGTTCAGATTAGGCATGCAGTTTCCAGAGACATTGAAGCAGTGCAAGTGTGTTTTCTAATGCTGCCACGCCAACAAACTACCCAAAACTGCCACGCTTAAAAGCTATGTAGCGGGTATCAGATAGTCGAGCAACTCGACCATAGCGTGTTCTCTCGTCTAATTGCAGTCATAGCCTTTGGGGCTGGAGGAATATTTCGTGGTTGGACAGCGGGTGGCTGTTTGGTACAACTTTATCAGGTTATTTAATATTCATTTACTGAAAATTTCGAGCAACCCAAAGAAATGAACACGAGAACATACCGCCCAAATAATCCACACAATGAAGCCACAACAATTGGAATTGTGTGACTTCAAATGGAATTTCAACTAATAGCCCAGATAAGCAGGATAAACTTTGTTAAAACGCCAAAACTTTTCGACAAATATACTCGTAGGCCGGGGATCGCAATCTCATTTGGAACAAATCAGCATGTTTTTAAGAGTAAGCCCATTCATATTTAGATCTCTTAATCAAATTAATTAAATAATTGAACATAGTTCATCTTAAAGGTAATACTTTGAACGTGAACGTTTGATTCGTATACTTTTCGGTAGTTCAAAGCCATTGAATTTCTAATAAATTTAAGATCCAGCACTCTTGAACACAAGCCATTTGGGAATTCTCTTTCCCCTGAGGGCACGAAATCAGCCGAAATGATAAGAGCAACTTGTCTTGTTCTTAAGCGCCCAACAAATCGCTCTCCAATTAAATCCTTTCTTGTTTTCTTCGTAAGCTAACTTTGCATTTGAAACTTTTTTACTTCGTCCTGCAGGACTATATCTTCTCTAGTCCTTGACTATGAACCTTTAATGGGAGCCCCGAGTCCAAGCCATTTAATGTGCTTACATTCATTTCGTTTTAAATCTGTGATAAAGTGGGGGTCGCTTAAAGCCTGGTTCTCCGTCCTTCATCCTTCGTCCTGAGTGCCATTCCCCTTCCACATTTAGCGGAGAAAAAGTTGTCGCCGTGTCGCGACAAACGCAATTCTTTACACGACGACGAGTTTTGTGCGCTTTTTGTTTCCTTTTTTTCTTGCTCCGCTTTTCAGTTTTGTGTTCGCATCCCCTTTTGGCCAGGATTTTTGCCGTGCTTTCCGCGCCTTTTGCGCGCTTCCGGTTGTGTACGAGCTTTCTAGATTACTTTTATAAGTGAATTTGTTGCGGTTTTCCGCAAAATTTACAAGTACGTGAGAAAATTAGAGCTTAGCCTCTTCGAGCCACAGCCGCTTGTTGCTCTCCCCGTCCATCAGTTCGCCCTTAGATCTTCAGCCTTATTATGCGGCCACTTGGCAGCGCGTTCAAGAGGCTTTAACGCGCTTAAGATGTGCAACGCAGCGTATGCGCAATTTATGCTCGAACATCGCTCATACGCCGCGTTGCAGCGGGCGCCAAAGCAAACCACACTGCCACGCCAAATTAGCAAGTTCATTATTTGCTTAGCCATCGCCTTTTGCCAATTTAACGCCAATCCTAAATGCGACTAGCTTAAAGGGGAGTGGAATTGGCTGTGGGTGTGGGAGTGCTTTTCTGTTCTGACATGAAAATAAATTCGATGGCTGTAGCTCTCCGGCGCGCTAAAATAAAGTTTCATCTTGGCCCGCGAATGAGCAAGACAAACTTTTCCCCCAACCCCCAACCTCCAACCCAAGCCCGCCCTCAAAGTGGGCGTGTCTCCGCCCAATACCCCGCTTCTGTGTGCGGGTGTGCGGTTTTGTCTGTATTTGCAGAATTGTTAGTTTCACGCTTTGTTTGTTGAGATTAGCTGGCAGCACCCATCCAGTCCCACTTCCAGGACCCATTTTCCCCAGTTCCCCAAAAACCCCCCCTGCTGACAGCTCCCAAACGGAGCGTCCCCACCGAACGAAATAAAATTGTGCAGCTTACTTTACTTTATTCGTGCCAACTTATGCCACGCCACAGCGCTACACTTGTTTTATGGATGCCCTGCAATTAAGTCTGTGGGGGAATCCCATAAGTTTGCTATTCAACGACAAAGAGCGTTCATTGGGGTTCATTTGGCATTTGGCATTTGGCGTTCCCGTTTCGCAACTTGTAGGATGCATATATTAATTTTTACATATGTGAGCCAAATTAAGCATTTTATGCTTTGCTACTGAAATATGTTTAATTGAATGTGCACTCAATCACTATTTTATCTAAGAAACATATCTAGAAACTTATATATTCAAACCATCAACAGTACTTTTGCAAAATAAAAGATTGCTCTTCATAGTTTCTTGTTCAATCGAATCACCTAAGCTACCCACTAATATTTGTAATGACTGCAAATGAATGCAACAGGAACTTATCCTCCCATTTTCACCCAGGAAAGTGTATTCCTTCTTCGCATAAATCGATTGCCGCATACACATTTCACTTGGTTTATTTGCTTCGTTTGTTTGTTGCCTTTGCAAGAGCAAAGTTTGCACGTGAAAATTGCGTTCACATGTCTTCCGCAATTGTGTCTGTGTGTGCGAGTGTATTGCGAGTATATAGTATTTATTTGCCGGATTGGTGGCGAAAAATTCGCTGGCGTGTGGAAAATTGATGCTGCTGCTGAAGTTTTTGGCTTTTTGAACTGACAGCTGCGATTTTTATGCGTCTCAGCCGCCAATCTGGCCCAGTTGGTTCATGGCAACTACATGGCCAAAATAATTGTAATTGTGAATGGTGGCGCCCACGTCCTCTTTCATGCTTTATAAGCATAGTTATTTCGTTTTGGGTTTGTGGTGTTGAAAGTGTTGGCTGTTATTTTCGGCTTGCCGCCTTGCCCTGAGCGATGGCTTTCCATCCGCCCACTTCCATTGCCAACTCTCCAGGACCCTTATTTATGGAAGTACTTTGCCTGTTGGCTAACGAGAATTTATGGCTAATTGATGCTGTTATGCGTTGCTGTTCCGTTCCGGCCAAAATGAAAAGCAAATGATGATGGTCGAACCAAATAAAGTTGCCAGGCAAATTATCTGCAATTCTGCGGCACTGATTTCGAAGGGCATATTGCACTAACGTAAATTAAGTCCCAACAATGCAGCAAAATATCTGCATTTTCATGGGCGAGTGTGTGAATTTAATTAAGTCGAATTGCAATTTATAATTCATAGCTCACCAGCAGCTGACGCCACACAGCAGCAACTTGGTAACAGCTGGCCCCCAGCTGCTGGTCATGGTTAATTCACTGGATAAGCTTTCTATAGTGCCACCCTTTCATTTTCCAGCCATACACAGAAAGTAAAGATGATGCCTTTCAACAATAATCCTCAACTACTTTAATACCTATGTATATATTTAAAATATCTTGAAAGTTATCATGGAGGTATCTAGCAAAAGAAAAAAATCTTCTTACTAGATTTTTGTATTATAAATCTAATTTGAGTAATATATGGATTAAATTACCCCAAATTCATATCGAAATATAGTAAAAATATTATATATATTGATTCGGACTTGAGTCTTATTATATATTATATATTATATTAACTTTAAACACGAATTATTCTCATTTCTCTGCTTGTATCGATTGCCATTTCAGTCGAATGGTCCTTGCAGCCGGGCAATGTTCTCACAGGACACCCCACACACACACACACCCAAAATTCACTCCAGGACACGTGTGGCATGTATATTACAAAAGTATAATGCAAATGGTGTGCTCCATGGGTGGGGGGGAATAGCAGTGCCTCCTCACTTAATTAGCCAGCGGCCTTATTTATTATTCACTGGCTCACTAGCTCACTGGCTCACTGGCAATGCCTGAGTAGCGACCTGGCCCGCCTGCTCCAGCCTAATGAATCACAGTTTTTGTAGTGGAAATTTTAATTTTTCATTAGCATGCAAAGCAACAAAGCGACACGAAAATATATGACCTTGTGCGAGTAGTTTTTGTGACTGCCGTTTTGCCTTTGTTGCCATGGCCCAATACCATTCCCATTTCCATTTCCATTTGGCCCACCTGCCCACCTGCCCACCTGACCATCCGGCACATTTGTCACACAGGTGCCGAGGAGCTGAGTGATGGAGCTCACGGCTCTCGAGCAACCGAAAAGAGCAGCAGGCAGGCAGGAGAGAAAAATGTGAAAAGCATGTTGAAAGGATTAATGCACACATCATTTAACCAGAGGCAAAGGGCCGGCAGATAGGTGAAGGTCCTTGCCAGCTTTCGCCTGCCCACTCCATCATCCCATTGCCCTGCACGGCCCATTGAGAACTCGAGTCCCGAAATGACAGTTTTCCCAGCCAGCTAAACAAGGTCCATCTCTGGTCTCTCCGGTCAGGGTTACGAAGTTGATGGGTCCTTTATGGGCATTTGCGGCTGTCCGGAACTTGTTTTTGCGGCTTTTCGCCCAGTGTAAACGGTTCGAGTCGGTTGCGTTTGAATATTTTTATGCACGATTTAATTTTTGGTCAGTAATTTACATTTCTGTTAAGGTATTGCTGGTCGGTCGCCTTAAGCGCTGTCGAACTCTTTAATGTTTATGTTAACGAGTGTGGAAAAATGGAAATCATAAAAGGGAGCGCTTGAAAAAGTAGACAAACATTTTTGAATCAGAATAAAGTTTCTCTTCTTTCGTATATGATAA
Organism: Drosophila santomea; assembly: GCF_016746245.2. Taxonomy (NCBI): domain Eukaryota; kingdom Metazoa; phylum Arthropoda; class Insecta; order Diptera; family Drosophilidae; genus Drosophila; species Drosophila santomea. The sequence continues at coordinate 16,531,177 of NC_053018.2, forward strand.
AATGCATAAGCATTTAAAGACTTTAAAGACTTTAAACACTCATATCCAGCTTGTGAAAATTGTAATAATTTTATTTAAAATGCATTCAACCTGATGCAACTGATTGCAGCCTCGGTTTATCTTCCCCCAGCGACCTTTCAATCTGGTCAATATGATTGCCGTCAAATCCGTAACCAGAAGCAAACCGAATTCAATCCCAAAAACCGCAGACATTTCATTGAGTGTCCGAATCACCCGGTCACGTTTGCGCTTTCGAGCTGAGCGTTTCGCAGGATTCGCGGTCTGGACGCCATTTGCGGCTCATAATTCAGGACCCGGCTGGTTCGGCAAATTGCATTACCAAAATAATAAATCAATAACCATTTGATGGAGCTAAATGGGATTATTGGCAGTCGGCGAGGCTCCTGTCAGGCGGCGCTTCTTTCTGTCTGCGCGCATTTATGACATAATTCAATTCATTTCTTGAAATTCATTTTTCAACGTAACTCGGCAAATAAGCAGATAAATAAATAAACTTGCACTGTGCCCGTAATTGGTTTTTATGGCGCGCCGCCTGCATAAAAAATGCCACTGATTTTTATCTTCAATGCTAACAAAGGAAATGCGAGAATGTTTCTGCCAGCGGATGCAGGTTGCCAAAGAAAAATTAAAAGGGAAAAATCGTGCCCGGGAAAATATGTGGCGGCACTGTCGGAAAATATGCCAGCAATTGCCACATCAAGCCAGCCACATATTGCAGCAATCACCCACAGTTCTGCCGAAAACCATTCCCAAGTTCTAAATCTCCTTGGATTTTCACGAAAATATAACCATTATAAAAAAAATAATATGAAACCATATAGTCAACTATCTTTATCATTAATTTGATATGAATGAGAATAGAATAGGCACAGTCTTCAGTTTGATTTCAAAACCTATTCCACTTCTTTACAATTTAAATTTGCGAAAAATATATTTTCACTTATCCATAAAATTCTTTTTAATAATTTCCTCCTTAAGCTAATATATTCAGTTTAAGTTATTAGCCTCAAACTTTTTATCACTTCACCTCTAGTGTGAATTTTGATTCGTTTCGTTAACTTTTGCGCAACGAAATTTCCAGAACACCTTCGCCAAAGTTTGAACAACTTGTCGAACGTAAAAACGAATAAATGAAATGAAATGAAGGTAGCAAAAATATGGGGGACTGCAGGAAATGATGCTCGTATTTCCTTTTTGTTAATTTTGTTTGCATGCTTTTATGCCTTACTTTTATTCATTTCTTTAGATGTTCAAGTGCCCTGCTCGTCCCTCAATCTGCGTTTTCCCCAACGAATTTTCCTTTTTTATTTCGGCGGCGGATTGGTATAAATTTTTGACAACATTGGATGACGACAGTCGCATGCAGCACGTGACAGAAATGAGTTTACTCTAAAGAAGGGTAGGTTATTCAGTTATTGAATGCTACATATAACCATATATATAATTATGTAGTAATAATTATTTTTCAAAGGATCAATGTTCAAACATAAATAACATTCAGTTCAGAAGAGTTTTAATAGTTACATTATTTATAGATACTTTAGAGTTAACTTTAAACTTGTTTTCCGTGTAACTTCGACACACATGCAGATAGCAATATTTTGGCGAGCATGTGATATTTGCAGGCTTTCAGGCGACAGAAGGAGGAGCGATTCGGCCCAGGACTCGGGCACAGAAACAGACAGGACCCATACGTGTGCGAAACTCCAAATAAATTTGGCCCCCAGACACACACACACACTTACACACCCGCACACACACAGTCGCACATCATCGTGCCGTCTGAGTGTTGCTTTGAAAAATAGGCAATGTGTGGAAATTTTGATTTTTCGCCCGACTTGGCAAAGGCGTCGAGGGTCCCAGTGAATTTAGTTTTGTGTGTCTGACTTACAGCGAAATCAAATTAACTTGTGCACACTTTTAGGCGTGCAAAGCAAAGGCGAGGAACAAGACCGGGCCAAAATGTTGCGACGTGACTTGGCTTCCATCCACCAATGCAAATGGCAACCGGAAGTCCTGTCTCTCGCTCTGTGTATGCGAGTGTGTATGTGTGTGTGCATGTGTAAATTTATTCACTGATGTCTTTTATAAGGGGCAATTTCAAACATTTTGTCATTAAGTCAACAAATTTTTAGAACGCTGCCGCATTTCGGGCCGCGGTAATTACAAAATGAAGTGCACGTGAGAAGCCAAATAAAGAGAGAGCCATAAAATGGGAATGGGAATGGAAGGGATATGAAGGCGGAAGGAGGCAGTGGGCGTGGCAGGTGGCATATAAAAGACGCCAAATGAATTTGTCTTTTACCGTTGTCGCATTTCCGCGCCACAAGCGGTTCTCAAATAAGGTTTGAATTGCTTGAATTCCTTTTACGGCCTGCAATGGAACATATCCTGCCTGATGAGCCGTGAGTTTTTAAGGAGGAATGTTATTCACTTTATGTCAGAAACAAGTTTAAAAGCATTTATATTCAGGAACTAAATTCTTCGGGCTGCTTTATTTAAAATTAAACAAAAATAACATGCCTAAGCATCAGTTAAATGAAACTAATTCAAAGTTCACAGAGTATTTACTAGAAAATGCATAATATTTGATTGTTTAGATGAGTCTAAATGTTGTAGTTGCGTTTTCAGTCAGCAGGCCAATTAAAAACCAACTATGATGTTTATTTATTTTTAATTACAGACCGCAGCCAGCAAAGTTATTTACACTCGCAATGGGGGAAGGGTCGAAATATTACCCAAACAACACGCCACTATTAGCACCTAAACGCCCGCCACATGCAGGCATAAATCAAAACTTGCTTCATAAAATATTTACGTCCGCCTTCTCATTCAGCAAAACCCACAACAAAATGAAGGGGGACTCACAATCCAAAGTGTTAAATTAAATTGTGGGAGCATTCGCACGGAAAGGGAAGGCAATCTAAAGCCGAGCGGAGAAAAAACTAGGCAACTGGTTGTCAATTTAAAAGGCCCAAAAAAAAAAAGACTTTGAAAAAGGTTTAATAAATGCGAGCACTGACAAACGGCGATAAAGAAGAGCGGCTGAGCCTCTGCCCCCGAAATGTGTGTAAACAAATTAAAAATTGGCCATAAAAAAATAATCATATTGCGGCCGGGGCCAAAACAAACAAGCGACATTAAATTGATAAAGGCAATGGCCAAAAGGGACAAGGTGGCCAATAAAGAACGCAGCATGTGAGGAGCGGATCAGCAATAAAGACGCTTCCACAGACTTAAGAAGCGGCCAGGAAAACACTTGAGTGGATGGAACACTACAGTGGTGAACATTTTTTGCTCGTATTAAAAGCAACTTCCAAGTCATTAACCCGTTTATGGCGCTTAACTTGGCCGAAACCGCCAGACCGTCTCTGCACACTGCTCCACAATAAAGCAGCAATAAAACGGCTAGCATAGCAGATGTGTGTGTGTTTGTGTTTGTTAGCCGGGCCAACTTAAAGCGTTTAACGGCTCATTTATTGCGGAACATAGCCTCGGTTTCAGCTTCAGCTCGACATAAAATGTTATTAAAAACGCGGCCATAGAATCGCCCGGGCACGCGCCCATTATGTGTTTAATCTTTGACCGACCAGGCCCGAATGGCATGCTCCCACACATGGTATCCTGCACAACATCGCCAAATTCCACAATAACACTGACAGCCAAAGGACGAAATGGGGGCCAACATCATGGCGTAATGGAACAAATGGCGACCGGAAAACGGATGCAGCCAGCTCGTTTCGCCATTTTGCGTCACATCGGTGGGCAAAAAAGGACTCGCAGTGCAAGCGACCACATTTGATTTGCTGGAAGACAAGATGTCCTGAAGTTACCGCCTTAATGACACACAAAAAAAATGTGTAGCAGAGGCTTTCACTCAGCATATTGGAGAAAATGTGGCGAAAGACGCATGGCGGCCAATTAATCATCAGGAAGCGGTTACTTGATGGTAGAGTGCAGAGATACTCTTAAAAATATGATTAAAAGTTTTGCAAATAAGTTATTCACTTTTTAACAGGAATATATTAAATAATATTTATTTAAGTAAGTATGCAGGATAAAACTGGAACGTTGTGATTGGATTGTAAAAACAAGACATATGGATGCATCTTAATCAACATTTAAATTTGGTGATTTGAAGTGCATTTAGATATTAGTGATATTTCACTTACTTCGATTGCGCTATTTAAAATTAATAGAATGAATTATTTAAAATGCAATCAAACACTTTTAGCAACCTCAACAGATAACAAATTGTTTCCACTCCCAGTAGCATTACGCAACCTCAGCCCATTTCCCATTTCCAATTAGTCATTTAGTCATATAGGCTCTGCGGCAAAGGGTATACAAAGGAATTTACGGTTGATGTGGCATGTCTGTTTATGGCAACAGCGGCACAGTTTGCAGGACCAAAGCGGTTTTGGGTTTGTTATCCACCGTACACACACCCACACACCCATACACACACCCACACACGCACCCACACAGACACACACAGCAGCACACGCACAACGAGTGAAAGAGGATCATGCAAAGCTTACGCACATTATGCTAATATTACCCCCACTGGTGATAGTGGGTTAAGGACATTTTTATGTATGTGCGCCCACACACACACACACACACATCAACAGCGTGTGTGTTGGCCATCTGCGTTTGAGTGTGTGCGTGCATGTTCAATGAGCGTAATGCCACTATTATTGGACACATTACAAACAAAATGAAAGTGGTTCCGCACACACAGCAGCAAGCATTGTTTGGCCTTAAAGTTCTTGGCCAAAGAGATTACGCTACATTGCAGTTGGCGCATTAAACTTGCATCAGCCTGCAGTTGCATTGCACTCTCGCAATAATTGAGCAAATCGATTTTAGCTGCTTCTGCAACCAGCAACCAGCGGCAAAACAGGTGTCTTTCTGCTGCCGCAATTGATGGATACTTTTCCGATTCATTATGTCTGCAGAGCTGGTCAATAATGCAAACTGGCAACTGAACTTTGCTCCTGGCTTATAACTTAAGATACAGCAACTAATTGAATTGGTCATAACGTTGTTTAAGTTTTTAATTAATTAACTATAACAATGAGTAAGTCGTATGGGAGATACAAGTCAAGACGCCATAAGTATTTATCATTTAAATTTATACTTTAGTATATATACTTTAGTAAAAATATTATTAAAATTGTTACCTGTGCACTGTACTCGCGGTTCTCGAGAGTCGATTATGATGCACAAGTAATGTCGACGATCCTTGGGAAACACACTCAGCAAGGCCAAATTCATTGACAACCCCCCTTAGCATCTTAGCAATCACCATCATCATCATATCGACATTTGGCCGTGACAAAAAGTTGAAACTTTCAGCCGTAGAAAAGCGTTTTAGTACGGGAATAGTTATCCAAAAACACATTGAGTGCTTCGCCGAGCAATAAAATTGAATTCACGTATATGGAGCTCGAGGTGTATTATCGATTTGCAGTGTTCGAACCTTTTCGCTTGACAGGAAAGGAGAATCGATGTGCTCCGGGGGACAGGAAACACCTCTGGTTCCACTTTGCGTCACATTATGGGGATATCAAGCACACAAACGGGACTCGTATATATGTATAGAGAAATAGCATCGGCGATTAAATGGTAAAATACTGCCTTGGGGGCCACGACAAGACACGAGTTTTCGACTTAAATCCAAAATTCAGTATCAGTAACTACAGCAAAACGAGCAAAAGCCGAATGGCGAAAGAGAAGGAAAATTATAACGTAAGAATAAATCATAATTTTGAGGCAGAAATCTCCAGAGATGAGCTTTCAGCGTCAACTTGGCCGAGGAATGTGGGCTGGGTTGCCTCCAGTCTTCCAGTATTCCGGCAGGTATAATCCCTCAAAGCAGAAGCACAACTCAAGCATTTTGGACGCCTGCTTCAAACTTCTTGAGCCTTATATGTATGACCGCTGGTGTATCCCTGTGTATGTGTGTGTATGTTGGTGTGTGTGGCAACAATTTATGCGCTTCGTCGCTTTTCGTCTACTCGAAATGATTTGCCTTTGCCCAAGTCCTTGCCCGAATACCCGAATCCCTCTAACCATCCATCCACTTCGCCCCAAGTTCAATTTATTTTGCGCATAAAAAATATCTAAGCATTTTTGCCAGGCTGTCTAGATGCAAATGTATTGGTGCCCTGACTGCCAAGTGTAAGTGTGTTGTGTATGTGACTGTCTGCAGAGGTCTAGAAATTTGCCTATTCAACCAAAGCCATCGGTAGAGATGAGAAATCTGAATTCTTTAACACTTTTTAGCTTATCTTAAACGTGGCATTACTTCTTGCTCACAAAATAGGCATAGAATATCTTTGAACGTTTATGCTTAAGTGTACATGATTGATTCCCACCTTTTGAATTCTTAATATTCTGAATTTGTTTGGTAGAAATGGTTTAAGCCAACTCTTAAGCCCATCTCTGATTTCTGCCGCATACTGCTTGCAGCACACACAATTTCGTGCAACATGAGAAAGTGCTTATAAATCATAAGGAACTCCACCCTCTTCAGTTGCCTCAACACTCATACGCAATGCATGTATTTTGATTTACCGCTTCGGTTTTTGCCTTCGAAATCTACATATTATACACAAGGCCCCAAAATAAACACATAAATATTACTGTGTACGCCCATACTTGCAGCTTCAAGAATGGTTTATTAAATAAAATACTACCTGCTGCGTTGGGAAAACAGGAAAAGCAGCACGAAAACTATTCGCTCATATTCGGAATTTGTCAACGCGTCATCAACATCAATTGACATGCAAGTAATTTGCTGCTAAGCAACCCACCGAAATACAAAGGCGAAAGGCTTCCACGACCTCCAACCACCAAACCACCCACCGAACCACCTACCAAACCACCCACTTACCCACCCACTTAACCACCCACTGAGTGGGATTTTCACAGATTTTCGCAGGGCAAGAAAAGCGCTCGTGGCTGTTATTTCACTATTTTTAGCCATTCGTAGTTTGAAGCACTCCACTTCTCTCTCTATAAATTACTTGGAATAGCTATTGATTAAAATCAAATAAAAAGTATATATTTTAGTGTATAAAAAGAGGGATTTTAGAAATGTTAATTAGAGTGGAGTCCCTTTTGAAATAATACTATTACAAGAAAATTATGACTATTATTTCATCGAATAACTTATTATTAATTGAACATTTTCCACTAGCAATATATTGTTGCTATAAAAATACGCAAAATATTTTCATGTTTTTGTGGCCAGTGAGAAAAAACTATCAATTCTTGAATGGCACAATTTTTGGTCAAAAAACTAAGCTGCTCCATAATCTGCAAGAGTATTTGGAGTCATAGTTAACCTTTCGCCTCTTGATTTTTTTATAAGCTTCAGCTTTTTTCGGTGAACACATGTCAAGGCATTTAAGATTTATATTTTTTCTCGATTTTTTGCGGGACCTTGTCCGCAGGCAAAATTGTTGAGCTGCTCCTGCTCCATTCTGCCTGCTGTGCGGTGTTTTACATGCATATTTGATGGGGCTGCGGGGTTTTGGTGTTCTGGGGTTTTGGGGGCTACAAAACGGCCATGTGCATGCAATGCTTTTTTAACGCGCTTTCATGGCTAGCTGCATTCGAGTGGGCTTCTCTCACTAACCACTCTTATTTCACATTTTTCGGGGCGTTTTAATTGTCAGGCGGCACTCGGGGATTCGTTGGCAATTGAAAAGGATTTGGGCTTTGTTCAAAAGAGGATTTAAGAATTTTTTAGCAGTCTAAATTGACCAATATAATAATCAAGAAGATTTATTCTCAAACGCAACTTTAATTGCAACCAAGAACAAATAATAGCTTCAACATTTTTTCGCACACCTAAGGCAGTAGCCCACTCCATCAAGCTGAAATGATTTATAGTCATATGAAAACTTTGTGCAAACAAAAAATTGACACATTTCTATAAATCCCACACCAATCGGCAGAGCTAAGCTACCGTACAGCGGAAAGAGATAGTTTAAAACAAACAATGACTAAACTAAAAATGGAAAACCAAAAGCTAACAAAAAGGCAGACAAACTCTGACTACGTCGAAACTGCGACCTTTCCATTGTTACCTTGGCCGCCAGGCACGGAATATCCTGCCCACAAGGAGCGTGCAACGCTGCGTATGAGTGATGCATGCATTTTTAAATTATGCACGTGTTTTTTTTCTGTGCCTTCCACCAACCATTACCCTCCGTCTCCTGTGAGCAAGCGAATTTTCCACACAATAAAATTGCTCACACTTTGTATGCACAAAGGGGCGACAGGTGAAAATGTGAAGACGTAGTCCTTTTGTCCATACAAAATGTATTAGAATGCATGAAAAGTGAAAAGGCAAGCCTTTAATTAGGGCTTTTAAAAATGCAGCCAACGAGACAAGCGAAACCTTGACTTTTCGATGGCCAAAACCAACATTCTCGTCGGTCGAAGTCTCTTCGTGGCACTGTGATAAGCAAAAAGGCCAGCAACCTCATCATAGAAAAAACAAGGAACGCCTAATGGCATATTGAAAATATTAAAACAGATGTGCTTAATTAGATAATTGTAAATAATTATTTCTTAAAACACAATGGAGAATAGGGGTCAGCTACAATAAATCTAGATAATTAATATAAACCATTAAATGCTGACTTATGACTATAGCTTCAAGAAGAAAATATTCTCCACAGATCTGATAAACTTTCAACCTCCTTATAACTTGAATATATAAATATAATAAATATTTAAAAAGGCAACTATATGCATGAGCCAAAGATTCTTTCATAAATATCATGAAATACCCCACTGTATAATTCCATCTATTCAGATGTAAATTGGCTCAGAGACAAAGAGTTGAGGTGACATTGAACAAAACCAAAGTTAGCATTAAGTTAAAAATGCAGGCCTTAACTCCGACTGCAGGCACTTTAAGCTTTCATTCGTTCTGCCCTTTCAAATTGGCAACAAAGATGGCGGATTGCAGGCAACGATAAATGACAAAGCTAATGCGCTTTCATTGCAACGGCAAACGCACCGCGGAAATGCCATGGAAATGCCATCGCAATGCCATAGCAATGCCACTCAAGGATGGCAAGGCATTTGCCTGCTGCCGGCGGCATCTGGTGCCATAAATGTCTGCACATTGTTGCAGGCGCAGGTGCTGGTGCAAGTGCAGGTGAAAGTGCCTGCTTTTGCTTATGGTGATGGTGCTGGGAAAATCTTGACATTTGCCTGACAATCGGCGGACACATTTTGCCACACCATTCGCCCCTCGGCGATGCGGATTTTTCCGCTGCTTTGATTTTGAATAGCTCACTTACTTAATAGAAGCGCGAGCTGCGCTTTCACCCCATACTTTGTTTTTCAGATGTGCTAATACTGTGCAAATTTGAGTTCGTCTTCTTGAGCATTCCGCTTTACGACCCTCGCTCAGATCAGATCATCATACTTGGCGTGGGATATTTCAGAGCTTAAAGTGGCTCATGAAAAATAAGTTTAAAGTCGGGGTCATAAGTTGGAAGTTGGTGTGGAAAGAAACCCTCATTTTAAATAGATATTTTTTTATATTATAGTACAAATACCATTCTTGTAAAAATAAAACTAACACAACTATTCATTTTGAAATACAAATTCGCATATTCATATATCTACATAGGCAGCATTGCATAAAATTTTTACTTTTTCTATTTTCCTTCTATAAGCAAGCCCTTGAAAAAGAATGGTGTCCCACGATTCTCGTTCATCTTGTTAAATTCCTGGAATTTATTTCTCGTGCTCCAGTAAAACACACTTAACTCTGTGCCCCCGTCCTCGATCAAGTGTTGTTTATTACGGCTTCAGTATTTTTCAGATCCTTCGACGCAAATCTACCTTGGGAAAGCAACAATCAGTCCCCCAAGGCCACAACAACAAGGCAAAAAGTTGGCAAGTAAATTTATTTATTGAGTCACTTACTTGGCAAGAAATCTCCTCGCCTTCCTACATCGAATGTGTGTGTGGCCTGAATTTATGTGTGTTTTGGCTGCCGACTTTCACTTGGCTTTCCACACATTCGCCTGGTAATTGTATTAAATTTCAATTAATATAATATGTGCACATTGTACAGGGTGTGGAGGTGGGAATTTGAAAAGTATTTGGTTTATGATACTTATCGTATTCATAACTTCTTGAGTTCAGTTTAAGGAATGGCGTAGTATATATTATATGATATGCCATCAAACATTCTGTGGTGACTTTAAAAGCACAGTTGAAATGAATAAATCATTTATGAAATCATGGCCATAAAATAGACCTATGGAAACTAATCTATTCAACGAAAAAATGTTTTCTGTTGCAATTTTTTAATTATTGTGTGTGTTTCAAATGTTTTTTACTTGAATAAATTTCTGAATAGGTATTTTTCATCGAAACGGGTCGTAAAGGTTTCTTATTTTTATGGCAATCGGGGCGAAGTTTGTCTTGGCCTTATTGTTGCTGCTGTTGTTTTGGGGAATATTACAATTTTGTTGGCCATAAATTTTAGCGAGACTGGCAAATGAAAAGCACAGCGTAAAAGAAAATATTTAAATTTTTCCTCGGTTGCCCAATTTTTTGTACATTTTTGGCAGCCCTTTTTTCCAGTTCGGTTGAAGGGAGCGGGAGTTCTGTGAGAAAAAATCTGCTTAAATGTACTTCCGTCATAAAATAACGGTAATGCACAGCAATGTGCGTCAGTGGGTGTGGGCATGTTTGTTGTGTGTGTGTGTGTGTGTGTGTGGGGTTGTGTGTGTGCATGGCTCACGTAGCAGGACGAGCAAGGAAAACCTTTTTATAAATGTTGGTTCGCAGCTTCCGCAAAATAATAAAACAAAAAGGCAGCTGCCAGGACATCGCCCGTCCAAAGGCAACGGGCAAGAATGCTTTTAAATTTGACACACACACCCAACACACACACACACACACCCAACGCACACCCAACACGCACACACAAGCACACACTTGGCGAAAAAAAATTAATAAATATTGTGCAACAAAGTTGCCTCTAAGGCACCGAATCGCAACCGACCATGAACACCCACCCCCAACTTCGCTTCACTTTATTTTTCTGTTCTGTTTTTTTCTATTTGGAGTTTGTTTTGATGGCCCAAAACTCGGTGCGGCCACATTTGTTTGAAGTTTATTTTGCATATGTTTATTTTTGTTTACGCAATGTTATTCCCCCTTGTATGATGTCCTTTTTTCCTGTTTGCTGCAGTGTCAATTGTCGCACTGGCATGTGAAACTTTTTTTCGAAGGGTAATTGGAAAAGAGTATACCGCATTTTAATTTTTATAAACGGAATACATAAATTGCCGCATTATAATAATAAAGGAAACTCTCACATAGAGCTCATACCACAAAAAAGGAGTAAACTGGCTAAAAAAATATTTATCATTATCTCATTATCATATAATGCATATCGCTTTAATATGGACATTTTTTCAAAGATAAAACAATGAAGTTTGAAATTGAACTGCCTTTAGAATAACTTCCACACTTGTGCTTCATATTTTTTAGGATCGCATTGTCTATTAATCGATGTCTGCTCAGTGCACAAACTAATTAAAATTAGTCAAGCCGAAAACAAATAATCAGCACAAAATGCGTTCAACTAAAAACAATAGATATTGGCTAGTGCATTGAACCTCATTTAGCAGCACATTATGTAAATTTTAAGCCAACGGCTCAAACTTAATAATAAAAGCTTTAACATTGCGGTCAGTGTTGATTAAACTTGTATTTTTAGCACAACAACATTTTGACATGATAAAATATTCAATGAAAAGTATAACACATGACATACACATACCTTAAATTAGCTCGGCTTTCTGCCCACACTTTTGATTTATCTAGAGGGTTCGAAGGCCCCTGGCAGTGGCAATTGCCCACTTCACTGGCTGCCCTGGTATTTGTTTTTCTACTTGTACGTACTTGGTACTTTTTTATTATTTCCTTGTAGATACGCCCGCAACACACGTCAATTAACCTACTTTCGTGCTGGCAGGAGGGCTGGGCAAAAAACCAAACATAATATAACCACCAGAACAACAATACTCGCAGTTCAACGATTGGGCCAAGTTAATTTGCTTAGGCTTTTGTTTTGGTTTCTATCTTTTTTTTCGCCTCGCTTCTTGTCGCTTCGATTGCTCAAAGTATTTCCGGCAACACACTCACACACACACACACATCCACGAGGGACACTTTAGCCGGCTTTTTTGCCTTCTTGCGCCAAAATCCAATAAAACAGTCTCAGAAGACCAGGTGATGGTGATATCGCTCATACGACGCGTGTGCCGTGCAGCACGAACGAGTGACAAAAACGAACTGAAACTGAATCTGAAACTGAAACTGAGGACTGAGGACTGAATTCAAATCGGAGTCCAAGTCGGTTGGAAAACGGCGCATGCGTCACTTTTAGTCAATGAAAAGCTTCGTGCCACAAGACATTTGCCGCCAACTGGACTCCGAAAAGTGGCCTCGTTTTCGGAGAAGTCTGTTGCTGATGTTGCTGCTTTTGCTGTTGCTGCTTTTGCTGTTTTTGCTGCTGGTGTTGCTTTTGCTGCTTTTGCTGTTTTTGCTGCTGGTGTTGCTGCTGTTCCTGTGGTTGTTGTCGTTGTCAGCGGCAACATAATCATCGGCGCGTGTTGCTCACTTTGTTGGCGTTGGCAGACGACTCGCCAAACCAAAAACACAGCCTACAGGACGCACAACGGCAATCGTGGCGCACAATTCGCGCAACGTCATGTCAACGAGACAGTCGAGACAAATGCCACAGATCCCCTGCCAAAAAAGGACACCCCTCTTTGAATCCTTGAACCATTTTCAGGCCCACCCATTGTCAATTGTCTTGTGGGCTTAATTCTCCTTTGCTTCTGTGTTTTCCCTTTTATTCCAGCGCTGTCTGTTTAATTTCTTTTCCTTTATCAACAGGCGAGGAGGTCTGCAGGCTTACATCCTTCATGTCCTTCGTGATATCCTCTTGTTGCTGCGCCTACTCTCTATTGGTTATCAAATATCGTTGTATATATGTATGCATGCAGACGGCCTTTTGTAATCGCCAGCTAATGTGATACTTTACTCTCGTTTCTGGTTACAAGAATCTGCTTCAGTTAATTGGGAGCAAGCACTTTTTCCACAACCGCTAATATGCTCTTAAATTGGTAATCGAAAGCGATTTCTTTTTATGGCTAGCATTGGTTAAGCAACTATTTTAAATTAAACATTAGTGAAAGAGAAGTGAATGCGAGGCGAATGCTTCACTGAAACAGCCTCGTAAACCCTGCTGACCTTTTGCAATGGTCTTGAGCTGCGTATCTGGTCAGGTAAAGCCCTTGTAATCGCCTGTTAACTTGACATGACGATGCTTAACTGATTTATCTGTCTCACGGCTAAGACCCAGGCATTGATAGACATGATGGATGGACGAATTGATGAGTGGACGGAGACGAGGAGGAGGAGCAGGATGCGAATTCTTGGACGATGAAAGATTGAAAGATTGGCAAAGCTTTTTGCTACTTTCAAAATTAAACCGCTTAGTCGAGCGTTTAAATTTAATGCATTAGGGCTGCTTAGCCTCGTCTGCAGTTTATGTTTTTAGTCTATTTGCACACCAACAGACTGCACTTTATCGGCATCTTTACTTAGCCAAATTGCATCTGGGCCTGGTCCTTTCGCATAAATTGCGCTTCTTTGTGTACAACAGTTGGGTAAATAAATTATGCAAAAATACACACCGAATCGCCAAGAATTTGCCACTTGTTGAGAATTTCACCCCTGTATTGGCTGAATACAATATATCTGGTCACTGCACAATGGCATTATGGCTGATTATGCGCGTGTAAGACTCGTTATTTATTATGAAAATCTGCTAGCTCAGAATTTAATTTAAAAGTTTGGGGCTCCCGTCACGGGCTCAGGCAAATACAATTTGCAATTTCACAAATTTTACAAATTTTACAAGGCAACAAATCTTGAATACACCACAAAGTATGCCATCTTCGGACCATGGAGGACCAACAGGAGCGCCATTTTAGATGGCGAGTGGCGCTGGGAGCCGCTTAAGCCTTCGGCCGGGCCATTTTAATCCCTTTTAAATTGATATTGTAATTGGTTTCTGTATGTAGTTATGAATTTCAATATGTCGGCCGAGCTTACCCTCTAGTTTCTCCCTGTTTTCTGTTTGTCTTCCACGTGTGTGTGTGCCCATGTGTGTTCTCTAAAGCATTTATACACATGTTTGAATTATGTGATTTTGGTGGCCTTAGTTGTTCGCAGTGGCTGTGCTGGTGTGGATTACGCCAGGCAATTTATATTTGCTGTGTGGTGAGTTATAGTTGATATTTGACCATTTGACGGGGTGTCACTTGAGTTTATGGGGATATCTGAATTTTATTCCTTTCAAAGTGAAAATTGTAGTTTTCAAAAATATTTTAAGATTTATTAAGTATACTTACGGCTTTTAGTTATTCAAAAAAAAAAAAGTATATTAAATGAATTTTTTATTTTATAAATTCCAAAATTATATTATTAAAATACATGCCAGCTTGTTATTTATACATACATAGGTATTGAGAAAAATCTAAAATATTTTAGTAACAATTTACAAACTTCATATATATACTATAACAAAATCACTCAGCTAAAAATCAACTAAAATGAAAAATTTGATGTAATACTGCATACAGCATATGCTTCACATATTCATATATACTTAAAAGTCACTAAATCCGATTAGATTAAAATCCTAAGCGTAATCAAATTACATTTGCGCAATTAAAAACTTGAAGCTTTCATTTAATTTATAAAGTTTAACGCACAAGCTAATCGCCTCTTGAAACAAGCTTTCGCATAGCCGAAACTATCGCAAACTTTGGACCTTAATAAGCCATAAGAACTTTGTTTTGAATGCGAAATCCAAGGCAACGCAATAGCGTCAAATTTATGGGAAAAGTATTTTCAACTCCACTCACCTCCACTTAACTCCACTCCACTCAACTCCACTGCAATCCGGCCACTTAATAAATATTTGACGACCCAGTAAAGAAGTCGGCAGACTTGACATCGCCACGCCGCCTAAGTAATTATGAATATGGTAGCAATATTTCTGGCGACACGTCGCCGTCTTTACCTCGAGAACAAAACAAATGTGACTGACAAGAAGCGAAAGAGTCTTTTGATTGCGCTTGGGGGACCCATTTAAAGGTGAAAATTTTACAGCCTGCCAGCGTCCTGCTGCTGAAATAAAGGGATCCTGGCGCTGTCCCTCTAGTTTTTCTCGATGGGGCTTCAGCCACGCACAGGTTGCCCATTACGTGGTATTTGTCCTTATTTACCGTTAGAGGCCGCCCACCTGGATGCTTGGTTTATAAAGCACCTGCTTAACCCTAAAAGCGGAAAGCCCAACAAAAAAAACGCAGGAAGGAAACCACACTGGCAGTAAAATGTTCACTAAAAACATGTCGATAAGCCTTTTAAAAAATCCGGTAAAAACATATACATAGGTATAAAACTTATGTATGAACTTATGTATGTATCTTCTAGATTTGTGATTAATAAATTTATTTTATATCTTAAATTAAAATTCGTATTTATTTAATATTTTTTAATATAATACTCTCCTTTCACAAATAAAACAAATGTGAACACACTTAAATAATTATTTTATTTCATTTATTTTCTTGTTAAGTACTCTGTTTTTTGCAGTGCACTAAAGTAGGCAACGGAAAGATGCGGCAATAAAAGCAAATCCGTATTCAAGGTGCAAAAGCCGTCGGAAATCTTTTGGGAACTAGGAAGCTGCAGCGTCGACGGGTTCACTTTGGGCCAGCCACACAGCCACACAGCCACCCAGCCAGCAGATTATGTATTTACAGTCAGATAACTCCCGTTACGGCCAACGTTTTCCCAGCCACTCCACTTCACTCCACTCCATTTTCCCCCCAGCCCATTGTTGTTGTAATAAGGTAACTGCCTAGATGATTGCCGGCAATTGTTGACCATCGCCCCTAATGCTCCGGGCCATTCCACTATCCCAATATCCCAGTGTCCAGTATGTGTGGTATGGAAATGCTCAAAGCTGAGTCAGCCAAAATCAGGAGCCCATTTTGTTTATCTGCATAATAAACTTACCTCAAATTATTGAAGCCCGCATTTTGGACACGTCGCTCGTGTCATCAGCAGACAAAAACTCCCCAAAGGGACAACGCCTTTTGGCCTTTTGTTGTCCCACATAAAAGGAAAGGCAAACTCTAGCAAACTTCTCAAATTTCATATCTAAGTGCTATATAGCATATATTCCTTATAAATTTACTCAGCTATCAAATTGCTGATGTGTATTAGGGCTAATGGAAAGGTAGAAAGGCGATAAATCCTAACTAAAACTACAACAGCACGAAAATATTTAGTTTGGTAAAATAAAAATAATAAAACTACTCAAGTGCCGGCACATCATACTAATCCTATGCCTAAAATCCTTAAAGGCTCTGTACTAATGACTCCAATAGGTTGCCTTTTAAGTGGGATTTAACATGCAAAACATAAAAAACAATAAGGCAAACTCACTTGAAAGCCAAGCTTACAAAGTCAAAAACGGGGTCTAGGCTACGAGATGTAATCAAACCCATAGAAAAGCTGCAACCGCCAAGGATGCAACTATTTATGCACATGCTAAATGCTGAATGCTGCATGCTGCATGCTGAATGTTGCATGCAGATGTGGCCAAAAGCTGGCAGGAAATGTTAGTTTGCTTAAAAAATTAAATACCGCTCGTGTTACATAATTCTGCATATGACATATATGTCTGTCTGTCTGTCTGTCTGCCATTTGGCATTTACCATTGGGCAAAGTTGCCATGGTGCGGCTTTTTTGGCTTCCCGGGCAGCCTGCAGCCAGAAATGTCACAGGCCATGATGAGGCCGCCCACCGTCTCCCATCTCCCATCTCCCGTCGTCTCCCCGGCGTAAAATATTATTTAATGCCCTCTGACAGTTGAGTGAAGCAATATCGTTTACATGCATTACCTATATGCATGCCGCTATCTGCGCAGATATGTGGATATGGAGATATGTTCGGCTCTATAGGTGGTGGGGCACTCAGACAGATTGCCATAATGGCGAGATTCGGGCGCTTTTGAGCCAGCATTTTCCTACTGGCCCCCCTGCTAAGTTTTAAAGGCAGGGGGGGGAAACGGTCGGGGAAGGGGAGGCTACTAGTGAATGCCGGAAAATCGCTGGCATTTATGCTCGCGAATATTTTTGGTGGTGCCTGTCTGCTCACTTATTTATATGTGTTTCATTTGAATCGGTCGGTATGTGTCTTTAATTAAATTGCAACGCAGTTTAAATAATAAACTGTGCTACCATTGAAGTTGGCATTTGCACTTCATGACCTATAAGCTAGACAGCTAAATTCACTTCACAAAAAGTATGTTAGTATCTTTATTTATATTTATTTATCTCAAATATTTATAATATCTCTCAGGCTACACATATGCAAATATGAAAGTATGTGCTACTGGAATATGACATATTTTATTGTCAAATGTCAATATAAATTGAATATTTCCTTTTAAAATATTTAGGCAAGTCTAGCTAGCAATTCACTTTATTATTAAACTTGGCATTTCATTCGTACTTCATTTATTAGTGTTTTTCTGATGTCTTGCACCTAATAACTTGTTCTTTATCACTGCTGATACTTAAAAGCTGATTACACTGGGAACCAATTCAACGTTTATTTTCGTTGTTTTATTTTTGCTATATTTGGGAAATCAACCATACTTAAAATATAGGGATTAACCAAACACGCAAAAAATAAGTTCTTATTTAAATAAATATAAATACGAAAGTATTATTACCTTTCGTTTTTATAGAACTCAACCCATTAAGTAGTTTAAATATGATAACCCTTTAGTTTCAATATGATAGCCCCATAAGACCATTTTAAAAATTATACCAACAAAAAATATTAATAATATGGTCAAAAGTGCATCCTCCATCAAAAGCAGTTTTTCATACGTTTCCTTTCACTTATGCCGAATAAATAACTAAACAAGAATTTTAAAGCATTAATTGAAATAACAAAACAATAAAAAAGAAACCAGGAATCCATTGAACACACATACATATGTACATGCATATATGCAAGCCGTATATTTAAACAATTTGATCAATTAAAAGCAATTTTGCCCTGAAAAAGGCAGCAAATCCTCGAACAATATAAGCATAAAAAGCATTTCGCTGGCGAAAAAATGCAATAAAAAAGAACATATCATAACAAAAAAGCACCTCGACATATTTTTTGGGGCCATACACTTTTTCGCACACACAAATTGCCCACCAAAGGCCGTCGAATGAGTTGGTAACAGGGGGCTATTGCCAGATAGCCATATAACCCAGCCGATTGAATGAAATTTCACGCTGAAAATCACATTGTTTACTAGCGAAACAATTGCGCGACTATGGGATGCGAAATAAAAGTCTCGGTCTCGAAATGCGAAAAAATAATGTTGCAAAATGGGCGGCGAGGGCAAAAACAACATGGAAATAACTGACATTTGTTGCTGCTGCTGCTCCTCGTATTCGTTCTCGTTCTCGCTGTTGCATGTTGATTTTCCCTCTTGATGCAGCCGTTGTTGTTGTCGTCGCTTTTCCGGTTTATGCTGTTGCATTTTTCCCTTCCTTTTCCCTTTTGTTTTTGGCACGCGTTTGGTACATGGAAACATTCGTTGTCGCTGATTGCAGGCACGCATAAAGAGCTCAAAGCCCCAAGGGAGTGCCTCACTTACGGATGGAGTCGACGAGGAAATACCCTTGACCTATGCTAAAATGGGTAAAATAGTCGTAGGGACCAAAACAAAAATGTATAATAGGAGTGGAATCTAAAAAAAAAATAGTTCGTAATCAATTTATATTTGCTAAGAGGTAAAATGTGGCCATTACGTTTGAAAATTGTTAAATTGTTAAAAAAATAACCAGAAATCATTTGAACACAAATATTATTTAACATTGGTTCAATATATTGTAGTTAAGTACCTCTCCCAAAAAAATTCTAGTTTATTCAAATGAAAATGTTTATCTATCCAGAATTACTTTTAGATATTTGACGAACCCTTTTCCATATGTGGATTTAAATTACCACTCCTTAACTGTGGTCCTACTCGTTCGGAACTTTAAATACTGGCCTAAAAATCCTTATATTTTTTAAACCTTTTGAACTTGCTCTGAATCCAAAATACACAAGACTAATGTTATTTCAATGATAGAAATATTTTTCTTTCGACAACTCATGGCTGCTACTGTAAAATCTGAAATCTGAACAAAAAACTTGAATAATAAACCTGCTCGCATGACGGAAAATCTCGGTTAGTTAACTGACCTACTCGTGCCGCAAAAAATGCTTAACGGACAGAGTGACCAGTGCAGTTGGCAGCTTCCGTTTTCGATTACGGACTCCATTCTCCTTCCCCTTCCGCTTCCCATTCCCCTTTCCATTCTCCCAATCTGTTGGCCAGATTCACCGGCCAACGACTATCGTCCATTGACCACGTGGTCGGCCACAGGAGCATCGGTATTTAATGGTCTCATTGCGGACAATGCCGGAACTGCCTGTCAATCGATGCTCTGTCTCTGTGCTGTGTATGTGTGTGCTATCCGCAAATTTATGATTTCCTCTCGATTGTTTTCAATGCCTTTATTGGATGCTCAAAATGGACAGCAGGCAGTGACGATTTTGTTGACCTCGTAGCACTGGCCATCTGCCGTACAGATCAGCTGGGTGCGGGTGCTGCTCCGCCTGCCAAATCCTGCTCCGCTCCAGCTGTGGTAGAAGTCCGAGGCACTGATCCCATAGCCATCCATCAGCCAGTTCTGCAAGTCAGCCGGAAAAGTCTCGTACACTGGCACACTCTGAAATCAAAGATGAGACGAGATTATAATTACAGAGTTCCGGTTACGAGAAAATAAACTGGATTGTGTACTAGAAGATCAGGTCATCAACAAGTACACCGAAATAATAATACAAAAATATATTTAAAATTCGAATATTAATATTACAATTCACCATTTGACAATCAAGAATGTCTGTAATATGTATGTAATATTTAAAAAAATAATAAGTTAGATATATAACATAAATTTGGTTGGACTTAAGTACTATAAATCACTGATTTTTATAATAGTTACTTTAATTATAAGTGCGTAAAACACCAATACAAATTGTTCCCTGTTTATTAATCTATCTCCTGCTTATTTCCCCGATGCTCTCGACATTGTTAAGCAATCAAGCCGACAGTCCGTTTTCCAGCTCTTTCTCTTTTTCTTTGCCAAAGCGCACGGAAATTAATTTCCGGTGCAACGCTGCGTATGAGCGATGCGATGCTATCCGATGCAATGCGATATATACTGGCAATTACAAGTGCAAAATGAAATTAATAAGAGAGCGACGTCCAAAAGGAGGTGGATGTGCAAACAGGGAGGAGTTAGCACTGCATAGCACAGGTACAACTAGCGAGCGGCGATAAAAATGTGCAAGTTTGTCAACTAATTAAAAAGGGAAGCAGCAAACTGGATGAGTTTCAGCTGGAGGAACAGGGAAATTGTCGGCAGAGGGACATTGGCAACTTAATTGAAAACTGCAGTAAACAGCTCCGAAGCAGTTTAGCCATATTATATATTTTATGGACACAGAGGGGCGATGCCAAAGTATGCATTCTCCTATTGATATCTACTCAATCATATGTGTTACAGAAACTGAACCAAAAGTATTCTAGATATTCCATATATCATTCCTATCATAGATAAGTTCATATACTAAACTAAACAACAATATTAAAATGTACTGTATTTCAAACCTTTTCCCACATAAACTTTACTACCAAACCCCTTGCAATGGCCGCAGTTGACTAGCTGGGCGCAAAACAGGGGGCGTGGCACGTCGGCCGAGAGAGTGTTGCATTTCCGTTAACGTCAGAGTTAAAGCAAAAGGTAAACTAAAGTTCCGTTTGCGAGGCCAGGACGAAGGACGATGGGCGGCAGAGTTTGCCCGAGGAGCGTGGGTATAAATGTTATCCAGCTAGCCGAAATCTGGAGGAAGCGAGCTTATTAAATTTGAGCATAAAGTGCAATTTCACACTGCAGCGAGGAGAACTGAACACAAACAGGTGACTGGTGACCGGTGGCCGGCTAATTAAATTTACCAATTAGACAGACAAACACTCGAGACACAAAGGAGCGTGCTGGCCAAAAACACGGACAGCAAGCGAAGGTCCTTGAGGGATCCTTGAGACAAAGTTGAGTGTTGCTTTTGATTGAGTTCATTTGACTGGCTGCTGCAGGGCTCAGTAAGCCGGTAGCTGCCAAATCAGCATTTCAGTTAATTAAAAATACATAAAAGCCATAAACATAAGAGCCGAGTTATCATGGCTATCATGCGAGTGGGCGTGGGCGTGGCAGCGTCATTAAGTCACCATGTCTACTTAATTACGAAAACTGTCGCCGAATTCATGCTGAGAGTCGTTGAAAAATGTCGCTGTGAAAAATGTGCGATAATTATTGCCACAATTTATCTCGACTCAACGCGAGAAGGCCAAAAAAAAAAAAGATACAGAATCTAAAATAACATAATTATTTATGACTGCGAGGGAGGCGACATGCGAAAGAGGAAGCAATAAAATGTAGGAAAAGTGATAAATATGCGGCACTTTTTCTCCACCCCATGCGTAATCACAGAATCGTTGAAGGATCTTTGAGGGAGAAAAAAAAGAGCGGAAGTCCTTTGTTGCTTTTTTGGCCGGGCTTAAAGCCAGCGCATAAATAAGCAGCAAATTATTGAACGTAAAAGTTGCCAAATCAGCAGTTGGGGCAAAGGTCCTAAAAGCTAAAAAGCACTGGCACACTTCGCTTTCCTTCAAGTGATACACGAAATGATGCGATATAAAAATATATTATTTTGAATCTAGCACTTATAGTAAAATATGTTATACCATATACACCCACAAGGAGAAACTTTGTGGTACCAGAACCAACGTAATTTCATTATCAAATACTCAATATAAAAGTATATAACATTTGTTAGAGTCTCCCATTTCTGTCAGTGTACAAGTGTATGGCCTTGCCTTAGGCATGCCAAACAAAACACTTTTCAATTAAGCAACTTGTCAGGCCAGCGGCCACTGCCAAGGCGGCTGCTCCGTTGGCCACGCCCACCGAACACCGCCCACGGCTTCCCGAAAGGCGGAAAGGTTTAACACCGACGGACACACACATACCATGGAAAGCACACAGCCTCACACACGCACACACACCGCTGCAAGCACAGATGCGAAAGGGAAGTCGCCTAAGGGAGTATGGAAAACAAATTGATGGAGGTAGCTTTTGAGAATTTAAAGCTAAAGGATACCCTGTAGCGCTAAGTGCATATGTGTTATGGGAATGAGCCGGCGAAGAACTTTATTCCACAGCATTTTGACTGTTTAAAAATAAATCAAACTTTATAGTCCCTAAAAATGTATTCCTGTATCGAATGTTGCTTATATGCCTTTCTATACAGAAAAGGTAATGTATATGCAATTATAATATATTTTAAAATCATATAAACAATATATCAATTTAGTATAAATGAAGTGCTTTTAAATGCATGCATTTATGAATAAATATATAGAAATAAATAAAAATATATATAGAAATATATAGAAAGTATTCATGTAGAACATATGACCAAATGTAGAACAAAGCAAATAGAATGCGAATCGCTTATTTAAAAATCCGCAAAATTCGAACTCCCCTCCCTTCGCCTAACACCCCTTTAAAATCAATTAATCTCCCGCACTGAGGTCCTCTGGCTGTTACAAGGACATCGGCGAACCCAGGCACAACCGATTAGAATGCCTGCAGGGTATGGTCCTTAAAAACGTGGAAAGGACGAAAAGAAATGCCTGGCATACTTTTCGGCGCAAGCATATTTACGTTGCATGTATTGCTAACGAGCTGAAGAATTATGACTCCATTAGGTGAGCGAGGGGGTTGGGGGGCTTTTGAGGGTGAGGGTGCCTCGGATGCTTAGAGAGTCCCCAGCATAGTTAGCCTTAAAGTTCCCGGCCATTTGCTTGTTGTTTTTTTTCGCCTTAGAACGGCTGAGGAAGTGACGCCATTTTGTGCAGATTACGCTTTGATGAACTCACTGGAAATGGTAAGGATAGGTGTGGGAGCCAGTTTCCGAGGTCTGGGAAGTCGGGGAGGTCGAGGAGGTCGAGGAGGTTGGCGAGGTGCCAAGTGAAGGCCCTGGGCCTCCGACAAACGGCTGAGCCAGACATCGGCGTAATGACAACGTCAACAAGACGCCGAGAGATTGAATTTACAGAACAAACAATTTTCATTTGCAGTTGAATTAAGCAAAGTAATCCCCAGTGGACATTCTCCATGTTTTTTACTTCTCTCGTCCTCAGAAGCCAACTCGGTACGGTGGTTGCAGTCCGATTGGATGGCCTTCCAACAGCCTAATGAACAGTGGTTTTTTGGCTTCTCAAAAGTATCCAAGTGAGTGCCGGCATTTTGAAGAAAAAATACCTAAATTCAATGAGTCTAAAGCTCAAGACTCTGAATGGATGTGCAAATACAAAAAATGCTTTAACACGGTTTAGACTTTCACAAAGAAACTGATTAACTTTGACTAAAAACAATGGCCACAGAAATCCATAGGGCTTTGAGTATCTTGCAAAGATGTCTAAACATATTATATTCATAAAGTAGAACTTATTGACATGTATATAGTATTTAATTCTTTTAATTCTGATTTTAAAACAGGGATATTTAAGCTGAATTTAAGCTGTCTGGATATATTCAACAAAACAATGCTTTAGCACCATTGTTACCCAATCAATAAATTTATAGCACTCTTTAAAGCACTCTTTAATGCTTAAATTAATCAAAGAAACACTGGCTGGGCAATTGTCTTTGTAAGAAAGTAAGCAACATATTTTTCCAAATTTAGAGAGACCACGAATCTAGCTCATGCAATGGCCATATGCTGCTGCCTTAACAATATGAAATACTGTAATTCCAAGCAACCAAACGCTTATCAGTACCAACTAAGAAAGCGAACAAAGTTCCCTGCTCTCTGGCTCCCAACCATACATCTAGCACTATCAGTGTCGCTTGTTTTGCATAAAATTTGCATTTATTTGTGCGGGACAATCTGCGAAATTGAAAGCAGATGTCTCAAAGCGAGCTAACCAGCCAAAACAGAAGCCACACCAGCGGCCACAACGCAAACTGCAATACCAAAGAGATCGGAGATGGGGTGGCCAAAATCGACTCCAAATTCCAAGTTGCCTGGGGGCTGCACAGCAGATATTTAAATTTTTGCCAAAACCCTTGAAAAATGTGCTCTATACGCAAATACACCGAAACTGGGCTATGCAAGAGATGCCATCATTTGGTGCAAGTGCTAATGGGAATCTTTCGATGCATGCTTTAATAAAGGCTTTTTCAGACTTAGCCGCAATCTCGAGCAGCAAAATTGGTTTTGCTTGGGGGCAATTCCTGACAAGTTGATGATGTGATTATTACGGAAAATATGAATTTGCAATCAAACTGCCTACTGGGTGTCCGTCGGATATCCTCCTTTAAATCGAAAATTTTTTTCAAGTGGATCTCAATTAAAAGCGATTTTTAGAACTTTAAAACAAAGGATGTTTGGTTTGACCACTCTAATTGAAGTTATAAAGCTATGTTGTCTTGTATATAAAATGTAATATAGAGTGGTGATATCCCAGAATGAATTAAAGAAAGGCTGGGATTCTCCGATAATAAAAAATATAATTTAAAACAAGAAAAAGGTGTATTGTATAATTCTTTCACAACTTTGACTTTAACATTTAACTTCAACGTTGCAATGCGTAAGTTTACTCAAATTAGAATATCTAATATTATTCTATAAATTAAAAAAGAAAAAGGGATTTTTTTTATTTTAAACACTGTATCGCCTTATTGATATAATCGGCTTTAGATTTTTAAATCCGCTTAAAACCCCACACTCGAGATATCCCAAATTTCACACCACCTTATCTAAAGGTTGTAAGCTCAAAGTCCTTCGCAACCATTAAAATCGCGTACAAAATTAAAATTTCAATGTCCGTCAAGTTGTATAATCCGCAGCAATTATGTGGAGTGGGTGTGATCCCAAAACCCAAACCGAATGATGCACTTGCCCCGGAGCTTAATCGGTCATTGCCCTCCGGCTCAATGGCAGTTGACGGGACTGATAAATCTTTAGCTGCTCCCTGATTGTTTTCAATCCTGGGCAGCGACGTGCCGTGCCTGCTGGCTGTAAATGAAATCCGGCGGCGGTGGAGCGTGACCACCATGCGGTCACGTGCCTGAGGAAGCTCCTCCGAATTCTACACAACTCCACCAGAAACCACCACCCATCCCGTCGACCGAAATGCAGACAGGCTCTGACAGATATCCGGAGCCAAGTTAAAAACACTAACCAAAAAGTTAAGCAGCAACAACAGCGTGATTTATGTTGGCAGGAGTTATCTGGCTTGCCGATTTCGGGACCAAGACTAGGAGGCGGCTCACCTGAAACTCATTCGCCATGGCGGCCAGCCAGTTGGGATCCGGGCTCGCCAGCAGGAACTGCTCCTGGTTCTCCACCACATCGACCACCTCCACTTCCTGCATCGTCGGCGATTCCAGGCCGGCGGCTGAATTTATGGCCGCAGCTAATTGGTACAGCAAAAAATTCGTGCGTCCTGCAATCACAAGGAAAAAAACACAAAGCCTTAAAATTGTATTTAAAAAATATAAATTCAAAAAGTTTTTTATTTTTAAATTCATTTAATGTTATAAAAATAAGGCAAAGGGAGAACTATTAATTTAAATAAATTTCAAGAGTAGTTTCACCCCATTTTTACAGCCACATTATTATTCATCAAAATAAGTCAACACTTTCAAGCAGCGTTGTGATTAATTTTGATAAAAGTACTCAATTATATTATTTAGCTCACAGATTATTACCTGCTTTTTTTACAGTTCAACTGGAGAACATTTTTCAAGTGTCTGACTGAGCAAGAAATTTAATTTTAAAACACTCCGAGGCACAAAGCCTCCATCCGAAAACCCGAAAACCCCAAAGTACTCGAGTATCTGAAGCCTCCTCGAGTGCTGTTTTGTTCTCAGATTGTGCGCTAAGCATTTTGTTTGAGTTCAACTAGCTACTTACTGTCAGTTAAGTGCAATCGCCACAGAAAACGGGAAAATGGCAAAGGAAATGGAAAAGGAAAAGTGGGCGAGGGAAATGCGAGACGCTCTGCAGGTGATTGGCAAATGCGCACATGAATCTTTGATAAGCGTCTCGAAGTGCAGTCATTAGACAATTTTTGGGCTCGAATGGCATTAGGTCGATGTCGATGGCAGCTGGCAATCAATTGAACATTTACGAGAACAATTCTTCTGCCCAATCATCAAGCCAAACGAGCAGAATCAAATTGTTTAGCAATCACCTGGGAAAATGAAGGAAAATGCCGATGATTGACGAAAGTGTCTGAAAAGGGGTTCTTTTTTATTGAGCAAATGCCATTCAGCTTTAAATGACTCTCAAATTTCCGTTTCAATGGGTTGCTACAAATACTTCGGCTTGGAATTAGGTACATGAGATTTTCTGTTCCGTTTTGTTAAAGGCTTGCAATACTTTATTGTTTAGTTAAAAAAAAAATCAGTTTTCAATGGGAAAAACTTGTTTTTCTTTTCGACTAATAGTCTAAGTTAGTTTCTTAAACTTCGAAAAGCTTATGTTCAATCAATGTAT
Organism: Drosophila santomea; assembly: GCF_016746245.2. Taxonomy (NCBI): domain Eukaryota; kingdom Metazoa; phylum Arthropoda; class Insecta; order Diptera; family Drosophilidae; genus Drosophila; species Drosophila santomea. Next base: position 16,558,030 of record NC_053018.2, read on the forward strand.
GTTCTTAATTCACTATTTTTGAAGAGATTTTCCTCATAAACTTATACTTTCTTTTAGATGCCTGGGATTTAATTCAAAGTCGTTTTCCACCTCGATTCGCTTTGCGATTGCAAACTTATTTAATTAACTTGTACACGAATTAAGCACTTGTCACTCGAAACTAATTTTGAACTGCAGTTCGGAATCTCTTTGGTCAAGAACTTTTCGTTTCGTTTCGTTTGTTTTTTTCACTAAGTGCTGCTGCCATTGCGCATTGCGCATTACGCATACGCCGCGTTGACGTTAATCATACGCCATGTTTAACGCACCGACAAAAAGTTCGCGGCGGCATCTCGGCAATAAATCACACATTTTAAAGTTGAAAGTTGTCCGAAAAGCGGATGAAAAAGCACAACAGCAAGCTGAAAACAAATGCGACAACTGACCCAAAATGTCAGATGAGCAAATGTAAGCCGCGAAATGGGAAAACCAAACGAAAGAGGAAAGGCCAAAACCAACTAAGGACAACGTTTCTGCTTTCCACTTTTTGTAAAAGCGAAAGTCGCCGATGATGCAGTGCCTGCTGTTGAGTTAGTGTCAGTCGCTCGTTCTTGGTTGTTCGCGGCCTGTTTGTGTTCGCTGTGTTGGCTGTTTATGTGGGCCAAGTTGAATTGCAGCATCATCACGTGACCACTAGAAATTTGCATTTTAATGGCTTCCCCGGCATTTGGCACTACTTATCCTCAATTGTGTGGAGTGGCAGCTGAAAAAGGAAGAGGTCGAGCAGGCGGTTTCAAGGAGGAGCACGGCCAGCGGAACAATATGTGTTAAGTGTTGATGTCGGCGCTTAATGATGCCAAGAATAAACTTGGCCCACACCCACGCACCCACACACACACGCGCGCACCCAGGCAGTGATAAACCGAAACAGTACACAGTCATAAAACTCAAAGGATTTTTCGCCACTTTACAATCTTTTAGTATTGGAACTAAATAAACACTTTGGGTTCCTTAAAAAGGTACTCGCATGATATTGCTCTAAATGCATAGTGTAACATCACAAAGTATCGGTAAACTTATAAATTATCGAGAAATGTTCAAGAAACTATCAAAATCCTTACTCCTTAATACATTAAAACATATAAGCATAACAAACGATAACATCTTTATATGATTATAATACATTCGCTATTAGAAAAGATCAATTTTCACATTTCTTAATAAGGGTTTTAAATCGCAATGTGGAAATGCCAAAAAATTTAAGTCCAAAGATAGGAAAACATGAGTTTAATTGTCTTCATCACACTTCTTCTATTTGAGGGATATGAGTTCCTAAAGGAGTTATTTGTCTCCCTATACCTATTAAATTGGTAAGTAATTATAGCAGAATTTCCTTAAGTGTATTCGTGTTCATCTGTGTTGTCAACACTAGACGAGCAACAACTCGTTGCAGCGGCAACCAGAAGCAACGCATCGGTAAACAAACAAACGACGGCAGCGACAACGCGTGACAAATGACACCAGCGACATCAAATTCCGCTTGCAACGCTTGCTGCAACGGAAACGCTGCAGGCGGCAACTATTTGCTGGGGGCGGCAAGAAGCACAGAATGGGGAGCAGTAATGGTGCAGTGGGAGAACTGGGAGAACCCCAGGGAACTGGAACAGGCAGCAAGCGGATATAGCGATTGTCGACTGGCAGCAGCGGAAAAAGCAAGAAAAAGGAGAAGAATGGCTGGAAAGTGGGAAGAAAGAAGGAAGAAGAAAGAAGAGGGATAATAGTGTCACACAAAACGCTCAGCAAGTGATAAAACTACAGTGCTGACTAGCTACAAGTGGCAGAAATAGTATATAAATATTGGCTGAGGGATTAAGTGTTCAAAGTGATTTGTAGCAGTTAGTTAACAGAAGCTGACGAGTGGATGAATATTATCTACTTAATGGTAAAATGCTCCTAAACTTTATGAAATCTAAAAAGAACTGAAAACTGTCTAAAAGCTATGAGAATTGTATTGTAACATACTTTTTTGCTTATGTACAAAAGGTTTGGTAATGAAGATATTTCGCTACAGGACTTTATCTTACTTTCTGTTTAGAGTTGAAAGCCCGGTGAATTCGAGTATTGCTTCGCTGAGAAATGCATTTTTATAAATATTCCATTTGCTACTTAGCCAGAGTCCACATTTCGGTGGCATTCATGCTCCGCTGAGTGCCTACGTTGCGCTGCAGCTGCTCTTGACTATCCTGCTGCCCCCAAAACGCCCCCTCAACCCCACCGCCACCTCAGCCCCCTTCAGCCCCTTGTTGCCCCATTTAAGCTCCACGTCGCTTAGTGCTCAGCTTCTTGAAGAGTCGTGGTGAGCTTAGAGGCAGTGACACTTGAGTTATTTTCGGGCTCTCAGCGGAATAGGAATCCGAATGGGAAAAGCGCAGATTGCGAGCAGGCACAACTGAGTGAAGGTGGTAAGCGAAATACCAATTAAGAATGCGTTGACATTCCCACTTGGCGTGGGAAGAACGTCCCCACCCTAGAATTCCCACTCCACCTGCCACTCCGGCGGAGACCACAGTGCGTATGCGTGATAAACAACGCTAATTGGAAAACCAAGAGAGAAATGGAGCCTCAAACAGAGGACAGTGCTGGCAAGATTGGAAATACAACATTGTGTTCTGCAATTACCGACTTAACATCTTTCACAAGGTGGCAAATGATGTAATAATAAGCATATTAAGATAACTATTATATGTGATATTCATCTTACTTTGAATTGGATAATGTTATGTTCAAATTGAATTGAAACTGCTTAAATGCTACACCAAACTCCCTACGGAGACCATCAGCCTTGCAGCACTGATGACTAACGAAGCTCACCTGACGCAGGCACTGCAGCCAGGACTCTTTGTCCCGGCGAGAGTCCTAGAACATCCATCCTCGATTCCCCGCCGGCTGCTCCTCTCGGCTCCTCCGGTAATGAAGCAAACACCGACGCCATCAGGCCCCAGAATATATATAGCTGCAGACGCGGCTGGCAACTTCTGCTGATTCCAGCCATCCTCGGCTGCAACGAAGGATTAGAAAATTTGCTTTCAATTCAGGCGGCATCAAGTTATTAATACAATGAAGGGGCTCCTTGGAAAGACTATTGTGTGAAGGAGCACGATCCCGAGTGGAGTGCATAGCAATTGTCTGGCGCATAAACTACAAAACAAAGGCATCGAGTGGGCACACCATTTCCCTGAATTGCCCTTTCAATGTTCTTTATTCCGTCAATTTATACGAAAGACAAACGAATGGGCGTATATTCTCAGTATACTTGCAACATTGTTTGATTACACTAATTAATTTTTCTAAACGTATTTGTTTTGAGAGCCATCTAACCAAAAACTAAAGGGATTAGAAATGAGTAACAAAGTTAAAACAGTTTATTAACCTATGGCTCTTAAAGGGAGTTTTTTTTTTAATAAAGAAAACTTAAGCATTGAACATTAGCTTAAACAGAAAATCGGCTAAGTAGCTCCCATCTGGTATATCGACTTTCTCTGAGACGAGACTGACAACCAGCATAGATTGGGTGCCATAGTTGTCATTGCCGCTCCACAGAGCGAACCTCTTCGCCTATGTATCCGGCTCCATTTCCGCCGCCAAGCAGACGGACAGACAAGCACAATGGAAAATGGGGAAAATCCTTTGGCCTCATCGACAGCCATTGTTGGGCGCCATCAATTGAGCGATTTGAATGGCGGCGGCCAAAGATTTATGAGCTGCACAAGCTCCTAGTTACGCCAAGTATTTGGCTTAAAAAGTATTTGCACGTAGAAGAACTTTTAAAGTTTTTCACTTATCTGAAAAATTGTTGAACAATTTCATTGATACTATACTCTTTCTTTCCGTGTATTTCCGTGAATTCTACAAGTATTTGGCAACAATTAAGCAGCTTAAAAAGCACTGCCACCATTCACTTTTGCTCTCTTCCCGCTTAACGCGCCATTTAATGAGTGGGTGGAAAAGTGAATGAAAGGAGCCACTGTCAATGGGATGTGTGGCAGGGAAAATGAGCGTAAATGCACAGACAAAACAAGGAAAACATTCCGAGAGGAAAACCTCTTCGTTCCACTCGTCCACTTCCCCTGCTTAAAGCCAACCTCGATTGTCTATCTGCAACTGCAATTTTGTCTTTGTGGCCTCGGAAAAACAAGCAGACAGGGAAAAAAACAACAAAAGATAATGAGCTTCAATACGTGCACAATGCTCAGAAAGAACCTGGCTTAATCTTAAAACTAGGAATTTAACTGTCCACATATAAGAGTATAATGTATAGTCTGTGTAGGTGCAAATACTCGAACGTCAATGAAAATAATAAGTTGTAGATACAAGATACATATATTGATGTTTATTAAATAAATATATTATATGAATTATATATTATATAAATGTTGCCATTTTTGTTATTTGCACCATTTATGTTGAAAACCCCTATTAAATAAATACGGCGAAGTTAATAATCAAGAGTATTCTCTGCAGTTAATCACATTGAATGCGTCACACGTTTTTAGTCATGATCTTTTAAATAAGAAATCCCAAGTAAATAAATACAGCATTAAGCAAATGCATGTGGACTTCTACTAAACTAAATAGCTCAAAAAATGTCTGATTTGTTAAAGCAACTTATCTGTATTTAGACTTGCTTTCTAAGCAACAACTTCACAACATGTTGTTGTCAAATCTAATTCAGTGAAAAACCCGAAAAGCTTACCAATAGGCACACAGAATCAAGACACTCAACTTTCAAATAATTAAAGCACTTGAATAAATAACACAGGTAAATAAGTCCAATAAATTCTTGTCTATATAAATTGAATGCTAAATGCTAATGCTATTTTTAGCAATTAAATTGCCATTCGGCAGAAACAATTGAGCTTGACTGTCTTGTCAGTTGCAGATTCCCCATTTCCAATTTCAGCCATTACTATTTGTTTGACTCTATCTTTGAAATACCATTTAATTTCACAGCTGGCTATCTTTTTATTACACGTTCCGCTTGGGATATAGTGTACAGTATTATGCTGGGCCAATTGGTCGTTGATTTTAATGGTTACCGCTGCCGAGAAATGAAAACACGCGACTGAAGCACGCAGAATTCAAAAGGCAGAACCGAAGACAAAAAACACATTGATTGAAATCTGAGCAATCAATGCCCAGAATATTGCCATATAAAGTCAAGTACCTAGCTGCGGGGGCGATCAAATGATATCAGATGATAACAAGCCAGCGAAACCATGATAATTCCAACTACGCCGCTGGGTTCAAAGTTCACAAAAGTGAAACGACCAGCCTGGAGTAGTTGAAAATTAATATGCGTTAAATGCGAAGAGTTGTTTGTCTAATTAAACACTACCAGTGCTTGAGACTGCGGTCGTTCGAAAAGCGAAAATAACACTGATAATGGTGAAGAGCAGGGCCCATAATGGGCAATAGAGATTGTTTAGTAGAAGTATCCATAACCAATTGGAATCACGTAATGGAATCATTCGTAATTACAGGACTTCATAACATTAAAGAAATTGATAGTGAGTATCGCATTTGTTTGAGCAAAATTCTGCAGAAAATTGATTTTGCAAATTGCAATAAATTTACTTTGTACTTTACCTTCAGCTAGCTGCTTAAATTTGAATTTAAACTACTCATTAAGGTTTTATATCTTAAATTGGTTTCTTATGCATTTTTCATGATTTATTTCCATTTATATCTATCAAAAATTAATAAAAAATTTATTAAAATTTAAAAAAATTTTCTTGAATTCAAAAATACTGCCATTAAATCGAAATTAACTCCAATTAAGTGCCCAAGCTCATTGGAGGAGCTTACCCACACTTTATGCCATAAGACGCGCTGCAGGAAAATGTTTGGACAAAAAGCCCAAGCGGAGGAGGAGGAAAAATCGGCTTAAGCCCACCCACTGGCGCCCGCTAATTCATTTCAATAATAGACCACCTTTTCGTGGCTGTTTTTTTATTGGGGGAAGTGAGCTAGTAGGAGCTCTATTAGTTTTGACATTCATTTGACAGTTTGATGAATGAATTAAGCGCACAAAGGGCGCAAATATTTATGAAAGAAATTGGAATGAATGCACGAACAGAGTGGTAACACAGAAGTTTAAGGAACAAGAAAACAGGCAAAGGGGCAAATATTCTGAATAGGAATGGAAGAAAAAAAGAAAGGAAATAAGGAAATATTCTAAGAGATTTCTATCGCTTGCACACAATTTACCTAGTACCTCCTACTTTTCCAACTTCTTGGCCTTATTCTTGGCCCTCTTTTTTATTTCTCCATTTCCTTGTCGGCCCTTAAATGTCTTCGTAACCCTGAGGCCGCCAATTTGCTACCAATTCCTGCTCCAAGTGTCTGCGAAAAGCAAAATTTTCGCCATTCGCGGGAACGAACGAGAAAGAGAGAGCGTTGGGCAGATTCGTATCGTGGAAAACAATTTTAAATGGCGCACACAAAATGCCGGAAACCAGACACAAAATGTTAACGGAAAGGGAAACAGACGTTTACACACACACGCACACACAACAGACAGCCGCACGCACACACACACAATCGCAGCCCATTTGAATGTGTTGGTTGATGCAATTTAAGCGCCCAAATCATTTTTGATAATTTATTTTAGCTTCTAATGGGCATATTAAATTGCATTTCATATAATATGATGGCTCCGCCCATTTGGTTTATTTAATATGTATATACAAAATTTGAATTTAATAAACATTAATTACGCTTGCAGAATAACTAATGTGCCCACACTACAAATTTGCTTTCTCAAATTCAACAAAGCGGAGAGATTAGGACAGCAAAATAATATTACAATGGTAATAAAACATAATAATAATAGGTGGTAATTGAATTTTAGTTAAACAGTTTTAATTAAACACGTTGCAGATATTTTTGTTGCAGCTGAAGGCAAAAAATGTAGAACTTAGATATTTCAACAGCAACCACCAGCAAAGAAAGCGACCTACAGCTTTTATATGTAATTATATATGTAATTTGATTCCATGGATTACTGCAAATAATTTATCTATTTTTTTAATTTTAACCATTCTCCTTATCCTAACATTACTTAGCGAAGACACCATACCATGCACTGGACTAAAAGCTAAAAAATCTTTCCCGTCAAGCTGCTAAAAGTAGAGACTCGCCCCGATTGCACAAAGATTTTATCGAAATCATCGAAACCCGAGATATATTATTTTTAAAAGAATGTTTCTGTTCATAATCTATAAAAATTACGAAGGATCACCGCTTAAGAGTAACAACATTATAAACTTATATATTTCAAATAAAGTGGTAGCGTGTTGATAATTTCAAAGTATCTATACTTTGTTTATGTTATGTTAATAATTAATCAACGCACTTTTTCTTTGATATGTCAAAATGAATTTTAATAGTGTTGATACGCATTTAGCTGCATTTATATTATTCAAAATGATAAAGATATCAAGATGTATTGTGCTTTTCGAATATCATTTAAGTTTACTTAAGTAAAACAGAAACGACAACCCTGGCTGTAAATTTATGGTGGAAATTCCCACACATCACCTGTTCGCATAGTAGCAATGTAATTTGTCTTAATCAAAGTCCGGTCACACTGCAAAGGTGGCCAATTTTAAACTCGATTTCCGATAGCTCCCTAGTATCGGAGAACGATGGCCCCGATAGGTTCATACCAATACACCTCCTGATATCGAAGAAGCAGAGGAAAATATGAGAAAAAGTGGAAAAATAACAAAACAAACGTGGGAAAAACGTTGAAAAAGGCGACGCGCAATTGCTGAACGAGTACACGACAAACACGCGATTAAAACGGCGTGCGCGGAAAAGCGGAAAAACCACAGAACAGAGCGAAAAAGTGAAGAGCCATCACAGCGACGAAGATGAGTGAAGAAGAAGAAGCGAGGCAGCAGCAGCAGCAATAATAAGTTGTTCTCTGTGCGAGTGAGAGAGTGCAGCAGAGCAAAATAGGGGCATAAAAAACGCGAAATAAACGAAAATAAGAATACGAGATTGTTGCGGAGTGAGTGTGCACAACGGTAAAAGTCCCGTTGCCCGCAAAAATTCACAGTCCCGCGTGCCAGTGTGTGTGCGCGCATGTGTTCGTGTATTAGTGAGCTTTTCCATTGGTGTGCGAAAAACAAAAGCCAAAAAATCGGGGCAAAGAATATATAGAAATCAAGGAAATGCAATATAGAATCGGCCGACGCCGCCGCTTTTGCTGCGTGCTGTAATCCCAATTGGACACCCAATTAGAGGCACATTCGTCCGCCTAGCAGTGTGTGTGTGTGCGTGTGCCTGTGTAAAAAGAGGTCAAAGGCGCAACGAAAGTTTTTCACTTTTCATGCGGTAACCAAAAAAAAATAGCGCAAAAAGTGCCAACCAGCTGAGAGCGCAAAATAAAAAAAAACAACGTCGCAGTTTTGCGTTAAAACAATAAACCTCTTGAAGTGTGCGTGCGCGTGCGGCTGTGTGTGTGTGTAAGAGCGAGGAGAAATAACACACACAAAAAAAACAATCAGTTGTTAAAATAATCCCCAGCAAACCGATTTTTGGATTTAACAACTCTCGGCTCGCAAACTGAAAATCAAATCTGGTTTTATTAGGCGACGCAAAAAGCAAAACAAAACGCAAAAGGTCATAACAATAACAACAAATTAAAAGCGCCAAAAACTTAATTCTTCTATATGAGATTTTAATCAAGCAAGAATCCAATTTGCATAGCACAAAATCGACAGAGAGAGCCAGAGATCCAATCGGAGTTAGCGGCGAACGAGAGAGAACGTAAGTTACGCCCCCGTCCGCCCCCTCTTTGCAGTTCGTTTTGTTTTTGCCGCCTCTTCGCTTCGCACACGTTTTCTGCAAATGGTTTTCCCCCTCCCTCTCAGTTTTCCTTTCAACTGTTGCGGTTGCGCTGCGCGATAAATAAACAAACATCAGAAATTATTCAAAAAATTTCATGGAACGCGCGTAGCTATAAAAAAAACTGCTGATAAGAGATTCTCAGGGGATAGACAGTGGGAGAAAGAGAATGAGAGAGAGATGTGGAAGGATAAATAAGAAGGAACGGGAACAACGAGAGAGAGCGCCCGGAAAAATGGGCCATTTACACTCAAAAATGTGTTTAGATATTTTCATTTTATTCCAAAATAAACTTTTTTCAAAGTTTTATGTCCGTAAATTAACCTAAATAAAATTATATTTCATTCGTATTCAACATGAATAAAAAAACCTTTACAAAGAAAAGTATTTGTTTGCCTGCTCTTATCGATTTAATATACAGCTGTTTTTTTTTCTGTGGCAAATGACCACCATTTTTATCGGCCGCTATACATTAAATAATTTTTAAATGTCTATCGATTCGTGGGAATATTTCCGCTTTGCCCAACAGCACTCCTCCCTTTGATTGCCTACCCCCTAAAAAAAAAGTCCACTCCCTCCCAAAAAGTAAAGTAATATCTACCTTTGTTTAGTTTGAGGCGTGCTCGGCCTGTTTATGGCCGCAATTGCCGACTCGGCCAAAAGTGTGAGCCGCATTCAAATCTCTTTGCTCCTGCATTGCGTTTAAGCCATAATGGGCCTTACACTTCCGATATCTGCTTGGATTAGTCATCGCATAGATTCCCAGAACAGAGATATATGCACATAGATATAGAGATGGTCACGAAGTGGGACTCATTTGAATGAGAATGAGATACCCCATTTGGATATTGATAAGCAAACTTTAGCTACATTTTTACCCGTACAAGGATTCAAATTGAATGACTGATTCCCAATTTTGACTCTTCTTTCAACTGAGAAGTTTTGTAAAAAGATATGTATAATATATGTGATATGTTTACTTTGCAAAATAATTTAACGACTTGCTTATTTCGGTTTACTTAAAACTAAAAGACTAAACTTTCTGAGTATATCACTAAGCGAAGTTTTCGCACTTAAAAATAAATAATAAGTTATGATATCTAAAATGAATCAGCATTTAGCTAGAATTAACGCGTTCACAACAACCCACCAACACTTTAGTCTTAACCTCTTTGCAAAATATTTAAAGTCAAACGTGAGTTCCAAGAACCCCGGACAAACAAATCAAAATGATAGATTAGAATTAAAGAGAAATCTACGGTATATGCGTTGTTATGCATGGAAGACAGCAGAGGAGAGGTTCTCAAAAGGAATTACCTTAATCGATTTAATTGAGCCATTCTTTTCTCCGCCTGAATAAGAAATCGATGAGACTAAATTAGCTAATGGTGGAAATTAATGAGGCTTTGAACAAGGGGTGGGGCTGGATAAGTAAGTTGTAAGAATGTTACAACTGGAGTGACCTACTCTAACAGTAGGAAAAGTCTCGGGAACACAGTGTTTAATGTGAGTGAATTTCGCAGCTTTGTAAATAACAATGTGTTAGTGAGTAATGGCAGTGACATTCTAAAATACTTCCGGCAATTATGAGCAATATTTTCAATTTTGTAAAGTTAAACTGATGTTTTTCTGTATTCTTATTTGTTTAAATATTAATTCAGTTATAGAAATACAAATTCGATTATGTTTTCTTTTCATTATTGTCTTTGCGAATGATAAAAAGAGTAACTTTTGTTTTTAGCTCTCTGAGATTTGAGATTGTTTTTTGAGTGGTTATTGGTCACCAGTTCGGGCTGTTCTGTTCGCCTTTGTCAACGCATCAGACGAGTAGTATCATCATCATAATTGATCGAAACTCATCGAAAAGTTGTCAAAAGCTGTGAAACTGGTTTATGGTTTCAGTTTAGTCTAAACTCTAGAGGAAGCTGCAGATATGTGAAGCATAATCTGAGCATCATGTATCGGAGATTGGAAAAACGTGCCTTAAAGTTGTTTTTAAGTACGCCCTTCAGTTGTGAGCTCAATATAAAAACCAAAACTACAACGCTCTTGCGAGCTTCAACTTTGCACTGCCGCGGAACCGGAATAAATTATTGAAAAAAAAAAATGAAAAAAAAGGGGGGAAAAGAAAGATTATTTCGTTTGCTACGCAATTTGCGACATTTGCATAATGCAGCTGCAGGTGGCGACGAAAGTCGGCCCGTCCCCCGATAAATGCCCCCTTCATTCATGGAGCCAAAGACTATACCCAAACCCAAACAGTCGCTTTCAAAGAACTATAAAAACTTGTTGTTTGCGCCCTGCTCGCCGCTTTTTCCCGCCCTTTTTGAACGCTCTGCAGATATATATCGCATATATACACATGTTCGTACATATGACACTCGTTATGCAATGGCATTGAAATCGAGTGAAGAGAGAGAGGTCTCCGAGACCGGGACAACCGGGCAAACATTACTACGCATGGCGTGGACCTGAATCCGAACCCGAATCGGCATCGCCATCGCCATCGCCATCGGAATGACAATCCGAGCCCAAATCCGAAAGCGAATGGGAATGGGAATGGGAATACGAATGCGAATGCGAATTCCGACTGGGAATCGGACAACAAGCGGGCGAATGTTTTGTATCTGTATCTGGCTTATCAGCAAGCCGCTCGACTGACAAATTGATAAAACAAGTCGGCTGGCGGGGATTGGGTGGGGGTGTGCGATGGTTACTGGCGGGTGGATGCCGCCCCCCTGTCAAAACATTTCCATGCCCTTCGCCGGCAGATAAAAAAGGGGGATAAAGGTGTGCGCTCGAGTAGCGGAAATGCCTTGAGATGGATGAACTAGTTTATGGCAACAGATTGCCGACTATACCTTTTAGCTGTTCCAGAACAGAGCTGATTATTACTTATAGTTAAAGTAGCAAGAGTAAAACATCAATTAAAATTTGTGATCTAACTTCATAATAGTTTGCCAAATAATCATGATGAAAAGTAATAATTAAATGCATAAAATAGTAAATTCGGGAATATTATGACAATCATAAACGCTTTTTAAACATAAGAAATTCGTCCAGATATCTCTAAGATACAAGATAAATTTCTGTATTCAGCGAATGCAATCCAAAGTTGCTAGTAAAAACGATTGTTGCTAGTAAAAACATAAAGTTTACAGTATCAAATCATTTTCCTTTCCAGGCAAAAGCAAAACGATCGTAAAAGCCCTAAAACGTCTTGTCCCTTTACCGATTTATTAATTTAATTATGATCTGTTTCTAAACAGCTTCCTTCCGCAGACACAATCTCCACAATGGCCAATCCGCGCAAGTTCAGCGAGAAGATCGCGCTGCAGAAGCAAAAGCAGGCGGAGGGCACAGCAGAATTCGAGCGCATCATGAAGGAGGTGTATGCCACGAAGAGGGATGAGCCGCCGGCGAATCAAAAGATCATAGACGGCCTGGTCGGCGGACAGGAGGTAAGCCAATCCTCGCCAGGAGCTGGCAATGGGACGGGCGGCGGTGGCAGTGGCTCTGGTAGTGGAGCCAGCGGCGGAGGAGCCTCGCCAGATGGCCTGGGAGGCGGTGGTGGTTCTCCGACGGCGTATCGAGAATCCCGAGGACGCAGCGTGGGTGTGGGTCCCATGCGAAGACCCTCTGAGCGCAAGCAGGATCGTTCACCTTACGGCAGCAGCAGCACGCAACAAACCCTAGACAACGGCCAACTAAATCCGCATCTTCTTGGTCCACCCACGGCGGAGAGTTTGTGGCGGCGCTCAAGCTCCGATTCGGCGCTGCATCAAAGCGCGCTGGTGGCAGGCTTCAATAGCGACGTGAACGCGATGGGCGCCAACTACCAGCAGCAGCAACATCAGCAACCGCAACAAGGCCAGCCAAGATCTCACTCGCCGCACCATGGGATAAACAGGACCTTGAGTCCGCAGGCGCAACGCAGGAAGTCGCCGCTACTGCAGCCCCATCAGCTGCAGCTGCAGCAGCTGCAACAGCAGCAGCAACAGATGCAACATCAGCATCAGCTGCACCAGCAGCTCCAAATGCAACAGCTGCAACAGCACCAGCAGCAACACCAGCAGCAGCAGCAACAACAGAACACGCCATACAACAACGCCAAATTCACAAACCCTGTGTTCCGGCCGCTGCAGGATCAGGTCAACTTTGCCAACACCGGCTCCCTGCCCGATCTCACGGCCCTGCAGAACTACGGACCCCAGCAACAGCAGCAGCAGCAACAGCAATCCCAGCAACAGCCGTCGCAACAACAGCAGCAGTTGCAGCAAACCCTGTCGCCTGTTATGTCTCCGCACAATCACCGACGCGAACGGGATCAGTCGCCCAGTCCGTTTAGTCCGGCGGGTGGAGGAGGCGGCGCAGGTCCCGGATCGCCTTATCAGCAGCAGCACTCGCCCACCGGAAACACGCAACAGCAGCAGCACCAACAGCCTAGCAACTCGCCGCACCTGTCCTTTACCAATCTGGCCACCACGCAGGCAGCTGTCTCCACATTTAACCCGCTGCCCACGCTGGGACCGCACAATGCCACCGACTACCGCCAGCCACCGAATCCTCCTAGTCCACGCTCTTCACCCGGCTTGCTGAGCAGCGTGTCGGCCACGGATCTGCACTCCAGTGCACCGGCCAGTCCCATACGCCAGCAGCAACAGGTCCAGCAGCAGCAACAACAGCAGCAACAGGCGCAGCAGCAACAGCAACAGTTTGATAACTCCTACAACAGTCTGAATACATCGTTTCACAATCAGTTTGAGATTTTCTCGCTGGGCGACAGCAATTCTTCGCCGGAACAGCAGGGCTTTGCAAATAATTTCGTGGCCCTTGACTTTGACGACCTGAGTGGCGGCGGAGGTGGTGGCCCAGGCGGGGGCGGCGGAAGCAATGGAGGAGGTCTGACCAACGGCTACAATAAGTCGGAGATGTTGGACTTCAGTGAGCTGAGCGGCAGTCCGGAGGCGAGTGGAAACAACAACCACATGCGGCGAGGAGTGAGCAACCTGAACAACAACGGGTTGAGCAATGGTGTGGGATCCACGCACAATGGCAGCACAAATCTAAATGGAGCGGGGAACAACAATAGTAGTAGTGGAGGTGGTACGGCACAGGATCCTTTGGGAATAACCACTTCACCAGTGCCCTCACCCTTGGGCTGCCCCAGTTCACCGCTACCGATTCCGATGTCGGCGCAGAGCTCGCCACAGCAGCAACACCACCACCATCAGCAGCAGCAACAACAGCATCATCACCAGCAACACCATCAGCAGCAGCAATTATCATTATCTCTGCACCATTCGCCGCATCATTCGCCGATGCATTCGCCGCACCATGGGAATTCACCGCTTTCAAGCAGCTCGCCAGTGAGTCACAATGCCTGCTCCAACTCCAATGTGGTGATGAACCACCAGCAGCAGCAGCAACAACATCACCACCAGCAACACCATCATCAGGGATCCTCGCAAAGTCACACGCCGACCACAGCGAATATACCCTCGATTATCTTCAGTGATTACTCCTCCAACGCGGATTTTACGAGGGAGATCTTCGACTCCCTCGACCTAGATCTGGGCCAAATGGACGTAGCCGGCTTGCAGATGCTATCCGACCAGAACCCCATCATGATCGCCGATCCCAACATCGAGGATAGTTTTCGACGCGACCTCAACTGATACTATGAGGAGGCTGTTGCGGCCATTGAGAGCGGAGTGCTGCTGGAGGAGGACTACCAGGCGCTACTCGGATCAGAGGCGCTGTCGGATGAACAGGTGGTTAAAGTCGAGCCCGCCGGAGCCGCAGCAGCAGTAGTAATAGTTGAAGAGGCAGCCACCGTTAGCGACAAGGACAAAAAAGATTTGGAAGTTGTGGAACTTCTGGTGTCCGGGGTAATGGATGACTTGGTGGACTCCAGTGACCTGGACGAGGAAGTGCGCAATTTCTTTTTTTAGGCATGCAGCATGTAATTATTGTCATTGTCGTTAACACAAGTGATGGAATTTTCGTTTTTAACACAGATGAGGAAGTGAATTAAGTTTTTTAAACGCATTCACTTGCCATTTCTCGATTAAATGCCATATTACTTAAGCTCATGATTTACAAGCTTAATGTGAATTAAGTTAATTTCGGAAATGCTGACGAGAGTGATTGTAAAGTTTATAAATTTATATCAATTCACTTCCGCGAATTCATGCTGAAACTGAAAGTTTTCTAACAGTCCTTAATATTGTTATCTCGTTATCGTCCGTGCTTTCGTAGCTAGGTCCTACAAAAAAAAAAAAAATATCAAAAAAATTAACAAATTGTTAACCCCTAAGTGTACTTGAGTGTCTTTTACACCCTCTTTCCTCAAAAATCCCTAGCACCCTGAAAAAGCGAAACATATTTTACAGCGAGTCTCAGATTTTACTTAACTACGCACATAAGTCACTATACAATTTACACACTTAAGCTCTAATTTCTGTATATAATACAATAACTATGGGGAAGAAAGCGAAAAGGATTGAAACCAAAAAGTGTCTTAGACCAACGACCAAAATTATATTCTCTAAAGAAAATGATGAATGCTGGGAAGAGGACGGATTTGGAACAGCCCCTCTGAGCATTAAAAGTCCTGATCCATGAACTATCCACTTGGATACGCCATCCAACCCGTTTCCGTTCGTTCGTTTGTTTAATCCAGAAAATAGTTAGCTAATTACACACCCAACCCATATTATAATCCCAATGTGCCGTGGAAGCAATTACTAGAGTTTAAGATGCCGATAACGAAACCGATCCCCTCAGTGCTGTAAAGTCTTCAGAGCCCCGCGAAATTATTTCGAATACAAAAACGATAGATAGATGTATGTATGTACGCATATTCGAGACCTTTCTTCATAAACGCAGTATCACAAACTAATCGAGTATATAACCATACAGACAAACGCATATGTAACGATAAATATGTCTACGCATATAGAGTTAATAGTCCAGGCACAAGTGCAGATCACAATCGGAATCTAGTTCCAGTTGTCTGCTCCGACAAATTTTACGAAAACAACAAGAATCAAAAGCGAACTCAAAAACTAAAGAAATTTTTTACAAGTCTTTAACCAATAGTAGATAGGATTTTTAAAAGCAAAACTTTTCCGAACACTTAAGCATGAAACTTCGACTACTACCATAATACCCAAACCAACTTAGATCTGTTGTTTTTTCAAATCATTTTATTACGAAAGTAAACAAAAATTTAAGAATCAAATCAAAGAAAGCTTTATGGCCTGCAAGCAACAATAAGGAGAATGAAATAGTTAGGATAAGGCGATCGTAAACCCTGCATAATATGAACTGTTTATAAATAATACGAACTCTGTAAAACAAACACACAAATCATTGAGTCTAAACCTACTTAACAATTGTTATAAAATCATAAAAGTGGGAAAAAAAAATTCAAAACCAATAAGCTTCAAAAGTGCAAAGAGAAAATGTTTTATTAAATTCGAGTACCAGAACTTCTTATACATATAAACATACTTAACTATTCATAATAATGGTAAATATTAGTAACAAAGATGTTTTTGCTAATAAAGCCCCAACATGAAAATTTCCTTTTTCTAATTATCGATGTAAAACTCTAGTTATAACATATACTTAAATGAGACGAGATAAACTTTACAAGCGACACACAAAAGCGACGAAAAAGAAAAATACATATATAAATGTAATTTAAAAATGTAATTTATGTGGGAAACGCGCAAAATATATATATAGATATATAGATCGATAACATTTGTCTCTGCTGCTTTGTGTTAAAATATACACGTAAATAAAATGAAAGTCTTGAAGAATTATAATAATACTATTTAAGTGAGAGAGAAATGCTAATTATAAATTATACTATTATTATTATACGATATGTACTAAGTAATTGTGTATGTAATATATAATTACATTTATAAAAATAAAGGTACACCAACAACAGCAACAAATACCGCAAAACGGAGGAGAATAAGCCATAAGATTATATTCAATGTAATAACACAGTTATTTGTTTCAAATAAATCTTGAATTTGATTTTAAAGTCCAGAAAAGAAGTATGACTTTTGTTTTAGATCTTAACGTGGTCTTCATTATGGAATTACATATTATCTAAGGTGGTTTTGCATGCATTTTTGATACAAACCAGTACTGTCTTGGTTATTTTTTCAGTGTTTTTTGTCTGCACAAGCCAAGCAGCACCTGTTGATCCGAAATTCCGTTTACGTGGGCGACTGCATTTCTTGGCGTTCAAATAATGGCACGTAAACTTATGTAAATTTATTGAAAATAGCAATCGAGCACATTCATTAATTGCTCGCCCGCTCTCCCAAATGACATGTGTTAGTTGTTAGTGTTAGCAAGTAGTTTGAGTCTTCGTTAATAAGCGCGACGCAGTTTGCGCTTTGTTTGCGCTAAATTAAGTAGTCAAAGTTCAATGCGGCATATTGAATAACTGGAGGGGCACTACTACGGCGAAATACTCCTCTTTCGGAATCTACTACTTTTCCAGACTGCTCGGTACATATTTGCACATGTGCCACGGATGGCGGAGAGCGACGGATTGGATCGGATCGCCGGATCCGGAGAGCAAATAATAAAATTATTCACAGAAATACGCAAGACGTCAGCTGGGTTTAATAAATTAAAAAAGCTGCTCGTAATTCCGAAATCAAGTTTTCGATCTTTACAGCCAGACACTTATAAACAAATCTAGAGAGCTCAAGCCAGGAACTAATGAGCCACACCACACGGCAAGAAAAGTTCAATTTTTATGTGGAAATAATATACATTATATAGCTCTTTCTAATTATACTGATATGAACTTATAGCATTAATTGTATTTGATTTTCCCTATTTAATGTGATTTTTGTGATTGGAAACATTGATAAAACCTTCAGAAAGCTATTGGCTCACCATAAAAGTAGCATATTTGTGTTGAAAAACTGGAAAGACACGTATCAAATTAAACATTTTGTGCGCTGTATTGCTATAGTTTATTTGGTATTTGGTTTTGAAACACAAATATCTCCATATCTTTTTTAAAAGGAATCCGATTTGTTTTCTCTGTTGATAGAGAGAGAGAGAGAGAAAAACGGCAGTTTGCGTGGGAGAGCAGATATCGGTGGTATAACGGTAAAGGGCAAGCCCCACATGTAGTAAGCAGCATAACGCCAATACAGTCAAGCCTCCTCACTAGACCTGAAATCGAAATTAATTGAAATGTTTTCCGCTGGCGTTTATTGCTGGTTATGTTTACATTTCGCACTCGCATCTTTAATTATAATGTCAACAAAGGTTGAGCGCCCCAAGCATCTTCATCTTTCGGGGGGTACGACTGTACCCACTGAAAGCGCCAGAACCGAACGGAAAACGTTAGGGCGGGATTGCTGGGTGTTTATTATTATTTCGTGTTCGTGTTAGATCTTAATTAAGTGTTAAATTGGCATGAAATTAAATCTGTGAGTGTGGGTTGGCTGGAAGTGATGACGTTGTGACGATAACGTCATTATCGTTATCACCCCCAAAGCCACTCCAAATGCGCAAATGTTATCAGCATTCGCACTCGCATTCCCATTCCCATTCGCATTCGCACAGCAGAAACAACAACAGATTCGATTCCAGTTCGCAATCCACATTCAGAATCAGCCGACATTATTCAGCTTCTCCAGCATTGGCACTTCAGCTGCAGTACTCGACACCCGCCCATGCTCCAATCTCCCCACTCTCCACTTTCCGGGGGGTCTTTGGGGACATTGCCATTGCTGCTCTACAATTCTACAATGCTACTCTGCTATTGCCATTTCCCTTACTCCGGCCAGCTGGCTATATGCCACATAGACAGCAGCGGTCAAGCGATTAGTACCTAAAATGACTTAACTTATGTTTTCACTTTCATTATTGAGAATAAAAGTGACTCTCCGAAGAATAAAGGATCGTGTAAATCAATAAATATAAACACTCTTTTAATCATAACTATTTTTTATTTACTATAACTATTTTCGTGGATAAGTCAACACTTTAATTCGTAAATTGAAACTTCTTTTCATAACAAATAGTGAGCTTGGTAAGCTTCTATATTCTTCAGAATCGGGGTCCTGTATAAATGTTTCTAAATATTATATCATATCTAAAAGGATTTCTTGTGGCATTTCAATATTTTTCCTAATGGTTACATATTTTCTTTATTGTTTCAAGCGATGTTATATATGATTCCACTGTTTATAATATTACATATTTTAAGCTTTTTAGAGAAGTTTTGCTATTATTTTGACGCCTACTGCAAGGGCATCGTATATACAGAAAGTACATATGTATATATCGTAGTTTTTGCAACACATACCAGTTGAATGCACCCTAGTCTCTTGTATGCCACACAATAGATAAGAACGCAAGAGATTCTCGGATTCCAATTGTAATGC
Organism: Drosophila santomea; assembly: GCF_016746245.2. Lineage (NCBI taxonomy): Eukaryota > Metazoa > Arthropoda > Insecta > Diptera > Drosophilidae > Drosophila > Drosophila santomea. The sequence continues at coordinate 16,577,364 of NC_053018.2, forward strand.
ATGCCTCGGTCTCGGTGTGTGTGTGTGCGTGTGTGCGTGCGCAAGAGTAATCATAATAGCAAATAATTAGTATTGATTACAGCGCCTGCCTATTGATTGATAAGAGTATGCACAGCAGAAAAGGCTATATCTGCTAGAACGTCAATGGTTTAGTAATTACCCTTTTAATAGTACTTAATTGGGAGACGACATCCAAATTAAATACGCAAAGGTGAATGACTTACCTTTCTGGTTCTTACTTCTCTGGTTCAACTGGAAATGCATAGTGTTTCGAAAATGGAATATAATATTGGAAGATTTTCAAATTAGTTTTAGTTTCTTAAAGAGCTATCAATTACTTTAAGATTGGCACATGTACATTTTCTCCTCTGCTGCCAGCAGCAGATTTCGTCCTTTTGATCCTTTAAAATAAAATAGTACATTTGCTGTTCTTTCCATTTAGGCGGGGCACGTGCCCAAAGTGAGTAAATTTACATTTAGAGGTACATTGTCCCTGTGTATACATTTATCCGTACGATGGGTCTGCGTGTGATAGCAGCGGCTAAAAATAATCCATACGCATCAGAGGGGCCCAGCATTGACGTTGGAGATTGGTTTTGGATTCAGATACGGATTGGGTTGTATTGGCATTGGCACACGTGCTGGCTGCAGTCCCTTCAAGGGCAGCGGTGATAAAGGCTCCATCACAGTGGTGCAAGGACAATGAAATGTTAAATAGATACAGCCAAAGACATAAGAATATTATATTGAATTATATTCTAATGTCTTTAGTACATCCCATTGTAGCTCCGTAAAAAGCCGACTTCGATTACAACAATAAACAACAAGGACAGCAAATAATAAACACCAATGTTCATAGGTATATTCGTGTATATTTGTAATGAAACGTAAACAGGCGATAGTGCAGTGGGCTTATAAACAATATTACTTGCTCTTTTCGCTCTGCCGCTCGCATAGCTGAATTTGTGGATGCTGTAATCAGTTGAAGGCGCTTCTATAGTTGTTAATGCATTCTTCAAAGTGCTTGTATAGCTAGACGTTTACTTGCATAAATGCTCTGGTATTTGCTTATATTCATCGTACTATTTATATTTATATACTATTTATTTTTTAGATATTAGTCAGTCACAAAAGTTACAAAGAATAAACTTTAATAATTAATAGTTCATAATTCCAAAAGAATCAACTTTAATAATCCATACACAATGTTATAAACTTTCATAGGTTAGATCTTTCGAACCCATTTACATCATTTTAAAAACAATTGATCTAAGTATATGAAAGTATAAGTGGTTATTAATGTTTTAAATAATAGGAAAGCAGGTGCTAGAGCACCGATCCCATTTCAACATGGTCGACTTAGGAACCGTTTGCTCATGCGCGGAATCCGGATAATAACCAGATTTAGAGAGCGGAAAGACGGCGATGTCAAGGCTGCGTCACAGATCGGAAATAGAACTCAGCTACGATTTTGGCGGGAAGAAAGAAATATGTATGTACATATGCTGTTTGCCGTTTCAGTTACCACAATTACTTCAGCAGGCTGATCAAATATTGATCGACTTGAGGACCCCCACCATGTGAGCCCACTACGTCACTGCTGACGGTCACAAAAGGGGGTGTTCGGGTGGTCTGATGTCTTTGCGATAAGAATTTCGGTCACAATGCCGCGACTTTGTTGCCTCAGTCGGGAACTTTCCTCTGCCATCGATAACAAGATAACAAATAAAATGATTTCATTTATAACCATGGATCAAAAACTCCCACGGCGTCGCATTGCAGTAACTGGCTTTCCAATGGCACTCAAACTGTTCTCACAGCTTTTCGCTGTGGCGCGTAGAAAAGCTCAGGCGTGCAGTGGCTGTAAAACCTCAATTTTTATAGTTCCAAATGCTTTAAATCTTTTTGACATCCCATAAATTTTTATTATCTCGAAATCGTTTATCATTTTATATAAAAGCACTGCAATGTTTTACTTCATTAAAAAGGTTGGAACTCCTCAACCGAATCAAGCAGAATGTAACAAAATCAGATCGAAAATATAAAAATTCCAAGATTTTGAAATTTCTATTGATTTTATTAATCTACAGTTTTGGGAATGCTTATTTTAGATCCTGTTGGTACGCAGATAATCTTCATCATCATCTCCGTCGGCATCCTCCACTACGCTGTACGAACTCTTGCCGACACCATCTTTGGCCAGATGCGTTTCGAAGAACTCCTCGACAGTGTCGGTGTTCCACTTGGTTATGGACAGCGTCTCCTGAACCTTACCACTGGCATCTAGGAGCTTGACCACAGGATCCAGTCCCCTTACGTATTTGATCTGGAGGTTGGGGAATTTGGCGGGCCGGCCGCTTTGAATGAAGGCTTGAATCTGCGGATATGCCCGGAACTTGCAGGTACACACCTCCAGAATGGCCTTGGCATATGTACGCTGTGCCGCCGTCTGTTGATCCAGAGTGCAGCATTGCTTGCACTGAGGTCTGAAATAGTACCAATGTTTTGACTCAATAAAAATAGGTAGTAAAAGGTAGTAAGTAATTTAACCTAATCTTATAAGAATTAGATATTATTGAAGAATTTATGCATGTATGTACATATGGAATGCCTATAGCATTCTTCATGGCTATCTTTACAAATCCAAACTAGATTATTGTTAAAGTTTCGAACCTACTTGATGGTATCCAGTCCAAAATCATCCAGTTTGTCGCAACTGGAGCACATTAACTGGGCCTTAATAAAGCCCAGCGACCGGCAGTCTGCGGCCGTTAGTTCGGCTTGGATTTGCTGGCACTGTAGAAGATTAAATATAGTTGTTTATCATGTTATAGCCTCAGACATAACTTACACTTAATGCCAGTAGAAGAAAGATCGCACTTTTATGCATTTTACTGGCTAAATTCCAATTAAATTTACTACGTCCACGTCGTTGTTTACAAAATTTTCTTAGCTTAGTGATGGGAGAAGGGAAAATTATATTATTCAGACGATCTTATCGATTATTATCGCCTTGGATTTGAATTGTCTTTTTAACGTTTAGGGTATTCGGAAGACAGTTTATTGAATTAGGCAATAATTAAAATTTGTAAGCAGCTGTGATAAACACGACAAAAAAAAACACTATTTTGACCTTAAAATACATAAATTGTACAGTTACACTTGAATTCTATCTAATTTCCTGCGCTTCGATAGCTTATCACGCATTCTTCCCTACAATCGATACGGACTGCCTTACAACTGGTCACCACTAGCTCAGAAATCGAAGATTATTCCTGGTGGTGCATTTGTTTTTTTCGCTTCGCTCGCGAAGTGAGCCCAGTTTTAAATAAGTTTAATTGCGTACAGTGAAGCCACTCAAAAGCGAATCGCCTACTGTCGCAGTGCAGCCAAAAAACCAACAGTATTAACTGAGTGCGTGTTTGGCAACAACAAATCAACAGAATTTCGAACAAAATCAATAAAACGGAAACGTGAGAGAGCGCTGCGCAAAAGAGAAAAGCGAACGCAATCGCAATCGACCAACGCATAGAAGAAAACAAGGTGAATAAATAGAACATGGCACAGAAAAGGCGAACTAGAAGCAAATCGAATTAAAATCGGGTACACAAATAGATGTGAAATGTAAGGGCGAAGAAAGGAATATAAATAACCGTTATAGGAGCGCTCCTGGAAATTTAAGGCTCTCTCTCCCCTCCTTTTTCTTTGGCCCCAGTTGTGTGTGTGTTCATGTGTTTATGTTTTGTTTAGCACATTAATAATCTTAATTCTGCTAGATTTCGCCACTCAGGTGCTAAATGCTACAAACATTGCACACGCTGATAAGTCTGCCTGTGTGGCGGTGTACTTGTTTATTTAATTCATATTTACACGAGTAAATTAATTCATTTGCCCTTGTACAATATATGCAATCAATAACACGCGAATGTTTCCAAATGGCGTTTGGCTATCGATAGACCAATGACTACATAGCCAAAAAGTAGTCTAGCGGTTAAATCAAAATCTGGAGCTATGAAAATCGAACAACAGCAACTCGTTTGGCCATTCGACAATCTACCTTGCTGATGATTTTTTCATTCTGCACGATATTAAACCAACAATGCAAAAAACTGAAAAAACAACATAAATCGCATCGAAATAAAAAAAATCTAAAAAAAAACAATAACAACAAGCGCCGTTTGCTTGGAAACTCGTTCTCGCAGTCGCCCACCGCCCCTCTTCGCCACTACTCGTATTCTTTCTCTATTCCACTGCAATACCAATGCAGCTGTCCGTGCCTGTGTGTTTTTCATTCAATCCAGGAAATTGCCCCTTAAGAGACCTTCCATTCAGACAGCTCCATCTGCATCTTCTTCAGCTTCTTCCGCTTGCATCTCCATGCTCTCTTTTGTGCTCTCGGTCCCGTTTAACTGGTTTACCTCATGCTTTATTCCAGTGATGCCTATATCGCCCTCTCCCTCGCGCACACCTGCTGCTTGGCAGCTGTCCACGCGCTCAAATTTCTTATCACCGAACAAACTCCGGCTGAAATCCAAAACCTGGCCCAAACTGCGTTGTTACTCTTCCACGGCAATTCGCTAATTTCCAACGCCTTTTGCCACGGCCCTGTTGCTTTCTCCCTCTGCTATAACTTCTTCTCCCGTCTTATTTTTACGTGCACGTAGTTACAGTAAAACTTGGTTAGCACCAACAACCTTTAATTAAAGGGTATTCCATAGATACCCAATGAAAGTAGTTCGATAATATGTGTTCTTTTGTATGCTGTTTAATCTTAGATACAAAACTTATTTTGCTTATAAAATTATTACTTTAAAATTTAGAAAAATGTAAAATAATTCGTATACCTGTTGGATTTCCTATCCTATTATATACATTATCGAAATACTTGCGTTTAAACTTTTATAATTATTATTTTAAATTCAATAACAAACGTATTTTCCAGACTACTTAAATTTGCATTTTCTATGTATTTATATTTCATTGAAATTAATTAAATGCCAGCTTTGAAGCATGTAAACGATAAGTGTACTTGAGCACGAATGTTAGTGAATTGTTAAGAAATAAGACTGCGGACTCATACACTTATCATTGGGTATTGTGAAACCGCCCAAATCTCTATAATGTTTTACTTTAAAATGGCATTACCAAATGTATTGGCAAAACCCAGAGAAGTTCGACTGTACACCATACAATCTCTCCGTTTCGTGCAATTTTGCAATTTTTCAAATGCCCGCACATCTGACTCATCCGCAGGTAACTGTAATTACTGCCTAGCATCCACTTACTTTCCGCACCTGTGGATGGTATTCGTCACCTTATCAATACTGTTAGGTTTCTCTGTGTTGATTTTTAGATATATTTTTGGGCACGGAAAAAAATTGGCAATATCATATTAAAATTCACAGATGCCTGATGGAGGATTTTAAAATTTATATATTATAAAGAATTATTTTGTGCATATGAAACATAACTATCTTGTTTGTTATATTCACAGCAGTCCAATTGATTACCATATATCAACATTTGTTTCTGTGTATTCTGTTGTTTGAGGTCAATTTTTGATAAGCCCCTAGGTGCTCATTTAGCTCGTTGGCGTCTATTAGCTCATTATTCAAGCTTACGTCCGTCTCACCCACACACTAATAGATATAAAAAAAAAACTATAAAAACCCATACATGCACTCGCAGAAATTAGGGCCAACTTAAGCCCACTCACGCAGTTTCTTTATAGGCTTGAACTATTTTTGTGTTGCTTGCGTGGCTCAGTTTTTATTTAATTGACCGAAAGGTCATATTATTTGCATTCGTATGTTGCGACTTTCGCACTGTCCCACTCGCACTCGCAATCGCACTCTTCTTCTGCCATTTCAGCTGTCAACTTTCACTCGTAAGCATTGTTGTTGTTATTTTTAGACGTAGGTGCGTGCTACACATGCGATGGGTGGAAAAGAGAAAGATTTATGGGTCTGTGGCTTCGGGAAAGCTTTACAGTCCACGGACTCTTCACTGTGAATTGAGATCCCGACTAGTGACGATGTTTAAGGTTATTTATTGTATTTAATACATGATGAATTAAGTTTGTCACAATGTAAAATTATAAGATCAACAATATGCATACCAATTCATACTCTTTCATTTTAATGTGCCAAAGTCCAAACAGGTGACAAAAGCAAAACTTTTTAAAACGTATTGCATCTTTATTATATTTGCAACTTTATATCGATCTTCCTAGAAAATGCGATTTTTCTTTACTTACATGTAAACTGTAGACGAATATAACTTTAGTTTTGATTAATAATGTAATTTATTGCATGTTTGAAAAATGAAATTGATATAATTTAGTTAGCATGACTAACATTTTAATCAAATTAATTTGATTTGTTAGTTCATGTTTAATTCAATTTACATAAAATAAAATGTTTCTGGAAACGATACTGTTATTATGGACTTAGCAATGTGAATAGCTAAATCGCAGCTAAGGCGAATACTAATTAGTTTATGTTTATATACGCCCACTCAAATGGTCGCTGGATGCTTAAAAATTATGTATTTGTTTGAACAGAATTACTCAACATCATTTCTGTTGATATAAACAGAGCTGAATATCATTCCTATTATTTTGTGTATAAAACCCAATGGCATCAGTTTCATTCTAACAAGAAATCAAGATCATTCTTCCTCCGGAAAAGATCATTTTAAGATTACCTACATACAAATACATTTAAAAATTTTGGATAAAGGCGTGGCGAATTCCAAAGTTAAGCCAACTTTTTGTACGTTTAAGTACATATTATACAGTTTTTATATATTGAAGTGCCCGAAGTGTACGATAGTGTTAAGTGAGAGTGTAAACAGAAAAACTACTTGATAATGAATGCAGGCTGTGCAAGTGCCACAGCCGCTTGGGTTCCGCTCGCGATTCCGGCCAGGTAAATAAACGATGTCATTTTGTTGTTAAAAATTTATGAAATTCGATTTTCTGTTTCTCGTTCTCACTTAGGTCGAGGAGCATAGGTTGTAATTGTGAGAAGGAGGCGGCTGGCGGTGCTAGGCAGGCAATTAACCCACACAGACCCGAACACGAGCTTACATTTTTGATTTGTTTTTAATCGCACTTCGTTTTTGTTTTGCAGCCGCCTGCCAGCCAAAGCCAAGAATTCCACATTACAAAACACCTCACACTGCATTGCCCACATTCCCAAGTAAGCTGCCATGAGTTAAGATCAAGATGCGAGTCCAGGATCTGTTGCTGCTTGCCACCGCTTTAATCGGCGCTTTTCTACCGCTCACCGCCGCCTGTTCCTCGCGTGCCATCGCCAAGCCGCGGCCCACAGCTGCACCGATCCTGCCGCCGGACAATGTGGAGATATCCACAACGCCGAGGCCAAATGTCACCTTCCCGACCTTCGCCTGTCCACCCACCTATGACGCCTGGTATTGCCTGAACGATGGCACCTGCTTTACGGTGAAGATCCACAATGAACCACTATACAACTGCGAATGTGCCTTGGGATTCATGGGACCGAGGTGCGAGTTCAAGGAGATTGATGGCTCGTACCTGCCAACCAGGAACCGCGTGATGCTAGAGAAGGCCAGCATTGTTAGCGGAGCAACGCTGGCCCTTCTGTTTATGGCCATGTGCTGTGTGGTATTGTACCTGCGACACGAGAAGCTGCAAAAACTAAAGCTGCACGACAGCACTACAACCACAACGACCGACGGTGGTTGTCAGAACGAGGGCATGGACGAGGTGGATGGTTTGCGACCCTTGCGCCCAGTGAGACGTCCCTTTGGCCCCTGCCGCATCCTATCGCTGGAGGAGGCTCACCTTCAAGCGACAGCCTCCAATCGCCCCAGGCATTGCAACGAACTTTTGCGCTAACTAATTAGCCTGGCTGCTCATTTGTTTTTAAATGTCTAACATGTCCAACTGTTTATTTTAACTGCTAAACGAAACTATTATTTTTACCATCTGATCGGATGGCGAATGCTGTAGTTCTAAGTGCCTACTGACGTGCCTATAAAACATTTAGATCAAGTATTAACGAACGAAAACTGATTGCTCAGAGAGAGAGATAAAAATAAATCTAGATATAATTCAATGCAATTTTGGCAGCTAGCCGCCCATTTATTTATTATACACCTAATTATATTAAAAACGCGTGGACTAATATCGTTAATAAAATCGAGAACTAAACTAAATCACCTGCTTTACTTTCAATTTATATAAGACATATTTCGAACTTTCCCAGATTCTTTTGCACAAAATTCATCATGGCCTTGGTTTTCTGCCATTTTTGTTCAAGTTGTTTGCATGAAATATTAAACAGTTGATCTGGATTTCTGTGTGAAGAGTATAAGCTATAAGAAAATAAGGAAATCTTTAATTTAATATGTAACAAGGCACACAATTTCTTAGGATTCTTCTTTTTTAGGACTTCGCCTTAACCTGTCATCAATCATATATTTTGTATCCCCTTCAACACTGAATTAATTTATCCCCGTTTTCCGTTTGTAATTTCCAGTCATGCCGCACAACAACCAGCCGTCTCCCGGGGACGATCAATTGGGTCCGCCCAAGGCGGACTTCAGTGCCCCGCCACCGTACGAGGCGAACGTGGGCCATGGCCAGCAGGTGGCACTGCCGGCTCAGATGCCACCGCTGGCCCTGGCCACACCCGATCCCAGTCAGATCCCGATGCAGATGCAGGTGCAGCTGCCGGGCCAGGCGGACCTTATGAATGCACAACTGCCGCCAGAGATACACGGGAAGTTGCCCACGTACGAGGAGGTTCAAATGGAGAAGTCGCTGAACGGAGAGCTGCCGCCCGCCTTTTTGACTTTGCCTTCCTCGCAGCAGCTTCCACCGCCGCCGAATCCGCTACTGCCGCCAAATCCACTACGCGATGGAGCCGCTGCTGTGCGATCCGGCCAGCCGGCTCTCACGTTCATCGCCATCGATGCCAGCGATCCGGAAAATAGCCTGTCCACCACCGACAACTTGCTCGGCACGGACATCATGTTCATCACGGCCTTCATTGTGGCGTTTTTGTTCAACTGGATCGGCTTCCTGATGCTCACCTGTTTCTGTCACACAATTGCCGCCCGATATGGAGCATTGTCGGGATTTGGATTGTCGCTGGCCAAATGGACGCTGATCGTGAAGCACTCGACGGACTTGGCCTCGCACGAAAACTCCTGGCTTTGGTGGCTGATCTGCGCCTTTGGCTTCCTGATCAGCATACGTGCTTTAATACAGTATGTCAGCATTAAGCGATCGTGGCGCCTGCTTTCCGCCTCTGCCCAGGAACGGCTGCTATTCTTTTACTAGGTGTACCTGGAGGCTTTCCAGTGGCCGTCTTGTAAATACGTTGTGGGTGGCTAGGAGGCTCGAACCCTACCCGTTCCCAACACCCTCTATTCCCCAGACCCAGCACACGAAAAATCAACGCGAACTTACTTTGGAGAGTTCTCGAAATCACTATGGGCTTGAAAGTATTCCCTTAAATGTATTAGTCAATCAACTTCTTCAAAATATAAGTAATAACGTACAAACTCTAAATTTGTATAACCGTTTACCACATTTCAAGTCATAAATCTTTTTTGGATGTCTGGCCAGTTCGAAACTGTATTAGCTTTTTTAAAAGTTTAAATTTTCTTTTAAAATCAATATGTATTGCACATTTTTACTTTAAGCCAATTGTAAATTGTAAACGGTGCTGGGTGCATTAATTTATTAGAAGAGCTCAGATATTGTAAAGTATATGCGCAGCACCGTTTACAAACGCAACTTTTTTAAGATTCCTAGCGATTTCGCGAGCAATCCTAGTTGTGGGTTAGTGTTTTCTGTAGTTTATATGTTAACTAGCGCAACTTAGTCCACGAAACCGGCAACTGTAGCATAATGATGTTAAAAATGTGTGTTGAAAAGTGAAAAGCGAATGCATCTTCGCTGCTCTCCCCAATCGATTATAATTGTAAATGTATGTGAAATGGGTATGGATATATAATTATCTCACTCTAATTGGTCCCTCTACACCCCTACAAAATAACCCTAGGCCTGTTAGTGGCGCCCATGCACTTGAAACAAAGACACAAATTAAACCAAAAAAAAAAAAAAATGGGATAAAAAATATGAAGGGTTGAGATAGAAAAATATGCCACCCATATCTTTTGTTGAGCCCATTTTACGCTGTGGTACTTAATTAATTAACTACACAAGAGCCGGCAGTAATACGAATGCTAAACACACACAAACAATTATTGCTAGAACTTATGATTATTGCCTATTATAACGTTTAATTAATATGTTTACTCCCTTTGTATGTAAATCAAACGATGCTTACGCATTGCAAAGGGTGCAGAGTCGCAAGATCTGCACCAGTTTTATGCAAATTCAATAAAATCGAATGATGACATTCAAATATGGACTTTTTTGGCTCTGATCAAAACCACGGTATTTTGGAAACAATGGACTAAGAAAGCGGACTTGTTGGCACTTCCTCTCTCTCTAGATTAGTAATTTGGTTTGTAAAAAGCAACGATTTTCTTCCCTTGCACATTGGGCCAGCGAGCCGATTTTTCGACGAAAATTCAAATTTTTCATAGAAAGTAAACCTGTTTTAATAATAAAATTTGAATAGCATATACTTCAACTAAAATGAATCAAAAGATTTTAGTTGTTTTGATGCATCTCTGAAATTTTGGCAGCCCTTCTACCAAGGTATGTAGAATATTTGTATTAAAAAAATTTCGTTCATGTTTGTTAATGTGTTTTTGGTGTGCTTTTATTTGTGTTGTCCGAAAGTAGAAAAAAGCTAACCTGCAAACCCGTCTTTTGTGGAGTATAACTAATTTTGTGCCAATTTGTGACAAAAAGTAATTATGTGTCATTATAGTGCAAAGTGTATATAAACTAATTTTAAAAATCTTTTTTGCTCCGATGTGTACAATCCTTAATATAACAGCTGTGGTTGAGTTCGCCTATGAGCAACTGCTTGATATCTACATACAAAAAAATCGTAGCGCATCTTCCGTTTCGAGTTGGATTTATGATGAACTGAAAGAATTCGACTTAAGCACAGAGAAAAAGGTTGAAATCAACACCAAAGTGAGAAGCTTTCACCTTTTCATTCAAAAGAATTTGGCAAATTGTAATAGAAATATGGCCAGATTTAAGACAAAACATACCAAATGGCTTTCGTCCAACATGGTTATAACAGTAAGTTCATTGTTGTCTTCAAATCCAAAGCTGTCTACATCAAGACGAGTTAAACGCCCACCTAAGCTACTAGCTGAAATTTTAGGTCTTGATGAATTCCTCATTGCATATTTTAGCAATATTTTAATTGCTATTTCTTGTGACCTACCAATTGATCCAACACAATTTAAAAAATATTACCAGAAAACCATAACTCAATAGATGTCGTATCCATGATTTCCAACATCGGCAACGGTCCATAAAGTGTTAATGCACAGCTACCAAGTAATAGAAGCATCAATCTTTCCTCAGAGGCTCGCAACAAATACTATAAGAGTGACAGGAGGTTACAGACGTTTACAATGCATTGTAATCATACATTTTCTTCAGATTGGCTTTTGACATTTATTATCAATACCGACAAAAATAATAATAAGATGGTGAACTATTAGAAGGTTATACCACGTAAACTTTCTTGGAAAAATACTACAAGTTTAAAAAGAAGAACAAGTCGACATCCCCGACTATCAGATACCTGTTACTCAGAATATTGGTACAAATAAAAAAAAATTTAATTGTTTTTAAAAGTGTGTGCGTGACGTTTTTTTTCTGATTTGTGGTCGTTTTTTTTGGCAAATCAATAGAAATTCACAAGACTAACAAAAAAAGAAAAAATATCAAAATATCTATGAGTCTAGAATCTGCATGCATAATCTCAACATTCTAACTTTAATAGTTTTTGAGATCTCGACGTTTATACGGACGGACAGAAACACGGACATGGCCAGATCAACTCGGCTATTGATCCTGATCATAAATATACATATTTACTTTATATGGTTACATACTTTTCAACGAATCTAGCATACCCCTTTGCTCTAGGAGTAAAGGGTATAACAATTATTTTAGCATGTTTATACTTCGTCGGAATATTGATAAGGGATATATAACTATTTTTTAATACAAGCAGAAGTTCTTATGGTCATTCAATCATGCCAGAGTCTGTCATGATCACGAAGGTCAAAACAAAATAACTCAGAGGCAATTCTATAACTTGATAACAAAATCGCCGCTGAGTTCCATACCTCGAGGATGAATATAAAAGGCCTTGTTCTCAGAAAAAATAGATCAGTGTTCATAGTTCGTCGCTAAGATGAAGGCAGTTACTTCAACAGCGTTGGGCTCGATCCTAGTGTTATTATTGATCAATTTTGTAAGTTGGAATTAAGTAACTTTTTTTTTTTTGTAAAAAGATAGGTATAGCTATAACATATATTTTCTTATTCTGTGTACAGACATCTGCAAAGGGAAAAACAGCAGAGGTTGTCTTAACAGCAACTCCCATACAAATCCGACTTGAGTGTGATTCAGGGTTTCATATCGTGGTTAAAAAGGGTACTTTATACCATAATGGCAGGAAGCTTGACGAGAATGCACGGTATCCGCCGAAGATGGCGTGTGATTTGGAGCGCACTTGCAAATTCGAATTTACAGCAGACGCATATAGGTATAGGAATTCGCAGATGGAAGAAGGAACACAACTAACTATTGAATACGACTGTAAGCGGGATAACTTCCAAGGAAACCCAAGAAGGATAACAGACATTCAAAGGACGAGCGGCTGCCCACAGGACTCTTTTGTTCAGAAACACGTTGCATACTTTATCGATAGAAGTATTGCCCCTCAATGGGATACACCAACAGCACAACGGGAAAGGGAAATGATTGCCATGGCCGTCTCTGCTCAGGCCAGACGTTTCAGGCTAAGCAATCCCGATCAGCCGATCGATCCATATCTTGGCACAGTGTACTTGATATTAGATAACGGAACAGGTAAAAAAGATTTCTGGTTAAAAGATACAAAGTGTCAAATTAATCCCCATGCGCGGGCCGATACATTCAAGTATAAGTGCGAGAGGAATGAGATTAAATGGACATGCATATTTCAAGGCAGGAATAGGGACTTGGCCATCCATGACACATCCTCTGGCCACTTAGAATCCTAGGCTCGATTCTAGAAACCCAAGCTGTAACGGAATATTTTTCTTCCAAAACCAATTTTTAATGTACATATATATACTTTTTCAAATTTGTAATAAAAAATATTATTATCACGGCAATTTGTGTGTTATTATTTCATTTATCGCGTTGGAATAAAACTGCGTTAGTCCATTTTAATACGCCTGTAACACCCTAACTAATCTTAGTGCTGTAGTTTCAAATATTTAATTTAAAGGATCAATAAGCTTAGTAATTTTAAAAGCTGCTTTATTATAGCATTTTATAAATGCTAAATTTATAAATACATATTACGAGCTGATCATCTTTAGAAAAATATGTAAAGAAAACTTGGCTTGGGCAGAAATTTTAAATCAATTAAAAATATCTATATGTTTTGTTTAAAGAGTTGAGAAAAACTCGATGTGGTCCCTTCCGATTGCGTTTGTCCGGATGACCTTTAGACTTTTCCCTCCGCTACTGTCGCCAAATCCCAGCCTTAATAAAATGCCTCACATAGACTAGTAATTTTGTTTGAGTAGCAAACGTTGTGTTTCAATTGTAATCATTTTCTTCAGCTTGGCTTTTGACATTTATTATCAATACTGTTTAAAAAAAAGATGGTATAAATATTATAAGGTCATACCAAGCCAAGTTTATTGGGTTTTCCCATTCTGCAAATTGAAAAAGAAAAGCAATTGTTTCAGCATGCTTACATACATATATTTCGTCGGAATATTGATAAGGGACTCATATATTATCAGATCTTTTTTATTTTAAATTATAATATGCTGACAAAGGCATTTTTTGTAATAAAAGGAAGTAATGAACAGCAAAATACTTTCCAAGCCGAAATTTCATCAGACGTTTTAGTGCTCATTTAATCACGTAAAAGTCTATGAAAAGAAAAGAACTCAAAGAAACCCGACCTTAAGTGCCAATTCTATAGCTTGATAACAAATTCGCCGCTGAGTTCCATACCTTGAGGATGAATATAAAATGCCTTGTTCTGAGCAAACATAGATCAGTGTTCATTGTTCGTCGCTAAGATGAAGGCAGTTACTTCAACAGCGCTGGGCTCAATCCTAGTGATATTATTGATCAATTTTGTAAGTTGGAATTAAGTAACTTTTTTTTTTTTGTAAAAATATAGGTATAGCTATAACATATATTTTCTTATTCTGTGTACAGACATCTGCAAAGGAAAAAACAGCAGAGGTTGACTTAACAGCAACTCCCAGACAAATCCGACTTGAGTGTGATTCAGGGTTTCATATCGTGGTTAAAAAGGGTACTTTATACCATAATGGCAGGAAGCTTGACGAGAATGCACGGTATCCGCCGAAGATGGCGTGTGATTTGGAACGCTCTTGCGACTTCAAACTTACACCACAAACATATAGCTATATGAATTCGAAGCCGCAAACAGGTGCACAACTTACTATTAAATACGACTGTAAGCGAGATAACTTCCAAGGAAACACAAGAAGGATAACAGACTATACACCGACAAACGGCTGCCCACAGGACTCTTTTGTTCAGAAACACGTGGCATACTTTAACGATAGAAGTATTGCCCCTAAACCGGATACACCAGCGGCACAGAGGGAAAGGGAAATGATTGCTATGGGCGTCTGTGCTCAGGTCAGACGTTTCAGGCAAAGCAATCCCAATCAGCCGATCGATCCATATCTTGGCACAGTGTACTTGATATTTGATAACAGATCGGGTAAAAATGATTTCTTGCCGAGTCCAGGTCTGAAAAACAAGTGTCAACTTAAGCCCAATGCGCTGGCCAATACATTCAAGTATAATTGCGAGAGGAAGACGGATAAATGGACCTGCAAATTTGATGGCAGGAATGGGGACTTGGCCATCCATGACAAAATAAATAGTCACTTAGGATGATTATCGAATCCAGGATTTAAGGCTTAAACGGGAACCCAAGCTGTAACGGACTATTGTTCTGCCAAACCCATTTGAAATTTATATATTCTTTATCAAATTCGTAAAACAAAATATAATTATCACAACAATTTGTGTGTTATTATTTCATTATCGCGTTACCTTACCTTTTGTGCCCCGTGTTTGTGGTTTCGCATATTTCATTTATAACAGCATTTTATACGCACTATAATCTGATATTCTTTAAAAGAAATTTTTAAAATAGTTGTATATAACGGTCTATCTATTAAAAATATCGATAATTTTTGTTTATTTGCTTATCGCACTACCATCGCTAGAGCTGAAAAATCCATCGATGTGTCGTTTCCGATAGTGTTTGTCCGGCCGAACATTCCCTAATCGATAACATCGCACGAGACAAGGCCATCACTATCCCAGCCTCAAACGTCATTCGATTTTTTTTCGTCGTTCGGATCGGAGTGAAATATTCAGGTAGCGGAGTATTTCGACGAAGGCGGCCATCTTGCTGAAGAAAGGAAAACTGTAGTGCAATAGTCCAGTAATTTTGACAAATCGCCGTTGCAACACGTAAGTTTCTAACTAATTTCACAACCTGCGCTGTGCATTTGTGTTTTGCTCGTGCGTGAGTATCTGTTGGGGCAAATTGTATTTATTCGCTTGCTCCCTGGGCATCTGAAAATAGTTACTATTGATTTTCCTGGGGGCTTCTTGCATGTATATGTGTATGAAGTAATGCGATAATAGGGTAACTGCTTGTTTACGAGTCCTTGATTGTTGTTTATCGTTATGGGTGTTACTCATTTGCATTCCAGAGGTTAGACTAATGCGTTTAGTATAAGTTATTGGTGCAAAACATGTTTTTATCGCGATTAAATGGGCTTTGGCTTTTTTTTGTATTATGTATTGCTCTCTGTGCCCTCTCTTTCGCACTCACATGGCCGGCCGGCTTTCTGGCTCAATCAATTACTTATACACACTCACCGTCTGGGCCGCCATCTTTTTTCCACTCGAGTGATGAATTTAAGGGGTTTTTGTTACCTTACGTTAAATTGGCCAAAATGCGTGGATGTGTTAGTGTCGCACAAACCTGTTTGAAAGGTTGTTAATGTAAACTGCTGACTGTAGCGCCAAAATTGTTCCCATTTCTCTTCCCTTCCCCATTTCGTTTATCGCTTTGTGTGTATGTACATTATATATGTATATGTGTATGTATATTGTATGTGTGTACGTAAGTGAAATGGTGTGTGTATACGCACGCTGGGTTGTAATACGCGTTTTTATGGGGTTCAATAATAACTACCCGTAGCTGTAGATGAAAAGATAAGGAGGATTACTAACCCAAATTAATGAATTCCCGCTTGCATCTCAACATTTGTTTCGTTCTCTGTGCCGTTTTCCTTTCAGCTTGTTTAAATAATTTGCTCGCTTAAACACAAACCAAATCCTACATTACACATCCCAAAAACTCTCCCACAAAACCAAAAAAAACCCATCAAAATTATGGTCAGGTATGCTGCACATCAACCCCGAAAATTCTAAATTATTTATGTATCCCATGTTCCCAACTCCAACCCGATAATCGTTTATAAAGTTCTAATTTTCCAATTATCTGTTGATAAACAAAAATAATTTTAATGTCCCCCCATAAAAAGATCGAAAAAAAGTTATAGTAATACTAATAAGTGTTTCACCTCTTTATGCAGCGTAAAGGTCAACGGAAATCCGCAGAATCGTTTGGGAAATAACGCAAAGGTCAACGGCAACATGGCTTTCCGTGGCAACCAGAACCGCAACCGCAACTTCGGAGGTGGCAACAACAACTATGGTGGACCCATGGGCGCCAACCGCATGGGCGGTATGAATATGTCGCCCTGGGAATCGCAGAATCCCGGCGGCGGACAGTTTGGTAACAACATGCGCCAGGGTGGCGGCCAGATGAACGCCCAGGCCATCAACTTGGCCAACAATCTGCTGAACAACCTGTTCAGGAACCAGAATCCACCATCGCTCCTCGACTTGCCCCGCGGAGGCGGTGGCATGGGAAACCGCAATCAACGTGGTGGACCGGTATGTACAAAAGTTCAAATTCTCCCAAATGAATTGCCAACCGAATGAATTGTTATATTTACCCATGTTGTTATTCTTTCCGGATTCGTGAACTGCGAATCGTATTTCTGTGGTGGAGTGCAGTAGAATTAATGTCATATGTTGAAATAGAACAAAACAAGCCGATTCTTTATTGAAATATTTAAGGCACAAAGTAATGCGAATATTTTGTCTGTTCACTAATTTTTATCCAAATAACCCAATTTGGAATGCCCAATATGTATTAACTATACATAATTTAACTTTAAAACGTGACTACAAATTTCCTTTTAAAATGACTACTTGCCCTCCACAGCAGAACCTTTTATTTTGTGTTTTACCCTTAGTTAGATTGTAACATTGCCAAATGTAGCTAATGCTTTTCCTTTAAGAGATAAACCAAAAAGATCTTAAATCTAATCCTAGCTTGTAGTTTACTAAACCGACAACTGAAAAAACATAAACCAGCAAAAAGAATATTGAAAAAAAGTAAAGACAACTTTGTGCAGTGTAGTTATCAGGATGTAAGGTTGTTAAACAGGAGGATGGATGTAGTAGGAGGAGGTTTTCAATAAAAACGCATTTATTCCATTTAAAATGCTATGCTTTTTTGTTCCGTAGAAACTGCACAAACGAATAAGAACCTGATTTTTACACCGAAAATAAGAAATGACAAATTTTAATAATACATAACGAAATGTACCAATTAAAACATGTACCGCCAACACTTGTTCCACTTAACGATGAAAAGAGTATGATGATGATCTCCATATGTCAAGATTGAATCATAAGTAATTTATATGCAATATTTTCTTACTAGTTGTACTTAAGCATTCAATTACATTTTTACCATATTTATAATTCAATTAATTTCCAAAGTTCCAATGCCAAGCAAAATAAACTTTCTTGGTCGGACTACTCAATTTGCCACAACGCTTTTCTAATTTATCCATTATCTATTTTTATTCTCTCTTCCAAAACCGAACAATGCCAAACTCAAAAATTCGATGCTTTTCAATACACCTCCAAATATCGAATATCGAAACCGCATCGTCTTGTGCATATTTCGAATAATGCATTCCATATTGTTGTTGCTGCTGCTCCGGCATATATATTTGCTGTTGTTGTTGTTGTTGTTGCTGCTGCCGCTGTTGTCGTTGTTGTTGTTGTTGATGTCGTTGTCGCTGTTGCGTGTTGTTGTTGCCGTTGATGATGACTCTTCCCATTTGCAATAATCCATTGCAATCAACGAAAATCGAATCCCCGCCCAAAAATACATTCCATTGACGGCCAACAATATTTTCGAAAATCCAAATAAAATTGAATACAAAACGCAACGCACACACACTCAACACACACGCACACGCGATGCACACACACACATTGTGGCCAATATGCGAATCTTCACCAACGATGCGATACTGTAAACTGTATGATGCTTCCCGTGCGACGCCACTGATTGATTGATTGATTGATTGACCGATTGCTCGATCGATTGACATTGATCGCCATGCAATCTTCTAATCTGCTCTGCTCTGAAACCGAAACTGATCCGATCTGGTACTGGTACTGCTTGATGGTGCAACATTATTACATCCAAAACCAAAATATGAAATACCTATTAATATCTTATGTCTAATGCAAATTCATCGCCAATTCTTCTTCAACGTTCCTGCCTCTGAAACTCAAAAATCCGATTTCCACTTTCAAATGCCACTCGCCGCCACACGCCAACAAATATATATATATACATTTAAATATTTATGCAATATATATATCCAACTATTCCCGTCGACTGATTGGCCGCCGCAACTGCCCCGTCGAACTGACCAAAATGAATATATACCGTATATACCATGTGCTCCATGTACTTATGTCTACTTTACTATATATCAACGATTTATCCACGCAATTATCTATAATGTGTTCAATCTGATCGCTCTGCCCCTCACATAATATTGTAAATGGCCAACCGCGCCATATTGTCTCCGATCTTTCGAAAATGCTTTTGTATCATTAATGCCTCTGTTTGTAAAACAAAACGAAATCAATTCACATATGCGCCATGTGTGCATTCCGAATTGTGCGAAATGTAAATGTCAATCCCAAATGATGAACTAAACAATGTAGATGGTCAGTCGCGGCGGCGGTGCCGGCAATCGTCTCAATAACCGTCGTGGCCAGGGAGGTGGCTTCCAAAATCGTGGCGCCACTGGTAGTGGACCCAAGCCCCCGCAAAAGCAGGGCGGCGGCGGTATTCGCAAGCAAAATGCTTTTGATCGTGCCAAGAAACTTTTGGCTAAAAATGCCAACCAAAATAAAAAGAAGGAACCCACTCCTGGCGAAAAGAAAATCGAGAGGTAAGACTTACAACAACTTTTCCAAACAAACCAAAACCACAACAAAAAGTATACATATTTTGCTGCCCAAAATCGAAAGGATTGATTTCTTTCACTAATACCAAAACAAAAAAGAACTAAGCAGGGCAAATCTAATTAATCTAAACTTTTTACTTAAGTACTTAGGCATTCCAATTCTCTAATTGCGTTCCCTCATGCATCTCTAAAAAAAAGTATTTTTAATTAGAATTAGTTCTTCATTAGGGATAGTATATTTTTTGATGGTGTTTATAGATCTGTGTGTATGTGGGCACTTTGGTCGGGGACTCATTTGGGCAGGGAATTGTAAATGTATAAATCTATGTGTTAAAACTACATAATATACAAGCTCATACTATTTTTTTTATATCATATATTTGTAAGAAATTGTTAAAATATAATCTTTTCTTTCTTTTGCTTTTTGTATTCATTTACAACTTTTTAAGAATATTTTTAAAGTTAAGAAGAAGAGAAATTAATAGTTCCATTATTTAACTTCCCATTTGTACATGAATATTTAAATTTAAATGGTTATGTTACATTTTCTCTATTTTTGATAGATTTTAAAGAATATAAATTTTGAATGAAATTATCATAAATGTAAGTGTTCATAGGGAAAGAAATATGCTCTAAATCATAACTAATTGAGCTTGAAAATGGTATATTGCATAATTATAGTTTATGGCACATTTCTCTCCCTTGCAAATCCATCATTCTCACAAAAGTAACGCATCCTAATCATAGCTAAAATCATTTACTATTGTATCACCTATCGCCACTTGTACTGTACGTATCATAAGTATAAATTGCAGCGATAACCACTCAACTCCTCTAATTTTATAATCTCTTCCCAATAGCCAGACCAGACGCAACCCTGTCTATGAATTGCAATTTTGAAAACTAATCAATTTTTCTTTCTTTATTCCTTCCCAAACAAAACGAATGATCCATGATCAATTTTTATAGCCCTACCAAGGAGTCTCCATACGCTAGTGTGCCGAACGACATGTTCTACTGTCATCTGTGCAAGAAGCACATGTGGGACGCTAACTCTTTCGAGAACCACATCAAGGGTCGCACCCATCTGATGATGCGCGAGGGCATTGAGGAGAGCTATCGCCTCAAGGCCAATATGATCCGTCAGGAGGCCAAGATCGCAGAGCAGCTCAAGTCGATCGAGTTTGACCGCTTGAAGCGCATGGGCAAGAGCAAGCAGCGCCAGCTGGACTACTGTACCATGTGCGACCTGAACTTCCACGGTCACATCTCGACCCATCGCAAGTCGGAGGGACATTTGCAGCTGAAGAAGTTCTTGCACCCCAAGTGCATTGAGTGCAACAAGGAGTTCGCCACTCGCATCGACTACGACACCCATCTGCTGTCCGCCGAGCATCTTAAGAAGGCCGCCGAGAGCAACACCAAGGTGGGTGAGCGCAAGCGCCAGACCTTGCCCATCAGCACCGAGGAAGAGGAGACCCGCGATCTCCGCCTGCCCCAGAAGCGCAAGAAGAAGCCGGCCAAGAAGGAGGGCGAAGCCGCCGATGGCGAGGCTAAGAAGGAGGGTGCTGGCGATGGCGAGGGTGCCGAGGGTGATGATGCCGAGGGCGATGAGGCCAAGGAGGGTGAAGAAGGTGCGGACGAGACCAAGGAGGGCGAGGAGCTCAACGAGAGCCAGGAGGAAGAGGAGGTGGCCCTGCCTGTGGATCCCGAGGACTGCATCCTTGACTTCAACGACGGCGATGAGATCCCCAGCGAGGTGGATACCCGCCTGCCAAAGTACAACTGGCAGCGTGCTGTCGGCCCCGGTCTGATCTCCAAGCTGGAGTGCTATGAGTGCTCGGTGTGCAGCAAGTTCTTCGACACCGAGGTGACCGCCGAGATTCACTCCCGTACGGCAACTCATCACCGCAACTTCTTGAAGTTCATCAACGAGAAATCAAGCGATACCAAGATTGCCCAGAAGCGCGCCGCTGCCGCCTTGGAGGAGAATGAGCGTAAGAAGCGCAAGATTGAGGAGGCAGAGGCTCCGGCTGCCGAGGGCGCCACCGAGGAAACAGCCGAGGGCGCTGAGGGTGAACTGTACGATCCATCGGAGGCCACCGGCGACGACGAGGATGTGGAGATGGCGGAGGATAACGCCGAGGGAGAGGGCGAATGTGAAGGCGACGAGGAAATCGAGGGTGAGGGCGAAGAAGATGGCGCCGGCCAGGACAACGGCGAAGAGGAGATGGAGGCCCAGGAAGAGGATCAGGAGGGCGATCAAGAGGCCGAACCCGAGCCAGCTCCAGCCAAAACTCCTGCGCCCGCTGACCCAGCACCTGTAGCCAAGACCCCGACCAAGACTCCGGCCAAGGCAGCTGCTCCAGCCGCTGCTGCTAGTCCCTCAGCTGCGGCGGCGACGCCAGACGCCTCTCCATCGCCGGCCAAGAAGGCAACGCCGGCTCGCGCTGCCGCCGGACCCAAAGCCACGCCGCAGCGCCAACGCGCCCGCGGTCGCTACAATCGCTACTAAGTAGACGTCGGAGGAATTCGTAATTTAACATAACATAAACCTTAATATACAAGAAAAATATACATTCACGCCCAGGAGGAGGATGAAGAAGAACAGATCAAGTCGATCTCTTCCCGCAATTTGACATTTGCATACCAATTTGCATATAAACAGAATGAACGGAAACTGAGAAGAAGACAGCCAACTTTTAGTTGAAACAGTTGAATACATTGTACGACGAAGCTTCTTGCAACTGACGAGGGAGAACACAAACAACTTGATTGAATCGAATTTCATATTACCCGATTCCCCCCTCCCAGCACGCATACCATACCAGCCAACCACCATTCAACTTATGTAATCATATAAATTCTATAATAAACAAAGAAACAAAACTAGTTGTAAAACAAACGCGATTCCTGTTTTGTCATGGTTCAGGGTAATGGAAGTTGTCTTTCTATATGTTGCCATATAAGATTCAATTATCCTTGAAGGCTGTACCTTTGCTTTTTAGGGCACAATTAATTGAACACTTGATTTCTTTCACACAAGCGGTATATTTAATGCTAGAAATCGGTACAGAGATTAAGTGAGGTGAGCATACATATAAGGAAAGTCCTGATATGCTATGATACGAAGTGGGATACATTTATTATTTACAGCTTACGAGACTAGGCGCTACTCCCAGGAGTGTTAAAGGGGAGGCGTAAACGCTATTTGAGTGAGATCCCAGTGGGTCGGGAAATGGGATTAAGTACTTGGGCGCGCGGTATGAGGATCGAGTGGAATCAGTTGAACTCCAGGGTATTCGCCTCCGTCATCGTCGTGCGCATGCGGCTCTGGTCGCTCTGGGATCGACGGAGTCCACCTGGACGCCATCCGCTCCTCCAGCGCTTGATGCAGCCCAGCAAGGACCAGTTGATGGACTTGGAGCGACTCAGCACATAGACATACGGATCCGAGGTGAAGTGCAAGGCCGTAAGCACGTCGGCGATGATGAAGAACTTATTCGATGCGGGCACCCGATTTGGAGCTATGGCCAACGGGATGGCGATCTTAGATGGATATAATTGCAGATATAAGTCAAGATGATTAGGGATAGTATTTATCCAGCACTCACCATCTGGGGCATCCAGCAGATGACGAAAGAGATACTGAGGAACGCCATTAGCTTGGCGAACTTGATCTCCACCGGCGAGGAGTCGGTGGCCGCCATCGTGACACTAACGCTGTGCCTGTACTGCCTCGTCGGCTGGACGCTGCGATGGCTGTTTCCGCTTCCGGTGCTCAGCTGCGTCTGGTAGAGCGTGGTGCCGCTGCTGCTCTCGGGATCGATGCTTATGGCGCTGCTCTTGTCCCTGGAAACCAGGTCGTAGTGCATGTGCCGCTTGGCCGTGCGACTCCTGCCGATCACACAGAGCAAGGTGTGGGCCACGAACAGGTTGCAGGCCACGATCACAATGCACAGCAGGGTGCCTGGGATGACATGGATTATCAAATCAATGTTTGATCAATATTAATATACAATTGGTGAAAATTACCGAAGACCATAAAGAGCACCGCATAGGATTTGTTCCACACTCCCGGCGCATCGCGGTATCGAATGCACTTTAGCTGTTCCGGATTGGACTCATCGATGTATGCACCAAAACCAACGAATGGCAGGAACGTGATCACCACGGCGATCATCAGAATGCTGTTGATGCTCTTGCGAATGAGCTCGTAGGTAATGTGCTGTGTGGAGAATTGCGAATTTTAGATGAATGAGCTGGCCATGTTTGTGATTTCCTGTGTGCACTTATATCATTTTATAAAATTAAATTGCACTAGGAAATAGTTATTCTGCAAACCAATATATATGCCAATCGAGTGCGTACCTTGTGGTAGATGAAGGGTCTGGCCAAGGCCATCCATCTCTCCGCCGCCATAACTGCTGCAATGCACCCGGAGCTGAGGCCAAAGAAGCGCCACACCACGAGTCCCACGCAATCCAGGCGGATGAAGGACTGCAGCACCTCCTTCGAGAGATACATTTTCAGCAGCGTTGTGGTCAGCATTCCCAGCAGCGCCACCAGGTTGTTGGTGGCTAGGCAACTGAAAGAGTTAAAGGCTTCTGTCAATTTGGGATGGCTTAGTTTTATGGCATTTTCAAGCTCGTAAATGCGAAAGTAAAGGCTTTTCATGCCATTAGCTACAGTCCGTTGGATTAGCCAATAGGCTATGAACATAACTTAGGGGATCGATAAAATGTAATAACGAATTGCTTTTAATTAATGGCCTCTTTTATAAAACGAAACTTTCAATCAAGATACCTCAACGCTGCCGCACATGGTTGTACAACTCTCGATTTTGGCTATCTAATACGTGACTCGGTCCTCAAACACTTTGAATGGAAGAACGCCGACAAATATATAGTAAATGGTATATATTATATGGATATCTAAAAATGTAATTTAATTATTTAAATTTACCAATGAGTTATGGTATATATTTAAATTAATTTCTAGATAGAATATATATATTGAAAAATTGGTTATAACTTTAAAACGACTTTTTACACTTTTTTTTTTATGAAATAAACACATAGCATTTATTGTTTGATATAAAATAAAATATGGATGCTGTAGTATCTACCCAATGAAATATGTGACTTTCAATGGAGACTTAGATTAAGTGCTTCCTTTTATTGGTGCCACAAAATATTGCATTTGTGGGGCTAGTTTGTGTGTTTCGATTTGATTGTTTTTGGGGCGCCGTTGACACAGGAAACTCATTTGTCACCGTGTGAAATGAAACTGAATAAATGTAGGCCTTTTTTCAATGGAAATAAATAAAAACGCACGCCGAGAATAGAATACAAAAATGGGATTGACAGTTCGCGGGGATTGGCCAACAGTCCGTGCATCGTTGGGCATTGCAATGACTTTATTCATTTTTATTTTCATTATTTGCTTGTGCACCTTTATACCTGATTCCTGGAACAAGTGAATAAAATGCATTTTATGGTGCATTGTAAAAGTTTCGCTAAAAGCCAAAACGCCGGAACTTTTCATTACAGGGCCAAAATGTCTAAATCTTCAATTGCAGTGTGCAGTGAGAAAAACAAAATCGTTCTGCCAACTTGTAAAAGCAAAATCATTGTTTACTCTAGCAATGGGAAAATACACACAGCTATTCCGCATCTCGTTCATAAGGAAAAAGCAATAAGGGAGCTGCCATTCCAATGGGATACCCTGATTTATAGACCCCGTTCAAGTGCCAATCACCGGGTTCATTCAATCAATCAAATTACAGATCAAAGGCTCTGCGTAAAGGAGGCCTTATGCCTGGTGTGGAATTCGCATTAATTTATGATTCCTCGACGGCTCAAATTGCTGGCGACAGCAATTTACGCATATTACACATATTACGCATACGCACTGTCGTCTCAGCACAAAATGTTCGAAAAGGAGCAAACTGGAAACAATCTCACTGAATTTGCCAGGCGCAATGCTGATAAATGAAATATAAATTGCGACAAATATTCGGCTCATGAGCTAGATAAATTTCCATGGGTGTCATAGATGGCATTTTATCACAGTTAATCACTTAAAGTAGGAAGTGTACTTTGAATAATGTTTTGCGAATAACAATCCATTAAGTAATATGTGTCATTACATTATCAATATTACAATTGGGAAATTCATATTTTTTCATTTATATTCATAGCATCTTTAATGAATAGTGTACACATTGCCAATCTGGTCAACAACCGATCTCCGTCTTCAGTTACACCATAAAGCTTTTAATGCATTCGCAATTCGCTGCATTCCCACGTCGTCGATAAGATTGACGGAAAACAGACTGGAGTATGGACTAAATCTCACTGCCAAAACACATGGCCAAAGAACTAATTCCGTCATTTGATAAGATATGCAAAAAAACAGCAACTACAAAGCCTCTGCCAAGTAAAACAATTCAAACTATGCAAATCAGACCCGCATAGGCATTTTATGGAACCCCAAAGTGGCCGCAGTTGAGAGCAGGTTGAATAAACTTACATAGCCATGAACTACTGGACACAAACAGTCGCAAACATTAGCTGAACAAAATGAGTAGCTACACGCAGAGAAAATGCGCAAAGTGCCAGCTCAATAATATTATTAACATTAATACGATGCCACACGAATAAAGGTTTTTGAAAAAGCATTATTGGTATGCCTTCTTGTTTGGTTAATAACACAACTATAAATTTCTAGAATGGGTAAATGTTTTACTTGTTTTTGTTTAAACGAACTGAGTTTTGTTTTTAAATGCATGAATAAATGATTCAACTAATCGCTTTTCCACACTGCATAGCTACACTTACCGCAACATGAGCGTGTATTTGCTGTTTTTGTTGAGCTTCTTGCGCGCCAAAATGAAAAGGGCCAGCGAGTTGCCAAAAACGCCCAGAACCATGATGATGGCCCCAATAATCAGGCGATTTCGATTCCCATAGAGCGGAGGCGCCACAGTAGTTGTGGTGTCATGCAGCATCAACAGGTCGAGCACAGGTGTTGTGGTTTCCATATTGCCGGTATGATAATTACGCTCGATTGCAGGTAATTCAGGTGAAAATCTAACTGGCCGCAAAAGATATATCTTTTTCACAAATGAGCCTGCCGCAAGAGCATAGTCGCTCGCAAATGCACTGGTAAATGGAAACCCGTTTCGTTGGCCAAATCGGGACTATTCTCCTAAGACACTTAATTAATGATTAGCGCGCGCGACACTTGATCAAACGACCAATTCGAAGGCGTTTCGATCCGAGGAGCGCGTCCGCAGTCAGCCAGGCGTCGATTTAGAATGACTGGTTTGCCGAGCGGCGCACTCGTCGGCTGCTGCCCACAGCTCCAAGCTATCCAAGCTATATACACATGGTGGGGGTGGTCGGTGGTCGGTGGGCGGTGGGTGGCCGGATCGGAGCGAGGTGGGTTGCTAGGGCTGGGGGTTCCTTGCTCAACAGTTGGGAGTCACTGGGCCGGGCCTCGGCTCTGGATCGGCTCCGACTCGGCTGGCGCCGCCGGTGGTCGGATAGGTTCGGATCGGATCGGATCGGATGTAGCTTATAGCATGCAGCATACCATATAGACACCCCCAAGCGAATCACCCACGCCCACTGGCGGCCACCCCATCGAAAATTCACAGCTCGTGCCAGCGCCTTTGGACGTGTGCGAACGGTCAAAATAGCACGACGAATTTTATTGTTTTATACCCTGTCCTCTAGCGGGTCACTTGGCACATCTACTCATTGTCAACTGAAATATACTATAATCTATTAAATTAAAAAATATCCCATAAATGTATAAATATGAAATAAAATATATATGTTTCTGGTTTTTTATTTATCATTAAAAAAATTAACAAAAGAACTGAGTTTTTTATAGTTGAATAATTATCATGCGTCTTGAGTTTAGTCATCTATGTTTTTTTTTTTTTTAAATATCGGGTTTATATGGGATAGAAATCTGTAAATACTGAAAAAACGTATTATATAGCATTTTTTACGCATATTTAAGGAAATTTTCTTTTTCCCATTTTGATATTTGTTTTTTAAAAGTTAACACGTCTGCTATTTAATAGTCTAACTTTTACTTCTTGCTAAAAATATTCCCAGCAAATTAATTGGTTTTCAAAACAATGCATTCCAAAAGATAAAAATGACTAATGCAGTTGCACCTTTTCCTATTCTTATCTTCTGAGTATATACGAACTCTTTTTTTTGGCAAAAATGTTTGTTCCATATCTAAAATTAAACTCGCATAAAAGAAAGAGTATATGAAAGTGTACCTTAAATATGATTTAATAAGAAATTACAATTCGGAGCTTGCAGTTGGAATTTATTTGATTAGTAGCTGCATTAGAAATTTCGGAAGCGAATTCTTCAAAGAAATTGTAATAACAAATTAAAATAATGATTCCATTCAACAATATTGAAAAATTGTGGGCAATGTAATGTTGAAATGGAAAATCTCGCATACTTGCAATTTAAATGGCGAATTAGCCGTCTTGCGAGCAAAGACGGAAGCCGCCAATCGGCGATGTGGAGATCCATATTGGGATTGGAATTGGGATTGGGATGGCTGGATGGTAATGGTTGTTCGAACTTCGCGGTTGTGGCGGCGACAACGGGGCGTATGAGGAACTGGAAATGAAATGCTACATCTGCCAGCTGTAGATAAAATTAACGAGCCTGCGGCTGTGGGGTGTATGATGTCTTGTCCTTGTGGTGTAAAATTGCGGTTTGATTATCATCCCACTGCCTCCTGCTCCTGCAGACGTCATGCGGTTGGACTATTTTTAGTTAATTCCCCGAGAGGCAACAAAACACAAAATGCGAATGGTGGCCCAGAATTGGGTGTCCTTTGGCATCATCGTTAGGCGTCACCAGAATTGTTTCGGTGTCTATTAATTGTACGCCTCGAAATTGGATGCCCAAAGCAACGTGGACAGCAGCTCATATATTTGGGCCTGCTCTGCGTGTGGTGGCTTCAATGGCTGGGACCAATAAAAAATGTTTTTTGGTGGCTCAAGGGTTGACTGACCTCTGACCCTCTTTTGGCGCGTTCTTGCAAAATGAAATGAATAAATAATAACGCACTATTTGCACTTATTCAGTGAGCACTGTTCAGTCATAAAGCGGCTGATTAATGGGCCAGGACACTGAGGTATGGGCTCATGACAGCGTGCTCGACTCCAAGTAATGGCACATTGCAGTCTTCTGCAATCTGTCAAATTAGTTTCAAATTGTCGACCTCGAGGTTCTGGTAAGTCCCAGACAGTCTGTTTAATCTGTCAATAGCGATAAGGTTGTCAAACATCCACTGAAAAGCTTACTAAACTTAAATATGTGTTGAACCACCTATAAAAATAAAATCAAGATAAAACCAGAGGAATATTTCTTAAGGCACTTTGGATGCCCTACAAAATTGTTTTCTTTTTTCTAATGAAAAAGTTAGGCTAGTAAGCGGAAATTTAAATGTATAAAATTATTAACTTAAAGTACTATTATTATTTGAGTAAGCAAAATATTTTGGATCATAGGGTGCACAATTTAAAAGAGACTTAGAAAGTGCCACACAGGCTAGAAAACTGAATGTCCCTGAATGACTCATTTTCTGCAGTGGCGTTTATATAATTGTGGCTCATGACTGCACTGCACTCATATATATATATATCTTCCTATTTGTTAAGATAGGGAACTACTTCCGTCGAAGGCCGAAACATTTGTAAGCATAACTGGAATGGAATAAAGTGCATCAAACTAATAAGTGGAACGCAATTGAGCTAAACCCCCGGTGAGTCGTTAATAGATTAATGCGAGTACAACTGATACCAGTGAATGCTTTTGGTAGTCACTGTGCCATCGCATATTACAATCACTTGCATTTAGCATAACAAACAAACCAGAACTTCAATGGATTGGCGATACTTGGTGCGAGAAGAAGCGACACTTCTCTCCGGGAATGTTTATGGAAGACAGGCGCATACCAAAAAATAGCTCTAGGCATCGTTAACAGAATAATAAATCGAAGATGGCCGGCGAACAATTAGTAGAGTTGCCGGTGTCCGGAATTAAGCGAGATTGGTATTTCGGACACGCAAAACGCAGATTGAGCGACGCGTGCAAGACCAAAAGCCGATCGAAAATGTCTAAATGTCTGAAGATTCGGATGGAGGCAACAAAACAACAGATATCAAAAGGGGTGCTTCAAAGAGAAAACAATGCAAATTAAGATTGAAATTGAATGCGACACAAATGCATGGTAAATGTTTTGTTCTTTGGGCCTCGCGGCTTGAGGTATATATGCAATATATATATATATATTTATTCATGGGTGTTTACTATACTATGTGTGTATATATAGACATATTCGTTTATAGCGTTTTATGCACAGTTTTCGATTTAGTTGTGACACAGAATTGCGCTTAAAGTACAAAGTTATGCTGAATATTTAGGAAACTTGCATATTTTGTTACATTCAGTACTCTATATTGCACTATATAAAGCTCTAGCTGATAGCTGAGTCAACTACTTAGTAATAAACATTTAAAAAATAAACTTTCGTTTGCCAAGCAATTTACTTGGGCAATATAAACAAATTCACTAGCTCATCCTCCCTCTCGCCATCACCGTTACCCACACACAACTGACTGCATTGTGTGTGCGTGCTTGTTTGGCGTACAATCACAGCAGTCAAAATTACATTCAAGATAAACTAAACAGGAAATCAAACTAAATTTGGCGTAGTTTCTTCATTTTTACAGCAGCTGCATCTATATGCGACTGCAGAAATTATACAGCAGCAGCTTATCCTCGAAGTGATAAACGTTGTTGATGTGTCGTAAGACCCGGCCATCGACCAGATGTCGGGCGTAGTGCACAGCCTCCATTCGATCCTTGGACAGACCCACCTCAATGAGCCAGCTGACGAACTCGGTGCCGTAGAACACCCTGCGATACACTCGAATGCGCCACCTGAAAAAGAAAAGAATTTATTTAGTAAGGGATTACAACATCAGGACTTTCTAGTTAAGTTCAAGCAACTCAATATGTATAAGCATTAAAAGTGATAGAATAAAGCTAAGTGCTAAGCTGGTAACTACTGAAGTTCAATGAAAATACTTATACACACATACTTACTTAGTTGAACTGAAACTAAAAATTATTGCCATCCAAATGACTATTCCTATCGCTGCTTACTATTCTAAGGGTTGCAGTAATTAGAAGGGTTAAAATAAAATGTTTAACAAAGGAAACCTAACTAAATATAATAACTGTCTAAAGGTTCCCTATATCTGTTTAACTTAGGAATATAATGAGTCTAGGCGATGCCCACCTTCGGTCCTTTGCAATATCCTTTTTGCAGTTCTCCAAGTGATGATTGCGGAATTGTTCACAAATATGCTTTGTTTCGGGCCGTACGTTCGACCAGTGCGGTAGACTGACCACATTGGCTCCATACCTTTAAAGAAAAGTACTTTAAGAAGAGTCCCTACGTTTTCAATATTTGATTTTACCATAACTTGCGCCATAGTTTCACAACTGGCATTAGAAGTTCGCCCATGTCGGTAATGAAAACGGCCAACACAATCAGACCTTGACCAAAGTTTAGGAAAGCATCGAGGAAGCTCAGTTCCAGATATATGCCCGACATTCCCTCCATGACCAAAGTCCAAATGGACACTGCGAGACCGACAAACATTGAGCACAGCAAAATGATCAAGAGGACTGTATGCTTCAAAGTTTGGTGTTCATCAGAGTCGCTCGGGTGTTCTAGGGGCTCAAGCCCACGTCTGTTCTGGTCCTCATATCGCTCGATAATAGTCTGACAACTTTGACGCGACGTACTAGGACCGCAGTTAAAGGAGCTGCTGCACATTTGGTTGCGAATTCTGCAAGAGTAAGTCATTTTATCACTATTAACAAAGCAAATATCTGGTCAGAACTTACTCTTCTGTGGCAGGCGCACTTTCGATCTTGTTCAGATCTTTATTGTTGGCACCACTGGCTCGTTGTCGTGTGCGATTCAACAGATCCTCAATGTCGACAACCACGGTGCTGGTTGTTGAGGAATGGTTCACCTGCGCTCCTCCCGAACAGCAAGTTCCATTGCCAGAACCACAACCTCCTCCGCCTGATCCTGCTCCTCCACTGACATTACCATTCGACCTACTGCTTGGCAATCCTGCAGCTGTTGGTATCATATCCTCATCGTCGGATGATGACGAATATGAGGCTGTGCGTACGCTTTGTCTGATGGACGATTGATCCGTGTTGCTCAGCAGATTAGTCGTTGATATTGTCGAGTGCAGATCGGATGTTTCTGTGGCAATCAGAATATTAAAGATTTTGTATGCGTTTAGGGTTCAGGGACCTACCCGACTCCGGATTGGACAACTCACGTGAATAGGTCATGTACTTTTCGTAGCGTTTCTTATATCGCTGATGCAGCACCAAACAGCCAACGGTTACTGGAACATAAAATGTAGTTTGGTTTAACACATTGTATATGATACTATAAAGGTAACAAATATTGATTATATCAGATTGAAAACTTTTGGTGCATCATTTTAGGACCTGTCAGACCCGTAAAGGTGTCTCGGGGTGGTTTAATAACCTTTACCAACCTAAACCAAAGACCCGACAGGTTTGAATTAACTCTTCAAATGCATATAGATCTATCATCATAATTTGATTTAAAAGGTCTGCTTAAATTACTTTTTCCATTACCTATAAAGCACATAACGAGCATGAAAACTGAGATGGCTGCCTGAGCATTGCCGTACTGAAAGCTCGGATTGTGTTTCTCTCCCGACATAACATTCGAGTCGAAGGCAATTAAAAGGGCTGATAATACGGCAGGCACACCCCAGGCGAACACCAGCTGAAGCGGGAAATTTAAGTTAAAGTAGGTGGTTAAATAATAATCACAAATAGTTACCATATAGGGCCATAGTTTCAGCACGAAGCACAAGCTGCGACACTGCAGGAAGAGTAGTGAAATGGCTAAAAGTCCTGTCCACAGACGAGTGCTGTAGGTGCCGATATTAAATAGGAGAAACTGAAGGTACAAAGGCCAACGGTGCACGTGCTCCATCTTCGACCAGAGGATTACTCCTATGCAGCACATGAGCTGTAATTGATATGCTTTACAAACCAATTCCTTGAAGTATTTAATAATAATAGCTCACCTGAGAAAGCACCAGACAGAATGTTATTCTCTGGGGCATTCGCTTTAAGCGCTTCGTCACGATCAACAATGCCAGCATGATACAACAGGCAGCAGCGCCGGCCACGCTGATGTCAAACGAAAAGGCATCGAGCTCATGGAGATAGTCCAGAGGCTTCAAATTCGTCAGCGATATCATTTTGGCTGATAT
Organism: Drosophila santomea; assembly: GCF_016746245.2. Taxonomy (NCBI): domain Eukaryota; kingdom Metazoa; phylum Arthropoda; class Insecta; order Diptera; family Drosophilidae; genus Drosophila; species Drosophila santomea. The sequence continues at coordinate 16,610,347 of NC_053018.2, forward strand.
AAACATCAGCGGTGCTGAGATGAATGTACAGAAAACCATACTTCGAGCAACCTGAACGAAGAGAATACATAAGTAATGGGAAGTGGATTTGAATTCACTTTCAATCCAATTACCAATTCAACCTCCATGTTGTATTGTGTCGCAATGACGAAAGCCCCGGGGGCAGCTGGAAAGGTGCCGTAGAGAAAGCCGAAGGTGCTCAGCTCGGTGGTGTCGTTGAAGTTCTGGCCAGACTGCATAATGTTTACCGTCTGTCGGATAACGAGCGGTAGCACCAATCTGCAAAAGGAGAGTACACGTGTTGATCTAATGAATGCATACATAGTCAGAGGAAAACTTACATTTTAACCAGTATAAGAACACCAGGCAACAGAAACCCTGTGCTCTTTCGTTCGGATCCTGCTCCCCCTACGATCTTCAGACCCAGTAGGAACAAGGCTGTTGCCGAGAAGCTCTGGCCAAGCACACGCAACGTACTGGACACCATTTCGGGCAGACCATGGGGAAACAGGAAGCCTCCTGCAACACCCAGCAAGGTCATCAGCAGTAGCGGGTTGAAGAACAATGCAACAAGGGTGTTTAAAACCAGAATAGTCCGTTCACCGAGGCAGCGATTCCGTTTGGACATCTGCTCCGCGGGACAAGTTTCTGGACAGAGTGGTGGATTGCGGGTCTACAAAGGATAAGAAGTTATAGTATATTTGGAGGGAGAGGGATTTGTTCAAACACCAACCACATCCTCCTTATTCTTAATGATCTTGGAGATCTCCATGAGGACCAGACCAACTGGATTCAGAATAGCCAGTGAGATCGGAGCCATCAGATACAGATACGAGGCATATTCCGGATGCACATCCTTATAGAGAGCCATAACTGAAGGAAAAGTAGTGTTTTGTTAGATGGAATTTAAATGAATTTAGGATAAGGTATACACAGGATACACTTACCTATGGGATAGCCGATAGCAAAGTCATTGCTCTGGGTGCAGAATATAGCCATCAAGCCACCGCGAGCGTAGTTCAGGGGCCTGGCAACCAGCAGCGAGATGATCAGCACGGCGAAGAAGACCACCGCCTTGGAGACGAGCATGGCCAGAAGGAAACTCCAGTTCACAGCGCTCCAGTTGAGCTCCACCAGGGACAGGAAGATCAGCGAGGGCAGGGCGAAGGTGCCCACGAACGTGCCCAGACCCTTGGTTTCCGCATTGCTGATGATCTTGAAGCGTCCGGCAATGTAACTGCAGCAAGGAGCGAGTAAAAGGAGAACATTACACCATATTAATCAGGTTGTAAAGGCGTGTCGGGCCACGCCCCCCCCCCCGATCGAAAGGCGTTTTTTATAATGCTAATAACCCAGCCAGTCGGAAATACGGAAACTCTTAATCAATATGTGCAGCGTACTCTACATGCATGTAAAACACATTCACCACAGCCACACGTGATCTCCTCGTAAACCAGTTTTATTTCGGTCTGTCTCTTGGCTAACAAAGATTGTGTTTGTATTTCTGTCACATTCGACGAGACAAATTAATTTGTCTGCTAATCTGGAGTAGGGAGTACTTCCCCCTGTGCTAAACGAACTAGTTTAGTGACCTCTCCCTATGACTCAATTCGATTTATTGCATTAATTGCATGTTCTGGGAAGAACCTGGTGATCTCTTATCTCCGCGAGATTTGTTAGTATTGGCAGAACTCTGCTTCTGGGTTTACAAAGGTTCGCGCGAGAATGCTCTTTCCGAGGAATGTGAAACACTTGTAGACATTATCTATGTTTTATTTAGTGGAATAGAGGTTACAAGACATGACTGATAACAAAGTGTGCTTATATGAAAGCTTCGTGAAAGAGGAAGATACAACTATAGTTTCTTTATTGAGCAAACATGGAGAAATTCTTTATTCCCTTCTCTAAAGAAATTCCGTTTATATTTATAGGTAGGTAATCAGAAGAATACTTGGTAAAAATAAGAATAGTGGAAAGCTATTTATGGGTCTTCACTTGAGCATTCCCTTGGGTCTTAAATACAAGTTTTAACAGGTGTTGTCATTGAGTAAGGTCTGTCCACAGACTTTATACATAAACAATAGCTAGAATGAAAAGAAAACGTCAACACCTTTTCCTTATTTATCTGCCTCATTTATCTGTGGAGCAAAACAAATGTTCTAGAAACTCAGTCGAGAGAAACGAAACCAAAATTAGTCAACCGGTTAAAAAGCGTTTATGTACTCCAAAAAAAAGAGGTGTAGCTTAATTGGCAAACTGTGAGGATTGGCACGCAAATATTCATCTTACGTGCGCAAACAAAGTGCAAGTTTATTAATTTTATAATACTGCAAACCGACCTGTTGGGCAACTTTTGCCCAGAATCCCAGATGAAGAAACACCTGCGAATTTCTAGACTAGAGCGTCTTACACACATAGTATGCATGCGATCAGTGCATCTATTATACCCGCACTATTGCTACAGTTCAAACCAAAACGAGATGAGGTGTTTATAGCCCCTTAATTAATGGTAGCGCTTATCAGGTTATTCCCAACCTAAATCACAAATGAAAATGCCTACAGCAAGGCAATCAAATTCTCACAGAGCAAACGCACACAACGCAGATTCGTCAAATAAATGATTAAATATAATTTCAATGTGATAACAATCGTAAACAAACTCTAATTGCATTACGAGCAGCACTTAAAACTGGAATTAAATGCATCTCTGGCTACCCTTCGATTATAGCGTGTCAGAAAGGAGACATGTGATTGATATGGATATGATTTAGGTTTACTAATACTTGGTATTTGTACTTAACAGAAAATTGTAAGTTAAACGATAATTACTATTCGAATTTAAGCTATTACATAAGTTACATGAATATTAGAATATTATTTAAGCTCGGCTTTGAATTATAGCTAGGTGTAAGAGTTAAACAAATGTGTTGTTCCCTAATATCTACGATTAAATAATTATAAGGACTAAGGGCAGGGTATCGCTTAGTCGACTGCACAAGTGCAGCAGAAGATTCTAAAGTCAGATGCCAACGAACGCGGCGGGAGAACAGTTAAGTAACACACGAGTATACATAAGTATAATCGCACCCGACTTTGTAGCCGAGTTTGTAGGGGCGATATCTGCAGTTGTTTGATTGAACAGTTGGAGGAGGTGCATCTGCCAGGCGGTGGCTCTTTGTCTGGGCATGCATATCGCCAGTAATTGGCGGTGGCCGGTAGACAAATCGGTAATTGCGCTTACATAATCCGCACAAAAACGGTGCAAATATTGCCTCAGGTGCAGTGGCTCGATGCTGTTTACAGGCTAAATGCTAAACGCTGTTTTGCAAGGTCATTTTTGTAATTGTTTCTACTGAGTCTTAGCGTTTTTACGTTTTTCTCGCACTCTCTAAACGTTTTACTTTCGATTATTGCCCACTGGCAATTAAGTTTCGGCTTAGATGCATGTATAATGATTGATATAGGAGCTAGGAAATTTACATACGAGTATTTACCTACGCCGCTCCCCATTGTTATTGAGCAATTTTTTGTATGTCAAATTTAATGGGTGCTTCACGGCAATTTCCCAGGAAAAGTGCCACGAACGGCGGGAATTAGTTCAGATTTATGAAAGCGCTCTTTCAATTATAACTGCTATTAATAGGTGGGTAAACATTGGGAAACAAGGCAGCTACTGGCCGCAAAGCAAAGATATTCACTACGAAATAGCCGGAACAAAATGTTTAAAGGTTTGGATTTTTCAGGTGAATGATCAAACAATATCAGTTGGCGACTTGCAATGACTAATCGGAAATTTTGTAATTTAAATAACCTTTTTCAAGCTCTAACAAATTAAGCAAAACATTCTTTCGCAATGCATCCGCAATTAAAAGAACTGCAGCATAAATTACAGAGATAGAGACAAAAACTGTTCAAAAATATGTTCAAATATTAAATCAAGTCAAATCTTTCTTTTAATAGATTGAATTAAATTTTACTGCGTGTTTTAGCTTAATTACACCGACGGGCACAGACAGTGAGCCAGCAGTTTGCCGTAGATTATAAAATTCGAGTGTCAATTGATAAGTGGGGGAAAACAAATCAGAGAAATTTAAACTGAATCGAGACAGTCAAATGATCCGTCGTAAATGCTGGTCACTGTACAAGTATATAAGTGCAAACACCACTTTTCTTGACCGCACGTACGATGCGATAAGGTGCAATACTTTGGAGTTGGGATCAGGGATTAGGGATGGGGCAACTTATATCGTAACTAGTGCTATGCAATCTATCTGTACATTTAAGCTGTTATAGATTCTTAGATATACAATCTATTTGTACATTAAAATTGTAAGTTATAGATTCTAAGATATATGCAAACTGAAACGCTGTATTGATAGTTCAATAAATATAGGAAATTAATTATAGTGAATATAAGTGTCTCTCTTTTCTTAAGGTAAATTATCTTATCTCAAGTTATTTGTAAATTTTTATTAAGTCTACTGTGCTTAAATGATATTTGTTTTGTTAAAAAAAAGATGACTATGAGAATAGTTTAAATGTAATTGAATAACATTTAAATGTTCTAGTAACAATAAAGTTCATAAAACCCAATAGGTCGGTTTGCCTGTAACTTAATCACACAAAGGCTTGCAAATTTGACGTAAAATAAATGGGTAATCTTATCGGGGAGGATGCGTGCGGCAGCTATCTAGGTGCGAAGTAGTTCCCCCATATATCTACTTACCCGCAAATGATGATGCCGAAGCACTGAACCAACGCCGGGTAAAAGTTGTTCATGGAGACGCCCCCGTCGTCGGCGCGTGGAGCCGCTGTTCCATTGGCCAAAGATGAGGCCATGGTCGCAGTGATGACCCTGACATTAGCCTCTGTGGTGGCCGCAATTCGCTGCCGTGCGTAGTACATGGAGCTGTCCATTGGGGACTACTGTGGAGTGACTGCCGAGCGTGGGAGTTTACTGTACTCAGTGGGCGACTCTGCGCGTCATAGCGGAAAAAGTGGGGTGCTCCTCTGGCCAAAACAGCTGATGGGCCGTGACGTCAAAGGGCCAGCTGCAGATTTATTGGATTTTCGCCGACTAGTTGCTGGCAAATGTGCTGCTCTATTATTTAACTGCCTTATTTACGCAGTTTTGTTTGCTCAAGCTTTGCCAATTTTATTGTTGTTGTTGTATATTTTTAGCACTCTATTTTCCTTCTATCGAAAATGGTCGAAAATCGCAATGGCCCGCAGGCTGATTTCACTTTCATCTGTTCGAACGACGCATTGCTGATTTTTTGAGTCCGCAGCACTTGCTTTTGGCTATTGAACGAATTGATTAATTGCGGAAATTAACGTAGTTAAGAGCTCAAAAGCGCCCGCCGATCCGTTTTGTTTTTAATTTGCAATGCGAATGGTAGGACCGCAGCGCGGCCATTAAGTAATACCAGCGGAGTAGCTGGAATGTACTAAAACTCACCAACTATGCGTTATGAAAATACCAAGCGAAAATTACTAAGCCGTGTTAACTAAAAACCGTTAAAATAAATGCAACTTACACATTCTCTTCGAAGCTATGGACGTGGCTTCTATTTATTACAGAGTACACTTTATTAAAACTGTAAAAATGTGTTTTCATTCGCTTACAGCCTCTATTTCCTAATCATATTCTTAAATACTACACGTATTGCACATGCATAAATGTCTTCAACTACTCAACCAGTAACAAAAACATTGCTAATAAGTAAAATTTAAGAACAAACTATTTCGGTTTACTTACCCATTTACTGTTTACTGAAACAGTGTTGCCCAACGCTTTAGAGATGGGCATCACTGGTCGAAACAGCTGATTGGTGCAGAAAAAGAAGAAGACAATTAGTCATCAAACAAAATTTTTAAAACGAAATAAGGTGGAAAACCCTCAAATTCCCCATTAACTTTGCATTTTGTACAAAAAATAGAAAAACAACCAATATGAATCGCCTCTTCGGTCGTGGCAAGCCCAAGGAGCCGGGTCCAAGCCTAAACGATTGCATCGCCGGGGTAAGTGTCGAAATCATGGGAAAAACAAAGCAAATAAAGTACTATTATTAACAACAGGTCGATGCCCGAGCCACAAACATCGAAGAGAAGATCAGCAAACTGGAAGCGGAGCTGCGTAAATACCGCGAGCAAATGTCCAAGATGCGAGAAGGTCCTGCCAAGAACTCAGTGAAACAGAAGGCACTCCGGGTGCTCAAACAAAAGAAGGCGTACGTTCAGTGCCCCACCCACTGCTTTTGTATTGATTCGTTTTCATAACTCCATTGCCGCTTTTCTGCAGAGTTTCATGTTCTGGGAGTTTTCATTTGCCAATCTTTGATTCCTTTACCTCATGGAATTACATGCACGATCTAATTCTTATTGTACCCTCATCTCAAATTGGTTTAAACCATGTCGAACTTTATTGGTTTACTACACAGCTACGAACAGCAGGCGGAATCTCTGCGCAACCAGTCGTTCAACATGGAACAGGCCAACTATGCGGCGCAATCCTTAAAGGATACTCAGGCCACCGTGGCTGCAATGAAGGACGGAGTCAAGCAGATGAAGACCGAGTACAAGAAGATCAACATCGACCAGATCGAGGTAGGCATAGTTAGCTGTTCAATGGTATCGGTATATTAATTAATTTGTATAATACTTCTTGTAGGACATCCAAGACGACATGGCTGATATGTTTGAGCAAGCGGACGAGGTGCAGGAGGCGCTGGGCCGCACCTACGGCATGCCTGAGGTGGATGACGACGACCTGCAGGCCGAGTTGGATGCCCTGGGCGATGAGATTGCCTTGGACGATGACACCAGCTATTTGGATGACGTGATCAAGGCTCCGGAGGCGCCGAGTCGAGAGCCGGGAGCTGACAGCATCGTTCCTGGAAAGGTATAAAGCTGCTTATATGGAAAATAGCTGGATTGTTCACTAATAGATTAATTTCTTACAGAGCACCATTGAAACGGATGAGTTCGGCTTGCCCAAGATTCCGACATCGCTAAAGACCACATAAGCGCGCAGCTGCCAGCTCTCATGTTTCCATCCTTTATCCTTGTTGAACTTTGGGCACGCTTTGTATATTTTATGTGTAATGGAGCCATCAAAGATACCCTCTCAAGTCTCACTTTTGTACCCATTTGTTTTTTCAATAAATAGCCGGTTAGTAAAACACGCCACACAAATGACGCATTATAATGGTTAATTTCGGGAAATTAATATAATCTAATATAATAAACTTTAACGTGGAAAGTAGTTGTTGGGGGCCATAAATTATGTTTACATTAAAAAAGAATGAGGGATCCTCATTCGCAACGGACAAATAACTCAAATTGTAATACGAGTTAAATAAAAGTCATCAAAAAGAGAGCTGCAAAGAGTTGTTACTGGTAACCAATTGATTAAGACAGAAGTATATGAGTAGGCCAAAAAAAACACCTATCAAGCAATTTAATATGCTATATTTTGAATTAAAGTAACAGGTTTTATATTTGAAAGTGAGTATAATCTACTATTTACTTTTTGGTGATAGCAGAAAAGCAACTACGTGAGTTTCCGCCGCATATCATTGAAATGTATCTTACGTTAATCGAACGCAAATGTTGATATATTTCTTAGCCTTGAAATTAAATTAGGTATCGTTTCAATTAAGGTAGGCAAAGACAAGAGTACAAGAGTGCCACAATTCCGACGTACAGAGGTTGCACTGTAGCTGCCCTTTCTCTTTGGCTCTCGCTGCAATCGCAATTGCAATTGCATTGCGCTCTCTTAGCCTCGCTTACGCTCATTTCGCTCGGAAGCGAGCTTTGAAGTTCAGAGCGTGAACTTGAGCGTTTCTCTGCCGTTGGCGTTGAGGTTGCCGCTGCGAGGTGCGAGGTGCGCTGGTGTGCGTGAGCGGGTCTCAGTGCAGCGCAGTGGCTGTGCGCGAAAATACGCTGGTTCGCCGTTTAGTTGTCTTTTGACTGCTGTAACGGACAGTCGCAAATTTTCCCGCAACTCAGAGATTCGAGCGCTTCGAATGCGAAGAGGAAAACCTTCGCTTTTCAAACACACATAACAAAAAAACCAAACCAAACCAAACAACAAAACAAAATAGCCAGCAACTAAAATCAATTGTTCAAACGTAACTGTAACTGCAGCGTTCGCGCCAACCGACCGCCCGCCTGCCCGCTCGCCCGCCCACTTTTCCGCCCACCGCCGTCGCCGTCGTCGCGTCGGTAATTAAACGCTTTGCTAGCGATCAAAAGTGCAATCCCACAATCCCAAAATATCAAACAAATAAAATGCGTTACAAAGAGTTCTTCTGAAGCAACGAAAATCGCGCGAAAAAATCTCGCTGTTCAAGTGGCCTTACATTATGATAATTCATTAAAATGTCAATTAATTAATCCAAATATCTGGTGGCATCTGACAGCCTTTGGTCGGCTCTTCCCGCCCTCCCCTGACCACGCCCCCAAACCCCCCATAAAGAAAAGTGCCTGAAAGTTTATACATACATATATTTACACAAGAATTTTAGATACTAAGTGAATATATCGCAAATTAACTGATCGAAAACTTGAAGCAATAAAGTATTTGATTTTTTTTCTGCTGCTGCCGCAACATAATGGATATATCGCCAATTGGATTACTTTTGCTTGAGATGGTGAGTGGCTAATTCCAGAACCTCGTTTTCCTTTCGACCAGCAGATCGCTCATACGCAGCGTTGCATTCGCGGAGTTGCCTCGAATGCAGGAAGCGAATGGCGCACAAAAAGCTCTCTATGCATTTCGTCATCGCTGCACATACATTGCACATAGACGCATGTATGTCTAGCTGCATACTTGAAAGTTCGTGAAAGTGTTGGCAATTAGCGGGGGAGGAGAGGATCTTCCGATTGGGTTGGAAAATGGGTGGGAAAAGTGGATGGAGATCCTGCCAGAATATCCTTTTACTAAAAGTAGCATTTGGTGGACTAACTAAAATATAATGCAGCAAAGTACTAGTAAAAGCTTTTCTTTGTTAACATATCGAGTATTTGACATGTTTTCAATAAAAATGTGCGAAACGCTTGCTTTGTTTACAAAATTCCTTGCTAAATAATATAATATTTTCAATTGTTAATATGGTTTAGATAGTTTTCAAATGTTTTCAATTCTTCTTCAGCACTAATTAATTTAAAAATAATGAGCTATTAATTGTAGCTAATTACATCCTAACAACATAGCAAAAATGCAACCATTTTATAGGAAAACTCGTTATGTAACAAATACTATGTGCTTTGTAGTACTTTGAAATGACTTGCAAACATTTTTAACAAGAAAACATTTTTAATTTGACCTTTTTTTTTAATTTTAAAGCCTTTAAAGTTTGAATCTACAAACTGCTTTAATTCATTGCACTGCAATGCAATAACTGAAATAAATATTTGTTCATTCACATTTTCCTTCTTCTCTTTTATTTATTTTTAATGCGGGCATGACTAATCCCAGAATAGAGGAAATATAAAAAAATCGAATTCGCTGAATTTCAATTTGGTAAGAAAACTGTTTGCATGTTTGATTTTGGATAATGTTCACCCTTCTAGAATTTCACAGCCCAAAGCGCTGGCCCAGTTAAGAGTTCAGTTTGGGTTTTAACCAATTAACAGAATTCGATACAAAGTGAAGAAGCGATCGTTAAAAGCGCCAGCCACAGCACATAAATTATAATTTGCTATTTTATTAAGATTTTGTAAATGCTACATGTCAATCCGTTTCGTTTTTCGCTTCCACACAACGTAAGCCACAAAACGAGATAAAAAACTTACCCAGATTTGCAAGTCAAAGTTAGGCGATCGGCCTTCGAAGGGGGCAATAAATAATACCGCCTGACCTGAGGGCCCTGAAAATACGTTGTACTTCCTAAAATTTATTCCGTTTGCCGCTGAGCAACGGAATCCCTGACCAACCTCACCAAACATCGCCATTCCCCCATTCCCATTTGCCAAAAATAAAACCAAAACAAGGCAACAAGTATTTCTAAAAAATCTAAGTGGGATTTGCGCTAGCCGCCGATAAGAAAGTTTCGGGTAGAGCTCTTAACTAAAATTGATTTATTAAAATTGGTTTCATGCCCAAATAAAAGATATCTCTAAGTTGGTGGGGCAGAAAACTATAAAGTTCTTCAAAAACTATCTAAATGTGATATGGAGCGAGGGAGAGGGCAGATAGAGAGAACGAGACAGAGAACGGTGAGAGAGGGAGGGACGGGCTGAAAACGTTTGCAAAGGCAATGAACGCGAGCTTTTGGCGTTTTCTTCCGATAACGGGCACTACGTACACAGCACACGCACACCAGCAAACCCTCGAATATCAATAGACCCCCGCACAAACACACACGCACACACTCACTCACACTCGCACACACACACACAGATACAGATACAATCGGCCGAGTTCGCTCAGTTTCGCGCTAGTTCAGTTCAGTTTTCCTCCCATGTCGCATGACCCTGGCCTGCTATTGAAGCTCTAGACACATTCGGAGGCCGATACAAAGCGCACCATTCAAAATATATACTAGGTATTGTCTATGTCCGCGCACACACGCACACACCAACACACACATGCTCAAATGATACTACATAGTTGCCGGCGTACTCGTGCCCAAAGTACTCGCTCTTCTTGCCTTTTCCACTATTGCCACTACGGCCACTGCTGCGGGTATCCGTTGAATTTCGTATGTGGAAGCAATGGTGGAGATTCTGGGCACAGGTGCAGGAGGAGCGGGAAGTGCTAAACTCTCCGGTGACAAAGTCAAAAGTGCAATTAGTACGGGAAAACTGTATATTTTACTATTTAGCAAGGCCACAGTGTTTGCGGTTCCTATCTCAAATAAATAAAAAGAATAACTATAGAATATAAATGGGAAAAAACTAACAAAAGATATGTAGTTTAACTAGCTTTTAATCTAACTAGATTGTATATACAGATATTTCTAGGATTAACAACTCAAATCCCATCTAAATTTACTCTAATTGTATTACTCTTTCAACATTCATTAAATATTCCTTAAGAAAATCAGCCTTATTTTGTTTTTAACTCTATTTCATTTGCCATAAGAAACATCGTATTGTCGGAAGTTTTAAGTCTCATCAAGTCCTTGAAAATTGGAAAGCAAGCATTTGAAAAACATGCCTGCAAATTCATTTAATTATCCAAATGCACTAACTCCTATCCTTATGCATATTTACACTTAAAGCCAAAAATCACCTAACAATAACATCTGTTTTGTGCATTTTGAAGTATATTTGCTGAGCCCCTCGAACTTCCTCATTCCCAAACCATACAAGCCATACATCAGCATGATTTACGGTGAGCTCAAAACTCGAATGGCTTCTAGAGTCATAAAATTTGGCCAAAGCTAAAGCCCCGGTAATCTGGCCAATCGGCTAAGCTGTGAATGGCATTCCGTGATCTTGGTGGCGTGATAAGCGGCCTACGAGGCGTATACTTGATAAAAATCGAGCAGAACAAACACAGAAGCAACCTTAGACAAATCAAAAGAAATCCACTTGATGGCCCGGCCAATTGTTGAAATATTTGTTGGGTGCTCTTGGGCAATCGCAGCCTTGTCTAAAATATGAGGGGGGTGGTGGGGTAGGCCTTCTGCTTACCAAAAAAAAAAAAAAAAAACTAGTTCTAAGAGTTATGTGAATGATATTAAAGTGACTATGAACGAGCGGACAGCAGATGCTTCGTGCCAATGAAGTTGATACCCACAAACACACATGCTTTTTAACCTCAAGTCACGTTTGGATCTTGTGGGTCTGCGACCGCGTCATTTTGTTGGTAACTACATACGTTGTTTTCTTGGCATTCTGTATGGATGTATGGCAGTATGGCAGTACGGCTGTACAAGTCTCAATGTTTTCGTTATTGTTTGCCGCTTGCGGCAAGTTCAACAAAACATCAGCCGAAAAAACCCAGCCAAAAGCACATACTGCTGGCTCAACGCTAAACTTCTGCCCCCACAACACACAATTCGGCACATTGAGGTTCAAGGCCCCCGGCCCCACAAAACGGAGTGGAGCAGAGCGGAGCATTCGGCTCCGCAAGGCCAAGTGCAAGTCCAAGTCCGACTCAGTCGTGGCTTTTCGATTAACCATATAGCCATATGCGGCGTATGATTTTCAGTTTTTAGTTTTCAGTCTTCGGTTTTCGGCTTTTGCGTTTTCAGTTTTAAGTTTTCAGTTTTAATTATGCATTTGCGCGGCTCGAGAGGCACGCAAGATAAAGAGTAGCCATGATAAACATTTACCCCAATAGGCCTGAAATGGCAAGGGCTTGGTGGATCGCGGGCACGTGCCCCAAACGGCAGTGAGCAGTGAGCAGTGAGCAGCAGAGATTAATCAAAAAGCCAGCTCACAATGAAATATGGCAAGTGCTTAAAGCAGTTTGAATGCCCTTTAACAACGGTTTTATGCAATGAATACTTTATGGGCTAAGTAAATGTGGTATAATTAACATATTAGTAATCTTTAAATAATAATGAAACTTATAACTAAATTCAAATACAATTTTCGAGCTTTGCATTTACTTCACTAAAAATTGTATTTTTGCTTTTAAACAAAATCTTTAGGAGCATTGTATTTTATTTCATAGGAACATTGGTTATACAATATTTTATTAATATTTTCTGCAGTATCATATTTCCTTCAAAAAATATTTATATTTTTATGTGCCAGGAAATGTTGCTTATTTTTATTTACTTATTTTAACGAGCAGCTTACGAAATCAATTAACGCTTTGAAATTGTGTCTTTAATATTTTGCTTAAATTGGCATTTGCAATTTAAGCTGTTTAAATGGCAGACTAAATACATCTTGATATATTACTTAACAACCGAAATTTTAATTTTAAGCCGCTTTAAGAATGTATATTTTTAAAGGGCATTCAAAAATATATCGTTTGTATTCTTGATTATTTAAAGAAGTATTATTTATAGGAGTAAGAAATACCAATTAACATTTCAGTGCCTTGGCTTTGGCAGATAAAGGCACTTTTAACCATTCTTAGCTGGCATTCGCCGCATAAAAAGCTCTGCAGTAAGGAAATCGAATTCGGCTTCAGTTCGCTTTCGTGTATCAGATTCACTTTAACTTTTCGGCAGCCGAATGGCTGATGAAGAGGCAGAGGGGGCAAACAACGTCAGAAAGGCAGAGAGACAGAAAGACAGAAAGGCAGAAAGGCAAGGCAAATGCCAGCGAGTCAAGTCGCTCACCCATACACCCATACAAGTGCCGAAAATCATGACCTTCCACAATGCCAGCAGAAAACACACAAACCACAGCAACAGTTGGGTTCAGTTCAGTTGAGTTGAGTTAAGTTGAGTTGATTTGAGTTGAATTGAGTTGAATTGAGTTGGGTTGAGTTGAGTTGATTTCGGTGGTTCGTTCTCCCTGCGCTGCGCTGCCTTACTTGTGTCGTTGCTTCTGCTTCTGCTTCGTGAGCGAGCTAGCTTTTTCCCTTCTGTTTTTTTGGCAATGCGTGAGTGAGACACACACAAACACACACACTTGCAGACGGACAGGCAAATAAGGCCAAGGTGACTCACCTTGATTAAGACCCAATCCGAATGAGTAGAAGCAGCAAGAGAAGTGCCGCCTGCCGGTAGCAACAACAATCGAAAGAGCAACGGCAACAACCACGGCGAAACCAACACGGTTTTCAATGACCTTGCCCAAAAAAAAGCTCCGAGCATAATAATTAAATAACTTGGGCCAAGCCACTGCCGCGTAGAACCGAAAATCAGGCTCGAAAACGAAATTGAAAATGCCCAAGTCATTGCCAAAAATAAGATACAAAGATACACAGAGAAAAATGAATGATTTAACTCTTAATTGTTTGAATTAATATTCCTTTATTTGGAAAATCATGTATATATTTATTCATATTTATTACTCCACATCACTTTTTGAAAATTGTTTACAAATTGATCACTTAATAATATGATTGCCTATGCCATTCTCGAAAAATGTATATTGTTCTTTGTGTATAAAAATATTGGAACCCCCAAAAATCGAGAAACAGAGAGAGACAGCGCGAGAGCAAGCGAGAGGCAGAGAGACTCCGCCAGAGGTCAACGCCAGGATCAGTGACATTGCCACCGCGTCATTCTCGACCGACGCAGAGCGTGCATTGACGCCGCGTACATTCACTTCAGCACCGAAAAAGCAAAAAAAAAAAACAAAAGAATTAAAACAAAAATGCACTCTTGGTCTGGTCCGCTCAGCCTAGTCCGTTGTCAAGAACTGAGAACAGCTGCAGCTCCAAATTGTGGCAGCAATAGCCTAGAAAAATCTAGAATCCCCAAAAATATTCTGAGGATCGTAAAAAGCAGTAGTGTCGTCGTAGTTGTAAAGTCATTCGTAGTGTTTCAGCAAGTAAAAAATATTTCCTCAGTTTTAGTTTATATGTAAATATTTTATGTCTAACCTTTTCCTTTGCCATTATTATTCATTCCTATTGTAATTGCCTAAATAATTAATTTTAAAAGTATATACATTTTAATTAAAATGTTTTATTTTAACTTTTAAGTATATATTTTATCTAAAAAAAACTAAATTGCATTTCATTATGTCTGTCTTTTCTAACAATCAAATGTTCAGATTATGGATTGCATTATATTACTTATCCGCAGCGTGGTACAAAAAACATCAAAATTAATATCCAATCTGCTTAATTAGCACAACTATTTCATTTAAATGTCCCTATATTTCCGAATTTTATTTAATTTCAAAATAAACACGAGAATCTTAATTTTTAATATTTATCTATGTAATAAAAAACACTAATTATTGAATGCCACCAGAACTTCTGGTGAGCTATCAATTGAAAAGGGCCCCACATTATGCATTTTAATTGTGCCGGCGTTCCTCGACCATATCAAGATATTCTTGAAGAGTCAAGGATCCCGCGACTATATAAAGTTGATTGTCCTTCGCCGCTGCCCTGAGCCAGCAACAACAACGACAACAACAGCTCGTGCGATTTACAGTTGCATTGGCAGTTTGAAAGCCCAGTGCCACCCGAACTGTAAACACGTGCCGCTCCGAGCGGCCAAGGCTCCGCGGTTTGAGAGCCACATTTGAGATTCTAACGCGCCTATCTCAATAGCCCCCAAATGCTCACACCATTACACACGCGCATTTAGCCTTAGTTGAGGTCTCGCCATGCAATGCAATGCACCTCGAAACGCACGCACACTTATGTGCGTGTATGTGTTGGTGTGTGTGTGTGTGAGCACACTGGCGTAATGGAAACAACTCCCGCGCTTTTTCGCGCCCGCAAGAGAGTGAGAAAGAGAGAGAGAGTGAAAGAGAGATGCTAAATTTAGTTCAATGAATTCGAATGTTTCCCTGCTCTCGCTCTCTCGCGCTTTGTTTTTGTTTTGTTGTTATTGTTGGGGCACAGTGCATTGACTACCGCAGAGAGCAAGGCACGTTACTCCACTCGGCACCACTCGGCACCACCCACCACCCCCTGTGGCCACTCCGCACTCGGTGATGATGATAATGACGTTGCCAGCGGCTGAGTTTCTGCAACTGCAACAACGACACGATGATGATGATGATGACGATGGTTATCGAAGGTCTTTCACCCGAACTCGGTCATTGGCGTACATTTGTGTGCTGCTGCTGCTTCAGCTGCTGCTGCCTTTGCTGCCTCTGCTGCCTCTGCTGCTGCGGCTGCGACGTCGCTGCCACCGATGATGTTGCTGTTGTATCTGCTGCTGGGCTTCTGCTTCTGCTTGTGCTGCCGCCGCCGCCGCTGCAACTGCAGCTCTGTCTTACTGCCGCCGCTCGCAAATCCAGAGCTTTTCAAAGTGTACATGTCGCAATTTCTTAAGAAAGTTCAATTACCCCAAACAATCAGATTTACTGTCTGTTTTTTTTGATGCATATACTCGCTGCCCGCACAGTGGGTGCTGTGCCGAATGTTGTGCTCCCTTAAGTGCTCTTAAGCAATTTGTTAGGTACATGCACGTACTAATATCAATTCATAAATTAAAAAGAAGATTATTCTTTGGTAAATAGAAATTCGTAATTAATTGCAAAGCCATGTCTAAAAACGCATAAAAACATTTCTAGCAATGGGGAATTGGCATTTAATCACATTAACCAAAAACTGTAATACTCATATGTTTTTCCATATTCATGTTGTTTTCCCATAAGTCTAAATTTTAATATTTTTATTAAAGTTTAAATTATTTTCTAAACCTTCATTAAGTTATAACGCACTATCTCAGTTATCTTGTTCAATTTTAACGGGTCAAGCCCACTGTGCAGTCGCTTGGTTCATTCGCTTCTTTCGCTGCAGTTTCGTTGCTGCAGCCGCTGCAGCTCCTCTGCCTCTGCTGCCGCCGCCTCTGTCGCAGTCGCAGTCGGCGTCGCTGGGTTGCAGTTTTCTAATGTTGCCTGGCATGTTGGGAATGGGCATGGTTGGCTTTTCAGCTTTCCAGCGCGAGGAGGAAGCGGAAGCGGGGAGGAAGCTGTTGTGTGTTGTTGGCTGGTTTTATGGTGCATCTTCAAATGTTTGGCTTGCACTCTCGCCCCGTCTCGCTCGCTCCTATAGCCGTCCCTTTCGCGTTTATTTGCGTCGCTGCATTCAATTTCAATGAGAAATGTTTTCTTCTCGTTTTCGTTTCTGTTATTTTTTTTTCTTGTCTTTTTTTATTCTTCTGCATTCGGATTCGCTTTTGTTTTTTTGGTCATGCAAAGATATATACAAAAACGTTTTCCTCTCTTTTTTTTCGCCTGCGAAATGCAGATCAGAATCGGATGCACTTTCCCTTTGGAAAGGATTTTCAGAGGGTATTATTTAAACACAATAATAACTCTCTAAATAGAAATGTTAATGAATATATACAAAACTTATCTATCTAATCCGTTTCCAATGATTTAAGTGTTTTACTAAATTGAATTCTTAGATGATTTGGTAAAGTTATGCAGTCTCTTGAGAGGGCCAATTATAATCAATCTGAAATAAATGCATTCATTTTGGTTTGATATATATATTACAATTTTTAAATGTAGTCATTTGCCGCTTCATTTAAACCTACTCACCACTTTCAATCGCTGGTTTAACCCATTCAAATTCATACTTTCATCTCCGTTTTAAAATGAATCTGCTTCCCAAAAATTTCGATATGTCTTTCCATTGAACTTTGGCCTTCGATGGTCGAACCTTTTTGGACATTTCGAATTGGCAAGCAAATTCGCCGCCTTCATCTCTCGAGGTAATCCATAATTCCCAAAAGAAAGACATTACTGCATTCGATCTGTGGCCACCCCAACCTCCTCCTCATCATTCCCAGCCTCCTCCTCCTATCGGCAGTTGCAACTTTCAAACGAGTTTAGTACTTGCACCCAGCAACGGCGATGGCCATTGCGATGCCTTTTGGCCGGGTCCAAAGGCATGGCATCTCGGCCAGCAGGCTGGGCATCCTCGCTCGGGCCAAGGAATTTGACCGACACATTTACGCTGATGGTTTGGCTTCTTTTTCGGTTTGGTTGCTGCGATTTGGTTTATTCGGGCTTATCTTCTCCGCGGGCAGCGCAATGCATTTTTCCATGTTGTGCATTTTTTCGCCGTTTTCTTAAAATAATTTTTCATGTTTTTCGTATTTTGGTCTTTTTTCGGCAACGGCGACGAAATATTTTCAATGTCTCAGCGGCCAACTTTCGATGGCTTTGTGCGCGTATCTTATTTTTATTTATTTCGTTTTTCGCTATCAGTGACAAAACTTGCTTCGACTGCATTCGCTGCACCTCTGCCGCAGCGCAGTCGGCGTCGCTGCTTGCGCCGGCAGTTTGTGCAGCGGCGAAATGCAAGTGGAGCTGCATTTCTTAATTTTATTTCACTCGCTTCACAAATCGATCAAAATCGAATATGGATCATTCTTTTGCTTATGAATTTTTTTCTTGTTTTATAAATAAATATTCCATAATAAATTGTTGATAGTTCGGATATAGTAAATATTCCTATTTATTTATATAAATAAGTACTTAAACTATTGCTGTCACCTTTTAATTTTCATAAAATTATTGTGCCTCAAAATGTCAGAGCAAATTAAGCGCAAATTGATTTGAATTAGGAAATAGCTGAGTCAGAAGCCATTCCAACGTGGAATTTGGCTGGGTGTTTTTAAATCAAAAGTGAAATTCCCCATAAAAGTTACTCAATAAAACGAAATAATTCGCGATGCGCTGCATTTCTTGTGGCAGTTTCACTGCTGCTCTTGATTTTTGCGTTATATTTTCGGTTTTTTTTTGTTTTTTGGGTGCATTAAACGGCAAATTGTTTCGTGGGATCAACACAAAGTGCGTTGATCTCTCGGCTGAAAAAGTGAATGAATGCAAACGGTGACGTCGCGCCGCGACGCGACTGCGCTGCTGGCGTGGGCGTCGCTGCCTGGTTACGTTTGGCGGCGTGAAAATAGCTCGAATGTGACTAACAATTAATAAATTATTAATTGCTTTGAATCATGAGTTTTTGCGTGGGGGAAAGGGGCGGGGGTAGGGGCCTGCCATACTTTTTACTTTTTGGAGCAACTCCCTATTGCCATCTCACTCGCTCTCGCACTCTTTCACTCACTCACTCACTCTCTCACTCACTCATTTCACTCCACTCGACGCGAAAGCAAAAGCAAAACAAAATTCATCGGCCTGCGTTCGCGTATTGCCCACTCACTCCCCCCTCCCCCCATGCACTGGAAACTTTGATGGGTATCATTCCCACCCATTCCCCCAAATCATTGAACTCCAAAACAAATCATTAAAAGCTGAAAACATCGCCAAAATATCTACTATCTCAAATACAAATACAAAGTTAATGAAAATTTGTCAGCATTACTAACACAAATTTAGTTAGATAATAAATCAAATCTTTTGTTTTGTTTTCTATCATTTCATATAAGAAATTTAATTTCTCTCCTTTTGTTTTCTACCATTTCATTTACTAGCTATGCAGTTTGAAAACGCGAATTCTTAAGCACTTTTAAAACCAACAATTGACTTACAGCTTGGATATCTTTAGTTTACCTTGAAACTTCGATCACTTAACATTAGGATTACGACGGGCACTTTCTTAAATTTGTTTCTCTGCATCTGCCGCCCTCTCGCTCGCTCCCACGCCCCATCTCGCTCGCACACACGCTCCATCCCGCTCTGGTCGTGTGAACTCTGCTTTTGACCGACGAGGCAATGTTGTTCGTTGACCTTTCCCAAGTGTTGTTGCCATGAAAGGAGTGTAAGTGAGTTGTGGGCGCTGCTGCCGCTGCCTCTGCCGGCGTCGCTGCTCTCTGCCCGCTGCAGTTTACGCAGCAGCGCCTAGTTGTTGTTGTTGTTGATGTGGTTGTTGCTGCGGCCCCGCTTTTGTTTCATATTTCGGCAAAAGTTTCCTTGGTCATTAAACTCTTTAATGCAACGACCTTCCAGTGCGAGAGCGATCGAATCGACAACGAGGCGAATTTCAATTGAAGTCTGAAGCCTGAAAAGCTTTTTTGGGTTTTTGTTTTGCTCCTCCACATTTTCGCTTAATTTCTTGTTTATTTCTTTTTATTTTTGTCTTTTCTTCAGCTTGTTGCCTTTTGCGTGAAGGAGTTTATTGTTATTGACAGAAGTGTAGTACTAGTGGCGCTTTTGGCCAGGTTAGTGCCTTGAATCTGAGCAATGAACCTGCCGGCCGAGAGTGAAGGTTCCTCGTCGTTTTTGGGGCTTTTGAACGCTTTACTGAGGTCAGGGATGGGCTTAAAGCCCGAAGGACTTACTGTGCCATGTAAATGCACTGGAAAATTTGTGGCCACTGGCTGAATTTTGGGGAATCAAGATTTTTAAACGCGCATTGCTGATATGAGTATCTGTTTTTAGGGAATGTAAATTAGGTTATTTACAAATGTTTTCAGCCAATTGTGAATGCCTAGCACGTAAATGTTACTGGGAAATTCTGAAGTTCTTATTTATTTCTACACCTTTGCTTATAAAAATTCAGTTTATATTTATCAAACTTTGATCATATTAATATTACTCAAAGTAAATAAAATATTCAAACTGTGTATAATTCACATTGTTTACCTAAAATTAAGAAATATTTTTAAAGTTATTTTCGCAATTCTAAATACAACTATCATACACTTACATATGTATGATAGTTGTATTTATGTAATTAATGTGAATTAAATATTTTCAACAATCTCGAAATTTCTGAAATAAGATTTGTCTGAAAAAAACACTCTTAAAAACCCTTTCAATAAAATACAACCTCTATCAATCAAATGAAGTTAATTTTCACTTTTTATGAGTATCTCGATTTTCGTGTTTGCCCGCCAGTTTGCAGTTCCCTGCCCTTTGCAGCCAGAAATTACCTCACAAATTGCAATATGTTTCTTGTGAGTAATTTCGGACAATGAAAAGTAAAATTGCGGCTGGAGTAGAGGCAAAAACAACAACAAACACAACAACAACAGCAGCAATAACATAAACAAGCAAACTCTTTTGCGGTATTTGCACTTTTGCGTTAAACAATTTGAATGAATTAAGAGCGAGCGACGCGAAAAAGAGTGTTCAAACTTAAGAGCGAAAGCTCGCTCGCAGAGAAAATGCAACTGCAACTGATCTCACAGATTTGCAGCGTGTCCGTGTGTGTGTGTGTGTGAGTGCTTTACTGTAAATAAGTTGTTGTTGCCGCTTTTTGCATTGCATTTTGCCGGGCGCGCTTTATTTTTTCGCCTAATGCTCGTCAGTGTCCGTGTGTGTGTGCGAGAGGGAGAGCGAAAGAGAGGGAGTGTATTTGATCTTGCAGTTGTGTGCGTGCAACAGCGACTAACTTGTTTTTGTTGCCATCGCATTCGACTTTTTCAATGAGTCAATCCTTGAAATGTTGACTTCCTGATACGCATATGACTATTGAACAAGTTTGCTTTGTTAGATTTTTTTGAAGGTTGCGTATTTTATTCACAAACACACGCGCACACACACACATGCACTTCGGTGGGGCACGTTGAAATAGACATAGACACATATGTAGACATAACGACACACATTAATTTTCGTAG
This sequence comes from Drosophila santomea, assembly GCF_016746245.2. Taxonomy (NCBI): domain Eukaryota; kingdom Metazoa; phylum Arthropoda; class Insecta; order Diptera; family Drosophilidae; genus Drosophila; species Drosophila santomea. The sequence continues at coordinate 16,631,430 of NC_053018.2, forward strand.
TAAGATATGCCCCCACTTGCTTTTGTTTCTTATTTTGGCTTCGGCTCTTGCGTTGCATTGCATTGCAGTGCTTGACTTTCCGTTCTTCCACTTTATTATTTCAATGCACTTTCTGGGGCGCAGAATAAATATAATATTTGGCACAGGCACAGAAAGCTATTGACTAATATTAACAGCCTAATTGCTTCAATTAAGTCATTGGAATATGTCATGAATATCGGGCAATTTGAACACTTGTTATAAAATAAAATAGTTAATTTTTTATATTTATTGCCTAATTGGCTAAGGTACTAGAAAAGTTGGTTTTGGTAATAAAAATAAAATATAAGAACTTAACTAGAAAAAAATAAATATTATGATATAATGTTATTAGTAGAATTGTCTGTTTACTACTTCTTATATTCCTATATTATTTCTAATGAAGTAAAGTTTCTTTATATAAAAATAACGATGTTTGAATTTAATATATATTATTTGTGTATATATTGCATTAAATGCACTTTTCCTTTGTCTTGATAGTGTTATGCCTGTTCTACAGGAACGCAATAGTTTTCGAAACGAAAACAGTGTGCATTTTCCACTGCACTTGCAGTTCTGTAGTTCTTGAGTTCTTGAGTTCTGTAGAGGCCAGCATAGAACAATGGGATCAGTGAGTGGGACAAATGTGGTAGACGACAGCTCTCGGGGACCTGACTCAACTTTTCTTCGCTGGCGCAGTCGCCATCTCCATCTCCATCCCCATCTCCATCCCCATTATCCATTATACATTATCCATTATGCATAATGGCGGTGTCTCGTGTGTCTGCTATTTCTTGATCGCACTTTTTATGGCGGTGGCAGAATAATTTTTCCATTTAACATTTTTCTGCTGCTGCTGCTGTCTGCGCTTATTTTGTTAATTTAATTAGAATTCATTTTCTGTTGTTGGCTCTTGGCTGGTTAAATTTTTGTTTCTTCTTTTCTCGTTTGCTAGCCGTCAAGAATTCGGGTATAGTTTGTATGGTAGTGACCCAAGGTCTTTAGTTTCCCATGGCTAGCCTTAAGCTTCGTGTTCTGGTGTAACAATGGAGCCATCAGCAGCAGCAGTTAACTGAAATATAACGCATACGCAGCGTGCGCCAGATGCGAATGAGTTTTCGTTCGTAACGATAATGATGATAATAATTTGGTAATTGCTCTTGAGGGCAATGCGGTCCAAGAGCCAATGTGCAATCAGTTAACACAGCTTTACGAATTAGCTGTCTCAGTGGGCCAACAGGGCGTATGCGTAATGTGGCTTTAAGGTGTGATTCTAAGGGTTTTCACGTGACTTTGCTGCTTGGAAATTTCCTTTGGCTTCATTACCAAATGAATCAAAGGTCGAGCTGCTAGTTTAATTGCTTTTCCGAGTCATCAGTCACTAAAACATATTTCTCAGCCGCTTTTGTTGGTCTTATTTCTAAGTTGCCCTGACCGATTTGGCAGATTTAGTTCCCCTCTTTTAGCAGGAGCAGTGTTTCGTCCAATGCCAATTAGTCACACATAATGAGGTGCATTAACCAATGGAGTTTCTCCTCTTTCCACCTACGTGGACCGTTCGTCTATGCCGAATTCAAACCTAACCGTACATAGATACATCGCTGCGGGGGGAAGGCGACTTGATTACTACAACATTCGTTACGCCCTTGGGCAAAGGGGGTGCTACCTGTAAACGCAACAACAAGCAGCACCCTACACCCAACAGCCAGTCGGCCATTCGTGCGGCATTAGCGACTGTCTACAGACTCAAGTCTACCGTCTTTAGTCTACCGTCTATAGTCTACCGTCTACAGTCTACAGTCTAGACCCCCAAAGCGACGACCTTAAACTTGAATCGGAATAGCAGCAGCAAGAAGGTCACCAGAAAAATACAAAAAAACAATAGCTTTTTGTGGTTACAACAGAAAAGCACAAAACTAAGGTTAAAACTTGCCCACTTGCTAAATTGTTTCTGAAGCTATGACTAATGTAATGACTTAAATTAGTCCATTGATCAGGGAAAGAGTAGAGAAAATCCCAATAAATTCATAAATTAATAAAACATCTTAAAAAAAATAGCTTTAGCTAAAACTAAAAGGAATAATAAAACATATTTATCTGTCAATTGTGGAAGATTTTATGTAAAATTATGTACAGGTCCTAAAAAGTTATGGCTTTGCAAATGTAACTACAAGCTGTACTCGTATAATGCGACCTTGAGACTGTTACTAAATAAACTAATTAAGCACGAAGCTAACGAAGTTAATGTTTTTACAATTTCCAGCTCGTCGCCAAAGCATAGAAAAACGTTAGCTTTTTTTTTCTGCCAAATCGGAAGTGTCTCCAGCTAGTTGGCAAAAGGCAAAAACGAAAAAAATACGTAAAAACGCAAAAAGAAATACGACAAATGTGTCTAAGTTTTGCGATACTGTTTTTTTGTTGTTGTTCAGCTATCCACAAGCGAGAACAACAAAAAAGGCGCTGGCAAAAACAGCGATCTTGAGCGGAGTGTTAATAATATTTTGTTCAATGAAAAGCTGTGTGGTTGTTGTTGCTGTTGTTTATAGTTTTGTTGTGGCTTTTTAAGCACGACTCGCTCATGTTCTTCACGCACACACACAAACACGCCAGTCGACACGCATTGAGAGCTGCATACAAATTATACGGCCAGAAGCTTTTGTTTTCATATTATTTTATTCGTAGCCATGACAGTGTGAGAAGGTCACCACTCACACACACACACACTTGCCTATAGGAACTGAACGCACACCACAGCAATAGCAATGCAAACAGCACACACATATTCACGCAGTAAATAGAAATGCCACCTGTCTCTGTCACTCCGCGCAGCTGTCTCTGTCCCGCACTCTCTGCAACTAACGCATTTTGCATAGCTCTACTATAGCTGTAGTCTGCTGTATATCGCGAAAGCTCCTCCATAATTTGCAGGCCCAGAGCTTTCATGTTTTTTTCAAGTGCCATTCGAATTCTATGCAGAAATGCGCGTTCGCAGGTGGGGTGTTCCAGAAATCGTACATTTATAATGACTATCTACTAAAATTATATTACGTTTTAAAAATTATAAAAAAATACAATAGAGTAACATAAAGCGCGCTGTAAATAGTAAAATTTATGATCTCTGGCAAAAAATAGTTATTGGGAACACCCGCAGCAGATTATCTTGGCCTCTGCCTTCGCGACAGTCGTCAACCGGTTTGTCAATGTCTCGCGCGTTTCTTAAACAATTTAAACTTATGCAGCGAATTTGTGTTTATTTCATATTTATTGATTGGCTTCTTCTTCCACACACCGTGTGGTTTCTTCTTCGATTCTACTTGCAGAGGCCGCACAGCAAGCCGACATAGGGCGACATTGGGAACTTCGGAAATTGGGAGCCACTTCCACGTGTGGAGTCCACTTGTCTTCGGGGCACCGCCCACCAACGCCCACCGACGCCTCCCCACGGCCGCCCCCAAATGCCCCAGCGCACCTTCAAACACCATAAATGCGTGCCAAAAGCAGCAAACTGGGAACTAATGCAAATTTGGTCAATGCCATCGATATCGATGCTAATGGCAATAAAACTCTATACATCTATCGCATTCGCTGTAAGATAAAATCAAAATCGCCCAGATAAAGTCGGCCAACTGTGAGACTGCTTCCCCGAACTCCTCCATTTACCTGTGACAAGTGCGGCGGCCAATTAATAATTGATTAAACTGAATATAAAATGCGCCCGAGTGCGCGGCCAATAAAATATAACAACAACAACATCGAGTGGCACGTCGGTCAACGTGCAACAAGTGAAGCAGCGCAGAACTGCAGAGTAACACTCTTTGATAACTTTACACTGCCTTACGGTTAATATTAATCAATAATAATTAATATTACTAGCTTACAAATTACGCGTAGTTCAATATACAAACTATACGACAAACAATCAAAATTTATATATTTACACCAACGAAACCATTTACAAGAAACCTTTACAAAGTGAAAAGCAAACCACATTCAGCAAAGTCGAGGATCCTCAGCGAGCAGCGACAAGGAAAAGCGAAAGGTGAGAATGAAAAGTTATAAATATTATAAAATTATACATATATTTATAAAGGGTTTCATACAATAACATGACTTGTAAATAACATCTATTGAAAGGCGGTTGGAATTATTTTACATCTTTTTTTTATTTTTGATTTTTGTAATATTCCACTTAACTCACTTTATGACACATTCAAATTTAGATTAAAGGGTCATGGTCTTGCTTATCCCACTTCAGAGCCATTACTAAAGTAGTTATAGTGACTACTGTTGATAAGATATTTTTTATAAAGCATCAGCCCAAATTAAATTAGAAATTAATAAACGCGGCGGCGAGTTATAAGGTAACTTTATCGCTTACCCAAAATCCAAACTCAGCGGCTTTTAAAGTAACAAAAAATTCCTTTTCCTGGGACTTTTGATATTCTGCATCCCAAATTATTCCTGCAACAAGCGTTACATCTAAAAGAAAACATATTATATTTACACATATTTAAAGATCTGAAAATATATATAGTATTAATTACTTTCTAATTCCATTTTTAATCGGGCAACACACTAGGATATTTAGATATTAATTACTAGGAGGTATTTGTAGTATAAACTATAAGCTTCGAAACCAAAATTCCAGTATGGATTGTCGATGCATTGCCTTTGCGGCCGCCTTAAGGTCACCACTCGCAGGGAGAACTGGAAAGCTTTCAACTTTCGCGAAAGAACCCCGTTGTGGAGAGCACTCGAATGGGAATGGGGAGCAAAGGGGAGCACTGTGGATTACTGGGGAGCAGTGGGTACCGCTCACTGCTCACTGCTCACAGCTCACAGCTTACTAGGCGCTGATCAGTCGGCGATCGGCGCACCCAAATGGGGAATTCTCATTGCCAGCTGGTGGAGACCGGGGAGACTAGAGACCAGAGACCAGGAAGTGAATGCGGGCTGCACAGTGTAGATTCTCGGCTAAGTACACATGCCAGCCACTTTTCTATGCAATCTGAGCAGCCGATTGCCGCGCTAATCAGAGATTGCGTATACGCACTGTGGCACTGTGATTACTCGCCAGGCTAAAGAGGCAAGGAGGCAAAGGGGCAAGGAGGCACAGTGGCATATGGAGAAGCAGGCGGTGAAGCCGCCCAACCGATATTTTGCATAAATGTTGAGCAGCTCGGACCAAATGTCTAATTATGATGGAGCCCGCGGCGAACGGCGAACAGTAAACGGCCAATGAAAAAATGGTAAAATGGTAAATGGTAAATGGTAAACTTGGCGCCAGCTGAAGTTGCAGTTGCAGCTGAAACGGAGGCCGAGAGGCTGGAGGTTTTCCATTGGCTTTTCCTTTCGCGCTTCTCGCCCAGCTCTTTCGAGTTTTCTTTCGCTTTTTCTTTGCGCCCGAACTTGCAGTTTGGCTGGAAAGTGAAATACTTGCAGTTGCTGCCGCCTGCGAGTCGCTCGTATTGAATAATGAAAAACGAGTTTTCCGCCGCGCATGCGCATCATAATGGCAACAGCCAACAGCAACAACAACAACAGCTAAGTTGTGGAAAACCCGAAGAGGGCGAAAGAAAAGCGGCGATAGGCAGAGGAAAAGAGAGAAGGAGCGAAGGAGAGAAAGAGAAAGAGAGAAATGATGATGACGCGGGTGCCAGGCGGCGCAATGTTGTAATGTCTGTGCTGCAAGTTGCTTGTGTTGCACTGCGGCAATTGATGTTGCAGCCGTTTCTATTGCTTTTACTGCTGCAGCTGCATGTTGCATGTTGCATGTGTGTGCTGCTCGTGTGCCTCACACAAGGTTGCTATTGTTGTTGTTCTTGCGACTTCTAATGCTAATATCTACATGATGTGTTGATTCTTCAAAGATGTTTCTGTTCTGACCATTATCTATTGCTTGTTTTCGTTTGCTTTTATAACCTATATAATGTCATGTAGCCGAATTAATTAGATTTTTTCTAACATCCTCGTTTTTATTTCTGTTGAATTTTTGCTGCTCTAAAAATTTTGTAATTTTTAAAGCTCCTGCTGCTTTAAGTTTGGCTTAACAGCTGAAGCTAGATTAAATTTCAATAATGTTTCGGTTACGATTAAGATTTCTTTATTTAAGTCTATGTAAATAATAACATTATTCTTCTTTTTCATATTGATACATACATATATATACATATAAATTGATATTTACTTAACAGCTGAGATAACACCGAAGATTGGTTTTTGTTATTGATAATAGTGGATACCTTATCTGCTCCCAGTTTTACGTTTTACCTAGTCGTCATTTAAGTTGTAACTTTCATGAAATTGATGTAATAACAACTTTTAAGTTATATCATTTTATTTATGTATTTGTATTTATATATTTTGAATGTAATTTTGAATGATCAATTAAAAATCAAATAATGATTATTTTTGTTGCTATAAACTTTTATGTTAATATACTTTATAGTGATATCTGTTGTAGCCTAAAATTTCGATTTCAGTTTTCTATACAAGTTTAATTATATTTATTTATCTAAATCAAGTGGCTTTACGAAAGGTCTTTAAAGTTATAAACTAATGCTTGTCTGAAGTTATTAAAATAGGGCTGCAAGTCGATTGTTACTTTTGAATATCTAGCAGATGTTGTTTTTCTCCAGTCTCCTATTTTATAATATTATTTTTTTTTCAGCTAACGCTGGCACCTAAAGCTGCAAATGTTGTTGTAGTTGTTGTTGTTGTTATTGTTGTTGTAGTGGTTGTTGTTGCTGGCGAGTGCTTTCAAGTTTGCTGCAGTTTTGTTTTTCCTATGCGCATTTTTCTCTTCGTATTCCGCCTCGTTTGCTTCGTAGTTCAATGTTAACGAACTTTTTGCGCCGTGAATGCAGATTGTTGTTGCAGTTGCAGTTGCAGTGGCTGTTGTTGTTGTTGTTGCTATTGCTGTTGCTATTGGTGTTGCTGTTGTTTTTGGACTTTCACTTGTAATGAATTTGGCGAGTGCAAAACTTGTTGTTGCCGCTCCATGTTGTTGTTGTTGTTTTGTAGTTGTTGTTGTTTGTTGGCGTTGCAGTTCAGTAACATGTTATGTAAAAAGCGTTTTTCCAGCTCTGCTTCTATTTTCGTTTTTCTCCTTATTTTCTCGCTTATTTCCACACTTTTTTTGTTGTGCGATTATTTGTATGCACTTTTATTTGTATGCAGTTTTCAGTTTTAGCTTGCCACAAAATTTGTGCTGCTGCACGTCTCTTCCCCGCCGCGCCGATGCAACTTGCCCCCATCGCCGAGTTTTCTTTCCGCTCTTGCTTTTATGTTGTAATTCGCAATTTCTAATGTTATTGAACTTTAAAGACATCACACAATCGCAAAGCCAAAACCGAAACCGAAAAAAAACTTAAGGCGCGCGGCGAAAAACTTTGATTCAGAGGAAAATTAGTTATAACCGGAAGCCACAAGGCAAAAATTGAAACAATGCAACGAGACTACTTTCTATATTTTCATCCTCTTCTCTCCTGCCGATCGCATCGCATCGCATCGAATTGGCTTTGTATACATAAATGTAAATATTTTAATGGATGCCCAATGATGCGGCATTGTTGCAATGCAGATGCAAATTCAGATGGGCCGGAATTTCCCGAGGAAAGCACGTTGCCAGTGCAATTAAGGCGCCTTGATTTCAGATAAGCTGCTGCGAAACTGAAAGAAAGGGTGTTGTGCACTTGGAAAATGTGTGATGTTATGTTAGAAATCATTTTCTGAGCTCTTTATAATAATATATTAATAATTGAATAATAAATTTATAAAAGAATGGGGAAATAAGAATGAAAGGCTCTTAGACTTCAGCTCTTTAAATTATGTTGTTATTTACCATTTATAAGCTTAATTATATGCATTAGCCTTAAAACTTAGCTTATTGATTAATGGAAGTATTAATAGTAATACTCTGAAATGGTATACATAATTGCTTTAAATACATATTCATTCATAGTCGAAATAAATTATGTCATTTATGTCTTTACTCATTGAACCTTCTTTTTCCATTTCAGACTCCAAAACCAAGCCAAAATAAAATGAAAACTAAAAATATATCTATATATATACAAGAGGACTTTGAAATCTTTACTTAGTGCGTCGAAGAACTAACAATTTTACACATCCACAAGGAACCTTTTGTCTTCACCTTTCGAGCGATCCAATAACCAGAAGCAAAAAGACTAAAGCGAAAATCTGAAAGAACCAAACCAAAACCGTCTGAAATAAAGTGCCTAAATCAACATTTTCACACAAATCTTGTGAGAAAATTGTAAAGCGAACGGACATCCAAATTTGATACCAAGTGTGATAGGTATACAAATCGATTGAAAGTTCGAGACAGACAGACAGTGTTCAAAGAGAGCAGTAAGAGCCACGACTAGTGGACGACTAGATACCCTTTCCTGGTTTGAGACGCGAGGAGTACCCTGGACCTGGGTGGCATCAAGATTGAGCAGAACTTTCGCGACTGGCAGGGGTACTCAGGAAACGGCTACACGCTGGCAGTTAACAGTATTTGCAGTGCAGGCTTTGCCCTATCAGCGATGCCCTTTATCGACGATGCACTGCTCTGGTGTCCAGATAACGATGGTCGTCTTGTTGGAGGTCTAGACTTGGGCACATGCATAGCCGTAAGTACACCTGCTGCCTGCAGAGTCCTTGCAAACTTTGTAGGGTTTATAGTGACTTGTAGCTCCATAGATAGAAAGATGGCTTATGAATTTAGTTGGAGATATTTTAACAAAGTTAGAGGAATGAGTTAGAAAGATTTCTTTTGAATTAAATCGAGATTTTTTAACAGAGATAGACGATAGATAGGATATATTTTAACAAATTAGATAGAAAAGTTAGATAGATTTCTTATGCATTTAATTGCAGATATTTCAACACCTTTGAAACTCAAATACTCACAACGATCTTCAATTAGAATACCAAATATACTTCCCAAATGCTTAGCTTTAAAAACAGCAAAAGGTTTAAATACAAGAAGAGTATCCAGGATTGGAATGATGGTGGTTTTTTGAAAGCATTGTTGCATACTTTTAGAGTAAACAATTTTACTCTTCACTTTCGCTTCTACAATTTATTATATTCAATTGAAATTAAGGTGTTCTTGTTGGAAATTTCCCTGATACAACGATTTTTTACATCTGCTTTACCTTCTATAACTAATTATATAGAAAACACATATTTCTACTACTAGCTTTGAGCCATTAGAGCAGGGTTTAAAATTTGCAATTTAGTTAAGCTTTTCTGCCAGTTATAGTAATTTGCAAATACCTATTTCCCAGGACGATTCTACGGCGAACGGAACGGAGAACCTGAACCCCTCGATCCAATCGGCTGGCAACCCAAGCAACCCGCAGCAGAGCGTCGGAGTCGGCGAGGTGCTGGGATCCGTGGAGTCCGCCGGAAGCGAACTGAATGGAGCGGCGGCCCGCAACGTGAACGTGGTGGTGGAACCGCTCTGCGGCGGCGACTCCTCCGACGAGCTCTTCCGCAGCTTCTCCGAGAGCAACTTCGAGATCGAGAGCCTGCTGTCTGATTTGGCCACCGTCGAGGTGAAAGTCGAAAATGTACATCCGCCAAGAACAGAGAAGTTTACGCCTATTAAGTCATAATGCCATATATACATTCCACATATCCATATTGCTGCATATTTAGATTTACATATTCCATATGGATTTTTCATCATTGTTTTGTTTTTCCTCCCCGTTCTCCGCTCATCTCTCCCCCCGCGTCCGCTCCTCCCGCTGCAATCAACTGCTTCCCAGGAGGAGAACAACAACAATGTCATCACCGATGATGACTTCGCCAGCGTCGCCGCCGCCGTGGTGGCCAACGATGATCTGCTAGCCAAAGAGAACGCCCAGCTGAGTGCCCAGGGCCTGGTCGATTCGGTGGCCGCCAGTCTGGCCGATTCCGGCGATGCCGCTGCTCAGCAGGCGCTCCTGACCTTCGGCTCCTCCAGCTCGGCCGCCTCGGCCATCGCAGCCGCAGCCGCTGCTCTCTGTGGCGATTTGATCAACAACAACAACAGCAGCAGTGGTAATCATGGCGGCGGTGGCGGCGGAGGAGGAGCTGGTTCCGGCGGCGGAGTAGCCGGCGATTGTGCCACCAAGCTGGAGTACGCCCTCATGGGCGGACAGCCGCTGGCGGAGGAGCCGCGCTTCGTGACCAGCGCCGCTGCCAATCCGCTGCTCGTCGAGAAGCTCATGTCCAAGTGCCTGAACATCGAGAAGCGCATGGAAAAGCTCAGCGGTAAGTCGAGAACTTTATTACTATTTTGCACTCTGAAAAACTGAAACTTAAGGGGCTCATTGAAAGAGTATTTTCGGGAAGTTATGGGATAAATATTAATATTATATATTTTAATATAATAGTAAAACTGTTCCAGAGGGCTCTTTTGTTATTCAAATAGTTCATTTAATATTTTAATTGCCTCAGATACTTAGATTACTTGTATAAAGTATAAGCCAGATCCATCTTTCAAATTTGGCGCTATTGCAAAAGCTGCCACTCTTTTTGAACTTTCGTAGAGAAGCCACTACGTAAATCTACGTTATTTTTACATGAGCATTTTACAACTTAATGTGAAACTGGTGGCGCCATCTACAGTTAGTACGCTGTAGATACTTAATAATTGTGTATTTCTACATGTAACTTACATGAATTTTACAAGAATCTAGATAAAGAAGCTAAGCGTTAGCACAACAGTTTTGGAGGCATTGAATACTTGCTATCAGTTTTAAGGCTCCGGCTGATTGTGTGCCCGCTAAAAAGCTTTTAAAGCTCTTGTCTGCAAGGTATTCAAAATCAGTTTCTAAAAAATTCCACTGTTTTGAATTTAAAAGGAAAGAAAAGTTCTGGATTTCATATTATTAACAATGAATTAGTTTATATATGAGGTACTGGTAAAACTGAGATTTAAACTAGGAATTGAAGCATATTTCAATAATGCAGAGAACTCAATCATTTAAATCCAAGACTAAAACGTGGAATTAATATTTGAAAATTGTAATTATGAAAATATGCACAAATTTCAACTAATTGAATTCCCCATCTGGCCGAGAGGTGTAATTGGTATTAAACTCGTCCCTCCGAAGAGCGAAACTGTCAGCGAAACAACTGCCCGAAATAAATAAAGAGGCCAGTAACTTGTTTATTAAATCCCGACAGGATGTCCTCTTCGCCAGGCGCCGCCCATCGCCAAACGGCCACCCACCCAAAACAGTCAACCACCTAACGACTGAGCCACCAAACCACCGAGCCACCAAGCCACCGAGCCACTCAACCACTCAAAGTCGCAGACTGAAATATAAATGTCGACGCTCGGGTTGTTGTCTCGTCGTTGTCGACGTCGTCGCAGCGCCTAAAAAAATGAGTGTGTTGTAGGTGTAGGGAGTGTGCCGCCCGCTGAGTGGTAGGGATTTCAGGCAGGGAATGGGTTTTCCAGGAGGCAGACAAATAACCGTCTATTGACACGAACGGCAGACGGAGCCCCCGGTACTGGGAAGCGTCTGAATGCCACTCCCCACCACACCCATCTACACCACACACCACACACCACCCACAGTCCTTGGGCGCCTTGGGTGCCCCCTCCTGCGGGCACCTACTTCCTTTTCTTGGCAAAAAAGGGAAAACAGAGTGGAGAACGAACGAAAAAGAGAAAATATAAAATATAAAACCCAGACAGGACTCAGCGAGGAGTCGAGGCGGCCTGCTCCTTTTCGCTGCTCGTTTTTGTTTTCAAAAGTTTCCGAATGCGAATGCGGCGAAGCCAAGTCAGACGGGCGGGTCAATAAATTTTGCGTGTGGAAATGGTGCGCTCAAGGTCAAAAGGATATTCGCCTTGCTGCGTCTGTGTGCGTCTGTGTATGTGTGTGTGTGTGTGTGTAGGAAATGTTCGCCGTATATGTGTGCATATATCTAGGCTCCGTCTGCCTAACTGTGCGCTTGTGTTTGTGTTTCGGGCCGCAGACAAAATGACTGCTCACACTCCTTTCCTTTCAGTTTGTCGGCCATTTTGCTGTGCGTGATAAAGTGTGTGTGTGCGAGTGTGCCTCTATGTGTGTGTGGCAGTAGGTGTGTGTGCGTGCGGCAGACAAAGAGCCGACTGCGTGGGTATGGGCTTTGGGTTTTGGGTTTTTGGTTCACTTTGGGCTTTCCGGCAACCTTGAACTTGAACAATTCGGCTGAAGTTCAGGCTGTAGTCGAGGCGCTAACTTTTGGCTCCTGCGCCCACAGCCACCCACTTTTGCGATGCACAGAGCGAAAAACTTGATTCTGGTTTTGAAGAACTGAATAAAGTTTTTTATATGGTATGAAGTGAGCCAACTGTTACTGTTACTGTCATATTATTTTATTTTATTTTCATAAAATCGAAACAACGAAATAATAAATTTATCAAATAATTATAATAAAGTAATGCGAGTGCCATTCAGTGTCGTACTTAAAAAATATATATAAGAAATGTTTGTCCAGCTCAAAAGGATTTAATCTTGAGAATATTTGATTGCATACTTTGAGGCGCCCAGATATTTGTAGCTGACTTGAGATTTTGAATTTATTTTACTTAAAAACGATTTTAAAATAACTGAACTTATAGCGTCCAGAAGATTGGGATTTCTTGTGATGTCTTAAAATATTTATATTTAGAGCCTGAAATAAATATCTGTTTTTGGCAACCTGACAGTGGCTCAGTAATATACCAGAAATATGAGCGATTAGTGTCATACATTTTCTCCGACTGAGTTCGAATTTTTTGCTTGAGCAGCCGAAGGACGAGAAGGTCCTGTCGCTGCCCTTTTTTCGTTTGGTGGATGCCCCGACTGGGTTCAAGCGCCGCACGGCCCAAGCATTGAACTCTCGATTTCAAGGATACACCAACGCCCCGACTCGGATTCAGATACATATACAGATACATATACAGTAACAGATACAGATAAAAATACAGATTCTGAGGCGGATTGGAAGTCGGATCCGCAAGCCAGGCGGTGGCAGTCATTGAAATGCTGAAATGCTAGAGCCGTTGACATTGCGAGCGGTCGTCAACGCTACCGACGCGTCGTAGACGGGCTAAGATTGTTCACTTTGCAGCGAGTTCAGCGCCGGTCCAAGGTTCTTTTGCGGCGGCCACAGTCAGCCCCCCAACCCCAACCCCCCCCAAAAAAAACCCAATCCAAAGCCCCATCTCGTGGGCCTCTCTGCGAGTCAGACTTTGCGACTCGCTATTAATGTCAAGGGGTTCCACACGACCAAGCCGTCGTTTCTGTTCTTTTTGTTGGCATTAGATTTGAAAAGTGCGTTAGTTTCTGCGTTTCTGCGTTACAATCCGCTCACTCGAGGGATGGGTGTTGTGGGAAAATCGCTGGCTGCGATCTATTCAATTGACATGGCTTGATTGCCAGCCAAGAATTCTATTTGATGGGTGATAATTTGAGCAATTCATTTACAAGTGCTCGGCTTGCATGTCTATTTGCGTTTCGATTGTTGGCCACAATTAGAGAATAATTGTTAGTTTTGATGTCGGCATTAAATAATAAACGCTGGTTATTCATTTTTCATAATTTGGTGCTATGCAGTTGGAAATTATGCTGCTTGGCAGCTGATTAATCGTTTATCTTTAGTATAAACCTTATGAATGGAGGTAAAAATGCATTTCTTGTTTCAGTATACAGTAAATGTTCCATCAGAATTCCAAGTTTATTAACTTATTTAGTAGAGATTTTTTGTCTTCCTTAAAATGATTAATTTTGCTTTTATTTATGTTTTACAAACTGAATAATTTGCAAGCCTCTTAAAAAATTTTTTCTTATCCATTTGTTCATCAGTTTTGTTTATGCATTTCATGAAGCTGTACATCATATGCAACCTAATTTTGCATTTCACTTGTTTTGCAGTTTCCCAGCCCATCGAAATTTCACTTTCTTTGCATTGCAATTGCAATTGCAATTATAATTTGAGTTGCAGTTGCAGATTCAGTTTCACTTTCGGCCAAATTCGCCATCCCTGGCAGCACTTAGCCAGATTATTTATTTGACTGCTCCGGCTGACAGTTTGTGTTCTACCACTGCCAGCGTTTCGTTTTAGCCACTGCTCATGGCTCATGGCCCATGGCTCATGGCTAAAGCTCAGTGCACGCATTTCTTGGCTGCCTTTCGGCTTTGCATTTGGATTTGGATTTGGATTGCCAATTTGAATTTGAATTTCAAATCATGCTGCTGCTGCTGCTGCTGCGTTTTTTACTTCCATTTTGTCGCTTTTTTTTTCAAATGTGCGTTGTTATAACCAAATCAGGATTTCTGCGTGCCCCGGCCAGCGAGCAAAGCGTCTAACAACAATTACAACAATTACAGCGACGCAGGCAGCAACAGCGGCAACAACAATTGCAGCAGCAACACAACACAGCGACAACTGCAACAAAAGCAACAACAGCAGCAACAACAGCAACAACAGCAGCAACAGAAACAACTAACGATGTCAGGGGCGTTCATTTGTCCATTGCCAGCCAGCAAACGAACTGAACCGAACCGAACGGGCCGAGCACGTCACTGTCACCAGCGACAACCCCCCACTTGCACCCCACTTCCACCCCACTTGCCACTGCCCACCCCCAAAGGCCCCCACCCCCCTCGCAACAGCCCCCCTTTCGCCCCCAAATTTGAGTGCCAAACGTTTCAGTTGCCACTGCAAAATGCACTTTGCAATTTTGTTGATTGCTTTGCCATTTGTTGTTGCTGTTGCTGTTGCGTTTCCTCATCTAAAGGGTACTCCAGTTATGATCTTAAGTTTGTCAGCCTGATTCTGGAAATTTATTTAAAAAGATGAAAGCTTATGTAAGCTATAAATTATTATTATAATAATTTAGAATTAATTTTAAAGAAATACCCTTGTATTTACCATGCATATTTTAATATTTACTATCTTGCGCACATAAAGATTTAACTTTTAGTAGATCATAATGCTTTTTAATAACAATACAAGTAAATGATAGATTATAAATTCACTAGCACTGCTTATAAATAGCCTTCCATTAGGTGATATTCTTAGAACGTTTTGATATTAGCATACTTGTGATCGCAATCTATTATTATGATGTTGGAGAGCTCAACGAAATGGAAACCATCTGAAGCAAGTTTGGCACATTTCACGCAAGAGTATATAGTCTTCGGCTTGACGCAGCTAACTTCCTTTCTTGTTACTGTTGTGTTTTCCCATTTTTTGTTTTATTTCTTAAATATGTATATTTGTTTTGCGACTTATCTAAATGCGCTGCTGTTGTTGTTGCTGCTGTTGCTGCTGCGGTACGCATTGCAGGTTGACCACCGAGTTCAAGTTTTAACGGATATCGCTTAGTTGTTGCTGTTAGCCGCTGCTGATGTCGTTGTTGTTGTAGTTTTTGTTGTTGTTGTTGCTGTTGCTGGTGTTGCTGGTGTGTTCTCGTTTTTTGGCAGGAGCCTCGCCTTAGCCTCGTTATATAAGCGGCATTATGGCTCCGCGCTCTTTTGTGCTGCCAATGAAGTCATTTCGGTCGAGCGCCATTTTCTCGAGCTGCAGATTGATTAATGGTCCAGTGGCACTTTTGAGCTCACAGATGGAAGCGCTTAATTAGTTTTTGGAACGGTCCTAAATACTTAAAGATAAATGCGCTAGGAGTGGGCCTGAAAACTCAATTTAAGAGGTCCTAACACTGGCTTAGTATTAAATGTACTTCCTAACAATGTAAATATTCATTGTTTCAATTATTTGATTCCTTTAAAGAGGTTATCTTTGGCTGCTAGCATAATCGTAATATTATTATACTATTATTTTTTTGCAAGCATCTCAGTTTATCCGCTTGATTATTCCAAAACAATTCCCCATCGAAATGGCATTGTGAAATCTTCACTCGCAGGACTTCCCCCTTAGGCGTTGCATACATAAGCGCCCCCATTACATATTAATCAGATTCAATATAAAGCACACACACTACTACTATGCCGCCCCATTTCCCCCCCTTCCCCCCTTCACTGTCCTAATTGCACTGTAACCCATTAACACAGCGGCAACCAGTTCGGCATCCCTATTGTCTGTTTCTGTGTGTTTCTGGGAGCCATAGAGAGGGGGCCGGCTACGGATTTTCACCTTCACCTCATCAGGCACAAAAACAACGGCCGCCGCATCGGAAAAGCGCGAGTGAAGAGCGGGGAAAACAATGATGCAGTGGCACAAAGATGGGGCAAGCAGATGCATCTTCTGCATTTGTGCATTTTCTCTGCGATTTGTGCTCAGCGAATGGCGACAGGGAAAACACTTGAAGTGTTTCCTCGTTAAAATGGACAATTTCAATTTATATAATATGGTAAATTATATTTTATGATATATGATACCATAATAATGGCAAATAACATAGAGCACATAATTTACATACGAATGATACGTAACTTGTAAAATTATTTATAACTTTTACTGCTTACTTTACTGCTGCAAAATGTAGTTAAGCATTGAAAGTAGCAGTGCAATTTTCAAGAACTTTGCTAGTTCTTGCCTCTTTTCTATTTATATTGACATATGTATAAGAAGATAAGATTTACTATCAGAATTTGTGTTTATAGCCATGAAACGGTTTATGTTCCTATTGAGAAGGTGAAAATTAGAATACTTTTAAGCAGAAAAAGATATAAATGTGTTTTAAGCAAGGAATTTAGATACATTTTAGATAGATGCATGCATCTTTTATAGACTCATTGCCCTAGCTTTAGGCCCTTTGGGTCTTCGAGACCGTCCCTGAACTAAACCGGGCTGCAGATCCAGTTTGCGCTGGGCCTTTGATTGCATTAGAGCGTGTGCCGCCCGTCGCATCTCGTTAGCAGGCAGAAATGAAAACAAAAGCAGCAACAGCAACAGCAACAGCAGCAGCAGCAGCAACATCGGCAACTGATGATGATACAACCTTACAAAATTCTCAGTCGCAGACTGCGGTGCGATCCAAACCCCCCAGCTGCCCCCTCCATCCGCACCACCCGCTCTTGCCCATCGCAACGACTTTGAATGTTTAGCGCTGAACTTGTCTTGCACACAACCACAGATGCAGTTCGCGCGAGAGAGCGAGAGCGAGAGCGGGAGGCGCAGAGAGATAGACGGCGAGATAGAGATAGACAGAGTGAGGGGGCCAAGCAAAAGCAAACAGCAAGAGAGAGAGGCTGAGAGGGAGAGAGGAAGGCAACGAGAGAGAGCGCGACAAACACAGCGATAGCTTTATTTTTGCCGTAGCGTGTGTGGTATGCAGCCTTGAATTAGTTCGCTGCACCCGCCCGTACATACACACAAACAAGCAAACGCACACACGGCGCATATCAATACAAGCGAACCCCACACACTCGCACACATGCACACGCACACATGGGAAGCAGTGCCATATAAGCAGTTCGCAGTGTGCGAAAGCTCTGAGTTGCGCTGCTCTGCTCTCTGCTGCTTTGCTCCCCTTTTGCAATGCTCGACGATCCACCTCCCCCCTACCCAAAGCCCCTCCCCCTGCAATCCACCCAACACCCCATGCCATCCCATTCCATCCCATCCAAATCGAAATCGAAATCGTAGAAGGAAAGAATCTACTGCGGCGCTATAAAGCACACATACAAGCATACACACATTCTGTTAGCACACGAACATGGGGCATCCGAGTTGTCGCTTCTTGTTTGCATATCCCATTTTCCGACTTTTCAAACGGATTGTTTGCTGCACAGCACAGCAACTTGCTGATCGATTCCCCAATTTCCCCATTTACTTGGTCACAAGCTGAGCTTCTTGGGATTAGAAAGGTGTTTTAGAAGAAATTAGAACCTATTGAATTAATAGTTTTTTAAGAGGAAATCTTAATGAGTAGCCAAAATTATGTTGATGATGAATAGGAAATTAGGTTCTTACGATTGATTTGCTCAGAGTGGCAAGGGCGCCAATATGTTGATCAATCAGGATAAGTATACTATCCTTTTGTGTAATCAATTTAAAATACTTTAAAGTTGAGTAGCGTTTTCCATTTCAAGACCGCTAAATGTATTTTTCTTCTAATACATATATATATATATATTTATTATATTTAATTGAATAGTTATGCTTTAGCCAAGAAGTTATGTTTACTCAGGTAATCCCTAGAATAATATAATATGTTCTAAATTGAATATATTCTGCTTCAATAACTTTCCAGTAACTCACTCTTTTCCTTTAAACAATTTTAAATTTGTGCCAAATACTTTAGATAATAAAAATCGAAGTTCTTGTTTCTTCAATATGATTTACATTGAGCAACATATTTAATAAAAACATGTCATAATGTTTCTATATCAAATGTGCTCCACACTTAGAGTCGCCATTTCATGTTATGTTGTGGTATTTTAAGGAATGCCATTTCAATATCCTCCCCAACTAAACAGCACGTCAGATTTTCGCATTTTCCGATTGATCGTGGTGCTGCCCCTAATTATTTCCTCCTGTCAGTGCCACGCCCCCACCCCTGCACACAATCCGTCATCTGGTGCGTCTAGCCTTCTGATCGCGCCGACACACATCGGAATCGAAGCACTATATACTATATGCACTATATATAGTATATATGTATACTATATCTACATATGTGTAATTGTGGCAGCGGATATGCATGTCTCTTTCCACTCTCCTTTTCGCTGCGGCGACTGCGAATTAGCGAGTGTCGGGAAATGGGGGAAAACAAGCGGAAAACCGTCTCGCATCGTATGTGTGTCATAAATGCAAGCGACTAATTGGCTGTGCCATGGCGAATGGAAAGCACTTTGCAGCAGGAAAAGCCGAATATGTTTTCATGTTATCCTGCGAAATAATTTTGCAGCAATAATCCGGGAAAAGAAAGATCTTTCATGCGGATGAGAAAAGGATGAAATGTACTTATTAGAGCTAAAATCTGCCAAATTCAGGATATCAAGTAATTAATAAATTCAGAATATTTGTTAGCTTATAACTTAAGATGTAGTCTAGATGTAGTTCAGTTTTCCCGAAGGAAACAGTAAGCACTCCGAAAAGCGGATTTTCATTCATTGCGTGCTCGTTAAGCGACAACATTGTCTTTGCGTAAATAGATTGTTTTGCTGCGCTTGTTGTCTTGTTGTCTTGTTGCAGCTCGGTATGCAGATCGACACCCAGACACTTCGACACATGGGGCTTGTCCTTCAAAGCGAATAAACAGATTGCAAACCGCGGTCTGTGAAAGGCGAAAGCGAGCGTTTTATGCGTAAGAGGTAAGAGGTGCACAAGAACAACATCGAAACTGCGAAACTGCAAAACTGCGAGACTGCAAAGCCAAGTGAAACAGCAATGCCACCAGGCACTTCGATTGCAGAAAATATTAGGCGGATGTCTGACTACATTGTGTGCATCTATAATCCGGCCACAGATACACTCGATATACACGCAGATACACAGATACACAGATACACAGAGATATGTACGTGTGCCCCCATATATTAATATTTATAGGTTGCAGGAACCGCGAACGAGACCAGTGCAAGTTGGTGAATAATCGCGGATATGGAACTGTAGGTTCCCCATTTAAATATGGGCATTAATCGATACAATGGGGAAGTCGAGTGGGGCCCTAAATCCCAAGTTACCTGTTGTTGCCGCTGAAAGCCGGAGCTCCAAGCGTCAGCAACATGGCTACATACATATATATGTATAGATAGAGATACATACATATAGACACTCAGCTGTGTGCATATTTTAGAATGTAATTGTGCATCTGGCCTAGACCTAGAAAAGGAAATTTTGTTGCTATTATTATTTTGCCCGCACTCGTGCATTCGCGTTCGTTTCGCTTGCAGTTCTCAGTTCGCATTTTGCAGTTTGCAGTTCGCAGTTTGCAGTTCGTAGTTTGCAGTTTGCAATTCGCTCGCCAACCAGATACTCTTCCGTCTCTTTCGCTCCGTGTGCCATTTTGTGCGGCACTCATTATTTGTTCTCCTTCCTCGCAAATTAAAAATATGCCTAAGCAAATAAAATGCATTCAATGTGTTTATACATATACAAATATATATATATATAGTTGTCTATATGGGAGCACTGCTGTTTGTCCGACTCTTGGCATGCATTTTGTGTCTGTGGGTAATTGTGCGTTAGGTCGCACTGTACAGGGTGCTTTGTGCCAACTTTTTTGCCACTTTTTCTCTATCTGCAACAGGCATCTGTATGGTTTATAGATCAGTACAGAAATTGCCTGATCATTTTTAGATATTATTGCATGCTCTTAGGTTTAAGCATATTTCAGTGATTTTAGTTGGGAATTAGTCAATTTGTTTAAAACGATCTCTTATTATAAAGAAATTTCTAATGTGCTGAAATGTGGCCAATCTGCTCCTAGTTTTCCATACCTATAAACTACCTAATAGGAGATCTAAAGAGAAAACTTGTTACCTCAGCAAAGTTATACATTATCAAATTTTAAGTCATAGAACTGGTATTTATTTATGACACTTTATTGCAGTCTGTTTAAATTACCGGAAACTACTTACTCTTTCGTTTACTTAGTCTACGAGTGATCCTTGAATTTTGTCCTTAGAAAGATAACTTACTGAAAAACCCCCATAACCATAACTCTTGATCAATCAAAGTGCTTATGGCACCCCTTATCCTTACCAATCGCCAACTGCCAGAGACATTGGCTACCAAATACACGGCAAGAAACTTCGACGTACTCAGTGGGTACAACAGCAATTGGCTTTAACTGCAATTGCAACGCAGTGGCACTTTAAACAAAGTAAAACATCGCTGATAGAAAAGCAAACCAAACGAAAAACGATCGAAACTCAACGCAGAACAGCAACAACAAGCAATTTCAACTGAGAAAATGTGTTTTTTTGCGGTTGTTGCGCTACCGTCCGACAAACGGCCATAAACGCAGCTAACCGAGCCACGCCCCGCCCCCAGCTGCACCGCCCCTTTTGCCACTCGATCGATCGCCGCGTCGCAGCTTCAGCCCGTTGCAACATTTTGCGGTGGCAGCGTTCGATACGCGCAACATTCTATCAACTAAAATGCGAAATTGCAAACAAAGAGTGCACTGGCAGAAAGGGGCAGCTAGTTGATTGTGTAATTAGAATAATATTATTTTATGCGCCTTTAAAAGGTATAAAATTAATATATATAATATAAATAAATATATATTAATATTATTATATATATATTATATATTAAATAGTGTAGATATCTGGTATAAAACGACTATCAAGGACCTCTGTTCAAAAGTAGGCAGCGTAAAATGAAAAGAAGTCTAAGCCTTTTGATTAATGAACTTAAAAAATAATAAAAATACAGGGCATCTTAAGATTTTTATATACATTTAATTTAGCTTTTAACCATATTTTCATAATCAAAATATTATGAAATAGTGTCGGAACAAGTTAAAATCTTCGAAAGTGTCTGCACTTAAAAATGAGATCCAATTGCTAGGCTGTTTTTTTTTTGAGTGTGCCTGAGATCTATGCGAATGGCCCTGATTGGGGGCGATGGCGGGGTGGTCAGGGGGGTGCAGAGGGGAGCAGGGGGCCATGGGGGCCAGGAGAACCCAGTGAACTGCCCGTGGGGTAATGGCGAAGCTAACGACAACTCATTGCGATTCTCGAGTGGCAGCGGCGAGTGCCGGACTCGTCGTCGTCGTGTTCGTAGTTGTTGTAGCTGTTGTAGTTGCAGTTTTAGATGCAATTGCTGCAGTTGTTGTTGTTGCTATTGCTGCTGGCGAACGGAACGGAATGAAAGGGGAGGTAGAACGGGCGGGGGGGGAGGGGAGGCACGCATGTTGTCCATGTCCCCATTCGAGTCAAGTGACGTGTTATCTGTCGCCTTCTCTCAGAACTTTGACTTCTATCGGTTGAATGTCGTTGCAGTCGTCGGCGTTGCCGTTGCTATTGCAATTGCAAAATTTGACGCTGCTGCAGCGCTGCTTTTGCTGCT
Organism: Drosophila santomea; assembly: GCF_016746245.2. Classification (NCBI taxonomy): domain Eukaryota; kingdom Metazoa; phylum Arthropoda; class Insecta; order Diptera; family Drosophilidae; genus Drosophila; species Drosophila santomea. The sequence continues at coordinate 16,653,414 of NC_053018.2, forward strand.
TTGGCTGCTTTTGCTATTTGCTATTTGCTATTTGCTGCTGGCTATGATCGACGACGCCAATCGATCTCACTGGGGCTACCGTGTTGGCAGCAGACTCTGTCCGCCCGTCTGCCACTCCACTCCCCTGCCAGTCCGCCCCCCTCGCAGCAGCAGCACCCCCCTTGGCACTCCCACACTCCAAAGTGCGCCACAGTGCGCCCCGTTTCAATGTCAGTGTGTCTATTATGCGCCATTATGATTGGTATTATTAGCGGCATGCCATGGAAAATGAAAACTGCCAACTGCCAACAGCGGCAGCGGCAACACTTTCCCTCTCGTTGCTTTCCAATTGCAGCAACAACTTCATCATCACCAGCATCTGCAAGAAAATCACAGCAGCATCCAAATCAGCTTGCTGCCACTGCAACTTGCAACTTGCAGCTGAACTGGCTGCTATGCAGTAATTATTGCACGATCAATTTGCCGGCCATCCATGTCGGTGGCAACTTTCCTTTGGCAACATATTAATAAGACCCGATTATCGCTAACTGGGTGGGGCAACTAAGAGGATGGAGGTGGCACATCCAGAAACATCCTACGCCATTTGAGCAGGTTTTAATTACATAGCTAATAAAAACTAAGAATATAACATTCAAAATATTTAAATCACTTAAAAATTCCTCAATAAACTTGATTTGCATCATGGTAAATGATTCGTTGACCTTTTTGGCAACTACAACACTTTATACTAAGCATAACACAGGCGACTTAATTTGTTTTGATTGCAACCTATCTCAATTCTTGATTGCAGTTGCACTACTTCGTTTTTTTTTTGCTAAACTGACCTACCGCAATTCCTTTTCAATTATTTCATTTGCCATTGCCTAGCCCAGCATTTGTTTGCGTTGAAAACCTTATTTGTTGTTAACTTATTTGCACATACTGTAACTTAGTTCTAACGTAGTTCAACTTATATCTATAATATAGGTGTGGTTAAACTTAACCTTATACATTCACGTACATACATATATGCCTAACTTTAAGTCGGTTAGAAATAAGAGAAATAGCTTAAAAGAGTTTAATTAATTGAAAACAGAAGTAATGTGCTTGAAAATATCACACATAAACAAAGTATCATTAGGAAGATCTATTTAAAAGTTCTAATTAGGAATTTAGACAAATATTTCAAAGCCATTATTATTAAGGAACCTAAAACTGGCAAATCTCTGGAACGTAATATTTACACTACTGATAAGATACATTTCCATTTCCCTGCGACCCTCGTGCAATTTCTAGTAGCAGTCACTACTAGCGCATCGTCTGGCGGATGAGCGGTTGCAGTCGACGCTGTCGCTGGCTGCGCTGCTTCCGTCGCCGTCGTCATGTACGCCCCAACCCCAACCGCAGTCCCCCTTCCCCTACCCAACCCCCTTCCCCTCCCCTTACCAAAGCCCCGTACCGCCTTGCCTCTAACGCCGCTGCCCCAATGGCTGCGGTTGACGGCCGTACAGTTAGACGGACGTTTGCTTTGCTTGCGTTTACAACACACGGACACACTCGCACACATACGCAGACAAAGTGCATTATAATGGCATTGAAAATCGTTTTCAATAAAACACGTAAACAAACAACAAATACCGAAAAGCCAAATGAAAATGAAAATAAAAACGCACGAAAACACAGCAAATGCAAATGCAAATGCAAAGGCAAACGCAACAAAAAGGCAATCTTTGTATCTATAAGATACAAAGCAGAGGCGGCTTTGAGTTTGCACTTTTAGTTAATAGTTTTTATAGGCGAGCTCGTTGTATTTTCCACTTTTCGATGGTAATCAACGCTTGATAATGTGTGAGAATTTCGCTTGCGACTTATGTTGCACTTGTTGGCTTGTGAAAATGTTACTTTTATGCCGCTTTTTGCTGCAATTCCCGCTTGGTTGGCTGCTTTCGATTATAAGTATGAATTATTTGGTTTTTCTTCTTGTTTTATTTTCTGTGTGTGTGTGTGTTTGTTTTTTTTTTTGGGAATTTTCCAGTCGAAATGCTCTTTTGAATTCACGTTCGTATCTGGCGGACTCACAATAGGTTGAACTTGAAAACGGCCGTTGTAGTTGTTGTTGCCGTTTGTTATTGTGCAGTTTAATCAACTTTTGTGTGTTTGGCGACTGACACTGAGCGAGACAACGAATCCGGAGCGACGGAGACGGCAGACGGCAGACGGCGAACGGGAGACTTCGAGAAAAGTGTTTCCATTGAATTTCAATATTCATTAGAAGCCAACCATCTACGGGCGTTTCGCACTGGGAAGGATTTGGATGCAGTGGCTCGGGGTGATGCGGGGTCAATTAGTGGACAAGGTTGCGGATATGCAGCGGGGGCAATCGAAAATGCACTTAGAAAATAGTTTTGGAAAGTACTTTGACCCTTTTAAGTGACTCAATTGAAGATAGTTTTATATAAGGCTTATAATCATGAATAAAAGTGCTCATTTAAAGATCTAATATATGTACGTTCATAGGAACTTTACTCAGACTATTCGAATTCATATTGTTATTGTAGTGTCAAGGGTTGGGTACTATTCGAGTTCATCTTCTTCTAAAGGTCTAAGCAGAATATATATAAAAGTGTGTGTTTCTAAGCAGAATATACTACTTAGATAAACATTACATATATTTATATCTATACTACTTAGATAAACATTACATATGTATCTCAGGAAAAGCCATGAAAATAAGCAGTCAAACAAAGTTCCCTTTGCAGAAAAGCAAAGATACGATAAAGTTATCCTTTAGGTTCATTAACAAATTGATTGGCAAACCCATTTTTTGGTCAGCCACTGCACCGAGTTGACACTTCAGATCAACTGTCTGATCGGCGAAAGTAAAATTCAAATTGATAGCTTTCGGAAATCAATTGAAAATCGAGCAAGCAACTCTCGGCACTCCAACGCGATTTGTTAATTAAAATAAATACTTTCCGCCACGGACGTGGACGCTGCAGTTAGTGCATGATTGTGCCAAAAAAAAAATCAAATATAATGTAAACAAAATAAGCCAAAAGAAAGGAAAATAATAGAGAAGAGAAGAAAATCGGCGAACGTGAAACTGTTGGCCATTCCACATGTGGCCATTCAGCTGCGTTTTCTTTTCGCTTTTCCTTTGGTTTTCTGCATACGCTCGTTGCATGACCAAGAAGTCAGTTACTCAGTTAGTCAGTCAGTGTTACCTGATCCGATCCAAGACGAACCAAGGCGATCCATCGGATGCATCGTAGAGCCGAGCGATGACGATGCCAAAAGCGTCCTACTAAGACACTTTTACTCGGCCACCACTGCCAACTGCCAACTGGTAACTGGCAACTGGTTTTCTGGTCTTGCCTTGCTCTTGGCCAAAAGCAAAACACCGAGCCATGCCGTGTGCAATGTGCAGCATTAGAAATTGGCCTGCAGATCGATGCTTGGCTTCACACGGCCAAGCAGAGCCAGCGAGGAAAACCATACGAAATTCACTTTCATTATGAATGGCCAAATGGCCGAATGCTCAAATGGCGCTGAATACAAATGCGATTTGCGATCGCTGGCCGTTGCAGTGGCTTGTGGCTTGGTCATCCAACCTGGTGGCCAGCGCCAAATCATGGCTTTTCCTTTCTCTCACATCTGCGGTTGTGTCCGCTTTTTTTTACCACTTTGCCTCTTGCTGCCGCTAATTGACGGCAGCATTCAGTGGGCCAAGTTCGCTGTGGCCAAGTTGACAGCGCTTATGATCTGATCAGCTAATCGAGTTGGGGAGTCGGGGGAACTTGATCACAGATAAGCCACATTTATTTAAGTCAATTATGGGAAAATCCTTTTTAAAATGAAATTATATACAAATAATTTAATCATTTGAACATTTTCTTGTTCTGACTTTATCACTAAGGTTAACTGCATTTGATATATTATATCTTTTTCTTTTTACTTAAATTCTGATTTTATTAACATTTTTAATCCTTTTTAATATCAAATTATATACAAATAATTTCATCTTTGCCACACTTTCACGTCTGACTTTAAATTAGTGATTATTAACTGATAATAGTAAACATTATTTTACATATTTTCTTTCATTTTACTTAAATACTGATTTTATTAACATTTATAAAGCATTGAATACAAATATTTTTAAACAACTTTTTAACACATTCTTGTTTTGACATAAGTGACTGATTCTTAACTGAGAATAGAACTGCATTATTTTAAATTGTATGTCTTTTTCTTCTTATAAATAATTTCATCTTATTGAAATTATTGAATTTATTAAAATTAATGAACTAAGAATAGTGTAGCATTTCATTTTATATATTTTTCTTTTTACTACAATTGTAATTTATTTTCCTCATCAAAGAAAATGTCCTGTTCTTCATTACACCGATAAGGTTAAAGACAATGCTAGTTAAGCTTTATGCGCAATGCACTTCTATGGTTCCCCTCGAGCTGCTTCCCAAAGAACCCGATCTGGAGATACCATCCGTATCCGCATCCCCATTACGTCCGAGCTTCAGCTGTTCCATTAGTTTTCATGACGCTGCCCCGAGGGCCTGTCTACATGGACCTGCATGTGGCACTCAGCTGGAGCCCATTATGCTTGCCACATCAAATCAAATGGCCAACTGCGCTGAGCATAGATGTTGCATGTTTGTGTTGTTTCTGTTGCTATTGCCGCTGCCATTTAGCGCAATTGACGGCAGGTCCCAGGCCAAGACAGACTGCAATTGGAAGTCGCCAACTAACACATTTCAGGTCTTTAGCTGCAACATCAGCTTCAACTTCAACTTCAGTTTCAGTTTCAGCTTCCCTCCGTGCCCCATCGATTGGCCTGCTTTTTGCTGCGCGTTTCCATTTCGCATTTTCGCTTTCATTTTCTTTTTCTTGCCAAGCGAAATATTTTCGTGTTTTTTTTTGTTTTGTTGCTGTAGTTTTTCTCTATTTTTATAAGCGAGAAAATCGAAAGTTTTTCCCCAGACCATAATGCAAAAAGAAAGTGCAAGTGCAGCAGCTGAAGCCGAAATGGCCAAATGGCGGGATGAGGGGGTGGCTGGGTGGCTCGCAGAAAGGAAAAGCAAAACAATGCCAATGGGGCGTATGAGCAACTTGTTTTCGGGCCAAAATGTAGGATGAATGCCATTGTTTTGCGGCTGACGACAACGACGAGTTTTTCCAGCTACCACTTGGAGTTTTCCATGCTGCCGCTGTCGATGTTGTTGTGCCATTTTCGTTGTCAAGTGCAAGTGCAGCTAGCTGGGTTTGCTGGTCAAATGAGCAGTAAAACAGTTAAAGCAGTTACTGCGATGGCCAACAGCGGAATACTGTTGCATGCAGCACAATCAGCAATTTCCTTTCGTCTGGTGTGTCTGGTCTGTCTGGCGCTTTCGATTTCGTTTAATTAAAACGCATAAAAGTTGACTCCAGCTTGGATGTAGATGTCATTGCCTAGGATGGAATGGGATTGGATGGAATGGGATGGGATGGGATTTTAGATGGCCACCGCCAAACAACAATCTCTCGTTATTGGCAGTGACAGACAGGCAGCGAAAAACAGTGGTTTTCATACCATTGACATTGGCTGGTAGAAACTGCCAGCATCAGCGCCAAAAACTTGTCATCATCATCACAATTCTTCATCACGATGAGAAGTCTGATCTTTTTGCAGTGTTCTTCGCCATGTGGCTGCTTCTTGTACGTCATTTCAATAACAAGTTAAGAACTCGCACGCCTAAGTCGCGGTCAAGGTGCTGGTCTACTGCTAAATAAGTTGACACTTGTAATGGCCGCTTTACATGCAAATTAAACAAGCGCATTACTCATACGCCCCGTGGCCGCCGCCGCCATTAAAGATGAAGCGGTGTGCAACTGCGGCTGCTTTTGGCTTCTGCGGTCTGAGTGCAGAATTCTTTTTTGCTTCTGCTGATGGTCAAGAGCATGCTGCACCTATTGTGGTTTTATTTTCGCCAATTTGCTGGCTCACGGCTGAAAACAATGATGGGGAAACAATTGAAACAATTGAAACTGGCTGAAGGCTTCGGCTTCGGAGTGATAATGAAAAAGCGCTGAATTGAGATGTTTCTGGTTGTTGCTTTAATTTTCTGCACCAAAGGTGAATGCCATTTAAACATGTGTTCAATGTTTTCACTCTTTCTCTTGGCGACTGTGGAAACTTCCTGAAGATCTGTAGAAAGCTTCGAACGTAAACCGAATATGCAATTCGTTTCGATTTCAAAGTGCACTAAAGACTCAATAGAGCTCAGGCTTATAAAAAAGAATTAATGCTTGTATGTGACTCATCAGTTCATTTAAGCCATCCATAGATTGCTCTCCAATTCATCAGAAAACGCTCTTTGACAATGTAAGTTTCCCATCAAGTCGAGCATTAAAGTTCCATGCGACAACAGGTCACGAGTTTGCACTTGATATCGGGTATCCATCAGACTGCAGCATCTTCCTAATCTCGTCAAGCATCAAAGTCGCAATCATCAATTCGACGACATTATAAACGTCGCTCGTTTAACCCACAATCCCATCCATTTTCCTGGAGAGACAAAGAAACTATACGGACAATTTTCGGCAAGATTACGAGCTATGAACAAAGACCTGCCCCCACTTCCCCTCCCCCCAAACGAAGCTGTAACAATTACAAAGTCTGCTCTGCTTCTACTTCTCCACTGAGCCAAATATATAAACAATTTATTTGTTATTATAAAGCAAGTCAAATGATTAATCATAACCGCAACCACAAAAAATTAGACTTAGTAACTAAAATATCTTTAGTATCTTAGATTTTTATTTAATAAATATCGTAGTATCTTTTAAGGTAGACTTTTTAAACCACTCATCGATTAAGTCATTAATTATACAAATATGCAGTATAAAGATAATGTCTTCAAACTCTTCAGATACATATGGGTATGTAAAAGATAGCTCGGTTACTCAAGATCAACATATCCAGTTGACTGCAACTGTGGGATGACATTTCGCCTTGTGTACTTAGAATGATTTGGTGCTAAAGCGAGGAGGAGCAGCAGGTTTTGTAGCCATCGTAATCTGGCGATGGGGAGCAGGGTGGCGAGGCGCGGAGATTGCGATTGCGATTCTGTTTCTGATTCTGTTTCTGTTCCAGCTTTTAGCTCCAGTCTGCAGGTTAGTCAGTCAAGTCGCTTTGTCAGTTAGTCGCTGGGTCGTTCGGTTCGTGGAGTGACAAGCTCCACACCACAACACTCCACACCAGTGCGACCAGTGCGACAAAATTCGGTGATTCGGTGGGTTTGAGTGCACGGCGCGTGTATTAGATGATATGAGGTCATTCACTGCTGTTTACAACGAACACCGAAAACCGAAAACCTCGTCTCGCCAACGCTGCTCCATTGCTTTTCTCTGCGCTGCTCTGTTGCCGAAATTTCTGGATGACGCTGCGCTCAATATAGCATATACAATATACAATATACAGTTGGTTTGTCTGGTGTGTGTTGCTCTGTGTGCTGGTGTGCGTTGGTGGGGCTGTGCTGAAAGCTATACCCGAACCGAAACCCCAAACTGTTGCCCTGCTTATACATTTCCGACATCCTCCTTGCCCATTGTCCGCCTGTCTGGCGGTAGGTGGCGCTTGTGCTGTCGTCCAGCTTAGCACAGTGGCGCCAGGATCATTTGCTTCCGTCGTCGTCGAAATGTTGGGAATCTACATTTATCGTTCTTATCTAATAAAAATTTGTATTGAATTTTTTGGTAAAGCTAGTTGTAATATATTTTAACATTTTTATTTGTTTAGCTTTGGCTTAAAATTGAAATTTTTTAACGCCCTAACTCCTTTATCACGCAACGTTTATTACCTCACAAGATACATTTATCTCTGGCGTATTACTTCAGCATACTTAACTGCATTAGCTGCCTTAGCAGATTAGAACGCATGCCGATGCTTATCTTTGGTGCAAGCTATTGCTTATCTGCAGCGCGTTGATTAGTTTCCATGCGAATCAACCAGTGTGCAGCATTTGTCGTTAGCTGTTCAATGACTTCTGTTGAAACATGAATCGACTACACAGTCAGCACCCAAACCAAGTCCAAGCCGCCCATTCCGAGTCCGAAGGAGTCAAGGAGCCGTGGCCACGCAGCAGCAGAGGTGGAAGCTTCCAGCAGGCGAAGGGAGCAGAGCCACCTAATGCGCTTCCTCTTCAACAAATTCTTTTACGACTGGCTGTCTGTCTGTCTGTCTGTCTCAGTCCCCTCGCTTGGCTGTTTCTTCTGGCAAAAGGAGCTGTCGGCGGCAGTCTAACCCCAAACATTTCCCCCAGATCCATTCTTCTACTAGTCCCAAACCCTCGCCTTTGTTGCTAAATCTTACACGGAGAGAAATTGCACTGTTATGCAAGAAATATACATACTATTTTTTATGAATTACTTGCACCTTGCATTTGCTACGTCTTATAATGTTTTTAGAAAACACTTAAGCCTATTAAATATTTAGCTTCTAATAATAATATAATAATATTAATATCTAGTAGTTGGTTATAATCCGCACAAAGTATTATTTAAATTTTTTTTTTTTTGTCCTTAAATATATATATGTATATGTAAATATTCTAGGAACATTATTATCAGATTCGTTTCACTTTAATTTATGCAAGGAAATACTATTAAATGAATATATTGCACAAGTTCGCATTAAAATTCTAATCTTATAGCTGGTTTCTGTGAGTGCACCCTTAGTTGTGGGTACATTGGACTCATTTCACACACACACACTCATGCACTTGGACGGGCTCACAGACAAAGAGCTATTGCAAAAGTATGTCTGTGTCGACGTCGCCTCATTTAGCTTCTCCTTCTTCTGCCTGCTGCCTGCCGCCTCCTTTTCCGCCCCCTGCACCATGCCCCCTAAAATGTGCCGACCCATCCCCCTTGCGTCTACGCCCTCGCTGTTTCTAAAAACAAAACTCTTCCTTCTGCCGCTCCTCCGTCTTCTTCTTCTTCTTTTTCTACATTGCCGTCTACTTGCTCTGCTTCCTTTATTTGCAACATACATTATATGCCAACGGAGGGAAGAAGCGGGAGAGAGCGAGCTTCCTTTCCGCTCGCACACTTGAATTGCAATCGGCAAAGTAAATGGAAAGGCCCCCAACAACACTAAGCAAACGGAAAGTGAAAATTTGCTCCACTGACAGACAGCAAAAAGAGAGTGAGAGCGAGTTAGCGAGCGAGAGAGAGTGCTGCTGGCGCTCTCACAAAGGCAGAGAGCAGCGCTTACATACACTTGCATTGAGTCATAATCGTGTCGATTGCAGCAGCGACGTCCACTCTCCTGCACCCCCTTCCCGTGCAGCCACCCAATCTGCTCCCCCTCGTCCTTCGCCCCTTTTCGCTCTTCCCCATTTTCAGTTCCTCTCCGCCTTGCAAAAACATAGACCAGATGATCGCTTAGCCCTTTTGACGGGGCCTGACCCATTTGGCGAGCCACCGATAGCCTTCTCCAGAGAATCGCGGAGAAGAAGAGAGGACGCGATGTAGGAGCGGAAGAAAGGGAGGGGGAGCAGTGGAGCCCTGAGAGTGGAGAGCACTGGGTCTGGGTCGCTGGCTGGTGGATTGTTGTGTTACTTTTAGTTTTAATCGCTCGCAATGTGCAATGATCTTAAAGGGGAAATAATCAGCCTTTGTTGGGGCATCGGAAAAAATGCCGTAATCCCTTAATGAAAATTAAGATCATCATATTTCTTAGCTTAGGTTTATATATATTAAAGAGGTTTATCTACTTATAACATATCTGGCATGCTGACTTTACTATTTTAATCTTAATTATTTAATAACTTAATTGGGAATTTTTAACGAAAATGTCTAGAATATTCATCTTAGGTCACTGATAACTTTCCACTTTAGTGCCTTGATATGGAAAAGTTTCCAGAGACTTCGGATAGTTTCCTGTCTATGGTATTGTAAAACTTTTGTTTTTTACAAAAACTGTCAATGGAAATAAATTCCTACATTACATTTAAGTAAATCCTTAAAATGTTTCAAATTTATAATGCATTCGATTAAGTCCCAGAAGCGGCAATGCATTTTTCCCTGTGCAGTTAAAAGTAATCCTAACTTGACAACATTCTTGAGGGACTTGCTACTGTGGATGCCCCCCGTTCCCGCAGCCATCCCCACCCCGGGAGCACCCCACCAAAATCCCCGCGAGAATTGCATGCAAATGCGCATGTGGCACACAAATCCCCCAAACATGCACACACACACACCGATGCAACAGCGGGGCGGTGGGGGGTAAGAGGAAGGCGCGGCAGAGAGAGCTCCAAACATTTGCGCTCTCTCTCCCCGCTCTTCCCCCTGCATTTCCCGCGCGATTACGTTTGTTTGCCATTTTTGCGCTCTCTCGCAACGTTTTTCGCAATACCAGCGGCAGCGCAGCAGCGGCAGCAACGTCGTGCCGTCGATTCAGTCGTTCAGTCGGCGTAAGCGAGTCGAGCGAGCGAGCCCCATTCAGTCCGCCGATTTGGCTCTTTTGCACCTGTGCAAGTGTGTGTTTCTCCCGCGGTGCGTGCGTCCGTGTGCCTGTGTGTGTGCGTAAGCGTGAGCGTGAGCGGGGAACTGGTGCACTGGTATTGGGGCATCGGTGAGTGGGGCGCGCGCGCGCTTTTGCAGCCGCAGCATCGCAGTCGACGTCGCTGCCGGCGTTGACGTCGAAGCCGACGTTTGTTGTTCGGTGTTTGCGCCTAACAAACACTCGCAGCGGTTTTTGTGCTGACTTTAGATTTTAGTTTTGCTGATACCGTAAGAGATAAATGACGTGCCGCGGCGAGCGACGAATTAGCGGCCCAAAACAGAGTAAAACTCAACAGCCAAAACACACACAGAATACCAGAGAAACAGAAGCAAGCAACAAGCAAATGTTTGACCCGCGGGAAAACAAAATGTAATAGCTAATATATAGCAAAATGTGTTTAAGTTTAAGCGAGAAAGTTAGCATATAAAACGTCCACAATTAGTGCAAAAAAGTTCAAAACCTGATAAATTTTCGAAATCAAACAAATACCTCAAGCGTAAAGAAGTAACAATAAACCAACAAGCAAACAAGCAAACAAACAAACAAACAAGCAACGAACCGAGTGCAAAAACTTAGTGCAATTCTTATACCAAGAAAATTAGAAGCCCCAAACAAACAGACATAAGAATCATGTCTAGAGTGTAGAACGTTGCGTATACGCAATATCGCCAAACCCATTAACGCAGACATCACGCATACGCCGCGTCGTGCAAAATGATTATGGTGCAACATTTGGTGGCCGCCTCGGCGCACAACTTCGCCAGCCAGGCGGCGTCATCGCTTGTCAATGTGTCCAGCTCCAGCTCCAGCTCCAGCTCTAGTTCCAGTTCGAGTTCCTCCTCCTCGCTGTCTCTGTCATCATCCTCCTCCAGCTCCTCGCTGTCCTCGGCCACGCCCACGCCAGTGGCCTCGCCCGTGACGCCCACATCTCCACCGCCGGCAGCTGCCGCACCCGCAGAAGCCTCGCCGCCAGCAGGAGCCGAGTTTCAGGACGATGAGCAGCAGTCCAAGACTCGAGAGGACCCCACTTTGAAAGACCAAGATAAGCAGGAGAATTCGCGGCAGGAGAAGAAGGAGCCGGAACAGGTTAATGGAGAGGAACCAGGTGCCATAGTTGATACCGAGTCAGTGTTGGCGCGGCAAAGTCCAAGTCCAGTTGCGTCCACCAAAGTAACCGAGTCACTAGAAGAGATTTCCAACAAATCGCCTCCCGCTCCCGAGGAGGAAGAGGAGTCCGAGTCCGTAGCCTCGGACTGTCGGGAGTTCAAAGTGCTCTACAATCACCTAAGGCAGCAGCAGCAACACCACCACTCTCCCTCCTCCTCGCCAGACAAGACGCGCAGCACCCTGGACGATGTGTCCAAGATCCTCTGGGAGCGAAAGCAGCAGCTGCAGCGCAGCTCAGTGATCACCGCAGCACCCACTCTGCAGCAGCAGCAGCAGCACCAGCACCAGCATCAGCACGAGCACCAGCAGCCCATGAGCGACATCGAGGACGAGGAGACACTGGAGGATGTGGATGACGCGGATGCGGACGTAGAAGCGGATGCCGAGGACGAGGAGCTGCTGGAGCAGTACCAGAACGGCTACGACTCCCCGCTGGATCTGTCGCTGGGCGGAGCCACCAGTGCAGCCGCCTCAGCTGCCGCTGCCGCCTCGGCGGCCAGTCGCCGACGTGGACGCACTTACTCCGGCACGGAATCCGACGACTCCGCGCAGTGCGAGCGGGCGAGGATGCGTCTCAAGCCGGAACGCAAGGCGGAGAGGTCGGCGGCCTACAAGAAGAGCTTGATGAAGCGATATTGTAAGTGGAAAGAAAATGTACAATTTATCAGTTCTGTTAGTTCATTAAAAACCTTTTCGTTGGAATCCTTGAAATGCTAGAGAAAAGGATAATTACCTGGTTAAAATAATTAGTAGCATCTTTGATATATTTTCCTAATTTTCATATTTTAACGTAATCAAATATTGAAAGGAAATGTGCATTCTATCTAACACATATATTTATGTATTAAAATAAGTGGAATATATGTATGTATGTTATGATATGTACACAAGTAACTAAGAAAATATGTTGTTAAAGCCTCAAAATATGTTGTAGACATATATTTTTAGAATGGGGTTAACATATTCCCAGTAACCGTTCTACTTAAGATTTTAATGCAGATTAAATCTTTTGTATACTACTAATTTAAATGGAAGAAATCCCATTTTGGAGGAATTTCCATTGAATTCCGCCCCGATTTCTGGTGACTATTAATTTGGTTTTTGTACAAACGGGCCTTTAAGTGGCAATGAATCAGCCGCGAAAGAAACTCCCCCATCTTTCACTGGCCAAAATTGTGAAATGTCAATTTGGCAAGAGCCAGAAATGTTTATAACGCAAAACAATGCACAGAAAAAGAGTCGGGCAGCGAAGGCAGCCAGAGGCGAAATAAACATTATTTAAAATAGCGCAATTTCCGCCGCCGGCGCTGCGTTCAGAAGCGGTAAGCGGTAAGCGGTAGAAGCAGTGGAAGCGGCAGAAACGGCGGCGGTAGAAGCAGCGAGTCTACGTCAACGGCTTCGTAACAGTTTCCTAACCCACCTCAACAATTTTATTGATTACTTGAGGCGGCAAACGCCACACGGAGAGCCGACAAGAGAGCGGCGGCCCGTCTATAAACTATTGCGCTCAGCTGGCTGGGTTTCTGTTTCTGTTTCTGTTTCTGATTCGGCCTCTGTGTGTGTGTATGGGTATGGGTAAACGTATCTGGCTCTCCGCTCGCTGCATTCGCTGGCTTGTAACGCGTATCTGTGTGTCTGCTTTTGCTTTTCGATGGCCGTGTCTTGGTGTGGAATAGTTTCCCAGTCACTTGCTCTAAAACTGCCACAGCAACTCGCCAACTCGCGACTGGCAACTGCTAAATGAGCTGGAGACTCCGACTTGGTCTTCTGTATCTCTATCTCTGCCAGTATCTGTATCCCTGTGTGTGTGTATGCGTGTGTCTTGCACTTGTTACATACCCAGCTATATATGTGCGCATTTATATACATATATCTGGTAACCCTAGCCAACAACTTGTTTCCTCTATTTGACTTTTACACGGGGCGTCGTCGTCAGCAAAACGACTCCCGGGCTGCTGCTGCTGTTGCTGCCTTCACTTTTGCCAAAGTTTACCCCACTTTAGTTTGGGTTTCGCTTTGATTTTGGCTCTGGCTCTGGCTCGAAGCCCTGGGCTTTGGATACACACTAAACCGCCACAAAACGCTGCCTGCCAATTGCAGTTCTTGGCCAAGTGGCTGGCGGAAATGCTCCTCTCGTTCACATCTGGCCAAAGTGGTCGTCGCCAACAGATTTATGCAGTGTGGGAATGGGGATTGGATGAAAATGTGCAAGTCAAACTAATGTTCTTCTTGAAAATGGCAAAAAACGAAAGTATAAATACCAATCTTAAGCCAGAGGAGAATGAAAAATGGGCAAATTAAATGTAGTTGTAAAGGTTCTAAGTATTAAAGTTCATTTCTGGTCAAGGAAAAACTTCCATGTTTATGCAAAAAAAAGGGGATGAAACATATTAGCAATACATGCATTGCAAATATTATATACAAGAATTTTTCATTAGGGTAACATTGAATGTGATAAGAATCCATCAAAATAAAATCATTTAAAACAATTTTATCTGGCAGGCCGTATCTAAGTATTCTAACCACAGTAGTAATAATACATAAAAATATTTATAAAGAAATGGAAAGTTTTAATAATGGAATATATAGTCAGTTATTATAATGATGTTATAATGGTAAAGTTTTGTTGTTCTCAGAGCACTTTGCAGTGAACCTTTTATTGTGGGTACAAATCGCTTTGGTCCGTTTCCCCATAAATCGCATGGCTTAAAGTGATTGGTAGTACGCAAAATCTTCAACTGGAACCCCACTTGACCGCCTCGCTCCAAAAAGCTGCAACTTCTGTCGAAATGTTCCCGTCAGTCAGTAAATCTCTCGGCTTCCTTTTCAGAGTTTTATTATTTATTTTTCGCACACAAATTCCTAGATGATATATATTTTCCGCTTGCGACACGACGAGCATTTTCATCTTTTATTTATATGGGTTTTAACCTTTTTCTTCTGCTGTTTTCGTTTTTTTCTATTTTTCTTTTCGGTTTTTTTTTTGCATTTTTGTTGCTGTTTGTGTGCGTTCCTCATGACTTCATTTTGTGGGGCTTTGTTTTGGTTTCTGGTCTTACCTTCAACCTTTCGACGGCAGCAATATTGAACCACCCACACACTGAGGCAGCGGAGGCAACTTTCAATTGCGACATGCGGCGGAGAGCGGCACTGCCTCTCTCACTGCCACTGCCCCCTTTTCCGCGGCGTTTCTTTACATGACAAACCAAACCAGCTTGGAGCGTCTGTGTTTGCTCACTCGGCGTGTCTGTGTGTCGGTGTGCCTGTGTGTGCGTGCGCTTGTGTAAGTGCGCTGTGGGAAATAGTGAAAAAGAGCGCCCCCTCCAAACGTCGCCCACCGCCCCACCGCCCGCCACCCAACTCAGCGCTCTGTTGCTTTTTTTCAGGCCTAACGCAAAACATTTTGAGGTAGGTTGGGAATAGATTGGCAACAACTGCGCGCACGCACACACTTACACACATATACCATCGCACACACACACCCACAGAGCGTGCGCGGAAAAACTTAAATTTCTCGTTTCGTGGCAAGAAATTAGCAAATGATTTTCCATTTTTTTCTCTTTTTTCTGCCGCTGCCTCGGTTTTTTTTTTGTCTTTTAACCCAAATACGGCGGTGGCGATTTTTTCGCATTAGAATTATGTAAGCCAATGGCCCATATACTCGCAGTAGGCCTATGCGCCACTTACACAAGTATCTTTCTCCAGTTCAGATGATGTGGTAATCGCTCCTGCTCTCCTCGTAATTGGCCAATGGAGGTTCTGCTCACTCGGCGCTTATCTCCTTATCGGTAGCCAAGGCGAGTCAACGAGTCCCCGATTCCTAGACGCAGGGATTATGTCACTAGTCACTAGACGGGCGACGTAACTCAATTACAATTACAAAATCGGATTAGCAAATGCAGAAAATCGAATTGAGCAAATATCTCCCGCTCGCAGTGCAGCTGATGATGTGTTGTGGCCATATGGTCACTCGATAGCCACAGCCGAGTCCACTGGGTCGGGTCAAGGCCCAAGACTTGTTGCTGGGAAATTCGCGACAACGAGTCGTATACGTAATGCGGCTACCTAGAACTTGCTGCGCTGGCCGAAACTTCCGTTTTTGCGGCTGCGGTTTCGGATTCTCGCTAAACCAGCTGCAAAATGCAACGAAGGCCCACCACACATTTAAATATATTTTGCTTTTACAATGAGCCAACTTCTCATGATCTTGCACTTTAATTTAAAGGTCCACTGTAATCAAAGCTAGTAATTTTAAATAAAGTAGTAAAGTAGTTCATGATTAGCTAGTTAAACATAAATTAATTATCTGGACAGTATCTCAGCAGAAGTATTCAGTAGTATTCACTGCCAATTAGCACTTGTAACTCCATAAAAGTTGGCGCGTGACCAAAAAATGTTTATTTTTTCGCGCATGGAAAGTGTTAATACAAACAGAAGCTATTTAACTGTTGAAAGAAAAAAAATTTGTAAAATGAAATAAATAAATGAAGTCATGCAGGAGACACTTTTCCAAATTAAAAACCCCCTATAAAATACAAATACTGTTAATACTTAATTAGACATCTTAAAGGAAGCAATGCGTTTATAATTTAAAATAAATGATTGCCTACTAATATTTGTCATTATTATACCTATTAAATCTACCCCAGTGCATAAAATAAAACGCATTACAAAATCCCATTTAGGCAATCGCAACAAATTGGAAAGGCATATAAAATCATCTTCTCAGGGGGCAAATGCGTCAATCTATATGCATATTATACCACACCATAAAACAAGTAAAAGTACTTAATGACAAATTAAAACGAAAGATTCAGCCGAAATAAAAACAAATCAACGGAAAGTATATAAAATTACATTATATTTCCTTTTGTGCGATACGAGAAATTTTCGAGTATAGAGAAATAGCGGTCATAAAAAAATGCAAAAAACAAACGAACACAAAAAACAGAAAATCACACAGATCGCAGCCGAGTCTCGTATCATTTCTTAATGCGGAAATATTGAAGAAGAATTTCTGTTGTCTATACACACATACATACATACATATACGTTAAATGCGAATAATGTGCGTTTGTGTGTGCGGACTTGTATCAAATGCATATGTAGCCCTAATAAACATACATTTCGTACGACAATGAGAAATTGCCTGATATGCATATGTCTCGCTGCCTGGCCTGCGCCTGTGTGCGTAAACAATGAGAATCCGCTGTCCGTGTGAGCAGTGTAAGCAGTGTGTCTTTGCTGGTGTGCGTTATCCGCGAGACCTTGAACTTGAGACTGAATTTCCAAAAAGCGTACACACACACACACACACACGCGCGCGCTGAAGAAGCGAGAGAACAACAACTGGCTTTTATTCTGGCCACCAATACACTGGCAGCCGTGAAAGCAGCGAAGTTGGCAGCGGCATAAAAGCCAAAATAAGGCGGCAGAACAGGAATTCAGAGAGCAGCAGAGAGCCGCCGCCGCGGAAGAGAGAGGAAGAGAAAAAAGGGGAATGGGAACGGGAACGGGAATGGGTATGGGATGGAGACTGGGAATAATGGGGATCGTGCAAAAGCGAGGCAGACGGAACCCGAAAAAATATACATACATACAGGCATACTCGTACATACATATGTACACATAAAAAATTGGGGAAGACATTCACACCAACAACAAATACTACAATTGCCAAACAAACACATAAATTATAATATTTAAATATAGAACTTTTGCGTTGTTGTCGCCCGTTCCTGTTGATTTTGTTTTCGGCTCTTTGTGCATTTTACTTTCGTCTGTCGCCGCTGCATTCGAGTTAACTTGAATTTCGCTTTCTTCCACACCCAAAATTCTCTTCTGTTCGTTTGCTTTTCTGTTTCTTTTTTTGCACTGCCATAAATTGAATTATTATTATTATTGAAAATAAATAATGGAACAAAGATATCCCAGTTGGGGAACATTTTGATTCCGGTTCGTCACATTATTGCGCCGCACAAGTGAAATTATCGATACAAAGCCATTTCTAGTGGTTGTCGCTTTTGGCTTTAGCTATTCGGGGAATTCGCCTGACATCCGTCACTGGTATTTTTTCATGCTTTTATACATTTTGTTTGCCAAATAGAATTTGAATATGTTTTTTGCGGGCTAACAATTAGGGCAAGGCTGGTGTTATGATTGATTATTAAAGGAAGGGCGCTCATTCAATGTAAACAACATAAAAATGCACGATTAAATGTGTAAAGAAGATTTGCAAACTGATTTGGATGGTCAAAAAACTCAGTTATATGTATCTGGGAATTCTTTATGACCCAGAAAGTTAAAGATAAAAGTATATATATTTTTCAGTTGGCAATTACATGCCTTTAGCTCTTTCCCCGTAATTCGATCTGCCAAAGCAAAGCAATAATTTCAGCCAACAGCTCCAAAGTATACAGTTTCATTTGCCTACTTTCCACTGATTAATGTCAGATGAAAATACTGGATAGCTGATAAAGGCTGAGCTCAATAGGTAAATCCCCTTCAGCTTGGCCCACACAATAATTCACTTTCCGTTTCTTGCCAAACCGCCCACAACTCACAAGCTCACCAACTCACCAGCTCACAAATGTCGGTTGTTGGGCACATCAAAAATAGGCCAATAACCAAAATGCCATAAACAATTACAAATCGTTGCTGCTGGTGTGCAATTGTTATTGCTGTTATTGTGGGTTGGGGGTTGGACAGACAGGCGGGCAGCTTCTACGGCTTTCGGAAATGCTTCGGAAAATTGTAAACAAAACCCAAGCACCTCGGATGACGCCTTATCCACCGCAGAGCCGCAACAACAAGCCAACTGAATGTAAAAACAAAAAAAAACCAAAAAAAAAACAGAAAAAACAAAAAATATAAAAGCATATCGGCTGTATAAGGCGAACTAATCATTTAGAGGTAACAAGCTGGCAGCGATGGCTCGTACCTACATTGACCTACTATTGCGGCAAATGCTGCGCTATCCGCCGGAATTGTGATGTAACTGTCCCAAAATGCCGCGCACATATCAACGAGCCAGCGAGTTCAGTTCAAGTCCAAATTCGTATTCGTATTCGTATTCGTATTCGAATTCAACGAAAAAGAAAAATAGCAAAACCCACCAGCTCACATGCACATGACTTTACCGTTAATTTCTTTGACATGTCCCAGTATCTGTGTGTCTGTGTGTGTTTGCCAGTATGTTTTTCTTTTTTTATTATTTTGCCTTTGTTGTTTGCCAATTTTGCTTTGTTTTCTCGTAATATATTTAATTTTTTTCTCTTGCACCGCTGTGTGTTTTGTCGGTTGGTTAGTTTCTGTTTCTGCTGGTTTTATTAGACCGCATTTTTAGAGGTCAGCGCACATTTGGCGCAGCATTGCAATGTTTTGTAGACTCTATTACCACTGGCTATTTGTCTTTCTTGCTGCCGTGTTTGTGTTTGTGTATGTGTTTGTTTATGCACCATTAACGCTGAACCTCTGGCGGTCTGATTGTCGGCTTCTATTTCGTTGTTTTCTTTTATTTTCCTTTCTTCCATGGAGGCGCCGCAAGAGCGGTACAGTGAAAGCTCGGCGGCAGAAACGGGGGAGGACAGCTGAACTTCTTCCAGGAAATCTAAATCTAAATGCTCGCCTTCCTTCCGTTGCGTCCGCTCACCTAGGCGTATACTTAATTCGAACGCTCGAATATTACTCATACGCCTAGTATGCCGCACAGGAAGTAATCGCACACGTTTCGTTTGCGCAATAAACTATTTCACCGGGAATAAATACAATAATCTACATTTGAATTCTGAGGAATTTTCTAGAGCCAACAGCTCTTTCTACAGCTTACATGTTGCAGTATACGATCAAAATACTGTCCGTTGACATACGAAAAATGTGCTAAAAGCACGGTTTAAATACGGCTAATACCTTTAAAGTTACTTAATTGTTATTTTCTTTAAACATTATCAATTAAATTGGTACCTAAATTTCAAAGACTTTAAAGCTAACTCTTTGAAAACGAACATTTTCCTTGTGCTGTAAATTGATTTAGACATTTCCATGTCAGCCGTTTGCCATTTAGAACTTCAACTTGTCGGCGGCCACCTGCAACAAATTACGCATACGCCGCGTTGGCCGCAGTAAAAAACAACACGTGAGCACTTCCCCACGGAAAAGCCAAGAGAAAAACGCAGACAAGCGAACAAAATCGAGGCAAGTGACGGGCATTTCCGACATTTTCACTTCGCTTCGACAAGCGATTAAAGCAGCAAGTAAATAGAGGGAAATTCTCGCAACGAAAACTTGGCGAAAATAATATTTATAATTTCCGTTAAAAAGCTGCTGCAGCAGCAGGCCAATCGTTGATGGCTGAGAAGGGGGGGTGGGGAGCTGGCGGTTGGTGGACGGGCGGTGGGTGGTGGTTGGTTAACCAATGCAACCGGACAGCTGTTTTGTTGCCGCGCGATTTCCGTCACGACTTTGGCTTTTTATTTTTGTGTGTAAATACGCTTTAGCTGCTGCGGCTTTTGAATTTTTTACATATCAAGAAAAAATATGGTTATATATATGTATATCATATACACGAGTATATCTCTACATGCTTCTCATTCACCCACGACGAGTGGAGCGGCGGGCGGCAATCAAAACGAGACAACAACGTCGCACAGTGGGCCAAAAGGCTTTTCGCTTAACTAAAAATATATTTCTATATATATTTAAAGGGCATGCAAACGCTTACGTTTGCCACTTTCACGTGTACAGGTGGTACAGAGGTTCCATTTCTTTTTCCTGGGGGAAATGATATATCTTTAAATATATGGAAAACATTTAGTTTTACAACGCTTTACAGGCATTGTAGCCCAGTGTGCGATATCGGCCGGGCTGCCGTGTATTTAAAAAGCTGTAAAAAGCACTCGCACACAGCGGCAACATGCAATAATGCAGCCAGCAAAGCATAAATTGTAAACTCGTCGCCGTTGCCGACAAGCCTTGACCTGATTTCTCTTCCTCTCTGCTGCCACTCGTCTGGCTTGTGTGTGTGTGTGTGTGTCTGTGTGTGAGTGCTTTGCGTGGCCGTGTGTGTGAGAGTGAGTGTGCTCGCAAGCTTCATTGCTCCGCTGGCTTTGACGTTTTCCTGCACACTGCAGTTGCCGCGGATTTGATTCGTGTGAGAGTGTGTGTGTGTGTGCGTACCGCTTGACATTCAATGCAATTTTTCCCTCTGCTTATTTTCATGCCGCTGCGGCTGCTGCTGTTGCTGCTGCATGAAATAAGTGAAAATGCACTTTTACTTTTCAGCTGCAACAACAACGGCCAAAGGAAAGTGAGAAGCTAATTTTTTTATTTTTTTTTTGCCTTTCCTCTGGCGTTGTTTTTAACGGTTGCGAGTTCATGGCTCACCAAATTGGGGCATTTCAATTGTTTCGTTTCGTTTCGTTTCGTTTTGTTTTGTTGTATTCGTTTTCCTTTTTGCATATTTCGCTCAACATGACATTTCTATGAAATTATGATGCGAATTTTTGTATTATTAGCTCGTTGGATCGGCATTTTTGGCAGCTGTGAAGAGGACAGGGGCGTGGTCAAGTGGTTGGTGGGCGGATTAAAGGGGGTTCGGTGGGGGTTGAGGGCCCTGCAAAGCATTCCGTGATGAGGCCAAGTATGCTTTTAATTGGAACAGCGACGGCGACTGGGGATTCGAAAGTGTACGTTATTCTGGTGATTGAGCCAATCGCAAATTTGAACTGATGTTGCTGAAGGATGCTTAATTATTTGGCTATTACCTCTGTGGATATTTTTGACATATGCTTAATTATGCTCGTTAAAGCAATGACTACATTTAATTGTAGCTCTTTTATTTTACGCATTTAAATCGATTTATGAAACTAGTGTATTTGCATAGTTCAGTTTATGTGGTGGCAATGGTATTTGCATAGTTCAATTTGAATGTGGGAAATGGTATTTTGAAAAGTAAACCATTTCTATCTGTTAAAGCAAATTCAACACTTTAAACATAAAGCTCAATTTTATACCTCTATATTTTAAATGCACATTAAGTGCACATTCAGTTGAATGGCATGCTATAAACTTGGCAATGAAAGCCCAGCTGGATTTACAACCCCTTAACAACAGGATGCATTCTCAACCACCTCTGCCTTGTTCCTCCATTTCAGACACTGAAATTCCTATTGTCAAACAATCGACGAGTCCGGCCCCGCAGCAGCAACTGCAGCAGCAGCAACACCTGCAGCAGCACCAGCAGCAGCAGCCGCTCAACGGCTCCACCTTCAACGGCGCCACCGCGCTGCTCCACATAAAGACGGAGCAGAATGCGCTGCTCACACCGCTCCAACTGCAGCAGCAGCAGCAGCAACAGCAGCAGGTCATACACGGTGCAGCAGGCAACGGAGGTGGCAGCGGCAACGGCAACAATGCCCACCAGCAGCAACAGCCGCTGGCCATCCCGCACCGTCCGCTGCTCCACAACCTGCTCAGCGGCGGTGCCATCCACAATCCGCACCACAGAAACTACACGACGGCCACAACAGGTGATTATACGCAAAGAAAATCACTGTCAGTACTGAAAAGCAAATGGATCTTAAAGGATATTTAACTTATTCCAAAAAAGAATGCATTTTAAAACATTAGATAAACACAAAGAATTTTGGCAAAAAAACAATTGTGGCAAAGCTTATATGTTCACGGTACAATTTAAATCTACTATCTAATATAGTGCAATGAAGACGCTTTAATAGTTGTAACCTTAATCAATATTTTAACTAATTTTGCTACTTAAACTTCAACTCAAATGCGCTAATTAAAATTCAATTCAACTTAAATGCTCTAATTAAAATACACTTTATTCCAAATTAACTTATTAGCTAACTTAATATGCGATAAGCTTTGAATGCATTTATAACAATGCCAGTTGGAAGTTGAAAGAGATCTTGTTTTTTCGAGTGCAGTCAGCAGTAGTCAGAGGCGAGCGTGTCCAGCAGCAAGGTGAACCACTGCACACGCCCTCGACTCGATGCGAGCCATATCGATTGCTAATTGCCCCTTTTCTTGGCTCGTCCTCGCTCCGCGCGGCTCTTTCCCGTTCGCAGGTTCATTTCCGCCCAGTCCCGCGGACAGCGGCGTCTCCGACGTGGACAGCTCCAGTTCCGGCGGCCAGCCATGCGCCGATGAGCTGAAGGCGCGGCTCGGGATGCCACCAGCCACCTCGGCGTCGGCAGCGGCCGCAGCAGCAGCGGCGGCGGCGGCAGCGGCACACCTGCACACGGGCACCTTTCTGCATCCGAATTTATACCAGAACAATGCGGCGAATTCGCTGCGGAACATATGGAATCGCAGTGTTGGGGGTGAGTATCGAGTATGCCCGAGATAAACGCGGTCAATTCCCGCTGTGTGCTTAAGTTTAGGGCTAAGTTCGAGGGTTACCATCTTAATGTTGCATACCACAAGAATTAGCCTTCCTAATTAGATTTATAACACATTATCTATACCACTACAATTTGGAGTGCATCAAAAGGACTCTTACGCGACATCTCATAGTAACAATTTTCAATGCAGCTTTATATAAATGTTTATTTTCAAGGCTTCAGTTCTTACTATTTTGACAGATACTAAGGAATTCGCCCTAATTGGCCATGAGCTAAAATTAAAGTAAATCGCACAATTATTTTGGGGATTCGATCTAAGCCGAGAACGGTTTTATCTCAACCAATTAATAATATGACCTAATGGGGAACTTTGCATATTGCAATCAATTTAAAGTTGCTATAATCTGTTGCATACATAATGCACTCCTAATCCAGCGTACTCTTTTCTACGAAAATGTCAGGCTGGCAAGGCGCACACACACATGCATACCTACATATGTACGTACAGCACAATCAATTGCAATGCGATTGTGTTGCACTCGCTGTTTTTATGCTCTCTGCCAACTGAGTGCGTGTGTGTGTGTGTGTGTGTGTGTGAGTGAGTGCGCGTTGCTGTATAAAATCTGTGGTCATCGACACATTGCCTTTGCGCAAATTGTGAAGGTCACAACGACAACGACAGCAACAGCAGCAGCAGCAGCGCCAATGTGGCAATAACGCTGGTCGCGAGAGTGCTCCACTCTCTTTTCCTCTTCCTCCTCCTTCCCGATGAGGCGGAGAGAGAGCTAGAGAGAGTGCCAAACACCAACGCAAATGCAACAGCAACACGAACGAGACACACGAGCAACACACGAACAACGCAGCGTGCGTTGCTCTCTGCACGAAGTCTGTGTGTGTTGGTGAGAGAGTGGCACTGCTTACTTTTGTTTTTATTCCGATTCAGCCCAGTCTTTCCCCACTCTCTTCCTGTCCCATACCCCTGTGCCCTCACTAGCCACACCCCCCCCCCTCTAAAATGGTCCATCGAATCCAAAAACGAATCCGAATCCGAATCCAAATCCACCGACTGCCAACTGGCTGAGCCACGAAATTGGGCAACGGCAACGCCGGATGTAAAAAAAAAAAACTTACTAAATAGCATACAAAATTATACCTGTGCCACCACACAGAAACAAAAACAGAGACGGTGTGAAATAGTCGCGAGCGATCTGCGATCTGCGTACGATGGGACAGATCGGGTTGCAACCGTGCAGATTCCCCTAGGGTACATTTTTCAACTTCTTGAATTTAATTGACCAAACTGAGATTGCATGTTCTTGAATGTTTCAATTTTGCAATATAACAGTTTTTATATCGGGAAAACTAATGAGAATTTGGCTCCATTTCTGAGCAATAGGAAACAACTTACAACGGAGTCTAAAAGTATGCAACAATTTGTGTCCTTTGGAGATCAGCAAATTTACTTGACTGTAACTTTTAAGATAAGCAACATGAATTTAAACAAATTTAAAAATTTCGTAGCAAAGCACTCAGTTAGAATGATGGTCACGATAATAGTTAAAGGAAAGGTCTTAGTGTCAAGAACATAAATTGAGATTTCAATATGAGTTATATATTTTTTAATATGTTAGAATTATGTAGGAATGATATTACGCTTTGAAAATAAATTTCTGTGCGATTTGATGTACAGTGGATATGGTTAACAGATTTAAACTGTAAAGTTCTTTAGAGAGAAAGTTCACAGGCACAATGTGATAATATGGGTTATGTCTATCGGGTCAAAAGTAATGCCAAGACAGATACAATGTAAATGTAATATAATAAAAGACATTTACTCCGAAGTTCTTAATGGAAATAGGTAGCTTGAGTTGTATATTCTTTGGTAATCAAGTCGTCTTATTTTCCTGAACTCATTTATATATCTGACTTTGTTCTTGCAGTGTCCGACAACTACTACGGAAGCAGTGGCGCCGGCAGTGGGGGCGCACAGCCAGGTGCTCCAGGAAACCCCCAAGCGCCGGGCTACCTGACAACGTCCTACTTCAACGCACCGACGGCGGCGACGGCAGCGGCGTCCCAGCGAGGAGCCACCATCAACGGCTATCATTCCCTGCACCAGCAGCAGCAGCAACAGCAGTCGCAGCAATCGCAGCAGCAGCAGCAACTGGCCCACCAGCAACTGTCGCACCAGCAGCAGCAGGCGTTGCACCAGCAACTGTCGCACCAGCAGCAGCAGCAGCAGCAGCAGCAACAGCAACAGCAGCAACACCCGCACTCCCAGCTGAACGGTTCGCATCCGCACTCACATCCGCACTCCCATCCGCATTCGCATCCGCACGCGGGCCAGCACACGCATTCCACAATCGCTGCAGCGGCGGCAGCAGCAGCGGCATCCGTCGTCAGCAGCAGCAGCAGCGCCGTTGCAGCGGCAGCAATGCTCAGCGCCAGCGCAGCGGCAGCGGCAACGGCGGCAGCTGCAGCGGGCGGATCCCAGAGCGTTATCCAGCCGGCGACGTCCAGCGTCAGCTACGATCTCTCCTACATGCTGGAGCTGGGCGGATTCCAGCAGCGCAAGGCGAAGAAGCCGCGCAAACCGAAGCTGGAGATGGGCGTGAAGCGGCGCAGCCGGGAGGGATCCACCACCTACCTGTGGGAGTTCCTCCTCAAGCTGCTGCAGGATCGCGAGTACTGTCCGCGCTTCATCAAGTGGACGAACCGGGAGAAGGGCGTCTTCAAGCTGGTCGACTCGAAGGCGGTGTCCCGCCTGTGGGGCATGCACAAGAACAAGCCGGACATGAACTACGAGACGATGGGCAGGGCGCTGAGGTACTACTACCAGCGCGGCATCCTGGCCAAGGTGGATGGCCAGCGGCTGGTCTACCAGTTCGTGGATGTGCCCAAGGACATCGTGGAGATCGACTGCAATGGTGTGTGAAGTGATGAGAAGGACGAATAGGACGATGAGGCCTGTAAATATAGTTCGATCCCAGATCCGAGATTGGAAAGATCTGGAAGAGCTGGAATGGCAATAGGTTCTGGGTGGGGGGTATCAATCAACCGGCTAGCGGCAATAGTGGCTGAAGGCCACGCGAGGTGGGGATTTCTTTGTACATGCGTTGAGTTTCTTGGTTAGCCAGCGATAAGCATAGGTTACACACATAGCTGATAGTCCCAATACGCGTACATATACTTATATACTCGTATATATTCACACCCTGTGTCCTGTACCCTATACATACACCCAGCTAAATCGGCGGTAATTAATGATCTATTCATGGGCGTTAGTGTTGTACTTGTAACTGTAGTTTTAACTTTAAACTGTAAACTGTAACTGTAATGAATATTGTTATTATTGGTTATTATTATTATTACTATTACGATTATTACTATTATAAATATTATTATTATTATTATTATCGCTACTGCTATGGCGGAAGGACGAAGGACGACCGAATTGATTCATATTGATATTCGATAGACGTGTGTAATATGTAAAAAAAGAAGTACGAGCCCCGATAGCTGCAAGAATTTCTCTATCTCCATTGATCTAATACTAAAACTAAATGTATATGAGTATGTATATGCCTAGCCTAATGCCCTTTCAACTGTCCCCTAGCCCAACCCGCTGCCCAAGGACGAGCTCATTGCAGAGGAAAAAGGATATATATACATATCCGAAAAATCTGCGTGGGTCTCTGTGCTTGGGCTAATTGTTTTTGTTGCTTATTTTATAAACGAAGAGAGATGGAAATTTATTATTTCATAGTTTTAGCTATTTGTACGACTACGTTTAGGATATTTATTTAAGTGTTTCTCCAGCTACACCCCTGAATTTCCCCCCAAAAACCACAAAAAAACACACACACATCCTAACTGGAGCTAAGAACCCAGCAAAATGGTGGTCTAAACTTTCTTGTAATTATTATTTGATAAGTTTTGTATATTTACACCCCTAAAACATCAACAGCAGAAAAGCTCACAGGATACACGCGAAGAAGGCACTCCTTGAGCCATCGTTTAAGCAGTCTTAGAACGCCAAACCAAACTCAACTCTCTCGATCTAAAGTTTATTTATACAGCGTAAAGCATAAAGTTTAACTATTGTATTCTTGTTAACGTCACACTGCCACAAATCGAAGAAACAAGCCTTACAAAATGGAACAGATCTGAACATTTAATCGAACAGAAACGAGACACTGACCCATATCCATAGTTTCAACTATAGTGCAACCGCAATCCTCAATGCAATATACCGACAACTTCTACAACAATTTCCAAACACTGCCCAAAACGTGCAATCTCTTGAAAGGAAACCTTGAACCTTGAACCTTGAATAGGAAAAGAGAATAAAACCAACTCCTAGTTCTTTAATCTATTTCTTTAATAGTTGCGTTCTCTAAGTACCTTTATCTATTATTATTATTATGTGTACGTGAAGATGAAATCTACAATATATCATTTTGTTTATGATGATTGGTGATTGATGATGCAAATAAACAAAGTGAGTCTTGAGTTCAACTCTCTGTTCATTGTAAACAATTTTTTATGATTATTTTTTATTTTTTAAATAAAATTATTATTTCAATTTGTGCATGCGTTTTATTTACACCACCCAACACACACAGACAAAACAAAATAAAAAACCAAATGAAATATAGAACGTAAGCAAAGATATGATACAAATATATGGAACCCGCTACAAATTTGGAATCTAGATATACCTCCCATGAAAAGTACATAAAGTTGCATAAGTTACAGTATATTCAAAGTCTATATAGGATATAGTCGAGCGGATTGCCGATATTTAAAGTCGAGATCACATATTTTAGATAAAGTGCAGTCGGTGTATTTTGTAGTTCTAAGACACAGTATGGCATTTGACACCATTTCACGAGGTAGGTCTCAGTTTATGAGGTTTCCCCCAGATCATGGATTTATATGTATGTCTATTCATTAGCGTAGATCACTGCATCTGCCATTATTACCTAGCATAAATCAGTTATTAGTTGTTAGTTGTTAGGGAATGAATATTCAAATGTTATAAGACCCTAGCTATAAGTGCACCCACAACAAGAGCAGAATCGAACCAGATATGCAAAAATCACGAGTCGAGTACAACGAAATCGGTAAACAAGAATCTGAGCCACAACCCGGATAATGCAGCTTTAAATCGAGATAGTACACATAAATTTGAATCTCCTATTTCCCAAAAGAGCTCTCCCCTCACTTCGATAGCCTAAAAAAAGGTTGGAAACTCCAACTCCAAAGCATTTATACATGCTTAGCACGATAATTGTATATAAACAACTTCTGGACCTCAAGATTCCACTCGATTATAAACGTATTTTATATATATACACCAATTATTTGTTAGATTGGATAACCCCGAATGCTGGATAAGACCAACTAAATTAAATGTAATAGTATATCGATGCCGTTGGGCGAGATTTCTATACTAGGCTAAGACTAAGACAAGATATCTTTCTATTGGTAACTCAAAAACCGAAACAAACTATATAGCTTTTAAATCGAGCGTGCGATTATTGAAAGGTATTCTATGGCACTTGAGATAGGAGATAGTAGAGATACGAGCGGATTGGCCTAGATTTAGATGAATATGTTGAATGCATTACCGTTAGCTACGATTAGTTTGGGACTTACTGACCTAAGTTAAGTTTTTAGCCCGTTTATTTCACTTTTTGTTCGATCTTTGTACATTTGACAGACACATTTTAAACTGTCTGTGATGAGAAATCAGCTAAAGCCAGCCACAATATATAATATATATATATACTTTAACACTTATGTACTAAGGAAACGAACGTTGGATCGAAGTCATGGTATGTAGGTGAATTTTATGGTTAGAGGAAAGCGCAAGCGAACGGATTAGATTAATTTTTTATAAGAATGCATTAAGAAAAACGAAGCAAGATTAACAGTCACAAGCTAGCATAATTATTTACTGTTATGACAACATAAGAGTTTTAAGGTTTTTAGCTAAATTTTGTATATTTTAATCTACAAACTATAAATATATATTATCTGTTTTATAAATAACAATAAATATGAACTGTGTTTTAATGTCAGATTTCAAATGGGTAAGCATCACTTCCAAAATTAATTTGCATTTTAAACTGTATAGGATTTTAAATGCCTTTCCTTGTTCTAGCATTAACTTGTATGATTCCGTAAAACATTTCGTGGCGTACGCAGTATGCACTTGAATAACATTAGGTGACTGAAATGTCGCAGTGGAGTCAGCTTATTACCCATTATTATTTGAATTCTGCTTTTGGTATTTTATTTTATTACAATGTGTAAAAACCAGAGTGGCAGCTCTCGATTTGTGTAAAAAAAAGGTCAATAATCAGAACATACGATACTTTTAAATAGAGTATGAAAGGAAAAAATGTGAACACTGTGGAAGGAAAATATTTATGCATGTAAGTATGGAAAGCGAAAAATATATAAGGTTATCAAATATCTCCCTTCCGCTTTTTTGCTCTTTATTCAATGCTTTATAAAAAG
Source organism: Drosophila santomea (assembly GCF_016746245.2). Lineage (NCBI taxonomy): Eukaryota > Metazoa > Arthropoda > Insecta > Diptera > Drosophilidae > Drosophila > Drosophila santomea. Next base: position 16,683,012 of record NC_053018.2, read on the forward strand.
TGTTACAGTGATCGGATTTAGTTCAAATATGCGCCGTTTTGTTCGATAATCTGTTTCCATCTAGACGGCAACTTCATAATACCTCTCTCGTAGAAGCCCCCCTCCTTATTTGCGAAGAACTCGGACAGCCACTTTTCACAAGCCTCTTTTGAGTTCAACTTTACACCACCAAGTGCATTCGCCATGGACAGGAACAGGTGGTAATCACTTGGCGCTACGTCCGGGCTATATGGTGGTTGCGATAAAACCTCCCATCCGAGCTCCCGTAGCTTCTGACGAGTCATCAACGAAGTGTGTGGTCTGGCGTTGTCCTGGTGGAACACTACACCATTCCTGTTGGCCAGTTCTGGACGCTTCTGGTCGATCGCCTGCTTCAAGCGGTCCAGTTGTTCGCAGTAGATGGTAGTATTAAGCGTCTGGCCATATGGGAGCAGCTCATAGTGGATGATTCCCTTCCAATCCCACCAAACACACAGCAAAACCTTCCTGGCCGTCAATCCCGGCTTGGCCACTGTTTGGGACGATTCACCGGCCTTCGACCACGACCGTTTTCGCTTGATATTGTCGTACGTGATCCATTTTTCGTCTCCAGTCACCATTCGCTTCAAGAATGGGTCGAGTTCGTTCCGTTTCAGCAGCATATCGCAGGCGTTGATTCGGTCCAGAAGGTATCCAGCTTTTTTTTGTATCCAGCCTTCTGCAGATGGTTCAAAATGGTTTGGTGACTAACTCCCATCTCCTGGGCGATGTCACGAGATGACATATGCCGGTCTAACTCGATGTGTTCCATGATTTGATCGGTATTTGTCGTCACAGGTCTTCCGCCGGCTGGCTTATCCATGGTGTCGTTTTCACCGGCTCTGAATCGTCGAAACCATTCCTCCGCGGTTCGAAGTGATAGATTACCATCGCCCAAAACATCATTAATCTCACGGAACGATTCTCTAGCGGATTTGCGTTTAACGAAGGAAAACTTTAAAATAGCGCGAATTTCGGCGTTAGTGAACTCCATGTTTACACGTCTATAACTGTTGAACGCAATATCCTAATCATGCATAGCGTTGTTTTGTAGAATATGTCAAGACCTTTCAAATTATGTATAGTGTTGCCAGATACGAGCTCTGTAGCGCTTTGTACATTGCCGCGAAATTCAAAAAACAAAAAAGCAGAAGGGAGATATTTGACAACCTTTTTAATACTTATTATGTTATTTATTTAAGGTTATTTTAATATTTACATTACAGTTTAATAATCGATAACATCAACGTGACACATCACATGTGGCAACAACATGCTAGAAATAATATCGATAACATCGAATTCATATCGATGGGGAAAGCCGTTTCCATCTGGCAGCCCTGCCGACGGCCATACTTGAAAATACATTTTTTTCTGCAAAGTTTGTCATTGTCACTGTGTGAATAGAATCTGTGATGCGTTGTGGAATTAAAAACGTGCAGTAAACGACCCGTAATGGTTAAAGTGCCCGACGCGTCGGCGAATGCAGTGCGAATAACTATGAATTGATACGAAAGTTGCATAACACGTCGCCTGGTGTCGCGGTTAGTGTGTTTTTCGTCTCGTTTCGTTTCCGCCGCAGTCGCAATTTCCAGAAAACCTCACCACACCATACCACCACCACCACGCACACACACACACACAAACACGCAGAGACGCGGCGGCGGAAAAAAGTGTGCGGACCGCGGATATAGCCCCTCGTTCCGAGCCCAAATTGGAGTCGCCCAAAAACAGCGAAATATCGAGTGTGGCGTAGCCAATGTGCTGTGCGATCCCCGCTGCCCCCTCCGTACCGCCGCCACCCCCGCCACAGCAGAAACGCACACGGACACGGACACCAATACCAGCGCACTCAAGCACGGCCGACAAAGAAAGAGCGCTCTCTCTTCCTCTTTGTACAGTTAGTTCCTACAGCTGAATCAGCCAAAAGGGAATTACTAGGTCCATTCCGAGGCGCAGTTTGCATGTGAAACGGAGGAGCCCGCACAACCACACGGAACCCAAACCCCAGATCCCCACCACCCCCAAGGCCAAGGCACGGATAAAGCATACATACAACCATGAGTCTCTTGGCCACGCCAATGCCCCAGGCGGCCACCGCATCATCCTCATCCTCTTCATCCGCCTCCGCGGCCGCCTCGGCCAGTGGGATTCCGCCCAGCGCCAACAACAACCTGCCGTTCGAGAAGGACAAGATCTGGTACTTCAGCAACGATCAGCTGGCCAACTCGCCCAGCAGACGATGCGGCATCAAGGGCGACGATGAGCTGCAGTACCGCCAGATGACCGCCTATCTGATCCAGGAGATGGGTCAGCGTCTACAGGTCTCGCAGCTGTGCATCAACACGGCCATTGTGTACATGCATCGGTTCTACGCCTTCCACTCTTTCACCCACTTTCATCGCAACTCCATGGCGTCGGCGAGCCTCTTTCTCGCCGCCAAGGTGGAGGAGCAGCCGCGGAAGCTGGAGCATGTTATTCGGGCCGCCAACAAGTGCCTGCCGCCGACCACCGAGCAGAATTACGCCGAACTGGCCCAGGAGCTTGTGTTCAACGAGAACGTGCTCCTGCAGACGCTCGGCTTCGATGTGGCCATCGATCATCCGCACACACATGTGGTGCGCACCTGCCAGCTGGTCAAAGGTAGGCACCCACCATCCGACCCAAGCCATGTCCCCTTCACATGTCAGATGGTACTGATTACTGTGGTATATTTTAGCATGCAAGGATCTGGCGCAGACATCGTACTTCTTGGCCTCGAACAGGTATGGCTAGCAATGCGCTACTCTATGGTATAATCCCTCCCAGAGATCGCCTCCCAACGCAAATAAGGCTGTGGTATAAGCAGTGTGTGTGTGTGTGTGCGGGTGTGGAGTTGGAGTTGGCCCAATCCTCCCCAGAAAGTGGTCAGGTTGTAGAGCATTCGATCCCTGGCATGTTGAGATGCTGAGGCTAAAATCTTTGGGCACTTTTTACCTGCTTAACTCCTCGCTTGTAGCTAAGATACCCAGGTATCTGGGTCGAAACAAAAAAAAGGTGAGGACCCGAAGTCACAAACCGAACAAGAACACGCGTTCCCTAATCGCAGCAGGCCGTCAGTCTGTACAAATCCCGCATCTTTACAAAAAGGCAGTATTTTCCGTATCCCTCGCGGTAATTATCCTCAGTTGCCTGCCAAATCCGCCAAATGTCAAGAAAACGGCTTTAATTCCTAGAAAAAGAAAATTGTCTTTTTGGTATACGCGAAGAATTGTAGTGAAGACCATTGTAATCCTTTGCACACCAAAACATCTGGACAAAAGATAAATTCACTTTGGCATACCTGCTAAAAGATAGTCAAAATTCTGATTACAAGCGGAACGGGAGAAGATTTTATAATCATCCTTTTGAGTTTAAGGTCGCCAAGAAAAAAAGAAAAAAGAGAAATGCTGGGAACATGCTAAGAACTAAAGACGTAATCTGTACTATAAGTGATGAAATCCCCCTGCACACACTCACCAAAATACATTTTATGTGTAAGACTCTGTGAAAAGACTTCCCACTAAATTGACTTACCCATCCTGGCACAGCCTGCATCTGACCTCGATGTGCCTGCAATACCGCCCCACGGTGGTAGCGTGCTTCTGCATTTACCTAGCCTGCAAGTGGTCCCGATGGGAGATCCCCCAGTCGACTGAGGGCAAGCACTGGTTTTACTACGTGGACAAGACGGTCTCGCTGGATTTGCTAAAGCAGCTGACAGATGAGTTCATCGCTATCTATGAGAAGAGCCCCGCCCGTCTGAAGTCTAAGCTGAACTCGATCAAGGCCATCGCCCAGGGAGCCAGCAATCGAACAGCTAACAGCAAGGACAAGCCCAAGGAGGACTGGAAGATTACCGAGATGATGAAGGGCTATCACTCAAACATCACGACGGCACCCGAGCTGTTAAACGGCAACGACAGCCGGGATCGGGAGCGAGATCGTGAACGGGACAGAGAGCGGGAGCGTGAGCAGTCGTCGCTACTGCCGCCTCCGGCTATGGTGCCGCAGCAAAGACGCCAGGATGGCGGCCATCAGCGCTCGTCCTCAGTGGGCGGAGTGCCAGGCAGCAGCTCCTCGTCGTCTTCCTCCAGTCACAAGATGCCAAATTATCCTGGTGGCATGCCGCCCGACGCGCATCCTGGTAAGTTCTCAAACGATTTCGAAGTAAAACGCTTTTTTAACATCTTCGTATTGCAGATCACAAGTCAAAGCAGCCGGGCTATAGCAATCGAATGCCCTCAAGCCACCAACGTAGCAGTAGCAGTGGACTCGGTTCCTCGGGAAGCGGCAGCCAGCGCAGCAGCTCATCCTCGTCCTCTTCGAGCCAGCAGCCTGGCCGACCGTCTATGCCTGTGGACTACCACAAATCCTCGCGCGGCATGCCGCCAGTAGGCGTTAACATGCCACCTCATGGTAGCCACAAGATGACTTCGGGCTCCAAGCCTCAGCAGCCGCAGCAGCAGCTACCGGTTCCACATCCATCCGCCTCTAATTCCTCTGCATCGGGCATGTCCTCCAAGGATAAATCTCAGAGCAGCAAAATGTATCCAAACGCTCCGCCGCCATACAATAATAGTGCCCCTCCAAACCCGCTAATGTCGCGTGGTGGATATCCTGGCGCTAGCAATGGATCCCAGCCACCGCCTCCGGCCGGATATGGCGGGCATCGCAGCAAATCCGGCTCCACCGTCCATGGCATGCCGCCCTTCGAGCAGCAAATGCCCTATTCCCAGAGCCAGAGCTACGGCCATATGCAGCAGCCAGTGCCTCAGCCGCAGCAGCAACAGATGCCTCCGGAGGCATCTCAGCACTCGTTGCAGTCCAAGAACTCGCTCTTCAGTCCCGAGTGGTCGGACATTAAAAAGGAGCCTATGTCGCAGCTGCAGCCACAGCCCTTCAACGGCTTGCTACCCCCTCCTGCGCCACCGGGCCATGATTACAAGCTGAATAGCCATCCGCGCGACAAAGAAAGTCCCAAGAAAGAGCGACTTACGCCCACCAAAAAGGACAAGCACCGCCCTGTCATGCCCCCCATGGTCAGTGGGAACAGTTCCTCCGGCTCGGGATCTTCAAAGCCGATGCTGCCGCCTCACAAGAAACAGATGCCTCATGGCGGGGACCTGTTGACCAATCCTGGAGAGAGCGTCAGCCTAAAACGGCCCAACGAGATCTCGGGAAGTCAGTACGGACTGAATAAGCTGGATGAGATAGATAACAGTAATATGCCGCGCGAGAAGCTGCGCAAGCTGGACACTACAACTGGCCTACCACCTTATCCGAGTTATGAGGAGAAACACACGCCTTTGAATATGTCCAATGGCATCGAGACAACGCCGGATCTGGTGCGCAGCTTGCTGAAGGAGAGTCTGTGTCCATCTAACGCTTCGCTCCTAAAACCGGATGCCTTGACTATGCCCGGTCTAAAACCGCCGGCCGAACTGCTTGAGCCCATGCCCGCACCAGCGACAATCAAGAAGGAACCGGGACTAACTCCCATGGCCAGTTTGGCTGGTGGGCCCGCACCCATGGATCTGGAGGTACCCACCAAGCTGGCCGGAGAGATAAAGGAAGAAGGCAGCATCAAGTCCGAGAAGAAAAAGAAGAAGGACAAGCACAAGCATAAGGAGAAGGACAAGTCCAAGGACAAAACGGAGAAGGAGGAGCGTAAGAAGCACAAGAAGGACAAGCAGAAGGATCGCAGCAGCAGCGGTGGCAGTAAGGACAGTTCTCTTGCCCAGGAGCCTCTGAAGATGGTGATCAAGAATCCCAACGGCAGCCTGCAGGCCGGTGCGTCAGCCCCCATTAAGCTTAAGATCAGCAAGAATAAGGTTGAGCCCAATAATTACTCTGCAGCGGCAGGTCTACCAGGCGCAATCGGATATGGGATGCCTCCAACTACGGCTACCACCGCGTCAGCTTCGACCGGAGGACCTGCTCCTGTTCTGCCTCCTTATGGTGCCGGCGGTGGTGGCTACAGCTCCTCAGGCGGCAGCAGTTCCGGCGGCAGCAGCAAGAAAAAGCACAGCGATCGCGACCGCGACAAGGAGAGCAAAAAGAGCAAGAGCCAAGACTACGCAAAGTATAACGGAGCTGGTGGCGGCATCTTTAATCCCCTTGGCGGTGCTGGCGCCGCACCCAATATGTCCGGAGGAATGGGCGCCCCAATGGCCACTGCTCTGCCACCATCAATGCTGTTGGCGCCCACCGGCGCATTACCACCCTCTGTCGCCGGGCTGGCACCGCCTCCCATGCCCGTCTACAACAAGAAGTAGTGGTAGCGGTCAGAGGGTTACCATTAAGTCGTACTTTTTGATATATGTATAGAACCTCAGTAAGTCCGATTGTAGGCCAGTTGTTAGGATTGTTAGTGAGATGCATTATTGATTTTAGTTAAGCACATTGCTAAAACTCCAAGTTGCGAGTGGAATCGGTAGCGCCGATAGGAGGAGAGTGAAAGAGGAAAGGAGGTCGCGCGGAGGGGCAGGACGTGAAAGCAAAACTCAAACCGCGAAAACTTTTGTACAGCATTAATTAATTTATAACTATAATAAATAGCATACATATACGCCCACATACATAAAAGTACGGATTAGTTTTAAGTGAATTGTTGGCAAACGAAATCCGCGACACAAGCAAAATATTCATAGAGAGCAGCAATGGCCGTCTAGTGTTTAAGTTAGCAAATCAAATACCCGTAACACACAACACTCTAAGCTGTATATACAAACACACTCACAAAAACACAAACCCACTCACACAAATCAAGAGATATATAGTACAGACTTCCGCTTAGCAAATATATTAAATACGGCCCCAACTAAGTGCAAGCCAGAGAGAGAGTAAGAACTTCAGAATAATCCCCACAGAGGAGTAGCATATAGTTGTGGCTAGAGAATACGAAAGAAGGAACGAAGATGAAAAGCCAGCGCTTTAATTCAAAATTGAAGACGCCAAACTAAATAATGAATTATTTATCTAATACATAGTTGCTAATCCGAAAATGAATGAAGAAGTTTATTTTTAGTTAGCAAAGTTTTTCCTTTCTTTCTGAACGATTGCCCGATTAACCGTGTTTCAATTTAGTTTTCGACACCTAGCAATATATACAGTAGTGTATTTACAATTTTCAATGAAGATAATTAAAGATATCTGATTGTTTCAGCGGAGGATATTATGTTTCAAGATCGCCTGGAACGTTGACGTAGCTTTCATTTGTTTTTAATTTATTTTTTAAATAGACTTACGAAACAAATTACCACAAAAAAAAAACCAAAACAAAAACAAATAAAAAACTCCCAAAACAAAAACGAAATATGCAAACAAAAAAGAAACCCAAAACTAAATTTTGGATTAAACAAACATTGTTGTGCAAGAAAACAAAAAAGTTTTAAAATTATGTAAATGCAAGCGAAAACGTTGCAAGCAAACTAAGCTAAACGAACGAAAAACTAACAGAAGGCTAAACGAAGAAAAACAAAAGTTAGGCATATAGAAATGTAAGCAAGTTCTATATATTCGGGCCGAAAATGAGAATGAAATGAAATTTTATGTAATTTTCGACTAAGGCAAGGTTAAGCGAACGTTGCGCGTTTTTCAAAACTATTCGTACTCGTATATTCGTATTCGAATTCTCTACTACTGCATTAAGCTGCAAGCATATATAGCTCTAAACACACACCACACATCCATACACACACCCACACGGTCGAGAAACGTATACTTTAACTTGGGGGGGAAACCGTGAAAGCCGAGAAACTCGTTTTTGTAATCGATCGAACGAATGCGTAATTTGCATCTAAGATTCAGATTCCCCTTTACATACTTATTCTTGACCCCTTATACCATACCCACACCCACTCCACCCCACGCCCATCCCCACCCACACCCCTCACCCCTCCTAACTTAAGTTTTTGTACATACTTGGAAAGCAAATGGAAAACCCGCCGCTCGGGAGGCGGGCAAGTGTCGGGTTTCATTGGGATTGTTTGGTTGTGCGTTCGAATATGGACTCACTCGTCACTTGCACGCCCCCTCGAGGGCACGAATAAAAATCTTCAAAACCAGGCAAAAATTCTAAACAAAAAACTATAAAAACGCAAAAAATAAACCACAAAAAAATCAGGAAAATTAAATGATACGTCTTTTCTTTGTGGACTTCGGGAAACTTTTTGTTCAACTTCGTGGGGCGAACTTTAGATTTAAGAATCTAGTTCAAATATTCATTCTGAGACTGATCTTAGGTTCAATTTTATTTATTTATAAATACTACGTATATATAATACGTTTTCATATTTAATAGATAATGTCTTCTACCGATCGTCGTTATCAAGAATTTATACGTGAAAGGCTCATAAATATTTCAAAACTGTTGATCATTTTCTAAATTTCTCATCTCTATCTTAAAGGATTTTGATCCTAATTAGCAATAGTTAGTATAATCTCCTGGGACAGAATTTTTAACCAAAAGCACTTTAATGATGTCATAGTATATTTTACCACTCTTAAGTTGCTTTGAATCATTGCGATCTATGTGAATCTCTGTCTCTTACGGATAACAGTTCAGTCTACAGCTTATTCTTTAGGATGAACGATGATGTGGTTAAGGATCCAGTCCAAGTAGCTGCTGATGCGGGTGAACACGGCCGGAAAGCCCACTTGACAGCCCATGGAAGTTCCAAAAGAGGTGGATCCGATCAGGTAGCTGGAGTTGCCCTGCTTGTAGACCAGCGGACCGCCGGAGTCGCCGTGGCAGGTGGACTTGCCGCTGGTGGTACTCATGCAGATCATCTTCTCAGACACAGCTCCACTCCAGTACATGCGGCACAGGGCGTGGGGCATTATGGGCATCTCCACATATCTCAGCACGGGGGAGACCGTCTCGGAGGCATCGCTTTCCCGTCCCCAGCCGGAGGCGAAGGCCCGGACGGACTCGTACGTTGGAAACTGGCCGTTTAAGCGACGCGGCAAAGTGGCGGCCCGGATGCGATCAGTGAAGCGCACAAAGGTGGGCAATCGAATGAGCGAGATGTCGTTGACCACCGTGCTGGCTATAAAGTTCGAGTGCACTATAATGCCCGACTTCTGCACCTCGATCCTCTGCTGACCCTCCTCGGACTCATCGTGAATATTTATGGCCCCCAAATAGACAGTTACGGACTCCGCCCCATCCATGCAGTGTGCGGCAGTGATTATCCAGTAATGCGAAACCAAGGTGCCGCCGCACCAGGTGCTCCAGTTCCCGAAGGAGACGTTCAGGCCGGCCTGGTAGGGAAACTGCCCCACCTCCGCCAGCTCTCCATTGGTAATATAGGGCTCCACATCGGATAGGAGGTGATTCGCCGCACAGGATCCTAGCAGCAGGACACAGACCAAAAGTTTCATCATTTTCTAGCTTCAAAATAACTGAGGCAGCGCGTCTGCTTCATGGTTTTATAGGAATGGGTTAAGCTTTCAGCTGGTTATCGGTGATAAGGACCTCTTAAACATCAAGCACCCTAGACCAGTGGGATTACTATACCATGATCGAACAAAAAACAATTCACTTGAATTGGGATCCACCCAATGAATCACTGCAAACTAAAAGCGTACGCACGTGAGATGGTTATCCATTTTCAGTCTAAGTAGTGCATTAATTTTTAAATCTAGCCAATTACTCTTTGATTAGCACATGGGGTCACGTAATTACTAACTAATTCCCTGTTCTCGATTGCGATTGATGGGTCTTCACTGATATCGCTATCTCCTGTAGGTGCAACACCCATTTTTTAGTTGGCCAATAATGTGTAACATACTTTTGAGTTGAGTTCCCTTAAAGTAAGCTTTTATTTCAATTTAAGAGTAAGAAACGCCTTAAAAAGTTATTTGCATGAGTGCTCCTATCGGGGAGCCGTGATTAATGAAAGCAAAACATATGTACTCAAATGTATTTCGGTAATCAAGTGGCGTTCAGATGAGTCCGAAGTGATAACTCATAATCAGGCATTACTTTCGAGATTAACCAATTGAGGGGCCATAAATCCCCATTCAGGTGGATGGACTGCGTCAGTGGTGCGAATAGTTGACTCTGCAAAGCATGCAACTCAGTACGATTTCAGTTTTTCTGCTAATCTTAGTGCAGCGAAGGTCGATCTCTGGCCTGGATCTGGGTCATGGCATCGGTGGCCGAATCGCTGGCGGGGAGTTGGCCCGTGCCAATCAGTTTCCCCATCAAGTGGGACTCAGCATTGAGGAGCCCAACGACATGTTCTGCTGGTGTGGCGCTAGTCTGATCTCCGAGAGATATCTACTAACGGCAGCACACTGCGTTGAAAAGTGAGTATTTAACGGGGAATTTAGTCTATAACGAAGCTAATAACTTGATCAATTCAGGGCGGTTGCCATTACTTACTACTTGGGTGGAGTGCTGCGACTTGCACCTCGCCAGCTTATTCGAGCGAGTTATCCCGATGTGCAGCTGCACCCTGATTGGAATTCCCAAACCTTGGAAAACGACATTGCCCTGGTACGGTTACCAGAGGACGCCCTGCTCTGCGATTCCATAAGACCCATTCGGTTGCCAGAAATCTCAGCGAGTCAAAACAGCTACGATTATGTTCCGGCCATCGCTTCCGGTTGGGGCCGCATGAATGACGGTAGTAACTGACTCTTAAAATTACGATCTTAATTGCTTGGACTTTGGACTTTACTATAGTTTATACTAATCTCCACACACAGAATCTTCTGCAATATCCGATACCCTGCGCTATGTGTCCCGCTTTGTGGAGTCCAATGAAGACTGTGCATACTCCTACGCGAACATAAAACCCACCAACATCTGCATGGACACCACGGGAGGGAAGTCCACCTGCACCGGGGACTCTGGAGGACCTCTGGTCTACAACGATCCTACGCAAAATACGGATGTTCTGATCGGCGTTACTTCCTATGGCAAAAAGTCGGGATGCACTAATGGCTACCCATCGGTTTTCACACGCGTCACCGCCTATTTGGACTGGATAGGCGAGGTGAGCGGAGTTCTCTATTCGTAGGAATGGAGGAGCCTCGATGGCTGATCAAACAGTGCTGGGCACTGCAATTAAATTAAATGTTGAGCATTTTAGTGGCGACTATTGATTTCATTTCGAAGGGGTGGGCATACCGCGAATAGCACTTCTGAAAGTGACGCAGTTCGTTTTATGGAGTGGGGTTATCTTCTTCTGCCTATGATAAGATTGATTTACGTGGTGCAGCATACTTTTTGGTGGCTTTTCAACGCTATAGTCGAGTTTCCCGACTATCTGATACCCGTTACTCAGCTAGTGGAAGTGCTAAGGAGAGTCTACCACACTGACAGTTTTTGGTGTTTTGTGGGCGTTAGAGTGGGCGTGGCAAAAAGTAAAAATACAAAAATGAAAAAATATGCTTTATCTCAACATTCTAGCTTTTGTAGTTCCTGAGATCTCAGCGTTCATACGGACGGACAGACAGACGGACAGACGGACATGGCCAGATCGACTTGGCTATTGATCCTGATCAAGAATATATATGTATACTTTATATGGTCGGAAACGCTTCCTTCTTCCTGTTACATACTTTTGAACGAATCTAGTTACCCTTTTACTCTACGAGTAACGGGTATAACTATGCAAACACTTGTTAAAATGATTTAAAATAATTTAATTAACTTCGGGAGTTCTAAGAGCTATAAAAGAAAGCCTTTTAGCTTTTTTCTGAATAATACAAGTTTCTAACTAATTCAAATGTCGAATAGCTGATGTTTCAGATATTCTTCTGCATAATTTAAATGGTTCTATTGTTTTTATAAAATAGAGAGAGGAGATACTTATTTTGGTTGCCTATTAATTTTTAAGCGTGCATTTTTAAATAGGGAATTTAAATTTGTTTGTTAAGCAAGCGGTTCTTGGTCAAATAGGTAAAACTAAGGTTCTTATATTAAGCTATTTAACACCAACATTTTGGTAATATTTTTGAACCGAAGCATTGATGCGTATTTTTAACAAGAATCTACTAATATTCTTTTTGTTGATGCTAAGCACAGACCCACTTGTAAGACTTGGTATAACCAGACAACCACAGCAGATTTTAATTCCTCCGCGTATATAGCATATTGTAGTCGCCTTTGCACAGTTTCTTGGTGCGTTTCGTCACTACTTGGACTACCGTCCACAGTGAGCATAAGACTTTGCTATCGTAACTGATTTCCTTATATTTTATATTCAATTAGCCCTAAAAGATCTCACGTATTCTTATCTTTGGTTTTTTTACGATGGATTATTCAGGCCTCTCAAAAAATACCCAAATTTTCCCATTGTTTTCCTGTTATACTATCTTCGGGCTGCAACCAATTTTGACGATTCATGGCCCCATATCGGAGAAGTTTCAACAACCACGAGCGATGCGAAGCGCAGATCAGCTCCCATATCGCTCGAACGGCGTACTTTGATAGACAAGGAGAATATGCCACTTGAACAGGTGCCCTAGGATCAGATAGTGATAGTATGATGGAGACGTCACTTGATTGGGCCGTCGCGGGTATAAAAGCAGAGGGATGAGTCCGAGTGGAACATACTTTCTATAGGTAGCCCCAACATGAAAGTTCTCATTGTCTTCGCTTTGGCCTTGGCCTACGCCTCCGGATCGGCCTTGCGCTCCCTGGACGGACCCGGTGGTCGCATCACCAACGGCGAGAATGCCCGCACCGACCAGTTCCCCTACCAGGTGGGACTCTCCCTGAAGATCGGCTCCTCCTCGGCCTGGTGCGGTGGCTCCCTCATCGGAAGCGAGTGGGTTCTGACTGCCGCTCACTGCACTGACGGGTAAGCTGCTAATGACTTGTACACACATCCTAGCTAACTAACTAACCATAACTGTCAACTATTCCCTTCAGCGTTGACTCCGTCGAGGTTTACCTGGGCAGCACCGTCCGCTCCAGCCCCAAGGTCAAGCACCATGTGACCAAGAGCGACATCATCATTCACGCCGACTGGAACAGCCGCACCCTTAGGAACGACATCTCCTTGATCCGCATTCCCCACGTGGACTACAGCAGCGCCATTCACAACGTTGAGCTGCCCAAGCACGAGTCCCACTACGCCTCCTACGATGGTGATGAGGTTATCGCCTCCGGATGGGGCCGCACTTCCGACTCCGACAGCGCCGTAGCCGCCCACCTCCAGTACGCCCACATGAAGGTTATCTCCAACAGCGAGTGCAAGCGTACCTACTACACCACCATCCGCGACACCAACATCTGTGTGTCCACTTCCGCTGCCGTGTCCACCTGCAACGGCGACTCCGGTGGCCCCCTGGTGCTGGCCTCCGACAAGGTCCAAGTCGGCCTTACCTCTTTCGGTTCCTCTGCTGGCTGCGAGAAGGAGTACCCCGCCGTCTTCACCCGCGTGACCAGTTATCTGGACTGGATCAAGGAGCACACCGGCATCTAAATTTAACAATTTGATTTTTGCATTAATAAAATAACAGCGAACATATAAATCTCCTGTAGTTGGCTTCTTAATAGGGTTCAATTAATATTTTGTAAATTGCGACTAGCTGGTAGGGTTTTTACTCAAATAATATACAATATCCAACAACCCAAATTAAACATTTTTGGATTTTTAGCAAGTATAAAGTATATATGCTCTTCTGCAGAAATTCAAAAACAACTGTAGATCTGAATTACTTAACATTAACCTTGTTTATTGGTATTCATTTTCTTTGACGGGCTCCTGGCTTCATAGCGGAAGTTCCAGTCCTTGCTTTCTATACCATAATTTGACTTTAAAATGTAATTTTGATAGACTTCCGATCGGTCAATAATCATATTATCATATAGGCCTCCTTTTGCAGAGTTACTCTTTTGCAAAAACATTTGGAATGTGTCTGTATATAATTAACATTTATACAATATACATTGATTGTATTTTTTAGAGTTTTAGTTTTTAGGCTTTTTTTTTATATATATTACGTTGTCTTTTTATTTAATAGTAAAGCGCGATTTTTACGGACTAACATTATTATTATTACGAATACACATACAGTTATACAGAATAGAAAATTTAATTTGTTTAAAAATATGCATTTATCAGATTACAAATATTAACTTGTTTTTAATTTAATTTTTTCGCCTTTAGTTTTTTGCTGTGGGCACGTATAGAGGAATAGCGCATAAAAATAACAATTATAAAAAGTTTTCTCTGCATATACATACAAGATATTCTTTTGACTCTATAGATTTAATAGTTAGTTTGGATTCTCTCTTAGTTTGTAAAACGTTCTCAACTTTTTACAATTGTCGGCAATGTAATAAATATATTTATATATAATTTGGACTCGTTTGTTAGGTTCGTGTGGTTCACCATGCGCAGCTTTATTTGGATCCTTTCTTCTCTGCTTGTATAGGGTGTATGTGTTTTGTGTGTGTGAGTTTTGGCGCCTAGTTAAGATACATACGAAATAACACTAAACTAGCAAAAATGATTATAATACAAAAGCAAACGAACAAATAAGTACACGATCTGCTGGCGGTGTTATTCCAAGTGAATGCAATGAGGTTGCGGTTGTGCCGCTCATTTCGCTGCTGCTGCTGTCCAAGTCGTTGTTGTTGTTGTTGATCTTGTGGTTCTTGTGATGTGTGGAATCGTTGTAGCTGTTCTTCCTCCTGGCGCTGCAGAAACTGTTGCTGCACCTCCAGCCAAAGCCATTCGCTTGCACTCCCGTTGCCGGTGTTATTAATCAACTCCAGCGAATCCTTGGCTGCCCTCGATGGCCTTAATCAGTTTGTCCTTCAGTTGCAGGTAGCCCTCATAGGGTGGTAGGTCCAGGCGATTGAAACTGTAGAAGAATATCATTAGCAAAAAGTTTGTAAAAACCTCAAGGGGGTTTCCCCTCGTCGACTTGCAGCTCACCAGGTATGTGCCCTTGGAAAGTTATTAGGAGTGCCCCACTTCTCGATGGTGAACATCTGGGGGCCATTTGAGCCGTACAGCTCCTTGAAACCGTTCATGGGCACGCGTGAAGTGCCCGTTACAAATTGCAGCAGACGAGAACGCATCTCGTTGGAGAAGGAAAGTACTGCCCTCCAGAACCACTGGATAATTATATGATTCATGTGGTAGTCGCCCTTGTACAAAGTATTCTCGCGCCAATCCTTCACGTCGATGTTCTGTATGCCACACATAAGTAGCTCCAGTTCGTGCTCGTCGAAAATCTTAATAAGATTCAGCGGAATAATCGATCCAAAGCCATCCAGGAACGACGACATCTGCTCCTTGACACGTGCCACAAAGCGCCACTCGATAACCAATCTATTAAGATTTGCAAATGTCTCAGCCATTGAATCTCATTTCATTATTGATGATACCTACTTTATGTATTCATCCTTGTTTTCATTAGTCACGTCTATGTTGGCGCCGCCGGGCTTAAGTTCATGCTGACTCTTCTGCCCAAAAACGTCTTCATCCAGGCAGAATGTCAGTTCGAGGATGCGGGGATCGTTCTCCTTAATCCACATCAGCGAGTTGTAGTACTCCGTGTCCACAGACTCCATGTCCTTTAGGTCAATGGGCTTCTGCAGCATCATCTTGTAGAATGGACGAATGAAGAAGGCATCTAGCAGCTTTCCGTGATACACAGCCATGCCCGCAATACGGCCAATGAATCTGTGATGTGTGTAAAACTGTTAACAAAACTATTTACATTTGAAATTTAAAGTCTTACTTAAAGTAACTTAAATGCTCCTCGTTGCACAAACCGCTGCCATTGTTTATCTGGAGCGTGTAGTTGTCCATGGCCGAGTACTCGAAGAGTCCGTAGTACGGATTAAACATTTCTTTTGATAATAAATAGAACCATTCCCTGGCGAGGCCTCCATAATCTGCAATCAAAAAACATGACTTTTATTGGGATTCAACAATAATAGTGTAATTTACTTACCTAAGCCAGTTTCTCCTTCAAATTCTACCCATAATTTAGTCTTTAGTAAATCGGTCTTTGTCACCGAGCTAATAATTCTGTATGAATCTTCCAGTATCGACGTACGACGAATACGTATTTCAAATTTATTTGGTACATTTGTCTGGAAAATATATAAAAACGAAATCATTTTAGTAATCACCAGACTTTTATAGTTCATGTACTTACAGGCTTTCTAATGTGACTCTTGAAATACTCGTATTTCTGCTTGTAATCTCGAGAATAGGGCACAGCCTGACCGGCAATGTTTGGATTGGACAAGCGAGGATCCTCCCACTGCGTGGTTCGCGTGTCTGCAAACAGAGTTTTGTTAGTACATTTGTAGAAAGTAATCCAACATGAATGGCTCACTATGATCTATATAGAATACGCGTCCATCGGTGTGTACCCGCTCCTCCCAACCTTCCGGCAAAGGACCCAGGTCGTCCTCGACGCGACGAGTCTGATTTGGCATGGGGCTGGCCCGTCCGTTGCGCGGATCTATCCAAGTGGTCCGCCGGGACGCGTGATCAATGAAGAATGTCCTTCCGTTGGGGGCCACCTGCATGGACCAGCGCGGTGGCAGGGGTTCCTCTTCACCACCAGCGTTCTGCAATACAAGATCGCCATAGAACATTAGCCACTTCAACTCGAGCTCTACTTTTCGAAAATCCTTGGCACATGCAGATAAATCATCTGGAGATCAATTTACGTTTTTCGTGTGCATTTAGGATAGGAATATAGAGGGGAGTCGACTTTACTTGTTCCATGGGAGGCACAGCTGCGTTGTCTTCCTCGGAATTGCGTCGTGTGGACGGAGCTGAGATGTCAGAGGGATTGTGGCTGTCTGTGTGATCGGTGTCTTCATTCTAGTCATTGGTGGATCGATTATTTTATTCATAAATGTATACATATAGATGCATTGCATTGCGTAAGGTATTTTTGTTTGTTGGTTTTGGAAGAAACAGAAAAGAAGTGTTGATGAAATTAAGAGCAAATTCTCAAATTGAAAATTCTATAAAAACACAAGTTAAGCCACAAATGCAAACATACAAAATATTATAACTAATCGAATAACTTAGCTGAAACTAGGATTACTCAAAAGCTGCAGTTTAAAGCAATATGAGGGTAAGTACCATGATATACTTGGGTTTACATGCAACATAAACACACATGTTGGGGAGCAACCGGAATGGTATTTGTGTTGCTTACCGCTCCCGCTCCCGCTGAAATCCCCCATGCCCTAAAACAAACAAATATGTGTATTTATCTAACACTGACAGATTTTGAGACGCCAAATAGTTTAAATTCTCCGACCAAAATGACCGAAGGAGAGAAGACAACCAAGTTTTGAGACTACAAGTGCAAAGATACCAGTGCGGATGGAAATGTGCTGACCGATGGCTGATGTTGCTGGTGTCTCTGACCCCGATGTTGCGGCTCCTGCTGATGATGATCCACATCAAGCTACAAGTGAAATGAGTGATTTGGGTGGTTGGTTCCATATTTAATTGTGAGATGAGTGTGTGCTTAAGACTTGCTAACCAATATTCTATTCTGCTGCTGTTGCTGCTGCCGCTGCTGATGCTGCTGGATATGCATTTGCATCTGCTGTCGCCGCCGTTGTTGCTGCCGTCCCGCACCGCCGGCCATGTTGTGCGCGGCCCGCCGCGTCAACAGGTTGGTTATGGCCAAGTCCGGCACTCCGGGAGCCTCGCGCACCGGTCGCAGGTCGTTCTGCAAACTGGTCGCTGAGATTTCGGGCTGCCTATGGGCGACAGGATGTCGCAGGGAATTGTAAACAAAACTGAGGTCATGAAAGATAGAGCACAACGTTTGACGTTTGGTTAGGAAGCTGGCTGCGAAGTGGAGGAGCCTTGGGGGTTGGGAGGATTGTTTGGGTACGGACGAAATACCGACAAGAGGCTGAGGGATCATTTGGATGGGTGGTGCTAACGCATAGCGGATGATATTAACCTGGTATGGTCCACTGTGTGATCTGTCTGATCTTCCTCGGCGCCATTTGGCATGACAATGTGTGCGGGAATTCCATTGTTGTTTGTTGGGGTGTTGGATGGTGAGATCGTTGCCGGTGAGGCTGCTGCTGTTGTTGGAGTATTTGCTAAGCCAGCAGCATTGTTATTGTCCTCTATACTATTGTGACTGATGGAGTCCTACGTATATACAGGGGATTGTTAATGATGGCCACTAGACGACTACACATCTACAATGCTCTACAATATCTAAAGTGGGTGAACCCGGTGAAGGTAAACGACAACGATCAACGGCAGTGGGCATCTCACGACTAGAAAGATTAGCTCCCAATACTGATGCCATACTACTAACATCTTGTTTAGAAACTAGCGATACACTTAGTCTGCAGTAAAAAACTTTATCATTACGAATATGCGTTTCAAGTACAAGTTCCTATCGAGTATATCACAAGTGTGCGCGCTTCGGGATGTGGCTGACGGCTGATCTGGGTCAGGTGTTGGAGGCTGCAGCTCTGCATTATCCTCCTCCTCGTCAACGTACTCCTCTGCCTCTGCCTCTGGATCTGCATTGTCATGCAGTTCGCCGCAGTGCAGACAATTGGCCTGATTATTCTGAAGATCCACCATATCCTCCCCGTTCTCAGCCACATCCTCATCCTCGCTGCTCTCCTCGCTGGCCAAAATCTCCATGTGGGCAGCGTTCCTCGGCCTCTGAGGTTTGTGGTTTTCAAATTGGGTTAGTCGGTTCGAGTGCGTTTTGCGTGTGCATTGTGTAATGGGTTTGTGTTCGATGTGGAAGTTTAGGAGATCATGCACAAAAATCAATCAAATCAATTGCTCATCACACATGCATAATAAATAGTTAAACATCTTTGACTTTACATATATATAACAACTTACAAATTGTCCTGTGGTTAACCAACTTAAACTTAAAAGTGCCCCCTAGGGATTACATATCCAAGCTTTTCCACTTACCGCCGAACGTCCAGACTCCGTATCGTCCACGCTGATGTGGAAACGTCTCTGGAAATCCGAGGCCAGCTGGTCGTCAGTGGATTGGCTACTGTTGCTGTTCAAGCTGTGTAAGGATTATACCATGAGATATGTTAAGCAAACGGTGGATTATAATTATTTACTTTGTAAGAAGCTGTTCCCTAAAATCAAATGTTAAGCGAACCAAAATCAAGTTGATGTAAATGTTTACAGAAACCACAAAACGGCTTACTCAAGTACGTATTCTTTAGTGAAATTTAGGGAACAGTCTTTCTGATTTAAGCACATATCTGCACACCCAACTTACACAGTAGGCCTCTCCCATTGCGTCGTCCTTGCCGTGTGATTCACATAGTACGTGCGCCCGTTGGCATCCTGGCGCTCCTCCCATCCAGCGGGTAGGGCATCGTGGCCACCAGTAGGAAAGGGGTGCTGCGGAGCGGGAATGCCGCACGATTATTATTTGCATTTCAAAGGGAATAAGGACACTCACCGGCTGGGCGGACGTCTCACCGGCGTTGGTGGCCTCCACGTGCTCCCACTCGCCATCGCTATTGCCACTAGATGGCTCGCTCTGCTCCCGCGTCTCCCGGATGAAGGCGTGGTAGATGCGCAGGGTGCCCTTGATGCGGGATTTGGCGCTGCTGGGCGAAGGGCAGGGGAGAAGATAAATTTTAATGAGCCACACGTGCACAGACACCGCCAACGCCACCAATGCCAGGCCCACACGGGAGAAACACAGACGCGTACGAGTTAAAAACAATAAGTTTTATACTAAGCGTCAACTAAAAATAAACTCAACAGCGAATACACAAATGCAGATACATATGGGTTACTATGGATTACGACGCGTTTCACAACTTTAAGGCCGCTTTCACTTTAATGAAAGCCAATAAGGAAGACAACACACGATAAGCAAACTCTTAATCAACCAAATATTTAATCGACTACATTCTTGAAAGTGGGTGACTCACTTTTCAAAATAGTTATATGACAAACAGGGTTAAATATAAAAGAAATGGGAAGAGCATTGTATATGAATTACATTTAGTTATAAAAGAACGAGATATTGCAAGTTAACAATAGAAGTACACAATAGGTAATTATTACCCATATATGAAATGTATTGACACTGCAATAAGTCAGATATTGAAAATAGGCTCCAACCATACGTACATTTAACCTCTACAAGTAAGCAGTGTTTTTATTAATAAGCTCCATTTGTGTGGCATTTTCCTGCTCTGTCATGTGGTCTTAAAGTTGTGAGTAGCAGTTAATGTTCGATTGAAAAGCGATTCTATTCTAGTCAAGGGTATGTGGAGTGTTCTACTACGATTACGACAAATACATTTGCAAATTATAATTGCAATTGAAGACTGCACTTGGGCGGTAGGGGCGTGGTGATAAACAACAAACAAGGTAAGGCCGGAAAGCAAAACACGTAAACTCTATAGCACTACAACAGAATCTCTACGGGCTGGGGACTTAGACGAGATCTTAGCCTTCTTCACCAATCTATTAACAATTCTGCCTTAGTTTTGGTTTTTTGGTTTTCTGTTTTTTATACATAACTAGATTTTATGGCTATGTAGTTGTGTGTAAATCAACTGAAATTAAAGAAACAAAATCAAACTGCAAATGATATAAACCTACCCTACTGACCTGCGCGGGCGCAGAGTGTAGCTTTGGTCTCCGATGGTACGGCCCTCCTGCTCCGTGGGCAGATTCACCAGGGTCAGCTCCACCATGCCCAGGAAGTCGTCGCGTGTCAGGCGATTCTCGTCAAATACTTGAAACACAAGCTTATGCTCAGACGGTTTAACCTGTTGAAAAATAGTAACAACGATTAGTTAGTAGGTGATACAATAACTTATGTGGCATGCTTGCTAACTTACTCTAAATATGAACTCTTCATTCCAGATTGGATTCAGTGTCTGTGGAGAAATAGATCAAATGAATTAGCATTGGTTATGGATAGACGGTGCATGTATGCTGTGATTAAATCATAAGTATACCTAATAAACAGCTCAAGAGAGATCACGATGTTCACAATCCGTTTTTCGTGTTATCTAAGACTATTAAACCTGGAACTCACTTCCGAAAAAGGTGTTCTACTCTTTAAAAACTCGTAATCTAAAAAAACCTGTGTTTGATCCGCAAAGTAGATATCTAAAGCGTTAGTCATAAAGACAACAGCACACTGATAACCACTGTGTGATTTACATTTATGAACGAACAATCAGGGCCAAGTGGTCTTCCCTTGCACCTTTAATTTGGTAATGTGTCAGTAAGCGCCAAACATAATCGATAAGACAAACTTCTCCGACTGCCCTTGTCACCCAACATAAGACGGCTTAATGCTGCAAGGGGTTTTGTGTTTACCTTCTTTTTGGTCTTCGTCAAAACAGAGTCAATATTAATATCACCGTTGATTGTGTTCAAATCGATTCTGACATACGGGTCGCTGTGGATGAAAGCATTCAATTCAGTTATCCCCCTTATAATTGGCTTAATTAGCAGCTGATTCACTCACCTGGCGCCGAATATATCCTTTTTGGCGAGCGACTGGCCGCTGAGTACAACGATGCGCAGGTGACACGAGTCCCCAGAGTCGTTCTGAAAGCGGAAAAAATAAGAGAAAGTTATTAAAAATACAAATTAGTAGAAAAGTAGCCTCACAAATGAGACACTTGTGCACGCATCGCTGAGCAAAAACAGCGGACAGGAATTGAATGGCACAGAGGAGCTGGCTGGTGAATTTCACATGGAGAATAAATAAGCCGCAGCAGTGGCCATAAGCCTTGCCCACGCAGCGTATGCTTGATGTCCGCGATTACGCATACGCCGCGTATGCTGGCCTGGGTAAAATTGCATGCTTTTTATGGCCGACATTGCGACCGCGCTCGAGTTGCTCATAAATGTTCCCTGAAGGATGTGCATTATACATTCGCGTTCATAATTGCTTTTTCATTCGCGGCCAGATAATTCCCACGACCTTGACACGAGCACCGTGTCCCAGAAAAGGGGCGTAGAAGTTCAAGAGAGTCATCAAGCAATTGTCTAGTGCAGAGAATGCGGCCCAAACTTGAGCTAAATTGCGTGTTGTGATTCACTACGGGCCTCGGGGGCTCTCGGGTCTAGAATTGCGGTTGCGGCCCAGTTTGCAGTTGGCATTTCTCGTTGAAATGCGAAACACAATTTTAGGCATCCCTCAAAAATACATTTCCCCCACCCAAACGTACTTTGTGGCGATATTAGAGCGGCTTGAGAGCACAGAATTGGGTTAATTGAGCGAGAGTTTGATGGCAGACCTCAAAACTTAGGGGCTTTTCGTGCCATAAATTAAATAGTAGGATTATTAAAGCTTTGTAAATAAATTTTAGCACTAATTGTAGTGGATTTTAATGGCAGAACCGTGTTTTGTACGTCGAAAACTGGTGACTGCTGTGACTAGCTAATTCTATAATATGTTTCTATTAATATATATATATAAATAAAGTGGTTTTAGAAGAAATAATTAACTTAGCTCATATGTGGATTATTCTTAAAATGCTTCAAACGCATGGAGCTAACCACTTAGCATCACCTCCAGCCCGCAACCACCCACAATTTGGGGATTGGGGAGCAGCAAACTTTGTGCATTCTTCCAAGGCAAACATAACCCATTTCATCCACTCATCTCGGCTGAGAGCTAGCACTTGTGGCCATTAAAAGGCTTTCCCATTAAATATTCAATTTGCCGACATTGTTTATAAAGTGAGGAGCAAACCCGAGTGCCCCGCTGCCCTCTTTGGTGGCTGACCAGACGGCGCCATATCTATGTACATATATCCGTGTATCCGACCCCCCTTGTATCAGATATCAGAGGCTCGCATGTTGCGGCTTGTTGGCCGCCTGATGACCCTGACTGAGTTGGTTTCTAGACCTTATATTACATGTGCCATTTCGTACACGCTGTGGGGAACTATTCCGTTCTGTTTCTGTTTTTGTTCCGTTTCTGTGACGGGTTGTAGTTTTATTTATGCCAGTGGCTGCCAGTTCCGCATTTTCCATGAACTTGTGCTATTGATTTTCACCGCGTGGGGCTAGCTCTTTAAAATAGCCGCGGCTTTTCCCACTTGTGCAATAATTAAATGTACAGAGAGAAAAAGCTGTGAGCAAAATCGCAAGTTACTGTAAAGTATATAAAACTTGTAGGAATATTCATTAAAAATAATAAATGTGGTCTAAAGATCACAATTGCAATTCTTTACCTTTAAGCTATTAAATTATCATAAGTATTTTGATGACGAATGTTTCTAGTACCGCAGTTCTTCGTCGGATTTTATCAAAATTGTTTGATAAACTGTAAGTGCTCTTCTTACCACGAACTATATCACAATAATGGGGTAATGCCATTAAGTACACACAGTATATTGATGAGCAAAATAAGCTAATGCGCATTATTAAATGCCAGATGCCCCGTTGTCCAGACTCGATTATTGCTTGGGCAAAAGGTCCAATCAATCAGCCTAAGCTGGTGACCCTGGATTCGAGTAATCCTCCAAGGTCCTTCCAGGATCCTGTCGCACCCCTTCACTGCCCGTGCAGCTGTTACAGTTCCCTGTCTTGACTCAAAGACTTTGACAAACAGAGCCACGTCGTGGCTGGCATTAAATTGATTTTTAGCCATTAAATCTGGGACCGAGGGAAATTAGCTTAAAACGGTTCTTGCGGTTTAAGCCTGTTTGGCGCTGGATTGACAGTTGGTTTTGTCAAAGAGACGGGCATGGCAGGAAAAGCGTTAATTAAAAGGCAAGTCCGACGTAATGATCCACATTCGCTGCACTGTCATTTCATCCTCCTTTAATTGTCTGGCCTACAGTGGTAACACTTTGAATCAAACCATTTTTCGGCTTTACAAATTGAATTATTAAATAATTTAGGGGAACTTTAAATTTGCAATATCATCTATATAAATCTTAGGTCTAATCAATTGCTAGAGTGTAAAAACAAGTGAGTCATAAAAGCTGATCGTTTCTTTAATTAATCTTTTGGAAAGTAATTCCGTTTGGCTCTTAATCGTTATTAAATAATAATAAATAATTGTGAGTAAATCTGTAGCGCAGTGGTCGTTTGTTAATATGCATTTTCCAAAACATTTCCTCTTAAAAACGCATAGCTCACCTTAGCCAAACCCGCCCACTTATTGTTTTTAACCGTGCTTTGTGTGCACTTTTTAATCACGAATCCCACTGATACGGTCTCAATTTTCTTGGCTATTGGAAAGCTGAAATCGTGGCCGAAATCGGTTATCAATAGGCACATAGCCAAATGTCCATTATCGGAGTTGGCTTTACCATTCGCTCGACCATGTGACATGTGTACAACCAACGGGGTGCTCTTTCTTCGTTTCCCTGCCATCATCACATCAGTCCATTCAATCGCCAGTTTTCCGCCCTGCTCAAACTATTTCGCATTTGCCATAGTCTGCGTCTGCATCCACTTTTATTTCCGTGCCCACTGAATGAATAATGAATTATAAAAATATATATGTGAATAATCATTCAGCTGTGCGCGCTGATAAGCAAAACCGAAGAAGAGAGGAAGCGTTTTGGTGGCCAAAAGAAGTCAACGCGCTCGACAGAAGCCCATTTCTGTTGCTCTTAGCATTTGTTTCCTCTGCTGTTCAAACAGACGGCTTAAGCGCAAGGCTGATGGGAGATAATAAATACCAGTCAACAGCGAAATTAAACAAGCTCGAATATCAATTGTTACGTTTTTTAATGCGCACATAGGGCAGAGTGAAAATTCTTCGGGCCAAAACAGAATGTGGCCTTAAGCGTAGTCGCTGCCATTAACCTAATTGATTGGTTGCCACCCATCACTTGCCACTATTTCCAGAGGTCAATGCAAATTCATTACTCAAATCGACATTCTGCCGTGCATCTGGGTTAGATGCCAGTTGACAAGATAAGTTCTTAAAAAATAACTATTTTTAGAGGCAATAACCAGAAAGAACTAGCCACAATAATATAGAAAAATTATCACTTTATAAGGCATGGCACATTGTATGTATATGTCAAATAAATGTAGGACTATAAATAAATTGTTCTAATGTGACGGCGATATATATGTATGTCTATGACGTCTGTAAGTTCAAAATATAAGCTTCTGTTATCGGGTAGATAAATTATTCGTTAAAATATAAATGGGTAAAATACAAATTGAGCAATCTCTAAGGGTCAACTGTTGGCATATCAGCGCCATCAAAAATTAATTATAAATATTTCTGTGTGTTATCAGTAAAAATTTACCAATTATTTACATATTATATATTAAAGCTGTTGAGAAAGACCTTAGAATCCATTTTTTGTATCAATTGAAAAGTGTGCCAGGCATTCGAGACCAAAGTGTCATATAAATAATTATATCCGATCAGGCAGATATCCTCTTATCCTGTATATTGTACTAGGCGTTTAACCGATCTTATTTGATGTTTTCCCATATCTGTTCGAAAAATCTCATTAGCCGGAAAATCTCTAGAGATTTAGAGGAGAATGCGAAGGAGATTACTGATTGAAGGGCGGCGGGGGGAGGGACGGTCTGAACGTGAGGCACATCAAAGGCGGCTCAATTAGCGGTACAAGAAAATGAGCACACTCACACACTGACACAGAGGCTCGAGCATTTGCATATGTACCATTTTCACGTAGTGACGAGAGAGAAGAGCGGCGATGCTCTCGCCAGTTACTTACATCACTGTTATTGTAGCCATGGATTTGGCCATCTTCGCTCGTCACCGATGGCGATGTGGTTGTTGACTCGGCCATTTTTACTGTATTTTGATGGGGATTTTGATTTTGATTTCGATTTGGATTTGTTTTTGGATTTTGCCTCCGATTTGGACTTTATTCACTGCCGATTTTTCTTCCGCTGTTTACGTTTCGCGTTTGTGTTAGTTTTCGTGCACGCCTCTCAAACTAAATTGAACAATAAATTGCGAGAGTTATAAAATAAACAAACACACAGAGCATACGAATGTTAACCGTGTTTGGCGGTTTCAACTGCCCAAAACGAGTTGGTCAGAAAGGAATTTCATATTCTTGCAGCCTTTTTTGCGTTCTTTTTACTTGGTTTTCACGGTTTTGGCGCACACAAGATTTATTTTGGTATCTCGACGAGCTTTTCGATTTTGCTTTTTGCTAAGCTGCAAGCTGCATACGGCGACAAAAAGGGAACAGGTTCCACAACAATTGCCGTTTTGTTTTTATTATGTTTATTGCGTATACGCAATGTTGGTTAGGGCCAAAGGGGGCAGGGCAGCATTAGGCTCACATTCCAATTTTTTTTTTGCTCTGTATGACTAATAGGGCCGCGCGAAAGACGAGAGAAATGGGGAAATTTTTTCTGCATTTGATTTGAATTAAGATTTCTCGATTGTGTCGAGCGTGAACTGTTGCTCTACGATACGTACGCTTATTTACTGCTTTTTTTATATAATTAACACATTTCAGGGGTACTGTGCAATACATTTATCTATATAATCCACCGATTTGCCGATTTGTGCGTGTGTGGTGGTACACTCTACAATATTTATAATTCAATTATTCACTTATTTATCTTTTATTAACGGCCCTAAGCGATGGAAACAATAACAACAATAACAAACGGCACACAAACACTATTGCGAAAACATGTTCTGAGTAAATGTCTGCCTCTCTCGCTCGCTCCCGCAGCGAGTGTGTGTGCGGTCGTGGGTGCGAGCGGAACAGCAACAGCAACACTGGTCGGCAGCCGCAGCGCAAAACACGGAACTTGGCGCTTTCGCGTTCTAAGCTAAAATGAAGGCAGCTCCCCCGAAAAGTGTGGCCAGCGCGAGTGCTAAAAGGCTGCCCCAACGCAGAGCTTTCATCGGCCTAGTGTGACCGTAAGATCAGATAATTATTAACCTGACGGCCGGCTTCACCGGTACAATTTATATATTTAAAATATTACAAAGCAACTAGATGACTTGCAGTGTACGTACATACATAGAGGATTTTTATAAGAGGTCACAAAAAGTATTCAAATTAGCCATATAAAATGAATTTCTTTTTTTATAAACAAAAAATACCAAAACAGAACTCAATACCTTTTTCAACACTAAAGCACCAGCCTCGAGCGGTTGGCTGAAAGCTTTTCAAAGTGACAGCTAAACCCATTTACTCTTTTTTCTCCTCCACTCGCTCTCGCGTTTTCTCACTCCCACTTTTGACAGCTGCCAACAACAGTCGAACAAGTGTCCTAAAGCAAAACAAAACAAAAACAGCTGATCGGCTGCGCCGTGAGTCGCGCTGAGTAGAAGTATCTATGTGTGAGTGCGTATCTGTGTGGAGTTCGCACTTTGGATTCGGAATCCCCCATTTCCATTAATGTTGTTCAGCTTAATAGCGCATTATCACATATAATTGACATTATGGACAATAGACTGCTCCAGGAGCTGATGACGCAAGGAATTTAAATGAAAATAAACGTTGTAGTTGGTCAACTGTTGACTGATTAGCGGCCCATTAGGGCAATTTGCTAAGGAAATCGTGACGTCGAGTGGACTGACAAGTTCGTCGATTGGCCGACGTCACCACTTGCCGGCATACGTGCAAATTGGATTAAATAACCCAAATAACAGAGCTCAATTAGCGGGGGCTTACAACGTTTGCCGGCCGTCCTAATGAAGATAAGCCATTCATTCATGCACCTTCCCTTTTTTTGTGGCCAGGAATTTCGATCATTTCTGACAACGCGTCAATGAGCTGGGTAAACAGAATTCGAGTGCCGTTAAATTATTGAGTGAAAGCAAACTGAGAATTCGACAACCAAACTGAGATACTAAAAAAGGGAAGTAACTAACCACAGAACAAAATTTTAGGCCATACAAAAATTTAGAAAGGCTAAAAATCATAAAAATAATATATTATTATATTTTGTTAGAACTTCAGAATTTGAAATATTTCTATAAACAATTGAACATAGATAGGTATCATAAGTAAAAACAATTGTATACAATGTTTTTCTCTGTGCAGCCAGAAAGCCATAAAGTGTACGCACACAACATTCAAGAGGCGGCGGCCAAGAATTGTGTTGATAAATTAAATTAGCTTCGAAGATGCCGATGACTGCTCAAGTGGCTAGCATTTTCTGGCGAATTAAGATAAATAAATTAGTTTAGTTTCCGTTCGGTCTGAGATGGCGAGCGAATTATTTGTTTATACAAGTGAGCAAAACAATGGAATAGCCCATTCCAGACACTAAGTAAACAACAATGATGCCAGTTTATTCTCTGGCGGATTTATAATACTTTTCTTGGCACCCTTCTGCGAAAAGTGCAAACCAAAAGTTGCGTTTAGCTTTTATAAAATCCGCAAGAAGGCTACTTCTTCTTTAATGTTATAAAGTAATTGGTTAAAGTAAACAATGACTTAACGATGAATTATAATATTCAGTATTATCGCTTCTTCCACTTGAAGGTAACGCTTTCTACTATGAAAGGCCAAGTCTAATGCAAGTCACTTCTTATATACAACATCTTACTTAATGGTCACAATGGTCTTTACATCGTCTTAGCTAGTGATTGGATAAGAGTAAGTAAAGATTTCATGCTTTTCGCAATCTGAAGGAATTGAAGATCTCCTACTTTTCACACCATATAGTATACCATATTTTATCAAACATGAGTGAAGTGGAATCTACATGGCCCATCTACACGACTCAACTGTTTGGCAAGCTGCAGATTAGATTAATAGTGAAAACATCGTAAAAAAGGAAACAAAAATACAGCGGAGTCACTGATAAACACGACAAAATCCCCCTGCAGCACGCGTTGATAAATACTTTTTCAATTTTTCACACCGAAAAATGGTGGATACATTATGGGTAGTAGGAATAGAAATAGGAATTGGTTGGTTTAGTTCTGATAAGACAACATTTAGACTCTTTAAAGAGAGACACATTTATTGATTAGTCACTTTGCAACCAATTGATAAGAGTATCTTATAAGATGTCATAGAAAGTAATGCCTTACTATCTATTCAAAATTGATCAACATACTAACTAAGTGCAGGGTCACTATTTGGTGTTATGGTACCTTATTTTAATACGTATGCGGTTGTATAACCCATAATGTGTTGACTCAGCTGTATTAATCGTAAAAGCTTAGTTTCTCAATCAGAGTGGACCCACATGCACCTTTCTACGATTTCGATGGGTTGTGAAATAAGGTTGCAACCTTTAGGTGGTTTCACTATACTCCTCTGTTGTAAGAAGTTGCACTTGTCACTTGCACTTATGCAAACTTACCACTGCTGCCAACGATCTGCGAGGAGTGTGTCCGTTTCCAAATTCCTGCCGCGTTTGCTGTTGTCCTGCAACAGAGGCCGCCCGTCGGCGGGGCGGTGGGCGTGGCACGTCGCCGCCGGCCGCTGCGGAAGAAGATGAGGGGGCGGGAATGGCCGCCGCGGCCACCAAACCGCTGGAACGTGCCGACATTGTTGTGTTGTTGTTGGTTGTTTTCTTTCTAGTGAAGCTTCTGCAATGAAAGATAGAGGGAAGGAGAGAAGGTGAGTAAGTGCAAAGCGGAAGTGCAAATTAAGCGATAAATGACACGAAAGAGAACAAGAGGAGGCTGCCACAATGTGTCAAGAGGAGGAAGGGAGTGGAGAAGCAAAGCAAAGAAAAGCGAACAGACAACAAAGACGGCAAACAAAGTGCACAACGGTACTTGTGCTAGATGCCATCTCTGTCTGCCGCCCTGCCCCCGTGCATGCGTGTGTGTCAGGTCGTGTGTGTGTGTGTGTGTTGTGTGAGCGAGGTGTGGGTGATAGAGCACAAAAGCCAAACATTTTCTTGATAATTAGCCAAGCGCGAAGCCATTTCTTTGTAGACCGTTTATGGTTAGCATAAAGTTTCGCCCAAGTTTTTCACTTACGTTTACACACGCACAAACACGGGGCACTATATTTTCGGCCGATTTATGTATATATTTTGCACTGGTATGCGTGTGGGCTCGCCTTTATCCACTATTTGCGGAAAATCATCACGTATTCTATCACACGGCAAATTATACACTGCTCACTATACAAACGATTAACACTTTGACCGCTTCAGCGGCGCACATGCCTCAATCGCCGATATCGGTCGGCTATAGCTGCCTGTATATATGTTGCACGCGAAGTATAAAATAAAATTTAAACACCGGATAGGAGAAATACACAAAACAGCGACAAAATCCAGAACAAAACTGCCAGAGTGACCGTGTATGCAAACTGAGAACATACCAAAGTACCTAGCAGCCTTTACAGTTAAGCGAAAACTTGTTAAATTCATAACATATCTCGCAGGCTTTTATTACGCGAAATGTTTATCAAAATGAGTTAGGCTTCCTAAAACCATGAACTTTTTAGCAATTTTTTGATTACAAATCTCGTAAATAAACGCATTTGCCACGCATCGAGTTTGGGTATTATTGGGTATTATCCGAACACCGACGAACGGCCACACGCAAGCAGTGAAAATCCCAATGAAACGAGGAATCCAATAAGTTTTAGCCTCAAAGTGTTGCAACGGTTGGTGCATTTATCGATTTAAAGAGACAGAATATCATAACCCTTGACCGCAAAGCCAAAAAACCCAAAAACACCTGACTTTAAGCCATCAAAACACTCAAATCAACGGCTGTGCAGCAGCAGGAAGAAGAGGAAGAGAGGTGCGTGGTGCGTAGTTAGTGCGAAATTGCGTATTAGAAAAGAAAACAACAACAAGCAGCTCTTCGCGGGCCACCAAACATTTCGAACGAACATTAGCCAGGGAAGAAGGAGCCGATCCAACGCGTTGTCGCATTCGCAGCGGTAGTACCGAAAACTGGTTACATGGGTCCGACGGATCAAGACTGGATCGGCTGTGCGGTGTCTATAGCCTGCGACGAGGTCCTGGGCGTCTTCCAGGGCCTGATCAAGCAGATCTCTGCCGAGGAGATCACCATTGTACGGGCCTTCCGCAATGGCGTGCCGCTGCGCAAGCAGAACGCCGAGGTGGTCCTCAAGTGCACGGACATCCGCAGCATCGATCTCATCGAGCCCGTGAAGCAAGATCTGGATGGGCACACGGCACCTCCGCCAGTGATAAACAAGCCCACGCCCGTCAAGCTACCCCACTTCTCAAACATCCTAGGCAAGCAGCAGCAACTCCAGCTTCAGCAGCAGCAGCAACAGAAACAGCAGTTTCAGGAGCAGGAACGAGAACAGGATTTGCCATTGACGCCGCGCTCACGGGCCAACGACAATGGACGGGGACCGGTTGGGGGAGCTTCGAGTTCTTCAGGCTCACGTGGCAACTTCAACTCGGCGCTAAGCGATAAGATGCATCAGCTGAAGCTTATCGAGACCAACGGCTCAAATGGCACCCGAAGGTAATATAGCAACTTGCTGTTTGTTTTTTTTTTTTTTGTGCCGTTTCATCACTGTGCACTGCTACTGTTTTAGCTATCTAGTTTATTTTTAAGCTATTTTTATGTTTAAATTTACCACCCAGATAAATAACCTTTGATACTTAGATTAAAAGGCAACAGCCGTTTATGATAAGTGTTGTGCCAACTGAGACTATTTGAAAGCATTCCATCTAACTTTTATATTTGTTTCGTCATCCAGAACACCGCAAACATCCCGTGCGTCCAGTGCACAGCAACAGCCGCAGATGTCAACGACTCCAAACAGCGTGGCCGCCTTTTTTGGCAACATGATACCGCCGAAAGTTGAGGTAAAACTGGGCGCTTACGTGAGCAACACACGGGAAAGTTACTGCAGCAGCAGCGGGGACAGTGGCGAGGCGGCTGGCTTGTCGTTGGGCAGCAGCAAACCCATTGATATCGTCAGCAACGGAGATGGCTTTTACAAGCAGAACGCAGCCTCCAGCTATGGGAATGCAAATGGAAATGGAAGAAGGAATGGCAACGCCAATAACAATGGAAACGGCAACGGAAATGGTTCTTATACCAATGGAAATGGGAACGGCAACGGCAACGGCAACGGAAAGAACAAGCGGAACAGGGTGCGTAGGGAGAGCAGCATGCGGCAGCAACAGGTGCAGCAGACTTTTGGCAGCGAGGCGGATGATCCAATGATCCATGAGGATTTCGATTTTGAGGGCAATCTGGCGCTGTTCGACAAGCAGGCAATTTGGGACGACATCGAGTCGACGACCCAAAAACCAGATGTGGTGCGGCACATAGTAAACAGTCATCATCATAAGCCAGAACAGAAGTACCGCCACGACGAGAACATTCTGGCCAGCAAACCACTGCAATTGCGCCAGATCGAAAGCATGTTCGACGGCAGCCAGGATTTTGTGACGGACGACGGTCTCATCATACCGACGATTCCGGCTTACGTTCGTAATAAAATCGAGATAAGTGCCGATAAGGCGGGCCTCTCCCTGCAGAGGCAGATCGACATTTTGGCGCGCGGGGCCAGTGATCTGGCCATTACACTGCTGGGCGGTGCCAGGCGATTGACGCCGGCCAACAACCATCAGTGGCCGAAGATTGTCATCATCTGTGATGGCGTCAAAAATATGAGGTGAGTTAATCAAAGGTGTATATAACTTCAAGGCGGAGACTGACATAATTGCTTTTAGAACAATTAACATTGGAGCAGCCACAGGTCGCCAGCTGGCTTCGCATGGGCTTACTGTCCTTCTGTACGTGGAGCAGGCCAAACTACTGGAGCAGCACAGCAGCAGCCCAGAGATTTCCTTGTTTAAGGCAACCGACAATGTCATAGTTTACTCAGTAGACGGTTAGTTACTAATTATCTATGAAATATAATTGATCAAAAACTTATCTTTACATTTTTTAGCCTTACCCACGCCAGATCTTGTGATATTATCAACTAACACCGCTAATTTATCCGATGCGATCAAGAAATGGCTCAGTGTAAATCGGTGAGTGAACCCCCTTTAACCTCGAAAGCAACTTACAATAATGCATTTTTTGTAGCGCGTCGGTGCTTGCCGTAGACCCGCCGCCGTGTGGCATTAATGAGGTGGCTATCAAGTACTCAATACTACCCATACTACCATTAAATGGCATATCAACCGCAACATCATCATCCTCGTCTGCTGCCGCCACACCAACGCCCATTGCTAGCACTTCGGCAGCAGCAGCGGCTACCAAATCAGCAGCAGCAACATCAACGAACAATTGTGGCAAATTGTATTTATGTAATCTAGGTATACCGGATAAATTCTATCGTGATTGTGGCATTAAGTACAAAAGTCCGTATGGACATAAATATGTGATACCGATTCACTCAAAGGACTGAAACAACGACAACACAAACACCAACATTTACAACAGCAATCAAACTGCAGCATCAGCAACAACTGCAATCCATTAAAGCAAGAATAAGCACACACAACAAAAACAATAACAATGACACACCCGCACACTTGTGATGATCATCAAGTCCAGTTTCCTGTGAATCTAGCTCTTAGTAGTCTTCTCTCATATATTACTCAAGTTAAACATTTTGTTCTACGGCGCGTACACATATAGTTTTTAGGTTTCTTCACGCATCATCCCTTTAGATACGCCTAGTTATTATACCTATATTTTCTAAATTAATTCAAAGCTGCCCCGGCCAAGTGCCAAACTATGATTAGTTTCCAATTGTACTCTATATATTTTTTTTATTTTCATTTTTAGCAACGACACTTTTTGTACAGCCCTCTGTTTTGAAAGCTAGTCCAGCATTTACAAGTTTATAAAGCTTTAGTTTAGGCGCACGCTCTAAGGAATTTTTCAAACATTCAATCCCAAATTTCCTAAGGCTTTAGTTTAATTTACATTCACTGTTTTTCCTGCAAGTGGTCTTCATAAACGTAAACAACAAATCAGGCGATAAATTGTTTGTAAATAACTATACAATTCTATGGGGAAAGATAAGATCATGTTAATTATTATCAAGTATGCGCAATAAATGCCAAATTCAATGTCTAATTTTAAGCATAAAATCAACAGCAAAAGCAACAACTATTGTACGATGTAATATGGAATACAAATCCAAGTATAAATCAAATCAGATAGTTAAGTTAGTTTCGTAAGCATACAGTGTTTAAACATTTAACAGACCATAACAAACAAACAAAACAAAACTTATAAAATGAGAAACACTTTATATTATGTATAGAAGTAATTAAGATGTGTCTTTAAGCAAAACTAAACAAAGTCGAGAGCATAATTTTTTACCCATCGAATACTAAAAAGAAACCACAACACAATACTTATACTATAAACCGTAGAACGATGAATTTTATATAAGTTTAAATCCAATCAAATAGTGCAAAATTTTAGAGGGTTGCGACTCAGCAAGGCAACCAAAAACTCAAAACAAACAACCCAAATTGAAACTACTTGTTGTATAAATAATAACTATAATTGTAATTGTAAACTCCAATCATGTTGATGATCATCTGCAAATTCAATTTCCAAACCCATCAAATTATATTGTAAAAGAGAGTTGAATGCGGATCAATCAGCCGCCAGGCGGATCCCGCAGTGACTGTTTTGCGTTAGGAGTAGAAATGATGACCAGACCTTTAAGGGATGTTGGTGGTGAGAGCGGATGAGAAGGTTTTTCCAATACCACAGTAACAACAGATTTCACAGCCAAACGAATTAGCACCAACACAAGGAGAAACCACAAACAACCAGATTTTGGTAACGCTTTAAAATTGTAAAAACATCTATTTTTGGGCCAATTGAAATTGTTAAACAAGAAATGAAAACCTAATTTTAAATTTATACTTAAAAGACAAAATTGTACGGAAATTCTTTTTTGGAACAAGAAATCAGGCAGAAAAAACGGATAAAAAAGAGAGTCCTTTCCAACGTAACAGCAATATTAAAAAATACAAAACAACACCGAGAAGCCTTCTCATGGAAGAAAACAAACTTCACAAATGTGTTTTATTTGGGGGATTTTAAAGAATGTTGCATGCATAAATTATTGGTAAATATGTTTTTTTTTATACTAATAAAACAAACCTATAAAGACGAAGGTATCCTTAACTTCCCACACCACTATAAGATTACGAATTGGCTTCATTCTGTGAAATGACATTCCTGACAGTGGAATGTTTTTTGAAAGTCAGGTACAGATGACCCGGTGTTGACGCTTCACGTAGCCTACCTAGTTGGAGAATTGATAACCCTAGACGTCTATCCATTTGAAACTGATGTTTCATATTATGGTTGCCATTATCTTGTTACCGACATCGAGCTTCGGGTAAACAGATATTCCAGGTAGCTCTAGTAGCAAATAGTTTTGAAAGCATACTTGCCCTTTTGATTACATGTAACACCATAGTGAGATTTCCAGTCATAAGTATGGTTTTTTGAACCCTTGCGAATGAAATTCATGAAACTCGTTGACTCGGCTATAATTCAAGTGCAATTTTATTACATTCCGCTTAGATCCATAAAGATTAGTTTTAGTTTTTATCTTATTTGAGTGTGTCGTGTGTGGTGTATAACTTAAAAGTGTGTAGAACAGTGTGTTGACTTAGGCGTAGATAAAACAACAGGTATTGTTAATAGATATATGGTAGTTAAAAATCAGATGGCATTATCGATCGATTCTTACCCACTGTCAGGGCCAAACACAAACAACTCTTTACACTGCTCTCATAACTCCCACTCTAAATCCTTGGCTGCCGAAAAAACAAACCAAGAACAGCCGTCATCGGAGATTAAATTTGGTATTTGCTTGATTGTAATCAGAGATTAGTGGCCCGAATACTCACATATAGGCATGTACTGTACTGATCTGAGCCCCCGCGGCGGCATCGATTCTGTGGCTTAAGTACCATTTTGCAAGATAAATAGAGATTTAGTAAGAAACGGATTTCAATTGCCTCTAAACAGCTACGAGATTAAAATTTATTTGGGTTTGTTGTGATTGTATTTTTAATTATTTTTCATTATATTTCAAGAGAGAGAGAGAGGAGGAGGAATACGTACGTTGGGATCTGGATCGCCGAGAACCCTACAAAGCCTGGTTTGCCGGTTTGCTTATGGGGCACCATTATAGTCGTTATATGCATACGTACCACAGTCGTGATCTTCTAACATTATACGTACCCAGAACCGAATAAATAAAGGACACACTCATTCGACGATTCGAAAGGAAACGTCGGCCGGAATGGATACGTACCCAAGCTATATTATCTGGATTATCTATGTAATACGCATATCTGCCAAAACAACTAACATTGGTCTGGTATAATGGATATAATCACCTCGCCATACTCAATACGTACCGAAGCTGTGCGAGAGTTTTAGCGGCTGCGAAAGTGTGGAACTTCAAGTAGAGAACGCTTTGGGGTTACAAATCAAATCAAATCATATCAAATGAAATCAGATCAGAGCAGTGATGCAGTGTCAGAGTTAAATATGGTGGAGGCTTACCCCAAAGCCGGACGACAGCGATGCACAACACACGTTGACTTCGACTGGGTGAACGTGATCGTTAGCTGAGAAGAGTACATGGTCGAATGTGGTCAGGTTTCAGGTTGGGTTTCAGTCAGTGTTACCAACCTGTAGCTAGCTATACAACACACAAAATATCAAATATTAAACGTTTCTCCTGCTCTCAATCTGTATCATTTAGATCTCTTTAGCTTAAGAGCCGCTGTGTCCTAACCGAATTACTATGAACTGAACTACAATTGACAACACTGCGGATTCGTTGGGATTTCTATTTTCGGTTTGGTTTCTCTACGTGCCAAGTACACTGGACTGGACGGGGACTACATAATTTCAATCGCATTATATCGAGTATATCGTATCTCTTACATTTTTCATTGAGGTTGGGGTCTCAGGCTGGGTTCGGTTAACTTTGGGGTAGCAACAGAAATTTGTCTGCTTTATTCGGTCATTAGAGGTTGGAACGCAAGATCAAAAATAGAAATCAATTAAAGTATTAAAAATTTACAAAGGTAGTTGTATCTTCACATTGGAGCGTCGAAAGTGTGGCTCTAGGTTGCTTTATTGGTTACGCTAAGAATATTCGCTTCCTGTTGTTTTCAGTAGTTCAATTTGTGGTGGCATTATAGTTCATGTGATTAATGCTACGTACGTGCGCTGGGCGGGATTCTAGCCTAGCGGCGGGAGTAGCGTTCACGGGAGTAGGAGCGTCTGCGCTGGCCATTTCCGCCGCTACCGCCATCCCTAAAGTGGTTGAAGTTGCGGCGTTCCCTTGGCGAGCGTTCCCTGGACCTTGAGCGGCGTCTGTCGTCCCGGTGATGACCAGCGCCTCCTCCTCCGCCGCCTCTGTCACCAAAGCGTCCTCTGTCGTTGCGTCCATGTCGCTCCCGATCTCGTCTGCCATCGCGTTCCCGTTCGCGATGATCTCTGCCGTGGTTGTCTCTATCATCTCGCCGGCCTCCACGATCTGCAGCTCTTTCGGCACGCTCTGGAACATCCGCCGCTTCCTTGGGTCGCTCACTGCTCTTCTCCTCAGTTGCGCGTCCGTTGTTGGGTCGTTCGCGCTCTCCATCTCGGTTGCGCTGTCGTTCTCTGGAGCGAGAACGATGTACGCGAGAGCGGCGGTCTAGTTCACGACCACCTACAAAGTAGCGATTGCGTCCACGGCCCTCGTCGTCGCGATCCGTCATCTTACCCGTCCGCTTGAGCTCCGCTTTCCGCGGCGCCGCCGTCTTCTCCAGTTCGATCAGCTTCTCTCTGATGGTGAGGAATCCGAGATGTAACTTACCACCAAAGTGGTCCGCCAGCCGGATGTCGTTGTCGTGAATACCGAGATAGGCGGAGCAGACCTCGCAGACGCGCAACTTCTGTTGCTGGTAGGTGGATGCGGGCATAGAGGTTCGGTATTCGTGCTCGGCCTTGATCTTCTTAGCACGTAGCTCCTCGATCTCCTTCATCAGCTCCATGCTGTCCTCCACTTCGCCGGCCTCGCCGAGCGCCTCGGCCTTGGCCAACTTCTTGCCAATCTCCTCGGCAAGGCCATGGACAGCATTGGCCTTCTCGGCCACCTCGGCAGTCAGTTCTTCCTGGGTCTCTTTCAACCGTTGCTTAGCGGAGTCGGTGCGTCGATCGCAGTCTGCGATAAAGGCCTGCAGGTGCTCCATGGCCTCGATGTCGTAGTAGTAGTCGCGCGACTTGGCGGCACTTTCGTAATCTGCGCGGAAAGCCAGGTCATGCACTTTGGGACACTCACCGAGATCCATGCGCGTGGACGCCAGGATGTCGTGCGGGCAGCAGTCGAGCAGGAAGGATTTGCAGACTCTGGTGTCCGAGAATTTTAGCTGGCGCTCGTCCCCATTCCGTGTGGTGCCCATTAGCTGGTCCAGCATTGCTCGCATCTGATCGGTGGCCGACATTTTGTTACTCGGCGCGCTCATTTCCTTCTGGCCAGGAGCGCGTGAAAAGTGCTGCGGCGGTGGCAGTGACAGCTATCTCGGTGACTTTGTGACCGATAGCGTGCGATGCGTGTAGAAATCCTCAATTTTCACTCACTTTTTTATCACCTAGGAAAATTCTGTGTGCGTGTGTGCGTGCGGATGTTCTAAAATGGGGTAGTGTTGCAAGACAGTGTGGTGAAGTACTAGTGGTGCGATATATCGGTGCACAGTCACGGTTTTTAAAGTAACTGTTTTTTTTCAGTTGTAGATATTCAGTTTATTGCGGGATTAATAAAAAACATACAGCCACATCATTTATTTTGCATAAAAAATTATAGTTTTTGGTAATAACCGTAAGTTGGGTGCTTATCACATATTATATAAAAAAAAAAGTTTCATTAAACAAAAGAAATAAATATGAAAAAGCTATTTTGTAGGAACTTGTGTTAGTGTTTTTAATATATTTATGAGTTGCAAAGCTCGCTTATATATTTTTATTAACACACATCGATCTAAAAACTATTGCTTCTTCGCTGCTCTATATATCGATGTCTATGTTATACCATCGCTAAACCACCCCTTTAAACGTTGTTCAACACTAGGCAGCAAAACGTTTTCTTTACGGCAATATTTTTTGTTGTTTCTTCGTTGTTTCGGCGAAATTTTGTTTTAAAATTAATTATTTTGCACTCGTTTGCTGGCCGCAACGATGTCCGATGACGACGATATACAGTACATCAAGCGGCAGCGTACGCTGCACTATGGATCGCTCGAGGAATCGGAGCGCAAGCGGCAAAATGCCGCGGCGTCTGGAGCAGCAACAACAACAACGGGAACGCCGGCATCGTCTGGGGCAGGAACAACAACAACTGGAACAGGCGGCCAACTGGAAGACATCGATTCCGATGAGGATTACGAGGAGTCCACGAAAAAGACAAGCAACTCCAAGCAGGCAGCAGCGCCACCACCCACAGCCGCTTCTCTGGCCAATAAAATTGACGATGACTACTTCGATCTGGAGATGGAAATGGAGCGAGACAAGGTGGCGCTCCTTGAGGAATTTGAGCGGAAAAAGCGAGCACGCCAGATAAATGTCTCCACGGACGACACGGAGATCAAGAGCAATCTGCGCCAGCTAAACGAACCCATTTGTTATTTTGGCGAAGGACCAGCAGAGCGAAGAAGACGTCTTAAGGAACTCTTGGCTGGATTGGGCGAGAACGCGATCAACAAGAAGCAGTACGAGGAGGAGGAGCGCAAGCAGCAACAGCGGGACCAGGATCAGGCCACCTGGTATCACGAGGGACCTGATACCCTGCGAATTGCTCGACTCTGGCTGGCGGATTATTCCCTACCGCGCGCCAAGGATCGCTTGGTTCGAGCGCGTGAGGCCCTTGAAGTGCCCAGCGCCACACGTGCCGGTCGCATGGTGGAGATGCAAAAGAAGCTGCAGTCACTAGCTCCGCTGTGCTCCCAGGTGGGTGACACGCGTCCCGTGAGTAGTGCTGCCTTTAGCGAAGACTCCTCACTCCTTCTGACCTCCTCGTGGTCGGGTCTCTGCAAGCTGTGGAGCGTGCCCGATTGCGAGCTGAAGCAGACGCTGCGCGGGCATGCCAGCTATGTGGGCGGAGTGGCTCTGCGGCCAGGAGTCAAGGCGGACGAGGAGAACGTGGTGGCCATGGCTTCCGGTGGCCACGATGGCGCCGTTAAGCTATGGGGCTTCAACAACGAAGAGTCAATTGCCGACATCACCGGTCACATGCCGCATCGCGTCTCCAAGGTAGCCTTCCATCCGTCCGGTCGCTTCCTGGCCACCGCCTGCTACGATTCCAGCTGGCGTCTTTGGGATCTGGAGCAAAAAACGGAGGTGCTTCACCAGGAGGGGCACGCAAAGCCGGTGCACTGCCTTAGCTATCATTCCGATGGCAGTGTCCTGGTCACCGGCGGACTGGATGCCTTCGGACGAGTGTGGGATCTGCGCACTGGTCGGTGCATCATGTTTCTGGAGGGACACTTGGGCGCCGTATTCGGCGTGGACTTCTCTCCAAATGGATTCCACATAGCAACAGGGTCCCAGGACAACACTTGTAAAATCTGGGACCTGAGGCGACGCCAGCCGGTCTACACCATTCCTGCGCACACCAACCTTATTTCGGACGTGAAGTACCAGCAGGAGTGCGGCAGCTTTCTGGTCACCTGCTCCTACGACTCGACCACCAAGATCTGGTCCAACAAGACGTGGCAGCCGTTGAAGACGCTG
The DNA here is from genome assembly GCF_016746245.2 of Drosophila santomea. NCBI lineage: Eukaryota > Metazoa > Arthropoda > Insecta > Diptera > Drosophilidae > Drosophila > Drosophila santomea. Next base: position 16,723,680 of record NC_053018.2, read on the forward strand.
CAGGGCCACGACAACAAGGTCATATCGGTGGACATTGCGCCCAACTCGCAGTATATAGCCACGACCTCTTTTGACCGCACATTTAAGCTGTGGTCGCCGGATAGCTGATTTTGATACCATTACTTTATTGTACTCACCTGTGGACGTACGCAGACAATCTCCACTTGCGATCTGCCCGCTGGGCACGACTTACTCATCAACTGTTTTTGTTATTTCAGAGACAATAGCCCAAGACAGTTCATGCAAACATTTCAAGTTTTCGTTTTGTATAACACAATTTGTTGTTTTTGTTAGGCGAAAGGCAGATGCAGCGATGTTGCATTTCGTAAATTTAAGAATTTTTTATTGAAATTGTTAATAAAAAATACATTTTTGGTAGAACATTTTGTTTTAATCGGGTTTTAATGGGTTCCTTGAAAGGACGATGATTTTAACTGGTCCAATAACTAATTGTATCCCAATCACAATTAAAAATCAGTTTTCATTACTTGTATATAGTTTTCCATTTAATTTCTTTTCGTATATATTTGTTGTATGACAAACTTAGAGAATTAATTTGAATTTTAACTAAAATTTAACTACCACAGATAGGTTGCAATTACATACATACATGTAAGTGTATGTCTAATATATTAATTATAGATTACATTCATCGCGATATAACTGTTACATATAGTTTACACATAAGGATTTATCAATTTTCTTGCATTTTGCACAATTGTCGATCAGTTTTTTGTATTATTTGTTTGTCGATTAACTACGCTCATGCATGATAATGCGTTTGATAATGTCTAGAATTTCATTTCATTGTTTCGCGTTGAGATTTACAAGGATTTAAATCGTAATCCATGGGTTTCATGTAGAATATGGTGCTGGGATTTGGAGCGGGATCGGGAGCTGGACGAGCGCGTTCTAATGTGGATTTTAATGAGGTCTCCCGACGCTCGAAGATGCCTCTTAACTAAATACATAACTCTTGCACTAGGCTAACAAACTAGACAAATGATAACTAATTAACAATTAAGGTAAACGTTTATTGGAAATCCTGCAGCAAGTGCAAGGCTCGTCTCCGACCCGCTCCCCCTAGACCGTCGTGTCCGGCGCCGGAGAGATGGGCTGCTTGGACTCGGACACCTCCAAGGTCCTGCCGTTGGACGCGGGCCCGCCCTCCTGCGGATCCTCCGGCGCGATGTCGATGCGGTGCGCCTTGCGCCACACCACCAGGTCCATCAGGAATGCCAGGAACATAATGCCAGCCGTGATTCCTGGCAAGAAAAGTAGGTTATTAGAAAGGATGTTAGAAAATGAACGGAGGATCTATATATATTTAAGATTAGATCAGTTTAAGATTCTGCCATCGCTGCCAACTCACCTAGGAAATATTGCCGGAAAGTGTCCGCATCGTAGAGCGAACAGGCACCGTGCTTGCCGCACACCGACTTCCAGATGAGGCAGGCGGAGTCCACCACTGCACCGTAGATGATGGGACAGGGAACGTTGCCGAACAGGCCGATGGCCGACTGTATCACACCCATGGCCATGGCCTTATCTGTGGGGATTTAGGTTTGGTTATCGTTGGTGTAACATATGTTTTCTAGCTCTAGGGATTACCTTTGGGATGTGTACAGCGCATGACGAGCAGCATGCTGCCCACCTCGGAGGTGGAATGCATAAATACGCAAATGGCAAAGATCAGTATAAAGTAGATGAAGTTCTTGCAGTTATTATCACAGTAACCGTTGACCGCCTCCGGAGCTGAAAGGTGCATAGGGATTGAGATACTGGGATTTCCTGCTAAATTGGCGGGTCTCACCATCTGGAATGCAAGCGCAATCGGAGTAGAGGGTGCGATTGTCGCTGGGACGCAGCGAGGAGCTGCTGCATCCGGCGTGGCAGGCCGAGATGTACATCTTGCCATCGGCACAGATGGGCGCGAAGTTCTCCTTATCACAGGTACAGTTGAGAGCGGCACTGCACGTGGGCTCGATCAAAGCGGGACTGCAATAAATTATCCACAAATTAATTGCTAGATGCAATAGCCAGCTTATGTTAACACTTTTAAGGATCCTCTTGTCGCGCAAAAACGTTGCATACTTATGAGGGCATAGGCCATCATATTGACAATGTACGTTACAAGTTTAAAAGACGTTACAAGTTTGAAAAACTGAAGTATAGATGATCGGTGTTCATTGTATCAAAACCCATATTTTAAACAATTTGTGTAACATATGTTCATATACAAGATCAGGTTGTTTAGTTCTAGTTACTAATTATCTTTTTGCCTAATAAAACTTTCCCTGATTGATCAACATTTAACCATTTCATAATTAACTAGTATTTAATCACAGAACCTAATTTGAAGACCCACCTGTTGCCATCGCTTGGCTTGTAGCCGGCAAAGTCGTTCATGCTGCAGCCGATGAACATCAGGATGATCATGCCCGCCGAGTAGACGAGGGCTGTGAAGGCGATCCAGGCGGCCACGCCCCTGGCAGTGGGCTTCCGCTTGAGGATGAAGAGCCCGGAAATGACGATTCCGATGCCCATGACCAGGATGCCACAGAAGGCGGCGATCATGTTGGCATCATAGGTGGCCAGCCGGAACTGGGTCTCCAGATACTTGGGCAGGAACGTATAGAGACCGGCGATGGGCAGCAGGTGGAACACACACGAGGCGGTGCGGAACATCAGGATGTCGTTGCTCAGCTGGCGACGCACTGTCTTGGGAAAATCTGTATTGGAAAAACATATATGTTTCAGTTGCACGCTCAATAAAATTGATTGAGTTTCCCACCTTTCAGCTTGGGCTTCTCCTCCGGCTCAGCTGGAGCTGCTGGAGTGGCCGTCTGGCCAGGCGGCTTCTGCTTGCCGCGCAACTGCTTGGGGAACGAGAACATGGCAATGGAGGCCAGCAGCATGAGGCTGCCAATGGCCACCGGTCCCAGCCACCAGGCGCCGATCCAGCGCGGATCGGTGGCGTCGAAGCCGGGATTCGAGAAGTTCACATACCAGCGCGTGCAGAAGCTGCCGAAAATGAAACCGGACGCCGGTCCCAGGATCCTCATGCCAATGGTGACGGCCATGTACATGGGCGACTGCTTGCTGCCCACGTTGTCATCGATGTAGGGTATGCCCAGCGTGGCCACGGCGGTCTGGCCAATGCCCGAGCTCAGCAGGCTGCCAAAGAAGATGCAGAGCACGATGACGGTGATCTTGGAGTGGGATGCCTGCTCCAGCTGGCGCTCCTCGTTGCACTCGCTGCCCGAAAGCGTTTGGTTGCCCCCCAGAATGCACAGATTGGGATTAAGCTGCTCCCTGCTGGCATTCAGCCAGTGTGAGGGGAAGGAATCATTGGCGGGAGCGAGCTGCGTCTGCTGCAGGATCACACTGGAGTGCATCAGCTGCTCGCCGAAGATGAAATGGGGCAGGGCGCAGGAGAAGGCGGCGATTGAGAACAGGACCATGCCGCAGGCAATCCATCTGGGACGGTGTCCTCTGCCGGCGAAGTAGGTCAACAACATGGCCGTGCATATCTGACCCATCTCACTGGCGCTCAGCAGTATTCCCGTGGTCTTCGACTTGATCTGGAATAGCTTCTCGATGGTGGTGATCACTGAGACGAAGTAGGTCATGTACATGCCCTGCAGGATGTAGGCCAGCAGGAAGACCACCATGAAGACGTGCGTGGAGGCGAATCTCCTGGCCCACCTGGGCCGGCAGCCGAAGAGGCCGCAACTGGAGCTGGATTCCGCGGAGGAGCCGCCATTGAGGTCCGAATCGAAATCGGATTCCTCGGACTCACTGGAGCGAGGTGGCAACTTGTATCCTCCGGTCAACGGAGCCTGTTCGTGGGCATACTTCTCGCTGAGACTGTGCCCATTGCCGGTGCCATTATTGTTACTGCTCAGAATGTTGCCCAGGCCGTTCTTCAGATGGCCCAGATCCTCCGGTGCCTTCCACTCGTTGTTATTGCTCGGGGTGCTCTCGTAAAGCACTGTGCTTGGAGGCGGAGTGGTCACCTCGCCGTTGGTGGTGCCATTGTTGTGCTGCGGCAGCAGTGGTGTAAAGGCCTGACTGGAATCCCTGCGTCCGCCATTCTGATGATAGCCATTCCCATTCAGCTGGCCATGTCCATTGCTGGGCTTTCCGCCCAGGGATTGCACCTGGGCTGCCGCCTCCACATCGCCATTGCTCTTCGTCATTTTGGCTTCTGGCGGAACTCTAAAAAACTAGGTGATTTGATCGATCTTCTAGGGGTTTCTTGCTCTTAGCTGTGTAATCTCAACGGATCGGTTTAGTGAATCTCCTCTATGTGGTCTTGCTTATTGCCTGTTCCATTTTCCTTTTCGGAAATGGGGTTGAGAGTGGCATTGAGTTTAGTTTTGATTTGCTTGTTGGCCCAGAAGACGAGGTAGATTGGTTGATCTGGTCTTCAAAACAGTTCTGTATTCTTTGTGTTAATATGGCAGTGTTGTGTCTGAAATTACATAAAATTATAAATTAAGATTAGTAACAGAAAAATAAAATTGTTTCAGTGGTAAGACTACAAAAATATTTAAATGATTATTTGCAGTTCTTATAAATGTTTTGCATATTGATTGTCGCTTTATTTATGTGTGTATTTATAAGCTTCATGTGCAAATACAAACCTTTACTCATATGTTTTATGTCTTACTCATATACCTATATTAATATCACTCAGCTGAATTTTTAAGTGAGTACTTATCCGAGAAGTAAATGCTTTTGCAACAGCCATTGATATTTTTGGCATATCAAAGTACGCACTTGCAAAATGTACCTATATATTCCGACTTATCAGAAACATACTTAAATAATATAATCCTTAAATCATAATTACATCATAACTATGTTAAATTTAAATATTTGGGAAAACTTTTCATCTAAAACTTACTATTGACACCTTTTTTCACTTATGATTTCCCTTCTTTTGCTAAATCACTCTTCACCATCCGATTATAATGGAACTCAGGCGCTGAAACCCCAACGAAGACTGAAGAGAATCGGGAAACAACTTTGCAAACACACACACACACACCTTATCAGCGCCGCACACACACACATGCACTTGCAACGCAGTCGTGAGAACAGCATGCGGCAAAATTCTAGCAAAGCTGCAAGTATTTTAGATTGCACCATATTTCGGCACATTGATAAGGGCAGCGAAAAAGTTCAAGGTTAGGCTGATATGGAACTTTAATCGCACGAGGAGCGTACTTGGCTGATTTACGTCCATCTAAACCTAATATAAAAACTTTTCAATTTCCCAACTGATGATTTGGCTATTTTTAAAGCGAACTAAATGTAGATATGTCATGCTACACTTGCATGCAAAACAAATGTATATATGCCAAGCAAATATTAAAACAGTTTGTCCAAATTCTGCTCTACTCATATCTCACTTTCGGTTTGTATATTTTTTTTGCAAAAAATTTCAATGTCAAATACTCGCAAAATTTGCTCTAAGCATTTGTTGTTTTCGTTCAGACTCAACCAATTGCGTTGGCGTTGGCTTATAAAAAACATGACTGAATTTAATTTCACTTTCAGTGCAATCATTATGGACTGGCTGCAGTCGCAAATCTTATCAATGTGCCCGACCTCGCTGATAAGGAAAGTGAAATTCTTGCTCGTCGCTGAAGAGAAATGGGATTTCCAGCCCTCACTCCCAAATGCACAAAAATATATAGTGTATGTTTTTAATAAATGTTCCTCGCTACTGAAATATTATCAATTAAGTTTACAGATATTAATTAGAATTTATTTCAAAACACGGAAAATGTTTACTTGGTCTTAGTTACCTAAAAAGTTATGAGGAATACTTAGATAGTATCTGACAGATACCTGGATAAAATAAGTTGTTGCATACTTTTTGACGTAGTTCTAGGGGATTTTAAATGGACACAGAGTTCTGTTTCGCAATTGGGAACATATTAGCTTCCGACTTGAAATGAGTTATTTAAAGGTAATCAATCCAGAAGCAGTATGGAATTTTTCTTTGTGTAATTAACTATTTGTGTGTGCAGTGGAAAGGGGGGAGGAAATGGGGAGGCGCTTGATGTTTTCTTTCTACTCCCCTCAAGCGTCATAGACTGGCCTTGAAATTGTTGTTGTGCCTTTCTTTCTTTTTCCTTCGATTTTATTTATTGCGCATTTTGCGCTTTTGATTTCTGTTTGAAATACTTCGCTGTGGTTCCATCGGAATGCGTGTGAATCAAGCGAATATTTATTTATGCATAATTTGAGATGAATGGAAGTAGCACGTGCTCAATTAGCATTTTTAATTTACTTTTTATGTTTAGAAATGTGATGCTTCGAATGAGGTTACGGCGTATAAACAAAAGTCCAAAGAGATTACGAAACAACTTCGATAGAAACAATAGATCCGCAAAATGGAGTTTTAAAATATAAAAACTTCAGAAAAATATATAAATAATCATATTTTGTGTATATATTAATGTGGATTTTCTTTCCGCTTCCATTAAGAGGTTGTCAACTAATAAAGGCGTGTTTCAAGCAGTGATTGCTGACATTTCAACTCGAAATGAGTTGCCAACGTTGTATAGAAAATATAACAGCTCAAGATAAGTCATTCGCTGTATCTTTATTTCCCGTCTTATCTCTTTCACACTTTCCCGCTGGAGAATCTAACTGGTGACGTAGATGGGCCAACAAAGCCAGTACTTTAGTACTTCACTTCTATCGCTGCCATCGCTGCGTAATCCACCCCGCTCCTTATTTTCCACTGCCCCCTTCCCCTTTCCCCCTGGCCAGGCGGCAGAGAAATAGAGTTTAAGCTTTGGAGCTACTCCGATGCACTTGCTGAGCCCTGGCCCGAACCTGAACTCCTGCGGTTACCTGTTTGCCGTTTGGCTTGGGTTTCGGTCTGGGTTCCAGCATGGGTTTTGGCCTGGGTTTTGGCCTGGGTTTTGGGTTCGAGCTGCGGGCAGGGCTCATTGAACCCGGCTGGCAGCAACTGACCAGGTTGCGAACTATCGCCAGATGTTTATGTAAGAACCCGACCTGGCATCTATTGCCTTTAATTTGGCCTGATGGATGGTTAATTGTTCAATTTGCTGCAAGTGTCCGACTGACAGTCAGATATTACCGATTTATCAGTGTCAATCATAATAAATGCAATTAAGCCACCAGTTTACGAAACTATCTCTCAGGATAGGCCCATTCGAGCGGGTCATTCTGGTTGGGAGCAGATCGATATGTAGATTGTGGCCGTGGTTTCCATTTCAATTGGGCCCGCAGCCCATCATCGCAGATACAAAGTGGGAAAATCAACGCTTGATTTTACACCGAGGCACAAAATGCTAATTGTGTTTATTTCTATACCAGTACCACTACTTTTTGTAATGTTAATAAACAGGTCAGAAACTAATTGATGAACTCCAGTCATTGTACACAATTTGGGTCATTGTAACCAATATCATTGTTAATTCAATAATTAGCTGAACTTAACTTGCATTCTTGCGAACTAAACTAATGCTGTCTAGTGTAATAAGAATGGTTGAGTTTGCGGGGACAGCGGGGAGGTGCACCTTTTCTCTGCTCATAACGTGTGGATTTTCAGGTTTTCCTGGCCACTTGCAACACGTCTTCCCACTTCCGTCTTTGGTCTTCGGTTTTCCCACTACGTAACTGAGTTATGTATGCACGTGTGCGTGTGTGTGTGTATTTGTGAGTATTGGTGGGCATTTGAATTGCGCAAGCGCAAGTATTGCAAATTGCATACCAAGCAGCTCAGTGGCTGCTGCGCCGCTGCCGCTGCTGCTGCATGCCAACATGCAACAAAACCAGACACGCGGGCAACGTGCTGACTGGCAGCAGCAGCAACTGCAACAGCAACATGGCAACAAACAAGTGGCAGATGCACAGCCAAAGCCAGCGAAGAAAGCCCCAACAATGGCTAGAAGCGGCATTGAAAGTAAATTGCAGACTGCAACAGCAATAGCAACAGATGCCAGTTGCAAGTCCAAGTTGAAGTCGAGCCAGCGTGCAGTTGGGGCTTGCCTGCTGGAAAAGCGCTCGGAAAAGTGGTTTTTCCACATTTCACTTTTAGCATAGAAACGATTTAGAACCTGTGGTGTGCTGCTATCGCAGGCATCTTCTATGTTGCAACATGTCGCGCAGCAGAATGGGGAGTGGAGAATGTAGAATGGCTCATTAATATCGAGAATTCGTTGTTTGTTTACGTTTCTACAAAGTTCGAGACTCAACACATTTGTTTGTTTATGCCCATTTCGCCCCAGACATCGAGTCATTTTCCGGGCTTAATTCTCTAGGGTCTCCAATTCGCTGACCAATCAGATAGAGGCGTTTATTGTCTTTTGGCTTTGACCTTCACATTGAGAACTGAAATTTGAACCAGAAGCTCGAATTGTGTAAACAAACTGTTGGACAGACAAAAACAATAACAAAATGTTCACAGTTTGGCTGTGACAAACGATTATAGTATAAGTACGTATGTCCACGTATTCACAAAGCTTTATAGTCATTATAATTTTTGTTTTTGAGCCCAATTCGCGGGCGAAATTATTCCATTAATTTTTGGCTTGACAAAAGGCATGAGTGAATTTTGTTTTTATTTATGACTTTGTTTAATCCTATTATGAAAAGTTAATTTAATTTTTAATCGCCGCATAGCAAATAAAAAAGCCATAAAACTTTTCAAGCGGCAAATCTCGGCTTATAAAAATTGGATTTCAATGCGATCGAGGTATCATAAAATCCCACATACACTCATATACTTTTTAGGCATTTCAAACTGGAACAACCATGTAAAGTGTCTGAGTTTGGTGCATATAAGTGCGATATGAGGTACATGATTCAGGGCAACTCAGAGGGTGTGGTTTTCTTGCCAAAAACAATGACGGAAAACATTTATAACACTTTAAGCAACCGAGAAAAGGTGATTGAAGGTAGGTGTATTTAATGTATTTAATGAATTAATAATAAAAGTGGGATTTTAATACGTCAAAGCTAAGTTGAAGTTTCGAACGAATACTTTTTTGGCAATGGTCATGATTGAATTGAGTGTGCATACATCACTTCTTATTTGGACAGCAGTTACTTTTCTTTATGCGCGCTTTTGTTTGGCGGAAAACCAAACTTCCTTTTTGACGGCGCTTGTTAAAAATCTGAGAAAGGTAAAAACCCGAAAGCCAGTCAGAGAACGAAGAAAAAAAAAAAAAAACAAAAAAAATGAAGAAAAATTAACAACCTCAAAATGGCAGCCAAGTGTGCATAAATTTTTGAAATGCCCGCAAAAGTCCACGCCGAAACCAATTCAAAATAAACACAAAAAATCGGCAAAAATCCGCAAAAAAAAGAACCTAATGAAATGCAATCAAAAAGGTATTCGCAGAGGCCTGCGACTGCATTAAGTCCAGCCGGGACTTGGACTGGACGTGGAGTGTTACCTGGTAGCCGCTCGGCTCCAATCCTCCACGAAATTCACCCGAATATCTCGCGTGAAGATCAGTACATGGCGCTGACGTGACGTTCTCGGCGCAAAAACCGAACAAATACATTTATTTTACTTCTGGATACGCTGCCTATATAGGTACGCATATTCGCATATATGTATATAGGTGGGTACTGAATAAATGCGAGTGGATTGGATTGCTTTTTGCTTTTTACATTTGTCATTTTGCGCGGACAGTGGAACTTTTTGCATTGAGTTCTAACTATATTAAGTGATATAACAGCAGATATTAGATCAAGAAATTGTGTTTTCAAACCCCTTTTATATCTAAACATTAGTGTATCTTATGGATGTTATAAAATAGTTATTACTTTTTTGATTTACTTGGCCTTTAACCCACTGTGCCTCTGTTGGCCGCAGAAAAGAAAGCTTGTTTAAAAGCGCAAAAAATCTTAATTTAAAACCGAACAGAATGGAACAGAACCCTTCGTCTGATTGATTGACCCGCTGATTTAAGCCGTTTTCGGTGGCCAGGATGCGACTGCTGGACCATGGTGAACTGGCGGATGAGGTGTTAACTTGCCTTAAACGCTCCTCTGTCCGATTAGTACCGTTATGTGGCTAATTGAACTTTTATAAATTGTTAACTGTCATTGGGCGATGCTGCTCCCTTCGAGACCGGCTAATTTGGCATCATTTATTGTAGGTTCTGCATGGATATTTCCAATTAGCGACCAATTATGCGGTAAGGCTTCGTCATGCGCACAAAGTTTAGTTTTTTTTTCCAGGCCTCAAGTGTGGCTCGAGAATCAGATGAGGATAGTCGAGTTCCACTATCTGATACCTTCTCAGTAGAAGTGGGTTTTGGCGGGTCTCGGATGAGATTACGTTTAACATTCAAAGTGTGTCAGTGGGCTGGGCGAGATGGCAAAAATTTTGCAAATCGATAGAATTGAAGACTATACAAAATGAAAAATATCAAACATTTTCAAAGTGTGGCGTGGGCGGTGGGGCAAGTGGCGTGGCAGCATGATTCGACAACTTGCGCTGGTCTATGTCCTGAGTCTGTATCTTAATCTTTCTAGCTTTTGTATTTGAGATCGACGTCATACGGACAGACAGACGACAAGACGACAGACGGACAGACGACAAACGGACATGCAATGATCGCTATTGATCCTGATCAAATATATTATTTATATGTCGCTTTTTTTTATTTTCAACGATCTATATTTTACTTACGAGTAATAAATATGCCAATAGATATAGAACAACCATTCCATAGATGGAACCCATTCATGAGTATTTGTTTATGAAAGTACTTAGCAGGTTCTTCTTGCCTCTCTGAGTTCGCCAAATAAAAAAAGATTTCAATTGTTTAACGAACAAAAAATCCCTGCATAATTTCTACCGAGTGCGTGTTTGTAATTTTTTATTTATTCAACTTTTTGGCGTTTGTAAAACTCCACTTGTCTTTTTTTTGTGATTTCTTTCTGAACTCTTTTGGCGCCTGACTTTTTATGGCGTTCCATTTTAAATTAGTTGTTTACTTTTAAAGAACGTTGAAATGGGTTTTTTGTTGTCAACTTACATTTTTGTTAGGCGTGAGTTTCTTTAGTTGGTAACTGAAAGTATAAAGCAGAAAAGGGAAAATTAAATATACCATTGAAGTTGACGACACATATTTATTTTACTATTGCAAATATGTTTTTATTTTGGTCCATTGGAGAAAAACATCGTATTGAAAGTAAAACAAGTTCAAATGTTTAAATTGAATATGGAGCATAGCAAACTAAAGAGTATTCCTTTAGTTTTAGGATCGTAAATTGTTATATGAATTTTATACAAATTAATGCCATGTTTGCCTTTTTTCTGTGTACAATTACTTTTGGCAATCTTCTTGTTGAACAATGTAGCTGCCAAGCAACTGAGCATTTAATGCCCATAAAATTGGTGTCATAAAATTGTACCCATATACAATCAGCCGTAATTAAAAGTACGTATATAAATGGGCATGGCGTTTAGTTGGGTCATAATAATTACAGCCAGACCGATTAACAACAATTTCAAGCGCAATGCAGTGCGTGGGAAAAAAGTGCAGCGGACATTATTGTTTATTAACGAAAGCGAAACGGCGAGCGACAGGAAAAGCTATTAAATGGGGGCAAAGTGTACAATAAATGTAAAATGCAAATCTTGTCTGCGGCAAAAATAGTTGCTGACGCCTCGGCAACAACAACAACCACAACAACAGCGGCAGCAGAAAATTGTATAAAAATAAAAGATAAATGAGCACAACGGCCTATGTGTATGAGTGTGAGTGTGTGTATGTGCGTGTGTGTGAGTGGTGCAGCGGGCAAGCAAAATTGCATTGAGATAGGTCAGTCACACACTCATACACACGCAAGCGGCCAAGTGCAGCGCACTCTCTTCTGCAATCTATTGCAATCAATGTAAGTAAGTAAGTGTAAGTGTGTTTGTGCTTGTGTTTGTGTTTGATAACTGCTCTAATTACGCCACCTAGGGGTGGTATTTCTTGGCACAATAGTAGTGCCCAGTAAGAACTCAAATTGCAGGCCATAAAAAGAAAACAAGTTTCTTGCATCCATCCATGTAAAACTTACACAACCGCAGTGCCGCTCTCTCGATTCACTTTTCTTTGTGCAATTTCAATAATTTGGCGAGAGCCAGAGAGCGCTGTGCCTAAAGCTCTTCGCAGAAGAGAGCAAGTGCATCTCGGAGCAAAAGAGCGCTGGCAGTCTCTTCGGCTACTTGCACTTTCTGCTGCACTTTTTCAAAGGAAATAGTAGTAGATGAAAAGACATCATAAATGGTTCCGATTTGGCCAAGTTACTTATTCTCAGAAATTGAAAGCTTCGCATGAGTAGCGACTAACTGGCTGTCTTAAAATAAAGTCAAATATATTAGACACAAATAATAACAGAGTGTCAAATAAGCACTAAATTAAATGTACCTTCTATAATACGCCTTCTAGTTGAACAACATGTGGCAAAGAGTTTAACGAAATAAAATGACTGAGAGGTAACTTACTATTAAGCTTCTGTAGTTCGAAGTCTGTGCGCACACCGAGCAATCTCTCTCTCATACATTGCTCTTAGTTACATCCCCCGTTTTCCTCATTTTCCGGACCTAGGACAACAAGAATGCGTGTGTCTGAGGCAGGGAGACTCAGTGGGAAACCAATAGACCACCCCCTGAAAAAGCTGTATTTTTTTGGCAAATCGAAGAAAAGCTCTTTGGGAAAAAGGGGGCAGGACATGGCACCCCAGGAGTACAGACAACGCACAACTTATTGCGTAGCAGACGAAAAAATGGGCTTTCCTTCGTCTAGACAGGCAATTAAAGGATTGGAAAAAAAAACTCAGATAAACAGATGGAAAACAGCAACTCTTAGCAATAAGAGCGGCCTTCGGTTTCAGAATGACATAATTATTAGTGAATGCAAATGGGAAAACAATTGCGTTTCAGAAGCACTCGGGCGTCGTAGGCGAAACGAAAACGAATTCAAATTCGAAATGAAAACGAAATTATTGCAAAATCTAGGCACGCACACAGACATTCGACTAACGGTGGCTCTCTCGCTCTTCCTCTCTGCTTTTCCCACTGCATGTGTGTATGTGTGTGTGTGTGTGCTGGCGGAAAGTGCATTGACTTATCTGTTTGCTGGTGTGTGTGTGTTTACTTGTCAGTGTGTGTGTGGGGGAATGGCATGTGGCCAAGATTGCAATGGCCAATTCCAATTTGTAATTTGTCTGATGCAGTTCGGTACTCCCCTTTTTTTTATGGCCACGAGGAAAATATCATAAATTGCGGTATTTAGCAAGCTGTTGGGGTGTTTATTTGTTGACCTAGGTGGATTTAATATCCTGCCAAAGTTGGGCGTGTGCTAAAAGTGAGTCAGCGCTCTATTTCTAGAATGCTGAGGAATGCACTAAAAATGTTGAAAGCATACTACTACAAAATCAAGTGAAATTCCTGTCCAAGAAATTTAAATAGTCTGGTTAACAATGTAGTACATTAGGGGCCAATATTATTTCTTCACTTTCATCTAGCGTACGCTCTTCACAACTATTAGTTATTGCAAAGGGAATAAAAAGTGCAAGTTTTACCACCTCACAACGCCCTGTCACACACGGCGTATGGTACATTAGTACATTAGTGTAATCACGTCGCGCATACGCCCAGTTGTACAGCGCATACAATCGTCATGTGTACAGAAGTGCATACAATCAAAAGCAGTGCACTTTACTGCCCTTTCCAACATGGTCGCATCCGTTTCATTGTATCAAATGTGCGAAATCCGCAAAGTGACAAGAATAAGAAAGTGGATGGGTGCAAAACTAGTTTAGTAGGAATCCGAGCGATCATTTGCATTGTGCTGGCAAAGTTACGTGGCGCTTAATTGAATAAGTGCGCTAGCCAGCTTGGTCAGCTTTTGCAGCTTGGATTCGAGACGAATGTGTGCTAAATTGATTGAGCTGCAACTGGAGTGCCATAAATTAACGGACAAACATGGAATGAGTCTGCAGCGGGTTGCATATCGTATAATTTCCACAAAAAAATCACAAAAACCCAGGCCAAAACGGAGACAGAAAGCGAAAACTGGGTCAACCTGATGCAGAGCGGCCTACGCAGCTCCATTCAGCAACATTCACATTCACAGCCACATCCACGGCCACATCCACATCTAGTTCGTTGTCTATCCGGCCGCAGACGTTACAAATATGTAACTCAAAAAAGATATGCAGCTGCAGATGCATGCCAAAAAATTGTAAAAAAATGCACAAATAAAATAAATAAAGGCAGAGGCAAATGGTAAAAAGTGTAACCCACGTTTCGCTTCATTTGCTCGCACTGGAAAAGTAAAAACGGCAGCTACACGACGCCAATTTGATGTCTGCTGGATTTCACCCACGCAGTTGCCAATAAAAAAGCAGCAGCACCATTAACGGCAGGAAAAACCAACATCAAGCTACCACACTTCCAACTTCTATTTGGTGTAAAATCAAAAATCATTTGATATGATAAGCATTTGCAAAACAACGCAGCTCTATTTACAATTCACACTTGTAAGAATACCTAAACTCTATTATCTACTTAATCTATTTAAAAGCAAAATTAAATTACAAACACCCATCCACCATACCCCGTGTCCACTGTACCGCTGAGGGAGATGGAGAGATTTGCGCTGCCCACAAAATCGTGATTCCGCCAGTTGCCGCCGTCACTGCCACCGCCGCCTGCCACAACGTTCACTTTCAAAATCAGTGAAATGTGACCAAAAAAAAGTGAATTGATGTTGCATTGTGTTCAGCTGTCTGTTTGTTAGCTATTCGCATTATTCACTTGGCTTACAAATAGAGGTTAATTTATTGTGACTTGATTGAGTCGAGCATGCGCCTAAAATATGCCAGAGAAACTGCATCTGCAACTGCAACTGCAACTGCAACTGCGGAAGGTGAGGAGTCAGTCAATTAAACCATTATTGTTGGGATTTCTTGAGTATGCTATATAAAAATAAAAATATAGCATGCCCATGTTTCGCATGCAATATTTTTATATTTTTTAGAAATTTTTTATTACCTAATTAGTTATGTTAGTTATCTTTAGCTTCTTATTACTGAAAGATGTAGGTCCTAAGATTGTATAGCAAACTAATTGAGATTATATTTAAATATAAATATTATATATAATATTTCTTAGCTTGAAACGATTTTCACTGTCGGAAATTGATGTTGTGAAAATCCTTAGAAATCAACATTGATGTGAACTTCCAAGAAACAAGCAACTACGAATGTATCTGCATTCTTGTTCGCTGATTTGTAATATCTGTAGTTCGCCTGCTGTCTGCATGCGTGCTTAATGTCAAGTTGTCGTGGTCCTACCACAATGCGAATTGTTTGTCTCAATGTCAAGTTTTCCATGCTATTGGAATCAATTACACTGCTCCAGAACTCCACTCACACATGGGAACGAGTTTAAGATGGAAATGCAGATGCAGATACAGATACAGATACAGTGCGGATACATTTACTGATGCATATGCATGCTTCGGATGCAGATAAACATCCCAGCGAAGAAACCAGATGAAAACCGCGCGCTGCATCCGCCAACGACCTTCGGCGCCGATCTGACATTGAACACTGGCTATAAATGGAGGCATACTCATGTAAGTTGTACACTGCACAATGTACACTGTACATTGTACATACCTTCTCGCCTTTTGTGGCTGTACATGCTGTTGACATAATTTAACCAGAGCATACACCGAGAAAAAAAAATAGGCCAATTGGATATGTCACAGATTACTATTTCTCACAAAGTTCACTTTTAGTTGTAGTTCAATATTCTTAGATATATATTTTCTACTTTTTAGCTAAGAGAGGTAATTGTATCAATATAGAGAAAGATTTTGTTTCGCTATCTTCTATACCAATTATCAGCACGACAGTTCAACAGTTACTTAAAAAAAAATTTATAAAGGAAGGTTTATTTTGAATTTCTTTAAGAACTTTAACTTATTTCGCAATGCTTTGGTTTCTTTTGGGTGCATTTTTATCAATTTCTTGCGGTGCATGCAAAGTGCGTGCTTTGCTTAGCGCTTTTCGCATTTAGCCAATTAACTGAGTGGTGCCGAATTCAGTTGGCGATGCAGATGGAAATGGAGATGGAGATGTCGGTGACGCGCGCACATTCCAATCCGCAGCGATACGATCCAATCCAATCCGATCCGATTCGATCCAATCCGCTGCGCGTTTTCAGTTGGCACTTCATGTTGCAACAACGGCAGTTGCCGCTGCTGCACTGCTGCACTTGACTTACTTGCCTGGCGGTGTTGCATCTGGTAACTGACATCGCCATCGCCATTGCCATCTGCGCAATGCATTTCACTTTCATTATGATGCAGTCAGTTTTTGCCACTAAAAATGGCAACGGGGCAATGCCAATGTGTGGTTTTTCCAAGCCAAAATGAAAACCAGTCGAGAGTCGAGAGGCTGTGTCTCTTCATCGCCATCCCGCTCGCACTGATTGGCAGCAGCAGCGGCAACAGCAGCGGCGACAGCAACTGCAACTGCAACTGCAACAGCTGACAGCTGCACTCACCTGGAAACTCACCTGGACTCAACTCACCTGGCCTACCTGTGTAGGCGTCGCTTTTCGTCGGTTTTCGTCTTTTGTTTCTGCCTCGCATGGGTTTCGTTGCTTGTTTTTACTTTCTTCTAATAGATCGTTAGCTGTGCCATGAACTTGCAATTGATTGCTTATTGTTAAATGAAAATGGAAAGTCATTTTCCAGGCATTGCTTTTCCTTTTTCGTGGCTTTTCATTAACGACGCCTTTGTTGCCACAGCAAAGGCAGCCAAGACAGCAGAGGCTTTCCCGAAAATTGTGCAAGGGGGTCAAGCATTTAACGTATTCTTGACTTGACTTGCGTTGCGTTGCGTTGTGTGTTTTTATTGATTTGCCAGCTGAGCAAACGGAAAGCGAAAGTAATTACCCTTAGTCATGCCCATACCCACACACACACAGATAGCCATATAAGTGTACAAATATGTGTACACACCCAAATACCGGGCAGATATACATATATACATAGATATAGTACGGGTTCTCGGTTCTCACACAAGAGTTCCCCAAGAAATCGAGCGATAAATGCAGCAACCCCAATTGCATTCACAGACCCTCCACTCTGTGTCTGTGTGTGTGTGTGTGTGTAGAGGTGTGTAGGTGTGCGAGTGAGCTTGTTGCAGTGTGCGTAATTCGCCGCCCCTTCCTGCCCCGCCCCCTCTGCCACAGGGGCGCACACGCAACAGAATCAATTTTTATTGGTTACACAACGACGACGCCAGCAGCGAAGGAAAAGTCCATTGACCCCGACGACGACTCATGACTTTCAGTACTTCTTGGCACACTCTTCATAAGGAGCATGCCGCGCCCATCCATTCATCTTGTAACAGATAGGGAAATTTATAGCCATACATGAAATAAATTCTTTTGAAGATCAAAAATAAATGTTTTCTGGGTCAATGGAAAGTAGAGATCGAAAGCCATGGATCTATTTCCAAACTTAATTGATTGGGAAAGGATATTCAAGCTTCCGACTCATTGAGTAATCTTTTTTCTTTCATATCTACAAATGTTGGGTGCCCTTTTAATTATGAAGAGTATGTTTCACTGCAGTCTGATGGATGATGGCTTGCCCCCGAATGTTTTTCTTCAGTTGAGTTACTTTGAGTAAATAGCCGATGCATCGGCTACTGTTTGTTTTGGTCAGGCGCAAAGATCTTTGGGCTTCGCCGGCTACGGTGGAATCCGTGGAGGAGGATCCGTCACTAATGGGAAAACAACAAAAGCACGCTTGGGTAAACACATTTATTTATTCACGTGACTCAAGCTGTAACCAATTTAATACTGCTGCTCCCGCTCAGAAACGCCAGGTGCCCCGAATGCCGCCACCGTAGTCGTTGCGATTGAAGTCGAAATTGCGGCTGGCCTGGGCGTAGGCGTCGATGCTGCCACGCCCATCGCCACTGCTGTACAGATTGTGGTTGTACTGCACACTGGCCTCCCGACCCACTTGGTTGTCCTTGCTGGCGGTCACAACTACGGATCCTCCCTCGGGCGATCGAGCCCGGCGAACCAAGGGCAGCACTTCGAGCAGCTCCTCCGGATTCGCCAGGAATGCCTCGGGATGTGGTTGACGATAGGAGGCGCCCAGGGTCACTGAGCAGCAGGCTACGAGGAGCAATAGTGATCCGCACTTATGGGAGAACATCTTTGCTGTTTACTTGTTGAAATCGAACTGATGAGCAGCCTAGAAGTGCTCTGCGGTTTTATAGTAACAAAATGCGTTTCACAGGGATTCACCTCAGCGGGGACTTCTACTTGGCAGCCCATTGTTTCTTATCAACTCGAAACGGGGCTTTTATTTAAAGGTTCATCCCAGTCGGGGATCCTTATCAGCGACTGATGGCAAAAAGAGAGGAGGGTACATGCAGTCCAAGATGACACAGAGGTGAATGAATGTTTGGGTAAGTAGTTGATAAATAACATATTAAGCAAAGTTTATACCCTTAAAAACAGACATACCTATGAATCAATTCTAACTGAATAAACTATAAAATTCTGTATTAAAGCAAACAAATATTAGTATTCTGCTAATGTACATATCAGATTTATCAGATATAACCTTAAACTTAAGATGAAACGCTGCTCACAAACTAAACTATCAATTATATTCTATTAAAATTTCATCTGGTAATCTATAGATATCTAATATATCTAAACAAATATAAATATAAATACATCTAATTATATGTTAATTCCCAGCTGATTAGGACTGATTTCGACGGGTTTCTAATCAGGCCGAAAGAGGGGCGCGTTCGGCCATAACTTTTCTTTTCTAAACGCATTTCAATCGGCCTACGCAACAGACTTTTTGAGATAAGGCCGCACGCACCGGCGTGCCCGAAAGCTCCCAATAAAAAACACAAGAAAAAAAGCAGACAAATCATAAAAGAGAATTTAGTTCAAATGGGTTCATTGACACAGAAACGAAGAAATCAAAATGTAGTTTTCCCGTGCGTGCGATCCACGCACGATTCACTATGGACTCAATAGATCGTACGCTTTTTGTATTAGTTATCAGCGCGGCGTCACCGATTAGTACCCCAAAACCCGAGTACTGACATCGGGGGTATATACATATATACATGATTATATGTACATATAAACCTCTAATCACAGCCGAAACCCTTGCAAACCTCGCCGTGAACTTGAATTCGAATGATTGTGAAAGTATTATATACGAGTACTACGAAATTCAACCGAGTGCTGCGGCACTCTCTCAATTCTTTTCGGCGACGAGAACTGATTTCTAATCACATTTTCGAGTGCGGTAATTAGATGTGCGTACCGCTTGCCCGCGCTCCCGATGCGAAAGTCTTTCTTTTGGGCCGTAGATCACTTGCGGGTGAAAGTTTTTGCATGGGTACGTACTACGTAGCGCTACTGCGGCTCCGTGTTTCTTTCATTTGCCCCACTGGACTGCGGCCTTATCTATTGAATATCAAGTTGTGCATTTACATCTTTTGTCACCTGTGGCTATTTATCTCACAGCTCACAAAACTCACTCCGTCGCCCACGGGGCGTATACACAATGCGGAGTAGAAACTGAAATGGGCAAATGGGCAAATGGACAAAGAAATGGGCAAAGAAGCACGAAGGAAAAGATACAAAACTTCACAGACACGTGTCGATATTTGATCCAAGAAGTTGCCGAGTCATAATTGTAAAATTTTATAGATCTCCCTGAGAATTCGGGGAGCTAGAGCTGCTTGAGCTCTCAGCTAGAAAAACAATTAAGCCCAAATATATCAAAATTCATTGAATGAAAGTCTATACGGAATATATCGCTGTGTCTGCCCCTTGAACAGCCATTTGTCTAGGCACAAAAAACTGAAAAAAAAAAAACTGAAAAAACAGACGGCAAAAAATGCGTGGCGTACGCACGCTTTCAAAATAAATTATATATGCGGCGATGATACGATTTTATATAGACAAATGCGCTTACATATATAAAAGTAAATATATATTGTATATCCGCCGGTTTTCGTACTATATGTGACTGTGTTTCGCTTGTTGTTTTTAAAGAGATTTATTTGCCAAAAAATATGACGACGAGCAGCGCCGTAAAATACTGTGTGCTGAAATCGCAAATGGGCAACTTTTTGCGGCTGCCCCTTTTTGTGTGGTTTTGCTCTTCGACTTTGTCAACAAAGGAAGGAGGAAAATGCAGATTACAATGAATAAGAGCAACGACAAGGGCGGAAACATCACTTGGCTATGGCGAACTCCAAAGTCCCTCTTTTGGTTGAATTTAAGAAATTTCTCAGGAAAGCCATCGAGCCAATTCCACAGGGAATTCAACAAAAATATCAAATGATTCAATACGTCTAAAGTACGTGGGCTAGTCAATAATACATTAAAACATCAAAGCTTTATGATTTTATAAATACTTCGTAAATAAAATAAAAGGTTGGTTAAAAATAGTTTGCTTATCTGCAACACAAATAAGTGTCTTATTTATCGAGTTGAGTAAGTATAACGAAGTTTTAAAACGTGATTAATTCCTTATAGTTTAAGACCCACCAAATGCAAAAATATTACGAAATTTTTAGACTTGTGAAGTGATACTTAGCATTTGTTATACTTTTAATTCGCCTCTAAAACATTTAGTTTGATTACCCATTACCATCAGTTACCTAAATGCATTATCATAAAAATCTATAAGTGATTAAACTGCTAAGCATCGAAAACGAAACCATTAATTTCCATTTAATGAAATCTAAAATCGAAAGACCCCGCCAAGAGGAGGGACTTCGGATACTTTGGATGCTTCGGAGAATGGCGAATCGAGAGTGAAGTGAAGTGAGGAGATGTGGTGCTTTTATTATTATGGTTGCTGTGCTGTGTTGTGTTGTGTTGTGCGTTGCGTTTAAGTCAAGTTCAAGGACTGTCAATTAAATTGAAATCACTTGCTAAAGACGCGTCGCAACAAGCTTCCAGATGGGCAGAGTTTCGGGCTGGAGGAGGAGCACGGGCTCCAACTGGGGAGCCGCTTCTTGTGTATCTATGTGGATCTCTCACTTTCTGCTTGACTTTGCACGCAGCCCGCTTACATTGTTGCTGTTTCTGTAGTTGTTGTTGATGTTGTAGTTGTTGCGGATGCTGCGTAGTTACAGTGCGGTAATTGCCGCTGATGATCGTGATTCGTCTGCCTCTTGGCCGCTTCCGTGGGCTGCTATCTTCTAGGCTGCTCTTGAATGGCTCTTTTGTATGTCATCCCGGCTTCGAGGCTTCGAGCAAGTCAAGTGCGACTTCTGGTTCCTTAATCGCTCGCAAACGGTTGCCATCCAGCAACCAGCAACCATCAAGCAGCATCCAGTCCCCGATATACAAATACATCTCGAGTGGGGCTGCTTTTGTCTGTCCAAAGAGAGGGCGTGTCGCTGGAGAATGTGGGAATTCATCTCATATATTCGTGATTGGCATGGGGAATTGGGCTGTTCGAGTGGTCTGGGGAGTGTCAGGCACATGATTTCAAAGACAAGTTCGGCATTTGAAAACATACATATGTCTGCGTGCTCTAGATGAAGTGTTTTATTTGTTAGAATGTATCTTGTAGTCATACGATGAGTACTTTCCCTTATTTTCGTTCTTGGACTGAGCAAATTCGAAAGAATAACTTGTATTGCAGCCAAACCTCTTGGAACTCTGGCTTAATCCGTTCGAGATATGTATTCATAGAGTAAGGCCAACATCTGGTTGATAGTGGCGACCAAAGTCGGACGACTAAGGCGGTAAACACGACCCCAGCTCAGTTCAGCTCGGCATAGCCCAGCCCAACGACAATGCACGGCCAGGGGCAATTCCTAACTGTGTTTTTAGGCCAACTTTCAGTTTCTCGAAATGCGAATCGAGGTTTTCATATCAAATGTGGCCACAGCCAGCGGCCTGAGACGCTCAAAATAAATGCATAATTAATGACGATTTGGCTGTACGTATTTGTTTCTCCAGTTGATTAGCATAATGCCAAATACATACAACACCGTATCAAATTATCAGCTCGAACTTGTGAGTAAGCTGACTTATTTGTGTACAACTTTACACGTGCTCTAGCGAACGAATAAAGGAATATCGAATCGAGCCAGTACAAATCGATACGCAGTGACTAAACTTCTTGAAAATTTCCTTTCCTTTGTGTCAACGATGAGTAAATGTGTTGATTCCCTCTCTCTCTGGGCCAAGAAATGTGATTTTAAACCTCAGGCAGATAAAACAAATGTCAATCCATCAGATACGAAAATTGTTCCGAGGAAACGGAAGTTCTAAAGGGAAATATATAGTAATATATGAGCGTACGATCTATGTGAGACTGTCTGCCAATATTTGTACAATAAAACCATTTTCGCTTCGTTTCGTTAATCAATACAGAAAACTTATTTTGTTATTGTCTTTTTTCCGCCTTTGTTGATTTTTGTTATATTTTTTTTAGAATATTTTGTATGCCAGGAATTTAAATTAGTAGAAAATCTGGTTTGTGATTTCGGGTCTGTTCTCTCAAGTTCCCCAACTTTTTTCCATCTCCATCTGTAGCTCGTCTTCTCACTTCTACTCGGTTCTTGTTTTTGTCTGCCGGTTCTCAGCCGATTTCTTCATTTTCTGCGACGTTATTACAGGTGAATTTTGTAGTTCTTTCCCAGTTTTTTTTTTTTTTTTTTGTATCTTGCCGTATTTTTCTGAACTTAGGACGCATGGCGAAAAGAGAGCGGAATCAAAAAACAAATTAAAAGAGTTTGGCTGAAATCGAAATGCTTTAGGCCATTGATCATTTATTGGTCGGCGGAGGCGATGAAGTTAAAAGGAAATTATGGAAAAATATGGGAACGGCGAGGTAGACAAATTTAGCTCGGAAACTTTGACTATGGGAAACACCTTTTGAGGTTTAAATACCATTTAATTGAACATTTATGTTGATCCCATGTTTACCTAATCATTAACTTTAAGTTCACCTGTTGCACTACTCATTTAATGCTTATTAATGTATTTTAATATAAAAACTTTTTAATTAAGCGTAAAACATAGTGAACTAATCAAAAAAGTCTATTATAAAATGGATAAATTTATTTCTTTCAAATCGTATCACTCATTTGAATTTCTCTAAGAGCATGAGCAAAAAAATGTAACAATGAATTTTTATTTATATTGCGATAAAAACATTAATTTGTAAAACAATAAAGTGATTTCTCTGTCACTTTCAGGTGCGTTTCCTGCTACTTGTTAACGCCATTTTAAGTGTTTAATTTTGAAACCCGAAATTAAAATGCTCTGTAAATGTGTACGCATTCAATGAGATCAACCAAATATATATAAATGGATAATAAAAATCGGTGATAATGAACCCGATGTGGGTCAGACGGAAAAGAGTGTTTCTTACTGGTTTCTGGCCAGAACAAACACTCGTATGATTGAGGTACAAAAGTGAAACTCTGACACTCTGAAATTCTGTTGTCGGTAATTCTGAGTCGATAGTTGCGGTATAAACATTTACATTTGATTAAACAGCGTTTATTGACTGTTTTCGTTTTTGCTTTTGTTCGGCCTTAATGCATTTCGCCGATATTCGGCTTTCGTTTTGCGAGGACACAAAAAGAATGCAGGGAAAAAGCCCAACCGAACCGAACCGACCCGAACCCAACCCAAATCGCTGGTATCTGTATCTGCATCTGTGCATCTTTATCTGTGCGTATTTATTTTGGTTTTACGGCATGTATGTAATTACCCGGGCACCGAGAAGGCAGAAAGGGCAGAGAAGTGGAGTGTGTTTCGTATTCTTTGGCTGGTTTCTTCATCTCTGTGCGTCTTATCATTATTTCCGAGTGTGTATTGTGCGCTTTCTGATTGCTCTGCCCCCTTTTAACCTTCGCATTAAAGAAATTTCTTAGCCCATTACGATTTCACTCAATACGGCGTATGATTTTTGTAGGACGTCCAACAAAAAATTACATGTTTCACTTTCTCTGGCGCCTGAATAGTCGTCCCCCCTTTGGAAAAAAATAACAAGAACCGCGTTGAAGAACAGAAAGACAAATGCTTAGACATCGTCTGCACCTCTCTATTTTATTTCGAAATATCTTTTCGGGGCTTCTGTTTTTGTTTTTCCCCACATCAATCAGAGAATGCTTCGTTCTTTCCATTTCTCTTGTGGCAGCATTGAAAAGGGAAATTTCTTTAGCCCAATTAAATGAAACGAAACCAAATCAGGTTATTCCATGAATTTAAAGCTAATTTCTGGTTCTGCATGTTTGTTTGCCACTGATCGTTCTCTTTGAAATTTTATTTCGCCACAAAATTTAATTGCAATTTACTCGGATTGTTTTGGGAAAAACACATTTTCAAATAAACAATTTCTACACAAACTCATCTTTATGCAAGCTATAATATTTGAGGTTCTAGGTAAAATTCACTTAAGCATCCCATCAACTCCCAAATTTTTAAGTTTTCAGTACAAATTGTAATTTCATAAGCAAATAAAATTTATTTATTAAAGCTGTACTTACGCTTATCGCGTCTGTTTCGCTTTCTGGTTTTGTTGAATTTTTTCATTCAGAATTTGCTACGCAATTTACGCGTTTAATTTGTTGCTGCCTCTGTTCGCCGCACTGTTTTTTCTGTTATTTCACACACAATTTTTTTTATTTAATTGCACACATAATGAACAAAATTAAATGCTATATTTGTACGTTTGTGCGTTGAAGACACGCACACAGCCAATTGAAAATTGTATTTGCGGCTGGGTTTCAATAAAACAAATTTTTCCAGCACTCACTGAAAAGGGATTTGGCACTTTAATTTTTAACCAAAATGGTCTTAAAATCTTATTGTTTTATAAATTTCAAAAAATTGTATTATATGGTATTCTATATGGGATTTTACATGTTATACGGATAATGATCGGATAAATATGTCAACGCGTTATAAACATACATATTCTGTATTGTTTGCGGAATAATTTGTCTTGAGCGTTTTGAAATTAGTAAATAAACAAAGCACGAAAATATGTGGTTTCAACTGGGTTCTTGGACACAGGTATATTTCAGGGAATATTGAAGGTATTGGGAGCCGAAAACGAAACCGATTCGGAGCGGAGCGGAACCGAAAAGTCGAGCGACGCGTGCACTTACAGCGACGTCTGAGCAGCAAAAACTCGAGAATAAGCAAAGTGCGGCTCAATTTATACGAGGAGTCGAAAAACGCAGACCAGAAGATACATTTACAGATGCAGAAACAGATACGCGTGCTCTTAGTGTTGGTGTATCTCAACGATACTTCTAACCGCCACTCTCTTACGCTCTCTTCGCTTTCGCTGTGGGGGTGGTCTTTCTCCGCTGTTACTGTTATCGCCGCTGTTTCTGTTTCTGTTTCGGTTTCTGTTTCTGTTTCTCCGCGCTCTGTGTGTTTTGGTTATAAAAGCGTAGTAGATTTTTGGCATTTATCTGTTTTTGTTTTATTTGCATACGTTCAATATGCACGACCCACATTGTTGTTGTGGTTGTTGTTGTTGCTTCCGATCGCGGCGTATAGAAATAATACGTATTCACATGTGTATATGTGTATATATGCACAGAATGTACATATTATCTCTCTCGCCCCCCACTCGCACTCGCACTCGCAGTCGCACTCACACACACACACTCTCACGCACCGCACACATACAGTTGCACCGCCTGAGTTCCGCTGCCCGTCGGCACAGTCCGCACACGGTAACAATTCGAATACGAATACGCAAAACGGCCAGGCGAACTGAAAACAGCCAAAACTTTTCGCCAGCGCCGCCGTCGCCGTCGGCAGCGCAGCTGTTTGGAGCTGTTGGGGCTCTGGCTCTGGCTCTGTTAGGCCCCCACGCTGTTAGGGCTCTGTTAGCTAGAGTGCGCTCTCTGTTTGTTATCAGTGGCGCGCGCTCTTTTATCAGACTGAAAGGGGATTCGGGCTGATCCAACTGCATCTAACTTGCAGGACACTGTAATATAATATCTTTGATATAATATATCTTTAGTAGGGAGCAGCTCAAAAGGTTTTGATAGATACACCAATGTAGGTTGTTTTTGACATGGACTCATCGAAAGTCAGGTTAATTTGCTGGAAATTTGGCATCTACAACAAGTGGTACTTTATATTTGTTTAGCAATGATATTTCCTCAACAATGAAACTATCTTATGACAAGTTGTGCTGTTTTTAATAACAGAAATGATTGTTTTTTCTGTTACTAATCACATGTAGTACACATTTTTCAGAGCCTCCAAGTTGCATATACACCAGTATACAATAAAAGACATTTCCTGCGAAAGACACAATAAAGATTTTTAGAGTGTGGGGGTGGTGTTATAAAAAAAATTGAAGAAAAGTGAGATATATTTTCAGACTGCGATACGATTGATTGATTTCTCATTTGAAAATTCTTGCGTTCTTCGGAGCAAATTTGGTGGTTAAATGTTTGTTAAACTTCAAGTTTTCAGTTACTTAATCCAAATTATTAAATAGGAATAATTTTTGCTCTTTGTGCTTATAAGTTTCTATAAGTCGCTTTGTGTGATTACCAAGCGATTTTCGCGATTAAGGGTTATCTCTTAGGTTATGCATCTGCGGCCCGTTGGTGCAGCTCAGCTTGCAAAGTAGTCTACAGTTTGGAGGCTAATGGAATTCAGTTTGCGAAATTCCTCGAGTAACTTTCTGGTCGCCTATTAATATTCATATGTGCAAAGTACGTATCAATTGCATATTCGGCGCAAGGTCGTCTGCCAAGCGAACAGATAGATAGATACATAGATAGATAGGCAAGCTGTCAGATACTCGGACTCATGCGAAGTCTGTGCGCAACAATCAAGCAAATTGAGTGCAACGCAGACGCTGGCGCAGCCGTATCTATTGGATACTCTTTTGGCAAACTCCCATCGATATCGGCTCGATTCGCAGCTAGACGGCTAATTACGTGACATGTTAGACGCGAAAACAAGTTAAACACGCTCGTTCGATTTGTGTAATTAATTGCAGGCTGAGACTGAGACTGCGACGAGCGAGAGCTCAAAAACAAATTCACCTCGAAATGTGCATTGAACTTTTGCGGTTGCTTTTCTCGCCGCCGGATGAATGTTGTTTTCCCTTTTTCGTGGCTCGCTTTTTTTCTGTTTTGTTTGTAACCAATTCTAGTTGCACTCCGCCGCTGTGATAACCCGCAGATGAACCCATGGGCGTTGGACCTTCCACTTTGGCGGGGGGTTACGCATTCTGAGTGGGCTGCTTGGGTGGATGGGGGCACGAGCTCCAGCTGACGCAGCTGAT
The DNA here is from genome assembly GCF_016746245.2 of Drosophila santomea. NCBI lineage: Eukaryota > Metazoa > Arthropoda > Insecta > Diptera > Drosophilidae > Drosophila > Drosophila santomea. Next base: position 16,751,057 of record NC_053018.2, read on the forward strand.
GTGTGTGTAAGTGTTGCAGCTTGTAAACAAACGGCAAGCAAATAATGACAAAGTCGGAGACGGAGACGAAACTCCAAAAATGTTCCTTATTGTTTGCTGTATTGACTGCATCGCTGGGCTTATCGCTAACCGTTGTCAGATCGAATAAACATTCACATTTATATGTGCTGCACACAATGTGCTGAAGCATGTGCAGTGGGGCTTGCTTATGATGAACTTTTTGTTATAATCATACAAATATTAGCTAGACTCCTTCCTTTCATGAATATTAATTTTGTAATTAAGTGGAAAGAGCTTTTATAGAATTTTTTTCTATGCCTTCAAATTATTATCATTACTTCCTATTTCTTTAAACGATTTCCCTAATTGTTCTTAACTTATAATGAGCTAGATTTTGTATTACTGAATGTGAATTGGGTGGGGAAAATCATCTATTAATCTTGACTGAAAACAGGAAGCACGCTTGTGAATTGGAAGAGTTTGAAGCGAACAGAACGGATCAAAAGTCGGAGCTGGCCTAGAATGTGTGTCAATGGTGATAAGCAAATGCGGGGTGGGGAAACTATTGTACGAGTATAAGATCTCAACGGACTCGGTCGATTCTCCTCTATTGAATACAGTTTGCATTCGTTATAGGGGTACTTGCGTTCCCCACTCCGCGTTGCCCACTCCGCCGAGTGTGCCTGCCATGACTAATTAAGTAACCAAAAAGTATGAAAAGAAGGCAAAAAGCTGCTCAAATTCTCAGCATTAAAACGTGCCGACAACTTTGTAAAGGCTGCCAAAAATGCACATTTTTATTTATATTCCCATACAAGTTGTTGGGACATGCTTTTGGAGTTGGAATCGATTCGAAGGGTAACTTAGCTTACACGTGGATTTGCAAGTGGCATTTGGGATAAGTGGGAAATAACAAATATCTTAAAAGCGTAGTATGAAATGTATGCAGTTAACTTTGATGTGCAACTTTTTATTTTACTACTTTTATTTTATTTCATTGTTAGTTTTGTGTGAGATATATATTTTATATTCGACACATATTTTATATACAATATTTTTGTATATTTTAATATTTTTGTATTATTTTTAAGTGATAATACAAATTTGTCATTTTCTCAAGCAACTACAAAAATAATTATTTAATAATATACCCAAAACCTAATATGATGAGAAAAACAAAAAAATGTAATGTAAATAGGTATTTTCTCATGGCCTAGGCAATAAAGATTTTTTTTTAAGAAATTGAATTTGTAATTGAAAGTTCCAACCACAAATCAGAGTACCACTATATTCATATAGTTATGGGCCAAAGTTCGTACTCCTGCCATTTGCAGTTTCGATTCCTGGACTTCTCCGCCCGTGTGAGTCATGAGCATTAAGCATAAAACCGACATTTAGCTGATTGATCTTAATAAGAATTTGTGCGGCAGGGCGGAGCATTCGGGCGGAGGATGGCTAACGGATCGTTGCCATGAACGGGTCAATAACATTGTGCGGATGCCTCCTTCTGATTTTCCCCAAAGTCCTCACATGGCCTCCTCCCGATTCCGAGTCCCTGGATTCGAGGGCGTTGCTGGGCTGCGCCTGCGCAACATAACAAACTTTGTGTTTGTTTCCCCTACTCAATGCCAGTGTGCAGTTTTTAATAACTTGGACTCGAAGTCAGAAATTTGGACAGAGTCAGGAGAAGGAGAATGAGAATTGAACCCCACCCTTGTCGGAAATGTGAGTTTGCTTTGCTGAGTTATGTATGGTGCATATACCCCACATAGGGTTCTTTTCATCCGAGTTGGTGCGGGTTCGTATCTCTTGGTATCTTACGATATATAGATATCTGCGATTTGCACTTAGCCGTCCGCAGAACGGATGTCTGTGCTCGATTGTTAATTGAAATTTGTCGCCAAAAAGCAGCAGAATTTGCAACACAAATTTCCGAACGAAGTGTCTGGCCTGTTGCATATTTCATATGTTTTGATTCTTGTCTAAAGCTTTAGCTTTTTGGCGATTCGCCTGCAGATTTATGCGCAAGTGCTTAATCGAGGCTTGGATGTACAATGGAGGGTGGAAAAACTGTGCCAAAAGCAGAAGTTTTCATTTCAAAAATCCGATAAAATCTTAGTGAGCAAGAATTCTAGATTTAGAAGACTGAATTTTATTAATGATTTATAAAACAAATGAGAGTCGTTTCAAATACTTATTTCTGATTTATGCAGCAAGCAATATTTTTTCTAAGAATATTTAGTGCAAACAAACAAAAAGCACATAAATCAATTCACTTTTATTGGACTTTTCGAGTGCATTTGATTTTTGCTCTCAGGGTGAGCAAATTGCGCAACATCTACGTCGATTTTTGGCCGTCTAGCGGGCAAATTAAATCAAGCTGCACGGCAGAACAAGAAATATAACCTGATTTTGATGTCTGCAATTCAAATTAAATGCAATTAAACTGAAATTGATAGACAAATTCAAGCGAATCCAGCCAGTTTCGTTTGCTCCTCTCTTCTGTTTTCTGATGGCACTTGACAGCTTCTCCTCCTGCTGATTACCTTTTCGTCGTCCTTTGGACATCTCGAGTTTCGTCTAGCTGAAGTCTACGCCTTTGAGGGGCTTATAAACAGACCGAGACGGAAAAAAGCCCCTGGGCTTCTGTCTCGGATTTGGGGTTCGCCTGTCTGCTCCCTGTCTGCTTTGGTGGTTCCTTTGTGCTCGGGTGCTCGACTGCTCGGGTTAGATGCTAGTCAGGTTTGGACCTTTTTTTATGTTGTTTGGGTTAGTCTGCCGAAATTCTGGGTCTTTGTTTTGATTTCGCATTTGATATCATTTTTCGGCATGTGCAAAGGGGTCGGAGTGTGAGGGAATGTCGCTCTCCGAGCTGGATTTTGTATACATATAAAATAAGCGGAATTTATAGAGCTGGCAATAAGTAGCTGGTCTGATTCACGCATTAAATAAATAATTTAAACGCAGTAATAGGTATCAACTTATTATAATTAATAATTTAAATGCTAAGTCAAGTTGGCTAAGATGAAACTGGTTTTGGAAATTGTATTTTCTGTTCTGATTTTCTGAGGCAGAATGTTGTATCATAGAATTATTTATTTATATTTTAATTGGTTTAATATATGAATTTTATAGTAGATTTAATATAGATCTTTATTAAATAGTATAATAACAATTGCATTGTACTTGAATAAATTCATTTATTTAGATATTTAATATATCGTGATAAAATGGTTTTCTGTTAATCTTTAAATAAGTAAGTATTAGTTTAATTGATATTTATTTTGAGTATTTGGCATTCCTTCAAAGAAACTCGTTATTGTACTTAGAATTCCAGCTCTTTAATTACAATTCACAGCTAACTAGGTTAATTTACTCATACTAATATATAGTATCTATCAGACTTCTTTTGTTGTCATCAGAAACGTAATTACTGCGAGTACTTTTCATAAGTTTTATTTATTATATTATTATACTATATCTAATACTTTTTGGTTGTTATGCAGAAATATTACATCCGTGCATTACGCGTAGATACTTTAGCGCATCTCTGGCGAGAAATCACTCTTCCTCTAGCTCGCAATCTTTTGACTGCCGAAAACCGAAAAAGTGGCCGGACGGAGTGTTGGGTATGTAGTATATAGTATCTGATGTCTGGACTTTTATTGTATGGCTGACCTTGAATTTATGGAAATTGCATAAGTGGGAACAACTTTGTCATATTAAGAAATATACGTACTGGAACGAAGAGAGCCATAGAAACCCAAAGCAAAGGCAGTGATGGTGATGGTGACATAAACGACCAGACCTTGGCATTGTGTTGAAGGACTGTGAATCAAATTATTCGAGGAAGTAGCTTGAATTATGGCTCAAGGGGGTACTTTGAATTTATGAGTATTCAGGATATTAAGATTGTCTTTTTTTTGGCCGGCCACATCCATCTTCCACACCCCGAAAACCATCCGAAATCCGCTTCCTGCTGCCAAATAATTTACAACTTGCGAATGCGATGCACAGGCTATGGGAAGAAACAAATAATGATTAGTCGCACATAATGCATGCATATATCCATGGGCATATCGATAACCCTTATCAAGTGTGCGGCATCGCGAGCCAAAAAATACAAATTATGCTTAACAAAAGGAACACAGCATAAGCACTCAAATATAAATCAATGGCTTTGGAATACTCTCACTTACACCGAAGTGGGAAAACAGCAAGGTATTTTTACCACCAAAGAAAAAGTCTCCTTCAAACATCTTAGGAAAGTATTTTCTTTATCCCAAAACTATAATGGTTTTGCTTTAGTAATTTCATCAAATCTTCTCTTAATAAGTGTACAAGAAGTGCAAATTTGTGGAACTTACTTTAATATTCACATGTATGTATGTATGTATATACTATATAGTCAGTATGTGTGTGGTTGGTCGATCCAATCCCCAAAGGCGTAGTGGGCGTGGCACTTTCATGTTTGGTGCAACCCATACAATCAGGAATCTCACAAGCTCTTGCTAAAAAATTAGCCCACCTTGAACCTGAGTTTATCAAATTGCAGTGATTATGTGCGTGGTTTTTATACAAACTTTCAAATAACTGAGATTACTTGGTCAGTATCCGTTAAAAAAAAGGGTAAAAGTGATCGAGTTTTTCACTTTCAGCCAATTTGAGGATATTTGAAGAGATTTTATGTATATAGACAACATGATAAAATATAGCAAAATCATCAGTTCGTAAAATTAATTTATTATACAGAATGGGCTAAGAATAAAATTCACTTTAAAAAATTTATAGATCTGAAACAGCGTTTGCCCTCACTAAATCGACAAAATTTGAAGTAATTCGAGTAAAATTAAGAAATTTAAGAGAATTCAAGACATTCAAGAGTTACTAAATTATTGTTTAGAATGACCAAGGGCGTGAGGTTTCCCAACGATGGATGCCCTGGCTTGCCGAATGAAAGGCAACATTCTCGAGGAACAAACGATTCGCGTCAGAAGGCTCAGAAAGTGAACTCCAGGGCATCTAGGAAACCACTGCAATCGCTACAAACTGCCGGTCGGAACACTAGCTCCTACAGCCTGAAGTACAAAGGAAGTCCGCTGTCCGAGGAGCAACTGGGTGTGCTGGTGCAGCAGGATTGCAGGGCGGAGAAGCATCACACCGATCGCCAGAACTTGGCGGACATCATTCTGATGCAGGCTCGTCGCATCGAGAAGCAGCAGCGGGAAATTCATAGGATAAAGGCGCACTATGAGCGCCAGGTGTCCACCATCAAGAACAATGCCATCATGCTGGAATCCCATCTGCAAAAGGTGCTGGCGAGTGTCGAAAGGGATCGGGCCAGGCGGATTGGCCACCACTGCCAGGACATGTTGGGTGCCGTGGAGAAGCTGCAGAAGAGCGACATCCAAGTGAAGCAATCCAAGCAATCCCAGCCGCAATCTGTGGCCAGCCGACTGCTGATCCAGTATCTCCACTCCAAGGCGATTTCGCATTCGACCAGGAACTCTAATGGAAACACAAGTAACTACAGGAATATGTTGTGAATCGTATTGCTGTGTGTGCATTGTGTTTTCAATGGGTTTTCTGGTCAGTTTAAATTATCAATAAAAGAACCATTTGTATCTTAAAAATGTATTTTAATCTTTAAAAGATAGTTAATATCTAAAATATAATATTCAAGAATAAAGCCGATTATTAAGGATACTTTTGATGATTTTGTATTTAAGACGGTATAAAATGGTATATACAACGAAATATCTGTGACAAGCAGGTGTGCAGGTGAAAAGCAATCATTTTCTAAACAAAGCTTGCATCGTAACAACCTTTTATTTAGTTTTTAAAAGTCAGGTCTCCACTGAATGCCTTCAAAATCCCAACAGACACCCCAATCCTGAAGCTATTTTTCACTAGACAAGCAGTGTGTTTTGGACTACCAAAATTTGACTCATCCAGCCCAATGCCGTACCACGATCGAGTCAAAGCCCGACTGGAAAACGAGGTGGTTCTTCTTCGCCGCGAGGTGGCCTCACTGCGCTCCAAGCATATCAAACATCGCAAGTATCGCCAGGATCAGGCGGTGCTACAGGCGCGTTTGGAGCAGGAGATCCAGTTTCTACAGAACGAACTAGCCGCAGCTCAGGTGAATCGCAATGAACGAGAGTGCGGTGGAGCCGAACAGTGTTCCCGTTTGAGCCAACAGGTGGAGAAACTGGACGAGCACGTGGTCAAGCAGGAGAAGTACATTGCCTTCCTGGAGGACCAGATCAATCACACGCGCAACAAGTACCAGCAACGGATGACCGATGTCCGCCAGAACGCCGAACTGGTGGAAAAGGAGCTGAAGCGGGTGCGTCGCGAGATTAAGGCCATTACCGAGCAGGCTGGAAAAGTGGACAGCCTGCAGCAACAAGTGGGTTTCCTCATCGCCAAGCTGGACCGCCGGAACGCCATCATCTCCAAGTACGAAGCCCAGCAGGATGAAGTCATAAGTATCATGGCTAGTCTCCAGAAGCAGAAAGACAAAATTAAGCGGCATCAGAAGATCAATATCGCCCATGACGATAAAGCTGATTCCAGTTCGATCCCCTCTGAACAGCCACCTCTTCTCAAGCCGTGTCTACAGAAGACGAACGATCGAAAGAAACATCGCAAGCAACTCAAATTTCGCGAGGGTGATAAGGAGGATTCCAGCTCGACAGGTCCTGATAAGCCACCAGATGACGAGCCTACACAAAGCGCCTCCCTCAACTTAGTCTGTCTCTCCTCTGCGCTGAGAAATAAGTTAAGTAACCAGGAACAGCCAACTGTCGATCAATGATCTTAAGTCGTGCCTATAATCTGATGGATATTCAAATTAATTGTTTTTAGAACCGCTTTTACCAAAATCTCTTCTGTAACTGAATATCTTTATAAAAATTTGTACGTACATACATATATAAAAGTATATATACCACCATAAAAAGTAAATGAATGAACTAACCAAACGGAACTTCTGTCAGCACTTCGACTTCGACGGGCGTCGGAGTTCCTAGAACTCCCGATTTACAAGTTCATTGACAAGCTGCTGGATTATCCATTCAGCAGTATGGAACCGGGTTAACGATCCGTCTTAATGGATGGGTTTATTTTGATTCGTTTTGTGTGCTAAGCAATTGCTTCACTGCTTTCGCTATTGGGGAAGCTTATTTGATCCGATGATGTAATGAATATCCAAAAATATGTTTAATTAATCCTCTTACTCTTGTTTATTGCGTAGTAGTGTTATTAAATTTATTTGGGAAGATCTCTACGAAATGCATATGTTCACTGTCAACTTTTATGGATTATTTTGAACTAAGATGTAACTCTTTTGATGGAATCGGACGTCTTCCAAACAAGTTTATTGATAATAAATGTTAGAAATAAAAATTACACGATTTCAGAGGTAAAGTAGAAAACGAGTAAGCAGTTAATCCTGAAAGACAGATTATCAGAGAATACGCAGACTTAGGCTGTTCCAGGATTATCAACGTTTAAGGATATTTATGGGATCCCTCATGTTCGTATAGACAACACTAATCAGTGGGAGAGGCTTAGAGGGTAGTCTTAAAGGTGGTGCTGCTATTTCTAGCCCTGCAATCAAGTCACGTTCGCTGGGTGTTCTAATGCAATATTTTAGCATAAGAGCACGTAGCGCAGTATTGCATAAATTCTGAAACTGCCGGGCAATGAGTCAGTCAGTACGGGATTGCAGAACGGAGCCAGCTGAAGTCGGGCGTCTATTGAATTCTAATGCTGCACCAGGAAGTGCGTGCAGACATTGGGCAATCAATCGGCGGTCAATTGGAATCGTTTGTGGATAGCAATTGAGTGTGATTGTATATGGCTACTCCTCCGGCAATTGGGGCAAAAGTTCAGCAGTTCTTGGATGAGAAAGCCGGTTCCAAGTAGCACTTACTTCGAGTATTTGAATAAGCTATCTTATCGGAAGACGGGCTGCCATGAATCACAGTCGCCTAATGATGAAATTAACCAATTCTGGGCTGGATTTTTTTTCGCATGTTCCGTGGGAGATGGGGAAGACGGGGGCAGTCAAACCAGTTCACCTGGCCTTCGAAAACAATTATATTTGGGGTTGGGCGTGTTGTTGTGCAAACACCTCCGAAATAAACCGACGACCCTGAGACTGAAAAAAGCACGAGCATGTACCAGCACCCAAAATATTACACATATAATGTGCGTGACGTCACTGCCTCGTGGGGTGCTCCAAAAACCATAGAACTGAAACAAAATGCAAGGTGGCTTGAAGTAGTTATTATTAGTCCTTAGCGTACATTACATTATGAGATAGATTAAAAACTAAATTAGATCCATCTACGTGCCAGAAAAGCTGCGGAAATTGTTTTTCAGCAGCAGAACCACGAAGAAAATGCCCACGGCAATCGACAGAAGCTGCACGTTGACCACCTTCGAGTCCACCAGGGCCTGCAGCATGTTGTAGATACTCTCGCTGCGCACTTCGTTGCCGCAGCAGTCCATTAATTAACTAATATCGGGTAATAACTAATTAGAACGCCAATATTTTGTTTGCAAACAGCTGTTCGGGGCTAGAGGTGTGACTATTTATTTTTCTCGCTCATCGATTGCTTCGGCAGACTTTCGATGTTTCCCTGCTTCGGCCATCGGCAACTCTAGTGGGTGAGTGTCTTTGCTAATTAAGTCAGCCGTTAAGAAATATTAATTTAACATAAAATATTTTGACTATAAGGTTAAAGCATTTTATATTATTTTAAAAGGCAATTCTAACAAATTTATATGCTGGCCCAAATTCTATTTGGAGACATCGTTAGAACATTATCTCGGGCTCAAACCCATACTGGAGAACAGCTGATGCTGCTCCGCCAGAAGAACATTCTTTTTACAATTGTTTGGCAAACAGAGCAACAGAACTAATACAACTGAACAGAAATTTATGCTTATACTACTGCTAGTGTCTGAGTACAAAGCCGTTGTTGTTTAGCCTTCCAGCAAACGAAACACACAACTCTCTTGAACTGTGGGTCTAGTTTTATTAATTAGTTTAACATAACTATCTGCTAGTTGGGACGCTTATTCGTCGTTCGCGTAGTCAGCGGGGTTCTTGCGCAGCAGGGCGGTGTGCTTGCGTTCGGTCAGATCGTAGATCAGGTATCCCAGGATGAAGGCTAAAAGATGACGATATTATTATACGCTTGGATGGAATTCTTCTGGAGTGTACTTACGGGGAGTCACGATGAAGACGTTGGAGCGGAAGCGACGCACCATGTTGGGCAATCCCTTGCTGATCGCTCCGGCGAAGGCGCGCTGCTCGAAGGGCGACAGCTTGTAGGTGACGATGCCGTGCACCTTGGCCAGGTTGCCAAAGTGCTGGCCATTCAGGATCGAGGACAGACGCATGGTTGTGGGGCTGCGGGTGGGGAGAGCTTAGATTAGCAACCGCAGAGGAAGTGCACCAGGATTTGTATGAAGACACAGATCGTTATTATAAACATTATGGCCCTGGTGGTGTTCCTATATTTGCTGCCACCGTAGGTTATGTAATTTTCGCACTGCTCCGCGGAAGAAGGCGGCCGAGTACGTCTAACACTGGGCGCGATCTCTGCACTTTTGGCAGCCCATAATTGTGCATATTTTTAGAGCCAGCACCTGTCATTGCACCGAATATGATGCCAAATTTTTACCTTGAAATTTAACTTTTACGCTGCAATTTCGTCTCGACTCGTCTCAACCAGTGTGACCGTGGACGGACCGCTTGAACATACCAAAGGTGTAGGCTTTATTTTTGAAATAGGTCGTAAATGTGCATATACTTAGGGCTTATGTCTTGGACAGAAGCTTAGTGCAGGCCACAACCGGCAAGCGTTACTTTTGTAGACTTTCAGCGCGGGCATAAACCTAACTTGTGTTTTTCTTTTCTTAATTTATGGGCATTTTAATTATTAAAGAAGTTTTATAGCAATGCTTTAAAAAATGTTTAATAATAAAATACGTTGTATACTTGCTTATTCAATACATTGGACTAGCATAAAATCTTACCTTTGCCGCAATAGAATATGTGCGTGGTACTCAAACTTAAATTTCGTGAACGAAACAAATGTACGTATTTATTCAATACTTTTAGACGAAAGACGTTTGGTATTGTAAAATCTATGGCTACTTAACTCTCTTAGTTAATTTTCTGTTTTGTGTGTGACTATGCATAAAAGTATTCAAGCTTCGTCTTTAATGATGGGAATAAATACTTTTAAAGTATTCCAAATGCAATAGATTTAAATGAGTTTTCAAGCAAGAATAATTTTCCTCCGAAATTAGCCTTGATATATCTATTTAGATATTGAGATTAAGTTACTTTATTCCTTTATTAATGATTAACATTTATACAGCTATGAGATGATGCATCTTACAATTTAACAATTATTTGCGCGACCAGGACTACACAAATAGACAAGATTTCACATAAGCGGCGGCATCTGCTTGCATCCGCCTACAAAACATAGACGAAGGTCCAGTACAGGGCGTTGAAGGCCAGGAACATGGCCGGGAAGAGGAAGCGGGACCGCCGGTCTATCCACATGGCGATTTCCTGCGGTGTCATGGTGGTGAAGGTGGGCGGCGTGTCCTTCTTATCCTTGTCCACGTCCACGATGTGATCGTTGCTCGTGCGCGCACTGCAAATGGACACGGTGTCGGCCTCGGCGCACTCCGTCCTTATGATGGGTAAGTTGGGCTAAGGACATTCGAAGTGATGAAATACATATCCTGGTAATATCCATTTCGATCTTGAGTACTTACATGCACTGTCAGGTAGTTGTTGAAGCCCTGGTTCACGGTGCCATTGCCAGTGCCATTGCGCACGCTCTCCGTGCTGGAAACGATGTTGTCCAAACTGGAACACGACCTCGCTCTGGATTCGTTGCTCAAACTTCCGCCAATTTGACGGCGAGCCGGGCGTGGTGTCAAAGTGGACTTTATGATGTACTTGCTGTTGACCTTCTTCAGCTCGATGTTCTCCTTGCGGCGCCAAATGGTGTTCACAAAGGCGAACTCCACCAGGCTGCCGAAGATGAAGAAGGTGCAGCCCAGGAACCACACCTCCGACACCTTTATGTAGCTCACCTTGGGCAGGTTCTTGCTCTGCGAGGAGGAGAGCGTGATGAACGACAGCATGGTGCTGGTTCCTGAAAGAATGAGAAATTAGTAAAATAGTAAAATCTATGTATATCTCTAAAATGAGTGCAACTCTTTATCAACAACAAGAATAATCCTTTAACTTCAGCAATCTTTTATAATCAGTGACGCAACACGACGTATGAGCAATGTTCACTATAAATATTACACATACGCAGTGTGTCCCTGGACACCTTGTAACTTAAGCTCTTAATATTTTGATGTACTTACCCAGCATAATCCTCGGAGGAGATGCGTCCGCCTGCAGCCAAAAGGACACCCAAGAGATGGCCACGATCATCATGGAGGGCAAGTAGTAGTCGAGCAGATAGAAGCCAATTTCCCGCTTCAGATTGACCGTGAAGCTCAGCGAACTGTAGTTACCAGCTGCATTTGGAAAGTATTTAAAAAGAGTTATACAAGAATATACACCTTATATGCTAACCAAAAGCTCCGTGACGCAGATTGTCGCCATCCGACTCCACTATCGTAGTGTTGTGCCAGAACTGGGCCATGTTGTACTCGGTGAGCCTCATTTCCGGATCGAAGGAGATGGGCGTGTGTGGCTCCCACTCCAGAATCAAATCGGAAGTGTTGTACATCCCTGATATAAGTAAGGGAAGTAAATATATATCACCTAATATGTTGTGGAGCAACCAGCATCACTTACAGCTCTCCAGGACCGTGGAGCAGAACTGCTGGTCGAAGGGGAACTTCTGGAAGTTCATCCAGCAGTAGAGGCTGGCCTGCATGCGCGTGGAGATGATCACGTTTCCCTCGGGCGAAAGCGAGGTCAGTACATCCTTCTCGTCCGTGCCCAGGATACTGGACTCGCGTTCGTTGGCGAAGAAGATGTGCGGCAGCCAGAGGCGTTCGCTCAGGTGCTTCTGGCCCAGAATGTTGTCGCTGCGATTGAAGGCCTTGTAAGCCAGCCGCTTGTCCTGGAATCGCAGCTGCAGGAGGGCGTGCATCTTGAACTGCAGCAGGTCGGAGTTGAGGTTCTGCAGGAAGTACACGTAGATCCGCGTCCTCACCACAATGGGCAGGCGTTTTCCGTCCGAGTCGTATTCTGTGTGGAGAAACTTGTTAAGTTAAGTTCTATACATTCCATTATTCATTTGTAAATGTGTACCAAATGGTCTTTCCAGTCGATCGTAACGGCAGACGTGAGTTAGCCGCTGGATGAGTTGCGTCTGTTGCAAGCTCCCCGCGTCCGCCATTGAAGGACACTCCTCTTCCTCAGCGTTGACCCTAAAAAAAAGGATTAAGCTCATTGTAATTCCTTAGATAAACCCTTCTAGAGAAACGCTACTTCGCATAATTTTGCAGATGCGAGTGTAATGTAATTAATGTAGAATCCATTAATGAGCAAAAAACATTTAAAGATTGCCTTTGTGGAAAATATGAAAATGTAGACTTCTAAAGACAGCAATTTGGTTAATTTTAAAAAGTTTAAATTCTGCTCTTAATAAGAGGTTTGTTTTGAAGGCGATCTTAAACGACAGTATTTGGTGGGCTTAAAAACGCCAAAACATTTCAATTTAAAATGGTATAGCATAGACTTTTTGCCTCGTAAAAGCAGCTTGCACAATTATTATTTTATAGGAAGGGAGTTTACTTAGCAACTTACAGTAGCACAAAAAGGAAGCTCCTGAAATCTCCGCTCAAGAGGGCGGATTTCTTCTCGGAATTCAATTCACAATCAGTAAAAAGTACACAGCAATTAAAGTATGTTGACTTATTGGGATTAACTCCGATTAGCTCTTAGAAAATGAATGAGTTTTCCGATAGCACTCAGAGCGATTTCACTCGGATTCACCTTTTCATGGGCGAGTTAGCCTCACTAAGCAGTGAGCACCTCTAAGCAGCTGTGCAAGCTCATTTGCAGCTACCTTAAAATGTCAGGCAGCAGAATAAATGGCTGAATAAAAATAAATAATAGCAAAATATTTGTCTTCTCATATGGCGCTCGTTATTTAACTTGCATTTTATTTCGTTACTTCGGCTTGTATTTGTTTGCTTGCGCAACAACAAAATGTTTAATTCGATTAATTGAGTTGAGTTGACCTGGTCCCTGCTTTTGAGCAGGAAACTAATTATAGCCCTGTTGATAAAGCGCTAAGATCTTGAACTTATCCGATAAGAAAATATCATCGTTCCGCGACCTTTTTCGCACATCAAAGGCGAAACGCCGACTGTAAATAAGTTTCGGTGCGTTTCCTTCTGCGCCTTCGAGAAAATCTTAATTAAATTCTAATCTAAAGATTTGTTTACGCAAATAGGTAAAGATTTATCAGAGGCTTTGTGCGAATTCCTAGAACATAAAACGAAAGACCTGGAAAAACCCATGCAAGTGAGGTTTCCCAAGGGAACAGGTTACAGGAAATGCTAGCAAGCAAAGTTACCACATTCTTTATGCGTAACCCTTTTTATCAGCCTCCATGTAAACATTTTCTCTTGAATATTTTTGGGCAACGTTATCAGACAACCTTAAAGTACCCCTATCAAAATGATCTAGATGGGAATTTTCGACGATACTTTGTTTATTCAATTCGACTATACTTGTTGACATCTTATGCTTGTGTTTAATTGCGTGCTTAGTTTTAAATACACAAATAGTAACCGAGATGGAAATTTGGCAAGATATAGTAATTACCAGAGAGGAATATGTATAGTCTTCTTCTGCGGAGAGCAAAGGCCTCATCAAGCGAAGGTGCAATGTTTGATAATTTTTGGGAAAGTTACTTCTACTTATAGTCTAAATTTAGACAGTTCTGCCAAAATGTATCTTTATCAGAGCTTTGCTTGACAAGTTCATTTGAATGAATCTTAAGGTGTTTTGCGTGCTGGGTGTTTTTCCGGTCAGAACTTACCCAACTGAATTCCATATGCTGGAGACCAAGATGAGCGTTGTCCAAAAGTCTTGGTTCAGATACAGATACATAATGTGGCTGGCTGGTTTCTGTTTTCTGGTTTTTGGTTCACAAATGAAACTGTTTTACTTGATTTGGTGGGAGGTTTACAACTTTTGCTTTTGCTGGCCGCAAGCGAAATGATTCGATTTCGTTGGCTTGTCAAATTATATGCTCATGTTTCACACGATCTCCTCGCACATTCACTTCACACATTCACTTTGCAATTAATGCAAATCCACGTCGATCGGCGACTTTATTTACGAATTTCCCGCAGTTCTCTCGAGGACGAGTCTGAGTCTGTCGGCGTTCGTCGGAGGTTTGAGATCGCGCCGCGTTTGCGCCCCCTAGTAGTAGAGAAATACCAGGTACCGCTCTGCTTCAGCCTCTACTTCTGCCTCTGCCGACGCCCCGAAACACACTGACTTGTGGGCGGCGAGGCACTCGGCTTTTGCTTTTTTCGGGCCTGATAAGACCGGAGATACTACTGCGATACTACGGTCTTGCTCCCAAGCCGCAACTCCCAACCGAACCACTCAATAAAAACAGCAGCAGCAGCACCAGCGATTGCAGCAGCAGTAGATATTGTTAGCTGGTCAAGAGCTGGAAGGCAATAGCGCAGGGTCGATTGGGGATCGGCTCACTTATAAGCATTCTATAGACCATATACTAGACGTACTCACCCGCGTGCGTTTGCCACTCGGAGAAAAAGCTACTAAAGATACAGATACACTTCTCATCTGGATGTAGGGCGATATTTTTCACTGGCGGCTGGCTTCATTTGAAAAACTAAGCTTTTCCTAAGTAATAATATCTAAAGTCACAATAAATATTATCTTGACATTTAATAATATTTCTAAGGCCTGAGTTGGTTTGGTTTTATTTCATAAATATGATCTTCAAACTGTATTCGTTATATTTTGAATACAGGCAATGAATGAAGGGATTGCTCTACTCTTATTCGCCTTGCAAAATCAGCAATATTATCCTAAAAACAAAGTTAAATGCCATATGCATGCACATCTTAATTCTAAAACCATCAATGCACTAGAAATACATTCGTGCTATGTGTTAAGAAGGATAAAATAAGTGGGTTTAGGACTGGAAGGGAGCCCGTTCTAAGCTTAACTTTCAGCGTTGGTTTTTTTGAGGGTAATAACTATGATTAGGTGAAAATTGCACTTTTCCGCGGTGTACAAATCGGAAGCATCGCAGTTGCGTCTGTCAGCAAACCGGTATCGAAGTCGCACTTCGGAAAATGCACCGAATCAGAATAAGTAATGCCAGCATTTATGAAGGCTCGCTGGCAGTCGCATTTCGCGTCTTGTTTCCAGGCATTAGCATACCTATCTCGGATATGTGTGTAACCAGTGGATGAATGGATAGATGGATGGATGGATGGCTGATAAGTCATATGGTTTGGGCTGTTTGATCAAGTGTCTAACACCCGCGCTTCTAATTAAGTCTGTAATGTTTGCCCACGCTTTTGGCCTTGTTTGCGATCCATCGCTAGATCGGCAAATGATCGAGTCTCACTTGGCAGCCACTGGGCACTCGAAACTCGAGTGGTGCAGGTTCAACAAACCGGCCCAGTGTCCCCAAAACGAAATCTATTCAACTCTTATCGACGGAACAAGCGGAACAAGCGATCCTCCTGGTTGAACGATCGGGCCAAGGGATTATGCTCAGAGGTCGGATTGAACGGCTCCACACCCCGAAAGCCCATAATATCGTTAATAATAATGAGCTGACGAAGGCAAAGGCGACGCTAAAGCTGCGACGTGACACAGAATTGAGAGTGTGACAATAATTGAATATATGACAAATGGCCAATAGCGGAATGAGTTAATATCGTTTTGTCAAACACAATTAGTTGGTAGTCTGAAACTTGAGTGGTTCGTGATTGACGCTGGCTATGTTTGAATGATTTATTCGTTATTTCCCAGAGATCTAAAGGCTAGACAAGATCTTTCGATGGAATATCAAATAAAGTTACCTGTAACGCTTGCTGAATTGCTTTATTTGCGAGCTCTTCGAAAGATGCTGTTTGGCAAAAGATATTTTATATTGTCTAAAATACGCACAAATGTAAATATTACAACGCTTTTAACGTATATTTTTAATTTAAAGTTTCTAAGTAAAATAAATATTTTTTGTAAATTCCAAGTGGTCCATTTACTTGCGTCGACTCCTCGCTTCTCACCTCTTATCGGGGTTATTTTAGGAACTTTAATTGAATGAAATTCTCGTGGCTGAGCAAATTTGAACTGCGAATATTTAACAAGAAGGCATATTTAATTATTGTTCGCATTGCCAAGGCAAACAAGCACTGCTGCTCTGCTCTATTTAGCCAATTTGGGAAAGCGCGGAAAGAGCAGAACTTGGCCCCAGCTTATCACCCATTTGCGCCTGTTTACCGGAGTCATTGCCACGGAACATGGAATACGAGTATGTGAATCCGCTGGAGGTGTTGCTTGTGTTGCTCGGGCCATTTGGAGGTTATATTGATATTTGCGCCGATTTTGTGGGTCGCTGGCAATGGGTTTTGTGTGTTTGCCCCAAATATGGCACATCCATGTGCCACTGTGGTCCTGGTGAGCACGTGATGGCGATGGCGTGATGCGGTTCGATCTTTGAGGTTCCTTGAGATCTCCGATCTGCGGCCTTATCTCATATGATTATGAGTCATCTGCACCTCGGTTGACTTGGGGGTGGTGGACTGAGGTGGAAGATTCTTTATCTGGAGACAACAACATCTGCTCCCTGGCAGGCGGTAGACAGTTGCTTGTGTTTGGGTCGTCTTGGCCAATAAACAAGCGAAAAGTTTAATTAATTAAAAACATGGTGGGGCTATGTAAATAGCAGCCAGCGTCAGTGGCACTGGGCAAATATCATAAATAGAATGGCAAATAATCAAATAATTGAAATTAAAAACGTGTAGTATTACCGCGGAGATAATCACAGCACAGCACTGGGCAGTGGCAAGTGGTCTCAAGTGGGTGTCTAAATTTAAAGCGATGACAGCCAAATGAACCGAGATGGTCAGGAGGCTCTATCTTGTGGTACTTTTTCAATTTTTCGCTACTTCACTTGTTAATAAGTTAATAATACTTGGACTGGGCTATCTGACTCCTGGTAGCCAAATTGTGGCACTAAACTGTTATCAGCTGCCGGCGTACGTTCGCCTTCAGTGACGTCTTTGGATTCTCATTCGCTGCGCCGTCCAAAGTAAGCTTTAATATTTGCTCTTGCCACTGGGGCGTATGCGTAACGTGCCGTCATAGCGGAAACGGCTGTAAAATGTCAACCATGGCGTGCTGACTCAGTTGAGGCAAAAGCAACGCTGGCTGGGATTTTTATCGCCGCGCTGTTGAACAAGAGTCGGCCATCTTTTCTCTAACAATCAACAATCAACGATCTTAAACATCACAATGTTTAGAGAAATAATTTCGTGTTATCAGCGAGATGAAAAGAAGTACTAGTTATATCAAAACAGTTGTGTGGGAGAATTTTCGCATATCTGACATATCGTAAATACAGAAAAGAACCCTTCTCACGTGCTTGGCAAAGAGTCATCGTCGTGACAGGTTTCCCGGTTTTTTAGCTGACCAAATATTAGATCCAAATACAAGATCTACTCGTAGTAAGCTGAGCTGGCGCAAAAACCGGACCGGTAGTGGGATAATAAATCAGCTTTCTTTGCACCGCTTTGTTTGGGGAGTGTGCTCTGACAGATGACTTACGTGGACACGAAAAGATCTTAATTAGTAGAGCGCAAAAAGCGTCTCAGTTGGATATTTATAGAAGCACATATCACTAAAGTAACCGGGGTATTTTCTTGAAAGTTTCTAACTACACCGAAAAATCCGAACACACAAAATTTAGCTGTCATACTTTCATTTGATAACGTTGAAGATTGGAGTTCCATGCTCTTTTTTTCCATTTCTATGATTATTTGTGTGGAATATCGACCATACACTGATTTATATTGGACTCCTACAGGATATAGAACTTTTAAACCTCTCCTATCAAAGAAATTTTACCGAGTTGAACGATTAAATATGGTTGTTAAACTTTTATAACCGGCAAGAAGAAATACGGAGGCCTGTCAACCTTATTAGAAAGTTATTATCTCTATCTCATTAATATTTTTATATATTGAATAATACATATTCTTTTTCTTGTGGTGCAGACTGCAGTTTCTCTCCGTGCACCCAAATGAATACATCATCGTTTTAAGGGCGATCTTACCGCCTACCACGTAGAGTTGTTTATTTCTAAACTGGACTTTCCAGTTCGATGCGTTTCAGTACGTCGAGAACAGATCTATAGTCGCTTGTCCGCTGGCGAGCGGATCGAGGAATAACGACACATTACAACGACATTATTCAATAGGCTAACTATGAGCTAAAACGAAAACAGCCTGCCATTGAAGAGCAGTGGGTTAAGTTACTTCGCCGGACTGGACTCCGCGCCGCCGGCGATGGCTGGGGATTGTGCAAAGTCCTGGAACGTGTCCTTCACCTTCTTGAGGCCCCTGCCCGCGTAGCAGGGCAGCATGTGGATGAAGCGGAAGGTGTTCTTCACGCCCTCGTTGTAGTAGTGCTTGGCCAGGAAGCGCATCTCACCGGTTCTGGGCAACTGGGGCACCTCGAAGGGCAGCTGCTTCTCCAGCTTCTGGACATGCGGACGCAGCTCCGACTTGATATCGTTGTACAGCTTGTCCGACTGGGCAGAGTCGCCCCAGATGCCCACCTTTTGTGTGTAGTAGACGGTTCCGGCCACCAGACCGCCGCGCACCAGAAGTCTGGAAAGGATTCCAAGAGTGTCAGGCTTACGTAAGCCTCAAGCAAACGCATCCGGACTTACCCAAGAACCATATTGATTCGGTTGTTTTGGGGAAGAGAGAGTGATAGTCAGTTGCGGTCTTTGGGTGTATCCAAACAATAGCAGTCTGGTCGTTTTCGTTCAGAACTTTCGGAAAATTCCTTGTTTTTCTACTTCATATTATTGTCGGAGTGACCGTGTCTCCCTAGCTGTTGAAATCTGCTCGTGTAGAGTGACCAGTTTTTTATAAGTGTCACAATTGAGCGAGGTTCCAAACCATAATATTTAGCTTGACTACCAACCCAGCACAGCTTCACACCACATTAAAACAGGAATTGAAAATGTACCTACCTTAAAAATATTGTGTACCGCGTATTAATTATTAATAATTAATTATAATTAAGATATGATTTCAATCATAGGGTGAAACAACTTTTTAATAAAAGTCAATTCGATATATCTTTTCTAAGTTATATGCATTACACATTGCACTTGCATTATTTTTGTAATAGCATACGCCCCAAAAATTGCTTGCTGGTTTCTATATCCCATAAGTTGCACCGTAAAGTATTTATAACTATAACTTTAAAACTAATATTCACTAATTGTAGTACATTCTATTACTGTTTATAATTTTATGTTCCTATAAAAAAGATTCAGGACGATTTTATCAGGTGCCTTTGCTTATGACTTGGGCATTTGCATTTGGATCGTTTTCACTTTTTATTTGAGCCATTAGCTCCCTAAGTTTAATTTAAATCTTTATCGGTTTGATTGACTTGTTGGTTGACTTGATAGATTTAAACTAAACATTATTAAAAAAATTTTAGTAGAATTTCGGGTATAAGATTTTCCACCCTTAAAGGGAAGGACGCAAACCATTATATTTTTCATTACAAAGCAATGATTGGTATATATTCAACATAGATAAGCTAAAAATGCAGACAATTGACTGAATTAACTTTATTTTATTATAAACAAATAAATCTAATAAAACGTCGATCAACCAACTTAATGGCTATTCCTATTACGTTCTTGACGCACTTAATCGCAAGTTCTTATTTCCAAGAGGGTAGGATAAATTGTATACCATTCAAAAATAAATACAAATTTAATACACATATTAATAATCGCAAAAATCAAATCAAAAATTGCAAAAAATGTACAAAAATTTATTTTTTTTTTGAAAACACAGTTTGATTGGAAATTTAATTACGAACTCAACGAGGTATGACATTCCATATTTGGAGATATATTTTGAATGTTCTGATCGAAATATTGATATGTATGTTCAAAAATAAAAAAAATATTGGTGAGTATTTATTTAATGATAATCAATCAAGCTTTAGAAAAGTGTGAACACAAAAACTGCAATTATTCTCAAAAAATGTTAGAGATTTGATTTAGTTAAGTGAGGAGTGCGCTGATTAACTCCGATGAGAACTGCAGTTATTGTTCGCCTAATCAGGAAAGATCCTAGTTCGAACTAGTTGCCTTATATAGGATAGGCTTATCCAAGGAGGCTTCCGCCTTTGTTTCCCCTAAAATCTCATTTATTTAACAAGGAGCGAGGGGAGGCAAGAACCCAGCTACTGTTGCCCCTATGCAACGTGTTCATTTTCGCCACGGCTTTGTTCCAATTTTGCGACAGTTTTCGCTGCAGTTAAGAGGATTATTGCCTGGCGAACAAAGAAGGAATTGCCAAGGTTTGTGCCAATTTATTGAAAAATCCCGATTTCAAATCGAGTGAGAAATTTAACGGGCTTCCTTTTTTTTTTGCCAGTTTCTACTGTATTTTTTGGGTGCTCCTTTTGTTATTTTTTACCCATTTTCGCACCGCCTGTCGTCCTTGTCCTTTTTCCAGGTCGGGCGACAGTGACCCACGTGTCATCCGGGGTTGGCTACGCTTATTAATGGGCTCAGTTAATGTGTCGCACAACCCCTTCGTGCACCCGAAAATTAAATTCCCCCTTCCCTATCGTTTTGGGTTAAAAAATTGGCAAGTATTTTTGCGCGAAAAAAACATAGAGAAAATGTAATTTATTAATTTCGCATGGACGTGTGACAGTTGGTTGCATTCGACTGATCCTTTATTTACACAATGAGCGGCGCACTGGGTGACCCTTTTTACCCCCGGCGCCCCTAATCCACGACCCAGCTAGATTTTTATGCGGAAAATGTCAAGAAAATGTTTGTTGCAAAATTCGCATTATCCATGGAAAATTGCAACTTTTCAGCGGGCAAGGGTTCAGGCAGCAGATCAGCAGAGCACTTACCCCTTACCCTATAGCCCCTAACCCTTACCCCTTTCCATTTCCAGTGTGCTGCGAGGATTTCAATTTCGCATTCAGTTCGCTTCATTTGCGCTCGAAAGTAATTTGGGTGACCCCTTCACTTTTGGGCTAAATTTTACACATTTTCCAAAAACTGTCCAGCCGGGCAACCCTTTATATCCGATATGATTCCATGTGCAACAATGCAGCGCATTGTAAACTCTAATGAAATTTATGTCGTTTACTTTGACAACTTTTGGGGGCACCACTCGCTTCGCACGCGTCTGCATTTCACGTTTTCCATTCGACAAGCAGCTGGCACAATTCTGGGGTACGTATACCCTATACATATAGGGTCCAAATGGTTTTTAAAACCCAAACTACCCGCGCCGCAAACACGCATACAAGCACATCATACCCAGCAGTATCTTACGCTTTTTTATGGATCTCGTTTACCTATCCGATATCGATACTATTGGCGCACGCGTCTGTGTTTGCCCGCGGCTTAGGGTTTTCCCGGGGTGTTGGAGATAAGGAAACTGCCGCGTTTTTTGTGTAAAAACTGACTCTAAATGGCGTGTGATTTTGGGTCGAGTTCGGGGTTTTTAAATCAAGACACGCGTCGCCGGCAAATTTGTAATGTCTTCCCATGCTGGCCAGTACTTGAGGTCCTACTGTTGCACTGCGCTGATTATAGGGATAGTTAAAGAACAAAGAGGAACGCACATGAACTACAAATAGAGATTATTAATGGAATCTGCAATATGTCATAGGAAATGGGAATAGGCAATAGAAAATGTGGAAGTAGTTCAAGAAGAAGGTTGTTTAAATCTGCTATTTAACAAATACTTTATATAAAATATTTAAATATTTAAAGCAAGTCACATATAATGTATAGTTGCTCTTAAGCTCTTACAAAGACCTCCGATTGAAAAAGGGCTCAAGAGGATTTGAAGGAATTATTACCGGCACTTACCTTATCAATGGCTCCGCAGTTATTGATGTACTTCTGCTACTGCTTGACCACTTTTGCCCTTCTGTTGCCAAACATTTTGCGAGATAAAAGTATAAAAGTCAATGGCTTTTGGAAGTGCGTATGTATGGTTCTTTATTTATTTTTTGCCAGCCTTTTTTACGTGAATAATGCAAACTCCGCTACGGATACGCTTTCAAAGTCTGACCAAACATACACACTCACACTCACACACACACACACACTGACCGCAATTTCGCCGCGCTTTTCTTTTGCCTTTCCACTTTCATTTCCCTTAAGCAGCTTACGCACTCAGCAAGCGGTTGTGTGTGTGTGTGTGTGCTTGTGATAGTGCATAAAATTTATTGGCGCTTTGGGGGGAGGCGGGGCAACTGTGCTATCCGCGGTGAAGAGGGGGAAGCGGGGGGGACGGAGGGGAAAGGGGACTCCACTTTCACTTTAGTCTGCGAATGGCAGTTTTCCTCGCTGTGGACAAGGCTTTTATAATTTTATGCCATTTCTTTCAATATTTATTTTGCTATTATGTTTTTGTAATGAGTTCGAGTTGTTGTTGCCGCTCTTGTTGTCAACAGGACAACAGCAACAACAGCGAAAACAGCAACAACAACAAGGCGGTTGTTACAGGATGGCGTTGAAATTGGAAAAATTGTATCAATAGACGCTTGTCTGCGTATGTGTGTATCGGTCGTGGTGTGGGTGACTCCCATTGCCATGGAAAATTCCGACTGGCACATAAATTAATTAATTTTGTTTTTGCCTCTTTTTTTTGGTTTTCTGTGTCTCATGTTGTGGGTGGGGGGTAGGGGGTTGTGTGGTAGTGGGTCTATCGAAATTTTGTTTAATGCGTAGTCCATAACATTGAACTACACTTGCAAAAATCATGGGTCTAAAATGAAATGAGAAATGAATGAGAAATATGTAATTACATAATAATATTAATGTACTTAAATCTGGGTTCCTATAAATCAATTCGTCTTCCAAGCCAAAGTTATGGTAGCAAACTTTATGTATTAAAACTTGTAATTATTTATAAATTTTCAATTGCGTGCATTGATTTTAAATTATTGTAAATTGCTCATATATTTTTGGTGAATATTTTTTCACTTTTAAGTCTGGAAATAAAATCTGATAGTTTTCTGTGCACTCTCTTCCACTTCTGTGTTTTGCCTTTCCGTAGTTGGCAAAGTCTAAAGTTACGTTAGTCTCTATTGATTTTCCATAATGAGGCTTATATACGCCCATCTCCCCTGCTGGAGCCATCGAATTTCATTGCAAAATCACTGCAGGGAAAGTGATGGTAAAGGGGGGGCTGCTGGACGTCTTGTGGGTGGCGGTGGGTGTGGGGGTGGCGGTTTGGCGAGGCGTAGACTTCGTTTGGGAATACGAATTCCTGGCTGTCATGGTTGATTGCCACAGAAACAGACACACATCCACACTCACACACACATACGAGCAGAGCTATTTTATTGTCATCATTTATACATAAAGTGGGGCATCGCTATAAAGTTTTCTCTCTGTCAACCCCGCATCATATTTATTACCTGTTAATATATGTTTTATGGTAGTGGTAGTAGTAACAAGCTTGGCTTAAAATGAAATACAATTAATGATTATATATACAGATTCTTTAAAGTGCAGTCCAATTAGCTGATATATTGGCCACTGTACTTTCTTTAGCATTTTTTGCTCTCGCACAAGGACGTCGCAGGATGTTGGTATTGTTTTTGCAGCTGTCAGGTCAATCCTGACATTATGATTTCTACTCCATCAGCAGCCAGCGGATATTTCCCCATCGGCGGCTGCTACCGTTGATAGATTTTTCAATTTATTATCAGCTTGTCAGTCGTTGTACCTTCTCTTTGCTTGTATTTGAAATTAGGGATAGCAAGTCGCTTAATATTTATTGCCATAAATAATTTCGCAAGTTTTATGCGGCTCAACTTTAATTTGCAAAGCGATAAATATCAAATGGGCCCCCGACCCAAGCCAAAATCCACTCCCTTGGCCAATTCCGGATTCCAGATCCGGATTCCGGACAGGGATCCGTGAACAGCCGTAAAATGAAAGTGAAAAGAAAAGTGGAAAAGTAGCCGGAGCAACAACTGCAAAAAGTGCTGAACGCAGACAAAGTACAAATTGCCCACAGAAATACAAAAACGATGCCAGATGAAGCAGGAGTGGGGAGGAGGGGAAGGAGGGGGGAGGAGAAGGAAGAAAGTTCAATTTACTACTTTTCACTTTAGCATACATTCCACCCACCCAAGGGCACACACACACACACTCACGCTCGCAGGAATTCAAAGGACACCCTCGTTTCGACTGGCCAGCTGGAAATCGGAGAAGCCCGAGAATCCAGAATCCAGAAGCCAAAAGCCTCAGCATCCCATCCCACACATGCTTATAGAATTTTCCAAACCCCTCGCCCGCCCATTTTTCCCGCAACCTTATCCTTGCTCCGGCACTCCCCCAAAAAAAACTTTGCCTTTTGCGTTAAATTTTTCTTTTTATTTTGGAATTGCGTTCGATGGTCTCGCACACAAACGGAGGTACATGTACATATGTGGATGTACATAAATACACATACATATACACTTGTGGTACACACCCACACACGAGCATGTAATTTTCTTTTAAGGTCAAGCTGAAATGAAATACAAAAAACTTTCTTTCGTTTGATGAAAATTACAATTTTCGTCTTACTTTTCTCTCAACTTTCATGCCAAAAGGAAGAAATTGTTTGCCCTCTTGTTGCTTCCGTTCGTCCGCTCGTCCTTTGCTGATGTCCTTTCCCCCTCGTAACCATACAAATACGCACACACACACATGAGTGTGTGTATTTTGGTGTCCCTTCTTCTGGCAAGTTTTATTCCTCATCAACGCCCGTTCAACCTATTCCCCCTCACCAGCCAACCTAAAACTGAAACTCAAACTCAAACTCGAACCGAGACTCCGAGACTCAGAAACTCAGAGTCCTGGCAGTCCTTTCTGTAACTCACGCACATGCCTCTGAGGCTGTGTGTATCCAATTGAAAGGCCAAGGAGCAGGACGAGCCGAGCAGTCTCAAAACGCAGCCGAAACGGAAATAAATCCGTGTTTCGGCTGACGATGCTTCACTTTCTACTTTCTTTGACTTCACTTGGCTGCAAATGAGAAATGATTAAAGGGATGCAGCCTTTTCGCGACGTTCGATAAGAAATCTGGATCTATAAAGAGGGTTGCAGTATCGCATGTGCCAAGAATTTTAATTGAGCCGGGTATTACGCAATGAACTCATTAAGATTTAATTTATGATCATTAACAGGTATTATTGGTTGTGCAATTAATGTCAATTCTGCCAACTAATGTGGAAATTTTATCTTTTTAATTACTTAGCTTTAGAGACTGAATCTATCGGATTAACTGATAACATAAACTAATAGTATAAATCAATATTAATTTTTCTTTTTAGAAAATATATATTATTATGCATTACGTATTTTTCCATGTGAAGGATGTTTACAGCGAAGTATTAAGTAAATACAAGGAAATGCAAAACAATTTCCACACCAACTCAAATGTTTAGCAAATTATGTAAAAAAAAATCCTTGTTAAAAATGCTAAATACCTTCGATAACGTATGCAAACGAAAAGCCGTTCTCATTTTGGTCGCGTTCTGAAAAGTCATTAGGGAAACCTACTGCCTGCCTCAGCCCCTCGCACTCCTGTCCACTCGGCTCTGGTGCGTGTCCTTTTGCGTCATTTATTTAAATTGCCGCATTTCCAGGACTAATGTGCATATGCCAGAGGGAAAACAAATGAAAAACCCACCCCAGATCCCCTCTCTCTCTCCCTCCCTCCATCCCGCGTCTTAATATACATTTGGAAAATGAGAAAACGAAATAACAAATACTTACCGCCACTCCAAAGGGCCCGAAAAATCCATAAGTTAAATTATTAAAGTTTGTAGCTGTTGTTGTTGCTGACCCAAAGTTTGGGGGCTTTTGACACATTCCAAGGACTCAGCCAGCGGTCAATGAAACGAAGTCCCATAAAAGCGCTTGTATACATGGATTTGTCTCAAGTATAAATTACCCTCTCTTTAAAAAGTGCTATTCTATTTAGCAAGCAACTTAAACACTTACTAAACTAAATTTTAGTTGAAATATTTAACCATTAATTTATCTAGCTATAATTTAAGCCTATGCTTTGCTCAGAATCGACATGCTCTCGTTCTACCAATTCAAGGGTACTAAAAACAGAAAGCGTTTCTATATGGCATATGGTGACAACAAAAATGGTTGTTTGCGCCTGGCGCCGCCTAAACAATTTAATTGAGAGTTGAAATTACTCGTAAATATGTACGGCTACCCACATTCACATGTGGAGTAGGTGGAGGAAGTCCACAGTTTGGCTTGACTGGTGTTCAATGAGTATTTCAGGCCTGTAATTTGTTGGCCTGCGTGTGAAGCTCTGTCAAATCGATTAAAAACTAATTTCCACACACAATGCACTCAAAAAACGACGAAAACTATAATTTAATGGTCGCATTTTCGAACTATAGAATCCTTTGATGGATGGGTTCAATCCAAAATGCATTAGGAAGAAGGGGTAGTTGTCACATGTAAATCGGCTTTAATAATAGAATGTAATGTAATTTGTTTACAGCGATTTGAGGTATAAACTTCTAACGTTAAATAAAAGCTTATTGCATAAGTAGCGATGCCGAGAATACGCGACAACTGTACCCAAAAGTTATCCAACTTGTGTAGCACTATTCGTTTATAATAGCCACCAGAACTTATTCAATCGCCGAAAACTATGTGGAAAGTGTTCTGCCCTCCTCCGCTTGGAAATTATGAACAAGTTTGTTTCCTCGCCTTTTTGGCAACAGGAAGTTTGGACAAAGGACGACATGACGACAGGACAAGCGAAGCATGGAGCTGTCAGGAACACGCGTCAGACGCCCATCTTCATTCCCCGATCGGAATGGATTTCGTCGCATTCTTTTCTAAAATTATTGATAAGACATTTCCACGGGCATTGTGTTCGCCCATTACAGCTACAGTTACTGTCGCTCCTGCCAGTGAGTGTTCCATGTAATACAAATATTGACATACTTTGATTTCGCAATGCCCTCGCCAGGGTAGCAGCAAGCGAAGGGCAGCAACTTCTCCGGTTCTCTGGGGATGCAGGACTGTGGTCCCCGCTTTCGTATTCCACAGAGAAAAACTATCCTTGACTAGTTAAAGTAATACAATTAATGAACATATTAATTATGGCTCGAAAAAGTATTACACAATAATAAAGTGTGATTTTTGAAGGCAAAAATAAATATATTTGATGATTAAGAAAGGACACTCTTTCTTCTGAGTGCTATGCACTCATTCCTGTCTCCATTGGAAAAATTGAAAAGCTGAAAGCAAATGTCAGAGCTCGGAAAAGTTGGAATTTTCCCGTATTTTCCGGGCACACTGAGGGGTTGTGTGGTGGACTTGTCCGGGATTTCCGTCTCGAGAGTCGGAAAATCAGCTTAGGCAAGTCCCTCGTCGACTTTGAATGTGAATCACTGGGCGACCTAAGCACTTTTTAAGCTCGAGATGATGACACTTGTACCTGAGTGCGTTTTTTCCTCGGGAAGTCTAAGGGAACTAAAGGAGGAAAGTCACAGGAGAGTTAAGTGGAGCCCCTCGTCAAGCGAATAACACAGTTTTAAATTTATTTATATGTATTTGTATATATATTCAATATAATCAATTTAAAACACATACAATTTTGATAAATGCTCACTTACAATGAAATGAAAAATGTTTGCTTCTCCACCGTTTTTGATTCTTTGCTCTTTCACATTTCATATTTCACATATAATATAAATTATTTTGTTCGATTTTCCATCATATCTTCTTTAATTTTACTCACACATAGTTTTACATAATAACAAAGTAAAATTGTTTAGGTTTAAGTAATATATATATATATATATCGATATATAAGTGTATATATCTCATACATTTGCCAATTGCTAAATAAATGTTATTTTCTTGGGTTTTCTTTTTATATTAAATTTAAATTTAATTTTGTTTGATTTTTTGCTCGTGGCTTTTGATTTGCGCTCTCACGTCTGTGTGTTGCATTTATCTCCATTTTCTTCTCTTGTTTCAACTTCAACTTCAACATCAATTAATTAATAATTTTTCAATGCATTTTGGTTGCTTTGACTTAAGCCTACAACTAAAATATTTATAAAGAAAGTAATTTTTGATTTTTGTTGATTTTTCTTGTTTTCTTGCTTAGCGCTATTAAAATTGTATTTTTGATTTTCTTGTGGTTTTTGCATTTTGCAGCGTGACCCTACCGAAGGTCATACAAAATTTTGATTTATGCTCAAGGTACGTTGCAAGTTGTTTTTGGGTTTTGTGTTGTAAAATTTATTTAGCTTTAGATTAAGAAAACATATCCTTGTCAATTTTTGTTTTTAGTTTGTGCGCTCTGCCGAGTGGGGGTTGCAGTCATGCCGAAATGTAAGAAAATAAAAATAATGGTGAACCATTGCCAAAAACCCGAGTCCAACGGAAACAAAGAATTTGCATGGGGTGGCTGCCAAATCACCCTTGGCACTTGCCATTTTTTCTCTCCTCTTTTCTTCTTTTCATTTTATTTTTATATAAATTGCAATTTTTCCAGTTCACTTTTAAACATGCAAATAGCGGCGGTCACCCTTAAATCGATGCAAATGCACCATGGGGTAGCGCTGCCTTTGGTCATTTGCACAATTGTTTGCGCCCTTCAAAAATTCCGGGCGGCAGATTTTCCCAAATTGCCATAAAAATTCAATAGAAAACATTTCGGGGAAAATCGCGGAAAAATGTATATATTTATGAAATTTGCCTACCATCCCCTGGCCAACCGGGGGGTTGTTGCCCGAGTCAATCTTTAATTGCACTGCAGGAAAGTCCGCATTCGGCAGTCGGAAAAGTATCGAATATCTGGCCGTAATCAATGGAAAGAAATTTGCATGGACACGTGACAAATAATTAACTGCCAAAACTGGCGAGATTCGCGTCCCACAGGGTGGCTGCATTAAATCAATAACCATGGCAATATCGATTTGGATTCCGGCTTAGGAACTTTTTTTTTTTTGAAAACTCGAACAACTGCAGCTGCTGACCCGACCCTCCAACTTGACCCTCACATGACCATGCTGGGTTTTTGTTATCGTACTTTTCGGTGCTCGGTTTTTTCCAACGGAATATAGCCATTCATACAGATGTATTTTTTAATGCAAACATTCTAATCAGGGGGTTGGTCAAGGCCTGACCCAAAGCCGGAAACAGTTTCACTTATTATGTTTTCTTTTTTTATATTTTCCAATTTTTTATGAGGGTGCTGTTCTCGGTTGCATTTAAAAGAGAGAGGAAGGAATGGGAAGGCAGCTGCTTGTGAGTTTTTTAAAATGATTAACAAGTCGCAGATAGGCTCTCAAGCCATTGTTGACAAATTGAATCAAATGGCAATTTAATAATTGAAGTCGCCAAGGCGTTGGACCAGCATATCACACCCCGGAAAATGAAGGTCCCCTATGGGAACGTTTTCCAAAATATAAAACGAAACAAAGGAGAGGGTCTTCCCCTATCGGCGACAACTTCGCAGGCGATAAGTTCAAGATACAGATTTTTTAAGACCTTGGACTCGAGGCCGGCACACTTCAATCAGGGTTATAAAAAAGTACATGCGATGGCTTACAAATTGGGATATCAGAAATCAACATCGAAATAATAAAAGAAACTCAAGTTTAACAAATATAAATTGCATGACATTTATTCGATACATATGTACACAGTTAAAGTAAGATATAAGAACTAAGAAATAAGTGAAATGTAAAATAAAATGTTTCTTTACGATCTATATATTTGTAGAATTTCATTTCGATTTTGGAGTTTTAATTCAAATTTTTGGTGCTGTGGACTCGGCGAAGTATTTGCTAAAAGGCACGCAGCATTTTAAAAAACACACGTTTTTAAAAGAGGAAATTTTGAATATAGCAAATAGTTCTTCGCCGACCCAAATTCTTCACGGATCATTCAACTCATTTCGGGCAACTCTTCTCGCCAAAGAACAAATTCTTAAACACTAAAAAATAATCTGCGAGAATCGTCACCCAAAACTGAAGAGTTGATGGATCTGTTTTGGCTTCCTGTTTAATATTTAAAACTATTTTTATCTTAACCGTTTGACTAGAATGGTTTGGTTTTCGTTTATGCGACTAGTTCTTGTCTTTGGAATGTTTTAACTTAGAATGCATAATGGATAAATAAATCATAGGATATATATTAGAATAAAGTATTATTATTAAAGAATAAAGTAAAGTGTAATTCTGTTTGAGGTAAAGTCTTGTAACTACATGAAATTAGATTTAGCTTGAAGGGTTTCAATGGTTTCAATCGTAGATTTTCTTTATAAATTCATTTTATTTAAATTATTGTTTTCAAGTCCGTCTGAGGTAGCATTCTTGTTATCTTTTTAACGTTTCATAATATATTTAATTTATTATTATGGTAATATTTTACTTGCGTATGCTTTTGGTTTTTGGTTTTTTGTTTCTCTAAATATGTTTGTATAAAAAAGTACTAATGGTCATTGTACTTTTGCCCTGAGTTGTTTAAATGTTCTTAAATTTTACCTTCTGGCGTTGGTTTCCCCTTCATCTATCTGACTACCCAAAATCTGAACTTTCATGGTGTTATCTTTAACAACTTTATATGTACACATTGTGCGCTGGAATTATTATGCTTTAGTGAAGACATTTCCTTGGATATAACTTGGTTCAGATACGGCTAATGTAAGAGTGTGTTCTAGGGGATATTTAAAGGAAGTGAAGCTCTCCAGGGCCATTGTTTAAAAACATCCTAAAAGTGTAGTCTTCGCTATAAGGGTTTTCATTTTGATTTTGATTTTGAGCAATTTGTTTGTGCTGAAGCTTTACCATAGCATTTTTAATACGCCATATATATGTTTCGATCCCCGCGACCGATTAGTCCTAATCTAAGCACGACAAACCCACCTCATATCTAGTTGAGAAATGTATAATTGTAATTTTGATTTTATGCCGCTACTACGATATATATTCCTTCTAAGTGGTATATATGGTACTTCCTTGAATGGGTATGGACCCTCCACTCTCTGCCTTCCCCTCGCCTAATCTATGTACGTATTTAGATTCCTCTGACCATCTCCTCCCCTCTTCTCTCATCTTCTGCAACTCGTTTGCGATAGATTACTATTACGCATAGGAACTTTGATAGTTAATCACTAGAGATATATGTATGTTATAGGTTGCGGTATGTTATGGTTAATGCTCTGTCATGCGTCTATCAAAATATATATATATTTATGTATATATCTTATTTTGATGATTAGCACAGTGCTGCCAGCTGAAACGGACTTGTTCTTCTTGTGTTTTATAGGCTGTAGATTTGATCAGCGCCATGTTGGACATGGTCGAATTTTGGGCTCGATTTTGGGCTTAGATATTGATCGATTGTTGTGTTATGGATTTTGTATATATTTAAGATTAATAATGAGCTCAACTAATATGCGCACTCAGTCTTTTGTAGTTCCACTATTTTGTCTTTTTCAAGTTCCTAACTTCGTTTGCTTAACTATTTAGTGGGGGGTGTGGGAGTTCCTGGGATCGGAACACTCATGGATTTGCTTTCATCTTAAAAACGCTGAAAGTACTTAGCATATCTTGGAGTTTAAGACAGACATTGATTTAAAAGAGCAAAAGTTTCTTTAGAGTGTCCCAATCCCGTGACTTTGTGGGGCTTCTTTGTTTTGGTTTCTATGGGTTGAACTTACGCTGGCAACACTATACCTGTTGCATGTGGCACCTTTAGGCAGGTGTTAGCCGGAAGCTGAGCGTGGCCGACTCCGAAGCGCGAACGCGGACGGGCAGGTACACCAGGGCAGGTGCGAACTGCATCTCGGAGTCCGCGTCGGCGGGCTGCAGGTGGAAGGCCTGCATCTGATATGCTTCCTCTGCCCCATCCGGCTGGGCATAGCTGGCCGGCTTGCCAGTGCCGTTGGCCAAATCCCCGCAGCCCTCAAAGGGCGAGGTGGCCGCCGACCGATGGCCGCCGGTTGTGCTGCCCAGTGCGTTTGGCGTCGTTGGTGGCTTGGAGGTGGATCGACGGCGTTGAATCTTGGGCGAAGTTGAGCTGGTTGCCTTTGGAGAGGAGGCGGGAGGAGATCCTGCCCCAGTTGAGGGCGAACGAGATGCGACCTTTGGCGCTGAGGTGCTGAGATTGGTGGGCTCCAGGATGGGCTCTGTTTCCTCGGACTTGCTAGGCGGAGGTGCCACCACGGATTTGTTGGACTTACTGCGTGATTTACCCGAACTTCTAGTGGGTTGTGGTGGCGGCGTCTCCATGGGCAACTCCATGCCCTCACCGCCGTTGTTGAGCAGAGCATGCGATCGCTCGTGGATGAACAAGAAGGCGTAGTAGGGCGTGGTGAAGGGACACAGTGAGCACTGGTACTCCTTGAACCTGGCCGCCTGTTCGCCAAACATTGCGGGCAATGGAAGCGGCGGCATCTTGGGCATCTGCTGCTGTTGCATTTGGCCAAAGAGATGCTGGGCATTGAGATTTTGCAGTGCCTGGGCGAGATTGGGAGCGGTATTTCCGGCTCCGGCACCCGCTGCTCCTGGGTTGCTGCCACTTCCGTTGGGAATCTTGAGCGTGGGACTGTTGGGCTTGCTGCGCGTCGAGGATTGGGTAGTTTCCATTTCCCGGAGGCGTTCCACGCCGGCGGTTCCGTGTTCGTTCATCAGATGCGATCGCAGCCACTTGAAGCTGCGGAATTGGCGAGAGCAGAGTGGGCACACCTCGTGGGCAGAGTTGGATGAACTGCCGCCACTGCCCTCCACTGTGGGTGGTGAGACATTGAGGTCCTGATCCTGCTGCGCTTGCGATGGCTGTGATGCTGATGCTGCTGCTGCGGCGGCTGCGTCCAGTTTGACTCCATTCTGACCCCTTGGTTGTGGCAGTGGGGATCCCTCCTCGATGATGCCATGGGTGTTGTGCTTGTGCACGCGCAGGAAGTACTTGCTGCAGAGCTCCTTGTTGCATATGTTGCACACCACGCCACCGATCTGGGCGCCATTCTCGATCTCGATGCCGTGCATCCGCTGCATGTGGGTCTTCATGAAGTACTTGTTGCACAGCTCCTTGTTGCAAATCTCACAGTAGCTGCTCGTGGGTGTTAGGGTATAAGGTGGACGATTTCCAGCGGGAGCGGTTGGGGTTCCGGGTCCGCCCGCTGACGGCGCCACTGGGCGTTCGGGTGTGAAGAAACCATCGCGCAGCGGACTTCCGCTCAGCCCTCCGTTTCTGCCCAAGTGCACCTCGGCGATATGTTGCTTGAATTCCTGGGGTGTGGCAAAGTCACGATCACACTGCTGGCAGCGCAGATCACAACCTGGCGGGGATCTGGCACCCGGAGCCGGCGGAGTATGCGGATTTCCCTGGGCATGGTACAGACTGGCCATGGGATGTGGGCCCTGCTGATCGGGCAGTGGAATCGGTATGGGCATGGGCAGTTGCATCTGGCCAGCATGCTCGGTCATCAAGTGAGCCCTCAAGGTATACTGATTCTCCTGCTCCTGGCCACACAGATGACAGGGTAGCGGGCGTTTGCCATTGATGTCGTTCAGTTGCTGCAACATGGACTGCAGCTTCTGCAGATTCTGCAGGCCCACCACCGAACCATTCAGCTTATCCTCGTCGTATCCCTCCGGCGGTGTCTGTCCCTGCTCCAACTTGATCCTCTTACTGGGCTGCTCTGACTCCGTTTCCGCATCCGGTTCGCGTTCCTGCTCCTGCTGATCCATAGTGGCTGCTGCTGCCTTGGCCAGCATCAGATTGAGTGGCATAAAGGGCCAAGCACTCGCCATCTGGGCTTCATCCTTGCCACCTGGTTGTAGAGCCAAGTCTTCGGGTGGCACAAACAGACCGTGGCGCTTCC
The DNA here is from genome assembly GCF_016746245.2 of Drosophila santomea. NCBI lineage: Eukaryota > Metazoa > Arthropoda > Insecta > Diptera > Drosophilidae > Drosophila > Drosophila santomea. Next base: position 16,785,251 of record NC_053018.2, read on the forward strand.
ACTTGTGAGTGCGTAGGAAGTACCGATTGGCATACTCGCGGTAGCACAGCTCGCAGAAGAAGTCGGGAAACTGGACGCCCAGGCGACGTAGCTTGTCCGGATTGAAGTTCGAGTCCTTCGCCTGCTGCTGCAGATGGGAGGGCAACTTTCGTGGCGGCGGCACAAAGCTCAGCTCCTCCTGCTCCAGGGTGAAGTCTTCGCGGAAACCCTCGGGCAATTGATACGGCTTGATCTCCGCTTCCTGTGACATTTCCTGCTTTATAGTCGGCTGTGGTGGCTCGTTGGGACTTCCCCTGTGCGATTGCGATTGCATGGGTGCCTGGGAGTTGGGTGAAACTTGGGCCACTGGTGGTGCCTCATGCTGCTTGGCCCGGTGGCGACGCATGGCGAATATGTTGGTGAAACGCTTGGAACAGATGTCGCAGTGCACTGAGGCCACGGGATTCGATGCTCCGCCAGCTGGTGTGGGATCCTGTTTCGGCACTTGGGCCTCCCGTTGCAGCTGGAACATTTGGCTCATGGAACTCATGCTGGGATTGGGGTGACCACTGTTATTGTTGTTACTGCTGGTGATGCTATTGTTGTTGTTATTGTGGTGACTGGAGGAGTTGCTGGTGCTGGATTCGCCCACGGGATCGAAGATGCCGTGCTTGTTGGCCTTGTGCGTCTTGAGAAAGTACTTGTTGCAGAACTCCTTGTTGCACAGCTCGCAGTAGGCCTCGGGATTGAAGATCCTCAGTGGAGGGCGGTTCAGGCCATCCACGCCTGGAAACCCGGACATGCCGAGCAGTGGCAGGTAGCCAGCTGGTCCCAAGGCTGCCTCTGGTGGAAAGGGAAAGGCAGGCGGCATTTGCGGCCCGTGTGGGTGGTGCTGCGCCTGCATGGCCTGGAACCAGTGCTCCTGCTCCCGCTCCAAGTCCTTGCCATGACCATTGGTGAGGTCGTGCTGCAGATTCTGCTCCTGCTGCGGACTGGGTATGTCGGCGCGCTCCAGCTTCACCTTGATGGAGGCCAGGAAGTCAGCGGGATCCTGATCGCCGGACCTTTCCTCGCCGTGATCCTGCAGCATGTGCAGGCTCAACTTGAACTCGGTCTCGAAACTCTCGCCGCACTGCTTGCAGTAAGTGTGGTATGGGTTCTCGCGCTGCTTGGTGGATTCTGATATGTCTGCCATGGCTTCCGCTTCCGTTTCCTCTCCCGTTTCCGGTTGCCCCTCTGCTTGTTTCTGGTGCTGCAGCATTTCGAAGGTCTCCTTTAGCTGCTCAATCGACTTGGGAAGGAACATCTTCGACAACTTCTCCTCGAAGTCCAAGGTGGAGGAGTCTGCATTCTTTTGACCCACTTCACCAGTGGGTTCTCCACTCAAATTGAGAGCTTCCAAGCGACTGGGATTGTGCTGCTTGCGTCGCTTCTTGGCCGCATCACTCAGGGCCTCCAGGATCTGCAGCTGCATGGCTGCCGCCATGGTGGCCATGTTGGCATCGCCAGCCTCCTCCTCCGCATCCACATCCTTGCGCCCATCCTCCGCCGCCTCCTCCAATTGGTCCGCCTCATTTGCTCCGCTTCCCGCTGGCTTCGGCTCCAGTTCCAGCTCCATTGCCGGCACCAAATGGGCGACGGGTGAAGAGCTGTCCACTCCTCCTGCTCCTGTTGCTCCTCTGGTTGTGGCTGACGTGGCTGTGGGTGTTGCTCCTGCGGCTTCATGTGGATTGTTGCTGTTGTCGCCGCTGGTGTGGTTGTTCCTGTTCGTGTTGAGTGTCGATGAGTTGGAGACGTCGGAGAGAGCAGTGTCCTCGCTGCTCAGATCTGGCGGTGGGGTGGCATATATGGATGCAGCCATTTTGGATGATATTACTGCGGGGCAGGGGAAGAAGATGGAGAGGGAGAAACATTGTAGTGGAGAACTTTTTAATTGAAGTCGAAGCCATGCTAGCGGGTGGTCTTTTCGATAAGGAATGGGACAAGAGTTATTTATGTGCATGTATGTAATATAGTCACCATATGCGATGGATTAAAGAAATCCTTAAGTAACTAAAGAAACAGTTTCAAACAATAAGGAAAAGTTAATAAACAACGGAAGAGTTCTAAACCCATTTCAACAGTTTTGTTAATGGTAAGGAAAGTGATTTATTTTTAATTGGCAATCAAGACTTATACATTTTCCCTAAATGTTCCTTTGAATAAGTTCAACTAAATGTAATAATCTTTTTAACAACAGGACACAGTAACCAATTCCTTTTCGCTACCAAATCCACTTATTCACAAGTCCCTTTATTCTTTTCCAGTGTATGTACATAACGAATGAACTGAGGCTTAGATCGCATTACTTTTGCAAAGAGAAAAAACGTAAAAAGAACGCAGAATATTTGGTGAAGGATTCCATTCAATTTTAGTTTGGCTTCAACTGAATGCCACTCAAATATTTCTTCTGCACACACACACGCACACACAATCGCCTAAGCCCGCACACACACGCAGAATATTTGTGTCTCATTTCCGTATGCGCTTAATTTCATTTTTCTGCTTCTGTCCGCCTCCTGCTGCCTCTTCTCCATAATCATTATTCCCACCCACAATGCCCCACCATCACCCACCTCCCACCTCCCATACTATTTTGCTGTGGCTACACTTTTTCATTTTTGTGCAAATTCTATGAAAAATTTTTCCATTATATATATATACATATGTATAGCTTACACATAGGGGGAAAGGAAACTTTTTTCCTTTTTGTTTGTTTACTATGAGCCCCAGCTGCCACCCACTAACACACATACACACAACCCCATTGTGGCGCACACGAAAATTTATACAAAGTCATCCGATTTAAGGAATACAAATTTTGCTTATTTTCTTGTGACCGAGTATGTGTGTGTGGGTGTGTTGCTGTATGTTGGTGTGTGTGCTTGTGTGCCGCACACAGAAAACTTTTTGCGCCTGCCAACCACACGGACACACACGCACACAGACACTCAGCGATTTGCCACCCACTTTTCGCCCCCCGGCCAACACCATCACTTGAGTCAAGCATAAAACTTATAAAAATTTTCTTCAACATGACTTGGTAAAATAAATTTGATTCTCAAGAAAAGCAAAAAGGAAAATAGGAAGGAAGATGGGAAAGTGAGGGGGAAAATGCCTGGCAACAGGGAGGCAAAAATAGGCGGAGATACACACAGAGACAAATTTATGAGACACTAAGTGAAATTATCAATAATTAATGTGCATTTCCAATACATAAGAATAATATATAATTATGAACAAATAAATTGATTGAAGGAATTAAATAAAATGAAATATACTTTTTAAGTCTTCTAAGAAACAAACTATAAATGAAGAGATATAATGTTCAATAATAATATTCTTTTAATTGTTTAAGTATGCCAAAATTCTTGTACCGTTTAAGAGTACATTAAGAAATGACTTGAACTTCTTTCAGTGCATGAAAAAATTTCGAAATAAACCGAAAATTCTTTTTCCTATTTGAGCTCAGGCAGAAAGGAGAAACCGAAGGAGGCGCAGTCAAAGGATAGGGGGAAATAAGTTTGATGGGTTGGGGGGAGGGAGGCAGGCGGAGGGCAGGAAAAAGAAAGAAAAATATTCTCAACTATGCTGCAGACATAAATTAAGTTTCCATGGTTGGAAATTGGTTCTCCAGCTACATGTTGTCGTTGTAGTTGTAGTTGTTGTTGACTTTGCTTTTATACAATTTCTTCAGGCCGAAACCCCCCTCCCCCCTCCCCCGTTCCCCATCCCCCGATCCCTTTTAACCCCCCATGACCCCGGACCTGCCACTTTGAGGAGTTAAGCAAAAATGCCTGCCAGGATGTGCGCATTTCTCTTCAGTATCTTTGTGGGCTGGTGTGTGTGGGCAGCAGCACTCGCTTGTGTTTCGACTGGGATTTTTATAAAGCCTAAGGTAGTTTGATGTTATTTTATTTGATTTTTTTCGCCTGCCTGCCCGCCTTATATCCATCTCTTCGTGCCAGGCGGAGGATGCCCAAGAAAAATGTTCGAAATGAAAATGCCAACAGAGTGTAAACAAAACCATATACTCCTCGACTAGGTATTTATGCTTGTATGTATATGACGAGTGTGGGTGTGTGCACTGTATATTTTGAGACTTCGCCAGAGAAGCGGCTAATTTGGCAAACCAACATATCAACCAAGTTGCGAAGGAAGCAGGGGCTGAAGGATTCGGAACATAATCTTGACACAGGCCAAGGGAAAACCAATAACGTCGGATTGGTTTTGGTCCTGGCAAAGATATTTGATGGAATTTCAGAGGTAATTCCAAGTGGAGTGCCAAAAGGTGGCAAGTTGAAGCACTGAAACGGGAAGCATAATCTTATAGATACCTTGAAGAATATACTATTAAGCTAAATGATTTAAATAATTCAAAACTGGAATTGGAGAATTTTTGAAAGTACTTTCAGCACTTTTATGTTATTTTCCAATAAGATTTATAAGATAGGGAACATTAGGGAATTCCCTGATCAGCTATTTACTTTAATGGGATCACTTAACAATAACACAATAACACATCACAATAGTATAACAATTCCACCTACTCATTAAGTATGTTTTTTAAAGATCCGATTTTTAAAAGATCCTCAATACTGTATCGTTGGATTTTCTTATTGTCACTGTAATAAAAGTTTACCGAGCATTTTAAAAAATTATTTTTTCGATCGGTGATCTCGAGATGCTCTCTTTATATTCGCGTTGTGCAAGTCGCTTTTGCGCATGCGCACTTTGTGTTTCAGAACTCTTTGGCGTGTGTCGGGATCGTGTCCTGCCAAGTGGGTTGCTCGTTGTCAACTGCCGCATGACGCAGCGGAATAACAAAAAATATCGGCTATCAATTGCCAGTTGCCGGTTGAAAATCAAAACAGCAAATAGCAATGATACTAAAATCCCGGCGACACACACAGGCCTAACCCTCCATATCGCTTAATGCGCGAGCACACACACACACACACATAGTGGGCCCCTACCCATATCACGGAAAAAACCTCAATAAAACACCCCAAAATATCAAAAATCATAGAATTTCCCTTAAAAAAATCCATAGAGCGACAACTGAGCAGCGCTGCCCGGAAAACCATTATTGCTCCGCCCCTTTTCGTTTTCGTTTTCCTCCTCTCTTTTTTTTTCTTTTTTGAAATTTTCAGTAACCACCACAACTACAACTACAACTACGACTACAAAAGAAAGGGACGGCGGCACACGAATGAGCAACAACCGCGCAACTTGGAAGGTTTTCCCCCGATATTATTGTTGTCGTGCCAATTTATCATTGTTCGATAGGATTTTCAATTTGTTTTTCCTACTGCAGAAGTTCGTGTGCCACCGTCGTTGTTATTGGTGTTCCGGCAGTTATATTTTTGTTATTTTAATTTATGCGCTCCCAATGAAAAGAGTCACATTTTCTTTTGGTTTCTTTGAAGTTCCTGTAACAAAGGCTGAAACTTCTTGACTTGGGTAGTCAGGAATCGAATAAATATTTTCCAAAAGGGTTTTGGGGGTTGTTCAATGTTCTCTAATGTTGAAATTGGCTAATTGAAAGGCTTCTGCGGACTAAGAATGGATCAGAATCTCCACCCAGGTAAGTAGTTCCTTTTTAATCCTTTTTAGGGATAACTGACGAAGGATTTTTGTAATAGTCTTTTAATAACATGATTACCTAAACGTATTGTAGGGAACTCTTTGGAAAGGCACTTTAGATGTGAAACGCGTTGTAAATTCCCATGACAAAAGATGTTGGGTAAAACAGTTTCTATTCAGGAAAGCAATGAAATACAACTCAAATCTTTCAAAAAGAAAATCAAGAAAATAAAAGTTGGGAAAGTGGTGATTTACATTTATTGTTCTTTTTTAGTATTAAAGATATGGGTGTTGAAGCTTTTAATTGATTGTCGATTATCTTTTCTAAGTCACAAAAAAATTGCATTGAGCTGCAAAAAATTCAGCTAACCCACTTCCATTTGAATTATTTATAATAATAATATCTACATAATAAAATATATTTAAAGACGTTGGTTCCAGTCTTCTACAGAGTTGAGGCAAATGGCCTACAGCTTGGAATTTGCCTACACTTGAAAGGACATAAGTGCATACGACTGTAGCCAATTTTGCCTAAGGAATAATAAAGAAGCATACAAATAAATAACTTGTGATGAAGTCGGATTCGAATGTAATCCCCAAAGGGAATACGATTTTTTTCAGTGGAAATCTGAGTCACAAGCTATCCCCAGAGATACGGCTAGTGATTGTTTGCTTTGCCCAATTGACGGATTGACTTACAGATACTTGTGTATCGACGAAGGACATGTCTGCTGCAAGTGCATATGTGTGCGTGTGGGTCCAACCTTGGACACCCCTTTCTCATTTTCCCCTATCCTTGTGGCACTCGGCATTCAACACACATCAGAGGCCGAAAAAGTGAAAGTGACTTCTCCCGTTGCCCCAAACGTCCTGCGGTGTTCATCGGGATCTGCGCCTGCGCCATGAAGGTGACTCTCTTTTTTTTTTTTTGTTGGAGCAGCCGGCCATATGTGTACGAGTGTGGATGGAAAATCGCCGGTTGAACGAACCAGGCTCGCAAAGTAGTCGAACAGCAACAGTCGGAACGGAGCAGTTGGCAACTCATTGGTCGGCAGCTGAATCGAATCGAATCGGATCGGACCGCAAACCCCCCGGCCAGCCACTCGGCCTGGTCTGCAATGACCTGGTCGCCGCCGTGGTCGTGGTCAAGGTTTTTCCACTGACTTTCACTCTCACACATGTCCACTGTGACGTTGTCGGTGCCGGCACTTTCACTTTCGCCGTCACTCGACTGAAGGCACTAGCACGCACGCATCACCCGAAAAGAGGGGCTTCCCCTTTTTCGTAGGCGCATGTCCTTGCAGCGGGCGGAATGTAAACAAACCGCAAGTGGTGCGGACAAGTCATTATAGAATAAATTGCAATTGCCTGTAGTTTTATTATACCGAGCAATGCCAGTTTTTAACATATCTTTTATGTCCACCAATTAAACTAATTATTTAGTCTTACATTGCCGTTCCAACTCTTGTATATATGCGTTTGGATCCAATTAATCAAACTTTTGCTTAGAAACCATATGGGATAAATGGGATTGTGGAAAGGGAACCTTGACTCCGTCACCACTTTACTTTTCAATGTACAATTAACAACTCCGATTGTAAACCACTTTACGTCTTACATGCTCATAAGTACTTTTACATCAGAGTAGCTATAAATATACATACATATGTTCTCATATTTATGCATACTTGAAAATATGTTTAAAAGAAACATTTTATGTATACGTACATGCTTTTTTTTAGCCAGAAACTCAAATTAAATGGGTTGCATAGAGGCGTAGCACCCACCCAACTCGTTAGACACCATAATAGTAATTATTAAATTTAAATTCAAACTGGACCCAACCCACTTCGCACCCTTAGCCTAGCGTGTCCTGACGAAATGTCGCTTATGATTGATACGCCCTTTGAGCCCATATGCCACACTTACGCCTTCAAAAGCAGATCCTGACAGGACACCCCCGCCCAAGTGCGGTGTGGGGACTGCAATTAATATTTCTGATGAAAATCAAATTGAAATTATGCGTGGCCTCAAAAATGTAAATGGAAATGGGAATTATAACGAGTCGGGGGATTGGAAAATCAACCCTCAGCTCGGGGGTAATGATCTTTGTTAGTTTTCCTCTTTGTGCGGGGGAGGAATGTTTCAGAGGGGACGGGTTTTGGTGTCGCCTTTCCGCGGGAAATGTGTGCGACAAATTAGTTTGCTTGAAATGCGCGTTACTTTAATGTCCCTTTATTACAAAATCATTTATTCAGTGAGGGTTTTGAAAATTCAAATGTGTAAGGAGAGAATTAAAGGATGTGCTAATAAGCCTTTAAATTTTATATCCATTTCAAGTAGCAACCAACGAACCATCATTGCACAAAAAAAGTTAAGGCAATTAGAATTAAATACTGCAGTAATCTATGCAATGTAATGACCAGCGCCATAACTGAAAAAGAAAACCGCCTCGATTCTTCCGAATTCGTAATCACATGAAATGCTAAAAATCAGAAGTGTGTCGAAACAATTTCCCAGAATTCCTATTTCTCTGAAGTATTAGCAGAAATCCTTTGCACACGGCCCTAAGGTAAACGACAGGAAAAAAAAAAAGGAAAAACATTGCCAGTTTCTAGGTGCTCAGCTCATTAGTAAGAAATCTCATTAGAAACCAATGAACGCGCAGGAAAAGCAAACAAACAACATGAATTCATGGGGTGCGGTGGGGAAAAGCGCGTAATGAGAGGCTTCGAAGGCCTCAAAATCGTTCACCGTTTGATATTTTTCCATCATTTTCACTTTCACATCTCCATGGCGCATGGGCCGCGAAGTGAAAAATTAATTTCCCCCAACCATTTTCTTTTCCTACACACACATACGCACACAAAACCTATTTTCCGACCAACCGAAAAGCGAAAAGCCAACAAAAACTATTTCCATCTCTGTCGGACACTAAAACTTTTTTCTATCAAATATTACTTTGTACAATAAACTAAATGCGTGTGTGTGTATGCGTTCCACCCCCTTGCGTATGTGTGCGTTTGTGTGTGATAAAATAAAAATACCAAAAATATGAAAAAACGAGGAAAATTAATAATGAAACTCAAACACATAGACAAGGACAAATGCTGTGCACACAAACCAGCCCAAGTGCGTATGTGTGGGTGGAAAATGGCTAGAAGGGATAGGGGAGAGGGGATAGGGGTTATAATAGTCATGTTTATAATAAGGCAAGTGTTTTCCTTGGCTCTAATGAGACTGATACTGTATTCCTTATCAACTGCCCCATCGGCATGATGAACATTTGGCAGAAGCCACCCCCATAAGTATGCTGCAAAATATTTTGTAAGAAAAATCTATCGTCCGAGAACTTTTCACCAAAAAAGAAGAATACAAAAGCACAAAAATTCCATAAATTCTAGCTTCTGCCTCAAACACACTGGCACACACACAAAGTGACGGGGAGGGGGACGGGGAGAAGTTTGCAATTTTATCAGAAATACACACACCCACACAGCAAAGGGAAAACCGAACCACCCCGCGCCTTCCTTTTTGGCCCCTGAAGCGAGTTTATGAAACCATCAAATTATTTTCTTTTCCATTTCTGACACTCAAAAGAAACGGCAAATATACAGAAGGAGGGATGAAAGTGGGGTGGGGTGTAGTGGGTGGTGTGGGTGCTCTTCGGAGAAAGCGAGAAATGAAGGAAAAAAGGGAGAAAAAATTATTATTTTCCAGTTACAGTCGGCTTGGTCTCCATGGTGGCCCAGGCACATCCTTTACATTATTTTCCTGCTGCTGCTCAAAGTATTGCCATGTGGCCCCACCCCCTCTCCTCCACCGCCCTTAACCCATAATGCCTGCGGGTTACATTTCGCCCAGCTTGTATGTGTGTGGGTGGATGGGTTGATGGGTGTGTATGTGTGTGTGCAGCTACTTCGTCTTATTCGAGTACGAATTTTTATGAGAAAATGCCTGGTTGTGAGTGTGCTCGTGTGTGTGTGAGTTACTGGGCTGTATATCAAAATATTTAAAAGCAAATATAATATTGGGGAGGTGGGTGGCTCTAAGACTGTGTATGTGTGTGTTGGTGTGTGTGTGGGTGGGTGGGTGTGTTGGCCAAGCTGGAATTCGTGCAAAAGGCGTAATAGAAAAACACTTAAGCCAACCCCCATCCTCTGAGCCCTGCCAAATAACAAAATGTAAAAAAATCATTTATACATACAGATGTATACAAGTATATACTTATATTAATAATGAGCCGCAGCGCCAGCGCAAAGAGAAAATGAGAAAAAAGAAAAATATTCGCTTTGCGAGTGTGTGTCTGTGTGGAATTTATTGATTTTCAGCGAATAAATATTGCTGGAGGAGCACATGGCAAGTGACTTAATATCAGTCCGCTGGATATTTACAACAGACACATGCAAAACACATATCAATAGATATATCTTCATATGTTATTGAAATTGATTTGGCCTGCTGACGTCGCTGTATGCTATCGTTGAAATTTTTATATTTTTATTGTCAGTCGCATTAAAAATACTTAATCTCCGACGGCCCAGTTATTGCCTCTGCCATGTCATAAAAAGTGGGTGGTAACCTGGTAACCGGGGTGGGCATTTTAATCATGTCCATATCGAAAATTTTACTTTATCGCATCGCAGCCCAGAGCCGGGCATATTATTATTATTCTCGTCTCTGCTTTTACGTTATTAGCACCCGTAAGGGGACCTCGTGGCGTATGCTCGATGTGCGATAAAAGCGTGAGCTAATGAGACTTTTTAATAAATTGTCCCATTCCGGATGGCCTCGTTTTTAGTACAATTTTCATTATTAATAAAACTTTATGACACCTATATCAGGCATCGTGCACTTTTGTTTCATAAAAAAGAGAGAGAGCAGCAGACACCACACACACAAGTAAACCATTTATTATTCCAATTAAATTTACCAACTTCGTTGGACATTGTCTGTGTGTGCGTGTAAGTGCGTCATTATATCAGTCAAAAATCGCATCTATAATTTGGGGGCTATGCTTTTCGAACACAAAATGCTAGACATTGGTGAATATAAGGAAATCCTTAACTTAAATGCTTTTTAAAACCAATTTCCACAATATAGAATTCTTATAGGAAACGGAGTACAGTAAATCAACACCTATGGTCTGTGAAAATTTATTAATAATAACCATAAATTTAAAGTAAAGTTTTCCATAATCTAGAGTTGTATTCTTAAAAAAAGATTATAATTTCTGGCCATAAACCTATGGTATTCCTTAGATAATTTCATAGTTGTTTATGGTGCAGTTAAACTTAATAAAGGATGTATCAGATTGCAATTTAAGCATATGTAGTAAGTAGGAAATTAGAAATTGTAGAAATATTAAAGTTATTCAATTAAGTTATATTGCATTATTTAAAAACGAAATCTTAATGATTTTATTCAGAAGTTATTTGGTGTTCTATACATACATACATGCATATGGAGGGGTATATTAAGAGGAAAAGGATCAAATGCAGTCATTTAGTTTCCATATATCTTTATAATAAAATGTTTTTAGATTCTATTATCTTTAATATGGTACTTTTGAGCTGGAAATTAACGTTGACTGCACTCGGTATATGTGGGGGATTTGAAGCGTTCGGAAGCATTAAGCAAACACAGTTTTAATTTGCCAATTCAAATTTGTTTTGATTTCATTTTTTTCAAGCCAATTGTAATTTTGGTTTTTAGGTGGCCAATGCAAGCGGGCATAGTTCAATAATCTTACATCCGGTACACGGATTATGTTGGGTTACAGTTTTCGTAGCTGGGACTCACAATGTCTCTGGCCAGAGAGAGCATCTTTAATCCTAAGCGTAACGTTTTGCGATAATATGCGCGCAGCGAAAGAAAACTCCTTGAACAAGGCATGTTTTGGGCTAGTATCAAAATTTGTAATTATTTAATACTTAATTAGTTTGTTAGAGTTTAAAGCACTTATTGGGTTTTTTAGCACAGCGTTTATGCTTATAAAAATACAAAATAAGCTTGGTTATCCTTGATTTTATATGTTTGTGTTGCCACCACTTTTTGATTGTTATTGGCTTTCAAATCCTCGGGTTTTGTCACTTATTTCCAACACTTTGGACACACTAAATCGGCAGATTGCTATTTGCATTGGTTTGGCTTTCATTTGCTTCTCGTGAATTTGGATTGATTTTGTTGCAGCTGGAAACTTACAGAACTTGTACGGGGCGTTACACTTAATTGATCATGCCGACAAGTCCAAAACGACGCTGTGGTAGCCACCCGCGGCTACTTCTGCACCACGTACGCGTTTTCTGTAGACTGATTCGGCTTTTCAGTTTTCCCAATTGCCAGCCTGCCGCCAAAGGATGCAGTCACCCACACCCGCGCACTCCAATGAGAGCGAGAGCGCGCGAGAGAAACCACCCCCAGAGCCACCCCCAACCTCCAGCGGGCAACGCTCTGTTGCTATTTTGTTTACTTCTCGCCGCGGGGGCGTTCTACGGACTAAAAAGAGAAAAACCACACGGCCTAGTAAGGGACAGGGTGGTAGAGCTTGGCAAAACATGTGCTTGTCTTATTCACTAGCTACTTCTATTATTTGGCGCCCAACGTGGGGCATTTCAGTAGAAAGTTCATTTTGGTTCCTGCTACTTGGTCTTCTAAAATAATTTAAGTTTAGATGTTTTTTAAAAGTCTAAAGAATATAAGATATAAGCATAATATTGAATAGACAATATTAATACAACAAATTTTAAACAATTGTTCTAAACTCATGCCATCTTTATATGTATACTTCGCGCCCACTTGATGGATTCGCAGTAACAGCACACATCCGTATAAGTAAACGAATCCTACCCTCTGCTCACAGGACATGCGTATTAGATATTTCAAATATAAAAATGACACTCAGAGAACAACTCTCCGGACCATTTTTGCTTGTTGTTGCTAAAACAGTTTATCAACACGCCCGAGTCTCTGATAAAACAATCATCGTTTATGGTGCAACACGCTTCAACCGCCGCCCCCCAGCAACATAATTGAGATATAGTCCAGTGACCAGACCAGTAACACCGAACTGGGGTGGCTAACAAATCGAGTGGAGTGGAATGGCCAGGAGGACAGTGAAAAGTGGTGGGAGTAGGTTCGAGTGTAGAGTTGTGTGGACATGTTCTGTAACCGCATGATTAGAAATCGAGCAAAGTCTATGATAAAGTGGCGGGTGGAGCTGAATCCTTATATGTATAGAAAACCGGGTGGGGAGCCGAAACTGGGTTAAACTAAAACCCTTCCATTCAAATTTGTACATAATGATTTTTCAGCTTGTTTATGACTAGTAATATCAATGCTCAGTCGTGCCTATTCCAGGCTACTCGACCCACGCAATCTTCCCTTAAGGGAAAGGCATAGTTTTCGCATTTTCTTTTAAATTACAAAACAAAACTAAACCCTACAAGAAATCAAGTCGACTCATCAAATACACAAACAAATCTCCTATACAAAAACAGAGTTAAATAATATATACATAATTATTTAATTTAAAATAAATAGGATCTCCATAGAATGGGGTACAATATATAATCATTTTTTTAAATGTTCCTTAAATTTTTTAAAGAATGTACATAATATTTAATAAATAAATTTAAAAACAACAGCAGTTACTTCAACTTATACTCAGCGCATACATGCTTTTCGAATAGAGTATAAGAAAATACGAATAAGAAATTAAATATCCGCTTAGCACGATATATTCAAATTTTTTGTTCTTTACCGCCCACGAGGACAGCGGATTTTTATTTGACTTTTTATATGCCATATAAACTAGGGCCGTGCGTCAGTACGCGACTTTTCAATAAATCCCGCCCATAGCGGGTAAACTTATTTATCCCCTTTGCTGCTGCTTGATGTTTTACGCTGTCGGTGCTGCAGAAGCTCCTGGTATTGCTCAATGGATCCGTCTTCATGCTTAGAAGTAAACGAATCCGGCTTTTCGACCTTGGACTGCTCCTCGCTGGCGGTGACTTTGCTACGTTTTGATTTCTTGAGTTTGTCGCGAACGCGTTTTCCCAAACGCGATTCGGCCAGCACCTGGCTGACCTTGGAGCTCTTCATGTAGCGTGAGCGCCAGGACTTCAAACAAAAATATTTTTTATGATAAAAATTTAATTGTAATGTAATTTAAAAATACCTCGGAGTCTGGCTGTTGAAGTTTGTCGCGTTCGTCCTCGCTTGTGTCCAGGGATATGACATCGTTGTCCAGTTCCTCGGGATCCTGCATCTTCTCCTTTTTCTCACTTTTGATGCTCACTGGAGGTGAATGGTCATCCTTCGTCATTTCCTCAATCATTTCTAGATCACCACCTATTGAAATGACATCGTCGTTTTGATCTTCGTCGTCAAGGGCAGTTGGTTCGGATGCAATTGGCTTCTTGGGCTCTGTAGGGATATTAGCTGAGGGAGCTTCTTCCGAGGGCTGTTCCTTATCAATTGTTATATCGAGCTTATCAGATTTATCTGATTCTTGTGGCTTATTACATTCCAGTTCGTTCGATGTAGCAGCTGCTTCTGACTCGGTAGACTCTTCTGGATTGGCTGGCTCATCTGGCTTGGCTGGCTCTTCAGGTTCATCGCGAACTTCTCCCTCCTCTGGCTCGCTTTCAATGACTGGGGCTGGTGGGTCCGCTTCGACTTGCTTAGTTGTTTCAATTGTCTTCTTTTTTGTGGCCTCATCATCCGTGCTATCGCTGATCAGGAGAGTTTCAGGCTCCGTTTGTATGGGAATCACATCTGGTGAGGCCGAACGTGATTTGGAACGTGGCAGTTTGTTTATATCGTTAACTGTAACCAATGTTTTGGGAGAAGGAGCAGATGCTGGAGGTGGAACTTCCTTCTCTGGCGACTTTGAAGTCTGCCGATAGTTTCTCTTAATCTTGATTCTTTTTCTCGGAGCTTGCTGCTCCTTGCTGCTGCTATCTGGCTGGGAAAAAGATGTTGCAATAGCTGATTCCTGCGGTTTCCGCTTGCCCGAATCCTTTTTTTTAGTGCTGCGCTTTTCTTTTTCTTTTCGCTGAACCTGTTCCGCTGGTACCTCGTCATTATCATCATCCGACTTGACCTCTATTTTGGTGATTGGCTCCATTGCCAGCTGGGAGCGGATGGCCCTGGCACGCGCCTGAAGTTCCAACAGTTCCAGCACGCTCATTTGACCGCCCGCTGTGGAAGAAAAGTTTACCTTAGTAACCTGATCAAATTTGCAGTCAAACGGACACAGACTCAGAAGGCAGTTGCCATCTTTCGTTCGTTCGATTTTGTTTACTTTTTATACATTCATATAGTTGATACTCACACTCTTTGTTTTCATTCCCATTGCTCGTTTTTTTGGATCTAAGCTTCTTCTTAGCTAAAATTCAGACAAGATCGACACAGATTGCATTACAAATTGTGCGTAAATATACTTTAAATTAACTGCACGCCAAGATGCCGATCAACCAGAAAGAGGTATCGCCGCAACTAGACAGCCAGACGGGTGAGGATCAGGGTGAGGAGGAGGAGCAGCCGGAGGACGAGAATCATCTGGAGAAGTTTACGGTGCGGCTTAATGGACAACATGACCTGGAGCAGCGTTTAAAGGATTTCAAAGCGGCATGTGAGGCTCACGAGAAGCATGCCAGACGGCGGAAGCGGAAGCGATACTACCATTTGGGTCTTGTAGCCAAACTGGTAACGGAAACCACTCACGACGAGCTGCGACGTATGCTGGAAAATGGAACCTACACCTTTCACGTCGATGCGGTGGCCAATAAGCCCGATGAACTAAAAGCTATTTTGGACACTATGAACATTGCGATCTCGGCGCATTCTGTAGAGAGGGAACTACGTCTGACCACTGGCCTGGCTGTGGAGATAAACGGCGAGTGCTGTCGCGTTGGCAGACTGAGGAACAACTGCACCGTGATGCTGGCACGAGGTGGAGTCGTCACACTCACCACGGATGAATCTTACCGCTACAAAGGCTTCAAGGAAATAGTATTCGTGATCAATCTGCGTTGTTATCTCGCCTCCGTTCAGTTGGGCGATATTGTGCTGATCGGACGTGAAGTTAGGGGTAGGGTGGTGAAGACCCTGCGAGAAGCGCTAACCGTTATGATCATAGATGCCGGTCTGGTAGCTTCCTACGACTTTATAGAGCTTCCTAGACAGTGCCACGCTCTGGATCCGGAGCTATATCCCGATCTGTACATGAAGGATCTTGAGTTGGCTGCGTCTATGAATGCCAACTATGTGGTTCTGCCCAAGATACGATGCAAGAGCTTCCTTCGTGCCGTGCGGCAGACCATAAACTCTGATTTCAACCTAAAGTTGATCGGAATGATAGATTTTGAGTATGTGCGGAGCAACATGCTGGATCTCCTAGGCATCATAAAGCTGGTGGACTACATTTGGATACCGGACATGTTCAACGTAAACTGTTGCGTCTATAACTACATTATGGAGGACGTGCTTCTCATTTCACAGTGCCAGAAGAAGCCAGTAATTGGCACGGTTCCGCTGGAGCGTTGTAGCGATTTTAAGCGATTTGAGTTGCATGATTTCCTGTGGAAGGTCGACGCTATTCACATCCAAAAAAGTCCGTGGTGCAACAAATATCCGCTGATAGTCAAAAAGCTGATGCCCATCAAAGATTATCGAGTTGGCGCGGTCCAGAATAAGATGGTACTAAAGAGCATCTTAACCTCGTACCAGACTATAGTGAATTTTATCATCCGCACAATAAGCTCGATTGAGTGCCAGGCCATCTTTTTGTTCACCACTTGCGAGACCGCCAGTGTGGCCCTTTCGCGCATTGAGATTTACTGCCCAGTGTATGTTATGATGCCGCTGGAGGAGACAGATGATGCGGAAACCATTACGTGCAAGGTGGAAATGGCTCGTGCGCTTCATTTACGCCGTAACATGCACCCTGTTCTGTACACCAAGGATCTCAACGAGTGCAACTACACTCCTATTGAGTTTGGAGTGGACTTTATGCGGAAGAAGGGCTGCTTGGAGGTTGGCGACTTTGTAGTTACTCTGGAGGTGGGCAAGGAGGATTCGGATAACGTGGTTATCGGCGTAGGAGAGGATGTCTGTATCCTGCGGGCATTCTATGTGTCGCCACTCTTTGCCTGCGAGAAGTTCAAGTACGGTGGCTAACTTTACGGCGTGCAGTTGTGCAGATTACACAGATAAAACCTCTAAATTAAATGTATCATATGCCACCAACTCACTTTTTCGCGATTCTTGACCTCCAATGTCGCTGTCGGACGAAATCTCCTCTAGCGAGATGTGTTCTGAAATGATAGCAATATAATGAAAAAGCTTATAAGGTACAAGGTGCTTGAACATACCCTCTTTGTGCTCTACATCGGAATCCTCGGAGCTCTCCGTGTCTGTGGGACATTTCGTGTTTTCTATTATGGATTTTAGGCGCTTCGTAGACAAACAGAGTAGCTCCTCCAGGCAAAGTTCTTCGATTTCGTCCAGGGGCGTTTTCTGTGTAAAGGTGCAACTTAATAACTCTTAATATGAAGAACTATAACAAACCTTTAGGAACTCTGGAGCCAAGTTCATAATAGTTTTCGGTTTTAAGGTCCCAAAAATCTGTTTCACCAGTTCCAGTCGGTCGTCTATGTAGTGGGAAATCGGTTGCAGCTTCCGGTCATCTTCGATCTTCTCCTTCTTAATGCTAATGGGCTTTGGGATTTGGTCGCCCTTGCTGGACTTTTTCGCTTTTGAGCTACTCATTTTATCCAATTTGTTGTCAAAATAAAAACCAAACAATTTCGGTCTTCCGGGCAGCGTTGCCACTACTATTTATATGCCTTGCACAGTGGAACGAAGCAAACTTTTATTTGACTTAATGTAAAAAAAAAAGTTTGCCTATGGCCTTACTTTAAAATCAAGAACGAAAATAAAAAACTGCGTTATTTTAAAAAATAAACTTAAATTCATATATTTGGAAACGGCGCAAAGAATTAATAATTCAAAGTGTTAAAGCTCTGTACATTTTGTTATGTTATGGAGTATATTGCCACTGTACGCTGTTGGTAACAGTGTTATTGTTATTCGTACAAAACAGCTGATTAGCAAGCGGTGTAGGTTAAAAGAATTTGTGCAGAATTATTTGGCTTAAAATTTCTGAGGTAAGTTTGTTTATTTATTGGATTTGCAATCCATCGGTGTAAAGTGTTTGCGGGCATCGGTTAAAGCAATTTTATATGAGCGAACAGTTTCTTGTCGTAGAGATCTTGTGAAATCAGTTAATGAGCTGTTACGTGAGAAATAGTGCTTATGGTTTAATTTTAGTGTTTGATTCTTATTAATAGGGAAATGTGACTCGTAAAGGATACTGTTGCAATATATAGTTAGCATATTCTATATTTTTTCTATTGACATGCCGCTAGCAATACAACAGGAACTGTTAAGTCACAGTGGTGGCATATTTAGGGTATTTCAATTGTGGAGCATGTTTTGACATTTTTGGCACGGTCACACTGAACATATGTTCCGGGAAGAATGGCTGCGATTTCGCGTCGGTAAAAATAGCAAATACTCGTTAATGTGCTGTGGGAACGCTTCCTCCCCGGCCCCAAAGTGGCCCCAAAAAAGTGAGCAAATGTGCGCGCCGCAAGATAGTCTCCGCCGAACGAACGATAGTGACGAAAGTGATTTAATTCAAATACCAGCCCCCCCGCAAATACGATGAGTGTCTCGCGCGGCGGCAACACAACGCTGGACCTGCAGCCGCTCCTGGAGAGCGATGACGGAAGCAGGGAGCAGGAGGAGAAGATGGGCGGATCGGGTGGGGCATCGCTGCTGAATGGATCCGGTTCGAAGGAGTTGAGCCACCGGGAACGCGAGGACTCGGCGTTGTTTGTCAAGAAGATCGGAAGCGCTTTATTCTACGGCATGTCCTCCTTCATGATCACGGTGGTAAACAAGACGGTGCTGACCTCCTACCACTTTCCCTCGTTCCTGTTCCTCAGCCTCGGCCAGCTAACTGCTAGCATTGTGGTCCTGGGCGTCGGCAAGCGCCTGAAACTGGTGAACTTTCCACCTCTTCAGAGAAATACATTCTCGAAGATATTTCCACTGCCACTGATATTTCTGGGAAACATGATGTTCGGACTGGGCGGAACAAAGACCCTAAGTCTGCCCATGTTCGCGGCCCTACGACGCTTCTCCATCCTGATGACCATGCTGCTGGAGCTCAAGATCCTGGGCCTGCGACCATCTAATGCGGTTCAGGTCAGCGTGTACGCCATGATTGGTGGAGCCCTGCTGGCGGCCTCTGATGATTTGTCGTTCAACATGAGAGGATACATCTATGTGATGATCACCAACGCCTTGACCGCCTCAAATGGCGTGTATGTGAAAAAGAAACTCGACACCTCGGAGATCGGAAAGTACGGCCTGATGTACTACAACTCGCTGTTTATGTTTCTGCCTGCGCTGGCCCTCAACTATGTTACAGGGGATCTGGATCAGGCGCTGAACTTCGGACAATGGAATGACTCAGTGTTTGTGCTGCAGTTCCTGCTCAGTTGCGTTATGGGTTTCATCCTGTCGTACAGCACTATCCTGTGCACGCAGTTCAACTCCGCGCTGACCACCACCATTGTGGGCTGCCTGAAAAACATATGCGTAACCTATCTGGGCATGTTCATTGGCGGCGACTATGTCTTCTCGTGGCTCAACTGTATCGGGATCAACATTAGCGTGCTGGCTAGTCTGCTGTACACGTACGTCACTTTTCGGCGGAAGCGAGCGCCCGATAAGCAAGACCACTTGCCCAGCACCCGCGGCGAGAATGTCTAGCTTCGTCTTAGCTCAAACTCAAGCCAAAGCCATACGATATGTTTAGTGTATTACGTACTACGTACTCCATTGCGATCTGCGATTTGCGATTTGCGACTTCGTATTCGATTTTCCTACAACCACACAGCGCATCGTCTCTGTACATATATATCTAGCAATGTTTCTAAAAGAGTGTAATTTAGCAATTATGTAATTTTAATCACTTTGTACATTTGTCTGCATGCAACTGTTTCCTGCATCGAAAGTGTCATAAGAAATAGAAATACACCGACTACCGCTCCTCCTTCGACATGGGTGGGCCAGATAACCAATTGTGTTCTTTCTTGGGGTCATTATTGATAAGATTGCCTCCTCCGATAAGGCCCACAACTCGGACCTTTCTAATTAAGCAGAAAAATTGCACTCACATGTGCTTTTCTAATTACTTTTTTGTGTTAAATAGGTAAAGTACGAAACTACGTTGTGTTCAATCGGTTGTTTATCTATTCTGGGCAAACGCGTTGCTGCCTTGAGATTGCTGCAAAACAAAGTACTGCAGTGCCGGAGTATCCAGCAGCGTCATCGCTCATCGTGACTACTTAAATAGCGACCGGGAAACTTGGGATGGGTAGCCCGATTACTGGTTACCCTTATCAAAGTCTTGGGTTTTTTTTTGTCTGAATAAAAAGCAACAATACTATTAGACAAGAGTGAGATTGCGCGTGGTAATAGTATTTTTTAGATTGCACGCCTTTAGTTTTTTCGGCTGTTATTTTCCGTTTCTTTTGTTAATTGCCTCAATAGACTTTTGTTTAGACTCGGACTGCTGAAGAGTCTTTTCCTTTGTTTTAAAGGTAAATATATTTGCGCAGCTGAAACTGTTCACTTCAAACGAAATATGTATGCTTAAGGACGGGTATCTAGAATTAGATTTTAGTTGGTAACTAGCGTGTTAACAGCTTTTATTTCCCAGTTACTTATCATAAGATAGGGCGTAAATAACAGATCGCTTTGTTGTATAGTTGTTTAACTATTATTAACTTATCTTATAAACAGGGACTACCCATTTATCCAAAGAAACAACTATGACGACATTGATTTCGGGCATAAAGCCGCAGAATGTGGTGCCAGTGCCCCGGCAGCACTTCGTTTGGTTTATTTTGGGACCCCGCAATATTGATAGGCGGTGGTGAAGTGAGGGATTCGGAGTGGGGACAGGTAATGAGGAAGCCGAAACAGGTTTGCACAGACTTAACCGTGCGGTGAGGTAAATTGTTAGTCAGCATCAGCGCCGTCCGCGTACCCACATTATGGACAAATTGTTTGCTCATATTCGCTGCTATTGAAAGTGGGCACGTACATACGTACGGCTCGAAAGACAAGCTTTAACCGAAGACAGGTAGTCAGGGTTATGTTTGTGAGCAATGATGATGATAATAATGATGATGATGCCGACGATCTTGCTGATAAGGTCACCGGGTGCACCTCCCCATATCTCCTCTATGAATCCACAGATCATCATGATGCAACGCTGTTTGCGTCTACCAAAGCCGCTGGCCCTGCGTCGAGGCCTTCACATGGCCCAACTTAATGGCCAAGCGGTGGCCACAGAAGCACCCGAGGCAGAGCCTCAGGATGCCTTCGAGCGTCAGTACCTCAAGGAGCGTATCGAGATATCGCCTTTCCAGCGGGTTTTCCTAGGAGCAGGTTCTTCTATTGCTGCTCTTCTTGATCCAAGACGGTAGGGCATCTTTATAGATTCAAAAGTCTCTTTAAACTCGGTAATTGTTATAATTGATACTCTTTAAGCCATGACATGATCGCCTGTTTGGGTGAGACGACTGGAGAGGATGCTCTGTGGACTATTTTGGACACCATGCAGGCCAGCGAGGAGGGTCAGCGCATCATGGCCGATAAGCCCCGCATCCACACCAGCACCATTGACTTCAAGTACCTAGAAACCTTGCCACCGGATACCTTTGGAGCCGCTTACGTGAAGTTTCTGAAAGATAATGTAAGTAGTGCGGTAGGAAGAATCGTTAGTACATTCTTTTTTTTTTTATTCATTTAGAAAAAAAACGTACTAAAAAATCTTCAAAATTATTAGCTTATATACTTGTTCTGGCATAATTGTTCACCCTAATGTCCGCTGTGTGTTTGTCCATCGATTCGACAATAATTTTGGTAACCCACTTTTAGCAAGTCACGCCGGACAGTCGCATGGCCGTGAGGTTTCTGGAGGACCCGAAGTTGGCCTACTTGATGACGCGGTATCGCGAATGCCACGACCTGATCCACACGGTGCTGGACATGCCCACCAATATGCTCGGCGAGGTGGCTGTCAAGTGGGTGGAGGCTCTGAACACCGGACTGCCCATGTGCTATGGTGGCGCGGTGTTCGGAGCAGTTCGCCTACGTCCCAAGTGAGTTCAGTGAACTGGGATCTCTAATTATACCTCCATTCACACGTTTGTTTATTTTTTCGTGTGCTTAGGCAGCGGCGTGCGTACTTGAAGCATTACTTGCCGTGGGCCCTGGAGAACGGAAAGCGGACCAAGCCCTTGATGCCTGTCTACTGGGAGAAGCGCTGGGAGCAGAACATCCACGAGCTGCGATCCGAATTGGGAATTACTGTGTTGAATAAAGCCTGATAGGGCGTTTTTTTCAAAGCTTGTTTTTGAATTTATAAGTTTTCGATTAATGCTATCGATTACTATTATCGCGATCGTGGGAAAGTGGTCTGGCAACGGCTGCTGTAAGGCCGAAAAGTTTTTAAATGTTTCCGTTTTTAAAAAAATATTATTTAATTAATAAGAAAGAAAACGAATGCAGTTTGTCGACTTAAATTAATTATTTAACCGAAATCAACTTGTACGCTATTTAAAAGTGAGTTCAAGCACAGTGAGAACAGCCTATATCCGCGAATGATCGCATCGGTACCTAATCCGATGTGGCAACTCCACTCGTTCTGTTTGCATTTGCTGATGTGTTGTTTTGTTTTTCGGTCCATTGTCTTAATGGCTAATTATCCCTAAGTTAAACACCATGACTGAGAAATTCAATGGCTTTAGCCACGACGAGATCCTCAAGATCACGGGCGTAAAGGAGGGCGGTGTGGGCAAAAGGCCTGCGAGTCTGGAAGCAGGTTAGATCACTATGCATGAACCACAAAGCGTGTAAACAATTAGCTGTTTATAATAAAAACCTTTGCCTATGTGTGCGTGAGCAGCAAAGCAGGCGTTCCGGAATCAACCCGGCATTCGGCGTATGCCCGATAGGATCTTCCGGCAAGCGGATCAGTTGCGGAAGCAGCAGCAGCAACCACAGCAACCCATACAAAAACCGGATGTGGCGAAAAAGGCCAAATCGGGAACTGCGACTCCCACGGAAAAGCCACCAACTCCCACTCCCGCAGCGGAAGATGACGTAGCGAACGGATCGCTGAATTTGGAGCGCCCACTTTCCGATTCATTAATCGAGGCACTCTACCATGGACATGCTACAGCTAGAGATAAGAAATCCCCCGCCACGTATGCGGATGCTGAGGGAACGTCCACCGACGACAGTTCGATTCTGAAGATAAGTGGCGGTGACAGCCAGACCACTAGCTCCACGGATGATGGCAGCATCCTGCCGAGTACCCAGGACTCGTCCTCCCGGAAGCGCCTTAACACAGACTCACCTTTCAAGGGCATCTCCCTGAAGGACTTCGAACAACATCGCCGCATGATCGAGGAGCAAAATAAGCAGAAGAAGCAAATGCTCTACCAGGCCATCGAGCAGCACACCCAGAAGACGGCGGCGGAGTCACGAAAAATCGAGGAGATCCGTCACGAGTTGTCTAAGCTGGAAAGTGATCTGGCTGTGGACGTAGCCCTGCTGAGGAAGCAGATCGACAACGCCTGCATACATTTTTCCAATGTAGAGTGAGTAAGCGTAGCTAAATACTTGTGCTCCCAATACTAATATTTTTGTTGCACAGAAAACAATACGTCAAGATCGAGGCTCAGTTCTTGCGGGCCAAGATAGAGCTGCACAATGCATCCGAAAAGAAGGAGCTGCTCACCGAGCATCTTTGCACAGTAATTGCCCACAACGAGGACCGCAAAGCACAGAAGCTCACTGAGTTGATGCAGAAAGTGGGTCTGTCGCCAGCCGATGATTGCCAACCAATTGATATAACCCCAGAAAGCCCCCAAACCCAAATGTAAACTCAGCTTAAAGGTTCGAATTCGAATTATCAGCGCTGCCTTGCTTAAACTGACCGATTGTTTCAATTCGTTGCTCCCTTAAATATTATATTTTTAATTGGAAAATTACTTACTAATTTTCCATTGGCTATTTGTAATGGAATCGTAAATGTAAAACACGCCTACAATATGAGGAATGCGCTCTAATATTAGTATGTAATTAATGTTCATAGCATAAGTGATGAAGTGCAAATTGCAAATAAATATGTATGTATATGTTATGTGTAAAATTCAAGTGTAATTTTATGTTGGTGAAAATTGGTATTTGAGGTATTGAGATTTTAATAAAAGAAGGGTATTAAAAACCGACTATTAGGCGCGTTACTTGTGTTATTGTTTGGGTTTGACTAGGTGGCAACACCTCCAGTTGCGTCAACAGCTGATCGTTTTTAGAGTGAAATAAACGTGCAAGCTAAATAATACAATCAGAAATAAGTGCTTCTAAACAAATTAAATAACTAAAACTAGCATAATGGCAGGCCGCGGAAGGGGTGGCAAGACAGGCACCCTCACGGCGGAGCAAATGGCCATGCTAGGATGCACAAAGGATATGCCGGTGCAGACGGCGCCGCCACCTACATTTCCGCCTGTATTGAACAGACCGACTGCCCTAGAGGTTTGTATAAATCCATTTACTTTAGTCCCCAAGAAGTGATCAACATTTTGCTTATTTTACTTATTATTTGCAGACAACCGCCACACAAAACTATCAGCTCCTGTGGAAGGAGGATTTCCTGAACCGAATGCGAGATTCCCCCTATTACATAGTCTCCGCAAGTCAGGACACAAAAAATCTTGTGCACAAGGATTGGCGAGAAGTAATATTCCTAGCTATTTAACATTGACTGCTTATAATCCTGTTTTAACACCCCCAGAAAGCCATGGAGCGCATGAAACTCAAAGCTCATCCTGATTTTAACTATAAAGCCATGCCCCAGGAGCTAAACATCTCCAGTCGAAAACGTCGTGGAGCAGATGCGAAGCCGAAGCTGCTGGCCAAGAAGACAAACATCGAGGACAGGCTGAAGGTTCTGGAGCAGAAGGAACTGAAGTCAGGTGGCGGTGAGCAGGACGATGCCAAGCAGGAATCGGATTCCGAGCAGGAGGAGGAAGATCCGGAGGCGGCGTTGGATGATGAGATGGACGAGGACAACGACTACGGTGCAACGTACTTCGATAACGGAGAAGCTTTCAATGATGAGGACGACAACTTGGACGATGGTCCCGTATACTGAGACAAATAAAACCATCGAACTGAATACTTTCGGATCTGTGATTTACTACGTCGCCACTTTAAGCTTATTTAACACAAATGTTGGATTAGTTTACACGTAAGGGATGACTGGCTTAGTCCAGGCTCTTGGGCACGTAGTAGTTGAAGTGGATGATACCAGAAGACTTCACCTGCAATGCGTATCGCAATTAGACCAGTATAGGATTACGAGATTATGGCAGCAACTTACGAATCCAATGGTGCCAGCCAGGACCAGAATGCCAGTGATGAGGGCGGCGTTGTACTTGGCGTTCTTCTGGCTGTGCTGCTCCTTCCAGTCTCCAGCGGGCACGGGCAGATCGTTCATGGTGGAGTGGGGACCATGTCCACCGTGGTAAGCGGCACGCGACAAGGCGCCAGCTGAAATGAAAGGTACAAGAATATTACCGTGAATGGTGCGTATGAAACTTCTTAAAAAGGGAAATCCCATCGGAAAGTAAGTTGGATAATGATCTCATCGAAGATACTCCCGATATTTATTTGGCTAATACTGAAATTATCAATAGCTATTCTCAAGATTGGAGGAGGAACCATTCCTCCGCAGTTCCTTGAAGTTCCTCTCTTAGCTTTTCCACATTATGTAATTTTTAAGGTTAGCAGTTTTGATAAAAAAGGCTGTTGGGCCACTCAAACTCACCATTCTTGAGCAGAAGACCCTGCTTGACAATGTGCTTAACCAACATGATTGCTCGGAAGTTGCTGGAAATGGGTAAATATGGGTTTATTTTCGCAGCAAAATTTTTTTCGCATAAAAACTCACCCGTAGATTACCTTGTGTTGAACAGTGTGACCGTTTTGGGCTTATAGATTAATATCTACCCTACAGTTGGTGATGAGATCACGAGCGTTTATCCTGATATTACAATACAATTAAAAACATACAATGTATATTGTACACACAATTCGTTCAAAACTATTTTTATTTAATACACTTTATTTGGTATCTGTAGTCTTAACAAACAAATGGTATTATTTTAAAATTATGATCTTTAACTGCGTGAGTGTGATACGCCTCTCGCTCATTCCTAACCGATAGTCTGCAAACGCCTCTGCATAAGCTCTGTTAAATCAGCTGTTGGTGCGGAGGCGTTCTCCAATTGCTAATTGCAAGTGCAAACAATTGGCAAGTTGTTGATTCTTGAAAGGACTTTTTTTGAGATCAGTGCCTTGCGAAGACATTCCCAGCCATGCTGTCCATTGGCGCCATGGCCAACATCAAGCACACGCTGCAGAAGGAGCTCTTCCTGGCCTCCGGAGAACGCCTCCTTTCTGTGGTGACGGTGATCAAGAAGAAAGACAAGAAGCCCTGCTACCTTTGCGTGGTTACCACGGCGCCACCGGTGCCTGTGGTCACTTTGTGTCTCGTCAAGCAGTCGGAGCAGCGCGAGGGCGAGTACAAGCGCAAGCGAAGTTGGCAGCTGGACGAGATTAAGTGGGTTGACGGCCGGAACGAACAGTTTGAGACGCACGAGTTCGATTTCCAGTTGGAGAAGCTGTATAAATGGTACGCCCTAAGCCCTCACGAGCGCCAAAACTTTCTGGCCGTGCTCAACCGCCAAATCCAAAAGAGCGTGCGTGGCCAGCGTGCGGAGTTCCGGAATGTGCCCGCAGCCTGGCTGTCGGAGAAGTCGCCGGAAAAAGTTGCATTAGGCAGAGCGGCCCAGAAGACGCAACACACGGATGACGAGGAGGACGAGGAAGAGGAGGCCCAGGAGTTTACCGCTTTGACAGACAAGGAGGCCAATGAGCTGGGCAAACTTTTCTCCGAGTGCGACTTTGCCATCAAGGATGCTGAGCAGTTCATAGACCAGCTGTCCCGGGAGCTTCATGATTTAGATGGGGTGACTCATTGCACTTGTTCAACGTGAATCCATTACTCATAACTTCTTATCTCGCAGGCCAATATGCAAAGTGTTCTTGCTTCGGAGCAGAAGGTACTGAAAATGATGGAACACATCGACAACGCTATCTCCGAGGCAGACAAGTTTGAGAACCGTCTTGACAGCTACGAGGATATTCTGGGCCATGTCAAGGAAACCATGGAGAAAATTGGTGGGAAAAATGCCATGATCGAGATTGCCAACAATAACAATATCAAGCTAATGAAGGAGCTCAACAAAGTTATAGTGCGTATTATTAGAATACCCAATTATTTTATTGTGCTTAACACTTCTGTTACT
This sequence comes from Drosophila santomea, assembly GCF_016746245.2. Classification (NCBI taxonomy): domain Eukaryota; kingdom Metazoa; phylum Arthropoda; class Insecta; order Diptera; family Drosophilidae; genus Drosophila; species Drosophila santomea. The sequence goes on from NC_053018.2 coordinate 16,812,385, forward strand.
TCTATAGAGTCAACTGGACTTGCCGCACAGCCAGCAGCAGGCTCTGGATGAACCCGATTTAAAGACGGCTAATGGACGCAAGGCAGCCATTGCAGCTGCTCAGTGCCTGCAACAGGCCATGAACAGTGATATAGATCCCGCTCTGCTTCGTTTGGAGGCGGTCCAGGACCAACGCAAGCGCTTTGAAAAGTGGAAACAAAAGTTCTCGGCCACCGTCAGTCGCTTTATGAACAACCTTTTCATCCACTTGGGCAACGAAATAGGGGACATGCAGGTGACCAGCACCGAACTTACGCTGCCTAACCATTCCAACGTCCATCGGGAACTGACGCCTTATACGGAGCTTATGCACTGGGCAAAAGCAATGGATCGGAAGACTTACGATGGCCTAATGCGTGTGTACACAGCATCGCTAAGCAAGATTTATGACAGAGATGTGAGAAACTTCTTCAATTTGGTAAGACATCAACAACGAAATGTGAAAAATTGTAGTCTCAACTGCTCTCGGCCAATGTATAGGCTAAAATTCAGGTGACGGAGAAGCTTCGAAACTCTCGGGAGGATCTGGATATGTCTACGTCTTCTAGAAAGTCCGCAGTTTCCACAATACCTTATGGCACACTCGGAATCAACAGGGATCAGTGGGGTCCTGGCGTGGAGACAGCGGATCGAATTCGTTTCGATGCACTGTTGGAAAAGGTTCTAGCTGAGCTGGAACCAATTGCCCTGCAGGAACAGCTTTTCTGCATAAACTTTTTTCAAATGGACGTTATCAGTCCGACGACGAAGAACACCCAACCACATTGGAGATGGAGAAGGCGGTGGACATGTCGCAGTCAATCATATCAGCAGCGGTGTCGCCATCAGCTGATGGTGTTCCACAGAAGCGGATTGACCGCCAGATTAACGAGGATGTGCGTAAACTAATGATGGGTCTTTTCGGTTGCCTAGAACCTGAGTTGGTTAGCTTCATCCAGAGCTTTGAGCGTGTAGACAGTTTGTGAGTAATCCATATAATTATGGGATATAGGCATGTATAGTTAAACTACTTCTTTTTCATAGCTATTCTCTGTACGTTTTTGTGCGACTTACGCAGCACGTCATGTCCGCCCAGGACACACATTCCTTTCTCAGCATGACCTTCGCGTCTGCCTTGGTACAGGTGAAGCGGAGCTTCGACCGCTTTATGCAAAACCAGTTGCTGTCTATCCGGGAGGCTAAGCTGCACAAACGATCGAAGGCCATCCTGCCCTATGTGGAAAACTTCGAAAACTTTGCCCAAACTGCGGAGGGCATATTTCGGAAATCGGATCGCCGCACGGACATGGAGAAGTGGTACTTGCAGCTGGTGAATGCCATATTTGAAGGCATCCAACTGCATTCGCAGGAGCACCCCAAGACACCAGTTCAGGTAGTGCGCATGGAGAACTACCACCACATGTACGCTTTGCTAGCCCAGCTTAAGGTTCCTGGTCTGGATGCCCTGAAAAAGGAGGCCAAAAAGTGTTACAACGATGCGCTTAAAGCGTATGTGACTCAGTACTTCGGCCGGCCGTTGGAGAAACTGAATGTAAGCCAAAGTCAATGACCTCCCCGATAAACATATAAGTGGATCTCCATCTCATAAATTTCCCTTCTGCTTTTGCAGCAATTCTTTGAAGGCGTGCAACTTAAGGTGGCCCAGGGAGTCAAGGAAACGGAGATCAGCTACCAGATGGCCTTCTCCAAGCAGGAGCTCCGCAAGGTAATCGCTCAATATCCTGCGCGAGAGGTGAAGAAAGGGCTGGAGAACCTCTACAAAAAGGTGGAAAAGCACCTGAGCGAGGAGGAGAATCTACTGCAGGTGGTCTGGCACGCCATGCAGGAGGAGTTCATTGCCCAGTATAACTACCTGGAGGAGCGCATCCAAAAGTGCTACGCCGGCGCCATGATCAACCTGGAGTTCAACATTCAGGACATACTCGCCTTCTTCTCGGACATAGCGCGCTCCCACTGATCTAGGGATTGGCATCTGAAAGTCAGGGAGCGTTTAAACCGGGTTTTATTTTTAAGTGCAATAGTATTTAAAGCGCTGTTTCTGCTGATTGCAAAATATATGGCGCGTATATTTAAACAGATGTGGATCTGCGAAAGTTCAAAACGTTGAAAGAGAGGGATCACGTAGACAAAAATCAACGAAACTAAGTAAAGACTCGCAGAAAAAGCCTTAAAGGGAACTTTCAACAGCTAGCAATTGATGATGATTATTGTATAAGTTCTAAGGTAAAATTAAATAGCCAATACTCAGTTTTTGTCGAAGAATGCGAGTAAACTAAATTATATACATGTGTATGTAGAATTGTAGAGATCGTACTGGTAAAGAACTTGATCTTTTATACGTTAGCCTCTAATAATCAGCGATAGAAGTTTGGCTTTTTGTTTAAAAGGTTCCGTCTTTCCTCTTGTATTTACATACATAAATAAGAATACTCCAAGTATTTTTAGCTGATCGTAAAATATACATGTTCAAACAGACTCCTAAGGTCAAAGAGAGCTCTTCAAGATCAAAAGAGATAGCTGAGACCCAAAGAGATGTGCAGAGAGCTCTGCAGCTCGAAAAGCGAGCTTTCCGGGGTGGCTTTTCGGTCGCCAGCAGTTGGAGTTCGGGCTGGAGCTCCCAGTCAAGTTGCGCGCCTCTTTCGCATCGGTGGTGGCCCGTCCGCGTCGTTTCCTCAACTGCATTATAAGCATTTTATTTCGTGTATTTTAAATTGTTCTAGCCGTACGTGTTTCCGTGTGTGCTCATGTGCCGTGTTGATAACTCCGTGAAATGCAAATGGTAATTGCAAATGGCAAACGGATAATGGAAAATGGAAAATGGAAGAAGCCGCAACGCATGCGACTGAATGTGATGCATATTTTATGAAGCTCCGTCAGGGAGAACAAAAAGTTAGACTACCGCCGTTCCGTTCCGATCCGATCCAAACTGATCCTCCCTCCTGTCTGGGCTGTCCCATAAACATGGCCACCATGGCGACCCGTCCGACCAGTTTCGTGCTGCGGTTGTCGCTCCTGACTCGGTTCTCCCTACCTTCCCTTGACCCCCATCCCCCATCCCCCACACCATCCACCATCCATCTCCTCCAGCCGTTCCATTCCTTACCTTAGCCTGTCTTGCCCTCCGCCTTGCATTTCTCATGCACACACGTTCGCCGCTTTTTGTGCTTTTCGTGCGCTCCCGTGCTCATGTTCTTCCACTTTTTCGGCAGCGTGTAGTACAGTGGATACCGGTTAACAGAAGACATTTACATTTTTATGGGTGTTCGTCATGGAAAACCCATCGGATGCGAAACGCATAAAACAAGACAATCCTTTTTAGCGCCTAATGAGGTGTTGAAATACTGACTCTTCTTAACGCCTTCGGAAAAAGCTTAGGATTAATAATGGATTCTAGGATAATAATTTTAGTTTTCAAACTTAATACCTTTACTTAGTCTTAGATTCTGCCAAAACAAGCTTATTTATACCACTACTCGTTCGGGATCACTTCGCTTTTCCACGGTTTTTCCTTGCTCACCATTCCTCTTCACCAACTGGCTTTTGTTTTAGACTTAACTGGCGGTCGTCGCAGTTGCTCTTGCCGTATATTTTAACGAAGCTTCGCCGAAACCTGGCCCACCTTGATAAGCCCCTGGAAAGTCAGTCGGTCGCGATCGCTCGACGATCGTCTGGCAAGTTCAATGCTATTATGCCAATGATATTGGCGGTGCATTTTCGACTTCCGCTATAATTAGCTAGTTCAGTCCGCACTCAACTCTTTGGCCCTTCGATACGGATTTCGAAACGCACTGTAATTGCTGTGGAAGAAACGGATAAAGTGCGATAAGGCTGCGACTGACTATGTGGTGTGATTAAGTGGCAGAGTTATCTTTGTCATCAGTAAATATTGTAATCACCGAGGTGATCTTGAGTCATGAAGACATCAGGGATGAGTGGCAGCATGAACTTGTTAATGTGATAAATACCTTCTTGAATGTGTTGGTTAGAAAATTAATTTTTTAGTTTTGGAAAGCCCCGTATCTGGTTACTTCAATGCCAACTTTGAAATATAATTTTGCAAATATGCATATTACCAGTGACAGTGAGTGCCAGCTGAATTCACTCAATGTTTGCGTATGAATGAATTCGAGTATAGTGTCAGATGGCATCACTGTACCCCTCTTCCATTGCGGCGATATCAAAGTTTTCATTTGATATAGTACATATACAAACCTTATTTAATTTCACTGATTGCCCCCATTGAAATTTTATTTGCTTATTTTAATTGTCGTTCCACTTTATTGTTTGCATGCTGAGTAAATATTTTTCGCACTTGATAACCGTAGAGAACCAATGTTCCACAACTCACTTAGTCGTTTTACACAATAATATTATATAAGAACGTAATGTAAGTGTTTACGAGATGAAAGATTTAACAAACAGTATTTAGAAGCAACTGTTGTAGGAGGATGACGGGTTTGGAAATAGCAGTTGGAGCTGCCTAACAACTAACTATATTCCAGAGCAGTTAGAACCATAAACGCGTTTATTTGCGCTCATTTATTTGCGTACATTTTAGCACTTGATAACTGCGACGAAGGTGCCTCAAAGTCACTCTTGTTTTCGTTCTAAATAGAGTGTTACCTGTTTGCGTGGCACACTGAGCATTTCTACAGGGGAAATGGCTTATGGCCGTGCAATATCCGGCGCAGAATGCATCGCTCGCTGAATATTTGCACTTGCCCATTATCGTTTGCTTCAATATTTTACTCAGCTGCAGTAATACGGCAATAGAGGAAGGTGCCCCCATCCACAGCTCGCCCACTCCCGCTATACGGACTTTCCGCCAGTTTCCCGAGGGGGAAGCCATCAACATTGTGCTTCGTGACTGAGTCATCAGGTTTTTTTCACCATCTCCCTCCGGTTTTGGCCTGAACCAGAACCCAAGTTTACTTGAGGTTAGCTGCCAGAGGCAGTTTTTCTTACCTTTCGTTCTTTCTTTCTTTATTTTCCTCTTCGCTTCTTGTTTTTTTTTTCTCTGGCAACTGCAATATGGGCAATATGGCTCGCTGTGGGCCGCACATTTTCATTTTAGCCCGCCCAACTGACCGTTATTTCGCGATCGGAGTGGGGTCTAGACTCTAGACTCTAGATTCTATACCCTAGACCTAGACTAATTAATGTCACATTTTCCAGCGCTGCTGTCATCAGCAGAACTGACCGCCGGTGTACTTGGCACCTAATCTGCGGCATACGTGCTCAAGTATTTTCTTAATATTTTCGGGGTGTTTGGCAATCGGAAAAGCTCAAACAATAAGCGCCGTAAGTGTGCTATGTGCATATGAAACACCTACATATAAAATATACAGGTGCTAGCTAGTATAGTTATGTGCCTGTTTTATAATGCATGTGGAAAAAAGAGTGTGCGGCGCACATTGTTCCAAACAATGGAGCGTTATACGATAAAAAAAAGTGTATAAAAAGGCCGAAACGGGGGTTGCATGTCACCGGCTCAGGCTCAGACTCAGATAACTCGGCTCAGGCCTGAGAAAATGAAGTCACTCTGAAATAAATGAAAATAAAGGCGAGAAGAGTTACGGCAAGTGCTAACTGAATCTGAATATAGCCAGCCACATAATACCTGCATCTCACCCCGGTGGGTGAATCTTTATTTATGGCTGTCGTGTTCTCGAATCCATGAGCCATGTGAACTGTGTGAACCCATCACAGTCGTTGTAACCGAATTAAAAGGGGCATAATGCCCTTCCCGAACTCAAGAAGAAGTTAAAAAGTAAATTTCTATTGTTTATAAGCTGATTAACAAGTAAATGCCTTGTCTTGCTGATGACACTGGTCTTCGTATGAACAGAAGAAAATTAGGGAGAGTTAAAATGAAGATTAATTCCTTTTAACTTTTAAGCTACAAAATTGCAAAAAGTTAACTTCCAGCTTGAACGTATGAATGTACAATATGTACATATGGGATGCAAGAGACTTTCTTAAGCATCTTAAGTGAAATTAGGAAGTACCTACGATCTGTCTATTACAACTGATTGAACCTCGTTAGCTAATGTCTTCATTTTAAGAACAACAATCTAATGTTCTTTTCTCCGTCCAGCTTACCTCTAAGAAAAGCCAAGAGACAACTGCGATATCGCGCCGACTTGGCTCTTAGAAACGATGAAAGAATAGACGCCCGAGCACGTCATATTCGATTGGGAGTAGAGTTGCAGATTTCGCAGCTCGATTGCCGCCACGCAACACAGGTGGAAAGTAACTCCAGAGACTCACATTCGCGGAAAGGCCCTCTTTGGACCTAGAGCACATAACTACGTAGCTGGGGACTGGCACTGGTGGACCATTTATGGTGTCAGTAAGGTACACTGCAGCCGGTAATGGCCATGGTAACGATGCCCCTGGGCCGACTCGCCACCAGAACGCCGCAAAGTGGTGCAATTTGCTCTGCTGTTTGGTTCTTAGAGTCTTACAGTCTGCTGCTAGAAAGTGGCCAAAAGGCGGCTGGGAAATAGCAAAACAAAAAGCGTAATGTGGGGCTTAGTAAAGCATGCTGCGGAAAATGGCTCTGCACTCATTTTGGTAACTGACAGGTTACTTGGCAAGCCAACTTGGCTATCGTCCCCTTTTTTTCGAGTGTCTGCTCGTCTGGTTTGGTTTGTTTTCACCATGCAAACGTGATCGTGGCAGTGGACGAACTCGTGTCTTACATTACACATAGACCAGTTTCCTCGTTTTGATGTGCCTGGTTCTAATGTGGCTCCAAAGATTATTCCATTCTCTCCCCTCCTCCTAGCCCCAAAAAAATGAATCTCAACTGCCTTGAGGTCTTTAAAAAAAGAGTTTTTACCTGGGAAGCTCAGCTGTGACGAAAGTGTCTGCATAAATCAGCAATGCACAGGAAGACCAAATTATCAAATTAGGGAATTATCTAAGGCAAATAGTGTGTTGACTTCTGTTTTAAAAATTATTTACATTATTTATGAAGTACTTTTATAAGATTTGATGTGGTATTCCGCATTTCTGAATTTCCAAGGAATGAACCCATTAGTAAAAATCGGAATTCAAATCTGGGGATTAAACAAATAGAGACTGAGTTTCTTAGAAAACAAGCTGAATGGAGAAAAATAAATCAGAAATCGGATTAAATAACATCAATATTGCTAAGGTCTTTTTTTGATGCTCCAATGATGGTTTCCTTAACTCATTAATTTCTGAGTAGAACAAAAAATCAAAACAACACAAAGCACTCGCACGTTTTTCGTATCAAAAGCTGTTTAGGCCCTCTTTTTTTTAACCCCAGCTCATAAGGAACATCGATGAGGTGCAAATGTTCTGGGGCCATGAAATATTTGCTGGGTGCATGCTAAATTAATATTAAAAGTAATTGTTGAGTTGTCTGATTTATAATTAGAAATGAGCCGGAAACCGGTAACTCTACCTTCTCCACCTCCTCTAAAAATGGCAAACATCTCCAATTGTAATTAGTTATTGGCAAAGAATCTCTGGGCTCGCCATTGAATCATCGTTAAGAAAAATTCAAACTAGGAACTCATTAACATTATGCCAGTAGCGTCGCACTACCTGGGAATTTTTTTACGATCGCTTTTATGCTGCACTGTGCCGAACAATCGAAAAGTCAAAATAAACAGAATTGAATTGCACGCAGCGAATGAAGTTGTAATACCTGAGACCTGAGCGACCTTGGCAAATGGGAATCCATCGTTCTACCTTACCTTGCCCTAACCCTCGAATTCTCACTTCCTTGCGACCTCGTCCTTTTCCGCCAGCAGGAGCAGGAACTCGGGCCAAGATACATCTACTCCTACCTGAGGGCCTGAGAATGGGAATCGGCGCATTGTACACACACTCGAGTGATTAATTTCCTGTTTATGAGCATTTCGCTTCGCCTTGTTCTTTGTTGTGCGGCTTCTTTGGCCAAGGTTCGAAGGTTTCCCTCCCTCAATGAAACGCAGTTTCGGAGGGATTCGGATATTTGTTCCTATGTGCTGGGTACACAGTGAAAAATAATGTAGTTCTTCTTGCAAGGCTGAATCAATTAACTAAAGCTGATCACAAACAGCTGTACAAAATATGGCATAATCGTAATAAGACCATTTTGCATTACATCAATTTTAAATCTATGAATTTTTAAAGACTCAACTACTTCAGTTGTGATTAAAAAGAGAGCTACTTATTGCTCTCTCTGGTTCTGAAGACTTAAGAGATACATATAATAGAAATTGATTATTTTGAACAGATCTAAGCATAAAGCGAATATGATTTCTTTGCATGCAGGATATGTTTAAGCAGAGAGCCGCTCTCTCCAGAGTTATCTTGAATTGGTTTGCGTGTTTCGCTGATATTACAGCGATTACCAGACGCCCGATCGGATGGGCTAGGAGCTGTGTATCTGGCAGATACATTTAGCCGTTACACGTGTTGTACCGCTCAGCTCCGTCGCTACCTGTCAGGTATGTATGTTATCCAAGCCTGTGGCTCTGCTCAGCCCGGCTCATCGCAGTTCCGCTCTCAGTCGATTCGCTCGGTTCAGGCAGTCAGCCAGTCAGGCAGTCCGTCAGTACCGCCGAACCTGTCGTAGTCGTCGCTTAGTTTTTCTGTTACCGCAAAACGCTTTGTATTTGTACTTCGCATTTGCAATGTTTTTCAATGTTTTTCGCTGTTTTGTCTGCTTTTTATCGCGTGTGTGAGAACGTAATTTCCATGAATTTGTGCGCTATTGAAACGGAATTGATGACGGCTCCCGTGGCTCAATGATTCCCATTTCGCCGTGTGGCAATTGCCCTTTATGGAGCATTCAAATGAGCCATTTGGATCAGAGTTACGTCTCTGATTACCAGTTCCAGTTTCGCTTGTTGCCCGAAAAAAAGCAGAAGCCGACTTGAATACAAATTATCTACTTCCTAACAAGTGATGAATGAATGTCGGCTCAACCTTAGGCTGGCCATAATAAGAAGTGGAAAGAAGTTCATTGAAATTCTGTGAAAAACGAAATATTTTTAAATTTTAGCGTGCCAAGAACTGTATTTACAGTGTGTGTGATTGCTGACCTGAACATAATCTGGTTTATTACGCGGAACTCCACGGTAACTAATCTTTGTTTGGATACAAAAATTCAGAAATGCCATATATGTATGTACATACATAATCGTTTTGGTTAAATGAAATTGTTCAAAAATATTTTCCTGTTTATATTCTTAGCTTAATAACTTATGCAACAGTTTAATCTTCTGTGGGAAACTTCCCAATATAATTTGTGGACATTTTCAGCAATGTTTTAAAGCTTATCTTCACGTGACTGGGTTTTGCAGTATGATAAAATTAAGAAAAAGCTTAGATAAGTACCGGGAACACATCAAGCTCAACTAAAAACTTAGTAAAGAGAATTTTCCACCTACTTGGCGAAGTAAAAGTTCTTTGAAAACGGGTTATCAGCTCAAGAACTCGATCGCAAACACCTGGCATGAATATTGTGTTAACACTGAAATTATTCCGGTAGCATCCCAGCATTTTCATTGCCATTTGACTATTTCTGTCTGCTCGAATCGATTGCGAAAGCAAATCTAATGTCAATGAGGGGGGCAGGTGGAGCCCATTCATTTGCTAATGATTCTGATAATTGCCATTGTGCGAAACCAAAAGCGAAACTTCGGTTGTGCAACTGGTGAGGGGGCAAAATGGTTTGGGGGTACTGACGCTTAGTAGAGTTTTGTTTTGAGTACCGATTATGATTGCCAGCGACTCGATGCTGATGCAATTAACAAGCGGCAAGGGCAGCACGACGAAGTATTTATGCAAATCATGGGCCAACTCGGTCCTGAATCAGCCATTGAATCGAGTTTGCGGTTGTCAGAGCCAGAGTCAGAGCCAAAGCCAGAGCCTCCTGGTGTATCTTTTCAATTATGCTCTTGACCCAGTGACAAACAAGTGTCGATGTGGGCAACTTCTTGGCTAATCTGCACGCGCAAAACAGGTCCAATAAAACCAGGCGGTAAAATGTAAAAAGTGTCCACCGGCTTGATCTCTGGATAAGTGTAATTACCACGAGCTAAATGCGATTTGGAGAGCCATAATGACCGAACAAGTTTTCGGATCACATCTCCATTATTTTGCCCCACTAACACGAAAAAACGCACTCGAATTGCCATCGCAGATGTGACAATTTGTTGAGAAAACAGCGCTGAAAATTCGCTTTGATTCGGAATCGGGGAATCGGAATCAGTCAACCGATCGCGGGGCGTGGCCCGGCGAGATTTTGCAGTGGTCCGTGTCCCCAGAGCGGACAGCATTAATTAGACTCGATTGGAATTGGACATTCAATAAGGGGCAATCAATGCGATACCGACACGCGCGGATGCCGAGATACAGATACATTTACTCGTACTCGTACTCGTGCTCGTGCAGATACTTTTACTTGTGTCGCCTGAGTTTCAATTCAATTTGCACATAATTTTACATAATCTTCCCCTTTTGAGAAACTGTGTCAACTCAGTTGTCAGTTGCTAGTTGCTAGCTGCTAGCTGCTAGCTGGTAGTTGGTAGTTAGCCAAGTATCTTGGCTTTGTTGTTTTTACTTTCGTTGGTGGCTGTGATCTGTGAGCCGTCAGAAGCAGAAGAAAGAGGAGAAATAGGCAGACCCATCTAAGTAGTTTTTACTTTCCTTTTACGCCAGGCCGAGCGCAGACTTTCAATTACTCGAATGCAGATTGAGATACAGATACAGATACGCCTATTAAAGATACAGATGCAGCCCATAGCCGAGCAGCATGCCAATTGCGATTATACCCATGGATTCACCAAATGAATTGTTGCCACGAGATTAGCTGTGACTTGATTTGATTTGCTCTCCCCGTTGGATGATCACCAAATTAGCCACACGGTCGGACACTAATTAGCGCAGCCGGTTTGTAAACGGAAATTACTATGTTGTTTGTGACATTTCTGCCTCAGGTTCAGGTTCAGCCTTATACTCTTATACTCGTAATATGCGTTCGATTCGCTGGCAGTTCGACTATCGCCCTGTCAAAGGTCAACCACGTGTGCTTGTTACAATTGCGTTTGGGTTTAATCATCGTGCGCCGTTTAATTGATGGTAATCCGGCGGGAATGTTATTAAAGTTAAAGGTTGCAGCACTGAGAAAAACTGAAACAAGTATTCTGAATTCATATTCACAATAGCTGAAAATGAGAGAACAGTTGATAAAGCCATATTGATATAATCTTTAAAACTTTCTTTGCAATTATTTCATAAAAATATTTTTCAAACAGTATGTACTTTGTCTGATTCTATCTGTAAGTACGCATTTAAAGTCCATTAGGAACTTATCATATTTGCTTATCACAAACCACACCACCAACCACTTTGACCTTCAATAACTGATTGATCTGCCCGTTCTTTGTTTTGTAAGCTTCCCATGAGGAAAGCTATTTGAATAATGCCAGATTCATCCATCCATTTGCTTTTCCATTAAAAATAATGGCTGCCAAAGCAGTTGAATCTCGGGTTTCCTTGGAAGTGAACCCTTGATAATTTCAGCTAAAAAACTTTATTACCAAAGGTGGAATGATCAGAGGTTCTGTGCGGTTTGTTTGGGTTCTCCGGCCATAATTACAGGCTAAATGGCGAGTTAATGTGCGCGTTTTCTTTGGTCAGTGGCAGTTGTCTTGTGTTGTCTTGCGTTGTGGTTACGCCCGGCTGAATTCTTTGGTGGCGTTGAAGTTGCTGGTGGCACCACCGCCATTTCTATATATAGGATAGTACTCACTATATATGCTGCCCTCGTCAGAACCTTTATCAAGTGTCATACTTTTCCGAGCCCCAACTCTCGTACTTGTCGCCGTTCGGTTTGAGTGCACAAAGAAAAGCAGGCACGGATATACAGATATATATGTACTTATATTTATGTGCGGCACATCTACGGGTATGGAGAGGTGCTTTCCTTGGCAACACTCGTACCTGTTAATAACTTGTAACTTGATGCATCGCCGGATCGCCGTATCGCCGGATCCCTTGACTCCGTCCCGCTGGACTGGGTTTCCGAGTCTTTGGCCAACGGTCGAGCGATCCCGCTTTTGGTTCCGCCCCGACTCCTCCCAAATTGTATCTGTGTCTGCCATCTCACTGCGCCTGTGTGAGTGGGCTTAACACTCGGCCACCGAAAGTATCTGAAGGCATTCACATCTCTCCCCGTTTCGTATCTGTATCTGTATCTGCAACTGGCAAATGCAAATCTCTGCCACTAAGGCGCCACTGTTGTTTGCCAAATGTTCAATAACAACAGACGGAGACGCCGCCGTCATCGACTTTGGTGCCTTCATTTGGCCGACGAAGACGTAAACACTTCGATACCCGGTACTCATTAAATGCCTGTTTGTGGATAAACATCGTCTGGCTGCAGTAATTTGATCTGAAAATAGGGGGGACTTTAAGGAAAAATACAAATTTTGACTGGATTCAAAGGTCTAAGATAGACTTTGCAGTTGGTTACAAAAGAAGTTTATTATATAATACATTATGATGCAACATTATCGTAGTGTAAAACAATTTTCTTTTTAATATTTGAAACTTTCAGAAAATTAAAGCTTGTAATAATTAATTTGATAGTTTCGTATCTATTTTATTTAACTTAAATGGGGTATTTGGCAAAATATTTTATTGACCCATTTCGATATATTACACCATATATCCACAGTCGATCACCTGTTTTACTTTTATGACTTGGCGGCCTGGAACAGCAGTAAATGAGCGAAAATTTGTGTAAATACTCGGCTAAGATCGAGATACGACCTCTTTTGGATTGTTTTGCTGGTCACCGAACTCGATCGCATGTTAAAAGTGGATTTTGTTTTCTTCTCTCCATGTTTTTATTTTACCGAACCTTTTTTGCCCATTTATGCAAGCATGCATAATTATTTGTAAATATGCATTTCAGGTGATTGTGATAAGGCTGCTGCTGTTGCCAAGATAAATGTGTGCCATTGTGCCGATAAGAGCGGAGAAGAGCCATCATTAATATAGTGACACAATCTCAATAATCAAAGTGTGGTGTTCGAGTTGAGTCATCATGCCTTTGAATTGTATTGTATCCAGCGGTGCAAATATATAAACACACCAATCGTCGAACATATTTGAGCACTTGGCTTAATTAATGATTATTAGCCGCATATATTGGCGCAGTTTGTCTTGCCAAGGCTCGAAGACGGTAGCTGGCATAATTATCAACGCTTTTCCCTCTTTTCTTTATCTTTCTTTTGAAAATACATTGCCAAATTTAGTGGCTTCCAAATACGGATATCAGTTTATTGACTTTACGAGCTAGGTTCAGGCATAGGATGGATTTTTTAGGTACTCAATTCTTTTTCTCTCTTGTATATACGAGAATACATATTATTTAAGCTTTTGTGTGCATCTGCATATTATAAATAACAGGTTAATTTTTTGACTTTGCAGAGAATGGGTTAAACAATGTCAATGGATCGGCAGAAATATTTTTAGCACGAGAAACTCATTTTCAGGTCAATAAAATAATAAGTTGGGAAACAGAGAGCAAGCAACTGATATCGCAGTGTGTCTTTCGATTCTTTTATTTTGTATTCATACATTTTTTATTTTGCCATGTTCATATTGAAACAGTTGTTTTTACGACTTTGTTTCAACGCTCATTGTTGCCAACTTTCAGCCGAGATGTTTTCACTGTCGATGTCTGATAAAAATAACCAGTCAAGTGAAATTTCGGCAGCGAAAAAGTCATCTGTCTAGAGCAGAAATTAAATGATTTGCTCTGATTTGTGCTGAATTTTATTACAAAAGGTGATCGAAGAATCTCCGAAAACAATGTCATAATCCATGTCAAAATATGGTCATCACTTTGAAGTAGAATGGCTGGAGGGCTTTCACTTTCGCATAGCTGCGAATTGTGGCGACATTTCACTTTCCGTTCAACGGACACACATTGTTCTCTTTCGCAGTTCAATTCGCATGTAAATCGCTGTCCAAACAGGCCCGAAAACAAAAACCCCATCCCATCTCCCATATGAATCATTTCGTTAGAAACCCAAAGCGGATATAATCGTATTTTTAATAAGATTTTCGGGCTGCGTGTGAATTCCGCTCGGGGATTTGGCCTTTGAAGTCATTCTGATATTTCCACGAATTTTACCCACCGAAACAAAGAAAATGCTGACAGTTTTGCCTGATTTAGCTTTTTAAAAATTAAACGTTCTCATTGTAAATGACAGTTTATTGATCAAATAGAAATAAAGGGTACTATTCTTGAATCATTTAATTATATCAACCATTTTAGAATATTAATAAATGTCATTATTATTAAATATATAGTAAAATATCGGAAGATTACATATAATATATCTGACAACTTGTTTATGTAAATTAGATACTTGATTAGTAGTTGAATTCATTTCTTTTAGAATTACCATAATTCTTCTGCCAACATTTTTTTGTTATATTCTACATAATTCCAAGGAAATTTGATACTTTGAGATTATGTGCCACTCCTCGAAATGTTTTCGATCCCCAATTTGTTTACCCCTATCGATTTCTTAAAAATGATAAATTCAGCTGACAATCCTCTTCTTTTATCTTTATCTGGCAGATCTGATCGATGAGCAGCAGCTATAAGCCGCGCAGCAGCGACGAGGCCCTCGCCGAACAGTTCAGTTTAGCCCGTGCCGGAAGTGGCACCAAGCCCCCGGCCACGCCCACCTACCGCCAGATATCCGGCGCCATGGCAACTCTGCCGCGCCATGATAACAACCACAACCGCAATCACAATGACAACTCCAGCCGTTTGCGCAGCGATTCCATAGCGACGTCGAGAACATGCGTCTATATCGGCGGAGCGCCAACAGGTGGCGGAACCGGAAATGAACAGATATCCGTGACCTTGGATCGCCGACAGCCGCAGCGAATGTCCTGGCTGAATATGCGACGGGCCAAGGCCAACGAGACGGACCTGCCCACCGTCACGCCCTCCCCACAAACCACTCGCAGCTGCATCTCCACGGTGTCCAGTGTGGTGGACAGTGGTGGCGGTCGCACCACCGCCACTTCCGGTCGCATCAGCTCCAGCGGCATCGTCACCCTGAGCGGCAGCAACAACACTCTGAGTGAGATCCAGGGTGGCTACCATGACATGGACCACGATGCGGTGTCCAAGAACTTCTCCGTGTCGGCCTCCGCCCACAACATCACCACGGCCAGCAATGCCAAGCTCCTGCCCGCCGTCGAGGATGAGTCCAACAAACAGGTGAGTGGTGAAAAGGGGCGTGGTTTTATGGAGAAAAAATGGGAAGTCATCGAGATTTATTAGAAAAGTAATTGATTGATTTTGTAAGTGCCTAACGGCTCAACGGTTGAGTAGATAAATTATCGTAAATTAAAAATTTAAGTAAAATCAGCCAATGACAGTTTTTATTACTTTTAATAGTCTTCACTTTTTTTTAGTATCAAACATTAATATATTTCTTATATATGTACCACAGTGGCTTTTTGCAAAATTAAGAATTCCAAATGATATTTTTTCACATGAAAAAGCTGTTAAAGAAACTTAATTGGATATCAACCTCATGTCTTTAATTCCGTGCCCAAATATAGGAGTATGTATGTATATTAATTAGCGTTTTTGAGATAAATTTTAGCATTCCGATAGGTTTAACTTTTAAAAAGTAGTTCATCTTCGAAGCCGGAGCTCGTGTATGCAATTTATTTTGGCTTCCAGTCAAGTGGTGGTCTTACCTGTTTTGGCAATTTAGAAGTTATCACAAAAGATCTCTCAAGTTGAACCTCTTTTGTTTAATATTACGGAGTAGCCAGAAGCGATTGGAATCATCTTCTCCTTCACATGTTTTGAGAATTAATAAGAATGAATCTGAATAAGAATTATGTCGGGGTAATTCACAGCTAACTGCTGGTTATCATCAGGTGAGGCGAGTCTTTTGAATGAAGCTTCGGTGATTCCGTTTATCGATTACTCACGAGTTGCTGTTAATTTTATTTCTCTGCTTAATAATGCTGAAAGTATTCGGAATGAATTTGTGTACGTGTCTCAGGTCCCAAGATCATATTTATATTGTTTTTTGCTGAGCTCCGATCAATCGATTTGTCTAAGCCAGTGCAATCGGTCTTTAACAACATTTAAGAAATGTTTAATTACTTCCGCCATAAAATAAAGAGATCTTAACAAAAATGAGTTTCCAATTGTAGATAACAATTTTCATAAATGTTCTTATCACGGGTATCGAGATAACTATATAATGAGTTTGCTTACAATTATATTTGTGTAATGGAATGTGTCTGTAGACTTTTCCTACTGTTATACCTTCTAACGTTTAAGCGCGTTAATTTTTGCGCGATTTGTTTGCTCTCCTCCTTTGTTTGCTAATGTTGGATTTGAGGTGTTTGAATAGTTTTCAAGATGAAGATTACCCAAGATAACACAAACTCGGTTGCAGCAGAGGGCGTGGCAATGGCAACCTTCAAACACCTGAAGCTCTTTTGTTGATCGAACCAGGCGGGGAATGCAGGTCTTCCACACAGCCCATCCTTGGGTCTTGGTCTAATAGTCATTGTTTATAGGGTTGTCCGGCGCGGCGGCATCATAAACACGATCATAAAACTAGTTTCGGCATCTGTGAGCTCGCATTTGTCTCCTATTTGGGTTAGTAAGGCAGCGGGCACCGGACTGGATCGGTTCGGATCGGAGTGGAGTGGACCGGATAGGGCCCAGCTGGTCGCTTGGCCATTGTCTTTCCCATCCACACAGCTCTCCCATTGTTTCCCGCAATTTTCACCCATTCAGGCCAGGTTCGCTCGCCGTTTGCAAGTGGAAGTGCAAGTGCAAGTGCCAAGTGCAATATGAATTGCGTCGAACAGCTGCTAATTGGCCTTAATTAGCTTCACACACTAACTAACATATCGACCTAAGTGCGTGCAGCTAATTTGATAACACGAATTAATACAACAATTATGAAAGCAACAACTTATGTGGAATTAGTCATTGAGACGTTTTCAATGTTTATCTTACTGAATTCAAACAGACTAGCAGCAATTAAATATGTAACTGTTTCCTGTTAAAATTGGTAAATGTAACAACCTTTTTTTTTAATTTATTTACCTATTTTCTGATTTCTCATTATGCATTCGAACCTATTGTATTTTACTAAATATGTTTTATTACTATCTTTATTAAATACCTCTAATATTATTTTATTGCTATTTAAAAAATATAATATTTAATTAATTCACATGGCCGTCTCTACTCTACTCATTTCTACATTTGACATGTCAAGTAAATCATTTGTACCCCTAGACTATGCTATGGTTTTTTACTAAAAGTCAACGGTAACCTAAGCACGTAAAGTGTTGCATAGTCGAAGGCAATGAGTTTGTTTCCTAAGTCTTTTGTTTTGTTTTGATTCAAAGATTATGCTTAATTCAAATGCTACCAATATTATTAGATTTGTGTAAAATTCATGATTATAGTAAAATTCCAACACATTTTATACGTTATTTTCTGCACATTAAGATTAAGTATTGACTTTAATGAAGTATTTTTTGTATTGATTTTCTACGTATCAAAGTGATTACCATTATATAAAACTAATTTATTCGTTTCCTTGTTGATTAGGCATAAACATTTCATTGCCGCCGAAAAGAAGAAATAATTACTTATTAAATAGCTTGATGTTGGAATAGTTAAATTATTTGCTTCCGAAATCCTGCATTCAAATGAACAAGTTATTGACCAATTTCATGGTCTCGCAGTTAAAAATGTATCTGCCAATGGGCTCGGCTAATTCCATGTCTGCTGGCAGTTCGCATATTTCGTTGCTTATTTTTACTTTTAACTTGGGACTTTTTGAATGTGCAATTTGCTTACCACAATCGATTGCCCCTCGTCCCTGGCCACTTCACTTCCATTACTTTTGCGGCTCATGCGAGTGGCCAAAACCCAAGACCCAAAAGCGAAAACCTCTGCCCATATGCATGTTTCTCGGGCTGTTCAGTTACTTCATCTCTTATGTTATTTCGTTTCCAATTCGCTGATTAACAAGTTCAACAAAACACAGTGGCAGCCAGTACAATCTCGCAGATACTTTCGGTGCAAATTCGGCGGTGGCAAGACTCACGTTTTGGCCATAAAAAGAAATGAAAATAAGAAATGACGTCAGTTGCAAACTGGTTCGATGCAACACACTAATTGCGTGGGGCTATTAGAATTGCATCGATATATCGGGAAAAGTGTATGTAGTGAAAGTGGACATCGGTGGATTATCAGACAGAATTCCCCTGAGCTTTACGATATACAATCCCAATCCACGGTACACTGCTCTACCGGGTTTGGGTGTAACCGAGACCATTTGACGAGTTAACGATATCACAGACAGCTGCATGGCTTCATGACTTCTCCTTTCACTGGCCACTGATTAGAGCCCCCGAGACGCAATCCAAGTCGTAAAACAATAGCCCAGATGCGAGTACCATAACTACCACTCCTCGGGTACACTTGTCCATGCTCCAGTGCCCAGATCCGTTCAGTCAAAGAGATTGTCGAGGCATCGCTTATTCAACATCAAATACAGCTCACAATAGCCTTATTTCGGACACCTTTTGTGACCAGCCCCATTGTGGGGACATTTTCACACTCCAGTTTCAGGTGATACCACACTGAAGGTAATTATTGTGCAGCCTACAAGACCTTTCCATTCTGACACAATCACGGAATCAATTCTCGATAGAAGAAACCCAGAGAAACTTTGGCGGGTATTTATGGGTTAAGTTTCTCAATTAATTGGCCCCAGCCCACGCTTTTACTTCTGACTCTTAGCTTATGGCTTTTCATATTTCGTGTATTTATAATACCTCTTTAGAGCTCATTCGGTATGCCAGGCACAGGCCGGCCGTCAAAAAGCCAAAAAAAGCGCAATTATTTATGCTAAAAGTGTTTAAGTTCTTGATGTGATCATCGTTGAGAAAGTCAAAGCCTATTGGTTTGATTTTATTAGCATTTTAACGGACTTCCGCTTGATATGGCAGAACTTTGATGCCAAATATAAATTCTAGCTGGTAATAATATTTATTTTTTCCATTTGCGCCCATTCAATCCACCTATTTCGCTCGGCGCTACAGCGATAATTTTTCTCATTCCCCTTTTTTTTTTTTTATCACACAGTGAGTGCTGTTAATTACGCGACCAGTGCCAGTTTCGCTCGCATGCTTACATAATAATTAGAAATTGCCACGCTCATTTTTCTTCTGCGCCAAAGAACGTGTTAAAATAAAATTTAATATTAGTATGAGAAGCGGCTCAAAGAGCCAAGACTAATAGACGGTTTCTGCTCTTTGCGGTGTCCACTTCCTGCTGTGCAGAAGACAAGTTAATTATGCAGATGGATTTCGATACATGGGAACGCGGCCTAAGGGCATCATTAAGCAATAGCAATAGAATTTCATTCAGCCAGCATCTTTGTGTTCCCTGATCTTTTTTTCAATTAACTAGCGTGGGCCGTCTTAGAATGCTGAAGAGCTTTAATAAGCCTGTGACGATTAAGTTGGGTGCACTTAGAACAAATATTAGCATTAAGCTAAAAAAATAAGAATCGTTTTAAGGTGAAAAACCACAACCTATCTTAACATGAATCAGGAATAAATGTTTTTATACCACATAAAGTTTGAAGTGATCGTTATGTGATTTAATGAATAATAATACTGTGTGCTAAAGCTCCGTATTTCATTGCACGAGTAAAGTTTTTTTCTAGTGCTGAAAGAAGCATGCATAAATTTCCGAAGAAACCCAGTGAGCCGTGCGGTTGGCTCGGAGTATTCAACAGATGCGCGGAGGCGTGCGCTGACTTTGCGCAGCCACTGTGCATAGAAAGCCACGCTTTGGTGCCGTCGCTGCTTTGGAGCCGCTGCTGGTGCTGCTTGTGGTGCTGGTGGTGCTGTTGTATTTCGCTGCCGCCGGCACTACGTCAGTCGTCAGTTCTGCATTAATGAGAGAGCAGTTAGGTACGCTCGCTCGCACGCTCGGTGTGGTCCAAAAGCAACATCTGAGTTTCAGAGTTTCTGAGTTTCTGAGTTTCCGAGTTTCATCCAGATGAAAACTTAGCCGGAGGAAAATCGGGCAGAGAGCGATCCCAAATAAAAGTTTACCTATTGGGGGAAAACTTGTTTGGCCATCTCTCGGTCGCCTCTTTCTCCTCTTTCTCCTCGGGCACTCGAATTCGATTTCCCCCCAATCAAAATCGTCGTCTGCGCAGTCGCAACTCGACGCTGCAGCGGTGATGAGTGCACACACTCACCCAAAAGGCTTCGAAAAGCGAAAAAACATATAGTAAAAGGAAAAATAAAAGCAGCTAAGAGAAAATAGGAAACGCAGTGCAATCGGGGAATATGCAAAAGTGTAAAGTGAATGCGTTCTGTGCGATGAAATGCAACCAAGTTCCAGGCAATCCGCGACCACAAGTCACTATATCGTCTATAGAATAGGAGCTCGCGTACTGTAATTACATGACAACTGTCATTGATATGCGTTGGCGATTTGTGTAAAATGCGAAAAAATACAGAATACAAATATAAATACCTTATGTGCTATAAAAAACAAAACGAGACGGCGAGACATTCAATAAGCGGTTCAGGGCCAGGCTCTGAAGGTGTTGCCAATTTATTTTAAAAGTCTGCGCTTTTTGTTGGCTCGCTGTCGTCGTCACGTGATAACTTGTTCCACTTGCATAAAAAATATTGTTATTTTCTTGACACAAATGCCCCAAGTCGAGGCTTTAATTAGCATGATGTTTAAAAAATAAATACGAAATGCTCAAAATACACCCCAGTGCCCGCGCTAATTGTAATTTATTTATTTTCGAGTGCAGTGCAATTAAAATTTCAGCTCAGAGGGAAACATAGCTCGCAGAACCTCGCACTAAAATCCAAAGCATAACAATACAAAACCTGATTTGTATGCACCAACAAACAAATGCAAGAAAATGACAAGTTCTTTGACACCTACAAGCAATACAAAGTCTGTCCCAAGATGGAGATACCAACGACAAAGTATTTAGCCGACTATCTGTACGTTGTGCACGAGGACGTACCCTTCCGATACTATCGAAAAGTGAGTGCTGGGGGCCATCATGCATGATAAGCCATACGATATATGATATGATACGATGATGTTATGATGATATGGTATGCCTATAAAACGCTCGTCATCTGCACGCTCATAAACTCCAAACGCCGCTTGGCTGGTCGATTTTTTTGTTTACATTTTCACCGTGCGGTTTTCGCTTTATTACCTGCCTTCACCTGGGCGTCACGTTGTTACCGCTCCTCTACCTTTAGATGCTGAGTTTGCCCTGTTGGCAGCTCGTTTGCCTAACTGAACGTTTGCCTAACTGAACGAATTTCACTTAGAAGCGCTACGCCAGCTGACTTTTGGCGATACCCTGTATCAAAGCTAGGGCCTAGAAGTTGGATGAGCCCTGCGAAGCTTCTCAATTTTGCAACAAGCAAGATACTGATAAATGAGCATGTTCAAGCATATAACATAAACTCGCAATCTTTTAGTCGTTTAGCTCTACATTAATAAATTTTGCGTTGATTGCTTATTAATTAGTCATTCAGTTTCTTGATTAAATTAAACTAAAAGCGTTTAGCAATACGAATGTTTAATAAGTTGTTTACTTAAGCTAAATAATGAATTCAGACTTATTATCAGTTTTTAATGGTTTATAAAATAATATTTCAAAACATATTAATGAGATTGTTCAGCTTCGAATAACTGCAGAATCCAAGGTATTCTTCAGTTGCTACGCTATTTTCCCACCTTGTTTTTATTTCGCTTGGAAAGTAAGCAAAGTGAGGACCGTTGTTAGTTGCTGGCTGATGTTTTTGCGCGCGCACATCTAATGGGCTTATGCTGTACATTTCGCAGATGACTTATTAGAGCCATGAGCGAATTTTGGTACTTTGGCCGCCGCTTAATAAGATCCCCAGATCCCCCGTGACACCCTGCTGCTGCGGGCACTGGCACTTTCTTTTGCCGCTCACTGTGCGAACACAAAGAACTAAGCCAGTTTGCTTGGCTGTGGGATGGGTGGGGGAATTCGAGGAATATGAGTCGTAAGACAAATAAACAGAAAGCAAAATTGTGTAATTAATGAAAATAAAGCGTAGCACGGCGAAATTACACAAGTCGAAAGCGGAAGTACCGGAAATGACGGCGACGCTCTGTGGGAGTATCTTTTTGTTTTTGCTTAACGTCGGCGGATGCGGCAACTGTGACTGCTGCTATTTGTCTGGGCTACCTGCAAAAACGAACCCAAATGGGTTTGCATACGAGTATGACAGCCATTTGTAAATTTGGGCTTTCTCATCAGCTGCGCAAATTTTGCGGACAGCAAACTACTCGCTTCATTACAAACTTTTACTTTCTTCGAAGGGAGTTGAGTCCATTCACGCTAATTAACGAGGTCTTTGAACCTTAGAACAGCTTTTCACATTAAGTGGTCACATTCACATGTTACTTTTTTATTAATTCGATTTTCAGATGTGCTCTATTTCATTTAATTTAGAATTTAGGTAGCCCCAATAGGTATATTTTGTATAAGGTAACAGAGCATGTCGCAGTACATTAAATTCCGATTTATATTCAACTATAACTTAGTGGGTGATGTCCCATTTTTGGTGGGCCTAGTTAATGGGTCCACTTTAGGGCGGGTTAATGCCTATTCCATGCTATCCAATGCTGTCTAAACTAATTTCCACACCTGTCCCATTTCTTTTCATTGCAGACGAAATGCTCTGTGTTCCGCGGGCTCGTGCTCTGTTTGTGCCTGAACCTGAGCTACGCGAACGTGGTCCGCTTCCCACGCGAGTTGGACCGCTACGGGTCGGCGTACCTGGTTCCGTATGTGGTCTTGCTGTTTCTAGTCGGCCTGCCCATGGTTCTGCTGGAGATCTCAGTGGGCCAGTTTCTGGGCCAGGGGGCGGCGCACACCTGGCGCGCCTCGCCCATTTTCAAAGGTGAGTTTCGACGGAGTGGCGGGGGTAGCATACTTTTCGGCAGGCAACAGGTGCACAGAAACGGAAGCATCCCCCATTTTGGGGGCACAAAATGGGGCCAAAGCTAAAGCTGCAGCTGCAGCTTTTTGCATCCCCAATTGCAGGACGAAGCTTGCTGGGGAAAGCTCTGCAGTTGCACTGCGTCCTTCCGCTTATAATTCCCAAGCTGGAATTCGGCAAGGTATAGCTTAAATATCCTCGTTGCAAGGACTTCCAGCGGGCGGTCGTGCATTCCGCAGCAACGACGGTTGGACACATCCCGTCTCATCCCCACTCTCTCGAATTGTGTCCGTTGGTAGCCGAAGTTACGATTGCAAAACTTTCGTCATCTCTCTCTCACTCTCTGAAGCAAAAACCAAGGCCGGAGCAGGCGCACAAAGTGCCACTCCCCCTGAAAAGAAGGGTGTGGTGCAGGTGCAATTGCAAGGGCACAGGAGCACAGGAGCAGCTAAATAAACAAGAAAGCAAAATCAACAACCGCAAAAGTCTAAGACATGTATCACGAATTGAAAATGATAATGACAAAATGAGAAAAACAAATATCAGACCAAAGTTATATCAATGCAAACAAAAAAATCTAAAAAATACACATAAAATACACTAAAAAAAGAGAAGACTTACTTAAATGTGACCTAGTAGATAAAATCATCATCGTGTCATCAGGACAACCGCAAAAAATCTCTGAAAATCGTACAAAAAAATATTAAAACCTCAAAATGCATTGGTGTGTGTGTCCCGTTCGTGTAATCGCTGGCGCGCCACGCCCCCGCGGCCACCGCCCGCCTACTGTTGCCCACTCGCCACGCCCCCCAGTTGCCGCCCCATCAGCAGCGGGGGCAGACGGACAACGCGTGGGGGGCCACAAGGACATCTGGTGGTGACATAAAACGCCCAATCTGATCGCCGCCCGCCACGCCCCCTTCTGCCAGGGAGCTAAGTGCTTGGGCGAGACAGGAAGCGGTCCCGAAACGGACCGGAAGCGGAAATGGAAACGGGCGAACAAAATGGTGGTGCGGTATCGCGGCCAAGGCGGCGGCGCGTCCACAAAAAATAACCATAGAGACGTTTAAGGCAAATTCTAAATGAACAAAAGTATAAACCAAAAACAATTGTAACGAGAAACAAACGAATTCAAAAATGAGCAATATGAGCAACAACTAATAATGGCAAAAAGCAAAAACGACAACTGCAAATTACGACACAACACCTTCGAAAAGACCTCAGTAATAATAAAAACACCAACAAAACACGTGAATGCTTGGTGGCTGCAAAGGAATGCCTTCGTTGTATCGCCCTTTTTTGAACATATAGAACTTTATCTTTTATTGTATAGGAATATTTTAGAGTGCAGATGCTTTTATATAATATGAACACGACGAGCGAAGCAACAGTGCGTATGAGCAATAAACTATAGTCTATTGTTAAAAGCATATCAAGATCTCCATAAATGACTACTCACTTAAAAATATTTTATGGATGGTTAGGCATTTCCATCGCATAATGATTTATAGTAACACATCTTTTTACAGTAACCGTTTCATTACAATTTATTTCTAAATGTTTTACAGTAAGCATTAAAATAAAAAGCAAATGCAATGAACTCTTTTGAAAAATAGTTAGTAAAGAACTAATATTAAGTTTGCTTTTGTGCTCAACTAAAGAGTTCTCATAAAAGCCTATTCTTGATGAACACTTAAATATTTAAATGGCTTATAAAACTCACAAATGGCCAAAGGCAATACTTAACATTGTTCAAGCCACTGACGTTGGCTTAAAGTACCCATTTCAATGTGAAATCAGCGAACTCATCGAGTGGAGCGTTTTATGAGTCAGTTGTTCGCAGGCTATAATTGCGATAAATGAGGCAAAATATTCATGACACGTGCCGATTGCGTATATGAATGAACGAGGAACAGAATCCATAGGTCAGATGAGATGCGAGCTCTTGCGGCTTCACCTTTTGCTTGATCGATACAGCAATATAACCATAAAAAACAGTGCTAACGGAATTGGCAAACGTAATCCAATGCGGCCTATTTGAATGAGAGGAAGTGTATGGAAAACAAGAAAAAACAGTTGCGGTCTGTACAGCAGACAATGCTAATTAAAATATTTTATTCATTTTCATGGAGCTAACGAACCAAACCCTAAAACCTTTGAAAGTCAAATCATTATTATATTTTTTTCGGACACTTTTCAATGTCGTCGTATGGTAGTCCCCCAATCGATTTACAATACATATATTAATTCACAGCTTTGGGTGTGTTTTTAAGGTCAAATTGATCTGGTTTGGCAAATGGGTTTTAATTTACTGCAGAATACGTTATAAATTTTAATGTAAAGATATTAAAAAATCTCGTTCTCATTTATAACTAGTTTTCACTTGAGCTCTTTTCAAACGTACGATTTCGTCTTTTGAATTTCGCCATTTAAATCACAAATGTAATTTCATTAACTGGGCTCCTCCTCTTCCGCTCTTTTGTAGTTCGTGGGCAAGGTTATTTAATGGGATCGTATATTAGATGGAGTTTACATCCGATTCTATAAATAAAATTTGGACCAGCCCGTTAAGTTTGTTAAATAAATTATGCTGTAGAACTTGATTTTGAAATACATATAATCAGTATTTTCATTTTAAATTTTCAATATAAACTAAATAATATTGATATTTCCAGGAGCCTGCATGATCAGCCGCTTTGCCTCCTGGCTTTCGGCCATCTGGGTGTCCTTGCAGGCCGTGCTGGCACTGGCCTACATCGGGATGTTCGCCTCCAATGACCTGCCATTCCGCGAGTGCGCGGGACCCGTCAAGCTGCGATTGGTAAGTGAAAGGACTCTGCCAGGAGAATGTATTTTAAAATGCTATATCCTACAGAGCGGATACCTCCTGACGGGAACCAGTGGACAGGAGTGCTTGCAGCTGACCTTTCTCACACCATTTTGGCGCAATCCTCTCTACTTTGGCCTCCTGGCAGCGGGACTAATAGGGCTCTGGATAGTTGTCATGTTGTGGTAAGATTAAACGCCAAAAACACATTTCTTGTAACAGATTAATAAGCAAATTTTTTATCCAACAGCACGCACAATGCCAAAATCCTGCGGCGCAGTTTGTTCGTGTTCGGACTAGTTGGTCTAGTCCTGCTTTGCACACTCACTGGTTGGGAAGTGCGGAACTCCTTCAGTCGTCACTACTTCCCGGAGCTGTGGAGTTTCGACTGTGGCTTGCTGGCCGAGAGCAACATATGGTTCAATGCCCTGATGCAGGTCCTCTTCTCGGTAAACTGTGGCTTTGGAGCTCTGCCCATGGTCACGGGCAAGTTCCTGTACAAAGGCGACGCTGTGAGAACCTCGGTGGTTTATCTCTGCTTCAATCTGCTTATCAACGCCATTGCCGTGACCCTGTTCATGGTCCAGTTTGATTTGTCGTCAAATGGCTTTCAGAACATGGATGAACTGAAGCCCCTAACCGCCATCTACGACCGCGTATTAAACGGATCCCGGGAGGGCGACAGCCACCTGCTCCAGCATCTGGTCCCATCCCTAATCTACGCCCTGATAATCCTCTCGGCCATGGTCTCCATCACGGTGGCGGTATATACCTCCACGCGTCTTGTGCCACGACGCCCCAACTATGTAATCTGCTTGATTGGATTGGTGGTGGCCGTTATTTCCTTCGCGGCGCCCAACTTCCTCATCGCCCGCGTGCTGGACTCGCGATTGGTGGGCACCATGGTGGTGACTGCCTTGGTGTTCGAGCTTATTGCCATAACTTGGATTTACGGAGCCAAGAACATCTACACCGACCTCGAGTTCTCCATAGGTCGTCCCATTTTCCGGGTGTGGATGTGGCTGTGGGTCATTTGTCCGGCTATACTGACTGGTATTCTGGTGTGGTGGTGCGCGGACGACGATCGGTACGACGTGTTGGCGGAGTATCTCCCACGTTGGGCGCCAATTCTTTTTGTGCTGGCCGTCATCGTGATCATCGCCTGTGTGCAGATCTTCCGGCAGGTGGAGTACAACTTCTTCGGCATGATCTGCGAGGCCTCGAAGCCAGCAAAGGAGTGGGGTCCGGCTGACCCTTTGGCCCGTCATTCCTGGAAGCAGTGGCGCTCCGTATGCCAGGACACAGGACGCAGGGACTTTACCCTGAGAAGAAGGGGAACCCGGGACTATACGCATTCGATCAAGAAGGGCCAGTACTCGAGTGCGACGAAATATGGAGTACAGAATGGAGGTCAAACCCAGACGCCTATGCATCAGCAGCACTGGAAGTCATCCACGCCCGGGAATAGTTCTCCCAACTACAGCGGATCCATGTTTGGGGACTCAGCCATTGAAGAGGACATAAGTGTGGATAAGTTCCCAGGAATCACGCAGCAGCAATATGTTCCCTTCCAGGCCAGTGATGCGAAGCAGTCGAGGTATTCTCAAAGGATGCGTCAGACCGCTCAGCCGCAGACCCAAACGCAGATGCGACCGCCCAGGGAATCCGTGGAGAAACATCGTGAGGTGGTCTACATCCGCCGCCTCTCCGATGGTGGAACCGGTACAGGACATGCGACGCGCATAGAGATAATGCCCTCAAACGAATCCATTACCTATGGCAATGGCAAGAGCAACAATAACTACTCCTCGGCCATGTCCCGCAATCCGCTGGGCCGCTCCACGGGATGCCTGGCCGCTCCTGCCCAGCCGCCGCCGCCCAGCGTGCATGTCAAGCGGTCGGCCAGCTCGGTGGTGAATGTGAACTCCCACAAGCTGCCACCTCCAGCGACGTCCGGTGGAGCGGCGGACCACATTTGCTGGCGGAAATTCAACGTCAATCCGGAGGAGTATTCCACGGAGCTGTGAAATCAGGGGAGGACCAGGAGTGGGAACCGAAGCATTCACATTTCAAAAGACTTGTTGCATCCAAAACAAACGTATCTGTATCTGTAATCCGTGTTGCACCTACGGCACACCTAACCTTAAGCTACGAATAACGAACCGTATCCATATGGAAAGTGTATCTTCTAGTTGCGAGCTGTATATAAAGAGAGAGAGAGAGAGAGAGAGATAGAGAAAAAGCGAGAGCATCCCTAGATATAGTTATACGATCTAGTTCCTTAGCTTAAGTCGAGAAAATTCCGTTGTCATTGTTCTTCATCTGGAAATCAGGAGCAGGAAATGTGGAAAGAATGAGTATACATTAATCCTAAGCACGGAATCGAGTGCCTAAAAACCATGAATTAACTGAATTAACCCTAAGCCTTTTCAGTTCTTAGTTAGTCCGTAGGCTTATGACCCCATAACCTAAGCATCCATTGTAAAGTTACATTAAACACAACGATTCCGAAAACGATCTTATGTAATAAATAGAAGGATTAGTAAATTATGATCGCCCGTGTTTTCTGTTTCCCCGCAATTTTATGCACATTAAATACCAAAGTTCGGGCATTTGTCAAGTCGGGTGCTAAATTTGTTTGCTAATCACAAAACTTTTACTTAAACATCTCATCCATGGTTTTAAGTTGGGGAACCAGAATTTCAATTAGCATACATGTTCGAACATGATCGCTGGATCGTGTCGATAGCTTCTGCCGCCGTTAACTACCAAAATCCTGCTTAGAATATATGTTCAAATATTTCGAGCTATAAATTTTCGCTACAAATTTGCACAAAATGCATCCCAAGATGCTATTTAAAATTGCTAAAAGAATACTTTTGTGTTTAGCCGCAGAGCAAGTTATCTGACGCAAGCGCCAACGAAATCGAAAGCTTGTGAAGCCAGTAAATTAATAATCGATTGCGAACCGTTATTCTGAACGAAACTGCGTAGGATTCTTCTGGTTTAACAATGGATTTATACTGCAGCTTCAGGTTTACTATAAATATAAAACATGAAGGAATTGTATGCTATTTAAAACAATATTAAGAAGCCATTTCTATACGGGTTTGCTTAGATAAATATACAACTATAGCTAATTCTTGAGTAAGTTTTCTATTCTTAAGTTCGGAGTCACAATATTTATTATTTTTAACTTTGAAAAGGTCGAACAAACTCATAACTAGACCTCTATGTTCTGGCTGTTAAATGCGTTATCTGTTCAATGCCATCCCAGCGCATTTACTACCAAGAAGTATTGAGAGTTAAAGATTTATGGAGCTATGAAAAGGAAAATTGAACAATTACTGACCAAGTTTCGTATAATGTGATACATTCTTGGCCCGCGATACATTAATAGCGCTGAAGAAGTGCGAAGTTGGCCCATTAAGTGGTCAATCAAGCGATGTTTTGGCCACTTCTAAACTGATTCCAACTCTTGTTCGGATGGCCGAGGGGGGCCTTGAGTGGAGCATATCGAATGGATGGAACAAGCGTGTGATGTATGGCTCGAGTTAATCGATTCCACATAAAAATATAGTTTAGCCACGCAGAACTGCATTGAGGTGGCTCCCATGGTGGAGTATCATTAGGCCAGCCAGCCACTAAAATGCTAATCGATCCGATCCGAGCTCAATAGGTACAAATGTATCTGTTTATAAGGTATACGTTGGACTTGGTCTTCTTCCTCTGCTTTGCATAATGCCCACACACAGATACACACACACACATACATACATACGCTAACCACAAAGTTTAGATCTTGTATTACCAGCTGACGTATTCGCTAACTGATGAATTTTATACAAATTTGATACACTCGAGGTGAACTTGATTTTGTTTGGCGGTGTTGTTTTGTGTGTCGTTTTATGTTTTCGTATAGAAGCATCAATGTCTAAATGTATCGCCGTGCAGGAGAAGCAGCAGCACCTCAACGAGTTTGGTCCGCGTTTTTATTTTATATGAAAATTCAAATTAAAGCTAATAAATACTTAGGCGTTCATTGTGGCTCTAGTCCGAGCCGAACTCTATCTAAAATTCATTAGAAAACTGGTCCATCTAACCTTCGAGACGAGAAGATGCCACCGAGTGCGGGGATTGGACAGGGGACTTCCAACTGATTGACGTCTTTGGATTGCATAATCCAATTAAGTTGGTGCTAATCGCCCGAAATGCGATGTCAAGTCGAGTTAATGCCACGAGACATGTAAGGATACTGCAGGATTAAGGGCTCCCCTCGAAGGTTGGTCGTGCTTGTCCACTGCGTGTCCAAGTCAAGGCCCCGAAATGCGGAAGACAGCGGGAAGCTCCCACAGCTCCGTGGATAAATGTGTGGTCTTGGACCCGGGTCAACAAATCATAAAAGCAACAGTCAAAATTTATGGCCGGGTGGAAATTATGTGGCCTTTTCGTGGCTTTACAAGTGCAGAATGGTGTTCGTGGCTGCCATTACGTCGGACACTTCTCATGCCTCCGATCGGCTGGACTTGCATAAATATTAAATATATGTATGTGGATGTCTTATGAGCTTCTTTAAATCAAAATTAAATACACAGTTGTGCGAAGAGTCTAAGGGGAAATACCCTTTAGTTCAGGCTTTGTATTTAATAAATTAGTTTTAATTAGTATTTTAATAATCCCATTTGGCTTCCTGTTTTAACTGCTATTAAGAATGCAAGAATATATTCCTAGTAAACTTATTTTACCATTAAAAAGAAAAACAATTTACATATTATTTGTTAAATATTCTTTAAGAGCATACATCTTCAATTCGCCAGGCAAGAAAAATTAATATTTAAATATTTTAATGAAAAATATATATTTTGTCTGAGCGATCTGATTAATTAGCCTGTAAATCAAAGGGTGTGCTCGATGAGAAATAAAAGACTGGCCAATTTGCATGTCTGTCTTTTAATTTGGCTTTTCGGGCCTAGAATCGACGCTGTCAAAAGTGGTCTGCCTACAAGACGGCAATAAGTAAATGGCAATATATTATGTACTGGGACGAACCAGTTGGCTATTGAAATGAGGCGATATAACCAGTTGGCCTGATCCCGACCCGAAACAAATGAATTTTATTCACGTTTAATTTTTGGCTCGTTGTTCGTATTTGGGCAGTCCGTGTAGAATTTACACATCCACGTCGATGCCTTAAGCCTGATCTGTAGCTCCAATTCATACATTATATTTATCTCTTTTGTGTATATTTAATTTTGAATTTAATTTCGGTCCTAAGCAGCCTTGTGGCTGACTCGACGCGTGTGACTCGGAGTGCTCTAGTTTCTGTTTTATTTGCACTCCAAAATGTTTGCGCCTCCGCCGAGAGGAGTGACGTGATGAGTGTTTGTGTGCGATTGCCAGAGGCGGTGTATCACAGGCCCAAGTGGGCTAATTTGGCAGCCGAGATGGGCAGAGAGGTGATGGGGTGAAGTGCACTCTCGAGATGGCCATTAATCAGGTCTCGATGTGAGCCATCACCTCAAGTTCCATTTCGAGCACCTTCCGTTTTTTGTGACCCACGAAGCATGGGGTCTTCAGCTGAACTTGAGCTCGAGACGGGGTGTCGCCTTAAGTGAACAATAGGCTCAACTCGATCCTGGCCTGATTGATGATAGCGGTCCGGAGGTCTTGTAAAATTCTGGTTAAGCTCCACACTTTCGCTTTAAAAGGCCAGTTTGCGAGTTGGTTAAACTTTCAAGGGTCACTCGGTTATGTAATGGACGCAGCTCAGATTCTGTGTAACCGGTTCTCATGGATGCTGGCTACCTGTTCGTCCCACAGTTCCCAGCGCGGTGACCCTCGGCGGTTCCCAAAAATTGACTGGGTGTTTCAAGTAGTGCGGCAAGGATTCCAATGGCAATGGCCCGCAATTGTGGCCCATAAATTGCTGGCCAAAACTGGTTAACGCTCGCCTGCCAGTGTCCTTGATAAGGCTTATTAATATTTTTGTTGTTTCTGGGTCTTTCGCAGGGGGCAAACACGTTTTTTTGGTTTTTTCTCTCGCCGCACCGCTTTTAATTTGCAGCTTTTTGTTTCAAGTAAATTTAACAGTTTTTAAATGAATATCAAACGTCATTTGTTCATCGCATTCACAGACTTGGAATATCCATTAACTAAATGCCGTTAGCAAGTTGTTTATGCGATTTGGCGACCGAGACTGTTAACAATTATTCACTCGCATCGCAAACATTTTACATTTTGCCCAATCATATTCATAAATTTACGGTCGGGATTTCTGTTTTGTGTTCCTCTAACTGTACTTTTTATTGTTTAAACAAAGGAGAGCGACAACTTGTTGAAAGAATTAATTAGGTCTTCTCACCGATCTAAATCAATTTAAGGTGAATGTTTCACAGATCAGTGGTCGATAAGTCGACTTTATTTATTTGCATTCAGCCCATCAGATATGGTTAAAAGACTTAATCGATATTCGAATACATTGTGTCAGGCTGATTAATTGAGTCAATGAATGAAATATGGCTTTTATTCAAGGGCGAAAAAACCCCAATATAGTTCACTATTATACTAAATCATTGTTTTTTTTTCGTTGTATATACTTAAGGGTACAATTAAAGAATTGTATTTATATAAAAGAGTTACTAAAAAAGAATGTATGGCACTTCATTATATTTTAATCAAGACTTTTCAACTTATAAATGAATTTGAATTCCCTTATTTTAAATGATATATTATATAGTGTACACATTATATTTTCATTGCCTTGGGGTTTAACAAAATACTAAGATTTGGCTAAAATTATTTCTTACTAAGACTTTCCATTTCAAGGTTGTTATGGCGTAAAATCCAGTTCGAACCTTTTATAAAACCTTAGGTAATTCCACTTCCTAGACCAGAACTCCAAGCCAAATTCAAAGCTGAGCACAAAAAAGCAAACTAGTTAGTCGGCTTGGGCGTCTGTTTAGATGGCGGATTTACATAAGAATAAATCTTAAGCAGAAAACAATATAGTCCGCCTTGTGCGAAGCCATGTAGAATTTACCAGAGATTCGCGTTATGTATTGGGCCAAATTTGCATAAATCATAAGCACAATTAACAATCTTTCGGCGGCCAGTTCTCCTCCAACCGCTGACGCAGGTGACGTGACATTTGACTCGGAAATTTATATGATTCCCTCGAAGAGCAGATCCGCGAAATTTGAATATCCACGCACTTTGAGAAGAGTCTTTATCCATTCAAAGAAGCGTGAATCTTCTGGGTGCGTAGAGAGTCATCGGCCTTCTTATGAATATTCAGTGGCGACATATTCTTCTCGGTTTTCAGTTCTTCGGCGAACACTTTTTATTAGACGATTTGTGGTTGAATTTTTCGTGTTGCTGGCCAAGAGACTTGATTTCAATTTTAATGGCCGGTGCGTGAGGGTATTTAATTTGCTCTAGGATTAGATAAGTAATATTAATTGTCTACCTGAATGGGTACAAGTCTTTAATAACAAACGTCTGGGCATTTGTGAAGCCAATGAATCTTCTTAGCAGTTTCAGCAAGATTTGTATTAAACAAAAGTATAATTGAGTCGTTTTTTTTCACTTTAATATAAAATAAAGTGGTTGATGCTTCCTGTACGAAAATTTGAGAGGATAGTTGCTTGTCAGAATTTGTTTTGGGTGTACCAGAAAAATTTGTAGTTAGTTTTATGATTTAATATTTGCTTACCTCGTTCATCGCTCTGTTCCTGATGACTAAAAATACCATTAATACAAGATAATGTCTGCAGCACCATTCGGAAATAGCGCCAAGACGAGATCTCCACGCTGATAAAACATAATGAAAAACTAGATATTATGATTTCCGCGCCCGAAGACAAAGACTCATAACAATTCACATACGAGAGCTGAAACTCCCCTAGATTAACAAATTTATTTCTGCATTATCCGAATAGCAACCTGTCTAGAATGCGGTTTAGAACAGGCTCATGCCACGGACTTGTTTGGTTAGACAACTGCCAACGTCCTTCAGTTAAGTTTAAATTTTAAGGCAGCAAATTACCAACTCCTCGGCGTGGAAGACGTTGAATCATCGTCTGTTGCAATGTCGGATGAGGTGACAAAAAAAGGCTTTTCCTCTAGCCAACTGAAACCAAATAATAAAAACAATTCAGTCACAACACTTCAGTTATCCGCAATGACAAATTTGAAATGTCAGCAGTCGTCGTCGTCGCCAAGTGTCATTGCCTTTGCGGGGATGTGCGAAGCAAGTTATGACCCGAATAGTTAGCCAGCAATTATGCAATAAAAGCCAAGAATTAATGTGGCTCTAAGTGCCGTCTGATGGCCGCCGGGGTGACTTCCGTTTGGCTGCACTTCCTCCGGGTGTTCCGCCGCCGTTTTTTTTCTAGACCCTGACTACCCAGTGACCACGCACCTTTGGGCCGAAAGAGTTCAAAGTCATTTCTATTTTGGGCTGGCTCATGACTTCGCGTGGCCAGTGGGTGTCACTCAGATTGGTTCATTAAAATCTAGACGTGACTGCTTGCGAATGATAAATAAATTCTAGTTATTAAAGTGGCGAAATGCAGGCGATGACAAAGCCGATGGCGATGCCGATGCCGAAACCAGTTTGGGAGTCGCTCGAAGAATGCAGCACTGATCAGTGTTCTCTGATCTCTGATCACTGATCATCGAGATCGTCGAGTGTGCGTTTAAAGGTCAGTCGGTTGACGTGGAGTCAGAGATGAGCTGAGCCTACCTTAACATTCAACTCCAGCTGCCATCTGCTGACCCCCGGGCAGACGCATTTTTGGCCAAGTCAACCGGTTCATGTTCAATCGGCCGACTCCAACTGCGACTTCAACTTCGACTCCAACTGCATTTAGGCCTGCTCCGAGGGGTAATTGCCATTAGCCAACGCCTGATCTTCTCGGCCTTATTTGCCTTGGCAAGCTTCGATGGGAGCCTTGACTTGGCTCTCGATCGCCAAGCGAGCCAGCTTGTCTCACCACCAATTGATGAAATTCGGTGGCTCGGACCCATTTACCAAATTAAACGCTGCACGACAACGTGTTTAACACTCGGCGCAGACTTCTGCCAAAAGTGCGAGCATATTTGCCAGCCATCGGAGTTGGCTAAATAGAAATGCCAACAAGAGCAGGCGTTGGTGGATGGATCGAGGTAGTGCGTCTGCCTTAGTTGTCTTAGTTGTCTTGGTTGCTCTTCTGCCATAATTGCTGGGCCCCAATTTGGCTGCCTTTTTGTCTTAGCCATGTTATCTGGCTGTTAACTCACAAACATCAAACATCCGAGACTGGTTGGCTTTCTGGTCAACATTCAGCATTCAGTTGTCGGCGTCGCAGTCAACGGCGGCAGAGGCAGAGGCAGAGGCTTCGCGCTCGGCTCATCTTCATCTGGCCAAAACGCTTTCGATTTCGGCTTTTGGCCGTGTGTTAACAGCTGTCGCCCAGGTGAAGATGCCTCTGCCGACGCCGCTGCCCAAGTGGGCAGATGCTGGGTCCGAGTATATATAGAAAATCTACAAGTTTTGATGCTTTAGTTGGTATTCCACACTCGACCTAGAAGTTAAACCAACTTAGCTTGGCATCGATCAAATTCAATCGTCCATTGAATTTGATACGATCGGTCGCGTCTTCTCCTTTCCGATCCTCACTGTACCGTCCTCAAGGATTATCCACGCACACCGCTTAGGATTACCTACGCACCCGGGATTACCACAACTGCCGCTTGTAGCAGTCCAAAAGTGTACACCATGGTAACCGAACCCAGTTCCAACCCAATCTAACCCAAAACGAACAATGATCGTGTGCAAAGTGCAAAATAACGAAACAAGTGTCCCTCGGTGTGAAGACAAACAAGACATTTCGCAAAGGAAAATCAGTGCAGACGAAGATAAAGAGTATCAGTTTTGTAAGGGAGTTTTAACGTTTTATAGTTTGGGCTTGTGATTTGTAGAAAATATTCAAAACCCAAATGTGACATCCTGTAGGCGAACCTTCAATGATTTTTAATTTCAAACTTCAAATTTTGACAAAGTAACAGTTATAATTACAAAATGAAACATTACTTGTGTTAAAGAAATGTATCAGTTATCTAGGGATATAGGGATTCTTTATAGGGAGATTATTAGAGTTGGCAACTTGCTTCCGATTTTTCTCTGTGCACGCCAGAGCATCGCAAACAAGAAGAAATAGCAAATAAATTGCCAACGGCGACTGCAGTTCCAATTCAAACGCCAATCGCCACCTATTTGCATTTCACATTTTGTCGAGGGTCCAGCTCTGGACCCGGGCTATCATCTCGAGTTAAGAGTTGACCAGCTGGCGGTTGACATTTAAGCCATGTAGAAATTGAGCAAGTGGCATCGAGTGCAATGTTACGCATACGCCTTGTAGGCCGCCCACGGAGCAAATCGCCTTGGCGCGATCCGCAATTTGCGTATTAAGTCATTAGGATGGACCAGCTGCATGTGCACTCTGCCATGTGGCGGCTGCAGTTTCTATGTCAGCATTGACATGGCTGAAGATGAAATTAAAACTTGTTTTTTTTTTTCCATAATTTTCGCTTTTGCTTCTGACATTTGCCAGTCGCAATTTGCGATTGGCGTATTTAGGTAAATAGCCATAAAAATGTTGCCTTAAGTTAGATTCTTAACGTTGCCATTGAACAGACGTCCATTAATCACCGACATTGTTGCCCAAGAAGATTTCATTTGCTGAAGGGCCCCGCTGATCTTTTCCACAGCCTTTAATTCACCCGAATCTCCCACAGTTTTGGACAAATTTAATTGCCCCAAAGTCTTGGCATTGGGGCTCTGCCCTCGATGCGGCGTGAATCAGATTAATTAGCTGCCAATTAGCATACTGAACAGTCAAGGGAATCGCTCTGCCTCTGCGATTGTCACTCCAGGTCCTTTCACTTTCTAACCTTTAGGCACCACCCGCCATAAGTAAAACCCGATTTGGTTTTCGAATTCCAACGCCTAATTGCGGCTGATGCGATATTTAAAACAAGTTAGAACAGCAAAAAGTTCAGGTTCATTAGCATAAATTATTGAAAATCATTTACATACAAAGATCAAATATTTTTGAAATTAGCAAACAATCAGCAACCAAAAATGAAACTGGACCCAGTCGGGTTTGGAGGTATGGGCTAAAATCTAACAGATTTGGTTATAAATGACGCCCGGTGCTTACTATTCTTTTTATGCCAGATGCGTATGCTAATTTTGCGTTTTCTCACTAGTTTTATGGCCTGGCTGTCTTGGCTGATTATTATATAATCATGGCTAGAACTGGTCTGGAGCTTGGGGCCCGGATCCGGGCCGGTTTCTTTCATAATCGGCTATTTTTATAGCCCCCGAAAATTCTCCATCAGCCAATTAATTGAGCTCATCGACACTGGCCATCTGCGGCCATCGACGAGCACTTTCATTAACTAGCAATGACCTTGCCGAAACTACAGCGACAAATGCAAATAAACCCGCTGACAGCATCGTCGGAAGCCATAATTCAGGGGCTACTTCCTCGGGTCCCCATTGAGCTCACACATCTCTTGTGTCGCACCGCATTTGCATGGGCATTATGTATCAATCGCGCCAATCTGCGATATTTACATAGCTCCGGGGGAGGGGACCGACCTAGAGATGCTAATGCCCGTCAAAGTTGAATGTCTGCGCCAGCATTTCGGGTGATTTTCAATGCATTATGGTAAATCGATTCACCGGCACACAGCTCTGCCGTTCGTTGGCTGAACTTTACCACAGCTTTGACCCGCAGGCCAGCAGAGTTGCCTTGCCTCCTCCGACTTGGGCCAAGTTTCCACGAAGCGTGAATAGGCGATTAGCCTAGAAGGCGATCAATTAGTCTCAATCAGGTTGTTAGAGCAAGTCGTTAGTCTGAGCACCTCTGAACGGCGACACCACCAAACTCCATCAATATGTAGCCTCACTAACCTGACTGTATTCTTCGTTCCTTCCCCACAGAGAAGTGCACTGTTTGTCTTGGCGCTTTGCGTTGTGGCAGTGGCCACCGCATCGGCCGATACCCATGAGGTAAGTCCAGACATCTGCCGAATTCCCGATAGCAGGACACTCATAAGCCACCTCTTCCAGCGCAAAACTCGTGCCGCCGAGGGTTACTTCTACCCCCCGCCCGAGGTGCCGTTCGATCTGCCCGTCCGCACCACCCAGCCGCCCACTAGGCCGCCAACGCGCCCTCCTACTCGGCCACCAACGCGCCCTCCAACTAGGCCACCAACCACTCGTCCTCCAGCAACCTATCTGCCGCCCACCAACAAGCCACTGCCACCAGTGACCACCCGTCTGCCTCCTCCACCACCACCACCAAGGACTCCTGCCCCAACGAGGCCACCAACCAGGCCCCCAACCACCCGTCCTCCAGCAACTTACCTGCCACCCACCAACAAGCCACTGCCACCAGTGACCACCCGCCTGCCTCCTCCACCACCACCACCAAGGACTCCTGCCCCAACGAGGCCACCAACTAGGCCCCCAACCACTCGTCCTCCAGCAACCTACCTGCCACCCACCAACAAGCCACTGCCACCAGTGACTACTCGTCGTCCAACACCACCACCAACTCGTCCACCAACCTACGCACCCACCACTCGTCGCCTGACGACTCCGGCTCCTACTTACCTGCCACCCACCAACAAGCCACTGCCACCGGTCACCGTGCGCACCACCGTTCGCACCACTCCTCGTCCAACTCCTCCTCCTACCAGGCCACCAACTAGGCCACCAACCACCTACCTGCCCCCCGTTGTTGTGACCACTCGTCGTCCAACACCGCCACCAACTCGTCCACCAACCTACCCACCCACCACTCGTCGTCTGACGACTCCGGCTCCTACTTACCTGCCACCCACCAACAAGCCACTGCCACCGGTCACCGTGCGCACCACCGTTCGCACCACTCCCCGTCCTACTCCTCCTCCTACCAGGCCACCAACTAGGCCACCAACCACCTACCTGCCCCCCGTTGTTGTGACCACTCGTCGTCCAACACCGCCACCAACTCGTCCACCAACCTACCCACCCACCACTCGTCGTCTGACGACTCCGGCTCCTACTTACCTGCCACCCACCAACAAGCCACTGCCACCGGTCACCGTGCGCACCACCGTTCGCACCACTCCCCGTCCTACTCCTCCTCCTACCAGGCCACCAACTAGGCCACCAACCACCTACCTGCCCCCCGTTGTTGTGACCACTCCTCGTCCAACTCCTCCTCCTACCAGGCCTCCAACCAAGCCCCCAACCACCTACTTGCCCCCCGTTGTCGTGCGCACCACTCGTGCCACCCCACCACCAACTCGTCCTCCAACCCGTCCACCAACCTACGCACCCACCACTCGTCGTCTGACCACCCCGGGACCCACTTACTTGCCACCCACCAACAAGCCACTGCCCCCAGTCACCGTGCGCACCACCGTTCGCACCACTCCTCGTCCAACTCTGCCTCCTACCAGGCCACCAACCCGCCCACCAACCACCTACCTGCCACCCCCAACTGTGCGAACCACCCGTCCTCCTCCACCACCCACTCGTCCCCCAACTAAGCCACCAACCACCTACCTGCCCCCCGTTGTGCGCACCACTCGTGCCACCCCACCATCAACTCGTCCACCAACCTACCCACCCACCACTCGTCGTCTGACGACTCCGGCTCCTACTTACTTGCCACCCACCAACAAGCCTCTGCCACCGGTCACCGTGCGCACCACCATTCGCACCACTCCCCGCCCAACTCTGCCACCCACGAGGCCACCAACCCGCCCACCAACCACCTATCTGCCACCCCCAACTGTGCGCACCACCCGTCCTCCTCCACCACCCACTCGTCCCCCAACTAAGCCACCAACCACCTATCTGCCCCCCGTTGTGCGCACCACTCGTGCCACCCCACCACCAACTCGTCCACCAACCTACCCACCCACCACTCGTCGTCTGACGACTCCGGCTCCTACTTACTTGCCACCCACCAACAAGCCTCTGCCCCCAGTCACCGTGCGCACCACCATTCGCACCACTCCCCGTCCTACTCCTCCTCCTACCAGGCCACCAACCCGCCCACCAACCACCTATCTGCCACCCCCAACTGTGCGCACCACCCGCCCTCCTCCACCACCCACCCGTCCCCCAACTAGGCCCCCAACCACCTACCTGCCCCCCGTTGTCGTGCGCACCACCCGTCCTCCTCCCCCACCCACACGTAGGACCACCGTGTACGTGCCACCACCAACCGTGCGCACCACCGTGTACGTGCCACCCCCGACTCAGCGCACCACAGTGTACGTCCCACCCGCACCCACCAAGCACCAGGGCTACCAGTACCCCGTGCCCAGCATCCCCTTCAACTTCTAGATCTAGAGATCCAGATGTGATTAGGGATAGGGCCTTCGTCTAGGGCTAGATTGATCTAGTCAATTCTCGTACAGTCTAACTTTACACGATCCGGCGCCAGCGGTGCTAGAGGGCGCCACTGGTGCGCCTGCATGGACGACAATTGTTTGTTTTTATTTTATTTTTGTAATTAATGAATCGCATACTCATACAGCTAGGGATCATTGTAAATGAGTGCCCCAATTGTACAGCTAACAGTCTATCCAACTCTTGCTATGTTCTACCACTACTATACGATCGATGGGCGGCCGTCGTCTGTGACGGGCGCCAGCTCAAGACTATATAGCTCTATATTACGATTAAATAAACTTTTAATTCGGATCGCTGAAACCTGAACAATAAAATAAGTTTTTCGAATATTTACATGCATTTTCTTCTGTTTTTGGCAAGCGGAAATCATTTGTGGTCCTGTTGGCTGTGAATTTAACACCCAAACCCAAACAATAATACCATATTTTATCTATCTCTCGCAACCGGGAAATGGGATCACGACATGTCCGGGAGATTTCGTGGTCTGGTTGGTCCCTCCTCTTTTAAGAGGTATCTTAAATGTAGGTTTTCACGACTAAGCTAAGTCAAGAGTGCAGGCTAGACAGTTAACCTTGACCTCCACTTCTGGTCTCTACCAATTTAAGTTGTGGATGTGAAACACGTTAGCTTAGTTAATGGGTTCGAAATGTTCATATGAGTGGGTTCAAATACGAGTTTACCATACATAATATTATTTCCATACTAATATGAACGTCGAATTTTTGATATATTTTATGTGTTTTTTGAACTTATAACTATTAAAATATACGAACTTGTTTTTTTGTATAATTTGTTATCATTTCATTTTTAGAAGCTTTTATTAAGTATACTATAGCTACTCAGTTAGATCCTTTGTCAGTGCATAACCACTTCGGTTTCATTACCCCCGAAGATATTTCTAGTTACTTCGCAGCTATCTTCAGATTTTCATGGTCAATGCGTTTTTTAATATCTCTTTCTTTTCCACTTGCCTGGGAGCACGAATTCGCCTGAGCAATTAATTTATTTGTCTATCTGCAGCTTGCTGTTTTGCTTTCGCAGCCAAACTCTATTAAACTTTCTAATTAAGCTGTTGCACTTGGGCCGATATAACCGACGCTTTTTAGGCGCCGCCAGCGCCCGGTTGCACTCAGTCATCGTTGCGATCCGCGATGAGGCAGAAGCTCAAGCCCACATTTATCAAGCGATAGGCAAGCCGAGTGGTTCGAGCAGCAGATCCCGGAAAGATGTTCATGCAGTCGGCAGTCGGTCAAGGACAAGGACAAGGACAACGGGACACTCGAACGCTACTGGATCCTTGCGGGACTAACGGCAGGCGGTGGATTATGGGCCTGATCCTGGGGTACACAATTGTGAGTTGAAAGCCATTCCAGCTCAATATGATGTTACTAAGTGTATGAGGAGATACCAAAAAGCTTAAAAGGATATTTCTATCCTACGCACTGTCGTACAAAAGTGTTTTCTTGTTATTACAAAGTATAGTGTAATTGCAACCATTTTATGTGTTTAAGTAACAATTACGTGAAAATCTTGATGTGAGCGGATGAAGCTGTAATTATACATCACCCATTTTCAGTTTGAAGTTACGCTGTCATTCGGCAACACAAGCAATTATCTTGAAGCACATGTAACCCCACTATCTTTGATTTCCTTTTGTTTGTGCCTGCAGATGTCTCTCATGGTAGTGAAGGTCGCCTCAGCAGCCACTCTTTATCAACAGCACCAGCAGCATCATCTGCAGCAGCAATCTGCGAACGACATTGAGTCCTCAGCAGACGAGCCATCCCAGCCCACGACGGAGACGGAGCCCTCGGACAGCGACACAGACATCGAGAAGATGCGGGCCAAGTTGCAGCAACTGCAGCACGAGCAGCAGCAGCAGTACCTGCGCCAGCAGCAACATCAGCTCCAGCTGCATCTGCAGCAGATGCAGGCGACGCAGGGAGCTGCTGGGGAAACCGCCTACTTATTGGAGCGTGCCGACAGCAACGTTGCACCCATCTACGGGACGTGGCGCACGAAAGCGCAACGGCAGCAACACGCAACATCGTCGCACGAACCGGACGACGCCCATGTTTACGAGCGCCTGCCCAAGCGATCAGCCACCATGACGCCTCTGAGGGGGTTGCTGCGCGATCAGATGCCACGCCCCCCGCGCCTCACCACCCAGGATATGCAGTTGTCCCTGGGCTCGCCCTCTCCGCCGCCGCCGCCCACAAAGGGTTTGCTACGACGGCAGTACTCCGAAACGCCGGGAACGCGCGCTCTTCGAGGGCAGGAAGAGTTCAAGCCCAAGCCGTTCCACTTTCCCTACGAGGGTCCGATGCCGGAGCAGTTCACCAAGGGTGAGGGTCGTCCCGAGCTGAACAACATCCAGGACATCCTGCAGCACCTGCACATCGGCGGCTTGGCCCCCAGCAAACTGCCGCCCATGGTGATGATGCCCACGGGTCTGCACATCGCAGGCACTTTCAAGAACTTGAAGTCCAGTGGCATTGGGAACTTTTTCCGCGGGAAGCGCAACAAGAAGCAGATGCAGTTCACCATTCCGATGCCCATGTTTCCCATGATGTCTATGCCCATGCCGTGGTACAATCCCGCTGTTATGCCCCATCAGAGGGTGGCCATCGATCAACTGTATCCCTACAAGCCCCGTTCGCCGCAGGATGTTAATCTGTTGGCCATGCAGCCACTGGGAAACGCAAAACCGTTGTCTAAGAAGAAGAAAAAGAAGCAGCAACAGCTTCAGCAGCAACAGCTTCAGCAGCAACTGCAACAGCAGCAGCAACAACAGCAGCAACAGCTACTGGAGCATGGCAGTCAGCAGCACTTTGTGGCAGATCCCTTCGTGCCACAGCACTTTGCACCACCTGTGATCGCACTGAATGCCACACGACAGCCGCAGCTGAAAAGGCTTCCTTTCAAGGTCAATCTGGACATATATCCTGTGCTGCCGCCCTCGCGTCCTGCCTCGGTGATGCGACATCCTTTCCAGCAAGACTACGTCCTGCCCTCGCCTGCTGCCTTGACTGGAACCACGGCGGCCGCTTATCAGATGGGCCAGGGCATTTACCAGACCCCCTTCAAGTTCCCCACCCAGCAGCCCGTAGTCTTCCCTGACCAGGCTACCAGATACAGTCAGCAGCAGGCTTTGTACCACAACCAGGTCCACAAGTTCCCGCCTCCGAAGAGCGTGCATCCCGATGAGCCCATCTACGGACAGACTTCTGGACAGGGCTCTGCACAGGG
Organism: Drosophila santomea; assembly: GCF_016746245.2. NCBI lineage: Eukaryota > Metazoa > Arthropoda > Insecta > Diptera > Drosophilidae > Drosophila > Drosophila santomea. The sequence goes on from NC_053018.2 coordinate 16,856,055, forward strand.
TCAGGGTCAGGTGGAAAGCCAAACGAGCCCCATCATGCTGCACCTGAACGTGTTCCCCAAGCAGAAGCCAACTGCCACAATTCGCGCCTCCACCAATCCATTCTACCATCACAGCATGCAACGCAACATGATGAACTCAAACGACTTGCCGCCACCCAATCCGCCCAGTCCCATTGAACCCAGACAGGCGGTCAATGGCAGTGGCCCTGGTCTGCAGCAACAACAGCAGCAGCAGCAGCAGCAGCAGCAACACCATCCGTCGCATAATCAAACCCAGCAGCAACATCAGGCGACACAACAGCAACACTTGCAATCCCTGCCCGGCAATCGATCCAGCACCATTTCGCGCAGCGATCATCTGCCGCTGATTGACTTTGAGCATCCTATTGTGGCGGCTGAGCTCCCAGATCCTTCCGCCTTTGGCGGCATTCGGCAGGATCATCGATATAGGAAAACACCGGCGGATGAGCACTATCGTTATCCGAAGAACGCCAATATCGAACAGATGGCAGCGGAGGCCCAGACCGCCTCGCTCTTCCGATTTCCCGTCGAGGATCTGATACAGTTCCAGGTGGACGATGCTCTCTAACCACTAACTACGCTAGTTGTACTTAGAGTAAGTTAGGGCTAGCTGTTCTCCATAGCAAGGACTTATTTACCTTGAATAATTAAATGAAATATAGCTAAATTGTATGTTTTATATATTTATAATACTATAATATAAACGTATCTCATTCTATATAATTGTAGGCTTTTTATTACTCAACTTAAATTTTGGGCATTTAATCTGAATTAATTTTGTCAGTAGTGCGTTCATATAACATGCGTAGATTTAGGTATTGTGTTACCTAAAGTTATAATAATTCTTGTGGAAGGTTAAATGTTCTACTGACAACAAACTGGCATCACGCTAATTGAAGTTTAGGTTTGCATTGGGCGCATTAAGTATTTTACATCCCTGTATGTAATTATACCCGTTACTCGTAGGGTAAAAGGGTATACTAGATTCGTTGAAAAGTATGTAACAGGCAGAAGGAAGCGTTTCCGACCGTAGAAAGTATATATATTCATTATTAGAATCAATAGCCGAGACGGTCTGGCCATGTCCGTCTGTCCGTCCGTCTGTCCGTCCGTATGAAAGTCGAGACTGCCACACCTACACTTTTAATCTCTCTGGTATTTGTATTAACATATTTATTTGGATTCGTTTTGAATAGGCGTTTTACCATTCTAAATTTTATATAAAGACGAATTTAGCGGTGCTATCGATTCTTATCAGGTATCATATGTAATATCTGTGAAAAATAGTCCACACTATCATCTTAAATCATGTCGTAATAGGTACCCTAATTTTTAGTATTAGTATTCAATAAATATTTAAATATATAATATATGTATCTTTGTAAGTAATTAAAAATTGTTGTTACTTATTACTATTCCTTAAACATATAATTGCTTAGGCTGCCTGAAGGTAGCAGTACAACAATTAATTTCTACACGTACCAAGATGTTTTAATTGAAAAATAGGGAATAACATATCCCGAAAATACTTTTCTTGTGAGCCCAAAAGTGGGCTCCACACTACATACCCAGTTTTCATTGCCAATTCCAATGCGCGTGCGCGAAACCCGCAGCAAAACAGAACCGGCAAGAGCCGAAAGCGAAAACCAGTATTCAGAGCCGAGTCTTTGTGAGTGGCTCTCGTTGGAAAGAACGGGCAGCAACAGGTAAGTCCGGCCAGAAGGTAAGCGAGCGTCGCTGCGTTCAGACGTTGTCGCGCTTCAAACTCGACTCGAATCGGCATCCGCGAGATACTTTATAGCAATCCGTAGCTGCAAAAACAAAAACAAAAGAAGGCGCAAGATCAAGTTTCGGACCCTAGCGTCAACCGTTGTGCGGTTTCGAGTGTGTGTGTGTTTTTTGCGTGCGTTGGCCAAAACCAAAAATATATCCGTGGAATAGTTGGCCACAAATGGTCATTCCACATTAGTGTAAATTATAGTTTATTGGCCCTAGCCGCCTGAATTGCATTTGCTTCCTGTATTTTTTTGTTGCCACCGCTCTCTCCTTCTTTCTCTCCTCGATTTCGCTCTCCATTTGCTGTTCTTTTTCGGCCAAAACAAGAACCCATAGATACCTACTCGGATACTACACCATACTATGCCATACTATACCATACTATACTCTACCCGAACCAGTCGGCTGCCTGCCTGTGTTTATTTGTTTTAGCCGCTTTTGCACATTCCCCTGCTTTGGCTTACGAGCTGGTGTTGGTACCAAAAGAAAGCCATCATCGCCGCATTTGCCAATCGCCGAGAAGTGCCCAATGATCGGAACTGGCGGACAGCAGCCGCCTCATCATCATGTGCCACTTTTCACATGTGCATAAAGTGAAATCTTCTGTTCGCTACTAAATTTCTTTTAGATCTCGTCGGAATATTTGCTTTTTTGTTTCATATACCTACATTTGCTTTGCACATCATTTGCGGAATGCGATCGAGAGCTGGCAAAAGTTCAAACGGCAAGGCTAAGATAAGCGATTCTGCAAGATCAGCTCAACTCAAGCTGTTCGGCCCAATCCCATTCATTTGAGCCAACCCGCGACAAGGCCAGCTGGGGGCGGTGCAGCGGCTAGCATTGAAAAATCTTTGTTTCGGGCCCAATAAATAACCAGAGTTTGTTTTGCATTTCGGCCAGTCCAAGAACGCGAGCGGAGCGGACTGAGAGAGCAAGAGCCAAGTGATCGAATTGTACCGAAACTGTGTCGTTCTACATGTGCCAAATACTCGCGTAAGCACCATCGAAACTCGCACCTAACGGATACGGATATACCTAACGGCACTGAAATTAGCCACGGCAACATGTTGCCGTTGCTGTTGCTGCTTTTTCTCAGCCTGACCGCTGGCCAGCTGGTCAACCAGCCGCCGCAGTTCGTCCCCGGAACGGGCGACATGTCCCGATTCAGCCTCTCGGAGAACACGCCCGTCGGCAGTCCCGTCTTCCAGCTGAAAGGTGAGTTGCAACCAGGTCGCGTTTTTTACGAATTCTGTTTGGTGGGAGGGGAGGGGAGTTCTGGCCAAGATTGCATGCTCGACATCTTATCAACATGTGTAGTACGGGGCCGTCACGTTTCATAATTTTATGCGGAATTGCTTCACGGCTTTCATTGCATCGCAGAAGACAATGAACACCAATAGCCTAATTCCCACGCAGTTTGTGGCAATGCCTTTCACTGCCAGTAGCTCGTTTTGTTTTGCCAAAAATAAAGAAAGAGGTGGATCAAAACCTGGCCTAGTGTGGGAAGTTGGGATTAATAATAACTACATATATGGGCTATTTTTATGAGAAACAAAAAGGCCACATGCACTTAATGATAGTACTTAAATACAAAGTAATCCGAAAAGAACATACACTTACATAGTCTTGAGATTACATCAGGTATAGAATAAGATAAGCTACAAAGCAAATCACTAAGACGGTCTGGTTTCGAACAAGACAACTAGATAAAGTAAACTATTGACTCACTCACGAACTCGAACTAATTAACAAATGACCTATTTTCTGGTTTTTCTCTTGTCTTCGATTTTAAGCGTACAATTGTTTTATAGTTCACTAGCAATCTTTAAATAAAATAACTCGATTTAGACACAATTTAGTATGCGAAATTTAAAGAATTGAAATTGCATACAAAAATGGCATTCTATTCGACTAGGATGTATACATATTATTTCTTTCAACATTTTTGAAGCATTATTAATATAACTTATGTGTACATAGTTAATTTTGTATGACTAAGAAATATTCCGTTTATTTAAAGCATTTAAAAATTCAGCTTTTATCATGGCATATTTTTAATGGTTTCTTTATTTTAATGGTAAAACCATTAATACAATGAGTTACCTCTGATATGACTTAATAAATGATCCATTAAGATCTGCACAGAAAGAATATTAGTATTTTGTTGGCCTTTTAAGTCTGTAATTATGTTAGTTAAATAAACAGAAAAAGCATAATTAAATTAACATTTATCATGACATAATTATCTTTCAGTCTTTTAGTTTTGTTGTTAGGCAGTCATTACTTTCACTAAAATTGTCTTTGGCTAAGTACGCTACTCAAAAGGGTATTCCCCTTTCGGTTCAAGAAAACAATCCCCCAAAACTGGCTCTAATAATTTTGTAATTTAGCTTCGATCATAACTCAAATTACCAGTGGTGACTTTCATTTCTTGGACCGCATTGGTCTGGGTGGGCCACCTACTTCGGGTCAACCTTGTGCGGGGTATTGGATTTTTGTGGTCGCCGCACGTTTTCAGCACCCTCGTATCTCGCATTCGTCAGATATATAAGCATACGAGTATCAGCGATTGCATAATGCCACTTGGCTTGAAATATGCAGTGCGGATCTGCAAGAATGCTCGATAAGCCAACAAGATATTCATGTTTTTATTGTTGATTTTTTTCCCTTTCTGTTTCTGGTTTCTAGTCTTTTTGAAGTTAGCTCGCCCGAGAATGCAGTTTGCTAATCAATCGACAAACAAAAACAAACAAAGACAGCCAAAGACATATGTATCTGATAGGTGAGCAGGCGGAAATGCATTTGAACACGTTTGTGCGTAGCACCACCGATAAGTGTTAGTCCACGATAATGGAGATTGCGGTAAGGTAATGGCCCCCATTCTCCCATTAGATAGAGAATGAAAACAGCACTTTTACTCCGATCGAGAGTGGCAATCAATCGAGAGTCGTTTTCCTATATCTGTAGCAAATGTGGCAAATTTTAGACTTAATAAACTTCAGGCGGGCCAGCCACTCCCCCTGAATTAAGTTATCCAACGGGGCAGAGCTAGTTGGCACCTGCTCCTCCAGCCAGCAGCAAATGACACCCTAACACAGAGGCCCAGTTAAGAGATTGAGATACATTTGCAGCTGCGGCGGCTTTAGGCCTACAATTTGATGCCGCTCCACGGCAACTTCATAATCAGATGGGGCATTGTCTTAACTGGTTGCCGAGCGTGTGCCAAATCGCCTTGGATGATGCTCGCCCAGTGACTCCGCCTGCAAATGTAACCGATGCCGAGACTCGGATGCAGTTGGAGACTGGTTCGTTTTGCAAGCGGTATCCGTGAGATACGAAACACGTTTGCTCTGGCTGGGTGCGTTGGAAATCAAGAGTGCCGTGGAAAATCGTCTACCAGACACCGAAAAAGTAAAACGGAAAAACTGACCTGACCAAGGAAATTGCTCGGCCTAAACGGTGAGTCGGGAAACTGAGCTGAATCCATATCGGGCACAACATAATCCGAGATCGCAAGACAATACTGAGTGTCAGTCGTTGCGTAACTGCAAAGTCCGCTGGGACTGCCTCCTGGTGTCGAAATTTGAGGATTTAATTGCACGGAATGCAGCAGAGAAAACTCCTATCGGTTAGCCGCTTGAGTTTGCCTTTCATACCCGCTTAATTACACATTTTACCATACCAAAAACACTAAGTAAAACGAATGTTGGCACATGGCGGGCGTTTCTTTCGCTTCTTTCGGCATAACCACTGTTCCATGTGTAATAATAACCAAAATATTAACAAATACGCTCCGTCAAGCATGAAATCACAAATTATTTCTGCCGCATCAACAGCAACAATGGTAACCACAACAATTACATCCTCCCCCTTCATGAAAGCATCCATGCTGGGCGAAGTGAAAAGTAGCAGAGCTTTTCCACATCCCGCACGTACCCGCAATTACAGTGCTCATTCAGCTTTTCCACTTTTCCCCCAATTGCCTAAAAAACACACCGTATGTACATACACACTCGAATCGAACACGAGAATTCACAAAGAGAAAACGAGCGAGAATCGAGCAGTGGAAAGGGGTTGATCTAGAGATACCCTATGTGCGAGTATCAAATGGATCGGTTGCATTTTGTAACTTTAGATCCATTTCGCAGATATCAGATGGCCATCGCTTTTGTCATTTATAAAGTGGGCTCTCAATATTGAATGGTGAAATCTTGATTGTTATAGAAGTAATATTTATAGCAAGAAAATATCACATAAAACTTAGAACTATATCTAAATATCGATCGAAATTATCAATTACTAAAAGCCATGTTTTAATATCAATATATCTAAGCCACGGTTGAGCAGTTCAAGATCACCAAATACCCCACGACTACGCGGTATGGGTAAGTGTGAGCTGGAAAAATGATTATGTACATTAAAATGGTCACTCACGCGCCAATGCTGAGGGATCCAGTTTGGAATCGGGATAGAGCAATAAAGTTGGGTACTTGGGGGGCAGGGAAATGCTTGAGGTATGTATGTTTTATTTTTTGGTTAGATGGAGGAGCGGCTGTGCCTGTTTGCTTCCCGCTTTGTGCCGTGTCTTTTTTGTGGTCGTGCTGCAATTGTCGGTGTACCACAAGCCCGCTCCCAACTTTGAGTTCCCCATTGCCCCCTGCAAACTTGAAAAATCTGTCGGCCAAAAGCGGTTTTCCCGACCGTCGACCGACCGCTTATTGGTCTCTGTTTTCTTTTGTAAGCTCCCTGGGTTCATTTGTTTTCTTTCTTTTCTCCATGATTGCTTTGGTAGAATTTCTAAAGTAATTTCGAGTTGCCCCCGAGCTGGAATTTTTCGGCTACCCAAGCCAAATACTTGTAGATACATTTCCTGTTATTAGACGCTGTGGGCACAGAGAAAGAGAAATTGCCGGGGAATGACACAATCCACTTAGGGTTAGACCCACAACTAACTAGTTGCCCCAGTTCCGAGGGGCCGGAAAACCGCAGTCGACTGGAAAAGTCGCCGGCGCAGGAGGTTGTGGGAACCGAATTAGCATTTTTCACACGCTTTTACATAAACCGACGGCGGCGGCTCCACTGAACGACTTCCCGAAGTGACAGCCTATGACGCTGGCTCGGATTACCTGTAATTAAAGCAGCGAGCGTGTCAAACACCGGGACTCCATCATCGCCAACTAACTTGTTGCACTTTACCGGCTGTCCAACACGCGTCCCACACACGTGGAGTATGTATCGATCACTTTAACTTAGCAAAGAGAACTGGATCTTTTGGGGAATTGATATAAATAAATGGAAAAATTAATAGCCGTCTCGTTAAGAGAGGAGCATTTTTCCACACTTTATATCTTTCATTATCTATCTTGGTAAATTGAACATTCGTGTGGTTATCTCTTTTATTTGCGTCGGAAATTTGATTTAATGATCGTTTATTATATACAACTACATTTTGTTAGGAAGATAATTAGTTTTGTGTTTCTCTCCCTCACTTCAAAAGTGATTGTTATACGAATAGTAATAAGCCCATAATTATTCAAGAGAGAAGAGTAAGTTCTACCAGTTCTTAAGTTTCAACACAATCGATGTTTATTACTTTCAACTGAATTCCATTTGAATTATTATTAAAATATATATTGTGATTGCAGGAACTGATCCGGAAGGAGGTCGCCTGAAGTACAGTATCAGCGGACCCGTTTTCTCGGTGGATCGCGAGACGGGAGTGGTGCGCCTGCGCCAGGAGCTGGATCGAGAGACCCAGGACACCGTCGAGGTGATCATCAGCATCACAGACGAAGGTGTCTATGGCACAGAACCCAACACCGTCTCCCAAAGGCGGGTGATTCCTGTACGGGATTACAATGACAACCAGCCGACTTTCCTGGGCAGACCATACACCGCCAGTGTCAGTGAATCCCTGCCCGTGGGTTCGGAGATCAGTGTGGAGCCACCCATTGTGGTCGTGGACCGGGACGAGGGCATCAACGCAGAGGTTCAGATGAAGTGTGTAGAGGTACGTTACATATAAGAAATATAATTCAATGCCGTACATATCTTATTTTGCACATCTTCTCTTCCAGGAAAACGACATTTGCGACATCTTTGAGGTGCGGGCAGTGAAAATATCCGACGGAAACTACACAGCGCGAGTGGCGCTGAAGCAACAGCTGGATTTCGAGAGCCGTCCCTCGTACATCTTGACCATTTCGGCCTCGGACAGTGCTTTGGATAACCGCCTTTCCTCCGTGGCCACCATTTCGATCAATGTGATCGACATCCAGGATCAGTCGCCAATCTTTACCAATGCTCCGTACTCCGCGACAGTGCCGGAGAACACTCCCGCCGGAGTGAGCATTCTGACGGTCAAGGCTGTAGATGGAGATGTGGGCATACCAAGGGATATATTCCTTTCTCTGGAAGATGAACCCTTCGGGCACTTTGAGCTGGTACCGTTTGGAGATCCTCGCGAGGGAACTGCAGTACTGCAGACCACCGCAGAGCCACTGGATCGTGAGAACGCTGAGATCCTCCAAAATGGTGGGGTATATGTGTTTTCCATAAGAGCCACTGAGCTGATCGATGGAGCTATTCCCGCCGAGCACTCGCTGACAAGAGTAACCATTGTGGTCACCGATGTGGACGATCACCAGCCCACCTTTAGTGGACCGCACTTCAATGTCTCCATAACGGAAAATCTGGCTAATGGAATGCCTCTGCCGGGACTCTCGATCTTCGTGGATGATCGCGACATGGGCGAGAACAGTCGCTATGAGCTTTCTTTGCGGGATGTCTTCAATGCGGCCAGAGTATTTGAAGTCTCTCCCACTGATTCTCAAGGCCGGACACCAGTGGTTGTCAAGGTGTTGAATGCTAGTCGCTTAGATTACGATGTTGCCGATCCGGACCTGCGACGATTTGAGTTCGATCTTGTGGCTTCCGTCAAGGGCGTGGAGAAGGCCAAGACCCGAGCAGAGATCCATCTGCTGGACGCTAATGACAATGCACCTGTGTTTGACCAAGGCACCTATCGTTTTACGGCAGCTGAGAATCTTCCTGTGGACGCTGTAATCGGACACGTAAAAGCCACTGATTTGGATTCCGGTGAGTTTGGACACGTTCGCTACGTACTCAAGGGCTTCGGTGCGGACAACTTCTATGTGAATCCGGAAACCGGAGGCGTTTACCTGCTCAAACCTCTGGACTACGAAAAGCAGAGCAGCTACAGCCTCACAGTGGTGGCCATCGATGGAGGGCAGCGGGAGGCCAATGCCAACTTGTTCATCGGGGTCACCGATGTGAACGACAATCATCCAAACTTCGAGAGCAAGGAATACAGTCGAACTATTCGGGAGGGTGCAGCCCTCTTTGAGCCGCAGTTCTTCGTGCGTGCCCACGATACAGATGGTCCCACCCAGGGAAATGGACGGGTTAAGTATTCCATTGTGTCCGAAAACAGCATTGCTGGAAATGTATTCCGCATAGAGCCGGATACGGGCGAGATTGTCATTCAGAAAGCAGCGCGATCCATGGACACCGAGAGGGGTGAATACGAACTGGTGGTTTCGGCCACTGATTTCGGTGAGTTTGCTGCATATTGCTCAAAAGGAAATAATCATTAATTATGAAATATTCTTCATAGGCATTCCTCCCTTGTCCAACACCACTCGCGTTTTGGTACGCGTTGGCATTTCCGGCAATCAACGGCCCATCTTCCGAGGACACTTTCAGAACATGGAGAACCTACCCATCATTGGCCCGCCCAGTTACCGAGTCTCGATTCCCGAGAACGCCGCTGCAGGATCAAATGTCACCTCTGTATCTGCCCACGATCCGGATGGTCTGGACAGCCTGCTGCGGTACAGGATTGTGGGTGCCAACGACAACTTTGAGATTGATGAACTGTCAGTATTAGCTAGATGAACCCATGAACTTAAATCAAATCTAATCAATTTATTTTGCAGTTCTGGCTTAATCACTGTGTCGCCACAAGCCCGCATCGATCGCGACTCGAACATGAACAGCTTTGAGATCATAGTGAACGCAGTGGACTCCGGAACTCCAATCCCGGAAACGGCCACCACTACGGTTTATGTTAATGTGAAGGACATCAATGATGAGCGCCCAAAGTTCGAGCAGAACAGCTATGCGACGTACGTGTCCGAGAGGACAGCCGTGGGTGAGAGTGTCCTTCGGGTGAAGGCAACCGACAAGGATCTTAATTCGAAATTGGAGTACAGTATGGTTGGTCCAGTTGCTGCTACCACAAAAGCGGGCGTAAGCATAGCCAATCGCAGCAACTACCGACTGCAGGAGGCCTTCCGAGTGGACAGTCATAGTGGTGAGATCTTTGTCAATGGAACGCTTCGTCACGATGTGGCCGCCATCATCATCTTCACCGTGGGTGTGCGAGATCTCAATGCGGAGGTGGATCCCGAGGGACAGGTGGACTTCACAGAAGTTACCGTGTACGTGCAGTCCTTCCAGGACACCAATCCGGTGTTTAAGAATCCCGGCTGGACCAGCTCAAGACCGGTGATCGATGTTAAGATCAAAGAGGAAATGCCCATCGATAGTGCGCTGTTTATTTTGCAGGCGGAAGATCCTGTCACCAGACAGCCGATCACCAGTTTTGAGTTGGTGGAACCCAAACAGGTGGACTATTTCCAAGTGGCGGAGCGAACCGGAGAGGTGATACTCAAGAAGCGGCTGGACTATGAGGCGTTGGGCGAAACTGGTCCGGAGTTTGAGCTGCAAGTTCGCGCTAATAGTGCCGATCGACAAAGAAGCACTGTCAGTCGAGTCAACATCACCGTGGAGAACGTGAATGACAATAGCCCGCACTTCGAACGGACCTCCTATCAAGCCACCATCATCGAGAACAGGCCTCATCCGGAGCGAGTCATCCGGGTGAGAGCTATAGACAAGGACGCGGTTCTTAATGCCCGTGATGAGCGATTGGGCTACCACAAGATCATCTACTCACTGCAGGGCGAGCACGCCATGCTATTCGATATTAACAATACAACTGGGGAAATTATAGTGGCTAGTGGTCAGACCATCGACAGGGAGCGCACACCCAGGATTCAGCTGCAGATCAAGGCGGAGGACTCTCCTGGTCGTCCCACGGATGCCAAACAAAGCGTAGTGGAGCTACAGATAGAGGTTTTGGACGTGAATGACAACGCTCCGGAGTTTACCCAGAAGAAATACAGCACTGTGATTCCGGAAAACGCGCAGATCGACTCGTTTGTCCTCCAGCTGGAAGCCGTGGATGCGGATGAGGGTCTGGGTGGCGAGGTGCGCTACGAGTTGGTTAACGAGGGTGAAGCCAATGGACTTTTCAAGGTCGATCCCAAGAGTGGTCTGATCTCCACCCGACGCAATCTTACCGGCAAGGGCCGCGCACATCCCTATGTACTAATTGTTCGTGCCCAGGACAACGGCAACCAGTTGCCCAAACAGCCCACATTATCCACCGACACCGATGTCAGGATCTACATAGGGGATGTGAGCGCCAATGATGGCGTGCCCTACTTCTTGTCTCCTCGGGTGGGACAAATGGCAAATGTCACAGAGGTGGGCATTTATTGATAATCTTCAAAGCGTTTTTAAGTAACCAATATCTTTTTAGAATGCTGTTACTGGAGCTCCAGTATTTCAAGTCATTGCCAGCGATCCGGATGATGAAAACACCCCATCCGGAACCATTACTTATCGCATTTTGCCGGATACTCCAGACGCCGAGGCCTTTGTCATAGATGCTCACTCAGGATTGATAACAACCAAGCAATCAATGGATCGGGAGACAAAGGACACGTACAGGATTCTGCTGGAAGTAAGTGACAATGGACAGCCCAAGCAGTCGGTGACGAGGATCCTTCAAATTGCTGTCCTGGATGTGGATGATCACGAACCGCGATTCGCAAGAGAAGTTGTAAGTAAAGGAAGCGTTCTAGAAGAACATCCAGAATACCAACTGATAACAATTTTTACCCTTTTAAAGGACGCAGGACCCTTGAGCATGACGGTAAGAGAAGAGGAACCGGCTGGCACCATTGTCGGTAACTTCAGCGCTTTGGACGACGATCTCGGCGAGAATGCGGCCATTGATTATGTGATCATCGATGGAAATAATGAACAATTGTTTACGATAGAGCGAAACAACGAAAGTCTGGCCATTCTCAAGACCCAAAAGCCTATTGACCGAGAGCAGGTTGAGTCCTTTACTCTGACGATTAAGTGTCTAAAACTGGGCGAACCTGGCTACAAGTTTATTGGAGATCCCTATGATCGACAGGATCCTTCACATTTGCGAATCAACATTCGAGTACTGGACATCGACGACAATCTGCCGAAATTCGAGCAGCCAGATCCCACTGTGGGTATTAGGATCAATGTGCCTATTGACACTGTGGTGACCACGTTGAAAGCCAGTGATGCCGATGCGGAGGCTCCGCCCGTTGGTCTTTCCATTGAGAACGTGACCTTTGTGCCGCAGTTCTATAAGAGAAGTCGCAGCTTGGCCGTCGGTAACCTGCAGAATCTCTTTACCTTGAACAATCGGACTGGCGAACTGAGAACTGGAGGTTCCTTCTCTGATTACGTGGATGGATACTTCTTATTGCGGGTGATGGCCAACAATTCAGTACAACCCAAACGTCAAGCCCACAGCAATCTCAAGGTGTTTGTAATTCGAGACAAATCTCTGCTTAAGTTCGTCTTTGCCCGACCTCCAAACGAAATCCAGCACAATATCCGACCGTTCCAGGAGCTGTTGCAGAAAAAACTGAAGCCCCTGGGATTGGAGTTGCACGTCTTGGATACACAGGTCTTCACCAGACCCGACATGAGTCTGGACTTTACCGCCACCAGCTCCTGTTTCCAGATGTTCAAGAATGGAGCTGCCTTGTCCTTCAACGAGATGCAGAAGCTGATGAACTCACAGCAGCTGCGTCAGGAACTGATAGATATATACGCCGCCTACGGGGTTAGTGAGGTGGAATCCTGCTCGGTGAGAAGGACTCATGCTGCAGCTATTTTTGCGGGAATGCTCACCTCGGCGGGAGCCTGGCTGGTTTTCCTGGCCGCCCTCATAGGTCTGGCTGCCTTGGTTTCCCTGTGCACAGCCTGCTGTTTGAAGAAAAAGTGAGTTTGACTTGGCCTTGACCTTTTTCATTATCCTCATTACTCATTAAAATCCCTTTCCAGACTAAAGCGGCACAGTAAGCGCAGTCTTCAGGCAAGCTTACGCACTCCCACGGAGCACACACCAACCTCGTATAGTTACTCCATGCCCGCCGTGCTCTACTCCGAACCCATCTACGGGCCCTTGTAGCCGCAGCTCATCTTCTGCACGGGAAGGTCCAGGTTCAACCACTGACCACCAACCTAGTAGACTAGTGCCCAAGACTCAAGCCCCCTTTGCACCAGCGGAGATCTCCGAATCCCCGAGTCTCCCAGGATCTCCGCTCGGCAACTGCGAACCGGGACTTCTTTCTGGCAGAGATTGGTAAAAGGTAGAATGCCAAATCAGTCCATATACCATAAGCTTAAGCATACTATGCGCGTGATCTAGAATGTACGTGTAGCACCAATTAGCCTAGTTTAGTGTTAACATATAGTACTGTATAAAGCGTAGGGATTTTTTCAATTTTCAATTCGAATGGTTAGCCTAAGTCGAGTCAGTTCTGTGTGTCATTTGTGTTGAAGTGCACAGGTTTCCCTGTCGAATTTCGCGGGTTTTCAATTGGCACTTTGGCAGGTCTGGAATGCATTTATTTTTATATATTTATCTTATCGTCTATTTGCCTATAACATGTCGAACAAGTGCAGTATAAACATCGACCCAAACAAAGCCCAATTCCAGCTCCACAATCCAATCCTCGACCAGGAGTCAAAGCCAGGCCATGTGCGTGTCGACCGAAAATGAGTCTCCCGTTTTCAAACAGAATGCATATGCTTTCGCTGTTAAGTAAATATATTTATATACGACTAAGTAGTTTGTCCAATGTGAACATGTGTGCAAATAAATTCTATTAACTACAAAAGTGCGAAAAACGCGACCTTTTACTCATTATTCCCAGCGGTTTGGCGTTGCGTCAAAGGCTAACGTGTAAAGTGATATGCAAATGAATCGTATCCCCACTAATGGCCTGACATCCGGAAGGTGTTGACACTGAATGTGGTTCCGATCAGTAGCCACGGAATTTATTGATTTTATATATGCATTAAATGGAAAATGTTGACTTTTAAAGCAGTTGGTTATGGTTTAATTAGAAAACAAACTAAATCATTTCACCTAATCTAAAATAGCTCAACTAAAGAAATCAATTGAAATTCAAGATGCACTACTTTATATTAAATTTGCATTATGGGTCATACTAATCAACAAAACCACTGAATCATAATACACATTATCCTTTCTCCCGCCTCTGAACCATTGTAAGAACCACATTCCCCAGATCCTGACTTAACGTCCTTAACGAGCCGCTCCGGATTCGAAATTCCAATTAAACTTGCCGCGCTTGGAGTAATTGCAAATTCCCATTTTGAGTTCATTTCGGCAACTGCGTCACTATGCAGGCAAGTGAAAATGTAACGTCCAAAGTATGTGTTCTGTGCAAAGAGTGAGAGAGAGGCATGCGGATGCATTGAGGGTGAGCGGGACAGGAGGAGGGAAAAACCCATAAATAATAAATGTTGTTAAAACTAATGTGCGGCGCTCATTAGCCCCTGGCAACGAACAAGAGAACGGGCGGGAAAACAGGGGATGATGCTGGTCCTGCTCCGATCCCAGATCCCCCATTCCCGATCCTGGCCAGAATCAAAGGGTGCAGGATGAACTCGGGGGTTGCTGCCGCTCTCTTCCGCCGCCGTTTTATTTTTATAACTTTTTAAGGCGAAACAACATCAACAACCCAAGACATCGAATCAAGTGTTGTCCGGGTCAACTCAACTGCACTTGGGGGTTGCTCGTCCTCCTCCCCAGAGATGGAGTGTAATTAAACTGGTTTCCCTTACTAGTGAAATTTACATAAAGCCTAACTAACCTGGATTGCGATTCCCCTGCAGTCTCAGTTTTTTGTGTTTTGCTAAATCACCTTCCACTTGAACAGTGATTGATGATGCCAGTGTCATCCTCATAAATCACACTACAAATTCGAGTGTCAAAGCGGCTCGCTTGTTAGTCATTCGCGGCGCCAACCATCAGGGCTCGAAGTTCGCTTAATCTGCAATTAATACCACTGATACACATGGAACTATATAGTATAGATAGCACAGATAGGTTTTATAGGGCGCCAAGGGCTTAACTTAGAGATATCATCTAGTGAAGAGTGGATATCAACTTTCAATTCATTTTCAGTATTTCAGGCTGCATTCTTTTTAAATACATTTTATTACATAAAATATGATTTACCTAAAATATGTGATCAGCTAAGGACTGGAGTCACAATAGTAACAACATATCAGCTCTGGTGCATTTAGTTTTATCAACATTTGGATATTGTTCGCGGAAGTAAATTAAACACCTTTTTGATATTATCTTCAAACTATTGTGTTTATGAACGACATTGAGTCATGAGTTTAGATTTCATCTGACTCAGTATACGACTTCGTAACGATTTATTTGCATTGCACACACTAGCCACGGTGAGTATGCAGGTGTTTAGAAGTTGACTTTTACCCCAGATTCACTTCTCCGACAGCTATTGTCAGGCAGCTAGACAGTGAGCCAGATGTCCAGCTGACGAGGCGCAAACAATGCCAACAATTAATGACTGAGCCCGGCCATTTGCTTTGCGACAGGACCTCCTCCTTCTCCTGATCGAGCAACAAATAGTGAAAAGCCTCGCGTGCATACCAAAAAGTGAAAAACGGGGCAGGAAAGTGTGGCAAGTAATCATAACGGTCGCTTTCCGAGGTGGCAGGGCCATAAAAAAGGACTTAGGGGTAGTGTAATTGCAGCTAACTACTAGTTCTGCTTCCCATTAACGTTTTGGGGTAATTTTCGCAATTCCTTTTTTTTGCAAGGATTTTTCGCATTTTTCCCAGAATTTTCCTTTTATTTTTTGTGCGGAAGCCCACACAATGGCGGATTTACCGCGGGATTTTCGCGCGAATAGTTGGCTTAAGCCGGAAGTGGAACTGCAGAACTACCAGGATCCGTCAGCTTAGGATCAGGAAAGGATTTCTCCGCCGGATCCCCCATTAAATCGCTCGTGCCGTGTCCGTTGTTTACATTTGACAATAACTGGGCATGAAACCGTTGTTTTGCCGACATTTTAGTGCCAACCTTCCAATTTCAATTTATGCAAGGCCAAAAAAAAATTAACAAATATCAACCATAAATTAGAAATGTCAGCTTCATTATGCACATGGCGCTGCATAGTAATTAGGCAGCTTCGCGCGTCTGAAAACTACCTATAAATTTATGACCACTTGATGAACTGCACCCGGATCCGAGTCGAAATCTGGGGTTGGGCTCTCACATTTCGTCCTGGTCGCCGGTTGCTGGTTGCTGGTTGCTGGTTTCTGGCTAAACTCATTTGCATAACAATCAACTCATCGTTTGTGGTACAGCTACCATACCATGTCCTCTCCTCTCCATGAACTACTTCTTGCTGCCAGGATTTTTCCATTTCCAGCCCAGTGAAAGGGTGCTTCCTCAAATGCTAATGTTTCGCGTACACTGGCGGCGGGTGTGAAGTTGTAAAGTTTAATGTATTGTTTGTCTAACAGTTTATTCATTTGGAAAAGGAATATATTTGAAATGCCTTTCTATTTTTTTTGGCACAGTCCCATAATGCGAATGTGACTGGAATTGAAAAATTATTCTTATATGGGGTTGGAAAACTGCTCGGCGTTTTGATAAACTGATTCTGAAAAGTTCTCTCAATAATCATTCATGTGTAAGACCATTTATTTTCTGCACAGAAATGTAAGTTGTAAATAAAGATCAAGAAGGTAAATATTACGCACGAATTGAATTTAGCTATATTTACTTATTGTCCTTTTTATTACTAATATCTGTCCATACTTGATAAAGTGGTTGGGTTGTTCCTATGTTTTACAATTATGTGATAATATATTACATTCGACCTAATAAGTGTTTTTTAATCTTTACCAAACATCAACTTAGAATTCTGTGATTATGTATTTGAAAAAACAGTAAAATAATTAATCTAAATAAAGTATCCCGCAATTATCCACAGTAACTTCTGCTTCGTTCTTCATTGACATAATTTTCCGCAACCTTAATCGAATTTTCTGGTCTTATCGGTAGTGGGCAAGAACATGATCTCAATTCGATTTGCCTAATAGAGGAACATGCGCTATATAGTTATCTGATCTTTGATTTACATGTGTTAACATTTTCGTTTTGTTTTCCCTCTGCTGCGTACCACTTTCTGGCTCAACAATGTGACATAAATCTGCTTAAATTTGACTAAAACCGCTCTGATCGGATTAGAAATCAGGGCTTGCATAACATTTTACAGTTTCAGCCGAGGGACGATTGCACACAAATGCGACAGATTGGCTTCCTTCCACGGACTCTGAAAAATAGAGAAATAAAAAGGTCCTGTTCCAGGGCTCTCTGGTACGGGTAAGTGTAACAAAATACTCGAGCCGGCTGTTTGTTTATCCAATGTTTTTCGGTTAGATGAGCACACAACTCGAAAGCGACAAAGGTAGGGCACACATGGATTTTTTCGATTTGGAACAGTAACGTATACGTGGTCGCACACCCCGGAAGGTTCAGCCTCACAAAAAACAACAACCAGAGGACGTCAAAGATTTCACAGATAAACCAATTCGAGCAGGGCAATGAATGGGCAAAAAGGTCGAGCAACTTGCCGCTAAAAAGCGAACGTGTACCATTGCACCAGAGCGAATCTCTGCCTTCAATGTTTGATCAGGACCAAAAAGGGGTAATACACAAAGGATCCGGGGCTGGAATAACCACGTGCACCGGCAAAGGGTTAAAAAATGTGTGCCAACTTCTTGCTAAAAAGGCGTAAAACAATCAATTCGGCAAATAAAATTCGATTTGCGAAATGGGAATCGCAAAAGGGCAAGGACAAATTGGCGCGGTGTCGTCTGGAACGGTGTGATATATGATCTTAATATTTCATGCTTTCCATTCCAAGGGTTGAACTCTGACTCTAAGTTTACGTATGCATATCCAACCTTTGACACACAAAAATATTAAATATCCAGTACTTACGATTGTGAACCTTTTCCATATTAACTTAAAAAGAACACCAAACAAATATAAGTTTAATGTTTCTTTAATTAATTTACTCAATAGAAACATATTTTCAACAAATGGTTTGTTATTTTTATCCAATCTTTTATAAGGTAAAGAAGACCCACATTTGATTTTCAAGCTTGTGGTAATCTAAAATACATGTTCATACAGATGGTTGATTTAACAAAATAATATATCTAAACTATAAATTCATTAAATAAACTTCAAAGAAAGCAGCACTCCTTCGTTGTTCGGTTTGATAAGGAAGAATATGAAATGGTCCCCTGTGCTTTTTCCATATTGACTAATCCGTGTATATTTACACAGAAATTTGATTTGGTTAGGTATCTGCTAGTCGAACCCTCCTCCATTAGTCGACCAGTCGACCCAACCGAAGTCCTTTGTGCAGTCTCATCGGACCGCATATGAATCGCTCTCTAAGGACCTGCACTTGCCGCAACCGAAGATGGCATTGTGTTTGCGCCTCTTAGCATGTCCATGGCAATTTGTTTCCATTTTGGTTGCTTATCGCCTTATGGCCATCGCCAAATTGTTTTTCCAACCTCACAGTGCATTAGCATTCGGGGAAGGGAGCTAAGGCATAGATGTCGTCATTGATCCGCCGATAGCCATCGAAACGGAGCCACCCCGTCCGCTAATGATGCCAGTCCCATCCGTGCCAGGTTTCATCCTCATCCTCATCCTCATCCCTCGAGGAGAGTCGAGTCCTGGAAATTGAATGCAGCTTAGCTGGCTCACCCGCTGCGTATTTGCGCCTTTGCCGCACAACAGGAATGCGGACCCATGCCGGTCCATAATAATGATTATTGCAAAGATAAATCCCGACACCTCCAACAAAGCTGCTCAAATGACAAACTCCGGCTTAGTTGAGGAAAAACTGGCAAATTCCTACTTATAACCCCAAGAACTAACAATGAGCGAATCTTTTCCCGGCAGAAGAAATATCTAGTTGACTTATTATTATTTTATGCTAAAATGGAAATTAAGTGTTCAAAAAAATTAATATGCTGAAAAAGTTCAAACTAGAAACTAGAAATTTAAATTTTAATACAGTATTGATAATAATTTTGATTTTATTTTGAATTTTTAGTTCAAGGTGGTGGTTAGTGAATGATGATTGACTTTATTTTATTTTATCTCAAAATTGTTTATTTGAGTTATCATTTTTTCTTACTTTTCGATTTATGTTGCATTAGGCAAACCCTCACCTCTTTTCAAAACTTTAAAACCTTTGGACGGAAGGCTTACTAATATGACAGCTCTATTAAGGGATAGGACAGTCTTATTGTAATCTCCAGTCGAGATTGCGAATTCCTCACCGGCTTTGCAGCATCTTATCACCTTTTCACCCTTTCCTTGTAACGGAAAACGTCAGTCAGTCAGTTATTCAGCTATTCAGTGATTCAGTAAAGCAGTAGAGCAGTAAAGCATTTCCCTCGACTCTTGCCGGTTCATTCAACTAAATAATTTGAGTGGCATTCATGCAGGTCCACTGGCTCAGAGCTCATGTTTCAGGATTCCCGCTCCTGACTGCTGCTGTTGGTACATTCGTTTTGTAATTGTGTGGCAGGTGACGGCAATCTTCCATTGTTCGAGCTCCGAAGGCCGAGCCGGGAGTACGAGTTCGGTTTCTACTTGAAACCAGGACTCACCCCATGTCGAATTGTAAGGGCGAAAAGTGCCCCCTACGATAAAAACAAGCTGCAGTGCACACACACAAAGCCATTCGTTTTATGTGCACTGCAATATACAATATTTATTTGAATTTAAGTCCTTTGTTTGGGATCTGAAATCCGCACACAGCGGTACTGATTCCAGGGTTGTTTGCTTTGGCTACTATTTTTGACTTTGTCCAGCAGTTCATCCATCCATTCTTCCCAATTGCGAACAATTTTCTGGCTCGTTTTGATCATCAACTTTATTTGCAAAAATAAATCTTTATGGCTTTACATCGAAATTCAATCTTATCACCTTAAAGTTCTGGCCCTGACTAGCTCGCTTTCCTTGCATTGCAATAACTGACATAGAATCTGGCATAACCTACATACTACATACTCTTAATCGATTGTATAGTTAATTACGGCTAATACCTGGTTCATTTCAATGATCGTTATAGTGAGATCTTACATCTAGAATGGCAAGGTACGTATCGCTTACACTAAATGGACAACCGATTTGTACTATATAGTCAAGAAGAATACATTGCGAATATGTTGAGAAGCAGAGTGCTTTATGGAAAAATTATTAGCCTAAGCAATTTGAATCCAAATATTCACCAGGGATCCGCAAGAAAGAAGCCAATGAATGGAAATACTTATAAATTCGATATGAAATAATAATGAGTTAGTGAAGCTTTACTTTGGATGGTTGGCTTTATATAGGTTAATCTATTGCGGATCCCTCTATAACATGAAACTAATTGAGTTCAAAGATTAGCGTAAGTGTGGAATGTAGAATTTTTAAGGATATTTCATTTCCAAACACGACGATAACCTCAGCAGTCAATTAGGTGCCTCGCTTATTACCAATATCAACGGATTGCCAGGAAGTTGAGAATAGTGAGGAAGGGAAACCCCGAGACAAGACCCATAAGTTACGTTAGTTTTCTTTTCAAAGTAAGTCAAGGGCCAATCTCTTGGCCATTCCCCTTGATCAGTTTCTTGCAATTCCCCGCAATCTTTTAGTATATCACGCTGAAAACCCTAAGATCGTAGTTTGGCCCTCAAAACTGTGCTACACCTGTGGGGCGAAGTGTTTGTAGCTGTGTGGATGTGGAACGGCAAGCGCTTGTGCCTGATCCTCCGGATAGTCCTTCCACGGCGGTGTTTGCGAGTAGAAGCTGCTCTGCTGGTGAATCCCAGAGTCCAAGTTAGTAGGATGAATATTGGCAGCTGCATCGAAGGATCCCCTGAAGAGATCGTATTTCTCCTGCGAGAACTGCTGCGGGCTGGACTCCTGCTGGGGATTAGGCTGCAGATGGTGAGGCTGATGCGGCTGCTGCTGCGGATGCTGCTGTTGGTGGTAAAACCGCATGCTGCCTGTAAAGTCGAATCCTGGTGGCTGCTGCGGGTAGTCCATGCCGTGCTGAAAGCCGCCCATCGCCGGCGGCTGCTCCGCATGCGAAGCTGGAGCAGTCTGATGCTGGGCCAGAGGCGCCATTCCCTGGCCATAGGGGAACATTCGACCGAACATGGGATACGGCTGTGGATTCACGAATAGAGCATCGAAGAGCTCCTTGGTGATCCTCTCACCACTCAGCGTGAAGTTCTGCAGCTTCTCCAGATCCAGGTTGATTGAACCCCCGCTTTCCAGCACCTGCTCCAGGGCAAAGATATAGTTGTGCGCAAACCGTAGGATCTCGATCTTCGTCAGCTTCGTCTCCTCGGGCAGCGAGGGCAGAGTGACCCGTAGCTTCTCCAGAGCATCATTCAAGTTGTGCATCCGATTGCGCTCTCGGTCATTGGCCTTCATGCGGCGGAATCGCTTGATCTTCACCACTTGGGTGGGACTGCGCGAGCGAGTTACTCTGTTTTTGCCGACGGCATATTTGCGTTTTGGTCGCGGCGCATCGGGATCCTCTGGCGACTTCATCGGCGTACTAGTCAATGGCGGATCGAAGGCGCCATTCGTGGCCCGGCTGTTCAGATGCTCCACCAGCGTTCTGCCGCTCCGAGTGCTGTGATTGCTGCTCGTATCGAGCAGTCCCACGAAGCCCGCCGGCGGCGAGCTGAGCGGTACGGCGTCCCAGGTGCCGCCGGAGTAGGGTTGCGGGATCGCCGGAGTCGGAGGAGTGCCGAAGTCCAAGCGGCGACGCGAACTCAACTGGGCCTCCGTCTCGAAACTCTTCTCGTAGCCACTGTCGAAGGAGGCGTCGTCGTCGTCCTCGTCGAAGTCGAAGGACTGCGATCCAGCGCTGTAGGCATTGTAGCAGGCGGCCATGATCTCGTAACTGTATCTCGGTGTGTATATCCTATATCCTTTAGCACATTTCCGATTCACGATTTACGCTGTGATGTGAGAGAGTTGTTTCTTCGCGTCTCGCGTGCCCGCACCAACTAAAAGCTGGCGAGGAGTGCGCACCCGTTTTATGTGCCCGGCCAGCCATTAAGCCCGCTGATTTGGCTCCGGACTAACAGGCATCAACCCTCGGCGCATTGTCGTCGGTCGTGGCGGCGCCATAGCGCAAAGTAGAGAGCACAGAACCCTGACACAAATCCCAACAGATATGCGCCGTGATTGCCGCCCGGGGGTGGCTTTTCCCACTCACACACAGACGTCGTCTAGCTGGAACGGCCGGGAGCGGGCTGAACTTCCTGGAGATGGAGATTCATTCTGCTCGCCGCCGCTACCAGTCAAAATACGAGCATTTTTCACGCTCCGCTGCGAGCGGTGCCCTCTAAGCCAATCGGAAGGATGTCTGCGTCCGAGGATCAGCGGTGTCGCCAACGGCATCATCAAAGGTCTTCTCTGAACTCGTTCCCTTTCTCTGTGGGTATTTAGATACCATGCACTTATTACACTTTTTAATCATTATCTGTTTTTTTATTGAATTATTAATTATTTATATATATAAAATATTATTTATTAATGAAATGTTGGTCAATCTTAGTATAATTTGCTTTATAATTTAAATAAATAGTATAAATTGACAAAAAATATTATAGATTTTGTTTTTAAAAATCACTCAGCTAAAGGATAAATAAATAAAGCCAAGAAATAATTTAATTTAATATTAAAATGTTGTATCAGATCACCACGACTTTTTTACGTTTTTGGTGTAGATATCATTTTTGAAAGAGATTTATTCCATCACCGTATTCAGTAAAGAGTCCTTACCCTTACCCAACGAAATATATAGAGTATGAGTGTTTCGTGGAATAAATAAATTGTTATTTATTTTATCACCAGATCGAACTAATGCGATTGCAATTCCAACGATTCAATTACCATCAACTCTTTCGGTTTTTGCCACTAAACCGCAATAATCGTTTAGGGCTTACGCCTGTCGCTAAACGGGTTAGTGGCACGTGGCCAGGATACCGCCTCCACTTTCCAAAAGCAACATGTGTACCCAACGAAAGCTCTCACTCCCTCAGGATTCCATACTTCCAATACAAAGCCTAAGACCCAGGCGTTGGCACGTGCCGCGGTCTTAGCGGCTGTTCAAGTGGCCAAGTGTGCCGATGTGGGTTTGCTATCTGCAGCAATCCCGTTGAAGGAGGAGGATCGGAGTTTCAATTTCAAGAGGCCGACGGGTGCCACGTGCGGATTTGTTATGATATGCGGCGATTGCCGCAAATTGCCAACACGAGTGAGAACTTGAGTGTCAAGGGGGCTAATTTAGTAATATGCCACATTTCAGGCAGTTTATAACGCTGCTTTGTTGCCTAATGGATATTAATTGAGTGCTTTTGTAACCAAAAAAAAGGTCAATGCTTCAGTAAATGTAACACCATTAAATTTTTGGTTTAATGCGGTATTCTTGTATTTAAAAAATGTCTCCACTTTCATGGATAATATATGTAGGAAAGTATATATTTATAATGAATATCTTGGGATGCGTATCTTACCGGCAAGATGAGTGGTAGGCTATTGATAATGTTATATTAGTTTGCTTATAGATTTCAATCCCAAGTTAATAAGCGAATACTAAGAGGCATACTTATAATATTATTTATTTTATATTAACTTTGCTTGAAAGATCAGGAAACAATACGTGTTTTCGTAGTTATATATAATTTTATATTAAAGTTTCAAACAGTATTAATGCTATTTTGTATTAATATACTTATTAAGAGCTAAATACTACTAAGAACTTCTCCTACACGAGAATAATATCTTTGCCCGGCTTTTCCACTTCAAACCACTTACTGATTCATATACATATATATATTGCCACTAAATTTCACACCAGCAGACACGTGTCGATGGCGTCGTCATACTTGTCATAGAGCTACTCCGCCGCGTGTAGCTAATTTGGTTCTTTAGAACCACAATGCACATCAATTAGGCAGTTAATTGAAGAGCGGATGCGTTTGCTTTTCCCATTGAGAGTCGGCCAGGACTCGATGAGAGTTCTTTTTTAAGGCCTTCGGCCGTCGACACAGTCCAAATAAAAACCGAAATACAAAGCCGGAGCCGGAAACTTGGTCAAACAGATGTACACGTAAATAATTTCATAAAAATCTTGGCGTTTTGCTAGCCAAAGCAAATACCGAATGTGCCTCAGGCTAATTGCATTCTAACAAGCGAGGCAAATTCGATTTTCCCAGCTACTCTCCATCTTCCTTGCACCCTCTGCTTTTCCACCGTCCTGCACGGCGCAACCTCCGAACATCCCTTCGCCGGCATTCGTTCCGGGCACGTAGAACATCGCCTGCGGCTCGAAAGCAGGCTCGACTTGTCAACAGCGTGTTAGAATGGTATGATGGCCTCCTCGTAAAGCGGATCCATTTCCATGGCATGAGTAAAGTGATTCATCCGGTGGTTAGCTGCTGGAATTGGTGAGTTGGAGGAAAGGGAGTCCGAGGACAGCTCGATCACATCCGGCTGAAAGGATGGCGTTAGTCGCAAAGTTGGCTGCGTCTTACACTTTGGCCCGCTCCGTCCTCGAACGTGTCCTCGTCTTCTAATCGCAGAAGCAGACCGGGGCACCTCCTCGAGATCTGTTGAGGAATCGGAAGTTATGTGCTTGAAGACCGGCTTGACTATCATGCGAGGCGATGGAGTGGACGATTCCGAAGGAGCTGGCGAGTCCGATGTGATGTGCACAAACTTCTTGAAGCGGCGTCTACCATATTTACGGTCGTCGTAGCTGTTTGAGGATGCATTGCTGTCTTCGGTGTGGGAGCGACTCTGGCTGTTCAGATTCGCTGCGAGTCTTCTTTTACTGCGACGCGTCTGGTCGTGATAGAAATTTTCCAAGTTGGTTCGCTTAACACGAACTCTTAGTCCTCTGAGTTTTTCTATGTCCTGTGGTGTCAGCCTGGTTAAGCTCACTTGAACAGAACGCGTCAGGCACTCGTTGATGAGACGATTTCTCTCCATTTCCATGGTATCGTTTGCAGAAGATCTGGAATTGGGTTCATCGTTCACTGTGTCAAGTCTTAAGCGCTTATTTCTCGAGTTCTCATCACCGCCATTCCACAGAAGTGTCTCCTCCGCGGTGTCGCTTTCCGTCCCGGTTTCTGTTGGCGCTGCCATTTCATTAGGTAGCTGAGCACTTCCTAAGCGCTCCATGTTGATAAGCTTGTCATTTTGTTTTCTAGTATTCGGCAGATCCCTTTCCAGATTTCCGTCTTCTAAAGAGTTTTTAGGTTGTCCAGTTTCTCTTGACTTTTCGGCCACCTGTCTGGTTGCCAGTCCCTCTTCTTTGAAGAGTCTAGTTGGTGGGACCTGTTTAAGCTCCCTATTGTTCAAGACAGCTTGTATATGGCTTGCTTTTTTGGCCTTTCTGGATGGGTATTCAGATCCCAAGTTCCCTTCTTCTGGCCGTCCAGTGCCTAGAGGCTCCTGTGTCTGTTGTCCAGTTCTTACGGGCTCCTTGGTCGCCTTCTTTGACACCGTTGTAGTTTCTAGGGCCTCATGGATCATATGCGTCCTAATTTCACCTGTGGGCTGCAACACTTCTGGGTCCGTGGTAAAATCAGACTTTTTGAGCGGCGAGTGTGCTAGGTCTTTACTTACACCGGGGGAACCTTCACTGACCTCCTCCTCGTTGAAGTCGTGCGTAGCCATCGTGGAAGTTTCGGAGTTCACGCTTTCAGTTTCCGATCCGGAGCGAACGATTTTTCCCACGGGCTGTGGACATGGCTGCATGGGTGCCTTTGCTGCTGTCGCCATTTTGAGGGTCTTCCAGTTTTTGAATTTGCTTAGGACCGAGCTGCACTCCATCAGGTTGTGGCTCTCGCAGACCACATTCTGCAGCTCTTCCTTCTCAAAACTCCATATGTCGGAGAACGCCTTAAAACCGCCGGTTTCGTTGCTAAACTTGGTTCGTGCCTCCATCAGATCGCCAATCGTACGCTTTTCGCCACTGGCTGAGGTTTCTTGTTGACACAGTTGCTTTGGAGGCTCGACTGCGATTTCGGGCTGCTCCTCGAGGACGGGATGTGTATCAAATTTGTGTTCCGATGTCTCTGGAGAGCTCGATCGTCGCCCACCGCGCACACTTCGATCCATGTCAGACAACATGGCATTGGCTACCATGGCTGCGGCTCTAATCCGAGTCCGGCGGCCATTTCCCGTGTAGTAGGGCTCCGAATCGCTTGAGGCAGCCTCCTCCTCGTCTTCCGAAAACACTACATGGGTATGACGGAATCTTATATTTAGGAAAGCCATATGGCTTAAAAAAAAAAAGATTTCTTTGCTTACCTTCATCCCAAAATTTGCGTTTTGCAGGTCGCCGCTTTTTCTGCTCCTTGGCTTTCTCAGCTTCATCGTCCACTTCTGCCGTGGGTTCAGCTTCTTCCTCAATCTCCGGGAGATTTGCCGCATTCTCGTAGCCCTCTTCTATGGTTCCGTAGTCCAACTGTGGTCGATCCCTGTACTTGGCATAGTCGATCTGGAGATACTTCAAGTCGTCGCCTGCCTCGGCCATGTTGAGAGAAACAAATTTTCTCTTCAGGTCCTGGCTTTTGAGTAGGGCATGACAACGCTCGTGTAGCGTGTGCCAATCGAGGGCCCATGAGTATCGTTTGTTCCGTGGTTGAAAGATCACGGTCAGTAGGTCCTTGATCATGCTGCGAGGAAGCCTCAACGCCTGCAGTGACTTGTATATAGGATCGTAGTCGGCCACTGGAGCGTTATGGTTCGTTATGGTCACAATCTCGTCCACATCGATGGTGGAGCTCAGCAGTTCGTACTTGACGTTGTGAGGTGTTGTTGCAGGAAGCCAGTCCTCTTCCTGTCGCTTTTTCTTGATCCGCGAACAGCGCCTCACTTCGTTATAATTGGATGATGTGGGGTGGAGGTAGAAAGCAGTCAGCCAGAATTCTGCCTCCATGAATCCATGATCAGAAAACACTTTTGCCAGGTCAGCATAGTTTGCAGACATCTTTTGCTCCAAGTTAAGCATAAAATCAACGGTTAGTCCAGGATGATATTTCCATATTTCGATTGCATTCAACTGTTGCCCGATGATCTTCAGCAGTAGGGCAATCTTAGCGAACTTCCAGCCTGAAAAATTCTATTAGAAACACTGGTTTAGTAGAGGTGTTGCAATATTTAGGTCGTTTCACTTACCCGCTCTGCCAGCAGTTTGTACACAAAGCTCAAAACTTCCTCGTTGTTTGGTACATTCTGAAATACCGGATCAATCTGCCTATCTTGTTCCTCGTCCACTTCAGGTGGAACCTTTTCGTCGTCATCACAGTTTTTGTAGTTGCCTATATTGCTGGCTCGGTTTCCCTTGCATATCTGCTGCTGGTAGTTGAGATTAAGGTCTACTACATGTGGTTGAAAGTGGCTGTTTCGCTGGTTATCCATCTTCTTCAGCTCCTCTAGAAGGAAGCGCTCGCTGCTCTCCCGCTCCTCTACATAGCGATGCATTAGCTCTTTGAACTGTGGCAGGTGCTCCAGAAAATCGTTTTCGTTGAGTGCCTGAAGCTCCATCAAGAGATTCCCCAGCACATAGCTGGAGTAGACCTCCAGCATGACGGCAAAAGAAGTGACCAGACTGAGCTTGAATTTTCTAAACCCAATTTGCTCAAAGAACCCATTCTTTCCTAGTCGAAGACGCACACAAACTTGGGCAATAAGTCGGGCTGGCGTAAAGTTAATGTCATGTAAGATCGAAGCTTCCTGCATCGTCTGGGCATAAAACCGTATGTTGTACATCTAAGGAATGGAATTATGACGACATTAGTTTGAAATGTTAAATGATGAACGTTAATCTTACCAAATTATCTATTACATAGCCCCGATTTTCATCTCTTACAAATACAGTCAAGAGATATAGATGACCGATTAGTGTAATTGAGTTTTTATCCCCTTCAAAGGACACAAATGGGGCATTTTCGTGGGCTTTCAGCCAAGCCGCCAGCATCCGAAGCGCCAGCTGTTTCACGGCCTCAAAGTTGCCGGCGTTGAAGAGCTGTATAAGCCGCAGCAGGGCCAGGGATAAGCCTTCCTGCATCAGGAAAGCTATGTCTAGGAAATTGGCAAGGATTAGGTATATTCTTGTAAAAGGTAGTAACTACTAACCTTCTCCTGATGCCGCAGTAACCGTGTGCTCGATGGCGTGATGTTTGTTCACCTTAAGGTTAAGGAATAGCTGCTGCAGGTAGGAGAGGCTCCAGGGCTTCGTCTGGAACTGCAGAACGTACGACCAGTTGATATTGGCCAAGTCACCAATCTGGTAGAACGCCGGCACCGCCTTGGTGAGGCTGTAGAGCAATAGGTGCTTGAGACCTTCAGAGCAGGACCTCCACTCCTGGCTAAACCACATCTGCAGCGAGTGATGGGCCAAAACCCGGACAATGTGATGCAGTGCTGGGTCCTTTAAGGACTCGGAATCCCTGGTGGGCAGGTGGCACACCTCCCATCCGTAGATTAACTGCGACAACCGGTCATTGCCCATCAGCTCAAACACATCCACATCGCAGTGTCCATTGCTGAATACAAACATTTTCTGCAAATCAAGATTTTAGCCATTAGAAACAACAGGATATACGTATGAAGAATGTGAGTCCTTACCGCCGAGAACTCGTCGTACTCCAGCTTCTCCGCGCAATCCAGGAACTTCTGCGCATCGTGCACATCCTGAGAAAATATTATATCCATTGTGCAGTACCTAATTCATGGCAATCCTGCAAAAAGTCGCTTTGTTGTTCAGCCGGCTTGAATTTATTTTTATTTAGCTGAACAGCTGAGCCCGATTATTGAAAATCGATGGACTTGAAATAAGTGGCAGCGCTGTCCGTACGAGGTTCATACACTCGCTAGATAGTGCGGTCAGGTGTATTCGCTGAATATGGATGGTACACTCGCTAGGGCCATTGTTGCCAACTTAAATTAGTTTGTTAGGCTACAAGTAATCAAAAAGTAATTTAACATTTTATTTGTAAGAAAATATACAACAAAAATATAAGTCGTTGGGAAATTTAATAAATTAAAAAAAAATTGATATTATCAAGGCTAATGTACACTAATCCAAATAGTTCCTGTGGATGTTTAAGTAAACTTAAATTTTATTTAACATTACACATTTTGTAATGTAATGAAAAGTATAATGTAAAAAATATTGCAAAGCTAAAATTATGTTATTATAGTAGATATATCTAAATGATTCTAGGGCATTTATACATAATGTTATTTTTAATGCTATTTTTCGGGTTTGACTTAAACAGCTAGTCTATAACAAAAACTTTGCGGAAGTAAAACTATTGCTTTTTCAGATGTTAGACGCTTGGTTGACCACCAACAGAAACTAAATTTTAATTTAATAACAAATTAATAACAGCTAGAATAATGAATCCACTCAGCTATGCACGTATGAATAACATTCGTTTCTTGTCCTGATAATTTTTGGAAGATTCAAGTTCACACGACATTCTCTGGACGACAGATTGTCCTGTTTTCCAGATTTGTATCCTTAAGACACGGGCATGTGTGTCGAGCAGGGTTTCCTCCACCACTAGCTGAATTGTAGGTCCTTTTAGGAAGATTACGCAGAGTAATGTGTAAAGAGAAAGGTTGTTCTCAACGCAAAGCTGCAATAGTTGAGAAGCCGGCGCACAGCCACTTTTCTGATTAAATGACACATCTGAACTGCCAGGAGCAAAGTCGTGAAGGTGTCCAAAGCAGCAGCATGGGCAACTACAAGAACCACGACGAGGACCTCTAGATTGCAACCGAGGTGGAGCAGCAACAAGTCGAAAACTGAATCCAGTCCGGGAATTAACTGGGACTGAAGTATGTATGTAACAGGAAAAGGATCAAAACTGAACATTAGTGCAATCGGAATGATTCACTACAATACCGGATTGACAGTTGATTTTTTATTTAATTTGGAGCAGGGGATGTGGGTTCCTACTGAACTGCAACGAGAATGAAAAGCAACTAACTAATTTTATATAAAAATGCTAAAATGTCAGTATTGACACTACAAAATGGACACCATCTTTAGATTCCGCGGACATGATGGATTTTTCATGGATTTTTTCTAAAAATATGATTCACATATGACATTAGAAATATGGATTTCTAAGAAAATGGAAACCCATAAGTACTCCCACTATTTCCACGAATTGATTCCTTTCGAGGATATTCGAGTTCCGGAGTGATTTTACGATTGCCTTGACCCCAGGATATTGTGTTCCCCATGTCTTTGCGGCGGCCGGGACCCTCGCTCCCTTTGTTGGCCAGATGGCATATGCAAAGTGCAAACAAATTATTATTAGCTGCCAACAGCGCCAGCTACATCATCTTCACAATGGAAGCGCCGAGGGATTCCCACACAAGTGTGGCGTCCAGGAGAAAGGAAAAGGCGTTTGGTCAAGGCAGGGCTTCGCTGCATTCTCCCATTGTGCGGGCACAGTTGCGCCTTTAAGGCGAACCCGAACCCATTTAATTCACTTTGTCACCATGCAAATGAAACATTAGTGGTGACGTACCCAAATGGATCGCTCAAAGGTCTCCGTTGGATGTCTGCAATTAGGCCAGACACGTAAATGGAAATGATTTACAATCGTTTGGGCTTCTGTTGCTCCTGCTGCAAGTCACTCACCATCAAGTGCACTGGGAAAAATCACTTTAAGCGGTGCAAGTTCAATGGGTTATTATTACAAGTAAGTTTTTTACTTTAATAACATTGATGTATTGTCTAATTTAAAACAATGAAAACAACACCCAATCTTTATGTATTACCTCATGTAATTGCTTTTCCACTGTATAGTTAATGCGTTGTCATATCCAATTAACACATTCCCCCATCCATAAATACTTCTTTTTTTTTCGCTGAAAAGCGGCTAAATCGAGCAAGCTTTTTGCAAGTGTTGCGGAGGAACGGACACATGTAGCTGTCATCGGCGTTGAGAGTCGGCAGCGATTTATCAGTGGCCAAATCAATTAGTAACTACGTAGCTTATCTCCTCGTTGGTCGAAGGCTGCAGCGTGCCAAGGGTAAGGGGTCCCATGGCCCATTCATTATACGCACCGGCAGAGGAGTGTCATAAATATTCCCATCATCGTTTATTCGGCGTCCCATCAAATGGCCACAAATGAAAACCTGTTGATGTGCCCTCATAGAAAGCGATACGCTGCAACACACACAACACAACACAACACAGCACAGCACAACACACATTCCCACTTGACATCTTTGGGGCGTCACTTGTAATTGAAGAAGCTCTTTTTATCCTTCGTTTTTTAGCAACAAAACGGAGGAGGCGCTGTGTCGCCATAAATATTCATGAAGCACTAAAAGGGTTCTCCTCCGGATCCTAAGCATCCTGCTGGGGAGTCGCATTCACGATGGAGCTGTGGGCATAGGTACATGGCTGGTGGTTGGTAAGTGGCGGGAATCGTATTTGTGTTTGGTCAATTGCCACCCGGTGACAAAGAAATGCAATATGCAATATGCTGTCGTCAGTCGTTCCATTTGCTCCATTGTAAGTGTGCGGAGTGTTTAATTTTAAATGCCCCAAGGAGTGCGTGTACCTGAATTTGAATGAGTCCACGGCTCAGTTTCCCCAGGGGATCGACAATGGTCTCCGCCAGTCGGCGGATGGTGGGAGTCAGAGCAAACAATCGCGCATGTGTGCCCTAAACTCGGGGCTTCTCCTCACTCACCCACACACACACACATACTACGCTTACTTACACTTCCACTAACACCAACACTTACACTTCTACTAACACGTACCCCGCTAAGTAGGCAACACACTTTTCGGCCACTTCCGTTGCACAAACGACAAGCGACAAGCGGATATCCATATCCCCCTGCCATTGTGTGCGTGCGCAGCCGGCATTCCTGTCCCCACACACACACTTACACTCACACGCACACTAGCTCACTCACCTAAACGAGGCTCCCTTCGTGGACACATGGATGGCCGTTCGGGTGGCGGTTCGCTTCCGTTTTGATTTATAAGCGACCGCCGCGCCGGGCTGCGTATCATTAGCAGTTGATCAACAGGTTTGCGCACAGCCAAAAGCCAGGACATCCAGCTCCTACCACGCTCCTCGCAATCTGTTTCACACCGGTCAAGTGAGAGCGCTAATTGAATTGCACTCGCGCCAGTAAACTCACTTATAAACGCTATTTCATGTCGGAAAAAATTCTATAAAAGAGTGCGCTGCAAACCCGAAATAAAATTGTAAAATTCTGGCCGCAGTTTCCGCTGGCTTCAACAATAATCCGCACGCTAAAATCGCACGGAGATATATAGTCAGGTGAGTGGTCCTTTTGATATTCAATGTGCTCATAACTCGATTTGATGGCCTAGGAAATGAATTCCAAAGTGAATTCTTGTGGTTCAATTTACTTGAAATATGTTTTAGTCTTAAATTTTGAATTTCGCGAATTTTTAAAATAGTTTCTAAATGCAGTTTCACACAATTTTCTTTTTATTGCAAACTAAGCAAATCTTTTCAAAGATGAAGCAGATCATGAATTTCAAATTATTATTAAAAGATATTTTTGCATTTTTTGCTTTTATCTTTAACTTAAAAAATATTACTAAAATAGGAGGATTTCAATATAACGCCTTTTAAATGCATTAATAAATTTCTAATTATTTGATTTGTGATTATTAAGGAAACCTGACATAATTTGTATATGTGTTTGAAGCAAGAGTGAATGCTTTAAGCCCACTTTAATTTCATGAATTAGTAACTAACATACAAAGGTCAATTATTTTGCAAACATTTTTCCGAGTTTCCCTTTCGTGGGCATTTTAAAGTCTGCCCTATTAACTATTTATTAAAATCCAGTGAAGCGATCAAATTCAATATTTGCGTCACAGTTCGTTCACAAACTGAAATAAAAGAAAATTTTAAAAATAGTCCGCTGCCTGAAAAGTAGAAGACTCATCAGCGTAATTTTATTTGCGAAACATGTCCAAATTATGCAGAACTCCCTGGCCAAACAAACCCATCGAAATTGTAGTGACAAAAAGCAGGAGTCCCACGGCTAACCTGCTTGAGACGAGCAGTATATTACACTTTTGCGGATATTTTGTTTGCTTACGACTTTTCGTTAATGTCCATGTCCCCGGGAATCCTTCGATTCACACTCAGCAGCAACAGGCGACGAGTTCTTGAGCAGAGCCTGGGTGCGTGGGTGCCGGCAGGAAACCTATTTAAACAAAATACTTATTGGCGAATGCCATCCTTTGGCAAATATTTGCCCCAGCTATTTATCGAGACATGCGAAAGTAGGCGAGCTGACAAATTCGATTTTCAACGAGCTGTTTAATTTTGGCGCGAAAATTTGCTTACCACACTTGAGGCAGTCGCCATAAGGACGAAGGATATCTCTTCCGTCCTGACACCACATGAATTATTTGGCAACAGGCTGGCAAATTAATAATGGAGCAGAGCAAGTCAACTTCCAAATGCGAAGGAATGTCAGCCGCAAGGCCATAAATATTTTCAGTTAATTTCAATTACAAGTTGACCCGGCACGTTTGCCTGCCTCTTGACCCCCAATCCCTGCACAATCCTATCTCCTCTACGGGGGAGAGGTCATAAAATTCGATGCGTGCTCTATCATCGCGGTGGCTATATATTATAATTTGGCGCAAAGCCGCTAAAACTTTCATCTGGGCGGCGTCAATCAATCAACGACAAGCGCACAAATTAAGTCCGGCTAGGCCGGAAAAAAGCGGCCAACTCCGCACTCGGACATCGGACAATCAGTCAGGAGTCGCTGGTCTTTGGCCAGGAGTTAGGGGACATATCCGCACTCGCATCCAGAAACGACGTTCCCAATTAGTCGGCCAATCCAAGCGGGCGGCCAGCAACGTCATTTAATCAGGCGACCGTCCAGATAAGATACCATCTCCACGTCCTGCCCCCCAGTGGCTCCGATTTTAGTGGGCTTTGCATAGTTGATTCCTTGATTCCCGGTTAATGACTTTCCATGTTGGCGCCTACCAGCTGCTGCCGATTCGCAATGACCATAAAATCGGACGGGGATTACGGCAAATGTGCTAATTCCAATGGAAACGGGCAGTTAAGCGATTATATTTGTCCATTAGGGATCGTTTTGGGTTACTTTGACCTATATTGGTAGCTCATTACGAGTATGATCTAGCTATTCGACTCATTACTTACAGATTCATGTAACCACATGTACTGATGAATCTGGATCTCCGAGTGATCGGTTTTCCATATTTTGTATTATTTCAAGGTTTTGAAATGGTTATCTGAATGTAACACAATAAAGAAGGATAATAAAAATGCAAGAAATCAGGCATTCATTATCCACTAATATCATTTTAATTTTGTTTATGATTTTTGTGGTGCACTTTCAGCATTATTTAAAGATCGATTTGAACCTTTAAATTTGTAGGCTCTTTAGACATGTAAAGCAAACAACCCGAGCACTTATAGTTAGGGGTTTAATAATATCGGATTCATTATGCATGTGGACTGCGAAGATTCGCAATAATGAAAACATAATACGCCAACGTTTCCGCCTTCTTGGAGTGTCCTTTAAACAGGATGTGACTTTGTTGACAGCTAATGCTAGACTGTATGCAAATCAATATGGTGGCGGGGCTCATGCGAACGCATAGGGAAAACTACTTTGGCAGGAAGTGCAAACAAAAGAGCGCTGCTTTTCCCACCCACACCCACTGCCACTTCCACTCCCACTGAATTTTCCGGCTTTTCCTCCGGCTTTTGTCTAGTCTGTCGAGTGGCCGCAAGTGCAATCGCAAGGCACTTAAGCCAGTGCGTAAACAGCACCATAATCTTGACTGCGGGGCAGCGTATCAACGTTTTAAGGCATCATTATCGACTGGGATTCTCCTCTTCCTTCCTTCCCCAGTTGCCAATCATCTGCACATTGGCTTTCCATTCCACGCCCCCCATTGTTTGGCCTACTAACATTCCAAAGGCAGTTCACTGAAATGCCTACTCCCCAGTAACCCCGCTGGTTGCTACCTCCGAAAGGACATTAATAGACCATAAATTGTAACTGTTATGCGCTGCTGCCTTTTAACGCAGCGGTCGGCAGACGGCATGACCCCAGAACTGCTGTCGAAGGTGGGCACCACCCAAATCCGCCCACCCGGCGGCCCCCACCGCTTTCAATTAGAGAGGTTATTTAGCTAAATCGCTACGCTTGTTCCCGCTCGCCTGTTGTTCTTGCGCGTGTTCCAGTAATTCCGAGGCGCGGGCGGAAATGATTGCCGGAGGACTCCAGGACTCTCCAGGACTTGCCGGGACCCCCAGGGAGCAGTCGAGTGGCGTCGGCAGCGACTTAATTGAGCATTCCGCGAGTGCGGTTGTGCTTCCTCATCAGGATCGCTCTTTCGTCAGCCATTTATTCATTCATATTTACACCTTTGCACTGAAACGAATTTCGTGCGAGTTTGGTTTGGAATTAAAGCAAACCTTCTTGTAATAATTTTATTTACTTATTGTTGTGCAATTATATTTTTCTCAACTTAAGATCTATTAATTGCAAAATATATTGAATTTAAATAGTATGTATTTTTTTATTAATTTTACATTTTTAGCTTACCTATTACAGGTCGTTTGATAGTCCGTGACTTTTGAATAAATATTTTTTTCGTCAAAAGCGTTTTATTTCTCACATAATCTTTTAGCTCTATACATTTAGTCAGCGTTTCCAATTTTTTTATTCCTTCCAAATAATAGGTTTTCTCAAGGCCCTCAAAATAGTCATTTGTTTCTGTGATGACCTCTTCATTTGACCCGAATCTCTTACCGCCGAGCCATTTCTTCATGTTTGGAAACAAAAAATAGTCACAGGGGGCTAAATCTGGAGAATATGCTGGATGGGGTAGCAGTTCGTAGCCCAATTTATGAAATTTTGCCATGCTGACTACACACGTGTGCACCCGTGCATTGTCCTGATGGAACAGCACTTTTTTTTTCGCCAAATGCGGTCGTTTCTGCTTCAAATCAATATCGAATCTGTCCAAAAGCTCTGAATAATATTCGCGGGTGATCGTTTTACCCTTTTCAAGGTAATCGATGTGAATGATACCTTGTGCATCCCAAAAAACTGTGGCCATGACCTTGTTGGCCGACAGACCCACCTTGGCCTTCTTTGGTGCACGTTCACCCGGAGAAACCCACTGTCTTGATTGTTCTTTGGTCTCTGGTGTGGTGTGGTGGATCCATGTTTCGTCTACGGTAACGAAACGGCGCAAAAATTCGTTTGGATTGCGGTTGAACATCGCCAAACACTCCTTTGAAATGGTCACACGGTTGCGCTTATGGTCGTGTGTGAGCAATCGCGGCACCCATCGCGCGGAAAGCTTTTTCATGTCCAAATATTCATGTAAAATGTGATGTACCCGTTCAGTTGAGATGCCTACAGCCTCAGCTACCTCACGCACTTTCATTCTCCGATCATCCAATATCATTCCATGGATTTTGTCGACGATTTCTGGCATGACGACCTCTTTTGGGCGACCTGAACGTTCGGCATCACTTGTACTGGTACGACCACAACGGAACTCAGTAAACCATTTCTTAACCATTGAAATTGATGGTGCAGAGTCCCCATAATATTTATCAAGTCTTTCCTTGGTTTCGGTGATGGATTTTTTACGCAAAAAATAATGCTTAATTAGCACACGAAATTCACTTTTTTCCATTTTCGTTAAATTCACGAGATCGTCTGCTTTCAATGCTATAAAACGCAAACCAAAAACGCAGCTTTCTCAAAATTTTACAGTCAGCTGTTAATCGATAACTGCTGACAGGAGCAGTGTTGTATTTAGAGCAGGTGCGCGGCAAATACAAAAAGTCACGGACTTATCAAACGTACGTTCAATTTCATTATTTATTGTAGTTTCAACAATAGTTTTAAATATAGTTCTAGAGCATTTGTGCCAATTTTATCAAATTAAATTATAAATTATAATTATAAAGGC
This sequence comes from Drosophila santomea, assembly GCF_016746245.2. Taxonomy (NCBI): domain Eukaryota; kingdom Metazoa; phylum Arthropoda; class Insecta; order Diptera; family Drosophilidae; genus Drosophila; species Drosophila santomea. The sequence goes on from NC_053018.2 coordinate 16,893,198, forward strand.
CATGAGGCAAGGTACTTTCCAAGAACGTATACCTTATTATTAAAGTATTTAACATTTAAGTCCAGCAAATGTATATCTTTTAAATATATATATTTTGCTAAAGACGCATTCCCTATTTTCTTTTGCATTTCCACAGCCATGGCTCTCACTAAGACGCGGAGAAGTTACGGCTTTCTGATGGTGCTCCTCATCCTGGGCAGCGCTTGTGGCAGCTTGGTGGCCAGTGGCAGTGCGGCCAACCCAGCCTCCAATGAACCAGGCGGCGGAGGGCTGTCCGAACAGGTGGTACTGGATCAACTTAGCGAGAGCGACCTGTACGGCAACAACAAGCGCGCCTGGCAGTCGCTGCAGAGCTCGTGGGGCAAGAGGTCATCCAGCGGAGACGCCAGCGATCCGGACATCTACATGACCGGGCACTTTGTTCCGCTGGTGATCACGGATGGCACCAACACCATCGATTGGGACACCTTCGAGAGGCTGGCCAGTGGACAACCCGCGCAGCAGCAGCAGCAGCAGCCGCTCCAGCAGCAATCGCAGTCTGGCGAGGATTTCGACGATGTCGCAGGAGACTCGGACGTGGAGAAGCGCGCCTGGAAAAGCATGAACGTGGCCTGGGGAAAGAGGAGGCAGGCGCAGGGCTGGAACAAGTTCAGGGGCGCCTGGGGCAAGCGCGAGCCCACCTGGAACAACCTGAAGGGCATGTGGGGCAAGCGCGACCAGTGGCAGAAGCTCCACGGCGGCTGGGGCAAGCGCTCCCAGTTGCCCAGCAACTAATCCCGCACCGGATCGTCGCAGCACAGGCAAACTTAACCAGACTAAATAATCCAATCCACCTGTATCTAACCGTATATAGCATGTGTGTTTCCTCCGCGAGGGGGTTCCGTTCCGTTCTCAGTGTCCAAGTCGCATTTGGTTGTCCGGAGTTTCGCCCGGTCCCGTGCCACTGAAAGTCAATTCCGAAAATGTATGAAAGCGCTCGCCAGTCACCGGATCGGATCAGCCAGTATTATACGCATTACATACACGAATCGGTATGTCTAGTCAACTATGTATCTACTCTAGCACCTAGTCTCCACGTATACAAGAGGAACTTTCGGAAGAATACCGCTTTAATTTAGAAACGTTAACTAAGTTAATGAATTGTGCATATATCTTTATACTTAAATATACATCAGTACATACCAAATGGCAACTATCAATACGAAATACAAATACGTTGAAAGTATTCAAAATGAGTGTCGATTTTATCTGTTGATTGGGTGGGTCAATTAAAATTACTTTATGGAACTTCATGCTACAAGCTAATCTCAGATGGACTGAAGCACATGCCCAAATCGTATATGCTATCTTACAGTATATGCTATATACATAAATAGATACATGGACCTATAAAATTAAAAGCAGCAAGCGGGGATTTTATAACTACTGAGTTTTAGCTAAGACTTGCAGCAATTTCAAAGAAAGCCAGTTAAAATGGGTTTCAAGGATATAAGCGGCAAAAACTTTGCGTGTTTCGCCGTGACCGCGACCGTGTTGCTGGTGTGCTTCACCCTGGTATCAATCTTCTCGGGATTCATGCACGAGCCCCAGAGATTCAAGACGATGTTGGTGACCATCGTCCTGGTGTTCTTTTTCCAATATCTCATTCTAGAACCCATCCGTTTCCTCATTCTGGGCATCGATTATGCCACCTGGCCGCAGGAGGACCAGCCCTACAAGGCGGAGGAGGGAGTGCCCACCATGAACCACATCAGCTACTTGCGTATCCGGCTGCGCAGTCTGCGCTCCGAGCTCCTGATCACCGAGGGCCACACGAACGAGCTGCTCAACCAGAGATACAAACGCATTGCCGGGGACCTCTTGCTCTATGGGTCCTACTTCATTGCCCTAATGCTGCTGGTGGTGTTGCAGGAGGACCAGGTCAATTACTTCAACACCCACAACATGCAGCGCCTCTTCGGGGACAACACCTCGGTCACCTTTGGCCTCTCGCAGGTGTACTTCATATACCAGGTGAGAAGTGGTATTTAAATATATACTCTTTATTGAGATGCTTGCAATACTTATTTATACAAGATTTATCCCACAAATGGGATATACTTCTCAGTAACTCACGTTTGATTTATAACAGCATGGAAATGTCATCCGTTAGATACACAGCTATCTGCAGATCACCATGATCGAAGCCTTCTTCGCGCCGGGCACATACGGCTACGAGGGCTGGTGGGCCATGGAGCAGTGGCAGAACATCGGCGTGGTGCGCCTGCGCCAAGTGCGGCCTGTGGACTGCCACATTGGACTGGGCACGCCCGAGTGGGACACGAAGACCTATGCGCCGGAGTGGCGTCTGCCCTATCACCGGATGCACTACACGGAGAAGTTCTGGCGGATCTACGACCCCTTTGTGCCGGCCGAGTTCGAGCCCAGTTTTCTGAATGGCCTGCTGCTCAACTACGATCATTATGGCTATTTGCTCAACTACCCGGAAGTCGGCGGCTACGAGGTGCTCATGATGAGCACAAAGGTTTGTATAAAATCAGGAGACCTTTAAAAATATTTTGTTAGCTTATAATTCTGCCAGGTACACTGCATACAGCAAATCCAATACCTGCAGTCCTACGGCTGGCTGGATAAAAATACTTCGGCTCTGTTCATCGACTTGACGATGTACAACGCGGATGCCAACCTCTTCACGTTGATCACTTTGCGCGTGGAAAACACCCCGTTCGGCATCCAGATACCCCGGGTGCATGCGGATTCAGTGAGAATGCTGGGAAGTGTGGAGTCGAAAGGCAACATCGAGCTTTTCATACTGTTTGTACACACCGTTCTGGTCATCTTGTTCGCCCGCGGTGTGCTCTCGAAGATCTGGCACAATCCGGCCGCCGCCCACGAGGCTTGGACCATGGTGGACTTGACCATATGCATACTGAACGTCATCCTGACCGTGCTGGTAATAATGCGCGGCATCGAGACGGCTAAGCTGCTCGAGATGGTGGAGACGGCCACCAAGGGGCATTATCTCGACTTCCAGCGTCCACTGCGCCTCCACCAACTGCTGTGCATCGTGAAGGGATTCCTGGTGTGCATCACCACCATGCGGCTGTGGAAGGTGCTCCAGTTCGCCTCCGTCTTCCAGCACTTCACCCAGACCCTCTTCTCCGCCTGGCGAGCCGTGGCCAGCCTGGGTGTCATCATTCTGGTCGTCCTCATGGCCATTGGCATCACTTTGGCCGTGCCGAATGGAAACAACGCAGTGGTCTTCAGCCACATGGTTCAGTCCGTGGTCACCTGCATGTGGTAGGTATCTCTAATTGGTAGCTGGCAAGTCATTAGGAGTAGTCATTTGGGTATATAATTTGGATATCTCTCTTGTTTAAACTATTATCCAATAATCTAACCACAAACTAATCTAATTGCTTCAGGTACTCCATGGGCTTTAATGGTGACATCCGTCCTGCGGATTTCTTCCACGGAGGTCGCATATTGGGCATTATGCTCTACCTGGTGCTTGTTTTCCTCCTGGCGATTATCTTGATGAACGTGTTCGCCTCCGTCATTTATGACTACTTCAACGAGACGAGCAGGAGCCTAAAGGAGCAGTCCAATCGGTCGTCCATCAGCTTCCTGGAATTCCTGCGCGTCGAGTATGCGGATCTCTTTGGAGACACCTTTCGATGCCTGCGAAAGACGTACGACCGCCGTGGACACACTGTTGCAGAGAACGTGGAACTAGAGCTAAATAGGCGGAAACTGATTAAGTCCAAAAGGGCCCACATAAGGAACCCGCAGGAGCTGAGAGCTCGCCTGTCCACGGAGCAGCGAAATGCCGATTACAGGACTCGCGGTGAGAAGATGTTCAAGCTGATGGCCATCCTGAACGTTCAGGTGGAGATCCTGGAACGATTGGTATTGGGCGACAAGGATGGGAATCTGCCAGCACCGTCTGAATCCGACTCCGATCCCGAGGACATGCCGGAAATGTACCGGAAACGGCGTTGATGATTGCCGTTATCTAAGGGCTCAAAGTCTTCCTAAATTCACGAACATCTTTTGCTATGGCTTCTTAACTATTTCATATATGCTTTTCCCAAAAATAAATGCTTAACTATGCTGATCTAAGGTATTAATAATGACCTTCCAGTTTAAGAAGGACACAAAGGTTTTTTTGATTGGGTATCTTTTAAACTGTCATTGGAACCTGCATGATATTAAAGTTGGCCACAAGTGTAGGTTTTGAAGGGTTTTTATTTTAGTTCTTACATCTGGATGATAATGACTGTATTTTTTAGTAGGAGAGATTGTAGTTATAACAACCATCCAGAAAAGAGCTATCCAAAATATTGCGTAACCGTTCTAGCAACGCTTTCCACCATCGGCGAGAAACTATTTTCCATATGTTGGGCTTTCTTTTGTGCCAAAGCTAACTTTTCCCCCTACGACCTCACTTCACCTCCGATCATTCCCCTTCGCTGAGCAGCGACTTCAAAAATAAGCAGCGATAAATGATTTAATTAAACGGAGATTGGGGCTTTTGTTTTTCTTTTACCGCGGGCGTGAATAACTCCACTAATTTCTGGGTGCCACCAGTCGTGGGCTTCAGATTTCAATAAACCAAGAGAGGGACAAATTGGCAACTACATGCTCGTTGCCCCGCGTTGATATAATGCCTGATGAAAGAGTGTGGAAAGAACAGCGTGGCCCAATCTTGAGGGCTTCCAAGCTGGCGGCACTAATCGCTCCTGAAACGCACTGCAGACGTCTCAATGCCAGCGGTTTGAAATTGTCGACGGTTTGAAATTGTCTGACTGCAATTTGTCGCCACCGCCTGTAATAGCACCCACTCCAGATGACGACATGGCCTGGGACTGGGACCCATATAAAATCTCCCGGTCTGCAGGCGGCGCACTCAGTTAACATGTTCGCGTCCAAAGGGAAGTTACTCCCGGCCCTTGGCCTTTACTTCGGTCTCCTCCTAACCATAAACTTCGCATCCGCGCAGAACGCGTCCAAGGAATCCGAGTCCTGGCAGCCCATGCAGCCACAGAAACGACAGGCTATCGTGAAACTGGACCCCGTGGGCTCTGCTGCAGCCAAGAGCTACGATCCTCCCCCGGAGTTTTACCGCGGACCGGGTTCATCGACCCCCAAGTTGGACAGCACTGCAGCTGGCTTCATATCCAAGCCCATTGGTGCGCTTCCGCCGGTGGGAGGAGTTCATGGCTCCCAGGCCAGTAGCCTAAATGATAATCTCAGCCAGGCCTATGACAAGTGGAAATTGGGTGGGAATATACACGATCGCATCAGCGTGGGTGAGTTCAAGGAACTGATAACCGATATATAATCTGCCCAACAAAGCTATAGCTTAAGGAGGCTGTAAGATCGGTCCATGAAATGGTTTACTATTGTTAAATATATTTTTAAAACTATTATACTATTTAAGGTCATTATGGCAGCAGTGGAAGTGCAGGCAAAAGCTACGCCTTTGACAGTCACCCCTATCAGTATGACTATGGACCATCCAACGGACACGGCTACGAGCCAGGACCTGCTCCAGGACACAGCTACTCCAGCGGAGAGGCGGGAGTGCCCTACCACGTGTATAGACCCCGACCGGAACATGGCCAGTACCCTGGGCCGCCAGTGGACTACTCCTACAGCCCCTACCCCATCGATTCCCACGAGATAGTCTCCCACAAGGGAACGCCAGAGATCTCACCAAAGGCCTTGCTGGCCAAGAGCTTCTTGATTCCGCTGGCCAGTGCCACCGTTCTGGGCATCGCCGCTGCCCTGGTCAGTAATCCTCTCCTGCTGCAACTGGCTCCCGTTCCGGGGATCGGTGTGGGAGTCGGGCCTTCAGTCATTGGCAAGCGAAGAAGGAGAAGACGGGCAGTGAAGCGGGCTTAGAGATCAGGGAACACATATGAGGTGCAAAACTGCATAGCTCTATCTTAGTACTGTCCTCCAAAAAGGTTATAAATCAGGAACAAATATAAGATATATTATTAAAGCTTTAAAGATGTTTTTCTTAAACTTAGCGATGAAAAGAGACTGCGTAAGACGTCCTTAGGCATTGGCACCCAACCAATCATTTGTATACCCTTGCAACGAGTTCTAAAGTTCTTCTAAGGTTTTGGTTTTTCATTCTGGATCAGCAATTAAGAGAGTCTTCTAACTTTCTCTAATTTCCTATATGGAGAGAGTACGATGACGTAATCTTGAGCGACTTGTGGGTAAAGTTTTTGAGCAGAAGCTTATGTAAGGGCTAGATTTTTATTTTTTTTTTGAGCCTACTTTAGATTGAGTAATTAGTCGACGGCCGTTCAACCCGGCTCGTTGGTCTAGAGGTATGATTCTCGCTTCGGGTGCGAGAGGTCCCGGGTTCAATTCCCGGACGAGCCCAAGTGGATTAAGAATATTTTTTTTTATCAACTAAATACTTTGTAAAAATATAATTTCTGTTTTTATTACGTTAGGGATTTAAAATGTTTGTATGTTATTGCATTCTGTTTTTGTTATATAAGTAAGCTTTCTTTACAAGGGAACTTAACAAGTATAGTGCTATTTTATATTTTACCTTTATGGCTAAATACATATAAAACCAACTTCTTCTTAATTTTTTTAGAGCCATCATCATCAAATTTCTAAGTACATTTATTTACTAGAAAGCGAATTGAAGTGTTATTTTATACTAGAGTTCATGGTTTAAAACAAATAAAAACCAATCACTATTGAGAATTAATTTTAGCGCCATCATAAGTTTTATAGAAATTACAAAGTTCGGTTTTGTAACGTTTTCGTAATGATAAATAAAAAACAATGAATAAAGATACGTAAATCAAAATTAACTTTATAAATTACCTAAAAAGCAAAACAATAAAATTGATTTAAAAATAATAAAATAAAAATAGGAGCTCAGTAATAGTTGCAAGCATCAAAAGCAACGAAAAACCTTTTATTTTAATTAAGTTTGTGTTCTAATTCTAAAAGTTAGAGCCATTAAAAGAGAAATCCCAGATGTTTGTTTTGAAATTCGATATCCGCTGAAACATCGCCGATTGGTAGATGTCTCCGCTACGGAAAATGTCTCCGCTAAGGAAAATATCTTCGCTAAGGTGAACTTTCAGGCGTGACCGGGCATGAGTTACGGAACAAAACCACCGAAACGCGATTTTAGCAAAACAGTATTTTTCTTCTTGACCTTGTGGTATTTTAACTCCTTGTGGGTGCAATCACTTAAAAACAAGTTTTCCCGGCATTTTTGACATCTTCAGACGATTTTCTTAGCATTACTAGTAACTATACAATGAATTTCACACGGAGCAATTGGTAAGTGGGAGGAACTAGTCCAGAATTCAGAAATTTAACCCTTGAATACCACTCTACCACTCAGCTCGCCGTTGAGTAAAAACCCGGTGGTGCAGCGCAGCCTGGACTTGCGACTGCGAGGCGCCCAAGCGCGGCATTACCTCAAGTGGTGCTCCATAAATGTGGTGTTGCTGTCGCTGCTCCTCTTCGACATCTGGCAGGCATGTCGGTCCGTCTACCGGACCTACTGGTTTCTGGCGGAGTGCACCATTACCATCCTCATTGGCCTAAGTGCGCTGGCTTGCTTCGGCAAGTATTTGTGGTTATGGTTTGGCGGGGACCAAGTGATGGGTAGCGATATCCAGAAGTGGCTGCTGGACGGCAAGGAAGGTGAGGAATCCGAAGAAACCTTGTCTATCCCATCCACTAAGCCCTTTTGATTGTTGTAGAGAACTCTTTGCGGACAGTTTGCGCCCGAGCCGTAAAGAAACCACGCAGCTACGAACCCGACAGCGATATAGAGGATGACATACCCATTATCAACTGGCACTCCTCCTTTGAGGACTCCTGCTGGGGTTCGCAGTCCATGCGGCGCAGCCCTAGTCCCACAAGGACGCCGCAGCAGACGAATCAAAACGTCTCCTACAACTCCTCGATGGTGCAAAACAACTCGTTGAATGCTAGCAATCTGAGCAACGAGTCCGCCTACATGTCCCCGTATGCGGAGGTGCGCCGCGATGACTTCATGACCGATACTCGAAAGTTGACCAGTCTAATGAAGCAGGCGGATCGCGAGCGCAGCATGGTGGACAGCTCGGATACTCCCAATGTGCAGAGCATGGGCACGGCCAACTCCTTCTGGAACTACTGCAACAACGCGGCCTATATGCTCAAGACCACCATCTACCAGCTGTCTCCCGCTCCGGCGGTTTCTACGGAAAATGCTCCCACCTCCATTGAGGAGTTTGGCGGCTTCCAGTTCAGGGACAGCAATTCGGAGGTCATCAAGCGCATCTCCACGGACAAACTGTCGCAATATGTGGCCAACCTAAGATTTGTAAGCAGCCTAAACAATGTTCCACTGAAGCATACTAAAGTTTTACCATTTTCCAGTGGATTTCTACTACCATACTGCAGCGTTTGGTCAAAGAGATCAATTATGTGGACGATGTCTTTCGCCAGCGCGGTTTGATTGACCTCAAAATTGGATCTGTGAGCCTGGAGAGATTACGCAAAACAGCCGAAAATCAACAGTTCGTGCAAACATGTGCACCCATGTTGCCCATGCTCTTACCTTTCCTGGACACATTCAGCAACCAAGAATACCTGGTGCAGCGCATTAAGGAGCTGGCGCAGGGCTCTTGCATAGCCGACTACCGCTGGAACTCGGGCAAAACGCACAACGGTCAGGAGTGGGGCGAGCATTTGCCCACCGATGCAGCTGTAAGTAAAGGAAAGAAATTCAGGAAGTGAGATCTTTAACTGTAATCTCATTCTGCAGATACTATTCCACTTGTTTTGCGTGTACTTGGATAGCCAGCTGATGCCGTTGCCGCAGGGCGGCGGACGACCCTTCCACTCCCGTTACGTGCTTATTCGCGACGAGAAGCGCTCCACCAAGGACGTGGTGAACGCAGTTCACAACAAGGCCCACTGTGCCATTTTGACTACCAGCAATCTACTTAACCCCAAATTTAACTTCATCAGTGACAAGGAACTGCACAACTGCGTCTACGATAGGAATAACCTGTTCTACGTTATCATACAGTTCCTAATTTACATGCGACAGCACCAGGAATCTGCTCTGGAGTGCGTCAATCTTGGCAAGAGTGGCATCAACATCATGTGCGTCATCGAAGACTGAGTTGGGCAGCTAATCGGCCATGGCTATGACTTTTAACCCAACCCTAAATCACTCGTTACTTCTAAGCATCGCCCTTTCCGACTCGACTATCGTTTGGTGCCTGCGGGCAATCCTCATCATTCGTTACTATTAAATTATGCATTTGTAATTATTAAGCCAACTTACGACTGTTGTGGTTTCGCGGTCATAAAGTGTCGTGTGGCCTGCGGTCAATGTGCAATTAACTTGTTTTGCAGTCGGTGGCAAGATATACTCGTGGACAGGCGCACACAGGTGCCCGACTTTAATTGCCCTTTCATGATTCTCACTATTGACCAGCCAGTTGGTTTCCTGGCCATTGGCTCGGCCTGCGACAGGCTCCCACATGCTCGCCACTTTACACTTCCGAAAGTGACAAAATTAATGGTTTCCGCCGACGCTGTCGACATTTTGTCGAGTGAGAGACACTGAGAAAATGCTCCCAAGTAGTGCAAAATGAAGGAGTCGCAAACGGAGGCCCCTAAAGCAAGTGCCAGGACGAGAAGGATGGGCCCTCTCGGCCAGTCACATTACCATTTCTCTTGGCCATGCTCATTTCTGGGCTGTGGCTTGACGTTGAATCGGTTGGCTGGTTATTTTAATGCCGCCCCTACTCCCTGATGCCTGGATGGTGGATGGTGGATGGCTGGCACCTCGGGTGAGTAATGTGCCTGGGTTGTCAACTTTACACTTTTATCCCTCGCATTATATTTGCTTTACCTACACAAACACTCGGCCACCCAACCGAACCGAACTGAACGCCCTGTGTGTGGGTGTGTGGAGTGGAGTGATATGTTTTCCTGATACTTTTTCTCAAGTTGTAAATTGGCTTAAAAATAATTTGTCAAAGCATTTCAGCCGCGGAGTTGGGAGATGCGATGCCTAAGATGGGAATTGGAGTTGGAGTTGGAACTTGGGGCGCGGAACCTTGATATCCCTGAGTCCTGAGTCGTGCCATTTTCTTCTCACAATATTTGGACCCTCGCCTGCGGGAGTGAAATTCCTTTAAAGAAACGCATGTGCGCGTCTTCATATCCAATTAGAAAAGTTTTCCTTCGACTGCTTCGTAATTGTGTTGATTAGTGCGGCTCGCTGGGTTGCTCCCGAGTGGGTGGCGGATGGGATTTCGGGCGGATTCCTCTCCTAATACCCTGCTGTTGACAAAAGAAGGCTTCTCGGTCTTGGTCTTGGGTCTGGATGTGTGACTGGGGGATGTGCGTTCCCAGCTGCTGGCTCTTTAAAAAGAAATGCGCATTAAATTCGATTGGCAATCGTCTCACACTCTCGGTGAATGGGCTTTTTCTTTACGGCTTACACAAATTTTCATCTAATATCGCTTTGAAGCAGCTCAACTATCCTTGAGATGAGGACGCCCTTGGGGCGTGGCACTGGCGCAGAGGAAAAGTCTAAGTGGAACACTTGTCAGCTGAAGAAAGGAAAAGTGGCGGAAGGTGTGAACTTAACACTCAATGGGCCTTTACTATTCAGTTAGATGTGAACATTTTGTATTTGAAGTGAATGTGTATACAAGTATCGATGTATAGATGAGTCATATTGAGTAATCCTATAGCGCTTTATTATAAGATACAAGATATAAGTAGGGAAGTATGCCCTAAACATCGGTGAGCTTTGCAATCTATTGCCTATTTCAGTTTATACAATACCTTACTCTGTTTAAATGCTGAAGGTACTTTTAATCAGGATCATGGTGGCTTAAGCCCTGTGAATTTAAAAGCACATTAACTTCATTAAAGTGGCCACGGAAGAGCTGCAACTATTTGAATTCATGACAAGAAAATCGTTGAACATATCAAAGGAGCACTTTTAATGACAGTTCATTTTAATTTCATTGAGCTCCATAAAGCCCGGTAAAACTGCAGGCGGCGAAACTATTAAAATGATTTTATTATTCCACCTCCGCCCGCTGGCCAGGCAGGCACTCACTTAGCCACCAGTTTGGTGGATCCGTTGGCCTGGTCAACCAAATATTGACACACAATAAGCTGGTCGCAGTCGGAGCTTTTACTTTTCGGCTTTCCTTTTTGGCTCCGCTTATTTATTTATTTTGCCATCTACTCCGCTGGGGAATGGGGCATGGGGGGCATGGGGCATTAATGAAAAAAATATTTTTGCCCATTATGCGCCAATATGGTCAGCCATATTTCGGTTTATTTAATTTTGCGCAAATAAAACGGAAGTGGCTCTTTTATTTTCCTTTTTTTTCTTGCCAAGGGGATGTGGAGCAGGAATATGCGCTACATAAAATCCCGATGCTGATGCTGATGCCTTGCGACAATGTTCAAATATTGGGGATGCGGATGAGGAGGTTGGCTGGGAATTTTTTAGCGCATATTTTAAGCAAGCAATTTGTGTAGTTCCAGTTTAAAGGACCTGGTCCTCGCCAGTTGCTCGCTTTCCCAAGCGGAGCTAAAAATGGAAATGGCTGTCATTTCCTTTGAAACGACGACTCACGACGACTACCAACGACTACCAACTCTCCGCCTTGTTACTCCGCAAACCATCGGCCATTAATGGCCGAAATGAGTTTCCATGCTCAGCTATTCAGCTATTTTGCTATTGGGGTGCAGGAGCAGCAGAGCAGCCGGAGCAGCAGTTTTCTAACTTCAACTGGCAATGGCTTAAAGTATCGCAGAGACATGCAACCGGATCGGCCATTGAAATATTAATTAGTCGTATAACTGGTCGTCTCCTGGCCACCGGGAATTGCTGCAGTGTTTGCCTGACTGACGATTGCTGCAGTGCAACCACTCAAATCTGGTGCCACCCGAGCCACCTGCACCATCGCACCACCTGCACCATCGCACCACCTGTACCATCGCACCACCTGTACCACCCACCCACCATCCACTTACTCCTTTCTCTTCCCACTGATAACTTACGCAACTAATCTGCGCTATGGATGTGTGAGTACGTGCGTCGGGGTTGCGGGGCCATTTGCATTTAATCGGATTTGGACAGATTTCAGGTTGTTCTCCTGATTCCATGATTCCAGAAAAACGAACAGGATCCCAACCCAGCCAGCTCCCAAAGCCCAAAGTCCAATGTCCAATGTCCAAAGTCCATTTGTTGTGTAATTTCCGTATGCAGCACGAGTGTTCCTGGCTGGCCGCCGGATGAGTGGACCACAAGCAGAACTAGTAAGCAAGTGGCATCATGACAAATTAACATGGCCCAGCCGGCTGCCTTCCACACACGATTGTTGACTGCACTCACCGTGGCAGATGCTCTGTGAAAAGGAATACTATTCCTAAAGGGCAGTTCCCATATCCATGAAACAATTATTATTAAAAGTATAATATATTAGAAATAAAACAGGAACTTTGCAGATCTTTTATATGTAAATAATTGTAATAAATATGTTTAATGAAATGTATTATCATTCGCTTAATCAAACTGATAAACTAATTTCCATAAAAAGTTATATTATTTATTTAATTAAAATGAATTTCTTACGTGCTTAAAGCGCAGCTTAATATCAATATATATTTAATATATTTTATAAAATTTCTAAAAAATAAATCAAAATTTAAAACAGGAATAAAATATTGTTTGTACTTTCAATGTAATATATTTATAATCCTCCAATCACTTTTGCCCATCACTCAAATATTGAAGCGCATTCCCAATTGGGCAACTAATTCCACTAAGCTCCCATTGCGCGTAGGTAACGAACCGGAAATGTTCTTAGCATTTCCGCCTTATATCAAATATAAAAAATTACTGCTTTTAGACGTATTTGACAAAAGTTGTCTGTCACCCGCACACTCGCACACATGCTACACCACCCAGCACCCATATAGAGACATATAATTGCATAAATCAAACTCAAGCATGCAACATGAAAAATCGCATTAATTTATCTGCTCGCTGCTCCTGCAGCATCCGCCTATATGGGCCAGTGCCACGCCCACTCGCCCCAACACGCTCCGGAAAGGCGCTGGGTAACATATCCGCTTATGTCAATTTTTTCCTCCCACTCGGAGCTCCATGGATGCGAATGGGGGGCAGCATCATCAGCGCTGCTCCTTGTGCTCCCCGTCATTCCTCGTCATTCCCCCTCGTTCCATTCCAGCCAGTTGTCACTGTCAGTTTTGGCTTCCAGTGTTTTGTCACAGCTCCTGGCCCGGATTGCCGTCCCCGAGCCCTCTTCCTGGCCGATCTAACTCTCTGATGTCGCCCGGTTTGTTTGTTTAAATGCTACATTTACTTTATGGATTGTTGCTATATTTTTTCTTCAACTGGCAACCCGAAAACCCGAATACCCGAAAGCGGGAATGGCGTATAAATTTCACGTCAATTTTTATACAGTGGGACGCAGGAGCTCAGCTGTGTGAGTCCTTGACTGATTGTGACCTGTCAGAACTGGCTTCCTTTTAATAACTTGCCCACACACACCCACACACACACCCCACATACACATACATGTGCCAGAAACTCACACTACAGTACACACGGCTAGATCCGCTAATAACCTGGCTTTTGCTCGGTTTCCCTTTTTGCCCACTTTAAGTGTCCTGTTCACGCTACATAGTTTAAAATTCTTTATAATTGGATTCCCAGCTTCTAAAGCCCATTTTTTATGGCCAGTTTCGGACCAAAGAGTAGCCGGCTGCATGTCAAAAGGATTTTACAGTTGACGCGTGCAAACCAAAGCTTTTGCCACTCACCCGAACCCGAGCCCGAACCCAAACCCCAACCCCTTCTTCCCCAACCCAAGGCGCTCATCCTTGGTCCTTTTCCTTTTTTTTGTGGGTAGCCGGAGGTGGAGGTGGAGAACGAGGAAGCGCCTAAACCGTAACCCCGCCAACACCCACACATACATACATATGTGTGGGTTGGGGATGTGATGATATGTTCCATTTCACACGGCGGCGAATCCTTTCGACCGCACACAGACATACTCCACATACTCCGGCCGCAGGAGCCGAGATTTATGTTTTCTTGTAAACAAAATAACGGACATGCTTGAGGCCTTTCGGCAGGACCTTCAAGGTGGAAGCGGAAAATTCTCTGGCAGCGGGGTGGGTGGGGTGGCAGGGGATTCCGAGTCACTCAGCCTCGGGCCATCCGGCTGACAATGGGATTAGGCGCATGTAAACCTGCGTGTTCGATTTGCAGCTTTGCTGCCAACTGTGTGCCACCCCCCTTCCCACCCACAGTGCAATCGGATCGTCATGGATGTGGCTCTCCTTAAATGCGAGGATGTGCGTTGCCATAGACATTTTAATTATTCAGGAGCTCTTGTGAGGAGTGCGGTTGTCTGTCTGGATGTATCCCTCTCTACTTGTCCCTTATTTTTTGTGCTGGTTGTGTTTACGGTTTGCATTCTTCAAGTGACTTTGCTTATGTTTCTTTAATGTTCTGCGAGTCATGTTCTAAATCGGAAATCAGTGCGTACACTTGATAAGCATACACAAGATATCACAGCGCAAATGGGTGTACATTGAACAAATCCTGTTTAAAGACCTAACAAACCATTTTTGAGAATGTCCCGACAACGGAAATCAGCATACTTGGCATGAATACAAAGCATTTCAACGAAAATATGATAACTCATTTTACATTTTTTTGTTTCTTTCAACTCTTCAGACAGGGAAAGTAAAATTAATGTTCGTTTATTCACATTTTTAGGCGGATTCAACAATTTTTTTTCAGAATTTTTGTAAGGATTTTAATGAAACTGTTTGTTACCAAAGCTTCGGTAATATCTGATTTTCTGAGAATTTCTTGGTTCTGTCATATGCTTGATAGCCCTTTCAAATGAGGTCCATTTTCATTAAATTTAATGACTTCAGCACAAGCCAGTGTATTTCGATGAATTTTGTGGAAAGTAAATACCTCCCTTTGTGACACTGACCAGATCTCGGAGCTGTTTCCCAATTATGTCTAGACAATGGACACACCCACTACCTACAACCCAGCACATCAGCATATTTAGTGTTTCATCCTGTGTGTTTTTTGTTTCACCAGGTTGATGCTGATGCGGAGGCGTCACCCGTGCCCAGGACCACTGAGCCTAAGGCTGCCCTTCCATATGAGTATAATCCAATTTGCATATATTTCACATAGTAACAGGGGCGAACGAATAATTCCTGGAAAGCCGGATATCAGGTCACTCATACGCCGCGTATGCCACAGGTAAGCGGGAGCTTTAAAACAAAAGCCCACTTTAAAGGAAAAAGAAAATGCCCCTGCGGAAACTACGCTCTGCGGAGTCACGTAAAGGAGGGTACAAGGAATATTTGCCGTATTATAAAATAACTTTTTGCATATTTGCACTCCTCACGGATATGTTTTTCCTAGAAACGTCCCTTTTTTCTCATATTTCGACAATCACTTGCATTTTTTTTAATGAAATAATTATTTAAACTATATGACTAGGTAATTACTTATAGTTTATCAGAACCAAAAAACCAAGCATGTATATTGGGTTAAGTATCTTTAGTATTACTTCCTCTTAAGCATTCTCTTAGTGCAGTCTCCAGTGGGCAAGTCATTCGGAACCGCTGGGCTTCAAATCGGTTTCGATTTCAGGTCCGACCTGGCTAATTGAGCAAATCCGCCAAAACGGCTTTTGTTGGCCCACTTCCGTTCGGCCTTGCTGGTGGTCGCAATTATAAATCAATTGCTGGTAGGGTCCGGGTTTCGGTTTGCCTTTCGTTCGAACACCACTTTGTATTTGGTGGCCTGCAGCTGGGAAAAGGCAGTTAGATGTTGGGAGTCGGGAGATGTGGCAAAAAGTTGCGTGACATTTGGCCAATCCCTCGGGCGGCGTTTCCCAGACTGCTGGTGCTGCAGCTTTCCGAGAATCGTGCCTTTTCGCAGGTCTTTCTGTTTGCCATCGTCCATCGCCATTCGTTTGCTTTCAATCTGCGACTGGATGTTTTCAATTTCTTTTGGAATTTGTTTTCACGCAAAAAGCGAGCGAATCAGCAGAATTCCATAACCCGCACCGTCGTTTGCCGACGGCCCACACAGTTGCAGATACGTATACGGATACGTATACGGATACGGATACGGATTTATGTGTACCTTGCAGTACGTATAATGCTTTTTATGTGTTTATATTTGAAGCGTTCGTCGCTGCCGGCGGCCTGCTCATCGGTGTGGGTCACAGACTGTGACTTCTTGTAAATATTTTCCCAGTTCCGTGCTCCTGCGGCGGTTGTGGGAAATGGTCCCGTAAACGTTTAATAAAATATGATTTCAATTGATTCGAAACTCGCATTTAAACCGACTGCTGCTCCAGATATATACGTGTGCCGTCCCGTCGGCAATCAATAAAGCAAAAAACAAAATGCCCCAAAGAGAGACTCAGCATCCTTGTCCTCATCCTCATATCATCCTAGTCCGCATCCGGATCCTGTGCTGGTCCCTCGAGACGGGCGTTCGCCTTGACTTGGCCCTCGGTTATCCGCTTAGATCACTCAACTAAAAAACTCAATTTGCATATTAATATTATTTGGGTTTTTTCCCTGTTGTTTGGCCTTTCCTCAGCCCTTCATCCTTTTATCAAACAAGAACCAGAACAAGAACAAGAACAAGAACAGCAGGAACAACAACGGGCGGAGAATCAACAGTAGTGAATTGAATTTGCTCTGCTCCGACGCCTTTTCGGTCGTCCCTTGATTTGGCCAGGATCCGGGGCATACCCACACATGAGCAGCTGCTCCCAGGTGCATACTTCAAGGCACTGCCTTCCTGTAGTCCTGAAGGGGGAAGCGAAGGTCCTGGCGCCTCTGCTGGTGGCCTACCTGCCTTCTTCCAGGTGAACAGGGCACCAAGGCCGAGCTGTCAGTCAGTGTGCCAGGGCAATTTCGGTTTTATTGGAATTATGTCAGTGTTATTTTGGCATAATCATAAAAATGATTGTTTGCGGTCGTCCGCCGAGACGGAAATGCAATGAGGCGAGTGGATTTTTGGTATGATTTCAGTTTAAAGTCGAGCCACCCCTGAGACTATTAGCTATTATCCTCAATTACCTACTTGTTTAAAGCGATACTTTTAATCAATTAAGTGCATTTGATGGCATATTGGGTAAACTAAAACAGCTTTAAGAAATTATAAGTGACTTTAAGTTGAACCCATCCCCAAAGCTTTGATAATCACGTGTCAATTAACTCCGAGCTTTGCCAGTTGATTGGAATTTGAAAGCAAATCAGCAACGGGGTTGGTTTTGTGACGTATTTCGGTTTGGTTTGGTTTCGTTTGGTTTCGTTTGGTTTCGATTTCGGCTTTATTTTGACAAACGCAAATGAATCTGAATAATTTATGATCGGGCCATCAATTTAATATTTCATCAGGCCGGCGGCAATTAAAATTAGAATATAAATGGGCGCCTACCCAGAGGGACGTCCATCCAGTCATGCCGTTCCATCGCTACAGACCCCGTCTCCCCGGCGGAGAGTTGGCTCCGATGCCGTGGCCTGTGTCCTTGTACCGTATCATGAACCACGTCGCCTGGCCCCTGGAGGCGGAGTCGGGGCGCTGGACCGTTTTGCTGGACAGGGTGATGATTTTTCTCGGATTCCTGGTCTTCTGCGAGCACAACGAGGTGGACTTTCATTACCTGATAGCGAATCGGCAGGACATGGACAACCTGCTGACGGGCATGCCCACATATCTGATCCTGGTCGAGTTGCAGATACGCTGCTTCCAGTTGGCCTGGCACAAGGATCGCTTCCGGGCGCTGCTGCAGCGCTTCTATGCGGAAATATACGTCAGCGAGGAGATGGAACCACTCCTGTTTGCCAGAATTCAAAGGCAGATGCTGGCCACACGGGTCAATTCGACCGTGTATCTACTGACCCTGTTCAATTTCTTCCTGGTCCCAGTGACGAATGTCATCTACCATCGCCGAGAAATGCTTTACAAGCAAGTTTACCCCTTTGACAACACCCAGTTGCACTTCTTTATTCCGCTCCTGGTGCTCAACTTCTGGGTGGGCTTCATTATCACCAGCATGCTGTTCGGCGAGCTAAATGTCATGGGCGAGCTGATGATGCACTTAAATGCTCGATATGTCCAGCTTGGCCAGGATCTCCGTCTCTCAGCACAGAGGCTGCTGAAGAGGAGTAGCTCCTTAAACGTGGCCACCGGCTACCGGTTGATTTTGACCCACATCCTGCGGAGGAATGCCGCTCTGAGGGATTTTGGGCAGCGGGTGGAGGAGGAGTTCACCCTAAGGATATTCGTCATGTTCGCTTTCAGCGCCGGACTGCTATGTGCTCTGTTCTTCAAGGCTTTTACGGTTGGTCATTTTCGATCCTTATTTATACAGCTACTAACTCCTAAGAAATAGGTTTTATTTGAAACTTTCAATAGGGAGGGACTTGCAGTATAAATAATACATTTGCAATCAAGACCAATAATCTTTCTTTTACAGAATCCCTGGGCGAATGTAGTTTACATTATGTGGTTCCTGGCCAAGTTTATGGAGTTACTTGCCCTGGGAATGCTCGGCTCAACTCTCCTGAAAACAGTGGGTGTTTCTTCACTACTCTGCACACTGTCTATTAAATCTTTTAACATTCACTTGCAGACAGATGAGCTGGGTATGATGTACTACACCGCCAACTGGGAGCAGGTGATTCATCAGTCGGACAACGTCGGCGAGAATGTCAAGCTGATGAAACTGGTGACCCTGGCCATTCAACTGAACTCGAGACCCTTCTTCATCACGGGACTTAATTATTTTCGAGTTAGTCTAACTGCCGTACTGAAGGTGAGAAGCCCTTAACTTTATTTCGATTGATTAACTACTGATTCAACGATTTCACAGATCATTCAGGGCGCCTTTTCCTACTTCACGTTCCTCAATTCGATGCGATGAGCTGACTCGGATTGCTGGAATAATTGCGTTGCCAATCATTTGGAAGGTATGCGATACCTGGAATCATTTGTGGCCTGACCCGTGGCCATTTGTCCGCCCCCGAAAACAGGATGCATCACTTCCCATCCACATCTACATCCACTCCCTCTTACCTTTTGTGTGCTGGATATCCGCTGACAACAATGGAGCTTTCGAGGGCATTCAGGATATTAACACGTGCATGACTGTGATTTATGCACCCCCCACTGCATCATCAGTAGCTGCAACTGCAAGTGCAACTGCAAGTGCAACTGCAAGTGCAACTGCAAGTGCAAGTGGAACTGCAACTGCAACTGCCAGTCGGAGCATCATCAATCCAGTGGTCCTCCACTCTCGACTCCTAAGTAGCAAGCAGCACATTTAGGACGGGCGAAATTTGCTGCTGCGTTGACAGCTGCAATCCGAAGACGTTACCCGGCACATATCCATATCGATATCCATATAGCCATAACTGTCAGCCATGACTGAGTGGCAGCAATTGGCAGGGGAGTGCGGCAGCCGGAGATTCCGTGGCACTATATATAGGAATCTCCGAGGATTGAAAGGCGGGCTGCATCCACTCATCCACTGGCAATGACACAATGCAGCATATTCCAGTGAGTACAGCGATGTTCAAACAAGTAGATGTAATTGCAAGCCTTTCAAATATAAACGGATTCAAAGAATCTTCAGTTAAAATGTAGTAAATAATCCTGTGCGAAAGAAAATAAGCTGCAAGCTTGGTACATTAAAATACTTTAAACCCAATCTTAATCTAAATACAAGTGTTACGAAGTGGTTTGCAATATCTGTAGGTATGGAAATTTTTATTTGCTTCAGTAATTTATTATAAGTTAATGTCCTTCTGCACGTCTTTTAAGACAATAATTTTTTCAAGTGAAGTATCTATAGGTTTTTCCAAATGTCTTACAGTACACTTGAAAACATTTTTTAAAGGAAAAGTGCTAGTATTTTGAGCACGGATGCCAGCATGCATAATCCGTCTGTGTGGATATGTGTGGATACATAAATCGGGAAAATGTCGTTACAAATATTTTATAACAGGAAATCCGTTATTTATACGCACATTGTGCTGCCAGTGGATGGTGGCATGGTGGCATGGAAATGGGGGTGTGGCAAGGAGGGTGGGTGGTGGCTCGGTTTTGAAGGAGATCAGCAGAGTGCAGAGGCAGCTTCAATCGGCACTTGACAAATATGAATGAATGTTGTTGCCAGTCGTTCGCAGGTCCTGTGGTCCTGGAGCACCCACCAATCCCTGGCAAACAGCTGCCCCACTGCACCCCCTCTTCCCGGAGACCATCAATTGCCTGATTGAAGCGACAAAATGCAAAATCCTTATGAATTGGCTACAATTTTATTTATTATTACTTGTTCTATTTGCAGTCCTGGCACTCCGACTGTTGCACTGCAAAGAAATATTCAATGCCCTTCTGATTATAAAAATAATCAATATCACACAAATGTAACTTAAGATGTCTATCTCTTCTTTAGATATAAAGTCTTATATATACATACTTCATACTGTTTGCTACAATTACAGGAGTTTCATGGGTTGTATATAATATTCTTCTCTATCTGCATTTGAATGCGGGTTCTGCCCTCCTGCCCCAAGTCCCGATTCTTCATCCCTTCACCTCCCTCCAATACATATTTCCAATCTTCTCCAGCGTCCTCACAATGGAGTGCAGTTCCACCGACGAACGACTTGTTTTGAGCCAAACAAAATGACGTTCCCAAGGCGATTCCATTATGATGGCCTGCAAAATGTTGGCAAATTGCAAAGGCGCAGTTGATATTGGCTCTGAGTATTGTGTGAGGAAAGTGCCAATGCCAATACCGTCAGCTGGAGCAACCAGATAAAAAACAGGAGTCCAATACCAATTGATTAAGTGCTGAGAATGCACAAACTTGCGATATAATTTGAATGGTCAACTAATAATTGGTTCCCTGCTGCAAAGCAGAATGATAAATATCCGTTAAAAAGCAAGGTGTATTTGTGATTGGATTATTAGCCAGCTTACCTGCTAGAATTAAATTGGAATGCGTTTAATAGGTTTTAACTATTTAATTAAAAATCACATCACTTTTAAAATCTATTGAAAGTAATGCAGCTACTAAGAAGTTAGAAAATAATATTTCCAATTCAAATCAAACAACTTCGAAAGTACTTTAATTTTAAGTTCTATCTAGTTTACTGGAAGTAAAAGTATTGCTTTCGTGTGGATTTCAAAATTTCGTAGTTTGTATTCGGTTGAGCACTTCCTTTCATTCTATCTAAATGCCAATGATTCCTATGAGCTGGAGGAGTATCCTTCGGCTGATTCGGCTGCACTACCAAGTGGTGGGCAACATCGCCGTGCTCTGCCTCCTTGTGATGAGTATCATTGACTACGGCTACATCTACCACGAATGGGACCTCCTCTGGTGGTGCGAAGTGGTGGGGCAGGAGGAAATCACTCCGCTGACGGTTCTGTTGCATATCGGTGGAATCAAGGTGGCTATTATCCTGATTATCACGCTGTGGAGCTATAGTAGAGAAGGAGCAGCAAAGGATCAGCAGGGCAATCTGGACATGCCCATCTCTTTCGTTCGTAGGCGGTACAGTCGTTTTCTTGTGATGCTCCTGTTGGCGTCCATGGACCGGCTGATCAAGCACCACCCACGAATAGATGACTTCCTGCAAAATCACAAGGACTGCGGCGAGGCAGTGAAGGAGTTTCGCTGGAGAGCAAGAAAACTCTTCGAACGCACAGATCTGCAACTGTGCCTTCCACTCCACGAAGTTCTTTCTGTGGATGAGCAGCAGGAGAAGGAGCTCCTTCGCCTGGGTTACGGCGAGAAATTGACGCAGTTGCGAGAGCTGGACATCTACAAGATGGTCTACAAGTACTAAATTTGGTCTGCTAACCGATTTAATGGTTGCCAAACTTTTAAATTGGCTTGGCTGTTGTTAATTTCTTTTCAAAAACGTGTTAATTTAAGTGTAGCACACGCAAGTGATGGTCCAAAGTTTCCGAAGTAGGAGGTCCATTGCCATGATTACTTTTCTGGAGCGGAGTGTGGTCGGATCAGCACTCATGATATGCTTTTGGGACTTAAAAACTATAAGATAAAGATTCATTGTAATCATTTCGACATTTAGGTGTATATATTTCAGTGCTACATTAATTAATGAAATCGAAATCTTACGTAACAACTGTGTAATAACAACTGTAAATATTTTTAAATTTATTTATAAATTACTTTATTTCTTAAAGACATATTTAGATTAGGTTCCCTTAACATTTCTCTCTATACATCGAAGATTTATCTACAGAAAGGACTCCGTGTTGCTATCGCAGGAAGATTCCAGGCTGGTCCGAATGCTCATAGCTTAGAGCCTTGTGATGTTCAGGTAGCAAAGGATTATAACGATTCATCGATGGTGGGTTCCTATGAGGTGGTCGTGTGGGTGCAGCTCGCAGTGATGGTGGTGGTCGCTGAGATGGTCGAGGCATCTGTGTGTCAGGTTTATCTCCTTCTCTGCGCCAGTGACCCACTGGACGAAGCTTCACGGGCGGAGCAGATCGTACGGGACCCTGCTGGTAGAAGTGCTTGTGAATGGTCACCGGTCGCAGGGCCAGCTTAAGCTTCTCCTCCTGCTTGTGGGCCAGCCACCTCTTGCGATCGAAGGCGTTCACATTCCGCTTGACCCCAAATACCAGATGCAGGAAGGGCTTGACCAGCACGCTCAGAGCTACAAAGCCCAGGAAGCCAAAGACGGCGGGGGAGATCAGGGTGAATAGGAAAACGCCCAAGGTAAAGGGGTTGAGCACTGTGAAGAAGGCCACGAACTTGACAAATGGATACAGCACCTGACCTACGTGGCTGAGGTACTCCTTTTTCTTCTTCTTGAAGATGCTGTTGTGCTTTAGGAGATACTTGATCTTGCTGAAGGGACGATGGGTGGTGGTCGTCGTATGTGGTTTCTTGGTGGTCAAGGCGTCCAATAAAGCTGTGGGTATAGTCTGGATCTGGTTAGGCGGAAGATGCGGAGGATATGGATATCCGTGCGGATGGGGGTGGTAATACGGTGGCTTGGTGGGATTGGCGAAGATCACCTGACCGGGCTGGAAAATCGAGTGCTGCTCGTGATCTTCCGGCTTTTGCTGCTTCTTCCGCTTCCGCTTGCCTTTCTTCTTCTTCTTCTTGCCGCCCTTGTACTTCTTCTTCTTGCGCTTATTTCGCTTCTTCTTCCGCCTCTTGCGGCGACGTCGGCGCGTCCGTTTCCGGCGGCGGCGAATTCGTTTTCTTCTGCGGCGAATGCGTTTCCGTCTCCGCTTTTGACTTTCCTTAGCGCGGGATTGTGGCTTCAACTCTGCTTTGTGTTCAGCTGGGGGTTCCGTTGATTTAACGGGTTTCTGCTCCAGATAACCATCTTTCAGATCCTTTTTTATGAAATCCCCCACAAGGGTTCCCAGAATATGAAAAGGCTTAACGGTGGTGGTGTGCTTATCCGCCTTGATCAGGTCCTTTTCGAGTTCTTGCAGCACATGAAAGGGCTTTGTGGTGGTGGTCTTCCGTGCATATGCCTTCTGATCCTTGTACAACTCTTCCAGGATATCAAAACTAGCGTTCGAGTGGGCTTGAAGTCGGTGAGCTTCCTGCTCCTGCTCCCAATCCAAGTGCTGGAGGATACTAAAAGGCTTCACTGTGGTTGTACGCCGCCATTTCGCCTCGAAGTCCTGCTGCAGTTGATCGAAAACATGGAACATGGGCTTCCCTCGCACCAGGTCACGCCCTTTGACCTCCCGGCGTGGAGGCGTGGCCGGCAGCAGTTGCGCACACAAAGTTTGGTATATTTTTGCAAAATTAAAAACAGGGGTTGCCCGGCCACTAAACTCCAACTTTGCTAATCCATCACGCCCGTGGCTGCGTGCCTGGCCACAGTTTTGTGCGAACAAAATCAACAGAAATATGGCAAAGTTGCTAACACTTTTGGCACTTCGTCCCTGCCCCATTTCGATTCATTTTGCCGGCGGAAAAGTCCTTTTTTCCTTCTTGGCTTTGCGATTGAGTTTGATGTTTGATTTAATTTCAGCTTCCACTCCAACGCTGGCCAACTACAACTGAAGTCCGGCTCATGGCCACTGCCACTTCATCAGCTCGGATGGTCGGATGGGAACTCGCTAACTTGGTCAACTTGTTGAGCTTGTCGACGGGGTCAAAAGGGGAACAGGGCCCATTTCACTTTTCGCCGACTCTTGATTTCTGAATTCTGTATTCTGAATTCTGGTTTCTGTTCTGGTTGCTGTTCTGGTTTGTTTTCGCTTCTCCCCAGAGTTTCTTTGCTTGTGGTTCTCGCATAAAAGTAAAATTTATTACTACTTAGTACATTATCAACGGGCTCTGCTTCTCTGGGCTTTCCGGGTCTTTCCCCCCATCCACGTTATGACAAATTCCCCCAAACAGCCGAAACAACTTGCAAAGCACTTAATTATGTTTTGGGCACAAAAACCGAAAACCGAAAACTGCTGCCCACCAAGAGGCAAGAGCCAAAAAGCGGGGAGAAACGAGGCCGAGACTATCACAACACGAATTATGTGAACTGCCATGCAAAAGACTTTGGAAAGTACTTGGTGGCCAATTGCAGTTCCCATTTTGTTGCCGCTTTTTGGGACTGCCAAACTTTTGCTGGGCCAACATGCACACTCGCATGCAGATTTATAGGTACTCCTGCGGGTCAGAGACCTCTTATAACTACTCTTCCACTTTGGAAGCCATGAATAATAGTCGGTCTCAAACTCCAAAAATACCTTTGCAGTTTGATGGTCGTTGACAATTGTAATTAAGCATTATTTTAACCTCTTATTTAATAAATGTTTTTGATATATTTCTGTATTTCTGCCATTTTTGTAACAATTGTGGTGTTTCATATATATTTCTTTTATGGACCCATTGCTGAATGCATAGATATACTCGTACTTTACAGCTTGGCAGCTATTAAGCCCGTGGCTTGTTGTGTGCCAAGGTGATTTGTGGGAACAGTGGTAAAACGAAAATCTAACCATCAAAACAATAACACTATCTCCACCTGATCTGCGATATAACATAGTATAATAGAGTATATAGTATATATACGCATCTAATAGACTGGACTCCCAGTCACATTGTTACGTGCTTAACCCATCTCAATCTCGTACTGCACGTTTCTATTTCAAGATGGAGGTCTGTACCTCCGAAATGAACGCTGACACTATTATGGCTCAGAAAGTCGTGTTCGTCATTCAAGTCCACGTTAAACAGGTGGAAGACGACGCCAAAGAACGCCGTACTCATGCCCTATGACCCGCCAGCGGCTTCTTCACATGGATTTTGGGCATCTTGGCGGCGTTGGCAACGTCGAGGTTTCTGGTTTTATCTTTACTGTAAGCTAGGATATAGGGTGCGTGGTGTGTGTTTGTTTTGGCAATGGGAACCTATGTGTTAACTGCCATCGACGAACTCATGTGGCTGGATCTGGAGCACCCGGATCCCTCTGCAGTTTCTGGCAAGGATTTGACTCAACGGAGCTGTTTTCTCGAAAATTTAATGCATTCGATGAAAAAAGAAGGTCGAAAACAAAATCGATTGCCCTTTTGCTAGGCCTTAAAAATTGTTAATTTTCATTATTTTTGACAGGGGCTTCCACGAAGGATTCGGCGCTCTTATTGGGGGCAACATGTGCTCCAGTTCCTTGATGTTCCCCATTACATGTGCTTGCAACATTAGCGTAATGCTATCTGCAGTGGATGCCACTTTGAAAAGCCATTATCCTAATTGTTTATTATGGATTTTGATCGGATACTGTGCTAGCGTAATGTCTGCGTTTTACGATCTAATCTTCCGGGCCTACACAGATCCACATTAATGACCCGCAATAAAAACGCCATAAATGAGCCAAGGGACAGGTGTTGATAAGCGAGTGTTGGTATCGTTACAATTGTACATGAGTGAAGTGTGAAATGCTCGGGGAACTGGAGTTGAACCCGTGTGAGGTGACCCCACCTCTGAACCTGCTGAATTTGACCTGCAGCTCTGATATTGACAATTAAGAGCGGCATGCAATTTGAACAATTTGCGGCACGGAGACTTGATTGGCATGCTGTGACCTCGCTTTGCGGATTCACCAACTCCACGTTGTCATGGCGAGCAGCTGGCCAACTCAATTTGATTGCAATTTGGCCACAACACTCGGACTTGCAGCGCAGTTAAATAGAGAAATATTACAAACAAATTGAGAAGAATATTACCAGCTCGGTTTAGGTGGTACAATTGACCCAAGAAGAACTTCCATCAAAAAGAATCATAATATATGTTATGAAACGTATTTTATTGGGACTTTCCACTGTGTACCTGTTTCCATCGAAATTGCCCTATTTTAAAAGTCTGTATTATTATATTTGCAATCCGGAATAGGATTAGGTTAAATTTAATTCATTTATGTATGTTATTTTCTGTTAAATTATTTACTTATTTGCATTTCACTTCTCGTTTACCATTTGAATGCAATTAATTTGATGTTGCACGACAATAAACATATTTGTTTCCATTAAACAGGCATGCAATTGACATCGATATTATTTATTTGATACTCGATATAATCAGAATACTCCCGCTCGATGGCGGCTTTGATAACGCGTGTGCTTTGTGTATTCCGAGCGAAGGATGTCAATGCGATAGGAATTTTAATATTCGACGTTAGGCGAATTCATATATACGAGTATACAAAGTAATATATAATATATGTATTTATAATATATATATTTATACCGTAATGCTGCGCTTGTCTCGTTTTCCCGGCTCCATCCGCGCCATCCACCTGGCCCCAGTTTTCCGCTCCGGAGCCCAGATGGATGCCACTGAAATACGCAAGACGCTGAAGTTCGAGTTCTCGAAGGACAACCAGCGAAGGGTGAAGGCCCTGCTCGCCTGGTATCCGAGGGCGGAGTGGAAGGGAGCACTCCTGCCGCTCCTGGACATTGCCCAGCGGCAGCAGGGCTGGCTTTCGATCAGCGCCGTTCAGGCCGTGGCGGAGACCATCAAGATAGATCCCATGGAGGCCTTCGAGGCGGCCCAGTTCTACACCATGTTCTTCATGAAGCCGCGCGGCAAGTATGTGGTCAGTGTGTGCACCTCGACGCCCTGCAAATTGCGTGGTGGCGATGAAATCTTTGAGGCGTGCAAGAAAACCCTCAATCTGGAGCACGGCCAGACCACGCCGGACATGCAGTTCACCCTCAAGGAGGATTACTGCATGGGCGCCTGTGTGAACGCCCCCGTTCTGGCGGTCAACGATGACATGTACGAGGACCTGGACGAGCAGAGCCTGGCCAACATCCTGGCAGATCTCCGCAATGACAAGCTGCCCCCCGCTGGTCCGCGCAACGGAAGGTTCGCCAGTGAGCCCAAGGGTGGACTCACCACCCTGAAGACCGAACCACCGCCGCCCGGCTTCATGATGCAGAATCTGCCGGAGCCGAAGAGCAAGAAGTGTCAGTAGCCCATTGATTAAGCCATCTTAAAGCAATAAATTCCGCCTGCCTTCGGCAAAGCAATTCGCCCAGACAGCCAAAAGGGTTCGGCGGTCAGGGGTCAGAGGTCGCGGGTCGCAGGCCAACAGCTGTTGTTTTGCTAAGCTCCTGCCCAGCCGCGTCCCGTATCCTTCGCGTCCTGTGCTCGTTGTAGCTTTCGCCTCCGTTCGCTGCCGATGCACTTTATCCGTGGCCAAAGGACATGCTTTGGAGTTCTGCAGCGCTGGCACAGTAAACAGACAGTGGCAATGACAAAACAAGGGAACAACGCAAGATATGGGGTATGGCCGATAGAGTTGGCACCGAAGTCGCATGCCCTTTCCAGCTTTAAATAGCAGCTGCAAACAGTTACGCATGGCGCTTCACTTGCTTAAATCACATGATATTATTATAGTATTATTTGCGGACAGTTTGAATAAGTAAAGTAATATAATCGGATTATAATCGGATTTCGTGAAGCAGGAGAATTCCTTTATGCGAATAACCGTGCGGGTGTAGGGCATAGCCAAGCCCCATGTCCTGTCAGCCATTGCAGCAAGCAATCAGCTTCGGTCTTGTCCTTTCGCCCTCCTGCTGGCCACTCCCACTTGCCACTCCCGGTGGCCACTCCACCCTGACACCGAACCCCCCCTTCCTTGCGGTTTGACCCGCACCCGGCCTGCATTCTAATAAAATGTTGCCAGCAGCGAAGAGCGCGCGCAACGAGCAGCAAACAACTGGCAACTGTGAAAGCTGGCGGCGATGGCTACAACCCGATATTGTTTTGGCCAAAATAGTTTTAATTGTTGCCAGCTCCCCAGCAGCTCCGCAGCAGCTTTCCATCGCTGGAGGTCCTTTGGCAGGTCCTTTGGCACTCGCACAGTCAAATTACAATGGATATTTTTCAGTTTTCATAAATCTGTTTGTCGCCCCACTTCAATGGCCATCAACAAGCGGTTGCTAGCCGGAATGCCAGCTAGCTCACCCACATTTTCCCATTTTCCCATTTCCCCAGCACCACATTTCCCCAAGCCCCCCTCTCCACACCATTTGCCAATCCTCTCACCGCCTGTCCCTGCGCATGGTGTTGAATTTTTAAATGAAAATTGTTGCTATTGAAAGTTTTTAATTTGTGTGCGTTGGTTTTAATTTTATTTCGCGTCGGTGATATAATCATCTCATGGGGTCCTATGACTTTCGCAGGCTTTTTGCCATTGTTTTATGGGTTACATTGATCGGTTTTTGCCTGTGTGTTTGAAATTAAAAACTTGAATCGATTACCTTTGAAATGAAGCATGCTATTCCTATACCTTTTTTAAACTGATATAGAACATTGTGTAAAACAAGTAACTCATCATTTTCAAAATTATTTTAATCATTTTAATTGATATATTGATTAATACTTCAATTAATGTGTTAAATTTATGGGGTTCTTTTAATAAAAATAATAGGTTTATAGCAGCGCGCTATTAAACCTTAAATAATTGGAATATTACAGTACATATGGTCTTAAAATCAATAGAAAAAGGACTTCTAGGCAGTTGAAAAGTGCAAATGCCACTTGACTTGCGTCGTAATTACTGTTTTATGTCACGTAATCGGAGTGAGAAGCGTTCTAAATGAATTACAATTACACCTACTTAAAATTTTGTGTACGATCTGTGTAGCATTGAATGGACTACTTTGTATTTCTAATTGCAGCCTAGGGTGTGTAATGTTCTGTTCGACAAAGGCTCCACTCATCCAGGCTTTCGTTAAGTTGTCCCCCGACACTCCCACTTCCACCTCCACCGCCCACTCTTGAAAGCCGGTTCGCATTTTGCGTGATTTTTGCCAGCAAAAACGGCACCTTTGGGAAATTAATATCCTTTTTGGGACGGGGCACGAGGCGAGTCCTGTAGCAACAGGAGCCCGAGGAGCGGAATCACGTGGCTGGGGCGCGTGAGCTGCGCTCGAACTTTGTGCGGCCACGTTGCACGTCCACGTCCCCTCCCTTTCGTCCTCCTGCTCCCCCATGCGATCCAACCGCTCCATCTGCTCGATCCGCTCCAGCGCTCAGGGGCTGGGGCTTTGTTTTAGTTGTCGTTGTCGTTGCCGTGCCGTGTCGTGCCGTTCTCGTGCTGTCGTTGACAACTTTTGTTGCCTCGGACCGCTTACCGCACTCATAACTGCTGGCAGTGGTGTCCTTGCCGTTATCCTCGCCAGATTCCAGATTCCATGGCCTTTGACCGCCCACTACGCTTTGCGTAACTGCGCGTTCTTTATTGCTTTTGCTATTTTTTTTTGCACAATTACTCTTTACATTATTGCATTTCCTATAGCAGCATACTGCTGATATACACGCATAGTTGACTGGGTGCGGACCGAAAAGGATGTTCCAAAGCCAGAGCGAAATAATTAGAAAGCATCTGGGGGCGGAGGGAGTGGAGAGAGTAAAGGGAATGGGGAATAGAGGATGCGCCTGGTGGCCACTTCCAATTGCCACTTCTGTGCATCTGAATGAGTTGCATTTTAGCATTTCTCTGCTTTCGCCCCGCGGCTTCGTCGCCCTCGAAAAAAGTTTTCATTTGCATGTTTTTAGTTAATTGAATTTATGCAGAACTTTCCGCTTTGGCGCTCCGGCCAGCGGCATTTATATAAGCGCCAACTGGCTCAAAATATTAAGCATACGCCCCGCAGCTCCGCAGACCTTATTAGCTGCGTTTCAGCTACAGCTACAGCTACAGCCTTAGCTTCAAGTTTCCATAGAGCTCTGACTCCCGGCGAAAGCCATTTAGCAGGACGACTGACTCTTTGACTTGGCCAGCTGCGGATGGCTTCCCCTTGGTGGCTTTGATTTCCTTTTATGTGCCAGCCATAAAGTGAAAAGACTCGGGAACCGAAGGAAGCTTCAACTTTATTACATTCCAGAAGCAGGAGCATCAGGATCGCTGGAAGCCATGTCATCAGCTGGCCATAAATGCCTCCACTACTGGCCCATGCCTCCCCAGGCCCATTTCCTACACAAAGACCAAAACTTCTAAAAATGTGTGTCTAGCTTTTGTGGCTTGGAAAACAATTGGTTTTCATGTTTAAAAACGAACATGGTACCCACACTTGTTCCTCAATATAAAAAGTATAATTGGACTATGTTTATTTGTATGCTGGTTTCATTTAAATATTTATTTTCTCAGCTCTATACAGTAATATATTTCAATGGAAGATGTGTTTATAGAATGTGTGTAACAAACTGAATTAAGCTTTGTCGTTTTTTCTTAGATTTCTAGATAATATAAAAACACTTGATATGAAACATAATTTGTAGCTGAGTAAGAAATTATAGAATACAAAGGTATAAATAAAGATTACCTAATTATTTCCTTAAGCTGATTGGCATATTTAATAATTTTATTATCATGCATACTAAGAAGTTACCTCTCGGCATAGTTATTTGTAAATTTGTTTGTATTTTGTTGTAGATTTTAGTTATTTTTCACCGTGTACCCTCCACACATGGAAATGCGAAGAATTGACGACTTCTCGGTGCGTTGTCAGCCGCATTTAAATTTGATTTTTATTAAGCAGAGAAATCAAAGTGGAAAATTTATCTGCTAGCCCGCCCATAATGGTTGTATATCTGTATATCTGAGCATGCCAGGAATATTTCAGGCTATTTTCCCCGCTCATGTACGGCACAGACTCTCGTATATAAAAGCAATTTTATTGCTCAAGTTGTGCTGCTCGATAGGATAAGCCCCTCATTTATGCCCGTTGCCCGGCAACATGTTGCCGATGCCGATGCCGATGCCACTGCCTGTGCCGCTGCTGAAGTTGCCTCGTTCGGTTGCCGTTTGCCACACCCCCGCCCCCTGATTCGTTACGCCCCCTTGTGGGCGGCGTGGGAGTGGCGGGCGGTAACTATTAAAGTGCTGTTAACTTTATTATTTCGAGCACTTGTTGTATAATGTGGCAACGCTGTCATGGCAACTTTGAGCCATAGTTTGCTGGCAAAAAACAAAGACCAACAGGAACATGAACAGAATCAGGAGCAGGAGCAGCACGACGAGAAAAACAATTCGGAGGGGGTGACGGTGGGGCACGGGGAGCCAAGTCATAATTTGTCAAAAGATGCTTGGCAAATATTTGTTACAAAATACGTTTTCCATGCTCAGGCTCCCCAATTCATAACGCAAGTTTTCCTGATGTAAATTCTCGACTTGTTTCCCCCCATAAAAATATTACTTTTAACTTTATTTTTCACAAGTGGCTCGGTTAGAAAAGTTGCTTAATACCAACCAAAAATGTTATTAAAGTTTTTATCTTTATACCGCGCCGCAATTTAATTAAAACATCAAACTGAGTAGGCATTTAATTGTTTCCGATTTGTGTTTTCAAGTTAGCAGATTGGTTTTAAATTTCGTAATAGAAATTTTGTGTATTTATTGAATTGGAAATAGACTAATACGTGCCGTTCTCCATTACATTTTTTAGCTGGTCAGGCATTTGTGAAATTTAATATCTTTAATCGTTTTGATATATATATCCCTTTAGAAGTTATGCAACCACTTTATTAGTACATATTTAAATGATTTTTTAGAAAACTGACATTGATAGTAATTGAGATGTAAATTTCAATGAAATTCCATCTCCTTGGGCGTGTTCCGATAATAACTATTTAAAAGTGCTTTTAAACTAAAATCTAAAATGAATTTCCAGAATTCACATTTAAATTTAATTATGCAATTTAATATTCTGTAAACGTCAGAAAGCAGCTGTCTGCAATACACTTCAGCATTTTAAGACAGCAGTTCTATTTTCATTTTGTTAATAAAATGTGTCGGAAATATTTTAAGACAAATAACTCGTTTATGTAACTTAATATGATAAATATGTAAATAGCAAGCTTTGAATTTCCTCTTCAATTTATTCGTCACTTTCTTGCACAATAAACAAGAATTGCAAATTTTAATAAAACGTTTAACTTTCAATGCTCACTTTGGTTCTTGCTGCCCAGTATCGCATGAACCAATTTCGTTTCGATAAAAAGTTCACTTTAGTGGTGATTTGGTTGCCGAGTTGTATTCTTATTTCGAGCCGCGATGCCCAGTCGCAACCCTTGAATATTGAATATCAACAAGAATTGCGTTTGGACAATCATAGCTAAAAATCGAATTAACCAAATATTTATTTATTTTCGCTTCGCTTCGCGGCGCAAGCTTTTTCATCCTGGCCCGCCTGTGGGAACCTGACCAAGCTGCTCGCAGGATATCGCAGGATATCGACTGACACTCTACTGAAAAATAGTGGGGACGGAAATGGGGAATTCGGGAAAGGGGGTAAATGGGAGCATTGCACAGTGGTTCCCCCAGAGGCCAAAATTCAAAAAATATGAACCAGAATAGATTTGCGCAAAAAGTAAACAAATCATCTCTAAAATGTCCAGACAATACAAGACAAAACCGGTTTTTTCTAGAAAGCTAACGGGACTTTCTAAAAATAGAATTGAAGTCGCAAGCACAAGCTCATTTGCGAAGCGTAGTTGGACGAATTGCATTCTTCTTAATAACAGAGCGAACTTCAAAAAGGTAAAGCGTCAGTAATACTTATCTGATTGATATAATTTAAAATGCAGTTTAAATTTGAAGGTATTTACTTTTATAAATTCATTATGTTAAGTTAATTTCATTGATTTAACACTTTTTTGTAATTATATTTGATTTAACCTTTTTTGTGTATTTTGTGAACGTCTTTTTCATGTTTACGTAAAGTTTTAGTTGTGTCCCGCCGATACCCCGAAATAAATGTTTATGTCATTGTATTAAAGAGTTTCTTGAGGTAATAAAACTCTTCGAGAATTTTGCGGAAAGTTGCGGATGTGCTTGTTATCGTTAATATACTAACCCAATCTCTTATTTTTTCAAAGTCAAATTTGCCAACGAAGTCTCTGTTTTGCCTTTTTATTGTGCTGTCTGTGTGATTTTGTCTTTCGTGTATGTGTAAAATTTTCAATGCTCATTTAATTAATTATTTTGTCATTTTTTCTGTGTAAATTTGACTTGGCTTAAGACGGCGATTTGTATCAGTGTGCGTTTGAACGCCATCACATTTTTAATTTATGGTGCACAAAAAAGGGTACCTATACAGAAAAAATACAAGAAATTATCACTGCTGTACGAGATGAAATTAAGACTAAAGGCTACATAGTTGAATTGACCGAACATATGCAATGTATTCCAAACCTTTGTAAACAAATTGCTGATTATTGGACACGCTATGATCGAAAGAAATCGTCAGTACTCAAATATAAGTCTGATTGGCTGAATCAAAACGAATCAATTCCAGTGAAAAACATCTCTAAAAAATATCAGCAAAGCGGTCAGTGATTTTTATTCATAATAGAAATATAAACGTTGAACATAGTTTACAACTGACTATGGTGGATGGAAAGGTATGCAATGCCTTAACTGAGTCATCTTCTGCCAAATGTTACATTTGTGGTGCAAATCCAAAAGAAATGAACGATTTGGACAAATGCTTAAACAAAGTTGTAAACAAAGAACATTTCGAGTTTGGTCTTTCTCCCCTTCATGCAAAAATACGCTTCTTTGAATACTTTTTACATATATCTTACAAGTCCTCCGTCAAGATGTGGCAGGTGAGAGATCCGGAAAAAAAATTGGAAGTAATGAAAAGAAAGCAAAAAATTCAAAAAGAATTTCGCGAAAAAATGGGATTAATAGTTGACAAGCCCAGAGATGGGGTAGAGGATCATCAAACGACGGAAATGTCGCTAGAAAATTCTTTTCTAATCCAAAATTGGCATCTGATATTACAGGAATAGATGAAAACTTGATCCATCGTTGTGCCACTATACTTCAAGCTATTGCATCGGGCTACAAAATTAATGCCAAGAAATTTAATGAATACGCTTTAGAAACTGCCAAGCAACTGACAAAAAAATATTCATGGTACTATTTGCCGGCTACAGTTCACAAGGTATTAATTCATGGATCTGCAATTATAGAACATGCAATTATATCAATTGGAGAGCTTTCCGAGGAAGCTGCGGAATCAAACAACAAAGAAATTAAAAAATGTAGACTTTATCACAGCCGGAAAATGTCACGGATTATTACAAACACCGACATTTTGAATGCACTCCTTCTACGCTCCGATCCGTTTATAACCGGACAGAGGGACCTTGAGAAAAAGGATAAGTCACTTGCTGAATCTGTTATAGTTTGCTAGAGGAAACATTGTAAAATTAATAATAAAGTATTAAATTAATTTCTAATATGCATTTTTATATTTTCATTAGTTTTTTCCAAACAACAAAAATAAAGAAGAAGAGAATAGAGAGAAGAATAAGACTCCATAAAGTATATATATTTGTCTGCCTGCCCATTTGTCAAAAATATACACGAATTAACCTGGTTTTATTTGCTAAAAAAAATTATTGCCTACTTATAGGTGCTTGAAAAGGGGTTTTTTTGCATTTTGGTGGGGAAGGGGGCTCCAATCCTAACAATTTTTACACCATGCTTACTGAAGCACTATTGGATCCCTGAGGTTAAATTTGAGGTTTCTAACTGCACTGGAAGTATTTATGGCCGCGTCTCCATACAAGAGGAACCACTGTGCATTGTCAGCTGCGCTCCAATTTTCCATTTTCGTTGCTCGTCTGCATTACAAGTGAACTTTTTCGCTTGCAACTTAATACCGAGATGGCGATGTGATGGCGATGGAGATGGCGATGACGATAGCGATGCTTGCTTAAAGTCTTTCACTCTATTATAGTCAAACACACCCAGCAATGCGATGTGTATACATACACATACACATACACATAGAAATGCATATACTTGTGTATGTATATAGCATAAAAGGATAGAAAAGGATATAGAGTGCGGGTGTTCAAGTTTAGTGGGGAGCCTGTCAGCGTAGCTTGGGCCATAAAGTGTCGGAAGAATCACAAAATCATTGTAAATGTTGAACGAATCTCGTATTACACGCAAGGGGCTGGACGCCAGGACATTTGAAGGGGCGGACGGCCAAGGGGGGACAATAGATAGCAGGGGGAAGGATGCGGCGGTGGAAAGTGGGAAATGCCACCGCTGACACTTTGGCTCGCCCTGCACTGCACTTCTTGATTAAATTTTTGCACTGAAAATGAACTTGGTTTGCTCTAGCATACTGCCACGTCTTCAAACTCGTCCGGACGGACAGCTGTATGTCCGTGGGACATTCGCCCGCTTCCGTTCCTTTCCTTTCCGTTCCCATCCGTGCCTTTCTGGGCTTCCAGGACTCCAGGACTCCGGGTTTAGCGTGTTTTGTGGTTTTCATTTCAGTTTCGGTTCCATCCAGCGATGGAACGCCACGCCACGCCACGCTTTTATTGTGGCTTTGACCGCTGGCCCATTGTTGCTAACTGCAAAATGCATTGCTGCGTGGCCGTTTCCTTCGCCTTTTCCTTGCCATTTTCCTGGGCGTCTCCTTCGTCTCCTCCAGCTCCTGCGGCTCCTTGCGCATTTCCAGATAGTCCTTCGTGTCGGGCAGCTGTTATTACAATATCCCTTCCTGCGGTGGCCCGAATGGCTGAACGGCAGAAACGGGTTGCTTTCGAGATAACAACATCAAACTGTTCGAAAGCCACCGGCTCACCCCGCGTTTTGTGGTTATTTCTTTTGCTGTTTGCCATTAAACTTGAAATTAAATTGTCGTTCCGTTCTGGATCCAATTTTTATGCCAAAAGGGAGCTGGCCTAATTGGAATTGATTGAAAGTTATTTGATGTTTGGCCTTTTTGGCCCAAAAGGGATTTAGCTTCTGCGTCCGTCTCCTTCCATCAGGCAGCTCAACTGTCTATCTCGCTCCTGCAGTGTGTTGTTAATAGACTTTGTTGGGCGTAATTAACATAATTTAATTATGTGCTCGGCATTAATGTTACGCACGAAATTAAGTGTTGAATTTTAAGTGTCTACACTTTAATTGAGCGACATTTTTATACTCTCCCCTCACACAAACACGTGCTGTAAGCGGTAGCACTTCGGGTATGCTGGACTTTCTAAAAAACAATACAAGCTCAAGAATAAATTAAGATCAGAAGAGGTACATTTTATATAAAATGTATTGATTTGTATTCGAATAAAAATAGCTTAATGCATCACAAAAATATATCCTACTTACAGTGAAGTACTTTATTATTGTATTTTATTTTGCTCACTTTAAAGAGCTCACCCATCTGGATAAGGGGTGTTTATCGGAGCCAGACCTCATTTAAGCCTAATTGTTATTATTCCTCTACGGTATGCGACCAATAAAATGCCCGTACTAATAACAATGATATTCGGGGTGTGGGCTTTGCCGTGACTAATTAAATTAAACAAAAAGTAACACTCACTCTTCCGGAGGATGGCGATGGCGATGGTATGGTATCGAGTTGGAAGGGTGCAACATTTCTGGGAACGGTGTTTTTCGGGGGACTGTTGCTTTTATGGGCCATGAAACGTTCCCCCTCTTGGCTTTCACATCCAGTGGAGTCTGGCGCCGCCTTCGACATTAAAAGGGCTTCGGCGCGGAGCTCGTAAAAAAGGAGATGCCTAATAAAAATGCCACAGCACGTACGTCAACCTGCAGGCATTAGTCCTACTTACCGCTCACACACACATACTCACATTGTCCTATCTGGATGAAGGATGAAAGACAACATCAACAACAACAACAACAAGGACTCACGGGGCACACAAGAAAACTCATCGCTGTTGTTATTAATTTGCAAAGCGCAAACTTGTTCCTTGCTCGTCGGCAATATCCTGGCTGAAATGTTTGGCTTCGAGCAGGCTGGCAACTTGGGGAGTAATAAGCCGAAGCCTCGTCCTGGGATGGGCCATCCTTTTATTTAGCTATTTGCAAGCAATTTGATTTTGTTTTTATGCCCCTCTTGTTTGCCTATGTATCAAAGTCGTGGGCCCTTTGCACTGGAAAGAAATGATTAATTTGAGCTTATAAGATAATGTTGTCGGTGCTTTTGCGCTAATTAACCATGGCTACCACATAAATCTCTTTCATCTGAGTTCATTAGGAATGTAGCTGCAATTCTTTGCCCATATTTCTGTAGCTACCTATTTGTACATATTTATGACGGATCTCTTTTAAAGTTTTCATAACATCATTCACAGGCTTCTGGGTACTTCTGAAATATTTTGTTAATCCCGCAAGGTCCGCAGTTCTGTAGACTAGTGTGCTAGGATTACTTAGGGTGCTGATGTAATGTTTAAAAAAAAATCTTTGCTCCCCTGCAAGGCTTTTCCACACGCGTGTTCTATAAATCCGAACAAAACCACTTGGTCTGGCCGATTGTTTTTTGCGGGAGAAAGTAGGATTTCTTTTTCAGGATCTGTGCATACTGTTTGTATCACAGTGAGTCGAATTCATCTATTTCTCCCGCACGTCCTTTTAATTTGTTGGCCTGATTGTAAAAGAAAACGACCGGAAGTACTCACACAGCGTTGCCGGACCCAATGTGACAAGTGTCAACGGACGGCGTGGCCAGATCTTCGATAGTGTGGCCTACAGTTGGCTGTAAACGCGGGCTGTTAAGCGCGTAGTGTTAACTAAATTTCTTGGCTTCAATTTCCTGTGACTGAAACCTACATATATCCTAACACAGTTTGTCTAAGCGTTTATTAATTACACTTTGTGCAAAAAGCATATTTTCTGTAAGTCAGCAGTATTTGTTTCTTTCCGTGCACCCTTCACCCCCACCATGACACTCCATCAACTCCACGCATCCCCAGAAAGAAAAGTTCGCATCCGCAGCGTGGGCATCCGTATCGAATTGCAGTTGGCCGCCGGTCCATTAGGCGTCCACTTGTCGCCCAGTGCTTTTAGCCAAGAGAGGATGGGGCTGCAAAAACAATGCGGGAAGGAAAGCCCGCAATGCCAAATATTGTTTTGGGCCGATAACTTTGCGGCAGATAGACGGCGCTTAAAGCAGTCGAGTCGACGTTTTGTAAATTGAGCTGCTAATGGCCCGGGCACACAATGCCAAACAAATACAATGGAATGACGAGCACAAAGGCGCAGAGTATTAAAATAAGTGTGTGTATAAACGGGAAAGGAGCAGAAGGGGCTGAGTCGGAGTCGCGAGTGAGCTTCAGTTTCCAGGGCGACAGCATCTGGAGGACTGGAGGACAGGAGGCCAGGAGGCAGCCACTTAATTCCGCCAAGACCCGGCTAAGCAACTTTATTAGGCCACGTCGACTGGCACTTTGGCGGCACTTGAGTGCCAACTTGAATGCACTTAGTCCTGCATCTGGAGTTCCTGTTCCTCTGGCTAAATGCTGCTGCTTCAGTTGTCCCACTGCGCCCAGTTGGCTCTGCATCCTCGGATCGCAGTGCACCTGACAGTCGTTGGCTTCTTGAAAAACTGCCATTAACTTGTTACAACTTCCGGCGCTGGCTGCACTTCCTGCGATAGGCTGAGTACCTGTACCCTAGCAGCCGCCTGCCCGCCCCGCACTATCTAACTTTTTGCCATTTTCCTTTATTTCATTTGAGCGCTTAACTTTTGCCAGGACTTCCTGGCGCCCACTTCATCTTCCTCACACCGAACGACGCATATTTAGTTGACATTGGGCGCGCGCTCTTTGTTTACCTGGAGCTCCTTGACAGGATCGCAGCCAAACAATTTGCGTCAACGGCACCTGCTCCACCGCCTTCGCCGCCTTTCCCTTTTCCCATTTCCCTCAAAGGAACCTGGAAAACTGCCCGAGTTTCTACCCACTATTCGCCATCGCCTTCGCCATCACCATCAACATCATCGTCATCGTCATTATAATGAGAAAATTGTTTCAATTATGTTTGTGTTTAGTTGCTTCAATTTGCTAAGCAACATCATTAAGTGCCGTAACTTGGCCCCACTCATAAAAATATAATTTGAGTTGAGTTCGGCTAGGACAAGGGTAGTTCCTTCCCAGAACTCAGCACCCAGCGCCCAGTGCAGAAGGTCGGGGCGAATAATGTACTATATATGAATAAAACAGCACACATTCTGGCGAACGCAGAAAGAGGAAAACTAAATACGAACACAAATTGCGCACGTGAAAAGTTCACGTTCACGTTCAGGACACCCACGGCTCACAGGCTGGGCCACAAAAATAGCACTCGAAATTAGTTAAAATAATTAGGATCTTCAAGGAATTAATTTTACAACTACCACAACATTTACATCCCCATCTCAGCACTCAAACAGCATGTTTTCAATGCAATACCTAAGTAGAACGCTATTGAGCACTTAAAAAAATTACTAAAAACAATATTAACTTTTTTAGCTGCACTGTGGAGCCCTGCTGCTCCTGCCGTGTTGGCCATGTTTTCTATTTCTGGGCTCACGTGGCCATGACGGCGTCCAACGGAAGTTGCCGAAGCCTGAGTTGAATCCTGAGTCTCAGCCAGAAGGAGCGAGGCAACGAGTTGCTAATACTTTGATTTTCCCGCACAACAAAACTTTCACGAGGATTATTTTCACATAACAAACAAAAGGGAACACCAAAACGAAACAACAAACAATAATAATAACCTAACCAAGCGGAGGAGTCGCTTTATTGCTTCCGTTACCCTGGAAAACTAAACAAAGGATCCCATCTGGAGTTGGTTACTTATTGGGTTTTCAAGGAAGAGTGTTTTTCCTAATTGTAAAATACTTAAATTAAATTTCGTTTGAATTTTCTGATACAAATTTATTTGTATCCTTGACGGATTTACACTGTTACAATGTAAAAACCGAACACGCTCTTATGAAATAAAAATACTCTTGCTGGACTTTCATCATGAGGTTTCACAACTAACTTTTGTTTAAAGTTAATTAATTCAAGCTATATATCAGACTAGGAAATCCTTTTTTTTTTATTAAGTATAAATGGGTCGAACCTGTGTCTCTCTAATGTGAGTCCTATAAAAAGCTGTAAAACGCAAGTGGTTTGTAGTTTGTAACTCCTGCAAAAGTTCCTAAATTCAGCGCCGCCAAATGCAATTAGAAGTCGTTTCGCATAATTGCTCTGCGCATGCTTATTATTATTTTGGTCAGCTGGGTTAGGGTATAGAAAGGAAGTGTGTCCTTTTAAGCTGCATCCCTTTTCGGGCGCCAAAACTAAATCATAGACAAGTATAAACTATTGCCTGGGGTGGCTCCTGAAATATCCATGTGAAGGAAGGTATACATATAAACGAGTATTGAGTCAGAGGCCAAAGGCAATTTATGGAGCATATTGTGCCGTTGGCTGGTATCAGTGCAGGAAATCCCACAAAAAATCTCCTTTATTGCATGCACAGCACGTTTCATGTGTTTGTCTGACTGCTCCTGCTGCTGCTGCTGCTGCTGCTGGAGGTCCTGGTTCCAGGACCTGCTCCTTTCGCTACTCCTGCTCCTCCCGTGCCAACGTTCATTTGCAAGCAATGTGATCAAGCCTGCAATCTGCAATTTTAAGCAGAAAGCCCAGAGACGCCCCAAGGCACGGGGAGGGCAAATAAAGTTTAATTTGAATGCTTCTGTTGAACGTCACACGCTCGGGGATTGGGACAGGGATTTCGACTGCGATTGGGCTGCCTGGTGGGCAGGGGGACTGGTGGCCTGGGGGGCGTGTCCCGCCCCTCCGAAGGGGCACAAAATCAAAGTTATTTGTATTTATTTGCAAAATCGTGCGGCGCGTGCAGGAGCAGCAACAATGCTCCGGACATGATGTACGGGTGCAGGGTGCACGTGGTGCAGGGAGTAGTTTCCGGCCAGGTTGGGAGTGAGCTGTTGCCTGAACCGAAAGGTGTGGGTCCTTGCAGGACACGCTTCATTGCCTGCGATTGCCGTGGCAATCTGCTTATTTGTCCTGCTCGAACCGAGAGAAAATACGTGGCCATTCCGGTTCCCGATTGCCAGTTTAGTTGATCGCAGTAATAACAGGTATTGTGCGTGTTTTGTCGGTCGTTTAATAAGTGATTATAGTATCCATAATTAAGGGTGTTTTCGGCGTCAAAATAATATGGCTGTGGCATGTGGATTGGTTTATGGAATGTGAGACTGTAAGTTGCGCAAGGGAAAATATGCAAAAATATTTTTATTCCACTTATTCTTTTTTATATGAATATGCTCAGTATCTTCTTGATGCTCTGTATTTTTCATAACTTTGAGAGTTTATGAATAATTTCTTCTAATTCCTTTTACACTTTGATTCCAACTTTTCTCCCTGTGCAGTTGTAGTTTGCGCCTGGTATTTACTCCTTTCAGTTTTGCGTTTCATTTTTCAGCTTCGTACGTATTTTGCATTGCACCACGTTACAAGTGCCGAGCAAAATGTTAACGTCAATACGAAGTGCACATCCCAGAGTTTTGGTCCTTTGCATTTTTGCACGCACGTGCGTCACGTTCCCCAGCCAGGCGAAAACACGTTCCTCTAAGCAAAAGGACTAAGGACTAAGTCCAACTCCATTCGGCTCCCAGATATTGGGTCGTGCCAGCTCGCATGGACACCTCGACATCGAGTGTCGGAATTGACTTGAGTCCATAACTTAGTGGCCGTTTATTTGCACATCACATGGATTTTTGCGAGCTTCACAGTTCGCAGTTCACAGTTCGATTTCTGGCAAAGATGCCCCTGAGATGCTATGACTGTTTGTCTGAGCAAATTGCTGGGTAAATATCTATCTATTCTATCGGGGGACTTTCTTATTTTGACAGCATTTAAATTTCGTTTTAAGCGATCGACTTTAATTGCTTTTCCCCCATCAAATCATATTGACTGCTTATCAAACATTTATTTACGGCCGGAGACGGAGGCCGTCTGGACAATGTCCTCCGGAAGGACTCGCTTTGGGTGCCATTGTCAGATTCTGAGCCAATTTCTATGGCAGTGGCGGTGGCGGTGCAATAAGTATTGCTGCTGCCAGAATGCAATGCATAAATTTATGGCATCCCAATGCAGAGCTGGCAATTAAGAGGACGGCGAGTCGGAATCGGAGTCAGAGGCGGAGGCGGAGTCCTTCGAAGGATATTCGAGGAGATTGGCTGCCTTGTTTCGGCTGGGCGTGTGCACTGAATGCATAAAATGAAAATCTCGAAACCCGAATTCAAATGTGGCTCAATGCAAAAGCAAAGGCGTTGCTTAGACTTCGGCTGTGGTACACGTAGAAAACCACAATTCAAATTGCGGGATTTGAACTGAAATTCCAGTGAACAGATTTTGTGTTCTATAAAGAGGATAGCACATTGAAATTTAAATGCAGATCTGCTTATTTAAATACGAATTTATCAAGTGATGGTCTAGCCAATTATAACATCATTTCTACTGACAAATATTTTGATTGACGACGAGCTTTGCCTAACTGAATCTTATTAATAACTTTGCTGCTTTTTTCTCTGTGTAGCTGTTGCAGTTGCACTTGTTATCGTTGCTGTTGCAGCCATAAATAAAACAAGCGAGCATGGCGATGGCGCGGCCAAGAGCCCTATCCCTATCCC
This sequence comes from Drosophila santomea, assembly GCF_016746245.2. Classification (NCBI taxonomy): domain Eukaryota; kingdom Metazoa; phylum Arthropoda; class Insecta; order Diptera; family Drosophilidae; genus Drosophila; species Drosophila santomea. The sequence continues at coordinate 16,936,297 of NC_053018.2, forward strand.
AATCCCAATCACAATCCCTATCCCCAGCCAAGGGCAAAGGCAAGGCCCCAGTCGAAAGCCGGCCTGTTTTGTGTCTGTGCTGCTTGTTTGTATGTAATATGATTTAAATTCAATTTGTGGCATTTGTTATCGATATCAAGACACTCCCGCCCACACACACACACACACACACAAACACTTCGAGCTGCATACGAGTATATAGGCACTGGCCCGCAAACAAACACACTCAATTACATGCAGTAAAATTTGTTTTCAATTATACATACGATATATGGTTTAGAAGTCTGCCGTTCATGTTCGTCTGCCCCATGTGTCGGTCTGTGTTCGTCGGAGGGCATAATGGGGCGTATACGCAATATATTATGCATCAGCTTTAAAGCTATTCACCCCTCGCATGCTTTTTACCCAGAAGGGGAGGAGCCTCCTTCTCCCATTCACGTCCCTTTTCACGTCCTGTCAGGATTGTTTATGGTCTTCGACTCTTATGTTTAGCCTCTGACTTCGTTTTGGCATTAAGAACTGAAAAATTCACATTCGTTTTGTGTATCCTATTATCGGTGAAATCTTTATGGTTGCCGGCTGCGATGAAAGGCACTTCTACAGGTTTCGCCGGTGAATCGACGTTGCCAGGCAAACTGAGTATGCACAGAAAATAAATAGAATTTTTCAACACAGGAGTGTTTTAAAGATATAAATTTTCATATTTTCAAAATCTAAGCATCAGATAGTAGATCAAATAAAAAGCGTTTGCAATGTGCCTTGATAAGCAAAATATGTTTGCTTTGGATATCTCATATATTCATATATTTATGCAGTTCGGGCCAAAAAGCATGTTTGATATTTAAATTGCCTTATCTTTCTGCATTTTAAAGCTGCAAAAACTTTAAGGCTATTTCGGCGCAGAGTGCCGCAGATGTGGCCAAGCAAAACACAAAAACCACACATTCCAAAAAAGGCAGGAGTGCTAAAGCTTTTGGCAACTTCAACCGCAATTTACTCATTTCATTTTGAGTTTTGCGGTTTTATTTCGCTTACGACCGAAATCCATTTGAACAAGAGCCCAACTTTCTGCGCTCTATTTTCCAGCGAGTTTTCGCCGGCAACTCCGAAACAAGCTAACCCCATCCGCAGAACCCAACTTCAAGTGGCAGGAAAATGGGAAATCCTTTGCTTTTGGCCTCCTCCTGTTCGCTTTTCGCTGTTTGCTCAGCGAAAGTACAAATTGCATGGCGCCCAGCTCATTAAGAGTCGACATGCAATTATAAAAGCCAGGCAAAAACTCAAACGGCGTTGGCATGACGCCCGAAAACGAGTGAGCGAATCAGCGGGCCAACTCAAATGAAACTCAATTCGGCTCAAAGGCAAAACGGTTTATTTCGTTCAACTGCATTCGCACAAAAGTCAGCCAAAATGTGCGTCATTACACACAGATATGTGTGCACTGCAAAGAAATGTTCGCACCTAAGCTATCTTTCAATTATAATTAATAAGTGCCTTTAAGAATGTAGTTGAGGAACGTCTTTCGTTATGTTAAAACCTTTTAACTATTATAAAGTCTGAAGTATTTGTTTAAACAACTACTAATTAGCTACTATACTGCTAAATATTTTATAATACATTTATTTTTTCCAAATTTAGATGGTATGCTAGTTGCAGCCAGACTTTTAAAGCGGTAATTTCCCTAGTTAATATCCATCTTCATTAATAATGAATGTTCTCAGTGCACACTGTGAGTGTTTCACGTGTTGGCCACTTGACTCATTAAAAAGCCGGAGGTTTTTTTCACTCTACGCCGTGTTTTCCAGCGGGTGTGTGTGTGGAAAAGCGCTTCAGTTGCAGTTTCAGTTTTCAACTTGCCCTTTGCAATAGTCCTGAAGTGTTGATGAAAGCCCCCGCCGGTGCCCCTCTTTCACAGCTTCATTGGCGCTGCCCTTACGTTTTCCATTTTCCTCGCTTTTCCCCGTTTTCCCACCCGCCCCTGGGCAGACATTTTCATGTAGCAATTTGTAAGCGCTTTTAAGCCGGGGCACAAGAGCTCGTTATGCCACTTTTCAATGAGGCAGCGGCTCAGTTGGAATGGCAACGGGATTCGGGGAGGGATGAGGAGCTGGATGTAGAGTCGGAGGTGGAGGTGGAGGTTGAGATGGAGTGAAGGACGCCAAGGTGAGTGCTTTTGCGGCTCAACAGGTTGTGCATGTTGGTCCAAATTAATTATGCATTATGTACATTGGCATACGAGCGCATTAAGTTGCATAATTTGCCAGACTCGACGGCCACTTACCGCTGTCCTTGTGGCTAATCCTCGCCAGCTTTCAGTCTTTCAAAGGCACCAAGGCAGAGGCAGCTGCAAGAAAGGCAAAAAAGGACGAACGGAAAAAGGCAGTCAGTAAAGGAAGCTAAGTAACTCGAAGCGCCACATGTTCAATTCACAAATGTGAAGCCACTTCCGCAGCTCACTTGGACTAATGTTGATGTGTATCCTTTGTAATTAATAAAAGTTTCAGCAGATAGATAAGCAAGTTTGGCCGGCAAACTTTGCTCATTTCTGCACCCCACTTTAGTTTGCTCCCCGTGGCATTGCATAAATTGCTTCAAATTAGACAGAAATATTTAATTTATCTCGCCGAAAGTTGCTTTATTGAATTATTTGCCGCCTTGGCCACGTTAATGTGCCAGCGCGGAGCAACTGTTGGCAAACTATTTTAGCCAAGAGTCATTAAACGCGATGAACGCGGCGTATGGGCTGTCCAGAGCAAAGAGCTCTGGCATAAAACAGACTTTATTTAAGGGGAAACTCTGTGCTGATTTATAATCCAGTGGATAGTATAAGCATGTATGTTTGTTTTTCCTAATTAAAGTATTTCTTTTATCTTAGCACGGAATGTGATGCTTATCACTCTGATTTATTTTGTATGTGCGTATGAGTTCATTAATCAAACTTATTCCGACACAATACATTTTTCAATGATAAATGAATGGGTCTGTGCCATCCAAAGAAAACTATTATTTATGCGAACCATTAAAATAGTCCATTATCTGCATTTGAGGTGCACAAAACATTGCTTTGGTAAGTTGATGTATGTAACAGGAAGGCGAAGCTTTTTCCGATTCTATAAAGTAAATATATATATTCTTGATCAGGATTACGATCTGTCAATAATGACCAATAATGTCAATGTCCAATCTAACGCCCACAAAACCTTTATTTTCGCGCTTTTACAAATCATTTACTGTTTTTTGTACAGAGCTAAAAATTTCTACAAAGGGAATACTAGTTTATTCCTGGGTGCACTACTAAATACCCTGCCAATTCGTGGCTTGTGCTAAATTACTTTGTTTTTCTCCGTGGAGAAACTCCGTGAGCTTGGCAATTGTCATTAGGCGGTTTCGCTTCCCGGATCGGAGTTGTTGTCCGCAGGAAAAGCGACCATCTGCCATTGACAAATGACACGATTTACATTATACTCGATGCAATTTTTCAGCATGCCAGCCGACATGTCAGCAGTGGACACAGCAGGCAGTCAGTCGAGCGGGCAAACAAATGATGATGATGCGGATATCTCCGCCTCCGGAATGTGTATGTGTGTGTGTGTGTGTGTGAGTGTAAGGATGTGTAGGGATGTGATGCACGCGCCATCTTAAGCGGCGGAAACGGAAGTCATTTGGCCGACGTTCATGATGCCCCTGTGTTCATGCCGCGCCGTTTGCCGTTTGCCGCTCGATGGCGCCGAGTTTTATGGCGAATGCAAATAGATACGCACACAAGAGCACACATAAGACGTAATTCTTTATTTACGGCAGCTCCTTTGCCGCTCCTTTCTTGGCTCCTCCCCATCTTCCGCTTGATTCTTGGATTTTAGTTCCCGCTTTTATTTTTTGCTTTTAATTTGCGCCACGCCGGGAAACTGTTGCAGTTCTCTTTTAGCGGAAGTGTTGAATTTCTTATGAAAGTTACAAACGTCAAGCGGATGGCGCTGGTACTTTGTCCTTCGTTTTCTCCGTTTTTCGCTCCTAGATTGCGTTCCCTCATTTTTCTTCGCTGCCAGTCGCATTTGTTAGTCGATAATTTCGTTTTGTAGTTTAGCGTTTTCTGCATTTTCGCTGCGAAAATGTTGTCCCCCACCGTAATTGACATAATTTGCGAACTTCTCAGGAGCACGTCTCATAATATATTCAAGTGCTCGCCGGCGAACCAATTTCTAACTAAGCCAAGTTTCGGGAATATCTGCTGGAAAATTGAACGCTTTTTTTCGTCTGCATTCACAGACATTTCCCATTAGCCAGTACATAGTACATAGTACCTCGCACATAGCACAACATCCCCAGATTCAGAACCAGACACGCTTTATGTATTTTGCATGGAAATCGTGCTACAAACGTGGCCTTTTGACCGTCCACTTCTACCACTCCTGCCACTCCTGCCACACCGTCCACAAGTCGATAAAGACGTCGGAAATGTCAACATGATGACAACAAATTTGTAAAAAATTCTTGATTTATTTGGCCCGAAACCACAGCAACAAAAAACAACGAGGGCTAAATGAAATGCTCCTTGGCTTCGAGTCGGGGAAGTGCCACCACAGACGGGCAGCTCATGCTGGGCTAATGGCACATGGGGCGGTGCCACGCCCCCCCCCCCGCCTCCTGGCCATTCAATGCCGCCATCAGCCACCCAGCTCACGTAATGAATGCGAGAAAAGCCAAAGCGTACAAAAATTGCAAGGGATCCGAGATTGAGAACGAAAATGTGAATGTGAATGGGAATGGCAATCGCCATGGCATGGGATGGTTCCTTGGGCTGAGTCCTTTGGTTCAGAGACTGGTCTTGGTGACTGGTCACCCACTGGTTGTAGGTGGCATCGTGTGTGGCCGCCTACCGTATAATTTTCAATGTTGACAGGAAGCAAAAGTTAATACGCACCCATAGAGGATAATGGTCGCTGGCTCGCAACGATATACAAATAGTTATGGGCGAACACTGAGAAAACCCATCAGGTTCTCAAGTCCTTTAAAACTCCTTATGCTGTCTTGTGTGTATTAAATCAAACAGCTTGAACTTACATTTCCAGGCTTATTGTTTCAATTTTACATTAATTCACAGACATAAAGTTATAAGAAAGACTGCTTTCTTTTTATTCGTTTTCTAGACAACATAAATTATGAGGGTTTTCTGGGCCCAGAATATTGGTCTGTCAAAATTGGAGATAGCAAGTAAGAGCTCGGCTACAGAATTGCAGTCCAAATACATTTTTCCCAGTGATGGCAGGAGGAAAAGCTCGTTTGGGGGCGCAACCGACGAAGTCCGCCCCGTAATAGCGTCACAAATGACCGAGATTTAGCAGCGGCGAACGAGGGTCAGCTCCTGTCCTGACCAGAACCCCCGGCTCCCGGCTCTCGGCTCCCAATTCACCTACATCAATGTGGGTCTGGCAGCCGGGGTGGGGAAATGGGGACAGGAGATGATGTAGGTGGACTTCAATCCGATTGATGGGCTCCACTCTGGGGATTAAGTTCAGCACGACAACAATCGACGGGGCACCGACTTGACTATGTGGCCAGAAATTTAAAATGAAAAGTAAACTAAGTACAGGCAGAGCACGTGAGCTATTCTATGTAAAAAGAAATCAATTCTTGGAGGAAATCTCTACCAATTTTTGTATGCTAACCTTACTTTTTCGTGCAAAAGTTTTCTATTTTATAAGGTTCTACTGTTGCTAAGAATTTGTATTCTTACATCAAATTTAAATCGAGTTATAAATGGTTATACCATTTCCGCATTATTACTGCCAAAGCATAGCAATTGCTTTAAATTGCTTTAAAAACGACTGTGAATTTCCCACGCTTTCTTTAATTCAAACATTTTTCGTGGCCGGAACTGGGGTGCTGATGCTGCAGACTTGGTCATCTGGAACCGCCATTAATTGCACGTCAGGAGCACCGCGTGTCACGACCCCACTCACGACCGTTGCCATTTGGGTAAGTCCTGCGAATTCCTTTCGCCGCTTGGCTAAATCGTGGGCAATTAACTTGCCTGATGACTCCTGCCAATCACAGCGAACTGACCTGGCCATCGTGTCGTCCTTTTGGACCACAGCCAAGCTGCGACCCGCATATCGGATCCCTTGTTCCCGTGGAGATTTTAAAAGTCTCGTTGCCTTGGCTCTTCAGCAACTTGGCTGTATAACATACCAATGTGTGTATATATTTTTCGCCTTTTTGCTGCGGTTTCGCCTGGCCAGGGATTTTCATTTTAATTTGCTTAATACTTTAGACCAACTGCGTGGGAAACTAGAGACACTTCAAAAATATAGTAGTATGGTGGGCGTTCTGGTACTAAAATATGTTTAATACAAATTTTTATTATTTTTAAAGTTTTCAATAAAGTTCTATTGAAAGTAAGAGCAAATAGCAAAATATTCCAAAGTTTCTCTAACAATTCTTGCATTTTGCACATATAATTTAGGATCTCCTTCAGAAGTGCACCTTTTTTGTTAACAGTGCACTTTGGATCACCATTTGGCGCGTCTAAAATTGGAGTGCTTCCCCGACGGGGTCGTGCATTAAGGGGATTAGCGACGTTAAACGCTTTGATTTAGGATACGTGAGCCACCAGCAATACGCGATAATTAATTCCTGGCCACCTGGCCACCTAACCACGCACACACGGACACCCATACACCTATACACATATACATACATACACACGCGAAGTTGCATGGGGGAATCCCCGGCACTGCTGGAATCCCCTATGCAAACGGGAATGCACGGACGTTATCGCACCAAAGTAATAAGCTGAAAGCCCGACGATGATGAAGACATGGCAGCGAAGTCATTTACCATGCTCCTGCGAAAGGATGGAAAGGATGCACAGGGCAGCGGGCGCAAAAATGTGCGCCATTTTGGTCGGGTTGTCGCCGAAATAAGTCAGCCATTTCCTAACCCACCCAATGCCATCTTGCCACTTTGCCATCTTGCCACTTTCCACACCCACACCCACACCAACATCGCCGTCATGTGCATTCTCGCATAGGCGAAAACATAAAACACAATGCCATTTTGGCATTGAGGAAGAGCGAGTCGCGGCAAATGAACATAAAATGCCACTTACTTGTCCAACAGCCACGCCCCCAAAAAGGGCGCTGGTGGTGGGATGGTGCATAAGTTTTGCATACTTTATGAGTATGAGTATGAGTATGAGTATGAGTGTTCCTTTGCTCCAAGAGCTGGTGTAAATTTCGGTTTGGTGTTCGCGGCGACGGAAATTTAATGCCTGCGGCAACTTCATTTAACTTTTTAACCCAGCTAAAATGTATCTGGTTGCCGAATCCTTTTTATTTTTTTCGCCTGCCAGGATCAAAAACATGAAATGGGTTAGGTGACAAAGGCAGCGATGGCAAAAGGTTGGGAGTGGCAAAAAAAAGTGGAGAAAAGAATAGAAAATGAAGGCAGAGCGAGCTTGCGGCTGCTGCCACACAATCTGCCATATCACTGACAGTTTTATCGACTTAACAAAACTAACTGCCATTAGTTTCACTTTGCTGCGAGTGTTGCTGAAAAGCTACGACATTTTCGCTCGCTCCCTCGACCGATGCAAAAAAAAAATGAAAAGGAAGGGAAGGGAAGGGAAAGGAAGCAGGACTCCGGGTTACGGCACCAAGACAAAGGCAAAGGCAAAATAAACACGGAGCAACAACATCAACAATGGTCTACAACGGAGATAAGCAAAATGGAGCTGGGGACCGGGACAAGGATGTGTGCCAAAGGGGGTGGGCAGTGCACCCACCTCCACCTCACTCCATCTCTCCTCCATCCGACTGCTTTTGCTCCTGCTTGTGGCAGACGTTGAAAAATCACTTTAGCATGACCCCAAAACGTCTATTTCATTAATACAAATAAACCCGGAAGGGGCCGAAGACCGAACGAATGCCGTCCCAATAGCGGCGAAGGCGAAAACAAATCGTTTGTGCTCGCTGCAAGGACATTTGGACAAATTAAAATGAACATGAAAAGCGGCGGCAGATAAAGAGCAAATGGCCCAGGTCCTGGCGCTGCGATCCTACGAAATCCATGTCCTGCCACCGCCTCGTCCTTTTTTGCACGTCTGCGGCTATTGACATTAAAATTTGTCATTCGTTTTGTCGCTTCTCTCATTTTTTTGCCACTCGATAAGATTCCGACTCACAATTCAGGAGTATTTACACTTTGTCTTAAGCTTTGCGTAATCCGACTTTTTTTTTCCGCTTTCCAAACAAGTTGGAAAAATATATATATTATGTGTTACATTATATATGAAGCTTACATGAAAACTAAAACCCCAATTCGAGTAGTTCTTTGACAAAACTTAAGCTATCTCACAATAGAAATAGAAAGATAGAAATTTGAAAGAGCATCTGAATGTCGGTGCTTGCAGACCCGAAATGATAAGTCCACTTTGGTTCCTTGAATTCTCCTTTGTTATTGGATTGTTTTGCATTTGCCCACTTGGGGCAGGGTAGGTTATCCAAACTACTTGAGATTCCCGGCACATGGCCAAAGGCGATGTCGTTGCCGCAAAATGGCTTAGATAAACAGCTGGAAACATGGCGTCTCTAATCGGGCAAGTGCTCGAAATAATTTCCAGCAAATTCGCTGTGAAAAGTTTCTCGATTGATGACCATATCGGGGGTCGTTCAACTGCGGAAGCTGTCATTGTTCGTTGGCCGCTTCATTTATATTTGTATTTCATTAAAATTATTGCTTTGCTGCCCAGCTATGTGGTGCTATGGCTCGTTTGTGTGTGGAAACTAATTGATTGGCACAGTTTTTGCCGGGGCTTGATCGATTGATTTAATTTATTGTAAAAAGCTGCTGAAATTGATGGAGTTGAGAGGGCGAGGCGAGCGTACAGCATACAAAAAATGTGGGGCCTTGGGCGTAATGCCATTAAGCCATGACGGAGCGGAAAGACTGCCCTTTGGATGGGGTTGAGGTTGGGGTTGGCGTTGGGTTTGGGGTGATAGCTCTGGCCATCGCTCCTGGTAATGTCATCAAAGTGGCTACGAAATGCATAAAGCGGCCAACAACGGCAAACACCCGAAAGACTCAAAAGCGAGCGCGGCTAAGAGCCAAGCCGGAAAAATCGATGGGATTCTAAAGTGGCTTGTGGCCAAGGATGCTGGCGTTCCACTGAGATGAGATGAGCTGAGATGAGCTGAACCCAGATGAGATGTCGATGGCGATGCCGATGCCGATGATGATGATGATGAGTTTGCCCCATTCGCATCAGTGTAACCATCACTATAGCCAACACCACTCATTCCAATCGTCTTCTACTTTGCTTTGAGTCTCTTTGTACTTCAAGTGCGCTGCAAAAGGAAGGGACTTCAAATTGCACTTTTCATTAATCAGAAAACCGGAAATAAGTCAAAGTCGACGCGAAGATGCCCTTCGCCAGAGTCCAGAGTCCATTAAGTTATGATGGCAGATGATGAAGGAGTTCCTTGTTTTAGGAATATATACATAAGTTAGTAGCGCTTCACTTTCCACTTAACTTCTGTGTATATTATTGTTGCTACGATGAACTTCTTGAGAAACTTCGCCGCAAACTGTTGTTTCGATGCACTAATACTGTTTTTCCAGGGCCGCAGCTTGTTATTCATCAATTTTGCGAAGCTGTTTGGCGGAAACGCTGGCTCCTTGCAAATTAGCCGCTCCGCACTGGCAACTGACGTCAAAGTGTGTCAAAAGAGATGCACAAAGGACCAAAAGGAAGTTGAGCTGACAAGTGCAATGGCAAAATAATTTACACAACTTTTGCCATCTCATGCCACGTTTAAATCGCAAAAAATATAAAGAGTAAGAGAGGGAGAGAGAGTTTGAAAAGGAAAAGAAACTTCGAGTTGAAGTTTGAGCGGTGCTCCCACCGGAAGACGCTTTTCAATTTCCGTGATAAACGCGGCAAATGTTTGGCCAAAATCAATTTGGCACACGCACATGCAGGCGGCGAGCCCTACACGCCATCGACCATTTAAATCCGGCATTATTGAGTTTGCCAATGAATATGTCAACAAAAATGCTGAGCACACGCAGCCAGGACTTGACTACGAGTGGTACGCAGTGGAGGATTCTGCCTCCGCCAGACGACAATCAGCTAAATAGGAGAGCTGGAATGCCAAGTCCGCCAAGTCGAGCCAACTGGATGACTGACTGACTGACATGCTGAGCAAATGATGAGGAATGAATGCGAAATGGTAATCAGCATCAGCATCAGCAACGGCAACGGCAATGAAAATGGGGGAATCCCAATCCCAATCCCAATTCCAATAGCAATAGCAATCGCACTCGCTCTGGCAACGGAAAATGCAAATCGAAATGGGTTGAGCTTGGGCCGAGAACAACTCGCATTCGAATGAAGATGGAAACGGAAATGAAAATGTGTGGGACCCGCACGTTCTGATTCCGTTGATTCAGCGTCAAAGTCAGCCCTAAGCCGGGACCAAATAAAAGTCAACTCCTCCTCAACCGCTCCTCGCAGTTGTTTAGAAGTTCGATGGGTTCAGGTCAGAGGATGCACTCAGTGCGAGGGCATTAATCAAACGTATCGAACCATGTGGCCATGTGTGAAATTGTGCAGGCCACTGATTGCAGATAAAGTTTTGGGGGTATTTCTAGGGGGTGTCCTGCGCAGACAGGACCTCCGCGTACGTGGCGCCCTGAGTTATGCAGTGAAAAATTGTTGAGCGCAAGATGAATGGCGCTGGGGCACGAGGGGCAGTAACAGTAGCAGTAACAGTAGAAGTAGCTCGAGAACGTGGTCAGCCAGATAGCCAGGCATTCGCCCAACTATTCGGTAATAAGAAGCTCCAAGTACACAAAGGCGGAGATAAAGATAAGCCCGAATGGGCAAGGGAGTGGCTGCTCCTTCTGACCAAGCAAATATCACGTTGTCTACCCCCTTTCTGCTCACTTTGTGCGTACTTTGGAGTTGTCAAACGCATTGGAGGAAGGGCTGAGAAGGAAGGACACGGAATGAGCCTGATTGAAGTGACTCTGTCGCTGCAAAATGCTCAGCGCCCCTCTTAAAGTGCCGTCGCATTTTCCGCCGAGCTTTTCATATTTCAACTCCGCTGCAGATTCTGGATTGCCATGATTAATCGAAGTGGCTGCACATCCGGGCTGCTATTCCAAAACACTCGGCGGAAAACTATCATTTAGTTGAGTAATAAGACATACTTCGACCATATTTGTTCCAACCATAAAAAAGAAGTTTTTCTTCATTTTAGAAACATAAATGTGATAAATATTTAAATTATAAAATTTTGTGCGGAAGTGTTGCATATTTTGTTCCGGTGCACGTGTTTGGGTCCTGCCCGCCAGCGCAGTTGTCTTTGTCCTGGCGCAACGGCAGGCGCTCCTTCGTCTTCTTGGAGGCTCTTGTTCGTCGTCCTTGTTGGCAGTTTGTTTTACAGCCGGCAACATAATTACAACAACAGCGCCCGGGACTGTTGTACGCATAATTGTGTGACAACGGCAGCAGAAGCAGAAGCAGAAGCAAAAGCACTGGCAGTGGCAGTGGCAGTGGCAGAAGCCAAAGGACGAGGCACAGGATAAGGGGGCAGAAGCAGGATGCAGCCAGGATACACACTCACATGCGAGAGCGCAAACACACAAACACACAAACAGCCACACACTGGATGGCGCCTTGGTTTTGATTTTGACACTTTTCAGCAGCGCCTCAGCCACCTCTTTATTGCCCCGCAGTGCAAACAAGGCTGTCATAAATGCATTTTATGATTTTAATGAGTTTTCTGTTTATGCTCGCCCCCCCCTTTAACCCCTATGTTGGCATTGTGGGCATTTCGCGCGGCCTTAAATCGTGTTTTATGCTCGTGCAAACTGCTCAGTTATCGAAATTTAATTAAAGCAACTGATTTCCTTAGAAATTGATTGGCGAAACCTGGCCGAAGTGAGAATTTAATTACAGTTTGATGCCAGTTCGTGTGGAAGGACATCAATAAGCCAGCGCTTGATTGGGAACTGTAACCCAACTGAAGTGGCACATTAAAGCGAATTTATGGCAGTTTTAGCCCTTCAGATAGCAGGATGTGGATGTGTGGATATATATACGTATAAATGCAATCCTTCGTGGCGGAAAGCATTAATCATAACGCAACACCCAATGGTAAGCGAGTGTTATAAAAGTTTGTTGGGTGATAAATGCAGGGGAAACCGCAGAATATCATGTGAATGATTGCACCCATAAATAATGGCCAACTCAAACACTCAAACACTCGAACACCCTTTTGTGAACAGTCGTACCTTTTTGGCATAATTTATGCCAATGCACTGTGCTATTTGTTATTTGCATTTAATTAAAAGCAAGTGCAAGTCCAACCATACTCGTTTATGGGGGGCATGAACAAAAAAAAAATCGTCTGGTATGATTTTTAATTAGAAATCAAATAAAATAATCGCTTAAATCAATGCCCGGCACGTGTGACAAGCACAACCACAACAAGTGTGCAACAACTGCCTTGCGGCAGACAAGCAAACATTGAATTGAAACGCAAACAAACATAAAATTTCTATTTTTTCTACTCCCATTTTTGATTTGATTGCAGTTTGCCCTGGCAAACAATTCAACTGCTGTTGCCGCTTCACCCGCATTTTCCGGGCAAAACAATTACAAAAATGAATCGAATCATGGTGCATCCCACCTGGCCACGCCACGCCCATCCTGCCACTTCCATTTGGCACTGCCTGCGTTTTCCCATTTCCTGTTGTTTGTACTATATATGTATGTATCCGAGCCCAAATCCGAATCCAAATCATGTCCGCCGGCCATCGCTCAAGTGAGCCAGCGGGATGAGGGGATCGAAAATCGGGAGTTGAGGCCGTTTTTTATGCCATTCCGACCTGCGGCCATTTCGCCATTTTTTCCCTTGAATTTATAGCTTTTATTCGTTGGCATCGAAGATTAGTTTTTTCCCCTCCACAAATCACAAACTTATTAAAAACTTGTTTGGGCACGGAAATAATATTATATTGTTGGTTTTTTTGGCCCACGCTGAGCTCTAATAAAATAAATTGCCCGATGAAATGCAACAAAACAAAAATCAAATGTTTTTTGTAACAATGTAAGCAATGTAACAATGTAATGAATGGCCGTCCATGGGTTTGTAGATTGAATGTACTATGGGGTGGGAGTGGAGTTGTGCATTCCCATTTGCACCACTCAAAGTGGATCAATAAAAACGTATAAATGCGATCAGGAGAAACAGCAAATAATTGGCAATTTAATGCGCATTGTTTGAGTGCACACAAACACTAAGGAGCATGTTACGTAGCCGCACCGTAGTCCTTGTCCGGATACGTGTCCGTGTTCATAACCATGTCCGTGTGCGCTCTTTCCGTAATTCAATTATGTTTGTCTTTGGTAAATCAGCAAAATAATTTCGCTTGTTTTGCTGCTTGCTGCTTGCTGCTTGCAGATTGCAGATTGCCATTTCATTTGGATTTTCATTATGCGTGGTGCGTCACGTGTGCAGAGTTTGTAATTACTGCGCCGGCAGCCATTCAACACATTCATCTTGCACTCCTAATTGCGCATAACATTTTAAATGCCAAAGTCAACGAAATTTGTTGTTTATGGCTCAACGCAAACAATACCAGTACGACAGGACATCTGAAAAGTTTGCAGATAGATAGATGGATAGAGATATGGGTATCCCTGCCGATGTGAATGGCTAGTACTGATGTCACACTCAACTGTGGCGATTTAATTGAAATTCAATTTAATTGAATTCAGCAAAACCGGAAATTCATTTGGGCGGCACAAATTAAACACATATGACAGCAGCATAATAAGAAATTGTGATGTCATTTCGGACCCAGCGAGCCAACGAGCCAACGAGCCAGCGAGACGGTCCTGTGCGGTCGCCACTTTGTCTATTTACAGTAAACACACGCTCTGATGGACGGGGCGGCAATCAGGGACATTTTCCCCAAAACCACCTCGCAATTTCTACCCATTCTCCGCATTTCCCCAGCGCGCGTGTCCAATTACGTTGACATCCTTGTTGTTGTTGGCTACGCCTGTGTTATTTACATATGCACATTATTATTTTCGTTTCGCTTTCGTCTCACTTTATCTCAGTTTATTTATTTTGGAGCCGCGAGTCCTGCATTCCGCGTATGTGTGAGTGCGTGCCAGGATTTCGCCCGTTCCTGCTCCTTTTTTTTTTTTCGTTTTTAATTTACGCAAATAAATGGAAAATCAGTCAGAAAAAATGCTCAACGCCATCCTTGTTTGGCTTTGGATTCGGATCCTGACTCTGATTCTGTTTCTCTTTCGGATTCGGATGCGATATGCGGATGCGGATGCAGATGCAGATGCCGAATGCGGAGTATCTCAATGCGCTGATGCGTTTTAATTGGAATTTCCGCTCTTCGGTTGCGTGAAAAATTAAAATAATTTCCACAAGGGATGCAGGGCATGTGGCTGCGAATTCAACGATTTCCCAGCTTTGACGCGCAAATTGTTTCCACCAAGGACTACGCTCCAAATGAATGCCATCAAACCGCACCCTAATGACGTTGGCTGCATTAGCATTAGATTCGCAATCGCTTTAAGTGGGAGTTTTCGTTAAGTGCCAATACTGCAAAATAATCCAGATAAGTAATGCTCAAGTATTTCTTATTATTATAGAGGGTTAATGGCATGGAGGACATGACAAGACTGCGCTAAGTAGTAATTATCTAAGTATTCAAATGCTAGTTAAATGCTAGTTAAACATTCAAACAGCAAACTTAGCTAAATGCGTGGAATATTGTAGCACCCAAAGTAAACACCTAAGGTTCCATAATTTTGCAAAGAAATATAGATGCGAAATTCAGAAATAAGATAAATGAAATTTATATTGAAATACCAGAAATGGGCCTGAATTCTACTTAAGAAACATCAAGATCATTAGCGTTTAAGTAATCCCCATATACCCCCGTACTACAAAATGGCTGCCGCAACAATATAACAAATTGTTCGTATAAATAAAAAATGCGTTTCCCAGAAATTCTGACAATGGCGACATTGATGAAATGCCCAGAAATTTAATTGACCATTTGATGTGGCGCCCCCTGGCGACAGTTTCCGTCCCCAGCTCCGATTTTTCCGCTTTTTGTTTGATGTGGGCTTAGGGCATCGCCATTGCCTCGAAGGTCCCCCACTGGGGCAGCCTGTTAAATGGGTTTTTAAATAAATTTCAGGCACTTTGTTTGTCTGTTTGCTCCCGCGGCTCATGGGGCATGATTCTGACAAGGCCGCAGATGTCTTCTCCTTCTCCTTCTCCTGCCCCTCTGACGATGCCCTTTTTTTAACGTCCCATAAACGTGCCCCGCAGCAAATACTTTTTTAAATGCTAAATAAACATTTTACGGCTGCAAAACACTTAAAAATGCTTAAAACCATTTTGGTCGCCGCCACAAACATTGCAGTCCACAGCCACGATTTTAAGGCCTATCTTTTACATTAAAGAGTTGATAACTGAGAATGACTTAATTATTAAAATAGATTACATTTCTTAAAATTTATTTAATAATATAAGAAAACAAATCAAAATCCATGCAAGGATCGAAAAGAAAGGCTTAATTTTTGAAACCCTGCTGTCATAAGAATTATCAGCCTGGATGAACAAAAAATCCTAAAAGGATACGAACATCTGCCTAGCCCTAATGCGATGAAATCTAATAAAATACGACAATTCATCCTGATGAGGGCAGGAAATTCCAGTTAAATTGCGGCCTCGTAGGCGATTAAGTTGCCAAATAAAGTGCAGTCAGCGCGTCGAAGCGCGGCAACAAAGGGTTAAGGGTTGTGTGGGTTAAGGAGCATGCGTCCGGCATTTAATATCAAAGGAATGCGGAGTCAGGAGTGGAGTCCTGTCTTGTCTTGTTTGCGCTGTGATTTCTCTTCTCTGGCCATCGCTGATTTTTACTTTTAATGAATTCATTTTAAAAATTGTTCGTTTCCCTTGCCTACTTGCCTACTTGCTCCTCGCTCCCTTTTCCCTTTTATTTTAACTGCTTTTGTACATTTTTATGCAATAAGTTCGCCAGCCATCAGAAGGCCTCCCCTCCTCGCCTCTCCATGTGCCCCCCTCCCCGTGGCAGTGTGTTGAACATAATTGAAATCCATTTAATGAAAATACGGCCGCAAAAAAAAAGTGAAGGAAAAGTTCGCCCCGATAAGAATGGGGCCTTTTGGTTTGGGGACTGGTCCCAAGGGTTTTTCTTTCCGCCCGATGCGAAGGTGAATGGATCGGGGAATCGAGGAATCGAGGAATCTGGGATCGGGGTGTAATTAATGACATGCCAGCGAGCGTTCGGGCAAAAAAGATTATCTATTAATAGATTACGGAGTGTGTTTGTCCGACCACATCCGGATTGATTTCGCACAATGCTCGCATTTAATGTTTGTAAAGTATAATTATTGATAAATTAGGCCCCGCCCGTGACATGACAAATGGTGGCCATCCAACTGATTGCCATTTGCGGTCCGCCCACCACATACAGTACAGTACGAAGTATATATAGTATATATAGTATATTGATTTTCCCTTCGCAATCGGATGAGTGCAGAAAAGTAGCCGAGAGGCAATCGAAAAGCCATTAGAGAGACAAAGTTTAAAGCGGAGAAACAGGACCCATGTCGAGCATTGACCAAATACGAAAAGTAGCAAAAAGTTATTTATTATATTTGCCCGACTGCAAACACAAAGGGCATCCTCCACATCCTCCGCATCCTCCACATCCTTCGCATCCTTTGGACGAGGCACTTCCGTTACGCACTCTTGGGTCTCAGTTATGGCTCCCGATTGGACGGCATTTTGTGTTCCATTCGAGACTTCCGGCTGGTCTTCTCGACTGGCCCATAATAATAAACATGCAAACAACAATCACGACCCATCGAGCGAATCCATCAAGTTTTGGGTTCGACTTTCAGCCAAACAGATACTAATAAGCATGAATTGTGCTCGAGATACTTGTATTCTAGATTGATTTTACACTAAGGAAAATAGTGTTATATAATACAGTAGCAAAATACAACTTTAACTTGCCAACTTTGAACTTTAATGTTGATATTTCACAGCTTGCATAGCATATATGAAAATAAATACAAGATGTACAACTACTATGGCATTTTTTCAGTGTTCGCATATAGGACATACCACTTGTCGTGAGTAAAATATTATAATTTGCGATCAAATGAAATCAATTTCAAAACCATTTAAATGGAGAACGCGGCCCAACGAGTAGCTGACATGCCAACTGGGACATGGCACCGCCGGCGAGCTCAAGGATATGGATACAAAGATACAAAGATACAAAGATACAAAGATACAGATACGCAGCCAAGCAGATACAACTACGTACATACACATACAAAGACACTCGAGTGCAGTTGCTTAGCAGCTATTATGTGCACATGCTCCTCTCCGTTGAATTGACTGTCAGCGAAGTAGCCATAGGAATCGGAATAGGAATGGATAGGAAAGTAAAGAGAAGGGAAGGGAATAGGAATCGAACTGTCCTGGGCCTCTGGCCTCATTTATTCATTCGTTTCATTTGGCTGACTGGATACTTGGCCTGCAAACTCCGCCGTGGGCCATTTGGGACGGCTTTTAGTCGGGCGATGTCTACTCGAATGGGCCGACTCCTCCTTCTCCGCCTTCCTCCTTCCTTCTGCTTGTTATTGTGTTTATGTAGTTGGCAATGCCCCTAACGAAATCAAACCACATCAATTGTACACGTAAATGGCCAAGTGGGACCGCTTACATATTCATTTGGGCCGTCCTCTGGTTGCTCTGGATGAGGGATTCCTCCTCTTTTCGGGGGCCACCCCCTTAAAGTTGCTTAAATTGTTGGCCGTTGGCCGTTGGCTGTTGGCCGCTGGCCTTCAATGAAATTCATGCTAAACACTTTGCCAACTCATGCAATTGTCACTTTGGGGACGGGGGCGGACTTTTCAAAATGAAATTAATTTTGCGTTTGCAGTTAGCACAAAACACTCATGCGACATGTTGGCCACGCTGCCCTGCTGGCAGTGACATTTTGCCGTTTTTGTGACTCGCCAGCATCCATCCTGTATGTGTGTAAGGACATCATCCCATCATCCCATCTCCCCATTTCCCCATCCATCCACTCATCTAGCCATCTAGCCATGTAGCCATGCTTTCCTGCCGCTGTGCATTTTCATTTTAACTTTGGTCACACATGAGTTGGGTACGTCTCAGTTACAGTTTCTACCGGATCGTTTTGGCCACCTTTGGTTGTCACTACTACTACTCTCATTTGCAGGTTGCACGGAATTGTATGCTTTCGGAGCGACAAAATATCAACAGGACAAACGAAAAGAACACCAGGGAATAATGAAAAAAGTTTTATAATTGCATAAAACTTTCCAATTAACAAGCTGTCTTTGGTTTTGGTCATGTTTGTGTAATGCGTTTTTTTGCCCTACGTTTGAAGCTACATAAACGAGAATATGTTGATTTGCTCTTTTTTTTTTTTGTGGCATGTGCTGTAAGCCACAAAAACTGTCAGAGCTGGCAAAGTGGCACTTAGACATTAAGACGTGGGCACTGTCAATTATCGACAATGGATCGTGTAATTTGCAAAGCTCTCCCTCAGCTCAGCACTTTTTTAACCGCAAGGCATACATTTAAATTATTGCACACTTGTTTTAATTGAAAGGCATTCTACCGAATTCCTCGAGCGTAAATATCAACAACATCCTTTGAGGACCTGGAAGGACCTGTCCCTCCCCATAACTCCCCATTTGCACACACATAAGTAAGCAGAAGTCGCAGTCGGAACATGTTCATGTCTTGGGCCTGTCTGTGAAACAAGCTAGGCCCGAAATGGAGGTCCTTGTAGCAGGATGGCTGACTGAGACTGTGGCTGTGGCTGTGACTGAGGCTGAGGCCTGCCAACATTTCATTAAGTTTTGCTGCAAAACTTTTATTAAAACAAATACGTGCAACAGCCGCAGCTCCGCATATATATTCCCGTACAAAGTGAGTGGAAAGTGAGTGGGCGGGGTTTTGTGTCTCGTTACATTTTGCCCTCGATTTTTTGCCACCATCTTTGCTTTGTTTTTCCTGTTTTTCCGGCTTTCCACCCACCCCACCCCTTCCGTTGCTTGCGTTGCGTTTTGCGGGCAAAAGTCAAGTCAAGTGTATTTCGGCTCGCAACGGCAACATACAAAACCGAAATGCAACAATTTCCTGAAAGCGGCTTTCCCACACCCCCCATCTACCCAGACTTAAGTAAGTTGCTTAACTCTGCGACGATGTTGTCTTTGCAGGCGGCGCCAAAAGTCACAAAAATACACAAGGACACGGCCCAAAGACCACCACCACCCACATCACCACCACCCAGAAAAACCTACAAGGGGAAGAAGGTACATTTCGCACGGCCATGTAAGCCGAACGGCAAAGTAAAGTAAAATGGCATCTGGAAATGTAAACTTTTTTGCAGCTGCACTTCTTTCTGAATACTTTTGCCACCGACTTTTGAGCTGCTCCACCACCTTATCAGCCCCTGGTCTTATTTTCTCTCCATTTTTGTACTTTTTGTTGTTGCCCCGGGAATTCTGTTTGCGTGGGCTGCATTTAAAACAGTCCCGAGAATCTGCAATTCAATGCATGCGGAAACCACCGAAATCCCTTTGCATAAGATTCCTCTTAAGCAACTTAAAGCGTCTCCCGAAAGGAGGAAGTTGTCGTCCTCTTTGTTGGCATCACCATCTCCATTGCCATCGCCATTGCCACCATCATCATCATCATCATCATCACCATCACCATCACCATCATCAGGGCTGATTTGATTGTATACCCAAGGGATTTGATTTGCAAATGCCAACGACATGTGTTCCCCAAATTGAAGATGGCATACTCGCATATAGAAATCAAATTGAATGCGATGGTAAGCGATTGCTCCGTTGCATTCTGCATTGTTCAGGACTTTTGGCTTAATTAATGACTCCTTAAAAGTTAATTGTTTTGTCAGCCTCATTGTTGTGAAATAATTCGCACAGGTGATGTGCAATTGCACTACAAAATTGCACACAATGCCCGAATAAAGTCTTTTGTATTTCGACATTCGTGGCCTTTTAATTGAATGATTCTGCCTTAAAGATTTTCCATAGATAATCTTGCGATTGTGAAATTCGGAATTTCAAATTACCATTGTGCATCATGCATTATGGATTTCTTAGGCAAATTAAAAATGTAAAATTAGTAGTGAGTTTAAATTCCGAATCACATGTCGGGGATCAACTTTCTCGCCTCAATTTCATACTTACCACTTCATGCAGCCACATATGCTCTCATCTTTTTTGGAATCTAAAAAGACAAGGATAATTCTTGGTTAGAACTTTGGCGAACTTTCTGCATTGGCAAAACACTAAAAATGGAAACTGATAACGGAAAAACAAGGCGGCTCTGTGGGTGGAAATTAAATTCCGAGACGTAAATTTGTGGCGGCAACTTTGTCACTTGCACAGAGGCACAACAACAACAACAAAAACGGCAGTACCAAGGCAACAACTTGATACATTTTAGTGTTTTATCTCATAATTAATGGCGGCGACTGTGGGCCTCGCTAAAGGAGGCGCAGCGGGACCAAGGGGGCGTGGCACTGCTGCTCAAAACAGACACGAAATTAATTGCGCTTTGCGCGGGCACGATAAACGCTGCAGCAAGCAGGACTCTCAGCCAGGACTCGCTTCTCTCCACCCGAGCCTTGGCCCGATCCTTGCTCGCTTACTTGGCCGGTTACAAATGAACTGGCTCGTAACTGAAACCCGGATCGGGGAAAATGGAAACGGGGAGCTCGACGTGGACGTGGACGTGCGAGTGGAAGTGGAAGTGGACGGAGTGCGGACTCCGCAAAATTAATTAAAAGTAAATCCAGTAAAAACTATTAAAGTTAAATTTGGCATGAACCCGACCACAAATCAATCTGCCACACAGCGTAAGCGCTTTATGCGAAGGACAACCCACGAAGTGAGGATGCTGAAGGGGCTGAGTGGTAAGAGGGGATTGGGAAAGGGGAGTGGGACTGGGAGTTGGTAGGACCTCCAACAGCTGCAAAGGATTTTATTTTCGGCTTTGGCTAGTCCTCGCGTGTGTGACAACGGCATGTTAAGCTGTTTGGAAAGCGCTTGAAGTCATTTCGGTTTTTTATCAGATACCCTTCAAGAACGTGGGCAGTATGGCACTCAGAGGATGCACAAAAATTCAGAAAAATAGTAAGTACTTATTGAGAAAATTTATATAAATGTATACTTTATGTATTGACCTATTCAGGTGTATTTAAATTTATCTGGGATACTAGATATTTTAATTAAGACATTAAGTTACTATTTTTTTAAAGTCACATATATACTCTTTTAAATTAACTGTGGAATCCATAATACTTATTTATTTCTTCTACAAAATTGATAGGTTTGTGTATTATTGCGAACCAATCATGCAGACAGACTTACGGGGATTGACAGCAAACTTTTTCAAGTGACAAGTTTTTATGTCCGGTATTTGCGGCTTTTGGTTGTTTGCCTTCTTGCTGTTCTTACTGTTTGATTTCTCATCTATGTTTGGCGATGTGCTGTATAATCGCCCAAACGAGAGCCCAAACTCGTATATGATTTGCATTAATTTGCTAGAGATTTTGTCAAGTCACAGGGCAGCAACAATGACAATTAATTGAAGCAATTTTCGGGCAACCAAAAGGCGGGCCAGTGTGGAGAATGGCACAACAATTCCCAGTAATTCCCTAATAACTCCCCCGACTGGCTCAAAGCGACCCTAATGTACAAAGGAGAACTTTTGCATGGAATTAATTTCACTACGCCGAACACACAAAGAATGCCGTCTAATCTGTTGCCATTTGTGTGCCGCCTTCTTATTGATTCGCCACCCGAAGGCCCAACTAACTTTGGCAGCCCAACTTGGGGACATCCTGCGAGTCCTTGCCAGGACTTGCGAGAGTGTGTCGAGTGTGTAAGTCCTGCGAGTCAATAGACCATTTACTATAACTGCAGACTCAGTTGAAGGAACAGAGACGATGAGGAAAACGCTCGCAATTCGATACCAACTTCCCAGTGGCGGGGTCAATTTTACAAGTCATTCATTTTGCAATCAGACGTTGATTTAATTGGTTCGTCATGGCCCATGGTCCACTGTATAGTAATACACCATTCACGGCCATGACACGGTACGGTCATATATCAAATTGACTAGTTTATTTTTCCTTTGAGCGAGCAGTTTCCCTCATTTTTCACACAAAAATTCATACGACATTGCAGTCAAAAGTTGAAATTGTGCACATCGAAAAAAAAGGAGCCACAAAATGTGGAGAGGTAATAAAAATATATATGCTTTGCACGCCGAGTGCCATTTGAAGTTCGATGTTCCGACATTTTTTCATCAGCCATTTTAATTGAATTGCACTTTCTGGTAATGCTCGGGCAATTATGTAGCCTGCAATCGACAAAAAAGGTAATGCGAAAATAAATTTAAATAAAACTGTGTCTGCCTCTGACATCGGTTTTATGATCGCCACAGAGTGAATGAAACTAATTTGAGTTCATGACATTTTCATTCAGTTTACATATGTGCATAAATACTCGTTTATAAAAAAATGTAATGAACAAAAACGCCTATCGAGCGATTACAAAAAATGGAAATATTGTAAGTAAATTATGACGGACCAAATTGGATTTTGTTTAAGTAAATTATAAAATTCTATGTCGTCGGAATCGTTTGCATTCAATTCAATTACTCCACAAAATTGTTTAAGCTGCCAGATGCTATTTTTGCATGCTTTGCATATTTTCCAAGTTCTTTGACTGGGATAATTTGAAATTAATTGTGACTTTCTTGCTCTTAAACGAATTTCATTGGTTTTTTTTGGAAAATTCGAGTAGTAGAGACAGCTTTGATGTGTTTAGGTTTTAATTATGGTTTGCAGAAAGTAGTTTAACGTAATTTACTCTTTTTGATAGCTTAATTTAATAGGAAGAACTTGAATATTCATTGCAGCAAATTTATAATTTCATTTTGGACTGATTTCTTGAACTTCGGTAAAAAACTTATATAATTATGAGTTTTAATTATTTTCTTATTATTCATCAAAATCTGGTTAAACTCAGATTGATTTGATCACTTGATCGAATTCATCTTTTCATCTTCTTCGAGTATCTCAACTGGGGATTAGACTGAATGCTTTGGACATTTGCTTTATGGACATTTGGCTGGAAGTGTTCGCATTAGTGTGATGGGAACGTAAAACGTTTGCAGTCGCATCAAACGGTTATTTAGTTAAGCTTCCCCAACAACCACCCACCACCCATTCCACCCACGCCGCCCCCTTTTTTCGCATAGATCTAACGCCTCGTTCGCCACCCAAGGCCAGACAACGCCCCTGGTACGCAATATTACTTATGTATATTGCCGCATAAGCCGTCACTTGTGGCAAAGTACAAGCAATTTGGCCTGGCCAACAGTGGGCGGTGGGTGGTGGATGGTGTTGGATAAGAAACGCATTTGTATTAGTTTTACGCGCATTAGAGTCTCATTGCCTGGCTTAGGGATCCCCACATACACACCCCGAAGCCGAAAACCCCACCCAAAAACACAGGACTCCACGAACTCGGGCCACCAAAACCGCAGCAGAACGAGCATAAAATAAAGTAATAAAAATCTTCACTGGAAGTTGCGTGGGAGCTGTTCTGGCTGGTTGGCTTCGCTGGATATCTATAAGATGCAGACTCGTATGTACATATACATATGTATATCTATATATGTATATTATATTTATATGCTGGATGCGTGTCTGGGGCACTACGTGACATTTAAGGGGGATAAGAGACGTCCAAGACCCAAATCGAATCATAAAATACGAGTTAAAATTGCAAGTGTCTCCTTGGCCGCTGTCAAACTATAATTGTCCTTTTAAGTGAGCAGTTGAAAAACTGTTATCTGCCAGGAAACTCGCTGAACGTGTGTGCATTTTGGCAAAATCTGGGATTTATCTTTTATGTATTTTAACTAATTGACCTTCTGACTTTGCTGACACCGAATTTACTCGGTCACTGAGATCTATTGCGGATTTGCAGGTTAAGCAAAATACCAAATATTATGTCTTTACCTTTTATTTTCTCTTTATATTTAGAAAAACCAATATTGTGCTTGCTTTCTATTTTCAGTATTTAATTTTGTACATAGCTTATTATGTATTCAATTAGGAAAATCCTAAAGAAGTGTTCTGTTTTCTTCCAATCCACTTAGTAAGCTCCATCAGCTTCGTAGGTAAAGCCCCTAACCCAGCCAAGGAACTTTGCAGAGTCCACAACTTTGATTTTCCTGGATGCCTGTCATTGAAACAAATGCAGCACGAAATGCACCCAAAACCCCAATCAAAGCCAAATTACCTAACGAGTAGCGCCATCAAGTGGCATCCACCTCCGTCCGCATCTTCCAGCAAGACGAGCTCCCAAGGACGGCGAAGTCAGGCCGAGTGGCAGTAAGCTACTTGAGCTGATCTCGGGCAGCTTAAACTTTTTACGGTCGCATTGAGAGCATCAGCATCAGCATCAGCATCAGCAGCGGAGCATCATAAAATGGCAGGCGACCAAGCGTAGATGCTACGGATTCCGTTGCGACAACCCGGAGCGGAGCGGAGAGGAGTGGGGGAATCGCTCAAATCAAGTCAAGTTTCAACAACTTTTACTTGATTTAAACCCATTAAAAGTCACTTTTTTAACACTTTTGGCGCCCAACAGAGTACACGGTCGGTTGGTACTCACCTTGTGCCATTAGCGCATGACGAGATGAAGATGGAGAGATGGAACACGATTCGGAGGATGTTGCCGCTGTCCTGCAGACAATGGAGCGATGGAGAGTATCCCTGTATCCCTGTATCCTGCATCCTCCATCCTCCATCTTCCATCTTGCATTCTGGCATAAGCATGCCCCTGGGTCCTAGGTCTTTTAAAAATGAACGCAAGCGCAAAATTGTAAGCCGCGATGAGACGGCGATGACGCGGGAAGGAGCTGCAGCTTCCTTGCCAGCACTTCGAGTCCTGCTCCTCTCGTCCTGATTCCATTCCAGCTCCTGCCCCACTGATGCGCGGCACACACAGACACATAGACAATGACAATCGGATGAGTTGTGAATGATAATGTGTGGGGGTCGCAGTGCGGAGCTGTGGGGGAGAAAGGAAGCAGCGAATGTTCATAGATGAGCGATGGATTGAATGATAAGTAGTTGCAAAAGACGGTCTAACGAAGTGCCCAGTAAGCACACGTAGTGCTTACCATTCAGAGCTATTTGGTAAACGTACTTTCAAGTTTTGTTCAATTTTTAAATCACTTTATAATAAGCCGGTTTTAATTTAACTGACTGTTAGATTACTCGTTTAAAGAACAATGTAGAGGAATCTTAGCTTAAATTCTTTAAGTTTAACTTCCACTGCTTTCATGCCATTTTTTTTCTCCAACAAGAGCCCTACAAATTGTCCCCGAGAAACTAATTAATTTAGGGAAACCCGAGTCGAGCTCAAGCCGCATTTGTGTCACTCAATTGCGAATTACTTAAATCGAGCGGCCTGCATGACAATTGCGCAGATAGGCGACCGGAAACGCAATGCGGCAATCATGTAAATGCGGCAGCTACGAGTATATATCCTCAGTATATATCCTCATTGCCGCATTAGGGGGCATCCCAAACCGAATTTAGCAGCACTTCGGCACCATTCGCCGCACTTTCCATTAGCATTTGGCATTCCACGCTGCCGCACGCACGATTGCTGGCCAAACAGAACGACGCTGCAGATGCGGCGGAAATAATTGTCTTGACACAGATAATCTTGTTACCTTTCGGCCAGCAGCAACAGCCTGTCCTCCTCCCCAGCACCTCAGCTCCCCACCTCCCCAAGGCCCCGAGGACATTTTTTGTTTCCTATTTATTTGCGTAATTTAAGCCCCACCAACTCCGCCACCAACATTCAGCCTCATTTGCCATTCCCCCCGGCAAAGTCCTCCCGTCACCTTGTCATTGTTAAGCTCTTTTGGCCGCTGTTTAAAATTCAAATCAAATATCTTCATAAATTCGGCACAGCTCGTTACTATAACGAAGCGTCGGCGGGGATGGGGGCAATTTTTGGCAGCCCATTGTGGGCGTCGCATGGAGTTTATCAGGCGGAGGCGAATGCTTTTAAAAATGTGTGCTCAACGGAGGAAAATGCAAATAAATGTTCAATGGATGAAAGCATCCAGATATGAGAATTTATTGTGTTTAGCTTTCTTATTCAAAAACTGACTAAGGACTTTGGTTGGATTTCAAAACGAATAGCAAATTTTCTAAAAGCCGTGAGTACTTGTAGATACTGCATAAAATTGCCGAAAGCTTTTAGATATTTATCATGAATACATTTTAATATTCCACTTTAATTAAAATATTATTTCACACAGGGTATTGCCACTGCGCACCTTCCGCATTCACTTCCTGTGTTCTTTTCATTTTTCGGTTTGTCTGCTGTCCACATCGCTGTCACTTGCCATAGTCTTCAGAAATTTTGATTTCTTGTCACAATTTGTTGACATTCATTATTTTTGTGGGGCTCCGCTCCATCTTGCTCCATCTTGCTCCATCCTACTCCATCCGTCTGCGTTTGTCTGGCCACAGCCAATTAAGGTGGCAAACGGCAAACGAAAGGACGAAGGACGAGAGGTGGGAGAGTGGCAGATAAGGACACGTTCGACACATGTTGGGGACAACGTGGCGCATGCTTTATGTATTGATTTTGCTTAGCAAGCAGCAAAGGCGAGCGGAGTAACGAAGGAGCAGGGAAAGGTCCTTCATCGCCTTTGCTGCACTTCCTGTGCCGTGGAACTTCCGCTTCTGTTTCGGCAGGCCATAAACCTCTTGTCCGCCGCCGTTCACCTAATTGCACAACGAGGACTCAGAATGAAGGACCCAGGACTCAGGACTATGGACTCGGGACTAAGAGCCGAGCTGTGAGCACTAAGGCAAGTGTCGAGTGGCATCGTCTGCTGCAATTTCCGCACTTATTGTTGATGCAGTCAGTCAGTCAGTCAGTTAGTCAGTCAGTCAGTCAGGCACTCAGTCACCCATTCAGCTGAAAGACTTTAAATTGTTTCCCAGCTAAAATTAATTTGTGTGCTTTGGCTTGCGAGTGTTTTTCCAGCCCGTCCTCTTCATTTGCGCCTTGTTTGCTCAGCTTCGAGGAACATCTCAAGTCCTTAATGGCTAAGGCAAACATGCGCAGGCAGCCCCCTCATTATTTTGGCACAAACAATAACAATTTGGAGGAGCAGCGTTATGTATTTTTCAACTCAATTAGAAAATGTTTACAATGCGCATGAAAATTTGATGTGGATGCGAGCGAACTTTTGGCTGCCTAGCGCAAAACTTTCGCATTAAGCAAAAACAAAGTGCGCCCAAAAAGAGCTGGCTCTCAAATGGAAATGGCTCTATTAGGCGGGGTGTGTTCCGTAGCCTAGGTAATGCCTCACAAGATTATTAAGAGTTATAGGATGGGCACAATGGCTGCAAGGGGGTGGTGGGTGGTGGTGGGTGTAAAGGCGCCACGCTGGCGACACTGTCGCAACTTGGCCAACTTTTGTCCGCGTCTGCAGAATTTCCGTGGCGTCAGGTTGTCGCTGTTGCAGCCGAGCTTTCCGATTCCCTGCACCTACACGGTCAGCAGAAAAATGTCTTTATATGCGGAAAGCCACATGGCTTCTCCTCCGTTGCGCCATTCCCCGCCAGACAAACGGACAAAATCAATGGTGGTTCCTCCTACTGGCAAACTGGCAGCCTGGCAGCCTGGCAGTCAGGCAACCGGGAAACCTGGCCAGTCTGGCCATAAAGATAGCGGGCCCCACTCATAACTTTAAAGTTCGAAAACTAATTATGCCCATGGCCTGTCCGAGAAATCGCTGCTGCATTGCCATAAATTAGGCTCGTATTTTCGAGTCCGCAGGCTAATTTCCTTCTGGCCTGTGCTGCATTTTATGGCTAATGGTTTTTGAATAACAATTGGCCCAGACCACCGGGCAGGGCGGAGCAGAGTCGGGAATCGTTTTCGATATATACATATATTTGCTGGCTTAAGTGGCGCATTAAGACAAGCGACCCAGCATTCCGGCATCCTCAGATCCATCACCATGACAATAAAGGCAATTGACGAGCAGGCAAATGTCGAAAACAATGATTAACGAGCAGGCTAGATGGAATTGGGAGGCCTTCTGGAGTTGGGCGTGGCCTGCCACTCACAGGGGCAAATAAAAAGTAAAACGAAATCCGTAGACATTCCAGCCTCCAGCCTCCTACAGCATGAGAGTGGATGAGGGGCAGGAGCGGGGACATGCATCATCAATGATTTAAATTAATCGTCGTAACACACGCAAATCTCGCACATGACAACCGAACGACAACAAAGGAAGTGGGTGGTTGTGGGGACGAGCACTCCTCGCTAGCTAGCGGATGTAGACGATCTCCTGCCCTCCTGCCCTCCTGCCGGCAGCGGATATGAAGTCGAAATCACCATATCAGGCCAAATTACAAGGGCAAACATAAAATGGCTCAGCCAAATGACTAAACGAAGTGGCAAGCGGCAGCACTTGATGGCATTTCGTTCTGGGGAATCAACTTAAAAGGCAGCCGGGGCCAAATTAAAACGAAACGTTGCGATGACGGTGACGGCGGCGATGAAGATGGAGATGTAGCTGGAGGTAGAGGCGGAGGTGGAGATGTAGCTGGAGGTGGAGATGAAAAAGGGAAATGGAGATGGAGGATGGGCATGAGGATATCTTGCGGATGTGCGGATTTCGGGCTGATATCTCTACCCTCGCGCAAGTCACTGCCACAGAGAGTTTTGTGCCACCAATCAGGGCGGATAACATGTGAAGTGGCTAGATCTGCTTCTTCATCGGCTTTTCCCCTTCCTCGGCACTCCGCACTCCCACAACGCTGTCTCCCGTTGAGCTATTTTGACAGATTAACTCACGCGTGCAGCAACATGCCATTCCCCACCCCATCCATCCAACACCCACTTCCGACCAACTCCCATCTGTCAATTGTTGATGGGGCCGCCAGCTTTGACAAACAAGCAGGCTGAAAAACTGGACACTGCCCCTGAATCGTGGCAGTGGTGGAGCAGAGAAGGAGCAGCCGGAACGGAGTCACTGCCAGATTCAGATTCGAATTCGTATTCACGGACGGATTCGGAAGGCCGAGCTGAGCCAGAGAAATCGCGCGTAAAAATACAAATGCAAACTGTGAAATACAAACAGCAAAGGCGGCGAAATGCAGCAGCTGCAGACCGAAACTGGCATACCCTCAAAATAATACTATCAATAGAATATAGCCAAAGATAAAGTATATATAGATATAAGCGTTAAATCAGGTAATTTTTTAAATATAGAAATTAATATAAATAATAAGTGAAATATATATTGAAGGATGCTTTATTATGCTGTCTTTTTGAATTAAGATTCCAAACTTATTGTCAAGTCAAACTACTAATATCACAGTTTATTTTTCACCACTTTCTTCCTAAGACATATACCTTAAAACAAAAAGTAGTAAGTAGTAAGAAAAAGTTGCTGCCGAAGTCGGTGGACTCGAAGTTAGAGCACGATTAATAGGACTTGACATCCGTTTGGCAGTGTCAGCCATTTGCCGCTGCATGTGTTAAATTTAAGTTTTGATTTACGACCTCAACTTTGTAGGCTGTTGTTGCTTTATATAGGCAATACAACACCCCCCACCACAGCAGCACACCCACCCACACACTCACACATAGTCACACACACACACACGCCCGTTTTGATAGTGATAAATTGCGCTGTCAGAAGTTGCTAGCTACAATCGCAAACTCTCTAGCCTGTTTTTATTTCAGCTATTTTTTCTTTCTTGACGTTTTCTAACTGAGTTGACTAGAGTAGAGTTAAGTTGAACTGAAACTGAACTGAGCTGAGTCGCAGCTGCCGGGGAGTGAGCATAACGTATACGCCCTGTGGCGCAGTATCAAGATATCTGTGCCATGGCATAGGTGGCTCCACTCTCCACACCACTCCACTCCACTCCACTCCACTTCCCTGGACTTCACTCCACAGCACTCCACATGGCATATAACTGGGTTATGAGCCCGGCTTCGAGCATTTAATGGCTGTTGACAGTCGTGTCGGAACACAAAAGGCACAGCATAGCATAGGCGGCCTTTTTGTTTCAAGCCTTTCGTCCTGCCAGCTCAACTTGCCTTTTTATGGCCAACTTCTTGACGGGCCGAGCAAGTTATGTGCCCATTTCGCAGCATTGTTGTTGGGCTGGAGTGCGCTTATAAATTTGTAATAAAGTTGCTTATGCGATGCCATTGTGGGATTTATGCGTATGTGCCCGCATGTGTCGCCACATGGGGCGTATGAGCAATATTGGCCCAGCGGACTTTAGCTAATTGTGTGCATTAAATATTAAGAACTATCGGCCATGGTATAGTAACTGGCCATAAATAGCGCCTGCACTTTTGTAATTGTGCGTCCTGTTTTTTTTACGCTCGAACAGATTTTACAAAACGAGCGGGAGGAAGGGATGAGTATGTCTGGCGAACCGGATTAGCTGGCATTTGGTGGGGCTCTTGGTCTACGCATAAATTATGCAAAATGATTTATAAGCGAAAAGGCAAAAGCGAAAACCGCACAACGTAAAAACTAAACATTGACCGACCTCATAAATTAATTGAATTATGCTGGCCAGGCCCACTACCACTA
The DNA here is from genome assembly GCF_016746245.2 of Drosophila santomea. NCBI lineage: Eukaryota > Metazoa > Arthropoda > Insecta > Diptera > Drosophilidae > Drosophila > Drosophila santomea. Next base: position 16,967,130 of record NC_053018.2, read on the forward strand.
CCACTACCAAAACACCCTTTACCATTCGCAATCCCCAATCCCCAATCCGCAGAAATCTCTATTTCCATCCCATGCGCCATCTATTCATTATTATTATGTAAATGTAGCATGTGCGTGGGAGTCGATTGCTGGCATTAAATCATCCGATTTGAACTTTCACTTGATTAGCGACGGGCTCAGTTGACAGATTTATGGAGGTTCTGGAATCCCGGGCTCTTGAGCTTTAAGCTCAACCAAAACCGAAATCAATTTGCCGAGGTCTATAAGGACTGCCTTCGAAATCAATAAACCACGCGCTGTTTTTATGGGCCTGAGTTATATACCTCGGGATCTGGCGGTGTGTATGGGTGTTAGCCACGAGCATGACATGTGTGTGGGCCTTTATATGCCCACTCTTACCCTGTACAATCCAGTCTACGTTGGCAACAATGTCTTTAATTTCTTAGTAGCTGCATAAATAAACTATAAATTCAATTTTAGATGGCAGCGAGTCACTTGTCTGGTTCAATAGCACGCTGGTATTGCATTGAACTCGGGTACGGTGGGGACACTCTTTAAAGGACAATATTATCTTACCCCAAAATTTCTCAGACCATCTGCCTTGTGCATCTGCTGGGGCTTATAAATCAAGTCGATTTACTTTAAATAACTTGTATAAATGTTGGGCAGCTGCTTAAACAGAAAATGCCCAAGGAATTTTAAACTTTTCTTAAATTGCTTCTATAAAGTTCCGAGTTCTAATGGTCATAATAAAAATATCCAATATATGGAGTATAGTATGTCGAAATATAATGTTTCTGTTTAGTACATTTGCTTGATCAGTTTCACAACCATAAATCTTGAAAAGGCATTTTCCACATATGACTGTAAGTTTAATATAAGAGTTTTGTATATAATAATTTATCTGAAACATATGCACTGCAGCTTTTCCGCATCGCCAGTGTTCACTGTGCTTCTTAAGCAGAGCAATCCCAGAATGCCACTCGAACTGGTTGCATATTTGCTCAGCTTTCCCATAACTTATAAGTATTTATGCCATGCGGCAAACTCAAATAATGAACAGGAGAACTTATCCCAGTAGTGGAGGGCAGAGAGCAAGGAGCACCAGCAGCAGCAGCAGCAGTAGCAGGAGCAGCACCAGCTGATGGAAATGGGGAGCGTTTATCGGGCCGTAAATCGTAGCTCGCTTTTATGCTGCAGGACCTTCGCAAGTGCTTAAAATTTAATGACCCTTAAAGAGCCAGTATTCCAGGCGGTGGTGGCAGGCGACTTTTATGAGCTGTGTGATTGCGCGACAGCATGTCGTGTGTATGTGGCATGTGTGTTGCATGTGTGTGGGCCACATTTAAGGACTGAGACACAGTCGGACACGGACAGCCATCGCCCATTAGGAGTCATTGCCGCAGGAAGTCATTGAGTCGGCATCGGACAAATGCAAAAATATGCAAAACGAAATGCTGTCATCAGAACTAGCAATCATTGGAATCTGAACCTGAATCTGAATCGGAATCGAAATCCGAATGGCAATGGGAATCAGAATCACAATCACAATCACAATCAGAGTCAGAGTCAGAGTCGGAGTAAAATACAAGGTATCAGTGCCATATATGAAAGGCAGAAGGGAATAACCCAACAGCACACGTGCAGGAGGTGTTCACCAATGTAAATTCAAATAAAAGTGCTCATCGTCGATGGGAAAGCAGGCCAAGCCGAACACAGGCCAACCTATACAAGCCAAAACGAAACAAACCGATTCGACGACCCAACGAAATCAACGAGACCAAAACGGATGGCCAATCGCAATCCCCAGCTGTCCGTGGGATAGCCAGGATTAACAGTTCTGCGAAATGAAATGGATAGGACGTAAAAACGTTATGCCGGCCAAAAGGCATACAACAGTTTAAGCACTTGCACTGCCATTTTGCCAACTCCCATACTCTGCAGCTGGGCATTCGCGAATTTGCCAGCCACTTTTCCATGAATCAGCTAACAAAAGCATTTAGCTCTAACAATAAAGAAATATGCGTTTTCACCGCGCTCTTATCCAAACTTTTATTTGCCACTTTCTGTTGAACGAAACCTCGTTTGTTGCACTGAGAACGAAAGACTATAATTATTCCCATTATCATCTTTATCAAATTCTAATAGAAAGTTTACCAGCAAAACTTTGAAGCGTATTTTCGTTTCGTTGCTGTGAAAAAGGACTATTTCGCCTCCCAGTTTCCGTTTTTTGCCTCCGCATTTTTGCATATTGGCCATGTGCGCTTTGATAAGTGAAAATTGGAAAAATCCTCACGTTGCATGCAAAATAATTACGAAAATATTTGCAGGCTGGCAACAATGTCGTTTATTTTGCACAGCTTTTTTTTGCCTTTTTGCCTTTTTAATTTTGTTTTTATTTTTCTTTGGTTACCTGCACGTTGAACGCTTAAATTGGGCATCGCATTTGACAACTTTAAGCAGCACACTCTGAGTAGTTGAGCGCTTTAGAGCCATAGGCAGTTAGTGGTGTAGCCACTGGGCTTTGGCCAGATTCTCGGGATATTCCCAGGGCCAAAAGTGGGCAGTGGAGAGCTAAAACACATACACATTCATATGTACAGCGAAAGTCCGGCGAACAATAAAGAGCCGAGGACGCCATTGTCATTCGCTGTGCATGGCACAGAGTTAACTGACGTTCAGTTTGTCTATGTTTTTTAGCCAGCCAAACTCGCCCTTTTCCTAGTACTCGTATTTTTCTTTGTATTTTTGGGCTTGTGCAGTGCCGACTGCAAATGAAAAGGGCATCGAAAACAAAAGCTGGCGTTGCCTATAAATAGCGTGCGCCCAACTTGACTTTCCACTTGCCAACTTTCTGCCACCGCCAGTCGCTCCTTTTGGCCACGAGTCTTATCTGTTTATAGCGTTTTTAGCGTTTGCAGCGTGTAAGTCTCTGTGCACTTTCCGCTTTTCTTTTCGGCAGCCATTTTCCGTTCTCCTTTTGTTTCGGCTCTGGCGGAAAATTCCGACTATGCGTTGTCTACCGCCATTGATCTAGTTGGGATTTGGCATCGCAGCGTCACCGAACTGTGTTACTTAATTGCATTTTGCGACCTCAAAACGCGTTAAGCTGCCTCACAAATCTAATTGCAATTATGCAATTTGTAGCCATTAGGGCAAAAAACATATAATGTGCCATAAATTTATGCAACTATAGTGCAACTCGGTGCGGGTGCACTGATGTCAACGCTTGTTTGCAAATAAACACAAATCGCCAGGCATAATTTATTTGAGCCTGGCTGGGTGTGTTTGTGTGTGTGTGTGTGTAAGTGTTAACATGGCAACACACACTGCACTGGGCGGACTTATGCACAACAGGGCTACAATATAATTAACAAAATAGAATTGAGCGAAAAAGATTACCATCGAACTATGGCAACACATTGTTTATTGTATTCCATAAATTATTTTTTTCACGCGCCTCACGTTTTTATTGCATTAATTGCATTTCAATGTGGCAGAGTGCGTGACTTCGGTGCGAATAATTCAAAAACTTTATTAAATTACTAGCAAATAATGCAAATTACGCGTGCAACACAGCGTGCTTATTTTCGCCACCTTTTTTCACTCGCCCTCATAAGTATGCTGCACTTTTTCCGGATAGTTTTGCATTTTTACAGTTTAAAGGCTGTTAATTGGCAAGCGAAGTTGGAGAGCTGGCAAAAAGTGTTGTTCAACACAAAAAAAAAATATTTCTGAGTATTTAAAACAGTTGTAAAATATGAAAAATAATAAGGGCGTATTTATATATTTATAGATATGCCTTTTCTTTGTGCTATTATATTTGATACTTAATTTATACATTTTGGATACAATTAAATGCTATCACTCAATCAAATTGTTGTTTAATATTTGATTTCTTTCTGTGCTTTGCGCTTCAACACTACAAACTTTAAGTACAACTAATTACAATTTAGAAGCTCTTGCTGCTAGCCCCAAAAAGCATTCCGGCAAACTTGGACATACTTAGCTAAATAACAGAATTAATGAAACATTTTCCGACCCTGGCTGTGCAAATACAGTTATTTATATTACACTCAACTTAATTACAAGCAACAGCAGCCGCAGGAGGCATCGCTCCTCTGACAGCAGCAGCAGCAGCAGAAGCGGCAACACCAGAAGCGGCAACATAAGCGGCCAGCTTAATCCGGCTACATAGCCACGGTTCATTAATCAGACGCGACTATAAGCCACAACAAAACCAAGCATCAGGCTACCTACTGCTCTGGGATCCTGGGCACCAGGAGCCACCAGCAGCAGCCACCAGCATCCCAAGGATGCCAGGGAAAAAATTAACAAGCAACTTAACACTTTAACGCCTTTCACTTCACTTTACGATGCCAGCGAACAATGTAATTACTTCAAAACAAGACGAGGCTGACCTCCCTCGGTTCCTGGGTCCTTGGGCTTTAGGGTTTTGGATTTCTGAAGCCTTCGGTTCAGTCGGAGTTCAGTTTAGAACGAACTAGCTAAAAGTCCGCCCTGAACGCTTGGCTGGGTTTTCGGGCAGTGTTCAGAGGCTGCGGCCCGACTGCATTACCATTTGATTATAGAAAACATTTATTTAAGTTGCCGGGGGAGAGGCAACTATGCCATTATGTGGCCCACAAGTACACTGCGGCAAAAGCAGTCGAATGCTTGCCAATAGATGAAGATAATTTCATTAAAATATTCAGTATAAATACTAGTTTAATGGGATAACGATAATATATTTTTAAATGGTTTTTTTGTTTCACCTGTGCTAGTTCTATGAGCTACCTAAAATCCCAGTATAGCTTGTGGCACGTAAAATATGCTGCTATTTGTGTGGCGGATTTCTCTCTGTGCACCAGCACCGGATGGCTAGGAAAGGCAAGGAATAGCTGGGCTAGCCAAGCAGAGCCAAGCCAACAAACTGCACCGCCAACTAACCACAATGCAAATCCGCAGAGCAAACAATGTCAGGTGACGTTCGTCGGGGCCTCGGCAGTGGCCAAGTGGGTGGAGCACTGAGTGGTGCACTGGTCGCACTGGTGGCACTGGTGGGTGGTTCAGCTGGCGGATAAGTGGGTGTGCGCCAGCCACTGACAGGCTGACAGACAGCGGCACACCTTTGGAATCAACTTCGAAAGGTTCCCCGGCCGACGCTAAGCCACACAGCTCTCAAATTGGTAAACGTTGACTCGAGCCTCTGCTCGTAATTCAATCTGCAGTTTCAACTTATTCGCAGCTTCGGGATCAGCAGGATGAGCATAGGAGGTCGCCAGGATGGCAGGATAGCAGAATGGCTGGATGGCAGGATGCAGGAGCATTCACAGCAGATTTGCCCGTCAGTCGTCGCGTCTGAGCATATGTGTTAACGGCTTCTCCTCCTCATCATCCTCGTCTTAGCCAAGCTCCGGCCATTTGTCTTGGCCAACTGACAGCCTACTTTCGCAAGCCGAAAAGCCCTTTTCTAAGTGCACATGGGCATTGGTATGCGGAAAGCCATTGCAAATGCTAATGGCAAACCCAACTGAGTGGCCAAAGCAACGATTCGCCAACGGACCCAACTGGGCTGTAATTAATGCTATCAGCCGCCGACTGTGACAAGCAAAAAGGGCTGCACATTGCTAACTCGATTTTGGAACACCTTTAAGTGAAAATTAGAGAGCTAAACTGCAAGTTGCAGGGTTCCTTGAACTCTGAATTCATTGTGGAAATTGCCAGTTGCGAAGATAAAGTGGTTGTGGGCACCAAACGTATTTTTCTCAACTGCAATCGCAGGTTTCTGAAGTGAATTCAAGCAGAAAAACAACTCAAAGAATTTCTGGGGAGTGTGATTTCTTAGCTAAGCTAACACATTGATTTTTTTAAATTTTGTGAAAAGCACTTAAATATGTATTAGGTCTCTGAAATTTATATTTTAGAAATATATACATAAATATAAAAAACGCATAAAACGTTAGTTAGCGCTTTAGAAGCTCATACTAGCTTTAATTTAGATATTTTCAAAACTATTTTATAATGCACACAAAATCGAAATCAGATTGGGCGTAAACTAAGAGCGTTGTATCTAGGAAAAATGGCGAGAATGCACCTTACAAGCCCTATCGAGTGGAGTGGCAACACTTGAGAGGGCTTGCAGCCGTGTTGCAGGCCCAACTAGACCGGATATGCCCTCTTGCAACCCTCTTGCAACTAGTAAGCCGCGCAGAAATTTTCAGTTGATTGCATTTGGGCTGGGGCAGGAATCGGGTGTCGGGTGCCGGGCATCGAGAATCCTGGCAATGAGCTGCCGTGAGCCATTGGAGCTCCGAGCAGCGACACTTGGTTAAAGTGCTGTTGCACGAGAGCCGAGAGGCGAGACGTGAAAAGTGAAAAGCAGCGGAAATGGCAGCCTGAACACGCATACTTCTCGGCCGTTGGAAATGGAAATGGAGATGGAGGATGGGGAATGGGGGATATCGGGCCGAGAAATGTTTTGCGTGGGACATAATTAATTTAAAGACTCGCCTCGCCATGGCAGTGTTTGCAAAGAGTGTCAGGTGTTTGGGTTCGCAACTATTTATCATCGGGCGAGTGCATTTGCATGGCGCGGATGGCGATCGAGTTGATTTATTATAATTACGCTGCAGCTGACAGGCGGAGCGGTAAATGCCCGGACAGTCGCTTTAATTACACATATCAATTAGCAATGAGTGGCGAATGACAGGCTGCTTAAGCCAGTCAAAGGATACTTACCGATGCATCGACCACAGATAAGGCTCTCCATTAGCTTAAAGGGATGTCGTTGGTTGGTTGGTTGGTTGGTTGCTCGGCTTGTTTTATTTCAGTTTAAATAGCGCCCCCGCCGAGCCGAAGCGCCCACACAAATACTGAGTAAACATATGGCAGGAGGTCCTGGCCACATAATGTCCACACTGTGCACAGGACGAACCGCGCTAAATAATAAAGGAGGATGGCTGGGAAAAAATAAAACAATTTAAGAACCGAAAACAAGCCATTTGCCAGGCTGCGTGTCCTGCTCGTCCTGTTCGTCCTGCGATTGTGTGTGCATGTATGTGTGTGTGTGTGTGTGTGTGTGTGTGTGTGTTTCAGTGCGCTTGTGTGGGCGTTCAACTTGCCTAGGCCTTGGGCGTAGCCATTGTCGTAGCCATCAGGCCACTGTCTCGGCAAGTCCTTATCTCACTCACACAATAATGTCCTCGACAGTTTCAGGTTTTGTCACTTTAACCACTTCTCTAATGGTTACTTTTTCCTTTGTAGTTTTTCCATCTTTTTCTTTTCTTTTTTTTTGTTTCTTGGTTTGATTATTTGCACACTAAACACTTTTCAAGGCACAGGAGCTGAGTGTGTGGGAGTCCTGGTGGTGAATCCAAGGGACGAGCGCACACAACCACCGCTGCCGCAGGACGACAGCCAACTGTGCGATGGGCCCGACTATCGTTGCCAGGACGAAGTGCCCCGTCATCCTGTTCTGTTCTGTTCCGTTCAGCTCGAACTCGAACCTGTTCGGTTCGCTTGCAGACAAGGACTCTCCCACATCGCTGCCCGACTACTTACCTCCCACTCACTCGTTCAGCCTTGGTATCCTTGTTTGCCGCGACACTTGTTACGGTTTTTGCGAGGGTGGATGGAAGGATGGGTTGATGGGTGGATGGGCAGGTCGTCCTGTTCGACGAAGTGTTCGGGCTTATTTGCTCGCAGCAACGCAGCAACGCGGCCTCGTACAACGTGTCGTATGCGCACTTTTGCGGCAATTTCAACTGTTTATTCCGGGTGCCCCCAGAACCCGAAAAACAAAAAAAAAACCCAAAAAATAAGGTATGTGTGGGTGGGTGGAGGTGGAGCTGGTAAACAGGCCTTGTTCGAAACCAGACAAGCGACCACTTCAAATTTATCTTTTATCGATACTCAGGAATTAGGATTCGACTGGGTTTTCGGTACCGCATGCATGGTAATCCGCACCTAAACAATTCAGTACAACATTGCTTAACTGCTTTAAATGCAAACATTTCCTGAACCTAATGCATATTACTAATACATACTAGAGTAGTTTAGTAAGCTAAATGTTTACGTCCTTATGCTGCCAATTTAAATAGATAAGATCTTTTAATTATTTGTATAAACTACTAATATCTTGCGAACCACTTGGGCAACTCTATTTCTTGGTGGCATTTCTGAGCAGCTGCTGTTTGTGTTTGTGGTATTTATTAAAATGTACATTGTTAGTATAACAAGAATTTATTTAACTACGTTTTCTTACTATATTTTTGTTATTTGCAGAGGAAAGACGTCGTTATCTGGGACTTTATCACCTCTTATGTCGGAAATTATAATCAAATATATATTTGACAATTTGAGCTGTAAATATAAATGGACATTGCCGACTTTGGAAAACTTTATTTAAATAATATGTCGAAAGACCACACCTACATATATGGCTTAATGAATCATAAATCCAATATCTTGAATAAAACACCAATTTTGGTTAGCTTTAATGCAATTTGCATGCGCTACAGGATATCAATAAATAAATATGTACTGCGGAGCGCCGTAAAGTTCACTCGATTTTAACTGAAATATCCATACCTTTTTTCTAAGAGCCTGCGGCCCGAGCAACAGCAAACAATTGACAATATATGCTCGTGATTGGAAAAGGTCTGTCACTATTATTTGGCAATCTAAACGATTTTGGTCGAACATGAACTATGCGAATATTTGCCAACTCCCCGGACGTATTTACAATGGTGTGCGAGAGCGAGTGTGAGTGTGAGTGTCTGGGTGTGTGTGGAGCTTAGTGATTTGGTAATTGCAGCATCAACAATGATGTCATAGCCCATGCAAGTTTAATACGTTGCCATTGCATTGGTGTTTCGGAGTGTGTTTGCGGGCACCCAGTGGCCAGTGTCCAGTGTCCAGTGTCCAATGGGCAGTGGCCAATGGCCATAATGTGCCAGCGGGACAATTAACGGCAACGGCCCAGACGGCCGGGATGTGTAAATATGGTCAACAGTCAATTAAATTCAAACTCGGCACCGTTAAAGCGACGAGGTCCTTAAAACTGGCGGATAAACACGTCTACATATGCCCGCCAATTTGATTACACTTTTTCAATTTTTTCCCCGCCGAAACAAAATTTGTAATTCAAATTAAAAGTGCAAATAGTTTTTTTCAGCAATCAGTGAAGGAGTTGGGGCTGCTACAAAAAGAGAGCACACTTTGAGAAAATATTTGCCACACAGTTTCATTCTATTTTAATCACACCGAATTATATCTATAAATCTATAAATCTAACATTATGAAAAGCTGTGTTATTCCTATCTTATTTTCTAGGTTTTTCTCAGATTTATAAACTTTCTATTTTAATAACTCAGTTCACAAGCTAATCCAACTGTTTCCAACTTTTGACTCTAAACAAGTGCATATATTTAATGATTTCATTGTGGACATCCTTTGTACTGAGCTTGATTAAAAAATTGATCGCAAGCAAGAGATTATTTCCCTCCGCGATTGGATTTCCCGGCTGGCAAGCTGATTTTTCCTGCGAGTGTGGATACTGGGGACGGCAACTGTGGCAGGCAACAAAAGGCATACCAAATTACTGGTGAAGCGTCTGCCTCAGTGGGGTCCTGTGCCAGTGCCTGTGCCCGGGAAGAGGCCGATCCGAGAGTCCTTGCGAAAGGCAAGTGAAACGCAGTCAGTGGAAATGACGGCGCTCGGCGCGAGAGAGAAATGAAGGCAACTAAAAAATGCCAAAACAAAAATGGAAATAGAAATAGAAAATGCCGCCACATCTGAATGCTGTGGAGCAACAATGTTGCATTCCACTTGGGCACTTTGTTAGGGACTTTTGTATATACTATATATCCAGCATATACATATATATGCAGCAACAGTCATATTGTGTGTGGCCACACAGCCCCTGCTTTTTTGAGGAGACCATCGGAGGGCTAAGGGCTAAGGGCTGAGGGCTAAGGGTGCCTCAACGGGCTCTGGGACAAAAGGGCGAAAAGTAAAAGCCACGCAGGCATTTGGCACGGAAAATATTTTAAAATTCCAGCAACGAAAGTGCAGACAAAACTCTTAAATGACGAGCAGCACGTGCCCAAATAAAATGATGCGCATAGTTCTGGGGCATGTGAGTCAGGGGTCTCAGTCCTTAGTCCTCGTATTTGTGTGTATATATTTTTGGGTCCATGTGCTCCCAATGCCGTTTCCTGGTTCAACACACACACAAACTTCCGGGTTATCCTGGTAGGCTTTCTGCTGACTTTTCAATGTGCCACATCGTGCAGCATTAGATTGAACTTGCCAAAGCCAAGACGCTGCCAGTCTGCGATGCAGATGGGTGACAAGTGCATATGCCGGCGAATCGAAAATGGCTTATTTATTCTGATATATTGATAAACATCACTGCCACATGGCCACATGGCCAAATGGCAATGGCCCTGGCAACAGGAAGCCTCGAAAAAGCGATGCCCCCAGGAGGGAAATCAAATTCGTTTATGGCTAGAGATTGGTTATCTAGTTGCTGCATTTAGAATTGCTTTGTAACTTTTAATATCAAGTTTTAATATTCAAATTTAAACAGAGTATTGATTTGAATTGCAAGGTTTTACTTTGGTCAGAGCTTCTATTTATTGTCGAAAAGATTTAATTTCATATGCTTAATGCTTTACATATTACAGTACTTTAATAAACAAAAAACATTTTAAATTCATTCTTAATTCAAGCAACTTTGTCACTCTGAATTATTTCTATTAAACTCCTAATGCAACGTGCAAAATGTGAAGCTATAATTTCGCTTTCCGGAATATCTCAATCAATTTTTTCAATGATAGAAGATGACTTTAACTACGAAATCATAAATCATGCTACTCAAATTGGCAATCATGCAAATGAACATTCGCGTGGGTTTTTCTACCACAAGATTATCGCTGGAGAAGCGTAAATCAGAACGCATTACGTACCTGAATATCGCAATAAACGGCAGCTAATTAAAGTTCTGCCAATAATTTGCACATTTATACACTCGAGAGGCGTTTTTTCTCGTTCGATTTAATTTAAGAAATTTGCATAAAATAAACATTGGAATTTACGAGAAATCACGCAATATTTATGCAATCTAAAATGGCCAGAGTGCAAAGGCTGGGTCACAAAACAGAACCAAAAAAAAAGATAGTATGAATGCAAAAAATTAAAATAACAAAAACTCATTTGCAGTGACCGGTCGGTCGGTCGGCTGTCTAGCAATAATCAATCAAACGTGAAATAAATGAAAATACCCCGAATAAATCGAACAACGAATGAATCGCTTGTCAGTTTCTCTTTGTTTCTTTCGTGTTTCTCGTCGTATCATTTATTTATTTTTGTTGTCTTGGCTTGCTGCTCTTTAAAACGACTTCCTGAGCCCTTAAATTTAAGCATAACAAACGAAACGAAATACTTTCCGACCATTTCCGCTGGCTGTTTCAGTGACATTTAAGCGACACAAAAAAGAGGGGAAACTGGTCGAAAAAAAGAATATGCACAAACTGCAAAGTGCAGTAAAAAATTTGTTGAAATATGCGACGAAACGCGGAGTATCCTCGCCATGTCCCGAAATGCCAAAAAACAAAAAAAAAATAGAGAAAAAAAACCAAAGCAGCCGAACTGCTCGGCGTTTTATTTGCACTTCAATTTTGCCCTCGACGACGACCGGCGGCGCACTTTATGGCGATTGCAATCCCAGCTGCACTCGCCTAACTGCACTGCAGTGCAGTCTCAAAGTCCTGGAGTCTTCGAGTCCTGTAGTCACCGAGTCCTGGAGTCCAAGGACTGCCCTGACTCCCCACAACCGACTCCCTGCCACTCGGCAGACAAGTGCTACTTACGGCTATTTTATGTTGGAAAATGTCCTTTGGAGCTTATCAGCGTTTAACATCGGACAGAAGTCAGCCCAAAAATAATGGGCACAAAAAGCTGCACAAGCTGCAGGTAAAATGCACGTCTAGCGGAACGAAGCGAAACGAAACGAAATAAAACAAGAGAGAACGCTATAGTCGAGTTCCCCGACTATCTGATACCCGTTACTCAGCTAGTGGAAGGGAGAAGGAGAGTCTTAAACACAGTTTTTGGCGGTTTGTAGGCGTTATAGTGGGCGTGGCAGAAAGTTTTTTGGCAAATCGGTAGAAATTTACAAGACTAATACAAAAATGAAAAAATATCAAAACATTTTTCAAAAGTGTGGGCGTGGCAGCTTTGGGCGGTTTGTGGGCGTTAGAGTGGGCGTGGCAAAATTTTTTTTGACAAATCGATAGAAATTTACAACACCAATACAAAAATGAAAAAATATCAAAACATTTTCAAAAGTGTGGGCGTGGCAGTTTTGGGCGGTTTGTGGGCGTTAGAGTGGGCGTGGCAGCATGATTCGACAAACTTGCGCTGCGTCTATGTCCCTGGAGTCTGTATGCTTAATCTCAACTTTCTAGCTTTTGTAGTTCCTGAGATCTCGACGTTCATACGGACAGACAGACGGACAGACGGACGGACAGACGGACAGACGGACAGACGACAGACGGACAGACGGACATGGCAATCGACTCGGCTATTGATCCTGATCAAGAATATATATACTTATATGTCGAACGCTTCTTCTGCCTGTTACATACTTTTCAACGAATCTAGTATACCCTTTTACTCTACGAGTAACGGGTATAATCATGTGACACTTTGTGGTTAATAATGCCCGGTTATACATGTACATCTACGACATATACATATATACATACATACATGAGGTACTGGGTTCCATTGTCTCGCCGGCGAACAAACCCCGAAAAACCAGGACAGCTCAGAAAACACAGAAAACCAATTGGTTCGGGGGTGGCGGTGATTTAAATGCAAATTTATCGCCGTGCAGCAGTAAAAAGGGAGCCAAAAAATCATAAACGACCCCACAAAATATAAATAAATGGACACACACGCAAAACGCAACCAAAAAAAGAAAAAAAAAAGTTGCAAAAAAGCAGCAAAAATGAGGATGTAATAATAATATTTACAAAATGTCTGTTTGCGCGACTTCTGACGAGAGAACATTTTAATTTTTCGCATTTGCATTTACATTTTGATTAAACGATTTGCATATGGCCGTGCTACCAATGCTGCCAGCGCCCATTTAGTGCCACACTGATTAATTTATTGAAAGCAATTCGGGGATTAATCAGATCACTACTTCAGCTCCCCGACCTGCTGCCTTCTGTACAAGTGGAACAGGAATCGAGTGCGATTCGCGGCACGATTATGTACGCAATATTGCCGCCAAATCCGTCCAATGGCCACCCAGGCGTAGTAGATTATCAGGGTCAGCATCAGAATCAGTGCCCCGCTGCAGCTGTAGACCAACGAGACCCTCTCCCAGGACAAGTCCATCTGGTAGATCCTCTTCCGCACCTGGTACAACACAAGGCAGTAGCTCAGCGAGAACAGCGACACGTAGAAGTAGATCGAGCGGTAGAAGTCCGCCAGGCGGTTCAGCACCCAACTTGTGTAGTCCAGACTCATGGTTTCGGAATACTCGAGCTACTCGAAATAAATAAATTATAGCCTTTTTAGAGCACAGCTTTCCCCGACACGACGATCTGGAAGTTGACGAAAGGCCAACTGGGTTTGAAATAGTTTAAGATATATTTTAGATTTACCAATTGAACAAGGCAACCACTACCCCATACATAGCATCTGAAACGAATTAAGTTCTTTTATTCAACTTTAAATGTAATGAAGATCACATGCAGTTCTCCTTGCTGAAAGCGATTGCTTGAGTGTAAATGTAGTACCTCATTTCCTACACAATTTGAAAGTATTATTATTTATCAACTTATGTTAAGATGTAGAGTGTATGTAAATGTTCGTCCTTGTGTTCTCGCAAATCCATCCTGTTGTTCTGCCCTTTTCCAAAGCTGCGTGTACTAACCAAATGTGAAATTTCGCACAAGGGCCGCACTCTCTGCTCATCGTTAGTCATTCCCATGCTCCCCATTCTGCGGAGTGGAATTGTTGTTTAAGTTTGCCATTTTTCAACAACTCATCAATCTGTTCGATCCGCTATGCCATAGTTTGCCTGCCAGACTCAGTTCCTCAGCTCCTCCCTGCCAGCTCGTCCTTCGTCCTTCGTCCTGCTGCCGGTTAACGTACCCAACTTATGCGAGGCACGCACTCTCACCGCAAATGCAGCAGCATCAGTCTTCGTCTGCAGGACGAACACATACACCGATTTGTCCCACTGCACTGCAATTGAAAAAATATAATAGTATATTATAAATTATTGTATTAATAAATATACATTTCTATATACATAAATGTTAGAAACAAAATTCTTAAGGTATTTTATTAAATATTAGGTTTCTGTTTTAAGAAAATAAAACTATTTCATTTATATTTTATTTATAATGTTTAATATACATTAAAACAGACATGTTAGGAAATAAAATATTTAGGTGCTTATTATTCCATCTTCCATCTTTTCCTTGACTGGAATAGGAGTACGGTTTTTTCCAGTGCATGAACAAATATGGCTGGCTGATTTGAAGCGAAAGGAGCCGCTGATGGGCCTCGAACTGGCAGGAAAATCCAAACCGCCTGTCGCCAATGACGCTAAACTTTTTTATTATGTATTTGGCGCTTTTATTATTCATCTATCATCGCTGCTATAGTTTAATAGAAAGTTTAAAAGTCATCATCGTGGCATCGGCATTACCAATGACTTGCCAAACACCCCGTGCGCCATATGCCCGCCTCCACTCCGGAACTTCAGTTTCCGGCTATTTCTCCGACTCCAACTCGTCCTTTTTCCCCACATGATGCTGGCCAAAAGGCATTTGGCGGGTCCTGGCCTTCAGCCAGCTCAGAGGGCCGATAAACAATTAAATTTATGCAGCGAACGTTTCATTAGCATTCGAGGATTCCGCGCGGAGCAGCTATGTGTTTAGTTTGGCAATTTCTTTTGGGCCGAGCCGTTAGTGTTAATTAACTTGGCGCGAATTCAAGTGGCCAAAACAAACGAAATGGGTATTCCGCTTGCACTCTGAACTTCCTTGGCAACATGGCAATTGCACATACATATCGGATATGTTTTGTTGGTGAGATGTGCATAGATGTGCAGTGTCGCAAATTTAATAAAACTGCAACTGGCCATGAGACGTTAATGGGACCATGGGCTACGCATGCAAACAGCCAGCAGAACCACAAAGTGCTTCTAATAAATTTTGCAGCAGCAACTACAACAAGTGTTTAAATTTATCGCATCTGCGATTCACTCCCCTCATTCACCGCCAGCTTCCATCGTTTCATCGCTTCCATCGGACTGTATAAACAATATTTTATATGAGCCAAGAGCTCGGGGTCCGCTCGTCCAAACTCGCTTAACCATTGCACTGCCCGCTGGCGCTAACTAAACGATGCCGAACATCGATTCAAGCACTTTGGGATGTAGGCGAATTGCAGATACCCTGTTCTTCTTAAAGGCCTCATAATTTTAAATACATATTTAAAGCTTTGCGAAAGAAGCTGATACATAACTTATAATAATAACTTATTATAATATATAACTTATTTAATAATTATTGGCTTGTATACCAAAAATGTATATAGGTATGTCTTGATAACATAAACACATCACATTTTTTAAGTAACCAGCGAACAACAAATTTAAAATCTTTAGAACTAGCAAGATAGGACTCAAATCGATAGGACTCCCGCACAGCTGCCGGATTACAGGGTATGCAAACCACGAAGAGCAATTATGATATCGGGCATGATTTTGTGGGCAATTGGCTTTAATGGCTACCAGGGTAGTCGAAGCCAAGTGCTGTCGCCAACAGCAACAGCCAGCTTTGTGCCTTCTGTGTGTGTTCCCGCCATCCATTCCCGCTCCTCGCAAACACTAACCGCTGGTCTATATGTACGTGCGAAATTTATTTAAATGCTGCCAAAAGGCAACAGCAACAGCAGGATCTGGGGCTCAGACTGTACAGGATATGGCACATGGAGCTGGAACTGATGAGACCGCCGGAGTTGGACTCGCCAGCAGAGTCTCTCGATTGTTCTCCGTTCTCCGTTCTCCGTTCTCCGTGCTAAAGTGTCTCCTTTGCTGTGCGTTATTAGCGGCGAACTGGGTCCTTGCCAGCAAGTTGGGCCTAGAATCGCCTCAGATGCCTATCAGGAACAGGAGGTATACGGAGAGAAAATCGCAGCACAAGAAGGCATTAATTTCCATGTCCTTTGGTGGCTGCATGTTTCCTGGCTGTGGCATAGATAAATCAGATTCCGAACTGATTAAAAAGCGATTTTAAGCTATAATTAATGGTGTTAATGGATGCATGTATAATATATTTGCTTAACTGGTTATAAATTTTAATATGTAATATTTATTTCTAAGCTAGATTCTGTTACTTTACGAACCTACTTGTATTGCCCTTTTTTCAATAGAACAATTTCTATGAAAAAGATAGTTAAAATAGGCACTAAAGTTCCCCATATTGGGGGAATGTAATAACCAACGTTAATCGTACACAAAATGACAAAAGACAACTCGGCTTTCACTTTTTTCCTCTGTGTATACTCGAAGGACACCCATGTGGCCAGCATCCCCTCGACTTCCCATGTCCTGTCGCTGCTCCTGATTTTTTCCTTTTCGTTGGCGGCTGCAATTTATTTTTATATTGCCTTACATGATAATCGTTTGCATTAAAAGTCGGCCGGCGTTGTCTGGCCGTCTGGCAGTTGCCTTTGCCAAAATGTCCTTGTTTGTATTTATTTATTATTCAAAGTGTTATCGCTGACAGAGCAGTGGTGGCAGTGGGTCGGTGAATCGGTGTGGGCGGATACGAGTCCGGATCCGGAGGCATGGCAGCCGAAAACCCAAAGGATTAGTTATGATAAATGTGTTTTATAAGCGTGGCACACACACCGTGGAATGGGGTATGCCGAGCGAACTGAAAAGGCAAACAGAGCACAACACAAGCAAAGCGGGTCGTGTCCCATTTTAATGCACAGATAATGAGTTCCTTTGTTGGCAATATGTCAAATCGCTAGGCCAATATTTCAGACCCGAAAGGATTCGGTCTGGGATTGGGAATGGGATTGGGATCGGGATCGGAATACATGGTGCTGTTTGCCATTTGCCATTTACCATTTGCCGTTTAGCATTCCGCCTTTACCATTTGGGCGTTTTGTGTATGCGCGTTGAGTCGTGTTAATTGCGAGCCAGCTTATGCCAACTACTGGATGAGATTATTTGGGCAAGATTATATAAATCAGTGGCATCAATTCCGATCAGATACGCAGGGCAAGCCGCAAACGGAGCGCTGATAAATGTGAGTGTGGCGAAACTTGAGAGGAGAAATCAATTAAAAACGCTTCAACTGCTCAGCTGGCCATTTTCTCCTGGCTGCGGTTGCCACTCCTTCGGTTGCCATAAGGACGACTCGGCTGCCCAGGATAGGCATATCGAAATAATCGATGCACATGCCACATTAACGTTGTGATTGCGGTTGAAATTCTGTAAATTAATTTACCACTTTTACGCACGATGATTGATTGCTCGAGTATCTATGTGTACTTCTTTATAGCCTTTGAGTGGTTTACACGGATGAATAAAAGGGAAAATTATGTATTTCATATTAACAGCTATTATAACTTCCGAGAACTACGAGGTATTGTATTGTATTGCTTACTTCTTTCTACCTGTTGGTGAAAAGTAATTATTTTTCTATATCCAATTCAAGCTCGCTCTCCTTTCTAGTTATTTGTTGTTCGTTTAATAATGAAATGAAAACCTTAACGAAAAACAAATACTTTTCAATGGTCAGTTGTTCCTTAACATTATTGCCTTCTGTAGACTTTTTCAAATCATTATTATGTTTATACCCGTTACTCGTAGAGTAAAAGGGTATACTAGATTCGTTGAAAAGTATGTAACAGGCAGAAGGAAGCGTTTCCGACCATATAAAGTATATATATTCTTGATCAGGCAATAGCCGAGTCGATATGACCATGTCCGTCTGTCCGTCTGTCCGTCTGTCCGTCTGTCCGTCCGTCCGTCTGTCCGTCTGTCTGTCCGTCCGTATGAACGCTGTGATCTCAGGAACTACAAAAGCTAGAAAGTTGAGATTAAGCATACAGACTCCAGAGACATAGAAGCAGCGCAAGTTGTCGATTCATGTTGCCACGCCACTCTAACGCCACAAACCGCCCAAACTGCACGCCCACACTTTGAAAATGTTTTGATATTTTTTCATTTTGTATTAGTCTTCTAATTTCTATCGATTTGCAAAAACTTTCTGCACGCCCACTATAACGCTACAACGCCAAAACTGTGTTTAAGACTCTCCTTCTCCCTTCCACTAGCTGAGTAACGGGTATCAGATAGTCGGGGAACTCGACTATAGCGTTCTCTCTTGTTTTTTATTATTTTCGCTTAGGTAATAACACTTTATTCCTTTTTATCAGTAAGAGTGTAGAATAACTTCCAGCGCCTGAAACTATTGCTGATTCGATTATGGCTCGATCTGCTTTTGTTGCGATTCACAACTGCTGAGATGGGAGAAATGCAATTATGTAAGTCGGCAAGCACAATCGATTAACGCCTGGCATTGATGTAGCTGCTCCAGCTGCATCCTTCGTCCTTGCTCCTTCATTATGCTCCCACTCCCAGCGAAATCCTCGATTGTTTCTATGACTTTCCGTGGAAACCGCTTGCTGCGCATGAGTAAATGGGATTGGGATTGGGAGTGTGATTATGATTGGGATTGTGTTTATCAAGACGTAGGTGCTTATAAATTCGATTAAATTACATGCCACTCCCACTCGCATAACCTTTCACGTAGCTGCTCTCCGCGTGGTAATTCCATTTTAATCGCGTGCCCCGAACGCGTGACTTGCGATGTGCCGGGGCTAATAAATATTTCACTTAGTCCACGATTTCACACGCCTACTTTTTTTCGCTCTCTGGGCCACCTGTGAGTGAATTGTAACAAAACGTTTTCCCCACTTTTCCCGCCTGCTCGCACACTGTCAGCGCTTTGTGCTCTAAATGTGTGGAAAGGTGGGCGTGGCAGAAGTCCGGAATCCGCACTCCGTAGTCCACAGTCCGCAGTCCACAGTCCGCAGTCTGTAGTCCGTATTCCAAACTCCCAAAGTGCCAAAGTGCCAGGGTGCCAGGGTGCCAAGTGCTGCCGGCGGCGTCTCTCAAAATGAGTTGACACTTTGCATGTCAGTGTAATTTTGAAATATTAATCATATGGCATGTGCAGCTCTGGTGACGATGACTGCCGCCGAACGGCGATGTTTGCTTGGCATGGCATGAGCATGAGCTCGGGGGATCCGGGGAATAGGGGGCTTTGAGGGGATTGTGGGATCGGAAGATCGGGGGAATGGAGCTGGAAAAGGAGCTGGATCCGTTGGATGATGATGAGGCCGAAACTATTGTTTCTGCTCCATATTACGTTACGGCACACACCGACTCGTGGCCCGACCAGAACCATAACAAAGGAGAGCACTGGCTGCATAATCAAATAGAAATGTTCGAGCCAAGTGCACTGGGCGAAAGTATGGGTAAGTGCTGGGTAAGTGTGCATAATTAAATATTCATTTTATTGGTCAATTGCTATTGCTATTGAATGAGTTTGAATCATAAGCAGCTTTATTCATATTTAAGAATATATAAAACTGTTATTAATTTCTTCACAGAAATGTGTTTTTGTTATTATTCATTTAACAATGTCGGGAATTTCCAGAAGGTAAACAAATTCCTCGCAGTGCACTGTCCTGCCTCGAAGAGGTGGCATAAAGCAATTAGTGTTGCATTTTATGGCCTTTAATGTGGTAATGGTTTCGGGTAATTAACAATTATGTCTAACTACAAATGCGACACGTTGCCGATTGCGTGCGTTGGCTGCCTGGTTTCGTCCTTTCCGCGCCCCTGATGTCCTCGCTCGTCAGCCCGCAATCTCAATCTCCTGCAACTTCCCTCTTCGGGTTATTACAAATTTTGCATATTTCAAGTGGCTACCAAAACTTGCATCTACACACCACCCACCCGGCTACGAAAAGCAACTTCATTTCCATTTTCCAGCTGCAAAGGAGCAGCTGAACAAAGCAAATTAGCCATGGCTGTGAGAAGTAACTAAGTGGTTTGCTTATTGTTAGTTCGTTTGCCATATTAAAATTTCAGAAATTGCCGAGCTGCGTACTTTTAATGGCCAGGAGCTTCGGCATCCAAGGGATCCCTCCAGATTAATTACCCATGCAAAATTTTGCACTAGCGGATGCCAGTGAATTGGATCGCAGGGCGTAAGTCCTGGCCAGGATCCGGCTCCAAGTCCGGATTCGGATTCGGGTTTGGGTCCGGGTTTGGGTTTGGGTTTGGGTTTGGGTCCAAACATTCCAAATGGCATGAACGGCGACCTAATGAGCCGAACTGCAGCGAGCATAATAATGCACATTGTGTGTGGACTTCTAGCTTTATGAGTGCCGAATGATTTATAGTTCCATTTGTGCTTTGTTCTCCAGCTTTGAATTCGATATAAAAACGCACTGTGCGTGCGAGGAAAGTCAAGGTAGAAATAACCATATTGCAAGGAGTACAAGACCACGTTGATATATAAGATTTTGCTTTTTGGCAGGGCATAAGCTACCTATAAATGTTAGCTTCAACAAAAAAAAAAACAATAACTTTAGAGAAAGAACTCTCTCCTTTTAATAAATCTTTTTTTTTTTGATTTTAGCTTGACTATGACTTTATGTTATTCAAATTTTGTCGACTGTGGAGTCATCTGGTCTAGAAACTTATTAGTTTAATAAAAAACAAAATAAATAATTAATAAATTAATTAAAGTGAACGCTCAATTTTACAAATATTTAAATAAGTGAGATTAAAACCCAGACTATAGTTTACAATGGCGAAAATATGCCCGAACAGATTAGTTTAAGCCACAGCTAAGTTAACGCACTGCCGCTGAAAAGCAGAAAATTTCATTTTAAGCGACTGCAAACGCTCTTTTGGCCATAATTAAAAAGCCCCAACATAATGAGCTCACAGCGAGCGACTGGCCAAAACCCCTGCCAAATGCAGACTACCCCAATCCGCAGGGATGTGGGCAATGTTGGGGCTCCCAATGCTGGGACCACTGCAAAAGTCTATTAACGTACATGAAACTGTTAATTTCGCTGATGCAATTTCGGCTCAATTTATTGTGCACCCACAAAACACAATAAAAAAAGTGAATGGGGCGAGCAAACGAGGAAAACGAGCCGAAATTGAAAAGGCAAAGTACATAACAACAAGCTGGCGGCTGGTGGCCGACGCACAGCCCCCAAATGCCAATCCCAGGCGCGAAAATCAATATAAATATGCTCGGCACATGGCCATGGAGCCATGGAGCCTCTGCCCCTCCTTATCCCTATATCCCCCAGCCACGCCCTTCGCAGAGTGTCTCTTCTGCTCCCCGAACATGACAATTTATGTGCATTTTGTATGCAGGCGGCTAAATAGACAAGGCTAGGCGACGTCCATGCTCGCGTTTGCAGATGCACTCAGCGAAAATGTGCATTATTTGGCATTTTAAGTAGCCTAAATATAATAGTTTTACATTTATCAGCTAGTGTCATGTAAAAGGAACTCTATTTGTTGTGTGTGTAAGTCAAATAGCAATCTTGATCTCCTAGACTTTTGCTGCACTTTTCTCGCAGTGTATGCGCACGCCTCTGGCTGGAGGGACGCAACATAATACAATGCCTGTGCCAAGGACACCGAGGAGCAAACCCAGGCGCATATGCAGCCCCAAACCCCAAACCAGTGAACGCCCGCTCGCACGTAACGATAAAACTTGAAAATGCTGTTAGCTACGAAAATTTGCTGTTCAACTTTTTCGCCAGAGTTCGGGAGTAGGCCTAATTTGACGGTCGGCCCCCTTCCACACCCCTCCCCGCCTTCGGACCGGAAAAGCCCCCTTTCACACACGCACCCACACAGCAAGCGGAAATGCACGCACCATTGCATCAGTATCTGTGCGCATGCAATTGCAAATTTATGCACTGCGCTGTAAACAAGGCAAACATTTCCGCCACCAAGTATTCGCGAGTGTGCAAGTGTGTGAGTGTGTGAGTGTGCGAGTATGTGAGTGTGCGAGTGCGAAATTCGAATGCGTCGCACAATTGTGAATTATTTACAGCATACTTTGGGCGAGTGGCGCGGCGACTTTGACTCGATTCGTTACGTTTCGTTTCGATGCGATTCGATTCGATTGGATACCAGGCACATGCATGCGAGTCTGGTCAGCGACAAACCTAATTACAGTAGCAGGCGCCCCAGCCATGCGATTGGGTGGCGGGAGCGGGGGGAGGGGGGCCTAAGGACGCAGGACTGCGAACGTGGAAGCCTTTGTGGACTCGTTTAGCCGCGCAAATTGCTGTCCATTCAGTTAGCTTTTTAGAGTCTAGAGTCCTTTTTGCCGCACGCACACCTCTGTGCGAATCGAACAGCCGGCCACATAACTTTCGATCCCACCGACAACTGACTTTTCAACTCCGGCTGAAAATGCTACTGCTCCTTTTCCCCATTTTCCCTATTTCCCCTCTTTCCCTTTTCCCAGTGCCCACTGTCAAGTGGACAAACGTCCAGGGGGGTTGGGGAGGTCCTGAGGCCAAAAAAAGTGGCTAAAAACTGCCTGCTGCAAAATATTGTGCAGTGCGCTGCCAAATAACAAAACAAATGAAAGTTGCCAGAAACTAGTGATGCCAACAGGCAGCATTCAACTCTGAAGAGATTTGACAGAAAAAGAATGAAGATAAAATTTTAACTTCGAAGTAAAATTATTTTTTCTCACTGTGGCGGCTACCTCTATAAAATACAACTGTATTTTGAGTACTTTATATAAACCTTCAAGCTTGTCCATTTTATCTCTACACAAAAGGGCCTATTTCGTTACTGAGAAGAGATAAGAAGATTGTTTCAAAGTTTGAATAAAATTTGGACACAAGTCAAAATGGCAGCACTAGTAAAAACATCAAGGAGCAACGTAAATTTTGAATACTGGGTAAAAAATACGTAATGTGCGGGGTATTTCCTTGGCTAAATAAGCAATACAAAATACAATTTTTGTTAATTTATTCTAATAAATGTTCCTGATAACTAAGACTTCAATATCTGTTTGTTATATAAATAATAGTCCCATATTTGATGCAAGTTACTTATTTGTTGTTGAGGCTCCTTTTTTTAATGCTCTCTCTATTCCCTTAAAATAAGTAATTGCATACGTGTCAAGCTCTTTTCTGCATATTGTACAGTATATATAATATTACTTCAGGAGTAAGAACTTGGACAAATAGCCATTCATACCCCGGCTTATCCCTTTCTGGCGGAGATCGAGTGTAAACAGCAACAACGAAAAACCCTTAACGGCAAATGTCGAACCTCGACCCTCGACTGTCGAACGTTGGATGTTGGTAGTTGCTTGTTGGTGGCTGGTAGTTGGTGGCTGGTGGCTGGTGGCTGGTGGCTGTTGGCTGGAAGTTGCTGGTTTGGGCCTGCTTTTCGACGGGCCCAAATGCGTTTGTCTGTCGCTGTGTCTGCGCCTGTTTTATTTTACTTTTGCATATTTTTTGGCGTGTTTCAACTATACTGCGGCGCTGTCTCTACATTTTTCAAGTTGTCTGCGTTTGACGTGCACGGATGGGCGCTCCACTGCGTCGGTGGCGGTCGAAAGGGGACGGGCGAAGGGGGTGGCGAAGGGGGTGGCAGAACGGCAAGGACGGCGGCGGTTGGCGTAGTTACAGTTTTGCCCATCGAATGGTTTTCCCCGCGCTCCTTGGTGCGGTTGTGGTTCGTTGCTTGGTTATCGCCAGCGCCACTACTCACACAGCCGAAGACCACTGCTGCACCACTACGAGTGCAGCGGCAACTGCAGATGCACTCAGAAAAAGCGGATAGAGGTTTTGTGTTGAGTGAAGCGTATTGAAGTAAATGAAAAAGTTTTTTTCGGTCTTTAGATTTTTAAATGTATATAAAAGGCTTTTAAAGAGACCATCTCGAGTGCAACTTGAAAACAACTATTTAAGATATTTATCATTTTGTATACCTTGATTACTATCTTGCTGTATTAAAATATAATATTAAATTGCCTTTACAAGCTAAAAAACTTCTAGAAACAATCTTTAAATGCCACACAAATTGAATGCCACCTTAACTTATACCCTAAATATATCTCACAGTCGAATGTTAATTGTTTTAATAAGGTAACCCTTGATTTTCCCAAGTGCACGCCAGCAGAAGCAGCAACAACTACTTGGGTGCTGTCGGTGAGCCTGTTTTTTAGTGCCTTCCGTAACCATTAAATTTTACGTTTTTATTAGCGCGCAGACACACACTCACACACACACACACACAAATGCCGAGGAGCAGGAGGAAGAGGCCGAGAGCTGGCAGATAGGCCGCCACCGCCCACCGAACTTCACCTCCCACTGCCGCCCACTCCGCCAAGCATTTTTGAATATTTCCGTTTTGGCTGGCAGTTTTCGGTTTTCGGCTTGTCTACAAAATGCAGTTTTGCATGCACTTTGGCCTCGGCGCAAAAAGTCAACCGAAAAGAGACAATAATAAGTGCACAGCACAAAGAACGAACCCCAAAAAGGGAAACAACAGCACAAAACGTAGAAAAAGTAGAGCCAAGAACATGAAAATGGAAGATTGCATTGCGCTCAGAAGTATGCTATGCTTTTTTCGCTCGCCTTATCAACGTCTCAAATCGTTTGGGTTTGATAGCAGAAGGGGAAGGGCGCAAGCGGGGTACTGGCAAAAGTTAGTCCAGATAGCGAAATGTTGTCGCCCAACAGGACCTGCTTATTTTACGTGTTTTAGTTGCCTGCAGCTCGAAAAAAAATAGTATAATACAGTGCAGCCCAAAGACTTGAAAGCAGTTCGAGTTGCAGTCCTGGGCGGTTCCATCCGAGTTGTGGCCACTGAACGTGGTTGCGTGTTGCAGGGCACCAGACCTATACCACTTGAGTGATGTCTAATCTGCTCAAACCTTTGCAGGCAGCACCAATAAAGCTCAATCCCTTCAGGCCGAACAAGTTCGACCCAGCCCCGTCGAACACGCAACTTGTTTGGCATCCACAGCATTTGGTTGCAGGGTAAACACACTCTTATACTCTTGAGTAAAACTCAATTTCAACCTATTTTAAAAGCTAGTAAAAACCAGAGCAATTCATATAGTATATATTAATACTGTAGAATTAAAAGCTGAATTTTAAATGTGAATTAGTATTATAAACGGATTGCGACATAAAATAGATCATTTAGTATTATACGTCACTCCTAAAAAAAATAATGAGTAAGCCATGTACATAAGTATCATTGGCGCAGACAGGCAAAGTTTTAGTTAACCAACTTTGTTTTATATGTATTTATTTAATTACAAAATATTAAGAACTTCGCAATCTTGTAGAAAACCTCATTGTGATTTAAAAACAGCCACATAAAAGGCTGATAAAAATGGCCTTTGGATTTGCATTACTCCGAACTAAGTAGACTCATTGTATGGTTCTACCTTTCGGAACATAGGCACCAAAATTAACCGAAACGAAAATTCAAACCCAGTCGGATTCATCCGCTTCCAGCCAGGACCCTACACCGGAAAAAATAGCAAAGGCCACAGGACACAGGATACAGGACACAGAATGGAGCTGTGGCACAAGCTGAGAGTGCAGTTTAACGACTTCTTCCACGTGAACTACCCCTACATAGCGCTCTATAGCGGAATGGGCGTGGCAGTAACCGCCTACTTGCACTACCAGTGGAGCGTGCACCACTACGACCTCGTGTACTGGAAGCGTTTGGCGGAGGCCTTCTCGCAGGACATCGACTGCTTTCAGCTGGCCATACTGGTGTTGATCTTCGCGATCAACGCCGTGTTTGTGTTCATCATCCTGAGTGTCTATCTGCGCCCGGCCCTCGACAATGGCGGCGAGATGTCCTTGCTGGAGATTAAGGATCGCTATGCCCGGTTCATCCTGCTCCGCCTGATAGCCCGCCTCGATCGCATACAGTCGAAGATCTCAGCGAAGCGCAAGAGCCTCACCTTCCAGCACTATGTGAGGGCACACACGAACATGGTGAAGGCGGTGGCCGTGTTCCGCAAGGATGCCCGCAAGCTAATCCTGCCCAACGAGAGCGAGATCCTGATGCCCATCGAGGAAATCTACGGGGTGGCCGAGGACGAGGAACGACTTCTTCGGCAATCGGGCTACTACAAGCTGATCATCGACACCACCGACGCGACGGTGAAGGCTCTTTTCAACGCCAAGTTGGAGGAGATCCTGTTTCCAAGCAGCTAGCTGACTCGGTACCGATTGAAACTTTCAGTAAACTGCAGTCGACCACTAATTGCCTTTATCTACTCTGCAAACCGGAGCTCCGAGGACTCCTTCTTAAAGCCGTTTTATTGTTTCAATTGTTTGGCTTGCCAGCTTTTTATGGCCGCATTGTGCTCCGAGCCAACAATAACAGGCCAGTCGGAGACTGTCAGCCGTCCCCAACCCCCAATAACAATAATGGCAAAAGAAACAGCAGCAGCAGGAACAGAAACAGAAACAGAAACAGAAGCAGTTGCAGAACCAGACCAGAACTAGAAACAAAACTCCAACCAGGAGCAGAGAACAGAACTAAACTAAAATGCCAGCCCATGTCTGCACAGCTCAAAACAATATCTAATGTTGTCTACTGCAAAATATTTTGCAAGCGTCTTTTTGTTTTGCACGATTTCTGTGTCCTTCGGGCCTTTGTGCGTCTACTTTTCTTTAAAATTAGCTAAAAGGTTGTGTAAATTTAAGTCAAAGTAGGATAGCAGTGAAAGAAAAGTGCTGTCGGTGGAGTGGGGATAAGGGATTCTTGGAATGCATCTTAGATACAAAAAAGAAAAGAAAAAGGACAATTACGAAATAAAAGGACAATATCTAACTAAATTACATTTTTTGAGGTTATGAAGTGGACTAGTTTCCACAGTCATTAGTGATTTTAACAAAAGAGAGAGGGCGTTGGAGCAGAAGTGCTTGAATTTGTGGCAATCGGTAGAAACTGGAATCTGCACAATACCAGTTTTCTTCACTCGGACAGGCGGACAGACACAAACGAACGGACAAACGAACGGACAAACGGACGGACGAACGAATGGACATTTGAACGGACAGACGGACATGGGCAGATCAACTCAGCTATTGATTCTGATCAGGAATATATAAACTTTATAGGGCCGGAAGGCTTCTTTTCAGCTGTCAAATAGTTTTCAATAAAAATATGTGTGGAAAGGTGCACTTTATTGAAACGAAACTAACCATAATAATTTGTTCTTTTGTTCAAATAACATTTGTTTTTTAGAGTTTGTATCGAAATCTTTATTTAAACATTCAATTTTATTTACGAAAAAAAAAGAAAAAATAATAAACTTTCTTGTTAATTGTCTGTTTAATTATATTCTTTTATCATGTGGCTTTTGTACCATATGTCTTCCCATTCAAATCCCACAGTTACCCATTTAAACTGCCATCCTTATACGAGCTTCATTTCGATTTTTGCAGCGGCTGCTAACGCGCTCTCAGAAACACACCGCATATCCTAGCCAAGGACTTCAAAGCAGTGAACGCTTCGCTGCGCGCCAAAAAGTAGGCAACAAAAGCCTTGAAACGAAAGGAGGAAAAAACACGCACTTTTAACTTCATTTTTGGCAGCTAATGCGCGAATGGCCAAAAAGTGACAGCCTAATTTCGGTTAATGTGCCGTGTCCTCTGCTTCTGGCCATAAATGCGCGCAGCACGTGTGTGCCGGTTGGCCGAAATGTGGCAAACTGCATTACTTCATTCGCCATGTGGGATTCTTGTTCCCCATTTTTTGCTCCATTTTCCTTTTTTTTTTTTTTTTTTTTTGATGATGGCGCTGGGTGGGTGGGTGGCCCACCTCCCGGCGAAAAAGACATTAAGTAGATTATGGTCTGATTGCATATTTGCGGATATGCGCGCCATAAACACGTTCAGACGTGCTGCAACCGCAACATCGGCGAATGGCGGAAAACACGGCAGCGCAACAGCCGAAAGCCAACGCGAAAAAAGTCGCATGGCTGTAACAAAACAAAAATCCAAAGGAAAAAAACAAAAAAAAAACAAAAAAACAGAAAAAAACTTAACAAGAGCATTAAGAGCGGGGACCAAAGAGAAAAGAATCGCGAACAAAACATGAAAACGTACGCGCATCTAACCGCAGACTAAATGACGCCTCGCCACGCCGCCCGCCTACACAGCGGAAAAATATGTGTGCTTACCGAGACATTCGAATCAAATTTAGTTATCAATTCAACAGATCTAACGTATCGAGATACAGCTGCATACGTTAGATCCTGGAATAATTCAAGATCTTACCATCTTCGTGACTCAAAGCTAAAAAGTAATCGCAAACTGTACAGAAAACACTCATAAAATGTATTAATTAAATTCACAAAATTATTTAACAACTTATTTAAGAACCATATAATTAAAAAAAAAATTAATTAAACAAAAATTTAAACTTATTTAAGAACCATATTTCAAATCTTGCTTTTATATTAGCATGTGTATATATGATTTTTTTTTTTAATATAGATATTTTTACTATTTACTACTAACTAACCATCGCCTTTGGAATTTTCCCCCTTTTCCCCTTATCGATATTATTTTTGAAAAATTGTTATTTATCTGTACAGAAAGGACATTTTTCGCCGTGCTCCTATCCGCAGCCTGCCGTGAGCTTCAGCTCCTGCTTTTGGCTTCGCGGAAAGTAACAACAAAGGCGGCCCAGCGTCTACTAGTGCGGCTGTATTTGTGACTGCCGGAAGCAGAGAAATTTTCCGAAAACACATGTAGCTTCCCCGTGAGTCCGAGTTTGTCTTTGTGTGTGGGTGTGTGTGTGGGTCGTAAGCCCAAATAGCAGCTATTACTTTATCGCCGAGGCAGCACCGCAAAATGGCTGTCTATTGCAGCTAAATGCTGCCAGCGGCTTTGCTTTGCATGTGTGTGTGTGAGGGGGTGTGAGTGGTGTGTGGTGAAGTGGGTGGGTTGTTAATTCATTCAGGTGGAAAGAGGAACGACCCGCAAGCAATAAACAAATAATCATAAATAATGTTGCCTTTTTAACATCGACTCTAAATTAGCTATTAATTGCACCACCGTCACCACTAATACCCCGCCCGCATTGTGGGTCAAACCCACACCACCAGCACCACCAGCACCACCCACTCCACCCACACCACCCACTTATCCGGGTGGCTTGGGGGTCATGCCAATCACAGCTGGTTCAATTAGGCTTACGCCTTTGTATGCTAATGCTGAGCCATATTTGCATACTGCTATTCGGCATTTCGCCAAAGTGCGAACTATGGGTTGGATTCGAATTCGGAATACGATAGTTGTGTATATTACTTTTATATTATTATTAACTTGAATGGAGAATCAACAGCGTACTGAATCATTGCTCTTGGCTGTTAAAGTTAAAAAGGAGCAGAGAAGCGCTTTTATGCGAGGGCTGAATATGAAATCAAATTTAAAATGTACATCAATATATTGCTACCAAAATGTATAGGAAAATAAATAAGTAATGCGACGCAGACGGCTCATCAAAACCAATTTTAATTAAGCGCCGCAAACTAAACTAAACCTAATATTGGAAGAACTGGGCAAATATTAAAGCCATCCTGGCTGGCGGCTTTAAGGATCTGCCACTCCAGAGCGAAGCCAGTCCACTGTGCCTGGCGAGGGGCACTTTAAATTTGATTTGATATGATTGCCATGCAGCGGATAATTTCACAGCATGAGTGCAGGCAGCGAGGGGGGAGGCGGGCTTAGCATATGCACACGGACTTCAATCAGCTATGTAAAATCTATGTAAAATATTTATATTGCACTGATGCATCCTGGGGGAGCCGGGTCGATCTGGCTGCGTGCGTAGCCGTAATCAGGAGCACGGCATGGCCTCAAGGATCTCAAGGAGTGGCTGGCTGCACCGCATTTGCATAAACATTGCAGATACATGCCGGCCAGAACGCTACCAAGCAGATGAGATGCACTCCGCCCCGCCCCCTCTTGCAACGCCACTTGTTATGACATTTTGATTATTTATTTAGACAAAAGAGTTGGCCAGCTACGCTTAGGTTCGGTTCGTGTCGGTGCAGTTCCTCGTTATGTGGATATGGATCAGACTACGGACTTCGGCAGAATGGCCAACGCAAATAGTTTGTTTTGGAAGAAAACCCCTGGAATTATTATCAAATAAATAAGTGCTCGTGTAAACACAGAAGGCCGGACGAAGCCGATTCAGAGAACTTTCAAGTGTTCTCAAGTCTGTTGGTTGCTATTGCTGTTGGTGTTGGTGTTTGGCAGCCAGCAAACTGATAGCTCATGTGCGTCCTTATGGCAAATCTATGGCTGGCAACTTTGTCTGGAGCCGCCTTTGAGTTGGCCATGGCCAAGACCAGAACGACTTGCCTCAAATGCAGCATAAGTAAATGTTGGCAAATAAATATGCATGGCCGAATGGAGATACCCGAACACGGCACACGGCACACGACGCACGATGCTTCCTGCATTTTTCATGGCTCTCGGTGCGTTTCTCCATATTTATTGGGCAGCCCAATTGCGGCCAGCATAAATCACTTAAAATTTGTGCCAAACAAATACGGCAAAAGCCACAGGATGCTGGATTTTCATGGCAAAAGTCAGAGGCAAAAATGCTTATGCCAGCTAAACAAGTTTAAATATTTATGCAAATCAACTGCAAGTGAAACATTTTTAAACTTTAATAGCCATAAATGCCTTAAATGCTCCAAGCAGACCGTTTCAAATTGAAGGAAACTTTAAATAATTGAGGCCATCAAGAGGACGAAAAATTGCCCAAAATGGCCTGCAATTTGTAGGTAATAGTGTGCAGAATGCATTAAGAGGTACATGATGTGAACTTTAATCAAGCCAGATTAGGTTTATGTCCCTGGAGGTAGTTTGATTTATTAAGAAATTAAGTCGTTCATTAAATCAAACTTGGGAAAAAACTACACCACTCCGTTTGGTGATTAAGAGCAGCCGTTTTATAGCAACTAACTAATAAATCCCGGCAAGATAAGGGATTTTAAGGACTACAATTTGCTTATGCAAGTACCAAGTACCAAGTACGAACTACCAAGAAGGAAACTGCAGTCGGAGTGGTAAAATTATAAGAAAATAAAAACGAACTTAAATGAAGCCAGACGAATGTGCTGCTTGCTCCCCAATCTGGCGGAAAATCCTCCAGACACAAGAGTTTGATTTAAAAAGTAGTTTATGTGTGCAGGAATAAAACGTGGATTAAAACCCCCGATCCGAGTTTTGGGTAGTCAAATGACAGAGGGCCTCGAGGCGCATATGCAAAATGAAAACTTTCCTGCTGCCGCAGGCCACTCAGCCAACTGCAGATTCGAGACCAATGTGTCGTATGCGCAACGTAGAACTTGGCCAGCCGTAAATGGATGCATCTTGGCAGCAGGCGTGAGTGCCACTGCCACACACAAGCGCACACATGAGCTTACAAACACATGAACATATAAACACGAACCGGGGGAGAGCGAGAGGGAGCAACGCTCAAACAAAACACGATAACAATTAAAACTTTGTACACTTGGCGTATTTACATTATTCATTTTGGTGTTGGATTCTCTTGTCACATTTCGTGCCACTTCTCCCGCACTCATTTTTTGCGCTGCTCCTTTTGTTGCAACATTGCCACATTCATCTGCAGACATGCATCCATGCAGCCACGCATCCTGTGTCCACGAATCCAGAGCAAACAGTGATGGGCAGGACATAAGTTTTATTAGCTGCACAGAACCCGCAATTTGTATAAATAGCATTTGTTATAGCAAATCATATGGGAAAGGCAACTAAATGTTTATTAATTGGAGCAGTTACTTGATTTGAAGTTGGGATATAAATAAAATATTTAAAAACATGAATCCTTGATTTTCTGCTATAAATAAACATTACCTAAGGGAATCAACAGAAAACAATATAGTTAAACCAAGAAGAGCATTATGTGATAATAATGTCATATTTGAAGAAGTAAGACTTGTTTTTTAAAAACCAAATTCGCCACAGTGCCAGCAACTGTGAGTTGGAAGCTCCCTTCTTTTGGCCACTTGAATGATGCCGAGCCATCAAGAAAGTGTGCACTCCAGTGCTGGGAAAACAAGAAGCGGACGAAGGGCGAAGGGGGAAATTGGGACGGGGACGGGGACGGGACGTTAAGCACTTAATGACATTTTAAAATAAATGTTAAATTTATGACAAAACGTAATTACCGCCCAGACCGAGCCTTCGACTTCTGGAGTACGGCTACAGGTTCGCGCCGCATGAAATATGAAACCATAATTACTTTAATTAAGCAAATATTTTGTGCCCGCAATTCTTCTCGTTATTTGGTGGGGGTGCGGGGGGGAGGCATTGATTGAGAGTATTTATTAAATGGCTATTATTGTTCGCACATCGCGCGGCGCACGGCAATAAATTGATGCATTTTAATTATCGCTTAAAAGCCCAACACTCGCCGACATTCCCTGCATCCTCCCGCTTCGCTGACACATCGAAATTAAGGACCAATCGACGGGCTGCGAATGCCATTCTGACAACACCTATTGAACTCCAGATTAAAACTGCAAGCAACAACAAAAAATATTTTCCATCAATCGAACACTTAAGTTCAATCATTTTCCTTAAGTTCACTTTAAATTCCCGAAAGTTTAAAAGTCCATTAGCTCTTTATCTGAATTACTAAAGATAAGGTTTTGGAAGCGGAGCTCATTAATTCAACGTATTAGATTGCAGGCATCGTATAATATAGTTTTTAAATTAACGTGAAGCTGAGTTCGTAACTGAATTAAAGTAAAAATACATTAAATAGACATTTAGTTTCTACTTTCCCCACTACTGCGATAAAAGCTGGACAGTGTAACATATGTTCCTTTGATCAAGAGGAATTTAAACAATGCTATTGAAAATGCTATCAGTTCAAGTTCAACGCGACACATTAAAAAGTTCGCTTTTCAGCTGGAGAGATAAATATTCGGATATCATTCAAAGTAGCGCACTGGTGCACTTGTCGTGGGTTTCGTTACAAAGAAACCACTGATGGTTGAGAAATCACGAACACGATCGCTCGTCAATTCATTTCACTTGTAACTTGATCAATCGTCGTGTTTATTGTAACAGCGAATTAGGTATAAGAGTTGTATTTATAAGTTGTAAGGTATCTTTTGCAGCCATAAAAACGGCAGATTCTCGGTGGGCTCACTTACTCTTCAGTTGCTTTGAGGATCTTCAATTTTGTTCGAAAAATGGTAGATTAATAACAATATAACAACGGCTGCCACAATAAAAGCGTTCACTGCAATTATTAATGGCTTGCTGTTCGCGTATGTCATCATCTTGCAATTGTTTCTTGGCACCGAACCGATTAATTGCGGAAAACTTGCACGTTCTTCCGTTCCGAGATCACGAGAATGAGTGATCGAGCTGCAAGAGCCGAGCCAAGAAAAGTGCACTCAGTAAAGTATTGAATTCCGCGCTTTTCCAACGTTACGAATATTACGTGGGTGCTGAGAGAGACCAGTTGAATGCGAAGTGCAGTGAAGAGTCTTCTCTTCAGTCGCGCTCTTTCTTATTTCACTCGGATTAAGATACTTGGCTTAATAAGCAAAGTATCTACAAATGTTCAGCTTCCTTCCTTTACTAGCAAATAATTATTTAATAAGTTAGGTATTAAACGAATGCATGATAAATATAATTTTATTGACTCTTAAGAGAGCTGAAAAGATAATATGGTAATCGGATTAGTTCGTTAAGTAAGACGGCAGATTGGAATGCATACGAGTATTATGTTATCTCTATCAATGGTAGCTTATCTGTGCACTCTGGGAAGGAATTTGAAATGATATGCAAAATATTTAGTATTTGTTGTATTTGACAGTTCACTAAAGATTACACATTCTTTAATATGTTGATCATCTGCGTTACGACTAAGACAGTTCACTGCATCCCAACATATTAAAGTTCAAGTTGCCAAAGTATACAAATTGTGGCCCTCGCTTGCACCTGGTCTCAACTCGGATGGAAAAGTCGGTTCCTGGTGGCAAGTGAAACGGCTTGTGAGGATCCTCCTTTCCGCTGATTAGGTCCTGCAGGAAGTCAATGAGAAACTGCGGACCCTGTACCATAAACTTTATGAACATCCGGGGATTGCGAATAGCATTCGAGTTAGGTTGAACGCTGTAGGTGTACAAGGTGCCCTCAGAGCCTCTCTGTCCACTGAAAGAAATCAAATCCAGTTTGATCAATCTACAAACACTGCCTTGAGAACGGGTATTACCCATAGTTTTTGTTGGTCTTCTCGTGGAAGAGCAGCTCGGCCAGAATGGAGATGAAGTAGATGCGTCGTTGGGACTCCACGGTGTGGAAGCTTGCCCTTTCCTCGTCAATGATGCCGATGAAGGTGTTGGCCAACTCCACCTCCACGTTCCAGTGCCAGAGGGTTTTGCCAAATCCCACGATCCTAAACTTCCGAAATTGCTGCAAGGACACTGGTCAAGAACCAACCGGTGGACTCAAGAAGCAGCTCTTACTCACCCGCAGCAGGCTGAACACTGTCATTGTGTAATGTAGGCGGTTAAGTTTTAGGCGCTCAGCACTGAATTTGGTGGAGGATTGCTCCTTGAGGAACAGGAAGTGGGAGAGGAACTTGCCCAGCTGATCAGCCTCGCCATAAAAAGCCGTCTCCCTGTCGTGGAAGTGCAGCAGACTGATGGCCAGGTCCGACTCGCTATCCTCGTCGGAAAAGTGCCTCATGGTTGAGCGTAGGATCTGGGGAGGGTGGTAACCTCTGAACTGAAATGGATCAGATAAGTAGAAGTGGAGATTAGCCCACCTGCAGCATGATCCTTTTACTGCCGTTCTCCGAAGGTCCTTCCCTATGGGCCGCCTCATAGCGCTTGTGATGGTGCAATATGTACGCCGTGCTGATCTGCTTCAGTTCCTCCGCAGCTTCCCGTAGCAACTTGTGGCGGTATAGGTCCAAGTGACCCATGACCATCTGCATTACCTCAGTCGGCAGGTCCAGCAGCTGCACTCGCTTGGCTTCTTGGGCATCCTCCATTTCGCTGGCCACGGATTTGTGAATATATTGTGAGTATATGTAGAGGCTAGGTGTAAAAATGTATTAAAAAGCTGTGTAAGAGTCCTATGTAGACAAGAAATGCTGTGTAAACGAAAGTTTTGTGCGAAACACGCCTACTGTTTGGTTAATTACACATTTTTCTACTTTAAATGACATTATGCACTTCTTTGCTTTAGTTTCTTTGCTTTTTTATTGGTTATACACTGTGTAGTATTCTCTTGCTAGTTAGCAAAGTATAATAGAATGTATAAAAGTGTCAGCAGCTTCCTCGAAAAAGACATCGGAAGGACATCGAAGACAAGCTCCTCTGTCCGCTCACTTGCTCCTACTGCCATCATCTGTAGTCTAGATGCATCCTTTAATCCTCATTCCACACTCGTCGATCCTTGTGCTCTGGATCCTCTGACCAAACCTTGACCAACTTGCGTCCAAGCCACACCAACAGGAATGCATCCTTCGTGGCCACCAGGACAAGTGTCTTCATTGTCAGTAGGGCTGGATGCTCCATAGCTCTATAGCTCCATAGCTCCATCATGCACATATAATACAAATTGCGTACTGAAATGCATGCGAATGCGTGTTGGTACGAAGTTGCTGTTCTAATTTAAAGTTTCAATTTTCAGCATGTTTAGATCGTCTGTTGTACATATATTATATTAAAAGCATGATCTCCATTTCATATTGAAATTCGGTGTGCTTAACAGGGAAAATATGTAATGTCAAATTACATAGGTATTTGATTCTCTTTTGACAAGCTTCAAAGCCGCCTAAATTATTTTGTCTTTCACAATTATATGGATTTTCATTTGCATTTTTACGTTTATAATAAACCGAAACTGTTTTAGTTAAAATTATAACTTATTATGTGTAACGTTTAAATGGGTAAGCAAATAAATAAGAGTAGTAATTTTAATTATAAATTTGACACAACATTCACTTCCAATGGAGACAGCTTATTCAAGATTGTATCTAAACCAAGGTTCAGGTCTGCACTAAGCGTTTTAGTCTTGAAATACCAAAACGATACCAAACATGCAACGTGACCATTGGTATTTGCAGAGAGTTCTATGATTTTACTACCAAGAAAGCAAACTAGAATTGGTTAACTTTGATCATGTTTGTTTGTCTTTTCTAGCATTGTTCTCCAGTATTTCGGGCCATTCCGCCACAACTTTTAATTGGCAATTATAAGAAGCATCTGCTCAAAAATGCCAATCTTGTCAGGGTCTCTTATGTATTCATTAAATTTATATAAAGTAAATTGTCAAGGGTATTAAAACTTCACTGTTCAAGTAAACTTACGCTAGCTTTAAACTTTGTGTGGTATTTATCGTTAGACCGGTCGGTATTTTCCATTGTTTTCGGCGCGGTCACACTTAATAATAAGAAATTTCTTATGCTTATTATTTCACCATTTCATTTGCGAAATCCGAGAGAAATTTAAGAGCAACCCGGTGTGCGAGGCGGCGACATTCGTTGTCAGTTCGAAGAACCCATTATTTCCGGACCAAAATTGTGTCAGTGTGAGAGGCTTGGAGGCGGTGGCCACGCAATCCGGGCGACCGATCGTTGGGTAACCTAGCGAGAACCGAAAAACCGCCGTAGTCATGGCTTTCCGGCTGCTTGGCACGGCCAAAACGATGGCCGGAATGATGCGGCGCAACTACACGGCGGGTTCCCTGGCGGGAAAGGTGGGTTTATCCCTCACTTCCAGGGTTATCCAAATAAAAGCCCCTGTCTATTTTACAGGGACAACGCACACACATGGGAGCCACGGGCGCCGGGGTTTACATCCTGCCCACGGAGCTGTCGCCCCTGCTGCGCTATGTGGTCAAACAGATCCAGTTGCTCTGCAAAAAGCCGCCAAAAGGATTCGAGAAATATTTTGAAGCCGGCGGCAAGTCGTCTGGTCAACCGAAAGGATCCGTTGGCGATAAGAAGCCACCTTCGGGTTCCAGTAAATCCGCCTCGGAGAAGCCCAGCACATCAGCACCCGCCTCGGCTAAACCCAGCAGGTCTCAAACAGATGCGAAATCTGACTGGAACTTCGGCATGTTCAGCAACAGTTCGAGAGGGCCGGCAGGAAAAGGAGGCAACTCGCTGGGCGGACGACCTCTGGGCGAAACCGGCGGCGGCGGAGACAGGGAGCGATGGATCCTTCTGGGTGCCATCGGAGCCGTCGTCCTGGTGGGTTCGTTCGCCTTCTTCGAGATGGGCTACAAGGAGATCTCTTGGAAGGAGTTCGTCAACAGGTGCGTTCTAGAATTACGTGTTGCATAACAGCTCGTTCAAAACATGTGAATATATACATTATTCCATAGTTCTGGAACTTTCGACTGTTATGATACGTGTTTAGCTACATTTATAGTTTTTAATCATATCTCTATTTTCCAAAACCAGCTACTTGTCAAAGGGCGTCGTGGAAAAGCTGGAGGTGGTTAACAAGAAGTGGGTGCGAGTGCGTCTGCAGCAGAACAGCAACAGCGGCAGTGGCGTCTTGTGGTTCAACATCGGCAGTGTTGATAGCTTTGAGCGAAACCTGGAGACGGCCCAGACGGAACAGGGAACGGAGTCCATCAACTTTGTGCCCGTAATCTACCGCAACGAGGTGGAGGCCGCTAGTCTGACAGGTCTGCTGCCCACACTGCTCATCATTGGCTTCCTGGTCTATATGATGCGCAAGTCGGCCGATATGATGGGTGGAGGCCGTGGACGCCAGGGTGGTGGCCTTTTTGGTGGCGTCATGCAGTCCACCGCCAAGCTCACCAATCCCAATGAGATTGGTGTGGGTTTCAAGTAAGCTAGCGAAACTTTACATAGAATACCTAATACCTTTGTTATTCTTTACAGGGACGTGGCCGGTTGCGAGGAGGCCAAAATCGAAATCATGGAGTTCGTGAACTTCCTGAAGAACCCGCAGCAGTATATCGATTTAGGCGCTAAGATACCAAAGGGTGCCATGCTTACTGGCCCACCCGGAACGGGTAAAACGCTTTTGGCGAAGGCCACCGCTGGCGAGGCTAATGTGCCATTCATCACCGTGTCGGGATCCGAGTTCCTCGAGATGTTTGTGGGCGTGGGGCCTTCTCGTGTCCGCGACATGTTCGCCATGGCCCGAAAGCATGCCCCCTGCATCCTCTTCATCGACGAAATCGATGCTGTGGGTCGCAAACGTGGTGGCAAGACCTTCGGCGGCCACTCGGAGCAAGAGAATACCCTCAACCAACTTCTGGTGGAAATGGATGGCTTCAATACCACTACGAATGTGGTCGTTCTGGCGGCCACCAATCGTGTTGATATTCTGGACAAGGCTCTTATGCGACCAGGTCGTTTCGATCGGCAGATATATGTCCCAGCACCTGATATTAAGGGCAGGGCGAGCATCTTTAAGGTGCATCTGGGTAACCTGAAGACGACGCTGGATAAGAATGAGCTGAGCAGGAAAATGGCTGCACTGACACCAGGCTTCACAGGCGCCGACATTGCCAATGTGTGTAACGAAGCAGCTTTGATTGCTGCCCGCGACT
Source organism: Drosophila santomea (assembly GCF_016746245.2). Taxonomy (NCBI): domain Eukaryota; kingdom Metazoa; phylum Arthropoda; class Insecta; order Diptera; family Drosophilidae; genus Drosophila; species Drosophila santomea. Next base: position 17,005,908 of record NC_053018.2, read on the forward strand.
CTAAGGATTCGATTGTGCTCAAGCACTTCGAGCAGGCCATTGAGCGTGTTATCGCCGGCATGGAGAAGAAGACCAATGTTCTGGCGCCGGAGGAAAAGCGAACGGTGGCACACCACGAGGCTGGCCATGCGGTGGCCGGTTGGTTCCTGGAGCACGCCGATCCCCTGCTGAAGGTCTCGATTATACCACGCGGCAAGGGTTTGGGCTACGCCCAGTACCTGCCTAAGGATCACTACTTGCTTTCCAAGGAGCAGTTGTTCGATCGCATGTGCATGACGCTCGGCGGCCGTGTGGCCGAAGAGCTGTTCTTTAATCGCATTACCACTGGTGCCCAGGATGATCTGAAGAAAATCACCGATATTGCCTACTCCCAGGTGGTGCGTTTCGGCATGAACGAGAAGGTTGGGCAGGTTAGCTTCGACGTGGGCCAGGCCGGAGATCCCGTTTTCAGCAAGCCCTACTCGGAGGACACTGCTCAACTGATCGACAACGAGGTGAGGTCGATTATCAAATGTGCGCACGAGGCCACCACTAGTCTGCTGACCAAGCACAAGGAGAATGTTCAAAAAGTGGCGGAAAGACTGCTCCAAAACGAAGTGCTCAGTCGTGATGACATGATTGAGCTGCTGGGCCCACGACCCTTCAAGGAGAAGTCAACCTACGAGGAGTTCGTAGAGGGAACTGGCTCCTTCGAGGAGGACACCACGCTGCCTGAGGGCCTTAAGAGCTGGAATAAGGAAAAGGAACGAACGGAGCCTCTGGACGCTGGCAGCACGCCCACACCGCCGCCCACCAAGCCCGTTACTGCCCAGAGCAGTTAGGCAACGATCTTCGCTCATGTGGCTGGGGAGTTTTGGAGTGGTAGTTCGAGGGTGCCGACATCTACTTGTTTTTGTTGTAATCCCTAAACGCGGACCGGAGAAAACCCCGACATGTGGCACATCGAGAGGGCTCAAGGAGTTCCTAGACCTTCTGGAGTTACAGTTCTCCACGACGCGTTCATTATTGTTTTTGCATAATTTTAAGATAGCCCCATGGATAACTTGTTCCAGTGTTGAGCACATAAGCGCTGTACTAAATTCCCCGTATGCGTAGTTTCAGAATGCAATAAAGATGGAAATGACCTGTCAGTGTGGAAAAACGAAATGAAACGATGTTTTTAGGGCGAAAAATAATTAAAATTGTGTTATTATTGCGGTGAATGACTTACGGAAAACTACCAAAGTTGCAGTTGGAAAAATGGATATGTGACGTAATGATTTTTCATACAATGTATGTATGTTATCATAAAATTTGGATATGTCTTGAAATCCATTTCACAGATTTCATTTTACGGACTGAAGCTGATAATTCTTAAGTTGCTAAAATGGTATCCAATTGCTGTTCTGCAAACAACACAAAGTCCGCATGCGATTTTTCGCAGTGTGAGCTTTCAAAGCTGCACGCGGTCTAAGAGAACGCCGCTCTCTTCGTGAAGCTTTCTCCGCAAACTTTCTCTTTCACGCTCTCGCCATTCTACTATGCGCTGCGGCTTATCACTTATCAGCTGTGATGCTGAAGTACATGCGCCATGTGCAGCCGGTAAATAGTGCAACTGCCGCAGTCGCTGCCTCTGCCGCTGCCGGTGCAAAGCTCCGTTGGGGCAGCAGCAGCCGCAGCAACAACAACATCAGCGAAGGCAGAGAGTGCAGCAGTGCAGTCGACGTCGCTGCCGCCGGTCGTTTTGGGGCCGTCAGTTGGGTTTTGGGGTCTCGCCGCTCAGTGTCGTCTTGTTGGTTGTCGCGTTCGTGTGCGCGCACTGAGAAAAGCGGAACGCCAGCGTTGCACTGACCGTTGCAGTTTCTATATTCCTCGAGTCGCCCGATTTCAGAGCTGTTCGTCCCGCTCGTGAAGTGCGTGTGTTTTAACCAAAACAACTACCAACCCAATCGCGTACAACATAACAAACCAATACAACCGAGAACCTCGAAAGGAAAACCCTTGCTGAGAAGGGCATTTTGCATTTTGTTTACCTCGATGGCTGTGTGGAGTGCAATTTGACGATTATATAATATAAAACAAAATACGAAAAAATAGGGAAAACAAATAAAAGTGCGCGGCAACCGATTGTAATTGCAATCAACTACAATAACCACTGAAGACGAAGAGTTAGAGCGCAAACCTCTCCCTCGCACCCCCGCCCACCCACTCGCTCACTCTCACTAGCCCATTGCCTTTGTGTTGATCTTCCTGCAAAATGGCTGCCGGCCGGCAAAATAACGGTCCTATTCGTATTTGATCGATAGAAAGAGAGAGGGAGAGAAGTTGAGAACTCATGTTTGCTTTATTGGAATTTAGTCTTCTGACTTTGATTTATTTAAAAAAAATTATGTAGAAAAGTAGCATTACGTTTATGACAAATGGAAAAAAGAAGAAATATAATTTTAAGCATACGTTAATTTTTTTGTCAAGAAAGGTAAATTGATTTGGTTTGCTTTTAAGCTGCTTTTAACTAAAATTAAATAAAAAAATATAAACAAAAAAAAAAAAAATATCTATATAACAAATGTAGTATTTCCTTTCAAATAGAAATCCAATTAAATTTATTTATTCTATAGATAGGATGCCATGTCTTTCATTACTTTGTGTCAAACCAATCAAAAAAGATATCTACATATAGTTTCCGTCTCACCTAAAATAAAAATTTTCTTTATTTATTTTATTCCTCTTTTTTCATTGGAATCTCTGTTGTGATCACTATTACAAAATGGCTGCCATCGCCTGTACTAACGGTAACTTCGATTACTGATCAACCGATCAAGCGCCCCCTGTCGGCGATCTCTGGCCACACATGTGTTCCCTTAGTTCTGTTTATGTTTTAGCTTATCGTTTATCGTTTATTTTGTTTTATTTTGTGCTGCCAATTGTCGCAATTGTCGGGTCACGTGTTTGTTGCTGCCGCCAGTTAACTTCTGCTCTCGTTGTAACGGTGCATGTTCCCTGTGCGATTGTGTGTGTGTGAGAGTCTGTTCGTGAAAGCTTGCATGCTGCGCGTTATTATATTGTTGCTGGCTTTGTTGTAATTTTTGTTGAGGGAGTCACTGCATGCAATGTTCTTCTTGCCCTTTCGCACCTCCCTCTCTATCTATCTCCCTCGTTTTCTATCATTTTTTGTTGTTTTTATTGTTGTTGTGGGTGTGGGAAAGATCAAGGCGCGTATTAAGCACAGAAAATGCAAAAAAAGAGCACACAAAAAATATAGGAAAACGAAAAAATTCGGAGAGAAAGCAACGGAGAATAATTGGTTTAACAAACAAAAGTGCAAAGCTATAAAACTTGGATGCCAGCATTTTTGAATTACCGAAAAATGTTTTCGGGGAACCTAAGGTGATTTTCAGTCTTCCAAAGCTCAAATTTACTATAGTGTGGTATTTTCAACATATCTGAAAACAGCTGTTAAAAATCCTATTACTTTAACAATATATTATATAGTAAGATGTAGGATATAGTAAGATTCAAACTTCATTTATTACTTAACATACTTTAGTTAATTAATAAATTAAGTTTGAATATTTACAAAGCCATTAAAAAAATCTTAGAAATGCAAATACATACGTAGGCTTATAATTTTATTAAAACATTTATATCTTCAGTTTTTAATTAATTTTCTATAAGACGCCAAAAACGCTTATTCTACGAAAATTAATTTGATGGCTGATCCCATATAAAGTGAGGCCAATTTATTTCAAACAAAGATCTTTTTCAGTCTTAGTACCGCATCCCAATTGTCACTCAGCCGTCACCTAAACACCCCCCCTTTTCCGCCAGCTCCTCACCTGGCTTTTCCACAGTTTTCCTCCCTCTCTCTCTTTCTCCCCCACATCGGTTGCACTTTTTTGCATTTTACGATTGTTCGTTGCGAATCATTGCATTTTAGGGGGTGGGTGGGGGTGTAGCAGCAGCTGCGGATGGGTGGGAAAGCGAGGGGAGCGAGTCAAGGGGAAAATTGCATTTTCAAAAGTTTCCCTGGGCAAAGTTTAAAATTGCAATTTAATTAATTTTTACCAAACACAACCGACAACAAACCGAAACAGATCTTTTTCAGTAATATGTTGCCTTTAAATCAATTGGGAAACCAACAACCAAAGTTAACGCAACGTTTCTAAAACTTAAAGTCTAAACACCAAATAAAAGTTACAAAATACACAATAATATTAAAACCAAACCAAAAGTGGCCTGCAAAACGAAGCAACCAAAACAACCAAGAAATGTGATTCAAAGTGTGCAATGTAACCAAATAATAATTAAAAAGCTACATAAAACGATAACCAAAGCAGGAGAAAAGCCGTGGAAAATCAGCGGGAAAACCAAAGCCAGACCAAATGGAAATCAAGGAATCCGGCAGCCAATCGAACAGCCAACTAGCAGCCATCGTGGCCAATGATTAAGGGAACACTTTGTTAGCCAACTCGTAGTAGCAGCATCCCCCGTCCACACATAACACCCAGTTAGTTACACAGCCACTCAGCCGCACAGAACCACTCGACCTCCCCTCGCATCTCGCATCTCGATGCCCGCAAAGAAGGCGTTGGAGCAACAATTATAGAATAGACAGCCAGGCAACCAGACAACCAGACAACCACATCAGCTCAGTTTAGCTCAGCTCAGCTCAGCCCCAACTGCAATCCAACTCCAATCACCAATTCAAACTCCAACTCCAACTCAATCTCAATCACGAGCCAAAAGCCCCCAACATGGACATCAAGATTGAGCAGCAGCAGCAGCAACAGCAAGTGGAGCTGGGACCCTGTTCCCCCTCGGAGGTGCCCAATGATCCCGGGTAAGTGAGCTTGTGTTATACTTGGTCGAAGGGTATGCTAGGCATCTCTGAAAACTAAGAATACATATCAATCAAATCGGTTTTCATATTACTTTGGTTGTAAGAAAACAGCGCATTTAATAGGAATTTTTAAATATTTCTTTGAAATATTTTATGAATTGGGAAGTATTTTATTATTTTTTTCTTTATCTCGGATTTCTGAGCGAAATAAAAAGGTATTTTAATGTATATCTCAATAATTTGATTATATAATTATATCCACTTATATTTCAATTGGGTAAATCAAAATTGAAATATATTTACAACACCCTTTATCGAATTTTTGAGAAAGGGCATTCAAACTTCGAAGTGCCGCGGTGGACGTGAACTTTTTATTTAGTTTGAGGTCGTGAACGTGGCATTAATTGTTTAAGTTTTAAGTTTGTCATTATTGAAGCCCAGGGCGCCGGAAGCGAATGGAGCGTGGCCTGGGGAGCGGTGTCAAGGCAGTTAAAGTTGTTGACAGAAAGTTTTCTATGTCAACTGGGGCCGGAACTGGCCGAAAGCGGCCAGAAATGGACGATGGCCCAGCTGGGGATCCAAGTCTGCGAAACTAATTAGAAAACAATTTGCCAAGGACATCAAAATTCAATTAAAGCCATTCGGCTTACTGCTTTAGTGCAATGCAGTGACTGCCCGGCTGCCCGATGGCCCTCGTCTCGCTTTCATCCTTCCGGCTACAGTTTATTATCAGTCCGATTCCCCAGCTTCAGCTCCTCATTCAACATTTATACTTGTGCCAAAATGGGTTAAGTTGTGATTGCGGTGTCATATGCAGTAGATTAATTGCGAGCTGCATTGCTGATAATTTGCATCGGTTTGCACTACTGGTCCAAGTGGTCGGGGGTGCAGTTCTTCTGTCAGAAAGTCGAACTAACAAATGGATGATCCGGTGATTGGCAGCCAAGTGGACAGATTGAAGGTAGTGCTGGAACGGACTTTTGACGCAGCCCATAAAGTGAGCAACTCTCTGAATAGAGAGCTCTCATCGGCTTGTCGGAATTCGCATCGAGTATAATTTTAGTTGAATGCAGACTCCAACAAGGATGTACGAAATGATTAGTTGCACAATTTAGAAATTCACGGATTGTGAATTATTTCAGGAAAAACTTTATTTGCAAACTGAATCTGGCAACTGTTCTTTCTACTCAAACGAAATAGATACTCTAAACAAAGTAAAAATAATTAATTATCAGTTGAGCATGCAATAGAAATCATATCCATTTCCACGACAATTAGTTTAATTTCTTGAATTTTTTATAATAAGCCTAAGCCTGTAATTTTAGTTGGCACTTTAGTTTGAATTTTTATGTTGCCTTCATGGCATTTCTGTTGTGGCTTCAATTATATTTCCAGTGTTAGATACAATTTCCCTACCTTCTATAAATTAAAAGCCAAATTTAGGCGCTCCATTCAAGTAAGTTTTATGAGAAGCGCCGAGGAGGGCTCCACATACAGCATACTGCTGTATGCCAATTCATGGCATATAAACCTTTTGTCATTGAAGTGGCCCAGGGAGAAAACCCAGCACAAAATTGGAAAATCTAGGCGAATATAGAGAAAAGCCATAGGTACAGCCATATGGCCCGGACAGCCGTCGCAATCCATTGAACACGCAATGCCCATAAATTATGCAGTTCATGCATATACATCCACATAGATGTACGGTTATAAATATATCTATTATCGAAATGCTGCAAATTGTATAACCCAAGTGAATTTCAGCACTCCACACAGGGGGCGCGGATGCTGATTGCAGCTCATCTTGTCTATTTGCATTAGTTTGGCAAACTCGCAACAACACGAGAGCAAAAATAGGCTGGGCTGGGCTGCCGACTCGCTTTTCCCTCCAAATCCCTTGCCACATTGGATTTCTCGTGGCGGGAAAGCGGAGGCTACCGGATAAAAGAAATGGATCACCTGCTGCTCGCTGAGCTCCGACGATGCTGGCAGGTGCAACAACTGCGACTGCAACACCAGAAACTATTGCAACTGCAACCAGTGATGCACTTTGGTTGTACCAAAAGGTACTACTTGCTTAGAGAGTTTAACATTTTGAAGGATTTGCTTGCATTTTATTTTATGTAATAAAAATTTCATGTATACTAAAGGCATATATTTTGTTATATTTTTTTGGAATATTTAAATAATTTGTTAATTAACAATAATCATTTGAATTCCATTTTGAAATTTCGAGAGTCGGAAATTTAACTTATTTTCTACGCCTTTTTGGTAAATCACTTGGCTTTCCCATCACTGACTGCAACATGAAGTTGAGTAAAAGTTTTGTGGCGATGCGAATGGGAAATGTGGCACCTAGCGAATGTTGAATGCATAAATCTTGAATTAATTCAAAATACCTTTTGATGACGCTGCCCAGATACACAGATGCACAGATACAAATGCATCCGCATCTCTGCACTTGTATCCGCGTCTCAGTATCTTTCCCTATTTTCGTTGTGCAACTTGGCGAATATCGTTGAAAACATGCGAATACAATTCCATTCACAGTTTCGTTGACTGGCGCGGCGATCGCCACGGCTCAGTAAATTTGAGCGCTACCGCCCCCCCGCTCCCGACACCCACCCCGCTTCGCCCCACCCCCCTCGCCATCCGCTCTTTTGGCAAAGTTTATAAATCTTTTGAAGGGCCCACGGAAAATAGAAGAAGACGAGCTGCCTGCTCGGCGCAAAATGGCAAAGTAAATAAACACAAAGGCGAAAGAAAATGAAAATAAAACAAGCCAAACCAAAAAACAACACACAAAACTTTGAAATAACTAAATAAATGCCCTGCTATTAATACAATTCACTTTGCCAATGTATTTTTAGTGTAAATGCAGCAAACATCATGCGAGAGAGATTGTTCTGTGGAGTGATCGATTGCCATGATACCTTGCTTACTGAATACACGTAGGATTAGGTTGAATTCTCTTAGGATAACATAAATTTTAAAAAAAATTTGGACATGACTTACAATAAAAAAGAATTAGTCTCCTAAAAGTAGCGAAACAGCGAAAATATTAAACATAATTAAAAAGTTTAGTTAGTTATCTTATGTATCAAACATATATAGTAAAGATACACAGAAACAGATTATTCGTTTCGTTTTAAAAATAAATAATTTCAATTGAACTAGGACTTCATAAGATTTTCCTAAGAACATTCCTTAACCTATTCGGGGGTTAAGTGAAGTGTTTTTATATCAGAAAGATATGTAACAGTTAGTTTAATAAACTAGTTTTATTTCAAATATTTCTGCTAAAGTTCGTAATACTTCTTGTACTTAAAGACCTGTGTTTAGACCTCATTTTAGAAACGGCCTTTGATAGATCCCCCCAAAATGGTTCAGCCAATTATGTCCTGTGGCATTTCAGAACCTCTGAGTGGAATCAACAAGTGCTGTTGGGTGATTGGCACACCTACGTATCACTAATCCCGCCGCCGCTACCTTTGTGACCCGCCCAAGAATGCCGCCCATCTGCATGCGAGCTCGACAATTATCCATTAGAACAGAACCGAGGAAAAGCGAGCAAGAAATGCAAACAAGAGCGAGAAAAACTGGGGAACACACTGGTCCAGGCCCCTGCGTCATTTAGCGTGGCCCCAAAAATTGTGCACCGCATCGACAGACGACTGTCAGTGGAATTGCGATTGCGATTGCGATGCAATTGCACTCGCTGCTCTTTTCATAATTGTCGTTTTGTTTCTCGTCTCTGTTGCTCTCCCGGCACTTGTAATTGCGGCTTTGTTACGTTCCGTAAATTGATTCATTGTACGCCGTGCTTTGAGCACGGACTGACCCACTCCCATTCGAATACCCGCCTGTGCCAGTACCAATACCAGTACCATCACCATTGGCCATATCCCCCGTGTTTGTCTGATATAATTGCTTTCAAATGATTTTGTGTCGTTGTGTGCGCACTTTCATATAGCCTGTAATTTTGTTTGTTTGTCCGTAACGCAAACGCAACTGTCATTGTCCGTATTCCGTATTTTGTACGCCGCACTCTGTCCGTATGTTTGTCCGTTGCACGGCATAAGCTTCCATTTTGTATGCATAATGAGGCCTGCGGCAATTTGACTCTAGGACGGCCATTAGCTTAAAGTGCCAGCTTTGTTGTGTTGGTTAGCATCCAGCATCCCTCTCCCAGGCGAATTTAGTTTTACCAAAACACTCATGCTAAAACAATTTCCTTCAATGAGAGCTGATCTAAATGGCCATCTCTTTAGTAACAACTAATTCTTCACTCCTTTATATCTGACTACCTACAGAAATATATGTTTGCAAAATGAAAATCTAAGCTATGGGCCATTATGCACCTAAGTTAAATTAACATAGATATTTTTAAATATTTTAAAATACAAATAATAATTATAAATATATGACGTGACAAGAATGATATTTAATTCGTTGAGTAATTTGAAACTTACTCTTAGAACAGAAACATATAATTTTAAATTGCACTTTTTATTAACGAACAATGAATATTAAACCTAAATTTCATTGAAAGTAATAATTTTTATGAATAATAAAATATTGAATGTTATGGTTTTTATATGAATTAAGATCATATATATTTTTTTGTAAATATGTTCGTTTATTTTAGTTTTTAATATATAATTCTTATTTGTGGAATAAAGTCAGAGGGTTTATAGTTGAGGGTTCAACTCAAGTGTTTATTACAACACATACAGGCGATCTTTTATCGTTGTCTGTGCGAAAAGTCAACAGTTGTCCGTTGTCTGCCTTTAAGCTGTTTTAAATATGTTAACAAATTGCAAAATATTTGCCCTCGATGGGCTTTAAATGTTTGTTTGCGGATGAGTTGTGTTTGGGCTTGTGTTCCAGCATTGTGCATATGTAAATTGGCCATTTGTCTGCAGCAGCAGTATGTTGTTATGCTATTTCTGGGTGGATGATATCCACTGGGCCTGAAAAAGAATGGGAAGAGGGGAATCCACTTAAACCGCAAGAATGGCAAAAACTTTTCTGCCGTCCTACGATTGACATTATCAAAATTCAATTTACAATCTCTTTGGAGTCTGACACGCCGAAAAGAAACTTTTCATTTGCTTTAGTTGCACTTTTAAGTAAACAGTTCGATTAAAATGGAGTGACTTGAGGAAGTCGGGGGCTCCAAGCACAATACTTGGCCTAAAAGTACATTTCCCCACACCATTTCCCATTTGCCATTTCCCATGTGTACATATATTTTCTCTCTTTTGAAATCAATGCAATGCTGAGCTAAGAAACTTTTCCCTCTGCTAAATGCAGTCATAACTTTTGGCAGCGGAATAAAACGTAAACTCTTTTTGGTTAGGCAGTATAAGCCGCCATTAGAAAATGAGTTTGGTGGGTGGAGTGATAGGTGCATGCAGTGTAAAAAATCATGGGTAAAGATAAGCCCGAAAATCTAAGAGCACATAGTATTCTAAAAAGAAATTTTTAATAAAGTGGAAATTTAAAGCTATTGATTCTAAAGGCTAAAGTTTTTAATGAAATTAAAATAAGTAAAGTAAATATTATTTTTTAGTTATACAATTGGTTATGGAATTTTTGATGCTGATTTAAAAGAATTTAATTGAAAAATTTTTAAATACACATCACCTTTGAATTTTGTATTCTTCTGTATAAAAATCTTTCAAGCTGACCCTTATCAGTTTTTATAAAAACTCGTTTAGTTAAAGTCTTTACACAATTTCTATACGCAAAAGAGAAAGAGTTGCAAAGATTTGTATAATATTTGAAAACGCTGTCTGTTTTTTTTGCACACGCGAATATGAAAAGTTTCGGCTGCTCAACATACAAATGTACAAAAAGGTGGACAGTGAGTCCTAAAAGTTTAGCAATTCGGTAGTAAAGTAGTAAAGTTTTTTCTCTCTGTAGAAAACATTACATTGGTCGCCTGTTTGTGCCCCACACTCCTTCCTCCCACGCCCCCCCTTTTAAGACGAGGCGTATGTTATGCAATATAAGACGATAAACGGGAGAAGGAAATGTGAAAGAAGAATCCAGTGGAACGGAGGAAAGACAGCGCAAAAGTTTTCCTATCTGTACCGCAGACGGGGCCACAATGCATCCTTTGAACCGCAAAGTGCAGCGGGTTACGGCCTCTCCCCTCACCACACCTCCCTCCAGCGCCCCTTTTTTCGCCGCCCCTGTCCAGCTCGCCATTCATTATAAATTGCATGTACTGGTAATTGTGTTTGTGTTTTGCAGCAGTAGAATTGCTTTAAATGAGCCGAGCCGAACGAAGCGTATCCCAATTTAGGCTGAGCCACAGACCCGCCCCCTTTTTGACCCACTGCCGCCCTAGCCCCCTCCCCTCCCCCTTCGATGCTCCAGACGCAGATCTCCCCACTTGCCCCCTATCTTTTCCTCCTTCATATTTAGCTTTCCGCACGATTAAATCGATGCAACTGTAAAGTTCTTTTTCTATTACGCTTTTTCGTTCACATTCGCATTACGCACACTATCAGCCACACACACACACACGTATTCCCACACACACACACTCGCCCGCACTCACAGTGGAATAATATGTAAATCGTTTCCAGTGTAAAGATTTCCCATTTCTGTAAAGATTTTTCAACTTTAGGAGGAGCTCAATGTTTATAAGATACTCAATCTTTGAAATACCATTTAATACTTCGCATTTAAAATTTAAATCCTGCAGTTTTCCAGCTGGATTATCCAGCTTAAAGCTTCTCTGAATTTGAAAGTGGGTCATCTTTTTGCTTGTATCATTTAGTTAGCATGATTAAATTTTGGCGCAATGCTGTTAAGATCGGTTATTCATTGGCAGTATTAAAGAAGATTTAAATAGTAAAAACATGACAATGAATATATGTATATCAGTTGAATGTTATATGTTTTCTTTCTTTGCTTTAAGTTCTGAAAAAATTCGTTTTTTTTAGCATATTAAAGGGAATCCTTGGAATATTTTTACCACTGTGTCCACATCTCCCATGGCTATCTCTCAGTGGGTGCTACATAAAACATTTGCCTCCGCCTGGCCAACATTTTTAGCCGCCGTTGGCTGGCTTTGTCTGAGGTTCGCCTACCGCTTTCAATCCCCTCACTCCTCAACTCTCCGCCAACATATTTGTGCTCTGTTTTGCGTGTTCTGGCTCCCCCACATGAGCTCCCCAGTCGCCCACTGTGGGAAACCCCCTTTGGAGGCCCCCTAGCCCCCTCGAACCCCTGGCGCCACCACGCACTCACCATGGGCTGTGCCTTCGAATGTCTCAGACAATTGTCGGCGGCATATTTATGCGCTGGCCCAGCTTTTCACAATTCCCCACCTCGGGTTCCAGCTTAGGCTTTAGCTCTCCAGCGTTGCAAGTGTGATTCTGCACAGTAGAAATCAGTCAGGTAGTAATTATCGCTTTTGAGCTAACTCTGAGATATATTAATATGAGTGCCATATTCCTAATCGTGGTTCTCTATACATAGAGATTCATCTTTGATTTTATATCACTTTTTTATTAACCTTATTTACCTTATGTCGTCAATTGTCACTTATTAAGTTATTTCCCAATCTGTATTTACAGTTTCCGAACAATCAAATTCAATGGTTATTTATGTCAATAACATTACTTAAGTGCACAGATATCACTCAACGAAAATTTGTAGTTTGTAGTAGGACACTTCTAACTTTAGAAAGTGTTGCATTAATAAAATACAAATGAATATGAATATTTTTCATACCCAAAAACCAAACTTTTGATTGATTCTCCGGGTCCTGTAACATAAATAAATTAAAATTAATTAAGACAATTTTATATGTATCTAGCTAGTATGATTAGTTAATTAAATTTTTAAACATTTATATTTTCAAGTTCGGTAAAGATTACACCACTAACATTTATTAAGAGTCTTTTGTACCAGTGTAAATATGTGGAGTGTCGCTTTTCCCGATGCGTTTCAGCTTTTACTGGTGGTTCTGTGTCCAACGCTTTTCGCTTTTCCCACTTTTCCCGCTTTTCCCGCTCATTCCCCTGCAGCCCTTCGATTTCGGAGTGAAAAGGTTGTAACCACGAAGCAATTGCAGAGGTTCTTCCCCGTATTCCTTTTGTCGCCGCTGCTGCTGGATGTTGGTGCATTTTGATGATGTTGTTGATAGCCGCACATGATAGTCATCAGGATGTGGATGGGGATTTGCTGTTGTTTCTCTGGCCCAGTGGTTGTCACCGCTGCTGTTGCTTTTGGGCTTTGCGGGAGTCAAATTGTCCAGAGGTTTTCATAGATACTCCCTCATAAACGGATAAGGATTGCGCACGAGGTGGGTGTGGGTCGTTGGGTGTAGGGTTCATTGGTATGTAGTCCGGATCTTGGCAGCTTGTATAAATCGTTTTATAACAGCTTAAAACTATTACGGGCAGTTAGGAATGTCGAGCAGTTTGTTGTTGGTTGTAAAGTGCAGCAGGTATCTATAAATTGAAGGAATACTTCTCGGAGGCATTTGTACGGATTGCATGGGCTTAAGTGCTTTCTTATTTGTCAGGCTGTATTTAAATGTATATTTTTATAAAAAAGGGCGTGACAAAATGTTTTTGTATTGTTAATAGTCGTAAATATTAATCTACCAAACGTTCATTATCTTAACTTCATTATCATTGATAACGCTCAGTAGAAAATCAACAAACATCACCTAAAAGAAATCATCTGCCAACATTCTTAGGAAAAAGCTAAGAGTTAAAGACGATCAATCAAATTTACTTTAGAACTGAATACTATAACAATGTAAATGTGAAACTGATGACAGATTTATGAGCTATTAAGCCGCAGAGTTCCAGAACCTCATATTTAATGCAACTTTATTTAATAGTCTCGCAGCTGGGCGCCACATTGTTGCATAATGCGGACTGTCCGCTTTCAAAATGCCACAACTCGGCACCTTTTGGATAGACTCTCTTCTTGGCCCTCGAGTATCTGTGTGCGCGAGTGCCTTTGTATGCGTGTGTGTATCTCCATATGCGCCCCTTTGTTGGCCTCTCGACATGCACAGCTCACCCCCCTCCCCACCCAACGAGGCTGCCACCCCCTGATATCCCACACCACCCACTTCCCGCTTTGTCGCTGCTCACATAATTTGTCATGTGAAAAATTACTAAAGTTACAAGATCTGCACTTTTATTTCCATGTAAGCGGCAAGTCCACGCAGCGGATATGATGATGATGGCGATGGCGATACACGGAGAAAATATGCACACTTAATGTGAAATTCTAATTAAAAGAAAGTTAGAATTAACAGACATCGTATATTGACTAAACTTTGCTTAAAGATTATAGAGATGAAAAGTTAAACAAGTTCTGTATCTTAATTTAAGGAGAAAAGTTAAATTGCCTAATTTGCTGGGATAATTCTTTATTGTGTGTTAAATTTTAAATTAAGTTGTCATAATTAAAACAGAACATTTTTCTTGTTTCGCAAAGAATTCTTTATTTCTGTACCCTGAATGGGTAAGCATTCTTCGAAGGTAAAATACTACTAAACAAGCTTATTCAATTTAAATAAACTTTGAAATCCTAAGCCTCTTTCGACTTCTGTAGCTCTTAGAATTTGTTCTCTGTGTAGACAGCGAAGATGAGATTTAGGGGAGTTGTAAGCCGAACAAGAGGCGTGCGTGTGGCAAGGAGAGGGGTTGGTGAAAAGGGGAGGGGAGGGGTGACGGGAGAATGAAAGGAGAGCAGGGGTAGCTGTGTTGCTATTTTCCTTTTTTAGTTACTATTTTGCACATTTTTCTATTCAACAATGAAGCCACAATAGAAAACGTCAACTAGTGCACGGAGAGAAAAGATGATGGGATAAAAAAACTAGAAGGGGCGGGGCCGCGAGAGGCGGCCAAAGAAAGGCAGACAGAGATGGTATTATATGCAAATGTAATGCAGAAGCGAGAGGGCAACACTTGATGTGCACACACAGTCTGAACGGATTTTGAATGGCAAACAAGCGGCAAGGCGAACGGCGACGGCGACGGCGACTGCGACTGCAACTGCAGCAGCGGCAGAGGCAGCGGCAGAGCCATCAGCGGGCGCCAAGTATAAAGCCCAGCCCAGGGTAAAGCCAAACCGAGCTAGACAAGCCGGTCCGGGTCCGGAATATGGGAAATGGGAAATGGGCAATGGGACCGGGAAACGGGTCAGGGTACGGATCTACAGGCGAACTATTACACTGAAAACTATAAATATAGAATACAGCCAAACAACGCGCGTTACAAGCTATATAACCTTTTGTGAAAACCAAAATATAATAAAATCTTGGTTGAATTACGTCCTACAATATTTTAAAAACTATAACTGTCAATTTCAACAGCAATATTAGATTGATTTACAACGAGCATGTCGTTTCTAATTAATGGTTAATTGTTTACATGTCAAGGGCAACTATATGAATTCAATGACCTCTTAATATATACCCAAATTTATGCTTTTAATAATTTATTAACAACTTTTTCTCGCAATGTACCTTTCCATACCTCAGCCATCTCCAATCAAGCGTTGTAGACACGATGTTTGATGGCGCTTTTTCGCCCAGTGTGTGACTGGGACAGACCGTGAATGGGCGCTGACGACTTGCGCATGAATGGCCCAAGTGTGCAGGCAGCGGGGAGGTGGGCATATGGGGGGGACTTCAGGGGGATATATGGAATGGGAGAAGGGGGAGGGGGCTGTGTGGAGAGCGGACGGATAGACAGACGAAGGCCTATAGAAAAGTGACGTGCGCTTTACAATTATTTCGTAATGCAAGCAAATGTGACCGAGCTGAGCAGACCAGAGAACGAAGCGCCAATAGAAGCTCAGTACACTCAAAAAAGAGGGAATCACATTAATTGGGCTGCCTTTTGATTGATTTTGATGTGCATTAATCATACATTGTTAGATTAATTCTTCTATGAACACGAATAGTGGTGAAATAGAATGCTATGGCCGATAAACAAGTTCTCTAAATGGAGTTTGCATATGTAAGCTGATGTAACATTTAGAAAATATTATCATAAATAAATTCTATTTTTGCTCATTGACTTTCAGATAATCACATATAATATACATCTGTAGGTTAACACCTTATTAATTAAATTTTTTAAATAAATACTTCGAATCCATCTCGAGATGCAACAAACATCTACAGAAACACATTATAAGATTGTTTAATGGTGAAAATGAAGAAAGATAAATCTTTAAATGTAATGAAACACAAAACAACCCGAACTGATTAGCTTTTTTTTTCTTTAATTTGGAGAATTAACAATCATTATACACCGCCAAAAATTCGATACATGTACTATAAATTTTGTACGCTTTAGATTGTTTCCAAATTTTTTTTTCTTTTCAGACCTTAGATCCACTTTTTATCTCTGTCTAATAGTATAACTATTCATGTTACAGCTACAGCTTGAAGTCTTAAACATTTGTTTAATTTTCGTGGAATGGCTTATATTGATATACCCGTATGTCTTAAATTCTATCTTGGTATTTAAAATATATTGTTATTGCTAAAATGCACTATGTATTTAAAGAGATCTGTGGATAGAGGAACAAAAAATCCGTCAAGGATGTGCACACAGATTTATTTCTTGGAGTGCAGACTAGACTTGCATCTTAGGCTCAGGCAGTGGGTGACAAATGTCAGTCGGTGGTTGCTCTACTAATCGGACATGTTGCGTTGACTTGTTTATGACTCTGGGCTTAGCAGCCGCACACTAAACCACGCAACCACTCAGCCACTGAACCACTGAGCCATCCAAAAAACACCCAAACACCCGGCCACCAACCACCACCCACCAGGAATGAATTGTCTGAGGGGGCGAACTTGTGGGAAATCTGTAAATAGCTGCGAAAACTGCATAAGCCGGGTGGAGGAAGCCCAAAGCCTGGGGATCTGCATAGACAAAGGCAAATGTCATCAAAGTTGGCACCCGCGGGAAACTGAATGCCAGGCCAGAGAAAAATAAAACAATTGACGAGGGACATCACTGCGTATGCGTAATCTTGTGCAATTTGTTCAGTTGAACTCTTTAAACTGCCTTCAGCGTTGACTATGACACCTTCCCAGCCCAGCCCTTTCCTCTCCCCACTCTTGTTCCCCCCTCTTCCCACGATGGCTTTCCATTTCGGGTTTTCCATAGTGCTTTTTTTTTTATTTTTCATTTTTCTATTTTGCTCGCAATTACGCGTCGCGCAGCTGGACACAGCCAATGCAAAATCAGAGCCTCAGTGCACAGACTCAGATTTGCAGTGTGGGACAAGGTCGCGTTTATTTGGTGCACTTGCAATTGGCCAGAGGTGTGGTTGCTGCGGGAGGGGGCGGTGCTCAGGGGGGGTTTGTCACGCTGCGGCCGAAGGTCACCTGCAGTGCGCCCCATGCCCACAGACAATGTAACCAGTGCTGAAATATTATGAAATGAATACAAATATGTGCGGATCAGTCGGCGGCGTCATCCTTCAATTGATGGCGTTTTCAATGGGAGCAGTGGGTGGCAGTGGGTGGCAGTGGGTGGTAGTGAGTGGACTTGGGTGACAAAGTAGATATCGAAATGTGATGGATGGTTTTAGCCGTGAGATCGAGCACAAACCTCAAGTTGAAACGATGAAATGATTTTATTGGCATTTTAATATGATTCAAAAACGCATTATATTTGAACTGACGAGCTTTTAAAGGCATCATCTCTGTTTGTTGACTTTTAAATTTAAACTTTGCTGATTGCACTCAACAGGACTCCGTTTCGACTGTCGCATTTCAGCTAGAAAAAAAGGCCTTGCCATTTATCAGATATTGTTTGTTGTCTCTACTTTCCACGAAGATTGATTATTTGCAAAAGGCAGAGGCCTAAATCGAAGCCGAGCGGAGAAACAGGCAAAATCCAAACATTGATTAATGACAAATTGTTTGGCATAGTCTAACGTGCAAAAAGTTTTGGGTTTCCTGTCGAGTTGCAATTCGAGGCCTATTTTCACCGGGAAAACTGTGCAAACTCAGGCCGAAACGGTTCTGCAGTGCTGTTACTTCTGTTACTTTTTGCCCCGCCTTGCCAACGCCCAACCACCCACCGGCCACCCACCTGCCACCCACCTGCCACCCATTTTCCAGATGTTGTTGTTGACGCTTCTTCCGTTCCTTGGTTTAGTTTTTCTTTCAGCTTACTTTCCGCTTTTGTTGCTGCCGCTGTTGCATTTGTTGCTGCACATTTTATTAACATTTTCATTTAGTTTTGCGCTCTCTGTCCCTCAGCGCCTTGTTTTATTTTGCTTTTCATTGCAATTTGTGCTCCTATGCATTTTTGTGTGTGTTTTACATTCGTTTTCGTGTCGCCAGCAACATTGCCTCCAACTGCATTTGCCACGCCCCTCCACCTACAAAGCGGACCACCCACTGCTGGTGGGTCACCACCCCCTGTTAGACCGCTCCACTTCACCACCCCGCCCCCCTCGTGCCACTGTTGCGCTCTTTTGCAGTTTGTTGAAGTTTTCATAATCATTGTCGTCGTCGTCGTCGGTGCTTTTCCTACTGCTACTGTGTTTCCACCGCCTACTTTCGTTTCGGGCACAGCCTTTGCCTTTTGTTTTCCACACGCTTTCCCTGGGGAAAAGCCTATTTCCATTCGGGGCTCGGTTTGTCGGCCAAGAAAGTTCATAAGTTCAGTTTAAGATGGTTTATCGCTTAATTTTTCTTATTACCTCCCCTAATTCCGGTAATATGCTTGATACTTCTACGTCGAAGACGGGAAACTATTGAGCTTTACTGTAGATTTCTGTTCATAAAATTCTTTATTAATTTAAAAGAAATTTCATACTCCTTCCTACTTCTTCAATTTTATTAAAGAAATTCTTTGACAGTTTTGAAAAACGCTCGCAAATCCCTAGTAAATATGAAGTGATTCCAAATTTCTTTAAATTAATATTTCATGGCAGTGAGAAGTGCATCCGAGCAGTCTCCTAATTAGGGCCATGTTACTGTCTTCTTTTTGTTGCATAAGCATGGAAGGTGTGGGGAGAGGGGGCGACAGACGAGACAGGGTGGAAAGGTGGGAGGGAGTGGGTGAGATTTCCAGCACGAAAACAATGCCGGGAAAGCGGCTTATTTTCTATGATTTAAATAATGACGAAGACAGCAGACAACCGCAACTGGAACTGCAAGTGCTGCAGCTGATGATGATTGAGATAATGGTAATAATGACGAGGACGGGGGCATGTTGGCCAGAATGCTACACCTTCTATGACAATGCAAGCCTCCTCCTCCTCTTGTCTTGGCCAAAGTGAAGAAGCTGGTGGAGCAGGCTTTCGGACATTGGAGCCGATAAGAGATCGCCAGCTAGCCAGTAAGCCAGCTCGCTGTTTGTTTGTTGTCTTTGGCCAGGCCATAACATTTATCTAATTTTTTGCTCGTGCCTCGTACATATAGCTAATGCCTCATTTATCTTATACTTCCCTTCTCTTGGCTCTTCTCGTTTCAGAAAAATGTTCATTGGCGGCCTCAGTTGGCAGACAAGTCCAGGTGAGTGAAAAACGAGTTAAGTGAAAATTAGTGGATCTGCGCTAAAAATTGACTTGGGCCTGATAAAGGGGTCAATTAGCAGAAGAGTTAAGTAGCAATCCTGCGCTAAAAAGCAACCAGGAAGTGGGGAAATCGGGGCCGAAAACAACTTCTTAGCCACAAATTATATTACACTTTTAACTACATCTTTTTAAACGAACATACATTTTAAAATTATTTTTTAGGGCTTTGTAATTAGTAATTTTAAAATGGGGAAAAGTCAACAAGTATAGCTAGCATTGAATGAATTATATCGGAATATTTAAAATATATTTTAGAGCTAAATGACTTATTATACAAATACTTAATTAATCTGTTATTTAATTTTAGTGCTCAGCTTAATCTTTAGAATTTGATAACTTAAATTCCCTCCTTATTATTTAAATTCTCATAAGAATAAAACACTTTAAATGAGGTTTTAAAGACTACTCCAATTCTAGTTATTCGTTTTGAATATCTTTTACTGATAATTACCGAAGCTAAATCTGTCCATCAATTTCTCAATCGAAAAGTGATTTTCTCAGCACCCCAAAATGTGTAGGAATTTGTGAGGAACTGAATTTTGTATCTTAATTTGAATGGGCTACGAATTGATTCGATTTCAGTTTGTGTGTTATGTGAATTCACATCAGTGTGAGACAACAATGAATCGAAAGGCGGGGTTCTGTTTAAATTGGAAATTGTAATTGATCAAATGCTTGAGATTTGCTCCCTTTTTCGAATCGAATCTGAATCTGAAGCTGACGTCAATTGTGTGACGACTTCAAATACGAAAACCGAGATGCACTGGAACTGCGGGCTGGGGATTTTCAGCCCTGCGGCATTTTCTCCACATCTTATGCAGCCGCATAGTTTCATTAGGCTAATCAAAAGGCAACTTGCCATCAAAGCTCGGTGGGCATGCATATTAACCGAATTTGGATGGCACTTGAATGGAGGTCTGCAAAGTAGGGATTGCCGCCGTCTGGCAAGATGCGCTTGCCTTTTGGGAGCCCTTATATGTAGTATCTGCAGTGCTCACCCAAAAAGAAAGGAAAAGAAATCCCCATACCCTATAGCACACATATATCGCCGCTTTGTGTTGTTGCTTGGACCGCTTGCATTTTTGCTTTTTGTGTTTTGTGTTTTGTTTTTTTGTATTTTTTGTTTTTTGTTTAGCGAAATTGTTGGCTCCGCCCATCATCAGAGTGCCATTCGGCATTACGCTAACATATTATAACCTATAGCGCATATCCACACACACGTTTGTACACACGTTTTCACGTACATATACGAATATACGAGTATAGTTGAACAGTCAATGCGGTCTTTGGTTTGTCTCTTTATTTTGGCCTTTCTCAGTGTTTCCCCCCCGCCCCTTGGGTTTTTGATTTTTCCGAGGACGCGGGCGTGAGCGGGGGCGGTATGGGACCGGTTTCCTGTACCTGTGCCAAAAAATTTTCAAATTTTCAAATGGCTTCTTCAATACGAATACGAATGCCGCCCCCTCCCACTCCCCCTCCCGCCACACCCTTTGCTCGTTTAGTTTTGGTTTGGTCGGAATGAGTGTGTTTTTGCCCGGCTCTTTTGTTATCTTTTCCCATTTCGGTGGCCGATGTGTGTGTCTTATTTCTTTTTTAATTTTTATTTTCGCTTCTTGGCAGCCGCCAGTTGGCCCCATGGAGCTGGTAAATTAGGCAAAAGCCAAAGGGCCCACAAGAACTTACAACGGTGGCCAAAAACGAATCGCTGCAAGTGTAAAAAAATGTCTTTGCCGGAAATCGAGACAGCGCAAAAGTCAATTGCAATGGAAATTGCGGCGAAGGGTCAATGAGTGGCACGTGAGTCGATCAAAAAGTAATGGTTCTGCAAACTTTTGCATTACTTGGCTTTAATAAATCTGAGTATCCGAAGCAAAGCTTATAAAATCTAAAACTTAAACGTGCTATTTGTCTTCTTAGAAACTGAGTTACTTCTGCTGCTAGGAACTGCCTAAATATTCCGCATATTTCTGTTATGTCCAAACATGAAGCTAAATCGTTATTTTCTTTGACCAGCAGAAAGCAAACAATTCAATTAGCTTCCATTTAAGCGCAAGGAACCGAGCTCAGAGAAGCTCTGCGAGTCTATTTCTTTCCTGGCCCTTACTCACTTGCTCACTCCCCCAAACTCTTGGCCACCACTAGTTGTATTATTGTTAGCCAAGTTGCAGCTCTGGCGCTGAAGGCAGAGGCCGGAACAGCAGAACACCAGAACAGCAGTATAGCAGTATAGCAGTATAGCTGAACAGCAGAACGCCGGCTCAAGTGGGTCCCACTTCCACTCGCGCCAAAAGCTTATGCTTTGGATTTTTCGCAGCTACCGCCACTCGAGCACACAGTCGCACAAACAGCTCGGGTTAAAATATTAGCACTGAAAATGTACTTAATAATATATGTGAAATGTATTCAAGTTCGATGGACAGCAGGCATTTTTCGAGATTTTTAATAATGTTTCTTGGCAGATGTCAGTGGCTCATTGTGAGCAAATGCTTAAATTCAATTGCAGAATATCTATTAAAAAAGTGGTTTTAGTGTTTGTGATATTATTTCATTATTCTAATGGAAAAATTTTAACCATCGATGCATTACTTTGTGTTCTCTCTAAATCTTACTATTATTTTGCCTGCTGCTGTGGCTTCACATGCCCAGCTTCTCCTCCCGCACAGTACACACTCGAAATGTGCTGACAAAGACCTAATCTAGGGCGTCTATAAACATGCGCTTGGGTCTAGCGCATAACGTACTGGGTCTAACGGCATAGTTAGGGCTGCTTTAGACAGGTCGGACTCGCAAGGCGGGATCTGGAGCGGAGCTGAGCTGAGCTGAGCTGAGTCTCCGACTGGCGACTGCGTACGTGTTGATAACTGCGGAGATGATGGCGATGATGAGGGGCAGTGGAATAGACGCATCCGCATTGCAGTGGGGGCCGAAGGCACTCAGGAGCGTTTGACTCTAGCTGGGCCAAGATTTTTAATGATTGGCACGATTGTCTTAGCTACTTAATGACGTTCTCGAGTGCTGCGAACCGCCCCCGATAGGTGCCGCCTTTGTGATGCTTTCGTGTCAACTAGCAAGTCATATACTCGAATAACTTAATGAACTTTGCCGTCTGCAGATGCCTCCAGTTGTTCCGCCTCCTTCATCCGGGAAATCATCATCGCCCCGGCGTAATTTAATTTTAATTTCGCAAGCAGTTTGCTGGAAGTAATTGTATGCATTGAAAACGTATTTGCTGCTATCGCCTGGAAACACTCGGCGCCCAGCCCGATTCGACTTCGACTTTTGGTGCCTCTGGCTATGGATATGGCTTTGGCTTTGGCTTGGATCGGGACACATTCAGAGTCAGATTCAGAGTTCGGCATTCATCTTTATGTGCATATGGATACGAGTGTGTCTGGATGAAAGGCCTTCGCTGGCTTTTTGTTAGTCTCCTCCGCTGCCCCGCTGCTCCTCTGCTCGTCGTGATTTGTGTCAACTTTAACAACATTTTTGAAACACAATACGCGACCCGCTCCGCATTTTGCTATTTCGGATGTGCGTTCAACTGAAATACTATTTATATATGCACCAAAGATACAGATACAGCTACAGCTACAGATACATTTGCATCTGCAGAACGGTGCGGCACATTACTCATGCAACAAATAACCAAATAAAGAGCCAGGGCAGGGGCACCAGCAAAAACATCCAGAAAAGTGAATTGATCGAAAAAATGGAAAGAATGGCAGTGGAAGACAAAAAGCGAGCCAAGTAGAATCTATGCATGCATATCGCTCACATTTCGATGCCGCTTAGCGATAAAAGCGCCACCAGACTCTGCCCGAGATACTTTGAGCAAATAAATATGCATTTCCCGATTTACCCCCCTCGCCTTTTATTATTATTATTATTTTTGTTTGTTTGTTCGCCAGCTTGTGTCATGCAAATGAAAATGAAGCCAGCCCGAAGAAGAGCCTCTGTTTGCGCCGAGCATTATGGCTGTGTGCATATCCGGGCTTATTTCTCGAGCAGCGCTTCTCCTTTTGACGCCGCCAAACTGGCCAGGTAAAGTCAATAGATGGCTGAAAAGAGTTCAAAAGGTTGGAGCAAACACCGCCAGGGGATTGTCTATCAAATGTCCTGGGGAGGTGGAGAGTGGGTGCCAAGTAACCTTTTTTTCAATGCCAATGAACTGCCAGTGTCGCGATTTACGCATATTACATATTCAACAAAGTAATTTTAGACCTTAGGATAGCTAGTTTATTATTCTTATAAAATTGTTTTTTTGGGTTTTAATTTACAACTTGTTTTTCCTTTGCGCATTGTGGAGACTAGCGGCTTTTTGGCTTTATTAGACTTACTTTTATTAACTAGTGGAAACAAAAGAATTTTATATTTTTCATACACTTAGAAGTGAAATTTGTGGCGGAGGGTTTTCATTCAACCAAATCTTTTACGGAATGGGTGTTTATTTAAATTACTGAATCATAAACATTTTCATTATGTAACAAAGTGACCGCCCATTTAATTAAAGTTTAAGTAATTAATTAACTTACAGCTTTAAACTTAATTCTATGTGACAACTTCCAAAATCAGGAAAAATCACAAAGCGAAAATCCTGATATTAGTTTAATTTATTCAAGTATATCTTCAGTTAGTTCTGTAAGTAAACATAGTTACAAAAACCATTTGTTGTTTTCAACTTGGGCCCACGATGATTTCTTTAAATCAATCAGTACAACCGGTAATTGAGCACTTAAGAAACGGGTTAGTGCGAAAACCATTTACGCGCAGCAATTAAAGTTTCTACTAACATTCTAAACTAGATTTGCGCCATTCTATAACTCTTCGATTTGGCAACTAAAACCGGCAGTCTATTGCCACCCTGCGATTGCAATTGAATCAGGAAACAAACGATGATGAAAATATTTTTGCCGCTGGTTTTTAAAATCCAAAGTTGTCAAATTTCTGGAACACGCCTGTGCGACCGCCCATCTCAGGATGTATAGAAAAAGAGGGCGTGGCGCGTAGCTGCGAAGGCGTGTCACCTTCACCTCCACCTCCACCATCATCGTAGCCGTTGCCTCGTTCGATTTCCTGATTAATTTATGCCACTCGACGGCAGAGGCAGTTAGCAACAATTTGCCGCAAGCAGAAGCGTCAAATTGAAATAGCTCAGCATGGCAGGCGAAAAGCGGAGGAGAAGAAAATAAAATTGTCAATAAAATAAGTGCCGGACGGTTGCCCCCAGCCAGCCAGCCAGTTATTCCTCGGTTGTTTTGAAACACCCCGCCCTTTTTCTGCGTATCATCCCAATCCCAATCCCAGTCGCAGTTCCAGTTCCAGTTCCATCCGAATCCCGTGCCCTTTTCCTTTTCTCAGTCAGTCACTCAGTGCGTCCATCAGTCAAAGTTCACTGCTTCCCTTTCTTCGCATTGAATTTGCCGTGCAACATTTCCTGTTTCTTTCACAGTCGTTGACTATCACCCTCTTACTTTTATATTTACACTTAGAAAAAAAACACATAAACTGCATATAACTTCCATTCTAAAAAGTACTTTCAAACTCACTATTTATGCATATATACAGTTTATATCGCAAATCGTTGCAATGAGTTGTTCTAAACAAAGTGAAATAATCCACTAATAAAAATCCTTAAATATTTCGAAAATGTATTTCCCGGTGCACTCGTTTTTTCACTTGCATTCGCCGCTCTATCGTCGGTGATGTTTTTGCAGACCGCTTCATATTCTTTTGAATGTGATTATCCGGAGGCTGTGGCCACCGCATCTTGGCTCCGATAGAAAGGTTTGTCGTTCCTTCGGTTTGCATCGCATTTAATGTCCTGCCAGTTGGCCAATGGCTTCTGCTTTCAACGCCTCCACTTCATCCTCCTCCTGCTGCAGTTGCTCTGGCCCGTCTTGTGTCTCCAGTTTCGCTGTTTTGTTGACTTTGGCACGAGTTTGGTTAAAAAGTTCACACATGCCGCATACTACGTCTCGTTTTTCAGCCGAACAGCTGCGGTCAGAATAACAGCAGTGCAGACCAAGTTTTGGACTTTGGCTCCAAAGTTGTTGCATATGATGTTTTGTAAAATATTTTTCTTAATTAAACTTAACCCCTTTAACTTTAGAATTTTCATTAGCACGGTTTAAGTTTTAATTTAGACTCGGTTATCTCGGTTATTTGTTTCATATTCAGGAACGCCAAACCCCTTAAATTTTAACACATTTAAAGTTTAAAAAAGATAGTTGGTTAATATACCTTATAAATTAAGCTTAAGATTTTTATATATGATGATGAACAGAGCTCAGGCTTTGAAATAACATTTATCTTACTTTCTATATACTTTTGCTTTTATTTTGTTAAAAAACTATCTGTAACTTGGTGCTATTTTTTTGATCCCGGCTGTGAGTGCGAATGTCCTGGTCTCCTGGTCATGTTGTTGCGCCTTTGGCCCTAGTCCTAGACACGTTGTTGTTTCACCCGCTGCACCGAGTGCTCCTTCATCTTTCCGCCGCCTTCTCGTGTTGGCTATCAACTTTGGGGGCGTAGCTGGTTTGAATATTTACACAAGTGACACTGAATATATAGTGCATGTGTGTATACACATACATATATAGTGAGGAGCAAAAGGCAACGGGGCTGCAGGACTGCTCCTCGCTTCGGTCCTGCCAACAATTAATTAACTTGTACGAAGTATCAAAATGTCGTGTAGCCTTTGGGCCCCTAAAACCGTATTGCCTGCGCAGATTTTAGCCGGCTTGCTGGGGACCTGCAATTTCAAGCCGGCACCTAAGTGCATGCTACGTAAATTTTAAATTAATAAGCATCCAGCCTTATCCTGTACCTACCATCTACCAACTGCCATCTACCAACTACCACTTACCATCTACCATCAGCGGCGATCTCCGCCCCGCCGGCTTTCTCCTTCAATTGCAGCCGCATGTGGCGCTTGTCATATGCCATTATTATGGAATGTTCATTCTGGCCCAACTAATAGACAATTTTTTGGCAGCCAAAAACGGAACACGACAATGCAGAAGGCAGAAGGGCAAGGATACAGGCACAGGCACAGGCACAGGGATAGGGCTAGAAAGAGAGGTCCAGAGGGCAGTAGACAGAGACGGGGCGTTCGCTGAGGTGGGCGGAAGGATACAAGTCGGGGCCATGTCGTGACGTTGCCAAGGATTCGCCTCGTGCTCCGTGTGCAGCGGAAGCATTTAAATTAAGGACGACACATTAAAATTATGCAATAACAACAAGCTATTATTATTATTATTATTATAGCAGCCGAGGGTAATAGTGAAGGGGATCCTAAAATATAGATTAAAGCCCGGCATGCCGCCTCTTGGCTTTTCAATTTGCTCAACCTTAACAAGAACATTATGACTTGGCCAAATACTCACGAGCAGCCCAGCTAACTAAACTTTACCAACTTTTAGTTGCATAAGATGGAGAGATGGTCGTGGTGCAACACATATAATGAGCGCTGTGAGTGTCAACACCGAACTTGGGGGAGTCGCTCGTTTCCGTGTATCTGGGCGGCCCCCCTTCTTTTTTGGGGGCTCTTTTTGTCGGCTCGGGAAGTCATAAGTCGCAAGTTCTGAGCTGGGTGAATAAGAGTACGAAAAAAAAATCACAAAAAAAACTGAAAATAGGCAAAGCAGACGAGCAAATAGGCAGTCAGACAGTCGGGCACAAAAGTCGAGCCACTGCAGCACACAGCTCCTGCAGCTCCTGCAGCTCCTCCTCCATATATCCTCCGATTCACGTCACACACACTCGCCATCCTGGCCGGGTTATCGACTTTATGTGTTTGTTGTTTGGGCCTTGCCTTCGGTGTGTCTTTTTGGGCCCATTTCAATTGCAGAGCCACGTCTCCCACACGGAGAAAAGATGCCACCAAAACGGCTTGACGCTATTATTGGCATCTTAATTTCAGCACCAGGTAGATTCTATTTGGGAGAGCTTAACTATTTAAATGCCTATTATATTTTACGAGACTTCTCCGTTTAACGTTAACATAAAAACGTATTGAAAATACTATTCTAGGCCACACTGTCTGTATGCATTAATTTCCGGTTAAAAGTCGTGCAACTAAATCGACTTAATCGACGACTGTGACATAAAACGTTTTATATTTCTTTTAATTGACATGGAATAGCTACTCGATTATAATACACCTAACAAATATGAAAAAGATGTCCTGAAAATGAGATAAACTTTTTCCTGTGCACTTTTCAACCATTCTATTGGTTCTGCAGCTCGGATTTTCTTTGAACAAGTGCAAGTTTTTTGTCCGTTCGTCGTGGCCAGTTTGTTTGGTGCCAGGCAATTTTGACACGGCAAAGGTAAATATTCTTATCCTCGAGTGTCCGAGTTCAATAATGAAAGCCACTTCGATATCTTTGCTTCCAGCTCGGTCTCATTAGAAGTTCCAGCAAACCGAACTTCGCACCAAAAACCACTGAACAGCGACAACTTTTGCCTTCATTGTTTCCAGCTCGTTGCTCCTGTTCTCCTTGCTCCCTTCTCTCCTTTCCCTCCTCGCAGTCCGTTTTTCACCGTTTTCCTTTCTATTTTTGAGACTCTGCCGGCTGCAGTGCCTCTAAGTGACATTTTCCCCAACGATTGTTAACCGCTCAGCTCGGCTCAGCCCCTCCCCCAGCCCTTCAGCCCTTCAGCCCCACAGCCCTACAGCCAGCCCATTTTCCCAGTTTTCCCCATTAGGAGGAGGCACCGCACCATTGTCAGGGGCCCTAGCTGCGCTTCCGTTCGCAGAGCAGTCAAATATATTGCCAACTTCCTGCCTGCTACCAAAGCCAAGCTCCTACTTGATAGGCTTCTCTCGCACACTCGCACACACACGGGGAAAAATGAAGAAAATGCAGGCAGCAGATTCATGGGGACCTCCGAACACCGGATACCCTCTTCAAGATTAAGAAAAAAACAATCCATTACATTCAGTTAAGTAAGGCTTTTTGCCTTTCCCTTGACATTTCCAAGGCATTTACCTATTTTGTAACCTTACTAATTTTCCATTTTCTATTTAATTTAATTTCAATTATTTGCCACCTTAAAAATCCTTTACTTCCTTACTGCAGTTTGAAGGTTATTATTTGAAAATGTTTTTGTGTCATTTTATTTTAGTTAAGTCTGATAAGTCTGATCCTATCATTAGTAGAGTGCCTCGTTACTTTCTTTATCGTGACTCAAATATCTCGGTAATAATGATATCTTTGTTGAACCTGCGAGATCTGTATCACAACAGATGAACTCCCAATAACTTCCAGGGTATGCGGCACAAAAAAATCGAAGAGATGGTGCAAATCCTCCCGGAGTCGACATCGATTAAGTTATTACGAAATTGTGCGCTACGTGTCTTCCTAGCTGAATCCACTACCACTTCGGTCCCGACTTCCTGTGCTTCCACGGATATATGTATACGGATACGTGTGTATATATGTGTGTTTGTACGCGGGTCCTCGTCTAGCCAAAAGCCACCCGCAATCGGCGAGGACCTCACGTAACGCGCTGTCTGTGCCTGTGTGAGTGAGCCTTCCTCTTGGCTGTTGGTTGGCCTTAAACTGGGTCAGACCAAAAATTTGTGTAGCTCCTTTGCATAACCGAAAATTGTTTCGGTTGTTGCAGACAACACGGATGGTTGTTGCCGCTTCCTGATGTTGCAGCTATGTAGCTGCTGCTGCAAGTTGCTGCTGCGTTTTTACTGGCATTTCGGTCGGTCTTTGCCTGTTCTTCTGTTATAATGTCAGCTGGCAGTTGGTTCTGATTGACGTGCGTTTATGGCTCTGGTCTGTCTGGTGTTGCAGCTGCAGATGTTGTTAGTTGCTGCTGCCACTGTTGTTGCCGCTGCTACTGAGGTCAAGTCAAAGCGTGTCACAACATGTCTGCTTCCGGTAGACGCACACACTTGCACCGGCGCACACAGACAGGGGGAGGTGTTGTTTACATATTAAAGTTGCATGACCCCGCAGCAAGAACAACAGGGGCAGCAATCATTGCATCCACGAAGTTGCAGCCACGAAGTTGCAACTCGTTAGTCGTGCAAAACGCTGCTTTAATGTGCCATCATCCTGCTTGATTTGAAGCCTGGCACGTGACTAAAACTAAAACACGGCAGCAACGTGCAACGTGCAACTCGCAACCTGCAACTGCAACCTGCTGAATTTTTGCAGCGGCGGCGACGAAAACAAAGAGAGAATATTTATATTTGCCGCTCTTCTTCTCTCTTAAGCGCGCGGCTCTCTTAAATGCGCTCTTCGAGCTTCGGCGCGTGGAAAGCGCTTTTCATTCATAAAAATGGCGTCAAGCTTTTTGCCGTTGCGGAACAGCCACGCCAGATGGCGCCACTTCGGCGAGCGCTTCAAGGAAGTGCCAGGCCAGAAATTGGCCAAAAAAGGGCTCCAGACAGCGCAAACTGCATGTCTCCTTGCACATCCTTTCGGCCATGTCCAAAGTCCAAACTCCGTGTCCATTTACCAAGTCCGTGTTCGTGTCCGCCCCTAAATGTCAGCGCTTGTTTTGATGCTAACTCACGCGCCGTAAACAACTTATTATTATTGCAAATGCTCTTTCGACTTTCGGCCGCTCTATCGCCGTCCCCTTTTTTCTCACGGCCAGCACTCGCTTTCCCTTCGCTTTCCTTTCCCGGCTTTCCCGCCTTGGCTGTCTTTCAATTTTCCTTTTTGTGTGTGCCACAAACATTGCCCGTTGCACATACCGCTGGGAAACGGAAACGCAAACGCAGGCAGTTCTATTTAGCTTAAGTTAGTGATACCCTGTACGATGATAGTCCGGTGTATAAGACAGAATGCATTCATTGCATCTTTAGATATTTTCAATATTTGAACTACAGTGATTGTCAGTATCCAGAAAAAATTATTTCTACTTTTTCTGAACTAGTATTTCTGTCTTGTAAAATCGAATAAGATTCTTAAGGGATATACACGTAAATTTATATTCAAATTTATATTCTGAATTCCCTATTCTAGGATTTATTATTAAATTGGGTATCATCAAAGCCTTAGGTGTAAATTTTTAAATGGAATTTGGCACCATTTTATTTTAATGACTAACATTATCCCAACCTTTCTTATTACTTAAAGTTTGATTTTCCCTCGATAATAATATAAGCGTTTGATTGAGGTTTCCACAGGGTATCACTGCCCACCACCCATTACTGGCCGCATTTTTTGCTACCTTTGCGTCCGCCGAGTCCTGACGTTTGGCAATCTACTCCGGCGGATCAGTTGCCCCAGGACTCAAAGGACGAGGGGCGGCAGGACGTTGCTTAAGTGGCTTCTGCTTGGCCTCCGTCCATGTCAAAATCTATCTCATTGGCTGTGCCAACTTTTTGACTGCGAGCCCAAACTCTTTCGCTTGCATTTCAATGCAACTACGCCCCCGACCACGCCCCCAATTCTGTCAAAGTTTTATCTACGATGTTGCCTTGCACAATATATATTTGTACATACTTATTTTTTTGGGCTTCCCTCGCTTTTTTGTGCAATTTTTTGTGTTGTTATGTGTGTGCTTATAAATCATAAATACATATTTTACGAGCTCGTTTGTGGTTGGGACTCACATTTCATTTGAAATAATTTGTGGCATATTGGCAATTATTCATTCTGTTCTTTATTTTTTCGCCAGCCATATTTCGCAGTCCTTTCTCGGAACGGCTTAAGAGCGTCGGCAAATTGTTGTGATGTGGATTTCGTCCTGGATTTGGCTTGGCTTTATCTCTCGTCCTGCCAGAATGCTGCTGGTGACATAGCACAAAAGGTGGGGCATCTGGGGGTTATCTGGGATAGGTAACAACTGTGCTCTGCTCCATGGGCGGGGTTAATGGGGCATCGAGGCAGAAGTTGATTTAGTGCCTCGGTCGTTGATAAGCCGCGCGCAGGCTGCCTCTTCCACGGGCCATCATAATAACTGCTATAGGGAAATTGAGTTACGGCCAATACAAGCGGAAATGGCTCAGGACGCAGAGATGAAGATATTAGTTTTCGGGGATGTAACTGCCAGCGAAAATAATTTCTGTAGCAAAGCAATGCATAATAGTGCAAAGACAATGGTTTAAGAAGTTTACTTTAAGATTTAAGAGAAACAATCTTCCAAGAACTTAGTGCATTTTAGTAATGGAACTGATATTAAACGACTAATTAAAGTTAAACAATATCCTTGAACATTACATGTTCTTAGTCAAAAACCAATGAAATAGATGAATTCATTCATGACTTTGAATGCCATGAAATTAAGGAGTGAACGAAAAGAGTTTAACTATCATTACAAATTTGGCTCGATTAACCTTTTCAATTTAACACAAACACACACACACACTCGGGAAATACAATTCGAGTCATCGGGTTTACAAGAAGCCAAATCAAAAGGCCAACGGGATCGCCCAAAGGGGCGTGTCATGCACTAAACCCCTCTTTATCTAAACCGTTATCGGTTTCTGCTTCTCCTTCCGGTTCCCTTGCAGCACTTAAAAAAAATCTATAATCTCAAAAGCATCTTAAGTGATATAAAATGGTTTAAGGTGTCTAATTCAATATTAATGTGGTAAAAAAAACTGAGATACAAATTAAGCTTACTTTTACTTCGAACCTCATACAACAGATGTTGGGAAATTCCAGCGACCCGCACTTTTCTCTCTGTGCACGATTTCAATTGGTCCATGGGGCAGGTGTTAATGTATCTTTCAAATGCTGCCATTGAATTGAATTGAAAGTTAATTTGCCAATTGGTCCCACAGCTCCCAGCCAAAAGGGGGTGCTTCAAAGTGAGGGGGCTAAGAGGGGCGGGGGTGGCAAATTGGGGGAGGGGGGTAGCTGCAAGCTTGCATTTTCAACAAGTTGTGCAAAGTGTGATTAAATGTTTTGTGTGTTGCAGCTTTCAGCTTTTGTTGCGTGTTTTTATTGCCACCCCTCAAACAAAGGGTGGCAGGGGGGTAGTTTCAGGCGGGGTTTGTGGCATGGAGTGGAGTGGAATGGAGAGCACATGACATTAGGCAACGCTGTCCCACTGGCGAGGACATTTTGAAAATGTGCTGCCACAGACAAAGCCAAAGCCTTCGAGCCCCCTCGCATTCATCGTGCTTCCTTTTTCTGCTGAGTTGCTAAAAAACTTCTTTTCAGCAAACGTTCTGTGGTCCGGAGGGGGGTTGGGTGCGCGCGGGTGTTGTGTTTGCCGCAAACAAGCAACAAGGAGGCCTGGCCTGGCGAGGGGGGGTGGCGGGCATGGGTATGGGCGCAACATCCCCAATGAAAGTGAAAAAAATCTGTTTGCATATTACATAGCATAGATGCTGGGGCTGCTGGAGGAGGACAGTGGGCCGCAGGACCTTCCCTCCCTTCCTTCCCTTTCGTCCTGCGAGAACTGCTCGAGCTGCCACCGAATGCAGCTTCCAGCTGCGCACGCTAGGTGTCGCCCGCGTCGAAGGCAGGGCACCAGGCGTTCGAGCATCTTCAAAGTTGAAGTAATGCGGCCTCAAGTGGCAGCCGCCAAACGGGGCACTGCCCCTTCTCAACACTCCTACACTCGGAAAATAATTGAAAGAAATAAGTTGGCAAGGCACGGTGCTAGACATTCGAAGAATCAGGACTTTCCTATAATAAATTCAAATTTATTGAGATGAAAATAGCAGCTCAGTGGTCTAGTACTAGTATTTATTTTTTATAGTGTACTTAGGCCGCCTGCCGCCATTTAAAATTGCTTGTCCTCACCTGAGTTTGGGTGTGTGGGCGTGTGTATTTGTGTGTGTTATGTTTGAATGAACGCCTGCGTCTTTTATCTTTTCATAAATTTTCCTGCTTTTGTGCCGCTTTCTCTGCCGTTTTCCCCACCCCCCCATTTCGCCTGCCGCCCCGCTGCTTCTGGCACTTACAATCACTTTTATTTCACGTCGCTTTCTGCGACTTTCCTTCGGCGAGTTTCCCAAGTTTTCTGCAGTCAGGCCAACAACAATTTTTAATGCTTACAAAATTTGAATTGAATTTGCCAACAGCACAAGGATGCTCTGTAAACTGGCGGCGCGCTTTCTCCGCCTTTCTTGCTGTTTATGTGTTTTCCTTTTCCACTTTCCTTACTCCCTTTTTCCCCAATTTGCATCCGCCTGCTGCCTTCAATTTGAGGACAACTTCAGCTTCAAATTCAACTTCAGATACGGCATCTTGCCGTGGCATGCCACCTGCCTTTGAGCCAGCTTTCCACATCCCTTTTGCCTAGTTTCACGCTTTGGTTTTCCTTAATCGCTTAGCCCAACTGCACACACCTACAAGGACAGTGGAAAAATGGTAATCCAACTTGGGAAATACAAATTCCTTAAAGCTGAAATAAGATTTAATTTTATTCTAAATAATGTGATTAATAAAATATTAATATCCAATAGTTTGACTAAAGAAAGTTGGTAGTCTTAAAACAAAGTTCTTTATTACATTTCTTTAGATATTATGTGGCCTTCTAAGATTTTTGTGGCACATTACTGATTTTTGCGATGTAAAATGTGTAACCACAATGTGACGTAACACTGCCCAAAGCGTCCAAGTGCAATGTAACTCTCGGTAATTGGAGTAGCACAGTATTTGGGGGCGTGGGAGGTGCAAATGTGCATTTAATTCGTGCGAAAATTGTGGCAAGGAAGGGATGGCGAGGGGGCGTGGGGCGTGGCAGGGGGAGGGGGCTATGGTGGCAAAGGCAAGCTGCGAGCTGGATGATGGATGGAGTTGCAAAAGCTTTTGATTTATATTGCCATCGTCTGGCAAGGCCATAAATATATGCTGCTTGTTGATTATGCATTGGACGCACCGAAAACCTTTTAGTTTGTGGTATGCACATGTGTGTGATCCCAGCTTGCGTGTGCGGCAACCGATGTGCGTCTGTGTGTGTGTGTGTGTGTGTGTGTGTTGCAAGGTTGTGGTTCCAGTTCCGGATATTGTGGTAAACAACTGGAGGAAATGCTGTCGATGCTCGGGCAGAGAATCAATTAGAAAGACCAAAAACAAGCATTCTAAATAAAACCCAGGGAAATCAATAAACTCGGCTTAACCACTCGAACACAGATTAAAGATCAGAAATAAGTTTAAAAGGGTTTAATGTTGGCTAAAAGTATTGCAGATGACTGCAGATTATGTTTAAGAAGCAATCATTCTAATTGAAAACAAATGAATTGTGAAACGTAAACGAACTCGAAGTATTACACCAATGGCTTACAGTATGTGTATATTTCCCAGAGTTTTGACTAAACTTGGTAAACTAAACTATAACAGCATTATACATTAAATTTGAAAAAAGTGATCCTAATAATGCCAACCAAATCGAGTCACCCACAAGCAAGTTATTTAAACAGCCTTGTTCCGCATTC
The DNA here is from genome assembly GCF_016746245.2 of Drosophila santomea. Lineage (NCBI taxonomy): Eukaryota > Metazoa > Arthropoda > Insecta > Diptera > Drosophilidae > Drosophila > Drosophila santomea. The sequence continues at coordinate 17,040,692 of NC_053018.2, forward strand.
AAATGCTTTTCAGTTTGACAAGTTGTCTGTCCATCTAATGGATTGGCGGCTGCCCTTTCACATCCCCGAAATTAGCCTCTTTTCACCACAAGCATTCATCATAACCATTCAAAGTTGCTCAATCCTTTCCCATATCCATTTCGAAAATATGAAACTTTTTCATGGCCAACTTTAAAGGCACGAGTTCGCTTCATCATTTAAGCATTTCCCATGCCAACTCCTTCTCTATATTTTTTTTGCGTGTGACCATGGTTGTATGTGAGTGGGCTTCAGTGTGGCTGTGCGCTGGGCGGGGGGGCTATTTTGCAACTCTCTTTTATATAGACCGCAAATGCCGCACTTACGTAATACATCACAAAATGTCCAAACGAGGTAAAAGGATTTGCAGGTGCCCAGAACTGCTGGCTGCCTCCGCACTGTTCTCCATATTTTTGTAAGCCAAAATGCAGCTTAACATATCAGCGCCAACGAACGATGCCAAGCGAAACGAAACGAAAGGAAGCAAAGTGAAGCGCTGACCGTGCTCCATTCCGGAGCTCTGAAGGCCCCCCTTCAGTCATTCCACTCCTCTGCGCGGCCTAAAGCACCTGCCAGGGGCTCCAAGAGGGTAGGGGGGAGGGGGAAACCATGCCGGGCTAACGTGTTAGCTCACTCAAACATACAAACACACAAACATACACATTCAAGCTCGGAGGCTGCTGCGGTAATTAATGCAGCGCGTTTGCGAAAATGCGAATACATTTCGCCAGCTACGAACATTTTCAAGGTATGCCCTGGCCAAAGACAGTGGATCGAAGCCACCAAACTGTTGGTTATAAAGTGGCAGAAAATAGGTGGCTAATAGATGGTTCACTCATGAAATGCTTGGCTAGAATTGAGCTTATGAGATGCATATCCATAAAACAGCAGCAGTATAATTCAATTTGAGTATTCAAAATTATATTTTGGTTTTAAGATTTTCATATAAAAAATGCGTGCCACAATGAGTCAATATGAATTCATCGAATACTTGAGCCGAGAAGAATGCATGTTTAATAAATTCAGATTTTAGTATAAATACCAATGGAGGCATTCCAAAGCACATTTCAGCCCGCCCAAAATGTCCACCCCCCACAAATAACTTATGGGCGCATTGAACTCCACTCCCGCCGCCCACTAAAATGTGCCCTAAAAATCGAATTTCATTTTCATTTCCATCTTCGTACGCATAACGAAAATACTGGCGCAAACTTTTTGAATATTTTAACTAAATTACTGTGCCTGCGAAGCGGAGTTAACTTGAGCCGATGCAGTGTGCTGGTTCCACTGTGGAAATTGCAGGATATGCAAAAGGGGCGGCAGCTCAGAGCAGGGGGCGTGGCACGGGGTTGACACATGGAGACGGTGCAAATGTATTCACGCTGAAACGATTTTGGGTGCACGGCGACACCTTGGTTTGGCGCCCGCTAACTGTAAACACATACATATGCACAATCGCACTAGCGCTATAGCGCACTAACACTAACACACCCAAACTAGACGCACAAACACACACACACACTAACACATGGCCTGCTGCATGTGTGAAAAGTTCCAAGTCTCGCGCTGTTTTCGGCGAAAATGCAAACGAAAACAGCTAAAGCGGGGAAAGCAGGAAAATCAGGCGAAATTTTAAATTTGAATATGTTGTTCTTACCCATCTACTTTTCCCACTTCCCCATCTCCCATCTCCCCGCACTTCTGTCCGCACACTATCTCTCCTTGCTGGCTGTCCGACGATCCCGGTTGCCATTTGTCTGCTCGTTTTGTATTTTCCGAATTTTTTACCCATTTTAATTCCCTACCAGAGGGTATTGCAATGGTCCATAAGTTATGGACCAAGATGCTTAAAGTATGCAAAGTATATATTTTTAGCGGCCTGTTTGGTGGTGCATATTTATATGATCCTTAATATATCTTTTCCATTAATATCTTCGTTTTGGGTAAGAACACTTAAGTTTTTAACAAAGCTGCCCTCATAACTGTAAACCGATTGGGATCTGTATGTTAAACTATGTTAGATAAGATATAATCAGAAATATTTTTATAAATAAATAAATATAATATTGATATATCATTAAAATATATAGCATAGATTTCTGCAAGAGTATTGCGAAATTCGGTGCCCCAAACTAGCCATCCTCCCTTTTTTGCTTTTTTAGTGTGTTTGTCTTACACACTCCCGTTGCTTGTGTTATTTATTTGTTAGTTTTGTGATTCAAATGTATTCCAGACCGCCTCCCCTACTCGCCACACGGCATCGTCTTCAACTGATTCTCTAGTCTATATGTAGCTTGTTTTTCTTTTTCATTCTTCTCCAAGTGCCGCTTATTATGCACATTTTAAATCATCTACGCAGCGACAAAAAGCCAGGGAAACGGAAGGGAGGGGTGGCGAAGGAGCCATTCTGGCAGCAGTTAAATTAAGCACATTTTCATACGATGCAATTCATATCTCGGAGATACAGTAGCTCGCATATTTCCCAGAATAAAATCCCCTCTCGCACTTGCGAGTCACTTTGACTGCATATTGAAAATAATATATATGTGGGAAAAGAGATTATGAAAAATTGGTTTGGCCACAAAAATTGCTTAAGGCTTATGGCCAGATGAAAAGTGTGTGGCATAATCCCCTAAATGCATCTAATTGCTGTCTTTGGGAGCGGAAATAATCTGTGAGTTCCGCACGCATCAGAATAAATATTCAAAGAAATATAATTCGACAGCAAGAGTTTTCAATTATGAAAAGACTTTCATAAATACTGCACTTTATTCAATGAAATCTATTTTTAATTTCATTTCAAATGATCGAGTTCGCATAAGTCGTTTTCATTGAAAGAGAAAGTATGCTTTGAATAACTTTAATGTACTGTTGACAGCCAGATAGTTTTATTTATTTTGAGTGCAATAAAAAATTGTAGTTTGGTGAACTTTTTATTTACAGTTACTTATTTGGGCGGCATCATTGAATATAACTTAAATAATTAGAAACTTACAGTTGATAAAAGTGTTGCTCTTTTGCATGAGTCATTGCTGTGCAAAACTGGAGCTCCATTCAAGCAATTTACGCATTTCAGAAGTATCTTCAAATGAAAATACCATGCATCTGGGCATAAAATATGTATAAAGAAAATAAGTAAACCAGGTTGTGCCGATCAAAAGTATTTGCACTCGATGTAAACACACTTTGTGGCTATAAACATTTTCTTTGCCTTAATTTAGCAGGACACGCAACTTTGGACAGCAAGTCTTCCAGGAAATCATAAAACCATACAAACCTGACCGCAATTGAGCTTTTCAGTGCTTTTTTATTTCGAGCAAACACAGTTCACCTGCCACACGGTTGCAGTGTGCAGTTTGCAGTGGCAGTGGCAGTGGCATAACGGTAATTACGGGCCAAATGTCAGGCAGTATTCTACCGATTTCCGCTCTAACTAGCAGCCATTGATTGCCGTTATTGTTGCTGCACTTTGATTGGTCCCCTCCTTACCACTGCCACCTCCTCTCCATTTCCCATTTTCCCATTTTCCGATTTGCCAGTTTGTAAACTCAGCTTACTGCTGGTTGTTTTGCTCGCCCACGCTTGAGCCAATTATCATAAGAAATAATTTATAGACCCAGTGCTGCGTGACAAACGAATAAAAAAGTGCACTTCAACTTTGATATTTTTACCTTGGAACTGTTTCCAAGTTGTGTGCGTGTGTGTGTCTTTGGCTGCGTGTGTGTGTGTGTGTGCCGTGCCCTAATGCATGCCAAATGGCTATGGGCATCAATAAAGCGTACGTCACTCTAATTGCACATGCCCCATGTACTGCGCAAAATTTCAAATGGGTCTCTAAAAGCTAAAACAAAAGCTAGACAGCAATGACCGAAAGAAGATCAGAAAGTATTTTTATTTACATTTACGGTATAGAAATATGTGAGGATGTGTTGGTTTTTTAAAAATCGCGGTGTATATGCAATTGCTATGAAAACTGTCTATAGTATAATAATTTATAACACTATTATAAAATATATATATTTGTGTAAAATATTTATTAAATATTCAGAATAGAGTCCAACCGTATAATGATTGTTCAATAGGGATATTATGATTATAGGCTCAAACATTTTAAACTATATATTCTCCACAATATAGACTGGATTTTCGGGCAGTGTAGACAGACTGGACACACATTGCAGTTACACTTTGCTTTTTCGCACGCTCCCTCTCGTTCTCGGCCTTTGTATGCAGTCAAAGGGGTTCGAAAGGGTGGCAAGCGGTGGATCCACGATTGGGGGAGGGGCTGAGGGGCGGGGCTGCCTGGTACGGGGTGAACTGTAATGCCATTAGCTGGCAGCGGCGCGCAAAGCCATTTGAAAGTTCAACACGTTCAAAGGTCCCAACATGCTTCACACTCTTTCAGACTCGTTCACCCATTTTTATGGCCATCTCTTTCTGCTGCTCCTTCGGAAGGAGGAATCCTGCTACTGCTGCTACTGCTACTGCTGGTACTCCTGTTCGTCCTGTCTCTCCGACTCGTTCACTTGTGTCTTGGCCGTGTCCTTTTTGCGCAACTTTCACTGTTTATTCTGCTAAAAGCGCTGGCCAACACTCATGCACTCGAAGGACTTACCAACACACATAAAGTCTGGGCAGTGCACACGAAAAAATACCGAACTCTCATTTTCTTAAAACCCTAGATAAAAACTAAAGATAGCAGGAAGCCTAGAAGAAACGAAAGAAAATGATTCCACTTTTAGGAGTTCGACAGCGTGCCTTTAAAGAACTTCCTAAAAAATCTACAGCAAGTAACAAAATTTAAAAAAATGTTTAAAAAAACTGCACATGCCCACGACTTGACAAAAAGTAATTTTAATTGTTCTTCGCTTTAAGGGTTATTTTTAAATTACACGGCAAAAACTGTGTGCGAAAATACGTGCATTTTTTCTACGTGTACATGGGCGGCCAGAGCGGCGCACGAAAAGTGGGCGTGGGGCAGACACTCAGACATGAAATACAAATACAAAAAACTCAAACCGAAACGCAGCTGCACAAGCAACTGCCACTGCCTCTTTTAATTGACTTTTTATGCGCTCTGCCCGCTTTGCCTCACGAAGCAGTTGAATTTAACGCGCTTTAAGTTCGCCAATTGCATTCGTGTTGGTTGGACTTGGGATTGGGGTTTTGGCCAACCTGCGACCCTTTTGCCAATTTCCATTGCCTATCCACAGGCGCTCAGCCACTGTGACACTTTGCAAGCCATTAAGCATTTTCATTACCTGCCTGCTGCTTTGCATTTTGATAGTCCCTAACCTTAGTATCGTCACTGTCGTAAGGCCAGCTCACTCCACCCCACCCCACTTCCGCCCAGCCCCGCCCACCATTTGCAGGACCTCCTCGGCCGCCCCCATTTGCTATCCTTGCACTGTGCGGTGTTTTGTTTACGTGTGCGCTATTAATTGCCAGAGCGTCCGAAATGCAAATTGCAAATGCAAGTGCAACTGCAATGGTAACTGCAGGTGCACTGGAAAAAAATCGATATCAGTATCTTATGTAAGTGACATCAACTAGAGCTCGGGCATTTATTTTTTCTAAGGTAGCAGATCTTTAAGCCATTAATACAAATTAGTAGTAAGTTCAAACTATTATATACTTTTTATAAACATAAAGAAGAATTCAAGATAGGAAGTTTGATCTTTGAAAATGTTAAATCCGTTTTTTATTTGTAGCTCATAGTCAGTTATTTCCAATTAATTTAGAAAATATTTAAGTGCTTACTTTTTGTATTGAGGTAAATATAATAATGTTTATAGTAATGCTATATTCTCGATATTTTGTTCCGGTGCAACTGCATTGGTTAGACTTACTCCAGAGGAAGAGGGGGGCAGATCAGTTAGTGGCTTTCGTGCCCGGGGACAATGTGAATTATTGTCCTGGTTTGCATATTATGCTCAAGTTTCGTTGCCTTTCGTTTCGTTTGGTGGGTAATTAAAACGCTTAAAGACGCATCAGTGCGTGACAAATCTAGCTTTTCACTTTTTCCCGGCTTGGAGTTGGGAAAATCTGGCCAAAACTGGCAGTGGAAGTGGAAGTGCAGTCAAGTGGCTAAGTAGCCTGGGCCGTGTCCATTGTTTGCCTGCTGCGAAGCTAAGTTTCTTATACGTTCTCAACTGGGACTCGCTTTATTCAAGTTTACTTTCAGCCTGTTGAAAATGGGTCCCAAACGAACTGGATTTCATTCGAAGGTTTCTTTTTTTTTGGCAACCGAGTGGTTTGTAAATGCTACATAGCTTGCTTTTTGTAGAGCTTTTAACTGAAAATCATTGCTTCTGTCAACATTTGTTTGGCTCCTTTTTTAATCAATAAAATGTTAACAGCTATGAATCATAATGCGCACAATCTGTTGCCACTAAAATAAGCTCTTTTTTTTTTTTTTACAAATTTACACTCGATGTTTGTGGACTTTGTATAAAGAAAAATGCTTGTTTTCATGCTTGTTTCACGCTGTGGTTCAACATTATTTTTTGTTCCGTTATTGAATAAAATAATGTTTGCTTGAGATATAGTCTTAAATCAATATATTTTTTTAAATTTAGTTAAGTGCCTTTAGAGCTATTTATAAATAATATTATTTTCGAAATGGTAGTGGTGTTGGTAGTTTCTTAGAACTACTGCATAATATTTCGATTTTGATGTCTTCGTGTCGGTTTTGGGTAATTTAAAATTTGAATAAATATGCAACGCAATATACGAGAGCCCATCTGGTGAAAATGTCTTCAGCCACTTCTTATTGATTTCCATAGAGTTTTGAGTGGCCATCGACCACACCACTCCATGCCATCCACTGCATTCATCCCATCTTGTCTTGTCATTGTTATGGTCGACTTTTCCGCCCCCGTCCTCCAGCTGGTTTTTCCTGTGGCTGCCTGTCGTCTGGGCCACTCGAAACTCTGCACAATTCATTCAAGTAAATTCTTATAAAAGAGTTGAAGTTGTGTGGCCAAGAGAAGCAACATCAGCTGCTTCGATTCTGTCTGCGCCAGTGGCAAACACTTGACCAACCGATGATCGAGAGCTACATAGTCCACGATGCGATGCTGTTGGTGTTCTGAAAAACTGTTGAATTACCATTCCGCATGGTGGCATAGCATAGCTGCCACCAGAGAGGAGGCACAAGATTCTGGGCAATTAGTGGACACAACCCCGGGAATTTGTCGCAAATCTAAAAAGCCAAAAAATGACTTAATAGCCAAAAGTTGGGCATGCGACAAAGTAAGCGTTCGTGCGTGGCATCAACGTGAAATGCCACAACCGGGGGCAGGGGACTTGGATATTTGCGGCTCATATGAGTGACGCAGCCAGGCTGACTTGTCGTCACCGAAAAAGGGCGGTTCTGGGTGCTGTGAAAATTCAGGAAGCAGGCAGCGCGTGCCGTTGGGAAACTTGCCAGCCAGCCAGATAGTCAGCCAACGCCAAAAGCCGGGCCAACAAGAACCGCTCGCCAGTTAGCCAGGCCGCAAGAGAATGCGTGCCTGTGGACAAAACATGTCAGCAGCCTCGTCTCCCTTCACATCTATATATATGTATATATATATGTATATGTACGAGTATATATCTAGAGTATGTGCACTTGCCTTAATTCATAACGCTCTGTGTTATGAATGAAGTGAAGTGTGTCAGGCCCGCGAGTGCAAACTTCGTTGAGTCTAAAGCAAATGCTCAGCTGGCAATTATAATTTCCCATTTCGTCGCTGTTAAAAATATGATTCAATTTGTTCTGCCTGCCCCGGCGAACGAGGCAAGAAAGAAATATAATTCACTTTTTTTTTTCGAGCTCACCAAGGGGTATTTGAGGGGGGATAAGTTGTGTGAAGTTGTAAAATCTGAAAGGAGCACGTAGAAACATTTAAAAGTATGTATGACAAAGAATATAAATTGATAAATATGACACAGAATGATTTGCTGCAAAAAACAAAGAAATTAATAAAAACTTTATAGTTTAAAATAATTCAGAACAATAAAACTTTGTATTACCTTTAACAATTGTTATTTTTTTTATTCTATATAGGCTTTATTCTGCTAGTTTTACAGGGTACCATCAGTCCTGCTCTTTGATTTAGATTTTGCATCAGCTTTTCCTTTTGCTCTCGACGAAAATCCGAGCAACAAATGCGGCATTAAAATTGATTCGCTTACCCACATCGCTGGGGAATGGGAGAAACAATTGGGATGGGCGAAAGGGATGGAGAGAACCGAGTAGAGAGAGAGGGGGAGAGATGCCGAAAGAGATAGCAAACCCTCGACTGATGGCTGTCTGGGCTGATTAGACTTAGAGACGAGGATAGACGACGGCGTGTAAATGGCGCCTGGCAAAAGGTGTTGATGATGATGTACATAAAGTGCCGCTGGCTGAAATGTCAGGGGATAAGGGGGGCGGTGGGGCGGTGGGGCGTTGGGGAAATGGCTAAAACTTGTCGCCGCGCACGGAAGCACAAAAATTGAATTGACATGACCGTCGGTTGTCCCTTCTCCAGTTCCCGACTCTCCTGCTCCTGCTGGCCCGCATCCTTCTGCTCCTGCTCCTGTCCCTCCTCCAGCTCCAGATCCAGCTACAGCTCCTGCAAAGAATCCCCAGAAACTGACAACAGTTTATGTTGGGCACGACAGTTCGGAGCACGCTTCATAAAATTCATTTCCGCGCCGCCGTTGCCGCCGCTCCTGCAGCTGCAAAAGTGATTAAAATTATAATTAAACTGTGATGGTTGTTCCTCCATCTCTCTTTCTGAAAACCTCCGGCTCTGTCATGCACACAGAAAATAAGTACCTACAATACACTTAGGAGTGGACTGAAAATAAGCACTTCATGTGCATTTTAAATTATACTAATAAATAGGTATAGAAATCAAAACTCTTTAACTCGGAAACATTTAAATAAATATTTATTTATTTCATTAAAATGTTTAAGGAAATATTTCATTAAAATGTTTAAACAAGCCACAAACTTGAGATAGTTATTTTGACCTCAGTGTGGACACTCTCCATTTCTCTGTGGTGCAGACAGCCCGAGGAACATTCAATTTAAACTAAGCCCAACTCTCAAGTACACGTGGCGTATGAGCAATGTCCGTGGGGAAAGCGAAGTGGGGGAACTTTCCAGGGAGGCGTTTTATGCATTCAACATCCTATCCTGCAGTCTGTCCATGCATTCAACGGTTCATTGGTTGCTATAAATATATAATACGTGACAAATACGTGCCGAGTTCTTTTCAATCCGATTCAGCCACCCTCCGCCACCTCTCCTCACTCACACACTGCAAACGTGTGTGGAGCGTACAATCGTATGTACAAATCCTTGCCAGAACATTCGCCATTCCTCGCAGAAAAGAGTAGAAAAGGGAAAAAATGGTTAGCAATAAAAGTGTTCAGCGTACTGTTGCATGTGGCGGGGTGGTGCCACGGGGTGGCGAATTCTCAGCACAGGTTGAGTCCAAGATGGAACGCACTTGTTGATTGGCACTCAATGTTGCGTCTTAAAGGATTGATGTACTGCCGCCGAAGGAGTGGCATAGGAAGGGCCACGTAGATAGAGGATGTGGGGCTAGAAATGGCGGTAGTTGCCCGTGGCAACCACCTCCACTGCAGCGATGCACGTGCATCATGGCTGCCACCGTCCTCATCCACATTGCCACCGTGGAGGAACGGGGCTCCCATCACTTTTTCTGGGCAGGTCGTCACAGAAGCTCGATGTGGAATAAGAGGGAGTTTTTAGTGGCTACCATGAATATTTTAAGGGGCAGGAGAATATACTACCACGATAGGGTAGTTGAGCGATAAAGGGTTATCATGAATATTATTGACTGAAAAGATAGATACTCTACCTTTGATAAGCAAGGTTTCTTTTTAACACAGATTTTGTTTTCTTAATATCTAAAAGAAATAAGTTTAATTTCTGAATTTAAATTTCTTAATGGTTTAGTAACAGAAAACACATTATATTCCTGGTAGCACAATTATTTACGATAGATTTTAATAGCGGAAACGTAATGATTTCCATCGAGGTCAGGTTTCCAAGACCCGTTTAAACACGAAATGGTGTAAGCTTTCGCTTTTAACCCCTTGACCCCTAGCTGAAACCCTTGCAAAGGGCATGCCCGTAGTTTCCATAGTTTCTGGGCTGGAATCATCAATCCATCCGTGTACCCATCCATCCGTTCCCTGCCCCCCGTCATCCATGCATCCATACATCCATCCATCGGCAACAAGCTCGAGCAATGAGCGCGCTTATTCCATTTGCTTAGATATGAACAAACGGGGAAAAAAAGGCGGAGGACCCAATCCCAATCCCAAACCCAAGCCCAGACGCACAGATCAAGGGGGAGTGGGGGGTCGGTGGGTTGGCGGCGGGCTGGAAAAGCGCAAAAAAGGAAACGGAAATTGAAAATCTGAAGCTTTTGGAGAGCGAGTGAGCTGTGAATCCTATTTCAAGTGCAATCTTCAGTCGCAGGTTGAAAGTAATTCAATAGTTGGCGGCTCTGCGAGGGCCGAGGATTGCGCCCGTCCTCCTCTCAGCCGCTCCTGCCGAGGATTCCCCTTCTAAAGCTGGATCCTGCTGCTCCTGTCATTGAATGGCAATCGAGAGTGGCACGTAATGCCAACAATTGCACACCAATGCAAACACAGACGATGGTGCTGGAATAGGACGAAGGATAGTGGTGGGATTGTTATGCGACCGGGGGGCAGGGAGGTGGGGCTGGAAAATGCGAATGGGCTTGGAGGTGGAAAATGCGAATGGGCTTGGAGGTTGGGGGTTGGGGAAATTGTGGGACCAGCTCATTGGTTGCATGTTGCACATTGCACGTTGCACGTGTGTAGATAACGTTTACTGTTGCGGCAGCAGCTGCTTAGGGCTTAGGTGGCTCCTACTGCTCAACCACTCAGCCTGGGTGCACCCTTTACACCCCCTCGAAACCCCCACTAGCCCCAACAGCCCCAACAGCCTCCCATGCGTGCACGAAATTCATTTATGTGCACGCAAATCCCTAATCCCTAGTTCTTGCTGCCCGTTTGTCTCCCGTCCCGGAATCCGCAATCCTCGCAGCGAGGATGCGAGGATGCGACACCGACAACGATGCCGACAACATTTGCGGAAATGACTTTTGAGCGGTTCCTCCACGGCATCTGCCACCAACACTGCCGCATTCGCTCCTGCCGCATTCCCTACAGAGAAAGAAATAGATCGGGTAATTAGTCAAGGTCCTACACTTGTACAAAATCGGATTTCTTAACTTTCGTGGCAATCTATAAAATCTATAAATATTTTGAAATATGTTGCCCTGAAAATCAATTCATTATTTCGTTTTAAGCTAAAATTAGTAGTTGGCAGTAATATCTATTTTGAAAAATGTTGCCCTGAAAACCAATTAATTATTTAGTTTTGACTAAAAATTAGTGTGCATTAATAATGAACGTTTAAAGTTTGATGAGCTACAAAGAATGCTTTCAAACGGTTCAAGTTAATAACAATCCGCTCTCTAAATGATTATGCAATTGGGAATTTCTTCCTATACTACTATCTATCTGCTATCTAAAACTAGCACTCATAATATTTTTCGGTGTACACTTCACCCCGTTTGGCTCTTGGAAAGCCCGCGCTGTCCCTGTCCCGGCTTAGTAACAAAATTAAAGTTGCGCCTGCCACCAGTTCGTCGTCGTCGTCTCAGGCGCACCCGTGCATCCTGCACCCTTTTCGGCGGATAGTTGATGGCTCTTGGCTGTCCTTGTCGTTCTTGGTGCTGTCGTGGTCCTGGCTGCCAGGACCTGCTCGATATCCTCACCTCACGCACCTGGCGACGCATCATCCGCCGCCTGCGCCCGACACAAGATTGATGTAGCATTCATTTGATGCGGATTAGTATTTTATAGCTGCACTTCACTGCCACGTGAGGCAGGCAACGCACAAAAAGCGAGTGGATGCTGCACTCTTCCTGCTTCGTTTTCATCCTTGGCCAGGTCTTGTTCCTCGCTATCCTGTTTCTTTGGTAGGGCTTTCCAATTTCGGAATATACTTCGTATCTATAAAGATTTATGTTTCTGATTCTTAAGTTAAATATTTTCAAAACTATAAACCACTAAAACTCCATTCTACACTTGAAAATAGGTTTCAACTTTTTAAAATATAAACCTTTGCAGCTGTTTTGAATTGTTTATTATTTTCAAATGGCTGAGGTCCTTAGAATGCCCAAGTTTTCCAATATATTTCATAAGCTTTACTCCAAAACCAGATATATATTAACATAAGGCAGTGAGCTTCAAGGAGATAACCACCGAAATCTGAGGGTAGTGCGGTGTTCGTCCTTTGAAGGCAGCTTCAACCCCGACCCCCCGCTACTCCTGTTTGGCATTTTTTGTTGCTCTCGCATTCCTTGCAATTGATTGCTCCCCCCTCTCGCCTTTACCCACGTCCGTGTTCCGTTTGTGAGCTCGTGTGCGTGCCGCCCCCTCTGATTGGGGTCAGCTATTGACAGGGATGCAGGGGCGGGGGCGGGGGCGGTGTGAAAGGGGGTGGCTTGGTGGACGAGCCCCGGGCTGTTGTTGTTGCTATTGTTGTTTAGCTGCTAAGTTGCTTACTTGATTTGTAGCACAAATTCAATTCAATTGGCTCGCACTTTGGTAATCAATAGCATCTGACCCCAGGATTTGATTTCACTCGGCAACAAAGTTTCCAATACAAATCCAAGTGTAATATAGTACATATAACACCCGCTTTTGTTCTTTAATGTATTTGCAGTTCAATATTAGAGCATTGCTTTCGCTCTTATCAACAAGCAAAATATAATCTGCGATACTCAAGCCTCCAATGAAGAGGAGTACAAACCCATCAAAACGCTACAAGTTAAAATAAATATAGCATCCGAATGATATGAATTTAAATAACAAAAGTGAATATATTAAACACAATATTAGTTTCAGCATACTGATGGTACATCTTAAAGGCACAAGCCTTCTTAAAGTTTTATTAAAGACTTATTAATTTCGGCGCCCAGTTTCTCTCAGTGCCTCTGGACCGTCAATCATCTTGTTGGACAGTGTAAATCGTTTGCTGCCTGCTCGGTTTGATTTGTGGACTCTGCGTGGGCGGGGATCTGTGAGGTGGCTTTCTAAGGCATAACCGCAGGATAGATGGAATGCGAAGCGAAGTCTGCCGTTGGCCGACGAAGTCCTTGCTGCAGCAGCGCTGCAAATTAATTAATTTTGACGAGACCAAGGAAATGGCAACCATTTTTCCTGACTGACTGCCTGTCTGCCTGGAAGCCTCGCAGCCTCGCAGCCTCGCAGCCCTGATGCTCCGATGCTCTGATGCCCGAGCATCAGCGTCAGCGGCAGCTTTGGCAAATATAAATTGTGCGCCGGGTATGCAAAGGCCGGGCCACGCCCCCCTCAACTAACAGCCCCTAATTCCCCCCCTCCCGCTCCGATGGCTGCTGATGATGGGTGTGAGTGTAATTACTTGCACACCTGTCGACAGCTACACACATTTACTCACTCATTTAAAGGGGCGGCAGGTGGGGCTCATAGTTACACAGCACCAAAAAGAAGTTTCCAAGTTGCTAAAAAAATTAGGATCTTTCTAAAAAGAAATTACTTCCCCTTATCATAAGTAACCTTACACTCCAAATAAGAACTAGAATAAGCAAACCTAGTCAAAATTGTTTGAATATTAATCATCTTCAAACTTATCTACATATGTAGCCTGTTTCCCAGGGTTTTGATATCTATGTAAGTACTAATTACCTTGGGTAATCAAGTCTGTAAGTTAAACCATGTACATGTCTGCAATGAAATTCTGTTTGCAGTGTTCGGTATGATGCGGCAGCAGCAGCAGATGCGCCAGTTGGGAACCCCTTCAATCACAATTTAAAACCATAACTCGTGTTTATTTTTCGCTGTGCAAGAAACAGGGAGAGCGAGAAGTTAGTTGTGGACCCAGCTGGCGGGTTAAAGTAATTTCGACCGCTCTACGAAGCCATTAGAAGTCGCCGACTTGCAACTGGCAACTGGCAACTGCCACAATTGCAAATGATTTTCACTTTCAGATCGAAATGAATACTCCACTAGTCAGAGGAGCTGGTGTCCCACATCTATCCCTTTTCCCCCTTCACTAGACAGCCTCCCACTGGAGACGTAGGGCATAAATTTCCTGGCCGCACAGACACATACACAGGTATACTTCAACACACCTACGAGTATGTGTGTGGGGGCTCGAAGGCAGCGCTAAATGTTGCCGCTCTGCCTGATAAATGACCCTTGAACACCTTTAAGTCTTCGCCCGGTTCCCTCGCAATCCCAGAGCCAAAAACTTTGGCCTGACCGCCCTCGAGGCATATAAATTGAAAGCTATTTATCATACACATGCCACACACACTTTCACCGGGGGAAAGTGAGCCGCGTCTGTGTGCGCCTGTGCCTGTGTGTGTGCGTGCGTATGTTAACTAAGTTTTTGGTTGCGCTTGGTTAGGCCCGGGATTCGCTCTCGATTCGTCTCGGGGAAAAATTGTGAGGGACGGAAAAGCGCGGAGTGAGCAACTGGAGCAATTGGAGAAAATTGGTCAGTGGGATTAGGCCCATTAAAGGGAAAAATTGGTGTATTCAAAGTTGCTGCAGATGATTGCTTTCTCCTATCTTTCTTGGCTTCAATAAAAGTTAATACAAATAATTTAATAATTTGAACAAGTAGCATTAGTGGAGGACTAAACCATCCGATTAATATGATCTATAAACAATTTGTTTAGCCCCGTTTCTTGATTTCCCAACGGATTGTCGCTTATGTTATCCCTTTTCATCACAAACTCTGCAAATAATTCATTTTCATCACGTTTATTTCAAAGATAATTCCCCATTTGGTCACATTCTGCACGAGGAAGCCTTGATACCCCACTTCATCATGGGCATGTCAAAAACAAAAGCCCAAAAACACTTATTACCTCCAAATGGGGACGCTTCATTTCCGGCCACACGTCTTTCTAGATGCCTCTGAAGGATTTCTTTCTGTGCCCGGGCTCCTTTTTCATTTTCATTTTCATTCCGCTTTTCATTTTTATTTTTGGGTTTACCAGGCGTTTTTACATTTCTTGTTTTTTTCTTGTTTTATTAACTCAAGCATTTCACTGTACATTTAATGCAACACTGAGCCGCATAAATTGCCACTGGCCTCGCCTCGTTTCTTGGCATGCGCCAGCTGCTCCAGCTCTTCCAGCTCCTCCTCCATCCTTCATCCTCCAGCATTCAGCATCCAGCATCCAGCATCCAGCATCCTCCATCCAACATCCCAATCTCTATTAGTCTCATATGTGCCATAAAAAATTCGTATAATCGTAGAGAGCCTGCCTCTCCTCCTCGGTCTTCATCGCTGTCTCTTGTCGTTTGTCTCGCTGGTGAATCCGTATCCGCAGAATCGTTTTCGTCTGCCATCCGCTCGAAATGGCAGCTGGATGCAATCCAAGGCCATTGTTTTCCATAGTTAGCCACTGCCACTGCCATTGCCGCCTGTGGTGCTCCAGAAGTAATTGCACAGCGCAAAAATTGCGGCAATATTGCTGTTGGATTTTGATAGCTACTCAGCCATGAGTATATGTGTCCTCTTAAAACATTTATTTAAGCCTATAATTTCATTTTCTAAGTAGTGTAAGATGGAAAAATCATATTTAAGTATTTTCTATTTTTACAAAATATGCAAAACTATATACAAGATTTATGAAATATAAATTATATATTGCTTAGGTGCAGTAGCACATGCAATGCTCTAATTCAGAAAATGCTGCCAAAGGAAACGTATGCGATAATTAAAAGTTCTGCAGCTCGAGTGCTTCGATCATACTAAGACAATTTCTGAACTCATTTAAAAGTCACTTCCAGGCCATTACTTCTATATGTCCTGATTCCTACTGTTGGATCCCTTGTTGTTTTCCCTCAGCTCTGAGCCCCTCAAGCTGCCTGGCTTAACTTCTTAGCCCAAACTCCTTGGAGTCTCGAATGTTTCCGGCATCAGTTGGCAAACTTCAAACTGCATTCGCACAGCAGGACCTTTTGCGCGACCAGAAATCCAAAAATAGCACAAATGGAAAGCACAACAAATGACAACAGATTTACGGCTACCAAGTCTAATTAGCGATAAAGACTCCTCTAATATTTGTCACTTGAGACCGAAAAATGGCAGTAGCAATTGCGGTAGGGCTTTTGGGAGTTGGCAGTGCGGCGAGGAATTCGCGACGCAAAACGCTGCCAAATTGCAGCGGCAAGTTGTTGTTTTTCCCGCTGGCAGCCAAAACAGATTTTACCATTTTGTTTATGAAAAACGAAGATAACACAACACAACGCAGGGCGGCCGGAAGGTGGGTGCAAATTCTCTCGTTTCTTGGGCCAAAAATTTCCATAGACATGGGACGAAAGCGGCGGAGGCGTAGGTTTTTCCAGCCACGGATTAATTGCAAAAGGTGAGCTCTCACACAGAGTGAAGCCTGAGTTTTTCCGCCCAGAAGGAGGAGGTGAATGGTGAATGGGTTGGCCATTAGGCAAAAGATGGGCGGGGCCAACTCAACTCATTTGGCATTTCGAGTGCTTTTTGACTGGTTTTATTGTTGTTTTGGGTTTTGTGTTTTGTGTTTGCCTTGGCTCTGCACTGGCTGCCAACAGCGATAAAATAAAATACACAGCAAACGAGCGAAACTCCCAACAAACAAACAAGCAAACTCGGTCTGAAACAGCAGGAGATTATTGTTGGTCTAGATCCAAAAGTCGTTGGTCATAAAAACTTAACGCTTTTGCCATTTTGACCACAGAATGATGCATTATCCCCAGTTACTAGAACTTTCCGGGCACAACCTGAGCCTGATTAGCTCAATTTGACACTAGGGACAGTCTTAAAACAAACTATTGGCACTTTATCTACCCCGAAATTCTTCTGGCCAAGTGGACTTGGAAGACAAAGAGGAAAAGCGTTCGAAGAAAACTCATTTGCTTACTTCGTCTTATTGAAATTTTATGCAAAAACTCAACGTCGAATGAAAACTCACGTCATGACTGGGCAATAATTTCTTGTCCTGCCCTGCTTCTTCTTTTCGCCTTCTTTTCCGGGTCCTGTGGAAAATGTTCATCTAAAATTGCCATGGGCCCTCGTGCAATTGCCGTTTCGAAATTTATTTCACTCTGCACAGGCAAATGAAAATGAAAAAATGGGCAATGCCCTACGCGAAAATCGAATATTTTTTACGCTAGCTTGAGGAGTTAAATGAGGGTTCTAGTTCACACTTCTTTAAGAAATAGAATTTGTTTTCCAATTTTGAAGAATTTTGATGTACTTTAAAGTTATTATAAGGAATCAGGATCAAAAGTCATTCTGACTTATTAAATGCCTTAGGTACTTTGTAGAAACTACTTTTTAATTAACTGAATTTCTTGAATAGAACTTATTCTTAGCTTCTTAAGTTTTTGCAAGGAAACCTATTGAATATGTTCTTTAGACTTTTTTAGCTCGGTACTTGCTCTTTCCCATAATCATAATTTCCTATGTAAAGTTTTTCCTACCCAAGTGCTTGATTTTTATTCAATAATCTTTTCCACACTTTTGTCCGAACCCACTTCACTTTACTGTGTTATTCTTTATCAGCTTCTTATGCTATTCATAAGACTCTACTCCAAGGATGTACCATATAATAAAGAACCAAAACACTAAGAGAGGAGGCAGCAGGGAACAGGAAAAAAACGAGCTCGCGTAACAATGAAATTGATACTTTTTTAAATGGAGAAAACTGCGGGGGAGTTTTCGATGGCGGGAGTGCTGATTCTGGGGCATCTGGGGGATCTGGGGTGGCTTATGCCTCGAGAGCTGTTTGCTCGTCAAGTGGGGCCGAGTGATGAGAGGGATTGGGCTCGGGGGTGGGAATCATGTGGTACGTGCTGGGAATGCGTGAGAGATTTTTATTTGGGGGGCTATCGATACACTTCCGAAAACACGAAAAAAAAAAAACAAAGAAAATAAGGCACAAACGCACACACTGGTACAAATGTATATGTATTCAAAAAACAAATGGAAAATGTAATGATTATTTGCTTAGCTAATACCGCACAAAGTGGACCGAAGTGAGCTATGATCTGTGGCCACTTTTCCTCTGGCCTCGCAAATATTGCGCATACGCCCCGTGGCACATTTGATTGCTCGGCATCAATATTTCCATCATCTGCCATCACCGCCCGCATCTCCTGTTGCTCCTCTTTTTCAGCTTAGCAAATTAGCAGATGTGCAGAATTTGCATATTTGTTGCTTCCATTCGGTCAGGGATCTTGTGCTCCTCCGCTTTCCAGCCTTTCTCCGGCATTTCTCCGTTGGCATTTCTCTTCCACCGGCTGGCATTTGTTTACCATTTCGATTTGGCACAATTTGTCACTGGCAGGCTGTCATCTTATGGCTTGTTAGTTGGGTTTGTTTGCCTGTTTGCCCAGCCAGCTTATGGACACCAACAAGTGCCCGGGTCGACTTTAAAGGATCTCTCGACGGCTTTCGGGCTCCCAGGCTCCCAGGCTCTCTGTCTCTGTCCCTGTGTCTCATCTCTGACTGATATGTGGCAGGCTTTGTCGCTGTCGTTTCCCCATCCTTGGTTCTCTTCACACTGCGTGCACTGGGGGAAAAACTTGCATACAATGGAGATTAGGAACTAATAATACCTACAAGCAATGACGTTTTAAATATACACTATTACTTCGGTT
This sequence comes from Drosophila santomea, assembly GCF_016746245.2. Lineage (NCBI taxonomy): Eukaryota > Metazoa > Arthropoda > Insecta > Diptera > Drosophilidae > Drosophila > Drosophila santomea. The sequence goes on from NC_053018.2 coordinate 17,059,451, forward strand.
TAAATGTTTTGTAAGCAAGAGCCTAAGGATTTTGATAAATATATAATGTATTTGATTGGTTAAAATTGTATACAATTGAAAAGATTTGGAATATATACGTGTTGAATATATACGGGTTAGGTCAACTTAATTGAATTTTTCCTCATATCCTGTGTTCCTGTCATCCTCACAGGATTAACTTTACCTTCTTATAGTCTTTTGTTATCATAATAGAATTGCTTAAGTAAATACAAATCATCTTGATTGGTGTATGTTTCTCTGTGCAACTGATCGGCATGCACAACTTCCCTTTTTTTTATCAGTGCACGAGTGTGTGAGAGCGCTGTTGCCTTGTCCTCGACGCCGTCGTTTTTGTTTACACAGTTGGTAATGCTGTTGTTCCTGCTGCTCCTGCTGCTCCTGCAGCTCCCATCCTTGGAGCCATTTCCCGAGCCCATTCCGCATCGCCCCATCCACTCAGCTGGTCAACGTGTGGCTGCTTATTGTTGCCTTCCTGCTCCACACCCTGCCACTCCGGTTAAGTGTCAATTTGATGCTGCTGCTTTTTCATGTTTCATGTTGCCACCACTTCTGGTCTCTGGGCTCTGCTGTGTTCTGTGCTCTGTGTGCTGTGTTCTGTGCTCAGTTCTGTTTGCCATAAGTGCCACACATTTTGTATAGCAAGTTAAGCCACTAATGAGGCGGCCACCTGCCGCTGCCAATGCCAATCAACTGGGCAGGCGGCCAGCGAGTGTAAACACAAAACTAAATTGCTTGGTAATTAGTATGAAAAATTGCGTGTAACAACAAAAAAAATAAAGGCAGCCAGGGAGAATCCGGTTGGAAAATGAAAAGTGGCCCGAAGGATGTATCTTGTTATGGAGTAGGCTAAGCTCGAAGCTTTAAGAGCTCTCACAACACTTGGTACATCGATACTTCTTTCCCCTCTGGGAATTCAATTCAATTGATCGCGTTCGGAAACTAATATTCAGGCATACAGACTTTAAACAGAATAACAATTATAATTCCTATCATTGCATCAATTTGTGCTAATTAAATTCGTACTTCAAATATCAATTCATATATGTTAATAAGCGGAATTTCAGTTACGCACGCAAACGTCAAATTAAAATAAAATTGAATTTAATTTTAAATATAATTGATGTTTAAAAAATATGCATGCTGTTCAATAATAGTTATCAAATTGCATTTTATTGCTGTTCAATTTAAGAATAAACGCTATTGGTGTAACAATTGTTTACATTCAAGAAATAATAACATAGTAAGGATAAGCGCCGCAATAAAACATGTCAATTTATACTTCTCTTTTCGATATCGATTTGTGTACCTATTCCGATTTAATGGTTCGTTAGCTTTGACAATTATTCCGGTTTACATTTTTGTGGTGACGAAATGAAATAATTTAATTACAGACCGAAATTGGTTTTGTACAAAGTGTATCTTCCCAAATACCAGCTCTCAAAAAGCTGGCCATTGCCCTGCGGAGAAGTCCACTTTCTAATTATCCGCCCGGTGGAATGTGGATTTTGTGTCAAATTTGTGACCTCTAATCTGCCCCTCATCAACATTTCAACAGCTTAAATGTGATTGGAGAAATCTATGCCGACTGCGACCCAATCCGACCTGAGATATTCAATTATTGCCGAGGCTTCTGGAGGACGACCCTCTGCAACCCTTTCGCTGCATTCCAAGTTTTTGGGATAAGCTCGAGCACACTTTCCACTCGGCGCTGCCACGAAACCCACTTCAATTTTTAATGAATCCAATTTCGGGCTGCTGTTCTGGCTGAGCTGTTCTGGCTGTGCGTTCTTCTTTTGCTTTTTTTCCACCCATTTTTGTTGCTTTGCATTAATTTCATAATTTTCTGCTATTAATTATAATAGAATTTTTCAGTTCGTCTCCGTTGCCGGGGCGCCAAAAGTTTTTCCAACGTTTCGTTTGGCTCGGTTTGGTTTGGTTTCGTTGCGTTGCGTTTCGTTTCGTGAGCTCGCTCGCCGTTATTATTATTATTATTATCGGGCACCATCATATGCCCGTAATTAAAACTTATTTCGGGGTTTTTGTGTAGCCAACAAACCAAGAACTTAACTCGCCTTACCCTTGCCAATCAGCGGTGGAGATTTCCTTGGATGGATGGCATGGGATTGGATTTTGGATTTTGAATTTTCGGGCGAGAGGCTGGTGGGGCTGCCAACACTTTAATACGTCGAAATCTTAGACGCACGTTCTTAAGTAATGGATTCAATTATAAAGTTAAAATCCTCGGCGGCTTTCCATCTCCTCCTCCCCTCCAGCTCCTGATCATCCCATGCTCCTCCTGCTCACCGGGGGCTGCGTCATCGCCATTGCGGCGGCAATCCGACTGGAAATGATTCGCATAAATTCACAATAATTTATAAGGAAATCCTTTAGAGCTCCCCCATCTTTCCGGGCACCGCCTCCTTTTTGGACCGATAGTCGCATTTTGGTTTATTGCGTCGAACGCTTGACCCTTTTGTTCCTCTATCCCCATCATCCATATTGACTCTGTCTCTCTATATAGAAAATATATCATTGAGCATTGAGAGAAACGCCTGCAGAGCTTTCTACTTCTCTTTTAAAATAATATTCAGGATTAAAAACAAATTTTAAAATAATAGTTTCCGAATGATTAAGAAGGTGTAGGTGTAATTATTATTAACATTTAAGGAGAATTTAAAACAATACCCTTGATATTTGCAGTGCCCGAGTGAGTGGCGGCATATCTGTCTACATACTTCACCTGGCTTGGTCATCCTTTGGCCCTTTCTCCTGGATGTTACTTTTTAATTTGCTTTCAGTGATTTCCACGACGATTTACCTTGACTGCTGGAAATTTATTCCGCTTGGCTGCATTGGCAACAAAAAGTCCGAGCGCAGAGAAGGAATAGGAAACGAGCTGAGACTTTGCATTCTGTAAGGGGGAGACCGAGAGCTTTCATCCTGGCTGAGTTCGTCCTGCTGCCGCCGCACTTCCCAAATCAATTGATTCGTATGCGTTCACAGTCGTTCTCGTCGTCGTCGCATATCCTGCGTGGCGGAGCTTCTCTGGGGGGGATTTGTGCCGTGGAACTTGCCCCACCCAACCGAGAGAAGACCCTCTTGACCCTTTTTGTGCTTGACTTCTCGGTCTTTGTTTCTTCTGGCCCCCTTTCCTGCTTTAATGCGAGGTTGTTTACGTGGTGGGCGTACTGCGGCCAGGGCTGGACATTAGCATGCTTTTGATGCTGCCCTGGGTCCTGGGATCTGGGTCCTGGGCCTGGATCCTGTGTCTTCCAGAGATAAGACCTCTCCCAACCCCCCCAAGACGTCAGACCACTTTCTTTCTGGTCCGAAAGTTTTGTTGGCTTTGTGTGCGTGGAAAGTTTTCACCGCCTTTTGTTTAACCGGCGCTTCTTCAACTTGCCTACTTTCTGGCCTTTGTTTTCCATCAAGTTTGGACTTTGATTTTTGACATTCTGTTTAGTTTGGAGTTTACCTTGTGTTAGTGACCCATTGTCCGTATTTAAATGACTTGACCCGAACAAAAGCGGATCCAGATACGGAGCACTCGTCTCCATACACCGGCCATTCATCAATCATTTGGTGCGTTGATTTTAATTTGTGCGTCTCAACTTTGAACGCAGCTCACATAAATTATTCAAAGTTGCCGACTCAGATGCCCCAACTCCCCGAATATCTAAAATCCAAATCTCCTCCATTCTCCAATATCCAATGCAATTATGGTAAGTGCCGTTCGCAAGTTATGGCAATCCATAAGTCTATGACTTGCCATTGCCATAAATCGCGGCAACTTGGGCAAACATTTTCCGTAGATCAGGTGAAAATGTTGACGCTTGTAAACAAGTTTTCCATTCTTGAGCCATTGAGTAGGGTTAAGGAATTCTGCGTGGGAAAGGGATTTTCCACGGTAAGGCCATGTGGGCATGGTAAAGTTTATGCCTTATATTATTTTATCAAATTTACCAAATCTGAGAGCTTAGTTTCATATGCATGAAGATGTTTACCGCGAAAGTTTGGAAAGGTTCTTGAAACTCCTCTAAGCACATCATAATTAAAACAGTTGCTCCTTATACGGGCCCAGATTAGGTTGGGAGATCAAAGTGGATCTTATCTGGGATGGAGTTTTCTAGTTTTGTCATTGAGAGTCTAAGAACTGTTTCAATTACGCTTCTATTGTTTCTTGTGCAAGAAAGTTTGGCGCATTTCAAAAAATCAAAGCCATTCATAAGAAGATCTTAGATTGCATTATATTGTTTAACTCTTCTTGATTACTATACTCCAAAGATTTGTTTGGCTCGTGCATTTGCTTTGGTTGCTTTCGATTGAATTTTGAATTCTCTACTTAATTTCACTTTCGTACTCACTTTCAATCAGGAGCAAAAATGCTTTTAATGATGCGAAAACGAATGTAAAAAATGCTGTGCACTGTGAAAAGAACGAATTATCTGAAAATATTCCTATAAATTTTAAATCTTATTTTTTATCGAATTTCTTAGAGCATCGTCTCTGTTTTTGGTTTCCCGCCCTGGCTGGCATCTTGTCCAAATATTATTATTTACGGCTTAGAGCGAAGAGCAAACAGCGACAACTGTTACCCGTAGCCCTCGGGGGCTGAACCTTAACCCCTTAAAGCCGGCGTAATTCACTAAGCGAAAGGCGGGCGCTCGCAGGACTCAGAAGGACTCCAGGACTCCAGGGGTCAGGGGGAGGGGTACAGGGGGAGTGGAACGGAACGTGCGTTGTCTTGTCGCAAAGTTTTTAAGACTTGCTTGACCGACCTTTGTCAAAAGTTGTTGGAGCGCATGAAAAATGATGCTACGACCGGGATGTGTTACAACAGGCTCTACGGGTCCATCTCGCTGTCTCTCTCACTGTCTGTCGCCCCATCTCTTTCCGGCCCGCTCTGGGTATCTCTGTTTTCCAGTGAATTGCCATCTCGTTTGCTGTTCAGACAAAATAGCAATTTGCGTTTTCCAACAAAACGATACGCTGAGGAAAAATAAATATTCTTATTCATTGTATCTTAATTCAATCGAAAACTTATTACTTTTTGGAGTTGGAATGTTTTGCTAATGTCTTTACCGAAATTAAAGTTAGTGCTTTTGAAATTGAAAGGTTGTCTCATATTATTCATTGTACAATGGTAGTCATGTTTAGCTCACAGATGGGTATATAAAATATCAGATTAAATTTCAAGCATTTAGTGTTTATATTTACACAACTTATTAGTGTAATATATTCATAGAGATCATAACACCTTTAAATCTAATCTACAGTGCAAGCCTTGTTTAATAAAGTATTATGTTACAATTGATTTCAATTCAGAGTCAGAAGTGGCAGTGTTTATTAATTTATTTATGTGTACTGGCTCACCCAACTTTCGCGCAGTGTAGGTCAGGGCAGAGCTAAACCGAACCGAACAGAAGCTGAGCTTGAGTTTTTGTTGCGCTGGCTGCCAGTTGCCTCAGTTCGCCTCACAATTGATTGAAATCCCTTTGCGCACACCTTTTTCACCCATTCTGGTTTTGGTTGCTGTTTTGCTGCTGTGTAGTTTTCCTCCATTTTCCATTTCCCAGCTCCCATTTTCGTAGCCACCCCCTATGGCTCCTAGGCGCACCGCAAAGAGCACACAACTTCCGCTTTCTTTGGCAAAAACAATAGAAAGCACATAAATTTATGGTTTCAGCATTGTGCTTTTGACAACATGTGCGGTGGCCTATTGGGGACCTTTTGGGCGGTGGTGGGCAGCAGGGGGTTAAGGGCCGTCAGGACGTTAAGGGGTTAATATGCCTGCAACCGCAAAACGGATTGCCTTGGGTGGCAAGAGTGGGGTCCGAGTTTTCTTATAAATAATCCCACTAAATGGATTCGGGATAAATTTCCCTCATCGAGTGTGTGTGTGTGTGTGTGAAAGTGTGTGTGTTGCTGTGCCTGCTTGAACTAATTACCTGCAAATCCAATTCCTGTTTGCAGATTGAGCCTATTTTGTTTATCGCTTATTGCTGGCGCCCCAAACCAAAAATGCAACAATCAAAATTTCCACTCTTGCGTTAGCACGGTGTGGTAACTTTAATGTTTTTGGCATTTTCTTGCAGCTGTTTCGCTCTGCGGTCCCGACCCTCTCACTCGCACACGCTTCCTCTTCAAAATTTATGTTTGCTGGCTATGAAAATGAAATGACTGTGGTAAACATTTTAATTAAATCCAAGTTTGGCTTTTGGCCCGTTACAATATATTTCGCTCTTGTCGCTGCTGCTCCTTTCGCCCCCCACCCCCCCTTTCTACCGCCTCCACTTCGTTTTTGTTATGTGTATTTTATTTTATTTTTATTTTTTCGCAGCCGTTGGGTAGCAAATAAATTTTAATTTTATTTTTATTTTGGCGCGTTTTAATTTGTTGACCATTTTCATTTTTGTTTCTCTTTGCTTTTGTGTTGCCAGTTTTTTGCTTCTTCACATTTACACATTTATTTTGTTTGCCAGCTTTTCTATTGGCCCTGTTGGCTTGGGGCGGAAGGCAGGAGGCGGGTGACGGGTGACGGGGGGCGTGGCAGGACGCGGGTTTTGGCCGGTCAAGTGACAGTTGGCACTGAGCCTTGCTAAAGAGTTGGGGTCGAGAAGCGGTTGAGTGGGGGGCTGCAGACAAGCTCGCAAATATGAAATGCAAAACAAACTTTGCAGCTGTCACTCAAAACTGAATGCCGCGATGGATGACAGAAAGAGGGGGGGTACCCAAAACAGCGGGGGCTGGTGCACTGTGAGAAACGGCAAAGGGGTTTAATTGGGCAGAAAGGCCCCTGTCTGAAATATTGTGTGCGGCAAGAGTGAGATATAGCGCACTGATTGACACGTTGATGATGACTGTGTTGGCATTTCACCTGGAATCTGTTTTTTGAGAGGAATGCAAATCGAAAAAAGTTTGATATTCTTCTCTGCTATTTGAAATATGTATGTGAACTAGTTAATTGACTAATAATGTTGTATACGAAAAATGAAGTTAAAGATCCTACAATTTTGATTGAGAATTATTATTAATTAAACGTTCCTGAAAACAGATTAATAGAACAAAGATATGTAGGATTAAAAAGCTACAATATATACATATATGTACATATATATTAGGGACCAGCTGGATAATTATTGGTACGTAAATATATATCAAATGATATAACAATCTCCATGTATAAAACAAATGTACCTTAATAGAAATTTAAAAGCTTAGTCCTCGAAATCGAATAGAACTTATATCATTATAACTTCATGAGCGACGGTAGCGAATGAACTGCGAATTCTCATTTCCGGTGACCCACTCAATCACCGTCATTGGAAGTGGTTAGCTCCAACTGGTTTATTTACACCTCAGCTTCAACTAATGGCCAAGTCATGCCACCGTCCCCACTTCCCCCCGCTCCTTCGACAGGAGCATAGAGGGCAATTGCCCATTTAAACTTAAAGTGTAGCATACTTTGCTGCGCCACATACGCAACGAACGTAACGAAATGGAGCGCAACCCTTTGGCTGCCCCATCAATTTGCATGCCACACACGCACGCACACACACAGCTCAGCCACATACCATTTCCCATTTTCCAGCTACCATTTTCCTCATCCACATGCCACTCGAACCGCTGCGCCAGTTGCTGTTGTTATTTATGGTTCCAAAACTGTCATAAGCAAACAAATTGTTTTTTATTGTTCATAATTATTGTGCATACTTATGTAAATCACGCGACGCGCTTCGCGTTTTGCGTTGCATTGCCCCCACTTGACTGTCTGCCTGCGAGTGAAACCATACTCACCCCGAGCCACCCATTTCCCTACCCCTTTCGTACCCTCTCCTTTGCCACACTTCCCATGCACTCTTAGAAAAAGTTGCCTAGAATGGAAATGACTTGGTTGTGTACTTTGGACAAACAATTTTAAAACTTTTGATAAAGTTCAGTAAACATAACTACAAAATTAATTATAATTAATATTCACTTGAAAACTGCAGTAAGAGTGTTATAAAGCGAAATAAATTACTTGAAAATAATACTGTTAATGGAAAAGAGTTGCGCTTATTTTTGGGAAAATTAATCAAATATTTCAGTTTGGTTTTAAAATTTGTTAAGGTCCAGTTTAAAAAGCTAGCTATTGAAATGTGCTATGCTATGCTTTTCTAAAATCCCATTTCGGAATAGCAAATATGAATACCATAATTTTTCATAAGCCTTGTACTCAATTTTTGTTTTGAGTGTGGCTTTTTGCATCGACACAAGGCGCAACTAGTTGCTCTAGCCTGGTTTTTTGGTGCGTGTGTGTTGGTGGTGCCGCGATTTCTGGGCTGGGGCAGTGGTGCGATGGTGGTGTTGGCGCTACTGGTTCCCTGGTGCGATTTCTCGCACCACATTTATGGCCGGAGCGTCTTGGCCACGCGGCGTGAGCGGCAAAATCGTTTGTTTTATTGAATTTTTATTGTAGTTTGAATTTATGACGCCAGCGCCGACACTCGACTGGATTAGGGCTCCTCAGCCCTAACAGCAGCCGACGGGCGAAGGATGACTTTATCGGTTTTATTCTGCTTGTTTTTGCTGCATTAAATCGCAGCCAACGAGCCTTGGTATCTGTCGTGTGGTCCCCTTCCCCTTCGCCTTCCCCATTCCCAATCCTAAATCCCGCTCCCGGTCCCGTTTGTCTGGCAATTTTGTTGAAATAACTTCAGTGTTGCGTTTGTGTGCGTACGTGCCGCTGAAGTGCTTCCAGCCGGGCGCAGTCCTGCGTCTCCATCCCCCATTCGCCATTCCCCATCCGCCATCCGCCATCCTTCATTCGCATCCGCATCCTCCGGCCGGAGTCAGAGTCAGATTAGCTCGCAAAACCGCAGACAACAGCTGCCGCTGGCAACCAAAGCAGCGAGTCTGAAGTGGTCTGCGTACTTTGTGTGTGCCTACAGTCAGAGAAACGTCGAGAGCCATAAGTTAAAAATTGCTGTTTATTTTAATAGCCATTTCATGGCGACAAGGAAACAAAATCAAATGGCCTATTAAATATTCATAAAGTAGGTACATTGTAGAAAAACCATAAACACTTATGTATCTACAGGAAATATCTTTTTACTCTCTCAGAATTACATGTTAGATTAGTTCTTAAAGTGGTTTATACACGAGCAAGTGAGGAATACCTTAAAGTTCAAGCTTAAAGAAGTTCAAGAAGTAGAAACAAGATATATTTTCTAGTTATTGTCTAAAAAACAAATTTATATTTAGTATTAGTCACACTTTTCTGAGTGTACTCTGTGAGTTTGCATGTGAATAATGTCCAGTTGCGTACGCAAAGCGTGTGGAAAGGGGGCCATTCAGGGAGATGCTCTGAGAGGAGTGAGAAGTTTAGGGTCCAACCAGTTTGTTTATTTGGGCATCACGCGAAATTCATTTTCCCTTCTTTTATTTTTATTTTTGTTTTCGGTTTATTTTTATTAAGCGCGTAACGAAATTAGTAACTTTGGCGTCGTGATTTTGATGGCCGCACTTGGGTGTAACCCCAGGACATTTCATAAACCGGTTTGATTGATTATTCACTGCATTTGTTTGTATTCCTTTCAGAGAGCTTACGCGACTACTTCGGACGTTATGGTGATATCTCAGAGGCTATGGTCATGAAGGATCCCACGACGCGCAGATCCAGGTGAGTTGGTCCTTACGGAGGATTGTGTCCAAATTGGGATGCACTTCTTGAGATTTATTACGGAATGGTCTGTGGTCAATCGCAATGTATTTGAAATGTACAAATAAGGCTTTTCTCTTTCTGCAGAAAATGTAATTGCAGTTATGGGATAAATAATAATAAAATATCCACGCTTGGATTCGTTAGACTGGAAAATCCTTTACCTAGTCATCGTTAACTTATTGGAAAGATTCTTTTGATTTTTATTTCACATTTTTCCAGTTTTTCCGAAATGTTTTCATTCTCGCCGCGCATTTGCCCGTGACTTTTGATTTATCAATCAAAAAGTTCTTCCCCTTTCCAAGCGAAACGTTATCCGCGCTCAAACTGATTTTAATTATTTCCTATTTTCGTGTAATAAATTTGTAACCCGGCAACCTTTTACCTTTCAGCCCTTCCCCCTTTCCCCTTCCCCCATCTCGACTGCTGTTGACCCCTCTATCACTCATCTGCCAACGCTGTGCGACTGTGCCATCTTTGTTGCCGTTGTTGTTTATGGCCATGCACGGCTGCATCCATTTCCAAATTTGAACAGTTTGGTTAACCGCTAATTGGTTTTCATTTTCATTGATTTTATTTTTTCCTCCGAGTTACTCCTCTACCTAGGAATCCAGCTTTCCTCTTTTCCGCTGTGTGTGTTTCCGTGTTGTGTACTTTTGCCGTAACGTTTGTCATTTGTTGCGGTTTCGATCAACTTTCAGTTGGCTGAACGTGGCCAATACCCCTCGCAACCCCCGCTCCCGTTCCTGTACTTTGACCTTATTTAAAAATGCTTAACGTAAATTAGCTGGTTTTTGCGGACAGTATGAATAATGAGTTGGCATTTAAACGAGCCCATTTCAATTTTAATATACAGCAAATTAAATATAAGATCGTTCCACGCCAGGAAGTCATTATGCTTAGTGATTATTCAACTAATTAGGCTGCTTATGATTCCGTTATAAATTAATTTTTAATGATCTAAAAGATTCCTAATTGAGCTGACATATTAGCATATTTTCTTATATCTATTTTTTTACGGATATTAGAAGTTTTCTTCTGTTTTATTTAATTCAAAGTGAGCATTTTATGCAAAAGTTATGCTGACTCCATTTCCATTCTCTACAAAGAAAGTTTAAGAACGACCAACAAGCAAGTGTTTATGTTCCGCTTTCCCTTTGCACTAATTAAGCGTTTTATGGGGCGTATACACAATGCGCGAAAGTCCTTTCCTTTCCTTTCCTTTTCTCCTTGCCTTTTTTAGAGCACTTTTTCGCCCGGTTTAAGCAACTGCTGCTGGAATTTGTCCAACGAAATATATCTTTGTTTTAATTGAATTTCATCTAATGTCGGCGTGGAGTGGCGGCGAAGCTTTCAGGTTAACAAGCGACGAAAGTTTATGCCACCTTCCTGCATTTCTCCCTCCAACTTCCACTCGCAGGATCAGGCGCCGTGTGTCCTTTCGCCTTTGTGCATGTCATGTTGGCTGGCAAAATTTTTATGAACTGCGTGCAGCAGAAGCCGGAGCAGCAGAGCAGTATCTCGTACTGCCAACAGTAAAACAGTTGGCACTTCGCCCCCTCCCCCTTTGCAAAAGTATCTTGAAGAGCGGCAGCTCGGGGTGGCAGGTGTTCTACCCTCTGGTAGTTGTAAATTCCGCAGCTCTATTTGTTGCCGGTGCCCTTGCCGTTGCCGTTCTGTTGCCGTTGTGTTGCCTGATATCATCGTGTCAGGGATTTCTAGCAAAATTTAATAAAAACTTTATGTCGCTTAAAAGAATGTTTATGGAAATTTTTCACTTAAACTTGCGCAAAGTAATAAATGTAAACAGAATTCCTGAGAAGGTGCGACAACAAAATTCAAAACCGGAAGACAGAAGGGGCAGGATAAAGGGGGCGGAAGGGGCCAAAGTGCCAGAGGAGCAACAAGCTGCACGCAAAGTTGCCGCAGCGAGAGTCAACAGTGTGGTTAATAAATATGCGCCCCGGTTCCGAAACAGGAAACAAGGATACGCCACCAGGATCAGCCATCAGAAGGCATTGCATACTTATAGGCCACCTCCACTAACTGGTTACACGGCGAGAAAAGGTGGTAGAGAACAGCGGACGGAGTAAGGCAACTTAAGAAATATATAAATATTCAGAAACATTTTCATTATTTTAAACGTTATACCTCGAAAAAGATTATAAATGTCAGAAGCGAACTATATTCCAAACCAATTTAATTAAACGTTTCTAAAGAAATTTCGTTCTCTGTATTCATCCCTTTTGCCTTGGTGCTAATATTTTTCCGCGTTGGATAGATGTCCTGACATATCTCACTTCAAATGAGATTGTATATTACAATAAAATGGAGTGAAGTACAAATTAGAAAACTTGCGAATAAATTTTAAGAGCATAAAATGAACAACAGCGGCAGATGGTTGGCGGTGAGCGGGGTGGAAAATCCTAAAAAGAAGGCAATAGCCCGGGAAAAACAAAATGAAAGCAAATGGCAAACAAAACACATTCACAGAAAAAGAATGAGAGGGAAAATAGCGAAAAACTTTTGCAAGTTGAGCGGGAATTTTCTTCTTGCGGGTGAGAAGACAAAGCGGGGTCGCTCAAGTGCAGCAAAAATAAGAAATGGAGTAAACTGGGAAATGGGAAATGGTGAACGGCAGCGCCCGGCTAAGGAAAACTCGGCACCCAGTCAACCAGTCACCCAGCCACCCACTTGGCCACCTCCTCCTGCGCATAAGTAAATCCAAACAATTTATTGTTGTACTTTTAGCATTCTTGTTGTGTTGCTGTTGCTGTTTTTGTTGCTGCTGCTGCCATTGAAGCAAACATAAGCGACTTTTCAATGAGTTTCGAAAGTTATTGAAACATAAATTATATCGCACGGCGCACGCACGCCAACAGCAGAAAGGTCCGCCCCCATTTTCCGACCCTACCGGAAAACCTCCTCTCCGCGAAAACACAACCACAGCAACAACGCAATGGGTGTGAATGGGTGTGTGTATGGGTGTCTTTGTTTGAGTGTGTGTGTTTGGCAATTAAGTTAAATTTTTTTCGCCGCCGCTTGTTAATGTTTTTCTGTTTTTATTTGGCGCTACACGCGCCAGCAGAAAATGCTCGCTTTTATTTATTTGCCGGACACACACGGCGAATGTTTACCTGAATCTGTATCGAATGAGAAATCGCATTTTCCACCCGCGCGCAATGTTGCATAATAAATTTAACGGGTTTTTAGATAAGAGCCGGGCCACCACACTCACACTCACACACTGAAAAATATACAAAAAAAAACATACGCAAATAAAAAGCGGGCTGGTCCAAAGGGATAAGCTGAACAAAAAATGGCGGAAGCATTTTGCACAACCATTAAATGTTTTGGCTTTGATAAACTTTGATAGAAGTTCGATGTCGTAAGCCAAATTTGCACGACTTTGCGCCGCAATCGAAGTGGCAATTCACTGCATAATGTCCAAATGCTTTTTTAAACTCCCTCCATGATGGCCCAATGCTTTTTGAAATGCGAAATATTTTCGGGAGCAGAAAAATAAGCTGAAAAGAACTTTGAAAAGACTTAACAATGACAAAGTGTGTTGTGTAATGAAGATTAAGGGTTGATTAAAGCAATTTCACGCAGGCGAAATGTTTTATTTGCCGCATTTAACGGCCTTTGATAATATGCACTTAATACTCGGGTAATTCCCCTGTTTTGTGCGCCACATTTAATATCCTTGTAATAATTTATGTACAACTTCAAACTCGTATTTGTCTTGCTCTAACACACTCACTCTCGGTGGACATAATTAACTCAATTTAATCACTTTGCCCAGCTCGCAGCTTTAGTGCGCCACTTTATGTGTTCCACTGGGGTGGAGGTGGTGGTGGTGTTTTTTTCAAGGGCCTTTTTTCTTGTTTTTCCGGCGACCTTCTGGCATTGACCACTTGCATGTGGCGGCTTTTTCGGGGGATTGGGGACTGGGAACTGAGAAGTGGAAATGGGAGATGGGGGTGGCAGATTCTGGACCGATCTCACATATTCGGCCATACGCGAATGGCAGCTGCGCTTTGCCCTTTTCATGTTAATTTCCATCGTACAAAACCAAATGGCTTTATATTTTCACCCATCCTCCTCTCACCTCCCCTCTCCTTTCTCCTCCTGCTGCTGTTGCATATGTTGAGTGTCCGTCTGTGTGTGTGTGTGTGTGTGTGCCCATGCTGCTGTATGTGTGTGTGGGTAGCAATTTTTCATCATTAATTATGGCGTCGCTGGGCGAGTGTGAGGATGTGGCAGTGTGTGTGCCAAACATCAGTCAGTTACAGGAGGCAAAAGACCATTAGGACATCGCAGTCATCGGCCAAGCTGGTTGAGACGTCACTCACACACGCACACGGCAAAAAACGTTGATTATACTTTTCATTATCCTTCAAGGATCTCCGACGGGGATAGTGCAGAAATCTTAGATTATACCACACCCCTAAAAGATATCCACAAATGGGGAGAATTGCGAGAACTAAGTGCGTGAAATGATTCATCTCGTTTTGAACTAAATAATGAATATTGTTTGATTGGTATGCTACTCAAGCATATATATATTATATATTATATATATATATATATAGTTATATATATATCCTGTATTTCCAGTGCACACACTCTTGGATGTTGTCAACTGGAGTGGCAGCATTGCCCCAGCTCCAGAATTTCACTTTTCCCCGCCATTGTTACTGTTGATTATTTCATGCGCTTTCCTCCGCCGCCGCGCATTTTTATGCGCATTTTATGTTTGAATTTGTATGAAAAGAAAAACCCAGTCTCCCGAAAAAAAAGTGGTGGAGCATAAAGGAAGGAATATTTTTATGATCCCCACAGACGCCCCTAATCACTCACTCCCTTGTAATTGCTTTGCGCACCGCACTCTTACATCATAATGATAAAATGAATTACAAAATAAAGTCACCTTTCTGCACCGACTCGAGACTTTTTGTTAGCCAGCTGCCGCAGAATTTAATGTGGCAACGACACTCAAAAATTGACATTAGCAGCAGGCATACGACGAAACCATAAAAACATAACAAATGGCCGCCCATAATGTGTGTCCTTAAACTGTCACTAAATCGATAAATTTTCATAATGGCCAGGCCATTTAAATATTTAGCCGAAATGTTGGGCAAAAACCCCTTTTCGAGCTACCTCGCCAGCGCCTTGTTCCTGCGCCTGGATTAATAAAATTACCCAAGACCCACGCATAGATAGCGAACTGGGGGATGGGCTCCTGGAAGTGGGGTCGAGGCTACCGAGGAGCAAGTGGGCGGGGGCTTTACATCAACGCAAGGGCACGCACACACACAACTCGAGGTGGACTCGACGTCGTTGACGGGGTGGCGACATAGTCGTCTTGAATGTCTCCATGCCAGGCTTGAGTAGCCTCAGCCAGCTAGAAAGGAAAACAGGACACACAAAATGCATCCGGAGAAATTGGTAGTATCAATAGTTAAAAAAATACATTTATCTCTTAAGATTGTTAGCTGTATTAAAAAGCAAGATATTTATCAAATATTCATAATATATTTGACTATATACACTAATTCATATGTATTTATCTTTTAATTGTCTTAGCCTCAATAGCATATTCCCTCTGAATTCAAGAAATATCTAATATTCCTAGTTTTATTCATAACCTATAACTGACATGAAATCCAATCCCATATGAGAAAAAGAAGCAAAGAAGTGAACTTGGAAGCTTTTCCAGTTTTTCGGTGGCTTAGAAATATGCATGTACTTCGGAGAACATTAAATTATATTATCCTTAGCTATTTGGTCAATATTTTTCCTGAGTGCAGTGGAGAGGCGGTGGGTCCAAAGATCCAAAGGGGGTGGGAATTGCGAGTGGCAAGAGGTTGCCACTCACGCAGGCCCAGTTAAGTGTGCGTGTTCAAGGATGCATTTTTGTGCCCAGGAAAACGACACGACACAAAACGAAACGAAACAAAGACAAAGGCATAAAAACGTGCAAAATGGGCGTGGGCGGCGCCTCTACTTTGTCCTCACCCCCCTCCCCCTCCCAACCAACTACCCAATTTGGCTCCCCTCGAAAGAGCAGAGCCCTCCGCCCGGCAGACGTAGGCTTATAAAGTGCGAGGCGAGCCAAGGCAGGAAGCCACTTGTGAAAGTTTCATGCACGCGGCCCCACTTCACACGACAGCAGTCAGCCAGAGACGGCGACGGCGGCGGGGGTGGGGCAGGGGTGCCGCCAAGGGGGGTGGCTAAGAAAAAAAAACTTAAGAAGAAAAGCCTCCATCGGATCGAATGCAAGATGCCACGCACTTCGGCGATGAGAGGTGTTTCGAGATGAAATCAAACCTGCATGGCTGCGAATTCGGAATAACCTACTGGTTTCTTCTGTTAAAAGAGAGTGTCTAACACCAAAAAGTTATTAAAATCTAATAACTAAAGCAAGTTAGTTGGTTTTATAATAAAAGCGAGTTAAGCTCCAGGCAACAATGTCTATTAAAAATGCTAACCAAATATACAAGAACTTAGTTGTAAACTTTTGTTAAACCATAAAAACTTCACTGTATTCAGTGAATTTACTGAAATGAAATGAGTAATTGAATTTCTTTGTGGTCTAACTTCTCTAATTCCACATTTACTACTCATTGGTAAATCATTACGTTTTTCTATAAATAAGGTAATGAAATTTGGAGTCTTAATTTCCAACCCGAGGGTATTCGACCGGCAAAACATTTGGCCAGGACGCACACCGCACAAAGACGGCGTCTTGGGCCGCCTGCAAGTGCTTGTTAGTGCGCTCGGGATTTGACGTTTCGCTGTGGCCGGGACTTAGAAGAGCCGCCTCTCTTGCAGCTCCAGCCTCGGTGCCTGAAACGGCCTCTTCATCCTGCCACGCCCCCTGGTCCTGGCCTCCTTGCGCCCCCACCCCCGCCGGGCACTCCAGTGTCGTCTTAAGTTGCATTCCTTCTCGCAATTGTTCGTTCGGGGCGCTTTTGTTTTGTTGTTTCGAAATTTTTACACGAAAAAGTCATTTGAATATGCGTTGCCTACCTCCTCGGATTGAAAGTTTTGTTAGCCGTCAGCTACTTTCGTTGAATCCTTACCCTTATCCCCCACCCCCTTTGCAGCTCTAAGGTTGAGGGCATGGCTGGCGGCTTCTCTGCTTTATAGCATCGCATAGACAAAATAATGTTCGCCTCCATTTCCAGCCTTGACTGCAACTTGTATATTAACAATACCGAAGGCAAACTGAACCGCAGCGAATGGGCGGGGTTAACGGGCGGTGGCAGCATGGGCGGGTTTAAAGGGGGTGGGGTTGTGGATGTCGGAGACACAGAGACAATTGTTTTCTTACTTCCGCTGACTTCAAGAGCAATTCACAGTAGTTTGTCATTCTGTCTGGCACTGAGGTCAGCTCAGGTTGAGGCAATTAAGAGATATAAGAAAATGGGTTGGCTTGTGGTGGGGTCATGGGATTTCCATATCCTGCAGGTGCACCAGCAACGGTTTCCGTTTACCGTGCATACCAAGTACTGCACGTGGCACAAAACCGCGCAAATTGGACGTCAATTGAAAATGAATAATAGCTAAATTGTTTTTTTTATTGATCCATATATAATATCTATCTGCTTTGATACAAATTGGGTTTCAGGTCAATTGCTAAACTAAAGTACTATATATATATGTTAAAATAACTATTTAAGTTATGCATTTTTCCAAAATATAATAAGATAAGACCTTGCTGGGGCTGTAACTGCGTTTAAGTTTTTAGAAATCGATTGCAATTTATATTTCTGAATATTTATTTAAATAGGTTTCAGGTTGTGGGCCGTGTGTGAAAAAGCCATAAGCCCTTTGAAAAATATTTCCATTTAGTGCAGTTGAACCTTACTCAATTTCAACTAATCTTTGGCCTGGATATCCCGAATTCCATTTACCCTGTCCACACCGAAATCCAACCCTTCAGCCGTCATTTGCCTTTAAATGAGCTTTCGGTTACAGTTTCGGCTTTGGCAATTGCCGGGGGTCGGAATATCCTCATCATCGCCCTGCACCTGATCACTGGACATATGCTAGGACTTCTAATATTGTTATCTGCTCCCATTACAGGCACACGCACACCCAAATGCACACACTACCACACTCACACACTTACAGACGCGCACACACAACACCTTGATGTGAACTTTGACCGTTTTGGTAACTCATTTAGTTAGATTATTTACGGTAATCCAAGACGCCAGCCACAAGCCAACCGCCAACTTAACTGCAGACACTCTGAGTTGGCCAGGATGGCTCCTTTATTTCCCCGCCGCCCCCTTCGCCACTTCCTTCGGGTAAACTATCCGCATTCCTGCACAGGTATGAGTATCTGTATCTACGGGCTAAATACATGCAAGTTGTTTTGCTAAATTGTGCGTAAGCTCAGGAGCAGCAGCAACAAGGATCTTCGACAAAGTTTCTCAAGCTCTGCCATGCCAATTCAAATAACACTTTTATTTTGCTCTCATCTGCCCCCCGCTAGCTCCTTTTTAGCCCTGTTTGGTACGTGTCTGCGGTGTTTGTATGTGTTACATGATTGCCACGCCCCCTCCTCCTTGGGCTCACCTGTCGCACCTGGCCGCCCGCCCCTTTTTTTCCGGACTAGCATCGCACAGCATCATCCTTGGCTGCTGGCAGCTTGTGTGCGTGCGCTCATTAGCATTCTGAAACGGCTTTATAAAATTCAACAAGCAACCCAAGTTGCATGTTCTCTAGGAGGTGCTGGGGGTGGTGTGGGTTGTGAGGGGTGAATACAGTCAACCCACCAGCAACCACCCACCACCCACCCGGCAACCCCGCCACAAAACCCCATTTTCTTGTCGGAGGCTGCATGTCTCTGCTTTTGCCCTTGTTGTTGCCTAGTTTTTCCTTCATTGTCTAAGTTCACACACGGCACGAATTCACGAATATTTAAAGTAGTTTTAAATTAACTAAACAATAATCTGCTATTAACAAATAATTAAAGCAATCGATAGTGAAGGTAAATAACAATTCCGTATTTGTTTTGTAATTTTCTATCTCTTCGAATTATTTCATTTTCAAATGATCGTCAAAAAGTTAATTTCTGAAACCCTTGCTAAGTTAAAATATTTTTTACTTAAAATCCCAGTTTTTGCCTCACTTTTTTCTCTGTGCATTTGTGTGTGTGGGTCTTGCCATTGTTGTTGCCTGCACACATTCTGTTGTTATCCTGAGCGCTCCACCATTCTGGCTCTGTTGCCGTCCCGCTCTGCGGCTATTCCTGACTCTGTCTCTCGCGCTGATGCCGGTCTGCCTCGAGTTGCATAAATTGAATCTGAATTTGTGAGTAAATTGCACACAGGAGACACATTATTTTTGAGTTTTGCCTTTTAAATTTGTGGCTTTTCACTTTGAGCTCCCCGCCCAGCGCCGCCGTCCGTGTCGTCACCCCAGAAATTGCAACAATCTCTGTCCTCAACTTTGTGGCACTCGGCCTTCTCCTGCTTTTGTTCTGCAATTTTGTGTGACCCACTTGAACATTGGATTGAAGTTACGCCTACCGAGCCACTCCAAGTTTCTCGACCACCCATGCCACCCACCCTTCATTCCACCCCCAAATCGCCCATTTAAATCAATATTAATAGGTGCAGGCCTCTTTTTCGCAAATTGCACATTGCACAAATTGTTCGTCTATAAATACGATAAAATGTTTATTTAATATGTACCAGACCGTGCCAGCTGTACGAGAATCCAGAAAGCCAATACCAGGACAACAAGCACACAAATAATGACTTATCCATGGCACGTAGATGGGGTGGGAAAAGTGGAAAAGTAAGGGGAAGTGGGTAAAATCAAAGACAAAACAGGCCGGGCAATCCTTTTCCATATGCAAATTGTTTTTATGAATTTGCAACAAGCCATTGTTTGTTGGCATCGTTGTTGAATAGCAATTTCTATGGCAAAACACCGATGCGATGTGGTCGAAAGAATGTCAAATGGAAAGCAGCAAACATTTTGTAAGGATTATGAATTGTCGGACGATCCCCACAGAGGATACTTTCCGAATTAAATTTAGTGCATGCAAGCTCAGTTTTAATCCTTGCTTATAAATAATTACCCTCCAGTAAGCAATAAAATTTCAATGAAACAATTACATGTCCGCATTATCTGTTTAACTTTCAATTACAAATGATTTAACTGACAAGTAAATTGTATGGAAAAACGCAGACAATAAAACTGCATGTCAAAAGTGGCTCAAAAAAGGGTTGAGATACGAATGGAGCTAAAATTGTGGGTGGGGAATGAAAATTACTGGGAGTTCCAGGACACGCAAGCATTATTCAAATCAAGATTTCCACATTGATGTCTTAAAATCTTAATGAATAACATTTTCGGCTTTAATTTGCTTGCTTAGCATAATGATTGCATTTCACAAAATGTTCTGAGAGGAACATTTTCATGTTGTAAATTTTCCACAGGATTTATTTTCGATTAAAAACATTTGCAATCAGCTAAACTAGTAGCTCCGTTTAGTTGAAAGCAGCTGTACACATTAATTGCCCTGTAATTATTACGCCAGTACAGACAGAACGTAGCTTTTAGTTAGTTAATTATTGTGAATACCGTGTATTTAGTTTCTATGATTTATCGCAAGGTCAGGGTAGAATATAAAGTAAAACTGTTCTGACATCAACCCATTAAAACGCCACTTGTTATATAAAAGTCAGACAGTTTTACTCTACAATTTTCGCACACTTTGAGCTAGGGTAAAAGCCATGAGAACTAATATAATTAACATTGTAATTGCAACTAAACAGGAACCCCATGTTCTTCGATATAATATTCTAAGAAAAGTTTGCTGAATATTTGCAATTAAAGTTTAAATTCATCTTATTATTAATGGTTGTTTATCTCGTAACTAGATTATTTATTAATAAATCACATTTACTAATCCTTGCTATGCTACATTTCCATCATTGACCATAACACTCCCAAATTCGAAGCATATTTGTATGCCAGATGGGTTGTTTAGTTCTAATCCACCGCCAGCTGACCATTTGGACCTGACCATGTTAACTGGGCCGACTGGTGCTGGGCTGGTGCTGGGCTGGTGCTCCTGGTTTCTGGGCCACACTGAGGGGAATCAGGACCGTAACAATTGCCACAATTGCAATAAAATCGTCGTTAATTACTGTCTGTGCTTGCGGTTCTAGTTGGGCTCGGATTGAGTGGGGAGTGGGGTGGTGGTGCAGATTGGGCGGCTTACGTCGGTTTCTGGGTGGTGAATGGTGGGTGGTCGATGGTGGGTGGTGGCAGCAGTGGAGGGCTTAAAAGAGCAAGACAAATACGAGCATGTGTCTGGGCCGGGCTGAAAGAAGTTGTGAGTTTCGCAGCGAGGAGACGAGGCGTCGTTAAGCGTTGCTGCCAAGTGGCAAAACTCAAATAAACATAAACGTGCACACAGGCGGTGTTGCAAGGGGGTTGCGCGGGGTTGCAGGGCGTGGCAGGGTGTGGCAGGGGGTTGCAGGGAGCGGATTGAAAGGGGGGCCACCACAGCCCAAAATCTGTGAGCTGGTTTGTTGTCTTTGGCTGTCTCGTTTCGTTGCCCTGGCTGGCATGGGAGACTCATTAAAATGCAGTGCGAGATAATAAGCATTTTAATTAAATATTTAACAAGAATAAGTTTATCACAACACGGACGAAAGAAACAGAAAGAGAAAGAGACGGAGCTTGCGTGGAAAGAGACGGCGAGCCTTACGTAATGGCTTGTAAGCGTCTGCCTTCGAACAGTTCAGTTCGAAAAGGGGGGCATTTGTGGATGGGGAATGGGGAATGGGGAACGGGGCCATGGGCCTTAGACTGCTCATTTGGCCCCCACAAGCCACTCTTTGCTGGCAATATTTTGATGTAATTTGAGCGCCTAATTGGCGCACGTGCTAAACTGACGATGGCAGGTTCAACTTTGGCCGAGGCGGGGCTCCTGTTTCTCTTTCTGTTTTTCTGATTCTGATTCTGGGGCTCGGGCTGGTTCAGGTTCAGTTACTTGGCTCCTGGCTTGGGTAAATATTTGCAGAACTTCTCGCTAACCGTCTCCTGTTTACATCTCCTTCCAAATCTACTTGCAGAGGCTTCGGCTTTGTCACATTCAGCGATCCAAATAGCGTAGATAAGGTACTCACCCAAGGCACACACGAGCTGGATGGCAAAAAGGTAAATGTTACACACGAACTCTTCGCTTTTTGCTTTTTTCTCTCCCTTTTTTCGCCCTTTTTTCTTTTCACTCATTTCCCAAACAGAAAACTCCACTGTAACTATGTTAAATATTTGCTCAAAAGCATCGTTCCCATGCCCATAACCCCCAATATTTCCCCACACCCTCTATTGACAGCAATTAGAAAGTCAAAGCATAACAGTATAGGCAAAAAAGACATACGAAAGTTTCCAAAAAATCATGGCCCAAACGCCAAACAATTTTTAATTAGCTGTTATGACAGGCGCGATGAACGTCAAATGAGCTGCAATGGTTAATTTTTTCAGGTGCGCTCTTGATGATTTCTTCCTTTTTGGGACGTTCAACAAAGCACCGTTGTGTAATTTTTACTTAAATATTAAAGTAAATATTTAACAGAATTTAAACCAGAGGGAACGTTATAGTGACAGTGCAAAGAAGAAATTTTAAATTTGGTAGATTTGATTTTAAATTTAAGTGGATAAATGCAATACTAAAATCAACAATTTATAACATATCGATAGAATCAGCTTTCTTATTTTTTGCATGTTGTAGTTTTTCAATTTTCTGATATCATTGCATTCATACGGACGGACAGTCAAATGGACATAGAAACGGACATGGGTAGAGTGATCCTGATCCTTTTACTGCACAAGAATGGCAAGAAGTGCAACTATTCCTGAAAAAATTTAGCACACATTTAACATTTAACACACTTGTTGACTCTTACAAGGAGATAAACTGGAACTATGACACAACTAAACTAAAAGCAAGCCTCAATAAGCCCCTGCGAAAGTTAAAACCATTTTTACCTTATAGTGTCAAACACTGATTACCATCTACCTATCTACGGCTTAAAACCACGATTAATAGCATAAAAATTCCTTTAAACTCAGCAATCAGAAGTACTCAATGGGCATGCCGATAGAACTCCTATAAAACTAAATTCCTCTTCAAAAGTCATCCCACCTTCGATACGCATGTCAATTAACCCAACTCTTGCTAAACACATCACAAACCAAGCCCCTGTAATTTTCCTATCCCAATCATAAATGTATTAACACGGACGACTCAAAAGCTGAAGACGTCACCTAAAAGGCAAACTAAATTGCTGACTTTGGGCTCTGCTCTGTAGGATTTAGGATTTGGCCTCTGTTCTGCAGGCTCTAGGACTTGGGCTCTAGGCTCTGGTCTGCGTGCTCCGGTTTGCAGGCTCCGGTCTAAAGGCTCCGGGCTGCGGACTCCGGGTTTCGGCCTCTGAGCTGCGGGCTCTGGATTCCAGGCTCAGTTCTCCGAGCTGCTGGCTGCAGGCTGTGGTAGGTGGGGTCCGCATCTCCGGTGGCATCTCTATTTTATCCATTTAATTAATCAGCTTCGGCAAACGCAGGGCCTCATTCCTCTGCATAAATACATTTCCGAAAGTGGCTTCCTTCCGCCTTTTGTGTAGGTGGAAATCGCATTTGATGGGCCGCAGCGGAGCACAGTGGAGGCTCGCTGTAATGATATTCCGCACGCATTACGCATTACGCATACGCCGCATTGGCATTAGCCTAATTGAGTGGAGCTGCACTGTTTTCAGCTAGTCCTTCGGTCCGATGTCCATCCGATCATCCTTTTATGCCTGCCAACTGTAAATAAAATGCGCAGCCAGCGCATTTATGTTGAGTTTTTTTGAGCCGCGAACAGCGTTCCTTTTTTTTGTGTATTTCGCAAGTGGAACTGCAATTATGTGCGAGTGAAACGTGTAATGTTTATATCTGGCTATATGCCACCAACCATATACCATATACACGTCTTCCTGACTTTCGGCCGGTCAGGGATTTTCGTGTTTCCGTTTGGCTGCACAGCGACGCAAAACGAAACGAAACGAAACGAAACGAATTCATTTCATTTCATTTCGTTACGCTTTTTCGGCCTGATGTATTTTAAAAAGGCAAAAGCATCGACATCCTCCGAAACCAAAGCGTTCGCCACTCAGCGCTGATTAGTTTTAATTTTAATCTAAAAATCAATTTCCCGCCATGCGGCTGCTCTTGTTTTTCGTCCTGCACACAGGAAATCAACACGGCAAACGGCAAACACAACAGCAGCAGCAGCAACAAGAACAAGAACAGCCGCATGTCCTGCCTATCCTGTGACAGATTTTCCGTATACACACGTATATACATACGTACAATCTGTATATGTATGTGCGAATTGTTATCGCCAGAGGATATTGCGTTGCTTCCTCTCTGCGGCTCCTTCATTGGCTTAAGATACCCGGATAAATGCAACAGCAGCACTTCAGATGCCGGGATTTAGTGCCACCCTCGCTCCCAGAATTTTTATTTCAGCTGTCAAGTCGAGCTGTGTCCTTGCACTAATATGAAAGCCACAGCTCGGACGACAGCAGGAGCAGTGGGAAAATCAGGACGAGCTGCGGCTGAACGCCGAAGGATAGACAGGAGGCAAAAATGCTTAAAATTGAATTTTTATGATTTTTAATTATTTTTAATGACGCTGCTTATTGGGTAGAAGCTGCTCGTTTTTTCTCCTTACGCCCGCTGGCCGAGCAATTTGTTACGCGTTAATTCGTGCGTGCTCAGCTCGAAGTCACTAGCAGACACCACCCATGTCACACCACCCACAACCACCCGCACCACCAGCACCACCCGCACACCACCAACCCCCTCGCATTGCCACTCCCACTCCCCTTGGGGCAATTTCATTTAATGTGCAGTGCAGGCTTATGCAAGATTTATGCGCGGCTATTAATATGAAGAGTTGTGCGCAATGTTCCTTTCATTTAAATGTCATTAAGCATACGATTTCCTTCGGATCTTCCCTGGACTCACTCTATGTTTTTTCCGCTTTTTTCTCCATTTTCCCACGCAGGTCGATCCGAAAGTAGCTTTTCCGCGCCGTGCACATCCCAAGGTAAGTTCCACAAAAAGAACGCAACAAAATTGATATATATAAAATAAGAAATAAGCCACCCAAAAATATATACTCTAAGTGGGGAAGGCTATCTCGATACTTTTTACTTATTGAACTGACTTAAATAACTTTTTATTAATTTTTAAACTGGTTCAGAAATTGCTGATTAAACTTTGTTGTAAGCTAAACATAAAATATTTTTATAACATTGAATTTAGAATGCCCACTAAACCACCAGAGACTTCCAGTTGGGCAACAGATGGCTAATTTCGACTAGAGTAAACTCGACATAATACTTAGCAAATAATTACTTGCAGTCGTAAAATATAGTGCATAGCCTACCTTTACAGTCCAACAAAAGAACTCTCTAAAAGGGTATAAAAGTGCACAGGGAAAAAAGGTAAAATCAGCAAGCCAGGAAAAGCAGCCCGAGAAATTGTCAGCCAGTTTCGTGGTTTTCGGTGTGTGTGTGTGTGTGTGTGTGTGTGGTCGAGGTGGGCTGGCAAAAGGATGTGTCATAAGTAGCAGTAAATGGCAGATGAAATTAAAAACGGAAGATGACAACAACAACGGGGCTGCCAAGTCGAGGCGAAGATAACTTTGTGTCTGACAGGCATCGGTTGCTCTGGCTTCCTGCAACCACCCACCACCCACAACCCACCTATCACCCACCAAACAACTGCCATCGCCCACCCACTTGTGCCACCCACAATGCCACCTTAACACCAGCTCTCTTAAAGTGATGATGACAACAGAATTTCGGCAAAAAAGCAAAGGCACAAGGAGGAACCACTGCGAACTGCTGCTGTCTGCAGCCATCGCATCCACCCCTCTCTTTCTAACAGCGACTCTCCTCTCTTTCTAAGCTTGCCACACGCACATTTTGTACCGGTTAGACAGCGCGTTACAAATGTGCCCCGTTTTTTCTTACTGGCCTCCTTTATGCTGATATATACCCTTTTTAACGGATGGCACTTATACAAATATCTCTATGGGGTTCATAGGAAATAATTGGGGAGCTCTATATTAATGGTTCCAATTAAAAAGCTTAAAGTTAACACATCTAAGGCACGTGCATTAATTTGAATCTCAAATACGAAGAGCAACCAATACCATTACTGAAATTATTACTTTTCTAACCTATAATAAGGAATTAACTCTAAAAGATCAAAATGTCTTGTCATCATATTAGATTTCTAGGAGTTATGTCAAACTATCTTTACCAACCTTTGCACCTCGAGCGGTATTCTTCTTAAATCATAAAGTATGTCTAAAGCTGATGGCCCAAAAACGCATTTCTGAATAGTTTCCTAACCGTTCGTGTATATACTCCTGGTCGACTTGTTTAGCTGGGTAACTTTTTACCGATTCGGCTGAACGACAAACCGCAAAGCACACCAAAAATACGCACGCAAATGGCACGCACACACACACTAGCTCAAAATACATTTACACACACACACACATTCATGATACAAGGAAACAAAGTCGAAGGCAGAGCCTCCTGTTTCCTGCCGCCCACTCCGCCATTTCCCAAGATCCTTCGGTCGTCGGCAACTTTCCTTGGAGCTATATGCGTGCTTATCAACACGCAGCTGATTTCCGTTGCCATTCCAGAGGCGCGTGCCTCCCAAACACCAAACCACCCACCTCCCCTCCCCCCCGAAATTACCAGCCCCACTCGCACCCCCAACCAGCCAACACCTCCCCCCCCCGCAACAGCAGCCAACAATTATTTACGTAATGTTATTATTATAATATTTTTTTAAACGCATTCTCACTGGATTTGCGCGGCGTTACCAAGAAGTAGACAGCCACAAGCAAGGAGCCAAAAGGATGTTCGGGAGGAGAGTTGGTGGCTTAAGGCTTTAAGGAGCAAAGAGGCTGGGGGGGGGGGCGTGGCTAGGACGTTGGCTATGCGGCATTTTGCGAGTGGCTTTGTGTTCGCTGGGGATCTGGTGCTACGCGCGAATATCCTCTCGCATATTAAAAGGCGTTTAAAAACATAAATCCAACGTCTAACGGCTGCTTATGAAAATTACGAGGAAAAAATGACTGACAGAGCGGGACGGCAAATGGGGTATAGAGAGAGATGGCAGCAGGCTTAGTGCGAGGCAAATGGCAGGGACACCCAAAGGAGTTTTCCTACGCAGTGCGATGGCGAAAAAACCCAAGATATCTGTAGGAAAAAAGTGTGCAGGCGACATCAAAAGCAACAAAAAAAAAAGAGAAATCGGGAGAACCCCCCACCCCCTAAAAAGAAGAGAAAGGGAAATGCGAGTGGCAGAATGATAGGGAGGACAATTTCTCGGCCCGTTTGCCAGGACCAAAAAACGAGGACCAGGCTGAGAAGGAAGGATTGCCCACAAAATGCGGCCCAAAATGCTTGCGGTTGCAGCGAAAGTTAAGAGTTTTAAAAAAGGAGCGTAGACGTAGGCAGTTTGGGGTTGGTCTCGATGGGGCCAACGGTGGGGAACGGGAAGAAACATAATGAAATGAAGCATACTAAATGACGCTGCTAAGTTCTCGCTGGGACACAAACACACGCACGGAAGGGCACTGCAAGAAATCTTCCCCACTTTAATTTACCAAATTAGTGCTAAGCAAAATAACCTAAAATATCTTAGGTAGTTTGTTCACATGCTTACAGTTGAAAAGTTAACCAAAAGTTGTTAGTAATACATGTTGGTTAATTCATATAGTTAAAAATAATTAAGCTTAAAAATATTATAAAATATATTTACTTTAGTTTATACGTGTAATGCCAACAAGCTACATAATAATTGATTTATAATTGGAATTTTTAAGCAGAAAATACAGAGGTTTGCCTTTTTTCCCTCAGTGCAGTGGCACACACACGCATAGCGCGCCATAATGAAATGCGAAAAAATTGTGATATTTTTGGACCATAAAATGCAGATGAGCCGACTAACAGAAAATAGTGTGGCAGCCGGAGAATAGGGGACATTCCGAGCAGGAGGGGTGCTAAGTAGGCCTCTACTTTCGCAGCATCCCCTACTTTCACCCCCCAAACAGCCGCAACTTGCTCTTCTTTTTGCTTTTTTACACATGTCGCAAGCTCCTCCCCCGAAACTTTAGCCGAGTTAATTTCTTCGCTTTTTAAGCACTCCCCACCATGAATATGAAATGTATATTTGTGTTAGTTATATTTTTGGGGCGGCTGCGAAGAATAGAAAATGGGGGGAGAGTGGCATACATATGTCATGTAAAAAGTTCGCTTTTAATGTGCAAAATTGCTGGCGGACTTGGGCCATAAAAGTGCATGGGAATAAGTGAAATGGATTTTTGGGCTGCGCTGTCCTGTCCCATATAAGTGCGCCATAAAAAAATGAATTTCCCCGAAACGGTCCAGCAGAACGGGGCAGCAGATATAGTTTGAACTTGGCTAGGATTTATGGCTGTTTGTTCGGAACAAAAGAAAAGCGATGGGACCGGACCCCACATCCCCATATCCCCATATCCCCATATGAATCTGCTTCCTTATCCCCGTGGAGTGCGTGTGTGCAAAAAATATTCCGGAATCGTTGAGTTGGGTAAATCCTTTAATGTTGAGTTGAGGTGCGTACACGAACAGGTCGTATAAGTGGATTATATGCACAGATCGGATTTCGGTCTTGGCATTGCTTAGATTAAGTTATTTTATCAACTTGAACCGCATAGTTATGGGCCAATGAATAGCGCAAGGAAACCAGGAAAAATCTTCTCTCACAAAAGAATTTCATAGAGTTTTTCAATGAAGCTAGTCAGGTAACACGCTTTGGTTGATAAAGTAATTTAATGGGGTTACTATAAGCCGTATTTTGAATAGTTAACTGAAAGCCATTGTTTATTACTTGGAATGATTCTATAATAGACAACCGGATGTTGTTTATGTATTTACTTATTGATTTCCCAGTGCTGTCTGTTGCAAACTGTTTGCTGAATAAATATTAGAAAGTAATATAGGAGAGATAGGGGAACTATTTGAAGGGGGTACTTTCTCAATATGCTGTAATTTAACTGGGAGGAATGACAAAGGTTATTGAAAAATGCTCCACTCAATCATAGACTCTGACAGTTGTGAAAGTGATTTGTGACATTTTTGGAATTTTATTTCGACAGCTGCTGAATTATCCCGTCCCACAACATTTTTGTAGGTAAATTAGACGTAAACAATTGTGCGGCCCATAGATTTCCCAACGAGTATTACTTTTGGACCCATCCTCTCTGGGATCTGACCAGGCGCAGACATCTCTTTCATTCGAGAGGCCATCAATGGCAAAAGCTGTGTCCTGGCAGCCTGGCATCCTGGCATTAAATTAACACGCTCGAATGTGCCGCTCATGTGTGGGTATTTGTATCTCTGTGTGTGTGCTGGCTATGCGAGTGTGAGTGTATGTGTGAGCGAGGGGGAGTTGTACACTTACATTGTGCAAACTTTTCTAATTTAAACCGGCAGTTTCAGTCAATTGCCACAGCTTACCGCTTTCGACATGAGTTTTACTTTTTTAGTACCTTCGGGTGTGCGACGGATGCGATGTGGCGCATTTCAGACAGAGATGGAGAAGTGTAGCAAAGGCGCAGCGGAGAAATGGGGAAATGGGGAGACGGAGAAATTCCAATACATTAAAAGTTGTGTGAATACACTTGGCAGAATCCATTATAACCCAGCCAAACTGAACAGAACTGAGCTGAGCTGAGCTGAACAGAACAGACATGAAAGCCAGCCCATAAATCTAATAAATACGTGTGTTTCTCACCCCTTTCACTGCCACTTCCCCTGCACTTCCCGTTCCATTCCCACACTTCCGGTTCCGTTTGCCGCCCTGCGCAATAACTTGTGAAATATGTAATCAATCAAGATGGAACAGTCGTCGAGGCAGCCAAACTATGTGGCAAGTATGCGTCTGACTGCAGTTCTTGGGTGGCATGGTGGCGGTTCTGGGGTAAAAGTTCAGTGGGACTGGGGTCGGGTCGATTAATTCAACTTTCTGCTGCAGACAATGGCATGTGAAAAAGTCAAAAAGTTGAAAGTGCAATTTTGTCGTTATTATTTTACATTTACAACAAAAGATAGCAGCAGGAGCGCAGTCGAAAAGCCAAGCGAAAAATATATATAAAAAAAATATCGCAAAGTTACTCAACTATTTTATGCGACTGGCGGCACGCTGTGAGTATGTCTCTCTCACTCATATCTCCATCTCGCTTGCCCCCCGTAGCACCCACACTATCTCGCAGTGTGTGTAATTGTCAGTTAGTTGGCGCTGTCAGTCCGAATGTTGAAATTAATTTATTTCAATTGAAGTTGAACTTTTGCGGCGTTATTACTTTGCGAAACTTTCTCCGAGCTACGCATAATAAACGAGTGTGGGAGCGAGAGCGCAGAAGTGGGTGCGAGCGAGATGGGTGCAGTGACCAGGTGCCGAATGACCTCCACCTCCCCCACAACAGAAAGCCACCACCGCCACCACCACCCACTTTGCATACACATTTATTTAGCCTTTGCCAAAATAATCAAATTGCCAAATTGCAAGTGTTGCCATCAACGTCAACAGAATGTGAACTGCTCTCTATCTCACTCGTGCTTATATATCCACCTCTTTCACCCCGCAACTCCTCGTCCCTTTCGTATTTTATTTTTGATTTTCTATGCCAATATTCGTTGTCTGCTTTCTTTTTATAACTTTCGAACAGACGGGCGGGGAGGCGGAGGTGAGTTTTCCAGATTCAAGAGTGTGATATGAAGGGCGGGAAGATTTTTCAGGAGATGGTGGCGGCGGGGGCGTGGCACAGGACACGACAGGTGCCGATGACGTTTGCGCTGATAATTTGTTGCGAGACTTCAGCATTTGCAAGTGGCAGGCCTTGGACGGCATTGATAGTTATTTGATATGCATATTCAAAAATGCTCGCTAAAAAATAAATACGAGTATAAAATACAAAAATACAAGCATAAAGTACAAGCAACAAAAAATATTGATTGCAAAAATGGCGCTAATGATGCCCGTAAAAATCAGGTGGGCTGTGGAGCAAATTGAAATGTGTTTATTGCATTGAAAAAGATACGTGTGGCAATTTTGTGTACAATTTTTACAGCCATATACATGTACATGCATGTTCGTATTTTATTTACGTTTTTTTAATAATCTTTAATGCTTTTTCATGTGTTTGTTTTATTGTTTCCCTGAATTTGATTAAGCTTAGGCATTTGTAATACTTACCAATGACATCATTTCGAATGTGACTTTGTTGCTTGTTGTTTATTCAATTGTTTTTTAAGCTTTAAAATATTTATTTAATCCGAAGTCTTCTATTTAAGTCTTTCTAGGAAATGACATTTTAATATATCAAAATTCAAGCTTTGTGTTTATCACCATTAGTTGACTTAATTATAAATGGTATCAAATATGAACGTTTGTCTTGCATTTTTAACATTCTGAATTAAAGTGTTTTCTTCTAAATTTTTCCATTCCATTTCCATTAGACTGTCCATATTATCCTGCTCGAAGTTTGCTTAAAGTGTGTCATGGTAATTTCGCCAGAGCTTATGAACTTCCCGAGTCTTATTGGTTTCGTTGTTGTTGTAATGCTGCCTTTTAAACTCGAATCAAAAATCAAAATCCGCACCAGCTACAAATGTTAAATCCGCAAATAATTGACAAAGTTTAGGCATAAACGTGGCTCTGTCTCTGGGAAATTGCCGTGGGTGTGCGGAACTTGTGGGCAGGAGGGCCGGGAAAATGGGGCGGGTGGGTGGCTAACAAGAATGCTGTGTGTGCGGGCCAACTTCAAAATATGTTGGCCACAAATGGCAAAAGTTTGACAGGTAAACGGAATTCGGATAGAATATCTATGTACACGGTATACACGTGAGTGCGGGAGGGAGAATTTAGTGGGTTTTCCAACCCCTTTGCCAGATGCGGAAACCACTGAAACAGCTGCGACCATCGAAATTCTGGATTTGGATTTGCGAGCAGGGGCGTTTTAGAAACGTCCCGATACTTTGTCTATCTATGCGGTTCTAGCTGAGCGGACGGAGCACGGAGGACGGCCATTTATGTTTAATGGGATACTTTTTAACAGCCTCATAAATGGCTATGATAACCACTTAATGTCGAAAGCAACGAAAGCCGAGTGAAAACAATTTACATATTAAACTTGCGCCGAGTTGCCAGCCTGTTATCCTCGTCGCACATCCCGTCAGCCGCTCACGCTCTCTTCCTCTCTCTTTCACTCGGCATGCCGCCGTCTCTTTCGTTCGGCGTGCGAAATATGTTTGCCTGCGGCGCATTCACTTTAATTTGATTAAATTTTGAACATTTTCACGTAAAAGTTGCTCCTTTGGCTCGGCTTGGCTCGGCAGCTGAGGCTTCAGTGCATCGCTTTTCCCGCTTTTCCCGCTTTTCCATGCTCTCTCATCTGTGCTGGATGGATGCTGGATTGGATGGCCTGGCCTGGTCTGGTCTGCTCTGCTCTGTTCTGGTCGGTTTGGATCGGATCGGTGGCTCTTGGTCTGGTTTGGTCTCGTTTCGCTCGTTTTGGTTTGGCTGAGCTCGGTACTTTTGGTTGGACCTCCTGCTGTCTCAAAAAACCTGATGCCACCTTCATGCTCAGCTGTTGTCTGCCTGAATTTATCTCTCTGGGTGCGAGTTAAATAGGTTTGATACCCTGTAAAACGGGGTTAAGATATAGCCAAGCTTAATAGCTCATTAATAGGATCTTAAAAGAAACTCTCCAACTTATACGATGATTTGTTGGGCAAGAATCATCAAAGATTATTTTAAATTTTATCAGCAAATTTCTGTCACTTTTATTAGAGGATTATAAATGAAAAGTAAAAATTGTCTATTCTTGTTATGTCCACATTATCTTCTTAATCCAATGCTCCTTGGATTGGTATATCTTTTGTACTATAAGGGAATCAAGTATTCCGCACCTCTTTGAAGCTCTGCGTGCCTATTTCGTTTGAGTATTTTGTAGTTTCTGTATTTTATAATAAATAGTTGTTTAAACTTTCGCCTCCTCCAGCCGCCAATCCAGCTCATTCACCCACTTGCAACACCACCCAAAAGAGATGTTTCCCACCAATGTGGCAGGCTCTTGTTGCCACTGTTGTTGTTGCTGGTGCTTTTGGTGCTATTGGTGCTGTTGGTGCTGTTGGTGGTGGTGCTGCTGTCCGGCTCTTCAACTATTTTTTATGCAATCTGCTGCGGCTCGGCGAAGGACCCCTCTCTTCACACATCGAAAGGCCCCGAGTTGCATTGTTTTGTTTTGTGCACTTCCTTTTGTTTTCCCCATGCACTTTTTGCTGTGTTTTTATTTTTTGTCTGTTTGCCATTTCCTTCTCTCTGGTAGCCGCACATAGTTATGGCCACGATTTTGGCTTTCGGTTATGTGCACTGAGATTTTCCTTGGCCTTGTTTTCTTGTTTTCCCCCAGCCAGGCAATTGTTTTCCCTGCCTTCCGCCGCCTTATCCTCTCTCCATTCTTTATCCTCTCTGCCTTCCATTGTTGCACAGGTTGCAAGTGTGAGCGCTTGTGAGCTTGTGTGTCTTTGTGCGAGGGGGAGTTGAGAATTCTCCAAATTAATTCGCATCATTTAAATCACAGAGAGTGCCGGTAGCTTCAAGGATGCGAATCATTGCAACATTTCTGTGGGCTTTGCCATTAAATCGAACCGAGATCCAAGAACGGAGAAGGAGGAGGCGAAAGATTCGGCTGGGCCAGTTAAATTATGGGGCACATTGAGCCGGGCCAAACGAACGGATAAACAATAAGTAACTGTGAATTATGGTGGCCATTACTTTTGTCTCTGCCTTGGCCCTTTGTGTTGTTTATGGCAGCACAATAATTAGGACAAAGCCGTGGTCGTACGTGTGAACTTTTCCCCGGACACGGAGCCTGCAAAATTGGTTAATTAGGGGGCCACTAAATTTCCACCGTTCGAAAAATATATTTCGGCCTCAACAGTTGGCAAATCGAATGGGATTCACCTCGATCTCGATGTCCCTTCGCCCCGCCCCGCTGTCTGCGTAAATTGCTTATGAAATTGACATCGAAGCCTCGCCTGTCTGCCGGAAATGGAAACAGCGGTAATGACGAGGCGCACACACACGCACACATAGCACCCTCTGGAAAGAGCCCCCATACATTTACACACCCTCTGAAACACACACACACACACACACACACATAACGCTGGCAGTATAACCCACATAATTGGCAAATCACACACATTGATTTCGCCGTGTGCTGGCTTCCCCGTCATCATCTCTATTGCCGCCTTCGTTGTTGTTGTTTGCTGGTTCAATCGCTCACTGCACACCGCCCACTCCTCCCACTAACACCCACTCCCTTCTCAAACCACCTCCCCTCGGCCACCCACCACATCCGACATCTGCCTAAACAGGACGAGCGATGGAATGAGCGCATAACTACACCGGAAATAAAGACCATTCCTCTATAAAGGAATGTCTGTTTGAGGAAATGTGATCAGTTCAGGAATTAGCTTTACTGAAAATGTAATAATTAATTTCTTGTTCTTTAAGCACACTATACAAACCGTTTTATATGGATTACATTAAAGTGTAACTAAATGTATGCCTTAAAAATGAGTTAATGCAAGGCATCCGTTGCTCATTGCCAAGATTATCTAAAGATGAAATAGACTTTTAAATTTAAATAAAACAAATGACAATAGCATTTTTCAACACATTTTCCCCAGTGCAGCGAACATGAGAGGGCCGGTAGAAAATATGGCGTATACGTAATTTAAAGGCAACGATACCCAAAACTCCAACATAATTCCCAGCCGAGGGAATGCGTATGTATGTGGGAGTGGAAGTGGTAGTGGTAGGTAGTAGGTAGTCATATAGGCCATCATTAATAACATCGAGGCGTGGAACAGGCCAAGACAACATCATTAGATCGAAGCTGAGGCTGCGACTTTGTCTATGGCTTTGGCCTTAATTTTCATTGTTCTGCACACTGGCATTGGCATCTCCCCGCCGCCGCCGCTTGATCTTAAATAATTAGGCAGCCTTCAGTGTCTCCGGCAGATACAACCCGTCAGCATCCATCCCATCCATGGTCTCATCATCATCGCCATTCTCAGTCAGCGAGACGGTGGGGGGAAGGAAAAGAAATTCCTCATCGCCGTAATTTATAACGTTCACTTGTCATTAACAGCCATTTTAATCGCCTAGCGAGCAGGCAGACACATACAAGCCCATAATGTGTATAATATGTATCCTGTACGTGTACGCCGGTATCCTGTAGTACGCCTGTTGTGGCATTTAAAGCGTGAAAATATTAATTTATGAGCCTTTTAAATGAGCCAGTGCCCGTGCCCTTGCCCGTGCCCGTGTTGCCGAGCGCAACAAATTGGCAATGAAAATGAATCAGTTACTGGCGCAAAGAAACGAGATAAATGCACATAAGCACTGTGTCAATACCAAATGAAAAGCGGTGTAAATACTAAACGGGCGTATAAAGTAATTGCATTGATTGAGGAGGCACGCTCCAGCGGACTTTACTCGCGCGAAATCCATCGAGTTCAACAGTTTCGCAACCAAACTAGTGGTGTAACTAAATACTGGGGCAGAATCTCGCATTTGCCCCCGACTCCTTTGAAGGCAAGAAACCCGAAATCTATTTATGCCCCGGCTCAAGCCCATAAACCACAGCCAAAATCCAGTGGTCGTCACATTTAAGTGTCTTGCCGGGTTTTCCGGGGTGGCGGTAATAGTGCGAGGTGGTGGTGGTGGTGGTGGTTTCGGGTGCCTCGAGGGTGGTGGGGAAACTCTGGGGGTGGCGAGCGGACCGCAGAGCAAATTTGCCCGCCGTAATCTGCACTTGGTGCTCGTATCTTAATAAACTATTAAATCAAACGCAAGCCTCAATACACGCAAGCACCGAAATTCCCTTAATATATTTATTTACCGGGGGAATGCGCAGAGTTTTGAAGCTCGATTCCCTTTAAATGTTTTCATATTCTCGTATTTACAACTTCTCACAAAATTTCGTTGTTCCTTGCCCACAACTTTTACTGCTGCCACATACGAGTATAGTAAATGAATAAATGAGTTATATGCGCGTTCACATTCACATTATTCTCGTACCCTTGTGGGGGATTTATTCTTATCCTGCCACCCATTTCTCGGCCCTTGTCCGGTCGGTTTTCGGTTGCTTTTGTTCTGGCTCACAGGAAACCGATAGGACAGGGCGATTAAGGATATTCCAGGAAGGCAAGCCCGGCCGAAAGCGTTTTCCATTTCAATTGAACGGAGCCCGGAACGGAGATATTTGGCTGCTGAATAAAGCCATCTTTAACCAGTTTCAAGTCGGAGTTTATCTTATTTTATTTGTATTTTGACTTCTTACTTAGTCCTTTAATATCGCATTTCGGTATGGCACATGGCCTAAGGTAATTAATTACTTTAATTAAACCCATTTGACCTCAAATATATTATTTAAATAACAAAAGCACATTTTATTGAATAATGATATTACACTTGGATTTTTTGTATTCTCTATACTCCAGTTTAAGAAGAATGAAGAAAGGAATTTTGCTGAGGAATCAAAAAAGAAAAGAAGGCTCATTAATCTTAATTCATAGAAATATATACCTGTTTCATTGGTCACAGCAATGTAGAATTCCCTTGATTCATTGCATACAAAACAATTATTTCAGATGCCATTCAAGGATGTAATACAAGGAATACGTTTTCCTATATTAAACAGAAATGTTTGGAGGGGTCTCAAATAAATCTTATAGATTGCATATCCCAATCGAAATGACTTAATTAATTTTGCGGCTAATGTTACTGCTGAATATGATTTTTACTGAATGTGTGGTGATCAGGTTTCGGCCAGTAGCCAGTAGGTGGCGCACCAGATACCCCGCCTTATATGGTATATGTATGTACCTTCGTTCTCCCCAGCATCCTTGGGCATCCTGACTGTGCTGTCGTTATTATTTATGTTTTG
Source organism: Drosophila santomea (assembly GCF_016746245.2). NCBI lineage: Eukaryota > Metazoa > Arthropoda > Insecta > Diptera > Drosophilidae > Drosophila > Drosophila santomea. Next base: position 17,096,296 of record NC_053018.2, read on the forward strand.
TTATCCGTTGACCAGAGCGTTGGCGCTTGTTTTTTCCACACTCGCCAGCTTGCCAGCTCACCTATTTTACGATAGAATGAATATCTCGTGCGCTCCTGTTTCCAGTTGCCCCCTGCGATGGTGTGTAGTTTCTGCCACAGTATTTTGCTCTAAGCTTGTGGCGGTATGCGAGTGTGTTGGCCCGCTTTTCCCCTGGTTTCCCCCTGGTTTTCCACCGCTTTCCTCCGCTTGGGCTGTTCCTGGTTCTATGTACTTCCGTTTTGTAGTGAAAAGAGCTTTGCGTGTTGCCGCATCTCCTGCTCCGCGCCCCTCTCTATATTTTTGTGCGTGTGTTTGTTTGTTGCTTAGAGAATTGATGGTAAAAGGATGTGTGTGATTTTGCTATTTTCGCTGTGTGTTGGTGTCTGTGTGTGTGTGAGTATGACCACAAATATCAGCCGAATGAAGTGGCATTTGTTGGCGTGGCTTAAAGCCAAGTTCGCGGCGTAAGCTCTTAACAAGTGGAATGCCTAAAAGCGACCGGACATCCAGCGAGGATTTCGCAGTGGTTCGGGCATAACTTATTCATATTTTGCTATTAAATGCAGTCTCAGTTCGCGCAATAACCTGCTAGATTTTCTAGATTTACTTTCAGATTTGTAGACCCACATAAAGCTGACTTCCAAATTTATAGAAACTAACCCTGACTAAACTTGAAGTTACATTTTTCTCCAAGTTTTCTTAAATATTCAGCTCAACAGTAGTCTAAAAATGCGTTCGATAAGCAATTTTATATCAATAAGTTTTGCAAGTTTCACGGTTCATCATATTCACATGCATCACGCTCCTCTGGTTATCTATGAATGCTTTTCTTAGTGATTTCAGTTTGCCCATTTCCGCTTAAATCTGCCCCACACACATGCACATAAAATAATGTTTTTATAAGTCTGTTTGCCGCTGCTCGATAGCGCGATTCCAGGGGCATCCCCTCATCGCCTCCCATGTGGCTTTGTTTGATCTGGCTTCGGTGGCCGTGGAAGAAGGCAACCAAAACGTCCCGGCGGAGTCGTCAATAAATGCGATAAAGCCAAACATGTTTCATTTGCAATGGCCAATGGCTGATGGTTCAGCTTACCCCAGCCACTTTAGCCGAAACCCCCCGTTTCTTACTCGCCTCCTTTCATCTCGCACACGTCTTGAAGCGATATCAAAAAAGAACTCAAATTAAGAATTGTATTATGTTTTTTTCTATTTCCCCAACTGCAGGATACTCGGCAACAGCAGTACTGTCAATATCAATAACCATAAATAAGTCGAAATCAATTCATGGAATCTGTGTGAAAAAATATACCCCTATACGAATGTTGTTAACGTTTTGTAATTATAACTGACCACAATAAAACATTTATAGCTACACAAATGACAAAGCTCGGAATTAAATTCCTTTAACAATTTTTAAATAGATTAAATGACCATTTTCCATAACTTTTCCAAACTATATAAGGTCAAAATAACTACTACTAATTGGAGAGTTACATTTAGGAGAAGTTAAATGGTTCCCCTTTAATAAAAAGTTATAAAATTTATATTTTTGAATTCGTTTTTGAACAAAAACTACATTTTACACAATGTGAACATCAACTTTTTACAGTTCTTGTTTCTGCGCTTGTAAGGATATGAAAAGGATTATGAATGGAAGATTGCTAACATTGTTGCCCCTATCACTCCTAGTTGCCGGAATTAGCAAAAATTGTGTGGTCGTTATACACCTCATATACCCTGCGTTGTCCTTAAAGCGAGTATTAAAAGGAGCGCAGCGAATGAACTCATAAAAATGTGCGTTGAGCTGCGCTAAGAAGCCGAATCTAAGGCTGAGGCAAAGGAAAACCAGTGGCAGAAAAGCGAGGAAAAGCAAAGAAAAGCTAAGGATAAGGAAAGCAACGGCATTGGCGTCAGCTTCGAGTGTTTGCCACTCAACCCAGCTCGATTCGACTAAACTCCAGTCAACTCAACTCCTGTGTGGATTTTGACCCATAATTGACTTGTACACATGCCAATTCCCCAGCTGATAGCCGCCTCTCTGCTCCCATTTTCCTATTTGCCATTTCCCATTTCCCATTTTTGCTGCGTGTCCTGGCGGCGTTATGCGGCCAAGTTTACAATTTATCCCTGGCCATGCACCTGCCACTTGGTCCACTTCCTGGTCTTTAAGTCCTGCTTTATATGCTTTCGGCTAGTTGGCAACAAAAACTATTGTATATGACATTTTTAATGCCCCCATAGCTATCATTAGATGGCGAACAAAGCGACGAGCGGCGAACAAAGGCAATAGAAATAATCAATAGAAATTTTATACCCCTCACCACCACCGTCTTCTCTCTGTATCACACACACACTGGCACAACAATGAAATACATTACAAATCAATTGCAATCGCTCGAAAATCGGCATGCGAATTTCCATAGACGATGTCTGGTGTGGCCGTGCGATTGGATTGGCATTGGATTGGCATGGGCTGGAGTTTTGGGCTCTGAGTTCTGGGTTTTGGGTCGAGTTTGGGTTTGATTCTGGGTTGGGGTTTGCTATTGGGATTGCTGTTGGGTTGACTTGGCTTGGGCACGGTTCGTTTGATACACAGCGAAAAACAAATACATAACGATTTTAAAGGACACTTATCTAAAGTTATACAACTTAAAAAGGGTTTAATGGTGTACAAGGATCTCCATTAAGTTTTTTTAACTTTGAGTGACTAATTCTGTAGCAAGCCCACTAAAGCTGTAACATTCCATTGTTAGAATATTCTTACACACAACCTAATTAGCTTCGATTTTGTACCGAAGAATGCACCGACCTGATTGATTTGCAATTGGGGTGATTTTTCTCTCAGTGCGCCTGGCAAGGGGCAACATTATTATCATCATCAAGCGTACAAAGTTAGTGCCGGCGGGCTTTTCGGCGCGGGGAGATCGGATGAGCGGGGCGCTGCGGAGGACGGTGCTCCAAATCGGCAAATGAAACAAACCAGGATTTACATGTACACAGTTATTGCTGCTGCTGGTTGCACACACACACTCGCACACATGGCGCTCTGCGCGGGTGTGTGTGTGTGTGTGTGTTAGTGTGTGCGTGTGCAGCATTTCCTTTGGGTTATTTTCCGGGAACAACATTTCATGGCACTGATAAAGCTGCCATGGCAGCAGCCTCTGTCGCCGCCGACCGCGCTGCCGCTTTTCCTTCGGAGCCAGGGGAAATGCTTTCTCCGAGTTTGCGCCGAGAGCGCGAGAAGCGGGAGAGCGCAAAATAGCGGTAGCCAGAGAGAGGCGGAGAGCGGAAGTGAATGCTTATTCGGCGAGAGCAAAATTCCCAGCTGCGAGCAATATTCGCTTGTCAGCGAGGAGCAACAACAATTGCCCCGGGCCAACAGAATATTTGACGCAAGCGGATTGTAAGGATGTAGCTGTCACTGTGTGTGTGTGTGTGTGTGTGTGTCCGATGGAGAGCACTCAAATACATGCATACATGTGTGTGGGTGTGGGTGTGTGTGCTCGCGAGAGAGAGCGGTGGCGCGTGCACTCCAGGCAATGTCAAGTTGACACTTTCACCAACGCACGAGACACACGACGAACAACAATGGAGGAGAACGGGAACGACCAGGACAACTTTGCCCATGATGATGATGATGACGATGGCGATGGCAATGGCGATGATGATGCAGATACAGATGCCGATGATGAAGAGACAACCAGGAAGGATACTTACGTTGAGGATTGTAATGAGGCTGAGAGACGAAAAGTCTTTGATGTTCGTTCACTTGGATGCGATTTTCAAGCTGATGATAACGGCACGAAGATAGTTGCCACTATATGGGCTTAATATAATAATTAATCCTATTAAATCGATATAGTTAGCATATATAGTTAGCATAAGTTATCAATTAAGTGCCTTCACATGCAGTGATTTCTAATTCTACGAGTAGTAAGTGCAATCCCAGTTGTCAATGAAAATTCTTGTAAAATACTAAGATACTCTGGAAATAATTAATTCATTTGTAATAATTATTAAAGAATGGCACTAAGTACTGAAAAGCTTATGATTGTTAAATCTTTTAAATAGAAATGGTGAAAAGAGCCTTTAATCAGTAAACCTATAAATGTAAGATTTGCTCACTGTCTTACCCTAAATGCCACATTTCTAGGACAAACGGTTAAGACTCACCTGGCTACATCGGCATTATCCTTATTCATCAACATAATCATCGGGACATCAGCGACACCCTCTGCAGAGGTTACATGGACATTCTGCCGACTCGAATCGCTATTGTTGTTTGTTTGCGCCATCGTCTCCCCGTCTCTCTTGCTCCCTCCCTTCCGCACTCTGCTCCTTTCCTTCGTCCTTGCTCCTCTTTCGTCCCTCTCTCCAGCGAGCGCGGGCCACCCACGAAAACAAACATAAAGGTGCAACAATGACGCGCGTGGAGCGCCAAGTTCTCTCTCGCTTTTGCCCTCTCTCTCTCGGAGAGCTTGGGAGAAAGCCCTTTCATTCCTTCCTCTCTCGTACTGTTGCAATACAAAGGTTTCTCTCGAGCGCTGTTAAAATATTTCTCCTGCTGAAAGTGAATGTTCTGCGAATGTCCAATTTTTGTTGTTTGTTTGTTTGCTTTCGGTTGCAACATAGTAGGTAAAAGTTTCGTGGAAAGGGGAAAGTAAATGTTAATGCTTTCAAATTAGTAATGTTACGGGTTTTTCATAAAAAAATTAAAACGATTGTTTATGATCATAATAAGATAACTAGCTTAGCATCTTTTATTGGTCAATAATTCTATTAGGAATATTTGAAGGAGCTATCAGTTGCATTTTGTGCAAATAAACAAATTTAAAATACTCGCAATTCAAGTTGCTTTCTATCAGAACCGTCTTTAGTGTACTCATTATCAAGGATGAAATCGATCCTGAAAGTACGCAACCACACTTTCGTGGTGAAAGTAAGAAGACTATTAGTGGGCACAACTTTTCATTCATTTTTGGGGATTTTCTGATGCATTTGCCTCGCTCTTCCCCTCTCAATCTTGTAAGGCTTCCATTGCTACGGCTGTGCCTGTGCTATCCTGGAAAAAGTGGCACAGCTCGACAACCCTGGCTGCTATGTGGGCTGGCAGTTAACAGAGCTCCACTCCGTGTGGGGGTGCATCCTGCGCTCTCACTCGCTCTCTCCGGTCCGTTGTCCTGCTCGCTCTCTCTGTTAGCCACTTCCGCTGTTGTAATGCTTCTGCGCCGGCAAGGAAAGCGGCGGTAAGGCAACGGGAATGGCACTGGCAACAGCAACAGCAGCGACGGCGACTGCGACGCCGGCAGCGACGCTCAGGAGAATCCCGCTGCGCTCGGCTGTTGCTAAAAATCCTACGCAATTCGCGAGAGTCCTTCAGTCGTTATCAGACAAGCGAGTCCAGCAGTCGTTGCGTTCTGTTCCTCAGCAAATTAAAACCGTGCAAGTAGCCTAGTGTGAAACCAAGAAACCAAATCTACAACCACAACAGCCGACAGCCCCAACAGCGAAGGGAAACCGAAATCGAATCGAATCAAAATCGAAATCGAGTCATCGAGCCAAGTAATTAATCCACGAAAGTAATCCACACAAAGTCAAACCGCTTTCCCAACCAAAATAAAAACAAACACAAAAGAAATACAAACAGATAACTCTCCCGTACGAAGCGGCAATCGCGTCCTGAGATTTTTGTCACCGTGTGTTTTAAGCAACCAACGCGTTCAAGTGCAATCAACAACAATCCCCCAAAACATAAATTGAAATCAGGAGCAGGACATTTGTCGCGCTGTCAAACGTTGAGCTTTAGTAGTGTTTAAACAGATAAACCAATCAAATATTTCAATCAAGAAATACTGACAACCCAAAAACCGAAAATAAGAGCTTCTCAAAAAGTTGTGAACGAACCTACGAAACAGGGAAAATCCGCTACAGCAGACAGCCAGACATTCAGAAATTCAGACGATTGAAGCCCAGCCAATACACACATATAGCCAAGATCAGCCAGCCAGCCGATCTTAGCCAACTTAGCCGACGCACCTAAGTCGGCCCACACACACCCATTTCCTGTCGAAGGTGTTGCTATAAAACCCATCAAGATTTCACACTTTGGAGTAAATCTGTTCTACGTGAAGCAGCCAGCGGAGTTATTTCAGCAGCCGCCGCTTCCGCAGGCGACCATTAAAGCAATTAGTCCGCCCGTGACCGCCGTCGCAGCGCCGCCGCCGCCGCCGCAGTCGACGTTCACGCCGCTGTCGACGACAGCAGCCGCCACAATTCCAACAAAGAAGCTCGTTGTAAGTGCCTCAAATAGCTAAATGCATAAGTTTCCCTCTAAGTGCTGCGAAAATCCAAATGCAGCCCAAGAAAATATCTTTTCTGCAAACCTTTAATCTTTCACTATCGATGGTTACCAAAGGGACTTTCAAGAAATAATAAAATAGATTCAAGTTTTGTAAGACAACTTTCCTATTTGCCTCTCGACATATTATAAATGTTTTCAAACTACTGACAAATATTTGTATCCAATACAAAATGACGACAGTCTTGAAGAATGAAGTAAATAAACTGTCGCAATTCAGTAATGAAGGACAAACTGCAAACATTTAGATTTAATTACGTTCACCTTCACAAAGCCACTAAGGCAGCTCATTAGAAGTCCCCTAAATATCTAAATACCCCCTAAATGCCACCATCATCTCTTTATTATTAATGCTATTTAATGAAAGTTTCGGGTCTCGTCCCAACAAGAAGTATGCAATGAATTATTTTTATGCTGGCAGCTCAAACAATTCAACGAATCGCGTCGTTTGTTTTTGTTTTCCTTCCTTCTTCAATTTTTTTTTTTTGTTCTTAGCGCTTTTCCCATTTTTTCTGTTATTTTTACTTTTTTTTTTGTTGGTTTTTTTGTTTTCTTGGCCAGGCGCGCACGCAATAAATTAATTTATGTCCAACGTCAGGCACGTTTCGCACCCTCCGCAGGACTTCTGGTCCTCGGGCACGTTTCTCACCTTGCCTGCCATCCATTACCAAGATTTGCAAGTAAATCGCTTTAAGTGGCATTGCCCGAGTGAAAAGCACAACACAGAAATTAAAATTCCAACGACCATCATCAGTGAGGGGGAATCCTCGAAGTCCTCCTTCGGCCGGAGTCTAAAATGTAGTTTGTGTCCTCACTGCCTGATAATATCGTTTCGTTTCGTTCCATTTTCGTTTCATTTTCGTTGCTTCGTTATAATTTGCTTTTAATTTGTTTGGCAAACGCCAACACTTCAACACGGTTGCCCGACAAAAGGACCTTCGCCATATAGCCCATACTTTCGTATCACCGGCTATCTGACCCACACCTCTAACTCACAAAAAAGGCAGGGGAAAATGTCATAAAAATAATTACGCACCAGGAAAATAAACGCGGCATCGCAATTCGCGTGTCTCTCTGCTCTGATACTGATACTGATCCAGAGCCACGACCTCTGACCCCTTGGCTCATAAATTTTACAACCCGGCTGTAAACGCGAATAAGCGCTCATCGAAAAGTGGTCATAAATAAGTTGAAATATATTTATAGTGCGGTTTCAACTTGGTTAGAACTTCTGATGAGCAGTCCGTGCGGCCATCAACTTTTTTGCTCATGAATGTTTCAATCGGCCAATGGCTTCATTTGAGCTGATGAAAAAGCCATTGGCGGCTACTTTGAAATACTAAAATACTTCCTACATTGTATTTCATTCGGAAGGTTCCACAAGGTGTTAGAACAATTTTTAATATATTTGAATAAGCTTTTTCAACCTCGAAAGCTAAATATTTAAGATGTGGTATCTTGGCCATGAAGAACATTCCCACTGGAGAACTTGAAACTACTGGCTTTCTTTAAGCCATAAAGTTACGCACTGTGGAACATCTCCCGAACTCAGTTTAAACCATAAGCGTCTTTCGTCTGTTTGGCAATAAATTCGCCATCAAGCACTCAAATTGCTCAGCTCGAAGCACTTAGCCACGAGATCGAGGACTCCGTAGGACTTTGCTCACCTAGGAGCCCATCCAAACCCATCCTGGTAACCACATTAGCCGCTGGCCCACATCGCTCGAGTTGTCTAACTGCCATTTTAGATTTGTGTCTAGTGACTCGGGCTTGTGGTAAACACTTGAGTTTAATGGTTTGTTGACTGCCTGCGGCTCAAAGCCCAAAGACGTTTTCTATAATAAAATTTTCGTCTATTGCCATTGGCCATAAAAGCGGAAAGCAGCAAGCGGCAAGCGGCAGCCTAAGCGGGCATTAAAAGTCCCTATTCCACTCGAAAATCCTCGAAAGCCCGAATCCAGTGCTCGACTGTTTTATTATTTACTAACTATTTTATTTGATTCCATTCCGGGCAACGCGATTAGGGCTTCAGCCGGCCTTTTCTGTGAATTGTCCGATGCCGCAAAGCCAATTCCGGAGACAGCTACATGGATTACAAATGTCTGGCTTTTGCCTGACACGGAAGCCTGTTCAGTTGGTCTTTGAAAAGGGCTTAAAGTTGCAGCTTGCTGTAGTTTTGCAAAGTGCAGAGCAGTGGAGGCCCCAAAAAAACCCTCCTACCGCTCAGCAATTAGCTGTCATTCATGCGAGAAAAAGCGAAAAAAAAGAAAAAAAGCAATTGTCAACCAAATTGGCATTGGCATTGACTGGGGCCAGGGATTTGATTTATCAACATGTTTCACGTGGAGCCGAAAGAAATCATTGCCGTCAGCCAGCTGGGACCCCAGTGTACAAGTACGCCAGTGTGTGTGCGAGTGTGTACGAGTGTGTATAGTATATGGCAATTCCAGCATTATGGCGTTTTCGTTTTTCGTCTCGTCGCCGCATGAAAATGTGCGTTGTGCCAAACCAATTGGGAGCTCGGTGGGGCAAGTGGCGGGGAAATGTGAGCGCGCCCAACTGACGCGTTTCCGTCAAGTGCAACAAGCTGGGAAAAGCGCGGAAAACGGCGGGGGAGCAAAAGAAAAAAAAAGGGGGGGCGGAGAGGCAGAAGGGGAAGGAGCACCAGCAGGAGCTGCTCGAAAAGAAGGACCAGCTGAAGATTCCCCCAGTCAACGTGCAGGGGTTTATTAAAATTTTAATATCAACACGAATGTCGACAGTCAGCGAAGTAAAAAATGTGTAGCGCAAACTTTTCCGCTGGAAAACGGAACAGGAGCCGAAACAAGACGAATGTCAAAGCATACACAAGAGAAAAATGAAAATATAGCTTCTCTTGATATTAATAGTTTAGCACTGGATAGCCAATGGATTCAAACTTAAGCTAAATTAAAAGTGATCAAATTAAAAAGTAATTATAAGGATTTTTCAAGATGTTGGAGTTTATACTTTCAAGTTTTAAAATAAATATTTAATGATAAATAATAAAGTAAGGTTAAATATCTGGCATTTTGGCAAGCAAAGGAAAACAATTGTAGGGCAGAACTTGTTAATAACATTTAAATCTAGATTTTATAAAAGTCTTTTGGATACAAAATTTTGACGCGTATAGTAAGAAGAGTGGGACAGAATCCGAAGGAATGGAAAGGCGGGAGAGCAATCAAGACCCGCACAGGATTCCAGGATGCCAGGATACTTGGATGCCAGGATGGCAGGACGGCAGGACGGCAGGATGGCAAGCTGCTGCTTGAGGACTTGTTCAATGTGTGCGTAAGCAAAATAAGTCATTTTCCCTTATGGGCCATGCGGCGAAGAAGCTGCAGAAATTCATCGATTGAATACAATACAAATATGTCAACGAGTCGCTTGAGATGTCGCTGCTGTGCTGCTGAAATCTCAGACATGGGAAAGTCATCGAGGAAGGCGAGCAAAATTGAGGAAAATCGTGGAAAACGAGGAAAACTTGAGCGGATGGCAGCAGCTTTGGTTTAACTCATTTCAATGCGCCCTAGGGGAGTTTGTTTTGGAGGCAAAAGCAATCAGTCAGTGGAGTGGCATATTCATCTCCATCCGTGGGGTGTTGAATTACGGGTATTTTGTGTGAATTGAATTTGGCATGCCCCAGGAGCGGGAACCTGACTTTCCACCATCGAATTTGGTCCTGCAATGGGATGTGTATGCGGTTGGGAGTGGGAATGGGAATGGGAATGGTGATGAATATTGCGATGCGGATGGGGATGGAGATGCGGATGCGGATGTGGATGGAGGTGGAGATGGAGATGGAGAAGTCGGATGCCGGGCCCACACCTTGCCAGCTATTTACGAACGCATTCCATTCCACTTGAATCCTGCGGAAAAGCCAGGAAAAGCGACAACCGCCGGCGGCAATCAGGGCGCCAATAACAAGGATGAAAGATGCCAAGGCGCTGGCGAATTGTTATTTTATGAAATTGCAAACACAATCAAGCTGAATTCCTGCGCCCCGCCCACTTTTGTCTTTGGCAATGTCACTGGGTTCTCTCTGCTTTTTTGGTGCCCGGAAAATTGTTGTTTTTCCCCCTCCCATGCCCTTCATGCCAGACAAATAAATTGAACTAATAGAGCTGTTAACATTGGAGGGCTGCAAACTTATAACCGGTTCGGTTCGACTTGGGATCGGGATCGGGAAATTCCTCAAGTAAAATATTTGAATTGCCAGCGAACAATGCGGAAAGTGTGGAGTGGAAAAGAAACCGCCGAAGCACTCGAGCAACTTGCAAAACAAAATCCGCTTTTCAACAATCTTTTCTTCCCAAAAAAAAAAGTATTTTCAGGGCATTGTTTTTGCTCCCAATCTATGCGTGTCTGTGTGTGTGTGTGTGTGTGTGTGTGTGTGGGCCAAGTTATTAGATTCATTTCAAGTTGGCCGGGTAAAGTGCACTCCAAACATTGAGACTCCGAGGCGAGAGTCAGTCAAAGTAAAAACAGGCAAAGAGATGCGAATACGAAAAAGTTCAAAAACAGCAGAAGGGTGGAAAAATGTGGGAGAGGGGCGAGGAGAAAATTCGGGGGAAAAACAGGGAAACTTGGGGCTGTGGCTGGCGTTGACAACCAGCTGAGGAAAAGCGAGAAGCTTCGACCACAACACTATAAATGTGGGTAGTTTCCAAAGGCGGCACAAAAGAAACCGCAACATCAGCAACAAGATAGAACAAACGGGGCCTTGTGGGAAGTGGAAAATCAGGGTGAAAAAGAAAAGCGGCGGGTGGGCGTGGGTGGGGCAACACTTATTTCAAACAATTAACTTGATATTGTAACGGGGCTCGGGATGCTGCTGCTTTTCCTGCTGCTGCCTCTACTGTTTTTCAACCTGCTCAACCTCTCCAAAGGTCGCCGAGTCCAAGTCAAATACAAGCAAAGAGAACTCTTGGCAGCATGTGGCCAGGGAAAATTGGGTGCCCAGGAGGCTGGGCGGTGGGCTGGAAAATGGGGGCCAGTGCGGTCCCAAAGAAAAACATAATAAAATCAAACCAAAGTGAAGATGCCGACGCCGACGCCGCCACGGCACACGAAAGTAAAATAAACTAAAAGAAAAACAAGAACTCACGAAAAGCAAAGAGCTGCTCAGGAGTTTTCACGGCGCCCGTTGTTGTCTCTTGGAATTGCTATCAGTGTTACAGCTGGCGGCGGCTTTTCCCCCACTTTTCCTCTCTGCCCTACGCCCTACGCCCTACGCCCCATCCCCGCCCCCATTTCCCGCACAGCAGCCACCCATCCAGATGCGAGGCCATCAACAGCAGCAGTCGCAGTTTTTGGCTGCGAGGCGTCAACTCTTGTGCTACAACTTGAACACGAAGTTCATCAACTAACTTGAGGGGGCGCTAGGTTAGTGGGTGGCGGTGGGCGTGGCGGGGCGTGCCACAAATGGCAGCGTCCGAGGCGTTAGTGAGCTTATTGTTGTTGTCTTCTGCAGTGAGCAAAAAAACACGGACTTCTCTGGAAAACCAGTTCGTTGGGCTTACAACAGTCCGCAGAGATTGATTTTTATAAATTTAAGTGGATGGAAGTTCTTTTCCAACTCTTATTTGACAATACCTTGATCAATTTTCTATTGCTTCCACTTTCTAATAATAAATTGGATACATTTCTTATATTTCTTGCCAGGGCGATTGAATGTTGATAGTTGCAATATATACTGTGATATTTTAGAAATTGTTAGCTACTGAAAATTTGAAAAAGAAGACTGAAAATTCTACGGTTTCTTCTTTTAAAAATTAATGCAATTTAAAGCTCTAAGCAGTCTGAAATTGATATCCTTAAATTAAACCTGAACATATGTTTCACATCTGTTGTTTACTGTTGTTCCTACGTTCTCAACTTTTCATTAGATTTAATTAAAGATGAGGCTTAACTGTCCCCTGTTTTCCATTCAGGACCTTTTCTTTTTCCCTGTGTGCTGTGCTGTTGTGACCATTGTTGCTTCTGCGTGTTTGTTTGCCACCGGAATGAATATTGCCCCGGACCAGAGGTTCCACAGCTATTCATTTTTCTCTGTCTTTCTCTGGTGCCCGGAGCTGTTTGGACTGACTTGGCTTTGGAGCTCGAGAGCTTGGGAGTTGGGTAGCTGTGTAGTGGGGTAGCTGGGTAACTGGGTAGCTGGGGAGGTGCTCCTGATGAGCGACACAGGCCAGACTCTCCTCGAGGGCTGCCCGGGCATCAGTACACCTGTCCACCTGCAGCTGCCCCACTCCATGGCTCCACCTGCTGCTGAAGCTGCTGCTGGTGGCGTCGTCAACAGCAGGTCTCTGTTTTTTGTTTTTCTTGTCCCCCTGTTTGTTTGTCTTACAAATTTACTTACGCTTATTTGAGCTGGAAATGAGCTGGGGCTTTGGCTCAAGCCTGAGATAAACCGCGGCGATCCCCAGAGAAAAATATGCTTACAAGTTCTCGGTCTGACGTTTTTATTTTGCGTTGACAAACACACTCGGCGTATGCGCAATAATTTACAAAATTATTGTGCCCGAGCTGCTTGGTCAAATGTCGGTGGTCGGGTTGCGGGCGAAATGCTTTCTGTATGATTAGTTGACAGAGCCGAACGACTGCAATTTTTTAGTCCAGCGATGAAAAATGCCAAAAGGTAGCGAAAGTAGGGTAAATATTTACCCAAATGTCGTGGCACGAGAAATTGAGATGGAAATGGAATGGAAAATGAGAAGCAGGGCACGGAGTGATTTAAAAGGCATGTTGAAAAATCAGTTACCTATTTAATCCCAGATGATCGTTATAATTGCATAATTCACCATGATTTACTCCCTGTCGCACGCTCTCCGCGCATTTCAATTGCCAATCAATCGATGGCCTCTGCCATCATTGCATCATTTCATCATTCCAAACTCGCACACACAATAAACTATTTAGCCAATTGTTACAGCCACCCAAAAGGACGCCGTGAACCGTACCAAGCCGAACCGAACCGAACAGAACAGAACAGAACCGGAAATGTTAAATGATAATGCGCGGCACGCATAAAATGCAGTCACTCCCCCGTGCGACGCACACACTCGGTGGCGTATACGTAATTTTTATTGCGTATACGTAATGCATTTTGATGGCAGACAACGCTCGGCCGGCCACAGCGTAACAATTTAAATCGTCGGCGGTCATTTACGTGCACACCATGCAAAATGCATTTATTGCATGTCGTGCCCGGAAAACGCTGGAGAAAGCGGGGAAAAGTGGGGAAAGTGGGAAAAGTGGGGAGGAGAAAGTGGGGAGAAAGCAGTGTGTGCGGAATGTGTTGTCTACTTTACGGCGCGTGGCTGTTATTTCCGTTTTCCGCTCTTCCTTTCCACTAATAAAAATCGTTTAAAAAACCGCATGACAGCAGCAGCAGCAGCAGCAGCTACAATAACAGCATTAAATAATAACAATCATGTGTAAATTTGCCCTCTGCGCTGCGGATAGATTTATATGTCTCGACAACTTCAAACTGCAACGTGGCGCAATAAATCTGGCAAAATCTTACGGCTGCCCTCCGCCTTATCATCTTTACTCTCCTTGCGATGCTGCATTGCTGGCTAAGCTTATTTGTCTCTCCACATCTCCGCTGTCTGCCATTGTCTTCCATTACTAAAATTAAAATCCAGGCAAAACGCGCTGCGATTCTATTACCAAGGTGACTCATACCATGAGCGAGGCGAATGGAAAAACTCGCGACTGTTTCCTTCAGCTGCCTTCTCCATTTTTTTTCTGCTGTTTTTTTTTTTTAGCTTTTCCTTGACGGCTTTTACACTTTTAAACGGCGCTGCGGAGCGTGTTATTTCCGCCGCTCTTAGTCTGTCTGGCAGCAGGACTTCTGTTCCTGCCGCTGATTGTGACTCTCTGGATCCGAATCTGCCCCAGAGTTCTGCTTTCCAATCTCTCCCCATCCCGCCATCCTGCCATCTGTTGTTTTTGTCGCTCTTCTCTGTCCTTGTGTGTGTGTATGTGTGTGATTCCCGTCTTGTCTTTTGGCAAGGAAAAATACGTTAAATTAAATTATGATTTCAGTTCTCTGGCTCCACCTCCCTGCTCCCTGCTCCCTGCCCACCGCGTCTGCTTTCATATTGTTAAATTCATTTTTGTGGGAATTTTTTATTTATTTTTCCACGGTTGTCCTTGCAAAATATTTGACTGCCTGTGCACGTTCATCAGACGAGGCCCCGAAAAAAAGCACTCGCCAAAACATTCATAGCTGGTTCTGAATTTCTTGTTCATTCTTCGTTGCCTGCAAGCAACGCAAATTTCTGGAAAAAATCTTCAAATCATGTTCAAGTTCATGAGTTAACAGAAAACTATTAAATAATAGTCTCGAATTGGATATAAAATTATTTTATCTTTAATATTTAGATAGACACAAATAAACGTGATACTCACTACACAATGTAGTGCATATTTCTACGCATAGAATATTTCTTTATTGTCTACGACATATTGTATACATATTGTATTGTAACATAGTGAAGTTGTGTGTTGTATTTTACTACAATTTTTGTTCGTTTTGATGGGTATTTTTATTCGAGTGCAGGGCAGACAGCACAGCGAGTCAGTCAGTCACTTAGCCAGTCAGTTAGTCAACAACAGCAGCAGAAGCAGCAGCAGAAGCGGCCATGTACCGGGAAACCAGCGAGGCGTGCGTGCCGCAATCCCAGGACCCCCCTCTCCCCCTTACCGTTTCCCCTTACCGCTCCCCCTCGCCCTCCCCACCCCGCTAGTCCCTTTACCGTTCCCATTTCCATTTTCATTCCGGTTCTCATTCGCCTGCGCCTGCCATCCCGTTTAGTTGTGCGGGCTGCAAATCTTCAACAATTGCCCTGATTTATAATTTCTGCTTAGCAATGCAAAATACTTGAGCCGCGTTGGGCTGACTCTCTGAAAAGGGGGGCGACGGGCGGCGGGCGGAGGGCGGCTGTTGGCAGCTGGAAGGGGGCGTGGCATTGCGGGGCTTCGCCGTCGCATGTGTTTGGCTTAGCATACAAATATTTTGCTGTTTGTTTGCCTTGGTGCGCATAAACGGCAAACTGGGTGGTTTTGGGTGGTTTCGTTTCGTTTCGTTTGGTTTGGTTGGAAAGAAATGTGATGAGCACGTTGACAAGTGAGTTGCCAGCCCCTTTCCTGATCCATCCCCTCCCCCCCTTCCCCGCTGCCCCTTTCCGCTCACCTTACCGCCCCCATCCCCAAACCACTCATATATAATCCAGGCAGCTGCGTTCTGCATCAGACGTCCGCCTGCCTCGTCATAATGTGGCTGGTAGTGCGCTTATGCATAATTTACCCACTCAGCAGTTGGCACAAAAGCCAGAAAAGGGGCGTACACGGAGAGAAAAACATTAAAAAACAGGATCAAGCTGTCTTTTATAATTGCGCCATCAAAATAAACTATGTGTCTTTAACATAAGCATTTAGATAAGTATTTTAGATAAGCTTTGTTGTATTAGACATGATTTACCACGAGCTGTACAGAAATATTGAAAAATTGAAAATAATTATAATTTTCTCTGTGCATCTGGGCGCTGAGGCGGGTGCAACTGACTGCAGCGAAGGGAAGCAGAGTGACTGACGATATCGCTTTGACTTTGTAAACCGCCAGAACCGCTAAAGTAAAACCGAAAAGAAAGACTTTTCGGGCCACCAGGGCTCTCCAATTATCTTCTGATTTATGATTTCTCATTAATTTCCTAGCCAAATCTCAGCCACGTACGCTGATAACTGGCTGGGTCATATATGCGGCGGGTCCGCACTTATAAATTTGATGGAAATGGAAGGCAACTCGCAACACTCGCCTCGAGATGCCTTTGAATTGGCGCGCTCTTTGGGCGACTTATTAGAGAGCGTATCCTTTGAAAGAGTGACTAAAGGCAGGGCTCAAAGCCATGTTGTTTGCTGACTGATTGCTTTGGCCTCCGACCTCGGGAAAAGAGCCCACTCTCATGAATAGTAACGGAAATGAACGGAAAAGGGGCTGAGCTAAACGCAGAAATGCGTGTGCCATAAATTAAAGTAGTTTTAAGTATTTGTGTGCTGGCCATTGTTGGTCTTCCATTTCGCCGTTTCTGTATCTTTTGGTTTCGGTTTAGGTTTCGGTTAGAGTTTCGGGTTTTTGGGGTTCCTGGGTTCCTGGGTCTTGTGGCATTCGCCGCGGACCGCCCGCCGCTACGAAGTTTGAGGTCGAGCTGGTTTCGCCCCAAAAATAGATATACAAATGTGTTTTAATGGTCGCATTTTTCCGTTTCTCGTCCTTTGTTGTATTACGTTGGCTCATCCTGTGGCTCCGTTATTTTGCGTCCTTTGGCTGAATCTGTGCGCTTTGTTATGCCGCTTGTCGTTTTTCTGTGCGACCGAATTTATTTGCCACTCTCCTCCTTTTAGCCAGCTCTTCTGGGGCCCTGTGCGTGCCTGGCCGCCATTCGCCAAAAGTTTCCTTCTTTCGCTTTTCCTCATTGTCTGGCCTGGTTTTCTGGTTTTTCGTGGCCCGGCTAGGCCTAAGCCCGGGGTGGCAAATGGTTTTGATTTGATTAATGAATGTTCTAATTAAGCAAAACCGTCACCTAGCCCGCCCCGAGTGGCCCGCTTTTGACCTTGGCCAAAAACAATCTATAACGCCGGAAAGCAAGAAAGGTTTTGCCCAACAGCCCCCCGCCTTGCGGCCATTAAACGGAAATAGAAAGACAAATTATTTGGCTCAAAGTGAGTTTCGAGTTCGCTGTGTGACTGCAAGTGATTAGCGTTAAATGAAAGCCAGTATACGAAACTACGAACCGGAATCGAAATTGAGGGAAACTTTATCGAAATTGACTCCGAATGGACACCACACACACAATTTCAATTACCTGTAAGTTGTGATTGCGATAATTATGTAATGACCGAGCGCCTAATGATGATTGGTCCTGGAGTTTATGAGCCCAGCAATTACGTAAGAGAGCCAGGACTAGAATGTCCTCGGCTGACCCTTGCTCCTTGCTCCAAGCTGCACACTTCTTCTTGCTCCTTTGCTGTGTTATGCAAATTTAAAACTTTAAGCACAAGTTGCGGCTTCCTGGGTGTCCTGGGTGTCCTGGGTGTCCCATCCACGTCCTTCGAGTGTGCCAAAGTGTGTGTGCTCGCTTGTCTACCATATAAATTTAAACAATGTTGAAAACATGCTGCGTTGGCACTTTTTAACCACGCTCCGCACACACACACACACACACATCAGGAGCACTCTCACTCACACATCTGCTTAAGCAGAGGCAAGCATTTATGCTCTGCTCGCCAAGCCAAAAGTGTTGCATACATCGAGGGGCCAGCCGCACCATTTACATACACACACACACACATGTATATAGCCGCTCGGTAGCAGGTTTAGCAGGTTGCGTGTGTGTGCCCGCCTGTGTGTGTATTTAATGTCGAAATTATGGACGACAATTTTAATGACAATTCAACTTAACATTAGAACGACAGAGGCAGCAACATGCGACCAGCATCAGGAATGACTTTGTTGGTCGTTAGTCGTTAGTATCGCTGCAGCGGCATTAAAGGATATGCAGGTGGTGCTCGAACAGGACATGTCCTGGCCAAAACTGGTTAAAATAATAAAAGTTAGGAATAATATTACAAATTTTAAGTTAATTAAATTTCAGAATTAAATAATATGATAAGCATGATATAAAACTTAAAGCTTAAACTAAATCAAAAACTATACAGATCGCTTTAGATAAGGTATTCTTTTACAAGGATAATAATTTTATAAATGGCGAACATTACCAAACAGGGTACATTCGAATGCAAGCTTGAATATGTTGAAAACCAATCAAGCCATAAATAGCACCAATTAATGGGTAAGCCCGGCATCGGCAACTACAATGGCCGGGGCTTCTCTATGGCATCGGCATCAACGGCAGCAAAACAGTTTCCGTATCCGCCAGCCGCCATTGTGCCAGGATGCCAATGCCAAACACACACACGCACACACACACACACACTGGCACAGTCGCAGAGAGAGGAGAGGATACGAAGGGATTGAGACGCAGTCGCACACATGTGTCCTGGTCCTGGCATTGCCTTTGCTCCTGCTGTCGACGACAATGCGTGTGAGTTAAATGTATGCGCATAAATTAATAATTAATTACACAGAATTACATTTCGGGCTTGTTGTATAATATTCATTATTGTTATGCATAAATAAGGTGACTTGCCAGGACTCTCGTGCTCTGGATTTCGCCATCCTTTTTGCCACCCACTCGCCGCCAATTTGTGAGTGATGCGCCATTTTAGTTATGTTGCCTCGTCGCATTATGGAGCTCATTAAAATGCCAACTCAGCTCAGCTCAGCTCGAATCGGTTCAGTTCAGTTCAGTTGGGTTGGGTTGGGGAACTTAAGTCTTCGACATCAATCTACGAAAATGTATTTATGTGCCGGCCATATATTTCATTTGATTTACAAGTTAAAGCCGGACAAAAAAGCAGGACTTTGCTCGGAATTTGCATTCCCTTTGAAGGGCCGTCCTCACTCTCGGACTCTCAATCCTCGTCCCTGGGGCATATTCAAATGCTGATTTCTCTATGAACCAGGCCCATTATCCCTTGTCAGTGACAGCAGGAACGTGTTTATTGGCTACGTTCGCAGGGACATTTGCCGCATAAATATCAACGAAATTAAGGACCTAACGGAGGATGGGACTTCCTTCTGTCAGGGCAATAAATCAACAAGGAAGACGAACGAACTATCGCTTTTTGTCCTGCCGCATCGACTCGCCAAGCAAATTCGAAGGAAATTGACCAAAAAGTATTAGTAACGGAAATTGCACAAATTTTGTTTGGGCTCAACGCACTGGGATCAGGGCCACATGTGTGTGTGTTTATGTGCGTGTGTGTGTGTGTGACAGTGAGTGTGTACGTGGCCGAGGGTGTGGGTGAGTCCTGTCTGTGACTGTGTGTGATTATGGTCATTTTAATTGAAAGCCAGACAAAAACAGAAAGCCGAGAACCCAAAATTCGGCATTGATGGAGCATATTGAATTATACATAACTTCAAGCGTGCACTGCAAACACATTGATTTTTCGGATCAATTTAATATAATAATTTGATGAGAAAATAGGGCTACATAAGCTGTGGGATATTTTGATTGTGATTTGAGATATTGTTGTGCAGCTAGGAAGCGTTTGTTTAATATTGATTCCTGTTATTGCATAACATCACACCTTATACAGCATGCAATTACCATTTATAATCAGTGAAAAGTAGCTCTTTAAGTTTCGAACCAAATATAAACGAGGTTTAGTCTAAAAAAACTGCCATGGAATAAATGGCAGAATCATTCGTTTCATTTTGCAAAGTGTAAAAGGAAATGAACAAAGATAATGCTTGAATAAGCAGCCTACATACATTTTGCTCCGTCTCCGTCATGGCTCTTATCCTGAAATGGCATCCTTTGGCATTTGTCAAACTTTCTATCAATGCTCACATTTCATGCCGGAGCTCTTTGCCAACACTCATAAGTATGCAACACTTTTTCCCACAGCGGCGGGCGTTTTGTGGGTCTCCCCTTTTATTTTGTATAAAATTTGCATGGATAATTTGTCACTTTGAATGATGTTGGAGCTCGTTTTTCGAGTGGGTTACAACCAATCCCGATTTCCAGCAATGTCGATTTTTTTTTTCGTCCATCCAAACCCCCGGCGGCCAAAATTCTTGCGGGAAGTGCGGCAAATGTTACAAATTGTTGTCGTTGAAAATCACCCCTTAACCCTTCGTCGTCCAGGCCCGAAATTCAGGCAACGCATCAGGAATTTCAGGGCAAACTTTAATAAACCCGCTTTTGTCGACTAATTTCACAATAAAACCAAATGGTAACGCACAGAAAAAAAAAGGACATCCTAGGGAGGCCCGAAAGAAAAACCCTTTTTAACCTTACATTTTATGGCACACATGCGCTAACAGGTTTAAAAATTACATTTAATGACAATTGGCAGTGTGCCCCGGTCCCTTGGTTTTTCCCGCTTTTCCCCCAAGTTCCCCGATTTTCCTCGCATTTCCGTGCTTTTCCCGCTGAACATGTGTCGCCGATTCGAGATATCTCCGCAGTTCCGCGCGCAATTTCCAGGCAAGTTGCTCCCATTAGCCACATAATTTTAAGTGTGTGCGTTGCCCGAATTTCCACCATTTTCCCTCACGCTTTTCGCGGGTTGGGCCAAGCCTGTCGCGTAGAACGAGCTCATTTAATATTAAAAGGATTTATGAGACATTTTCCTTTCATTTTGACAACGAACAACGAACGATGGCGATGGCGATGGAAGGGAACGGAGCAGGGCAGTTGGGGCAAAAGTCTGAATGGCGAATGAAAATTCTGAACCGTTGATGAAATTTTCGCTTAACAGAATTTGCGACGCTTGGCGAACGGCGGCGGAGCCTACGCACGGTTAAAGGGTTTTCCATTTTCCCAAACCCCTATCCTCTTACCACCCCACCCCCTTCAGCAGCCCGCAAGAACAACCCCTCGATTTCATTGCCTTGCAGAGAAAACCCCTCACCCAATTTCCGTTTGCCATTGTTGTGAGCTCTCGGCAACTTTGCGCTGGTTTAGCTTACGCCCGGGAATTATTTGAGTGCTTTTTGGGAAGCGTTCCGCAAACGCCACCGCCCCCGAAAGTGCCACGCCCCCATGCCGGAGCGTGTGAAAGTGCAGACGCCTCGAAAATCCTGTGTATCTGTATGTGTGTACATTTTTGACAGATTTGAAAATTATTATGCAAAATGAATAATTTAGTTGAAAGTGTTAAATTGATTTGGCCTTTCCCACTAACATAACAGACATCGGCTTCGGCTTCGGCTTCTGAGCCCGGGAGATGATGGAGATGATGGCCATGTCGGCATCGCTTTCCATCCATCCTAACCCATCGCATCCCAGGAATCTCGAGTAAGATGAGCACATTCCGGATAAGTCGGGGCTATCGATAAAGCATCTCTGTCAGAATGAAATATGCATGCGACTTGTCAACCGTCTTGCGCATCGATGAAAGGTCGTGATAAAGTGTCGATTTTATTGTATTTTCCTATTTATATGCTACGCCTCATTAAAATCCACAGAGCTAGAAGAAAGGCGTAAATCTTTTTATGAAGTAATAAAATAGGTGTTGAATTGATTGATTGCCTCTTATTCTGCTTGTTTGAGGGTTATTTCGTGCTCATCTTTTGTTTTCATGCAAATCGATTAAATTGAATGATTAAGAAGCCGACGCAACAAGAGGAATTTAATTTACCAACTGGAAGGCAAATCAAAAATTCAAACAATTACATTTCGGAGAGAAGAAGCTTCTAGGTTGCAAAAGTCATGCGGATAATCCATTTTCCAATAAAAAGTAATCAAATTATGCGAGCTCTTCTGGAAAAAGGAAGTTATAAGTGAAATGAATTAATGCTTGTTTATTATACATTTCTTTACTAGCATGCATCTCCAGATTACAAGTGTTCTATTTACATGCACTCCTTTGTGGTGGACAACAGTATCGTTGTCACCGTTATAAATGAAGTTATAAATGAAATGATTTAATGCTAGTTTATTATACATTTCTTAACTAGCAGTTCCAGTTTACAAGTGTCCTATTTACATGCACTCCCTTTTGGTGGACAACAGTTTCGTTGTCACCGTCGCGTCTGTTCCACATTAGACATCCATCCAATGGGCGACTTTCTTGTCAACTGCATTGTAACCGCTCCGCCCTCTTGCGCTTCCGTGTGTCCTGCCCCCCTCGCCCCACTCCATTTGGCTGGCACGCCCACCGCTTGATCACGCCCACTCCTGACGTCATTTGTCAAATTTTCGGCATTTCGGCATTTCGGCATTACCCGGCCAAAAGGACATGGCCATGGCCAAACATTGTGCCAGTTGTCGGCCCCACCCACTCGACCCGAGGCCACCACCATCCTCCATCCCCGCAGGACATCCGCCGGCTCATCGCAGTCCTTGTGGCTAATATTGACATTCCTAATCTGTGCTCCGCTGCGGCGGCCGTTAAAATGCCGTGTCACTTCGTTAGTATGCGTGTGTGGTGCCATTTGTATCCGAGTAGCCGAGTATCTGAGTGCCTGAGTATCTGAGTATCTGCGTATCTGCGTATCCTTGTAGCCCGAATATCCGTGTTTCCCCGTTGCCGCATGTGTATTTGTCTTGAGGTCGCGTTTGGTTCGGTTCTGGGTGTGTTTTGTTTTTGATTCATGCCCCGCTATCAGCACTGGGCGTGTTCCCGAACTGGTTCATTTATATTTGATGATGACATTGCCGACATTGGCCTAGCAATCAAACTCCCGTCTCCAGTTTATTAGTTTAAGTAGCTCCATTCTGCGAGTGATTAGTGCAGCCGAAGTGCGTTGTGGTCGACTTCTAAGTAACTGCAACTGTGGTAAGTGCACAGAGAAAAGCACTTTTAAGGACAATACATGATCATTTAAATTCTTCAAATCTAAAAGAAAAAGAGAGCACTCTTTGAGTAATAGAAGATACAAAGTTTTTGCATATTTATTGTAAAATCGCCAGAACTTGAATGTTTATTAGTAGATGTCCCATGTAATACCATTCATTTCCATGTTTAAAGTTGTTGCCTTTAAGGTGGCTTGAAATAACTAAAACACTACAAACACTAATTTTCTGTTAGTGCACAAACCACACTCAAAGTGCTGGCCACTGCAGTTTGAATCGCTTTTTAACAACGCTGCAATTTCTGTGCCCATTTTGAGGCTGGCGATGATGAGCAGCATGGGCGGCGCATCGAGGGGGGTGATTCTGGCCTAATGGGATGGTGCCGGCTTCAACGTTGTCTCGGACGTCATGTTGTTACAGTTACTTTCTTGCAGCGCACTCTCAACTTGATTTCTGGTCTTTTTTGCCCTTGCAAATTGTTAGAGGGAACGCCCGCGGAGTGCAGCACCACCCCATTCCGACCACAAGTCCCACTGCTAACTCAACCTGGCTAAAGTGCAGCACAGACACAAAAAAAAGGAAGAAAAACGAAAAAGGAAAAACAGGAGGCGCAGGAGAAGGTGGGGGGGAGGAAAAACTAAAAGCGACAGGAAGAAGGAGACCGAAAACAGAAGCCAGGAGCTGAGCAAGAAGACAGGACTCTGGGCCAAAGCGATTTGCCTTGCCAAAAGCTGCACGACCAACTTTGTAGTAACATCTAAACCTCCCCTCGCTCCCCCTACCCCTCCCCCGCTCTAGCTCCTATGTATCTGTGTGCGCGAGTGAGTGCGACAGCACAAGTGTTTTAATTTTACGACATTGTATGAATTTTACTGCTGGCACTGCAGAAACATCAGCACCGCTGTTACATATCGTTAGCTTCCTTAACGGACATATCCCACATCGCCTGCACCCCCCCTATAAAGGGGGTTGGGCTTGGATGGATGTGGGGATGGGGGTGCTTTCATCCCCGTTGTCTGTGCCGTGCTCATAAATTGCAGCTTGCAAGCGTCAGTGCAATCAGCGTCATCAGCTTCATCCGGTTTATTCGAGGGTCCCTCGAACCGTGGGCCCCGCACCTCCTGCTCCTCCTGCTCCTTCTGCTCATTCTGCTCGTGCTCCTCCGCTGGTCCTGTCGAGAACAACGCCCCCTTGGATTTTCCCAGCCAACCGTGACAGCCTCTGAACCTAGCCGCGGTCTCTGGGGTTTACTTAGCTTGTGGGTAATTTTTTAAAAATTATACAAATTAAAATTGGTGGGGCCCTGCGATGGGCCCACTGTGCCTTAACTGCCGTCACTTAACGTTAACAGTTTACGCTTGCCTGCTGGCTAAAAAGGCTGGCGTTGCACTACACACATACGCACACGCACACGCACACGCGCACACCATGACAGCCAGCAGCTGGCACACACATGCACGAATGCACTGCAAACAAATGTGTGATGGGAGACATTTTGAAGATAGCGAGCGAAAGGCCTTCTGACATTTTGACAAAGCCAAGTTGCTCTCAAGTAAATTGTATATGAAAAGAAGGGACACCTATTTAGAAATAAGGTATATAAAGTATACATCATATATCAGGATCATGTATATAGATCCTTAAGATACAAGTACAAAATATTTGTGAGATATTAAATCTTCAAAGAGTAATGTATTCTTGACTTTAGAAGTGTATCCATGAGCGTGAAAGTCGTTTCTGCGAGTGCAGCTACATATGCAAGCCCGAGGCTGCTCGTCCTTGTCTCGCCATCATTTTCGGAGCTGGGTGCTCGACGGCTGCTGCTTCTGCAGCGCTAACTGCGTAAAGTTGGCACTTGAAACTGTCAGCTTAAAAATGCCAGCTGCACACACACACACACACACACACACAGACATACACTCACACAATTGCAGGCGAGAGAAAGAGAATAAGGGCCATGCATGTAGTACATAAAATGCACAAAATGGCCGAACGACTCATGGCGAAAGTTGGTGGCCATAAGTTACAGGAAGTTGGGAGGAAGACGGGCGAGGTCGAAGGTCGAAGCCTCAAGTTCCCCAGCTCCAGGCCATCAGAGGGGTCATAACTTTGCGAGAAAGCCGCGTAAAGTCCCGAATAAAATGCATATTTAAATACCGCCCAACTTAACCTTTCCGCTCATTACTCGCCTGCTATATACATACATATATATTAAACCGTTTCGTTTTTCGCTCTTTTCGAATCCTTTGCAGATGGTGACGAGAACGAAGAAAATCTTTGTGGGCGGCCTCTCGGCGCCCACCACACTGGAGGATGTCAAAAGTTACTTCGAACAGTTTGGTCCGGTAAGTGAAGAGAACTGCTTTCCTCTGAATATATATCCCCCTATTGGTATATTCCTAACTATATGAAAGCCAGGGGAGTCAGTCACATGCCAAAATGCTAAGCGAAATGAAGCAAAATAATAATCATAAAAAATCAGAATGACAGGCAGTGGAGCAAATCATGCAATCTATTCGCACTGCGCGTGTTTCCTCGACCAAATACAATGTACGGGTAGATTTGTGTATATATTTTCCTCTATTTTTTTTTTATTTTCTTGCCGTAAGCAGTGACACCTTCACTGGCTGCCACTTGCTATGTTTTGTTTGATCAATAAAAACGCCAAAAAAAAAACAAAAAAAAAAAAGAAATACGAAGCCAGTGAATGAACGAGAAAAACCTCTAAAAAATTCGAACCAAATTCAATCTTGACAAGTACTGCAAAGCTCAGGACTCCACTCCGCCCACCAAAAAAAGAACTCCACTTAAACACACACACACATATGCATATCGAGTGTGCATGTGTGTGTGTGTTTGCGGCTGAGTGCCGTTCGAGTGCTCTTTAAGTTCTCCATTCAGCCATGTTGGGCAAAAGGCCGAAACGGGGGCTTTGCCAGACTTGTTATAGCGCAAAAAACAAATTTTTAGCACGAGCACCAAAATCCCGTGTTGTTGATTACGATACTAAACGAAAATCGATTTGCTAGACGCTTTTCTGCCTTCCCGCCGCCGATTTTAATGAGCGACTCTCTCGATCCCGTCGAAGCGCAAAAAAAGCCCCAAACACGGATTTTCATTAACGATGTGCCATCGGATGGTGGATGGTGGGGATTTTTTCAAGAGGATAACACATGTCGAGTAGAGTTTAAGCATTAAATGGATGCAGCTAGGTGGATATGAAATGTGCTAGGGGAGCTAAGACATATTAAGTCGAACGAGGTGCTTTAAATACTATTCAATTCAATACTAAAGTCATTTCTAGTTTACCTTAAAAGCATATTAGTTGGTAACAAAAGATTGAACCGTACAGCTCAGAAATTCATTGCCCAACCCATGTTTAAACCCAATAACTCAAACTTCAATTCAATATCCCAGTGTGGGAAAAAAAAGGGATGCCAGCCTCCCTTAAACATTATCGAATTTCCCAGTCACCCAGTGACAAATTTGAATGATGAAAAACAAAACAAAAAAAGAAGAAAACAAGTAGCTGTATCGGGTAACAGCTAAAAATGCCATTATTTGTTTTCCCCAGCAAATTACGCAGCCTGCTCTCGAGGGGATTTTCGATTCTCTCGATTTTCTCGATTTCCCGCAACCCATCCAAAACCCAACCCCCAAATGAAACTCAACTCCGCAGGTAAAGCTTCCGATAATTGACATAAATTGGCGCAACTTTTTGTCAGCTCCTCGCCGCAAGACGTCAACTGCCATTTGCAATGCTCCATTGCCCCGCCCCCTTTTTAAATATATATATATATATGTATATATGTATATCTATAGCTGTAGCACTTGATAATGCGAATATAATGACGAGTGAGAGGAAAGCAGCCATAAACGGCCATCAATCAAATCAGCGCTGGGTAACGAAATGCTTTTAAGTAATTTTCATCGTGCCCGGCGAAGCTGTCAAAATCCATAACGATCAAATAGTGAAGATACTATGGAGCACGCAAATCTATATGTATACTCGTATACTCGTATAGGAAATACATATTTTATGCGAAAAGGTGAAACAAAAGGCGGCGGGCGATTTAACCAAGCGCGAGTTCTTAATGGAAAACTTTTCAATTAATCCGCATTGCAAAGGAAATTATAATAATAACTTGGCTGCAAGTGTATAAGCCCGGCCATAAGCTGTGCGGAGAAACTTTCGACAGGCAAACAAAACAGAAGCCCAAGACCAGTTTTCCGTCCTCTTCCTTTTGGCCAAGTTATTGATTACAACTAATCCCCTTTGGCTTTTGCCTGCCGCCTCATTGGGCAGCTGGGAAAACCGAGGGAAAATCGAAAGGGAAAGGTGCGGCGGTGTGCAGATAGATTTTCGCCAGGTCCATAAACAAAATAGCCAACGGCAAGCGGCAAGCGGCAACCGGCGGCTTAGTTTACCCACCTCGCGGCATTTCCCACAGTTTTCCCTGTCCCGGTTTTTGGCGGCAGGTGACCAGCGAGCCGTTAATGACTTTAGCGGCCATTTTTCTTCCGCTTTGGATGAGATGAGCGCGGAGAGATTGCTCCTGGCAAGATTGATTAGCCGGACCGGTCGGGGCGCTCCATTCAATATGATTAATAGTTGCATGCGTATGCGCCATAGCACCCACAACAACAGCCCCCGATTCTATTCTATATAGAATATATATACATATATATATTTGTGTATAGCGGAGATAGAAATTTATGACGCAGCTCTGCCAGCCAATTTCGTGTTGCCAGGGAAACCTTTTTATATCATTTTGTGGCGAATGGCATTTCCAGTTAACTGTATCTCTTCGAGTACTATATTCAAATGTTTTCATAGTTGTCTGGCTGCATTTGCATTTGCATTTTGCGTTGCAAGGCTGCCACTGTCGGATGCCCTTAAAAAATCATTGTTAATTATTCTCCCATTTCGCAGAATAAGTTTTGATTTCCTGTTCGAAATCTACGCTATTTATTTTGTCGCCCACGCTTGTATACAATTTTATCTGCAACACCTTTTGTAAGTCCAATATATGTACAATGTTTTTTCCGTAGGCCGTCTAGCGCCCTAAAAGCCCCACAAAAAATCCCCTTTTAAATGCAAATCAGAAAACTATTTTCCAAATGCGAAAACAAATCAAAAGAACTTAGAACTGAGGGAAAAAACGAATAGGATAAGCAAAACACAACGGGCGAATTTCAAATTTTTCCAGCGCAGGTTTTCACTGCAAATGTTCTATTTAACAAGCACACACACACAAACACACATGCAAAGGGACTGGGAGGTGGAAAAGTGGAAAAGTGCCACCCAGCTGACCTCAGATGCTGCAACCTTTGGCCACTGATTTTATTGCAACTGATGCAGCTGCTGCTGCTGCTGCTGCAAGTTGGGCGATAACGAAAATTCCACATTCGGAGGGTTGGGAGGTCGGAAAAAGTGGGAGTGGGAGTCAAAACAGAAACGTAAAGCTCGTTGGCTAAAAAATTGCAAATAAACTACACATTTTGTAAAGTCCCTTCGCATGGAAATTGCCCAGCCAACTATCAGGATCTGGCAGCCAAGTCCGGTCTCCTTTGCACTGGCTCTTAAAGGTGTTTACGGTGTTTGCATTTGCACATCGCACCGCAAAAGGTTAGTAAATTTAAGCGCTTTTCATAAGCATTTTATGAGGGCCAGGACCCCGAACTCCGAACCCCCAACCCCCCCCGGAAGGCAAATGGCCAAAAGTGCACCATCTTCTGGGCCAAATGGGAAACACTGTTGGTGCCAGGCCACTCAAATGTCGGATAAACCTCTGTCCGCCTGCGGCCGCCCACCCACTTCGGTATTAATTATGACAAATCATGCAAAGCAAAGCCGAAACGAAAACAGCAGCGCAGAAAAAAAAACCCCAACTAATTTCATTAAAAAACAATTTTTTATGATTTAATTATGGGAAGGCAAGCGAGCGAGAGCGAGAACACACTGTCGCGAAAAATAACAAATGATCACTCGAGATTTAGTGTGAAAAACAATATTGTTCCGACGCTTGTCTTGAATAACTTTCGAAATGATAAAGGTGTTTGGTAAAGTGCATCCCAGATATTTTAAAAAGCGATTAGTATATACATGTATGGCAATCGATTCAGCTGATTGCAATTGATGATGATTACTGAATTACTGATTGCTTAAAAGGAACATCTTAATTGCCTTTATTGTTTCAAAAAGTGTAATAAACCTTTTAGAGCTAAGCTAACTTAAAGTGATGAATTAATTTGTATAGATATTCAATGCAGTTGAACTGAATTGATACAGCGAAATGAAGGAAAACTCAAGGACCTTTAAAAGTAGAAGAAGGTAAAGATTTCTCGCAGTGCCCAACTGCGAATGTGAATAAGAATCCGAGTGAGTCCTGGCTGCTCCTGATTCTGTCGGAGCTCACCTGACTGTCATAACTGCGGGCAATTTTTGAGGCGTTCTGAATGAAGTGTCTCGCCCCCTCTCTTTCCCTCGGCAGGCTAGCTGTCTCTGTCGGGGAAATGTGGGGCTTGAGGGGCATAAATTATGATGCGCAAATCTTCAGCTAGCTGAATGTAAATGTAAATGAAGGCACGCCAGTGAGTGTGTGTGTGGCTGCGTGTGTCAGTGTGCGAGTGAGTGTGCGAGTGTGAGTGTGAATGCACGATGAGTGGCAGATTTGCATAATCCTTAGGAAAAGGTTTCATGACAACGCTGCTCGAAATGTCAATGTGGGCGGATGATGTGGCGCAGGCCGCCCCTTGACAAACAGCAGGCCCAAACTGAACCGAACTGAACTGAACTAAAAAGCAGAGTTGGGGGGGGGGGAGCCACCCTATAACCTTTCGAGCCACTCTAAACCGGTCCAATCATCTATAAGCTGCGGTTGCCTATGCTCGTAATTAACAGCGTGCGTATGTGTGTGTAGGTGTACAAACACATGCACACGCCAAACACACGGCAACCACTCAGCTGCCATTTACATAGCCAATTAGTTATACATAAACACAGAAAGCAGCGACAACAACAACAGCAACAACAGCAGCAACAACCACAACAACGATGGCAATTTCCACCTTAATCCCTTGGCCGCAGCTAATTTAATTGTGTTCAATTTGGCATAAAGGCGTTTAATGCAAAAGGCATTTGGCAAACAAGTACCATCCATCCAACCATCCATCCATCCATTCATCCGTTCGTCCGTCCATCCGTCTATTCTTGTAAACCCCATCTGAAACAATGCAATACACATTTTTCATAGCTGTCAATCGTGGTTTGGGATCGGAATACCCTACCATAAAGCCCTATCTTCGGTTGAGCTCAAAACCGATGGGAAATCAATACGATGCACCCCTTTTCCTTGCGATCAGGGTATGCGAAAAACTCTATTTGAAACGAAGACGTTTTGGTTTCGTTTTGGTTTCGTTTCGTTGGCCAGGCTCGTTGTTAATGCTTTGATAGACACATTACTTCCGTCTCAGTGGTTAGGCTCAGCTACAACTACAACTACAACTACCACTACTACCACTTCCTCTAGAAACTCGGCTGTGGCCATAGACATCGGGAGATATAGCGGCGAAGGGAAATCTAATATGTCTTGCAAGCGAGCGACTCGGCAGGGATAACCGTTTGTTTACACAGACCAGACTATTTGCCCGGACCGAGCTTAACTGTGGCTACAGCCAGGCACTGAGAGAAAAATTGTCTTTTCGCATGAAAAAGTAAATTATAATGCAACACTTGTTGGCACGTACATATACAGTAACTCAAGCCGCTTGTAAAAGTGCCTAGCAGTATTCTTTCACCGTCTTTATAGATAGTTTAAAAATCCAGCCAGTTTTTTATATTTTCATCAATTTCAACATAGTCTTGCTGGGAATATTTTCCCAGTGTAGCTGCAGTCGTGGTCGGATTCGAATTCGGAATCGGAGTCGGAGCATGAGCTGCTGCTCGTCCTGTTCGCTGGTTTCCTTCTGGTTGCTCCTAGCTGCTCTGCATATCTGCTTCGTGCCTGGCATGGCTTTGGCAAATTGCGCAAAAAACGTTGCACCAGTAAGCAGAAATAAGAAGGACGCAGGATGGGGCACCACCACCACCAGCAGCAGCAGCAGATTTCATGCACAACAAATTGTCATGCGGACAGGCAGGCAGCCCGCACAGACAGGTTCGCAAACACACACACACAGAACTCTGCGGTTGGTCCTGCTCGGGCTCATCTCCCTCTGGAAAGCCCCTCTGGAAAGCCCCTCTGGAAAACCCCTTCTCGAAAGCCCCATCCCCATCCACAGCCCTCGTCCTTCGGCGGCTCAAGCACATGAAATCCTTACCCGGGCGCAAGTCAAGCAAACAAACAAACCGCAATGACATGCAGGCAACTCTGACGAAGGGGAGAAAATTCTGCAAAACTCACGGCTAGCATAGGAGGAGGAGGAGAGTGGGAAAAGCGTTGCGGACCAGGAAAAATCTCCTGCTGCTACCCGCAAGACATTGGCATTGCCACAGTTGTAACCGGAAACTGTCGCACTTATTTGGCTACGCGCTAGTTTCGCATATTTCACTGTCAACTTGCGGTAAATAGACTTTAAACAAATATGAAAATAACTCGCAAGAAACTGGCTCTTCTCACACACACTGCGACTATCCAGATATCCGCCAGCCAAGTGGGCAGGAAAAGTGCTTAGAATTGGGGTAAAAAATAAAAAAAAAACGGAGAGAGAAGGAGGGCAATGTGCAAGTAAACGGTGGCTAAGCAAATGCCAAGTTGCTAAGACTCCTCTGGCTTCCCAGCTCCGATTCCCAGTCGGGGTAATGGAAATCAATTGTTTACTTTATATGAGCTTTTCGAGTGCTTATTCAATATCATTAGATGCCAATGCCAATGCAGATGTAGATGCAGATGGAGATGCAGATGGAGATGGAGATGCAGATGGAGATGCAGATGAGGTGCTGGAATGCCCTGCTAGAAATACATGCGTACCACGGCCAAGTAATAACATAATTCCACTTGAAGTAGTTTCCCCGGAAAGGCTGCGGCGTAATCATTCGAAATTAGATTCTCCACCCACCCAAAAACGCCATATTTACCAGTCTAGCAAAGTTCTGCGGGCCAAAAACTCTCGGCAAACAACTCTCCAAGACGCAGAAATTTGCAAGCGGCCACCCAGCCAGCTGCAAACTTCGCTCGCTCGCCAACGGGGGAACTTTTCTCATTTCCAGCTGCTGAAATTGTACAAGAGGGCCGGGCGGCACCCAAAGCTGCCAGCCGGGCGAAATCTTAATTTAAAAGCCAGCTGTTGAATCAAAGGTTAACCCACCGTTGCCCCCAGTTGTCCCTTTTCGCCCGGCAAAAAAGAAAACAAGTGGAAAACTCATTTTGTCAGCCATCAGCCAGCCACCCAACTGCCATCAATCCGCAGTCGCACATGCACACTCTTTGAAAAAACAGCAGCTGAGACTCATTTGCTTGTGTGGAGCAGAGAGAAAAAGGATTTAATATTTAACCAGGATTCGAAAGCTGTACCTGTCACTAGAGAGCGTCACAAATGCTCAAATCCTAAACATTCGATTTATAAATATGTGTTTCAAACGAAACGATTCATTAAATTGCTTAGAATTCAATCTCCTAACTGGGTTTACAAACATTGCTTCCAATGAATTAGTTATTAGCTATTATCTCTTGAAAATTTATAATGTAATATACAATGAATGCCTTACCTCGTTCGTTGAGAACTGAAATCTCTTAAGCATTTTCCCGCAGTGTAAGTGTGTGGAGCACGATGAGGATGGAGTATCTTTTACCACCACGAGAGAGATGCAAATAAGCGAATATTCATTTGATGATACGAATACGAGTGCGCTACACGTGCGATGCGGTTGCCGCCCTCCTCCCGCTTTTCCGCTCTGCCGCTTCCCCGCCCCCTCCGCCTTCGTGACATTTTAAATGTACGTTTTATTGCCACACACTCTCGTGGAACGGGAGGCGTTGGGGGCGGGGGCGTGGCAGTGGCGGATCGACAGCTTGAGATAGTCACGTACGCTTCTTTGTTTTTCTGGCTTTTTATTTCGTGCCAATTGTGCGCCTAATTAGCCTCGAATCGCGATGCCAAACGCGGCGGCATCTTTGCAATTAAAACGCACTTTTCCCCCGCCGCCCCCGCCGCTGGCCATCAAGTAGCAAGCGAGTGTGTGTGCGAGCGAGACGGCGTCGGAAAAGCGTGTGCGAGCAAGAGGGTGCCACAAAATGGCGCACGTTGGCTCGCCTACAAAATTAATTTGATTTATGTACGCCGCTCCGTCTGAATGTTGCTTGTTCGCAGTTGCCTTTTGCACCTGCCATGTCGTGTTACCTGTTCTGTTCTTCTCACTGCTGTTTTGTTCTGTTTCTGTTTCTGTTTCAGTTCAGTTCGGCTCGTTTATGCCGTCCTGTCCTGGCAGGTAACGAATTTCTGGCAAAACAACGAAAATAAAAATAAATTATTGCCATGGCAAATGTAAAGTGTCGAGTTTTGCGTGGCATATGTGTTCACGTCGCTCCTATCAAACAAGCAGCTACACTGGACATAACGCACTCTAAACCCTGAGGGCTATAGGAAATATGAAACAGCAGCATTGGCAAATATTATCCAATGTTCAAAGTAAATGCAAGCAACTCACTATCCTTTTGAGAACAGCCATCCTTGGAAATGCGAGAAATTACATTTCCCCTCGGGAAATATGTAAAATCGTATTTGGAAGGAACAAATAAATGACTTTTAGGCAAAAACGAAGTACACACTTCCATCCCCCGATTTTCTCGCTGTGTGCGAGCCTGATTGCCATGTGTATGTTGCACTTGCCTCAATTTTCGGAGGGTGTTGATCTACTAGGCAACGCAACAGCAACAAGCGACAGCCTTAGCCATACATATACATACAGAGTACATACGTGTAGGCCAGCATATGCGACAATGCAAATAAAAAGCCATAAACTTTCATTTAAGTTTAAAATGACATTTAAATGAATGAGTGCTGGCTGTGCTTCCAGCTAACTGCCTTTTCGTTGCTGTTGCTGTTGCTATTGCTATTGCTTTGGCATTGGCTTTTGGGCCACTGGAGTCGCAAACACATGTATCATAATTCATTGCCATGTTTTATTCTGCAGCAACTCCCCGTTTCATTTCAGTTCGCCTCGTTTTATTCGGTTCGGTGTTGTTCAGTGTTGTTTCGTTTGGTTTATTTGCTTTTGGCTGCTGCGTGAAAACATAAATATTCAACACGGAGAACAAAAACATTTTCGCTAGCCAAGGGCTGAAGCACACACTCCCGAATTGTTTCGGGCTTGTTAGGCATTTTGTTATGTTCGATCCGATGGGGAACACATTACACGAATGCCTATAAAGCAATAACCATCGATTTGCCATTGATAAACCCAGAAAACGGACTGATGGCCGACGCGGCGTATGCGTAATGGCCTCAGGCCCAAAACATAAAAAGATAAAGAAGCCTGTTTTCGAAAAGGTACAACACCGTAAAAACCGAATTGGCTTTACTTCTAGGCATTCACATGATAGATGATGAATTGCTTGAAATGTTTCCAATTCAATTCAATTAAAAATAACTATG
Source organism: Drosophila santomea (assembly GCF_016746245.2). NCBI lineage: Eukaryota > Metazoa > Arthropoda > Insecta > Diptera > Drosophilidae > Drosophila > Drosophila santomea. The sequence goes on from NC_053018.2 coordinate 17,130,721, forward strand.
CAATAGTATTTGTGATTACTAAATAATGACATAAAAGCTATTTCAAAAATACAAAAAATCAATGAAATCCAAAAATTGGTTGAAGGTCCTTTTTTTCTGTGTGTCACGCTCGATAAGAAAACGTTGGCCTTTATTCAAGGGTCTTTTATGTGGCTCGCCTGCTGCTTATTTATGCTGACCTTTTTTATAGCTAAATTCCCATTTAGCTGGCTTATAAATATTAAATATATTAAAATGCCAGCTAATTGTTAATCTGGCCGGCTTGCGGCTTTCGCATATGCACTTTTGTCAACAACGCCAGTGACCATCATCCGACTGTTCGCAAGCAAGCTCTGTTTGTGTCCTGTTTGCCGTCTCTTTCGCTGCGTTGAGCGCCTCTCTGTCGCACTTTGCCATTTGCCGTGTTTTAAATGTAAAGCACTTGCTGTGGTCGCTTTGAGCGACCCGAAAGTTAATCTCTGCCAACCGCTTGAGCTCCCTGAGCCCCCCGTTTTTCCCATGGTTAGATATTTTGCTATTATTTTTTGCTGCCCTCTCGCTCTCGCATCCCGATCTGCCATCTCCCTCTGGCCCTGGGTTCGTTTTGATGCAACCGCAACTTACGTTTTCACAGAGAGTGGAGCAAAAACTCGTTTGTTTGTTTATTTTGCTGCCACTTTTTATGCTTTCTTGCCATCTCTTTCGCCCCCACCATCTCTATCTCTTTCTCTTTGGTGTGTGTGAGTGTGTGTTTGCTTGATTTGTGTGCCGGATGGGCGGCGAGTGTAGGGTTTTCGGAGTCATCTAGTCTGGCAATCACCCCACCAAGTCCAAGATAAATCGTCTTTCAACGCAACTCACTGTGTGTGTGGCTTAAAAAATCACACGATCAGTCATTACACACACACTACAAACACACACACACACACCCACAAAGAGAACGCTTATATGTGATATATATATGCACTTATGTTGTGTGTGCCCCAAAGTCATTTTGACTCCTGCATCCTGCATCCTGCGGCAGCAGTAGGAGCTCCTTTTTATCGCCCGACTCCTGCGCTTTTACAATTTTTTTATGCATGCAAGCTGCGCTGCTGATTTGGCGATAGTGTCGTCGTCACCGCTTCGAGTCCTGCACAGAAAGCAAAATTGTTCATTAATTTGTTGGCTTAGCATATCAAAGTGTTTCTAATCGTTAATCTAACGCTATTAAAAGGTACGCTATGTAAGGTGCCTTAGATGTTAGAGATCTTATATATGTTACATTATTTTCGCTTCACCACAAAGCAATACAGCTGAGTGTTTTAAAAGTATTTTTCATGTGTCTTTATGACAAAAATCATATCACAAATTCTGTTACCAAAATGCATTTTACTGATTCAATATCTAAGCCCTAAAACCAATGGCGACTCTTAATGTCAAGGCCATGAATGAAAACACACCCATTTTTTCTCTGAGTGTGTCCATGCATCCTGCGTCCCATGTCCTTTATCCTGCTTCCTGCGTCCATGCATTCTGCATCCTGCCCGTCGAGTGCTGAGTGCTAGCCCGTAGCACATAAGTCATTTGCCGCGGCGGAGGAGCAGCGGCGGCGCACTTGTAAGAATCTGCACTGGCAGCCTGCTGCGGCCTTCAAGCGTTGCATGCCCCAGAAGGAGCTGCCCAAAAGGACACCCCCACCCAGCGATATAGTCGCTTTGCGTCTCAATAGTCTGTTACTAATACGTTTTCTTCGCCCAAGCCATCGACGCTTTCACTGTCGACATTTTAATGCCTTTTCTTGCCGAACAGATTCTTTTGAGTGCATAAAAAGCGTGGAGGCTCTCCACTCCGCCCATTATCCCCTCGAAAGCATCCAAGTGAAAGCCAAGTCGAAAGTCCGGAGCAAGCTGCTGCGTCACTGCAGCCAAGCCATTGCAATTGCTGACGGCACAGGATATTACCGCCGTCATTCATCGACATCGCATTCATATTCCTCGCCTCCTTAGCATCACGCACATATGCGGGGGCAGTCTGTGCTCCCTGCGGGATGCTGGAGATGCTGTGGATGCTGTGGATGCTGGGGATACTAAAGGATCCTTAAAGAGCGAGGCCGGAGATATGGGGGTGATAGTGCCTCAATACTCTGACGCTTCCGGTATTTATGACGCAAGTAATCAAATTGAATGGCGCGCTGCAGTTTCGTTCGCCTTTTATTTGCCCAAGGAGCCAGGCCCAGGCCCAGGCCCAGACCCAGACCCATGCAGCCAGCATCCGGCTTCTTGCAGTGATAAATTTTTTGCGTTTTGCAACTCCCAGCCCTCGATCCCTTCGAACCACCCATTCCACCCCATCGTGGCATAAAAAATTGTGCGAAACTTTCAGCTTTCTGCACATTTTCGTCGCTTATCATCAGCGGCTGGTGCAGCTTAACGCAGGGCGCAAAAAAGGGGGTTTGAGAAATGGGATGAGATGGGATGGTGGCATGGGAAAATCAGCAGAACGGCGGTGGAAAAATCCAGAGATTGGGGCCTGAAGAATGGCAGTTTGGGGGCCAGCAATGATAATAATGAACGTGCATGAAAAATGCTAGTTGAGTGAATGGCAAAAATGGCAAAAATGGCAAAAATGGCGAAAATGGCAAAAGCGAAACGCAGCGCTCACCTAAGGCGCAATAAATAATAAGTGGCCGCAAGTTGCTGAGGAAAACCCTGAAGAATGGGCCCATAATGAACGACATCTTGAGCAGCTCTCGACTTGACATAATGGTAAATTAGTGGCCAAGGTGGCTACGGCCAGCTCCCCAAGTGCAATGATTTACGCCGGATTAGAGGCCAATTGCAACTAGTTCAGTGTGGCTTATGGAAACTATCTCGGTAATGTACAGGGAAATACTCAAGACATCGTCCTACGTCCCACGTCCTGCGATTAGGCAACTTTAAGCGGAGCGAACAAAGGCGCAGCGAATTCGCCGCAGATAAAAGCCGTGGAAAATCCGCTTTTTCACAAAAACTGCAGATGCAAGCTCAGCTAAAAAATAGCAAACGCTATACAAAAATTATCCCGGGACGCTCTTGATTTATGTTTTTGTTATTGTGTTCCATAAACCCAAAAAAGGAAATATGAAAAGAATGAAAAGTACAAATATGAAAGAAAATGGGGAAAACTTTAAAATCCGAGGAGACAGCTGTCGACCAAAGATAACTGACATTGGAAATCTTTTTGAAAATGCACCACGGCACAATAGGCAATTCAGAATCAAACTTGAAAACTAGAAGCCCAAAAGAATATGTAAAACTACAAGAAGAATCAAGAATCGTTTATAGGCTGTCAACTATAATAGCGATACAAATGTTAAAAAGATTTTTAATGATTGAAAGTAATCATTTAATTAATATTATTGAAATAATAAAGTTTTCTAGCTTTAAGTCAGAGAAAAGAAAAATGAATTTTCAAACCAACTAATTTGTTATTTCTCTTAGTTCTTTGATGTGAAATTTTAAGAAGACAGCTTAGTTTCTAACAACCAAGAACCCAAAAGAAAGACATAAAAGGAAAAGGTAAACTTGAAAACCAGGTCTGAAGACAGCTGCTGCCCGAAGATAAGTGCAATTCCTTTTAAAGGACTCAATCAAGAGAGTCCTGCAAGAGTGTGTGCCCCCGGCAATAAATGAGCAAATTAATTAACAAAACGCAGCCGTGAATTGTGGCACGATTGTCGCAGGACACGGAAATAAATTAATGCAGGCAAAGGACACCAAGGACATGCGACACCGGTCTCGGGCTCGGGCTCGGGCAACAGGACACAAAGGTGACAGGCTACGTTAACGCTTCGGTGGTTTTTCCAGCGTCGTCCTGCGAATCCTGGAAAGCAGCTTAGCCCGCAGGTGATGCCAGGACGCAAAATCAATCGAGGGAGCTCTGGTCATGCATAGATACGCGATGGGCTAAAGGATATAGGATATCGGCAGGCGGAGGGAGCAGGGAGCAGGAAGCAGGGAGGAGCTGCCATCGCCATCTATCCTGGGGACATGTGTGGGCACGTGCTGGTCAAAAAAAAAGAAGAGAAAGGAAAGCGGAGGAACAGTCCTAGCAGTAGCAGCACCAATAACGACGTAATCTGTTTATATCCCCTTTTCCTCTCCTTTTAGCCCATTGTGCTGCGCACTTTTTCCATTTGCCATATAGCTGGAGCTATAGCTTTTCCTACTTTTCCCGCTTTTCCTGCTGCTACTTCAATTTTCTGGCCGGCAGTTTTTGTCGTTTGTCGTCCGTTCCGTTCCATCCATGGATTGAGTTGTTATTTTTCGCTTAGTGCAATTTATTTTGGCCAAGTGGCAGCCATCGGGCCAGCAGCGCTTAATTTATTATGCCAGCTACTGGCTGTCCTTTCTCCAGCTCCTGCTTCAGCTCCTGATCCTGCTGCTCGCTTTTTTCTCGTTCTCCCTGCTCCACCGAAATTGCCTGGCCATTGTTCAATGGCAGATAAAAGAAAAATTAAAGGCAAGCAAAATGAAACTGGTCGGGATGGGATGGGATGCGTTGGTATGCGATGGAATGGGCGAGGAAAAATCGTTATTAATTTCAAGTTTGAAAAATTGCTGAGCAGCTTAGCACCCGGCTATTGGATCGAAATCGAATGAATCCGTCGGGCCATCCATTTATTAGCAGCTTGATAAATACTTTCAATTTCCCCCGCCAAATAAATGATAACGTAATGCGCCAGCATTAAAATAGATCAAAGCCAAAAAATAATCAACGACCTACGAGCCCTACCGAAGTGGGGGCAAAAAACTATCCTCCATCCTTCGCGATTGTTTGGCCACCAAGTGCGGCCCGCATAGGAATCCATTATGTCGGGGGCCATCAATGAATATGGAGCAAGATTCCCATACAATTATAGCCATCATTTGTTATGTGGCCCCAGTCCAGAATTTTTCGGGCCCATACTGAATGGAATTGAATGAAATCGGATTGAATCGAACTGACTGTCACAGCCGCACACGCGTCAATTGTTGTGATTAGCATGGAAATCATTACAAACACAAAATGAATGGCAAATCGGAGAATCAACAACGGCAACAAAAATAAATGTCAGGAGCAACACAAAAAAAAGATGACACAGGCGAGTTCCAAAAATAGCCAAAAGTGTCCTGAATGTTTTGCTTTAGTTTCTGGCTTTACAGGCAGAAAAAACAAATATTGAATAGAAGCCTTTGTAAGCAGAGCCAAAATTAAGGCGAGAAAAGGATATTTCTTCTGAGAATGAGTGCACCAATGTGAACTGGATGTACATATGCAATTACTTAGAGTCATGAATTTGAAAGTTTTCCGGCATTGAGATTGCATAATTAGGCCATGTCCACCCGTTTTCTTAACTGATTTTACTTTCCGTTTGACGACAATCTTGTTATCGCACAAGGTAAGGTGTTCGTTTTTCTACCAGTGTACTTACTTTGTCAAATGTGTTTTTGTGTGTCGTCTCAGATGTGTCAGTGCCAGGAAAAATCGGGATGTGGGATGTGTGCTGGAAAACGGGGGGTGGAGCAGCACACCAGACAAAAGGCAACCAGTGAAAAATCGAGTTAGGCAAAACAAATAGCAAAATAGTTTTGGACGGAACGTCGCCAGCAACATCGACATAAACAACAACAACTAAACGGAAAAAACATAAAATAAAAGTAGTGATGGGGAAATTCCCGGGGGAGGGGGGTGTACGAAGCGTAGAGTATGGGGAAAACCTCTCGATGGCTGGGCTGTTGTAAAAGTCAAGCGAAATAATATTTTCCGGGTGCCAGGCAAAGGCGGCAGCAAAGCGAGCAGGAGGCTGTAACATTACTTCAAGCGTAACATTGAAAAAAAGGACGAAGGACGAAGGACGAGGGAAAATGAGGAGAGAAAACGACAGGACGCGAACTTGCGGCCATCATTGTAGGCAATTTGCAAAAATAGCAACGATTTCTCTCCATTCCGCTGGCTATGTCTCGCTTTCCCCGAAGTTAGTTTAAAGGAAATCAAAATAAAAATCATAAAAATGCGGAGCGTGGCGCGTGGTAAGCCAGCGAAAGAGACGGCACGATGGCCGAAAGACAAGGACGACGAATGATGCTGCCTCTACTGATGCTGCTGCTTGGCACAAAAGATGAAAAGTTGTTGCTGTTTATGGCGGAAGTAGATAATGCCAAAGATGAACAAGGCGAAGGATGTCGCTGCCAGTCACAGGAGTGGGTGGTTTTTGGGAGTGAAATGAAGCTCAAGGGTCGCTGGGGTCTATAATTTCGCCATTTCAAAACAATAGTAAAAACAAACTGCAACAAAGTTTTAGCCGGCAAAGAAGTCAGAAGGAGCCAGTGAGGCGTGTGTAAGCCAAACAACTGGAGAATTAGGGAAGCGAGGCGATGGCGATGGCGATGGCGAAACGGAGCAAACGGAGAACGGAGTCGGAGAACTGGAAAAGTGGAGAACTGGAGCTGAAGAGAAAGCTTTGTCGCATTATGTCCAATTACTGTCGCAATTATGGCCAAGAGGAGCAGCTCACAAATACGGAGACCCGAAAAGGGATGGGCGATTGTCAGTTGCCAAATCGAATGTGGATATCGCATATTGTTGACACTGCGGCCATGGCCGGATCATTAATAACCCACTGGCTAATCAAGAGCAGATACATGGACAGAGATACAGCCCCTCCCCCTTCCCCTCCCCGCTTCCAATCCCAAGGACCGCCAAGTCAACTGCGGCTAATGGGATAAGCCCTTACGTGCGATAAGGCAAAGTCACCCCTGGGGAGCCAAACGAGTCATCACTCGCACTTCCACACCCACCCCTGCACTTCGAGAAAAGCCTAGGCCTTACACTTGATTAATTCATACACGATTGGCAAGGAGCTATATTTGTTTGGTCTTCTTATCTCTACTTTGGAAAATTGTTGAAGACCAAGTTAGTGTTTATAATTTTCTAATAATTTTCAATAGGTCCCTCATTAACCAGTTCATAGATCGCTGTTCTCAGTGTACTGCCCTTTCGCATCTCGATTTCGGCACGCGTCGTCGATAAAGTTCCATGACCAGAAGCACAAAACCACTGGCAAAGGAGCAGGAGGCCTCTGGCCAGGCCCATTCCTGCGCCTATTCCGGGTTCAGCTGTTTTGTCACTTATTCACAGCACATTAAACAATTTGCTTTTTACGCCGGCCAACATCATCATCGTTACACCCACTCGCCACCCACCCCTAAACACCCCCTCCCCCGAAACATCGGCTCTCTGCTGCCTAGCCAACCGCACATTTTAATTGTTCTCGTCATGAACATGTCATAAAGCAAATCAGATTAAATGCGTCACTTATTATTGTGCCCCGGCCATGGACTAGGGTCCTGGATATCAGTCTGTATACGTATGTATCGGTGTGTATGTATGTTGAAGGCTCCTCCAGTGGGCGCGTGATACATCTACATCGTACTCTGTCTGTGTGCGTGGGTGGGTGCTTGTGTGTATGTGTGTGTGCCTTTGTTAACTGCGGTCAAATGTGGCAACGCACCACGCAACCCGACGCTGGATCGGGGTATCGTTTTTATTGCATATTACCTTGTCAAACACGAAGACACACACACACACACTGCCAAACAAACACACACGCACACACACACATGCAGGGGGACAGTGGGGCAAGAGTTATTCGAGTTGCGGTTGTGGTCGTGCAGATAATGAGCAAATTAATGCCCGATGCTTGCATAATGCTGCCATTAGTGCACATCACATATCCATCACAGCGGACATTCAGCCGCAAATGAGCACTCGGAAATCACGGAGCGAATATTTTAATGGAGGAAATAAAGTAAGGATTTTTGGGAATTTAAATTATATAGCCTCTTATAAATTATCACCTCTTTGATGGATATCTAATGAGATACTCCTGAAATGGGCAAAGCTTTAAGCTTAGGGCAGTTTTCCCGAGTGTATACTTCTATTTCTACTCCCATTTCCGTTTCCGCTTCCTCGGGGCCAAATTCAACGGGCTTTGTTGCACTGTGCCGAGGAAAACTTAGTTGTTATTGCCGCTGCCTCCTGCTGGCCGGGTGCTAACTTGCATGTTAGATTGTGCGTGCAGCTTAATTAGTTGCAAACTGTTTTTCATCATCGTGAGGTCAAGAGAGTTGCTGCATGTTTAGCACACGTTGGAAAAGTGATTGAGGGGAAAAGGGGAAAGGCTTTGCGCGCTCTTCTCGTCAACAGGACGTTAAGCAAATTGACACTGAAAGCATTTAGTCGAGTTAGGGGCATTTTGAGTGCTTATCTTTTAATCGACTTGCCTTAATTCATCACCCTCGCAGAAGCACACAAGCACAAACAGAGAGTCACACTCCAGCAGACAGACAGTGGGAATCGAGACCAATATTGATTTCTAATATTTATGCAATTCCATTTTACAAATTTGCATACCAAATCCTGATTGCTAGGGGACTATGAGGCACACATACACACACATCCTGAGAGTTGCCGGTAAAAGTCAGTGGTATTTCCCCATTTTCCCCATTTCTCAATATCTCTCGCTTTCCCTTGGACTGTTTGCCCGCCGCAAACACAATGAACCGAATGGGAAACCGAATGGCAACGTGGAAAAGGTGGAAGAGCTGGAAAACCCGAAGAACTATGGTACTTGACGCGATCCGACAACAGTCGATTAGTTAGCCAGACAGACAACCGGATAGACAGTCGGACATTATGGACAGATAGTGCTTTTTGTTCACTGTAATCACAGCCAAGGTAACAACAATGGCGACTGGCAATTTTCAAAATGAAAACATAAAATAATAAATACGATTTGACAGCGCTCTGGATCTGTGCATCCAATGCTGTAAATGTATTGTGTAACCAATAGATATTCGTAGTTTTTGCGGAACTGCGATAGCTAGGCGGCGGCACTCCCGCCCACTCAGTTTCCGTTTCCTGTGTGCTTGTGCGTGTGTGTGAAGCAGAGTGTGTGCGAGCATCTACATAATCATATTATGCTTGACTGACACGACAAACCAAGCGCACAAATGTGGGTCCAACTGCATTGAGCTGGCTGAGCTGAGGAGGCGACTGCAGAGCAGAGATTCAAGTAATTTGACAGGCGACATACATTTTCGGGTGCACACACATGCACAGTTACAGCCACACGCGCATACACACATATACATATGCACTGGAGAAAAATCGTTGCACTTCTGGAATAAAGGAGAGGAAAGAAATCATCATTGAGAAGTCTACATTCATTTACTTCATTTTCTTATGTACACATTTAAAACAGTTTAAGTAATTATAAAAGCCAAATACATTTTTAGAATTGAAACAAATGCTATTCTTTAGTTATCTGATGATTCAGGTTGAAAGGCTAATCAGATTAGCTTCGATATAAACTATTCTTAATCCAAATAGTTGTAACGGGTGTTTTTTTTAGAGGTATAGAACTTTAAGTTGGCATTACTGTTCAAGATGGCGACCGATTTAACAGCTGTCAAGTGATTTATTCTCAGTTTGGTTTGGCAATTCGTCATGCGTGCTTACAAAATCCAACTCGTGCAAGAATTGAAACCAAACGATCATCAAGCAAGGCGTAGATTCGTCGAATGGGCCCAAAACGAGATTGCTGTTGTTCCCGATTTTTCATAAGCCTCCAAGATCTTGTGATTTAACACCGCTAGACTACTTTTTGTGGGGCTATGTAAAGTCATTGGTCTATGCGGATAAGCCACAAACGCTAAACCATTTGGAAGACAACATTCGCCGTGTTATTGCCGATATACGGCCAAATATTGGAAAAAGTCATTGCAAATTGGACGTCCAGATTGGACTACATCCGAGCCAGCCGTGGCGGTCATATGCCAGAAATCATATTTAAAATGTAATGCCACAAGATTATCTTTCATGTCAATAAAATTCATGTCAATCGAATAATCCATCGTTGTTTTATTGCAATTTAAAGTTCTATACCTCTAAAAAAAACACCCTATACTATGTCCACTGTTTTCTCCCAGTGTGACTGGAAGAAGAGAGGACGAGGGAAACAGCTGCGCAAATCTGTTAGCCAGTGAATTGATGAGGGGCAAAAGCGATAAAAAGGCTTTTGCATTGGTCTGAGCCTCGGAATGGGAAATGCGAAATGCTGACTGCCTGCCTGCTGCCATGATATGGGAAACTGCCCGTCCGACAGGCAGAGGGAGCGAGAGGCACGGACAGTCAGTAGGACAGACAGACAGACAGACAGACAGACAGACAGACAGACAGACAGTCAGTCAGTCAGTGGGAGAGGGACAGCGGCGAGAGGGAAAAGGGATGGCAGGCAGTTGGAGAGACAGTGCCACCTGGCAGCTGCCAAAATTGCAAAATTGAAATTGAAATGCGACTGCTGCTGCTGCTGCTGCTGCTCCACATACACATGACGATCGGGCACACGGTTGCAGCTCACAGCTCACAGCTCACAGATACACACTGGTGCATGCATAATACGCATACGCACCGTGTGCACTGCAATCGTCTGTGGCTGTCGCAAAGACAAGCCAAAGCAATTAATGTAATGAGCAGCAGCATGTCAGAGTAACACAACGTCGACGTCGACATTTTTGCACAAGAATTTTCAATCAGCAGACAACATTCATTCACACCACGAGAAAGGGCGGGATGTGGGGCTGCGAAGAGAAAGGTGAAAGCAGATAGAGCATAATGTGTAAAGGCGTCCAATGTAATTGTTTAAAACCCAGCTACTTAAGTGCACTGGGTGTGCGATGTGTGCGAGCTGTGTGTGTGTGTGTGTGTGTGTGTGTGTGTCCGTGTGCAGGCATCTCCTCCCATTCCAAACAAAAAGTCCAATCAGGCCTGCATTAATGAGGCTGTTCTGGAGGCGGAGATAGGTGCTGGGATGGTGGATCGTTGGATGGTGGAGGGGATGGTTGCGATGCAAATGCATGCATTCATTTGCATTTATGTTTTGTGCCAACTAATTTGAAGGCTCTTTGGCCGGGCAACAAAACAAAATCAGCGACGACAAGCCCCTCTTGACGAGACATGCTACCTGGGCACCAAGTGCATCTAGAGTCGCTGCAACAAAGGCGGCAAAGCTACCCCTTTTGCCACTTGCATACAATATGTGCATACTCATTAGTTTGGAGTGCTTCCATCAACACGCCAAGACACCAAGAACCAGATGAAGAAGTAGAAGACACACCATATCCACTGCGAAAAAGCAACCCCCTGTTGCCCCGTTTGAATAAACAAACCCGTTGCGCCTTCCTTTTAAGTTGCAGCTAATTGTTGTTGCTGGCGGGAGTTTAAGGCTTTCATTTCATTTTTGAAGCCCTTTTCCAGCTCATAAATTTTTTTCACATACTGCGTTCTTTATCATCATCTTTATCGTCATCTGCAGAATGGTAACGAACAGAATAACAGCCTCATCTTTCAGTCAGTCGACTTCCAATGTCAACCGGCAGGCGCTTTTGTTTGACGACGCCCCGCCTCATGAATAACTGATTAAAACCATTTTCGGTTTGAGTTTTTCTTTTAATTTTTCTCTACTCTCCTGCATTTTGTTGTCTAGCTGGGCCGGATTGAATGGCTTTGGCTTTGAATTTGGATAGCCGGCTACGCTTTCATTTATAATGGCTCCGCTCTGCGGAGCCAAAATGGACAGGAGAGTGCAATGTCACCAGTGGTGCAGTGGTGCGTTGGTGGTTTGGGTGGTGCAGCTTTGGTCTTTGAACGCGCTTCAGTCGCAGATGATAAATAGCTGCAGCGTGAGTAAGTTCCGCTGAGCCAAGAAAAAATGATGCAGCAGTCAATTTCATTTTGACTAGAACCACAAAAACTAGCTCTCTTAGGACTCAGATCACTAAGGATATTTGTAAGTTAGTTGATATAACCAATAAATCACTTAGTTTCCAATAAATTTAAACAATCTAATAATTGCATTGCCATCAATGCATATGGATAATGTATTGAATCACTAAGTGCTTAATTACTTTTTAATCGAATAGAAAGCATATCGTTTATTACAAATTAAATATTTACAAGTTTTTTCGAAGCGGGACCTTCAGCATTTTGCTTCTTGCAACGCTTTAGTTATATATTTTTCATAAACTTGAAAACAAGTTTGCCACAAGATACCTAGATGTAAATGCAGCTCCAGGCTTATCGGCAAGTTGAACGCGGAATATATCATTTTACCACCACTTTGGGTGAGTAAATATTTCATATTGCCACCCCAACCCAGTGGCTGAACCTCAAACGTTCAGTTAAAGTTTCCATTGCACTGCTGCATCAATTGTGCTGCCATAAAACTCTTTAGCCAACTATTCTGGCTCATAAATACAACATTATTCGCCAACGTAAATCGCAGCGGCAGCAGTCGTCGTCGTCGCTTGTCTGCGAGCGTCTCAATTCACTGCACATTTTGCAAATAACAATCGCATTTTTTGAATAATTCAAATCCACTTTGTTGCCCGTCTATCCTTGCCTCCTCCCATCTCCCCTCTCTTTCGCTCTGCGCATCGCCGTCTCACTCGCAGTGTCTTTGAGAACGGTCGCTGTGGCATAAGAAAAGCGCCGAGCATTTTCCGTATGTTTTTGCTTTTGTTATGGTCGCATGAAAAATGTATAGCGTACTTTTGTGCGTTTGCACACAGCACACACACATGCACTTTTATATAGAGGCACCAACACCAGTGCGCAATTAGAGCACCACCACCATCACTTCGCAGGGGCATTCAAATATTTAAGCCTTGCATTATTAATGGCAATTTTTTAGTTTCTTTATCTGCCCGCTATTAGTTCGCGTCCTTTTATGCGATTGCGAGATTTAAATTTATATTTAAATTAAAAACCAAATTGCACATCGCTGCAAGCAATGTATATTCCTCGTACATTATGCACAGCGAAAAAAAGAATAATAGTTTGTGTATGCAAAAGGTGTAACTTATGATCGCTTAAAAATAAATTTCTATTCTATTTCTCGAAATAGTTTTGGTATTTAAAATAAGCTAGATAAATTATTTCACCATTGCAATCCATTGTAAAGGTTTAAATAGCAGGTCTATTTCACTACAAAGCCATCAATAATAAAGAATATCAAAATAAATGAATACTTTTCCTGCACTTTATTATATTTTATGGTTTAATTGTCAATTGCTTTGACTAATATAAAACCGAATTCTTTTTCAATCCACATCTTTTTGCGCACCTTGACAAGTCGATTCGAGTTGGGTTTTTTGCGCAGGAAAAGTGTTTGGAATCAGCTCCACCATTATTTCCTGTGTACATATCCTTTTTTGTGAACTGCCATTTGTTGCCGTGTCCAGTCGCTGATTTCATTTAGTTGCTTGCCGGAGTGATAGAGCTCCGGAAGCTGGGAGTCGGGGAAAGGTTCGACGGGACTGACCACCCACAATTCAAAAATCAATTTTCATTTGCAAAACGATTACATTCACATTCATTCAATGTTCGTTGGTTCGCTCGCAGTTTCCCTTTTTCTGCATTTTCCTTCTTTTTTTTTTGCAGCCCAGCAAGGGTTTTCCATGTGTGTGTGTGTATGGGTGTATGGGTGTATGGGTGTGCTATCGGTTGCCTTACACTCGAATGAACTTTTATTCAATTTGCAAAGCAACCACAAGCTGCACAATAGCCGTTTTAAACACTCGAACAACCAGTCAGCGAGCGAACGGGCATTTCGTCATTCCAGCAGAAACGGCAGCCAGGAGAACCCGCCCACCGAAAAGGGCACCCGGAAAAGCCCCCTGGAAAGCGCACCCACCCCGCCATTTTCCGGAGGAGCACCTACATCAGTACATCTCGTCACTGCCATTTGCATGTCCAACTGTCTGCATTTCGCAGTCCTTCATTTGAATGCAGCGCTCGTTCTTTTGCAATTTTTCGGCTGTTGTCTTGCTGCTCCTGCCCTTGTAATCTTCCTTTGGTTTTTTTTTTTTGCCTTTTCGGATATTTAAAATCTATTTATTCATGCGTTGGCTGCAATTTTAGACCGTCAAAACAGTCATAGAATGTGTATGTGCACTCGGCCAGCGAAGCAGTCATGTTTAATATATTAGCATTGATTTTCACATTGTTCTGAAAGCCCGGCCATAATGGGGCAACTAAAGACTGACGCTCGCAAAAGTGTATAAGTGTATGTAAAAATAAAACAAATAATAAACAAAAGAATGGCGTTGGCAAAGGCGAAGGGCGATGGTGAGGGCGATGGCCAAAGGACGAAGGACTATGGAGAAAGGACATCGGCGGGAACAAAAGAATGCGCTCGTAAAACCGAGATTTAGGCCCGGCCACATTTGTGACCAAAATATATACAGAAAATATACACACAGGAAGTGTGCGGGCCACATTCCCGAAAGGAAGCAGAAGAGAAGAAAGTTGGAGATGGTGGATAGAGCTCTGCTCATTTTATGCGCTAACTGAATCAGCCCGACAACCATTAACTGAGGCCATTTTATTCAATTTGGCTGGCCCCGAAATAAAAAAGAGGAAAAGCATGGGGCTTAGGGGATGGCTGGGCGGGGCGGGGCGGGGCGGTGCGGAAACGGAAGTATGTACGCAGGTTACACAACAACAGGAGGACCAGCAAAATGGCCAGGAGATGGAAAACGGAGCTGGAGAACGGAGCTGGTGAACGTAGAATGCAGAATGGAGACGGGAACTGCTGGCTTCACTGTTACTACACTCTGCTACGTGTGACAACAATAAAAGTTTTTATTGCCGCCGCACACAGATGCGACTGGGCATCACACAAATACACAATACACGACAAAGGGGAGGAAAACCGGGGAAAAACTGGTAACTGGAAACTGGAGACAAAGAGAAATTAGCCCCCGTTTCGGGTGCGACTGCCGCATTATGCATAGAAAAATCTCTCGTACTTGCTCTTATCTCCCATAAACTTTTCAAAACACAATGGCCGAATCTCCGAAATTCAACTACTGCCACTGACAACAACAAGTCCGCAGGGTTTTCCACGCAAAGCAATGATGGGTCCAAAGGACATTCGTCCATCAGGAATAGGATAACACGAGATTCCCCAGCGACAACATCTCCTGGCCATCAGGTGACAACACTTTTGGCCTCTGCCTCATCGATTGCAAAAGATTTCAAATCTGGCGAGAATGAAGTGAAATTAATATTTATTGCAGTAGAAAGGTAGAAATTGTGATATTATGACCAACATTATTATGTTTTTTAATATATCTTAGTTTTCGATCTCTTGAGACTTCACTTGCATATTTTGTTTGAAAAGTGTAGTAAAACCGCTTATTATAAATGGTAGCTTAAAACCAAACCACTTCATGAGCGGCTAACCCATTTAATTAAAACTAATTCCCCCACGATTTCACTTGTCACCTGAGATTAGAGCCACAAGAGACTCAGGTGACAAGACCCTCCTCAGGTGTAACACCTTTTAAGGCAGTTGGGGAATATTTACATAATGCCCAGACCTCTGAATCGTGGATTTAATTTCCGCTAATTCCACATTCTTTGTTTGTTAATTATGCTGCAGTTATAAATCATTATGTAAAATATCATTCACAGTAATCAAATTACTCACAGATATGGCTTAAACATAAGTGCTGTAAGTTTGAAACGAAAGTATCAAAATTTTTGCAAAGAAACCATCTAAATCAAGAAAAGCTCAAATTTACCAGCCAAATTTGAATACATAAATATGCGTAGGTACCTTAATTTACATTGTTTTTATGAGCTCCAATTTTGCATAAGCAATTCGCGGTTTCTTGTAAAAATAAAACAGAATTTCGGTGAAATGTAATTACAATAGTTGTAAAAATCGTAGGGATTCTTTCTTAGAACAATAATAATTGAATAATTGTTATTCAACCGGATGCCTGTGCAACTAAGTAGGATTGGAAAATTCAACTCTTATATGATATTTGGAAATAGTTTGAGAAGTGGAGCTTGGGTGCGCTTGATATAGCACAGGTTTTCGGGGGATTTTCCTCCACTTTGATCTTTGCCAAATGACGCGCCGTTGCTTTTAGCGCTTTTTCGTTAGCTTTTCCAGCTGCTGCTGCTGCTGCTGCTGATGACGCTTACAAATGATGAGAATTTGAGCAGCGTTTTGTCCATCTGAGTTGGCCGCTCTCAAGTGGCCGCCTACGTGTGCCACATGCACAATGGAACGGAAGTCCTGCCACCCGGAATCCTCAGAGTCTTTGTTTTTGAAAAATTGTCTACTTCATTTGGGTTGCCCCAAACGAGAATGGCCATGAAATATAACAGTACTCATTATGTTGGGATTACGATGCAATCAACGCAGAAAAAAGTGTCAGTCAAATAAATCACTCGCCAAACATGAGGAATGGAGCGTCTGCAGGGGCGGATCTCTTTCCAACTGAAGTGAAGTGAAGTGGATTGGGTGGGGGTTGGGTATCGTTTGGGGTCTGGCTCTTCTTTTTCGGCCGCCTTGACAGCCGGAGAAAAAATATAAAAGAAGAATGAAAATATATTTCGGGTTTTCCAGGCCAGGCGCAATGTCAACATCAACAGTTTCAACATTTTGCCGCTGTGTGTGTGTGCCCGTTTCAGGGGTGTTTCAGGGGGCTGAGGGTTCCGTTTCAGGGCCGGAGTGACAAAGGGGGCATAAAAACGAAAGCGTAGTTGAAACTGACAGCAACGATGATGCCAGGGGAAGCGGCTAGAGAGCGGGAAAGGCGGGAAAATCGGCCACTGTGGGGAAAAGCCAGCGGTTGAGGCTGTCACACTGTTTGCTCCCGGAAAAGCAGAAGCCCATTCCACTCAAAGCCTGACTTTTTGGGGGAGTGGCATTCGAGCCAACTGAGTGGCAAATTTTTTTTAATTATTCAGTGGCTAGCTGAGAGGTTAGATTTCTACGAAACCGAAAAAAACGCAGTTCGGATTGACAGACCAGCGGAGTGGGAGTAGAGTTTAATCGATTTGCATGACTGAATCTTAAGAAACCAATTTAAATATTAAATTAGACACTTTCCGAGATCATGGGAAAGTCTATCAATCATTGTCTAGCCATACAAGTTGGAATACTTATCGTTGTGGATTTAAGATGATAAGGTTTTTCGAACGCCATTAATGGCGCCTAAATAATTTATAAAACAACAAGCAGTACATATACTCCATTAAAAATTAAAAGTGTCTAACAATGTATTTTAGACATGCCAGCGGTATAACAAATGTTTATTCTATATTTTTCTCATTTTACAAGTTGAGTTGCAATATTCTTTGTTAATATGTAATGACAAAATTCTCTCCTCTAATTTAACCCCGATTTAAGTAACTAAACGTTGTTTGCAATATAAAATAGCAAAAACCCCCATCCGCTGGCTTTCCTCCTCTGAAATGAGGATCCATTTTGGCCGCTGCGTAAGCTAACCCTAAGCTCCATTTATAATGCTCCTTGCACTCTGTAATCCGTGACCGCGATAATCGCCTCTGGTCCGGCATAAAACTCTATTTCCAACAATTTGCCCCGACGACCAGCAACAATGGCACAACAAATGAGCATGCGATTTGCTTGTGTCAGCGGAGGTCCAGCGGTTTCGGTGTGATGGTACAGTGGAGCCCCGCAGCATCGACATTGGGTCGGGACCACAAGTTCCCTGGGATTCTCTGGGTGGCCAGAGCTTATCTCTGTTTCATTACAGTTATTGTCGTTGTCATCAGTTTGCCATGTGCCACAATGTTGCACAGAAGCCAACTTCAACTGCAACTGCGACTGTGAATGCGGCTACCGTTTGCCACCCCATTTTTGCCAGGATTTTCCTTCAGTTTTCCACCCAAACCCGTTCTTCAGCTGTTTCCACTTCTTAGCTGAACAACAACAAGGGCCACACTTCCGCTGGCTGCTTGAAATAAAAACTTGCTTGATTCACACACAAAAGGGGAGGGTTTGGGTTGAGAAAATTGCACTGCACCACCGCAACAAAAGCTCCACACACACACACACACGCACATAGACTCGCCCAGCGACACACAAAAACGCAAGTACAACATCTAAATGCAATGCCATAAAAAAATGCAAAAACGCAGTTTCCGTGCAAAACAAAAATAGCGAAAAAAGCAGCTATACAAAAAAGAAATGCTCGTACATAATATAAGTGTAAGCGTCGATTTGGGGGCGTTTTGCGGGGGCGTGGCACTGCCAGCTTCACACTTGAACACGTACAGAGCCCGCGGCATTCGACGTCTTTGACTTGCCAATGCCAAATCCACCCACAACCACCCACAGGCCACCCACCAGGCTCTCCCTCACATAAAGCGAGCGCTTAAAAGTATGCTACAGGATTTGGCATTTGCTTAAAAGCTGTTTCGACCGATTCGTAGGGATTATTTGATTGCGAGGCGTTTGCATAAATTGATTCTAAAGCGGCAGAAGCAGAAGCAGAAGCAGCAGTAGCAGCAGCTGCACTTCTAAACTCTTCTTCTCCTGGTCCGCCTGCCAGTTGGGTCTGATTTATTACACTCGTTTCAAACATTGCGGTTGCTGGCCGGCAAATGGACAATGCCCTGTGCCGCCTGCCTAATGCGAAATTCGTTAAATAATAAATAAATATAATGAAATATATGTGTGGGCTGTGGACGGAGCTGTGTGCATGTCTGGCTGTCTCCTGGTTAGGCATAAATTCGTTTTATCTGGAGCCGCAAAACGAAAATTGCATCAAAACAAAGGTTTTCTCTACACTTGGCGAAAAGGGTTCTGCCATTTAAAGCTAGCTAAAATAGCTGCTGCCTGTGCTGCACTGGAAAACTAATGGTTGTGAGATGTAATTAAACAAACATGATGGGGAACAATATATTAAAGGATGTCTCTGAATGTAATGAAGTTGTGCAATCGCTGTTAAAACAGTCTGACAATTTGCAACAACATATTTCAAAAGTTCGGAAAAATTATATTTCTTTCTATTAAGCTTTCTTTTAATAAGGTTCATATTATAAGCAATAAAAAATTACATTCTTGCTCAATTCTCCCTGTTTTTAAGGTACTTACAAGCTTGAAGGTAAATTAAAGATATTAAATATTGCGAATATGTTTTGAAACTTTTTTCTTGTGTATGCCTACCCCTTCCGTCGCCCCCGCCAGCACCATTGGGTCAACAGTTTCGGTAGCTGTTTGGCGGTGACGTTTTTGTATAATTAATTTTTCTTGTTCAGTGGTTTTGTACAATCAACATTCGATGTAAAAACATTGCAAACAACTGCCACGCATACAGGCGCACTTAAAGCGGACTCCCACACGCACACACACATATGCACAGATGCCATACATGCACAGAATGCCACCGCAGGACAACGAGCAACAACAAGCTGCTGCTGCACTCTTGGGTCCAGGACCAGGTCCTCCGCCACGTCCTCATGCTCGTCCTCGTCCTCGTCCTCGAATTCGTCCTGGCTGCTTGCATATGCATGCGAAAATGTTAAAGCAAATAAGAAAGAGTGTGAAAACGAGCAGCTTGCCATGTAAACAAGTAAACCAATAAGTGCATTGGTGTGTATAAAAAGGATATACACGACGAGCACCGAACCCTTCGAGTGTGTGGCTTTAAAAACTGACCAACTAAATCCCCGGTCTCAGTTGCAGCTTCACTGCAGCTAAGCTCGTCCTCAGCAAAAAAATACGCCCACGAAAATGGGCAAAATAAAACTGATTCGATCCCGAATATAAAAAACAAATTGTTTAATGAATTACTCGCGCTCGTGTTGCCTTTTCTTGTTGTTGTTTGCACAATTTGTTTACGCAACGCGTGACGCTTAAATGCTAAATAATGCAAATGTAAATGCGCTGGCATTGTTTGAGTTCGCATTTATTTGTCCTTCCCGCTCGCTGCCTTCTGTATCCCTGCAATCCCTTTTTTCCTCATAAGCTGGTAATTATGGCACGGCTTCAGCGAATCCTTACGCTGCGGCACAACACGCTAAATGAAAGTCCCCCAAAATCAGCAGAGATTTTGTTTATGCATTTCACGGCATTCTGAACTTAATTGCTTTGCTTCTCTGATTTTGTATTCATTGATGTTTGCTCTCTGATTGGATGATTTTAAGATTTCCCAACCGCCAAGGATTTCGAAATATAGAAAGTGCTTCGAGCTTGCGTTATAAAGAGCATTCAGTTGTCGTGTATTTAGACAATCGAAATTCCCCCGACCGATTTTGTATTAATTTTCTTCGTCATCGTTCGGCAATAAACATGAAGCAAAATTAACATATTTTCGCTGGTTTTCGTTGCTTTTGTTTTTCTTCGTTTTTGTTTGCACTCTGATCGATTTGTGCCGCGTAACTAACGAGGAAAAGCCAAAGGCAAAGGAAAAGGCGCCGCCCCTCCCAATTTTGGGCAACTTTACAATTGGTCAGGGCTTAAGGCGTGGAACATTTTCAAGTGAATCCCCTCACCCGAATTGCGGCTCTAACTTATGATTCGCGAAAAAATTACATTAGAATTGCAAATTGCCGGCGGTGGCATTCAACATGGCTAAATAAAAGTTGTGTCTCTCCGCCCATGGGTGGAGTCATATGCTGGAAGGGGGCGTGGCAGGGGGTGCTGCCGACAACAAACAAACTCAAACATTTATGACAATAACTTCTTAAATGCTTTGTTCTTGCCGCTGTCGTCGGGCTCTCGAAGTGGATTCCGCCCCGAAGACCAGAGATCCCAGCCTCGAAAGTCCCCCGAAAGTTATATAACGACCGGCTGGATCCTTGGCTTTTTCAGGTCCAGCATTTCGGCGTTGAATTGAATTACTTTTGCGCCAGTTGAAATTTCAATTGGCAGAGGGGCAAAGGAGGAAGGAGGAAGAAGACATGGCACATGTGCAGCCATATGCAATGCACTGGCCGGAAACGGAAATGCACGCTGCCATTTTAGCATGCCGCCCGCACACACACAAACTCACAAGAGTGAGAGAGGGAGACTGGGAAAGCGAGAGAGAGAAAGCGAGAGAGGAAGCGGGGCATACAAATGAGGCGTTGAATAATTGAAGACATAAATTCGCACTTGCACATACTGAAAAAATATAAGAGAGAAGCTTTTTATTGTTGCCGGCTCTTGGCTCTTGGCTTCCGCTGGGCGCTGGCACTGGATATTTTTCCCCATTTTCCCAGCCTGCCCAATTCACTTTTTATTCTTATGTATTTTGCATTGCTCGCTCCCCGGCAGCATGTTTAATTCCCAATCTCGGGCGCAGCTCGCCGACCAGGCCACCTTTGCACTCGAGAGCGCAGTGGGTGGCCAAGGCTCCCCACTTTCCCCACTTAGCCCACCTACTCCACTTACCCTCTACCCCCGCCAGCCAGCAGCTCAGTGACCCACGGAAGGAACAGCAAGGCAGCAGCAGTAGCGGTGGAGAGTTGCTCGTTTAACTTTCATGAAATTATAATTTGCTTTGTAATTCGAGCATCCTTAGCAGCGATGACGGGCCAGCCAGCCAGCCAGCCAGCCAGGAGCAAAGGGAGCATCAGAACCTTCCCAAGGACCCAGAACCCAGAAGCCAGAACCCAGAACACAGGAGCCAGAACAGAAACCAGCACTCAGTAGCCAGAAAAGCATATAACTACACATTGAAAATATTTTAATTAACGAAAATTGTTCTGCAAGTTGTTTTATATGGCCGTGGAGCAACTTTAACTGCTGCCCAAAAAAGCCAGATTGGAATAGAATGAAAGAAAGGTCCCTGGGAGTGAACTACCCTCTCGCTGAGAAAACCAATCCCATTAGAAATCTCAATCCCACTCGCAAGTCTCTGCAAAAATATTGAGCAGCTGCTTCCATTCTTGGAATGGCACACACACATATACACACACGCACATATACATATAAGACTGGTTGGAGGAGTACATATATCTTACTTATGCTCGCAAAGATTAAAAGTTCTTCAGTGCAAGTTCTTGCCTAAGCTGTAACATCTTTGTATGGCCCCAATAGACCCCCTTAACCCGCCATCTTCCTTTTGATTTCATTTTTTTTTTATATATTTTTTTGTTGCTGCTGCCTTTTTTGTGTATAACCCGCTCAAGTTGTTTGGCCTGCCGCAAAATGGCAAAATGTGTGTGTGCGCCTTTGGGTCGAGCTGGCGAACCTTTTCAAATCCGAAATCGATATTAATTAAATTTTAGTAGCTCACACGAAGAGCGCTGAGCTCAAGAACTCGGAGGCAAAGTAAAAAAAGTGACAAAGTTTTTGCGGCCAGCTTATTAAAAGTGATGACAAGCTGTGGCTGTGGCTGTGGCCGAAAAGAAAACTGTGTCTGTGTGCGAGAACTGCTTTCATTAGGGTTATAATGGAGATTGACGTCGCTTAAAATGCAAGTTTATCTTTCGGCATGGCCAGGCAAAGCAAACTTTGCTTGTCCAGCAAATTGATAAGTGGGATAATCCCGGGCACGAAACTAATTTGGAAATGCTTAAAACACTCACCGAGCTGTGATGTAATGATGTGGGAAATATTAGATAGCAGGTCAATCCAATCAAATTATATGGGAGCCGGCCAACAAAGGAGGGTTTATGTAAATCTTAACTCTTTTGTGCTCTGCCCCGACCTTTGTGCTGACCTTCTCGAGTGTAAGCTGGTGTCATAGTGCGTGCCATTGGGTTTTGAGCCATTTCATTTGCCTTTTTCCATTAATAGTTGATCTACTAAGCCCGAGGCAGCAGCTATGCAAACCCGCTTTTCATCATTCGCCATTAGCCATTTGCCATTCCCTCTATTTGCATCCACGTATCTGCAGCTGTTTCTGTTTCTGCTTCTGTATCTATATCTTTCGCCGCATCTCTCCCTCCGATTTCACAACTCTCTACACAGCAATTTAATATTCATACTTGCGTTCCAGTCGTGCAGCTAATGTTGGGGTTTGGTTTCTGTTTCTGTTTCGGCTTCGGTTTTGCCACACTCTCGTTGCTGCTGCTTTGGCATAACAAATCAAGTTGCGGATTATAAATGGAATCCTTTTTTAATTGAAATATATATCCTGGGCCCGACTCGCACGAGTGCGGCTCATTAATGTGCCACTCGACCATTCCAGTCCCCGGCGCCTCGTTCCGCCCTCCTTTGTCTCTCAATCGCTTCGATTGATGCGTTTTTGATTGCAAGTTTACCACAAACAGATCGTTCGAACGCAAGGCTGTACGAGTATGTGTGACACAGTTGCGGTTGAAATGATAGCGTTTGCCCCAAAAACAACATGTCGCATTGTTAATTAAATCGGTATATTTTTGAAATTGGGCAGTGACTTATTTGGTTTAATTTGTGCTGTTTGCAGTAGTTTATTCCGTTTAAACTAGTTTTAAAGCATTTTAGCGAAGCAAAGATAATAATATGTGAAAGACAACTCTCCGTTTTGCTAGTTACTATCCAGTTTTATAACTTTTACCGCAGCTGTGTGCACATAGTGTGTGTGTGTGTGTTAGCAAAGGAATTGAGTGGTTTGGTGTTGGGCATTACTCATACGCAGCGTGTGTCGGTAGCAAAAAGCAACTTAAATTCTACTTACAGCCAAATATGTAATAAATACGAGCTTAAAAAAGTTTATCTATATTTCAACCGCACGCAGTCATGTGCTTACACATACCCACACACACTCTCACACACACAAGCACATCGGTGGGGATTGTACATAAGAACTCGATGCTGTTTTTTTGCTGTCGCCCGGCGAAAGTTTTTTGAAAGATGTCCCACCCCCGGGATACTCCCAGCATCACATCGCATAGCATCGCACACGTCCAGCTCGGGAAAAGTTCACTTTTTCCACAACTCGCCCCCAACTACGAGCATATCTGCTGGGGCTTTTTTCGCTGTGGCACAAACGAAAAATAAGTAACTGCCGAGTGCAGCGGACAGACTATCATTAGATGTATGACTATTCAGTTGCAGCTTTAAAGCGACGGAGTGTGCGGCTCTCTTGCCATTCATTCTGGCATTTTTGAAGAGCGTCGGCTGTCCTGAGTCGGGAATCGTCCTTTTTCATTTCAATTTGCCAGGCTGTGGCGGCTACAGCCACCAAAAACCAAATCCTGACAAGCCCGACGCCGTATAAATTGTCGCAATCAAGCAGGCATACAAAAGCGGGAAACCCAAAAAACGGAGCGGGTATGAATCCGAATCCGAATCCGAGTCCGAGGAAAAAAGTCCGACGGAGAATCGAGAAAACCGCCAGCAAGATGAATTACTGCAAATTATCCAGTTAGAACTTCGGGGACTTTGAAACAAAACCAAAGGCGTCCAAAGGCAGGATAAAGCGGTTCGCAGACGGACGCAGAAGGGTGGGAATTGCTGACGATTTAACGAGTGGCCGGGCAGAGCTTCATCCATCCGTTCCGGCATTAATATACGGGTGTCTATACTCGTAGAATGTGCATTCCCGGATTCCGGCAAAGTGGAGCGTTCTCCACGAAATCGCTAACAATCACGATTGTTCGCATAACCGCAAGTCCTTCGCTTCTGCAACTTTCGGAATAAGCCCAAATCATTATGCACTTTTCGCTCCCACCAACTGAACTATAAACTTTAAGCTACATTTCAAGGAAACAGCCCGTTTAAGCTGCTTATGTTCAGTTGCTGGCTGTTTTGGTGCCATTCAAACATCTAATCAGGCATTATTCCTTTATTCTTTACTTTACAGCTTTAAATTAAAACAATGGATATTCACAGCTCGAAAGAAATAAGAATATTGCAGACTCTTGATTAAAAGTGTATTGTCTAACCAACTGCGAAGATAATGGTTTCCGCTAACTGTGGAAATATGACTTTAACCTTTTCCCGTTTCCAGCCTGCTTATATATTTTTATTTTGTTTCGCCCGGTCACTGCCTAATTCTCGTGGGGCGGGAACTCAAATAAAAATCACCCGCAGCACTCTTTGTCGGCCACATTCATTAATGTCAACGGCAGTCGCCTCGTCTAGGACTCACTGTAAGCACATAATGTGCCACAGAACGCATAAAATACATACATCCGTACATACATACAGGCGCGTACATATACAGATGTCTGACACTGTAGTCATCGTCTGAGTTTCAGTAGTCTGCCCGCTGTTTTATATAACGATTACGATAATGAAGCGTCGCCGTTTCCACTGAGCGCAGCATTTTTGTACACAAAATGAGCCAAATGAATGGCCCGGCTTTTGGGCGGTTCGATGGGTGGTGGGCGGTGGGCGGTTGAGCTTCAAGGGGGAAGGGGTAGGTGGAGTTGGATGGAGTGAAGTGGCGGTACAGCAGCAACGTCTGTCGTTGATGGCTTTTTGAAGTTCTCCGCGATGGCAGGCGGCGCAATGATTGGGGATTATGACGAATTAATGAATTCAGATTTAAATAAAATTACGCGCGCCTGCTTGTTAGTGGCACACACATTTACATACATTTGCGGCCAAGATAATAGCACTTTTGGCTTCAGTTAATTGCTAAAGTTAGTCCATTATCTCGGCACCCTAGGGTTGATTTTAAACACATCATCAATGAAGCCTAGTACAAGAACTCAAAATTTCTCAATTTCCAATAGAACGTAGAGCAAATACTTTTTATATTGTACTATCTTATATTTTTTTTTTAGCAAAATGTAGAGATTTGCTATTATTTTAGCGGCAGGTGTAACCCACATTACATACATACATATCGAGTGCCGCCCACCTTTTGTTGCTGTTCATTTAACGTTTGCTAATAGAATTAAAGTTTGCGGTTGCCCGATGAGCAATGGGAGTGGAAAAATCGAGGAAACCGGGGAAATCGGAAAATGGGCGGCATAATGAGCTGGCCACCGATCCAGGGGCAGTGTAATTATGACAGCTATCGGTGGGGCAGAGGGGCCATTTTGCCATTTTGCCATTTGGCCATTTGGCAATCGATGGGCGGACATTAACAACAGGCCGCAATTGGAGCGCAGTGTTCGCTTTTCCAGTTTTGCCCGCTTAATTAACAACAACAATTGCAATTGTGCTGCCCCGCTTGCCCTGCTCTGCTGCCACGCCCCCATCCGCTGTCCTGCAGTCCTGTGGCACACCGCCCCTTATCCTTGCAGCACCTGAGCTGGCAATTTTTGTGTCATTTGGCGCGTGTAACCTTCGCCGTTCGTTTGTATTGTGTTGCGGCATTGTTGTTGATTGTTAATTGAAAAACAATGTTGTAGCTGGTTGCATCGGCGGCTGCACTTGAAGAGCTGCGAATTGCGAGGCGCGAACAACAGCTACACTGCGCGGAAAAACCGCGGTTAATACAATGTCTTATTGAAATCTGAAATCGTAATCGTATAAGATTTTACATTGCATATTCAGCAATATAAAGTTTGTGTAGTTAAGTACATATAATAGAAAGTATAAATATATTATCCAAACTATTAGACAGTAAGTATTTTAAGTAAAATAGTAATTTTATATTAATGCAAAGCTTAGTCTGAGTAGGAAAAGAATATCTATATACCAACTCCTCAAAAATATCTGAACTTACTAGTTTACTTATCAACTGGAAATCATCTTAGCACTGTGATTAAATTTCAGAAAGTTTTTTATGCCGCTTGGTGTTGATCAACTTTTAATTCAAAACTGAATTGCGATAAAAGCCGTTTCCATGGAAGTTAATAAATCGAATTCAAAGCACTCGGATCCAATGAAAACTCGCTTTTTTCCCGTGCAGCCTCAGAAGCTGCAGAGTTTTCCAGCGGCGGGGTGTGCGGAAAACTGCGGCGCAAGCTTAATTAATTTTTATAAGGCCGCCTTCGCTGGCATCGCGGCTGCATTTTAATTACAGTGCACAGGAGTTGCGAGTTGCCTTAAGCGCATTGATTAAGCTTAATCAATGGCCCATAAGCAGGCAGTCAGGCAGGAGAAGATTGGCCAAGACGAGGGTAGGTCGGTCGGTGGCATCCGAGGTCAGCTTGCAGCTCATTAAAGGCCGCATCGCAACTTTGACAAGAAGTGTGCAATTAGCAGTTGGGCGAGCAAGCTGCGAGCAGCGAGATGCTGCGAGATGGCAAAGTTGTCACATTATAATATTGAGTGGCGCACGAGACGTCCTGGCCCTTGAGTTTGGGCAAAGGATTCAAAGAAGTCAAAGCAAACGAGGCGCCTCACCAAGACATCGGTTTTGTGGCAGTATGGGCCATAACCTTTAATATATTCAGCATAATACTTCTTATATATGCTAATTGGAGAGACTTTGGTAAATTTACGGTGACAAGTGAAGAATGCGAACATTTCTAAAGGACCAAATGTACGGGTGATTGGCTATCTAATATGCTATGTTAACTGAGCATCTATTTAGCCATTGGTTTTAGCTTTGGACACAAGCAACCAAAAGCACCAAGCATATTAGACAAATTCCAATTAGGCAGTATCAATAAGTACCTTAATTAAGGCCCAATAATATATTATGAATATAAATATCTCATGCTGTTGTCTGAATTCGAAATTCATTTGATATCTGCCATCTATCATTAATGCCTCAATTTAACAACAGCACAATTCCCGTTGACCAATGCAATTGAGCCGCAATCTGATTGTGATGGCCAATTTAGCAGCACATTCGCTGCATTCATTGGCTGTCTCAATTAAAATATCAAATGACAGTCGGTCAATCAGTCAGTCAGTCAGTCAGTCAGTCAGTCAGTTAGTCGGTTAGTCACTTGGGCAGTTCATCATTCCCTCGTGTCCATTTAGCGGGTCTGTAATGAGCCAGTCAGCCAGTGGAAAGTCAGCGCAGTTGGTTAGTTAGTTAGTGCGCTGGTTTGACAGTCAACTATCATTATAAGTTCTTTTGCGCCATAATGGGTAAAAGTTTTGCGCCCCCTCCAAAGCGGTGGGCGTTCGGGGGGGGCGGCTGCTCGGTTGGGTCAGTACTCTCATACATACTCTGTGTATGTGTGTGTGTGTGTGTGTGTTGGCCATTGTGCGCACTCACTTTGCAATTAGCAGCAGTTTTGTCTGCTGCGAACATTTATTCAGGCCATTAATTGAGTTGCCCGCACCGAGGAGGCAAACTTCGAATGCTTATGCACCAACTGAAACAAAGAAGCGAACAAGTGCAGCAAAGTCGCGGCAAACTGGCTGGCAAATGAAAAATGGCCAGATCTTAGCATTGCAAAAGGGAGTCTTATAAAAATGTTTGTGTTCTCGTACTTACCAACATACCAATACAACTTTCAACGTTCGTGGGGAGCGAACAATAAATCGAAAATTCCACACAGACTAATAGTACAAAAACATTTCAGCAAATAAATCAATCTGCTATATTTTCAACTTGTCTAACGAGTCCACACCTTTTATTTCACTCTTTTCAGATCGAGGATGCAATGTTGATGTTCGATAAGCAGACCAATCGGCACAGAGGTGAGTCCTTCTTATCGCTATCCATATCGCTTTCGCTGGCGGAGCGCAACAATGCCGCAAAACATTTGCGGCCCATTTCCGTGCCGTAACGAGCCGGAAGTGCGGAGCTTAGCAAATGCACAGAAC
Organism: Drosophila santomea; assembly: GCF_016746245.2. NCBI lineage: Eukaryota > Metazoa > Arthropoda > Insecta > Diptera > Drosophilidae > Drosophila > Drosophila santomea. The sequence goes on from NC_053018.2 coordinate 17,159,126, forward strand.
ACTCAAACACTCAAACACTCGAATAGCCTGCCTCACTTACACAATGTCAATGTATCATGCATGGCAGGATGCTCATAAGCAAAGGGCTAATACAGTTTTAAAACGTTGTCGGGGCATTAAAATGGACGGGCTACAGGATGTAGAAGGACCCGAAAAGATTACCTGCCAATGCAACCGGATATAAGGGCCATAAGAGACGGGCCATCCTCTTACGCCAGTGGATGGTTGTTGCCGTGTGGGTGGCAGTGGGCGGTGGGTGCTCCGTGCTGGGTGGCTCATACATAGATAGGTGGCAAGTGGGCGGTGCAGGCGAGCGAGGTCAGCAGCTGAGGTGCGCTGGCCGGCAGAAGGCTTAAATCTCCAGTGTACATCCGCTACACGAACTTGTAGCGCACGACTGCGTCCATTGCGTTTGTCCAGCTGTCCGTCCGGATTCCGAGCGCTTGTCAGAATGTCCGGCTTGCCCTGCACTGTCAGAAAAGTCGGGCGTCATTACAAATCAGCTCCTGAAACCGGAACAAATGTATTTAACTTTCTTTGGTATTTCTGAGTCATAACAACTACTAAACGTGGAAATTAAATAGCTTGATGAACTTAATGTGAACGAAACACATTTTATTTAAAAAAATACAACTTTAAACAAACTCAAAAGAAATATGCAGTTAACAAGCCCTTTTCTGTGGTCTTAATTTTTTTAATCATGTAAATTCTTGAGTGGATATTTCACTGTAACATATTTTTGTGGCTTTTCCCCCAGTGCCTGTCCATTTTGGGTCCTGTTGTGTCCTTCGTAGCCTTGTCGTTGTCAATTTTGCCTATTAAAGTTTTAAATGACGCCCCGAATTTCGCATTGCGACCGGGTCTCCAATCCCATTGACATGTCCCTCTGGCAGGAAAGAGGAGTCCTATCGGGAATCGGGCTACAACCTGAGACACGGCGCATTAAGATTGATGTGCCCAATTTTGCACAAACCAAAAACACACACTGAGCCCACCGCATTCGCATTCCACATCCACATCCTCATCCACATCCAGCTGCACAGAGGTCCTTGCCACTGCGCAAAAGTAATTAGCTCACATGGATACGAGCAGCCGCATGCATCAATAGTTGTTGGTGCACAATCATTTCGCTACTTGCCCCCTCTAACACCCCAATCCTGCCACCCACCCCCTCACCACCGACCACCGGACATTGTTAACTTTTGCGCCCTTCAAATTACGCACACGGGAATAAGAAAACATGATTTTTGCTTGTGCGCGGCCCATAAAAAATTGTAGCATACTTCTGTGCGCCGCACCGCAGATAAGCGCAAAAAAGAGTGGGCGTCGAGAGGGTGCACCCGGGTGGGGGCGTGGCAGGTCGGCAGGGGCCGCGGTGATAGAGCCGTGGGCCCACAGAACATTTCGCTTAATTGGACGCTGGAGTACGCTGAAACTGCATGATGATGCAGTCATACATACATAAAAAAGCGAAGGCTTAAAAATGGCCGAGCAGCCGCGTTGGCAGCCAATAAAAACAAATATGAGCCATTTTACAAATAATGCGAAGGCCGTCGAGTCATCGCATCAAAGATTTAGGCACTCGGAGACCAGGCGGCAATGATGAGCCATAAAAAAAAAAGTAACATGCATTTTTCACTTCATTATAATAGTCCAATGTACAGAACAGTATCGCCTCTTTATTAGTTGTGAATTTAAAGATTCAAAATAATATTAAATAGAGATTTTTTAATGAAAGTAGTAGACGTAAAGTAAGCACCCTGCTAGTCAAGCACTTTTAAAAAGTTATGGATACTTTGAAAAATGAGCTTTATAATGCCTAAAGTAAATGACTAAAGTAATTGACTTCATGGACACATTAATATAATTGGGCATGATTCATTTATTGGCAATAATCAATTCAAGGACATAAACGCTAGGAATCGAAAGCCCAATTAACTTCAGCCCATTGACCAAGAAACCATAAAGACCATGGGAAACTACTTGAGAGAATTTCCACGAATCACCTACTTTGGCGACTTTGTGATTTGCCAATTTTCCAATTAAAAATGCATTGGTTGGACAGTTTAGCCGGTGACACGACCACGACTCATTGGCCAAGCAATTCATTTTGGCCGGAATATGTCAGCCTTGCAAATTACAATTGCGTGCATCGATCGCAGGATGAAATATGCAGGATTTTATTGTCGTTGCTGCTGTTGGCTGTTGGCCGTTGGCCGTTGGTAGTGAGCTGTAAAAGCCAACTGCCCAACTTCACAGGCGACCAGCGGGCAAGTCAATAGAAAATGTGTGTCGTTAATCAAAGGGTATTAGTTGTAGCAGGAGCCTTCATTGCCACGAGCCAGGAGAATGGGGGGGCAGGAGTCGGAGGATGAGTGGCAGGATGGGGCAGGACGAGGACATCGATGGCGACTTTTTGTACAGTCGGACGATGTACGATGTACGATGTACGACCTTATTGCCATGAGGAGTCGGAGTCCGTTGCCTACTGGCACTTGCGATATGCCTGTAATTGCATTTTATCGATCCGATCCGAGAGGCCCCTATATATGTCTGTATTTGTATGTGGCAATTGCCACGTACACACAAACACACTCACATACACACTCGCCAACTATAATAAAGAAGGGGCAACGAAAAAAAAAATAGAAAAAAGGAAAGAAAAGTGGAAAAGACGTCGTTGGTTGCTCCGGCTACACGGCAGCAAGTTTGTTACTCATTCATAAATCATGTGTGCAGCCCAGCGACACACACACACTCACACCATCGGACGAGCGGACATATAGACAGATAGACAAATAGACAGACATTCTAACGTGGTGGCCCAGAACTCTCACACTTGCACCGAAACTCACAAGCCCATATATCCGTAAGCCTGGTCACTGAAAATTGCAGCGGCGTTTTTCCCTTTTTGCTGCTAACAAGACCGGTGGCAGTTGGCCCAGAACTACAACTACAACTACAACTACAACCGTTTCATATGGATAAAAAATAACAAGCTATAGGCAGCGATATATGAATATGCCATAAAACAATATAGGCAGGCCCAAATAGCAATAACAACCACTGGGATGACAGCGACGCGGGCGAGGGCAATTGCAATTACAGTGGAGATGCGCTGAGGTGTACTCTATTTTTTGACCATGAACCTCTAAGATTTCAATACACAAATGTTACATTTTTCATTAAATTCAAATGAAAGCATGAAGCTGCAGACTTCTACATCTAAAACAGATAGACTTCATCATGTCTTACGCAGCTTATTAAAAGTGATGCAATGAATATATGCTTTTACAAGCTTAAAGATAACCAAATAAATATTTGAATCTCAAGGAAAAACGAATTAATTTACAGAATTTAAGCTGAACAACCTTAAAGTATCTTTAAAGTTCTCCTTAAGCAATCTCGCCTGTACAAATATAGAGTTCAGCGCAGCCGAGCTGCGACCGAAACTATGCTATGAATTTCATTTGGCAAGCCAAGGACATGCCCAACGTGCGCCTAAGCAGTCCATTGTGGGAGGTTGGGTGGTTTTGGTGGGTGGTGGGTGGTGGGAGCAGAGGGTGAAGGGGTAAAGGGGTGGTGTTACTGGTGCGGAGGATCGGGCAACTTTTGGGGGCCGGCTTGGCAGTTGGCGTCGCCAGCCGCCACTAATATTAAAATTGAAAATTTTGTAATTTTTCTTTTTGGCAAGCCGGCGCAGCGCAGTCATAACAGCAGCTGGCTTTGGGTCCTAGTCCTACTACCCTCAAGCCCCCCTTTCGCCTAGAGCATATATCTGTGTCCGCTTCTTGGCAATAACATGCATGAGTGTGCAATTTTTGCAGTTGCCAAGACCATCGTCAGCTCCTATCGCTCCAGCTCCGTCCTGCGGGAAATTTTCGACAGGTAAAAATGGCGGCCGGGCTGAGAACTCAGACTCACCTCAGAGCCATAAGCCTCAAGCCACGGAATTAACTGGGCAACGAGCATTGCTTCATGGCTGATGCAACACGGGCGCATTTGTATCCAGCAGATACATTTTTGATTGAGTTACGTGTGGAGCGTGGAGCGTGGAACGTACCGAAACTAGCCAGCTTCATTTGTTCCACGGCTGATTTATGAAGTTGCAGCGGAATAGAAGCCCCTGAGAAACCAAATAGACATGGAAAAAAGCTCTTACATTACTATATAATAGATGTGTTGGTTTTTGTACTTGTAAAACCAAACTAGCAAACATTTTTCAGGGTTTAGAAACGCCAATCTTGATCTAAGGATCTACAAGATGTAGTATTATTAAAAAAAAACCGATATAGCACACGGAAACTTAGATAATGTTAAACTTAAACTGTAGAGTGTAACATTTTATTTCGCTGTGTAGCAGGCGTGCAACACTGCAACGTGCGCTAATTTTATATAATTAAAACAAATACAAACACACTTAAGGAGGCGAAGGATGAAGCCCGCACGTTGTTGTCTTGAGGAAAGGACCTCGGAGCTTCTTCAGCTCGGCACATGTCGCTAATAAGCCTGCGTGTTTACTGTTACTTGTTCCAACTAATTTGTCAGTTACGCCCAGCTAGGCCACGCCCCCCATGCCACACACCGCCCACCGCCCGCACGACAAGCCAAACACACGTACACAAACAAAATGCGGGCGCCGGGGCATCAGGTGTCTGCACTTGGCCTTGCTAATTGCACAGAGGAAGGGTGCCCTTCTTTTTCGGCCATGTGAAATCTCAGACAATTGCGCTAATTGAAAAGCCCCGATAAGGCCAAAGTGGCGAAATCGGAGGGAAGAAAGCTGGTGCCAGAGAATGGCGAAAGCCTGAAGGGGAATTTCATAGAGCCCCATCTGATAGGAAGTTGCTTCTTACTTGCTTTTTATTCTGGGAGTAATTCCACGGCGTTGCTGCCGTTTCAAAAACTATAATTAAGCAATTGCCACTTCCTGGCCGATTTAAGGTTGGGCTTGAAAACAGCTCAATTCCTTTTCTCGTTTCGGAAAGAATGATTTCAGGGAAGTACTAATCTAATTATAATCATATATTAACCATACAATTTAAAGCAAGAAAAATGCATAGTAAGGAAGTAAGAACTCAATGCAGTTGAAGCCCCATCAACGAATCCAGTCTGCAAAATACTCCTTGCCGAATAGAAATTCAAGCAACTTAAACTTTTGCCAGCACAAATTGCAGCGGCAACAAATGGAAGAAATTTAATTAAGCCATAATAAATCCTTTACCAATTCGGGCCCCAAAAAAACCAGAAACCCCAAACCCCAAACCCCTCGGAATGACTTGACATTCCAGGAATTTAAGTTCTCCGTCAGCCTCCAATTGGAAGATATCAAAAATGGCTCCACTGGCCGGCCATTAGGACAAAGTTATTATGCCCCGATCCCAAGGCGCTCCTCGAGGGGCCAGGGAGGCGGGCTAAAGGGGGCGTGGCTGTGAGCTGAGAGCTGGGCTATGTCCGCTGGCCAAAGTTTATTATGTAAACTCGGAGCGGCCAGTGTTTGAATTACTCGCCCAGCCGCCACTTGAGGCCCTGCAGGGGATGCATATTGAGGTCAGCCGGAGGACAGCAATCCTGAAATGGCAGGGGTTAAGGGTTTCAAGGGGGCCAAGGGGCAAAGGGGGCAAAGGGAGCACAGTGGGCAAGGGTGAGGGGTGAACACTGTGCCTCTGTCTCGGTCTCGACACTTGAGTAAATTATTTAGCCGCTCGCTCGCACAAAAGCATATTTCGTTCAATTTTTGCAGCCCTTAAACTTTTTTGCCCACTCTCACTCACTCACTCACTTTGGCTCTTTTCTCTTGCAGGTTTTGGCTTCGTTACATTTCAAAGCGAAGATGTGGTAGACAAAGTTTGCGAAATTCATTTCCACGAGATAAACAACAAAATGGTAAGTGAAGCGTGGCGGTCTGAAGGCTTAGCCATCCACTCACTCGACTCTTAGTTTATATTTGGTCATAGAGGGTAAAATACTGCCCCAAATCGGTCATTAATTTGCGAATTTTATTTAAATGTTTGAGTCTGAAACTGCCAGCCAAACTGTGAAATAATACACATAGCTGCACGTTGTAAAAGTGTATTTTTCTAAGATGTATTTATCTAAAGCATTTGCGGAAATGGATTAAGTTTCAGACTTCAGTTTGCTTAAGTCACGTAATGAAAACCTTCCTAAGGAAGCTCTTGTTTAAAATAAAGTCTAGAATTTTTACCAGTTTAATCGGACCAGAAAGTTTAAATCATAGCTACATTTGGGTTGCATTTATGATTACATTGATTTTATGTCCTTTCAGGTCGAGTGCAAGAAGGCGCAGCCGAAGGAGGTGATGCTGCCGGCCAATCTGGCCAAGACGCGGGCTGCCGGGCGTTCCGCATACGGTGAGTTGGTAGTCTGGGGCAGCAGCCACGCCCATTCGACGGCGGCCACGACCGCCGCCGCCGCCGGCTTGCTGCCGAGTAGTTTAGCCGCTGCCGCGTCCGTGCTGCAGCAGCACCAGCAGCAACAGCAGCAGCAGCAGCAACAACATCAGCAACAGCAGCAACAGCACCACCAGCAGCTGCACCACACACACCCACAGTCACCCGCCCACAGCCACAGCCACGCCCACCACCCGCACACCCACTCCCACAGCCAGTTGCTGGGCTCGCTGCGTTACACGCCCTACCCCCTGCCCGCCCACCTCTCGGCGGCGGCAGTGGTGGCCGCCCAGCAGCAACACCACCAGCAGCAACAGCAGCAGCAGCAACAACAACAGGTTGTGGCCGCCCAGCAGCAGCAGCAGCAGCAACAGCAGAGCCTGGCCCAAGTGGTGGCCGCTGCCGCTGGCGCCGCACCTGGTCTGCTGCCGCTCGCCAATACCGCTCCGCCCGCCACGCCCTCTCTGCTGCAGTTCGCAGCGGGCCAGAGCAACGCCGCCCTGGCCAATTCCCTCTACGCCGACGCCGCTGCCGTCGTTGGCTACAAGCGGCTCTTGGCAGCAGCGGCGGTCAGCAGCGGTCTGCGTGCACCAGCCACCGCCTTGGGCGCCCTTCAAGCGGCGGCTGCCAATGCGCCCGCCGCTGCCGCCGCCGCCCAGCTGCAGCAGGCTCAGTTGCGGCAGAATGCCGCCCTGGCCGCCGCCCACTATCCGCTCAGCGAGCTGCTGGCCATGCAGGGCGGCATGGAGATTGGGGCGGGCGCCAATTCGGCGGCGGCAGCGGCGGCCTCACTGTACCAGCTGCCCGGAATCTGACCGCCCAGGCCACAGTGAGACCTCTAAGCAGTGAATGCTTTCTAGCTATGCCAAAATATCAAAATACCTTGATAGTTCCATTGAACTTTGAAGCTTAGCAGCCTGTATTCCAAGGCTAATTCCTATTAAATCAGCTACTTACTTAAGAGCTTTTTTCGAAACTTTCACTATCCGAAGATAGTCAAAACTGGCAACCCCAATCCCGAAAACAAACACACCCACATGACACGCTCAGAACACACTCGATTACACCTATATATATGACTCTCATTCCGTCTCAATGTCCAAAAAATATGTTAAGCGGCTAGGCCTAGGATTACGTGTACTTCTTACCACTTACAACTTACAACTTACAACTAGCCATGTACTTATTTATTCCATATGTACTATATATATATCGTAACTTATATTTTGTGACTGTCTAAGCTGCGTTTAGGCCACGCGGCGTATGCGTTATTTAACTAAATTACTCAAATAGCGGCGCATTCGTTTTCTTTCCTTAGATTTTAAGCGAACTTGACTTACTTAAGATATACAAGTACATATACATACTAATATCTAGGCTAAGTGCAGGTCCTAGAGAGCTGCTTAGATGTTGTCGAGTCACTCGATACACTTAGACCTTAGACGGCGATCGTAATATGTCTTAGACACCTGGCTTGTCCGACTTTTCTAGAACTTAAGAATGTAACGAAAGCGAACCATGTTTCAAATTAAACAGCAAAAAAGTCATCAGCTCCATAGGAATGACACTCATTTATGTTTCAAAACGGATTCTCTTGTATATCAAACATTATTTAACAACCTATACGTAAACTCATATCAATAGCTCTTTAAAGGCATATTTACCTAGAGCGGCTTCGGTTTCGAACCTAGCGAATGTATCGAACTAGCGATTAAGTTGGATAACAAATTAAGTAAGCCAGCCGAAGAAGGCCGCTCGAGTATTAGAAATGCGATGTGTGTAACGAAGTTTAGTTATGAAAAATTGATGAGCGACCGGACTGGACAGATGCAATCGTAGCGGCCGGACAGCTGTCGGAGTGTAATTTTCCGAAATGGATCATGGATAATGGATGTGAAGTGTGCAGTGTGCCCTCTGCAATGTGCAATGTGCAGTGTGCAATGTGCTATGTGCAATGTGCAATGCATTCGGGCCAATTACAGGGCCCAGGCAAATTACGGCTCAGACAGCTGATGGCCAACTCCCCCGAATGCCCGCCGTCTCCCAGTTCGAGTACTTACGTACAAACACATATTGTTTGCCCATAGCCATTAATATTTGACTAAACTCGAAACTAGCTATTTATTATACATGCATAAATAACCACATACACACACATCTATTGCATTACGATAAGCGCATTAAGCGCTCAAATTCCAATTCAAATTCAAATCCGAATCAAACTCAAATTCGATTCTAGTTAAATCCAGTGTAACATTAGCGTAAGTTGCAACAGTGGAAGGATGATATATGAACAGGAAGCGTACCGTCACCAGAGTCCTTCGATGCCCAAGATGAACGAACGAGACAGAGAAAGTGATGCAGATGGTCAGAAGGGGCGGAGAAATGGCCAAGAAATTGATGCGAAAGTGGCCAGAATGCGCAACGGAAGTGACTCCAGGCCGAAACGAAAACAAAATTAATGCAAATTTTTTAATTAACATCTAATAGCTGTCAACCTTCCTATATTCTCCTCTTCAGTTGTAGTGTTTATCTAGCCCACATACTTATAGTTTTCCGTGTTTAGTTCAGATTTGTATTATCTCTCTCCTAAGTTTTCCTAATTAATTAGTTGCGGTGCGGGGCAATGGCCTGGAGATATGGAGCATTTTTGTAGAAATGCACAACGGCAGGCCTTAGAATTGCCCCCGCTAAAGAGTTTACCAAATATATATTTAGCCAAATTATTCAAATTTATAATCCTAGCATAGATACTAAATGTCTTAGATCATAACTGCGTACATATATATTAAGTGTTTAGAATTGTGTAAACGAAAAATGTAACTCTACATATAACTCTATATAAACATAGCTCAAATCAAGGCTGTTAATGCAGAAAATAACAGAGATGGCGCGGAATTTATTCCACCCACTAGTTATGCACTGGAAACAAAAATCGAGTGCAGTCTCCAAAACATTACTTAGAACTCGAAACAAACATATATATAACTAGTATATAGCGGCAGTACCTTAGTTGCCACTCACACTTAACTAGAACTCTAAGTACACATTACGATTACGTATAGTAAAGCAGTCGCTCATATTTACACTCTATAACAATTAGTCCTGATATAATCTCGATACTCTTTTGTTTGAACTCATTAGCTATGATATAATCGTGTGAGTGTCAGTAATTATCTGTTTTATGCCTTTCTCTTCTGTGCTCTCTCTTGTTTTCCATGCGACTCCCTTAGATAACATCATGTGGGGACTGGGGACATTGCCCGAAGGTGAGAAATACCCAATTAAAGTGATCCAGAATTTAATGTATTTTTTCTTTCTTACTTCCGATTAGGTTTTCCGGCAGCTGCCTACGCTGCCTATGCCGCTGGTCGCGGATACTCGGGCTATCCCAGTTTTGGACTGCCCTATCCAACTGGTAAGTGCGGCTCATGCCCAAATAGACACAACCACATCCGCATCCACAACTATAGTTGTGCGTATACACACTCACCTAAGCCTGCACACAGACTCGTACTCAGACCCTGTTGATCATTTGTATGTGAGTGAGAGTGTGAATCCCCAGTGAATAAAACCGAACAGAACCCATTGAAACCCCACCGTTCCCAGCAGTCAGTGCCGCTTGATATGACGAAGGACCTCGCGTAATTCCGATAACCATCAAAAGCATTACTAATTCAAACTAGTACTGACGTATCGTTAGTCCTTAATGTATTCACCACCAGATACAGTCAAACTTCCATGTTTCTATCCTCTTTATTATTTCTCTTCTGTCTTTGTGTTTGCTTTTGCAGCGAGTGTTATGGGCGTAGTGCCGGAGAATCGAATCCTAATTGGCGACTACATGGCGTAGGACGATCCCCAGCCCATTGATAATCTATCGAGTATTACTCAGATATCATAATCATAAATGAAATAAATCACAGTTCTCCTAAAACTAAAATTACCAACGCGTTCGTCATATCAATGCACAAATAGCTGAAGATCGGAAGGAATCGAGCAAACTCACAGCATAATCCACTACACCATACATCTAGAACCCCCTAGAATTTATGTCCTTGACGCTGCTTGGCCTTGAGTCTGACATTTGCTCACCATTAAACACTGTGACCACACACTAGCTACTAGGGCATCTACATAGCTGATGTGAATCGATTCCCTGTCACCATAAAACCCCCCGTCCAAGCTGGATCTGTAAAAATATCGATACGGCGGTTATCGAAAAAATCTAAGTATTTGTTATCAAACAAATCAATAGAACACCTTTTCTAGTTCACTTGATGTTTGTCCTTTCTTCTCTTTTCTTAGAATATTTTTCCTTACATGGATTTGAAACATTTCTGTTAAAAATAATTATTTAGTCATAGGTTAGACAACATATTCTATATAACCAATTTTTATCGTCTTCCAATAATTCTCATCATAATTGAATATGCTAAAATTGTTATTTAAATGAAATCCATTTTTACCAATCCTTTAATATATATACATATAGTAAGTCCGTATCGATAGTCTTACAGATCTGGTCCCTAGTGCAGACTGTACCTCTTTGTTTGCCCCTTTTCTCTCTATCTCTCTCTTCATCTATCTTGTATCTCGTATGATTTTGTAGGCTTGACAATTTGCGGAATCGGTAGAAGTTATGGTACCGCTTGTAGCGCTACCCCGGGCCGCAGCAGAGGTGGCCCCGCTGGCGCCGCCTCTGGTGTTGCGGCGACAGGTGTCGCCCCCTCCGGTGGCGCCCCAAGCCACGCCCAGTCGGCGTACCACCAACAGGCGTTGACCCTGCCGCTGGCCACGGCGCTCACGGCTCGATCCGCGGCCATCAAATCGCAGTTTCTGGGCAACATAAATTTCTAAGCGAGAACTAACCCGAATCGTATCGAAGCGAATCGAATCTAATCGCACAAGTCTGAGATTAAGAATGAGATGGCAAATGAGAATTTGAGATGCAGAGTTCCGTTTTCATTGCCGCCCTTTTTCTGTGTCAAGTAACTACATATATCTTTCGAGTACGAGGTGACAAGTAGGTACAGCCATTTAACTCCAATGCCAACAGCTGCTGGAAGAGATATGCTATCCAGAGCGTTAGATTAGCTTGTATCTACGGTAAATGGTAAACACTGCAACAACCAAAGTAAAATCCACTATTAAAGCCACGGACATACTCCAGAGTGGAGCCAACTTGCAAAGAACTCACGAGAGATTTGAAACGAACTACATAGAAAATGTAACTTCGACACAAATACACACACTTAGAGCTGCAGTCTATATACATAGCTATATGACTAACACACAATCAAACACGAAACCTACATACTAGACTCTCCCGAAAAGTATTCCCCATATATATTATTGGAGCAGTTAACCAATTACCGCAGCCGTATCAGTAGTGTCTAGAGGCATCCCCAACTTATAAAACCTACAATTACGTATACTCGCATATAGAGCAGCTAGCACCCGTACTAACCGTACTAACCAATCCTAGAGCAGTTCCGTAATCGGATGTAATCGAGTACTTAGAATCGTTTAGATCTAGGCCGGCATAATCACTCAATTACTCACAGACATGCGTACACTATAATATACATATGTCTCTAGAACCCTAATTAGATGTGTGACACAACTATTGTATAACGAAACTCTATAGCGAACTATACTCGATCTTCATACGCTCCCCAAATCCGCCCACTCAAATCCATATATCTCCTGATTTTTTACACCCCGACCTGTGACCGCTTGTATCCCGTTTCAGGGACGCTATCTATTATTTATAAAACTATTTTACCGTAGCATTTAAATGCAAATTTCATTTGTAGTCCCTGTATGCATAAATTAGTTGATACCCCCACAAGAATGGCCAGAGTGCACATGGAAAAACATTTAGATAACAACAAATTTTACCAGGCCTGTCACATGTAGTGCCATTATTATCCTTTAATTAATTTGCTGCACATTATGTATGCAATTTTTCCTTTCTCCACACCGCTTTCCATGTCGCTTTCCATGTCCATTTCCAGTTGGTTTTTGTTTTTGCTTTTGCTTCCGTCGTTGTCGGTGGTCCCATGAGTTTTTAGATAATTAGCAAACGTGCAGAGATTTTTGCCATAGCTAAAGTTCATTAATTAGTAGATTTGTCCATTATCCGTAGCTGTGTTATTCCGTTTCATATGTATTAGCAAACCGCATTTGGCCCACATACGAATTGAAGCCTTGAAGCATTCAAAACTATATAAATTCCTTCCTTCATCGGTGCATCGCAAGAATTCCAAAGTGGCAAACCAAAATAACAAAAAAAAAAACGAGCGAAATTTTTCGACATTTCTATTTAAATACATATAGACATTACTATATACATACATATATATTATACCTTATATACATGAATATTTATATACATATTTAATATACGACGACGTTTACAAGCTAAGTTGAGTATTCATTTTATACGAAGCGTGAATCGATTTGATTTGTACAATAACGAAAAATACAATATTAATGTCCATCCATTTTCGAAAGCAACTTAGCAGCGCCAAAAAAAAAAAAAACCAAAAAGAAAAACCAAAAATCAAAGACAACAAATCTCTCTTAAGTTAATGGAAAATTCAATTTTTCAATGACCTCTCCATGTAAGTTTCACCCACACACACACACCTAGCTATTTAAACTCACACACACTATCGAACCTATTACGAAAAGATCGGTCAATAACTCTATATAGTTGGATAAGCTGTTACTTAGTTAATTGAATGCAATTATCGAAACGCTGTGTCGCTGTGGCATCCGGATGCCCGAAAACTGCTTCGAGGTATTTGGCAACTATTTAAATTGACAATTACCAAACGCTTGCGAGTTATTTACAAAACCTATATGGCAACACACAGACACGAACACACACACACACACCCACGCATATTCCAATATGTATTCTACACGTATATACTGTGATTTATAAGAAAACGCTTCAAACGAGACAAGAAAACCATTTGCTTGCGCAGAAAAGAAAACGAGATCGAAATGGAAATGAAAATGAAAAAAAACGAGTTATTAACTAAATAAATGCACAAAACTAAGGCAAAATAAAACGAAAAATAAAATAAATGCGGATGCAAAGCCGAAACCAAAAAACCCAAGCAAAAGTCTATCCTTTTGGGGCATTGGCTGCCATCGCTCGCGTTATTAGCGATTCGAAGGGAGTGGAATTGACGGGGCCAAGTGAATGACAAAGTGGCCATCGGGGCGTATGCGTAATATTCTGACAGCAACTTGGCAAGGACATTGCGGCTACAACAGCAGCAACAGCAACAGCAGCAGCAGGAAGCAAATAAGAAGAACAGCAGCTCAAACACTCCGAAGTCAACAGTCAACAAGGTCAGCTAATGGTCGTCTTATTGTTCCAATGCATATTCGTACAAGCATTATACTCTTTTTATATACGTATTGATCGTTATATTAAACCTATAACCGTTTTTGGCTCTATATTCAAACAATTTTCCACATTATTAACTGTATGTATACTGTTAGATGATAGAGAAAGTTTTAGCAATGACCGCAAAAAAAAACATACACACAAAATTGTAAACTGAATGCCCCACTTTGGGCGCCAGTCGTAGTTGGAATACAAACATATATTTCTGTGTAGTGTTCTTCTGTTTGAGAAACTTTGCTTTATACCAAATTTAACACACATCAAACTCTAACAATATCGAATTAGCTCAAGCGTCGGACGAAAAAGTAGCTCGAAATAGCATTTAATTTACCAAAAACTGTATCGTGTAACACACTCATTAGTAGCGAACAGCTGTAACCATCGAACATGTATAACCCCACACACGTATACGTATATAAGTACCCATTTTTATGTATACCCTAGTTTTAATATAAGTTCTCCCCCCTCACCCCTGAACCAGAAGTTTATCTGAAACTGTGCAGTATCGTGATCATGTAAATGTCTTCTGTTGACCGATTTTGTTTGTTGAAATGTCTCAATTTAACCTTTTATTGTGGCCGTAACAGGGTTGCCAGGTCGACAGCTGGTAGCAGTTGTTTTTCCGCAACCGCAGGACTGACAATTGCAATTTTCCCACAAACCCACAACCAATCCACTCCACTATCGTGTACCTTCCCCAAGTTCCAGCGGAAACGCATTTCATGCAATGGCAATGGCAATGGCAGCCCGAAAAAAGGAACGCCGGCTAAATAAGTTATTTATTTACAAAGGCAACCGTTGCCGCCACTGCGATTGCGATTGCTATTGCAACTGCTGCTGCTGCTGCTGCTGCTGCTTTTACTGGCTCTTTATGGGGAACCGGGGTTTTTCGGGCGCTTCTTTGTATTATAGTGAGTCCCAGACTCAACACTAATGAAAACAACATGGCGCACCGAGATTTCGCACAAAAACGTAAACTAAACGTAAGCCAAAGTTGATTGGCGCCATAAAACGCACAACGGCGATGACGAAGGTCGTAAGGGTTGAGCTGAGTGGGTGGCAAACGGGTTGTGGGTGTGCGTGTGCGTGTGGCTGTGGGTGGCTTTTCTCTACAATAAGCGAACGACTGCCAGAGACATGCTTCGTTACGTTACGTCACGTTACGTTACATCAATTTTTGTGTTTCCGCAGGAAATGCAACTGCTACGTTTCCCTGCCCCCGTACGACCCAGATATTCCCGCCATATCCCTATTCCGATCCCAGCCATAACCCGTTACCAGTAACCAGTTACCCATTTTTTCGCTTGCCTTCATTCGCATTCACATTCACATTCGCATTCGTATTCGCATTCTGTTGTCATTTCAATATTGGCGCTGGCGTATTTTTACTTGCTGTTGCAGCTGTGACCATAACAAGGGAGAGCAGCCGCAAAAAAATGGGAAATATACGAAAAAAATAGAAAAAACGAAACGATAACAATGATAACAACGGGCAAAAAAAGGGGAAAAAAACGGAGGGGAAAATCCGGGCAGCAGCAGAGCCCAAAGGAAAGTGCACATCAGTGGGCAAACCAAGCGTTGTAACTGAGTTTGGATGGGTTCGGATTGGTTTGGTTTGGTTTGGTTTAGTTGGGCTTTGGCTTTGGCTTTGGCTTTGTTTTGTCACTGTAGCGTCAACATCCTACGCCCAAAGCTCGTTTAATAACCAAGCACTTTGTGTTTTCATAACCTGCGTTCCAGTTAGCGCTTCCTCGTCCTAAAAAGCCCTGAAAGTCCCCCAGAAACTCACATCCATTTATACTTTATATACGTATGTACTTCCTTTCGCTCTTTGGTTCGTCTTTTGTGTTTGCGTTTGGCATCGTAGTTGTTCTGGGACTAGTTAGAGTTGTTTACTTTCGCTTTTGATTGTTTGCTTCTACGGCGGCACACCGATATAACAGAGCTATAGCCACATGTATTACAATCGCATACTCGAATACTCTCTCACTCCATACCCACTATAATGTATGTATCATATATATACTCGATCCCTGCTCCCAATCCCACATGTACCCCCATTCACCCAGCCCATCCATTTACCTTAGAGCTCAGCCTTGATTACTTTCGTATACTCTTGTGGCGCGGGCACCTCCTATATGTATGTGCCCGGCTTTTACTCGACTAGTTACTTACGATCCGCCTTGGCCAGCCCGCCCCCACTAATAACACCCCTCTCGCCCTCTTTTGCCACTTACAGTTGATCTAACCAATGGGCAGCTGACACCCAACAACAATACACCGCTGCTGACCCAGGCGCTGTCAGGTGAGTGACCCCCCCTTTTCCATTTCCATGTCCATTCCAGGTGGTAGAATCGCTCGGAAAAACAGAGATTACAGGTGGCAGGGTGGCAGAGCAGTTCATTTTAATAGTTACTCACCAAACATGAGGAAGCACGGATGAGTCTATCAAAAGTCAGAATCTGTGACTATTTGCTAGTGGCCAATACTATGAGCTAGATAAACAAATGTCCGTCAATCATTTATGAATGAGTGAATGGTGAAAGTTTGCCATTCTGACTTGGCAAACATTTATGATCTATTAGTTTTAATGGGCTTACCCAACTGTTGCTGAGTTTATATTTACTTTAAATCTGTGATTATTTGTTAATAGCACTATAACATTTTGCATTTTAAAAAAAGGCAACACTTCGTATGAGGATTGTAAGAAATCACGTTACTCATCCGCACTGTTGGCTGAAATAAATCCCATTAAAACTTTTTGTTAACGTAAACTAACTAATACGTGTGTAATTGAATACGTTTTCTTATTCATTAGAATAGCTGTTGTTAAATTAACCACTTTGTTATTTTATACTCTATTTCCCTAAGTAATTTAGCCGTACTTTAGAAGTTTCCAATTTTGACGAATGTCCTTTTTTTATCCCTTTCATTGCAGTGATGAACAACTATCAGGCGGCTGCTGCGGCTGCCCACAGCTATGGACCGTCGGCATCGCCGCATGCCGCCGCCGCCAACACGGCCACCCGGCAGGGATTCCCCTCCACCAACTCACCTGGCCCCACCATCGACATGTACAGCTCGGCGGCCGCCGACAATGTGGGCTACGTGCAGGCCACCAGTCCGCAGCCGTCCGGCTTCCCCATCGCCGTCAGCCGCGCCCCGTTGAACTACAGCCCGGTGAGTGGTCCTTTTGGTCCTGCGGCAAGCAGAACCAAGTTCCGGGATCGCCAGATCCCTGGACTTGGGTTTTAGAGCTAGAGAGTAAGCCAGCGATACGAAACACCCACATGAGACGCAAGTCTCGCGTTTAGAGATTCGATCCCGAATCCTTCACACACACACTAACTCACACGAAACCCATATTGTAGAGATAAGGAGAGACTGCCGATGTAGAGCTAAACTATTGCGTTATCCTTCTATATATTGTATGTATTTCTCTTTCATTTCGTACAGATTTATTCGTTGAACTTTGCGATGGCTAATATATAAAAGACTGATAACCCAAAAATATAAATGCAAGAGAACAAAACAAAACAAAAGATATGCAAAAAGTAAAAGAAACCCATTATATATATTTAAATCGAAAAAATATATGAAAAATACAAATAAAATAAAGCTAAACGAAAGCAAACAAAAGAAATAAGAGTATAAAACAAACGCAGTTGCACAAGGTAGGCACACCAACAAAACTACAGCGTGTTCTCTTCTTTTTTCAACTAAACGATTTCAATTATTAACAATCAAATTCTTTTAACTACAACTAGTCAAACAAAAATTTACAAAAAAAAAACTAAAATAAATAAACGTAAAAATATGTATGCACGTCACAAGCACAGTTTTCTAGGCCGTTTCAATTAAACTATTATTATTTATTTAAATTGTATACACCGTATATGTATTATATATGAACATTTTCGTACTTCGATATTTCAATATTTCAATATTCCCATGCCTCGCTGAAAACTAAAATAAATCATATCGAAACTTATTTATTATCCATGGCTGTCGGCGAGGTTTGATAAAGGATAAAGGACTTGACAATCACAGCGAGTGTCTGGAAAAATGCAATTTTATTTAATAAATTTCCACCTACAATCAAATTAAGTGCTCCTCTATTTTTGCGAAAACAGCATTAGTAAAAAAGAGCAAATAAATTTGAATTTAATGAATTTCGTGCACAATAAACTTCCAAATGGCTTTTCATTCATTACTAAAAATAAAATCCTGATTTTAGATAAAAACATGTTGGTGCAACTTAATTTCAACATAAATTAAATAATTCTACCGGTTTTTCCTTCATATCAAACCTGGCCAGCAAATTGTGACAGTTTTTAAATGTCTTTATTTGTTTTGCGATCGAAAGCAAAGTTTCAAATCTTCCGATTTTTATTCTTCCGACAATTTGCCACTTCTATCTCTATTCAGTACATATATGTATACCTCTTAATGTTTACTTTCTATATATCAATACCCATATACCTATACTTATATAAATACATACTTGTATGTGTGTGCGTAGCTATGCAACTAGAAATTGCATTTTATTTAAATAATTTTTGGTGTTTGCTCGTTTTGTTCTCCACGAAACGTTTATTTACAGGGACCACTAATTCCTGCGGCATTTACAAATGGATACCATTAAAAGGTGGCGCCGACAACCGCAATGACAACAGCAACAGCAACAACAACAACAGCAGCAACAGCAGCAGCAACAACAGCAACAGGAGCAACAAATGCAACAGCAACTTTAGCAACAAATGACAGACACACACACACACACTCAGACACAGACACACACACACACATACACACACTGCAGTGCTGCAACCACAGAGCGCAAAAAAGAAGTAATTTAAAGTTATATATACCTGCATATATATAAATATAAATCAAATAAAGTACATATTACATATTTGTGTATTTCCACATGCAAGAAAAACCGAGAGAACTGCAAGAGCAACAAACAATAAACCAAACACACATATTATAATTAATTAATTAACGTATATTACAAATACGTACATATACATACATATAACGCATGGGAAAAAAGTAAAAAAAAAACGCAAGTGATGAGGACGAACTACGAGCGAACACAAAGAACAAAAATTAATTTTAATTTAACAACTACTACAACAACAACATCGGCAAGAACAACGCTCGGCCCCAAAAGATGCAACGTGTGCAGCAAAAATCGTTTAAAATGCAAATTAAACGGAAACTGTGCGTCCAACTGGAGTGGAGTGCCATCGCGGTGGGCGGCCGTGGCGGTGGGTGGGCGTGGCCCTGCTCGCACAGCAAAAAAAAGGACTCAACCCCCCTCGAGCAAAAAAACGCCACACGCCCATGCCCACCGCCCATCGCCCACGGATGACAACCAGGCCAAAAGGGGCGTAACCACTTTTAAGTAATGAGAAACCAACAAACAAAAAAGCAAAAACCAAAAAAAAGAAATCACAAAAAAAGTACGAGGGGGTTACTAATAAAACGATAGAGTTGAAAAACAGGAGGAAGCAAAAATGTTGCAATAATAGCGAAAATGTTATTATTTAATTGCGTATTATTAAAGGCAAATTATTATTACCATTATTATTGCTATTCTTAACGTATCTAAGTTGTAACTTTTAAAGTTAAAGCCGATAAATATATATATATATATATGTATACTTATATATATACAAGAATATACACTCTTATACACATAAAGTAAACTGCAATATATACAAAGGGAATTACTTGAATCAAAAAACGCGAAACCAACCACAAGTTATTGTACTTTCAACGATAATCGACTTAAGATGAGAGATAGCTGAGGTGTAAGAGTTTGAAAATGTTAAGAATCGTTTGGGTTTAGTTCTGATTTCTCGACTGGGTTGGGGGTGAATCAAATCAAAATTGTGCTTACAATTATATTTATGAATTTATTTTAAAGTACAACAAATCCTTTATTGGCCAAAGTAAACAACAAAGAAACAAAAGCGAATGTGAGCAAAAGTCGAAGGCAATTTGTTATTAACTATGTTGAAGTTCTCTTTCTCATTATTTCAATCGAGTCAGGGGAAAGTAGAGGAAAAACAACCTATAACTTTTGTGTTCACATTGAAAGCAAAGTGGTAAATAATGCTAATTAATCAGTGGATAGTTAGACAAATATGTTAAAGCATTAAATATGACAATGAAAGCGAAGTGAGAGAGTGAAATTCCGTAGCTCGAGGCATAAATCAATTTATTTGCTACACCACAATGGAGTATCCAAAACAATGAAAACGCAAAAAGCAACACCCTAAATATATAAGAAACACACAATTTTTGAGATACATGATGCAAGATACAAAATACACGACAAACACACACACCCAATACACAATACACGAACATAACACAGATCTTACGGATAAATCAAAAAGAAACACTTAAACAAATTACTTGGTAAGAGCATATGCAAATATAACAATGAACTATTATACATACAACATATAGTACGATTAAGTAAATAAAATATTTATAAAACAAACGCGCAAAATTGCAAATGTTTGAACACTTAACTAAATATATCTGTAAACAAGCGTGTAAAAAGGATCACAGATGCGCCACAAAAACGCTAGTGGAAAGTTGGAAATGAAAACCATGATGAAAATGAAAATGTCAATGACTATGATGATGATGATGGTGATGGTGATGATGATGAAGATGATGAATGCAGGCCACGCAATGTGCAATTAATTTTTTTCTAGTCGCTCCGTCCGGCTAAATCGCCCGGACGATGGATGTACTAGACATATTTGAGGATTATGACGATAACGACGACGATGCAATCGGGGGCGTAATAGAAAAATATATTTATATACAACTATATGGAGTATTAAATTATTGGAAAAGCAAACCAAACAAAACCTATCAGCTAGATAAGTAAACAACATTTGTTACACACAGCAAGTGGGGGATAATTGCAAACAACAAAAAACAACAAAAAAAAAGTCAGAAAACCAAAATAGCAGAGAGAAGAAAATATTCTATAATTGACAGAACAACAATACGTTGCGCTTTTTGTCTGTCTGAGATTTTTTGCATTAGGCGACGTAAAACCCAGAGGAAAAAACCACACACAACTGAAACAAAAGCCAAGAGACAGCAAACAGTGGAAAGCCAGTGAAACAAGAAACAAAAGCAAATGCCGAAACAGTGAAAATGTTCCTTTCATAACTTTTTTGCCAAATTGTCAAACCAACGCTCTCCAGGACTTTTGTCGAGTCTCGGACCAACAAACTTACACATTACCTATATACGAGTAGTAGATGGATTCGCGGTAACCGAAACCAGAAAACAGAAACCAGAAACCAAGAACCGAATCCGAACAGAATCCGAACCTATGCGATAATTAGAGAGGGACAAGCAATAGTTGCAGTGTATAATAAACTACATTAAACGTTTAAAGTGTTGACTACACCCCCCACGCCGATCATTTCAGATTTTCCAAAGATCGCGGCTTGCGACTTTGCCATGTGCATCACACTTATAAATAATCAAAAACTAAAGAAAACTAAACAAGAGGTAACAAATTAAGAGAAAGCTAACGAAGCTAAGGACGGAAATCTTCAATTTTAGATAGACAAAGATCAGACCATTCGACGGTCTGGCATATCGGGACTTTGGACAGAAGACGAGGACCTACGAGACGAGGATTACTTTAGCAGGTCACAGGTCATTGGAGGCGAATTCCAAATGCAGCTTCTATCCTGCGGGGCAGATATTTTTAAACGGGGGAGGCTGGCGGAGGGCAGCGATGGCAAACATGTTATATTTGCATAATATATATATATATATATTAAACCTACTTCTAAGGCATATATAAATATATAAATAAATATATTTTTAAGACATGTTCTAAAAGCAATAATTCAAAACAACAACAAGAGTGGCAGAGACAGACGTAAATTGAACAAATCCCGCAAAGGAATACATAAAATATACACCAATATATAAATATACATTAAATATATACACCTACACCTAATTATATATATACATGCATACCAGATATATATATATAAATTCAAGAAAGCGACTAGCTGAAACACCAGGCCGACCTTCGACTGTCTTAGTCAGAGTCTGAGGAAATCATTTCGCTGGCAGCTTAGCCTGTATTGCTACACTTCTTTAACTAGAGCCCATGGTCCACGATCATAGGGCCGGCAATCGTTTGTACTCGTATTATTTGTGGTGTAGGTAGACGCAGGACAAAGGACGAAGGACCCCGAGATAGTCTCGGGATCCCAATTCGTTCCATTTCGTTGTAAGTCGATGCAGCTTTAGGTGTAATGTTGAGTCTTTCCTAGAAGTTTCCCCAGCATTCCCCGCTATCGATCGACTCTAGGCTTTCCGTTTGTGTTTGTGTTTTGTATGTTAGTGCTGTATATTCTATAAGGATCTTCTGCGAAAGCTATAGCCGATCACAGACATATACATACATACATAACTATTGGTATACCGGATCAACTTCTGCTTAAAGAATACCGGAACAACAAGCAATGCGTCCTTGTAACAAAATCAATTTCAGTCAATTAGAGAATTTCCAACACCAGCAGCACAGAGACATAAAGACAACAACAAGCAACAAGAACATTTTTTAAATACCAAAAACAAAAAAAAACCAAAAAAGCGACAAGTGAAGACAAAAAACATTTTTCATTATTTTTTTACTGCTGCGCCGTCGGAGCGAAGAAAATATTGGATGAGGTCGCAGCAGTAGACGGCGCAGGCGCAAAAGCTTTAAATTGAACAAAAAATATTAATAACACGAACAAGAAAAACAATTTATAGGATTCGACATGTGAGCTCTCTTTTTTATATCGAGAACGGATAAATGTGTGTATAAAAAGTATGCCGTGACGATTTTTTAAAAATAATGTACCCCATACTTTAAGCTATACGCAACTTTCGGTCACAAAGTCAATTGGTGTTCGAAGCCGGGTAGAAAGCCAAAAGTTGAAAATGAACACGTGGCACAAAAAGACATAAAGTGTAATGTAAAATAGTTTTAAATTGGCGAAGCACCAGAAGACGATGATGATGATGAGGATTGGGTTTAGGCGGAGTTACGTAGATACATATACGAATTGCTTTCCGTTTTTCTCTTATTATTGACTTACAAACATATCAGTTCTTATTATGTGTATGAGTATAGCAACAACATCAACAAATACGATTACAATTACGATAAAGATTACGATAATGAAATACAATTTAACTAATACCTAGCGCTAACAAACGAATGAACTTTCTGTTTACCAAAACGAAAACCAAAACCAAGAACAACCACACAGATGAGTAAGGCATGCCGCCCACTTGGCCTTTTTGAGAAGCGCAGAGAGAGGCGCAATGGGGCGCCTGGCACGATTTACGACTTGTGGGCCTTCTACACTTTGACGTGCTTTTATACGATAGCAATCCTTTTACTCACACGAGACATTTCTATCCTCGGTTCTTTTTTATAGACATGTGTACATACACCCCACAGCACCCACATAAAGGACACACACCCATACACAACCATATATGTACACCCAACACACTCAGCTACAGACAAAGACACAGACACTGGCACACGCATATATACGATGGAGATCACATACAAAAGAACCTTCATACGAACGATCACTTGACTATTTTTGCTATAAGTAAGAAATTCCCCCCAGGAATGTGTCAGTTGGAAGTGGCAGAACTCCTGCTGACAAAACACCTTTACTATATTGACAATATCTCTTATATATTTTACACTATACTATATGGAAAATTATATATTAATATATACAAGAAAATGAGGAAAACCAAAAACCAAAAACCAAAAACAAATAATACATAATTGAGGCAAGACAAACGGCGTGCGTGGCGTTAAAATTGTATTTACAAGAAATGCGTAACCAAGCAAGATGAAATCATTTTAATACTTTATACACATAAAAGTCAAAGGAATCTTTAGAGAAGAAAACAGGCGGCAGATGAATATGCAACTACAAGACAGACAACAAGACGATGAAGATACATTTATAAAATGCGCCATAGCAGGGCGACCAGTTTGTAAGTATTCTAACTATGTAAGTAAAGTAATTAAGGAGCGCAGAACGAGAATCAATTAAACATACATACTACTGTCTACGAAGCCGCAGAGCCAAAAACTCTGGCCACTTTCAGTGCGAATACTGTAACACAGATGAAACCAGACGGAATGAATGCCAGATGCTGGGTGCGATGGGTTCGCATGATTCCAAAACGGACACATTGGGTATGATGGTGGTGGTATGGGATGGGCCTGATGATGAATGTTGGATGCGAGATGATAGATGCTAGATGCGAGTTGCGAAATGGCCAATGTGTGTACATAAGCATAAACATAATATAAACAACTGGTACAGTACTACACTTACAGCAAACTATACAAGGTAACAACATAATAATTAAACGCCAGATTCCGCAAAACAAAGCGACGAAGTCAGAGACACATACACATAAATAGAGGCATAACGAGAATTTAATAAACAATTTTTCATTTCTACAAAGAAATCCGGTAACGAATTTGTATATTTACTACGAGAAAATGCATAAAAACGAGACAAGAAATAAGAAAATCCGAAATGTATACAGAAAGATATATGTATTAAAAGGAGGAAAAAAAACCCCCAAAAGACCGAAGAACATTTCTGAGGACAGCAAATAAGCCCGTATATATGAGAATAAACCCCAAAATGATATATACATATATATACATAGTTATATAACCAAGAACAACAAATAAACATATAGTTAAATTCAATAATGTTAAGCATTCGATGGGCAAACAGACAGCCAGGCCGACACGCATATTGGTGGTTAAAAATTCAATTATATTTAAGGACCCTCGAACCGAAAGAACAGAACTATGCGGCCACCAACAGCATCAGCAACAGTAACAGCAACAAAACCATCAACAACTGCAACATGGCAACATCCTTAACAACAAAAGCAAGTGCAACATTTATTAACGGACGACAAAAGAGCAAATTGTTGCTCTTTACACACACGAAATTACATAAGTTTTTAAGAGACCCACACATACACACCTCACCCATACACATTCACAACCACTCACATTCACACAGTCAGCCCGCAATATGTATATGCAACAAAAGTGCGAACAGCTTTAGCAGCAAATTAAAACTCTGTTCACAATGTGCCACGTACAGGGAGGATAGAAGGATCGAAGTATAGAAGAGGTTCTTGGGGAAGTGGATGGCCACTTCGATCCCCTCGATCAGGTTAAGATCGGCAGTGAAATGGGCAGAATCAGCAGCAACAACAGAGATCAGCAACCGCATATTAAACCAAAATGAACAAACAAGAGGAAAACAAACAAAGAATTCAGAAGAACAAAAATGAACTAAAACATGATTTTAAACAAAAATT
Source organism: Drosophila santomea (assembly GCF_016746245.2). Lineage (NCBI taxonomy): Eukaryota > Metazoa > Arthropoda > Insecta > Diptera > Drosophilidae > Drosophila > Drosophila santomea. Next base: position 17,184,407 of record NC_053018.2, read on the forward strand.
AAATTAAATAATGGCATATTAAGTTAAGCTAATGGTACATAAGTTTAAAAAACAAACGGCAAGAAACGCTCTAGAGCAACAAAAAAACAAGATGAACCGAAAACCAAGACAAACAAATATATATATATATATATAAATATATATATATAAAATAAAAATTATAATGAAATAACTGAGAAATAAATAAATTAATTCATAATGATAAATAAACCAATATGAACATTGTTCAAAAACATAAGACAGTTGTTTTTTTACTGGGCTTCTTTATGTGGGCTTTTTTTATCCGGAAAGTCTGTAAACATTAAAGGCGTAAGTATTTGGCAGGTGAGCTATGAAAGCATTATTGAATGCTCACATTTATCGACTATTGATCAGTTATCCAAAATTATGGCTTCTTTGTTGACTATAATAAGTAAAGCATATTTCGCTTTTAATTTGATCAAAATGTTTCATATAGCCATATTGAATAAGTACGAAATTAAATGAAAATAAGATAAAAGAAATCATAGTTCCGTTGGTTTTCATCACCAAGTTTTTAAATTCGGTATACATAACTTTTTTTTTATTTTTAATTTCTGCAAGGGTATGTAGGCATCCACTTATCAAAGCTGGCTTCCTTTCGTATTTTCTTTTGCAAAAGTAAACCATGACTTCGTAATACAAACAACAACCATTTTATTTAACAAGATATTTACAGGATTCAGAGAGGGCAGTAAACACAAATCCACTCAGGATATCAAGAAGTATACTATCGCAATACGAGGGGATTAGCCCCACTCAGCTGGACTTCTTGAGCTTCTTGGCCTGCTGCCGTTGGTCCCACCACGTGGCATACCACTTCGCGCTCCGCTCGGCACTCGCGTCCGGATCGAAGAGTGGCATGTAGTCCATGTGGATGGAGGCTCTTAAGCGATTGTACATCAGCATCGAGGACGTGTAGGAGGCGATGGCGCGCAGGGAGTACCGCAGGCGGTACTTGGTGTAGGGATACGCCACCCGCACCACCACCTCCAGCAGGAAGGCCAGGAAGAAGAACAGGAAGTGCGGCACGTACCACCAGCTGGTCTTCACCTTGAACCGCTCGCCCAGCACCGCCATCTTCTGGACGAAACGGGAGACATCATTGATGCCCGTATCATCGGTGACAAAGACGGGAAGTCCATTCACCGCCTTATCGGACACTTTGAGCGCCTTATAGGCGCAGATATGTCCCCAGGCCACATTCCCGGCGTAGACCAACTGCTGCTTTCCTCCCACGCCCGCAATCCTCGGGAAAACCCATCCCCTAGAGGAAAGGAAGTCGAAGATCTGCGTGATGAAGTGCGAGTCACACTCGCCATAGGTCAAGGGGGCACGAATGGCGCTGGTAGCCAGGTATTCTGAAAGGGAATACAAATGTTAGTAAATGAACTATTAATTATTAATGAACTGTCGAACTAATCATGCGACAATATTGCCTTTAAGTAAATCAAAGTTGAATAAGCCACATAATAATTTAAAATCCCACCCAATACAAGGTAGTTACAGGTTTATAGCTAATATATGCTTATAGCTAATATATGCTAATAGCTAGCAAATTAACCTATTCAACTTTAGTTGGGCGTATAATTGAATCGTTTATTATACCTTACAACTCGAAAGGCGAATAATTGATTCGTTTATTAAACCTTATGACTAAGATACCAAGAACTTGTAGGTATCTGCTTAAGCAAACTTACCCTCCTGGTTGTGCAGGGGAGCTCCATTCGAGTTGAGGACTATGTTCTCTGCCCTAAGCTTGCTGGAAGCGTACCCTGGTATCAGGAACTGATTATCCTGCTCCCACAAAGTGGAACTGTCCAGCGTGGGAGTGTCTGTCTTGGATTCCGTTGAGTTAATTATCGCCGAGAAGGTACTTCGGCCCTTGAAAGGCACAAAGCAAACGGATGTGCAGCTGGTGTATACCAGGCGCTTCACGTTGTTCTGGATGCACATGTCCACCACGGCCAGGGTGCCTAAAAAAAGGGAAAAATAATACACTTAATCAGGATGGATATCTTGGAAATCTGCAAGTCCGGAAGCCAACAGCTTAACTGGTGAAGTTAAGTTGAAATCATAGCTTATTTCAACTCGTTATAGTAAAAGAAATGATGCCTGGAATTACGTATCTTATGAGGTACTTTATCCGCTCACTCACCGTTCACATTTACGCGCTCCAGTTCCTCGTAATTGGGCGGATACTCGATTTTCACCGAGGCGGCGCAGTGGAAGACCCCGTCCACTCCCTTGAAGATGGGACTGAGTGCCTCCCGATCGCCCCCAATATCGGCCACATAGGTGCGCAGTAGGGGGGTCTCCTCATGGCCGATGTTGTTCTTGTAGGGCACTATATCCAGTGAGCGGATCTCTTTGATGCCCAGCTCCTCCTTCCGCTCCAGCAATTGCTTGATGAGGTGCTGACCCAGAAATCCACTGCCGCCGGTTACGAGCAGCACTTCCCCGCTTTTGTTGCCCATTGCGTCCGGGGTCAAAGTGCACTGGTTTTTGGTTTAACTGCAACGAGACCGACTGCAGATTAGCTTGGCTTAAGTGGAGTTTCCGTGAGAGTGGCTTTTATGGTCGGCGGCCCAATGAGCCCGGCCACTTGGACATCACACATAAACTGGCTCATCACCAGCCGGCGACCTTCTTCGAGGGTCAGCAGAGCAGGTTTCCGAGTGACTCGGCGCGTTTTTAAATACTCGGCTTACGTGACGCTCCGCGGCACTAATAAAGGCGGCTACTATAGCTACTATATATGTATATGCATGTTTACTTATAATTCATAGTTTGTGTAATCCAAATTCCCCTGATTACTGGAATTATTTGTTTTTACACTCAGTGCAATAAAAGCTGGCTTTCACCTTGTTGAAATGGGCTTTAAGTCGTCTTGTCTGGTTGGACCCATTATTAAGCTATTACAACCATAGAAAACATGTTCTTAATTTTTAAAAATCGCCTTAGAAAAAATAAAACCAAAAAACTAAAGACGATTTCCTATTTAAAAAAAATTTGCCACAAAATCAGGACAAAATCTAATTCGACTGAAATTCGTTTTGTATATGTGAGATTAACGAACTAAGCTATACTTTCGTAACAATTATCTTTTATCGCCTAACAGCTGAGTTAAAAAATAACATTATTAATTAATTCATTAGTTTCGTTTACCTTCTAATGCAAGGCGACCTTCTGTTCGTATTAATGGCATTCGCATTTTTAGAGTGCCAAAAATGGTCGTTAACTTCATAATTACTCAAATAAAGAGAGTTTGAATGCTGTCCGCAAAATTAGGCAAAGATATTGAAGATATGATATGCAACTAGTTTCGGTAATAGAGGAAATCTGAAGAAAATTCGTATACTAAGTAGGATTGAGCCCATTGGCATACTCGCTCTATGGCTTTCGATTTCTACTTCCCCTTAGTGTGTTACTTGGCCACGGTCAACTTTTGTCTTTGTGATTTTATTAGAGCCCGTCCAGCAACTAAGGCCATTCAGCAGACTCGAGAAACAACACAAGGAAAATAAGATGCCAATGGTGACAGCAGCAACATCTGCAACAGCGACATCTGCAGCAGCAACATTGCCATCCGCAACATCAACTTACAAGATACGGCAGCAATCTCAACAAAGAGATACATGGCTCAATGTGCTAATGTTTTTTTGGCTGGGCGGGCTTACAGATTACAACACAGCATCAAAACAATTACGGCGAACTGGTTTCCGCGTCTATTTCGACATCTCCACGTCAACACTCGATTTTGGCATTTTGGCCTGGCCATTTGAAACACTCAAACACTCAACCAATGGCACTTGTCCATCTAGAAGCCCGAAAGTCGTAATATTTATGAGTAGGGAACGCCGCTTACCGGAAGAAGGTGGCTCTTTTTTGTGGACAAACCTTTGGGCTTGCCTGCTGACTTGAAACTGCTTGTTGGCCATAAACAAAACTGGCCGAAACCGAAACCAAAACGATCGTTGCCAAGCTACTTGGCTATCGCCATCGTCATCGTCATCGCCATCGCTGCTATCGATCGCAGCCATCGGATTGTTGGCGCGAAAATCAAAACGACGTGTTTCAAAGCATGAGTGTAAAAGGTAAAAGTGCATTTGGTAAAAGGTAATTTTTATTCAACAACAAGTAAATGAATGTGGACAGTAAGTACGCTTAGTGATTACATAAATAGTTGTCTTCTCTTCCCATGCATTTAGCGGGGTGCTTAGGCAATTGCAATATTCAATAAGTACAGTGGTAATTGTTTTCGTTGCATCTCATTCAATAACTTTCTATATCTTTATAAACTCCCTGGTATATGTATAAAGTAAACGAGAAGTAAAGGCCGTTGATACAAATGACTTTGGATTAGATTAGGATTGGGCGCTCTTAACCATTAACCATTAACGAGTACGCGAAATACAATTACGGATATACAATTACGAATACGAATACAAAACGGTGTTTAGTACAATTAAAAATTCTGTTCACATTTCGGTTTGGTTTATTACAACAATATCATGTAAATGCCGATGTAGGTGCCCCTTCCGTATGTACCTAGGTAAATATGTATGTATATGGGGGCGTATTGGGGGTATAAACGTTGTAAGTACCGACTTTAAGTACCGATTGACTGCTGACTTGGTGGATTTCATTGCATCTTAGCAAACATAAATAAGGGCCATGGTATATTACATTAAATTACATGTATGAATAAACTATAATTATCTAGCAATTTCATTTAGTTACACATACACACACAATTGGTTTTCACAAACGTATTCTGTTCTCAATTCTCAGCCTAATGCTATTTAGATGCATTTTGATGCATAATTGGAGTGACGTGAAGCGATGAACTCTGGTTCTACGTAATCGTAATTTAACATGAATGTTGATTGTGTACATTAAACTAGTTGTATGTATGTATATAACTCTCTGTACTGTATATAGCAGTATAGTGTTTAAAGTATTGTATTGTATGGTATAGTATAGTATTGTATAGTATAGTATGCATGGGTATTATGGGTGTGCCGTTTCCAGTAGCAACATTTCAACTAACATTATTTACTTCGCTATTACAAGTACGGTTCTTTATTAGCTATTATTGTTGTTATTGTTTCTGTCGCCGATCCACCGCTGCCATCCATCAAGGGATTCCATTCCTGGTTTCCATTGCGCTCCCCGTCTCAGTAGGAAAGTGCTGAGGGCGAACGCGAGCCAACTGTGAAATCTTTGTACACCGAAAACACAGATATCTGCGAAAGAGCGGAAATATTGAATTAAAAATACACCCACAACTCAGTCGAGGACCCAGCGCATTAGAACTCGTTCCCTCATATTTGCCATACTTGTGCCAATCCCCATATTGGCCACTTTAATTGCCGACTTGCGTCACAGTCAAGAGCTGCAGCGTGGCCCTGGCAGTTGGCCAGCAACCAAATAAAACTTGGCGGCATCTTGTGGGTGCGGAAAATAGGACAGCATCTCTGGCTCTCCGCACTTGTGCTTTGCCGTTGGGAACCGCTGTGATATCATTTCAAGAGCAGACGCCTTATCAGTGCCGGCTAATTCCAAAAATAGCTTACTTTTGGTTGGGTGTGTTTCGTGTTGAAATTATCTAATGGGCGCCAAGTAATTGCTAAAGACTTTTGGGCTATTCTGACCTATAAATTATAGAACGATTTTGATCTGTTCAAGAGCCAGCTGTCGAAATATCGCGCTCATTACATTTGTGTATGGTATACCGAGCGAAAGATTTATTTATGATCAATAAAAACATTTTGAATTGATAATAACTTATACTAAAACAACACACAACATTATAATTCCAGAAAAACATGCTCTTGTCACTATAGAAAGCTCTGACAAAACTGTAGATACTTAAGGTACGCTTTTATTAGAAAACACGTTTTTCTTTCAGTGTATACAACAAAGATACATTTGTTATTTCTCTGGGAAATAATTGACTATTTCTGTGTATACTTCTAACCCGCTGAGAACAAGTATTCTGTGTTCGGTGAATGCGGGGGGCAAACATGATATAATACCCATAATTTCTAAATAAAAACTGACCATAAACATACCAAACCGGTGATCATGAATTCTATTTCAAAATGAAACAATTAAAATATTTTATGCTACATTTTCAAATAGTATTCATACATAATTTGTCTTTACTTTCTTTATTTGTCTTCTAATCGTGCCTGACCTTCTTTTCGTTCCTACCAACGTGTTGCTGTGTGTGCAGTCATACAAATCGAGCGTTCTTTTGCCCACTTCCGGTGCTTCACCGGCGACTCACCTTGTCTTTTAATTGCTGGCACAGTTTCTGGCCATTCATCAGCAGCAGTAGCACATCGTTTAGCCATTGGACAGAGGCCTCCGCCTGGCGGGAATCGAAGCGCATGGTGCCCTGGTTGTTCAGCAGCTGGTAGACGGCAATGATCAGCTTGTGGCTCTGCAGGTAGAAGCTTACGGCCAAATCCTCGGGCAGATTGGGAACCAGCGACTTCATGTTGCGCCCTTTGATCAGCTCATCAATGGGCTTCTTTTTGGGCACCAGCAAACTGTTTCTGCCCCGCTGCAGGGCATCCAGAATGTTGCCTATCACATGCAGCACTTCGTCGGAGGTTCTGTGGGGAGTTTACATGCGTATTATAAGTGCATAAACACAACCGCGGAGCGCAGATCCCATGCAAAACAAAACGTGACTCACTTGAAGTGATAAGAGTCGTCGACATCGTCTATGTGGTTGATGGCGGTCTGCAGATGATTAGCCGCATCCTGGACCTGCTGCAACTTCCAGGGCGAGTCATGTGTGATGGAGGTACGTTGCGTTTGGCTCGGCGCCTTACACAGCTTAAAGCTAATGTCCTGCGAAGGGAAATTCGGGATTAACATATTTTGGTCGTGGGGAACTGATCGGAAAATTTTCTCTTGTTTCACTCTGTTAAGTCATCAGATTAATTGAACAAATACGCATATTTATAATGGAAAGGTACTCATGTCGTTTCAGCAACAGATAAGGAAAATAAATATATTCTTAAATGATTATCAACATGATTTTACGGGGCGAGTAGTGCGCTGAATTGTGGAAAAGAAGAGTATGAATAAGAGACTCTAAACTAGAACTTCTTTGGTAAAGAATTGAATAGTAGGTAATATATGTTTTAAGTAACCTCTGGGGAACTTTGCTACATATGCTAATACATCCTAAGACTGAATCATCTCTAAGAGAGGAACTAGTTAAATGCTAGTGGGTTTTCCCCACCACACTTTGGGGGCGTCTACAATCTTTTGGGGTTTCTACCAATCGGTGGTTTCTGCTGGGTCTTACAGTGGGCGTACTTTACTGGGGAAGCTACTGGCACTTACAGCCTGGGTGATGGCATCGCCCGTTAGGGTCAGCACGGCCTTCAGCTGATCGGGCGACACGGTGAGTATGAACTTCTCAGTCTTCTTTCCCTCGTTCTCGTACAGGGGCACCGGAAACCGATGGGCGCATTCCTGGAAACACAGAGTGGTTAAGGAAGCTTAGGGAAGCCAATCCGATCGGGTACTCACCACTAGAATGGTTCTCAGTTGTTTCAGTATCGCGTGTACTTCTTGGCGCAGCACCCACTCGAACTCAATTTGCTACGGGTCGCATTGGGAAGTGGGTTGGGTTTGCATATTTGGTGTTCCGCATTTGGTGTTCGTATTTTTTGATTTTGTGTTTCGGGGTCCCGCCAGCCAGAGATTATGTAGGTATGTCAGTCATTCAGGCAGCCAGTAAGTCGGCGAGGCGGTGAGGCGGTGAGGCGGTTAGGCGTTGGTGGGTTTGTATTTTGCGATAGCGCCATCAAACAAAGCACGTTCCGTGTACAAATCAATAACAGCGATGTGCGGGGGCGGTGGAAAGTCGGCAGGAAAAGCAGGAAGAACAGAACATCAGCGGCAATCGATAATCAATTAGTCAACATAGAGGGTTCAATTAATCGTTTTTTATGCTGCTTTTTTGGCAACGCTTGTTATTGTTTTTGTTGGTGCGATGCCGTTGTCATGGACCCGCAATGGCAATCGCATCGCTTTTCTAGCGATCGGAAAACTTACCAGGTTGAGGGCTTCCTCACGCTCCGTGTCCGCGAGCATTTTCATCGCGCTTTTCGGCTTTTTCCGCGCTGCTAAGAATCTGCGCTTGTGTCCGCTTTCCGCTGCAGCAACGCCAGCAATTTGTATTGTGAGCGCTGTAATTTTTGTTTTTATTTCAGTTGTTGTTGTTTAATTGAACGCAGGGTTGCCAAGTGCCCCGCAGGCATGCAAGCAGCGCAAAATCCAACAAAAATACCGCTTTAATACTAAACTGGTCGCCATGAGCGCGACATTTGAAAATTATTGTCTTCTGCTGAATACAGATATTCTACGCGGCTATAGTCATCGAGCATTAGGTTTTTATATGTTATTTTAAGTCAGTCGAAACATCCACAACAATAAATCCCAAAGTGTAAAAAACAATATTTTGTTAAATAGGAGTCCTACAAAACATTGCTATCAATTCTAATTCAATTTGTTGTCCAATATAAAATTGCAAAAAAAATTAACAGAAAGTATTTTTATTAAAACAGGCATTCAGCCCTGGCCGCCCTGCTTAATGCACTGCTTGACGTAACAGTGAGCTCTTACTTGAACTCTGTTAAAGCGGTTAAACGTTGAGTAAAAATTAGCGAAAATTTAATGATGATGACTAAAAGTGGCAAAGTAACTAAAAGAAATACTGCGTACAAAGCTGTAATAAGGTTTATATTCGGTTAAACCACAAGATAGCCCAAGAATACTCCCTCCGCTCAGCAATCTCTGTTAGCTTCGCAGAGCACTGCTTACTAGGGCGCCAAATTCAAATAGCAATAGAAACAGAAAAAGAATACATACGTTTTCTGGTGGGCGGGGGCGTGGTAAGCACTGCGGTTTCGGGCACCGTGTTGAGGACATGCTGAGGGTATCCACTGGTGCTCCGCTGACGATGAAGTGGCTGGAACGACCAGTTGTTCGTGGTACTTCGAGGGAAAAAACAGAGAAACATTTCAGTTAGTTACTCGCGAATTACACGCGATTTGTTTGCGTTTTCGGTCGGACAATTGTGTATTTCGTTATCATGTTTGCGAACGATTTCGGCTTGATTTGATTCAAAGTCAAGTGCTAATTGGTGGGCCATTGTTGTGACTCACGTCACAGCCAGCTGACGTCGGCGTCTGGTTTCTGCCGCTGGACTGCAGAATTTTCCCGTATAGCCAGCTATAAACCCCAGTTCCCCAAGTCCCCCTTCAAAAAACGACTGCAGCGCGTGGGCAATGGCTGCCTTAAGTTTTCAATCATGGCTAAAATTACAAAAGGCCACACAAAAAAGCGCTTATCAAGCGAACTTGACAAACGCCCAGATACTTGTAGCACCACTATTCACACACGCACAAGCTTACAATGGCTTTATCAGGTCCAATTTTGTTTTAGAATTTATTTGATAAGCCAATGTCAGAAGAATGAAAAGGCCAAGAGAATAGCGAGGTATCGATGAAAGGCAGGGGCCTCCTAAAAAGTTTATGCCATCATAAATTTTTATTGGCATGGCCATTGGCTGCGGCTTTGCCGCTCTTAACACGTTCACATTTCTGATTCTTGATTCTTGATTCTTGGCCACACACACATATGTAACCACGCACAGCGGGTAAGCGAATAAGCCAAAACAAACAACATTTTGTTGCTGCTATTATATAAATAACAGTATAGCTAGTGCTTTCAGTCTTCCTTTACCTCTGCGGCATTCTGGATATACTCGAACTTCTTTATCAATCGCGAACCGCGAATCACGAGACTCAGTGTCGCAAGGCGGAAAACTCGCGGATAGTTCGTTCGCTTTTCGCTGGGGTTTTATTTACGGCCGTAGGGAGAGCCCCCCAAAAAAAAACGATGAATCGCGGTAGCGGTACGTGGTAGCGGTACGACGTTCGACGATCGACGCCCAGCGCTCAACTCAGCGGTATAGCATACCATCCAAATGACGAGGCCAATGCCAATGCTCGTTTTGTAGACTTGTAGTTAACGTGGTTAAGACGGAGCTTTTGGCCAGGCCCGGCCAGCTCTTCGCTGCGCTGCGCTGATCGAAGCTACAAGAGGCCAACTTATTGCTCAGCTCAGCTCAGCTGTTGGTAAGAGCATAATATTTATTTATTAACAAGAAATAAGAAATAAGAAATGTAGGGCAGTCCACAGTGGCGAAAACTGATTATATACATACGCATGTGGGTGCTCTATTTGAACGTTAGGCTGATTCGATTTTTTTCTCAACTAATGTCAAACAACTCACTATTATATTTGGAATTATATATATTTTTGTGGAATCTCTCATATAAAATCCTCTGAACTTATTCAAAAAACTGAAACGAGGTACTGAGAAACTAATTATCAAGTTTAACTTACTTTTTCACATGATCACAAGTTCGACTTCTCTATTATGTAGAAGTTTTATAGGCTGTCGGTACATACTTATCATTAACTCCACAAACAAATCTGTGGTCATAAACTACACAATTTTTTGTCAAAACTTAACAATGAAAGGCATAAAAAGCAAACTATTTACTAGGCGTTTCTCAAACACGGCACAGTTTATAAATAAGTGCATTATTTAACTTGAAACTCAAGTCCCATTTATAGAACTCCATAGCATTAGGCAGTAAAAATGTGGGCTAAAAATAAGTGAAGTGCCAGTATGGAATTTATAGCTCACCAAAGAAACGCCTTTGTTTTGATGGAAAGGTATATATATATATATATGTATAGTCGTATATCGAAATAGGCTGTTTTGTTTTACTTTGGCAGAGGAAACCCTGATCCGACAACAAAATAATATCAACACAAATTTGTCGCTGAGAAGAAAGCTTGTGACTAATTGCCAGGCCATTAATATAAAGTTTTGTTGCGCGCCAGCAATATTTAGTATTTGTCAAAACGGCGAACATCGCCAAATCCAGTAAGTATAAATAACACTCATATAAGGAAAATAAACCCAGAAGTGTGCAATAAATGCTAGGAAATGCTGCACATATTTCAGGAGTGAATAAAATTTACGGCGCTTCCAGTGCGGGAAGTTCGCTTTGTTTACTCGCATTATCAAAGCGAAATATATGGACGTGTTTGTTTGGCGGCAAAAAGTAATCCAGTGATCCGAAAACAAATGAAAACAAGAGTGGACTTTTTGGGTTTTTTTGCCATGGATGGCATAACATTTATTTTTTCGCATACACAGTATTCCCGTTGCTCTTTTAGTATAAAAAGTAGTACAAAAGTTCTATTTCTACTCGTGTTTGGCATTGTCAAACTGAAGTACGTGGATTTGTTTGCTCCCCGAAGAAAAAAAAACAAAAAGTGGAAAAGGGGAAAATGCAAATAAGAAGCGAAACAAGTGTGCAAATAGGAGCAAACAAACGTGTGCCCAACAGGTGTGTGTGTGTGGGAAGAGTGTGTGTGTGTAGAGTGTGCATGTGTGGGTGTTTTTATTTTTTTTTTTGGTAGTGGGGGTGGGTGGTGTTTTCCAGGGGGTGCTGGGTGGCTGAGTGGGTGGCAGACGCAGTGCGTTTATTTACTCGCCAGTCATCATCTCCATGAATTCTGTAAATTAAACAAAATGACAGACATTAAACCGATGCTACCGAGCCAGAGCAACCGCTATATGCATTTATAAATAAATATTCCATAAACACGAAAACAAAATGTAAATATGTACATATGTATGTACATATGTACGTATTCCGAGAATGAAAAATGCGTGTGGAATCGAGTTTGTGTGTCGCGCCTAAAAATAGCGACCGATATGCTCCATGGGAGCACTGATCAAGCTGTCATAATCGAGCGATCGCGCGATCTCAAGATCATCGAAATTTATGATCACTATATGCGCCAATGTGGGTGGATGTGGATGTGAATGGAAAGCCACTAGAATGTATTAATACGCGTATGAACAGGCACTCACCATCGAAATCCACTGTACCGGAACCATCAGAATCGATCTCCTCGATCATGATGTCCAGCTCCTGCTCGGTCAGCTGGTCGTCCAGCTCCTTGAGGATCTCCTTCAGGCAGGTGGTGGGAATGAAGCCGTTGCCCTGCTTGTCGTACAGACGGAATGCCTCCCTCAGCTCCTTCTGCATGGCCTCCGCATCCTCCTCCACGATGAACTTGGCAGCCAGCTGCACGAACTCGCCGAATTCCAGGCGACCGGACTCTGAAATGTGCCAAATATTGGACAATTAGATACTGTATCATTAGCAGAGAAACAACTGGAAATCCACCAGCTAATGATGATGGTCCCACAACGGCTATGATCATAAATCAATGACAGCGAGTAACTAAAATATAATCATCGGTCGATGGTGAATCATCTCTGATTTGCTGTAATTACCAGCTAAAGTTGGAACAGCCGAAGCTTTTTCCATAAGTATATAAATTTATACTTTATAGCTGACCGCAGGAAAATTTATACTTGGTTCACTTTTGTCATTGAATCAATGTTGTTTGCATAATTAGCTTCAAGTCTTTAACTTCTCTGATTCCATATATAGTTCCTAATTATTAATTTGGGTTTTCCATTTGTAACTTAATTTTTTTTTTAGCTCTTTGCTTGTGTTCAACATAAATTGAAAAACAAATTTTATATACAGCTACACAATTCGATTAAACGAAAACACGATCCACGAAATTGGCACAAGAGCACATATGTACATATATTATTGATGCATATACCAAATTGATTTTGTTCGTTTTATAATAACTACATATGTATATACATTTAATTTTGAACATTTTGGTGCACAAATTTCAAGGGAATTAAATTAAATTAAATATATGCCACTCAAGTTGTACTATTTTCGCACAATTATTTTAATTGGATTTTACTTGCCAGAAAAAATGCAAATGTTTTCCATTTAAATTGAATTCATATAAAATTGTAGATATAAATAAATTCCCACCAGACTCTTTCTATTATCTAAAAGCACTACAAATATCGTTTACTTACTGTCCTCATCGACCTCCTCGATCAGTTCCTCCAGGATCTTCTTGTCGAAGGGCTGACCTGCAGTTCCAAAAGCATAAGAACTCCCATAAACACTGGACATTCCAGTCCCAGAACTCACCCATCAGGCGCAGGATGTCGGCAACCATCTCGGTGGGGATGGAGCCAGTCTTCTGGTGATCGAAGCTGTTGAAAGCCTTCTGGAGCACGGCGATCTGCTCGGGGGTAAGATCTTCATCCTGGAATGGGACACATAGGAGTTACTCAGCGAAAGTCCTTTGGAACGGGTAAGATCCTAGATGCTTACAACGCTGCTCATGGTGCTGCTGTTTTTGGGTTTGGGTTGCCAATAGGATCTGTCTGATCAGCCTAATCTCACGAACCGATCGTCACGGAGTATTCGTTCCAACTGCGAGGCTGCGCGGATGCGTTTTCCAAAATATAGACCAGAATCGGTGAACTTGCCACGAAAAGCGGAAAAACACGAACACGGTGGTGGTGGATGTGCGGATCGTTGGAGTATATGTAGCGCTTTTCCACGCCGCTGCCTCGGTTTTATTGTTTTTTAGAAAAAACTGTAAAAGTGCGATGGGAAAACGCGAAAATAAAACGCGATCTGAGCGTATCCCGCCGCATTTGCTGCCGGAGACTGAACACGAGCCGTATAGTGGTTTTCCACGGCCACTGATCGCTCGTTGGATGGAGCATCCCATCCAGTGGAGCGGCATGGCGAGCCGGAGGGGGAGCCACGATATCTGCATATGTGCGCCAGCCAGCTATAATGCGATGCGTTGCGCTGCGATCCCCGCGTCCCCAAGTATATAAACAACACGATCGGTGATATATACACATATATGTGTTTCGATTCCGCCGCCAGATGGAGAAATCCCCACTGGAGCAATGCCCCATCCAGTTTGTCGTAGGAGGGCTGAACGTGGCAGCAACAGCAAGGAATGTTCTGCCCTCATTCACAAATTGCCCGACAAGTTCCCAACTTCTTTGTCCGATTCCCAAATCCATGGGCTGTTCCTTTGTTCAACTGTCAAAATATGCATATTTGATATTAATAAAGTAAAGGAATATTTTAAATATATCCATGTCAAAGAAAAGAGCGTCCTAAAAGTTAATAGGGATCAACTGTTTATATATACGTTGTTACGGTGAACTGATTTTGAAGCTCGCAGGTAAAAATGACTCAAGGACTCTTAAAAGATTCTTTGGCACAATAAAATAGCGATTTTTTAATAAGAAAAGACCGGTAAAAGCTAGTTTGGAAATAACTTACATTTGACCTTTTTTGACCTTTTTGCGTTGGGGTGTGCGTTTAAGCTTGGCTATAGGTTTTAGTGGGGATATGTGTTTGGATTAAGAATGGATTTTTTAAAGAGAATATCAGTTATTAATATTGATAAACGTTTGAGCATTTATTGTACATTTCAGGTTTGGATGCAGCGGATTAAAAATATATGTTTAACTTTAACTAGAATTATTTTAATATTCTGCAAATAAAATGGAGCTTGACGATAAAGAAATATAAAATGGTTTTCTACCCGACATTGATTTAAATACTGCTGAGTCATGGCTGAATGCTTCATTTAGGAATTTTTTTCATCCGTAGATATTAAAGAAACATATGTACACCTGGTTTACAAAAGTTTAAATTTTTAACTTATATAAAAACCAAAACAGTTTTTTGGCGAATTTTAAAAACCGATATTCTAACAAGTTATCGGTAAATGAAGCGCCCCTTGGTCTGGCAACCAACTATTTGGCGTTGCCAGATTGATTTTACAGCGATGGTTCGCATAAAGAATAGGTAAATATTGACCGCATTTTCTGCAACGTTTATTAATAACACCGTCCCCAAACAGATATATAGCGGTCCAGATTGTGCCCCATACGCCAACACAATCTCTGCGTCTCAACGACCACAGCCTGGCCAAAATCTTGCTCCAGAATGTGGAGAAGTATCACGGAGTGTACGGCCTCGCCGTGATCGAGCAGGGATTTCGTGTGAAGTACATCAACGATCGGACGAAAATGGCTATAATACGTTGTCTTCATCGAGGCCAACACTTCGTGTCCAGTATATTGCCACTGATTACTTTGGTCGGTCTCATTGCCATGTAGTTAAACAAACATTAAAACCACCCTTCTTCCAGATCGGAGATGTGCGGGCCAAGTTTAGGACCCTCTACATAGGTGCCACCATCATCCAATGCAACAAGTTCATAGTCAAGCACCAAAAACAGTTCCTGGACCGCGCCATGGGCCAGATAACCTCCGCCAAGGAGCGTCAGGATCTCTTCAAGAGCGTCATGGAGTTCGACATGGACAGATAGCAATAGTTTGTTTAGAATGTAATTAAGTAATTATATTTCATGTTTTTCTTGTAGAAAAACCATGCTTCCAATTTGACTAAAATGTAAATCTTTTTGGTATCGTTCTAAACTTCGATAAGGAATTTGCGACTCGGTGAGCGGGCAATCTTGGCTCCAAATTGCTTTAGTTTCTGCCGGATGTCGGCCAACGTCAGCTTGTTCCTCTTGCTGTAGACATTGAGATATATTCCTAGGACAACAATGAGACCAGACCACAGATATCTGAAAATTTTAGATACATAGATAAAATATAGGTTTTTCTTTTGAATTTGACAAGTACTAACTGTAAGGTAAAGGGCTTGCTGAAGAGCACAAAGGAGAAGGCTATGGTCACAGCCTTGCGGGCGGTGGTCACTGTGGCAGCTATAGGAGCACCACTACTCCTCACCAGAGCCAGCACGAACTGAATGCCCAGATAGCCGGACAAACTAAACAGGAAGCCATAGCCAAAGGTCTCAACAGGGTGCTAAAAGGATACAATTTAAATCTCATACATCAAAAACCGCTTCTATAACGCACCTCCAAGCAGAAGGCAAAGCCGCTGAAGAAGTTGCCGGTAACCAGCATAATCACAAATAGGTACACAAAACCCAAGCCGTATGAGTAGAACACCACCTCACTGCTGGGCGCCTTGAACTCCCGCATCGCTTTCTCCTGGACATTTCCAATGGCTGCGTCGCAGAGTAGAGCTCCCGAAATCATGGCCACGCCCAGCAGATTGAAGTTGGGCGTCATCTGGGAGTCGGCCAGCGTAAACCAGGCCAATCCAATGCACATGCAGGTGGCTGCCGCAAAGTCCAGCAGTCCATAGCGTTTGCCCTGTATGAGGATGCTGCCCACCAGCACGGGAATCAGCTTGCAGCACTTGAAAATCACTTGGGTGGGATAGTTGAGGTAGCCGAGACTTGAGTTGGACAGACCCATAGTGCCCAGGGTAAGAGCAGCCAGAATTAGATATGTTCTCATGGGAATGCAACGTGGCTCCGGCTCAATGTTCCAAAAGGAACCGCCGCTTATCCGATAGCCCTCCAAGCGCCGCTCCACCAAGCCGAAGCCGATGTAGTAGCCAAACTGGACGAGAGTGAGGAACCATCCGTACGGCTTGAATCCTTCCACGGTGAAAATCAACTCCTGCAGATACCCGTACAGGATGTACAGGAAGAAGACGCCGGCACAGCTGAGCAGGAACTGAGTGGTGCGGTTGTAGTAGGTGAGGTCAAAGCAAAGGATTCGCAGTTCCGGTGGCGATTCCGACGTCGAGGACTTCCGCTGCGAGGGCGTCGAACTTCCCGGCGATTCGCCGCCATTAATGGTGATAATGTTCCCCTTATTATCTGTCATTCTGCTGCTCGAGGAAGTGTGTATATACATGCATATACACACTATATAGTTGCTATATCAAGATAACTATTGGAAGGAGCAAGTGTAATTTAATGCCACGCTGTCCGCGGAGTTGTCGGTTTAATGTGCGGATTTGTCATGCCTCCTCGGATGCTGCATTAATTACGGGCAGGCGTGGATATTGCTTTTGAGTGCAAATCGCCCTGGCCAAATATGTGCACTCGGTTTGTTTACCACGAATAAACTATTTTTGTCAGCTTAGAACGGAGATAGTCGCTTGACGTTGCCACCTTGTGTTATTAATCGAACACCAAAGACCGGTATACGGTTAACTAGTTGGCAACTCTGCTCCTGCCGGCATTCTAATTGGCACAATGCTGAGGATAATAGCTTCGTTTAACAACTTATCAGCGAAAAAAATTTCAAGCCGCTTATATACTGAGAAAAACGTATACAATGAGGGAAAACCCACTTTTAAAGTAGTGCCGAGAATGACCCTTATTATTGGACTATTTGTCATTCTGGGAATGCCTAGATATGGGCACACTATAGGAAAAAACAAGAAGAAGCAGTGAAAAGTGCCGCTGGAAAGTGCAAAAAGTTATGAATTTATAAGTTTACATAGACAAATAGTGCATATTACAATCGCAAAATGGACGTGCAACCGCCGCGTGGTAAGTACTTTAATTAACAAGTGCTGCATATAACTTCAAATTAAGACAATTCTGCGCCCAGTTCTATTGGCACGCACACATACACACACAAGCGCACGCACAACCTTTGATATGCTCACATTTTTTTGCAAAAACCTTTCTTACGTTTTCATTCTTTTTGCAGATGCTAGTTTACGAAATATTATCGACAAACTGGCAGAGTTTGTGGCCAGGAATGGGCCAGAATTTGAGGCCATTACCAAGCAGAAGCAGCAGAACAACCCAAAGTTCGAGTTCCTCTACGGCGGGGAGTTCGCCAGCTATTATCAATTTAGGGTGGCAGCGGAACAGACTCGTAAGTGCACTCTAAATTAGTGGAAAATATCCCTTATAATCTGCATATAACACCCAACACAGTGCTGAAGCAGCAGGCCATTAACCAACAACTGCCACCAGGTGCTCCAACCAGCCACTACATGCAACATCCGCCGCCAATGCAGCAATCCCAGCCACCTGGTCTCTATCCGCCACCCAATCAGCAGCCACAGCACCCGCCGGAAAACGCACAAGACAATATGCAAACGCAACCGCAGCACTCCTGGCCGCCAAACTCCAGTGGACCGCCAAACAATCCGCAGCCCAATGGCAATGCCATGGCCATGAATCTTACGTCCCAGCTGGATGCCGTCAAGATGCAGCAGAAGACGCTGCGGGAACAGATCCAGCAATCCGAAGCGAATCTCTCCGCACAGCACACGGTAATTTAACGTTGGCAACAACGGGGGTACTTCTATACACCTACCTTTGCAAACATTTTCCTGAGAGATTAGGGCAGCTCGAGTGTGTAAAGAAATGATGCAGAAAAGAAAAGAACACCGGGGACTACGTTGAATGTCGGCCCCTCTCACAAAAATTCGCAGAAGCAAATTGGTTTCCTTCTTAAATTAACTCCCCATCTAAAGTTGCGTTTATTGTCTCAATATAAAAGCCTATTTGCTTCTTAGAATTTTTATCGCCCTTTGAAACAACCCAACCGATTGCGAATTCTCTCTTCACCTATAACTCAAAGTGTTGGGTTTACGAGAACCTAATTTATAAACTAGAATCCTATGAAATATTTTCTTTTAATACGTTCAAAAATGTCTTTCGATACTACTGTTTTTGTGGACCTTTCACTCTATAAGTACTGTAAGCCAACTTCGTCTTGAAAAGATTGCTTGTCGCCATTTAATTTCCATGTAATGGAAATTATGATTCACTTTATGTCCTGTTTTCTATGGACACCACAAACTAATCCCCGAATTCCTAAAATGAATCCTGCTCCCTTTTCTAAATGTTCTTTCCATTGATCAGTCCTTGTTCTCCAAGTGCGGATAAGATAAAGTTAAAGTGTACTTTCAGCATTACCAAACTACAATCTATATTTGTCATTATTTTTACTATTTAATTAACAATTTAAAATGCTACATTAAATTTTTGCTTTATTGTATTTTTTGAAACATAAACCAAAAAAAAAAAAATACCAAATCAAACCACTCTTCATACCAACTGACAAAACTGTATAAAAACCAAAAAACAAATCCCAAAAATCAAATTTGTTTGAAACGCTTGTCGACTCGAATACGAAATATGAATCGCAAATGCGAATATGAATGTGAAAAACCTTTGTGTGCACAATGACCAAACCGATTCGATCCGAACCACACCAACGCATGCGATCCAAATCGCACCATCACCAACCAACCAAATGAAACCAACCTGTAGGCCCTGATGAACCAGAAGACAAAGCAGATCGAGGATGCAATTGCGGCGGCGCAGACGGCGCAACAGGAACAGATGGCTGGCGAACAGGGCATTGTGCTGAGGGACTTCGATGGCGTTCTGCAGCCGATCATCGAGTCCTGCACCAAGGACAGCATCTCTGCAGGTAAATATGAGTTCAGCGGACCGGCTGCATTACATTATTGCTTGTTTGTAGTCTCGTAATCAGTCATAAGTTAGCTAATGGAGCTAAATTTTGATGCTCCGCAGCTTTGCTGCACACAAAGCGCACACTAAATGAATCCATACTACTTTTTGATTAATCCTAAACCTAATTTATTATCGCCAGTGACAATGACAATATGAGTAACCCGTTTGATATTGCAATTTTAGGCAAGAACTGGATTTTACAGCATTCAACCGACAGCGCAAAAATCAATGTCGTTTTACAATATCTTTTAAAGAAGTATGCCTCAGTTTTATACCTAATGACCTCCAATATGTATTAATTAAATTGTGTTTCTTTCTTTCAACGAGTGAAATACTAACCAAACATACAAAAACGAAATATCGAAAAACATGCGAGAGATGATCGATTGAGCGATTGAGAGATTGAGACTCCCCCAGAGAGGCTCGACATTGATTCGTTGATTCGTTTTCGAAAGATGTTATGATCATGAGTAGTTCCCAGATCCGGAAGTCTTATAGCTAGGGCCACACATCTATACAAATCATTTTACTTAATAAGTTTAACCTTAAACACGCACAACAACACACCCACACTTAACAGTGAAAATCATCGGACAAAAAATCAAAAATACCACAAAAAAAAGAAGATTAACTAACAAAATCATCATACTTGCACAACAAGTACTTTTGGCAATGTTGTTGTGCATACAGAAAACTAGAAAAATATGTTTTTCGTTTGTTAATTTATTTTTAGGGCTTTGGTCAATGGTTCAACGTTTCAGCAAAAATTGCATCTTATATATTTAGTTAATGATATACTCCACCACTGGTAAGTTCGCCTAGTCAATTATTTGTATAGTTAGTATTTAAGGGCCATAGACCTTCATAACTAACCCACTGAGTAGTAACTCTACCCTGTGGGTTAGTTTATGTGGCCTACGCTGACTGAATTGGACTGAACCATATCATCACCGGACGGACTTCTGACATCAGACTGAGACTTTAGAATAGCTGGGAGATGAGACCTAAGTGCAACGATGTATTTACAGCATGCGCAAAAACATCAATGACTTGAAGAACAGCCTCGAGAACGTCGTCATTCCGATGTTCTGCAGCGCCGACTTGAGTATGTATTTCCCCCTCGATCCATTGGTTTTGGATTTCTAATTGTGTTATCCTCACCCACAGTTGCCAACCCAGACCAGCGCCAAAAGCTGGCCAAGCTGCTGTCCCTGTGGGAGTCCAAGGCAAAGTTCTTTGATGCTTGCGTCATCTCGAAGCTTCAGTCACCGGACTCGTCAATGCAGGAGTACAAAACCAATCTGCAGAATACACATCATGATATAACAGCCAAATTTACCCAGAATACAAATGCGACTCTGGATAAGTAAGTAAAAGTCTTAGAACATAATCAAGCATTTAATGAACTTTAACTCTTGTGTTTCAGCTACCAGAAACAGCATCAGGTATTCATTCAACACGCCAGCCAGCAAATTTCCCAACTCGAGAAGCAGGCGCAGCATCTGGAGCAGCAAATAGTGGCCCAGAAGTCGCAGCAGCAACACATGCTCCAGCATCAGCAGAAGAACATTCCATCGCTGATGTCCCACCGAATAGCAATGCCGGGTGAACATGACCACATGAATAGCCAGGGGCCGCATGATCAGCAGCATCCTCAGCCGGGAAATAATATGTATCCGGGCGGTAACTTCCATCAGCAGCAACCGCAGCAGCAACCTCCGGGAAATCCGTTTGCGGATCCTCGGGGACCGAACTTCTTCATTCCGGACATGTCCAAACCACCACCAGGCTTTGCCGGACCCCCTATGCATCATAATCAGGGCCCAGCAATGGGTCATCCGCAGCAGCAACCACAACCGGGACAGTTTCCGCAAATGCAGGGATCTGGCAATGAACCACCTGTTGACCTTGGCGTCCTCAGTGCAGCAATTCAGGCGTGCTTACAGATGCAGCAGCAACACCATCCTGACGATCCTCAGCAGCAGGGACAGCACCAACTGCAGCAGCAGCAGCAGCAGCAACAACAGCAGCAGCAGCCGCCGCCAATGGCTGCCTATCCCCAGAATATTGTGAGACCCGTCCAGCAAAATCCCGATTCCGAAGTGGACCTGGATGTGCTCAATGCGGCCATTCGTGCGGTTATAACCAATAAATCAGAGGACGGTACAGTACAAGATGGCCAGCAACCACAGAAATTGGCCGACGGAGAATCTGGAGATCCTGTTGTAATTGGAGAGCCACAGATACCTACAGCGCCTTACTACGACCTGCCAGCGGGCCTCATGGTGCCACTTATTCGTCTGGAGGATTACAACTACAAAGCCCTCGACCCGGCGGATATACGACTGCCAGCTCCAGCGCCACAAAGCGAGCGTCTAACAAATGCATTGAATGCCTTCTACTCCGCACCCTCCCACGATCGTCCAAGGGATAAGTAAGTATTTCAATGGAATCGAATTCAGCGTTACTTAATAAGGGTTTTATCTTGCAGTGAGGGTTGGGAGAAGCTTGGTCTCTATGAGTACTACAAGGTGAAGAATGCGGCTCGAAAGCAAAAGGAAGAGGAAATCAAGGACGGCATCCGAGAAAAGTCGCGTTCTCCCAGTCCGATTGTGCTTGAAAAACCCCTACCTAAAAAGAGCAACAAGCGAGTTTACCGGTGAGTGTTTGTTTTCCATCAATAAACAACAATGTGAAACATTTTCACTTATTTTCTGGTTCAGATCCAAGAGTCGCAGTCGCAGTCGTTCCCGCTCAAAAACGCCGCCCCTTCGAGACAGATCCGCCTCACGCTCCAGATCCCGGTCGCGATCCAACGAGCGCTCGTTAACCCCGCCACCGACGAACCGGAACAGGTCAGGCGGTGGTAGCAACCGCAAGGGTCGCAATCGATCTCCTCGCCACGAACGGGACAACAGCGGTAGCACAAACAGCAATCGTGAGAGCCGTGCTGAACGCGGCAATTCCAATAGCAGAGACAATGGCAACAGCATCAACCTAAGACGTGTGGATCGAGACAGATCTCCAACCCCTCCGAGCTTTCTGTGAGTGTAAATGTGAAGTTTGCTGTGGATGAACCACTATTACTATTAGATCCATGGTAAAAGCATGGCTATAGTATAATAGTATTTTATCGCAGTCAGACCAATGATTTTTCATTCTTCTTTCTCCAGGGGAAGCACCTTTGCCAAGCCCGCGGAATTCATCGAGGAATCTAACAAGGGCCACCAAATGCTCATGAAAATGGGCTGGGCGGGCACTGGCACTGGACTAGGCTCAAAGAATCAAGGCATCGACACGCCCATTTCGGGAGGCGAGGTGCGCGATCGTCGAGAAATGTACAAGGTGAAGTGGCAAGATTTCGCAAGAAGGGACCATTTCTAATTTCTTCTCCACAGGGAGTGGGTGCGAATATGCACGATCCCTTTGAGAGCTTTCGCAAGAACAAGGGAGCTGCCTTTGCGCACCGGATGCGATCACGAGACGACAAGAGTTAGGATCTGCCAACGGTCAAAACTTCCCCGTTTTTGTTTCCTTTAGCCCAGAAAATATAAATTTGTATAAAAGCAAACTGAATTTTTATATGAGGTTAGGCTATAACATTAAAGCTGGATTGGGCGGCTTTGGCATTAACTTTCTCCAGGACCTGGACAAGTCCTTTGCCAGGACCGCACTCAAAGGTGCGTGGAAAGTCGACGCCCTGTTTGCGCTCGTACATCTCGTGAAGGGTCTGCTCCCACTTGACGGGCCGTACGATTTGCTTGGGCAGCTGCGTTAGGATGTGCTTCGCATGGCGATAGGGTTTGCCATCCACATTGGAGTATACTCTGATGACGGGATCCTGAAGGCGCACCGATTTTAGGGCTTTGGTAAATGGCTCCACGGCGCTTTGCATTAAGGGAGTGTGAAAGGCGCCGCTTACAGCCAGTCTCTTCATCCGCCGGATCTTGAGGGCCTTGGCATTTTGTTCCAGGAACTCGAGAGCCTCTACGTTGCCGGCCACGACCTTGCAGTGCGGATACATGTAGTTGGCGATGCCGCAGTAGGGTGACTCCACTCCCTTGTCCACACACCACTGCTGCGCTCGAGCACAGGCCTCTCCCAGATTGGTGTCCGGCCCGTAGAGGGTCATGGCCATGGCTCCGGCTGCCTGATCGCATGCTGCCTGCATGGCGGTGGCCCGCACCTGCACCAATCGCAATGCCTTGTCAAAAGGCAGGGCATCCGCATAAACCAGTGCGGTAATCTCGCCCAGACTGAAGCCTGCGGCGGCCACACAGGTTTCAATAGCCTTGGGTCGCTCTTCACGTAACTGCTCCAGGGCTGCCAGCGAGGATACCATCACGGCCAGCTGAGCGTGCTCTGTGCGGTTCAGCTTCTCACGTGGTCCCTCCAGGCAGATCTTGAGCAGATCGTATTTCAGCACCTCGTTGGCCAGCTCGAAGATGCGGCGGGCGCCAGGGAATCGGAGCAGGTCCTTGGCCATGCCCACATACTGGGTGCCTTGACCAGGGAAGAGCATCACACTTGTTTCCTTGGGATCGATGGCGGGTCGGCTTTTCTGTTCCAGCGGCTCAGAAAGCTCATTGAGCAGTTGCTGACGCTTCTCCGCGTTATCCGGCAGGGCGGCGGTTTCTGTGGTGGCCTTTGCAGCATCGCTGCTCCAGCGGGACCAGCTTAAGGTACCGGTAATCCGCGGTGATCGTAGTAATCTGCGGGCGGACAACATTTTCGTTGAAGGAGTTCGCGGCATAACATAACAGCTGATTAGAGCTGAAAAAAGTGGATCTTATCGATAACGAATATAACAATCGATAGTCTTAGTACTTCGACATTTAGTACATTTGGTTATTTGATTTTTGGCGGTTTATGCTCTAAATCAAAAGGTTCGTAAAATATTGGGAAACACCCCTAGTGTTGAATAAATCCTAATTGCGAAAGACAACATCGTCAAAATGACTACATTATTTTGTATTTGCTAATTTCTTCAAGTAGCTACTACTACAAACATAGAATTTATCCAGTAGCCAATTGGCATTAGGCTGTATGTATGCTCACAAAAAGATCAAAATTCCTGGGTATTTTATTTCACCTGACATCTTAGTCATGATCTGCGGTCTTTTGCCACTATTTATAGCCAAACTTGATTTATGTTGCTAGGCTCTCATTTAGTGATTAATGGTCATGGCGAAATAATGTTGGTTGTATATTTATGCGTCACTGACTACTCCGCATAGAAATTTGAGCCAAGTTTTTATTTGGGTCCAAAGTACCAAAGTTATGATAGACTTTCAAATTAGCTAGTCTTGATGTTTTAATGATCGCTGATTAATTTTTTAGCGACTATAAATATAAATTATAACGAATTTCTTAATTTCACAAAGTATTAAATAATAATAATGAAAATCACGCTGTGAAGAATATTAATATTAATCCTAGCTATAATTTTAAATTTTCAATAGTCTGCCCTTATTAAAGTCTCCAAAATACGCCTATAAAAATTGAAACTCTAGGCTTATAAAAAATTATTTGAAAGATACAAGACATAAGATTAAAACCCAGCCAAGACAAAAGAGTATTTTTTGGCCGTGTGCTATTCGGACCCCCGAAATAAGAGTTTCTAATTTGAAATGCGATCCCAGCGAGGCAATCGCAGAGTTTTTTGAACCCAGGGCGAAAGAATAACCCTCCGGCAGGCCAAAAGAGTTGGCAGAGGACTTGGCTGCGGATGAGGATGAGGATCAGGATAGGGGAGGATGGGGATGGGGATGTGGATGGCAAAGGTGAACGACAAAGCCGCCGGCAAAGTCAGACACCGGAGATGACGTGACGCACCACTTTCGCCCTCAGTTCAAGGAACAGGAGATGTGGGCATCAAAACAAAAACACTAGCTCACACGCTCTGCCAGCGGTCCTCCAGTGTCCCTTGTCCATCCGCCCATGGTCCGATCCGATGCGATCTTCCCAGAAGACGGAGCGACATTCCCAGCTCTTTTCTTGTTGCCAAGGAAAGGACCCACCAGATATGTGTACCAATGCTCGTCTAGACTGCACGAATATCAGCTCGTCGATGGACCGGCGATTCTATTAGAAGCAGAACCTGTTTGCGGTTTATACTCCGTTGGGTTCTGTTGTATTTTGGATGTTTTCTCTTTTTTTTTTTAAGTCCAATTTTGGTTTTTTCTTTGATAATGAGTCGTGAATTTGATGCCCAGGTAGGGGCATTCGACGGAGATCGTTGACATGGCGCAAGTGGCGCGATTCTTTAAATCAGGTTGTGAAATTGTATTTATGAATGAGAGAGCCCGTGGCGAACCAATTAATGCCGCATACCAGAAAGAGTTTTACCCACAGCCACAGCCACAGCCAGCACACATTCCGAACCCAAGTCGGGGTTCCCAGAACGTGCCCGTTACCGTTATTTGCGGCCGATCGGATCGACGAGCGCGGGAATGCACATTCCGAAGGATACGTGCGAAATGTGGGGGAAGTGCAACTGCGTCGCAGCATTGCGCATACGCCACGGAGGCCGGCTGGCATTTCCGCATGTGGGAATGCAACGAAAGCGAAAAGCAAGTGGTACAAAAAAAAAAGCATAACCAAAACGAATCTGGAAACGAAACCGAAACCGAACCCCACTCAGAATAAGAATAAGAATCGGAATCAGAATCAGAGTCAGAGTCAGAAACGTAACAATCTGAACCCATAAAAAGTCGGCCGAAAGTGTGCATTGACCGAGAGAGCGGCTAAAAATACCCGAAAAAGAACGTAACACAAACGATCTGATAAAATAAGAATAAGAACGTACGACGATGACGCCCGATCCAGAACAACCGTTAAGTGCTCCTCCCCAAATGATGCTGCAACAGGGTGAGCGAAAGAGAGGGCGAGAGCGCTGCCGAAAGAGACGGAGGCAGAGCCGAACGAAAACGAGAGGGAAAGTTCTTCACTTTCGCTTGCACGAAAGGCAACAATCCTAGAGGCCTAAACCATTGGAAATAATACAACAGTAAAAGTTCGGGAAAATCGTATAATTCCACTAAATATTCTTGCACATCTAATTTATGTGACATAATGTTAACCTATTCCTATTTCATTCAGAACACATCACTTTATGTAAAAACATAATATTTTAAAAACCTTTGAATGGAATGCCCTCAATATGAACACTAAACTTGGCTGTTTATTTCTTTCTACAACCAGTTCTTAAGGAATGTTATGTTATCAATTAAAATCCAGTGGAATAAAACACCACGAGGTGCATTTGAATATTATTCAATACACAAATTTCTTGAGCTTTCAAATGTCTCGCCTTTCCATTGCACAACGAACCTGTCATTCTAGACTTTTATGTTGGCTTTAACGCTTTTTAGAACAACGTATAGTAAACAGTAGTAGAAAATAAAAGTACTAGTAGCGACTGAAAAAGAAGGTCGAGTCATATATACATATATACTAGCATGTTCATGTTTTGTGAGACTAAAATAAAGAGAGATTTGCATTTCTCTACCGCTTTCTATAGGTAGCTTACCAATCACTGTTGTATTTCTTGAGTTCCAGTAGGAAACTCCAACCCCTCGCAGCAGTATAAATCTTAAGTTGCTTAAATTCCACATACAATATTTGAATTGTTTTATGGGTCTGGTAAACTTGTTTATGGATCCCCATAAACATTAGAAGCTGCTAATCGTGCGCAGCTATCAAGAAGTGCGTTGCCCTGGTTGGAAAACCCCCGGCAACAAGGTTCAAGTTCTCACTCACTTTCACTGCCACCGGCGGCCGTCAAGTCAAACTATTACTACCTTATTACATTTCCAAGGTGTGCTGATAAGAGCGTTTAGACTGTTCAACTACCAGTATTTGCCATGGCTCTATCAAGAGCCGGCCAGCATGTGGCTGTGAGTCACAAAAAGCAATACAATTATGTTGAAATTCATTAAGATTCGGAGGCGGCGCCATGAAACTATAAATGCCAACTCTTAAGGTCTGACGTCCGTTGCGAGCCCCATTGATAAAAAATATATTTCTGAATGCCCGGCGCGCCCTGCCGCTTACGCAAAACTCCTGCAAACTGCAAACGAATCCCGATCCCGAACCCAAAACCCCATACTCCATACCCAAGACCCAAGACCCAAGAAATCAGAAATCCCGATCCGCTCTCTCACCCCCCATTCGAAGTGAAGAGCGGCAGTCTGAGCGGCAACCGGCAACCTGAGCCGATCCGAAGCGCCGATCCTCGATTTTTGAAGCGCGTATAAAAGCTTGGCTACGTCGGCAATGAAAGCTCATTGTGCGCTCGCCACTCGTGATTATCAGGTAACGTCGATCGGACGGACGGGTTTACATTCAGCAAGTTTTTCGGTTTGCCCGCCAAAAAAAAACACGTATACGTAGTGTTGCAGCCAGAGAGGTGCTCGAGGTGCCTTATTGATCTATTGTGGATTGTGATCCTAGAACGCCACTAAAATGAGTTCAAAGGTAAGTTCTAGATGACTAAGGC
This sequence comes from Drosophila santomea, assembly GCF_016746245.2. Taxonomy (NCBI): domain Eukaryota; kingdom Metazoa; phylum Arthropoda; class Insecta; order Diptera; family Drosophilidae; genus Drosophila; species Drosophila santomea. The sequence goes on from NC_053018.2 coordinate 17,212,304, forward strand.
AAATTTATTTGTTTAAAGAATCGATTTTCGGGGGGTTTTGGTTTTATTTTGAAACTATTTCGGGTAGCTTATTTAAATAGTTTTTTAAAATTGCTCAGCTCTAATAGGTAATCATAAAAATTACTAAACATTTAGCTCCCATAATGGTTCCATACTGCACTTATGTAGGCCTTGAAATCATATTTTCATTGAACCAACCAAATAGTTGAACAAAATTGAACTTAGTCATTTCCAGTATAAGGTGGACTTTTCCACATTAAGTGCCGAAATTTTCCAAGCAAATAACTGTCTTCTAAGAACACTCCACTTTAATTACTTAAATTAGCTTCGCGCCAGAAAGTGGGTGTGTACAATTAACAGGCTGTCAGCTAAAAATATCAATATAAACAAATGCGCTTTTGTTCTCCACGGGCAACAGCATAATGCCCGCAACGAATCCGATTTCGATTCCGATTCAGATTCATATCCATATGGGGGGAGCGAGTGCTAAACAGACTGGAGTGTCACCGCAAGGTGCGAAATGCGAAATGCAAAATGCGGAAATGCCTACCTGCGAGGCGCATTACATAATTTCCACTTCAGCTCCGGCGCTCTGTAATGCCGGGGAAGTTTCGGTCATTAAAAGCGGCAATTAAATTTTACCATTTGGCCGCGTCGACTTGCAAATGCGCTCCAGTTTATTGTTCGATCGTGAATCGATATTGACCCAGTTAATGGGCGGCATAATCAGGTGCGTGGGAGTCGGCGACGTCATCCAGGCATCCCGACACCCGACACCCGGCACCCAGCTGTCGTCATCCGAAGTGGTTTATCCAGATGTGTCCAGAGATGCGATCCAGATTCGGATTGAAAAGCCAAAGCAGGGCAGAGTGCAGCCGGTTAGAGGATCGTTGTAACACTTATGCGATAAATTCTGAGCGTCAGCGATTTATAATTAGGCGCCGGCGGAGGCCGGTTGGGTGTTTAATTTGGAATACACTCATACTCACAGTTGCCTTACCTTTCCTCCCGCTGCTCCTCCATTGCAGTTGAATATGTGCCGCTGGATGCTGCTGGTCCTCGGAGTCTGCTGTCTGATGGGCAGCTCGTCGGGCAGCTTCTGCTCCCTGGAGCGGATGAAGAAGTTCGCGATGGAGGCCTGCGAGCACCTGTTCCAGGCGGACGAGGGTGCTCGCCGCGACAGGAGGTCCATTGGGTATCCGCACCACCATCTTAATGGAATTGGATGTAAGTATCAGCTCCTTAGATCCTTCGATTTTCCATCATAGAATGTTCCTAGTTATCATCATGATCATAGCATAGCATCATAGTTATCAGATGATCAATTTGGAAGTTTGGTTCCAACTATAGAATAACGTAAATAACTCAATGACAATATCCACCTTAGATCTGTAAGGAAAAGATTAAAATATTGGATTAACGAGTTAATAAGGTCAGAGTGTCAGTCAACCCGACAATTGCATTCGGAACTGCATATCGAAAACACGTTTTATAAGTGTGTAGATTGCAATTAATACGCGCACTACACCGGCATTTGCATAAAGCAGTTCCGATGCAAAAGTTAACCGATTTCAAGGCGCAGGTTCAAGATCAATTTGCTCACTGGCAACGTTTTCCCCTTTTCAGCCGGCAAAACGGTCCACAAGCACCACTATATCAGCCGGAGCAGTTATCCAATGGGTGGCTACCTGAAGGTGACCGGGCATCACTTCAAGCGCCTCAGCGAACTGGACATCTTTCCGCGCTACAAGCCCATTAAGCCGCACCACGAGAAGAAGAATCGCTTCAAGAGGGATCACTCGAGCAGGTCCTACAACAACATCCCCTACTGCTGTTTAAACCAGTGCGAGGAGGAGTTCTTCTGCTAAGAGTTCCCCAGTGCCATGCTCCATGTCGGTGCCATCTGGTCAGAGTCTTCTGAATCCGTCCATAGTTATAGTTAGGTTATTGATGTACATTCTACAAGTCGCGCTCACTCTTATAGAGTACCTTATTTGTGCCCATGGACATGCTTCCATGGACACAAATCCATTTACAGTATTTATACACTTAGATCGATTTTGAATAAACAATCGAATACGGCAATTGATCGGAACTAAAGTAGTTTTTATAAAGACTAGAGTACAATTAAAAATCATAAACATTTCACAGCATATTAGGCTTAGATGACGCTTATTCATTAAAATCACAAAATGTTACAAACTTGGACTTAATAATTCCTAAGATTATTGCAATCGTAGTACAAGCGTCTCAATATGGCTGACAAATCTTGGTTCTATTACAAACTAATAATCACTCAATGGTTTACACATAATAACACCATAATTTGACTTAATAGGTCGTACATCTTACGTCAAAACAAAAATTACACCCAATAATAGATTAAACAGACAGCTTGAGCCAGGGAATCAGCCTATATGGAGCTTATATAGTAGGCGCCCTTGCAAACGTTGCATTTGTACTTGCGGCAGTTCTTCTCGCTAACTGGCTCCAGAGATCGAAAGTATTTGGATACCACCATCAAGACATCTTCCCGGCATCTTTGAAGGAAATCTTCGCCGAAATCATCAAAGGTTTTAACGCAATGCATTAGAATGCGATAGAGGACCGCCTCAGTAGACACGAACGTATTCAGCGAGCGATCAATGGAATCCACGTTCTCCTCTACGAAAGTGCGGGTCATCTGCATTAGGAGTTGTACTGCCTGATCGCTGAAGTACCTGGCCATGGCCTCCAAAACGTCCGTTAAGCTGGCCAGATTGCCGATATGCTCCACGAATTTTCTGCCGAATTTCTGCGCCAGCACATCCATATTGATCAGCATCTGCCCGCCACTGCTGAGACTCAGTATTTGAGGCAACAAAGTGGTGGCCACTGTGAGTCCCTGACTTAGATGCGAGTTGATATTGTGAAGGCTGAGGAGTGCCTCCTTAAAAGGAATTTCGTTTAGGGTTCTCACAATATCAAATTGGCCAGCTTCATTGTGCAGCTTCACTGTTTCCTGGGATATTCGATCAAAGACTTTTCTGTTGATACAAGGAATGATGAATGAAAGTATGTGATACCGGGTGGGATTAACTTGCCTGGATTGATTTCGAAGTGCTCGCCTCAAGGAAGACCCGTTGGTAGCCTTGGAAGCGATGCGCATATTGTTGATTGAATGAGTGAATATCACCAAATGCGAGGCCATCTGCAGCATGTCCAAGCTGTTTATGGCTTGATTATCACCAAGTTTCTGAGAAAGCGAAATTAAGTAATAAAATAGTGTATTTTTTTAAGGATGGATCCTTACCAAATACAGATCATAAACACCACTGGCCACACCCGTTCCGGCGATGACCACTGAGGCTCCATTTATCCCCCTAACGGCCAATTGAGCAGCGGGATTAACTTTGTAGCCGGCTCCTGCAGCGGTGGACAGAGCTTTAGTGGCCCCGGTGGCACCCAGACTCACAACGCCACCTGCTACGCCCAACCAAGAGCTGCGTGCCTCGGTATCCGTAATGCAGGTGGACTGCCCGTGCCGTCGGCGATCAATGAGATGGGATGCAGAGCGCAGGGTGCTGTAGATTCCGGTGGCCACGCCCACAGCGGTGGCGGCAATCACGAGGGGAGCGCCCAGAGGCACAGCCAGAGCTGCCGCCGCCGGAACAGTGGACACCAGGCTACCCACAGTGGCGACTTTATCGCCAGCATTCAGTAATTTATATCTGGCACGCGCTGCGGGCGTTGGATGGACCATCAACTGGACGCCCGGCTCCTCGTCCCCGGTGAACGTGTAAATTCCTTGGCTAGGGGCGATCATTAAGCCCTTGGGCAGGGTGTTCCGGAAGACGAACTGCTCCCAATTGGAGTACACCCGTGCATTTTCGTCTACAAAAATCATGCAGCTGGCGGCGCTGTTCTCGCCCTTCATGCAGCGCCGGGTGCGAAAAACAGGGTGACAGGAGTAGTTGGTGGACTGCAGGGCCGATTCCGGGTCTGTATCCGGCGTGACCAGCACGTAAATAATGGCGGAGAGCAATGTGCCGTTGGTGTAACATCGCTGCTTCCAAATATTCCGGAAAAGCTGCTCCCGCTTTCGTTGAATCGCCTTGACATTGCGGGCGTCATCCTCGCAAATGAGGTTATCTATCTTTTGCTTAAGAACATCTCCTTGATCTGGAGCTAATCTGTAGGTATATATATTGTTCTACCAGGTACGATTATTCAAGTAATTGCATAACATACGAATCCCAAATAATTTCCGAACGCAGTCCACTGCTAAAGCCAAAATCCCTTTGCACTTCGTAAGCGGTGCGAGAATTTTGAGTATTTTCTGTTTTCTCCATGTCGTAAAACTTCTATATTTTAGAAATCCTTGCACCATTCATCTGCAGCGAAAGTTTAATACACTTACTTTAATTTAGAGACTGTAGTATAATGGGAAATCAATGTTAAAATGCTACTTTCGTTTCCATGACAATTCAACAAAGCTGGCGCCAAATTATCGAGAGCTAATCGATGTTTTAAGCTCCACGATATAAATTTATCGATCGATACCGCGTAATTTTAAATAATACATTTGAAAATACTATATTTATAACACTGTAGATACTCATAATTTTACCGTAGGATTATTCAATTTATTTAGTTAACATGTGCAATGTCATTGGATTTAGAGTAAATTACTCTTGAAATTCCCTTTGATGACCTCAATATGCCTTAATAGCAAAACATCTATATATTCCCATTAGAACTACAATACCAGAAAAAAAAGATTTTTAATATGGGAGTTTTATTTTAAATATACACTTAAGAGTTAGTCATACAAAAACATTGCTAAGGCCACGGTTAAGTCTATTTAAGAGTTGGGCAGTCAAAAGGGACATTGGCAAGCGATTTTCGCGGTGAAAAATCATCAACAAGATTAGTTAACAACGTATTAAAATGTAAATAAAATGAAATTAAATACAAGTATTGCATTGAAGTTGTGAGTCTATCAGTTGGTTATCAGTTAAAACAATGGTTTATCTTAACAAAATTCGAACAAATAAAACTGGCTGCCATTAAAATCGATAAGTAGTTCTAGGACCAGCCGCCTGTAAGCTTGTGGAAGAGCTCCTCGTTGAGGGTCTGGTTGTTGTCCTTGGACCGCATCGACATGAAGATGTAGCCACCGATGAACTCGTGCACCACCTTGCAGTCGGCCGAGTGACAGGAGAAGACCACATTCTCGTCTTCAAACTGGATCATCATGCACTTAATGTTCCAGTTGACGTTCCATGCTTTCATGTTGTTGTATCGCCAGGTCTTGATGTGATCCCCGGAACTCAGATCCATGCGCATGATGCGGTTGTGGGCAACGCCGAGCAGCTCCTCCTTCCGGTGCCCGTCAAACTTGATGATGAACAGGCTTACTCCAAAGTCTGGTAACGACCGCCAGGCCTGAATGTACTTCAGTTTTGAATCCAAGGCATTCAGCTCCCTAACGTTGGCATGTGCTTCAAGGATCCGCTGAACTGCCTTGTTGGACAGTTTACGGACGATCTTGGGCGATAGGTAATCAATTGCTTCAACGGAGCGAGGATCTATGTTCACATGCACTCCGTGTGCTGGTCGCTGCATCTGCAGTAACGAGAGTATGCTATCCACTTCACCCTCGTACGAGCTATCCGCCAGGGATCTTCCCTTGGCCGCCAAACGACAAGCGGCCATCCACTTGGCGTACTGCTGCTCGTTCTCACAGCGCACCCACACCTCGCTGTTGGTTCCATGGCCACCCTCCGGAGAAACTTCCAGACGAATGGCATACTTTCCTTGGGACAGGTTTACATCCGGGGTCACTTCGCAGCCCTTCAGGTTGATGCTTATGACAGGCGCAACACGTCGCGACTCTTCGGCGTTCTTGAACAGGTGCAAATGCAGATCCCGGTAAGTGAAGTAGTATCGCTTGTAGCCGCGCAGCGTGAATCTTTGCGGCTTCAGGTACCGCAAATAGTCGGATAGCTCCGGTATGCGTGTGATGTTCCTCGAATCTCCGCCGTAGTCCGGCCCCTCCAGCGTAATCTGGAGCTCTTTGAGTGCCGAATCTATCTCATCTTCGTTGTCATTCTCCTGACTGGAAGTTTCAATGCCCGAGTCCACTGCTCCACCCTGTGGTGTATGATTCACATGATGGTTCACCTGGAACTGAAGGGCGGCGAACATAAGGCTCTCCTCCTCTGTGCAATCCAGCTCTTCGTTAAGCACACTCCACTTCGCCTGCTCGTACAGCTGATTGATGCGCACCTGGTCGCACTTGGGATTTAAGTCGAAAAAGGTGAAGTACTTGAAGCGCAGGCAAAGCGTGTCGTACTCCCGTATGCCCTGTTCCATGATGGACAGCGACGAGTCCAGCCAGCCCACGTTTAGGCGCGCCTTCTCCACCAGCGACTTGGGGCGCAACAGAAGGGCTCGCACATCCGCGCAGGGTGTGGGCGGAGAGGTGGCCAAATTCTCCTGGAAATCGCCAAGACTGGAGGAGCTTGAATCGTACGTGGCATAGCCGAGCTGGCTCTGTTTCCAGGTGCCTGGGGAAGGTGAGACAGCGCGCACTGGCGAGCGGGCTCGGTGATTGTGCGGCGACAGAGGAGCACAGAAGAAGGATCCTGGTGCAGAAGGCTTGTCCAGGCTGCCCGTGCTCCCGCCTTCACCATGAAACGAAGTGCTGATGGGCACAAACGAGTTGGTGTCCGCAGCAGGCTGTAGGTAAGTGGTGCCATCTGGCTCAGCGATTGGCACTCGCTTCTGATGCGGCACCTGGGCGAAGTTGCGCTTCAGGTGCTCGGCTTCCAGAGGTTTGCACAGGGACAACTCCTCCGGGTAGCGGATATCCAATTGCTTGCACAGATTAACCACCGCCGAAAACGTCTTCACGGAGTAATCCACCCGGCAGTCCAAGTACCTCAAGTCCGGCAGCTGCACCCGCAGTATCTTGTGCATGGGCGTGAAGTGCAGCAGGCTGTCTGCTTGGACACCATACTGGTCCAGGGTCAACTTGGTTCTGCTGAGCCAAACATTCCGCGCCGGCCACCACAGAGCGTGATCCGACCAGTCCTTGGGATTCTCCGGATCCACCAGTTGCAGCATGATGCCCCCAATGTGCTGGTCACCGCGCACGCGCATTGTCTTCTCCAGTGCCAGATCCGTGATGAAGATCCGCAGATTCCACGAGTTCTCGCCGACGTGGATCATGGTTCTGCAGTGATGTCACCTGTCCCACTTTCTGCTGCCTGTCTGGGGCGTTTCTAGGTCGTCCTTGGTGGGTCGCCCACTGCAAAATCGAGAGTTTTCCACCGATCGGCGCACAGATGGTCGTCAAATTCGCATTTCCCGCACTGTGACGCAATCCACGAGTCGAAAATTCACTGCAGTTGCGTTGCCAAGCCCGCAATGTTTCCGGATCCGGGCAATTGCATCGATTCGTTTCGCTTGCGTAAATAGATCAACTAAAGAAAATTCAGTCCATTGAAAAAGAAAGCGCCGAACCGACTGGTTTACCCACTCGCGATGCTATCGATGCATCTCTGTCTTTTTTTCCGAATCACTATCGATTATTGAGTTTATCGGTGTAACCCGATAGCAAAAGATATTTCTTCGATTACTTTCAAAGATAACACCAAATAACATTTAATTTATGGGCGCGAACATGTTTTGAAATTCATTTCAATTTAGTGGGGTGCAGTTTTTAAAATATAAAATAAAATTTTAATATTCCTGCGGAGCTTTATTTATTTAATTTTTGTCACCATTAAATCAACAATTGTACTCAAAAGTGAATGTATTATTTTAGGTATATAAAAAAACTTAATGAAAACTAATGCCTTTCCTATTTGTTATTCTTAACCGTTACTTGTAAAGTAAAAAGGGTATAAAATGTTATATGAATAGAATGTAACACGTACATATACCATAGTACTTGATTATTTCATTATCACTATCCGAGCTGATCTGGTAATTTGGCCATTTCCGTAGTGTCCTTACGTCTGTCCTTACGTCTATCCTTACGTGTGTCCTTACGTCTGTCCCTATGAACGTTGAGATCTCGGGAACTATAAAAGCTAGAAAGTTGAGATTAAGCATGTAGATTCTAGTGAGCAAGTTTGTTTTGGGACGCAAACATTTTTTTTCTATCACAAAAGAACCGTTAATTATTGATTGCTCACGCATTGGATATTCTAGTGTCGCACAAAAAAAATTGGTTACCCCAGAATGATTTTTAAAAAATGTATTTAGAAAATAAGCCACTACCGCTTTGGCCTGTTGATGGGCTCTCGGTAATCAAATTAAATTGACTTCATTTGAGCCCAATTGGTCAAATTGGATAGAGACACGCAGGGTAATTCCAAATGGAGGCCTCTATAAAAGCCCGGATTGCTAGTACGGTTAGCAGCATACGATCGACTCAAAAATGGGACAGCCCGGTTTCCGACGTGCCATGGGGCACATTTCGTTGGTGGTGGCACTGATTTGCACAACCTGTTTCCAAGTGGAAGGACTACCGCATCCGCCGGCAACGTCGCCGGCACCGATGATGGAAAGGATGGTGGAGCAGGCCTACGACGATAAGTTCGACAACGTCGATCTGGACGAGATCCTTAGCCAAGAGCGGCTGTTAATCAACTACATAAGGTGCCTGGAGGGCACAGGTCCCTGCACGCCCGATGCCAAGATGCTGAAGGGTAAGTCCAGGTCTCACTTCAATAAATCTGGGTAATACCCAATCGTTTGTAGAGATCCTACCCGACGCAATCCAAACCGATTGCACCAAGTGCACGGAGAAGCAACGGTATGGTGCTGAAAAGGTGACCCGTCATCTCATCGACAACCGACCCACCGACTGGGAGCGTCTGGAGAAGATCTATGATCCCGAGGGAACCTACCGCATCAAATACCAGGAGATGAAGGCCAACGCCAATGCGGAGCCTTGATCAACTTCTACTTTACGTCGTTGTTCACTTAAGTGTTTATGTTGCTTTAATTAACGAATAAACTGCAGAGAAGCTTCAACCTTTGACCTTTTTGAAAGTATCCAGACAGTAAGATTCAACAATAGAATAATTATAAATATGTTCATTACCCATATCTGGATTATTTTACAGGATATTAGTCAAACAACTTTAATTAATAGTTGCATATCTATTTTGTTAGTTAGGAGAAATAGTAAACTGTAGATTTTTGTTTCAAGAATCTTCCGCTTTTCAGCAACAAGGAAAATCTCCATTTTAAAAGGTTTGGATTTTTTAGTTCACATTTTTAATTGTAAAATAATTGTAATAGATAACAATTCGTTTTGATGGGAACGAAGTTTATTAAATTTAGCTTAGTTAAACTTACTTAAAAAGGGACACCACAAGTTGTCTCGATTCCCCAATTCGATAGACGAGCAATCGGAGGCGTCATGGCAACCAGTTCCTAGGAGCCCCGATTTCGGATTTGGCCCCAACAACGCAGCAGTCGGCGGAGCAAACAATAAACAAACATCAGACATCAAACATCAAACAACTGGCGTAACCACAGCAGCAGGCACTTGGTTTTCAGTTACATTTCGACTTCGCCTCGCACCGGCTCTCCATCTGTTTCTATACACTAAACATCCGAATTGGCCTCTGAAAATTACTAGCTTTCTCGAGCTAATCCAGTGATAATCCTCCAGAGCAGCGGCAGGATCTTAGATGGTATCGCCGCGCAAGCCGGCATCGTCCTACGGCCCAAGAGCATCCCATTCGGAAACGAACAATCTGATGGCGTGGGTAGAGTCCACATCTTCGGGAACAGCTCCCATCTAAAATCTCCCCTAAATCCCTTTTCTAGAGCGTCGGCAAAGAGCTGTGAGAGCCTATTCTCGGCCAGCTCCCGGGAGTCGGCCAGCCTGATCTACCAGCGAAGCAAGCCGCCTCCGCAACAACGTGGCGCCCTAAAGGCTTCCGGCAGTATGAGCTCGCAGAACCACAGCGAGATTCATCAGCGGGTCATGTCCGCGAGGAATCTGCGCGCCAAGACCTTCCAGAACCAACTGGCCGATGCCCAGGCGGAGATCGCCAATCTGGCGCACGAGAACCGCATGCTGCGCACCCTCCACAAACGCCAGTCCTCGGCGCTAAACAAGTACGAGTCCAACAACGCCGAGCTGCCCACTTTGCTCCGCTCCCACGCCGAGGAGCTTCGCGTGTGGCAGACCAAGCACCGCAATCTGCAGGCTGTCAACAAAGATCTGGAGCTTAAGCTCAAGCAGAAGGAGGCCATCATCCTGTCGCTGAGTGATGAGAACAAACACTACAGCAAGCTCAACAAGGAAAAGTATGTAATAAAACTAATGGATGATTAACTTGTTGATAGACTTATGCTAGTCGCACTTCAAACTTTCTTTTCCTATTTGACCTTCATGGATTGCTTTTTATTTAGGAATCTCGACGAGCGGCAAAAGCTTCAGGAGAAGCTGAAAGCTCTGGAGCTGCGTCTGGAGGAGAAGGACAACGACATGAAGCTGTTGGCCCGCAAGGTGCAGCTGGAGTCCAAGAACGTCCGCCAGCAACTGCTTAACGAGCAGAGAAAGGGCAAGGAGGTGATGCTGAAGCTGGAGAAGGCCAAGCTGGAGATCAGTGGATATCGCAAGCTGGAGGAGTACACGGTGGGTATTGTTGAAAATACTAACCGTGACATATTTTAACTGTTGAGCCTTCAGCTCGGCACCGACAAGGTCAATCCCTTGTCCTCCGGAAGACGAACAAAACGAAGTGGCATCTCCGAGGAGCCGGAGAGGATCGACAAGGTGGAGAAGTCACTGGAGATGCTGGACAAGGCCATCGAGAAGAACAACCAGAGCGAGTTTACCGCTTTGACGGATGTGATGGAGTCGGAATCGTTCTACGACTTCGAGAAGGACAGTGCCGAGGACAAGAGTGGACCAAACACTCCACCCAGTCAAGTCGAACGACAGGTGGGAGGGCGCGGCGGCAAGCTTATCCTGCCGCCGGCCACAAACCAGGCTAAGATGGGTCAGAACGTCAGTCGGTCCACTCTGAGCCAAGTGCTCTCGGCGCAGGGAAAGATTCCGGTATCTTCTGGAAAATCCGGTAAATCACGAATTGCCGTTGCAGTGCCCAAGATGGAAAGTGTCCAGATCAGCAAGCGTCGTGAGCCGGAGATTATGTCCAGATTGGCTTCCGCAGAAGCCAAGCCCAAGCAGAAGTCACTGAAATCTCTGGAGTACGAGTACGAGGACGACTATGAGCCGGCTGGCGAGGATGATGAGGATGATGCGTACGGCCTGATGAACAAGATGTGCGAGGCGGGGGAGGAACCCGAGGACCACAGCGAAGAGAATGCCAACGATAACAGTCTAGTGAAATACGGTGCATACCTGGATAACAAGAGCAGCGAGGGCGATCCTCTAGAGGAATCGACGGAGGAGTTCGACGGAACTGATGGCGAACAAACGCAGCGCAGCGAAGACGAGGTGACTTCCGACCTTGTAATTCCTTTCCAGTCATAGTCTTTAAATGTTTTCTCAGTCCCAGGACAACAGTGTACGTGCTCCGCGTCTGAAGGAGAACATGTCCAGCCTGCGCAAGCAGATCTCGGATGACTACAAGGAGCGCGAGAGCTTCCTGAAGACGTTCTGCCGCCAGGCCAGCAACAGCAATATGCGCGACGATCCTGCGCCCAAGAAGAGGAACAGCATCGCTACCGGAGCAGCGGCCAGTAGCCACATGACCGGCAGTCGCAAGCACGCCCTCTTGGCCGCTTTGAAGACGATCGACGACAACAAGAGTCAGGACTAGAGTACACTGCATTAGTTTCACCCATGTCCAGTTCAAGTTAGTCCTTAAGCGGTGTTGAGTTATATATATATTTTTCAAGCTGAGGCTCGTGCGTCCGGTCCAGCTGGAGCAGCTGCATCAGTGCCTGGCCAAGATGGATCGAATCCAGCCCTTGATGCAGTTGCTCCAGAGCCGGCCGCACGGACGTTGATTAAATTTTAATATAAACATTTTTGTGTTTGGTATATAACTGGAAGGACTGCCATTAACATATCCACATTAATCATTTCCGTCAATCTTAGAGAAAAGATAGATCAGACTGTTGTCATATAGCTGACATAAGAAAACGAAAAACAAGTGGAAATGTTGTTTTTGATCATAAAAACATTTAATTTTGTTATATCTACATTTTATACAGCAAAATATCTAAGAATTGTCCATTAATCACTTTTCAGAACAAAATCAGGCAGTCTGCTTTCCCCGCACCTTGCTGATGGCCCGCGATACTTTCTTGCGGAGCTCCTTTTGGCGCCTCTCCTTGGAAGCAATCTTCTCCCGCTTTTTCTCGCGGTAGTTCTTAATGCGCTTCTTCATTTCCATGCGTTCACGTTGCCGCTTGTCCTTAAAGTTGGTCTCGATCATCTTCATCATCTTAGACACCTTCTGCTCGTACGGTGAGTTAACCACGGCCACGCGCTCCAGCGCCGCCTTGGGATTCTCCGGCCCCAGCTTGGGCTTGTCCTTGTACGGCAGCGCCCTTTGAAGGGCCTTGGGTATGGTGAGTGGGCGGAAGATCTTCTCCTTGCGCACGACCGTTGTGTACATGCTGTCGGGCTGGGCTGCATTTTGCACTGCCCTTTCCCGCTTAAGTTGACCGAGCGTCTTCATGCCCTGCCACTGGCTCTTCTGGTCCAGAGGCAGCAGGAGTGAGGTAACAGGAGCATAGAACCGAGGCACCTCCACACGGAACCAGGTGCGGCAGAAGACTATGTCGCTCAAAAGAATCTTGTCCTCGAATGTGGCACGATAAGAGCCTTCTGGCGTGTGGTGAGCCTTCTTGATCTGACCGCGAATTCCGGATACCGTTTTGATCTTGGCTCCTTCGAACTTAGCCACTTCCAGGGAGGAGTTGAACATGTCCTTCACAAAAGCTGTCTTCTTGTAGATCTTAAACGGGTGTCCCACCAGCTTGAGCTTCTTCATGATCTGCGAGGATTTATCCAGCTCGGTGACACAGCCTGTGGCCGCTATCCGGAAGCCAAGACGACGCATCTCCTCCTGATCCTGACGCACAGTCTGCAAGGCCAGGAAACCAGTATTTTGAGGCGTTATCGGACCCCAGAAGGTCATGCTGCAGGTGACATGATTAGGTGTATATTTAAGGTAGCGTTGTCGGAAGTTGTCCTCCACCTTGGCATAGATTGCCACTGTTTGGAAACGGCGCCATCCCATTGAGATGATTAAAGGATCACCTGTTTTGAGGATTTTCTTGTACCAGCGGTGCTTCTTGACCTTGCAGTTAACATAGCCAACGTTCTCCTCGGTCATGTTTAAGGCACCAACCAGTACCGGATAGCTGGCATCGAAATTCTCCACAAACTCGGCGGGAAGCTGCTTGAAACCGAGGCGGACGTAAAGACCTGGGCGATAACCCTCGATCTGAATGCGAAACTCATTGTCCAGGTGGGCAAACTCGCTCTTGTTTAGCTCGCTCTGCCGCTGAGCCTCCGCCTTGAGGTCCTCGTAGAAAGAGTGATCGCCAGTAATTCGACCATTATCCTCTTCCTTTCCCTCGCCACTGTTGTCGTACTCCGCATCGAACTTCGCCTTTAACTTTAATTTTTTTGCCATCAGCTCTGCCTTGGTGAGATTTTCCTCCTCTACGCGGGTCATCTTGCGCTTGGCTGCTGAGGTTTCCTCAGGTTTTGAATTCTCTTCATCCGATTCTCCACCATCTTCAGTTTTGGGTTTGCCGCTGTGCTGCTCGCCCGTCTCCAAATCCTCAAAGTCCCCGTACACTTCGCTTTCTGCGTCACTCATGTCGTCCATCTTCAGTAGATTTTCAGCATCCTCGCTGGCCTTCCACTTGCCGGTGACGAAGCAGTTCTTGATAAGCTCCTTGTTGTCTTCCGCTAGCCAGTCCCGAGTGGCATCTAAAATATAAAATTAGTGGAAATATGTTGACCATTCTTAAATAAAAATATTCGGCTGAGCAACTTACCTCCCTGATACTCGAAAAAACACCGCTCGTCCTTATCCCTAATGTCCTTGTCTGATTGCTGCTGGCTTTGCTTTTTAGCAGCCACCCGGAACAGACCACCCAGCTCTTCATCTGAGTCACCATCTCCTTCCGCTTCTGCCTCCTGACGACTATGTTCACTTTGACTATAAACACCGTAGACAAGACGCATCAGGTTTTTTGACTCCGAGTGACGTTGGAGAAAAGCATCGCGGGCCTTTTGTGCCAGATTAGTCTTCCAGCTCATGTTGCTGGCCAGGACGCGAGCCTCCTCATCGTCCGAATCGGATTCGTGGGATGTTTTCACATTTCCCAGGCTCTGATACTCCTCATCGCCAGAAGAAGCATCTTCCTCCTCAGCATCCTCCTCCTCCTCACTGTTCTCCCCACGCCAATCGTCAGCATCGAATTCATCCTGCTGATCCTCACTGTCAGCAGCATCCAGACCAGAGTCCTCCCCATCGTCATCCTCATCCTCACTACTTTCGGCCACTTCATCCTCTTCGGCGTCCTGGTCATTGCGGAAGTCCTTGGACTTGATTGGTTGGGCATCTGAAAAGAGACGGAACTCCTGCTGCTCCATCTGCTCATCGATAGTGGCCTTCTTATCGATCAGCTTGTTCACCAGCTCCGCCTGCTCGGCAGCCTCAGCGGTCTGCTCCTGTTCCTTGTGCGAATGCGATCCCTGTAGCTCAATGTAGACCGCATCCTTGTCGTAAACAATGCCACCGACTCCCGACATGGGAGCGTAAAGTAATCGTTCTTTCTCTAGCAAACTCCGTTTCTTTTCTGTCCCAGGCAGGGGGCATGGATCGGGTATAACATTCAATTCATCAATGCGGGAATCCCCCAGGCCAGCAATATGCACCATGTGTTCCTGCTTGAGAGGAACTCCTCGAACATAGCCGTAGAGTACAACCTCACGATCACATTTGGGATCCCGGCGAACGCGATCCGTGTTTGTCACATCCTCAATACGGTCTACCAGGAGATAACTATGAGCTCCTCGCCACTGCAACGGGCGGAACTTCATTACGGAGATGAAGCGTCCTAGGTTTTTGACTTCGTTCCGCAGGTACTCGCCGTGAAGCAGACCGGAAAGGTAGAACAGCTTGGCGCCGTCGTAGACCTCTGTCCAAAAACGATGCTTTAGCTCCTTCTTTCGCTTCCTCAGCTGTTTGGGGTTCTTGATCATGTCCAGGTGGGTAAGTACGCCCATTATCTTGGGCATGCCGTGCACCTGGCAGATGTTTAGGAACTCAAAGATCTCCATTTCGAAGCCGTAGCTTGCGTCGCAAAGCAGCAGGACCAGGTCGGCGCATTTGGCCACATCGATCATGGAGTTGACATCGTTGTTGCACTCCAGCAGGGTGATCCGGCGCTTCTTGGAGGTCACAATAGTGATGGGACCCTTTATATCAGTGACATTCGTCCGCGTAAAGCTTTTGATTAGGTCCTTAATCAACGTAGTCTTGCCCACTTTGGGCGGTCCCACCACGGCAATTAGTACGGGTGGCGGTACGTCCGGAGTTTGATCGACAAGCGGAATATGCTGCTTCTTGGCCGTAAGGTCCTCCTTGCGCCGGAAGTTTCTCTCTGCACGCTGCGCCGAGTTGATGGCGAACGCCTTGGGGTTCCTCTGCCTGGCGGTCAACTCGGGCTCCTTCTGGTTGGAGTCCTTCTTGGCCTTTAACTTCTTCTTGTCCGCCTTCACGCCGGATTGGCGGGCTCGGTGCTGCTTCCGCTTGTCCTGGCCGGCATCATCGGCCATTGTTACAGCGGTTAAATATCTACAATTATTAAATTATCCGCTGTTTACGCGCTGCACGTGGAGCAAGTGTTGCCAGATTGGGAAACCGCTCTAACTGAATTGGTTTTATCCAGCCCTGAATACCTATCGTAGATTTCAAAAAATCGAACCAATTAATATGTTTTTATTTCAATTTGCAAAATAATACATTTTTTTTATTGTTGTTTACGAAAATTATTGAATGAAGTTTATATAATAAAAAAAATAAATACCTAATTAATAATAATCAAAAAATACTGTTGGGTAGGTCTCATAGAGAGTGAAATTGCTGACTTGGTGCTAACTTGAGATTTTTTTTTTTTCGAATCTGGAAAAATATAAACTAAACCAAAATCGACACATAAGCAATGTGAATAAAGTAAATTAAGTATCGCAATTCTCAATCCCATCGTCATCAGGGAACTCAGAAAAAATATTAAAAAAACACAGAAACGTTTGCAACACAAATTACAAAAGATTGTAATATATTCAATTCTTAAGTCAAGTTTCTTATTATGATTTTTTTACTTCCCCCTTGATATAACAAAAAGAGAGAAGCAAAAGTGCAGTTTCACTAACGTATCTGTCTACTTTCTGTGATATTTTTAATGTTTCTACAATATTTAAACAACATAAATTTATTGAAACCGTCGCACCTCTGATGGTATTTCCCCATGTGTCATCACTACCTTGCGGCGTTTCGCTGTGAGCGCTTTTTCGGTATTTCGCCCCATATACGGTCACACTTCTGCACTGTGGATTTTTCGCAATTTGATATTAATTTTATTCGATCGGCTCGGGCAAAATGTACCGCACTCAGATCTGCAGGCCCTAAGCAGACGCCTGAGGTTCCACTCTAATCCATTCGCAGCTGCATCCTTTCACCTGCGCAGGTGAAACGCAAGAACGGCAACCAGAGCCCTGGTGAAACAGAGGCGGCGAAGGAGTGTCCAAGAAGGGGGAGGAGCAGTGCGGCGGAAGGCAAAAGTCTTTTAAGGCGAACCAACGCACAAAAGCCAGGTAACCAGAGATATAATCTGGAAAATCGGAGATTTTCAGCCGGTTAAAAAGGAGGCGAAATCCCATGGCAGTTGCAAGTCATGCGGGGTTGTGGGCTGTGGGTGGTGGTGGTGGCCTATCCCCCTTGCAAACCCTTCGTTCGCCGACCTTGCCCTTCTATCGATTTCCGAAAAATTGCATCAAGCCAGATGCACGGAAATCACAGCTGAAGGTTAAACTTTTGTATCGGATCAGGGCCAAAACCAAACACCACCACCGACCGATTTCTTTATTCTTTGTTCCTCACGAGGCGCAGACGAATTCAAGAATAAAGAACAGCCAATCGCCACATATATACTCATGCACGTATATATATGTAGTTAAAAAGCGACTGGCATACATTATTTCTTGTCATACATATATATGTTTAAAAACATAATGGCACTGGGCCATTTGCCTTTAGTTTTGCAGGCATGGAAAGTCCTTGTGAATCCGAAAGCTCGCTGGACGGCGGCACCATGCTGCCACCAAGCCCAGTTTCTCGGGAGCAGCTCCAGAAAAGGATCGAATCGCTTACCCAGCAGAACAAGTAAGTCACTGACAATCAATTCAATGTTATTTTACCAGAAATAATCTGACTACGCTTCTAGGGTACTGAAAGCCGAGCTGGATACCTTCAAGACCAAGTGCAAAGTGGTGCAAGAGGAGAATCGCTGCCTCAAGCAAGCCTCAGTCATCATTGTTAGTATAACGTATATCGTATAACAATAGTAAATATGTTTCAGAAATGTAGTCTTTTGGTCAAATTCAATTTCGGCACCAGATAACTTTCTTTTGCTTTGGTTATAATACCAAAATATAACTATACATTTTGAGATCTGTTATATATTCACCCGTTCAATATGACCCCGAACCTCCTAGTCCAATTCTAATTTTATTTAACTTTGTTTGCTTTTACAGCAAGCCAAAGCCGAGCAGGAGGAAGAGTACATCTCAAACACGCTACTAAAGAAGATACAGGCACTCAAAAAGGAGAAGGAGACTCTGGCGCACCACTACGAGCGCGAGGAGGAGTGTCTGACCAACGATCTCTCCCGGAAGCTCGACCAGCTGCGTCAGGAGAAATGCAAGCTGGAGCAGACACTCGAGCAGGAGCAGGAATGCCTCGTCAACAAGCTCATGCGCAAGATTGAGAAGCTCCAGGCGGAGACGGACAACAAGCAGACAAACCTCGAGCAGCTGCGCCGCGAAATGGTCGAGTTGGAGAACACGCTTGAGCAGGAACAGGAGGCTCTTGTAAACAAGCTGTGGAAGCGCATGGACAAGCTGGAAACCGAGAAGCGTTCGCTGCAAATCAAGCTGGATCAGCCTGTTTCCGATCCGACCACGCCACGAGACATCACAAACAATGCCCATGCCAACGGTGGCGATACGGCCACCAGTTTGAGTGCTCATATCCAGATTCTTCGCTCCGAAGTGCTCCGTTATCGCTCCGACCTGGCGACCGCACAGAAGGAGGCTACCATCAAAACACAGCAGTATGCGCAGGAAGAGAAGTCCATTCGCGAGGAAAACGCGCGTCTTCAACGCAAGCTAAAACAGGAGGTGGAGCGCCGCGAAGCTCTATGCCGGCACCTCTCTGAATCGGAATCCTCGCTGGAAATGGACGAGGAACGCTTTTACAACGAGAACCTGATGGGCGGCGGTTCGTTTGCTGTAGCGACGGCAGCAGCCGCGGCCGCAGCTTCGGCGGTGAGTGCCCAGCGTCAACGCACCATCAGCAGTCCCGTCTCCCACAGTCCCTCGAGTAGCCGACCTCTAAGTCCGGGCACGGCGGTGCAAAACCGCTGCTATGCCTGCGGCCAGCTTGTGGTGAGTGCGAAATGTAAATTGTAGATTTCCAGATTTTTAAATTCAAAATTCTTCATTCAGAATCGCCGTGCCAGCGAGCGCTTCATCAAGCCAGCACTGCCAACGCCCATGCTGGGCCTGAACACTTCCGCACCCAACGTGCTGACCTCAACGAACCCACTGCTGGGCATTTTGGGAACCGGCAGCTCCTCTTCGTCTGCGTCCGTGTCAGCTGGGAATGCCGCTGGCGGCTTTCTTTCGAATCTGGGAGGCGAACGCCTAAGCCTTGGCTCGTCGAATTCGGCTGGGGGCAGTGCCACCTTCTTGGCCGGCGGCGGAGGTGGAGGTCTGCTGGCCCAGCTCACTGGCAACTCCAGCGCTTCGTCGTCGTCGTCCAATTTGATGAACATCAGCCTGAACAACTCGTCCAGCGGCAATCTTGTTAACAGCAGCAGCAACTCCTCACTGTCGGCGTTCACGCCAACAAATCCGCCCAGCTCGGCGGCTACGGCCTTCATACAGCCAGCCAGTCCCATGGACACGTCCACCTGCAAGGACTAGGAGGATGCAGTAGCTCTCCCACAGGGATACCGAAAAATCATGACTTATTTCACTTCACACACCACACGAACACACACTATATTCATAAACACGCACGCATGCAAGCAACCAGTTTAACGACCCTAAAAACATAAGAAAACACAGAAACAAAAGATGAGAAAGTAACTATCGTAAGCTTCTCCAGGGCGACTCAAAGTCGCCTCATTTATATATGGTTAATATGTATATGTATGTTCTATTTGATCAAAATCTCTTAAAACCTTTCAATAACGGAATTCCTAGGCGAACGAATATTTAGCGCTAATGTTTAAGATTTAAATGTTTTCTAATTTCGCTCGGTTCCAGTTAAAGTTAAGTGAAACACAGCTAATAATGAGATATGGAGGATATAGAGGATGAGGATGGACAGCACACGCTAACCAGATCGTATGAATTTATAAGAAGGGTGAATTCTATTCATGTCGAAACCATTTTCCCACAATTCCTTCGCATGTGGGCCTAAAAATTTTGAAGTATGTTTATGTAAGCCAACAAAAATAAAGTTCAACAATTTAAAATTAAAATTATCTTCACCATTTATTTAATCGTTATCATGGATCGCAAAGAAGTGCTAAGTACAACTTCTGTGCACTAAATGTATTTGAAGAACACGTCATCTGACATATATAGATATTTTTTTGGTTTCTTAATAAATAACCTTATTTATTTTTCGACCAACCACAAAATGTAAACAAGAATTTTCGAATTTCCGTTAAGCTCACGCCAATTGGTGTGGCAGCGCTTAAAATAAACCCTAAAAATGCCATCATACTTCCACATCTAGGGGTGCACACACTGGCGCGCAGCTGCGGCCAACTTCGCGTTGCAAAATGCTCTTGTGTTGTTTGTGTTTGGGATTGTAAATAAAGGCCAAACAGTCAGCGCAAAGCGTTAAGATCAAAGACCAACCTTTGGGCCAGTCCATAAACCAGAATGTAACATCTCGAGGGAGAGCAAACACGGCCGCAAAGTGTTCAATTAAAATAAGTGACTTGACTTTGATCTGAGAATCAAAAGGAAGACTGTGAAAAAGGTGGGCAGGAAGTGGGAAGTGAGTAAATGACAACAAAAAAGTGTGTATTGGCCAAAAGAAGCTCGCATTGGTAGCAACGACAGAAAACCATTTACACACACACATACGGCGCTCTTTAAACGCTGCTGCCGCTCTCCCTCTCTTTTACTCACACACATTTGACGACTGCGACGCGTCTCTTGCAAACTTTTTAAAGCGGACGCCAGCGATATTCGGTTCTCATTTCGATGTGGAACGGTAAAGAACCTGTGTCGTTTCCGCTGCCGATTCGCGAAAATAACACAAAAATAGCCATATATTGTTTTTGTTCAATCAAATAAATTCCACTGCAAGTGTATGTGTGTTTGTGTACAGAAAGAAATAAGATAGATCAGAAGCAGTGCAAGAAAGAAAAGTGCAAAGCGAAAGTTTTGGATTTGATTGTGCAGCATCCGCCATCTCGCTCTGGCAGGCGCGCGTGTAACGGTAGACGTCTCTCTCGGCAACAACAAGGCAATAGCAACAACTACTCATTCCAAGGAAAGCGAAAAGTGCGCGCTTGTGTGTGTACTTGTCTGTGTTTAATTTCCATTTCCAAACAAAATAAATAAATAAATTCAATATTCAATCTTCGACTCTGAGATTTCGATTGCCCAGATGTGTTTGCTAACAGATTGCGCACACCGTGTCTTATTATGGCCCTATTGAATAAACTCTTCTTTCCGTCGGCAACACCAACAGCACCCGCGAATTTAGCGGCAGCACCCACGCTGACCGCAGCGTCCGCAGCAGCAGCAGCGCTAATTAATAGCCAAACAACAACAGCAACTACAGGAACATCAACCCCCGCTACAACAACATTGCCGGCACGTACAACTCACGCCTCTGCCGGCGTCGCTGCCACGGCCTCTGCTGGCAATAGTTCGTCGTCCGCAAAAGCTGCAAAACAAACTTCGCGAAATTATCTAAGGTAAGTGTTTATCTTTTTAACAACAAAACTGCCTAACACCCGGTATTAGTGTATCGATAAAATGCGCGCACAACAAAGGGGGGAAAAATAGGTGCAGCTGCGAAATTACTCGGAAACACACTCGCACAAAGAGAGACGTGCGAAAAGGCGTTCTCATGATGCGTTTCACACTATACATACAACTACGCCCCTACTCCACCACCACCTCCACTCATGTTCCTCTTTCGTGCACCACCTGCGCTTCCTTTTTCTGCTCCTTCCGTGGTTCGTACGCAAATTGGCAAAGCGTAAAACGAGGACGATAACCCAGCACACAAATTCGGCATGCACTAATCATCGTCACGTACGCCGCCTGCCTTTTTCAATTTGGTCCGTAAGTCTGGCCAACATCAATGGACGCAAATCCGCAGTGAAATAGCAGTGAAAGCAAAATCTTGGGGATTACACAGATGCGTTTGCAGCTGTCTCGAAAACGTCACAAAGAAGGGGCATTATCTTGGTTTCTTGCCTTGTCCCTCTGTTGTTGTAAAAATCACAGTGTGCTCTTCTTAAAGAGCACACAAGCTACCTGGTCTGTTTTTGCAAGAAATTCCATTTTCAGGTGCTTGCTGTTAAGAATGATTATTACTATTTCCTTGCATTTGTAGAGTCATTTTGCGATATGACGTTTCAACAGTTATTTTAAAGATCTAGTAAAAATTAAAATTTTTAAAATTCCAAATATTTTTTTGATTGATCTGATTTCTTTATTTTTTGTAATATATATAATAAGTTTTAAAATTGGATGTTTATTATTCAGCTTTTCTTTATTGCGCATTAAATTCATATTTGTGGTTCTTGCTGTGGTCTAACCACATTTGCCTGCTCCACTGTACTTATATCGATAACGATAGCCTACACCAGAAGAAACCAACAACAAACCCTAAATCACCCAACACCCCCAGCAGTGCATATTGGGTAGTCATGGTGGGTGCATGTGTGCGAGGAGCTGCGTTGATGCTTGGTCGTTGCCGTTTCTTTCGCTCGCATGGCTCCACACCCATCGATCGAGCTGCGCGCGCAAATAACTGTGCCCCACTATGCTCTGCCTCTCCCCACGCCTTTTGCACCTCTCCTCTCTGGCCCAAGAGCGATCGGTTCGTTCTCGGCTCTCATCGTTATCGCTTCGTGCGCGCCACCCCTCTCGCTCGCACTCACGCAGACGAAGGCGAACGTTGGTACACTTTTACGGGGGCGTGGCGGGGTAAGGCGGAGGCAACGTCAGGCGCAAATGTAAATAAAAGCGAATCACATGACTTGCTAATCGGCGGTCGCGGCCTGCTCTCGTGATTATTATGTCATACACATTTTGTTGTTGGCGCGGCGCATTGTTTTTGTTGCCTTTTCGCTTAATTCTCATTTCATTATTATTTATTACACTATTTACTTATGTATGCTGCTGCATGCGCTTTACAATGTTTATATCTGACACTTTGCTTGACTTGTGCGTGGGCTCTGATTGTGGTTTCGGTTCCTGTTGCTGTTGCTGTGACTGCGAGTGTGAATGGGACTGTGATTGCGGGATGCTTTGTTAACGGTTAACTGGCGGAAACACCTACGACCGCTTTTCTAGGAACGCAATATCACTGAAACCTCTTACTGTTTCGTATAACATTTTAGCGAAATCAAAGCGGATAAGATTACAGTTCTCCGAAAACGTATTTGTTTGTTTAGTTTTATGAAGGATTTAATGTGCATAAAGTTGGCAAGAGAGCTATTCGGTTTCGAGGTTGCGTTCTGCTTTTCTTGTATTATTTTTTAACCGATGCTCTTTGTTGCTTAATTTGACAAACAATACCATTCATAGTTAGAATATAAGATCCGTTTGCTGTGTTATAAATCTCTATACAACGAAATTCGTTTTCGTATTCGCATTTATTTAATACAAGTTCTAATCACTTCAGTTTGATAACGATCAAAACCCGTATTTCAACCACTCACGATGATATCAAACTGTCGATATGCAAAAAAGCTAATGGATAACGAATTTCGGAGACCATTGCTGACATGACCCATAAAATATTTCAATCGTTTGCCCATTTATTTTTGGGGCCACTAAGCTGAGGGCCCCCGTTGCCCGGCTAACTCGATTAGCGCCTCGTCGACGCTGTCAATCGGCCGCCTTATCGGTCAGACGCCAAGCTGGCGTTAAAAATATATATAGCATAATGGTGAAATTGTCAGATTCGAGTGTGTATTGACCAATATTCGGGCCGTATATACATTTATGGCCGCGCTTGTCGCCAACATTCGCCATCGCCATCACGTGATAGAAACTTTTCACTCTGCTAATTAAGCGTCGCCAGCTTTTGGGGTTTTTGCACTTTGCCCACAGGCACACACGCTCTCACACTTGGAGAATAATTCTAACAATAAAAGCAAAAACCTGTAAGGTGTAGACAGCCGGTCCGACTAACTCCCCCTCAAATTAGCCGCCGAAACACCCCCTATTCGCCGCTATCTTTGTACTAGGTCAGGTTTTTTCGGTTTCGCTGTAAACTAAACAAACGTTTACACTAATAGCAGTTAAAAACTCCACTCGGGCCAAATAAATGTATTTGTTTATTTGCTTAATTTAGTTGGGTGACGACAATAAATTACGGCAGCACGCTTGGGTAAATTTCCACGACAGAATCTGAACCTCCACTTATCGTTCATATTTCCACAAGGCACAAAAGAAATGATTTAAAAATACTTTCGGTCTCCTCTGATAGGCCGAGAGCTAAGAATAAAAAAGCTGGCGAAAATAAAAAAAAATAAAGAAAATAACACCAAAAACTCATGACACCTGTGTATAATTAAGAAATTGTGAAATGGTGAAATGCTGGAAATCAAGGTCCGGACACTTGGGGTGAATCAATCGTGCGGGAAGGGGTGAATCATTTCCTTTGGACCCCGTCGTCATGACCATGTTTAGACATTTGCTAGCCAGTTGGTCACATGACAGTTTTTTGCTTAAATTCGCCTCGAAGTGTATGCATGACACAAAAGCGAATAAATCCAAAACCAGACGCCTGGCATCATGTGCCTTTGAAGGCGCGCATTCCTTAACCCAATTCGCAAGTCATTCGCCCGATATCCACCACATATGGCGTCCAAAAGTACATATATCCGTTATTAGCGAGCTGGTATTAATTCCCGATAAGTCCGGGGATTTCAGGCTATATACAAACTGTGATTTCGTACTCGCACAATCGCCTTGCGATCTACGAAGTGCGATTCGCAAGCTGTCGATCGATCGCTGGACTTTCACATGAATACGAATACCCACCGCATCGCATCGCATCGCATCCAGCTACGCAAATCAAGCGAATTAGCACCTTTTGTGGAAAACTTTGGCCCAACAAAGTCTCATTATGGTCCGTGGGCCGAGGGCTTGAGGCACGTGTGGCACACAATAAAATCGCGTTCGATTGGCGATCAAACAAAGCCACACATATCAATCTTCCACAAAAAATTCACCGCTCTGAATGAACCATTATGGATGATTTCACTTAGAGCCTTAGGCAAATGAGTCGTAAATTGGGGAGGGAACGAGAATTCATTAATAGTTTTTGATAACTGCCCGCCAATTGAATGGCCAAACAGTCCCCGGCAAGCCGGCCGGCCAGACATCAATCAAAGTGGTTGGATCGCAGCAGGTGTGAACTTATTACATGGGCCGTAGCGTTACGATGCGACGAACCGTAATAGAGTAGTATAGTAATTGGCCAGGTGCCTGGGTGTCTGGCTCTAGTTTGCTGTGGGCCGTGGGCCACAAGTCAGGAGAGGTGTTATACCTATCACATGGATCCCCTGCTCTGCCCTGCCCTGCCCCCCACACCATCCACCATCCGTCAACATCATCAGTGCAATTAAATATGTACGCGTTTTTGCCTGCGGAGCAGTCGGCACACAAACTTTAGTTATGTGCAAACAGAAATCAGCACATTTAAATGGCAGCACTTCGAGTGGAAGGGGAGGGGGGACTAGGTGGCGATGTGACGAAGTGGCGGTGCGGCGGTGTGGTGATGTGGTGCTTCATGTGCGAAGTCGCGTGGTCTGCCAAGTCATATGAGTAGTGATTCGTCGACGACGTCGCGTATCCAGTTTTTGTTGTTGCCTCGGGACCCGTTCCGATAGCAGGTGCACTTGGAAAAACAAAGCATACATTATTGTATTTAAAAATAAATTGATCAAGAAATCTAATAAGAAATCTAAATGTACACTCCATATTCCAGTTCATTCCGATTATTACCACATTCTTTAGCACAGCATTAAATATTTATTAATTAAATGTTACTTTAATTATCAACAAAAAGTGTGTATCAACACAAATAAACAAAACAAAACAATACATTTCTCCAAACACAACAACAATATGTTAGATGTCAAGGCTGAATTTCTCTTTCTTTTCGTCTTATAATAATAATTCCCAATTGCTTTTATTCGGTAAAGCTAAACTTCTTATTGCTTGATATCTTAATCGGATTAACATTGAACATTAATAATTTGAACTTGAGTTAAAGAAAAAAAATTTTATTATGGAGCTGTCAATGGTATTTATGTATTGTTAGAAATAGAGGATCATAAAGACCTAACTCCAAAGTGTGATACAGGTAGGTGTTGTGTCAATCATGGCAAATCGCATTTGCACTTGAATTCTCACTCTAGCTATCTGGCAGTGTAGACATTAGCGCTTCTCTGTCTGTGGAATGGCCCTGTTTTCACCCATTATCAGTTGACAAAACGCTTTTGTTTTCCACTGCCTGCCGCCGCCTTGTATCAATGAGCTCGGCAAACAAAATAAGAGCCCCAAGTGCCTAAGCCCAGAGCTCCATTAACGGAAGCTCAACGAGACACCTTATAGGTGAAATATTCCAGGGGGGCAGGATTTCCGAATAGTTTTCAATGGCCCATGCACACACGGTTCTACTTAAACTACTGTTTGCCATTGCCTTAGGCCCAATCCTAACAATCCTAACGCTCATCGAATCACGGGGGCATTATGGTTATGGCCAAAAACACCTGAGATTACACTTGGCTGTTACTTCACGAAATTATGGAAATTCATACTGTGCGAGCTGTGCACACAGAAGTGTGAATAATGAGGATGACTATATCTGTTTATTACCTTTTCGCCGAACCGTAACTGTTTGAATCGTTAAATTCCAGATAGAAAGCTTAATGTGATTTAGGGGTATTCAACTTGGGTTTTAAACTTCACAGATCATTTTTATGTTTCGCTTGAGATTTATGTGCGGTTTTTAGTTTAGGACTCCACAGACAAATTTGATTGTAAAATTATGATTTACAAGCCCGACAATAAAACACAATTTATTATTGTATTAGGCAAATAATCTATGCTTAATTTATATATTTCTTTGCTTAGTTTATTCCATTTAATTAACCTAATTTCTCTAAAGGAATTTTGTCTGTCCAAAGTTTCGCTACTAAGAAGAAAGGTATAAGGACTGAGTTATTAATAAGCAAACGGCAAATGGAATTTTTCACCAAGCTAGCCACATGATTCTGGGTTGTAAAACTGTTTATATGGTAGCTTACAGGGCACTTGGTAGGGCCGCCTTATCTGCAAGGTCCGGCTATTGTTTTCCCTTCGATCGTGCTTGTTAATGTAAATGTTTCCATTAATCCCTGATCCCAGATTGCTGAATGAAACCATTTTTACTGATTCCTTCTGCTGCTGTGGCGATCTATGTATTTATTCGCCATATGACGGAAGTATTGTTTTCAGGTTTGATACCATCGCTGATGTGCGATCACCGGATTCCAAATTCCGAATTCCGTATTTAGTATTCCGTCATCTTTCTGTGACTCTGACTCTTGACTTGTTGACATTTGGGCCATGAGCTCACCTGGACAGAAGTTGGCTTGTTCCTGAGTCACGTTGTGTTTGCCAGGTGGAAACAAGTGCACAATGCTGGCACTTGTGTGTGGCTCTGGTTACCTGGGAACTTTCATTGATTGATTGCGCCTGTCCTTACCTCCACCTCCGCCTCCTCCTCTTGGCACCCCACCTGACTTTTCCGGGTCTGTTTGCATTGGTCTCAAGTGACAATGAAAATCACTCGATATTTTTGTCGTCATTTGCTCATTAGTATTGTGAGCGGCTGCGACGACGACGACGACGGACGACGGCTCTTGTTTGTGTTTATTTTTTGTAGTTTATTTCTTCTTTTTTTTTTTTTTTGTTTGCCTGGCTGGCTGACTGATAAATTTGTGGTGTTCCAAAGAGTGCGAGTGGCCTTTGGGGATATTGCCAATTGCTTTGAACTTGACATTCGATTTTTCGCGATCCAAAAGGACGGGGTGAAGGTCGTTCGACTGTGCGGACGTGTGTCTACTGGATTTATTTGTGTGTGCATAACTGCTTATAATGGGCCCAGTGATAATGATAGTCAATTTGCTGGGCGCAGCTGCCGTTATACCGTATATACATATATATTTATACATTATATATACCCATTGTCGTAGCCAAACGCCAACGTCTCCATCGCCATCGCCATCATCGTTGTTGGACGGTCGGTCGGTCGGTTGGTTGGTTGGTTGGTTGGTTGGGTCATGTGACTTGTTGTATGGATGGAGCAACTGGTTGTTGTTTCGCTCTTGCCGCCGCCTTACCGCCCCGCACTCCCACCCCGCCAGCCCGAGAGGCTTTGTTGGCTGTGCTGTCGTCGCTTTGGAAATCTGTGTTTATTTGCCACGCTCTCTTTCACTCACTCACACGGAAAGATGAACACTGGGGGAAAAAGTGGCATCTGCTAGCAAGAAGTCCATCCTTGAAGGCCGAAGCTTGGCTACAATTGGTGAAAATCTTCATACAAACTATCATCAGAAAGTGTTAACGAGGTTCTTGGTTTCATTTGATTACATATCATAGTGCTTGTATTTTGCCAAGTACTTTTGTCTAAGGAATTTTGCAGCTCTAGAAATTTCCGCAGCGAAAAATGAACAAATGATTTAGAGCGCTTTGGTTTCTCTCAGTGCAAAATCCGCAGACAGGGAGAATCAGACGGGCAGACACGCTCTGTAAAGTCATTAACAGATGCTGATTTGATTACAATTGTGCGCCTTTACTCTCTGTTTATCACTCTGCTTTTGTATTGTGCATGCTCGTGTGTGGAACGGTGGCCGTGCCAATAGTCAAAAGCCAAAAGCTAAAATTCTGGGACATATCAATTGCCAGCGATTTCCCATATCAATCAGTGTGGCGCAGTGGAGTATCCAAGGGCTAATCAAAACATAATCCAGGCAAAGCCCGATAACGCCCGTGCCCACTCGAGTGGCACTCCACTCCGCCTTACATCCCCCATAAGTACACCTGGCCGTATCAATCAAAATATTCCTATATAGTATAGTGTATATAGTTCTGCACTGCACAGAACCACCCCCGAAAGAGAGGGCTATATCATCGGCGGATCGGGGGAAGCGTGTGTTGTTCTTGTCTTCGTTCATTATGCATGCCCGCCCGTATTTATGTATGAATGTATTTATTTGCTTAATATTGTTTGGCTGTGGCTCGCTTTTGTTTTGCTTGCGTAGCTGAAAAAGCATGTGATCCCAGCGAGTGCCCCGCCCCCTCCCCCCTACCACCCGTCCTGCCCTGCTCCCACAGAAATAATGAAAATAAAAGCTAAGGCAAAAATATCTGAATAAACAGCGCAGCCGCCTCTTCGAGCGATAAGTCAACTTAGCGGCCTTTCGATAATTATTTTCGCGCTGATCTCCACCGTACTCCATCTCCATCTTGGCCATCTTGGGTCAGCAGCCCTGTGCCTTTTGGCATCTGGCTTTCTGGCCTCAAATGCTCACGTACTCGTAGTGCACCAAAGATCAGGGCTGCTGACAAAGTCCATTTGGGTGGGCAATCACTAGCACCCTGGAAAATTATAAGCATTGGGGTGTCTACATTCCTATCTGAATACAACGAATATATATATATAATATGTTTTATTATTATTAAAAAAGGCTTACTCTTTCTATTTATTACATGATAGTACAAAATAGTACTTTAATCAGAAGTCCGAATTAGTTGACTTTATCTGGGAATTTCTGATTCGCTGTAAGTTCGTATTGTCCAGGCTTTGATAAAAATCCAAAACAAGCTTTTAAAAGCCTGAAAATAACTTTGATAATTACATTCCCTAGGGCATTTAACCTTCGTCGAAAAACCGTTGAGGAATGTCTTTAACGTTGTTATTAAATTTGGCCACATGTCTTTCAACTAATCCATCAAACAATCATTCATCGCTGGCTCTTGTATTTTGCACAAATGTTTTTCCTTTCTCTTTCTCATATATGTGTGTATTTAGGGTTATTTTTTTAAATTTTTATTTATTTTTTTTTGGAAATTTTTAAACAACATATTAACACATCAGTCTATGACAAGCAACAAATGGTGGCCACATGATGCTCGTCCGACTTTTGGATTCCACTCGGGGGTTTTGGACTCGGACTCGGATTCGGATTCGGACTCGGAATCGGATTCGGAATCGGATTCGGTTCGGTTATGTTCGGTTTGGTTTGGGTGCGCAGCTGGACGAACGAATGGGGATGGGTCCGAGAAATCATGTGAGCAGCGCTCCAATTTGGATGCCCCATGTCGCGGCCCCGAAGTCGCCTCGTTGAGGATCGTTGCTTGTATTATCTGCATGAGTGTTTCAGCGTACTGCCCCCTCGTCTGTATGTAAGGCCTTGGTGTGCCTCCATATGAACATACATACACCAGTATATATATCGATTGGAAGGCACACAGGCAGGCCTTATTATAATGCATATGCGAGTGAGCTCGCCGCTCGTCTCGCTCTGACGATTGGGCACGGGACCTGGGCTTTTCAGTCCCCGTTCCCAGTTCGGTTCCCCAGTTCTCCCAGTGCTATATACTCCCAGTGCGATCGCGAGCGCCTTGAACTTCATTTGCTGACTAGCATCGCGTTCATAAAGATATCGACGCGTCGTCCGTCCGCGCTAATCGGCGGTCCAACGGTAAATGTTACAGTCAAACTTGTCCAACTTCAAAGGGCTAAATTCAAAATAATCCAGAAATTGTACTTCAACTTTGGAAACTAAAGATTGCAAAAGATTTAAATAAATATGAACAACGAAACGCCATTTAATGAGCAAAATATAACTGCATATTCAAACACAATTTTCATTTCCAATTAAAAAGTTTAATAATAAAATAAAATAAGGAGTTACATTTTACACATTTTTTTTTAGTTCATTGAAATCTTATTTTAAAATGCATTTTTTGAACTAATTTGTGACTTGTTATTAAATACAGAAATTGTTTACGTTTTCAATTGAAATTATCAATTTGGTATTGTGAAGAGTTCCAGATATAAATATTTGCTAAGTACTTATTGTTGAATTTTTAAAGTAAATTCCCCAGATAAAAAGGCAAATTCATGTAAAATGTATTAATGTTAATAATCGATCATAAAGTATAAATATTTACGTACCCATTGAATTATATAGATTATAGCGAATTTAAAGATATTTTATCACATTATGCATTTAGGTTGCCAAATTGCGGGGCTTAAGGAGGAGTTACTACCAAATTAAATGAGGAATTTTTCTGTTATGAAATTCTAGATAGGCAAGGTCGAGTTGGACAAGTACAACCTGTAACTACGGAACTTTCCGGCCAGACAGTTGGCGCTATCGCGAAGCTGCAGTTGGAATTACCCTTTGTCGCATGCATACGCCGCCCTTCAAATCCAAGTAAGCACGGTCAATAAATTGGCTCCGGTCCGGGATAGCCGGACATTGGACAGTCCGAGGACAACAAAGAGGCCGCCGGTGCAGTCCAGTGCGGTGCTGGCCAGACCACCACAATATATCCACTATATCAGGGGCCCTCGTGACCGGCCTAAAACCAAAAAACACCTTCGTAATCGACGTGCGTGCGGGCTCCCCCCTTCTTATCGCAGGGCAGTAAAACATTTATTAAGCTCTAAAACTAGTTCGCCCACTACCCCCACCATTTAGCCCATCCCCACCCCCTGAAACGGCAAACGACTATCATCAGTTGGGCTAATTGTTAATTATAGCGCTAATTTCAGAGAAGGCGCCTTTGCAAACTTAGCGCTACTTAGACAAGCCATTTATACAGCCACTAAATTAATTAGCTCAAATCTGTTGTACGAGCTTTAAACCGAGTACGCTGCTGCCGATTTGTCTGCCATGTGGAGTGGATTGGATTTGGAATGGGTTTTGGGTTTCGGGTATTGGAGGGAGCGGAAGATAATTAGCGTCGACAGGACCTGTCAACGAATTATGCACTACTATTCATTTGTTTTGTATTTCACACAATATATCTCACCTTTTCAATAATATTTTTAAGTAATGGTTGTGTGCGGAAATTTAAAACTACCTAAAATGTTGAACAATTTTTTGTTTAACCTCCGCCATTTGTTTGAATACAATTAGGTTTAAAATAGATTTCGTTTATTGAGAACCTAAACTTTTATCTGTTCTGTTCCGCCGAGATATATACCTCATTTGCCAACGCTACTTGGATCAGCCAATTATAGAACCGGCAAAAATAAATTGGTTTAATTTAACATTCAAGTTTGCCGTCATGTGACTACCGGACGGACACCTTCACTCCCCCACTTCAGAGGGTTCAAAGTTCAGCATTAGTACGCTTTGCTCGGCCTTATCATTCGATGTTTTGGTTCGGGCTGTAAAAGATTTGAAGACAGTGCTGTCAGAAAAGCGCTCGAATGGGGGCATGAGTAATCGTCACGTGCCAACTGAGGATCGCTATATATAGAGCATAGCATTTGCCATTTTATCGACGGCAATGAACAGCACAAAATACGAGAGCTGCTCGAGATGTGCGCATTATAATGAACCTCCGCTGGGCTGCGAAACTGCGGGTGGCATTTTGACGACCTTCAACCGGAACTCTAGACTCCCGATTGTTAACGGTGTCGAATGGCAGCGAAGGTGTGGCGAATAAACGGAAAAATGGCGGTGGAACTAATACAGCACTACACAGAGGGTGAATTTTGAACAGTGCATTTGGAACTAATGCAGCACTATACAGAGGGGGAGTTTCGAACAGTGCATTTGGTGAATGGTAGTATTAAATAATAGTGGGCATAACAAGAATGATCTTTGCACTCGTTTTGCAGTACTGAATTCTAAACCAGTTGGGATTACAATCATCTTTAGTTATTTTCCCAAATTCATTTACTTTACTTTTGATCCCTTCTTTGCAGCCGATTCCCCTTCGAGGGCAGCCAGGTGCGAGTTCTGCTCTACAAAGAGGATGACACCCGACGATTGCTCTTCGACTCGAATGCCCTCCAGAAGGTGACGCACAAGGACCCATCAGCCACATCCGCATCCATATCGTCATCCAGCACGAACGGCGGAGGAAAGTTCCTTAAGAATGAGAAGTACACCGCGCTGCAGAATGGCAAGATTCAGTCGAAGACACATTCCAACAATGGCAGCAACTTCATCGAGGTGTGCGCGGAGTATGGCTATAAGGTGAGTCATCTATTAAAAAATCTATTCAAACTTATGACCGGGTGTAAAACCAAAATATGCACTGCTCGTAAAAGTGAAGTATCACGACCGTTTTAATTTCATCATAATTCGTTCTGCAAGTTATTAGCTATGATTCACTTAACTTGCAACATACGGAAGTGACGGAGTTCATATTATATATTTATAAAGATCATTTATGATTTCTTTGTTTTGAGTTAATCAATTTTATATTTTTAAACAGCACAATCGACCCTCGGGAGCCGACATCACGCCGGTGGGCGAGATGGTGTTTGGCTCGTTGCCGATGTCCTTTTGCGGAACGGCCCTGAAGGTGCACTGGCTGCCGGAACCGGCCAGAATCCTGTGCTCCCAGGTCTACCTGACGCCCACCAGCAATGGGGGATCTGGCCAGTCGCCCTACTCCACGCTCTCCATGAACAGCCTGGCGACGCCGCGCACATCGATATCCAGCGAGCACGGATCTATGGATGGTCTCTCGATGAACTCGTTCTCGATGCCGTTCAGCGTGAGTGTGGGTCGGCAGATGAGCTTGACGCCACCGTTGGACGTTCCTGCGGCGCCGGCAGATCAGCAGTCACTGTCGATTCATTCGATCGACTCCAGTGGGCCTCGATACTCATCAACATACAGCACTGCCACGGACTCGGGCTATTCGGCTAGTGGGAGTGGGAGTGGAGCCGGCGGGGATCAGTGGTCATATCAGTACTCATCCACGCGGAGCAGTTTGGGCAGCGTCCTCTCGGATCAGTCGGAAGCAATGAGGAAGCTGAGCATGGACTCTGCATGCTATACGGGGTCGTCTCCTTACCTGGACGGATTTGCCAGCGATGGCTGCCTGCAGCGAAGAATCTCGCGCAATTTGCGCACCTCCTTCGAGAACGAGCATTCCAAGAACGATTTTATCGGCTTCCTTAGCGACAATTACTCATTAAATGGCCCGGTGGCAGCACCAGCAGGCGGCGGAGCTGGAGGGGGCAGCGAGGGCGGTGGAATGGCTCCACCACAGTATCGGAGAGCGAGCTATTGTGCGAATGAGACGCGAAGCAATCCGGAAATGGGCAGAAGGCAGGCCAATCTGCGCCGGCGGGCGAAACTGGGACTGGCCGTGTGTATCTCCATGAGTGAGTCCTTCGAAGAGGAGATGGAGCTGTTTTGCAGTGAGCATATTGCCCTGCTGGAATCTATGCTTAGTCGATTGAGAGCCAGTACAGAGCTGGCTTACATCAACCACAAGAACTTTCTGCAGGTCAGGATCACACATACATTCCCTGTAGAATTTAATTTAATCAGGAATTTATGTGTGAACTTTAGATCATGTTCCAGGCCTGGCAGGATACCCAACAATGGTTCAGCGATCTCTTCACTGCCCCGCGCATCAAGACGCCCGTCTGGCTGAGCATCACCACCAGCGGCAGCAAGTACTCCAAGACTGTGGCCGAGAGATTCATCAAGGAGCTGTGCGACCTTCTCTCCTTCGCCGATACCAAGGACTCTAATTTGTAAGTCTATGACTAGATGGTTATAAACTTAGATCTAATTATACATTTGTTTATGGCAGTTTTATTAGCACCATGCTGACGGGAATCCTTACTCATCATCTCGGATGGGTAGCCACCGTGTCCGCCTTCAACAGCGCCGGTTCTCGCCGATCGGAGTCCTCTGCCTCAGCGGCGGCCATTGAGCAGAGAGCAAAGCTACTCCAAGTTGCCCAAAAGCATCCGTACAATGCGCTGTGGGCGCAACTAGGTGATCTTTACGGAGCCATCGGCATGCCGCCCAAGTTAGCACGCACCATTGTGTGTGGAGCAGAGAAGCTCTGGGTAGAGAAGCTGCTAAACGTGCTCACATACTTTATTCGATGCAGCGAGGTACGAAGAGCGGCCAAGCGGGAGGACTTCAACAAGCAGCTGATTAACGACCTTGTCGCCCAGAGCCAGATTAAAAATCAATCGGGTCCGCAGGAGAGGCACAAGAGTCCACCGACGCAGAAGCGCGGACTGAGCAGGGCGGCAACCTGCAAACAGAATCTGAATGCCATTGCTGATGATGCGGACGATGAGAATGGTGAACTGAACGGTTACGATAGGGAGAACGAGGATGGGGACCCAGATGGATTGGATCTAGGGTCCCTGGACGCCAGCGATGGCATGCAGACACTGAAAAAGAATGAGATTCCCACTGTGCTGGCTTTCCGAGACTCTCACTTTGTGCAGCAGGAGCTGCGTATCGGAAACTATTTAATGGACACAGGTATTGACAAGAAGACGCTGCTGGCTCGGCAGACACAGCAATACTTTCGTACTGGCAAAGACGGCCGGATCCGTTTGACAGTGACCACGCCGGATAACGTGGAGCTGTGCATGGAGGAGGAGCAGTCGAGCGGAACTGGCTCTGTAAGCACGGGTTCCGTGGACGACGGTGCCATCGAGGCCATCGACTATGAAGACCAAGTGGAAGCTCCTCCGAAAAAGAACTTCTTTTGGAACATAGCAGGTGTAACGGAAGGCCTGAGTCTTAACGATTTGGCCAAACTGCAGCAGGGCATTCGGATCATCAACCGCAAGCTAGAGCGACGCAACAGCAGCTACTCGGTTGAGGGAAACCCGGACCAACAGCAGAGCAAGACTGGAGAAACAGGAGTAGGTGACTTTGAGTCCCTTAGTCATGAAAGACGCGCCTCGCATTTGTCACTCTCAGATTTGATAACGCAGAACAGCATGGGCAAAAGCGATCGCATGACTTGGGGCATTGAGCCCATAAAAGAGAACGTTAGCCTGGAGGAGCAGATCCACTTTGATCACTGTCACAAGCTAATCGAGCGAGAGCACGGCATCTGTCGACAAACATCGGCTGATAATGGCAACGGAGTAGTCTTCGTACTGGGCGATAATGAGCCACTAATCAACCTGAAAAAGAGCAGTGAGGACCTGAGCGGAGATCAAGATTCTAAGCCCGCTTTGATGCTATGTGCACAACATCAGCGCACCCACGACAGAAGCAAGCACTCGGGTATGAAGTTCAACTTTGAACAGTATCCGCAGATAGCCACCAACTATATGAAGAGCAAGAATCTGTTGATGTCCAACTATGATCTGCTAATGGACAAAGTAAGCAAACTGGAGGCCAGCGAGGCAGCTGCCCTTAAGGGCAGCGATAGCACGGCAACACTAGCTGCTAGCAGTAGCTCCACGGCCGCTCTGCTTCCTCCTACAACTCCAGTGGCTGCGAATAGCGATCGTTGCGTAGTATGCAGCAGCGGCGTTGGCCTAAATACATCGGCCACCTGGAACCAAACACCTTCCAACGCCACCGAGCTGGAATTCGAGACCGATGAAATGCACTGCTACAATCAAAGTGGGAATAGTAATGGGTTCAGCACCAAGGCTCTTCAGTCTGTAAACTCGGCGGCCTCCATAGACACGCTAAAGTCAACTGTGTCAGTCGAGCCACTAACTCCAACGATTCCAACCCAAATGCAGACGACGTACTTGCGCAAGCAGCAGCCCAAGCGGGTTCCGTCAGGACGCAGTTCCGTCTCCTCGGTAGCCGCCAAGTGTGCAGCGGTCAATGTGTCCCAGCAGCTATTAAAACTGCCTGTTCCGGGCGTCAAGGAATTGCCGCAGGACGACGAATCTCCGGGCGACCAGCTGCGTGCCGGCTTCATTCCCTCGCTGCTGTTAAGCGTCAGCGATCATTACGTCTCCGACATGGTATTGCAGGTGGGAAATTGCCATTTGGTTTATTTCGAGCTTATACTGATTGTATTTTGTTTCCAATGTTTTTTTAGGGTACTTGTGCTCCGCCCAATAAGTGGGAGATGCATCTGCGGGAGGATCTAGCTCTGGCTGCACGTTCAGCCTCTCTTATCTCGCAGCCGGCGGAGAACATAGCAATTGTGGCGGACATGGACAAGTGGGATGTTCGGCTAATTTCATCTCAGACGCAGCAGTTTCCGTATGCCGGTGGTCAGAGTTCTCCTGTCGGCATGTCTCAGCTCGTCTCCAGCATGCTGGAAACTGTACAAGCCATGAATGCAGGTGGCATACCAGCCTACGAGGTAGTTACCGCAAATGTACTTCTGAATTTTCTTTGCTAATTGGAATATTTGGTTTCAGTGCTTGTCGTTTCTGGAGTCGAAGTTACAGGAAATCTACCTGCAGTCGGAAACTTTGGCAGCATTCCTGCTTGAGACTGATCCTTGCCGGCTGAGCGACATTACCAATCCGCTGCAGTTGTCCGAAAACGATGTACCATTGCTGCTGTCAGTAGCATATATTCACACACCCAAGATTAGCCGCAAGTGCGGCATCAGCTTCAGGTGACATGTTGTTGCCGTCTGCTGATCTAGGACATTGCCAAACATTCTATCACTCAACGTTTTCAACGAGCTCTTCTCATGCATCATCCAAAGCGAAACAAGCAAATACTCCAGCGAATTTTAATTTCACTGATTTTGTGATATATTTATATGTGTAGGAATCTAGCGCCTAAATGCAGGATACGTTTTTCAGCCGTAGCTTAGCCGTAGCCCTCGATCGAAACCAATTCAATCTGAACTGCAACGATTGGTTTCTGATTATTGTAATCGCCCAGTGTAAATGGGTCTTTCATTGAAATTTACCACATCCACTCATCGCGGTCACATGAAGAAGCATTGTAAATCATCTGGGTTAGAATTAGCCGGGCCAGAATGTGTTGGCGATAGGGTGACGATGATGATGACGACTCCGGCTTAGCAGCACTCGACACGGGCTGCTATCGGATCGATCGATCGCCAAAACATATCTTGCTCCGCCCCACACTTTTGTAGTGCTTGATTTAGATTTAATAATTTATGACAGCAATAATATAATCGTAGCATTAATTGAATAAGTTTAGAATACTCTAGGGATGCAGTGCAGCTACTAAAATTATATATGTATAATGCATTCAAGAAAGCAACTAAAACAACAAAGAAATCAAATAAAAATATGTGTATATATTTTTGAAGGAGAATATACAATTTTAAAATGAAGTAACCACCTGCGAGTTTTCTTTAACTGCTAGCTACAAAAATAATGGAAAAGTTCTATGAACTGTATACAAATTTTATTCCCTTTACTTTCCTCTTAGCTCAACACAACTTTTTAGATCCCCAAAATCTCGAATTGGCAAGGCTAGTGATCCTGAATATTTGTACATATGAATTTGTTTTATACATTTTAAAACAGTACCGCCCAAAAACCGAATACATTCTAGCTTTTATTTTCTAATTTTATTATCTTCCTCCACCACCAATTACCCAAGCTCACAACCGAGACTTGGTAGTAAATAGAAAACAGTGGGAATTACTATATTATTATTTATTCAATATTAATTCATTAATTTAATTAAATAAATTACAAGGCGTACCATCCATAGTGAGCAACGCCCTGAAGTCGTGAGAAGTAAATGCAACCGCCGCTAGGGGGCGCTCGTGCGAAAACAGGGCAAACAGTCGCTTCCCTACTGCATAATAATCACCCCCACATTCTTTTTAATTTAGTAACGGGTATCTGGTAGCCAATGAGCTTGATAATATTATTTTCTCTTTTGAGTAATTGTTTTCGCTTGTTTATTTAGATTTTGCTTACGAATCACTAAACGGTTATAATTAAATTCAAGTACTATATATCTAATGCTTACTTGGTAGGGAAAATTATGTTAAGACTTTCGATTAACCAATACTAACATCGATTTAAATAATTATCACATTTCCTAAAGTGTACGGCTATTGGTAGTTCACTTAGAGTTGGTTGCGGACTATGGAGTTGGCGTTGCTATTTAGTGTTCTCCCCGTTTTCCAAGAGCAGCCGGAAGTCACTTGCTCTTTTGGGACTCCAGGTAGGTGGCCGTAAAGGTGAGCAGACGGTGCCGCTGCTTCAGATTGCGGGCGCGGACATGGGCTGAGTTCAGCTCCTCGGTGTAGCTTCCAGGGAACCAGCCTACGGCTCCATCCCGTATCCTTTCGCCCTGGTACCAGCCTTTATGAAGGATAAAGAGCATTAGGTATTCCCTTTTTGTACCAAAGAAATGCAGTCACTCACCGTCGGGCAGCTTGCGGGAAACATTGACGACGTCGCCGTGTTCAAGTTGAAGAACGTCTGGCTCGTCGGACTCATAGCTGTGCTTGGCCACCACCTGAGGACAGTCCCAGGACTCGTAAAGCTTCTCGCCGGGCGTCTCCGCCTCTGGCGGTCTCATGGCCTGCAGCCAGCGCTGCTGGTCGGACACCGAGGGGCAAGACAGCACCTGAGGGAAACATAAATGTTAGCAAAGATAATCGGCATCAAGCACTAAGATAACCCACCAGCTCGACGGTCTTGCGGTCGCAGTTCTCGAGCAGTGTCATCAGGATGAGGTTCTTGCCGGCTTGGTCTTTGAGGTCCTTGGTTGGCAGCTGGGGCAGCGAATCGCCGGCGGCGAGTGTGAGCATGCTCCTGGGGCAATAGTCCAAGACACTGAAGCAGGATTCACCACGACGCTTGCACAGCAACAGAAGATCCGAAAAGAGGAACGCGTATATGCTGATCTTCGTCAGGCGCTTGCCGAAGGTCAACTTGGCGTCCTCACCACGCCACAGCAGATGGGTCAGCTCTCCTCGCTTGACCAGGAAACGCGGCTTGGCTCCCGCCCGTGGCACTCCCACCGGTGCTATGGCCAGCGCTCGCACATGGGAGGGGAACTCCAGCTGGCGCGCAATCCTCTCCAGCTCAAAGGCCTGCTCCCAGCGGTTGGCCGCCTCATTGCACTGGCCCACCACCTTCTGGACGAGAGCGAGCGTCAACTTCCAGCTCTCGTACTCCTCGCGATTTAGCGGTGACTCTTTGCTGAACACTGCATCGATCAGGAGCGGCAGGCGGGTGATTCTTTGCATGGGCAGCATCAGGAACGAGTGCAGATTGAGCCCGCAGCAGCTGGGACTCGCCTCAAGCCTCTCCAGGTGCTGCTGGAAGGCCAGGGACTCTTTGGACTCTTTCAGACGGCGCAGAGTTCTGTCCATCCTGCCCTGATGCTCACAGAAGGCCACGTACACGTGGAAGTGGCGCTCGGCGATCTCGTAGATGCAGCGACTCAGTCCCAGCAGCATGATGTTGTCCTGCCAGCAGGCCTCCAGTTCCGTGAGCAATCGCTCTGAGCACTCGTGCACGGGCACGATGTAGGAGAACAGGGCTTTCCGGTCCTTGGCACTCAGCACGGACGTGTCCAGAAAGGCGCTGTGATTCATAAAGTGCCGGCGCAGCAGGTTCAGCGACTTTAGGTAACTGGCCTCCGACGTTATGATCTCGAACTTGGCTTCCTGAAGACTGCGCTCCCGACTGGTCAAAGTGGCTGAAAAGGAATGGTAGTGGAATAAGTTGAATGTATTTATCTACGAAGTTTTCTCGCGAAAATATTAAGCGATCTACTCACGCAGTATGCAAGAGTGTATGACCTCGGGAATTTCGCTCCACAAGGTGCGAGAAGGACCGTTCTTAGGCTCCACGAGCTGCAGGGCAGTGGGTCTGGGCTTAACCTGTGGATCGGGCTTCGACTTAGCTTGCTGGCCAATCTCCTCGTAGCCATCTGAGGATCCATGCGCCTCCAGGTCGCGGGTAATCGACTAAAATGGTTTAAAATAATCGTAAGTGAATGTTTATTAAAGTAGTTAAGATTCACTCACCTCTAGTTTGGCGGCGCTGTACATCTGGTATAGGGGTTCATTGGAGAAGAGACTATGCGGCTCCGAGGAGAGCTCGTCGCCCAGACCCGCCTCATTGCCGGTTGACACGCCGGAGCTGCCGCTGGAACTAGCCACTGATATGCCGCTGGTTTGGTAGAGGCCCGATTCCGCGTACCAGGAGCTTACGCCTCCGTGACCACTGGGCGTGGGTGTGAGCGGTTCATCGCCCCTCGGGGACACCGCACCATTGGTGACCTGCTTAAAGACGCCGCACTCGGCGTACCAGGAAGTAGTCTGCCCAGCTTCCTGTTCCCTCTCCGGCTCTAAGGGAGATTTGCTGCCGGTCATTGGCGGTGGAGGCGGCGGCGGATCGTGCGGTCGCAAACCGATGGTGGTACGGCGCCTGTTGGCTTTCGCCTCCTTCTTGGCCTTGCGGGCCACCGTTGAGAACTTCTGTGCCTCCGGCAAGGGCGTGCAGTTCTTGTCCGAGAAGCCCGAGTCCAGTTCTCCGGAACCGTGGATCTCCGGCTCCATTGGCAGAGCTGGCAGTGATCCCTCGGGGTCCTCCACGTAGAAGGTGCTCCGTGTAGGTGCAAGCGAGGAGAGCTGCTTGGTATCGAAGCTGGAGCCGACCAGACTCTTGCGGAGACGGGAGCGAAGACTCTTGCCGTTCTTCTGTTTGGCCCTCAGAACAGGAGCCTGCTCCTGGGGGCCCTTGTTTGCGGGAGCTGGACTCCGGTCAGGTCCGTAATCGGTGCTCTCGTACACGTCCTCCGTTCGTTTGCTGCTCTCCACGTAGAACTGCGTGGCTGCCGGGGTATTCTCGTACAGCTTTTGCTGACTGCCCTTAGGAGATTTCTTGCTGGATATGAAGTCCTTGAACTTGCGCACGAACTCGTATACCTGGTTCTGCGGAGGAGGTGGCTTCGGCAGGCGATGGTTACGCATGTCCACGCCGCTGTCATTTTGCTGAAATGGGATTTCCGCAGAGTTAAAATGGTGAATCTATATAGAATTGATAAATCACTTACATTTCTTAGCCGCTGGTCGGGTTCTCCATCGCCGTGATCATCGCTGTCCGTCTCAAAGGAGTCGTAGTCATCCGAGATGACCACGTGCTCGCCCAATGCGTGGGCGGATGCCGAGTGGTTCTTGCTCCGGCGGTGCGAGGAACGCACCCCTCCGTTCCGATTCGCATCCTGGCTCTGCCGCACCAGCTGCGTTGAATGGCGTTTGTTTCCGAGTGGCGATAGCGTCTCGTAGTAATGGTCTGAGTCATCTGAAAGTTTGATGAACGTTTACAATGTAGTGGTAGTTTTCTGGTTCGCTACTTCTAAATACATTAAGATTGTTTTAAAATTAGGGAATCTGATAAAATTCCTCATGGCATTACGGTCATCAGAGATTTATGAGTAAATCCCGTGTATTTTGCTTAATGTTCTAGTTGATTTTCACTTATTACCATGTCTTATGTCTAAGTTGTTATAAAATATTTATGAAACCAGGACGAACCTACGAAAGTGCTCACTGCCATGGTGACCTTTGCGGTATTTTTGGCCCCCTCCACGAGGGTCACCCGCATGGAGGTCAGTAGTTGGGCTCGCTGGTGGCTGTAACTGCAGCGCTGGCTGATAGCCGCCGCCTCGTTTTGGTAAATGGGTTCGGGAGCGGGTCGAATGGGTTCGGCGGACACGGGTCCGTTGAGATAGACGGTGCTGCTTCCCTGACAGGTGACCCCCACCTCGCCGCGAGCGCGAGGTCGCCGCTTCCGGGGCAGGGTCACCGGATCGGCGGGATGGCCGCTGCTGCTCAGACTGCCGGAGCAGCTGAGGCGCTGGCCATTGCTGCGATTCAACGCCGACATCTTGTCACATCTTTGGGGTCAGAAGCCTGTCAACGGATTCAGTGATTCGCTTAATTGAACAAACAGCTGCACTCAAGTACTATTGATTTGACTTCGACTTCAGACCATTTCCACCAAAAGAAAATTTCGACATTTTATATACTTATTGCTTTATTTATTCATGGAGGAAATCGTCTGACTTGTTCTGCTGCTGCTCTAATTTATAATCAACCTTTGTGCGTTTAATTTTAAATGTAAAATAATAAATAAAGAACCTTATTACTGAAGTTTGATTTCCCCTTCGTTGAGTATGAAGCTTCAGCTCTGGTAGTCAGAACAGAGTTCTTAGCAAGTTGCACTCAATTGAAAGCAATTAAAGCTGCTGCAGCAATTGTCTGCCCTTTTTGATTGACCAATCAAATTCAGAGCGCTGTCCGATATGCTAATTAAACCGACTTTTCAAGTGTCACAACAATCCAGCTGCTGGCCATATAAAGCGAATGGTATGCGAACTAGTGTGTAGCGAGGGTTATACTAAACTAAAGCGAACTTAAATAAAAGCAAACACCCAAAGCCAAAGCCAAAGCCAGGGCATGCAAAATAGCGCAAATTACAATGGAATCATGGTTGAATGCAGACAGTCGCTGGGTATACAATGTCGAGTGATGAACAGACATAGCTGAAAAATCAAACACCATGATGTGGCAGGTGCCGTACCTCAAATACTCTCAAAATTAACGAATTTGGCAATTTTCAAACGAATTTAAAGCATTTTTTTCGGTGTGTAGCACCGACTTCGCTGTTAACCCATGTGTGAAGTTAGAAAATTCTAGCTGGTTTCGCGCACAAAGTGCTTAGACCAGATGCTATCTGCTCGCATATTACGTATACGTAGTTTAGTACCTACGTAGACAAAGGGGCAACCAACCGGTTCGAGAGCGCCAGTAAAACCAGGCACCGATCCAAGCTCTGTGCGCCGAACATGGATATGAGCTTACACAGACATGCGGCTGGCGAACGTGTACCAACAAGCGCGGTCAGCAAAATAGCACTTCAGTTTAATAGACTCATAAAAATTATGATTGGTAGAACGACTACTTGCATTCCTTGCATAATAGTTTCTTATGAACATATTTTACAACGTTTTCATGCATCGCAATATATTCTCTTAGGTTTATTCCGAAAATCAATGTGCCAACTCGGTAGTGCTTCTTGATAATGCACATTTGCCACATTGAGATCAAAACATTTCAAAGAAATAAAATTTCAAGTATTAACTTTGGCCGCAGTTGTATTTATTTACGTGTCCATATCTTGAACGAAACGAGATACTTTCTGGCGGCGACACTTGTTGCGCGTGGGCAGATGGAAATATGGGGTTCTGGCCCGAAAACAAGGAGCTGCGCCAAGATTCTGGGCACCATGATACCAAAGTTACCGGTTTCCAGTTATGGTTTTGCTTTTGGCTTTTGTCTTTTGGTTTTGAATTCAAGTGTGTATTCCCTGGCGATATTCTGCGAATTTAGGCTTTTGCTGGTGCGTGTAAAGTGAGTAAAGTGAATGTTCATATCGTACCGCAACAATGCCAATACGGAAATGGTTTATTTCATTAGTCGCCCCAGCGCCTTAGCGTGAGACTTAAACAAAGAAACCGGAGAAAAGATGGTCTGGCCATGCGATACATACGATTACACAGACTTTGCCACATATGTAATTCACAGATGTACATACATAATTCGCATATGTATACATCCATATGTATATTTGATGCAGAGGAAGATGATCTTTTGTTGATTGGAATGCAGCAAGTGCAAGGCCAGTAGTTTGACGATCTCTTGTTGCAGCTGTTTCTATCCGCTCTTCACGCATAAACAATTAACAATTCACAATTAACACTGCTATGCAGCTGGAAAAAATCCAGTTGATCAACGGACCGAACGGTTGATTGATCGCCTGACGCATTAAGGTTAAGATTATTAAGTGCCAATCGATGTCATTGTCTTCCACTCGGCTCTTGGTCACGTAGAGAACGGATAATGGCTGATAGGAACGACGAGCAGAGTAGGAAAATTGTTTTTACAGATATGTTTGAATTGCTTCATGCTTTAAATGACTACATTTAAGTGGCAATTCCTCCTTGAGATCTGGTTAGTTTTTAAAGAGTTCGCCATCATTTTACTACTTTTTGGTCATTGTTTTTACAGATGTCATGATGTAGAAGTATTTCATATTTAGCAATGCATTTTTATTAAATAGATCGCTATAGATAGATTATAGCACCAATTTGTATGTAATTACTTTCTTGGAATTTAAAGGCCATTTAGCTAGAAACATTTATTGGCTTTGAGGATCAATCAATAGACTTATGTCTTTTTAATTATATCATGTGATAGATTGTTGAAATATCAGCAACACTATTTTAATTACTTCACGTAGTGAAAAAGCGCTCT
This sequence comes from Drosophila santomea, assembly GCF_016746245.2. Classification (NCBI taxonomy): domain Eukaryota; kingdom Metazoa; phylum Arthropoda; class Insecta; order Diptera; family Drosophilidae; genus Drosophila; species Drosophila santomea. The sequence continues at coordinate 17,257,083 of NC_053018.2, forward strand.
CACTAGTCATAAACATTAAAACTGAAATATGCACATCATGAAACATTGAAATCCTACATTTACATTTACTTTGCCCCAAGGTAATTACAAGTCTGAAGAGCCTAATCATTCTTGTTAAATTTCAGTTTCTGGTACAGCGACGAGTCATCCAATTGAAGAGCTGCATTCATTCGGAAATCTCCACTTGGGATGCATTTTCCTGCATGCGGCAAGCTCATAAATTTATATAGTATGTATATACATTTGTATGAGCTCCAAGCGACTGTGACTTTGGCTCGGAATTTCCACGACACTTTCGCTGCGGGCGTTGCGTGTCAGCAGCAGTAACGAGCCAGAGTTGAACGTGCCTCGGGCAAAAGGTAAAAGTTAAGCTGAGAATTTCCATTTAGCGGATTTGAGCTTGGGCCTAAGCACTGCCGGTTTGCGGCTCTCGGTTTCACCCATGAAACATGCAACAATTACCAGATATTTTCCAATTGCCAAGTGGACTTGCGTTCGCTGAACCCCCTTTTTTGGGGGGAAAATGATTATCGCATTTTAACGCAAAGCTCTTTTTGTAGGATTATGTGCAACACTGAGGGAATTTTGGCAGTGGGTTTGTACGGCTCAAAAAATCAAGCATCGGAATAAATCAATGTTAGGAATATATTGTATTTAATTTAGAAATTCTTAGAGGAAATGTGATTAATATTTTACACATTTCAATGCAGTAATGTATATCTTGATTTTCCCATTTAATCATAAACAGTTTTGTGGAATTGCGAGCTAGTTATTTTCTGAAAAATGTGAAACTTCAAGGGAACTTCGATCTTGCTTGGTTTTTGCTCTGTGGTCGAGCATGTTCACTGGCTCGAATTCGCACTCTAGTTCGCACTGCACATTGCACACCGCCTTTTTGCAATAGTTGGACTCATTATGACATGTCTTTTAATGCAAAAGTCATCGCCGCGTTTGCCGAATTGCGATTCCTTTGGCCAATAAAGTTTGCTGAACGGCTATCGCCCCGTATATTTTTCCCTGTTTCGCTTTGTGTTTCTTTAAGACTTCTTCAAGGTTGCTTGGGTCGGCTTGAGTTTGATATTTCTAGACTGGTTTTCGTTTTCGCTAAACAATTTCGTCATCGCCAGCAAAGGCAGCAACAAATAATGGTCAGAAACACAACAATATAATGGCTTATGGTTGATCAGGGAGGGGGTGGAGTGATGGTGAGTCGGTAGTCGGTTTCAGTTCGTGACGTCTCCAAAAGCAGCAAGACCACACACACGCGCGCACACACACACAGCGAAAGGTTTTAACAAAAAACTTGTAATGCAAAAATGCACTAAGCTCTCTTCTCTCTCTCTCTCTCTCTTGCTGCATTTTTCCCTTTGTCTCTGAGAAAATTCCTAAACTGAACGTGCACTTCACGGCTTCTATTGATTTATTTTATTGTTGTGTGTCACTGGTTGACATTAGAGCAGCATCATTAATTATTATCCCACTGGTATTCACATTTATCACACGAATTCTTTCGCGTCTTATTCCGCACACCGTTTTGTTCAGCGGACCGTCGCAGTTGAGCGCGCTGGCACGAATGAGAGGCCCAGCTGCCAGTGGAGAGCAGCAGCGCCACTGCTGCCCCAAACCCAACATCACCATCACCATCACATCACATTCACGGAGCAGCGGTAACTGCACACTGCGTCCACTTTATGGGCATTGTGCACTGCGCGAAACAGAGTGGGCTCTTGAATGCCAATTGTATTAAGTAAGAAGAATCTTAAGGTGGATGCGAAGTGGAGAAGATGCTTAGGTGTTCAGGTATTTGTTAAAACTTATCTTTCCTCTTTTGAATAATTACTATTACGAAAGTAGATAGTTTAACTTTTAAAAAAGAAAAGTTCAATTACATTTGTTTTCACATAAATATATAACTAACTATCTATCAATTGGCGCAAATAGGGAAATGAGACACAATAATTGTTCGATTCTTCGGTATTTACTTCGTTTGGCAAATAGTAATATTTTTTAAACGGTAATATTTCTTGAAATTGTTTCCTAAGTTGGTGTTTGAATAACTAATCGTGGATGGTAAAATAAGATTTAAAATTATTACGCATTATTATTATTTTTGTTGAGGTAAGGCAAACTGCTGTACTTCCTCCTTTTCTTTTTATAGTTTTATACTTTATGCGAATAATGAAAATTTGTAGCAGTGTGCAGTTTTTGTGGAACCTGTCGCCCTGTTTGCCGCCCATTTTTTTCCACTCTCACTCTCATTTGTAAAAAGGTGGCTTAATTATCCGCTCTGTTAGCTGCTCGACTCGTTAACAATTCGGGTTCCGCTTCACATTTGGCATTTGCTTTCGAGGAGCCCAGACGCCGCTTGGGGCAAAGTTTTGACTGGAGCACAGCCAATTTGGCACATTCATCAAAGGCAAAATAAATAAGTGGCCTCAACTTGGTCTAATTAAACAGTTGATAATTATTGGCTTGGAGCGCTGGCACTTTACAGCTGTTAACGCCAAGTGTGGATGTTAACGTTTAGTGCGGACACGAACCCGCGATCAAAGCTGCCGCCTTCTGTAAACAGAGCTTTCACGAAAAGCTCCGTTGAGGGGAAATCTCCTATATTGTTGTATATTTATCTTAATTCTCAAAACACGAATTATAATAAAATTGTATCTAGATAATATTTAGGTTAGGTCAAGACAGTGAGCACTTTCTTAGTTCTTGAACAAAATACTTAAAACACTCATTAATGTTTTCCTAACTTATTTTCTAACTCACCCTCTATGCAGCTTATCGCCTTCTTTTGTTGCAGTCTTTTGTCTCTGATGCGTTTCGACCAATCCGGACTCCGGGTGCGATGCGTCTTAAACCTCTCCCTCACACTGAAAATAAGAATGGTTAACAAAATCTTAATTAATACACATTTAATTGACTAAAAATGGTCATTGGTAAGTACTTCATAATTCAGCAGCCGATCGATCAAACTAATTCAAGACAACTGATCTCACTTCGGTAGTTGCAGTCGACTGTCTGGAGTAGTTGTATTGATTTAGGGCTCTCATCTTTTCCAGAGATTCCCTCAAGAGGCCCGCCAATCTTATCAGCCGCCCCTATCAATTAGAGCGCTGACCTACAATATCCCATCATTATCATTATCATTATCAATTTCCCTTCACTATCATTATCAGCTGATAAGAAAAGCGGGGGAGAAGTGGGCTGTGAAGTTGTACTTTCAATCAGCCGGCAAATGTCGAAACACCCAAATGGAGCACAGCATGACTTTGTACTAATTAAGTGCTAACAAAAGTTCTGGGGGTGTTAATCATCTGTGCATCAGCAGAACTATTAAAAGATCGTTAAGTGCCTTTTGCAGTCCTCAACTGTTTAATTGTTATTGTTCAACAACTTTGATAAACTATGCCAAGCATATACCAGTATAGAAAGAATATAAACGTCATATACTTGGATATCATTACGTAGTCGCAAAATCTGCGCCAGTTGTTTACTCCAAAATGAGATTAAGCATGTGCAAAAATAATATAGTATTAGTCACTATACGGACTCTGAGCTTGATAAGAACTAAATTTAGTTTGCGTAATACGCTTTAAAAAAGAGATTGTTGCTCGAGAACACATTAGAATTCAATCCTGCTACCTAATGTAATTCAGATTTGAATATGTAAGCCGAAACTACCTTGACCTGCTTTTTAGTATTGTTTTGGGGTCAACCACTACCTCGAAGTAAATAATTATTTCTATACATACTCGTATACCCATGTTGCAACCCATTATGCACCATTCATTGGCGGCAAACAAAATTTCAGACGCTGAAAACCCATGCGGTTGCCCGTCCTTTATCAACTGATTAGATAAGCAAACCCAAACAAACTGATAAGCTATCTACGCAGAATTTTATAGTAGGAAGATTGCAGTTCCAATCGCTTTTTCCGCGCAATCGCTTTTGCTTAACGGGCAGTGAATAAATAACCATAACATTGCGGCTTTTCTCCCAGTTTGCAATGTGTATACATACGTATATTAAAAACATTATTCATATGAACTTAACCTACAGCCTCATAAAGCGCTGAAGTAACTATATATATAATTTTGGTTTAATTTTATAAACAAGATTCCAATCAGATTCATAACTTATCTACTCTTTCCTAATAAATTTCGTTCCTTTCGCCCAACCCCCCCCCTTTTTTTTATTAAAAGATAAGCGCACTTATTCTGCGATACTTACACAATGAACTGGGCCTCGTTGGCGGTCGCCTCCATCGTCGCCTGGCCCATCTCCCCGTCCGAAATGTCCACCCAGGCATCGCTGTTGTCACTGGAGCCGGCTATGGAGGATCTCTTATCGCCGGGCTTTCCGCTGTCCCTGCTGCCGGCACTACTGCCCAAGGACGACCTGCATCCCACACTGGCACTTCCGTAGACCACGCATCCGGCGGCTGCCAGGGAGGATTCGTAAAGGCTGTTGGTCTTGTGGTCCGAGGAGATGGTCAACGTGGAGCCGCTGCTCGAGAGCTGGATGCAATTGCCCGCCGAGCCGTGTCCCTGATTCTGAGTCGTGGCCACGCGACTCCTCCGGATGTGGGAGATGCTCTCGTAGCAGTTGGAACTCAGGGAAATGGTGTCCGTAGTGAGGGTGGCTTCTCCACTTGACGCGGAGGAGGTGGCCTTGCAGTGCATGGACTCGTAGCAGCCCTTGATGGTGTCGTATATATTCTCGTCCTCTTCCGACTCTTTGGCTTCCGGCTTTGGAGGTGCTGGGCGCAAGGGAATGGGTGACTTGTTGAGTACTCTCTTGGGCTTCGGCAGCTCCGGCAGCTCATCGCGGGTATTGCGGCCCAGTGTGCCAGTGGCAGAAGGAGTCGTTGGTGTGGTAACCACCTCTTCTGGGGCGAAGGACTCGTAGCCATCGTAGGTCAAAGGACAGGCCTCCTGGGATCCAGCGATTGATTCGTAGCCCTCCAGCCACTGGTTCGTCTTCACCTTGGCAGTGGATGTCTCCTCGACCGTTTGGTATATGTCCTCCACCACCTCCGACTTCTTGGTGTATATCTTGAAGAGGCTGGATGCCTGGGCTTCAGTCTTGGTTTCATCCATAACAGGTGTGATGGGTTCGTAGAGGGATTCGGTCTCCGGGGTTTCGTCCTTCTCTGGCGATTTATCCGCATGTTTAAGGGATTGATCCTCTTGCTGCTCCGTGAGTTCCAACTCTCTGTCCTTCATCAGTTGCTTCTGCTCCATGATCATCTGCTCACCCTCGATGGCATTGACCAGGGTGACATTTACCGCCTGGTTCAGCAGAATTTGGTTATTTGAGTACTGCTTGTTGGCCGCCTGGTAGACAAAGGAGCTGTTGGGCAGGATGCGCTGCTCGAAGTCATCGTTGGCGGCCAGGAGGAGTTCCCGCTCACCGTCGGCGGTGGTCACTTCGTTGAGTGGGTTGAGCACCTTGAGCTTTTGGTCCACTGCCTCGAGGGCGTCTAGGATCTTGGCATCGGCTTCCAAGCACGGCGATATAAGCAGGGCGTGCGATGAGTCTTCTATGTCTTCTGCTCTTGGTGTTACCTCTTTGGGAATATCCAGTGTGAAATCTTCTTTCCTGGTAACCTCATCATGGGATGAGTTCTCATTGATGGGCTCCTCATCTATTGATGAGGATGATGATTCCTCCCGGAATCGGCCCTTCGTGGGTGAGGGACTCGCTGATTTCCTACCTTTCGCGAAGGTAAATCGGAGTTTCTCGTATATGGAGGCATACTTGTGCTTCCGCTGCTTCTGACGCAGCTCCTCCTCGGCGCCTTCCTCCCCCAATATTACTTCCAGCTCATCACTGGGTCCGTCATTCGTCTGATTCAGTTCGTCGGCATGATTGGGCAGTGATTCACTTTTGATAGACTTTGGTTGCTTAGCTTGCTCCTTGGCAGTAGGAGTCTTTAGTTCCTCGCTGACTATCGCCAGTTCGGGAATACCCGCACTACTCGGTGGTAGCTTGAGATTCCTTTTGCTTCGTGGACCCCGAGGAAGACTGCTGACCTTCATCAGCTCGAGGTGCTTCCGCATCAGCTGTTCACTCTTCAAGGGCACACTCGGCTTCTCCAGCCGCTCGAACTTCTTGATATTTCGCTGAACGGTCGAGATGCGAGTTTCCTCGGCGTTAGGTAATCCCTTGCCCTCCGCTGTTGGTTTCTCCACTATCTTGTAGACATGGGTGCCCCGGGATAGCCAGACGCCATTGTTCCGCTTGACCTGCTCCAGAAGTCTCGCGTCCTTTTGGATAATCTCGTTGAACTGATGGGTGAGTTTGGCCACCATGCTAACACCACCACTGGAGGAGTCCATGCTGCTAGTCCTGCGCGACGGATGGTGATGCTGATGGTATGACTTGCCGGCATGGGTTTTAAAGCTATACTTGCGACGTCCGCCCGACCGACCCGTCGATGACGTCACGGCGCTGTGGGTGGGCGTGGAGGAGGTGGTGGTTTGAAGCGATTCGCTGCTGCCCCCACTTTGGGCGCTCGCCGCTCTGAGACTGAGGCCCTCAAGGCGACTGCGCTCCCGTTTGGCTCGGAGCTCTACCACCACCTCCACCTCCGCCTCTTCCACCTCCTCCACCAGCTCCACCCTCATTTGCGTCTTTGCTTCCCCTTTCAACACTTTTCCAGCCTTATCAGTGGCTGATAAGGTTTCCATATTATACGATTTGCCTGCAGGTAAACCATCGCTGTCGTCACGTTTCGCGCGCGATTCGCTAGCGTTTAAAATCGCCTCGTCGGCGTTGCTTCTTAATTTGGCCTGCATTTTTGCCTGTTCGGCGTTTTTGTACTTGTAAAAGTTATCCTTTTCCCTTTGCAATTGCTTATGCTTGGCTTGCGAGTCCTGCAAATTGTGCAGGCTGGCCGCGCGTTTCGCCAACGATTTTTCCGGCGTGGTGCAGTCGCGCGAGTTATTGAAGGCGTTAACCAGACAGCTAACGCTCTTATTCAGCTTTTTCAATGTGCCCAGCGAGGAGGCGGAGGAGGAGGAGGTGTGGCAGTGGGCTGGAGAGTGACCTTGATCCTCGCTGGCACTCTTGATGCGCCTGCTCCACAACAATCGCAACGTTTGCACGCCCCGGAAATCGCGAAATGCACGCGACTCACAGCTGCAGTTTTGATTGGCTTGGGTATTCGGGTTTTGATTCGGATTTGGATTCGGATTTGGATTTGGATTATCTTTGCCGGCCTTATCGCACGTCGGCCGATTGTTGTTCTCACTGTCACTATTCACCAGCCAATTGATAATTGTCTTTTTCGTTTTGCGCGGTGCTGTTGCTGTTGCAGTTGGTGTTGCTGCTGATGCTGCTGTTGCATTGCCATTGCGATCATGGCCAGCGGCTCTGGCAGCCGCATCCAAGACAGGTGACAACGCCATGGCTCTGGCTTGCTCCGATCTTGGCCAGAAAGCGATCACGTTCTCGGCTATCCAAGATGCAGCCGGCCAAGATGTTGCTGCTGCAGATGCTGCTGCTGATGATAATGTTGCTGTTGCCTCCGGGCCTGGAACAAAAAAAAAACAGAGAGTGGAAGAGAAAGCTCGTGAAAATCTTGTTCATGCAAATGCAAATTGGGTGCCAGCCATTATATTTGAAGGCGTGCCCCATCGCAGTAATTATGGGTGATAAGCTGGTTTGTCGCTGGCAAATCGAATGTAAAGGAGTTCCCGATTTTAATCATGGGTTTTAGTATAGGTAAATTGGGAAAAGTATGATAGCTCAAAATAATATTATTTTCATGTTAACTGTTAATCGAAAGATATCTTAAGTAGAAACAGTTTCAGAGTTCTACAATGTAATAAAACTTAATCAATTACCGTCATAAAAAAGGAAGAACTGTGTAAGTAAGTTCAAAACATCAACAAAGCCTTTTCCACACAACCCAAAGGCAATTGTTTACTTTTAGCAATCAAACCACTTGTTCTACCCATTGAGAAATACTTTAAAAATACTGCTACCCACCGCACCCAAGTGTGTGACAATATCGTGTAATCTGCACAAGCATTTTAAGCCTCTTTTTCAATTTTGACTCATATTACCTGACGAAATGGTGAATTGACATTATTTCCATACAATTTTCAAGGAAGCCGAAAGAAACCAAAACTTGGGCAAGCGAGAAATCAGTGCGGTGTACAATCGTACAACATTGCGTATGCTTGATACGTTATGAATGCGCTGGCTTATCGCCATGCGATCGATGTTGGCCGCCTGCGAGTATATGGCATTGCACAAAAACCCGGGCAACAATGCCGTCTTGCCGCCTCTTCACACCTGACAATTGTTTACCGCCCCACAGCTCCACAGATCTACAGCTCTATAGCTAAACTATAGCTACCGCCCACCACCCCCCGCGTTCACGTGTTTTTTTTTTTTTTGTCACACACAAATGCCAATTATAATGAGCGATTACATAAAGTCGAAACAATTTCTTCTGCCTCACATGCGGCATCGTAAAATGGCTTTTAAGCTGCTTTCGGTATACCATATACGTTCGTTAGCCGTTTTCATCTGCGCTCTTCTTTTGCCTCCTTTTTTTCCCCTTTCCACTTTTTATACTTGTCTGCTGTTTTTTCATATATCACAAGCGTTATATCCATATGTTTTTCTAGTTGTCACATTGCGCAGCACGCGGCGAGAATACCGAAATTAATTTTTATTCGCCATTGCAAAAAGGTTTCTAAACAAAATATTATATACGAGCCAAGCACACACGCACCAGGCAACACGTCCAATGTAAATAAAAGAGCTAAAGCTGCTGATTACGCAAACGTCTTTGGCCGACAATATTTTTTGGAATTGCTCGCATCCAAAGGAAACTGTTGGCCATAAGTGTGTTTACACATAATGTCTTGTTTATGCCAAATGAAATTTTATTGGCGATTATTTGTCAATTGCAAGGCGGAAAGCAAACCGGCCCCCAAAATGGGGATTTCCAGCGGAATCATTGCCAGCCTGCCCTCGGCAACTCTGCATATTTGCGAGTAATAAAACTAATGAAATATTATATGTAAGACTTGTTATCGAATAATTGTGAATTGAATGTCTTTCTCTCTATCTTAGATAATGAAACCAAATAAGCACCAAGCAACTACAAATTGGTCATATATTTTTTAATGGGAATTTCAGATATCAATGTTTGCAAATCTAGAATCAAGACAGCAAGAAGTTGATTGACATCAAAATTCGGTTTAATTGGGAAAATACCTTAGAACGAAACTTTCCCCCATTATCTAGCAATTTGAATATTTGACTCGTGCTAAACACTTATCAATTAACTAAAAATCCTCAGAAAAGTTCTGAGGCAAGTCATAAATCTTTTGCTTTCGGTTCAGCCGCCACAGAATGATAATTCCAATGCCTTTTATGCAGAGTGGACTCTAAGGCCAATCAAGCTGTGAGGCGGTCAACAGCTTTTTGGCCTGGTCAATAAAAATGATTCGCATATTAAGCAGCCCGAAACCGAAATGGAAAATGTAAACAATTGACAGCGAGACACCTCAACAATATAAAAATCAACCTCATCTTGGGCAGAAGAAAAGACGGAATAATAAAAAAGAAACTTGATGAGCTGCAGTTTTTTAGGCTAAGCTGCAGCTGCACCTGCCACTCATTTATTATGAAGATGTAGCATATATCTATAGGTATGCAAATCGCTTTCAACGCATGCAGCGTTTTATTTGATTTCTTTTTGTTTGCTCCATCACCGCGAACGGTTCATAATTTCCGAGGGAGGCAGAAAGATTTTCCCGATGGGAAACCAAAGGTATTGACAGTCGGGGTGAAAGTGATAATGCCCAGCTGACTTCGAGCCAAGAATCCAGCGATTAGACACGCAGCTAAACAACTAATCTCGGCCTTTACATACGAATGCGGAAGAAGATGGCAAATGAAATGGGATAGAAATATTTTAATTTCGAGAAATTAAATCAAATTAAATTTATTGCCATTTTGCATAGAAAAAAAAACAAAACCTGCCGCCATTAGAAATGTGAAAGTTTACTTTTCCCTCTGGCTACTCGCTTTTGGTTTTTTCCCCTTTTGTTTCAGAGCTAATGAACTGTCTTGGCCATGATTTAGCGATGCTGCAGACGGCCGAAAAGGTGTTGAAACTATGTGGGATAATTCTGGGCTTACTGTTGGTTGCACAATCGAGTTTATAATAACTTTGACCACTTTACATCATCACTGGACGGAAAGGACCTTAGACTGCGTGAATTTTGTTGACTGCTTCGTAACGAACCCTTTATTTTTGTTTTGGCCGCGTTGCCGTGGCAAAATTCAACCACCAAACTGCTCTTGCAGCCCTTAGCCAACTGAAATGTCTGGCTAACTGGCTAGCTGGCTAGCTGCGAGCAACCCCTAAACGTTAATACACCACTGCGTATGCTTTATATGGTAAACAAAGCCGATGGGTCGATAGTTGCCTTATGTTCGAAGGGTAGTTCCTATTTACCACTTATGCGCCCTCTCGAATGCTTACATTATTCAGGCTTGGTGCCTCTATGGTTGAGTTTAAGTTAAATTAAATTTGCTAAATTGATGCGCACAAGTGACACAATTTGTATGTGAACACCGCTTATCTGCCCACTGATTACAGTGTGAGTCATGGGAACACCCGTGATGGCTTATCGAATGGCAAGTTGAGGGAAATTCGATTGACTATTTTTTAGTGATAGTCATACATACTCGTACATGTAGAAGCAAAAACCAGCATGCAAACGAGCATTAACTGCATTCCAAGCTTGGCTGCCTTCAGCGCCTCAAAGAACGGCAAATGCAGACTGTAGAATGCAGACTGTAGACTGTAGATCGTAGAGTCTGCGATTCGGAGTGGGTCTAAATCTTGGACTAGGTCTGGCTATAACCGCGTAAGGCACAGAGGCGTATAATTAGCGTGCAGCATTGGCAAAGTGAAGCTAATGGAACCAAACAACACAGAAACATGGCCACGGAACATGGCTAACCGTAATTCTAAAAACCGTAAGCGGGGTATGACTAGCCGACATGACATGGAAGAAGAGGTCAGTTCGGAGGCCAAGTCGCCCGTGTGCGAATGTGTGAAAAGCACACCGACCGCATGGAGTTAACTGTTAAGTCATGGCGGAAACTGGCCAAAAGGTATGCGTTAATACTCGTATATGATTTCATTTAATACCTAGGTGACAACAATTAACTGCAGTCGAGTAGCCGCAGAAAACGTACATAGCTAGTATGTTATTAAGATTGATTCAATATTTCCTAATCAAACACCAAAATGTCTAATCAAATATGTCTAGTGTTCGCATTTTAGGGCTATTTTGAGCAAGAAAGTAATACATTTTGTTTTTAAACTATCCACTAAGGGAAATAAAATACCACATACCATTCTTAAGGGGTGATCTTTACTTGAAAAAGGGGCTAAGAGGCAGAGAGCTAAAACTAGGAAGTGTAGCATTTCGTTTGTTTTCTTCAATTACCATTAAGAGCTGGTTTGGCTCGGTCTAATCCCAACGGAAATAGAAGTTTTAGCCAGGCGATCGGAGATTCGGAGCCTGTTCTTGGTGAAATTTCGCTTCTACCGATTTGCTGTATGATATGTATGTATGTGGAGAATTCGCCAAGTGGTTTGGCTAGATTCTTTCAAGAGCACACTAGCACCACGCAGATTTTCTTGTGGGCGTTTCACTTTTGCCAGCTTTCATTTCACTCTGGCCCCAAAAATGAAACAACTTGTTGCACTCGATTTCGGCTACTGCACTGCTGTCGATTTAGCATATTGCACATTATCTAAAATATTTATATTTATATCTATATCGCTCATTCGAGCCGCAAACACAATCAAACACAAAAACACGCGCAGAGGAGTGCCGAGAAAAGCAAGAAAGGCACGCCAGCAACTCCAACAACTAACGTCTCCACCGACCGACGACCGCAAACCGACTGGCGAGTGCTGCTGCTGCCGTCGACGTTGCTGCTGCTGCGCGACTTTTGCTGCTGCTTTGCTGCGACTTTTGGTGGAGCTGCTGCTGCTGTTGCTGCTGCTGCTGCCGTCGACGCCGCTTTGCTGTTGATGGCTGCTGTCGATTGCCATTGGCGTCGAGTCGCGCCGCAGCTTATGTTGCTGGTGCGCACGATGTTGCGCTACTGATATTGCTGCTGCTGCTGCAACTGCCGTTCTTCTGGGAGCACGCGGAAAAATTGCTAACGATTCTGCACTATTTTCTTAGATACTAGAAAAACGTACACAAATACATTTCCTTACTAAAAGGAAGAAAGTGAGACTTTTGCTTTTGTTGCTTTCACTATTATTCATTATTATTATTATTCATTTCTATTTAAAATTAAATACTCATCACATTGCTTGCAAATTAAGTGGCAAATAATGTGAGCCTAACCAAAAGCTGTGATAGTTCTGCTTACATATATAATATCAAAATAGAAAAGTTTAGCTAATCGAAAAACATTGTTTAGACTAAATATTCCATTTCAACTGGTGGAAACTGGGTGTTGTACTATTACTCTACTACTATATCTCTATATATATCTTATCAGAAAACGTGGAATATTCGGGAAATTCCCAAGAATAGCTAAGCAATCAAATCAAGTTACTGTGGCATGAATATCTAAACATTATCATGTGGAAAATCAAGCAGATAGCTATCAAAATCATACTTTTCTCGCAGTGCACTGCAACTCCGCTTCGGAATCGTGGATCTTGGATCGTGGCGTTCGTCTCGCATTCTTGTGCATTGGCTTTTGGCGCTGCATTTTGTTCTGATTCTGTGTCTGTTTCTGTTTCTGTTTGTGTGTCTCTGTCTGTTTCTCTTTCTGTATATGCTTCTTTTCCGTTTCTGCTACTTGGACTTTTCTCCAACTGAGAACTGCATTTCTCCGCTGGCATGCGACCCACAAAAGAGGATTTGGACTTGGAGATCTCGAGTTTCTGTTTCTAGCAGAGGAAACACACACTGACAGTGCGGCCTTTTAATTAGGCAAACAAATTTTAATTAAGTCGCAGCGCCTCTAATTGATTTGGCAGCTCCATTAATTCAGGGATTGGCATGTCTGCAAACTGTAAATCACTTCTTGGGGCGCCTGGGAAGCGGAAACAGGTTTTCTAGTCGCCCAAACAACGAATGATTCTGCGAAGTTTGGAGACCCCGAAAAATATATTTCAATCACTGTCCATCAATCGGCACGAATCGGTTAAGCCGCTGTTAACGAAACCGGTCCGAGTTTGGAAATTCAATACCAGTTCTCGTCCAAGTTCAGCGCTGTCGAAAACAGACGGCCACAAAAACACAAGCACACAAGAGTAAAAGCAAAAAAGTAAACAAAGGCAAATAAACAACACAAACAAAATACAAAATAAAAGCAGCGCTGCGCCGGATTCAAAACCAATCGAATATTTAACGGCTGTAACGAGTGGAGTGTGCGAGTGGGATGGCCTGCATTTTGGGTGACCATTAGTCGCTGTTAACGGGCACTAACAGATTAACACCTTATTGACTTACAAAAAAAATTAAAAAATTACTTTGACAAACAACTTATATAATATAGCATAAATTTTTAGAGCATGTTCGGTATTTGGAATTAGAAAGCTTTCAAATACAATAGCTTAAAAATAATACCAATTATATTATGTTATAACTAACAACTACTTGCTAATAAAGACGAAATTTCAGCGGGTTAAGAAATACACCGTGGATGTGGCACAGAGTTAAAAGGAATTTTAGCATTTCGCAAAGTTTCGGCGCGCACGAAAAACTCAAAAATCTCAGCGACCTGCAAACCTGGTTTTCATTTTCCTTTTCATTTTCATTTCCATTCCATTCCATTGAATGCAATGCGAAAAACAGCAGTGAGCTGCTTCAAAAACCGGGCAAATAAAAAACCGACGCCCATACATGGGCTTGTCAGCACAACCGCTTTGTACTTGGGTGGATGGATCATCATGATCATAATGATCACCATGATCTGGGGCTGTTTCTGTTTATGAGGCTGTAGCACCCGGTTGTACGGTTGCCACATGTGGCAACTTCATTTCCACAGCACACACTTGTTGCGCGCCGTATCTTCGCATCTGTACGAGTATCTTTGTATCTGTCTCTGTAATTTGCATTAAGTGGCTGATTTTCCTTCGGCTGATTTCGTTTTCGTTTTAATTTCAGGCGGTTTTGGGCTGGGTTTCGACGGTGGGGCAACGGGGCGTATGCGAAACAATGCCCATTAATCACAAGCAGCTGCGGTAATGCAAAACTTTAATTATCGTTACCATTCCGGCTGACGAAACTACAACTTCTTGTTTTTGTTTGGTCTATTTAATTTATTGTACAACTGCGCAGAGAGAAAGAGCAGAGCAGAGATGAAATCTGGGCGTAGAAAATAAATTTAAAGCACTTTCCAACTGTCATCATCAAGTGTCTCCGGTTGCATGTCATTTGTATTTCAGCCGCCCTGCAAAGCGAAGCCGATGGCAAATCTAATGGAGAAGTGCGGTGAAAATACGTATTTGAAGATTAAAGCCGGCTCCGTTGGCCTTGGCAGGGGTCTTCGAGTTTTCAGCTCCCATCTTAGCCCCCAAACGTGATTTGTCCAGAATTAAATCGGAACCACGTACGATCGGTGGTCGCTGGTCGTGGCTGGTTGCTTGGAATCGTGTTTAATCACTAAAAACAAAGAGTCCCCGTATCGGCAAATGTACAGAATTAACTTCAAGGTGAAAGTGAGCAAATGTGTGGCGCAGTGAATCAGTTTGCAAGGAAATCTGGTAGCCTTATGCGTACAGGCCTTACTTGCTCCTCAAATTCTTGGATAAACCGATTAGAAAATATTTTAATTCAGAAGAGCGACGCTCATCATTTTACTTAGGAAGAAATTAACCAATACGAGTTAGTCACAAGAATCAGAGTCGCTCTTCTAAAAAGGAAATAGAGCAATGCCAATTAGTTCGAATGCTAATTACTTGAATTTTCTTTTATGCAATTTCTTTCAATGTATTTACTATTTGAAACACTTCATTATAACAATTATATTCTAAAAATTAACTCAACTGTATCTAATAGACATAAAACTAGGAATTTAAATCAGTTTGATCGTAATACAATTACAGAAAAATCAAATTAAAATAAGGTAATATATTTGTATTTATTTTTTAAATTTCTATGATATGTAAATGCTAAGCTTCTTTTGCGGTTCCACCTCATTATGGGAATTGCTCGGGGACTTCTCCCCATCTGCTAACCAGTTTGGGTCTCTTGTCCATGGACAGGTGATGTCTCATCGATGTTTTGGTTCGATCAACGAACTCTCTAGGCCAGATTTGACGTTGGGTCTGGTATCATCTGAGTATCCATCGTATTCATGAGTATTCATCGCCTCCAAAACCACCCACACTTATGTGGTGACACAGTTTAAACGACTATGAACTATATAGAATGCTTGACAGGCCACGAAAATGTTATTGAATGTGAAACGATTGTCTCACGACCCGCGATTTTGGCTAAATGCCGAATGCATATCAATTAGCGGAATTTCACAAGCCAAGAAATAATGGCCAGCCCCGAAAAGAACCTGCAGGTGATTGGCATTCGCAGCTTCGATCGGCGATCGATCGATTAAGTCAACTTAATTTACGGTGCAGTTTTCACAGCGAAAATGTCACCAAACATGTCAGCGATGCCGATGACGCAGTTGTTTCTCCTATTGTTGTTTTACTAAACTTTAATATATATTTATATGCATTTTTTGCCACGATAACTGCTGATGGCAGAGCTACAAAGTTCAATGGCTGGTACGACGAATGCATTCGCCAAGCAACTGGCCCAAAGACAATCTACACTGGCAGAAAAGGCATTTATTAAATACAGGATAATTGTATTATCATTTGATTAGGAAACTATAACCAAAGGAACCAGTCTTTATAGGAAATATGTTCTCTATAAGGTAGCAAATGGAGGAACTTTGTAAGAATCTAGGCACTTACAGATACTTGGCAAGTACTACGTATGTTTAAATATTTATAACAATAATACAAACATATGTATATGATGAAGAGTTTTATGTTTCTTTTCTGACAACAATTAAATGGTTTATCCGTTCGGCTTTTCTATATTTGATAAGCATAACTTTATTAATAGGTAAAAATACAATTAATGCCAATTTTCCTCAGTGTTTCGTGTAACCACTTGAGTAAGAGGAATATTGTGCAGCTCCGTGCACAGGTTTTGACCAGCATCAGCTTCGCATTTGGGCCATGAGTCACGGATCGGTGCTGACTGGAATGGAATGCTGGGGAAAAGGCCCCCCAGACTTTGGCCAATTCCGACCAGGGTTGTCAGCGCCTGTGAGCTGCACCTACGAATTACAATTACGAATTACGAGCATCGGGGTATCTATTTGTATCTGCGAGCTACAAATTCACAAATACGCCACGCAGCACAGTTTCGTGTGCGGCCGTCGTGGGCGTGGGCTCTAATTATACGGCCAGTACTTAGACATCTGACGATGGTTATGCAAAGAAGCTGATCTCAAGATGGTCACCCCTCTGAGATCATGTGAATGAAAATGGAAAGTGGTTGGCCCCCCCTCGCTAAGCTGTAATCTTTGGGTATAATTTGGCGACTGCATAACTAACAGAGTTATTATGGTGATTTCTTCTTCGACGACAAACGCGAAACGGAAGCCATGACCAGGCCACTCCACTTCATAGACTCTTCAGCAGACATTGCAGAATTACACTCGTCACCATCATGTGTGTAAACTGGTATTTGCCTAGTAATTGTAATGAGGCCGGAAGAAATCGTGGCAATTGTAACGGTGGCAACGTCGTGAGTCGCAATGAAATGGAAACTGGTAGTGCAACAATGAAATTCATAGGAAAGCAAGGGCTTTGGATAAGCAAAAGTGCGTAAGTTAGGGTAAGCAAGTGATCGATGGAGAGCAAAATAAATATTGAAAGATTCCATTGATTTTACTTCAAAGAATTGACCTAGTTTGGTAGTAGTTATTGAGAAGGGTATAAGTAGATATACCACTAATAGAATTAGTATTGACAAACAACAAAAGTGAACGGAAAGGAAATGGCACAATAAACAAATGTGGTTTCTATTGGTAAACTGGAGGCACCTAAAATTCGCACCTTTATTGGTGAATATAAGCCAAAGGAACATGAAAATCAATGCTGAAAGCTTGGTTAAATAATAATTTGTCAACATAAATATATAATTCATAAGCTGGAAGAGCATAATTTTCAGAAATTAATTCTCAGCAAAATAATAATAATATGTATACCAACAAAAACCCTTTTCTATCTGCTTGTTTGTTTTTCCCTCTCTGTGCGTCAAGTGATGAAGTGAGTAATGACTTTAAATACTCAAAGAACGCAGATTCATCACGCTGCTAATCAATCGTCTTTCACTTTTTGGCCTCTCCCCCCAATCCGTCGGATAAACAACTTTCAAAGAGAGTAAAGACCGACCTTTATTTGCTTTTGGCAGCTTTCTAACTGCACGGCAACCAAAGGCGCAAATTGGCAAGAAGACACGAAGACAAGAAGGGCGTAGAAACTCGAAAAAGAATCGTGTGATTCCACTTGTATGCACATTTATGGCAGTGTATTATTGTTTATTGTTTTTCCGAGAAAAGTGCAGATAAGTCCCGGAATTATCAGAGGCCATGTTATTTGAGCTGTGCAATTGCTTTCTGTGACGCCTTATCACCCATTTGTGCCCAAGAATACTTACATTTTAAGGCCGTTTACTGCGCCCGTTGATGTGTAAAATCCGATTCCTAAATTTGCATCCGAAGTGCTCAATTATAGAGGCTTTAAATCAATCGACTTTATTATTTCACTCTATTCACTCTTTTGTATGCTAAAAAGCCAATTGAATTGTTATGTAAGGAATATATGGGGTTGGGGGCATTATCTTTCACGCTTTCATACACAAATCAGCCTGGGCGAATTATCATCTTATCTATGCTGTGGCGAGTGGCGAATTTGTCGCACACTTTCCCGGGCAGAAGCCGCTGGAACTGGCCACATTTTTCCACATTTCCACTTTTTCACTCTGCCACTTTTTCACTTTTCCACTTTTACTTTATTTCTAATTATTTCTTCACTCGGTCGCAAGTTGCAGCACTGGCAGTGATCAATCACATTACTCAGCCTCTTCGACTTCGATAACAGCTTGACAACGTGGACGTGCAATATGGTATATGGATAATATGGAATAGCCAAACCGATTCGATTCGAATCGCGCCGAACCGCGCTAATGGAGCTCGTGAGACGTTGATAGCCGGACTGAGACTGAAAATGAGACTGACTGATTTGGAGACCGGAGACGCAGACTGATACCGCCGGATCGGCTGGGATCGGCGGTCTGGAGTGGAGCGGGATGTATAGTCATTGCCACGACGAGAGCGTGCGAGAGTGAGCAGCCCCATAACAATGGGCCACCGAACCACCGACCACCAACAAACGAGCACCGATCGCCAAGTTCGGAAGCTCTGGGTCGGAGTCGAAGTCGGGTCAGGCGCCCCGAAGGCCCCACATTCGTCCAAGAATCGGAGCGGGCACAGGGTGACCCGGGCCGAGCTTTCAGGCACTGCTCCACTCTTGGCGGCAAGCGACTGGCCCCATTTTAAGATTTTGTTTACTTTCTTGGAGTGATATTGCGGTTGCTGCCCTTTAGAAGTGCTCTTCGTTTAGCACGGATAGTATGCTAATTGCATATCCATTGTTGCCAAAAAGAAGTAGTAATTCTTAGTATCAAGCTGTTTAGTCAGTGGATTCCTTTAATCTTAGTAGTTGAACAAAGGAGTTCATCATAATCGCATCTATGCGTAGACTAATCTAATGCATATTTCTTTTAGTGTCTTTGCTTTGAAAGATTAATAAATTAATTTATTATTAATAGATAAATAATTAGTACTAAATTTAAAGCAGAATTGAACTTTGATTTGTTCTGTACTGAAAAGGGTGTTTAAGCTTTCGTTACCCTTGCCTTTGTGCTTTCATTTCCAGTAATGCTCTTTCTTTTGGCAAGGCATTTAAAAAACGCAAAATACTTGAGTCAACAGATCATGACAAAATATTCCAGTCACGTGGGGCTTTTGCCCCTGATACATTTTACACAATTACCTGGAAACCGCACAAGAGCAGTCCCAAAAGAAAGACACTCTTCAATGCGATCGCTGGAGGAGTTCCTCCGGGGAGACATGAAAATATACTGTCAACATTAGAAAGTAAGCCAAAAGTGAGGCAAAAACTCAGCCGAAGATGTTCGAATAAATTGCTTTTGCAGGGGGGAAGAAATTGACCAAAAGTGAGCACTTTACCTGCCCAATTGGCGATGTCGAAGTTGTCGGGACAGGAAGATCTTGGCTCCACGCTGCAGATTGCAGATAGCATGTGAAAGTACGCACAGAATGATGGAGCAGTGAAAATGGAAAATGCTCAACGGCCAGTCTTGCAACTCAACTTCCTGTAGAAAATCTAGTTACTGCAAGCCTTCCAAAAAGAGAAGAAAATAAAAGCAGGAACTGGTTTTTGGGGTCTAGAAGCTTGAAAGGTTTCCCCTTTTTATATTTTTATATTAAGTAAAACACGCGGTATACCATGCATTTAAAAGTAAATTGTATATTTTCATTTTGTATCGTGTTATTCCCTCATTTTACATTATTTGCAATACTCTTTTCTTATCTGGGCTCTTGAAAACTCATTGCCTCGTGTAATATTTGATTTTAACATTCTACTTACTTACTTGGTGCAAATTTGTGATTCATAATTTTTTGTAGTAACACTAAAGTTTAGAGATGAAGTTAAATTTTCGACATTGTCGCACACACATACTCTCTCTTAAAGTTCTTTCTTTTTATAAAATAGTTACGTTCATTTTGTTTTTCTTGGAAAAGTTTAGCTTTATCACTCTACAGTTCAATATCTTATATTGGTGCGAGACAAGTGCAATATTAGTTTTAGATATATGTATATATTTTTAGGACGTCCTGGTTGGACTCCGTCCGAGGATCAAAAACAATTAAAGCATTTTAACTGCATTTAGATGCGCTCCATAAAGGGTTTCCAAAAAAATTTAAAACGCTTTGCTTAGTTCCAAACACAAGTTGTTGAGAGTCGTAATCAAAGCATTCCAGTCCAAATTACTGGGGAGTATAAAATACGCGATCTATATCCCTGATAGTGCCTCCTCGATCGGTGATGAACTAAAGCACAGCTCTGTTGGTTTGTCATTGTTAAGTATTATACTTGTTCATTTATTTAAACAAAAATGTGTAACTTAGGCAATCAAAAACACTAATGATTTCTTGGCCTGCGACCGATAAAAGGTGTCAAAACATCGCAAAGCTTGAGATAGTTTAGTTATATATAATACAATAAAATAAATATTAAACATAGGAAATAAGAAATAAGATTAAAACGTGTTTTATTCATTCCGAAAGTATTGTGATCCTCCTATGCGAGTTCTCATCGCTTCAAATGTATGCGCATAGGTTAGTTGGCTATTAGCTAGATCTTGGCTCTTTAGTTTCCATCAAAGACTTGCTGTGAGTTGTAGTTTTTTGTTTCTTTGTTTGTTTGTTTGATTCTTTACTAAACACTTAACATTTCGTGTTATTTGTTACTTGGTTGCCATTTGCTCTTGTAATTTCACTAAACTAATATTTAACATTTCATTACTTTCACACAATGCTCTTAACAATTTCGTCAGCAAAAAATCGTATCAAAGAGTCTGCATACGTTTCAATACAAAATATAATCGTAATTAATATTCATCGTCTCCATCTTCATCTCAATCTCATCTCCATCGAGACCACAGCTCCTTAGGTCGAAATCGCGTCGTTGAGCAGCGCGTTCAGCTCACGGATGTGCTGGGCCTTGGATCCGGTGGCGGTGGAAGCTCCGCAGGCGCGTCCGACGTAGCTGTGGATTGGGAAAATAGTTGGGATTAGTGGGGATACTTGAGGTGTCGAGCGGTGAGTTGGCACAACATTCGGTATTCAATTTGCTGATTCGATTAGACATGTGCACTAAACTTTAGTCTAGTTTCTCTGATTGGTTTTAGCACAGTTATGGCAAATGTTCAATGAAATGACGGTTAAGCAAGCGCAGGGTGTTAAATATTAAGATTAAAATGTATAGATTTAAGTCGAGAGTGAAATTTAGGGAAACCACACCGAACCCAAACATTGAAATGGACCCCAATAGATTCTGCGATGCAGTATCATTTCGAATACGATTTATCCTCAATTCTCAAGCTTCGTTGAACAGCAAACTGCCTAGATTAGGATGGTATCAGTATGAGATGTCTGCCTATAAGCGCTAAAAACTCTGTTTTCAAGGTAGTTGTGTCAGTTTTTAACTTGATTGTGATATATAGACAGCACGTCGTACAAACAAACAAATTCAAGTACAGATTACAGAGCAACTCGGGTTAGATTGGAGCAGTACAGATGTCGGGGTTAACTGTGGTTTTTTACGATAACGACTGCACTGGCAAAACAGCAAAATGGGGCAGGGCAAACTTATCAAAAGCAAATGCAAAACTTTCGAAACGCGGGAGGTGCAAACAAACATAAACTCAGAACTGAAAAGAAAAACAGTGCTTCAGGATTAGAGGATTAGATTGTTGAGTTGGAGTTAAGAGTAGTAGTAGTAGTAGTAGTAGTAGGGTTTGGTGTGTTGATTTCGTTTAAACCGGGGTACCATGAGGCGCTGGATCATGGAACAATCATCATGCCAAACAACAGAAATCAGAAACGCAATCGAGGAAACTGATAAAAGGGAAACGAGGAGACAAATGAAGAGTTAACGGAACTGAGAGTTAATTTCCGTTTGGTAGGATAGTTAAATTGCAGATAGTAGTTGGTAGTTGATTAGATTAATTGTAGATATACGATATACAGTTCATTGACCGCGCGTATCGTATTGTAGCGGAGCTGAGCTTGCCCTCTCACCTAATTTTGCGTCCGGTTTTCGCTATGCGGGCGCCCGGAGCGGCCGCGATGCCCGCGGGCCTATTGAAATCGTGTCGTACATTCTTTAAATCAAAGTGCTTGGCGGCATTGAAGTCGCCG
Source organism: Drosophila santomea (assembly GCF_016746245.2). Classification (NCBI taxonomy): domain Eukaryota; kingdom Metazoa; phylum Arthropoda; class Insecta; order Diptera; family Drosophilidae; genus Drosophila; species Drosophila santomea. Next base: position 17,279,193 of record NC_053018.2, read on the forward strand.
CCAAGGGTTTGCGCCGGATCCTTAGGATCGCCGCCGTTCGAGTTCGGGGCGGCGAACATGCGACTCAGCCACGGTTTAGATTTTGAATCGGAATCGGTGTCGGATTCAAGATTAGTATGATCAGTAGTAGTGGTAGTATTGGTGGAGGAGGATTGTTCATCGCTTTGGCTGTAACAATAACACATACACAGAGAGAGAGAAAGAGAGAAAGGATTTGTTTTTGGTTGCTTTTTCGTTTCTTGGGTAGTTTCGAATTTGTTCAATTTTTTCAAATTTTTTCTTCAGATTTTGCCAATACACGTACATATTTACACAACGAGTGGATTTTGGGGTGGGAATTTGGGAGATTCAAAATAACACAATTGGTCTTTCACAAGATTTAAAAAGTAAAGAAAAGTAACTCAAGTCTTTAAACTAAATCATAAATAAAAAGCCATGCACAGTAATAATGACTAGGATGAAATATTGGATGGATGAAGCCAATTTGCTGATGGACTCGCTTGGAGAATTTCGGCGATAAAAATTTTATATGTTGATTTTTAAACTTTGTGGTGACACTTTTTTTTCTGTGCCGGACATGCTCATTCAAACGAAAATAGAAATCAGAAGCGTATATCCGTTCAATGAGTGTTTGAGTTTTGTGTGTAGGGTGTTTTATCACTTTCTGGGACTATCACTAGCTAATAAGATAGGTAGATAGATATATAAAGTGGGAGCGTGATAAATACAGCAGCTAGAAGGCATGTGAGGGGTGAGAGGAAGCTCGAATAAAATTTAAATTCGCCATGGCCGTATGATACTTTCTTATCAATAAAGATAGTAAATTAAGGTGTCTGGTTGTCGGAAAAAAGGTTGAATACATTTCGCAAAAATTAAGAACTATTACTTATATCAAATGCATTTAATTTAAGCATTGTTATTAGTTCGATTGAAAGTAATTATCATACGGCTGGAGCATTTAAAATGATACCGACTGCGATGAATAATGAAAAAGTCAAATTAAATCTTCATTTAATGCAAAAGTAGTGAAACAAAAGCAAAAGAGAGTAAAATGTTTAGAGAATCAAAGATAAGAAGTACAGTGCACGATGAAAATAGTGCACTTCATGAAAGAGACAAAGATAAACTGAGACTAGAGAAGAATCTGAGCCAGAGAGAAAAATCGGGGTGTGAGGACGTGGTCGGAGTGCTCCTGTTCAGGTGGGTGGATAGTTGCTGACCGCTTAGATATAGCCCTGTCACCTACCTGACGTCGCGGCTGTGGTTCAGGGCGGTGAGGAAGCGAGGTTGCACATAGGTCCAGCTGCCCTGGTTCTTGTGCTCCTCCTGGGCCCACACGAGTTCGGCGTTCTTGTACAGGTTGGCCTGCTCCTTGACCAGATCGAAGGGGAAGGGAGAGATCTGAACATACAAAACACGTTAGCAGATGGAACAACATAAATATTTCCATGTGGACTCACCTGCTCGACGCGCACGATGGCGATGTCGCTCTCCAGCTGCTTTTCCTTACGCGTCTTGGTCAAATCGTAGTAGACGCGGCCTGAGCAGAATACGACCTTCTTCACATTGCTGGCATTCTGGCCGGCGGGACCGTTGTCGGGGATGATGCGCTGGAACTCGCTACCCTCGCTCATCTCGCTGAAAGGACTCTTAGCCTCGGGGTGACGCAGCAGCGATTTGGGCGTGCACAGGATCAGGGGCTTGCGGAAAGGCAATGCGATCTGTCGGCGCAGGATGTGGTAGTAGTTGGCGGGCGTCGTGCAGTTTGCAACGATCCAGTTGATATCGTGCAGCTGTCGCACTCCGAACTCATCGGACTCTGGGGGGAAGTAGTCGGGATCGTCGCTGCTCATTTGCAGGAAGCGCTCCACGCGGCACGAGGAGTGCTCGGGGCCCATGCCTTCCATGCCGTGGGGCAGGAGCATCACCAGACCCGATTGGCGCACCCATTTGGACTGACCGCTGGAGATGAACTGATCGATGATCGACTGGGCGGTGTTGCTGAAGTCTCCGAACTGAGCTTCCCACAGCACCAGGGCATTGGGGTTGGTCATCGAGTAACCGTGCTCGAAACCAAGCACTGCGTACTCCGACAGAGAGCTGTTGGAGACGGAGTAGGGCGCCTGGTCTGGGTACATGTGCTGCAGCGAGTTGTAGGTGGCCTTGTCGACCAGCTGGTGGTGCAACACATGGTGACGGTGCGAGAAGGTGCCGCGCTCGACATCCTGTCCCGAAAGGCGCACGTGAATTCCCTCCTTCAGCAGGGAGCCGAAGGCCATGGCCTCACCTAAAGCCCAATCGGCGACCTTTTCGTCTACCATGGCCTTGCGAGCGGCCAACACTCTCAATAGACCCCTTGCGAAGGAATCGGTAAATTAGTATATGAAGTAAAGGTATCTTTTTGCGATCTTACTTGTGAATCACGAATTCAGCAGCGTTTGGAGGCGGCGACGAGAATCGGTTGCCGATGTGGATAAGGGTCTCTTCCTTGACTCCAGTGGGCGCCACCTTCAGGGGGTCCTTGCCCTCGAAGAAGCCGGACCAGGGCGAGTCGAGCCAGTCCTTGTACTTGACGTGGGTCTCGGTCTTGGCCAGAGCGAAAGCCTCCTCGCAAATGTTCTCGTACTTAGCAGCCACCGACTTGACCTCCTCGCCGGTAACAGTGCCCTCCGCGATCAGCTTGTCGGCATACAGGTCCAGACAGTTCTTGTGCTTGCGGATCTTTTGGTACATCAGGGGTTGCGTGAACATGGGTTCGTCGATCTCGTTGTGTCCGTTGCGGCGGTATCCGACCAAATCAATAACACAATCCTTGTGGAAAGTAGCACGCCACTCAGCAGCCACCTTGCACACATGCATCACGGCCTCTGGATCGTCAGCGTTCACGTGGAAAATAGGAGCATTGACCACACGAGCCACATCCGTACAGTAGGGGGAGGACCTCGAGAAACGGGGATCGGTGGTGAAGCCGATCTGGTTGTTGGCCACCACATGGATAGTGCCGTGTGTGGTGTAGTCGGGCAGGTCCGAAAGATGCATAGTTTCGTAGACGACGCCCTGTCCACAGAAGGCGGCATCACCGTGGATCAGAATGGACATAACCTTCTTGCCCTCCTGGTCGCCACGGTAGAACTGCTCGGCACGGGTCTTGCCCTGCACCACGGGGTCCACAGCCTCCAGATGGGACGGGTTGGCCACGACGGCCAGGCGGATGTTCTTGTTTGTAACGCGGTTCAATCGCTCGATGTATGTACCCAAATGGTACTTGACATCACCAGAACCCTAGAAAGAAAAGGACATTCAATATTTTCAAGAAGGTTCCTTTTATATTCACTTACATCATCAGCTGCCTCCAGTCCAGCAAACTGGGTGAAGATCTGGTTCAAGGGCTTGCGGCACACATTGGCCAGGGTGTTGAGGCGACCACGATGGGGCATGCCCATGATCACAGACTCCACTCCCAACTCCGTTGACACATCGATGATCTCCTTCAGGGCTGGGATCATGATCTCGCAACCCTCCAGACCGAAACGCTTCTCAGAAGAGTACTTCTTGGCCAGGAAAGCCTCAAAGCCGGTGGCACGGGTCAAACGGGCCAAGATTAGACGCTTCTCCTCGGGCGAGAAGTTCAGAACGCCGGGGGTCTCGAAACGCTTGCGGATCCAGTTGCATTGTTCCAGAGAGTTGATGAACATGAACTCCACGCCAATCTTGTTACAGTATACGTTCTCCAGGCGGTTCAGGATTTCCCTAGTAAAAGGGATGTAACATTTTGATTGGGTGATCTATTAACTGTGGTGGGTGTACTCACTTTAGGGGCAACGAGGCCTCATCGCCTCCGATGAAGGTAGTGCTGGGCAGCTTGAACTGGCGATCCATGTCCTGCTCACCTGTTTATATTTTTTTTGCGCATGGGGAACAATGGGTTTAAACTTTAGTAAGGGGTTCTGGGTGATTGTGTCATGGTGTGGGATTAGTAAATTGTAGGCGGCGGATGTTGGTTTGAAATTCGGAGTGTAATGATTTTTGTTGCTTCTATTCGAAGGTGTTTGTACACAGTACAAAGTTTATATTGGGTTCGGATGCTCATGCTCAGCTGGGCGGTTCACGGGCTCCTCATTCGGATATTTTTTACATGCATTAGACACTATCGGTGATAACTTAAATTTGCTGTTGATGGGCTCATAATCATTTCAGTTGAAATCAGACTAAAGGGGGCTTATCAATCGATTTCCCTTCATTTCGCTTGGGAAATGCAAAACAATCATGCAATCTATTTATGACATAATCGAATCGGTGAGGTAAACAATATTTATATATTTCAGCACGACATCAAATTAAAACAATTAAAAGCAGAAATTGGCAAACAATGTAACACAAATTCACTGGCAATATATAGCGCATATTTACTTGGTTCTATATATCATTGGATACATTTGTGTGGTTGGTTGGGTTTGATAATCGATTTTTGATGCCGGGGATCGTGTGTGCGGGTGAAAGACAGAGAACGTCACTAACACAATATGTATTTGGTTTTTTTTAAAAGTATTTACAAATCAAGGGTTAAGAACTGAAACAGGTTATGTTCTTTACGACCACCGCCGGATTTACTTACCAAAACTGAAATTAGCGTAAATGGATTTCGTCGAGGAGTTGCCAGGCAATTCTGGTGTATTAATTTCGAGTGGGTCGAGGTGAGCAATATTATGTCCTCGAATCTAACGTGTCAGTATTAGGTGTTTGGTTGGTAGTTGTGGTGGTTTTGGTGGTGGTAGTAATAACAATGTTTTCGGATTGGATTTGGTTCGGTTTCGATTTGTTTAGTTTTTCAAAACACACACATAATACAAAGAGAGAGAATTTTGAATTTTTTTTTAAACATTGTTCGAAACGATTGGCGGTTTTGGTTTTTGGTTTGAGTTTCGATTGCAGTTTGTGTTTTTCGATTGGTTTACATTTAGGTTAGGAAGCAGTTATATAAAAGTAAAGGAAAAGAAAATAATCAATTAAAATTATAGAATAGATATGGCTTGAACAAAATAAGATACAAGTGCTCAACGCACAAACACAAATTAAAGCGAACACTAAAAGCTTCGACAGGATCAGTAGACAATGATTGACAGATGGCAATGTGTTCGAATTTCGTGGGTTAATCGAGAAACGGTGGTCACAGTGCAAGAACAGAACAGAGAGATATGGAACTGGGGTGCTGAGAGATATAGAGTCGACAGGATGCTTAAGAATAAACCTTAACGGAAAGATACGAACTTCGAGAACGCCAAACACCAAGGTTACTTACAGGAACTATTAAAAACCTAGAACTGAACGGAACTCGCTAACTTAATCCTACAAAGGGCTATGTGACCCTTCCTCATCAACTCCGAATTTCATTTAACCTTCTTCGGCTGTTAAATGGTAAGCACGAGTTATTTTCAAAACCAATTGCGTAAGTTTGAGTGTTTAACTTAGTTACTAGGCGAGTGGGTAGTAGCAGGAAGGTGCAACAGGTTTTGGATAGTAGTGCGACTGGGGGTTAAATGAAACAGTTCTGTAAAAGAATTTACCAAACAAAAACCCAGAGTGCTGCCTGAGCACATCTTCGTTAGCACGACGTGCTAGCCCATCCTTGCAGACGGTTTTTTCGCGAGTCAAAATTCCAAGCGGATCCAGATCAGATGCCAAATGACCTCGTGACTATATGGTACATACATATCGTAGACAGATTGGTTGATTATATGTAAATAGGGGTACAGGGTAGATCAAAGGACTTAGGTATATCAAGTTAAATGGGTACGCCAGGTAGTTATCGTGTGGCTTTAGTAACTCAAACGATGGAAATCAGCTCTACAACATAAATCAAAAGGCTTAACTTTACCAAAAATGTGTATCATGTGCAAATTAAAAGTAATTCCTTATCTGGCAATAAAATTTGAACACCCTTGGATAACCGCAAATAATTTCGGTATTTCTTAAGCTTATTAGCTAATGAGGAATGGTGCAATCAAATGTGACGAATCCCCTCAATATATAACTACTTGGTGAACCGAAATGAACGTGATCGAACAGAAACCCAAACTACTCATGAATAAGTGAATGTGTAACTCTATGGATATTGTGGATGGCGTGGGGAAGTCAGGGAAGTATTTTCTAGTCTACCATGAATACTGGATTCGGAATGATTGGTCTGGGCAAAAGTGAACACACATAAGGGGGCAAAGGCAACTCTACAGATCATAATCTAAACATAAACATTAACTGAACCTAGGAGAACGAAACAAAAAGCGCCAACTGTGGCTGCAATCTCCACCTTTCGGCTGGAAGCCAATGAAGAGAGTTAGCACGAGCCGACATACCTGGTAGCTCCTGATGATGGCCTGGACGGCCAGATGGTCGTCAATGGTCTTGGAGTCGGGCGCAGCGCCGGCGACGGCTCCTCCAAAGTTGAAGGCGGTCAGCGGCAGAGTGTTGGCCTGCACGGGCGCCAAGTTGGGCGGGCTAACGTAGCTGTTGCTGCGGAAGTACGCATCCCAGGACTAAAAGGATGATGAATCAATTAATAATTGTTTGCAAACAGTCAGCAGTATATATGTCGTGGCAATATCAATTTGAAACCATAATCCGGATATTTATACTGATATCCAAAATATGCAAGATTGAAAATAAGTTAAATAGCATTTCAAGTCGCTTTTATAAGAATTTTAATTTTACGGCTGTTCGGTTCCCTAAGTACCGGGCTGTAAAAGTGAAACACTTCCGCTTCAGAAATAAACACAAGGAACTGGTTTCACAACGACTCAGAGCAGGAGTCAAATTCTAAAGCTCGCAGAAAGAAAACTCCGTTTAATGGGGATACTTACGGTGTGCACGGAAGTGGGATCCCGCAGCCAGGCGTTGTACATCTCCTCCACGTAGGAGGCGGTGCTGCCGTTGGCAAAAGGTTCGGCAGCCGCGGAGTTGTAGGTGCGCACGGCGGCCGCTGCAGTTACCTTGGCCATCTGGCAAAGATTAAGGGTTCATTAGTGGGGGCTTCTTTAATGCTCTCCATATCGAGCAAACTCACCTGCTGACTGCTGCTGCTCTTGAGCAGCCATGTGGCGAAGTTCTTGTGCGCCATCGGCGACAAGGCCAGGCTGAAGGCTGTGTGGGCTCTATGCATTTTGTAGCTTTACAAAATATAACTGAAAGAAATAGACAAGAGACAATCTTAGTGGGGAATCTTATCGGCAAACTATTGTATCACTTGCAACTGATTAATCGATGGCGGCTTTGTTGACAAACAAGCCACGTAAGAGATAGTGCCACCCCCTAAACACCCAACTCCTGACCCTCGGCTGCTGTAAACGCGATAAGATAGCTTAGAAGTTTTTACGTCATGGTCATGTTCTGGGTTTTAACTGTGTCACCGATCAACCGAATGCTCCAAACTTGTTGCCAGGCCAGTGAGCCAGTTATGAAATTCCCTCACGAAACAAGTTCACAATGGGTGGATAGCGGCGGAATTTACATACGTCTAAAGCCAGACTAGACCGTTGAGAGCGGGGGATCGCTTGTTGGAAAAAAGCACACGTGATGCCGTTCGCCTGCTGATTCCGCCGATGACGTCAAACTAACGTAGGCTGGTTTCGCCAGTCCGTCGCTAGTTTTTTTGATAATCAGCCAAGAAATGGCGGAGATACTTTGGCCCCCAAATATAATGGTGAAATGGGGGTTTTTATATGGGGATATAGGGAGAGCCAGCTGCTTTTTGCGCAGTTTGTTCGTTTCCCAACTTTTAATCAGTTGCGAATATTTGCCCTGACTGTTTGTTTGCCATCTCCGAATCACAGTGAGCATTCACCTGGGTTTTGGGCCAAAACGAGTTTGCCCAGATAAGGCAAAAGCGTCAAGAGTGAATGTCCCTGGGTCGGAGTAATAAATTCCTGCGGTCCATGACTAAACGCAGAACCCTCGAGACGCAATTCAGTGATAAGAGGGCGCCTAACCGGCCTCTAGTCGCAATCATGCCACGCCAGCACTTCCAGAATTTGTCAAGTTATTAATCAAAATATTGGCGATAGGCCAGCGCGTGCGGATGTCGTAATTGAATCCCTATCTAAAGCCAGTCGCGCAAAAAATATGTACAAATTGAATGAAATTCGGACTGGGAATGGGAACTTATGGGGCAAAGAAGGCGTGGCCAGGTCACATGTCTTATCGACGAACGCATGCTGACCAGACGATCAAAATGAAATGATTACAAAACGCTGGCCCCCAGACATGGGGGAAAAAAATGAAAGAAAACAATTGGAACGGCTAACCGGTTTGGAGTGGTCGAAGCTAAGTATTTGAAAGTGCATCACTCGGCTTGATCAATATGATCATAGCTACAATTACAGTTACATTGTCCGCCCGCCCCACAATATATAATTCAATTTAGCAGCCCGACAGTTTCTTTCAGTGTCATTTATCTGTTTGCTTGTTTTGTGCTGCCGCTTTTCACATACTGCTTTCCCTGCAATTATATTCTGCTCGACGTCGCCGCAGATGTTACGAAAACACATTACATAAGTGCAAAAAATAAAAAACGGTGACTCGCGTGAGAGCAGCTGAATTATTAGAACGCCCAGATGGAGCTAATTAGTGTGAAATAGTCCGCCCGATGAGCTTGCAGTTCCACAACTCGAGGCATACTGGAAAAATCCATTAAGATTTTAGTCGTCGGAAGGTCTAATTCCGACTGTATATACACTGCACCGCGGTGGAATCAAGACACCGTATAATATATACGCATATACTGCGTGCGATTGCTCCAAAAACCAACCGAATATATGTACTCGTCGTACTCGTATCCGTATCTCGCAGATACGCGGCAAACGTTTGTTCGTGCTGAGTGCTGCGCGTCGACTGAAGCGAAAATACAACAGCGGCCGCCTTCGGGAGTGAAATATAAAATTTAGAAATCGAATTTGCTCTTCACGAACCGCCGAGCTGGCTGAAAACTTGGGAGGAAAACACAGAGTGTGTGATAAAAACACACAAAGCGGCCACATGACAACTCGGCGTTGTATCTTTATCTTCTGGCAAAAGGGGGTTTGGTCGCCGATCGGTGGACCTGATAACAGTCAGGTACATACCTATATATCTATACATTGACCGCACTTCCTCCGCTTATCTAACCGCCTCGCCTCCTTGCCTTTGCCCATGTCTTGCGTATTTATAGCCCGAATTTGTTTACAACAATCCCAAAGTCCGATCGTCAGCCGGCTGATGGTTTGAAAGAATGCCGCCCACACAGCCCAACACGAGAAGAGTATATGAATCCGAGAGAAAGCGGTGTGGTATGCATAGAAAATAATAATATTCCAAATACACTCATACAGCTTGTTTATCACATAACACCAAAGGCAACAAAGAAGCAATATAAGCACTCTTTTAATGATTCACTTTTCAATTTGGTATACAATTAAGTATTTTGAAAAGAATAAATGCGAAAATGTATTATCCAAAATAATATATTAACCATTTTTAAGAATTTTTTTTACTGTGCACCTAATAGGTCAAGCCAAGCGAGCAAGTGAATATGTGCGTGTATCGATTACCTTTCCGCTAATCAATAAAGTTTCAAGTTCACACACCAGACACATTGAGCTAACCATTTACCTCGATGCGAGTGCGAAACTATGAATACTGGTGGATCACCGATCATTAAATACCCTAAGTTATTTAAAAAAATTAAATGGTATACAGTTTAGCAATACTTCTAGCCTTACACCGACTTCTTGTTAATTGAACTCGAAAATTATAAAAAAAAATAGACCTCAATTTATATGCGGCAAAAAAATTCGGAAATAGTAATTAGACAATCAAATGATAACTAGTAACCTAGTATCAAAGTTGGCGGAAACCATTAAATTGTCACGATACCCAATGGAAGGGTATAAAAAGGAAAGAGAGACGCAATCAGCAGGGTTTTGCACCTTGCTAAGCGGTTTCAGAAACCAGCTTGCAACTGCATTCCATTGACGAGCCCCCCTAAAGACGAAGAAGAAGAGGAGCTGACCAAGGGCATGAGGTAATTGAGGAGCATGGTGCGTTGGTTCCGTGGTACTATACTATACTATAACTATTACTATTCCCGATCTGGGGCATTGCATCTGACTTATGATGGGTTGTGGCGGATGAGCCACATCCGTCTGCAGAAAAAACTAGTTGTGCTGCCCCAGACAATGCGGCCGCGCGCTTTCTTTGCTGTTTGCTATTGCTATTGCTTTTGATTGATGATTCATTTGGCGGAGGGGAAAAAAGCACACGCGGCACTCGGTCAATTGCGTCATCAGTGCGGCAAGTTAATTTTACAAAATCACATGTGACGTCGCTGCTTGTTTTGCATTGCGAAATTTCACTTTTCTTTTGGGGCGGCCGGCGCAAGCGCTTTTCCGCCGACTAGCCGCCCACCTGCACTTTTCAATTATATAAGAACAGTCCTTGAACTGAAATGGTGAAAATACGTTGGAAAATAGCAATTATACGCCTCCTAAATGCACTTTTTAGAAAGGGGAACACGCGGCAGTCGCTTATTGATCGCTGAAACGATGATGGTAATTCCAGGAATTCCACATGATGCAGTAGCGGGCTTTGAATGTGGGACAAATGAAAAGCACGCCAAATGCGGGTTTTTCGCTGACCCCAGTACTGGCACTGAGTTGACCCAGACCCCGCACGCTTTTTGCAAATTAACGCACTTGATTTACTTATTTCTAAACTAAACTTGCTTAAAGCTGAAATATTTACGTTTTTACAGCCGAAAACTTTTGCGTTAGTGGTGGGACTGTTATTGCTGGCGTTAGGCCTGGACTGTCAAACATATCGATGCGGAATGGTGACGCGCCAGTTATCGATTATTCTTACAGCATTGGTGAGCGGTAACACTAACATACAGAGCACTTACCTATGCGACTGTAGATGGCGCCACTGTGGCATCGGCGTAAAGTGTGTAAGTAAAATGTCAAGAGCGTAAAATATTTCCGTTAATCTAATTAAATTTGGATTGCATTTTTATTAACAAGCTTCTGGAAGCACTACTATATAAAATATAAAGCATTTAAAAACTAATGGTTCCAAAAGCTTGTTAATGAAAATAAAATCACGATTGGATTTTCATTTTCAAAATCGAGGAAAGTTTTAAAAAGAAAATTGCCAAAAAAAAGGCGAATAATACTTAAAGAAAACATGTCTTTAGCAATTTCGAACAATGTTGGAGACCGCCTACATTGTTTTCCACAGCAATGGTCCCCGCATGACACAAAAACTGGAATTCAACTTGCACTAAACATTTAATTGCTACGCACACTAGACAGAGTAACCAACTAATATCTGCTGTATTGATCCAGACAGTAGCCGGTAATTTGGTCCGAAATACAGTCGAAGACATCGAACGCCAGATCGCAGCTTTCACCTTTCTTGGGCAGCTCCTTGCGATTAACTCCGTAGCGGGCGGTCATTGACCGCAGGCAGAGATTCACGGACCGCAAGGTGGCCATGAAGAATCCGTGCTCGTGCACTCCCTCGGAGTAGAAGTGGACCAGGCCGTCCAAGGTGGGCCAGCCCTTCTGATCGATGGCGTTATTTTTGGCATAGACGCAGTGCAGCAGGCACTGAAAATACATAGATGTCGTAGGGAAAATGTATTCTCAAGCTGTGGATAAAGACTCATTTTAAGCCTGTTTTAAATATACAATGGAATACACTGTGGAAATTGCTTATAAGCTTAAAACAAACTCCGGGTTTATTAGAGGAATCATTACCACTTGGTATTTTCCAATTCTCCCCTGGAAAACCCGCCTTAGATGGCTTTGTAATCGATTCTATACAAAATGTGTTTATTATTTGATCATTTTTAGTATTTTTCACTAAACAATTATTCATTTTGATCAAAACTGAGGAGCAGAGTAGCCAAACACATAGTCAAATCAAACTCGTAAATCCACCCGTATATTTCTCACTGCGTAGCTACTTCTATCTGTACATTCAATTTGCTGATGCATAAAGCCAGCTAATGTGTATTAAGTGCCGCCATAAAGTGCGCTTTTCAGCCATCAAATTCAGCATTGCTGGGAGGTGTGCGAAAAATCTCCGACGGACGGAGGCGTGTGATTTTGAATGCAACTGAAAATGCATTTGCTTTTCTTTCGATTGTGTAAAAACCCTGACTTTAGGCTTTGCTGGCTGAGCTAAAGTGGGGGTTTAGCCAATTGTTTCTTGGGCTGCCATTGAACTTAATTGAGCTTGGCTCATGCATTTCATTAACACGAGAAGAAAAGCGATCTACAAGTCTCGCAGAAGATTCTAAAGATGACTCAACCATACTTACCCCCGCAATGCGTTTGTCTTCCAGCGGCACCAAAGTGGGATGATATATGCCCGAACTGGCCACATCCAGACGTCGGATATTCCTCATCAATCTGGCCACATGGCGTTGTGGCTCGGGTTCATCGTAGACTATATACTCGTACTGGCTGATGTTGGGCCGATGGTCCACGGATGAGCCCGCAGGCGCAGAAGGCCAGATGAAGTCGATGGAGTCATCGTTTGGATCGATGGGCGGCTGATTGTGAGCCACCTGCTCCTTGAGAATCTCATAGGCCTCTATATGGGAACCGAAACCGTAGAGTACTTGATATGGCAAAGGATAATGTGAGGGCCCACCGTTAACCAACTTGTTGCGGACCTCATCCTGGCACTCCCTTATGACGGACTCCACTTTCCTGGCCGTTCTGGGTGGATTCAAGCACTTGGCCTTTTTCGTCTCGAAGCGAATTAGATATTCCACAGCCTCGATCGATGCGATAACCATGCCCGAGATGTATAATAGTTGTGTAATCCTCATGGCTGCGATTAATTGGAGTCTCCACGCCGATCCGATCGCCTGGGCCGCTGTCAAATGAATGTCCCCCGAAGAAATGGACGCGATGAAATCGAAAGCATTTTCACTTTTTCCAGCCAGCCGGGCAGGATGGCCCACACAGACCACTTATGAATTTCCAGTTTAGGTGCATTTTTTTTTTTGAGATTTGCTCTATGGGTATGTGGTTCAATGGCAAACTGCAACACTCCAAGTGCGACTGCAACTGCCACAACTGGTTGCACAGTTCCCATGCGTGCAGTCCGTTAGAAACTTGTCCTTTAAGCTCGACCACATGCCTATGAACATGGTCATTGGCAGCGGCCACATATCATAACTACAGCTCCATGGCTCTCCGATCGCATTAGGTTTCGTTCCATTGTCTCTGCGGTTTTGCATTGTGATTACACATCGCACTCGCTCCGATTGAGCGCACAATTAACCAATTGGTGAACTCTTCCGCCTTCCGAGCAATTTGCATATGGCCAAAAAACAACGGCTATAAAGATTATCAAAGGCGGTAGTGGATGTGGATATGGGCTAGCCAGAACTATAAACTATAACCAGAATCAGAATCAGAGGCAGCCAAGCGGGGCCGGGCGGTCTAATCAGAGGGCCTGACATATCCCCAACACATTCCCCACCTTCTAGAACCCAGAACAATGGCCAATAACTGTTCTTGGAAGTGGCCAGCGTCGCCACGCTAATTATGCCTCATTAAAATGGCCAAGATCCAAGAACGAAGATCCTAGGCGGAAATTGTCATAAAGTTCTCTGGGCTCCTCCAGCCGACGAGTAATTGCCTTTAATTGCATACCTGGCCAAAAATTGCAGCTAAGACACTGACCCAGACTCGCTCTGGATCGAATTTGTAATAAGCTCCGGCTAACGGAAAATGCAAAATGCAAAATGCAAAATGGAAAATTGAAAACTGATGCCCCAGCGATGAAGTTCAATGTTCAGCGTTTCGAGAATTGTAAGGCAATGGATAAGAATGGTAAGAACGGATTGTCAACAGGAAGCTCTCCAGGTTGCAACTTCGGGGAACAAGAACAACGTGAGCTAATTGACAGACAGCTACACAGGCACGATTTTCCATTTTCCGCTGGCCATTTCCCGCGGGTTTTACCCCCTTTCCCCGCCCCGCCCCCCGCAAACTGGCGAACAAGGAGCCATAAAATAGGAGAAACACAGCAGCAGCAGCAGCAGCTGCAACAACACTTGCGTGTCCATCATTAGAACGAATTCTCTCACCTGAGCCCCGCGCCCACTTTCCGCCTTTTCTTGTAACGCAATTTGCACACAAATGCTGCTGTTTCATCTTCGTGGCTTCGGCTCTTTTCGGTGGGTGGTCAGGTGAGACAAGCACCACCACTACCACCACTAGCACCACTAGCTCCACTAGCAGCACCACCAAACGCCGCACGAACCGCTCGCTGAGTCGCCTGAGAATCGTATTTAAATACGAAGGTCTAACGCTGGATCGCATCAGTCGTCGCCGTCGCGTTGTTCTAGCCGCTAGCTCCTCTCGAAGATCGCCAGCCAAATCGGAGTTTAAGTCGGGATCCAAGCTCGGATTGGAAGACAATCGAATCGAATCGGATCGGATCGGATCGGTTGGGGGAATAGAAGTTTATGTGGTGACTGTGCATCTGGAACAGGATGCCCGTTTGATACTTGTTTTATCTCTGAATTGGATTACAACGAATGCGATTTGAATGATGCTGCATCTACATCGGCACGCGAATCTCCTCCTGTTTCTCTGCGCATTTCTGGGATACTTTGCGCATCCTGCGAGAGCCGACGTCGAGTACAATACCATCAACGAGGATGGATCTTTTCAGTTTCGGTACAGAGATGTGTGACAAATTATTGTGAACATTTTAAAAGGATATCAGCACAGAAAACGTGGCATTAAAGATGAAATGCATATTCTAGCAAAACCAAGTGACTTTAACAATCTGATGACTACTTAAAATTGTAATTTAGTACTCGGTTTGGAGAAAATTACATTATTTTTAGAAATGCTTAAGGGCAGAGTTAAATTTTGGCAGAGTTTAACAAATAGACTAGCATCTAAAATAGACTTGACTAAGAATAAGGTTAAAAAAATATACACTAATATCGATTTGGACCAAAATCACTTTATAATCTGATATACGCAATGAAAACTTTTGTTAAACTAACGGATTACATAATTTGTATAATAGAGTTCTTTAAATTATAAATAATTATTTTTTGGATAAAAAGTTAGGTGACTTAATTCAATTACAACTTTCAACTTAATCCTTAATCATCACAGTCATCAATACCAAAACCTAACCCATAACCATAATTTGTTTAAGTAGAATACAATAACTGTTCTATTACAAAGTTAGTTGTCGTCAATTTGCCTTTTTAATAGGAATACACTAAATTAATAGTAGTTAGTCTTGGAATAGAGTCATAACCTTTCCCAATTACCTACAACCTCCGCTGTTCGGTGGAATAGAAAACCCCTAAAAGAGAACAACTCAATTACAGTGCTCTTAGCAGCCACGGGTCATAAATCTAACAAATCATCTAATCGGTCAAAGATGTTAGCTACCTTACCATCATACCGAGCAAATCTGAGATTTTTAGCACCTCTTTAACGCCCCAACGTTTTGCAACCACAACAATAACACGCTTCCGACCATCTTTCCCTTCCATTTCGCACGCATGGGGCACCGCAATTACTTCTGTTTCGATCTCTGCTCCCCGGCATGGATAATGGATAATGGCTCTGCTGCTGCTGCCACCGATCGGCCAAAAGACATGCAAATGATGACATTGGCGGCTACTATCACAGCGCCTCGGGCACTCCGGACAACACGGTGCGAGGTCGCTACGGTTCGCGGAGTCCGGCGAGCGGCCAGATCGAGGAGACGGTCTACACGGCCGGACCACGTGGGTGAGTAATCGAAGACCGAATCGGTGGCCCAGCCGAGTGAGTAAAGTGCGGTGGTGCACTGGGAGAAAAGGGCACTGCTTCTAGGTGCATGGGTGTAAAGCAAATCGCATTCTAAAGACTTTAGGAAAACTCTTTTACAAATAATTGTAGCTAAAGAGTTTGCAAGGAATATAGAGTGATACAAAATTAACTTTTTAAAAACCATCTTCATTTATTCGAACTATCTTACTAATAAAGTTGTAACTCTACTTATTAAAACTAAAAGAAATTAAAGAAAATTTCCAAATGAGACAAAAGAGATAGAACAAAATTAAGCACTCTTCTCAAAACATAACGATTTTGTTTCCAATTCCGAGCTTTAACTTACTTGAGGTCGGAGATTTTCCCGAGTGTATGGGCGGCGGAGGAAGTGGCAGCACAAAGTGAGTTATCTCCCCGCGATGTCAGAGCTGAGCTCATATATCAGCGGTTGGCGGCAGGCGGCGGCCACTGAAGCGAAACCCAAGCAAACGGGAGGGGCATCGTGGAGTTGGAGCCGTTCTAACACATTGGACTGCTTTTTCTGGCGTTGCCTAAACGTTTTTCCATTACCGCTTCGGCTACTGTTGTTTTTGCAATCTCCGGTAAATTGGGGAAACAGAAACAAAAAGCTGTTAACAAATTGACTGGCCTGAAGTTCCGAGCAAAAAACGAAATGGATTGTAGATGGCAGATGCTCAACGACAGCGATGATTCTGAATGGGATCGTTCCCAAAGAGATGTGTAGTAATCGAAGTAATGGCGTGTCGGACTAAGATCGAATCTATATTCAAAATTGCAGTGCGAGTCCGCTTCCGCTGGAAGGGTTTACCCAATCCCCACCCATTGTGTCGGTAGCTAATTAATCTCCCTCCGTTTCCCACATAGATTTCGCGTGAACGGACCGAAAATCCATCGGAAAATGGACCTGGCCCAGTATCCGGTTCTGCCGCGTGGAAGTCCGGACGATCCGCTGGCCGATCCCTTTGACGATCCATCCTACAGCTTCAGTTTCCGCACTCCGGATCAGTCGCGCAGCGAAGAGAATGATTCAGGAAATAGGATAAGGGGTAAGTTCTTTGGTTCCTTATAATATACTGCATATTAACTGGTATAATTCTAGGATTGTACTCCTATTTGGACGATGTGGGCGAGCGGCACAGTGTTCGCTATGCAGCAGGAGCCGGAACCGGATTCGAGATCTCCAACGCAGTGCCGGACAGCCCATCAGTCGTGGCTTACTCCAGTCCTCTGTACAAGTCGCATCCCAAAGCGCGTGGCAAGATGTCTGTGCAAAGAGGACCGGCTGGGAGTTACAAGCTGATAGCCTCCGGTTCGGATCACCGACGGGCAGAGAGTCGAGCCCCCGATGGCCTGGTGAGGGGTACCTACTCCTTCCTGGACGACAAGGGCGTGCAGCGGACCGTGGAGTATATAGCTGGAGCAGGAATTGGCTACCGGGTGGTTCAAAACCGGATTGGTCCTGGAACGCATATAAATCCCTCTGTGGCTGATTTCCGTCTGGCAGATCCGGACTTCCGACTGGCTAATGATTTCGGCAGGGGTGCAGGTGGTGGCTTAGGTCCCAAGGCAGGTGGAGGTGGAGGTGGATCTGGTAGTGGAAGTGGTTCAGTGGGAGCTTCAGGTTCAGTTTCAGGGGCTGGTGGAGCGGGAAGAGGTCGTACTCCCAGCAGACCCGGGGGCAAAGATTTTCTGAAGCCGGCTGACGGGGCCAGAGATAGGAATCGTGGAGAGGGTGATGCAGGTGGAGCTGATGAAGACCTGGGACCCCATGCTAATGACCACGGGGATGACGTTGGGCTTAGCAGTAGCTCCTCAGGTTCCACGAGTTTTAATGGCAAGGAAGATCGGAGAGGGTTCCCCGCGGGGAGTCCCCAACGGGGCAGTACTAGATACGATGGCGGAGGTGATAGCTCGCAGAGAGGAGGTTCAGGTGGCTCCACGAGGAACAATGTAAGTGGATCTCGAAACAGAAACCGATTCGGCGGCGGTGGTGGAGGAAGTGCGTCCTCTGAGAGGGGCGCAGGAAGGGGAGACGCTGCAGGTGGAGGAGGCAGTCGCCGAGGTGGAGGAGGTGGAGCCGGAGCCTCCAGCGAAGGCGACTCCGGCCTGGGCTACCTGCCGCCCACAGGTGGATCAGGCACTAGTGCCATCAGCGGACCCGGGGACAATTACCACCTCAACGACGACGATGTGGGCAGTTCACTGCCCCCACTGGTCACCGCCAATCACCGAATTCTGGAGATCGACAGGGATCGGGAGTGGGTGCAGCGACACCGCGACTCCACCGTGATCAAGAACGTGGGTAAATGGTACGTGGGTCTGCCGCCAGGTCAAAGTGTGCGTGCCCATGTGCAGAACATCGACATCATACCCTTGGGCGGAAGGATCGGTCTCTCGCCGTCGGAGGCACTGCGTCAGGATGAGATCGCCGAGCTGAATGCCTCAAGGGAGCACTAAGCACTCGCTGGCTCCCATTGGATCTGTAGTTTGTAGTGCGTAGCTCTAAGTGATCAGTGTTGAGCAACCGAAACTGGGTTGACTCCACATGGAAACTACAACAGTATTTAAAGCGGAATACATTTTTTGTCTGTATCTGTATCTCAAACTGTATCTGTATCTCTAGCTAACAGTTATTTGATATCCGTGGATGCGGGTATAAGCAGGTTAATGTGCACACTGCGGTTTCCTTGAATCTCCATATAACCCCATGACTTGGCATGCTCGGAGTTTAGTTGTTTCCGAGACTTAATCGAGATGCTGGTGCTTGGGATTGCATGGCTGGCAGTTTCCTGTGCTCAAGGAGCGCAAGTGTACATGCAGTTCAATGGACATGGGTACTCCTACAACACGGATGGCGATAGATTGGACAGGAGTGTCGTTTCCCCCAGCTTTGGGGCATCTTCTCTGGATTCCTTTGGGCCACTGAACTTTGTGCAGCAGGCCTTGAGGACAAGGCACACTCCACTTCCCAGGATTTCCTACAATCCTGCACACGATAATCTGGCAGAGGCAACTTCCTTGCTGAGTAGAGGCTACCAAGTAGCACCGACCAATCTACTGAAGCCGCTGCAAAGCCACCGAAACTTTGATTTCAGCACCGACCAGATGTCGCATGCCCAGCACACCGATGAGGCGGGAAATGTGTTGGGCAAGTACTCCTACTACGATGAGGCTGGCTACCATGAGCTGAGCTACAAGGCGGGCGCCGGCATCGGATTCGTGGTCATGGGTGGCAATTTGGCCAAGGCCACCGCCGCTGAACCGCACTCGGAAATAGAAATCGGAAACGGAATCCAAACAAATGCCTTGACAAGCCTGCAAGAGTTGCATAAATATCGTGGCTACACGTAAATAAAATACATTAGCTCAAACTATTGCTCGTTCTACTTGGGTGTCTTTCGTTATTTACTGGAACTCTTTGGAGATCTGACAGTGTCAGCTGTCGTGTTTGACACCTACGTGATCGGGGATCTGAGCTGCAAACGTATGTCTCAGAATGAGTGACGGGTATAATGACAGAGTTCATTCAAATAAAGGGTTGCTTCTTTGAAAGTAACTAACAACTAATCATTATAGAGAACTCTGCATTTCATACCTTTTTTGCTGCAACCACATACTTGGATCGAAAGGCTTTCATCAACGTTTATAAAAATAATTTACCTAAAATGAATTTATTTTAAAATGCTGGCCCAGATATATAAGCTGATATAAGCTGTTGTCATTGTAAAACTTGGATCATGATTCCCTGCCCCGAAAAAGGCAGCATACGTCTGGCATACTACATAAATTACAATAATAACTATAAATCCTTAAAGCGATTATCGCATCAATACCAGATTTACTGCTCCGTACATAATTTTTTACCCGTTTACAATAAAAGGGCTTGCATAAAGTAGATAAGGGTAAACATTGTCAGTTTCCGATCGTAAATGATTGTAAGAGCTTTAATTGCTTGTGGCGCGTGCTTTGGCACGATACAAGTGCTGCGATTTATGCATGTTATAAACCCTAATTGATTTTCCGATCATAAAAATGGTTATTTGGTCGCACAAAGTCATTTTACAAATGGACAGTGCATCCCAAAGCCAAATTGAGTCAGCTCTGTGGCTTATTTATTTTTGTTTGGGTAATTTCATGTCTCGGAACGGGACCAATATAATACAGCATTTGAAATGTTCGACGCGTGCGCGCACTTGCCAAATAATTTGAATCGAACGGAAAGCCTTGGCGACCACAGCGTGGCCTAAATAAAATATATTTCTGGCCGCGCGAAGCCAAGAAAAGCCCAAAAGCCCAAAAGCAATAATAATATGCATATTTGGCAAAACAAAAAGTTATTACATGGGCCAGTTTGACCGAAAGTTTCACTGCCACAATTAAGTTTAATGTCAAGAGATCTAAGCTAGTGATTTCCCTGAAACAAGTTCCTACGCACTCGAAAACTTTCTTCGCCGATTGCACTTAAAGAACGTACAGAAAAGCACTAAAAAGCTTGCTGCTTACCACTGACATAGATTCTATTTGGCCGGGCCGGGTATAGGGTTTGTATGGCTGAAATGGCCACGTTCTCAGCGTAGAAATCAATGGCTCACCTGGGAAGTAGCCGAGGTGCATAATTGGGTTAGCGTAGCAGCAGAACGTAGCAGCCTGCATTGAAACCACAAATTACTGGGGCTCTGGCTCTGGTTCTCCCAGGTGCCAGTTAGCTGTTTCTGTTTCTGTTTCTGCTTCGGTTTCTGTTTTATTTTCCCGCTCATAAACAACGGTTTGGGCTGGGATTCTCCTCCTCGCCGAAGGTCAGACTTAATTGGCCGGGGCCTAGGCAACGACATCCCACTAGCAGTCCCGTTTCGTCTGCATTTATAAATAGGCCCCAAGGTCTCTGTGGGTCTTGGGTCTTCAACTCCTCGACTCGCTCTTCGGCTGCTTGGATTTCTGCTGGGGTTCGATTTATCGCCTTTTGATTGCTGCATTCC
The DNA here is from genome assembly GCF_016746245.2 of Drosophila santomea. NCBI lineage: Eukaryota > Metazoa > Arthropoda > Insecta > Diptera > Drosophilidae > Drosophila > Drosophila santomea. Next base: position 17,300,023 of record NC_053018.2, read on the forward strand.
AATTGTGGATCAAGTGGTGCGTGTGGCGCATTCGTGGCTTACAACGTGTTGCTGCTAATTTCGTATGCTCCCTTCGGCGCTGCATACTCTGCACACTCGAAACCATAAATCTTGTGGCAATTTTATTGATGCCTGCGTGTGCCACAAAGGTCGACCCCCCGTTCGAAGCTGGTTAATCAGGGAATATGCATTATTGCTGCTTGCACTGCGGAGTCAGTAGCTGAGTAGCTGGCTGCTTGGGGCATACAAGCCAATAAAAGAATAAATTGCAGTTGGATCACAGCAAAGTTAATCGGAGAATTAATGGTTCTGGGCTGATAAAGACTTTGGGCTGCAAAGAAAACAAATGACTTAAGGTACGAACCTGAAATCAATTTCTCTGATTTCAGGCATTTGTAATTCATGATTATCGATCAAAAACGGCCCGAAGCAAAGTCTTAATCCCGACATCTGTTGATACCCGAGAAGTGTGTGAAGTCTTCACGCCGAAGTGATTGTCAAATCATAAAAAGAACACGGCTCTTGAGTCACTTTGTGCGAAAGTTCCTAACGAGTTTCAGGCCAACATTTTAATTGAATCGGACGGCAACCAATCGATTCATTCATCACGGTAAGTCCCTTGCCATTTTGGCTTATGTCATGTTTTGGGCCCGTTCCGAGCTGATTACCTCTCCACTTCCCACACGCATTTCGCTTCTATTCCCGTGGCTCACTCCACTTGTAATGGCCACTCACTTCGCTCCTGTCCCGTCACACTCAGTCAAGCCAATAAACGGCCAATTAATCAAAGTCAGCGCTGTGATTCTAGGTGCTAGGTTGCGAAACAGTAGTTCGAAGAAGCGCCTGTAAGCACATCTAATCACATGCCTGGGAAATATCTGACAATATGTTAGGCAAACTATTTGCCTAACCCAAGGGATCGGGGGAAGATTTCAATCTGAGAAATCCTAGAGTTGTAAGCCTGCATATCAATTGGAGTTGTGTACCCTGGAGCTGGTAACCAAATCCCACAGATCCACGCCCCCAGATAAAAGCCAGGCCAAGGCGCTCGACTACGTGCTAGCGAACTAGCGGACTTCTCTTCGGCTCTCTCTTCTGCCCAAGCCCCAATTCTCTTACACCTGATCGGGCCCTGTTTTCTTGGCCATTTCTTTCGCTTCGTCGTTTGCATCGCTAATGGAAATGTTATAAACAGACGCGCTGGGCCCGGCCAGCACTCAGTTCATCTTCAGACGTCGCCTGGCTCGCTGGCTCTTGGTTCTTGGTAGGAGTTTCATTTCCAGACCCTATTTATTGTGCGTGACAAAATAAAAATAAGAATGAAAACCAACGGAACCTGAAACAATCGTAAATTGAAAGCTCAGCAGGATTGGTTTTTTAGTGCTTTTAGTGTGTGTGATTTTGCCGCGTGATAACCCAGAGTGCCACTCATCCCGTTTCTCGTTTGCAGTTCAAGGATATATTGTCAAGGCGAGGATTGGTCAACGCCACGAGCACCAAGAATTTACTGAAATATCAGAAATCATTCACCAGAACTCTGCGTTAAAATGCGCTTCCTTGTTGTAAGTCGAACCGAACGAAAAAGAAAATTTTAACATTTTGGGAATACAAAACGAAACTAGTTTATACCTGACCGCAATTAATCATTTATTGCTCCGTGCCGCCGCTGAACTCATTAACTCGTCAACTGGCCCAAGTTCGTGCCTTAAGTCTTTTGTTTCTTTCACTTCTGAATTGCCACTAACTTTCACTAAGCGACTTAGTTGATTCTTGGCTTGGCTCTTTACCCTTTTTGGTCGCCTTAATTAGCCTTAATTATTCTCTGAGCCATATGCAAATATTAATAGCATGGCTAAAATCATTCCGGGCATTATAATAACCAGAAATCAATTTATGTGCTAAGAACTCTATTGGGGAATCTTTTTATATTATTGCCAAAAGGTTAAGACCTCTTTGTGCCAGTTCTTGTTTATTTAGAAAAGGTGTTTCAAAGGGCTAATTCATTCCGAAAAGTGAAACCCTTTTCTCCATTCCATTGGAACGTGACAAGATTCTAGCCGCACCCCAATTTAAAAAGTGAGAATTAGTCATTCAAACCAAGGGAGTATTGTTCCTTGCATTATTCATATTCCCATTAAGAAAAGCATACCCTTAAAAGTCAAAACTCAACAGCGTCTGTGCCATAAGCAACAATACCATTCAATTATAACCATAACCAATACAACCATTTGTTTTAAAAGCCCAAAAAATAATTATGACTCGGGGAACATAAAATTAATATGCCGCAAACGTATAAAAATCATGCGTGGGCTAACAAAAGGTAATATAAGTTTAACTGCCAAACAATCGACCACATTTGTGTGGGGTTCTTAACTATAAGTGCATTGGTTTGTTTTCGAGTTTCTGATCGTTTCGATAGTGGTTCATAAATTAATCAATTTATGAGTATAGACAGTAAGCCACACGTCCCAAGTCCATCAATCCCTGCCCAATTAGCTCCATGGGAATGGCTCTGGAATATCATTTAAGACCAAAAGACACTTGATCGGATGTGAAGAACAGGAGACGGACCCATTTATATCTTGTTTAAGAACATAAAATGCTGCGCTTAAACTTTGCATTCGAGCCATTAACCCAGTTTATTTTTGGACAAGGCACACCCAATACGGGGTCGAATCGGTATCGTTATGTGAGGGCAATATAATAAATAAGGCGATACTCACAAAAGAAAGCAGACAGAAATACATCTTACTGCTTGGGGGGATGCAAGAGATCTTGCAAATCAATGGCAACCAGGTTCGACAGCCTCTGTGCCAGAATCTCTTCTCTCGAGTTACGTTTCGGCCCCGAAATCGTAACAGCCGCCTAGAGGTTCAGGTCAATGACACAACACGAGCCTCGACTTCAGATCCAGCTTTGGCTTTGGCTTGGGCTCTGACTTTGGTTTCGGTCTCAGTTCCTCTCGGCTTTGTGACATTTCGGCGGTGATAGATAGGCGTGCGGGCCGTGGTCGTTTCCACCGGCTAACGGTTGCGTCAATATTGACTTTGCCAAAGATGTGGAGAGCCGGCGAGAGTGAGTCAAATATTTGCCGATCGTGAGGTTCTTGACAATCATGTTCGGGTTTGGGGGAAAATTCGACATTCAGTACTTAAGCCGTTCCTTGCCACCTGGCTCTCACTTTTCGGCTTAGCGTTCAGCGGCGTAAGAAATTATGCAAATGCGCTGGAGGAGCAGGGAGAGAGACTTTCGCAAGGGACTTGACCGCATTCCATACGTGCGACTTTTGTGTCCATTACGACATCGGAATACAGACACCCTATCTGACCATCTAACCGGAGTAAATCATTGATCATTCATCTATTGTCACACATTTGTCTTTCAGCTCTCAACACTGCTGCTGGCCTCTTTGGCTCTTGGCCAGGCCCAACAGCCCGGTGGACTGGCCGTCGAGTAAGTAGATTAGTTGCTAGTTACCAGTTACCAGTTACCCAGCCCAAAGACCCCAAATAACCATGAATGCCTTGCCTGCCAAATGTGACTGTGTCAACGCTAATGCTCATTCCAAGTAGAAGTTGATGCGCTTGCCTAGAACTATGTGACTAAACCCAAAAGCCCAGACTTGTGACTAACCCCAAAACTCATTGCCCTCCGCCCAACCACACATTTCCCTGCATTAGCAACTAAAAGCAAACTCCACCAACAGAGAGACAGACCAAACAAACCCCACCTTTCGTTTGCAGAATTCAGAAGCAGCGACTGATCAAATTTCCCGAAGACTTTGAGCCCAACGCGGCCACTCCGTCCTCGGAAAAGGCGGACGAGGCCAAGCGCATCCTCGAGCAGATAGCCAAGGTAAACGAGGCCTTTGGCTACGTGAAGAAGCAGCCGGAGCAGCCCAAGCTGCCCCCGATCCTTGATTCCAGCCAATACCTGTTCCCCAAGCCCGCCCATCAGCCGTTCCACGCCCATCAGCACCACTTCTCGGGCAGTAATGGCCAGACCTTGCTAGAGCCCTCCATTAGGGCGGTGAAACTCACAAGGAATGTGGCGGGCAGCTTCAATGTGCCACCCAGATTGCGCCAGGCCATTGAGAGCTCCTCCAAGGAGGAGAAGAAAGCCCAGCTCTACTTCCGCCCCAACCAGGTGGAGGTACCGAAGCCCAGTTCCCAACAAGAAGCTCAGCAGCTGCCCGCCCACTTTGTGGTGCCCGTGCACCTGTACAAGCTCAACAAGGAGGAGTACCTCAAGGAGCACGCCTCGCAGGAATACAAGATAAAGGGATACAAAATCATAGGCGATGTGGACAGCTTCTATGGCAAGGCGAAAGCTGGGCGAAAACAGGGCAAGACGACGCCCAAGTACCACCTCTTCTTCCTGCCCCGAGAACTGGCTCTCAATGAAGATGGCACCCCAAAGAGGGGAAATTCCACCACCGTAGGCACCACCACCACAAAGGCTCCTGCGCCTATGAGCTTCAAGGAATACCGGTTGGACTCCCGCGAGAAGCCCGTGCATAAGCCACAGAAGATTCAGCCCAGCTTGGCACCGGAATTGAACTCCTTGAACAGAAAGAAGGTTGGTTCCACGGTGAAGCCCATTCGCTTGAGCGGCAAGGAAGCCGAACAGCAAACATACCAGGGATCCTCCTCCTTGGTTTCCTCCTCCTTAGGCTCCCCCGCCCTTAATATCAAGGCGACTTCTGCTCCCGTCCTGTTGAGCTCTACTTTACCACCATCTGGAGGCCTACTGCCGAATCGGAATCGCTTAAGTCCTTTCCGCATGCCCGGCATGAATATAGCTGAGATGCAGAATCAGACCTCGGCGGCCATCAAGAATGCCTTCCAAAACATTTTCAAGCTGCCCTTCCGACCTCCAATGGCGGCCACAGCTGCACAAGGTCCTGTGATCGTTGGCAATGCTCCCCTGAAGAATCACTCCATCGATTCGGAGGACTATAAATGGGAGGATGAGAACGAAGGCGCCGGCGATGGGATGGCAGATGATGTGGATACCATTGAGAACACCGCCGCCGAACTGGACAACAGTGCCTCCTCAGAGAAGCACCTGTTTGCCCACAAGGCCCACCACCTGATGCACACTGTGGGCCAGGTGGCCACCGCCCAGCAAAGCACCCAAAAGCAGGCATTGCGCGAAGGAGGAATCATCATCCAGCGGCTGAAGGTGCGCAGGGGCGGCATTGCTATCGCAGGACCCGGGGGCGTGGCCACGGCGGGCAGCGGAGGAACGGCGATTGTTGGTCCCGGAGGCTATGCGCTCACCCATCCACGGAGTCTCACCATCGCCGGTCCCGGGGCCAAGGTGATCTCCATACCGGCAAATGTGGACCTGCAAGATGCCCTGGCACGCACCGATCTGGAGACGAGAAGTTTTCCGCGAGAGGGAAAGGTGGTGGCCACAGGACCAACGGTCTACTATGCGCCACCCACGGGCACGACGACCATGGAGGAGGATCAGGGAGCGGGGCTGGAGGCGGGCCAGTTCGAGGCTTAACCGCAATAGCTAGTACTTAGCACTTTTAGTTAGGATCCGTAGTTGGTATTGTCTAGTGTTCTAATAAATATTTGTATTTCGTAAATGTTTGGGCTTTTGCTTTCATCGTGTACATAGTACTTGTAAATGTCATCCACATTAATCCTCACTTATTCCGCATGCCAATAACCCGACACAGTTTAACCCCTCGAATTATTGCTGTAAATATTATTCGACTAACCAGCGGCTTTCTTCATCCTTCCCTCTATCCCACTATCCAAAAACTAAACCAAAAACAATCCTAACTCAAGTGCCTACTGGCGCACCACCAACATCGAGGCCTGGCCACCAGCAGCACCCGCTGCAGAGAAGTCCGGAAAACTAATTGCAGCAGCTGCTCCGGCCCAGCACCTTGCGCCCTATGGAGCCTATCAACCCGTGCTGCTCAGTGCCCCCTACTACGCCGCCTACAACCTGCCTCTGGCTTATGTGGTGCAACCCACCATAGCCGGTGCCACAACCACCAGCACCAGCACCAGTCCCACCACCAGCACCACAACTGGCAGACCCGAAAGCTTAGCCGAGGACAGCTCCAGCGAGTTGGAGAAACCAGAAAAGCTACAGGTACTGCCTGAGTTGGCAGAGAAGACCCGAACCACTGGCGATCTGAAGAGCGATGTGGGTCTCCGCTCGGCGGTCAGCAAAATAAACCCCGAGTATGTGATCGAAGAGATTGTTCCGGTGCCGGGCAAGCTGGTGATCTCCACTTCTGGGTCGCCCCGCTCCGCCAAGCAGCAGACGAAGAAGGCGACTGGCCCGCTGAAACTGAGGAAGCAGGCGGGTGGAAGAGTGCCCTTGAAAGTGGAGGCCACCGGAAAGACCAGCGCCAGTTCGGGCAACTTTCCGCAGATTCCCTTTGGAAACTACTTCCTGCCCTACAGACCGGAGCAGGCTCAGGCGATCCAGGGACGCAAGCAGGCTGCTCTCATCCTGGAACCCCATTCCAAGGCGGTGGTTGGTAATGGCGGCACTGCCATATCCACGCCCATTTCCAAGGCGTATCTAAAGAAGGGCGTGCCCACCAACGTTTACTTCAATCCGGAATCCGTGGCCATTGCAGGTGTGGGTGGCAAGGCACATGCTACGGCGGATCTGGAACTGGATTTGTTCACGTAAAGGAGGAAGGATTTGACTTAATGCTCAATTTCATTACCTGATTTCTTAGCATCTTAGATTTCGAAAGTCACTTGGCCAGAAAATTATCCTAAGAAATCGGTGGCTGAAAGTGGGCTATTTCGTAGTTTATCCAAGTGAATATAAGTGGTAGTCCCTCCTCCCAACTGACCTACGTTCCTATGTTAAGAACAGAGGCCCAAACTAATGTGTCATTTCCTAGATTGTAAATAAAGTAAACCGTAAACTGTACAGCTTTCGCCTTGGGTCATATAGTAGTCCGCTAATTCCATGTAGATATTCCAATGCTTCTCTAAATCCCCGCTTCATCCAGGCAACACCCCAACTCCACTTCCCACACACACACCCAACACACACTCTCTATAACCAAATCTAACCCCGCAAAGCAGACACAGATCGAGGTCGGCTCCGCTGGTCTTCGAGGAGCATCCCTACTACGGAGGACTGAGGGGTCAGCTTCTCCAGCTGCGTCCGCAGCGGGACGGCAGTGTGGGCAGCTTCATCCTGCAGCGCCAACAGCCGCAGGTGAGGGCTGTGCCCAGGGACTCCGATGACACTGTCACTATTACGGCGGCCAGCATCTCGGCGGTGGCCGATGGTAGTGGAGCCTCTAGCTCCAGCAGCTCGATCTCAGCCAGCGCCAGTGACTTCAATCGGATTCAGTCGGCCGCCGCTCGGTTGGTTGCCATTCAGGAGTTGGCCAAGCGCAAGGGCTCCTTCAGCGAGGAGGACAACAAGATCTATGCCAGCAGCCTGCTGGAACTGGGCCAGGCTGCCCAGAGTTTGGCCCTGCTCCAGCAAACCGGACAGATTAAGGACTTCAGTGTGTTGCTGCAGCCTGAAATGTTTGGCATTCCTCAGAAGCAGCCAGCCAACTTTGGCCTGGAGGCCACCAACAATCCGGCGGACCAGAAGATCGACGAACAGAAACTGGACGAGGTCACCGAGCAACAGTTCTCGCCGGATGAGCAGTTCCTGCCCCCCAACAACGAGGATCCCTATGAGGATGTCAACGATAGTGTCTCCGTTATGGCTCCCAAGAAAGATGCCGCCGTGGCTGAGGCAAAACCAGTGGGTAAGTTCTCTGAGGAAGCGAGTTCACTCTTAGTTTGATTCTAATACCTCCCAACCCCCTTTTAGGTCTCTCGATTGCCGGTGAAGGTGGAGTGGCCTCTTCAAAGCCGAATGCCGTTGCTCTTTCCGGCCGAAATGGATTGGCCGTAGCTTCGCCCAAGGCCACAGCCATTGCTGGGTTTCGCCCGAGGAGGCTGCTGCCTTCAGCATTTCATTGCCCACTCGGAATCAACTGGTGATCAAGAGTCCCAATCTGGCATCGGAGAAGGCCAGCGATGACTATGACTATAATGATGTACCTTTGACTATTGCCCGATTCCCCCTGACCCGGGAAACTCCTCAGCAAATGGTCCCGATTCGCATCTCTGGAGGGGATTCCCTGGTGGAAAGGTGGCGCACCGCCATCGCAGAGGATTATGCAGCCAGGCAGGCGCTGACCAAGGCGGCCATGCCACATCCCACACCCTTCATCCGCATGGCTCCCAAACGGCGTCTTCACTCCGAATAGGAATAGTGCCGTAGGATTGAAAGAGCTTGAAATTGGATTGGACCAGATCGCAATGAGATTCGTAGTTTACTTTAAGCAACATTTTTTGTGTGCCAGCTCCCAGATTGCCAATAAAATATGTCTATTTAAATGAAATTATTTGAGGCTTTTATTAAGGATCATTACAGGCCTCTTTCGTTACCTTCTCATATTAACTTAATCGTTTTATTTAATTAAAATTGCTTAGTATCTGTAATGTGAATATTATCTTATTTAGCCAAGCTTAAAAGATCCAGAATTCAGCAAATAGAGAACTCATTTAACCAAGTCAATGTGCTATTGGTTTGAAAACAATTACTTCAAAAGTTAGCTACTTTGTACAAAATTTCAGACACGAATATGGCTTGCAAAGGGTCGTTATGGTTCGGTCCTTAAGAGGAATGTAATTACAACCGACTTGGGGCCAAGAAACTGGGGTTTTCTATACCCTGTTATCCGGCATTCGAATCAGAGATCGCAAATAGCCATTCAAGATCACGTGAAGACTATGACAGAGAGCCACGGCAACGCATCTAATTGCTGAGGGAAGTGCATAGAGTTTATAAGGAAAATACATTTATTTATGCGATTGCGCACAGCGCATTGAAAATCTCAGGCGAACTGAACGCGAGCATGTGCAAATCTTGATTAATCTTTTCCGCCAGGGCAGGCAACATGAAAATAAATTATCTAAGCGGGCAGCGGTTGGAGGGGCGGTCGGCAGGAAGAAACACATTCAATTTGCACCTGAACCAGTTGGCTGCATCTACTGACTCTACCACTCTACCACTTACCATCTCCCATCCGAGTACCTTTGGCCGTCAATGCGGCTTCAATGCGATCGCCATGCCATGCTTGACTTCTATTACGCGGCAGGTTTAACAAACTTGATAGGCCCAGAACTTGGCCGGGGATGAGGCCAGGACGGCATCTCCGTTGACCATCTGCCATCTGCTGCTATCTGCAAGCGAACCTGAAACCAGAATGTATCTGGCCAGCCCGCTTTGTTGGCTATTCAGGCTTCTTTTGGCCAGCGAACGACCCGGTTCCCCCTTTGGCTTTCCTGCGGGAAGCTGCGCATTTCCAGTTCCATCAGGCAGCTTCAGGTCTTCGCTTCTTCAGCTCTTTGTTCTTGGGATAGGTCAGGGTAAGGGGTCTGTGGTCGCACATTATAAAAGCCCATGGCCGAGCAGCATTGGCCACCAGTTTCCTTGAAGTGGTCGCCGTGTTAACACTGAAGACTGAAGACTGAGCCCGTTCATCGCACTGCCATTGTGTTCAGACTGACTAGTGATAATTTAGATTCTTCTCGAGCGGATTGCGGATCGTGTGGCCACAAGAGAACTCCATCTCCATCAAACTACCTGCCTAGATTTGGGAAAGTCGTGAAAGGCCATCAACTACTGAAAAGTAAGTCTGACCCTCATTTGCGTTTATGCTCGCCTTAATTCAGATAGTGTGCTTAATTCAATCTCGTTTTGCTCTGGTCTCAAATCCCTTTTATGGGGCCAAAAATTAATATGTTCATTAAGCTACTAAGTTAGAGGCTAGGTCAAGCCATAGAATCGTGAAGAGAAAGCAAATTTATCCGACTTATGGGTTAAAAAATCATTTAATATTTCTGATAGACTACAACTTTAATTGGAAGAGAACTAAGTATATAAGAATTGGATTTTAAGAATAAACAAAACATCTTATCTAGTTTCAAAATTAGGGTGAAGAAAGAAAAGAAAATCAGAATCTATAATTAGAATTAACATTTTACAGAAAAACTAATATAGTCCTTTTTTTTTAATTTCGAACGATTGGCTTCATATTGTTATCAACGAAAACTGGAATAACCAAAGACGAATTTTACTTCCTAATAAATTGAAATATTTACTTATTTAATGTATGCGGTATAATATTGTATAATCACATTTGATGTATTTTATGTATGATATAATTCCTGCGAGTTTACCAGCTTGCATCACATATTTTTTTTACCCACAAACAAAAGACTTAAGCGGCGAACTTGGCAAGCACCACACAAAGAACAACTTTAAAGGGAAGGGGACGACGAATACGAACTTGACTATCAAGTACCGATTTAAGCCATAAAGCTGCTTGCAGTCATTAGCTAGTATCTACACTAGAAGTGCTAGGCAAAGAAGTACCAATGGCCAGGCCAATCAATTGCAAACCGGTTGATAGTCCCTCGATCCATGCAAGTACGAGGAGCATCCTGTCCGACCAGGCAACATGCAATTACACACGGACACACACAGATGCGCAGAATAACGTTAAATTTAGAATGGACTTTGGTGTGGTGGTGGGAGAGGGTCTATAAATAGACCATCGGCTAGACCCGTTTGCTGCACTTGGGGTAGGAAGATAATACTATGCAGTCGGGATTCTTGAACCCTGAAATATGGTGTAAATGCAACATACATACATACACGTACTGGCATAATTATGGCCAACTAAACATACTAACGCTATGCAGACTTCCTCGGTAATAACGCATAATTAAGTACTATACTTAACTTATATGCTTACTTCAATTAGTAACATAAAAAAGTACAAGTATTCTGTACCTTGTAAATGCATAAGGCGTTAGTGTGAGTTTATATATCCAACAAATATATCTCTTAAGCCCAAGTGAAGCTCATATATGTTGAACTCACAAAAAAATCTGATTCGTTAAAATCTCTTGTTAATTACGTATTCGTTCAGTGTCAACAATTCCTTACGAGCGATTTATAATCCTTAACCACCTTGCAGAATGTTCCTCCTCGCGGCCTTTTGTCTGTCCCTGGCGGCAATTGGCGGTCAGGCCAGGCCACTGGAGCCGACGGCCCAGCACATCGTTATTGTGACTCCGCAGGCGCAGGTTCACCTGGAGCCCGCTCTCCGCTATGTCCACGGACTGTCGCCACTGGCCCGCGTGGCCACTCCGCACCACCATGAGGAGACCATTGTGTATGTGCCCGCTGGAACTGCTGCCCAGGTGGTGCCGGTGGTGGATGCCGTCGGATCTGGCCGTGCTGGCGGTGCTCCGGAGACCAAGCAGTGGGAGAACACAGGCGAGATTGCCAACCAGATCCAGCAGGTGTCCCAGCAGGGCGTCGAGATCGTAAGCGGCCAGTTGAGCGAGGCGGCAGCATCCGCAGCCTCCGCGGGAGCGGGCTTCTTCCCCTCCCTGTTCCCACCAAGTGGGTCCAAGAAGGAGGAGCAGCTGCAGGGCTTGAAGACCGAGAAGATTGAGCTGATCGAAACGCCGGCCAATACTCAGCCATTGATTGCCACCGAGGCCAGGCACTTCTACCGTCTGCCACAGGTCTATCACACACCGGTGGTGGACGTGGTGCATGGTCCCCTCTACACCTGGCCCATCTCCACCATCCGAGCACGCAGCATCCAGCAGGAACCCGAACTGGAGCTGGCATCTGCAGAAACTGCTCTGAAGCAGACCCTGAAGGCTGAACAACAGGCTGAGATCAAGCCGGAGCCGCAGGCTGAGATCAAGCCGGAACCACAGGCCTTGTTGCAGGAACAGCCTCTGCTGAAGGAACAGCCTCTCCTGAAGGAACAGCCTCTCCTGAAGGAACAGCCTCTGCTGAAGGAACAGCCCCTGCTCAAGGAACAGCCACTGCTCAAGGAACAGCCTCTGCTCAAGGAACAGCCTCTGCTCAAGGAACAGCCTCTGCTGAAGGAACAGCCTCTGCTGAAGGAACCGCTTTTGGAGCAGGCTGCTCAGGAGTTGAAGCCCACTATTCCTGATGCTAGCGGACAGAAGAGCGGCCGTCAGCTTGAAAACTCTGCCATTCAGAAGGACACCAATCTTTCCAAGGTGACAGAAAACGGTAAGTGCCTTTTATTGAAAAAACTGAAGTGGATGGACCATGTCATGTTTATTCACAGCAACCCAGGTTCTGAAGGAGGTGGATCAGCATATCAAGGCCATTCAGCCTGAGACGCCGATTAAGGGATTCCAGGCTGCCACAGATGCCATAGAGCCGCAGGCCTAGAGCCTCGGCTGGAACCAGAACTCATCTTTGAATCTCATTCATCCCTTGGGCAGCTTTGGTTCTACGACTGATTCTCATCGCTGACTCGGCGCCATGGCGACCGGGTCATGGGGTTACCCTCATCCACCATCCAACATCCAACATCCACCCACCAATCGTACATTTAATTACTAACATAGAACACACGCATCCGCCACATTTTCCATTTTCCAGACATTAATTAACAGCAGCGAAACGAGAAAGAGACATTCATTCATAATTATCATCACGAAACGTTCGTATTCATCATCATCATTACATATTCATTAACCATAACATTGAAAACGTAAAACAGAACAATAAAAAAGTGAATGTAAAATGTAGAATGCCGGGAATGGAAATTTTGTTGGGTTGGTTGTGATATGTGAGAAAGCTGTTCGAGTTTTTACGACCTTAGACAAGTTAAACAGTTTGAATATGATTCTTTCTTGTCTTGCCAATAATAATTAATTTATTTATTCAAGTACCTAACGTTAGGACACATATTTTAGCCATTGATTACGTAATGGCAATGACCCCCAAAAATTCGGCGAAATTCGCAAAGCTCCATGCGCAGACCAGCAACATAAAAATATTGCAACTATTGCACAGTTGGGTAAATGAAATCATAAAGTGCCCGATTCACAACGCTGCATACAAAGTAACGCCGAACGTGCCCTGATATTTGCAAATGAGGGTGATATATTTTCAAAAAATATTTTGAGGACGGCACTTTTATTGTCTTACAAAGCTAGGTGAATAAATAAGTTATAATAGAGTGGCTGTGACTAGTCTGTATCATCCCCCACTGTAATGTACGCATCCTGCTCTCCTACTACTATCAGTTCATCATCGTTCGCGGCTTTTATGGTGGTTATATCCGGGGAATCCTCCGCCGGCTGTGTGGTAAGTTCAATTCGCTGGAATCCACCGGGCTTGCTGGTATCCGTAAAGCGGTAGACCGAAAAATACGTTTGAATGCGCTGGATGATATTCTCCAGTAGGGGCGGAAACTTGTGCTCCACTCCATCTCCATAGATCCTTAGGTTCAATCGTGTTTCGCTACCGGTATCCGATATTTTTGAGGGATTCGCTTTAAGAGCCTGCAGTACTCCTCGCAGCATTAGCAGGTCCTGTAGATTACTGCCACTCTCATTAGGCGCCCTTCTGAGGATCAGTGATCCATTGGGCTTGAATTCCAGGTAACCGAACTTCTCCGTGTCTCCAACTTCGTTTTTGATCAGGGTCAGTGGGATGATGGCCGCCTGCGGGGCAGTGGTGAAGATCAGCCCCAATCCCAGCGTCAAGTAGATCAACTGCATAGCGGATGATCGAAATCTGGAGAAGATCCGCTCTGGCACTGGCCTGTGGGTGCACTAATTTGGGCTTCGCCTTGGCCAACGAACTTATTCCAACTGCTGCGCTTTTTCTCCGCGTTTTACCAGTTTTTGTACGCACTTTGAGTGTAACTGGGCACTGTTTGTATTTGCCTTTGTTCGGTTTGGTTAGGCGTTTGGCTTGATTTGGCTTGATTTGGCTTGGCACATGGCCAATAAGCCCAATCCCAACTTTGAGACGTGCCCTGAGCAGTCGCTGCGCTTTGGTTTTGAGTTGTTTCGGCTGTTTGAGTTACTTATTTGCATTTATTTGTCAATTTTCTGTTATATTATTTTTCAACTGGCCCCGAAAGCGATGTGTACTGCCAATATCGCAAGTCGATATTGTCATGTAGTGAAAGTGTTATATTCTCTGAAAATACATGAGAAGGGTTTAACTCACTTGTGAACGAAATGTTTGTCTTGGTTGAGAAATGTACGTATAAAGTTTATCAAATATTTAAACACTTGAAGGATATAAATTGATGGTTTCAACGAACCAGAAATAGCCGAAAATCCCTGTAGTTGATTTTGAGATTTTTGAAAATTAAATGGAAAATTAAAAGCTATACAAATTGATAATTGAAAAGCAAACTGACGTTGGAAACTTGTTAGGTCCAGCTTAAAGTGTCGTAGTCATCATTGTCGCCCGGTCTGGCAACGCTGAAATTTCAATTCTGGTCACCCCAAAAAATGTTGAAATTTCCAACATTTAATTTTTAAAGTTGAAATAACATGTACATACCTGTATGATGTTTTCCTAACTAAGCTCCTGCATAAAAACCATTTGTTTTCGTTGATAATTTATTAATTTATTTAGATTGAATTTCATTAAATAGTTAAGGACATTGATATAATGTTGTGTCGCAATTATCATTATTATTTGTGTGTGTATTTAGTGCTTTAAGTAAGCGGAGTCTCTAACATAGCTAAACGGACGAAGGGATCGTAACGAAAATAATATAAACTAAACAATTAAATTGCTAGGACTTGTGTCTGTGTGCGTGTTCCTTTTGTTGCTGTTTAATAAACATGATAATAATGTATAATGTATCAAACATAAATCGTGTGTGGTTTTTAATACAATAGAACTGTTTAGAACTGAAACCAGCGGTTAGGAAACTTTCATCGCGTTCGACTCGCTCGTCGCTTGGTTAAAACTTAAAATAAATAAATAAACATACATTTTTCAATGTGGCAACAATAGTTACAATTGGATCAGTATTTCATATTGATTTTTTTGGGTTTTTCCATTTTTTTGTTTTGTTGTTTAGTGATTTTGATTTCGTTCTGAAATGCAATTACAAATAATAAGTTTCTATACAATCTGATGTGCTGCTCTACTCGCGTGAAGATAAAGCAAAGTTACCGTAGATTTTAGCTAACTCTATCGACTTGAAGTTTACAAAATTTGATTTGCTTTTGATTTAGTAGGACTCATCATCTCCAGCTTCAGCTAATTTTCTCATATCTAATGTAAGTGTAAGGCATTATCATCTCTTGTATATCGTTTAATACATCTGCGTATATTCCTCTTTCCATCCTCTTTTCCACTTGTATCCCTCTGATTTGATCCATAATTTCGTTGAATTTGTTTATGGCTAATTTAAGCTTGCTGCTCCACAGCTCTCCCACATCCTGACTCATTGCAGATGGCTTACATCAGCTTCTGCTTGGCACAATCGGGGCACAGGATATCGGGTCCGTCGGTGATGAAGCCGCGACCCACCAGACTAGCCTTGCAGCTGGCACACACGAAGCAGTCGTGGTGCCAGTGGCGATCCTCAAACGAGATGAAGCGTGTGCCGCCAATGCCTGAAAAGAAGAAGAGTTTTCAATCAGATATACTATATATCCCATATTAAGCTCACCTGTTATGGGCTTCACACAGGCCGTGCAGCGTTTGGCAAACAGCTCGCCGAAGCACTCGGCACAGTAGGGCTTCTCGTCGCGGCTGGTGAATCGCTGGCCAGCTAGCGTGATGTTGCAGTGGGTGCAGGTGAAGCACTCGCGATGCCACGGCTCGTTCTTGTAGGTAACACCTCCCGAGGTGATGACCTGAAAGTGAAATACCAGTTGATAAGCTTGCAATGTATACCCATCATCCTTGTGCGTATTACCTTATTGCACTTGATGCAGCGCGTGGCGAACTTCTCCTCGTAGCAGCCGGCGCAGTAGATCTCCTGCTCCCGCGGGATGAAGGACTTGGTCCCGATGGCCGTCTTGCAGACGCAGCAGCAGAAGCAGTTCTCGTGCCACTGCCTGGTCTTATACTCCATCTTCTTGGTACCTAAGGTGAAGAAAACAAAGGAATAGAGCGTGTGAGGAAAAATCAATTCAAGTCGAAATCAATTTCCGCCTGCCCGAGGCCTTGAACCTTGAACTTTGGCAACCCACTAACCCAGCTAACCCGTATGCTATCAATGCAATCTGGGGAGAACTCAATTTTAAGCCAGCGACAGATTGAGGGCAGTCAATCAGTGGATGGAAGACAATCCGTTTCCAATATAGAAACAAAAGCGTTCCTTCGTTATGTCAGCCAGACATGCAACTTTTTTCCCAAAGCGAGGGGTGCCAGTCACGCCTTACCCTATTCTTCCGATTCTTCCTTTTGGGCTTTAACATTTTCACAATAATTAATGCAGAAATTACGCAAATTTTGGCTAGTCTCGAGACAAAAGCCATTCTCTGCATGATTTAGGGCTATCGCAGTATTAGTAGTCCATATAAACGCTTGAGGACTTTGCTGTCTTCTTGCTTTATTTATTGCGTGCTCGTAATGTTTCTGGCCAAAAATAATCAGACAAAAAAGAGTTGAGGCAAATGTTCCCCGCCTCGAGAAAAAAGGTCTGCTAGTGCGGGTAATTGAGTGGAAATGTTGACTATGTCGTCTGCAAATTATTCTTTCATTCGCGGTTGCCAAGCAAGACGCTTGTGAAAAGTAAGGGCAAACTGTGGAAGATTCGCTCTGGGAGTTGTGCTAAATTGTCTACGAAAATTCCAGTAAAATGTGTCATTAAATTTCACCTGACTTTAATTCTCTTCATCTACTATAATTTATTAAATAATACGAAGTACAGAAAATATAATATTACTTCATAACAGACCCAGTATTCGTGTTTTAAAATGTGTAAATAAATTATTTAAAAATCCAAATTAATAGACCCTAGATTATAACAGAACAGATAAGTTATCTGGCTTGTGTGAGAGACCCCTTAAATGGATTCATTACTCATCATCATCCATCGACGGCGATGACGCTATGGATCTCGAAACCAGCCAGTGGGCGGTTCCTTTCTTCTGGCCAATTTGAATAGTTTTCGGACAATAATATTGATAAATTATGATGTCTCATCCGTTGTTAATTAACATAAGTTCGATTTATGAGTGTGTGGACCACGGCAGTGTTACCTGCTTTGCTGGCACGAGGATCGCCGAGGCGACAATAGTCACCCAGCTGGCAATAAAAGTTCCGGTTCTCCTCCACGGCGGAGGCGTTGGGCAGGAACATGCTGAGCACGGCAATGTCCTCGTTGTTATCCTTGGCCTTCTTGATGCGCTCGGCACCAATGGTCTTGGTTTGCAGGTGAAGCCGAGACTTCATTCTCGAACTCAGTACATCCACGTCGGTCATGATCGATGGCTACCTTTGTATTTCTCGTTAGGATTAGTTCGCGAATGGAAAGTGTACCCAGCTAAATGACTTCAGTTCTGACCTGCCCCTTTCTTCTAAACGAGAACACCTCGATAAGTCACGAAAAGTGCAGTTTGGTTAATGGCATCGCTAAAGTGGGTCACTTCGAGATCGAAGACCGGCTATAAAACTCATTTAAGCTATTCCACACCAACCGGCGAAGAATGCTTATCTTGAATCGATCTCTGGACTTGGGCAGAAAACCAATTTGGCGACGCCTAGTCTCTCTCTTTTTCACCCATAGATCTGGTATGATCTGAAGGCGTTGCCTCTATGACATCATTTGCCAAATAACAAGTTTCATTTAACTTAGCGAATGCTTATAAATAAAATCCCAAGCCAAATTGGTTATAATGGAAATGAAACAACAACACCGGGCTATCATAAATCATTAAATAATTAACTTTTTGTAAATACAACAAAACCAAAATTTGTTAAATTTCGTGAACAATTTTTTCTGATTTGGCCGAAGCTTGTGCGCAAATTGAAGCAGGAAATTGTCCAAGCCAGAAACGCACAGGAAGCTCAGATGGGAATAAAACCGATTAGAGTGGAATAATAACTATTGAAACCCACACAATTGGGAATGTGTATATGGATAGCTAGGAATGTCGGAGAAATCACCAGGGGTAAAAAATGGGATAAGAATTGGGCTGATGATGTAATATTAGCGTCTGGAGAGCGAAAATATAATGATAAATACTTCTTTTTAGAAAGAGTTAAGAATTAAACAATGAATTATAATCCTATGACTTTTTTTTAACAAAAATTATGAAAATGAAGTGAACATGTCACTAGAATGTCAACATATATATTTAGTTAAAGAGTTATTCATTTCTAAGCTGTTTAAAATCGTCAAGCAAATATTTATCCATCTATTAACATGCAATCATAAACCTAGCAAAGCTACTTTTCATTCTAAGACTAAGCATCAGTATTTATTTGCTTAGGGATGTGAAACTTGTCATTTGAGATATGAAAACGAAACAGAGCTACAAGTTCGATTGCGTGTGTTGCTTTACTAAAGAAATAATAAAATAGCTTCCAATATCAACTGTCTATCTCCAATTGGTTCAAACTCAGTTGACCCCACGGTGAGTCCCATCAATATTGGGTTACCAGCCCATAACCGCAGCATTCGTATGGGTTGCTGACGCTTTTTGCGGCCAAACGGTGGGGCATAAACAACGTTTATTTATAGCGACCAGCGTCTAACATAATTATAACTAATTGTGATGGGCTGTCAGCTCCGCAAAGTCCAAAGGCATCGCCCACTGAAAGATTGGAGTCTCAACGGACGCCTACAACAAACGCTGCCGCCGCAGCAATGACGCTCGGTTTCCGAGGGTCAAGTGGAGAGGCATTGGGAAATTGAGGCATTGAGACATTGAGCCAATGATATATTGACAGGTCGCCGACTGCGAGTGCGAAGCCGCTGATTGATGACATTTGCATTGGCCCATTCAGAGTGTCGCAGCTCCGAAAATGAAAGTGGACTCGAATCGGATTCGGATTTGGATTCGGATATGTCAACCCAAGTCCAAACACCAAGCGATCCAGAAAGCGAAGCCAAAATGAAACCCTTACTTCGTGCATGGTCTGCATTTTTAATTGCAATTGGAAACCATCAACAGCGCAAGTATCGTACACGGAGAGAAATATTTGAAAGATTTTCCTATTTAATATATGCATGGACATGCTGAAGATTTGTATTCCATCTGTTTAATATTAATCAATATTACAAAGTCTTATACACTATTAAACTATATAACTCCAAGAGTTAAGAAATTGTTATTTTATAAGAAAATAAATAAACACTGAAAGACAGAAATACGATGTTGATCGAATCTTTAGATTTTGTCTTAACAATGCACTCAAATTGAACCTATGACTTCATAAGTTGATTTTTTAAATCAGAAGAATTCGTTTGCTTCTGATTACAATGAGATATTGGGTTACTTGTGATCATTATAAAAAGATATAAGAAGTATTTGTGCAATGCAAATAGCGCTGGAATATTGTATACACATTTAATTAAGTTAAAACTGTAATGAAAGAGAGTTAAAACTGTAATGAAGTAGAGTTAATTTACACGGCTTAAAGATCTTCTTTTTGAGCTGTGCATTAAAATGGGATTCATTTAGCGGCCTCCCGCAATATTTGATTTTCACTGTGAGATCTTTGACTTTGACCCGCCGCAGGGCACAAAAGCTGGCTTAAAGTCGAGATTTATTGGTCTGTTAGATTCGGAGAAAAGAGAAATTGAATTTGCTTGTTTGCGGGCCGTTGTTTTGATAAGACGAACGGATGACAACGGCTCAGTGGGATCAGCTTTGGCGGTCAAGTATGAGGGATGAGGGAGTTCATGATGGACCTTTAGATACATACATAGATAGGATCTTTAATTAGCCAGGCAATTAAGTGGACTGCCCAAGGGAATCGAGTGAATCACTAGCAGCGCAATTAACGAATTGAATTGAAAGCCATGTGGAAATAGTTTCAAGCGATTTCATTTCGATTGATATTCAATTGCAATGACAACAGTTACAGCAATAATGGAAAGAAATTCCGACTCAATTGCGTGCATATTCATATGTCTCTGTCGTTGCTTTTCATGTTTGGCTCCACATGTTTTCCCATTTCGGATCAAATTTAAATGTGGAACGCGTCGAAATGGCCATCGCTTGACACTAAATGCAGCCAAAATGGGTCCAATTTCGTTTCCGGTTTTGGTGGCACGAAATTTCTTTGGTTATTTATGAATTTGACTCGATATCGAAACCATTTTTTATGGGAATTCGTAAGTTGGGCAGAGGCGGTGCAGTGTCTAGATTTCGTTTCTGGGGTGACTTGCAGCTGCAACCTGAGGATTGTGTAATGTGTGCGGTGTGTGGTGTGTGGTGTGTGGTGTGTGGGCTGCTCGTTACGTATACGCCCAGGATGTGTGAGCGAGTGCTAAGTGAAATCTAGTGAAGGCATTAAGTATACGCAATGTGGGTCGCTAGTTGCTCGCAGTTCCCCGTGGTTGCAATTTACACACTATGAAAACAGAAGCCATTTGGGTACACTTTTCCATATTGTTTACAGGTGAATTGCTCTAAACAACAATATGTTTATAATTGGAGACGGGCACTGGTTTCTTTTACTCAGCGCCGCCGTCTCTCAACTAAAGATTTCAGATGCGGAAATACTTTTTTTGGTTCTTTATTATGTCGAGATGATCAAAGTTTATGCACCAAAATTCGCATGCAACACGTTGCTCCAAGCAAAACAAACACACGTCTACGGCGAATTAATTTTCAAGCTGATTCTTTTGTATCCGCGGCACATTCCACGCGCTTTGAAAGCCGCTTTGAGACTGAAATCCCGAGTCGAGGGCCCCAAACAAAAGCAGACGGCGGAGTTCAGAGAGAAATCCAGCTGAGAGAAACGAGTCGGAACTGAATCGAGTTGAGTGCAAAGTGAGTTGAGTGCAAATGAAAACAGTTTACTGGAGAGGCGGTACCTGTTGCATGCCGCCTTCGACAACAGATCATCTTGTTGTATCGAAACCGACAAGCTTAAATTGATGCACTGCTCAAAAAATCATCTTAATATTAGAAAATGGAAAACCTATTAAACAACTATTGTCACGATAAAAAAACATTACTAGTTTCTTCATTTAAAATTCGATCGATATGATCATTTTACAATTCATACAAGAAAATATCTGTAAGTTACTTTAAAATCAGATTTTTTCTTTCTGTGTGCCACTTGGCAAGGCAGTCGAGGTGCCATTTAGAGACTTCAATCTGCCGATCTCCGCCCGCAGTGGGTTGGGTGGGGCAATTATGAACTATTTTGAGTGAAGGAACCGAGCTGGGAGGAGGAGGAGATGGACGAACCCGCCGGCACATGGCACTTGATATAGCCTCCGTTTATGCAGATTTGCCCCGGCTATGAGTGTGGGCACCCATTATGCATTGTGGCTGGGAACATGTCAACTATTCGCAACTTGGAGTCAGACTGGTTGGTTGCATGGCCGCAACGCCCAGTGGCTTTTGGGACTTGATCGAATAGGAAATAGTTGCAGTGCTTAATCAATTCTGTCCCGATTTGGAGCGAGGGAACATTATGACCAAAGGGCGTTGCGGAATGAAGTTCAATTCGCTGGCATCGGTTTTTGATTAATTCGCTCGACTCACGGAAATGGATCGACACGCGTTGGATGATCCCATCGTGCGTGGGATTCCCCTCCATTTGCTACCAGCAAATCAATCAATTGAAAGTCGATAAAAAATCGAAATTCATTAGAAAAATGCGTCGGTAATTGGCTACTCAGTAATTGGATAGCAGAGAGTAGTAAATAAACTTTAGCGTGATGCAATGAAAACATGAAATGCAAAAATCGAAATTCTATGCTTGTGTAAAATAAGACAATTTTAAAACTTGACCCACAGTAGTCCTAAAATCCATATATTCCATTACTGAATATCCATTCACCCACTTTATATAATTAACTCAAAACGAAAGCTACACTCGCTTGGTGCCAAAAAGCAAATTCTATTTAATTCTTCCCGCTGATTCGCAATCTTCTGCCGCACCTCCGCCTCCAAAAGCAGCATAATAATCATTTTTCATTCTAATGATTGCGAGCCAAGGCAATTTAAAAGCCACAAATCAAGGGGAAGAAAGGAAATTAGAATCCCAAAATCTTTGGTTCGACGACGCGTGTCAGTGAGAGTAAATAAATCAAAAGATGTACAAGCATCCATTATTATTATTATCTGGTGAGTCATGGTGTGGGATTAGGTGAGCTCAATGCGGATCCAAGAGATCTGGATGGGATCATGTTTTGAGTTGGTAAATAGCCGGTATTTAGTATGCACTTGATGCGGTGATTAGGTGGTGCCCAAATTGGTCACCGCACAGCAGTGTCGACTGTCAGTCCGAGATCCACCTTTGATAAACAGCAGAATCTCTCAATCCGACAGATTGGAGAGTGTGGGATGCGCTGACATTGAAATAACTTTTCGCAAGTGCAGGAAAATCAACAATATATATACATATATATAATATTATACTGTATTTACGGCTTACGTACTGGCCTGTTCTACACGTAATTGGCAACGCGTGGTTGGCAACCTTGCGTTAACGCGAAAGTGTCACGGCCCCTTTGGTGTTTTGGCCAAATTGGGAACGTGCCGAGGGGTCGGATCGGTTAAGATCGTATCGTATCGGGGTATCTGGGTATCGGGTGTTGGTGTTGGTGTTGTTGTTGTTGTTGGCTTGCTCGGAACTGATCTGCGGCATTTATCAGCCATAAATTTATCACTCGCTGACAAAGTCAATGTATTCTGACGCTGTTTGCCTTTCTGTCATATTTATTTGCGCTACAATTGAAAACGGAGCAGACACCTTGTCCGAAAAGCGGGTTGGAATGGGGCTTTTGGAGAGCGGGTTCAGGGTCTGGCGTGGGCTGCAGCAGTTTGCCCGCTTCATCAAAGACTCCGAGTCTGCGGACAGGTGACAATGAACTTGCAGTTGAGACATCAACGCACTTACGTAAGCGCTCGTATCTTTGCATCTCGAAACTGGACGCACTCGAGTGTGGCAAGTTCGTTGCTTGGAATGCAAGGCGTGCGAATCATTTTGGGTGGACCACTTTTGGGAAATAAGTCAGCGGCTAATGTTTTGATTGTTCAGGTAAATAATCCTTACTTAAATGTAATTTAAAGCTTTTTAATGCCTTGTCAATGTTCAAGACGTAAAGAGAGTTACATTTTAATAGCCACTGATTTTAATGCCTTCCAACTGGTTTTTAAGTTCATTGCTCCTTCAAAACGCTTAAAATTTGGTTTATTTTTGACTAGTTGACCTTTGCTGGCTTAAGAATTAAGTTTAGGCCATAATAAAAATGTTTTATATACGTTTAGATTTATGACACATACGTGCAATGATCGTAAGCCTAGTTTGGCTAACAAATGTCCAGCGTACGGCAATCAATTTCCTGCGTTCGTATTATAAATTGATCAAGTGCTTGAGATATGTCATGGATACGGAAAACCTGTGCCCATCCAGCTGTGCCGAACCAGTTTCTGGACCAGTGCGGCTCCTGGTAAACTTAATTTTGCGGTAACAATTAGCCATCCCTAACGGTAGCTGAAGAACTGTAATTCCGAGATTCTCTTGGCAAACATTCCACTGTAGTGGAATATAGTGCTGCCATTACGCAGTTCCCGCCCGCAAGTATGCCACAATTTTCACCCAGTTTCCCCAGAATTCGCTTACCTGCGCGGAAAACTTCGCCGCAGCCATCGCAACGGGACGCGAACTGGGCATCGTAGCAGTTTCCACAGTAGATCTTATCCGCCTTGGCGCCAAACTGCTTGTCCACCAGCGACAGGTGGCACTTGAAGCACAGGAAGCAGGCCTCGTGCCAGTGCTTGTCTTTGTAGGACAGATCCTGCGAGGGAAGGATAACAAGAAGATCAGATAGGATTTTTACTCTGAGGTGTTTTCTCAACAGCAGAACAGAATTTGAATTTGAAATCTTTTTGGATAGCTTGTATGGATTACTTTTAAAGATAACTGTGGACCGTAATATTATTTTTCAAATGATTCATTTGACTACAACATTATCTTTTTTCGTTATAAGTACAAAATGGTTTAATAACTAAAATTGTTCTATGTTCTATTTAGAATGTAAAATATGGCTGTCTCATTTGAATGATGGGCTTTTAGCCAAGCGAAATAAATTACCTAGAATTATAATTTATGTTTGCAGACATATTAATTGCCCTTATATCAAATATATTTTTCAAACTGCACAGACCATGAAAAATTATTTACGCAATGAATCCCTTAAATAAATTCGGAATTTAAACAAACCTTGCTCTCATATTCACAAAACAAATTCAACGTAAACTATTGCATTTCTTCTCGTGTTGCGGTTGTCATTCTAATTTTAACGCGATAATTCAAACAAATTATGGCTAGAACCGACACAATAAAAACGCGATGATAATAAAACGGGCATAAAGTTCACAGCGCACACATAAAAACCACATTAAAAATCAATTTTTCGGAGTAAATTTTGTAATCTGAAGTATTTGGAGCGATTTAAAAAATATTTATCGATTCCATTTCTTTTCGGCTTTATGAGCTGCAATCCGAACTGGATTTCATAACTTGGCATAAGTGCGCTTCATAAATCGCGTCTGTAAGTCCGTCTGCCTGCGTTTCTGTGCTACTTAATGGTTATTAAATGTTTCCACTACCCACATATGGCCATAAATTCGGTTTACGAACAGTTTGTTGGCCCCGATCCCCATTATCCAATATCCAATAGCCATTATCCATATCGGAATACATTCACGTACCTTGGAGTCGATGCCAATGATCTTGTTGCACTCCTCGCACGTATTGGCGAACACGTTCTCGTAGCACTTGATGCAGTACGGATGGTCGTCCCGGATGACGTAACGCTGTCCGGTGAGGCTCTCGTCGCACTGCCAGCAGCAGAAGTGTCCGGAGTGCCAGTCCTTGTCCATGGCTTTTGTGTACTCGCCACTGAAAATCAACTGCAAGCACACACAGAGATCGGGGATATATAGATATAGATATATAGATTCACGGCACAATGGGGCATAAACAAAACAGTGGGTATAAGTTATCACATAGATTGTGTGTTTTGGAATAGTTCTGTATTCTGTATAGTTTGCGTTTTGTGCAGTGTAGTTTTGGGGTGTTACTTGGCAGTTTGACTTTGTGGCGCTGGCTTGTGGATTGGTGGTGGGTGTGCTTAGATAGACTTGTTGGATACCTTTTAGTAAACGTATTTGCCGAGGAAAGTAGAGTAGTAACGTGTGTCGTTTTGTAAAAGTTCGATATGCAAGAGTTTTCATTGGTTTGTATATTGATATATTTGGAATCTTTTTGATTGGAATGTGCAAATGTTTTTTGTACAAACAAAGTATTGGGATGATCGGACAAAGAGCACAATTGAGCAGAATTATTGAATGATTACAGAATTACGGAAGACTTTCGTTACGAACTGCCACAAAACTGTGCTGGGACACACATGACACAGGTCACCTACCCCCTTTCCTCGATGGTGGCGTCCACCTCGACCTCGCTGATCTGGACCTCGGATTCGCGCCGCTTCGACGACTTCTTGACCTTTTTCGTGGTCTTCTTCACTTCCGTTTGCACCGTTTGCATAATTTCCACGTCCGCCATCGCGCCCGCTGTCTCGCTCGCTCTAATGACCGACTGAACTTTCTATAATTATTGTATCTTGTGGATTTGTGTCTGGCTGCGTTGTATCTGCGTGTGCTGTATCTGTATCGTTGTGTTAGTTTTTGTTTTTGTGTATCGTTTCGATCGATTTCGGAGGTCCAGCACGGTATGAACTTTGCCGAGTCGGGATCTCAACTGGCGCAGCGGTTTCCGAAAATGTTTTTCAAAACGCCTGCTGCACCGCTTTCAGTCCGCTCTGTATCTAGTTTCGCCACCGCCAAGTGTAAAAATAAAATCTCGGAGAGCCAACTGGGCGCAGAGGAGAGAGAACTACAGATCTTTGGTAGGAAATCTCTATAGAGATTTATTTTGCGGAGCGGCTGAGACGGGCGGCTGAATTATTGCGGTAGACAATGTAAATATCGCCAATAATTAACGGCATTATTGAATTTGCAATGCAATTGGGTAATTTCCTCAGCGATTTCGGCCAATTTGCATGCAGTATTTCGTTCGCGCTTGCCGCTAAAAATACTAAATGAAAAATCGAACGCATTTCAGGTGCCAAAAGTTGTGGGCGTTCGCCCCACCTGCCGGCGGTCAAAGGGGTGTGGCATGCCATCAACCCCCCACTCCCCCGCACACTCAAAAAACCCCCCTTAAAAATCGCATGTCAGAGTTTTGAAAAATTTTCAATTTTTCACCAAACGAAATGTAGTGTGTGGCTCTTGTTGTTGCTGGCGCTTGTGCACACGACACACAAGCAGCACACCCAAACACTCGCGCGAATGGAAAATCGAGGAAAATTCTCTCGCTTCCCACACTGCACTACACACGACACGATCGCCATCGCCATCTAGTGGAGCATAAATCGCTTTTCCCTTGGATCGGTTCGAAAAACGATGATCTGCGTCTGGCATTTTGGCTTATCGCACTCCAGCGGTATTTTTGAATTTTCCAATAGATGCCCTAATTGATCTCCAGCCCATACATTATCGAAATTGTATTAGTATATGGAATTTATTTTCGCATTCCGCAGTTTCTTGATTCTCTTGCATTACAGCATTTGGCATACAGACAACATTGAGATGCCAGCGGGCAAAATGTTTATTGAATTGAAATGAACCAACAGGTGTGCCGGCAAATTGGAAAAATAATCTCAACTTAATGTAAGAATAAAATCCGAAATTCAGAAATACCATAAATAGAATGCGTTAATTTAAGTTCATTTTAATTTTGTGAATTTATGTTTGTTATGTTCTCCTAGTTGTATTTTCATAAACGAATTTGTTTATTTTATGATTTGTAGCGGGCGTTCATCAAGGGCAAGTTAATAATTATTGGAAAATTTCGGTGATCTTATGCATTAGAAGAATCCATCAACATTTATCAGTTGCTTGCTCTATTAGAAGAACACTTATTCACCATGACCTCATCAGGTCCTAGATCACTTCTTACATTTTCTGGCACATGAAAATATTTCCCCCAATTAATAACCGATGTTTATTAAACAGCAGAACAAATTTCCATTAGACAAATTGACACGACACCAAAGGGCAGCCGTCCAAGGTAAATTTGCGCGAAGCAGCAAGTACAAATGGCCAATGGGACGAAAGAATGTTCTAGTGACAGTTCAGTGGTAGAAAGCTATTAACAAGGCCGTCTAAACCAGATCAGAATGATTAATAAACAAAATCAACAACTCGTAAAATATTCTGGCTAGAGGGAAAACCTCAAAAAAACGTACATTGTTTAAGAATCTAAATGCTGATGTAAACTGATTCACAGCTGAGATGGGAAATTTATGGCTCGAATGATGATGATGTGGCCAGTGACGTGGGAACTGCCAAAATTAAAGGGGTATTAAGCATATAAACCACAAGGGAGAATTTCAATAAAATCATTGAGTTCTAGAATTATTTGGAAATTTACATAAGCAAAAATCATAAGCAGTAAATAATGTTTAGAATAACAAAAGCACGTTGTAAAATAAATGATGTAAAATAATCATAATAATACGATAATAATAATCTATAAATCATTGGCTGAATATGTTACTTAAGTGCACTTGAATTGAATTGAAGTGGAAATACATAAGTACGCTTCCGGCTCGACTTCTTTGTCCGAATAAAGTTTCGCTGGCCATGCTCCTATCTATCATATACAGTATGCTATATGTTCGTGCTGGGCTATATGCACATACTTATAAAATAATGCATCGCATGTGTATATTAGTTGTTGCTATTTTCGCCGCAGACACGAGCAACAACAACTGCAATGGAGCCGAGTGAAATGCAATCTGCAAGTTGGTCTAAAAATAAGCCGCATCTCGCGAATCTTTGATAAAAAGTTTTTGCGTGATGTGACCGCTGTCCCCTCCCTTGGATCCTCATTACGATTATTTGGCATTTTTCACGCAGGCGTTAAAGCGTTAATTGGGTCATAAATTGAGGCAAACACATATAGACAGTATAGGCAGTATATTCCAGCGTATTTTTATATTTTTCATTTCAGGCGCATTGAGCGAAAATTCAAAGCGAATTGGGAAACTTTCCCGAGACAAGAAGCCTATTCTGTGTGTAAGTTATTCAATGGAGGATGTCTATAAGTTCAAGTTTAAGAACAGCTGCGATTTTAATTTGGCACATTTTTAATATGTCTTTCTTTTCGTCGATGCATATCAAATGATATCATGTTTTTTGGAAAATTATTGATGCTCAGATGACTCTCTAATACGTATTTTCGAAATGCAAAAACAAACGTATGGCGGTGTGCAAAAAAAGGTGTTTCTTTTAACTGACACTGAATATGAAAAATTCATTTACCAGCTGAACGCACAAAATTCAAGTGAATTTTTTAGAAAATGATTTAAGGCAATTTTCCGCGAGCAGTGCAAATACTATATACACATGTACTTTGGGGGGAAATTAAAAAAAAATGAAAGAAAATATAACCGCAGGCTTTTAAGTGCGCCCCGCAAGAAAAATGAATTCATGTCAAAGACAAAACTATTGAATAAGACTTTTTGGCAACGTTTTGGCCGTGTTTGCTTGGATGTGGCTCTAACGCAAGTTCGGGGAGATACATTTATTTGGCGTACAAATGCATTACGTAATGAGTTTTACAGAAATAAATTCCAAATGGCCCGTTTCCCCGTGCAAGAATGGAGAACAAAGCCAAGTGAGCTGCGTAAACAAATCACTCGAGTGACACACTTTCCTGTTGGCCTGTCATAAATATTTTGGGAATTTTTCATTTTCAATTTCCCCTCTTGCGGCCTGACAGTCGTTGAGATAATTTGTTATCTCCGCGAACCTTTGTCGCCTTTCTGTGGCTGACTTCTGCTTAATTTGACTAAGGATATGACATATGAAACTTGACAGCGGCAGCTCGCCAAAAAAAACACGAGTGCGAAAAGTGCAAAAATATTGTTTTCCCTAATCTGACATAAACAAAACGATCTGAATGAATGAAATGCAAAAGTTGGACATTCAGATTAGCATACTTTTGGGATAAAACTAAATACATTCTGACGATAAAAGTGGGAATTGTTTAAATTTAGTTTCATTATTGAAAGTACACTTTTGTTTTGGCCGCACTTGTACGCCTCTTAGTCAAACATGCGTTTTTAATTAGAAAGTTGACATAATTTTGTTTCAAAGCGAGAACAACAGATGTCCCCATATTTTCATTGACAAATTCTAGACAAACATAAAGCCACTTGGCCCTGACCTTAGTCCCATCATTCAGACATAAGACCCAAGAAAAGCAAGTGTGTGAGCCCAAGAACTATACACATAACTCATGCTCGTGACAGATTGTTTTGGTTTCGTTTATAGGCGTAATGACGAGAGCATTAAAATCGAGTAAGTCTGTATGGTGGACATTTCCCATGTGGACTTAA
This sequence comes from Drosophila santomea, assembly GCF_016746245.2. NCBI lineage: Eukaryota > Metazoa > Arthropoda > Insecta > Diptera > Drosophilidae > Drosophila > Drosophila santomea. The sequence continues at coordinate 17,329,529 of NC_053018.2, forward strand.
ATGTTGGCTCATTCGTATTAGCCGAGTGTCAAGCGATGACATCATGGGAAAATGCAAATTTGACCACAAATATATTGTTCAGAATAATATGGGTAATTGTGGGAAGATTTATGGTCCCTCTTCTGAGGCACTTGCACTTGGTGGCCCATTGATGGGTGACACCGCTGCCTCGAGCCTCGGCATGAATGATCTCAATGCCCGAGTATTTCGAGGACCGGTGCAGAATTGGCACAAACCGCAGATGCGAATTTCGGTGGGGTGTATGGCTATTAATAGCAACCAGAGTACAACGAAATGGTTTCTTCATTTATTCAGTTGGCTTTTATTCTCGTCATTTTTATAAAGACAAAATTGTTAAGCAAACTAACAGCTATGTTATGGTAAATATTCCTTCAATCGTTCGTTTTTTCTTTTTTTGGGTTCAAGGTTTTCTGTGTCGTTAGTATAATACATGGTTTATACAGATCGGAATCTCTGGGATCCCTCAGTCAGAGGAGCGGATGCTGGATGCTGGATGCTGGATTCTGGATACTGAATCTTTAACTGGGACTGAATTCGTGTACAGCGTGCTCGGTTTTGGATGTGGCTTGGACTGGATTGTGCTGGGCTGTGCTTGGCTTGACTTGGCTTATGATCATGTCTATAAGAAACAGATAGAGAGTAAATCAAATGGGTGATAGAGTGTGAAGGTACAAGTTTAGTTTGCAAACCAAGCGATCTAGAAGAGCGGATAGAAATTGGCATCTTTGAGTATATCGAAGGTGTCCACAACGGATCGCGCTGGTACCACTGCAGCCACCGTAGTTGAGGTCGAGGAATGCGATCCACCAATCTCCTCGATCGATGATGCTGGGGTTATGCAGACACTGTGTCCAGTGCTAATGGTGGAAAGTAGGTTCTGCTGCGTGGATTCTGGGCTCAAATTTGTGGACACCGAAACGGGGGCGATCTCCGCCAGAGCAGCAGCTAGTGCCAGATCCAAATGGGAGTCCTCAGAGGCCTGGATCTGGGTGCCTTCTTTGGCTTCCTCCTTGCATTCCTTTGTTGAGGTCTTCTTGCGTTTTTTAGTCCTCTTCTTGGCGGACTGCTCTTCCTCTCTTTCCTGTGGCTCGAGTTCAGCTATGCCCTCCAAGGATTCACCCACAAAGGCAAGACTGCTCCTAGGTGAAAAGAGTCCTGATCCTCCATTGGCCTCTTCGTTGGTCAAGCTACTTCTTGAGCTTCGCCTCGAGCGTGTTTTCCTCTTTGGCGGATCCGCTGCCTCCTGGTCATCACTGCGTCCAGTGAAGCCCATTTGAGTGTCCGAGTCATTATCATCCCTTAGCTCCTCTTCGGTTTTAGATCCTTTGCGCAGCTTCTTCTTGCTCTTTTTCTTTTTGGGCTTCTCGGCTGGCAGGTCTTCCAATGGAGCCACTGCTGCTGGTTGCTCCTCGTGTGCTTCCTCCTCCTGTGGAAGTTCTTCAGGAACATCTGGTAAAATTTCTCGAACAGGACTGCGACTGAAGAGGGTGATACTCTCTCCACCCAGACTGATCCTGCGGTTTTCCAATAGCTCTCCTTGTTCGTCAAGTCCGTTTTCTTCATTACAATACAATGGTTGCTCCGGATCTTCACCATGTTCTTCTTGTTCTTGATCTTGCCATCCGAATTCCTCCTCAAATTGGTCTCTGGCTTCTTGTTCTTCTTCCTCCTCTGTCTTTAATTGGTCACTCCTTTCCCCTTCTTCATTGTCGTCCAGTCGGAAGTTCTTGCGCCAGTTGTACTCCCTCTTGGGCTTGTAATTAAGGTCCACCTCGATGTCATCTTCCAGGTCGCCCACATCGAGTTTAGGATTGAATCCATAACGAGTACGTAACCTTGTGGATTGCCGAGCCACCACATGCGCATCACCGAGATACCGCATCTCAGAATCGCGATGTTCACTTTCTGGAATCAAGCCCAACGCGATGTCAACATCTGAGTGTCGGGTACTGGAATGCGATCTTTCCAGTTCCCTGGTCTTGGCCCACAAGGCGTATTTCTCACTTTCAGAACCGGACTTTTCCTTCTCCGACTCGCTGAGATCCGAAGGCAGTTGCTCCTGAACCATGGTCTCGTACTCCCTTAGGATTCCAGACTGCTTTCTGTTCTTAATGGCCTCATTGTAGATCTGTTCGATAAAGGAATCAGGATCGGAGTAGGGCGTCGCTCCGCCAACAGCACCATCATCAAAACCATAGTCAAGGAAATCCTCCACATCATCTACCTCTTCCCAATCCTGAGCTCCCCGATTTTCATAGCGATCTGCATTCCTTTCTGCCTCCTCACATTCGGAAGTGTCATGGTGGGATTCATCGGTGGGCTGGGTGCGTTCGTTGTTATCCGAGATTCCCTCGTCCAACTCAAACTCGAACTCATCTTCGTCATCGATTTCCACCACCGTCTGTCGTGTGTCCTCGCTGTCATTCGAGCTGCTCCTGTCCTGATCCAAGTGCTCATGGTCTCCCACTATGTCATAGCTGTAGATGGCATTGGTGGAATCGAACTCAGCAGCTTCCGCCTCTGCAGCCAACACTGCTCTTGCCCAGGAGTCCTCATCTCTTACTGGGCTTTTTGAGTCAGAAAAATCCTTAGGTTCCTGGATGTAAAAGTCTTCTTTTAACCAAGTCCTTGTTCCTGTCAGAGTTCGCACCTCGATTTGTGAGATGTAAACGTAGTCATCGCTGGGATACTCCTCGACGGGCTGTTCCTGGGCAAGTGAATAGCGACGGAAGTGATGGTATTCATCCGGTTCCATGTCACCCATCAAAGCCGAGTCCGAGGCCCTCCGCTCGCTGTCCAAGAAGTCGGCATTCAGGTGCCGCGAGAAATTCTCGAAATTAATGCTCGAGGCGGCTAACCTATCTAGTAACTGATCCTGCAGCTCCCTCTTAGCCGACTCCGCTTCGATGTCCCTCAACTGGGTGAGGCTATCTTCTCTCAAGGGCGAGCGGCTCTGGCTACGCGATCGCTGGAACTCGGCCGTACGATGACGCAGGTCGTCCAGCTGGGCGGCAGTTATATCCTCGAATTCGCCAGTTCTCTCCTCGGAGTAGGTCTTGGGCTTGGCTCCCAGGCGACTTTCGGTCAGAGAGTCTAGGATGGCTGCTTGAAGCTCCCTTTGAGCTGCAGCCTGTTCTCGAGCGTAATCCATGCTTATTCCTGGAGACGGGCTTCGGGATCTCTGAAATTGGGCTGCCTCTCGGCGTAGCTCCTTAAATTGATCGCTGCCTAGGTCCAAGGACTCGCCCACGTAGGTGGAGCGTTTGAAGCCGCTGGCAATGAGTTCGTCCTGCAGATCCCGCGCCACCTCAGAAACCGTGCGGTCCAAGTCAGGATTCTCACGTGTCATCTCAACCACTCTCTCTAACTCCGAATTAGTGGGGCTGAGCACGCGAAGCTCTATTTCCTCATTGGCATTGTGTAGCTTCTCCAGGGCATCCATATCGACCGCCCGCTGCTTTGCACCCACCGCCAGGACACTTTCCAACTCCTCGCTATTTTTGCGCAGTGTGCGCAACTCACTGCCCTCCAGGTTGAGCATCAAGTGGAAATCATCTTGCCCTTTTTCTTGCGACTGTGACCGTGAGCGAGATGGGGACAAGGATCGCATGTCGCGACTTTCACCAACGTGTTCTTCCTTCTCTTGAACATATTCATAGACGTACTCCACGGTCATGCGAGTTTCTGGCTCCGGGGTCCGTGCTCTTTCCTGGAGCACCTCAAAGAATTGATCATTCTGAGCAATCAGCCTCTCGCGACGCTTCTGCACACTCTGCTCCAAATTAGCAACTGTTGGAAGTGGCGAACGCGAGCGGGATCGGGAATGGGATCGCACTCGATTCAGACGAAGTTGCTCGAAAAGTCTAGCCATGCTCTCTGGTGTATCCTCAGGTTCTGCTTCGGCGTGGGAAGCAGTTTCCTCCGGGGCTTCTACAATTTCAATGGATATAACTGGCAGAGGAAGCGGTGAAGTTGGCGGTGATACGGACTCTATGATGATCTGTGGCGAAGGCATTTGTTCGTGCAGTTTCTCGAAGATTTCGTCGTTGTGTTGAATGCGTTTCAGTCTACGACTTTCCAAGCTCTTTTCTATATTACCCGCTGTGGGCAGAGGAGACCGGGAACGAGATCGGGATCTTGACCTGGCATTCCTTTCGGCTCTTAAAGTCTCTACAAAAAGTCGCATTTCTTCAGGTGTAGTTTCCTCATCCTTCATGGGCTCGTCGGCCATTTCATTAATCTCAATCACAGGCTGTGGCAGGGTGACCTCCAGAGCTGGGCTTAATCTACCATTGCCATTAGTCTCGATTTCCATAGAATCTTCTGATTCGGCAATTTCATCGTTCTGTTTGATCAATCGCTCTCTGCGCTTATGAATGCTCTCATCTAGGTTCTCTGAGGTGGGAAGTGGTGAACGGGAGCGGGATCTGGAATGAATCCGTCCGACAGAAGACTCCCGTCCCCTTTCTTCCAGTACAGTACCAAGTGAAGAGCTTTCGAGGGGTTCGTGCACCAGTGGTAGTATGGATTTATCATTCTTGGCATCATCGGCTACAGTTTGCACTTGAAGTTGGTCATTCGAGGGTTCAGTTTCATTCAAGTTCGATTCCAGAAGCTGAAGCACAGACTCGCAGTTTAGTTCTCCCGCCACTACACCCTCCTGAGTGTCGTCGAAGACCTCCAGCGATCGCTCCGCGTCCACATCCATCAAATTGGCCACATTCTTGGGAGCTGGTGAGGGATTGCGCGATGCCGAACGGGATCTCGATGGGTTTACAGATGCGGTAAAGTCGTAGAAGTCGCTGAGTCCCTCCATGAGCAATCCGTACTGATCCCGCCAAGGAGCCGTATCCGGCTGATGGACATTGATGGATGGTGCTGCTTGCGCTGACTGCTGTTGCAGTGACTGTTGCTCCTGGCTGGCGGACCAGCGCTCCGGGTAATGCTCCATTTCATCCATACGTGGACTGCGTCGCAAGCCAGGTGAACCGCCCCTTGATTGCTCCTCTGCTGCGGTAGAGGTTTGCAGCTTTTTGGGGGAAGGTGAAGCGGGAAAGCAAGCGGAAAGTGGGTGCGGTAGCAATATGAAAAGCAAAGAGGTAAAGCAGTTAGGGCAGTTAGTTATGCGGCAGTGGTGTCTGCGGTTGGTGGATCAGGTTGTGGTCGGAATTAGTGGGTGAGAAGTGGTGCTAGGTGTCTGTCCTACGCACTTACATTGGATTTGTTGCTGTCGCTGGTCTCCACTGCTTGCTGGTTGTTCTGCTCCGTTTCTTTGTCCTAACGCACACATAATAAACCATTGATAATGATCCTTTGCTCGTAGATTCAATTACTCACCACCTGCTCCTTGGAAAGTTGGTGTTTTAGGGCAGCCACTGCCTGTTCGTTTTGTGCCTCAGTGGCCTCTTCAAAGGAGGACGACTTCGGCTCATTGGTGGCCTCATCCTCCACATCCTCTCCCCTCGAGGGTCTCTCCAGCTCGATTTCCTCCTCGTCTATGGAAAGCGCTTTCTCCCGCTTCCAAAACTCGGTATCCTTGTAGTGCTCCGGCACAACCTCACCCCACGGATTTGTGCTCTCCTCGCCGAGCATCTCTAAGGATGTGGTCGAGTCAGCCGTTGGTCTTACATCCTTTGCTGGACTCCTCTTGTGACGTCGGTGGGATTTAACCTTCAGGGTGGGTTCACTCGTATACTTGATGGGGTTGTAGTCCTCCCGGTTGCCGTGGCGCAACTCCTCCTCCTCTAGCGAGGTGAACATCTTTAGTTCCTCGTCGCGGGAGGCGCGTGACTCCCGTGAGGAGTTCGAGCTTCCACTGGATCGTCGCTTCTTAAAGGCTCTCCTCCTGCCAGAACCGTCCTCTCGCATCAAAGGACGATTCTTGATGCCGTCTAAAGAACGCAGGTAGTCCTCAGTGTACTGCACTTCCTGTACCTGATCTTCTCCTTCAGGTTCAGGCGCTCGCACTCGATCCTGTTCACTTCATCAGAGGGTTGGGTACTAAGGGACGACTGCTGGCTGGAGAACGGAGTTCTTGGTTCAGCGGAGGATCCTTCATCTGATACGCCAGGGAAGGTGAGTGTTTTTGACTTTGCTGAGTAGGCGTCTTCAGAACCACTTCCTTGACCAAATTGAGTTTTCACTTTATGCACCATTGGTTCTTCCAGGGGCTCCTGAAACCTGGGTGGAGCAACTTTCTTGACACACGGCTCCTCCACCACGGGTTCCATGCCAGCGTACTCGTCTGCCTCCTCTTTGCTGCGGGATGCTTGAAGTTGGCGCTGCTGAAGCATCACCATCTCCTCTTCAGCCTCCAGGAAGAGTCTGGCGTTCTCCTCAATCGATCGCTGCCTCTGCTCCAGATCAGTTCTGCTGGAGATCAGGCGACGTGAATGCTCGGCGATAGCAGCATCCTCCTCCAGTTCGCTCTCGGTACCGCTTGGGCTGAGCTCTCTTTCTGCTGCCAGAAGACGCTCTACAATCTCCGCATCCCTCTGTGCTTGCTCCTCCTCTTCGGCTTGATCCCGCTCTCGCTGCAGTTCGGCTTCATAGAGACGACGTTCGGCTTCGGCTGCCTCGGCTTCAGCAAGGATTCTTTGTTGTTCGGCTTGCTCCTTTTCGGCTTCGGCCCGCTCTCTCTGACGCTCCGCCTCGATGATTCTTCTTTCACTTTCTTCCCGCTCGCGCTGCTCTTCAGCTGCCTGCAGTCTGCGCTCATTCTCTTCCCTTTCCCGTTCGGCTTCTATCAGCTTTCTTTCGTTTTCTAGGCGTTCTTTCTCCTCGATTTCGCGCTGTTTACGCTGCTTTTCTTCTGCTTCTAGCTGCCTACGTTCGGCGTCTCTTTGTTCCTGCAGTTCTTTCTCCGCCTGCTCTCTTTCGCGCTGTCTTTCGGCTTCTATGAGCTTCGCCTGCTGCTGCTCCGAATCTTCCTTCTCCCTCTGGACCCGCAGTCTTTCCTCTGCCAGTTTGGTCTCCGCCTCCGCCAGCTGACGCCTCGTATCGGCTTCGATCTGCTGTTGGCGTGCCAGTTCGGCGGCCAAGGCTTCTCTCTTATCACCAGCAGGATCCACTCGTATTCCATTGATATACTGGACACCATCCTGCATGACATTGGTTCCTGCCAGCGCTTCCTTTTCAGCCGCTTCCTTGATCTGCTTATCCAATCTCTCTCGCATTCGAGGCAATTCTTCTGCGTCGGCTGCTGCGTCTGCAGAAGAATCGCCGGGATGTTGGAAGGTCCAGTGGTAGAGATGGCGGGCCACAAAGGCGAACTCGAGGGCGCCCAGGTATCCAATTAGCAGCGAGAAAAGTAGCTCGCCGACGCCGGTTAGCGCCGTCTCCTCAGCGGCCATTGCGTAATGCCCGAAATCGAACGGAATCCGAATCCGAATCCTCCAACGTTAGCCGATTCAATGAGAGTATACTTGTATGGCGACGAGAACCGAATCGGCTAACACGTATTATATAAAATATATTCACCACGCACTCGAAAATTCACACCACTCACGTTAATGGCCAGTCGATTAGGTAATTCGAAAACTATTTATTTCACTTTCGCTCACAAATCATTGGACCAATCATTTCAATATATTCATTTATCTACGTTTTGAGACGATTTATGAGAGCGCGTAGCGCGGAGAATCGCAGATGGGCCAGGCGAAAGCGCCAGGTGGATGCAGTTGCACGGGCGGGCTCTTGTTTTCCGCTAATCGATCGTCTTGCAACTGATTAATGCCCCAGCAAGTGCCCATGGGACCCCCGATTTCTAGAGAACAAGTGAATCAGCCGCCAGGCGAGACGAGGCGAGAGAACCGCCAAGAACCGAATCCGTTCAAATGGCAAACGGCGCTAATTGACGGCCAGCGATGAGAGCAAAAGGCCTGTAGAACTGACAAGACATCGTCCACTTTGGTCGCTGGCAATTTGGCAACACAAATGTATCTGCTTCTGCTTTTGCTTCTGCTTTGGTCCGCTGCCGCTGTTGCACTGCCTCCGTGTCAAATGCCAAAGCAATCGGAATTGGCCAAGGCGGATTTTCTAATCAGTTTAGTCGACACCCCGCCGGCCGCGCCCCCTTTTCCTTTGGGGGATCTATTTTGGTCTATGCTTCGATTGCTGTTTTTCACAAAACACTTTTCGCCACTTTCTGCTTTGCTCGCCGTTTTCGTGCGGGAGAACAGTAAGCGACATGGCCATAAATCAGATAAGAAAACTAAATCGAAACTATCAATTTCATTAAATTATCAAGTTCTAAAGATTTTTTTAGTGAATGATGCTAGCATACTTATTTCAGTTAAAAACTAAGTTAGAGCACTTTTTTAATTTGAATATGACTAAAAAAAATTTAACATTAAATACATAGTTTTTAAAATCATCCTTTCATTTTGGCAACCAAGATTTTTGTATACCACATTCTACACATATCACTCATACGCACAGTTGGCTTAAATAATTTTCAGCAGGTGCCAATTTCCATAAAAATGGTCAATTTGGCATTAATGCTCACATCGTATCTCCAGATTTAAACAAGTAATATTTAAATTTTGAATGTAGAGATACAATTTTGTTTACGAAAAGTGCCCAGTTCTTTGTTTATTTTGCTAATCAAATTTCGAATTTTCAAAAGTGTGAAACAATCTAGTTGAGCATTCGTAAATCTTATGCGAATGACTTTTACTGTTCCCAGTGTTTGCAAATCAGTTTCTTTGGCATGGACAGCGCCTGGGGCCAGGGTCGCCACGCCCCATTTCCCCGCCTCCGAGCGGATTGCACACAAATGTTTGCCATAAATTTCGACTTGGCACTGACACTAACATTGCCAGCAGCTTTCAGAGGCTCTTTATCGCCGATTTCTCAGTTCTCTTCGGCGTTTTCTTTGCATTATCCACCGCCAACAACAGACAGAATCAGTATAATTATTGTCAAACGCGGCATAATTGTGTTCTTGCCCCAGAGAGCCGAACTATTTTTGTATTCTTTTGTTTATTTTTGGCAACTGATTGTCATTAGAAATTGTGCCAAAAACACATAGGTTTATATGAATAAATGGGTCATCTGGGGCGATGATATTATCATATGTTTATTTAGCTTTCGAAACAAAAGCGAAAGTGTTTCTTTGTCATGGGCTGGGAATATAAATTCATCATGAATGAATTTAAACATATTAGTATATATGTTTTAAAAGCTGCGTATATAAACGATAAATTCACACCCGCAATCTATTGGATATAAAAATAATTATTTCCATGATCAGAATGTACTATTTTTAGGGATCAGGAATCTTTTCACTAAGGCTAATCCTGTTTGTACCGAACTGCGGATACCTTTAGCAATTTTTAGCAATCTCTGACCTTAACCGAATGCCACAAATATCCGGCTCACTCGCAATGAACTTCCGCTCGGCGGATGACAACGCGTCAACAGCCAATGCTGCCAATGAACTGCCTTCATTTCTTTGTTGCCATCGCCACTCGCGAGTCGCTGCATTGGGGAGCTGGAGGATATGCCCGGGATCCCCGACTCCTACGGGCGCCCAAGTGAAGTTCAATGAAAATGCCATAACCTTTGGAAAGGGCGATAGCCGCACCTATGCAATAAAAGGGAACTGCGTGCGGCGGGCGATAAAAACCAGAGCCCGTGACAGCGAGCACTCACTCACACGGACACTCTCGGTTTGCCAGGCGACACACAGATACCATCTCCCCGTCTTCCCATCTGCAGAATGTGCCCCAAAAGTGTGCCACACAATATTTGTCAATTAGGGATCGTATACTATAGGAGGGGATTGGTGGTGGCCAAAGACTCACCTCATCACAGCCAGCGCAGCGGGGCTTCAGCATTTCCGCATAGTGGCGCTCGCAGTAGACCTTGTCGTCGTGGACGCAGTAGGTGAGGTCCACGAGGAGCGAGTTGCAGGTGCTGCAGGTGAAGCACTTGGGGTGCCACATCACGCTCTCCACGAACTTGGGCGCCGCCACAACTAGTTCGCCGGCGGCTATCTCGTTATCACAGTGCGCACAATGCTCATCGTAGGGGGCATCCTTGATGTAGGCTATTCAACCGGAAAATAATGCAAAACGCAGTCAGTTAGGTCATTCTGGGCGGGGTCAGGGAATTACAACTAAAGCAAGAGCTTTGAAATTAAACTAATCTAAAAATGATTGAATATCTTTGTAATTTTGCCCTTAATGCATTTCTAAAGTCCGATTTTTGAGCACGCCTTACCTATGTCCAGTGCGATTTCGTTTCGCGCCGTCACAAAGTCCTCGAAGGATGCCTCGTGCTGCACCTCCAGGTGCTTGCAGTGCTCCAGCGAGAGGTCCTGTTTGGGCAGCTGGTACGAGATCTGGCGCTCCCGGCTGCAGGCGCCCTCGCTGCCCAGCCGGGGCACCAGTTCGTCGGGCAGCTGCTCGAAGTAGCGGTTGATCCGCGTAGAGGCACGTGCACCGGGCGGCACCCACGTGAAGCCCAGATCCCGCGCCTCCACTCCGGAATCCGCCGGAGAGACCAACTTGAAGCCGAGCCGCTCGTGCACGTTGGTCGTCTGTTGCTGGTAGATGGCATGCGCCTCGCGAGGACATTTGCAGGACTGGCAGGTTTTCCTAGAAAATAATAGGGAAATAAAATTGTTAAATACCTTACTTTTAATTAATGAGCATATAACATTTTTTGAATAGTAAGAAAGATGTTGGTACATAAATGCTTTAAGCATAGGGACCACTTTAAAAAATAATATATATAAACCTACTTTATTTAATAAGTATAAGTATCTCCTTAAGTTAACGATTTATTTTTAAATGTTATAAGTGTGAATAAAGCCACATCCACTGTGCGCAGCTTCGGTATGCTTGGTCGCAAGTTCGCGTGGCGCCATCCAGCGGCAGCTTTGCGAACCTAGGGCGAGCTATGGCCTTACCTCACTATGAGATCGTATATTTCCTTCCTATCGAATACTTTGCAGTAGATACTGAGCACGTTGAGGCAGGCGTAGTCCATGCCCGTCCATGGGACATCCGAGGAGGCCAGTGCCGCCCACAGTGGGCACTCTGCGTGACGGTCCAGATCGAGCATTTTCACCATTTTACGCCACTTTTAAGCGCACTTTGAACTAAGGGTTTTTGGCCTTTTATCCGCCTCTTTTTATATTCCTATTGCTGTTACCGTTTGTCTTAATGAACTTGGCTCGGCTTTCATGTGTTTCTGCTTAAATATCTTTTCTTATTGCCTGACTCGGCACAATTTGTCGGTTCTTCTTTGGTGATTCGCTCTGCCACCTCCACGAAAATAAGAGAAACTCGCGTCTTAGGTTAAATCACCTTTCATTCGGCACGTCGGTGCGCGTTATTTGCTCATTGACATTTTGATTAAAGTGCTAATTTGACCTTTGTTCTGATACCATTTGTTTACTATCCAAGAATTGAATTTTACCTCTGCGCGCTATTCTGCGGGCTGGGAATTTCTATAATGGCTTGTTTACTTATTTTTCAATTAGAGCTACAAGCACAATAATCACAATCATAAATACGCCCACACCAGTGGAATTGTGCGTAAGCCCGTTACTAGTACACAGAAAGATAAATTTCAGACAGTATAGTAAATCAGAGGACATTATCAGCTAATTATTCTTGAACTTTTTAAGTTTTGAGTTTCTAAAGCAGTAGATTGTGAGAAAAAAGAAGGCCAGATAAAATGAGCTCACGATTATGGCATGCCGTCGAGATGACATTTAGCGAAAATAAAAACGCCCAAGCAATGAAATGAAATGAAATAAAAGGTAGAAAAGCATCTTTTGATAAGATTAATAAAGGTCTTTCCCCCACACACACACACACACCCACCAATCCTGGGTAGGATTGGCCTGCGTGTGTGTGTGTGATGTCATCGGGGGAGCTGAGACCGAAAACCCAGAACCCAAAACCGAAATTGCCAAATTCCATTTGCTCAATCATCGACGGAGGCCAAACTGCGTTAGCGTTCAAAATAAGATAAGCCGACGTGAGTTCTTCCACCTAAATGCTATCAAATGGAAACAGGGACTGGCGATTGTCCAAATGGTTATACTTGTATGGAACGGAACACGGAGGGTATATGGTCTCGAAATGCCAGCTGTCCTATTATGGACTTGTCTGGAAAATGAGGAACTGTTTGCTAATTGCTCACGACTTTGATGCGGAAAAGTGCAACAGGTTTTGCTTTTGCTGCCTCAAGGGGACTTGCCCCAGGTAATGCAAATAAATTGAATAATTTAATGTGATTGCAGTTGAGTCATGTTTCTGTGACACACAAAGTCAAGGTTCTTGCGAGATCCATATCGTGTTATGTTTACATTTCAACGTCCCAAGAAATGAAGAACACTCTATAATTAAAGGGCCACTCAGAATAACATTTTGATAAGATTAGCCAGAACTTTACACGGAGGTTGGAATCATATTTGACTCACGTAGTTATATTTAATATTTAGTTATTTATCAGCAAATTCTTGATTGGAAAGGCATTAAATGTAAATGATTGTTGATTTGGGGTATGCTATTATCGTTTCCCTACAAATTAATTATACCTTCCCCCGAAAGCATAAAACTCAAAATATTAGTATTAGTGGAATAAACAACCCAAAGTATTTTTTAATAGTTATAAAACTCAACATTTATAGCATATATGTATATATTTAAACGTATATATTTAAACGTCTGACGTGATACAAATCGATGTTAAATGAAAGTAAAAAACAAAAAAAGCAGACGGGTTCTAACCAAAAAATCCCTCCCAGAATAAATGTCATTTCCGTAATTGATGTAGCAACAAATTCAATTTGACAGATTTCCAAGTACAAGATAGATCACACGGCCTGATTCTATATTTAAATATTCAAGTGAATTTAGAATGCCCGCAGGCAGCTGTATGGGGAACTCAGTCTCTGGATTTCATTCGGTTTTGGGGACCTTGAGGAACACATTTGATTGCCCAGAGACAGCTTAAAATGCACCAATGCGGGCCATATGTGCTAATACGGTTTACAATGACTTCTGCTCTCCCGACTCCTCTTTATCTGCCTGCCGACTTTGTATCTCCCTGTTTGCTTTTTAGTCTTCCGCGGAGAGAAGATGCGCAGCGTTATCGCAGAATAAACAATTAAAATGCCATTAAACCGTGTTCATTTCAGATTAGAACCTTTCCTGCGACAAGGCTTTTTTGTCACATCAAAAACAGACGCGAAAAAGCGAACGCTATGCGCTTTAGCATCTGGCAAAGATTTTCATTTAATTGAAATGGGCAACAAGGAATAGCACATGAACAATAGCAATGGCATAAAAAGAGCTTCATAATATAATAATAACTGATATCGTATGGCGCACAATCAACAGAAATGCGTATGACAAACAAATAAAACTAGTTTCGGGGCTGAAACTTTTGCCAGATAAATGTAATTAAAAGCCAAAAGTTTGCTACAGTGTCAGGCATAACGCTTAGTACTTTCAAACTTTTAATGAACCAATTAAAGAAACTCTGTTAAATATTTGGAAAGTTAGGCATCCATAGAATTCAAATTTGTAATCAACAAAATGAAACCTATTGATAATGTATCAATCTTGAACTTAGTTTGCTCTGGCAACAAATTTTAAGTAGTGTCTTCTTTACTATCAGGCAAAAACGTTCAAGTTCATTTAACGAGATCTGAGATTCGTATCGGGTACATGGCTTTATGGTTTTGTCGAGCACTGTATCCCGAAAGCGAACTCTCACACTGCCGCACAGATAGACAGTCAAACTCGGCGACAACTTTTCTTGTTAGGCCCCGCAGCATTTCGCGATGGGTGGTGGGCGTGGGCGTGGAGGGTGCAACACTGTGTAGGTAACCCGGCCCCACAATCACAATTGATAAGCCCCAAAGTCACTTTCGTTTATAGAGGCAAACGCCGTGCGGCAACCGCAATTGGAAAACTTTTGGGGCTATGCGCTCTGTGCCATCACCCCGGCCCCAATTTGCCATATCCTTCAGTATAGCAGTATCGCCCTGTTTCGCCGAGAGAGCAATCAGCATTGTTTGACCAACAATTTGTTTGCCACCTCGCGGAAAGCGAAACTCGAACGCTAAGACCATCGCAGCAGCCAGCAAGAGAGCTTTTCCGCCGGGAGGAAATCCAATTTTCCGCAGTAATTGCACTTACATGTTGCCGCTGTAAACAATAAACAATAAAAGCGCTCGCATAAAAGTCAACGCCGGAGTGCAACAAATCTCAATTATGAGCTGTGGTCCTCGTTTCCCGTTTCCCACCCCCTCCCCACCTACTTTATGCCGCCCACTTCCACCCACTGAACGCACGATGAGGGGAGGGCGGGGATAGAAAAGTTCTCTTTTTGCTTTCGATTAAACGACTTTTAATGCGATTACCCCAACAACAACAGAACAATGCACTTTACTGTTGGACGCTCAGATTGCCCTATATATTTATAAAGTTACACCAGAGCTGCATTGCCCCACACTTCTGCACAGAGAAAAACTTGCAAAAATTAGACACAACACAAATACAAACTAAACTAAACTGAAGATGTACATACTTGTGATTAAAATCACACAATTAAGCAATACATACAATATTATGAACAGCTCATAACTGATTTCATTTTTTGTTATACTGAAGTAAGGTTAATTTCTTCTTGTGCACCCGTAAATATGGGTTTGTGCGTATGGTTACCGCTAATTGAATCACTGAGTAGCATTACCCCCTCCAATCGTCTCTTCTGAAAGGGTTGCCCCCCTATCAGTGGGCAGGTGGGATAATTAACATATGCACTACAGGATGCACAACCCCCCACAGCCCCACTTCCCATAGTATTGCCCATAAGCGAGGGCAGCTTAGTTGATATTTACGAGCACGGGGTTGTACTGAAAGTTGTTGGGGCTGCCGAACGGAGAGCAGATAGAATACTCTTTAGCAACAAATTGCATTGTGAATTATTTCAACCTTGCGGGGTTCCCACAGAGATGAGCCGCAGATGTCACCGCATAAATCACGACAAAGCCAATGCGTCTTCTGCAGGGTAACATAGGGAAAATAAAATGAAAATGTATCAAGGATAACTAGGTTGAGTAACTAACTATCCACAAGTTCAAAATAAACAAAATTGGAAACAATTACCAAATGAAATTAAATTGAAATTGGGAAGCAATCGTAAATGGTAACAAAAATATGTTTGTTCAATTCAAATATTACTAATATAGAAATTTGACATTAATGGCGGAAATATTTTCAATCAAATTTCTTAATTGAAATCCCTCAAAAATAATTGAAATTTGGAAATCTATAGGTTTAATGGGTCGCTAACCTGGCTTCCAGATAACACTTATGTAGATAACATAACGTCATAGGAAAACTGATAGCTCTGTTTTTCCAATGCGCCTGCTCTGCTGCTAAGAACTCACTATCGATCTGACCGATCGGGGAGCAAACACCTCATTACCCAGTTATTATACCCGTTACTCGTAGAGTAAAAGGGTATACTAGATTCGTTGAAAAGTATGTAACAGGCAGAAGGAAGCGTTTCCGACCATATAAAGTATATATATTCTTAATCAGGATCAATAGCCGAGTCGATCTGGCCATGTCCGTCTGTCCGTCCGTCTGTCCGTCTGTCCGTCTGTCCGTCCGTCCGTCTGTCCGTCTGTCCGTCTGTCCGTCTGTCCGTCTGTCTGTCCGTATGAACGTCGAGATCTCAGGAACTACAAAAGCTAGAAAGTTGAGATTAGGCATACAGACTCCAGGGACATAGACGCAGCGCAAGTTTGTCGAATCATGCTGCCACGCCCACTCTAACGCCCACAAACCGCACAAAACTGCCACGCCCACACTTTTGAAAAATGTTTTGATATTTTTTCATATTTATATTAGTCTTGTAAATTTCTATCGATTTGTTAAAAAACTTTTTGCCACGCCCACTCTAGCGCCCACAAACCGCCCAAAGCTGCCACGCCCACAGTTTTGAAAAATGTTTTGATATTTTTTCATTTTTGTATCAGTTTTGTAAATTTCTATCGACTTGCAAGAAACTTTTGCCACGCCACTCTAACGCCACAAACCGCCAAAAACTGTCAGTGTTGAAGACTCTCCTTCGCACTTTCACTAGCTGAGTAACGGGTATCAGATAGTCGGGGAACTCGACTATAGCGTTCTTTCTTGTTTTGTTTACTCGACTTAGCACCGCTTGTACTCAGTTATTTATTATGATTTAAGGTATATGCGTTGGATGTTAGCTTACAATCACCCTCACTTTATTGTCTCATCAATCTAGCGCGAATAAACCTCCCATTAACCCATTGAGTTGGCAGGCTGACCCAAAGAGCTGGATCAGTGAAATTGTGGAAACGTCACTGAATTCCCGAGAACTACAGAACTACATATTACGGCTTAAGATTCCAATACCATCGCAGAAACATTTATCACTCAGCACTGGTGCAAAAATTTTCCGACGGTTACAGTTCCGCGAAATCTGGTCACAATGTGTTACAAAATTGAGAAAAGCGCAATGGGCCGAGAAAAGGGAAAATGGGAAAAAGGAAAAACAATTGTCAGTGTGTGGGATAAAAATTTAAACTAGGTGGGAGTGTAATCCAAACACTGACTCATTCTCGGGACAAGTGAAAAATTAATAATCCAAGGAATATTTCTTTCAAAATTCCTCCCTGCACTGGGATATATTTTAATTCCGGCAATTGACATTTGCATTTTTCAGTAATAATAATAATAAAGCAACCAGAGACCGCACAACAAAATGTAAACAAATCGTGGCGATTTGTTTTTGTTTACGATTCAAATAAATGTTAAACACTTCAGATCGAGCAAATATCAGCGCACCCACGTCACTACCCCGCCAAGTCAATGGCCAAGTCCAGAGGTGAGCATACGGAAAAATGTGCAATTAAATATAATTCAATTTATTTTAAATTTATTCCACAACACCGCAAACCGAAACCGACAAACCGACTGGGGAAAACGCGTGCGAAACGCGCGCAAATCGCGAGGAATGAACGCCGCCGACAACCGCACCGTTCAGCAATCCAATTCTAACTGAACTCTGCTGCGTCGGCGTCGCTGTCTGCGCACACCGTTCGGCAGCCGAAGTCGCGACCCGAAGCCCAGCATAAAAGCGCCAAGAAGAAAGCCGAAAGAAAGCGATGAAAGAAGAGAGCGGTGCAGAAAGAGAGTGTGTGGGTTGGTTAGGGGATTGCTCCAAAAGGTGTGCGATAATGGCACCGCACAAGTGTGTTCCACTGCATCTAGGGGTGGGGAGGGGGAGTGCGAGAAGGGGAAGCGCGAGAGAGCCGAAAGAACCGCTTATTAGCAATGCATTACGTTGCTTTTTATGGCCCTCTTCATTAGCACAAGCACACACACACGTGCATGGGAAGTGACAATGTGGTGGGAGTTGCAACTTCAGCACTGAGAGAAAATACCAAATACCACAAGATTTCAGTAACTAATTAGTATATCATACATTATGTTCTTAAGAACTTCATTTGTTTCATCCTTTTCATAAGTTACTTAAGTTAGCTGGCACAATCATTTCTTTTATCTAATCACATCATAAAGTAAATATAATTCTCACAGTGTGCCACTAACCTGAGTTAACGAGTCAACAGGTAGTGCGCTTGGCTGGCGAAGCGCTTAGATAGTGGGTATTTCGGTACTGGAGGGTGCTGAGGTAATTCCGGCAAATTAATGGGCATCGGTCCCTGCACTTATTACTCGAAATGTAAACCAAGCATATGCAGCTTCTGGCTTTCGGCCCACGGAAGGGGGTCAAGGTCGTATTGGGTGACCGACCTCCGCACCAGTTGCCCCGGCCATTTATCAAAAGTGTCTGCGACATTTATCCACACTTTGACTTTGATTGCCACATGTAGCAGTGCGCAGACATGAAACAAATTCCGAACTGCAATTATTTATAAGCAAAGAAGCCAACTAGCTAAAAGGCCAACTGTCGCTGGGCGGGAAAAGCGGGGAAGGCGGGGCGAGCTGGACAAATCCATAGAGACAGCGCAAATGGGCCATAAAAAATCAAGGGACGTCTCAAAGGGGGTTCTCTTAAGGGGTTCTTTGAAAGGGTTTTTGAGGAAAATGTAGTTCAAGGGCATAAAAAACAAGCAGCTGTTATATGGTTATGTTATAAGGTGTTCTTGAGTTGAATTTAATGCTTATTTAAGTTCTCAAATGTATTACCAATAACTCAGGGCATTTTAAACCGATTGTTGTTTTTGTAAAGAATTTAAGAGAATTACCATAAGTTGTTGTTTACCTCATAGTTTACTTGGCAACAACCAACTCTTTATTTATTTGTCCTTAGAATGTATCTCGAGTAGACCGTAAAATGTTATTAAATCATTTAAAAGATGTTTTCTAAGACAACACCCCCCTTTCGCCTAGCTATTTTGGACTACGCAACTGCTTTAATAATATTATGTTGCCATTGGATTCGCTTAGCTCGCTTCTGCTGGCGGCACTTGGTCAAATTTGTATATTTGCACTAAAAATACACAAAGCCTTTGAGTGGGTGGTGTGCCCAGAGGCGGGTGTGAGGGGCCCAGGGATGCCAATCCGTTTGATTGGTGTGGCCAAGTGTTTTCATTCATGGCGCACGAGCACGAGAAGAGTCAACACACCCATCTGTGTCACAGTACTGGCTGTAATTTATGAAGATTTTTTGCCTCGACTCGCTTAATCGTAAATTTTAATGATTAATTTCGTAAATTGTACAATAAAATCAGGCATCTAATGTGCGCTCCTCACTGACATCTGTATCTGTATCTGCATGCATGTTTGTATCTCTATCTGGCCAAGATTGATGACCATCGCCCGGCAAAGTTCAAGTTCCAGTTTGAAACCACTTAATTAGAGGCTCACAAAAGTCCAGGCTCCAGACACATCCAGGTAGTTTGTGCGGTGTCGCCGCAATGTCTGTCAACTTGATAAGCAGCCGCATTAAGTGTATCCACATCTACATCCACATCCACACACAAGCTGTCTCGCAGATACAAAGATACACTGGCGAAATGCAAAACGTGACTTTGGCGAGGCAGCTGATTAATGGACACGCAGACGAGCCCAGCTAAAATCGACCAACTGCCGGAACAACTCGGCAGTGCAAAGCCAATGTTTTTAATGTATCTGGATAATGTATCTTCTTTTGGCAGCACATCGATTACGGCTAAATACCCGTATCTTTTAAATGCACGTACACGTGCTATTATCGCAAGTTATTGGGCTTTTGTTCGGGAACTTGGAGAAGTTGGAATTCAAGTCTGCGTGTATGGAGATCTATGATGACAGATAGGCAATTATTGCGTTGTAAAAAGATTTATGGAATTTTTTTAAACACCTCAGGCTCAACTAATAAATGCACAAAAAGGAATTTACTCTTGCTTTGCACTTCACGCCATATGCATATATAGTATTTATAGCCATTTTTTAAAGTTTTTCTCATAAAAAAGTGCCAATTTTACTTATGAACATACCAACAGAAAGCCATGGTCAACAAAAAATTCTCCAAAATGGAGAAAAAACAAGAGAGAACGCTATAGTCGAGTTCCCCGACTATCTGATACCCGTTACTCAGCTAGTAGAAGTGCAGGTTTGTGGGCGTTAGAGTGGGCGTGGCAAAAAGTTTTTTGGCAAATCGATAGAAATTTAGACGACTAATACAAAAATGAAAAAATATCTAAACATTTTTCAAAAGTGTGGGCGTGGCAGCTTTGGGCGGTTTGTGGGCGTTAGAGTGGGCGTGGCAAAACGGTTTTTGGCAAATTGATAGAAATTTACAAGACCAATACAAAAATGAAAAAATATCAAAACATTTTTCAAAAGTGTGGGCGTGGCAGTATTGGGCGGTTTGTGGGCGTTAGAGTGGGCGTGGCAACATGAATCGACAAACTTGCGCTGCGTCTATGTCTCTGGAGTCTGTATGCCCAATCTAAACTTTTGTAGTTCCTGAGATCTCAGCGTTCATACGGACGGACAGACAGACAGACGGACAGACGGACAGACGGACAGACAGACGGACGGACAGACGGACATGGCCAGATCGACTCGACTATTGATCCTGATCAGATATATATACTTTATATGTCGGAACGCTTCTTTGCTGTTACATACTTTTCAACGAATCTAGTATACCCTTTTACTCTACGAGTAACGGGTATAAAAACCCTTTTAATTGGTTCATATCAATTCTTTTGAATAAATACACACCCGCATGGGGTCCATTCTGATTTCGCACTCAAAAGCCAATATGAAGTGCACATGCAGATGCAATTGGGCATAATTCAGACCATTTATCATTGGCACCCGGGGCCAGGTGAACAGCTGTGGGGAAACCTGTTTGTTTGTTTGTTTGTTTGTTTATTAACCCACCCATCAGAGGCACCTTTGATGCACGAGCCTGTCGTTTGTTGCTTTTAATTACACGAACGGCCAAAAACAGCCAAAAGGAAATTACATTACATGGCGTTGTGGGGGAAAAAAGAGATACAGATGCTGTAGATACATGTATCTGCCGGCTACATTTGGCTTTTGTCGCCGGTCGCAGGTGTAAATGGCTCTGCGGCCAAGCATTAAGGCCATCTTTCTACATTTTATGCCTTTTTGCAGCGTGTTCTCTAAAAAGGTGGCTACAAATGCTGTCTTACTTTCAAATGGAATGTATTTATTTATTTCTGTACACATATATTTTGTAGGCTTTGACGTTTGCTTTGATTCGTGGAAATTCACGTTAATGCTACCGTCACATTAGGTAAACACACAAATTTCAAAATGTTTATTATTGCTCCAAGTACAATGATCATTCGTCACTATTTCGACTTTTGCGTTGGCCTCTGGCCGGCAAATGTTTTAAATTGCTTTGTTGTCAAAAATGTGTTTCTCTAATCGCCTTTCGGCCGAAAAGGCATCTCACGTGGGGCATCGGTTATTTATGGGTAAGATCTCGTGGATTTTGCATAACCCATTTGTAGTTTTTTCGAGTAGAAAGTTGGGTCAGTGGAAAGTTCTAAAGAAAACCGAAATTTACATTTCTTCGAATGCTCTACTTAGAACTAGCGAAGTGTATTTTTCCTAGAGGTTGTAAATAAACAAAATATTTTTAATTTACCAAGGAGATGTTAGTTTGTTTCTATCCCAGCAAGGATTTAAAATATATAATTTATCAAGAATATTTAATCAAATTAGACACAATACAAAAATCTTTAAAAATTTAGATGCGCATTTATAATTACTTAAGACGGTTTTTTAATTTGATTTGGCTCCCTCAGCACACACTTTGCGCCGGTTAAATGGCATGGTGTTCAAATCTGATACCGCAAAGTGTGAACTTATGCAAAACAGCAGTCAGTCGAGAAATGAAAAGAGAAGATGCCGAAGTCAAATTGGAATTTATTTGAGTTGCCCATGTTTTTCTTGGCCTTTTCAGCCCGAGGCGAGTGCCGAAAGATTGATGCCCAATTAAAATACTTTGTTGGACGCGGGGCACAATCCATTAGCCGATAATTACCACCTCGATAACTCATAAACAGCTGACCCGGCAGAACCACTGCTCCCCTGTATTACCCCTACTTTCCCAATTTTCCCCTTTTCCCATGCTCACCGTTGTTCCGGACACTTGGCTGTGTTCTCCGACGTGGTCGTGACCATGGCCGTGGACTTTTTCCGCCGAATGGCCATGTGGCGCTCGCGGGTGGGAAACTTGGGCTGCTTCTTCACCACTTTGTGCTGCACTTGGAAGTCGTCGCATGGACACACCTTCAACAGCATATTGTGTAGAGTTGAACTTCAGTTTCAGCTTCGAGCTTCGACTTCAGCTAACGACTTCGGCACGCAACTTAAAAACACAAGCAACTCGGTCTGTCAAAACCGTTTTCAGTTTGGTGGCTTCCAGCAGCGGGTTTCACAACTTTAAGGTCGTTTCAAGATGAGCACATTGCACAAATAATTGAGTGTAAGTCATTTTACTTTGGCTTCAACTTTTTTACTTTTAAAACTTATAGGTATGTTTTGCTACACAACTGAATTTCGTACATTTTGTTGACGATTTTAGCTCCACTTCTGGAGTGTTTGGTTGTATAATATGGGTTGAAACCACTGCCGCACTCTACATTTCTAAACAGACTGTTGCCCGAAAGAGATTTCGATTTTGATAAGCACAATTGACGTTTGGGCAAACAGTCGCCGTGGAAAAGAGCGTAGTTTTAAACGCGATAAGGTGCTGACACATCGCGTGCTCTTCTCTTCACAGCCTCGTATTTTTTATAATATTTTTTGAATTCAAGTTGAATATTCATTCGCTCTCGGGGACACAGACCGATCGTGCGGGCAACTGAGGAACAACTGTTTTAACAGTTAAACAATGCAATTTGAGCTCGTCTCTGAGCACGAAAAATAAAATACAAATACGAAAAAAAAGGCAAATAAATCGACAAACTCAAAACGAGCACGCAGCTGTTAGAGAGATCGTCAATGCATAATACACGTAAATACAAACACGAGCTTGAGCTCTATATGTATATGCATATGCATGTAGATAATCAGTCGCTCATTCAGTCAGTCAGTCAGTCAGTAAGTCAGTCAGTCAATGTCGGTCTCCATTGCTCAAGCATAAGCCCTAAAAAATAAGAGACATAAAAAAACTGCACGCGTCGCTCGAAAGCTTGAACTTGAAGTGAACCCGGCAAATTGATGTAGCAACCACATGGCAATCGCAATCGCAATCGAAATCGTCAATCCTCAATCTCGTATCGCAATCAATTCAATCTGAATCTCCAGGCCGGAGAAGCAAATGTGCGGCGAACCCTTGGGTGAATTTATAGAAATTCAAGTCAAGGTCTTTAAGTGCCAACTAATTGCCGCTGCAACGGAGTGAAATCGAGATACAATGAGGCGAAGGGGAAACAAGGGGTTAATGTACGCACTTGGACATGAAAAAATAATTATTTGCTTAGTCAATTATCTTCGCATACTGTGATTAATAATTAACACCTTTTTGCTATCATTATTGCCCAATTAAAATAATGGTTTGATTGTCCAATCAAATGCAATCTGGACTTTTTCCACTGCAAGTACAATCTGCTATTTATTGAAGCGATAAAGCACTGTGCTGCAGAGTAGCATTATCTTTTAGATTTATTTGAAAATCATAGTAACGAATCACTGCTCTTATTAACCATTGATAATCCATTTCATTAAGTGTGCATCCCCCATAATAAATTGTTCTCCCACGATACGGTTTGATCTATGTTTTCATCAAATGAATTT
Source organism: Drosophila santomea (assembly GCF_016746245.2). Lineage (NCBI taxonomy): Eukaryota > Metazoa > Arthropoda > Insecta > Diptera > Drosophilidae > Drosophila > Drosophila santomea. The sequence continues at coordinate 17,352,844 of NC_053018.2, forward strand.
AATAACATGGTCAATAAATGCCTACGTTTTATTTATAAATAGAAATTTTCCAAATATCGTTTTTATAGTTCTTGTGATTTGAGGATGTCTGTATAGGTTGCTTTGTTAAAGAAATTAAAATTTTAATTTACTACCCCACAAAAAATGCACATAAAGACATAAATCCCAAAGCCAAAAACAGATAGTTTAGTTGCTTCTAGCAAATAATACTTTTTAAATGCCAAAAGCAAACAAATCCAATCGGGCAAAATGTAAGTAATTGCTGAAAACATGAATTATTGGTAAACACTACGAGAGCTGAATGCTCTTCCTATTTTTTCAGTTTTTAGAACTTGCAAATTATTTAAAACTGGGTTAAGAAAATCTACGAGAATGGAATTATAATTACATTTTCCTTTTTTTACTTTTTATTTTTGGCTCTTAAACCTACTGTTTCGATAACCGGAGGACCTTAAAGTGTATCACGTATACGCCCCGTACCCCGTAAATCATGAGATGGAATTGGCGTGCGGCCAGCATCAAAATGAAAACACAAATAGAAAACACCACCGCAGTTAGACAAAAGGAGACGCCGGACAGACAGTCGGACATTCGGTTCAGTTCACAAATTAATGGCGTAATTTGAAATGGTTTTTGTGGTTGGGCGCAGGAGCAGACGAAAAGGCTAAGTGTTTGCCCAATTGTCGATTCCCGATTTACGTATGTATATGAAGCATTATTAAATGCGACAGATAATTGCATAATTCATGCTACTCGAATTAAACTAGTTTCGCATGGCTTATTATTTGGCTTTCGCAAATAACAGTGATAAATAGTGTAAATAATCGGAGGGGCTAATATTTATTTGGTTCGCGGCCACAAGGCGAGCAATAAATTAACGCTGCGGCCAGTCATTATCCACATTGCACATTGCACGTTGCACCGATGTCATCGATTCTATATGTGTTTCATTGAGGGGATAGATGTAGGCGCTGCCAAATCGCCTTTGCCATCGTCTTGCGGTTTTGGTTCATTTTGTAACTTGGCTTTTATGAACCACAAGATTGTATGTGTTTTATTCTTGCCTTTCTCTTGATTCCCTGCTGGTTGAGAGGAGGATTCTCTGTTTTTGGCACCGCTCTCGCATAATTTATTTATCGAGATACACTAATGCCAAAACCACACAGGAAATTATCTAAAAATTTTGACTTTAGTGTATTTCAAATTAATATATTGGGGTATTGCTTTAAAACAAAGTCCTGAATTTGTTGTAGCTTATTTATTGCGTGGATATCTATTTGTTTTTTGTTGGTTTGTTTATTTACGAAACTATAGTCTGCTCCACCTAGCGGCAGTGCCTCCAACTACTCTTAGCAAGCAGCAAAGCTTTTCAGAGAGCTTTACAGTGAAGGCACAAAAAGTTGGCATACCTTTGGGGGCGGCATGTTCCAATTGCCGAAATAAAGCAATTGTTCTATGTTCTTGAAATGATATAGAATATTTAAAAGACATTGTAGCTGAGTAGACAGGAAAACTTAATTGATAGTATAGAATTGGAATACATTTCTAGAGAAATCGCTTTACATTTTTACATACTATATTTAAAGCTAACATTTTCTTACCTCCAATCATGCGCTGCAAAGCCTGGGCAATCTGATTTACATTGCTCACAACGAACTCCATCTTCAACCTCTCTTATAATGGCGCCCTGAAAAAGAGGAAATAAATTTAGTAGGTCAGAAACGAACCATAATTAAATAACGGCAATATTTATTGCTTTCCAGCAACACAGAAAAAACTGAATACCAGTTTTTCTCAAAGCTTATATGACTATTTAATTTACGTTTCCAATTATGTTTTATAATTAAAACTATAAACTTAATATGAATTTTGTAAAACATCAAGTTCATCAAGCCCAAAATATTCCATTAACTAAAAAGGGGAAATAATTCAAAAGCATTAAGATAATCATACCTTTTTACTATTCAAGATTATTGTTGTTGCGCCCAGCCAACATGCATTATGTACTCGGAAAAACTTCCCCTTCTTAATACATTAAAAAACATGCTGAAATGAGAAATAAAAATAAAAACAAGGCGCCCGGACAAAACCGATTTACGATTGTACAACTTAATTTGTGCCCTGCTCATTTACGCGCCATTGCGCCAAACAATTCCATGTACTTCTGTTCTGGCCGTATCTGAAATTGCCGGACTCCGGATGCAAATGCATGGAAATCGCTTTTGGCCAGCTGCCGGGGAGCCAAAGGAAAGGCGGAGGCCCAAGCCGGTGCCACATGCCAGAAGTTGAGCCCAAGCGGGGGGATTGAATATGTTTGTGGCAGTGGCAGTGGTAGTGGCAGCTTCAGTTGCAGTTGCAGTTGCTGCCGCGGATCGGATGTTGATGTTGCAGTGGCCGCTGTGGATGTTGCACTTGTTCCAAAAATACACGCTGAACCAAGCCAAGCCAACAAACAAAACAGAAAAACGGAAAACGGAAAACAGAAAAACAGAGGGAGCAAAGCACAGAAATTGCACTTGGCACGCTTCCATTTTTGGCCAACTTGCCTTTGTCTTTGTGCCGAGTTCGAGGACTGCAGTAGAAATTGTTTTGCCTCCTTTTTTCGGCCGGCTATATGTAATCCTTAACGCTTGCCAATAAACACAAGACTTGACTTTTCATAGCTCTGACCCGGCACATTAATATTCAGGATGTCTGGAGCTGCCCTCAGTGCACTCCACTTGGTCTTATGGCTTTGTAGCATTAAAGGTATATCTTATTTGATGGTATTTATGTAACATGTTTGTAGAATACATTTTTGGAGGAATGGGTACATTTAAATATATGACATACTGAAGACCTACCTACCTGAAACTTTATCAATCAGATCAATGTTAGCTTAAATAGTTAAGCATGACACAGAAATAGGCATCTAATATTCGGGTAGGAAAACTACTTTAATTTTTTGGCATTTTAGGAGCAAACTGCCATTTGGGTGACATCGAATCCATCGCTGGCAGCGATAATTGTGACACGTCGCTGGCCAAAAATCGATGCTGACCCAGTTCAAAGCGGCGGAATAAAGTGGCGGGGAGACAATGCCACGGGGATAAGGACGAGTGCGAGTGCCAGTACGGGCTCGAAGGGTCGAGGATTGGAGGATTCGAGGGTTCGAGGATACGAGGGCAGCGTAGACAGGGCAAACATTTGCGCCTGATGCGCGGATATTATTGGCATTAAGTTGCAACTTGGCCCGCTGTTCGGCAAATGTTTGATTTCCACTTAGGCGGTCGCCGCTTTGTCTTCCGCTTTGACTTTGTGTTGCCTTTTTGCTGTATTTTGCTGTGTTCAAAGATTAATGTGCCTCCAATTAAACGAATGGGTATGTCAATAAATCCATGATGGCGAAAGTTTCACAAAATGTTAGGGCTGTAATTCGATATTAAACACATTTCAGCCAGTCGGATTTAATGTAATGCCTAGATTATCATCCAATTTGTATTCCTCCTACAATCTCTCCTCTGAATTTATGATCTCATGTGCCGTCTTGCCGCCTGTGAACCAATTTCATTTTAATTATCATAATATCTAGCATAAATAAACATGAGCTGAGTTCGTTTCGCGATATGAGAAATAGTGTGCTGCAATTGCCATTTTTGGTCGCGGGGTCTTGTAAAATTTAGCGCATACAAATCTGGCTCTAATGGTGGTCAGTCCAGTTCTGTGAGGCCCACGCACTTGGGGACTCCCACTCGATGCCAAAAGTCTGGCACAGCAGAGCGAAATTTATAGCAAAATATCGAAAAATTATAAAATCTGAATCGAAGTTTGTTCAGCCACCACATTTTCAAACAATGACGCTATGCCAACGGCTGTTGACTGTTTGTCTGCAGTAAAATGAGAGTAAGTTAGTTTTAAGCTCAAAGACGACATACCTAAACATACAGTTTATAAAAAATTGTTATACAAAGGTGTAGGACTAGGCAACCAAATGAAACAACTGAAATCCTAAATATTATCACTTATACGCAATGTTTACATTTGCTATATTTATAATTTATATTATTATTATAATTTGTTAGCTAGTAATGTGTGAACATTTTTTATTGAGCATTTGTTAAATATAACATCTTATCTTTTAAATTAATTAGGACAGCTCCGAATAAAATATTGGAACATGTTTCTTTCTCTCCCCTTATGTCATACTTACTGATATTTCCCAAATTATCACGTTTTATGGCAATCCAAAATACCTTAACCGAAAAAACCGCTACAGGGTAGTAAAATCTGTAGGTCGTCGTCTCAGTTGGCGGTAGCAACAGAAGAAAAAAAACTGAAAACCGGTCCTCAGTTACTTGGAATTAAATCTATGCGTAGTACATAGTATATCTTTTAAAGCGCAAGCAACAGAACAGTAAGTGTTTGTTTATTGCAAAACACAACCCAAATAAAAGCGAGAAAGAGACCCGAAAAAACCGACACACTTAAGTAAAGTACCGAAAGTACAAGCCAAATTAACAAATTCACAGACGGAACAAGTGGAGTTTTTGGGGAATGAGTAGAGGGAACCTCCGACCCAGCGATCACGAATTAGCTCGTTGCTATTTACTGGCGATGATGATGATTCAAAGGCTGAATTCAACCTGTTTGTAGACCCACGCAAAAAAAAATAGAAGAAACAGCGCCAAGACTCCAGCCGTATAAGCAAGGTTAATCTGCGTATTAGCTTACATTGCAAACTTACAAACTTAGTGATTTTCACACTCTAGTTCACATTAACATTAGCACTAACACGTAGCTCAAAATCTTGCCAGACAAAGTGCGTCGCCAACTGAGACTAATGTAGTTCAAGATCGTGCGAAGCGCGTAGAGCAAAAACTGGAGTTGTAGTTGCACTGACCAAAGATGTCTCTGTGATCTTGCCTCTTAACATAAAAGACTTTTTGGCCAGAGACGAGTCTTTTGCTGGCCTCGTTGCCGCTAGATTAGAAAGTGAAATGTGCGCAGAGTTGGGCTGAAGTTAGAATGGGGCAATATCCACTAATTAGCGGACAGCCAAAAGACGGATGCCGTCAGCGAAATCGGAGTTTTTGTGGTAGCCATTTCACGAAGTTAGTATGATACGAGAAAATCGCTTTATCACACGGCTTACCATCGCATTACCAAAGAGCTTTACATAAAAGAAATCTATTTTAATACTTTGTATATTGCACCCCCGTTTACTGAAAGAGAAATAATGATTGAACTTATAACTAGCATCAGTACTTAGTAGTTTTCGGTACTGAACTTATACGGGAAGTATTATTTTCCTATTGGTATTATATTTTTATATTATTTTATATTTTACTATTTACATTATATTTATATTTTAACGTCTTCTCTTAAGATAGACTTTTAAGCGCATAGAAAGGCCGTTGACATCATCATTACTTTAAATGTTAGAGCATTGGCTTGGTGAAAGGAAATTTATTCTAAAACAAGATTTACGAGGATGCCATTCTATTTTTACCAGCGGCATCCAAAACATCTATGTTATAGACTTTCTGTCTCTTTACATTTGAAATATCAATGTTTTTGTTCATCTTTACAATTTAAATTGTATTGAATTTATATTTGTATTTCCCAAGTATTTCTCTGCTATGGAGCTTTGCTTAGGTAAACCTTTTGAGAAGCGCATAGAAAGCATCTGTTGATAAATGCTTCCTTTTCTGCGGCGATAACCAATTTAGAATAAGAATTTGTATGTCTGTTTGGTTGCATCCGTAATGTGAAAATCCGGAGAAGCGCATAGATAAACGGCTGACATCACCAGCGCCTTGTGTTCTGGCTATTTGGCTTGGGGAAAGGCACTTTGTTCCATAATTTGCCTGCGAGTACGAATACATATTCCCAACCCAAATATGGCCAAGAGCTCATCATCGGCGTTCCAACTAGAGAATCTCCGCACCCCGCCCATCGGACCAATCGAGTGACCATATTAAATGCTTGTCACGTAACGTTCGCTCATTTTTATGCACGTTAGTCATAGAGACTCATAGCTATATGCTTGCCGCCTATCCATCCATCTGTTACAATACAATACTTTTATAGCACTCATATCTAGCAAGTTCAGAGCACTCTTTTTGGGGGCAACTCAAAACTGACAGTTAACACTTTATACTAGAAGTCGCGAGTGCTTTTTCGGGTTCGCTGAAGCCATTTAATTGTACAAAAATTCCCCGTTGAGTCTCACATTTTGCATTATCTGTTTGTCGTTTATTTTTTATTTGCTTAACAATAATTTTACGTAGAAAAAATTCACAACACACGATACGGATTGTTCGGTCTGATGGGGGATACATAAATCATTTATTTGCCCAATATCGAGGGGCGAAAACAACGTTTGCAAAGCTGAGCTCCCAGCTCTGATAATGACGCAACTTCTGCGACTTTGTCACTTTGGAAAGAACTGCTATACATGTCATCCACTCATTCTTGATTCTCCATTGGCAATATGATATACACATATATATCCATATATATCTATATATATATTCGGTTAACGCCTACCGCCAGGGCATTTTGATCGGCGATCGGTTGCGTCGTGGCATGGGGGCGGCAATGTGGGCGGTGGTGCTGTTGGCGACGCTTCTGTTGTTGGTGGTGGCACGTGTCATTGGTGGTTCGCGACGCTCCAGAAAGACGGTGGGTCCACCAGTGGAGGATGATCGCGGGCTGGGCTTAGCAGGTGCATTGTAGTGGCCGCCAAAGTAGGTCGTTGGCTGTGGCCGACTCTGTGGCTTACTGCCATAGAGCTGGACCCTCGTGGGCGCCCTTCCTCGGGTTGGTGGCGTCAAAGCCAACTTGCTCTGCTCGGATCCTATGTGCACCAGGGTGCGTCCTCCCTTTTGCTGCTGGCTGAGGTGGTTGACCTGCTGCTGCTGGTGGTGGAGCTGCTGCTGGTGACCCACACTCAAGCGGGTGGGTGAGCTGGTCTGCTGGCGATACCATCGAGAGCCCTGGTTTTGACTTGGGCTGGGGATCATGCTGCTTCTATTGGCCAGCAGTCTTTGGGCATAGTACTCGGTGGTGGGCATGGGCTTGGCCACGCCCACGGGCACAAATCTGCCGGGAGAATGCGGTGAAATGGAGTTCTTGATCTCGATGCGAATGGAGGGAGCAGGTGTGGGTGCCGGCGATGGCGATGGCGACATGTGACGCACTGAAGGATGTGTGACACGGAAAGTCTCGTTTCGTTTAACCGGAGACCGGGTGGCGGAACGGGAGGGACGATCCCGGAGAGGAGAACGCGATTGCGGACGGTAGTTATCATTGTCGAAGACCAGGAAATCCGGTCGGTTCTCCTTGGATTCGCGACGTTCCAGTGGTTTCGTGGACGTGGGCTGGGCGGGAACCTCCACAAACCAGGCGGGATTGTGGGGCGTTTCCTTCTGCTGCTGCAGCAAGCGATCCCTGAAGGATTTCCTAAAGCTATTTATGGTGACTGTCTTGTACTTCTCGCGCTCATCCTCCTCCCGCTGCTGATCCTCCAGCAGATCGTCGTTGGAGTGGGTCTTGAGCTGCTCCAGCTGCTCTCGCAGATGCGTGGGAGTTTTGCTCTTACGGTAGGTGGATGAATCAAAGCTGCCACTGGAGTTGGAACCAATGCTGGCCTGTCGATGCACACCACTGGGTTCACCCGTTTGCAGAGCCCTCAGATTGGAGTGTTGCTCGTAGAGGAAGTTGAACGGATCCGCCTGAGCATCGTAATCCTGCAGACGGTCCGCTCCATCACTGCGCCACTTGTAGTACGTGTTCGTGGCCGTGTCACTGGGATGGTGCTCATAGCTGGCCACTTCCTCGGGCGACGGAGTTTTCTTGCGCTTGGTGAAGGTGCTGAATTTACTGAAGACCTTGGACTTCTTCGACTTCTTCTCCAGAGTGGAGGTGTTCGATGCAGGACCCGCCTCCTCCTCCGAATTGGGCATTATAAAGGTATCCCCGCGCTGCAGAGTCGAGCTGGTAGTGGAGTCCCGGCGACTGGTGACTCCCACGGAGCCCACACCGCTGATCACGCTGCCCGGACGGGATGCCGCGCGTACCGGTGTCGTGTCGCGGGATGAGGAGCGGGAACTCTTGGCCCGCGATGACGAGGAGAGGGAGGAGCGTATATTGCGAAAAAACGACATCACTAGATGGTGATCTTCGCTCTCTGTCGCTCTGTAATCTCGAACTCGATCTCGGATCTCGGATCTCGGATCTGGGCTAATTAACCTTGGCGAGCGCGGCGGGCCAAAAAAATCTCGATCCACGATCGCTGATCGCTGATCCACGAACCGACGCTGTCAACTGCCGCTGAGCAACTGAGCGCCCAACTTCAGTTATTACGCGGATCACTAGAATTTCTATCTCTCGCCTGCCGTCTCTTTCGCATGCACTCTTGCCGTCTCTCTTGCCGTGCGGCTTCTACATTCGACTTTGCTCGTTTCGTTTGTTTTGACCAATTTAGCGTATTAACTTCATCATCGCGTTCCACACGCTTTGAGCCGCTTGTATTATGTGTATTGTGGCTACATACATTTCTATTTGTATGCGTTCAGCACCAGCTGAGTGCGTGGGTGTATCAGTGCCCCACACACACACACACACACTCATGCACGGGTATTATGTAAATTAGCCCTTTTCCAGTCGTTGGTGGGGCAAAACGTTACTTTCGTAATTTATGCAACGGAAATCGCTCTAATTAGCCATCGCAGACGGGCATCAACAGCTCATTTAACAAATTAGCGTTTACACCAACATCACCGCAATCAATAGAACTCAACTAACATTCAATACTCGATAATGAGATACCCAGTAAACACGGCTCACATGTAACCAAAGATTTTCAAACCAATTTGGCCTTTGCCCAAATGGACGCATAGATTTATTGTAATGCATAATAAACTTTTATAAACATCAAATCAAATGTCACTGATTAATTGTTATTAATGAATAATAAATTAATAAATACTACAATTTATAATAAACAATTTTATTATAATTTTGTATAAACAGTTTATATAAACACTACCTAATATAATAGGGTATAGCTTTAATGAAAAAATCGTAATGTAATTTATTTATATATCTAAATTTTCCATATTTAATTCAATTCTCATTTGTTCCTTATTTAACATTAAGTTCATCCACCCATTAAAGTCTTGACAATGTACATCTATAGAAATAAAGGATAGCCGCTACGTCTTATATAGACACTGAGCTTATATGAATCCCAATCAGTTTGTTGCCCTTCCTGTTGCAAGATCTCAGAGCCGCCTTATACGCTCCACTCTGAGATTTGTGATTTTCCAACTACCGGGTGTGAAGTCGACAATAGACAAGCGACGCAACAAAGACGACACCTGAGCTCAGGTGTTTGGGCTATGCTTTGTTTGAAGAGGTGAGCGTTCTACGATCAGATTTGATTTTGACGGAGCTGATCAAACGCGAGTACGATGACGATGGGGTATACGGTGACCAGACATTGTCTCTTTGTTTGCGACTAATGAGCGCTTCAGAGGAGATCGAGTGGCGTGTGTGGGGGTTTTTACCATATTTTATCGTTTTTGGTGGCACTTTAATTTGCTTCGCTTCCGATTTCTCACTTTATGCGAGTCATTTGATTGTATCGGCGTATCTGTGAAATTCGCGGCCCGTTCAATGAGGCTCAATGCAGCTTTGACAACTTTGCAGCAGCTGGCTGGCAATTAAATCATGCATATTTTAAGCACTTAACAACTGCCCGTGTGTTCCCACATACATGTACCGTTGAAACTCTGGGAATTTAAGGACAAAAGACTCTGCAGCTCGGCAGTCCCAGTTGGCTCGTAAATCAGTTGCTGAATTATTTGCCTGTTCTCCAAATTTAATCTTCTTTAATTTGGAATTCAGGCAGGTTTGCTCTTACACAATTGCCTACTTTTAGGCTCAACTCAAGAAACCGTGCAGCTGCTGCCCAAATGTAGGCAATGAACCAGAAAGCTACACATACGTTAAATAAAATAAAATGGTTCTCAGTCAAGCGGTTGTATTTGTAACTAATTTTTAATAATTTCTCAAATAATTAAATCTATTAGCTTATTTTTGGTGAATAATATTTACTTAGATATTTTTAATTAAATAACATGAAATAATTATAAATGTTATAGTATAAATATAATCATTTATCAGTTAGTCATTTAGAAATTAAGCATCCCAGTATTTTTCTAAAATATTTTAATACTTGTTTGTAAATATTTATGTGAAGCCGAATCAACTCGAATATTTTACAAGGGAAAGTCAAAACTATTATATTCTTATTTTCGAGATCTTTACACTTAATAAATTAAATAAATGTCATCGATTCCCTTCATTTCCCTCCTTCGTCTCCTCTCCATTATTTTATACAATTGTTAAAACCCCAAGGAACTGTGCACGTTCCGCAGAGCAAATACTTTTGACTGTTAACACAAATATACGTTTGGACTGGGGCAATCTAAAATCGCTGCGGGGCGCCGGAGAAGTGGGGATAGAAAATGCTTGGGGCAGGGGAAAGTTCACGCCATTCGCAGAATCATGAGCCAGCATCTTCCCCACATAAACACTGCTCAGCCAGCAAAGCAGCCGAGGTTGTGGCAACCGCATCAGCAGGCGAGAGAATAAAAGAACAGAACAGAACAGAAGACTTGCCACATGCCACATACATACATCCGTGGTTGCCAAATTGGGTGCCACCCTTCAGACTCCACCTTCTGCCACACGAGAAATATTGCTGCGCCAAAATGTTTATTGTGAAAAGATTAATAAAATATGTAGGAACTCAGATTGGCAGAAGAAACAAATCTAAACTTCAATGAATATTAAATGCTAAGGACATATTACTCATACAACCCGTTGTCTGCGTATAAAGATTATGAATTAATCATTTAAATGATGGTTCTTGGGCGCTGGTTCCACATTTACTAAATGCCTTGTTCTAAACATAAACATCAAAGCATTTGTATTTTTGGCTTGAGGTAGGCTTACCGGAAAAGCGAAAAACAAATGGAATAAAGAACTTAAGACATTTTTAATATTTATTTCTCGTGTGCGAAATAAATCACTTGAAGAGGCAAATCATCGCTGCTAGTGGAGAAAAACCAAATGATTAATCATGAGGTCAATTCCCAGTGTGCCAGTGTAGTTTCAGTTGTTTATAAAACCGCTTAAATGCCTTTAAAGAAAAATCATTGTATGGCATTCCGTGCTCGATCAAGTGAATAAACCATTTCCTGGGAATTGGTTTTTTGCTTATTTTGAATTAAAAAACCATATCGGAGTGATGGAGAATAAATTATATTCATTTGATTGTTTTGCTCGATATATAACATATTTATCTTCAATTGAGACGTGTTACCCATTAAAAATGCAGAGCTCCATAAATTCTATGAATATTTACCCAGTTTAATAACATTTTCTGTTCTATGCAATTCATATGTCGGCCATATTCATATGTGTGCCCGATAAGCAAATCAATATTTGAATAAATGAATTTGTATAGGCAAAGTGACCCAAGACTCAACTATGCATGGATGATCCGATGGTTTATTTGCCAGCGAAATGGCCAATGGGCACATGTCCACTGGACAAATGCATTGTGTGCACAGTATCCAGTATGGAGATCCATGTCTGTGTAGGTATATGACCTGCCATATAATATTTATCAGCCATTAAGTCATACGCACACCCAGACAACTGTGGGGGATATCCAATGCCAACGACAACGACAACAATATCAGCCAAAATAAAAATAAAAAGCAAGCAGTGCAATAGTAATGGCCACAAATAAGCCAAATAATGGGTGGGTGTTGAAATTGAAAAATAGAAAAATTGTGAATTGTGAACTGCCGATTGTGAACGCTATTGCCTTGCGGTTATTGTGTATTTATGTGCACATTTAGCACAATTAAAAATTAACACACACATGGGGGAGTCGGCCGTAACCAGAAAAACATAGATACGACGACGGAGATCGCATCGGGGCAATATAGACTATAAACGAAACAGAAATCAAACAAAACGACGCCTTGGTCAAAACGCCGGCTCTTGAGGAAGTGGGCGAGCGTGTTTTTACAGTTATAGAGCACACACAGCTGCTCCAATCCAATGCCTACCTATCTTAGCCACTTAAGCGCAGGGGCTCGGGGAGATGGGAGGGGAGGGGCCCCCTGGTGTCAACAGAAACATCGTGCACATAGAGAAAATGTAAATATTTAATATGAACCATTAACTTCGCTATAAACCATTAACTCTTCATGGCAAAATGGAGTTGATATTATAAGAAGTTATGTTTATTTTACTATTGCGGCTTTCAAATCAGTAGAATTATTTTTTTGGTCTGGTAATAGAACATTAATTATGTCCATGTTTTGTAAGATCAGAAATGTCATTAAAGATCCTTTTTCTCTCAGTGCAGCAAACGTGACCGGTTGCCGGCAGGCAATGTACAACAACAAGACCAAACACAAGAGGCCGCGACTCAAGAAAAGCCTGCGGATGAAAAGGGGAAGAAAAGTAGACCATCAACACGAGTGTGAGTGCGAGTGTGAGTACGAGTACGAGTATGAGTGTACGGTCCATCCAATACTCACATGCGATACCTAACATTCGGGCACACACATAAGCGCTGCTTGAATGCCACCACACACAAGATCCACAGACGGGGTCACCACAATGGAATACCTTCTTTTTAATATGTTTTTAATGTGATTTTAATATGATATCTAGTTGAATTGTGTTTTCCTTGTTCCCAAAAGGATAGAATTGTATAGAATATTTTGTTCGTTTAAGTTGTTCAAGTTTAAATTGTTCTAGGAAAGATAAAGTTTCATATATTAAGCATGCTCTAGAGGGCATACAGTTACATAATCGAAAATCGCATTTATTTAAGTTTAAATGCGAAGTTATCCGTACACCTCTAACTTATTTTACGACTGAACGTTCCTAAATTTTGCTAAAGCAATAAAAAATTAATAAAACTTTGACAAATATTTTACAATTGTATGAAACTTGTAGGTGCCATTTTTGTGACCCCAACTGTGCATACATAAATAGGTGCCAAGTAGAGGCACGCATGACGCGAGCTTTGCAAAACTCTGGGCCTGCTATAATAGAGGTTTCGGGTGGCTGGGGGCTTTTGGGTTTGGGGAGTGCGGAGTGGTGCAGGTGGTGCGGCCTCATGACTGTTTTATTTGAAAATTTTTGGAGAAAGGCCACATGGTTACACGGAGAAGTGGAAATGGTCGAAGCAGCGACTGCAGTTGCATTCCATTTTGGAGTAAAGACCAAAGTGCCGAATGCCAAAGGATGACGTATTTGGAGAGCTATATTATTGAACAATAAATGGTTCAGGAGAAGAAGGTTTACTTAACACACTTATTCAAGCATAAGACAATAAAGACCTGGAAAAGCAGAGAACCCGTTTCGCCTTCATTGTTTTCTGTGGAACGTGTCTGTAGCAGATTAAATCCTTGGGTCATATGCAAATATTTTACTCTTGAATTCCCATACTCTGCCAATAGTGAGGTAAGCTTCTTGTGAATTGTGGAACTTTTGATTATTTCTCCATGTTTTTTGTTATTTTTTTTTAATTGCGCTTCCTGTCATACGCTCTCTTAATTCAGATTTTTAAGCCGAAAAGGGGAAACAAAGCATCGGCAATATGAATATAAGCCCCTTGCCTTAGGAGATTCATTTTAATTGAAGGGGCTCAATTTCCGATCGGCGTGCTTTGCCGAGTGACGATGACGTCACCGTTCCTCGGCTTAAAGCCAACACAAATATTGACTTTAAGCGGGATTTGATGGTGGCGAGATGACGAGATATAAAGGGTAATGCCGGCTTTTGGCTGCTACGTCGCCACGCAATTTATATTCGAAACGCTCAAACTGGATTTTTGGTGGGGTGTGAAGTGTTGGCTGGTGCGAATGATTGCCAAAAATTAAAGCCTAACAAGCTGACAAAAAAATATCTACTAAATACATCTAATGCAAATAAGGGTTACCGCAGTTCACAGCCAAAAAGAGAATCCACAAAAAACCACACAGCCAAAAGCATTTGGCATTAAAGCAATTCAAACAAAAAAACGCCGGTAGTTAAGCCGAAATTGATGTCGAAAGTATATTTGAATGGAAAACGTCTAAGAATAGACGAAACGAGCCGAGCGTAAACTTTTTGTGTTAATAACATTTACGCCAGCTGTTCCAAAATAAACGAATTAAAGTCCAAATCAATTAAATTAATAATAACAACATTAAATGTGCGACACGCCCAGGCGTCCGAAAAATGATGAAGAAGGCAAAAAGAGGCGATAGCAGCCGAAAATCCGGTAGGTGGATGACAACGACACCATCTCCTCCTCCTCCTGCACCACCATCAGCACCACCACCACCACCACCACCTCCTGCCAGATGGAGGATGGCGTGGCCCAAAAAGGCGATAGCGTGCCGGTATTCCATTGCGCAAACACCGCCATGTGATATGACAGAGCCACCTGGCCATCCCCACTGCCCTGCCCAGTCCATGCCACACCACCCCGGTTTTTGAAAGGTGTGCAAGATGATATCCCACGCCCCACGCCCCCAGCCCCAACCCTCTAACCTCCCCCACTTTCCGCTCACTTCGCGCCACCACAAGTTTGGACACCACAATAGCACTTCAAGTCGTTCTAAATTCGATTTCTTATAAAAATTCAGAGCGCTCCGAACTAAAGATATTCATTTAATCTTCAAATGTAATTAAACTTAATAATATACTCTAAAAGTATTACATTTTTAGACGAGTGATTCTTGTTTCTTGAATATTTATATTCTATTTTATATAAATATGTAATTTTAATCTAAATAATGTTTGTTAAATATGTCATTCCAATATAAACGAATAATCCATACACATAATTCATAGCACACAAGTTACTTACAAAGATTTGAGTTTTATTCAAGATTTCCTAGTGCTGTTTTGTTCACCTCCGCTGTGCGAACATCTAACACTCCCCTGGGAAATATAACAAAGGCACGCAACAATCTACGGAAAGGCCAGAACGGACACCGGAATATGACCGATGATTGGGAAGTTGTAGAGGGGCGCCAAAAATGCGCCCCAGCCGAAATTCAAAAATGTGTTTCAAGGCGCGACGGAGAGCGCCATAATTTGCAGCTTGAAGCCATTTGGCCGCAAATTGACGGGCAATGAAAACTAATAATGCAATTAAAAACTTTGACAAAGTTGTCAACTGTCAGGCGGCAGTAACTAGTTAGCTGGTTAGCTGCCAGTTACCAGTTGGCAAAATGCGAATGTCGATTGTCGATTGCCGACTGTCGAGCGTTGGTCGCAGCTCGGCAAGTGCAAGGTTGTTTTTTAGTTTTTAAAACGCAAATAATGCCGAGCGTAGCGTCTCCAAATGCAAATACATACCAAAGCCACTCGTGTGCACATATATATGAACTTCTATATACGTTCGCAGTATATAGCCCGGTATTTGGAAAGCCGCAGAGTGATTGCCTCGGGTTTCACAGTGTCAAAATATAAAGAACGGAGGGATGCAAGGCCAGCCATCCAAAAAAAAAACGACACTCAAAAATCGTTTTATCTGAAAGCTTTTTTTGATACTGATAGTTTGAAAGTGCTCAGAAAGCACTTTATAGATTCCGCTCTTTTAGTCGATTAAGTGCACATAAATTCTTTAATTAATGTCAGGGTATTCATTTAGCATATATAAACTGATTATATACATGCAGATTAAAGTAAAGATTTTCCTATCTGGATACAGCTAAACATCTAATCGTTCTTTAGGTACCGATTTATTCAATAAAGTTAGCAATCTTATCTAAATGATCCTCTTGCTGTTCAATCTGCGCCAAACCAAAAGCCGCAATGTATTCTTGTTTATTGACGTGTTTATCAGATACCGATCATTACTTTGACAGCTATCTGATACAGGACTGGTAATTCTATATTCTATATTAATTCAGCTTCTCATGGTTTATCAATGGATGCCTATGCCAAAAACGCAGCATCGACTTCTGAACAAATTCTTTGGGTTTGGTTCGTCGGCATAATGATGATGACTCAGGTCTAGTTTTTATTCCGGACCAAACAGGAAAGCAAAAGCCACTGGTTGATAAATTAAGTGGCGACTATAAAGATCGCAATCTAACCAAACAATTATAATAAAAAATTCGCCACCTTCCAAAGCAATTAAGACAAAGCGCTCGAACGATTTAAGACTCGAGTTCTTCGAGTTAATCAAAATGTGTGAAGCGTTTTTTAGAGTGCACAGAAATGGAAAGTCAGCTGCAACAAAGTTGGCGACACACAAAGAACCAGAGGCTCCTCATCCCAAAAGGAAGCAAGAAGGGCGATGATGATGCACCAGATGAGTCAGAACCAATCTGGAAACACGAAAAAATATCAAAGGGCGACTTTTCCAGCTAATGAGGCCTGGGCCTCACTTTTTTGGGGGAAACGAATGACTCAGTACCAGGATGAACCTAATCTAGGATCTCTTGAGGAAGTAGAGTATCCCCTAGATAAATCCGAATGGTAAAGAACTTGCCATCCAAGCCAGGCTTTAGCAGCTAATGAAATTATTACGCTGGCCCTACTGATTATAATTATGGGACGGCTTATTAATGGAGCTCGGATTCGGATGGAGAATCTCGGCGGGTGATGATCTCATCGATTGCATCAGATTTCGCACGGCATGTTGTTTTATGTGGTCCGCAATTTTGTTCTCGTTTCTGCTGCCCCTTTTTTGTGTATTTTTAATGTGCAAAAGACATATGCAGAATATACAAAATTAGCTGTTAGCACGCCAATAGCCAACAGCCAACGCCATCAACTTCACAGCAAAAAGCGCTTTTAAGGCGAGCCAGCGAATAAAAAATAAATGTTTCATGGTCAATGCCATGGAATTGGTTGCATTGGACCCTCACTCTTGACTGACAATCGTTGACAGCCCAGATATAAAATCGTATAAAACATACACAAGAGGCCCCAGACACAGGTACCCTCCAAAAAATTCGAAAAAAATCTTTGCGTGTGCAGCAAATTGATTGATCTGCACCAAAGTTGCTGCCAACTGTGGCGAATCAATCAATTGACGAAATTTTCGAGAGCAAGGGAATCAGATACACATATAAGACCCTCTTAATTTACAGCCCGTTTGACATCTCTATTCGAAATACTCGGAGTATTCAAAACATTTCTGGGCGTTGTCTGGCGACAGCTTTTGTGCGATCCAGATACATGCCATAAATAATACGATTTACATATGAATTTGTAACTGTTCAACATCTATTAGTATATGCATACATCACGCTCTCTGCCGAACGGCTAAATCCAGTTTAAAGCATTCCATTTTCGCCATTAATGAGGCTTCCCCACTTCAACATTGACCTCTACTCAAAGTCTGAGCGCTGAATTTTGAATTCGAAATGGTTATTGGAGCAAGTGTTTTTATTTCGCATTTTTTCCTTTTGCACTTCAAGTGCCTCGAGTGACGTCAGCCGAAATGAGTGCGATTCGGATAATTTACAAAGTCAAACTACGAAATTATCTAAAGCAGCATGGGAAGTACTAAAGTCATCTTGTCGAATTGTAAGCAGTTTCATTCGACTTGAGAATAACATTTGGCAGCTATTTGCTTGGGTTGCTCGGTGGAATTTATTCAAATGAAGCCCAAAGATAAGATTATCGGACAATTTCTTAATATTTTAAACAAACAACAAACAAAGTTTATGAGTACACAAAATATTCAATCTTCTAAAACAATAGACTTATTATTGGTAACGCATTTTAGAACGAACGAAACGTTTTAGGTTCAGTTATAAATTATAAATTATTTATTTTCTTCCATTCCATTAAGCAAATATGATGCAAAAGTATTATACTTTTAAATTATTTGACTAAAACCATAACTAAAATTGGCTGATGATAAGGCTCAAAATGGTTATATTCAAATAGACTATTTCCTGCTTAGAACTCATTCATTGTTTGTATCTAATATAGCAACAGTGTTATTAAACTTCAGGTCTGGCTTCCAAATTTAATATTGCACTTGCTAAATAAACAGATACTTGGTATCTCTGTGGCCGCCGGGCTGAGAACAGCGATTACCGCTTGCCAACGATATCTTATCAATGAAATTTCAGCACATTACGTAGGCCAGGGCCAATTTTTTGTGTTCGATTAGTCAGAGCCAAGAATAAAAGCAGACGCGGAAAAGCAAAGCCGCCCGATCGGCACGGAAACAAATCGCGGCACAGGTGATGGAGTAACGGAAATCATAATATAGAACTCAGGTGGAACGATTACGAGAAGTCTGAGAAGGCTGAGAAGTCCCGAGAAGACAGCGATGACAGCGATATTTATTTGGCCGCGCATTGATGAT
Source organism: Drosophila santomea (assembly GCF_016746245.2). NCBI lineage: Eukaryota > Metazoa > Arthropoda > Insecta > Diptera > Drosophilidae > Drosophila > Drosophila santomea. Next base: position 17,371,250 of record NC_053018.2, read on the forward strand.
GGCAATATATGTATGTATGTACATCCATATGTGTATAGGGTACAATTGGATCGAGTACGTATGTATATATTTTATTGAACAAGGCACAGGCAAACAAACAAGAGATGACTTGAAGGCGAAAGCCCAATTTGTTTATGTATTTTCCCGCCTGAACGGCAACGCAACACATTTGGGGTCGATTAATGGAAACACAGGAAGTTTGGGCCAAAACGGCGCGGGCCGTTAAATCGGCCCTGCTCTTGGCCATATCTTCAGTCTATCTTTCAAAAACTGAACACTATACTTATAGCTATACTGATACCAATAACCATATCCATATCCATATCCACTCACCTTCTCGGCGAACTCCTCGCGCGGACGACGAGAAATCGTCGGTGTGGCACTCATGAGTTCCTTGGTCGGCGATGGTGTCATTATGGCAATTATACTCGTATCTTCCACCTCCGTCGGTTATCGCTTATGAATTGCACTTGCGGCTCTAGGTTCTAGTTACTAAAACTCACTGGGGACGCCTTTCCGTATTGCTTTCGTTTGGTTGCACTTTATTCTCTCGATATTTCTTCGGTTTTTCACTACTATATTTATGTGGTAGCTTGCGTGCTGCGAAGTAAATTTAATTTATAACAACTTTTTATCAGTTGGCATTGCTGCTTTGGTCTATAAGCAAATTATTACGTAGCCGTTGAAAAATGTCGCTGGCGGTAAACTGTTTTTGCCACCTCAATTCGCTTTTGTTTTGCCCTTTTTTAAATGTCGTGGTAGCGGTGATATTTAGTGATATACAGTGGACAGCAATTGGGGTCAATTTGAGAATTTATAAAACAACAATAGTTAACTGAAAATAATCATTTACTCATAGTTAAATCTCTTCCGTTTAGTACTTTATTTGAAATTATTAGTTGAGTAAATGATATTACCAATTTCTTAAAAATTCCTTTCTCTCGTAATATTGAATCTTTGTTTAGCAAATATCCGAATAATCACATTTGTTCAACAATTCAAGTATAAAATCGTTTGCCTTATTTGCTGCCAACCGGATGACTGGAAAGTGATTTACTTTAATTAAAATTGATCCGATATTTATGATATGCAAAGTCGGTACACTTAAAATGGAAATTGAGACTGCGGGGGAGTACTTAAACTGGTATTCACTGTATTCCCAATCTATTTCCAATAAGAGTTAAAGTAAAAAGTGGAAAATAAACTCTAATGAGTCTGAAAGTTCGGATCATATGCAAAGAATGTTGTCATTGGACTATTTTTAGAAGTAGACGTCACTAACGAAAACAAAAAAGGAACGCTTCCAAAAGAATGTGGTTGTTGTTGTTGCTGCTGCTGGCGAACGTTGATTGACCCCGAATATGAGAATGAGGAGGAAGAAGAAGAAGCAAAGCCGGCCGGCCAATTAATTGATTCTACTCGATTGGCCACTATTTTTTACTGCTTATTTTTATTTGATTTCCCCTCCCTCGCCAATTCGACCTTCAGCGTGCTGCAATTCTAATTGGAATTCAATTTCAGTAAGAAGAAGAAAGAAGAAGCAACAGTTTGTTGCAGGAGCCGCACGCACACACGCACACCAGCGAAGGCGCACACACACACATGCATGCACACATTTAAGCGCGGCTCACACGCACACCGGTTAAACTTGTTATCGGCCGCATGCAAGAACCCAAATACTACAGCAACAACAACAACACACAACTCTAGGCAAAACAAGTTCTGGAATATCAGCGGCAGCAACAACAACACCGCACTCGAGTGTTTTATTTTGAAACACGGCTTTTTCTCGTTGTTATTGCATTTTTGTGATAGGTAATTTAGCCAGGAGTAAAAAGCAATGCACACACTGAACACTCACACACTCACACTATATCTCACTCGTTGCCGCGCAAACTAAAAACAAACGAAAGTAAATCAACGTAAAAACGAAACGAACGCGATCCGCCGACGCGCTTTTGGCTTCAGCTTTGGCTTTCAAAACACTGCGAAAAATACGAATGTTGCGGCTGTTGGCCAGTGTGAACGTGGCCGGCTAACGTAAAAATACCAAAAGAACCAAGCCGCCAACTAAAAATACCAAAATTGAATAAGAGTTCGGAAACCGACTCTGTTGATACCCTTTAATATTAAATCTTTCAGGTATTCTTAATGCAGGATATCTAATTTCATAAGATAATAACTTAAGTAACTTATGTAATCCATTTGTTTAGTAAATACAAAAGAGGAAAGAATTTATAGATGTGTATCTCTAAAATTTTAATATTCATCTGTGAAAAGCATTGAAACCAAATAAAATGACTAATGAAATGAACGCTAGGCGTGCATCAATTCGTTTATTGTGATCGGCACTAGTAAACAAGTGATTCCGAGTAACTAACTGCCTGCATTCGGCTGCTCCACTGTCCGTATCTGCTCCTGCAGCTCCTGGATGTGCTGCTCGAACTTCTGGATATCGCCGGTGATCTGCTGCAGACTGGTCAGCACGTTCTTCAGTTTCTCGCCATCGATTTGGACCTCCAGTTCGCGGATCTGCTTGGTCACGTTTCCTGTGAGGGAGACGCACTCGACCAACTCGTTGCAATTGGCGTGGAGTTGGGCCAGGAGCTTGTAGGCCCGCTTAGCGTGGAGATCATGCTTGGCGCTCTGGAAGAGCAGATCGTCCGTGTAGTTGAACTGGCGTTGCAACTGGGCACCCACAACATTGAGCTGCTTCTGCAGTTGCCGCGTGTCATCCAGAACCTTGTAGATATCTGCTCGTTGCTTACGGATATTGCCAATGAATTCGTGTATCCTACGGGTGTACTCCTTGCGCGGTGCCAAGGACTGACTGGCGTTCCGCAGGGTGGCATTAAGTTCGTTGTGCTGTTGGGTCTTGGCCAGAAGTTCCTGCTCCAGTTGTTCGATGTTGTTGCGAATGCCCTGGACCTCCTGAGCCTCCTTGGCGGTCTTAAGTTTCTCTAGGTTTTCCAGCAGCGGTTTTCTGTAATCCTGCCACTGCTGAGTAAGCGTGATCCTTTTGCTTTGAGTGGACTTTAGTAGGGCCTCCAGTTTGGCCAGGTTCTCCTCGGAATCGGCGAGAACCAAGGAAGTGCGTTCGTGCAGTTTGAGCGTGGGCTGAATGAGACTGATCTCCTCGCTCGCTTTTGTTTCCCGCTGTTTAAGAGCTGCAATGGCAACAGCATGCGCTTTGCGTTCTGCCAGCAGGGTTTCGCATTGGACTCGCAACTCCTCGACTTGGTCGCTCAGTTCTTGGATGGGTGAAGCCTCCTCCTCCGCACTGGCGGGCGGTTTTACGGTAGGAATCGGTAGGGGCGGCGCTGGATCTTCGCTGGCCACAAAGGGTAGTGTTGAGTCCGGCAATGTCTGGCCCCACCTGTCCAGCTCGTTCTTGTGCAGCACCGAGGCAATTAGATCCGAAGAGGTGGAGGACGTTTGCTGGAAGAGGCTGGGCGCCTGTTGGTCGAAATACTGCTGCTGCTCCTTGGAACGCTCCTCGGGATTGGCGGATGGAATGTTGAGATTGATGTTTGGTCGAAACTCGATGCCCAGACTACTGCAACCAAGATATTTGCGATTGCCCAAGGACCTGGCAAACTGTGGCACCCAGGGTGTCTTAAGTTGTTGGGCGAGCTCCTTGCGGATTTTTAGCTCCAGGAGTTGCCTGTGACTCGTGGTTTGCGACTTGCTGCCACCGTCCTCCGTGCTCTGACGCTCTCGCGGAAGTTGTTCGATGAGAAACATCAGCAGTCGCCGCAGTTCCACGGCATTGGGATACAAAAAGGTCTGATATCCAATATCGCCGCGGTAACCACTATCCTTGCATCCCTGCGCCAAGGAGCTGGCCACTCCGAAGCGCTGGGCCATCGCTCCGCCGGGAAGGGTCCGAGGAAGCTGCAAGTCTGGACGGATCTCCGCCAGACAGCCGGAGACCGCTCGCACCACCTGTTCCGGGGTGAATCCGGACAGTTCCTCCGTCGGCTCGATGGCCGCGTCCACCTGGTGCAGCTGGTGCATGATTATCTTGTCCACTTCGTCCATGATTCGCTTTATTTACTATTTATTTTCGCATTTTAATGGGAGTGTTTTTTTTTGTGTGACTCTCTTGTGACAGTCACAGCGATGCGTGAACATGTTGGTCCGGCAACGCTAGCGGTTTTCTTAAACCGATGTGGCAGCACCAGTTTGATTCAAAAAGTAATTTAGTTTGTAACAAATTTTTGTTTCATTAATTTACAAATGCATTATAAGTGACCTATTAAAACTCCATTGTTAAATTCGTTTAACGCAGCAGAAGCGTTGAAATTTTAATAAGTCAATTTTCAAATTTGACTTGACTCGAATATTAACGCAAAAGTAATAACCTAGAAATATTTATTTTTTAAGAATAACTCAAAAACATGCAATCCAATTATACAAATTTCGTCATGTTTGAAGCTATTTTTGTGACACCCCTTTTTATTTTTCACATTTCTATTACTGTCCCCTGAAATTTTAGCCCTGACACGGTGTCTTAACGTCATTATTTTATAACCAACCCTTTACCCGTGATTGAGCGAAACACTTGCTGATATTTTTTATAGCAGACTGGGCAGAAAATCGTCTTTGCGGGCACGCAACCACAAAGTCTAATTGAATTTGGCCAGCACCGCAGAATGCGATATAAACGAGGCATCGCGGTGATTGGAAACAGTTCAGCCCTGTGGCGCACACAGAGCGAAACGGGTGGCGGTTAAGGCGTAGCGGTTAGGAATCGGTACGGTATCGGGTTAACCGGTATGGAACCGCTGTGCAATGCCAGTGAACCGCCTCTCCGCCCGGAGGCGAGGAGCTCTGGCAACGGGGACCTACAGTTCCTGGGATGGAATGTGCCTCCGGATCAGATCCAATACATCCCGGAGCACTGGCTGACCCAGTTGGAACCGCCCGCCTCCATGCACTACATGCTGGGCGTCTTCTACATATTCCTCTTCTGCGCCTCGACACTGGGTAATGGCATGGTCATCTGGATATTCAGCACATCCAAATCGCTGAGGACACCATCCAATATGTTCGTGCTCAATCTGGCCGTATTCGATCTGATCATGTGCCTCAAGGCGCCCATCTTCATCTACAACAGCTTCCATCGAGGATTTGCCTTGGGCAATACCTGGTGCCAGATATTCGCCTCCATCGGCTCCTATTCGGGCATTGGAGCAGGGATGACGAACGCGGCCATAGGCTACGATCGGTACAATGTGATCACCAAGCCAATGAACCGGAACATGACCTTCACCAAGGCGGTGATAATGAACATCATCATCTGGTTGTACTGCACGCCATGGGTTGTCCTGCCGCTCACCCAGTTCTGGGATCGATTCGTGCCAGGTGAGGTTTTTGACCCATTCAAATTTTAAACGTGTTTATCTGTGCTTTGAAATTGTATTTATAATGAGATTCTTGGGATTTCTTATTGCTTTTGCTGTGAAGGGTATGCCAAATTGACTTATATAAGATATTAATAATAGATGCGATGAAAATTATACAGGTAATTTTGGAGATAATGGAGGGTGTTATCAGACAGTACTGCTTGAAGGCTTAGTTTGCCACTGGGTTCCATCGTGAGGTAGAGGACTCCTAATGTGGGGCGAGAAAAAAGTGCAGAGGCCTCGTTTTCCCATAAAGGCCATGAAGTTCCTTCGCAGTCCCTGATTGTAACTTCGATCCTTCAGCGTATAGAACGTGGTATTCAGATATAGAGCTGGTATCTGATACCCCAACATTATAAGTGGCAGAATGCAGGCATATATGTTGAAAATAAAACTTATGTTCAGTGCTATTGCCTCGAAACTAATTGGTTTGATAAGCAGGATAATGTGTGTAATGTGAAGTATCGCATATTGCCCCCGCATGTCTTCATTAATTAAAAGCAGATGTATATGCGTTGCCAAAGACAAAAAAGATCCAATAAGCATGTACATTGTAAACCAGAAAAAGTACCTTTGAAAGAGATTTGGGTGAATTTACAATATTATCACTGTCATAATTACCTGTAATTATTGTGGCCAATGCAAGTCGCCGTGAAGATGCAGTGATGGTCCCGTCTCAGAATGCAGCATTTACACAGTTTGCAGTGCCAGGATCTCGGCTGTTTTGAGAGGCAAACGAGGTGGCTTAAAACTATTAATATATTTTTTAAATCCGATACCCGTTACTCAGCTAGTTAGAGTGCGAAGAAGAAATTTCAAGCTAATTATCGATAGAAATCTCATAAGTGTTGGCAATGTAAATCTTTTGGACGGTTTACCGACGTTTACATACGGACGGACAGACGTACGGACATACGAACGGACGGACAGACGGTTAAGGCCACTTCGACTCGGCTAATAATCCTTATTAAGAATATATTTGCTTAATAGAGCCGAAAACGCCGTCTTTTTACTTGTTACATACTTTTCAACGAGTAGCGGGTAACAACATGTAATCGTGTGCTATCCGCACCTCCACATTTCACAAATGCTTTTGCGTGGAGATACAGATACTACTATTTACCGGCACTAGCATCTGGCAGTGGTCACAGAAGTGCCACAGGTGCTCCTCCTCTGGAGACGGTATCTGCCGATCCTTGGGCAAGGAAGTCACCTCAGAGGAAGTGTGATGACAGGCAAGCATATTTCCCAGTAAGTTGTAGACGATGAACAGCGCGATAAGCCAGGCGATCTTGAAGAACAGTCCATTGGGGTCGTAAATCATGGGCAATATATAGAACATTTCCAGCGAGAAAAACAGGACGGTTCCTACTAAAACCAATCCTATGGCGGCGGGATGCACGATATTTGCAAACCGCTTCGGATGGGCGTCAGCTATGTACTTGCATCCATTCATCATGAAGCACATGGTTATGGCGTTATAAAAGATATAAGGTATACGAGTATTAAAGAATTATGAGTTTGCAATTTTAGTCTGGGGCTACGTTTGAAATAGGCACGTGACAAGTATCGAAATGAAGTAAAGATTGTCAATAAAATTCAAGGGATATACCTCCTATCTGGTCGGCATAATTATTTGATTTATTTTGTTTGTATTTTCCTAAACATTATTCATGTAACTATAACTGATGATGAAAACCCGGATTTCCATCCACTCCTTATATACATATTAAATAAGCCTAATAATAACTAAATTTAAATTCATTGGGCCAACTTGGCACATAAAATGTATTTATTCAATATCATTTATATAACACGCTAACGGCTACCGATCAGGGACGAAAATCCGATTTATAGGGTAGCAGAGATACGGTGGGATTAGTGGGTATTCCCTTGCACCTTCTTAATGACCACGTTCAGGGCGAGATTGCCGTCCTCAGAAAACAGTTCGACGGTGGACTTGTTAAGCACCAGAAAGTCCGCGTTGGTGAACGAGGCGAAGCTCTCTCGGATCGATCTCGGCTTGGATTGCCAGCGGAGAGTGCGGTTATGGGCATCCAGGGAGATATTATACACGAATTCGGCGGCATCCCGCATGGTTCCGATCATTCGGCAGGCGGTGAAGTACTGCTGACAGCCCTCCCCCAAGTGGATCTTCTCCAGCGAGAGGAGGAAGTGCCGCCCATGGCAGGACTGCACCATTGTCCAGTCGAGGGCACCCTCTAGATTGACATTGGTGGCCAGGAAGATGATGTCGTTGCCCTCCATGGTGATCACGTTCTCGTGCGAGCTCATCAGGTGCTGGTATACGTCCTTCAACGACCCCTGCCAGGAGCACTTGTCATCCGGATACGGGCAGAAGTACGGGCGCCAGTCGCAGTCCTCCTCGTGGTTGCTCTTTTCCGCGTAGGAGAGTCGCGCCCTGCAGCCAAAGTGCGAGTGCTTGCAGGGAAAGACCAGCTTGGAGGCCACCTTCTCCATGGCCAGGCTGCGGATGTTGGTCATGGATACTCGGCAGACGGGGCAAAGATTCACCTTCGAGCGGCAGGAGGAGCAGATCAGGTGACCACGTGCACACTGCATAATGGGCGGCATCATATAGCCAAAGCACACCGGGCACTCCAGCAAAGAAATCAGAAAGTCGTCTGAGGCACCACTGCGTATCGTGTCCAATGGCCCCTTGGCCACAATTCCCGACTGCACAGCCACCGAGTCCTTCTTCCTGGAGGGCACCAGTTCTCCGGCGGCTGTTGTATCCGGGGATTCCCGCTTGACCACCACAATTTGTGTGGTCTCCAACGTTGGCGCCGATTGACGACGAGTCAACATCTCAACGGATGCTGTTGCAGTTGCAGTAGTCCTTTGGGGATTAACCCGCTCCGGCCGGGATTTTAAAAGTGGCAGTGAGTTATCAATGCGCAAACTATTATTTCTAAGACCTAACAACCAAACGATTGTGTAAAAGAAAAGTGCCGATACAAATTTTTGTTTACTATTTCCTGAACACTTAAATTTGGTTTAAAAGGAATAGAAAAAAATTTCTGTACTAAAATATAACGAAGCTAAGTGTACACGTAGCTACTTTTACTTCGGAGCCTACTTAGTAATACTAACAACTTATTTAGATAGATTTGAAGAACACTCAAAAGATAAACCCAATTACCTCGAAGATAATCCAAACTAAACAGCTAATAACTGATTTGAATCAAACAGTTTACATAGTGGCGCGGTTTTCTTCGTCATTCAGCTTCCCAGATTAATTTCAATAATTAACGAGCATTGTTTACTTTTACTAATCACGTTTATTTCAGTTTTGTAGTTTTGTGTCTGTGTGAGTGATCTCATATGGTAGTGGCGCGGTAAATCGGCGCATTAAAAGCTAATTACGGTGCAGATGCTTAAAATCATTAATTTTTCTTCCGTTTTCGATTGGGAAACGTTGGCCGAATGGAAATCAAAACCAAAACATGAGCCAAACCGGGGAGATCGTCTAAACTAGGTAGGAATTTAAACATTAACATTGCTTCTTTTTCGTTTTGGGGATGGGAGGGAAAATGGATGGAGGGAAGGGGCAACTGTCTTTTTAGCATTGCGAAAAAAATTGTTTTCTTTTTTTTTTTAGTTTTTTGTTATTTTTTGATGGTTTGGCATGAACAAAATTGCGGGTCGCAGTTTCGTTTAGGCTGCAACTTTCAAACAACTCTCGAGTTATTACAGATTATCGCTATCAAATATTACTTTTCTTTGTGGTTTCGCTTTTGCCGCCATTGTTATTGTTATTAGGTTTGTTAATTTCGTTAAACTGTTCGTTTTACTTATTACCATTTACAAGTATTGTATAAAATAATTTACATTAACTAAACTAGACTTTGCAGTACATGTTCGAGTGATGAGTGACCTCCTCGCCTTCCTTGCTGTTCTGTTCGTTTTGGTGAGTGGGTCTGTGTTCCCAGTGTTCACTGTAGTGGGTGGTGGGCACGTGGGCACGCTCAGGCAGCTCTGCTCCAGGTGTGTGGCCCTTACGAACTAAATTAAACTAAAGCAGAACCACATGAACTAACAAAACGGTTAACACTGAAACGTTGAAATATAGTAGTGTGTGCGGTAACTGAAAAATCATGTCCTACAACTAGAGTACCAATCGAACCGATTAGACATACAAACATACAGGTCAGCCTCGATTTTCGCATTCGACAAGAAACTGTGTTAATTAAATCCGTGAAATTTTGCCAAGAGTATTGGACAATTTTCAGCAAGTAAGTTGATTTACACACAGTACAAAAATATGAAATTACGAATTTTTAATAAACTTATGCCATAAGCACTTAGCAATAGCTTTAATAGTCTTTCCATTTCGTTTTGGAAATTTGTGTCTTATACAGTTTTAAGTCCAAACAACACAAAAAATTTAGTACAATCATTACAATTTAAAAATCAAAGAAAACTTTGCAATACCGTGCCGAATGTGATAATCGAAGCAGCCCGATATTTCCATAGATTTATATACATATGCATGTAAGTGGCTCCTAGAATAGAGAATCATTTTTATAAAACAACTCTGCAAAACTCTTTCTTCTTAATCTCCCGACTCACAATTTGTCCATGAGTTAGACGCCTGATGCGAACAGAGGGCTATAAACTATATATGTATATGTATCGGAATAGTAAACACAAAATATGAAAGAACTCGACGAATGGACAGTGCGTTTAGACCAGAGATATGGTCACGTTGATGCCCAGGTTGCCATTGTCGGCGAACAGTTGCGCAATCGACGTGTCGAACACCAGGCAGTCCGAGTTGTGAATCGCGGAAGCCACGCCCTCGTGAATCGAACGCGGCATTGCCTCCCAGGTGAGCCGGCGTCGGTTTCCGTTTAACTCCAGGCGGTAGACGAAGTTCTCCGCTTCCTTGCGCGACCCAATCAGCTGAACGATGGCAAAGAACTGCTGGTGTCCGTCGTACTTCTCCTGCTTCTCCAGCACGAGCATGAAATGGTGGCCGAAGCAGGACTGCATCATTACCCAGTCGACGGCGCCGGGCAGGTTGATGTCGGTGGCCAGGAACACGATGTCCTCGCCCTGCAGCGTTGTGATGCTCTTGTGCGACATCATCAGATGCTGCATGACTAGGTCCAGCGGGCCCTGCCATTTGCAGCTGGCGCCCGGGCACGGACACAGGTAGGGCCGGCACTCGCACGTCTCCTCGTGTTCTGTCTTTTCCGTGTAGACCAGCGAGGCGGTGCATCCGTAGCCAGAGTGCTTGCACGGGAACTTGACGTTCGAGGCAACCTTCTCCATCGCCAGGTTGCGGATATTCGCCAGCGGGCCACGGCAGGTGGGGCAGCAGGTGAGCTTGGAGCGACAGGACACGCACACCAGGTGCCCGCTGGAGCACTGCAGGATCGGCGGCAGCACATAGTCAAAGCACACGGGGCATTCGAACAGCGAGGTCAAGTCGGCGGACATGCCCGCATCACCGCCACCGGCGGACGACAGCGACGAGCTGGACGACGAGGATGTGTTGGCCGAGGACGTGTTGCCGGCACTGGAGGATCCGGTCGAGGTGCTCGTGTTGGTGGCCACTCCCGTGGCACCGGCTCCTGCTGCAGCTGCTGTCGGTTCGCGGCGCTTCGGGTTGATTTTATTGGACATTGGAAGGGTTCTCGCGACGGCACGAATGTGTCTACAATTCTTCTGGGTCCCTGCAATTCTCGCCAGGTTCAGGTTCTTCGCCCCTCCGGTGGCTTCGGCAATGGCTTTCTTGTGCTTGTGGCTAAAACGAGACCGAATCACAGGTTGATAAGTAATGCGGCCAATTTAGTCATAGAAAATTTATTTTTTTGTTAATTTTGTTCGGTCAGTGATAAGAAACTCCAAAAAAGCAATAACCTACAATACAATATACATATCCGACCAAAAATAGATCTACGTTTGGTGGGAAAGACATCAGGCTTAGTTCACACAAAAAGAACTTATAAACGAATAATAAACTTAAGAAAAGCTGCTATAAAGTTCAACATATGCTATGTGCTTCTTATCGATTTTGCGCCTAAAGTTTGGAACGAACTACGGATTTCAATGTTCTCTCCTACGGTTTACCCAGTGGTTTTACCCACTGGGACTTGAGTAACAGGCGAGCTTTTTTTTCGGATGAAGTAATAAACTTTCCTTTGAATTGAAAAGAATGCAAACTCTGAACAAAATCTACTTGATTGCTATAAAAAATTTAGCTTAGGAGCCTTATTATTTTGAAATTTTTTCCTCAATATCACTACTTTTAGTCACCCAACGATCAAGGATAGTTCGCACTTCGATTTTCGTGCCGCTCAATAGAAAAGCCACAGCGATTTATCATACCTGACCTTAACCTTGCCGTGGATTCCCAATTGTTGTCATAACCGAAAAAAGAAAACACACGCATTTGCGTGTATGGGAATTGCATTTAAGCAATTACTTAAAGCGGAACGTATCGAACCAGAGTTGGTCTCCGAAAGTAAAGACCCAGCCCGAGGTCGCCGTCACGTCTCCGGTCGAAATGAAGGCCCGATTCCGATTCCAGCTCCGAGCCCAAGCCCAAAAGCCTCTTGGCGGCACGTGTGGAACGGCGCAAATATGTTGGCTCTTATCAGGCGGAGCTGACGGAGCCGACGCTGATGGACGTCCATTAGGGACGTCGACCCATTGCGGGATTGTAGGATGGTGGGTGTCGTGCCGGTTGTAATGGGTGTGGTTCCACGGGTTTGTCCACTTTGGACAGAATGGGCACATATGAGTGCGAACAATCCGCGTTGGGTGCTATTGGTGCTGTGGTGCGTTTATGAGATATATATCAATATATAGATATATATTTTTTCGTAATTGTTTCACTCTGGTGAACAAACTCTACTTGTTTTCTTTCCCTAACTGGAATTCAAATTTATGATAGCAAATTCGAGATAACTTATGTATATATTTGTCGTGGATTATTATAATTGTGTGTTAAAAATGTTCAGAAAAAATTTTCTAGTTTCGAAAACAAATTCAACCCTCAAATTACTTTGAACTGAAAAAAAAAAACCTTCATATTTTGTAACAATATTTTTAAGAATGTTATTTGAACTTTTGCCATTATGAATTTCGTTACTTCGCCCGCATAAACGTATAATCGTAAGCGTGGGGCACGCAATGAAAAGTGCGTAACGTAACAAATGCAACGGGGAATTGTGGGAGAAGGGCGGAGAATGGAGGGTGGCAGCCGCGGGGAGGGCAACACACACTTACAACACAGACACAGATCGCACACACATAATTAACAGTTCGTTTACGTTGCGTACCGTTGGAATCGTTCATACGGGGTAAAAATGGTAATTGCCACAAAAGTCATAGCCATGAATATAATTAACTTGGCTTCTGCTTTCATGAGTTGCAAAATGGTAAAATAGAAAACGTAAGTTGCGGTGCAAAGCGAAATGCGACTATCTTTTTTTTTTAATCCGCAATTAAGAGCGGCTAGGCTGCAGTATAAACAGCAACAACTGCGAAATACATAATCGTTGATATGTAAACTTACATGGCAGGCTGCCTCCAAGAAATTGTGCCGAGGTAGTGGTGCCCCGCTGCGTTGGTGTGTGTGTGTGTATGTTTTATTTTTCTTGTTATTTTTTTGTTTCCTTTTTTATCAGTCAGCCTTTACGGCCATGCACACACACGCACGCATACAGGCAGCATGTGTGTGTATATATCCTAGGTGCAAGTTCCGTTTTTTACGTAGCTATTTGTTGTTTTTTTAACTACATATATAATCAATGCAGGTGGTTTTGCTACTGCACACGCACACTGGGAAAATGGAAAAACAGTTTTGATTGCTTTTCGCCTTTTCGTTCACCTTGCACCGCACCGAAACTCGAAATTCAGGCGTGAGCTAATTTCATTTGGCTTTTTATCTAATTTTCTTTAACGCGACCCGCACACACACATTTATTCATGTTTAGCTTTACTTGTTATTTTTGCCTTTTCTGCCTCTGTGTTGCTGCTGCTGTTGTTGTTGTTGCTGCACAAAAATAAATCATTTGCATTTACACACAGCAGCGAAATGGTTTTTTTTTCGTGTGTCTCACTTTTTCTATATTGCGTTCTCTGATCGCCGAGCTTGGCGTTTATTGCACTTGCATTTGCGCGGTGTGGAATTCAGTCTTTTTCGGCATTTTCCATGTACGTTGGGTGTGATGCCTGCCTTGGTTGGTTTATTAATTAATTTACTCTACTAAGTTTCTTCTAATGTCCGCGTCGGTTGCAGAGATGGAACCTAAATCGTCGTCTATTCGATTTAAGATAGTCGAATTCAGGCAATCGACAACATCGATGAGCCTCTTCTCTTGTTACTATCATCTACTGTTATCGAGTATTTAACAGCCTTGCCACTTTTTGTCAAGTGAATTAAATACCTTTTAGATTACGACAAAACGAGTTTAACGCTTAAAGGATTTTTAAAGGATAAAAGCTTTATATATAGTCTTAGGTATAACCTAACTTTTACAGTTATTATATGACATGCATTTTTTTTCATGTCTCACATAAATAACATTTTACCCTCTATAGAATTTGCGATCAAACAAGATATGCAAATTTATAAAAAGGAAATAAAGTTATCGATAGGCGATATCATGGCTTTGTTATTACGTTTGACGGTAATTTTAAATGCATGCAAACTACATAGATTCGACCACGAAATTAGAGGAAACAAATTTGACTTGAAAGAAACTCTTGTTGACTTTCGCAGAAGAGTAAAGCTGTGTTTTACGGATATGCAGTTATCAAATATCTTAATATCAAAAAACCCAATAACCGTCTTTATTTTTATGCATTTCCAGAGGGCTACCTCACGTCATGCTCCTTCGACTATCTTTCGGACAACTTCGACACCCGGTTGTTTGTGGGCACCATCTTCTTCTTCAGCTTCGTGTGTCCCACGCTGATGATCCTTTACTACTACTCGCAGATCGTGGGTCATGTCTTCAGTCACGAAAAAGCTCTAAGGGAGCAGGCCAAGAAGATGAACGTAGAGTCGCTGCGCTCCAATGTGGACAAGAGCAAGGAAACGGCCGAGATTCGGATAGCCAAGGCGGCTATCACCATCTGCTTCCTATTCTTTGTATCCTGGACGCCCTACGGCGTAATGTCGCTGATCGGAGCATTTGGGGACAAGAGTCTGCTCACACCAGGAGCCACGATGATCCCGGCCTGCACTTGCAAACTGGTGGCGTGCATAGACCCATTCGTCTATGCCATAAGTCACCCCAGATACCGCATGGAGCTGCAGAAGCGCTGTCCCTGGCTGGGAGTGAACGAAAAGTCTGGGGAGATCTCTTCTGCGCAGTCCACTACCACCCAGGAGCAGCAGCAGACCACGGCGGCTTAGAATCAAGGATAATTCTACTCTCATACAACTGACCATGTAACACGAAAGCCTGGGAAAAATATAAAACACCAAGAACGAAACAGTGAACAATTAATGTTATAATTTGTAGTAAAACATTCCTGAGTTCGAAATAAATGAATAGTAACTTATTGCAAACGAATTACAAAATTAGTCAGTTTTTTATTTGGGCTTCGGTTCTCAGATGCCATAATATTTCTACTTTTACCTATCTAATGTAATTATTTATTCTATATTTTTGTTTCGTGTATGTTTAAAGGAAATGTTTAAAAAATTGAACTCTAATACTTAACACAGTTGCTTGAAAACTTTTCACTTAACTATTAAAATCAAAAATTCGAGCTTTTTTCAAAATAGTCAGTTATGTATTTATTCGGTTTTTGGGTAATATCTTTCAGATACCCGTTGTGAAATCTGTTGGCATTTGTTAAACAAAATGAAAGTGACCCCCCAGAAAGAAATCCCCTGAGCTTGGCTAATCCTCAGTTGCACATTAGGGAATGCAGTCGAATGACCGCACGGTAATCGTTGTGCGACAGCAGGCCACGCTGCGATCGCTGGAGCACTCGGTTCAGCCGCTCTACGGTCTCCGTATTGGAGGTCATCTTGAAAAGATCATCGAGGTACTTGAGCGCTTCGCGTGACCAGAACATGGACGGTTTGTTGGCGTCCTTGTTGATGCTGCCAGGTTGATTTTCACCCATTTCAGTCAATAGACGGTCGCACTCCGGATTGAGAGTCTGGCGCAGCTGAAGATCGGCTCGCGATCGTTGCTGGGGATTATTGTAGGGCATCTGGTTGATCTGCGGACGTCGAAGATGCTGCGGATTTTGCTGATTGTTTTGCTGCTGTTGTTGCATACGTTGCTGTTGCACACGTTGCTGCTGTTGTTGCTGTTGCAGACGTTGCTGCTGTTGCTTCTGTTGTTGCTGCTGGTTTTGATGTTGCTGCTGCAGACGTTGCTGTTGCTGCTGGCGTTGTTGATTTAGTTGCTGCTGAGCCTCCTGCTGCTGCTGTTGCTCCTGAGCTTGACGTTGCTTCTTTTTCGAAATTTTTGGAGGTGGCGGCGGAGCCATGTCCTGCCAAGATGGTGGAGGAGGAGTAGGCGATGGAGGCCGTTTACTAGGCGACTGCGGATGACACTGCGGTTTCTTTTGCTGCAATCCCAGCAGCACAGGATCTAGGTGCAACGAGGGCAGGCGATTCTTTTGATCCAGTCGGCCATAACTGTTGAGCAATGCGTCGTAATTCGGATGCGGATATGCCGTGAAGATCATGCGCCAATGGTCCTCGATCTCGTTGCGCATCTGTGCCGTGGCGTTCTCATCCGGCGAGAAGTTATCAATCAGGCGACGCAATAAGACCACCAACTGATCGAGATGTGTTTTGCCATTAAGAAGTCCCGCCTGGCCCACGAGGATCATGTTAAGCTGACGCCGCTTCTTTTCTGCCATTTTAAAGCCGTTTTTGGTGTTCATCTCCTCTAGCTCCTTGATGCGCATGTAGTGACTCTTGGCGTTTCCTAGATTGGTGTTAAGACTGTTGATTCCATCCCGGATAAAGCGGATTAGCACATCGATACGTTTGGGGGGTTTCTGGCTCTGGAAGTCAATGCTCTTGCGTTTGACTTCCTGATTGCGTCGAAGCAGTTTCAATTGCAACTCTTCTTGATGCTTTTTAAGGCCATAGATTACCAGAACATAGCCGTAGTCCTTAAAGTCCATGCGAACGCTAACTTGACACTGTTTGGCGGCTGCGGCCAGAAAATTTCGGCCCTCGGGACTGAACAGGTACTCGGATTGATCGCGCGCCATGATGATTTTGCCCTCGCTTGGAACATCTGGCAGTTCTTCACTGGAATCCGGATCGGGATTGTCGTCGGTGCGGCGACTGCTGCTACTGGAGTTAACACACATGGAAATTCCTTGGAAGTTGGAGGAGAGTTCAAAATCGTCACTACTTAGGGGTATGACATCAGGTAGAGAGGACATGGGATGGTCGAGCGGAAGTTCGCTGGTGGGTTGGGCATCACTGGTTGTCGAGCTGGGTAGTTCAAAATGCTCGGAGAAACTGTAATTCGAATCCGAGTCTAACTCATGGGGTGCCGTCAAAGGTGTTCTACTTGGGCCAGCCTCCTTTTGTGGATTGTCGAAATTGGTGGTTATCTCTTCACGCTGAACGGAGGACGATGGATCTTCTTGATCAGCGTTATTCATGGATAGCTCCTTATCGGATTGGCTTACAACAGGCTGTACCTCCACTAGCTGCTCGCCTTCCTGTTCGTGTTGCTCCACTTCAGGTGGAACCTCTAGCGGTATCACCTCTATAGGTTGTTCCTCTGCAGGTCGATTCTCAGCGATTGTCTCGACAACAGGCTTTTGCTTCGTGAGCGATTTCTTCGCTGTTCCAGTGGATACCACCCCTCGAGCCGCCTTCACCTGAGCATTGGGCACATATTCATGGGTATACATCTTTGCTGGAATCTCCGCTAAAGCAGTGGTTGACTTTCTCTTGACTGACTGGACTTTTGCCAAGTTCGCATTCACAAGAAACTTAGCATAATAGCAATTTTTGGGCATACTCGGTTTATTCCACTTAAAGTGGAAGGGAGTTTCAATGGCAAAAAAGTCGCTCAAATCTCCAAGATTACCGATAGGACCACCGCGATTCTTGTACATCTTTTGGTGTGACACAATCTGGCTTGTGTAGTTCGTGCTACGAAAGTCACCAATCCGCTGACGGCAGTTCTCAAAAGGATGGCGTCCGGCGCAGTAACTGCACTGTACGTTTCTATACTGTACCCTGGTATCCAGGTCAGTGTTTGATCGAGTCTGTTAGAAAAGAAAAAATGAAGATTGCACTGATTTCTACATTGAATGATAAATGTGTATTACCGTAGAGTGGTATCGACGCCACTTATCCGGACAGTGATCCACGCCATGTCCCCTCATTTTGCACAGCTGGCAGACCAGGCGACTATGGAAGGAGCACTTGTTGCACTGCTGCACGTAAGTTTCCTGCTTTGATCCGCACTAAAGATAGAGAAGGCGTTGTTTATTAGGTTCGAGTTGTAAGTGTTGTTACCTACACCAAAACAAATAGCATTGGGACAGCGGGGCTCGGCATGACCAACAGTTCCGCATAGAAAACAAACGAGTGGCTTGCGGGGACGCGGGCACTTTGATCGAACGTGTCCCATCTCAAAGCAGTTGGTGCACTTGGCATGGGAGCGGGGTCGTGCCACCGGATACCTGTCCGCAGTGTTGATCCTCCACTCTTGGCGATGAGCTGCAAGTACAGTAGGTTAATGCTGTATTTGTTTATTACTAATAAGTCAACAGCACCTGTCATCATTCTTTGGAGCTTGTAAACAGAGAAGTTTTCCCCATTCCAACTGTCATTATAGAAGCTGCACATCTCTTCGTTCCAGCCAATGAGGTCGCCGCTTTTTGGCAGACTTTCGTCTGTTAGCTCTGGCAAATTATGCTCCACTTGTATGGGCTGCTCTTCGTTTGGCAAGTCTGTATCGTCCTCATCTGGATCCGCCTCTTCGAGCTCGTTGGAAGCATCCATATCCTCCTCGAAACGCACAGTGGTGTCTGCACTTTTGTCTCGAGAGTCTTCTTCATCCGATAGATATCCACTCGCATTCATTTGTTCCTCGTCCTCCTTTTTTTTGGATTGGGCATCTAGACGCTCGAAGACTGCTGTTAATCGATCAGTCATGGCATCGCGAAACTCAGCCTCTGCTTGGGAATCCGCATCGGATCCGATAGAAACGGTATCCATAGCTTCGCTAGTTCCTTTTTGTATCTTCTCCCTTCCTTGTCCTTGCTCTTGATTAAGCAGTCGCTCGGCTATTTCCCTGGCACTTGGCAGTTCATCTTCGGACGAGGATTCTGAGCTAGCATGCTGGATTGTTGAAACTCTTGGTTTTTGGATACGTGTAGTCTTCTTCGAATTGTCATCAGAGCTATTTCTGGTGCTGATTCTACGAATCTTGCGTTTGCATCGCTCCACTGCCATACCACGTGCTATGCCAGGAACTCCAGTAGAATGGACGCCATCCTCGCTGTCGGAATCATCCAACCCATCGTCGTTGTTTGGGTCAGATTGGCTGTGATTGTTAGTTGAACTGGAGCGTTTGCGCAAACGCTTAGTCTTTTGGACACTGGACTCCACTACCTCCTCGACCGAAGAGCTGTCCGATGGCGAATCTACGTTGCGTATGATCGTCGGCGTGGTCTTGCTTTTGGCCTTTGAGTAAATGCCACTTTCCGTGAGGTCAGATTCACTTTCGTAGACGTCCAAAGCTCTGAATTGCTGCTCGTCCACACGGTAGTTTTTCTTAATTTCCTCCAGTCGCGAAGGAGGAACAAATTCATATTCCGATGAGGTATCAGCCGCAGGATCATGTTCTTGATCTACAGATGTATTTTCCGCAACATCCTTATCTTTTGGTTCCTCCCCAATAGCTTCCCTTATAGCCGTCTCGGTCAGCACCAGGAGATCTTCATCATTGGCGTTCTCACGTTCGGCCAACAAGCGAGTAGTGTCCTTCTGCACTATGAAGTCATCGCTGGACATGACGGAACAACACGGTGAATGCATAGACGGTGTGGTGCTGCCAGCAACAGCACTCATCTCCTCCGGTGCAGTAATGCAAGACAAACCCATTTTCACGTCTGTGGCGTCCATTGCATTCTCCTCGTGAAACAATTGGGATGAGGTACAGGTCTGCTCGCCGTCGCTCGTGTCCAAATCGATGATAGGAGCTGGCGGAATTGGTACTAGAACCACATCATCGTCATCGGAGGATCGGCTGCTTTCCGCCAGGTTGACAAACTCCACCGGTGCAGATTGCTGCTTTCGCTGTTTTTTATTCAACTGAGCCTGCTTGGATTTCTGTTTCTTATCTGCCAGACGCTGAATCTGCTCCAACTTGCGATTGGCTTTGCCAAAGGGTCCAGGTCCTGTTTGCTGATGCTGTTTGTTCTGTTGCAGCGGCTGCTGTTGTTTTTTCTGCTGCTGTTTGCTTTGCTGCTGCTGTTGCTTGTTCTGCTGCGACTTACTCTGCTTCTTGGGCGGGCAGTTTGGTGGGATGGCGACTAGAAGTCTCTGGTCAAAGCGCTCCTCCTCGTAGGCTTCGTGGTTCACTTTGGTGGGTGCGGTTGGCTGTGGTTTTGGTTTTTGTACTACTGGCGTCGCCTTCTTCTGCTGGTTTTGATGCTGCTTGGATTGCTGATTTTGTTGCGGCTTTGGCTTTTGACTCTGCTGCTGTTTCTGTTGCGAATTTTTCTGCTCCTGAGGCTGTTGCTTTGCCTGTTGATTTTGCTGTTGTGCAGTTTGCTGCTGTTTAGCCTGTGAATTTTGCTGCTGATTCGATGGCTGGTTTACTTTTTTCGGTTGATTAGGCGTTCCTTTTTTGGGGGACAGCAATAGACTTTTGTCCTTCGGCTTCTCGACATCCTTGGGTGATGAAGAGAAAGCTTCTTCAGTAGCTAAAAGACAAGCATCATACGTTATAAGGTGCTTCTTAATATCAACTAACAAATATGAATATCATATTCCACGACATCTAAAATTGTATAATATAACACATTCTTAAGAAGACTTAACCAAACATTTTTTCTTAAGCCAAATCCCTGAGACCAATTGAAAAGGCAGTTTCTGAACTAGAAGACCAATTTTAATACCAGAGTGGGTTTAGCATATGACTAAGACGGGAATTGGACATGTCGTCACCATCGACATCGTTCAGCTTGTACCCTTGCAGTGTCAGATCCGACAGTTGCGATTCGCTTATGTGGAAGAGGACAAACGCCTCTGCGAGCAGATCGGATCGATTGGGCCACAGTAGGATCCGCACCGCTGTGCGGAACTCGTCGATAGCCTCCGTGATCAGCTGCTGAGCCTCGGACAGATTTGCGAGTGGCGTCATCATCCTTTCGCCCAACTCAGATTGCTTAGCCTGCACTTTGAGAGCCTGCTCTAGTTGCCTGACCAGCCGCATGAACACAAACCTGCGGTAACGATCTTCAAAAAACTGCCGCGGCATATCAAACTGACTCATTTTCCGCTGAACCAAGGCGGAGAAGATAAAGCCATCCACACAGGAGCCCAGCACACTTACGCTGGCCATCAGTACGATTGCGGATAGCATGTACTCCACTAGCCGTTGGTTCAGTTCGTCACACCAAAAAAACAGATCACGACCATGCCGCGCCAGTTGGTAATGGAGCAGGCAAACAATGCAGACAAGGTCGACAGTGGCCAAGGCCAAGGTGCAATGATTGAAATGGCCCATCCGCCTTTGAAACACTTGCAGGCCGCACCTGCCCAGGCTTAAAACGCGGCTGAGGAAGCAGGTCATCATGGGAAGGTTATGGAGAATTTTGAAAGCAAGCCAACGAAATAGTTTTGAAAAGGATGTAAGCAGCCTAATGCCCAAAAGCTGGTCTGATCCCCACAGATGAGAGTATGAAACGGGCGTCTTAAAAACTGTGAATGGCGCGGTACCAAAACTAGCTAGGAATACTTAAGGCTATTATTCAGGTGAGAACTAACCAAATTCTAATTAATCGACATTTTATGATTAATTATGATTATGAAGTAAATACATACACTAAATTAGCTATAATTTAGGTTAACTAAATACTCTTATAAAATTCACGTAATTTGTTTTGAGTGAAGGAGATGTTTAAAACATTCACGGCTATGAATTTTGGTACTATTTCTGTACCACCTTATGGTTTTAGTTACTATATACCATTTATCACTGACTGACACTCACCTGGTGTGGTTTTGTTTGTGGTCGCCTGCTCCTCCTCCGCCCGCATCACATGGCCCTGCCCCGCAGCTCCCTCTCCGTCGATCCAGTAGCGTGGTTTCTGCTTGTTGTTGATCACTCGTGTTCCGCTGACGAAACGATGTCCGGGAATTGGATGCTTCTGCTGTGGAGGCGGTGGCATGCTCCTGGCATCCTGGTCGCTGGGCGACTCCTTCGCAGGTTGATCCATGGCAGTGTGGTGTTCCTCGGTTCCATCGCTGTAGTGGATCGAGGCATATAGAATGGATTCCAGCTCGTTCAGCCGTTCGCTGTCCATCTCCTCAAGCTGTGGATTAGGAGACATGACAATGGAACTAATAACAGGTATTTGGGGCAACACTCACATCACTCATATTGCGCGTCTTTGTTTTCCTTTGCTTTTGATTTATTTTTCCTGCGCATTGATAAAAAGTAATATAATGAAAGAGAGCACGTTGATGGACGAACTGGAAAGAGAAGGTAATCGAGGCAGTGATGGCACTCTGGCTATCGGAATGGGGTCTATCGAATAGTAAACTGAAAAGCTAACAGAAAAATTTGACATAATAATTCATTTCTTGCCGAATAGTGAAAACGCACAACACTAATAACAACGAATAACATTTGAATTGGTTTCAGTACTCAAATTAACACTGAATGTAAAACATTTTCCAATGTGACATTAAAGAATTAAAATTATTTTCCTACCCAGTTAATTTTTAATCATTTAAGTGATTTCTAATTTAAAATTTTATACTTCCTCCGAAAAATAGTTCTTGTGTTTCGATACTTGTAAGCAATCGATTGTGGGTGCCACCAATAACGATAACAGGAGAAGCAACCCTAGCTGCCGGGCCACGTACAATTTGCGTTAAAAAATAACAAGAAGTAATTAGAGTTAAAATACAATGTAAGTGTGCTGAATTTATAGCTTAACTGGATAATTAACTTGTACTTTTAGAATGGACGTGATGCAGCGCTACGTTTCGCCCGTTAACCCGGCCGTTTTCCCCCACCTTGCTACCGTTCTCTTGGTCATCGGAACCTTCTTCACCGCCTGGTTCTTCATCTTCGTGGTGTCCCGGAAAAGCTCGAAGGAGAGTACCTTAATAAAGGAACTGCTGATTAGCCTGTGTGCCTCCATTTTCCTGGGATTCGGTATCGTTTTCCTACTCCTAACCGTCGGTATTTACGTATGAGATAAAAGACCATTCCGCATAGAAATAAACTGAAGATCTGATCGTGGGCGTAATCATACATGAGGCCTTCGTTTTATTAAGGTGTATTGTAATTCCAATTTTAAAGATTCAATTTGCGCTTAAAACAATTTCGAATATATTTTATGCTAACATATAAATCGTCTACACGTGCTCGCACTACCCCGTCGAAAAAAATCATGGCTCTTCTATCCGGCTAGACCAGCCTTTTGTCTGCACTTCTGCATTGTGGCCCGCAGGATGAACTGTTTCCGGGACAGCTGGCGTACGTGCTTGAGGAAGGTCTCCAGGTCGATGACACCTCCACGGAGACCCTCTCCTAGGTAATAGATGGCATCCTCAGTGGCCGCTTCGTCGGCATAGGCATTGAGTAACCTGCAAGTGAAACAAGTATTAAGACTTTTGCAAAATGTAAAAGCAACACGCTAATCTTGGGAGTTCTTTGTAGGCGGTATATGTTGCTGTTAGAGCTAACATTCAACTTACTGTCGGTATAGAGGCGCTGTGGTGGTCACTGCTTCGTCGGGGTTAATGGCCTCGGCGCTTTCCAGAGTTTCCAAGCTCTTTTCCAGCTCCTGCTCCTTATCCTTTAGTACACTTATGTTCTTTTGCAAATCAACCTGTTCGCGCTCGAGACGCGATATAATGGCATCGATTTTGGAACTGCCCTCGACCAACTCCTGCTTGGTGCGATTGAGAGTTTCGATCTCGGCATGATACTGATTAACCTTCTCCTGGATTCGTCGGCGCAGCTTGTCTTCGACAGCGCTTATAAGTGATGCTTTGATGTGCTCCTCGGTGATAGTGCCCGTGGAACTGGGATTAGAGGGGTTCTGAAAAGATGAACACTATAACAAGCTGTTTTAGGATTTTGATCAAGAACTTACATATCCCGCTGCTGGTGGGTAACCACCCGCTGAAGGTTGCGGAAAATTCATGTATGGCGGATACCCGGATCCGCCAGCTGTACCAGCGGGTGTCGGGGGATACGGTCCGAAGTTGGATCCTGTGGGATACGGTGGAAAGTTGCCGCCACCAGCTCCGCCAGCTGTAGGATAAGGCAGAAACGAGTTGCTGCCACCAGGCCCGCCAGGCTGGTGCATATAAGCTGGAGAAATGATAAATGTTTATAAAGTATGTAACATAAATATTTGGAAAGTATTAAGCAACATGTAAATAAATGACTCAGGAATTTACGTTAGTGAAATCGAGAATTTTAGGCGAGACAAAAATTAAAGTTTCTTTTTAACTATATTATATATGCTATTTAGAACTTTTCACTCACAGTTCGTGGG
Organism: Drosophila santomea; assembly: GCF_016746245.2. Taxonomy (NCBI): domain Eukaryota; kingdom Metazoa; phylum Arthropoda; class Insecta; order Diptera; family Drosophilidae; genus Drosophila; species Drosophila santomea. The sequence continues at coordinate 17,395,393 of NC_053018.2, forward strand.
ATATGGTGCTGCAATTTGTTCCTTTGGCTTTGAGTACACCGGCGGATGTTCTCCGAAGGTGACGATCATCACCTGGATGAGCGAAAGAAGGTCGGAGGAGTTCGGCTGCCAGTCGTGCAGGTAGGGTAAATAGACCTTTCCATTGTGATCCACATACATCGAGACCTTTATCTGCATGGTGGGAGTGGGTTTGACAAAACACATGGGTGCATTCTGCGGATGAGTGTCCATCAACCATATACAAATAGGAATGTAGTACGTGTTATCTGGTAGTAAGTGAAAAAAAAACATTCATTATCTTGCATTATCAAGAGGTATTTATTATATAATGAATTACTTTTGTAGACCACGGGAATAGTGCCCTGTATGGTGAACAATTCCTTGGTGCTGCCATCGTTAAACACTAAAAGAAAATGTATAAATAATATATGTACATACATATGCATTTGGCCAGCTTGGAAGCTGTTATCAGCTGATGCTTACCGAACCTCTGCAGGTCGTAGGTCAAGCTGCGGTACGAGGTGACCACGTCCACCACGTCCTTCTTGGTGGCACCCACGTACTTATACTGCAATTAAATCCATTATATCGTTAATTGCGTTTCGTGCAGAAGAAAGAGAAACCAAAAATCTCAGAGAATGGGCGGATGACTCATAGACGGGTCTTACCTTCGATAGGTACTTTAGTATTTGTGACTCCTCAACCGCGGGCATGGTGCTTGGCAAACCAGATCGGCCTCAATCGAAATCCTCTTAAAATTTTGATAGAATTTAAACTTTTTTCGTTTTGATGGCAGGGAATTTGTTGAATGAAAACAAAAAAATTTGACGAACAGTGTGCCCACCTCTTTTTCCCCAGTATACCAAATAACGCCTTTAATTAATGTAGCTTGGCAACTCACAGCTAATGGGTCACATTGGAAGAAACTGTATTGAGGGAAAGTAACTTTTCACAGTTTTTCCAAATATTCGCCTCTACCACAAAAGATTAAACAAAATCATGTTTCGACTAGAGCCACAACCAAAACCACTGGTATAGCAAAATACAACATTTTGGTATTGTTTTTTTGAATGAACAGCGTTGCCAGACTCTAAAACTTTTAACGGTAAGAAAGAATTAAAATAGAGTTAACACATTGAGTACAAAGAATACGTATTAAGTTGATAAGAGTTTCGAAGCTTACCAACTATTACTAAATAAATACTATTTCTATTTTAAGAATTATATATTCAGATTATATATATATTGTTTATTTAAACATAAAATCCAAGTTTTATATATAGACAAAAGAGTATTTACATTTTAAATAGTAAAAGTTTGTATTATCATTTCACCACCAAGCATTTTTCAGACCACCAAGTCCAACTTATGTACATATATTGATATTTGCAGCAAAGCAAATCATTTATGTGCGTTGCTTAAACTTCTAACTTATTTATGAAACAATCAGATTTCTTTGAACTGAATCCTGTGACAAGAAGAATTCAATGATCCGAACAATTTGGAATTTAAAGCTCTGCACTCAAAGCATAATTCCAGTTCCCGCTGCTGATTTTAATTAACCAAATCTCGAATATATAGAACCCCTTGGGCAATCTCTACGACAATTAAGCCAAAACATGGCAATTACCCACCGGCTTATCTCTGCAAAACAAATCCAGATACCGATCCATTGCTCCACTCGTTAAGCCTAATTGTGGCCAGAAACTTGCGTGAGTCGTTAAACTTTTTCGAGGCACTTTGTCGCGAATTTCAATTCCGTTGCGGATTCCGCTTTGACAGTAATTACTTCCAATGTCTCAAGTTCGCGCACATAAAATTTCGATTCCAAGGAAGGTCAGCTCTAATGCCTTTTGTTACTGTTTGCCTTGCTGATTGATTTCTGCCCGAAGCAATCAATGAACAAGTACAGTAGCCAAACGATGCCCTATCATTAGGGGTAGATCAGCAATGGCACTGCAAGTATACGAGTATGCTGTAATTGATAATTCTTATCAAATGATGTGCAGCCTTTTGTAAATATCACCATAGTCACCTTCGCAGTTTAACAATAACGAACATTTTGGTTCCTTAGGTCAATTTATAAAGCAATATCCATTTAAGTGCCAGAGGAATGGAAAATTTGTATATTAATAGACAATAGATTGGGTATAGCTGCTTCGGTTGGTTGGACATTTTCGTGGAATGGCAAGTGCTTTTGGGCAATTGGCTTCTTATGCGTTTCGCCTTCGGCCAAATACAAATTGTTGGCCATGCGTACTTGAACTCGCCTGAAGAGCTCGCCTGAAGTTCAAATCAGAAGTGAGTTCACATAAATCACTTTGAGCGCACTCTGGCTGACTGGCCGACTGACTGCCGATTACTCATACGCCTCGTGGTCGCTTTTAATTAGCCAACGCGATTCTTATCACTGCTGGCCACTGCTACTGCTGGGGAACTCAGGCTGAAAAACAACCTGACGCCGCTTCACTTTTGTCGATGCACTGAGAAAACTATACACAATGGTTCTACTTTGAAAATTATGTTAGGGACACCTTTTACATGTCTTCTGTGTTAATTGAAGACATGATAGTTGCGTTAATAAAAATAACAGAAACACAATTTAGCTTATGATATTTTTGATATAACTAAAAACAATGTAAATATAGTTTATTTCGGAAAAAGAAACCTTTTTTCCTTGAATTTTTCAGAGGACTGAAGTTCCTTCATTGGGGATTTGGAATTCTTTCAGCCAAAACTAATGATACCCTGAATTAAATGGAAAACACCCTAAACAAAAGCCAAATGTATCTTTAGAAAACCAAAATATTTTTCGGTGTGGCTGTGTAATTGCCTGCTCTTGTAAGCCTGATTTTCTCAACCGCGATGACCTCCGGCCAGCTGTGTGCTTCTTCTGCGGCCACCGCGATAATGATAATCATCGTAATCATCGTAATAATCGCGTTCCGCGGTCTTTGTGTGCGCCATCTATTCTCTCTTTTGGCTGTGAAATCTTCTAGCCATGTCCCAAGGCCAGGCAAATTACAACAAAGCTCCGAGCAGCGGCAATTGAGTTCATTATCATAATAACCCATTGACCAACTAACTGTTGTAAGTTTTTTCTTGAATGCCGTGGCCAATGCCTCTGCCTGGGCAGAAGCACAGTTCAACGCAACTCAGAATTGAAAGTAGAATTATTTATGCGACGGGACTGATTGGGACCACCCACGTAAGCGAAATCGAGCGATTGAATCTCGTTCAGAAGTCATCAATTTTGTCAACCGAATCTCAACGCTCGATTAATCACATCACGCCTGCCAATGACTTTTAATGAGCCTCCCGCCTTGTGAGCAATAAATTTAATTAAAACAATTTCAGCACTTTGAGGCCGAGTACTTGACCCAAACAGGCGAAGTTCTAGCCAGATGGATACGTTTCGGCATAATGGACTTGGCCAGAAGCGGAAGTGAGCAGGCAAACTCCGGTTAATTGGTTGCCATTATGTCTTTACATTTTATAAATGGCAAATCTTCACTTCGAATCGAGACTTATTTTCGGCGTACTTAATGCCCGCAGTTCTAAAAATAATGTCTAATGATCACCGCGGCGCAAACAATAGTGGACTAAAAATAAATGCCAATGAAAAAACAAATGAAATTAATCTGTCAGTGAGTTCCAAGCGACCGCAAAGGAGATTCCACGGCAAAAATGTAAAATTCCCCGTGGAATACCTAGAAACATCATCCATTAAACTCATTATCCATGTGGTCCATTCATCCGGTCCAGTGACCTCTTCCACGAGGCGGAAACCCAAGGTATTGGTCGAAATTCCTCTGTAATGCCATTTAATGCTATTTATTATGCCATAAAAACATCAAACGCAAGAATCAATAATACACCTGATGCCTGATGCTGCCATGACATGCTATATATACTCGTATCCGCAGCTAGCCATATGTGTTTTTGGTACCAGCTCCCACTGACAATATCATTAACAACAAAGAACGAATTTCTGCCAGCATCACTTTGCAGCGATTAATGAACAATACGCGAGACATTGGAAAAAACAAAACCAATCCAAGAACGTAGAACTACACAAAGCATGAAATAATATTCAATAAGATGTTTGAACTTTGAGCATGAGGAGATTTGCGGCTAGATGTGATGAAAGACATTTAACTACGGATAAGAGCTTTCCGAAATTAAGACCATTAAGAGCCAAATTTAGTTAATATTTGCTGTGGGCTTTAGGAACAATACGAATATTCACGCATTGTCTATTTATAACTTACATTATTTTGATCATTTCTATCATAAGCCAAATTTAAAGTCTATGAATTGTAACCCACAATAGTTAGTTTAATTTTAAACTATTCTACATATAATCCAATTGCAACAAGCCTTGTGGAATAACACTTTTAGTATTTTTAACCATGACAACATATATATTTATAATAATTAGCTTCCCAGGTAGGATTTATAAGGGTTCTAATTTTCTCCCCAGGCCATTCTGAATAGCTTAATAACATATATGAATATTCTTTTCAACTGCCACTTCCAACTATTCTTCGCAACATTTGGGGGCATAAGTATGCTTTAACCCCTCTGTTTTTGGGCGTAACTGTTGGTCATTTCCGGGTCAAGTCGCGCATTCACCTGGGGCTCCACATCCCCTTCCCGAGCGTTTTACATTCGTGAACTCTGCCACTCGACGACAGAAACCATTAATTAGTAAATTGCTTTGTTTTTGTGACAAAATACCCGAATTTGTTCGTGTGCTCGAATGATTGATAGTTGTTTGATTTGTGCGAACTTTGAGTTAGCCATCATTTGTTGGCTCATCGATTGCTGATGAATTAACCAGGGACTGGGATTTGGGCGCCGTGTTACTCCTCCAGGCGAGAATCTCCATGGATTACCTCCGTTGCCTTGGTTCCGCATTGCTGATGAACAAAAAGTTATCAATCAATACGTTGATTTCAAAAGGCGCTTCACATAATTTTCCAGGTCAGGCTTACTGACTTGTGGAAGAGCACTTAATAAAGGCAATGACAACGCTGACAGCTTAGAATGTGAAATGAGCCGCGGAAAACCTTCGGTCAGTTTTGTTTTCTCGTTCGTTTTCTAGAACCCCAAAAACCCATTTCAAGTGAACAATAATTTTCAAGCATAATGGCGACGACAGACACAATTACCCAGATTTTTAAATAGTGCTTCAATGTCATCATTACAGGAAGTTTGTTGTAGAGAACGAAATATTTAACTGTCTTATCGTGCCTCAAAAATATATTCCGCTTATCAATGACTTTCTGTATGAAATTATCTACCATCTGTCTATGTTTATGGCTACCGTTTATGCTGCCATTTTGGCATTAGTTTGCTGTTAGTTTTCGCATAAAAGTTCAATTAATTATATTATTTGTATTTCCTTTTGTTATTGCTCCGCTATCGTTAAAACAAAATTTATTAATGCTCATTGGCTGGCTTGGGGTTACCAGTTTTTGACTTCATTTCGAACGCTGGGCACGTAGTAACCTAGGCCAAAGTATTCACACTCGAATTGGTTTATATAATTCTATGACCATTTTGCAGCGTAATCTTTCTAATAATTAATGGAGTGGCGAATTATCAATAATCGCTGCTCAGATCCTTTCAAGTGGCAAATTAGAACAGAAGTTGATTGATGCTGATTGAATAAGTTACGGATTTGAATGCGGTCTGTGAATCACACAACAAAAATTAGTCACTCTGGAAGTTAAGTTCTTTGGAAAAATTCATGACTTGGCTGAAGAACTTGGTATATATTTACCAAAGCTAATAATCACTTAATTAGTACATAAATACAGTGTAAATCTTTTATTTATTATTGCACTGTTATTACTTAGAATTGCTAAATTCTGCCCTATAATTACTTTAGTTCATTCAAAAGAATTGAATCATTTTTATGCCAACAATATAGAATATTTGTACCTTATAATTGCACTATTTCACCAGAACTTATGATGATTGTTAAAGTTTTGAGTCTAATACCCAAACCTACCTCAATTTATTACATGAGGTATACGCTTATTAAAGCCCAAATCTCATTTGTCAAAAAGTTTATTTTAGTCACTTCGAGCATTTTCGAGTTAAACAAAACATAATAAATGTTTGAAAATGCACCTTAAATAATTCACCAGCCAATCATATGATTATACCTCCTGTGGTCACGATCGGCAGTAGCACTTCACTGGGAACATCCAAGTGCCGCAGTTGCTCATCAGTTAACGAGTGCTTCCGGTAATGCGAAAAGCACCTGACGAAAATCAAAAGACTTAGGCAACGAACTTTTCGACCTTTCCCGTGCCTCGGCACAAAATTTCCAGTAACCCAGCTCGGCGGCATACAAATGCTGCCGCGCTGCCTAAATGAACTATAATTGTCGCTGGGCCACGCCCACTCGCCCTCGGTCCGCCCATCTTGAGGCGAGTACAAGCCATCGGCATCGATGAGTTTTGGCACGTAAAATTGATTTTTGTCCCGGGCAGAACTTATTTTCGTGTGTTACGTGACCTGGCAGCTGCCCCAGAGATAATGAGCCGCCCAAAAGATCGCAGCCACGTCACCGCGAATGGAATGCAAGGCGAAGAGCATTCGTTGCGCCTGTCCCGACAATTGAACACAGCAACTGAGTAGCCTAAGTTGAATTTAAATTTAAATTAAATGAAAAATTGATGTACCGTCTGCTCGGCGGTCGAGGCTTTTGTCGAGCGATAAATGTTTGTTTTGGGTTGACAGTTGTCAGTTGGCGTTGTCCGGCATCGGGAGTCCCACACCTTTCAGTCTCCGTAAAAAACGAAAAAAAATCAAAGTTTCAAAACAATTTCCACCCAAAGACTTCTCGCTCGTGTGTGTTTTTAAGAATTCTTTATCAAATCCGTCAGCTAAATGCAAATATACATAGAAAACGAGTGACGCCCAATGAGAAGAACTTCAAACTTAATAAACCCCAAAATGCATTAAGCAAAAAATAAAGAAATACACAACTTAGTAGCCTGAGTTGATCTAACAAAGAGTGGCAATAAAACCAGACTCGAACTCATTTTCATAAACAAACGCGTTCATTGACCAATTTTATACAAGCAGTCAACAAAAGTCACGCAGGCTCATAAGTCAACCGCAGCAATAACAAAAATTTAAATAAAGCAAGACCAGGAAGAAAATTTATAGTTGAATAAAGGTAAGTGAGGTAGTACACTATAAAATTGTGCTAAAATCACAAATTAAGGTGCCATAAAATCGAGAAACTATTTCAAGCGTATATATTTTATAAATTTTTATAAATGTGTAATTTAAATTCGATTAACATTAAACAAAAAACGTATTAAGCAGCAATTAAAAATAAATAAAGAGAATCCAATTTAAATCTTTTGTACTATCCCTTCCAATTAGCAGTGTATTAATTTGTAAACAAAAAACTGGCGCCAGTTGCGTTTTCTTACTAAAATTGATTGCTGTTTTTTGCAAATTTTATTTGCGGTTTGCGCATTTCGCAGTTTCCAAAGAATTTGCCTGAGAATTCCATATCAAAATCAAAGGCAGTCAACATATTTGAAATATTTGATGTGTATATATTTTGCATAAATTTTCGCTGGCGCCAGATGTGCTGAATCATTGGCCGAAAAAAAGCGCACAAAGTAATCAAATCAAATGGAATCGAATGCATTCCGAATGGGCCAATTGCCAGCTGATCAGCTGCCAGGGTCAATTGCATCCGAATGATTGATATGCAATTTGGTGGGGTGGTTGCATGGTGGGTGCTTTCGGGGGCGGTGGCAGGAGGAGGCGTGTCACACGCTTCTGAGTGGCGATAAACGCTGCCAGCTGTTCCGCTCGAGAACGAGAGACAGATCGGCGGTGACTATAGCGTATGGCCATAAATCTCGACCAGATTGTGTGCACAGCTGTGAGCTGTGAGCGCTGAGCCCTAGACAAGGCCACCAAAGATCGGGTATGACTCTGTGGGCTGCAATTTAAGTCCAATTAGCAGAAAGGGTAAGCTGCTGATTATCACCTACGGCTGCTGCTTAATTAAATGCAGCCTCATCGCGACCGCTCTGATATGCATACAGATGGATATCTGTATATATACGAGTATATACTTAATATTGTATCTAAAAGTTGTCATTCCGTTTGCCTTGCATATGTGAGTCTAGAATCGTGTTCGCCAGCTGAAAAAAATCGTGTCTAATTTGTAGATTCTCTTGTGCCTTTTTTTTAGTTCGAGTATTTCACATCTGTTGCCGATGCACTACATCGATAGTCAGATGGATATATATAGATATATATTGGTCGGGGGATTTATAGCCAGCCGTTGCATTAGCATTTGCATTCATAACTCAGCAGTTGTAAAAATCCGGCAAAAAGTTTTGCACATTTGTATATGGAGATGAGGAAAATTGTTGCGCCCGCAAATGACACATATTTGAAATTCGAATTCGCAATTGAGGCATTAGACACTGGCCTGCTGTGTAGAGTTGGATTAGAAAAATGCATATTATAGATATTGAGTTATGTAGCCCAGTGTAGCTTTGAACTCATCGGGCAGCAGCTGCAGTTACACCGCCACCTGCTGAACGCCCCCTCGACTCCCGCCCTCTTGGTCCGATTTATGTGACCGCACAATTAATGCACGTAGCGTTTGCCAAGTCGACTAATTTCGCAAGTGGCACGGCCCGTTCATAATTACCATGATTTGCTATTTTGCCATTTTACCATTTTGCCATTTTGCTATCGCACTAAACCCTTTTGGCCAAGTCAGCTAAATTACGGCCAGCCAAATGGGGATCGGAACGTTCTCTAAGCCAATTGATTGACTAGATCTGGCTGACAGGTCGAGAATTAAGAGCCCGCTGGTGGGTGAGTGATGGAAACGCAGTCCAGATGTGCTCACGAACTGGCTCGCGCCTTTTTTATTTTCATTTCAGACAATTAACGTCTTGAACTTGGCTCCAATGTTTATTTATATAAGCCAAATGATCAGGGGGTTTCGCATTCATTAGATAACCCAACTGAACCAAACCGGAGATTGTCCCATTAATGAATGCAAAATAGCTAAAATGGGCTAACAGCGTTGAAAAGCGTTGGCGTGGGAATAGAATCGCTGACCCTGTGACCAACTAATGGATCGGTCGCTTGGCTGCACAATTGAAGTCTAATTGAAACTAGGAAGTCTGGAAATGGGAAGTGGATTACATTCCGAGGGCAATTAGCGCGAAGATTTCGTAATAAATCAAAGACAAAGGCCAATTTCCGACTTCAGTTCCGCGATGCGTGTCCAGCCCTCCGGATCTGGTTTGGTTATGGCTTTTATTTTCTTTTCTGCCACACCGCCTCCGCTTCCCAAGGTCGCGGAGCGTGGCCATATCAAGTATACGCAGATGAGTAATGCCCATTAAATGAGTTGTTATACTTGTTACCACTGTTACCACTGCCTGGGTGCTCTCCTAATGGTCTATAAAGAATTGAAATTGGCCATTAGCCGGACGGACGTAACCCCGAACAAAGAGCAGGAAGCCAGGCGGCAAATGCAAAATTAATAACAACAGCGAAATAAGTGCTCAAAATATGTTCGCCATTTAACGCTTTAAAATGTAACAAGTCTCGAAATAATAAAAACAAATTTTTCATTTAATGCATCATTATTCCATTAATGTGTGTGCTTTGCAGCCGCCTGCTAAATATAGTAAACAGTTTATCAAACATAATTATATCAAAGGGAGGTTATTCTAATAAAAGAAACTTGTTGGTCCTCGATACGGCTAAGTGTTTAAAAGGTTATTTATAGATACAAATATTTATAAAAATACCTAATAACTAAATCCTTAAATTAATGATATGCAAATAATTGTTTTATGGTAATAATAATACATAATTTTATAAAACTAACATACTAGAAGTTTGTCAGTCATAAACACAGAAAGTAGTAGCACGTTCTGTGCTCCCAGGAATATTTGTTGAATATTTAACAAAAAGGCATGGTTTTACTTATGATTCGTTTCTTGGACATTAATATATTTATATTTTAACTTACTCCTAACATCATTAATAAAATAAGTTTTTATTTCCATAAGCGCCAGTTCTTTACGAAAGTTACTAATACCAGGTTAATTATACAATAAATTTATAAATTATACATTTAATAAATAACACAATTAATCTACTAACTGACTTTATACTAAGCTGATAATATGTTGGTACTGCAAATTAACTGTATGGTTTTAAGCAAACTTAATTAATGAAATAAGCCTTTAATTCTTAGCACCTGCTCTTTTAGAAAGTATACCTATAACACTTCTGTCATCATAATTGGAATATTAATTCTTAACTAGACTTAATCATCAATCTGCATACTGACCTGTTACTAAGTCAGAGCTCATCGTAACTTTTCAACTGATCAGAATTCGCCCACGAACAGACGAGTAAAGGTTGTATGTAATAATTTTATTCTTACCAATAAATAATTACATCAATGCTCGCTCAAGTAGCTTTAAGATGATGTTTATTGCTGGTGTAAATTAAAAAAAGAAAAAAGTTAATTATAATCGAGTGCACTTGATTGCTACACTTTGTTGAACTACTTTCATTTGCATTTTCCAAGCCCTTGGTGGATGTAAATTGAGTGGGCCTTGACTTGGGTCCCCGACCTGCGTTCGGCATTCCAAAGACTTTCCCAGCAACCTTAGAGAACGTTTAGCAAACAGTGGCAAGGGCAGTACAGTGAAATCTGGCCAAAATCAGCGCTGAGCTACACCGCAGTTGAAGGTTTCTTGGCTCGAACTGCGCAGAGATATTTTGTAGTCGCCAGCTTGTAGATTGTATGCATATAAATTGTAAATAATTTGCAAGCTTGTTGTGCCTTCTTGGTGCTGCGGCTGTCCGTCGGTTGTTTTTTTTTTTTTGTTCATAATTTGATTGAGCTACCGAAAAATTGAACGAGGCACAAGTTAGTCCCCCACTTCACCAATCGCCATTCCGACTTTCAAGTCTACAAATTTTGACAGCTGCACGTCGCTGAGTTGCTGACTTGCTGGCCGGCCTGACAGTTTGTGTTTATTAATATCTTACTTATTAAGTTGCTCATGTTGCGCGTAGCCAATTGATTTGCCAAAAATTTCGGTTTTGCCAACAATAAATGCTAATACTAGCCAAGTTCAACGACCGATAAGCAATGCGACATTGATACATTACCCCTTCCCCCATTACTCTGGTTGCTTTTTTGCCAACTCTTTTACACCTATTAATAATAAGAGTTGTCATGCGAATTTTGCGAAATATGTTTACTAGTTAAGGCGTTAGTTGGGGTGAGAAATTTGCTGAAAAGTGGTAATTGGGTATGAAAATTATGAAAAAAACTTAGTCAATAAACAGTATTTGGAGTTGTCAGCTTGTCATTTGAAAATATAAATAGATTATCGATGTAACATACACTAACACAGTTCGCAAAGAACAACGTTGCGTATTAGTAATATTTTCTACAGCGTCAAGACAACGTTGCGTATGTGTAATTTGAAATGATTATCGCTCGTTAATAATTTATTCTTCCCGAGTTGGCTTAGCAAAAACTCTTTATTGCCCTGACATTATATAACATTATGCGCTTAATTTTAAATAAAAATGCAAAGTCTAGCAAAGCTGATTTATGGCACTAAGTTGCTATAGTATATGAGAGTATACCTGATTCTTGAACGTGTGCAAGAGTTTCGATTAGTTTGCTGTTAGCCAGCGGCAAAAAAAGCATATTTTTAATACTAATGAGCACTAAACTTTGTCCACGCCTCGGCTTCATTTCCAACTCCCACCCGGGAAATCTTGACTTTTGCACTTGGGTTTGCTGGATGCATTCGAGTTACCCATGCAAATGTCAAGCCAGACACCGTTGGCGCGAATAACTGTAATTAAAGTCATCGGCGGCTTAGCTGGCCAAGAGCTGTTTAGCTGTTTAGTTGGTAAGTCGCTGCCAAGGCTCTTTTGGCATTTGTCAAGCGCTCTCAGACTTTGGCCAAGACTCTGGGCCCCCTCCTGGGATCAGAAAATATTATTTTTAATTTGCATTGCCAGCTTTGGTCCACTTACTTTAGCCATTCTGCAGCCATTGTCTGGCGGTGTAAATATTTCCGCTGGAAATTAGCAGCAATTTGAAGCTGCATGCTAACCAAGCCGTTTAAGCCGGCAGGAGATTTGGATTCGCAGTGTTTTGCTTTTCGACATTGGGAGAGCAAGTGGCTGGCCTGGAAAATTTGCCCCGTCATTGGCAAAGAAAACAAAACTGACCCTCGCCAACGGAACTGCGAAATATAAAGATCAGTTAAATAAGATATTCAGGCTTTTATGCCATTCATGGTGGAGTTTCCAAAAATGTATCAGATCTTAAGCGCAAATGCGACACTTTATTGCCAAAGCTGATGAAATGTGAATTATTGCTCTGAAGATATGCAAATTTAAATTGCATTTTTAACTACTGCTTGTTAAACCAGCATTGTTTGCATAAAAAAACGGAATCTGCCACGCCCCGTTTAGATGCCATAACTTTTACAAGCCTTTTAAATGTAATGGTGATATCTAAATCTCGCCGCTTAAGTGCAATTACATTTACAACCGTTGATCACCTAATGTCCAAACATAAAGATTTTTACTCAATTTTGGTAGCCTGCTCATCTGTCACGTTTTTTAGACACGTTCCGGTCACACCCACAAGTTACATCAAAGGCAATAATCTTTAAAACCAATTTTTATTGATGTTTTTACGATAATTGAGATAATTGTGTAATTTCGCCTAGAATTTACCTTAAACGTGGTTCGGTTCGACTTAAAAGTGTTTGCTACGTAAGCGGTTATAAAAGAAGAACCTACACTCTGTGCACTAATAAATTTGTATATCTTGACAACGCAGAATGTTCAGGAAACACCTGTGTAACCTTAATAAATAGATGACAGATGAATGTGCTGTCTTTTTTTTTTAACTGACAAGACCTTGGTTAATAAATCTGTTTCAATTCGATCAGCCAACGAGCCCATCGAATTCAAGTTCATGGTCACAAACCACCAGCTTGCCTCGCAGTCCGCTGACTGCTTTTCTCTCTCCGCCGCCCAACATTTCTCCACTCTTTCTCCACGTGACTCAGCTGGCCAAAACCGCCGGGGCAACAACTGTAACGAGTTTTCCCAACCAACTTCGTTGGTCGTTGACTTCGCCGGCGAATATGTGTCAAGGTCGCTTGCCGGCACCGCTCTCTCCGTCTCCCTCTGTTTTCGTCTATCTCTTGTGTACGTGCTGAATGGCCAGGCTCACAAAAAAGTTTACACAATTTCACAATTTGCCGCAAACAACAATAAGCCTGGCGGAATCGGAATCAGCAGCGGCATCGCCATCGGAATCTCCCTCCGCGAGGAAGACGATCAATTAAAATGGCATTACATAACATTGAGTAATTGGAATTGGAATAAAAATGCAAAAATGGGTATATAAAAAGCGGGTAAGCCGCGCTGAAAGAGACGGAAGCTTGTGCGACCTTGATTTTGTATCTGGTTCTGCGATAGAGCAAAGCTCAAATGCAGCTACACTTGGAATAAAGGATTTTATCAGTAAATTATCTTATGCCATCAAAGAATATTTCCAAAGTATTTGTTTCGAATTTTAAAAGACTTATTTACTGTACATTGCAAGTAAACTGTTTTTTAAATCAGTAACTATGATGTAAGCTCAAAGTCACTCCAGTATAGCCACTTTTTTGTAGAAATCTAAATAAATCTGACAAGAATATAAGCGCTACATTCATAAGACAAAATGTATTTATTGAATTAAGAATAATTATTACAATATTATAATTTTTATATTGATTATTAATGAATATTATTAAGAATTTGTTTTCCTTCTCTTAGAGCCTCAAATATTCAGTAGCATACATGGTTGAATTATAATGTATTTTGGGCAGTGTACTGCTAGCTCCTCCGCGGACTTAGACCACTTACACGCCCACTTACACGCCCACTTTCCGGGCAGCTTCTCCGGCTTCTTCCCAGCATCTTCGGGCCGCTCGAGCAGAAGCCAACTTTTGGCATTAACCACAAAAGTTCAGATCGGGCGAGCTGCAAACCATTTGTATCCCCCAACCTGGGTGTGAGTGTGTGTGTCGCTATGCTCTCCATACTGGCGTGTATGTGTGAGTGAGTGTGCAGGCCCCCAAAGCAAACAATGTTTAATGTAGTTTTTTTCTTAATACTTGAAGCGTCGGGCGGCCGAAGTCGCAGTTAGTCTCAGCACAGCCGCAACGGAGTGTGCACGCGCCTTCAGAGCTAGAGTTAAAAACTAAAGTTAACGCTAAAGTTATAGAAAAACTGAGCTACATTTGCCAAGCACCGCCAAGAGCTCCGAGTACCCAACTAGTTTGCAGTGAATGCGAAAATTAATCTTTTTCAAATACGAATCAAAGTTGTGGCAGCGAACGGAAGAGCGGAAAACATACAAGTTGAAATTTTCCAATTCAAAATTGTTGCGTTTGCGTTGAAAGTGACTGATAACGAAATCGAACGATAACGAATATCGAGACGTCCGATGAACTGAAGTAAGGCCCTGAAGAGTATCGAAAATATCGAGATAACTTGAGGTGAATAATCGTGAATCCAAACTGAACATAAGCAAATATCGAAATATTCAAAGAGAGAACTAAAAACGAAAAAACCCAAAGTGACACTGATAACCTTCAAACTAAAAATACACCCAAAGTAGCCCGAGTGAAGACACGAGAAAACCGACAACAAACAAAAAACCCAAAAATAAAACCAATTGAATTTCGATAACATCAACTCTCCCACTCACACTTTCGTTGATCTGGTCAAAAATGGATGCGCCCAAGCAGGTAAATGACAAATGTATCCCACCAAAAATTGTTACTACGCTTGTTTGTTATTTTCATTTGTTGTTGCAACTCTAGCTTTACAAGTTAACTAGGCTAAGAGACGGCAGCAGCAAAAAAAGCAAAAAGCAACAAAAAAGCAACAAAATGTGCGTGACAAGTTGGCGGCTGTCTTTTGTGCCGCCAAAAGTGCCACGCCCCTTGTCCCATTAATGCGGGGCGGCACACCGCAATGGCTCGAAAACGTGTTTACAATTTGTTTTCTCTGTATTTGTCTCCTTGCTTATTTCAGTTGGTTTTTATCTTGTATTTTCCCCCGTTGTCCGAGTTTGCCAATTGCAAATTTTTCCAACCGCATCATTCGCCATAATTTCGCGACATGCTATATATTTTATTTTCTTAAGCAGTGCATTGATCAATAAGCAAATTGCATTTTTTGCTGCTTATTTGTCGGGATTTTCTTTTGATATGGCTTAAAAAAATATTGATCTCACTCCAAGCGCAGTATTGCCAAATTGCCAAAGCAAGTTTGCAGCTTAACATTTTTAGCGGGCTTAAAAATATGACCAATTTTGTATGTGATTTTTTGTTTGGCAATGCCTCAAACAAATCAAAAGAAAAGATTATTTAAAAATGAGCAGCTTTTTAATATATTTTAAGTGTAGATATTTTTTGTTGTACACTTTCCAAGTATATGTATATACATACATATGTTTAAAAACGTAAGCTAGAAAATTACATTTTATTTTTTTCATATTCGATGGGATAATAATATCTGTTCCAATTACGTAAATTAAAGTTCAATCGTGCTTGTGTCCACTTGACACCCCACTTAATTAAATCGAAATATCAACCTTAAGTCTCAGCTCCTTTATTCTGTTCTTTGCAACTCAGAGTTGTTCTGAGTTTGTAATTTTAAACCGAGCCCTGCCAAATGTTATGGCTCTTTGTTCGGCATAAGACGTGGCTTTGAATTAAATCACACAGATACGAACGCATACAGATAGACGAGAAACTGCAAATTGCATTCGGTTATTAAAATTGTTAAGAGAAGCAATTTTTCGGCGGCTTTCAATGCAAACTTTAATTGCATTCAATTTTGCCTCGATGGTGTTTGTGTTTGATAACCTTGTGCAGAATTCTCGAACAAAAAAACGCACAGAAAAAGCCAAAGTAAATGTTAAATGTTGCCCAATTTCTGCTCAGCCATGCAATTTCGTTTAACTTCAGAGTTAATAACCAATTCTATTAAAAGCCAATGCGGAGGTTGCTTTGCTCTGCTACGGAAGCTATATAAAATTTACGGCCAAATCTCAGGGGACACGTGTCACGGGAGTAGAGCGAAAAGCTCGACTCAATCAAGTCGATCGCATTCCCAGACAGTTCGCCCTTCACTTTGTCGAATTTGCCACTTCAGATTTGACAATATCATATATACTCGTATATTCGTACATTCGAACATTCGTATACTCGTATACTCGTACACGACAAAAGAGCATAAGCGCAGCACCCACGTTTAAATCCAGCCAAAAGAATGGGGAAGCGAACACAGATCCAATTTGGTAGCGGATAAGGCAGCAAAAAGTATCTTTATAATTTATTATTGTGTAAGAGATACACAAATAAACATTTTGGAGAGTCTCCTTTTTTGTGCCGGTCTTGTGCTGATCTTTAAATCGGATAATGACTGAAACAAAAGCGGATTTGGAATTCGGCATCCGAATGCGATTCGGTTCTTCTGACAGTTTCACTTTCGAAAAAATGAACCAAACACCAAACAGCTGCCAGCTGGAGATTATCTAATTTCGGGGGCATCTTCATAGAAGACATGGATCAGAGAGGAAGGAAGTTGTTGAAATATGTCGGAATTTTATCTGATCTGAAGACATGAGAAATGACAACGCCCAATACCTGAGTTCGAATTGCAAAGAGGTTAAATAGATTGGCCTAAATATCGAACTAAAGGAAAACTTTAAGTGGATAATTGTACGTGAGATCATTTTTCTCTTTTTAAACGACGTCTAATGCAATGTCATATTGTTTTTAAATATCTACAAAATGTTTTATTCTTATAGCAACAAGTTTTACGCAGATCTCTCAAGCACTCTTAGTTACTAATTCAATGACAAATTAGTGATACCATTATACATAGATGCCTGAATCTGAGATTAACTAGCACGCTCCTACTGCCATTCAAATTGTTTGAAGAATTCCCATGCAAATCCGGCCAAGAATGTATTCCCAGTGGAACTGATAGGGGAACTGATCGGTTGATGGGGGAAAAGACCGACAGATATGTGCATATTTATGGGCGAGCGATTAAAAATGCCTCCACGTGCCATCGATATCGATGAGTAGCTTTCAGAGCTCCTTCATTAATGCGCGAAATGTGTTAACAAATTAATAATAGAAATTAAGAGCTGTGCTGTTAGGAAATGGCAAAAACAAAGCCGACATCATTGAAATTAATTAGAAGTTCATTGTGTTCAGAGGAGATCTTTCTGCCTCTGTTCCCTTCCTTTTCTTTTTTTTTTTGTAAAACCCAGACCAGCCAGCCAAATTGGCACCAAAAATGACTCAAATTTGTCGGCGAGCTTCCCTTTGATCAGAACCCAGCGATCTGGGGGATCAGCAAAGCGGCTGGCGACGATCGTGAGATGATTTGACCTGACCCAGGCCTGGGATCAGATCCGGCCCGATTTATAAGCATTAGAATTTCCAATGAGTGCTCCCCATCGCATGCTCATCGTACCTCGTCGCTTGTGCAACCCCATGCCACCAAGCCACCAAGCCACCCAGCCACCCATCCCCCAGGCCCCGCAACTCTTCACCCACCGCCCAGAAATCCGGCAAAGTTCAGAGCATGCAATTCTCAGACTTGACTTCTTGGCAGTAAAATAAAAACAGTTTTCGTAAGACGTTTTGGCCATGTGAATGCTGCCGCGGAACAACAGGCAATTTGGTGAGGTGTAACGACGGCAGCTACACTGCGGAGTTTCAAGTATGACTTTGCATTGATTTTATAGCATTTACTGCGCTTTTAAAGGGCTTAGAATGAGGAGTATACCAAAAATTAAGTAAAAAGAATTATACAGGAAAAATAATTAGGTGATAGAATCAATTAGTTTTATTGGGCAGTGCAATATCTATTTATTATCGAACAAAAATTGATTGAAATTAAACAAAATATATATATTAGCTTAATATAATATTCGTGTTAAATAGATTAAAGTCTATTAGTGCAAAGCATGTACCTAAATAAATTTCTTTAAAGTTTAATTCTATTTCAAATTAAATTTTAAAATTTCTCCCAGTGCAAAGCCGCAAAACCGCGAAGATTAAATTTTTTTGTTTTAGTTGGCCCGCACTTGAGGTTGAGTTATTACACGAGGTGGTGTCTCCATCTCACCTGCTTCCTCCCGCCGCCACCTGACCACCCCCCACCCACCCACAGCTCCCCAGTTGGTGTTGTTGCGTTTTTGTTGTTGTTGTCTCTTTATGTGTGTCGCCGCCGTCACACTCACACGCACACACCACACATGTGTGTGGTTACCTGCCTCCCTCGCTCATTTGTTTGCTTGTCTGTTGTGAAACGAAATTGTGTCAAGGTCGAATTTGCATGAACACGCTAAGCAGCGATGGGCGCTCTCAGGGGGCGGTGGGTGTGCGGGGGGAGGGAAGCCGATCAGCTGTTCTGCGCGAGAGTTTTGATAATATTGGATATTTGAGTTTATGTTTTTGGGCTCCAAGTGATCAAAAGGCAGTAATGGAAAGTACTTAAAGTAAAGTAGAGTGGAGTACATAAAATAAGAAATTTAAACAGAAATATCCTCTCAAATTTGCATTATTTAATTTGATTTAAATCTCAACGATTCTCGTTTTAACTATATATTTTAAAGTAATTTCTTAAGAGCATATTTTTGTAACATTGCTAGTATTTAAATGTTATATGCCCCGCTCAATTCTTTTTGCTTATGTAAAAAGTGGTGCCACCAGCTTTAAAGCTGCCAAAGTAAATAGAAAAGTACAGTGAAAACAAGATAAATATTTACAGTGCTATGGAATCTAAACATTGAGGATGTCTGGTGCTAAGTATTTCCCATGCCTGCACCCCTTGAGTTTGGACTCTGATCCACCGACTGAGGGGGCATTTCCCATGTCAACTTTAATGGCGTTTTTTTGTTGTTTTTTTCACAGCCTTTATTTAACTTGTGTTTTATATTTAACATGCCAGATGTGTGTATAATTATGCAAGTGTGCAAGCCCTTTTCGCCCTTTTTGGAAGTGTGTTAATTGAAGGGGACAGCAAAGATCCCATTAATTAGCTAATGCAACTTAAATGATCGTAAAATGCACACAAAATAAAATTAAAGTAATAAGATGTTTGGCAAAATTGAACATTTTTCAAGCGATAGTTAAAATCAAGTAATTGTTTTATGTAAAGTAAGAGTAAACTTACTTTAGTAAACAAATTACATTCGAAAATAGCTCTTCAATAAATCCTACCCTATTATGCGAACACAATCAACAAATTTAGATTAAGATTGTTTTAATTGCGTTTAGATGAGCTGGCAAAAATCAAGAGGGCTGTCTTCGCCATAAATTATGCAATTAAAATACAATTACATATGCATTTTGTGGGCCCGAGTATGCTGGAGAAGAACTTCCTCTATTCAAAGTTGAGTCGAGTGAAATCATTCTCTAATTGTCCGCTTACTGCATATGCAGTAAATTCTATGCACTAAACCAATTCACGACTATAATCCCCTCACTGGGATGCATCATCATCGCGGTGATTGCTCTTCTGCCTTTCACACAACATTCTCGGGTGATGAACACAGCATAAGGAACAGCAATTCATAAAATGTCAAACAAATGATATTGTTGTGTTATTAATAACGTTGATTATATGGCCATATACTCGGCCCCTTCTCCTAACTTTTTGGATGAATGGTGGTCGACCACCCACGATGTCCACTGGACAAACATTGGTTTTTGATTGTATATAACAAAAAATAGTAATCTGAGTCATGGGAATATTCTGAATACTCATTCAGGAATACGAAAATGTTTCATTAAACCAAAAGAGGATGCAGCAAATTAATTACACATATTTTGACTAGCTATTAGAATTATGTTCTATACTTAACATAGGCCATAAGCTCCAAGTAAACAAATATTCCTACTTAATACCCACGAAAACAAAATCGACAATAAATTTGTCGTCGCCCGCACTCTAAATACCATTAAATTAGTCATAATTCAGACAAAAGATAAAGCCGAAAACAAAGCATTAAGATCGAGAAGGAAAAAAACGAAAAATAATTCGCCAAAAATGGCCAATTAATAGATCGCTATCAAAGCGGTGAACGGTGGAACAGCTGCTGTATACCGGTGGCCAACAAAGTAATTGGGGCCAACACTTCAGCAGTTGGCAACAAGAAATGTCGAATGAGCCCAAGGAAATTTTGGTTGCAAAATGGGGAAAATACCCGGATATGGTATTAATTATGCGAAAATTATTGTAAAACAGAATGGGTCTTTGGCTTCTGCAAGTCATTAGAAATATGTATTCAACAAACGAATTATTTGGCATCCCATTGGATGGGATTGGAACCATTTTCCATGGCTTGCAGCAATTTATTAACAATAAGAAAAGCAGGTAAGCCTCGTAAATTAGCATACACCAAAAACTACACCAAAAGCTAATAGCATCGATAAATCGCTCAGCACCCGATTTGCTCGATATGCAAATGCAGCAAGCAGGCAAACAAATTGTGCGATAACCAAAGCTAATTGGAAATTCCTGCAGGCAATGGCAGCCCAAAAGTGAAGGCAAGCTCAATGGAACAGAAAAAATAAATAAATACATGTATGTACAGACAACTGCTGCATGAATCAGGTGCGGGAACGCAGCCGGATATATTTATCCATATATTGACATGCAAAGCTTAGAACCCTTCAACGATCGGCTGACGAAACGGGCAATGTAATGGGCATAAGACAAAGCCATTAATCTCCGCCCGCGATCGCGACTGTCTGCACATCTCGAGACCCGGCCAAGACATTGCCATGCCCACTGCCAACTGGCAACTGCTAACTACCAACCGGTGGTGCGGCTTTCGGCACACGGCACTCCACGGTTCATTGGCGTCGGGTGACAAGCCCACCAACGTCATCGGTTCGTCATGGACTCCACATGCTGGAGCTCGGGTCTGGTTCGAGCCTCCAGCTAAGCAGGCCCAATGAGGAATTCCCTTCTATATGAAACACCTTAGCCGTGTATAAACATTCTTTAATCAAAATGGCATGCTAAAGTTACTGATGATTCACTTGGGGAAATCCGTTCATTGATCACAAATATTTTTCTTTTTGTTTGGTGATTTTGCTTACAATAGCAACTAAATTAATTGATTACTAATTTATGCTTATTGTATGGTGATGCTCTGCATATTGCCAACTAAATAAAACGCACAGTTTCTAATGATTTATTTACTTCCTCTAACGTCATTTGCATGAGTTGAAAAAAGATTGTAATAACAAGTGTAATATTTTAGTGCTTATTTAGGTGTTTTTTTTAGAATTGTGTCTCTCATAAAGTGGTAAATAAACTGGGCGGTTTTTATCTTTCAAGCTTTACGTTGAAATAGTTACCGCCACTGCAGTTTGTGTTGACCTTCAAAGTGGACACAGAAATGCCCACAGCGCCATGATTGTGCCTAGCAACGAAAAACTTTCCAGCGGGTCAGCGATTTCGTAGCGAGTTCGTTGCCTAAGTCTTTTGTCTGAGCCAGAGTCTAGACGAATTTATGAGGCGTGACCGGCATGATGCTGCCTTTACAATAGAGCCATCAGCCCCGATCCCGCACCCTTTCTCCGCCAATAATCCAACTGCTATAGTCAATGGACGAAACCAGAGCCGAATGGGCTAAAAATAACAAATGTGCCGCAATTACCAGCATAAAAATTAAGTTTGGGAACAAATGGTACAAAAATGGACAGGCCCACGCGACCGTCAAGCGGTTGAGAACGCCCCAAAGGAATAATTTGTGCCATAAGTTTATTGATGTACTTGTGTGTGTATGAGTGTGTGTTTGAGATGTGGGAAACACTCGAAATTACCAAAAATTTGCGGCTGTCGAAACAATAATAATAAAAAGTGAGTAGAACGAACAGCAGAACAGCAGAGCAGCAACAACAGTAGAACCAGGCACCCGGATTCATTATTTTTGTTGATTTGGTTTTTTTTTTTCATACATTTAATATTTATTGATTTCTCTGCTGGACAGCGTTGGGCAGACAAGACGCATTCATCACGTGCGTCATTTAACAGTTCAATTGATTTGAATAAAAGCGCTATTTATAGATCCTGACTGCGGCCTGGAACATTATTATTATAATGGGCGCCCAGGGCGAACAAACTAAATTTCCCCCTAATCGCAGTGATAGTGACTCACATTCTGGCAGCAGCCAGGCTTGCGAATTATCTAACCACATTTAGCTGTGGGCTTTCTCTTTCCCCTTGGACGTTTATCAACCGGTTGTGTCTTCTAATTGGCAGGCAGAAACCGAAGCGGATATATAAACTGAAAGCATTTTGTACTTTCCAATTTATAACAAATAAAATTCCACATACTCGTATTAAGTTCAAACCAAAAATCCGGTTCTGCTGCGGGTTCTGTTTCTGTTTCTGAGTGTTTGATTCTGTTCTGTTCTGTTTGTTGTTCTTGACCGTTCGCGCCCTCTCGCCAAACAATTTGTTACAATTTATTTTTGGCCATTAGCCGCCACTCGACCCCCGCCATGCGAGTTTCGGCAAACTTTTTGCGCACTTTGCATTGTTCCCCCTGACAGTAATTTATGATGTTAATTGGTAATTAATTAAGTGAGGCATATGATCGCATGACACAGTGCCCACCCACTCAAAAGATGATTAGTTGGGACTACGCGCACAACTATCCCAAAGCCATCTCCTTTGGCCTCCACCCCAATCTCCATTGCGATGGAGAAACCATTCATTAATTGGGAACCGCTGCCATTGTGCGACTGCTTCTTTTTCTACGGTTTGTTAAACACGGTTCGAGAAACGTTTTAACTAATTAATGATCTACGCGAATTAACAACTAAGCGGGGCGTATCAAATGTCTCTACTTCTTCCTAGGTTTCTGAAATATAGGGGTGGATTGTTGTGCAACTTAAGCTACTAAATTTAATTGTTATTTTACTTAATAATATTTAAAATTTATTTAAATTTGTTATTCATTAGACTTTTCATGTAAAGTCCTTTTAGTTTTAATGGTATTGAAAATGAATTTAAATTACTAAATGTATTTAACATTGGGCTTTTCATGTTAGTCCTTTTACCGCGAACTTTTCGCGTGTCACGCTTTCATCTCGAACCTGAAAATCACGGCACGTG
The DNA here is from genome assembly GCF_016746245.2 of Drosophila santomea. NCBI lineage: Eukaryota > Metazoa > Arthropoda > Insecta > Diptera > Drosophilidae > Drosophila > Drosophila santomea. The sequence goes on from NC_053018.2 coordinate 17,418,685, forward strand.
GCAAATAGCATAAGAAAAACAAAAACATTAAAGCCAAAACAACCAATTAGTTGCCAAATTAGTCGAATTCATTAGAAGATTGGTTAGCACCTTAAAATTATACTAAGCTCAATCCTAGCAAACCGACAGATACACTATTTATAAAGAATTCATGATCGGCTTGGATAACGAGTTCACAATTTATCAGATCATTGACCCAGAGAACTACTGAGAATTCTGATCTGAATTTGGGTGTGGACCCTAAATCACGATGAGAGTCCAAAACCGTTAAAGATAAGTGAAGAAATGCCTGCAGTCCAGTTCCACAAACATGTTCAGCTCCAATAAACGAATTCAATTTAAATTCCTTTTTAAAGGCAGCGATAAAATCCGAGGAGTTACCTCAATTATTTGCAGAAGATCAAGCTGGTTTTTTCCTACGGCTTGAATGATCGATTTTTTGGGTTTGTTGTTTGGCTTTCACTAACTAATTGGTATTAGCATATTGAAATATATTAAGATGCTGGGTTTTTTCGTTTTCATGTTGTACGATCTACAAATTATTTTTATTTGCTTGCATTAGTTTATTGAGTGGTTGGAAAATGAAGAAGAACTCACATTTAAAATGTGAAAAAGTGACAAGAGTGCGTAAGCGAAAGGTTACTGGTACAGTTGAGAATGTTTCATTAATTGAATTTGCACTTGGAGAAGTCCATCTCAGGATGCTGTTGCTTAAACCTGTAAGGGAAAGGGTTATACATTAGTAGTACAGTTTTAGGATGGCTGTGTACTTGTACATACTTCTCAAGTATGTCCTGCTTTTTGCGATCCTCGCTGGTGGGAAGACCCATCTCCTTCTGCCGCTGATCGAACATCATCTTCTCCACCATGCTGCGCGTCTCCCCATCCAGATCGGAAAGCTTGGAAGACTCTGGATTGATCTTGCGCGTAGATATCTCCGGATCGGTTGTGACCAGGCGGCTCCACCAGTTCATCTTGTTGATCTTATCGAGAGTGATCATCACGGTTTTGCTGTCTTGCAAGACCCACACGGACTCCTCCTGCTTCACCTCGCCGCACAGTTCGCCATCGATAATGGGCTCCTGACCTTTGATGCCCACCTTCAGCGACTTCTTTCCAATACTGACGACTAGATCACGGGCACGTAGTGCGAATGATACGTTGAACGGAATCTTGAGCTGTAAAAACCAAAGTATTGAAGCTTATTAGATTTGTATAAATACTCAGTCAACAATTATTACTAGGCAACATTCTTTTGGCAACTACAATAAGCATCTGAAACAATGTAAGTCCATTAAAAATGTTGCTTGTGCTTTGCCTTTTCTCATGCAAAAGCAATTCCGTTAACGACAATCAAACTAGAGTAGAGTGGATCGGATTATTCAGGGGTTCTTCATGTAATCAAGCTTGGAGTGGCAGCTCTTGTGATTAATGATCGGATTTGTGTGTACATCTACGGAGATTCTTTAGCCAGACTTTGCTTTGGTCATTGCACAACCTTGGCGGGCTAATAACGATCTCTATAAATAACCAACTGCAGGGGCACGTCTCTGCATCCAACAATACAACGATCCAACGATCATATCACAGCTGCCACATCTGCCCTTCACCAGATCAACGGATCGAGGCTTCCTTTGTTCAAGGACTCAATGTAGAACGGGAATTTAGTTCAGCTGCCAGTTCAAGGACGTACAGCGGTTCTTCAGGTCCGGTTAAGGGAGTTAACATCGATTCCTCAGCCTCGCAACGAGGAGCTCTCAAGAATGTCGCTCAACAGGTTGCAGTGGATACACTCGGAATAATCTGACACGTTTTTAGAATCAGTACTGTCCGAAATTAAATTGCAGTTTGCAGACACCTCGTTAAAACAATAATATGCGATTTAATAGTAATAGCAATCGAAAATAATGTTGTATTAATACTTGTAAGGAAGATCTCTCATTTCGCTCTGTGTAAAGAAGTAAAGCAACCTGCGGATGGATTTAAGCGGCTGCTTGGCCAAGTTCACAGCAATTACAGTGGCGTCTAGAATTATGTGCCACGGCTGGCCATTAATTATAAATCGCACGGATACATGCATACATTAACACCTTTCCCATTAGCTCGCAGCATAATTAAAGCCCAGACTTATTAGACAACTGGCTGTGCAATCAATTAGCGAATCGCATGTGGCAGAAACAATGAGGGGTAAGGTAAACCTTTAATTTAAATCTCACGACGCCGCATCCAAGCATCGAAGCATCCAACTGAACCAAGGACGCTTTCGTTCAGTTCAGCTCATGATAGTCCATAAACTATCTAGTGGGGGGCTTTCGTGTGGGCAGTCAGCCAAGGTAGTAGCACTTGGAGTTCTTCTTGGCGCAGCACGCGGCTCATGTCATCAGAAGCTCACTGATCGCAGCTCATGTGGGTGGCATCTTCATCACCAGCAACCAGCGATCGCCGTTGATAAAATGTGTCAAAAGCTGAAACTGAAGCGGATGCCAATTGGAAGCATTGAATCGTACGCGGATGTAAGGCGGCAATAAAAATAGCCTCACAGAGTCAGAATACGAAAAAATACCTGGAGACGTGGGCAACACGCCACGCTAAACGCTTGACAACAGAAAAAGTCATTTGGACATGTTGGCCAATCGTTGCAGTAATTTAGTTGAAAAATGAAAAGAATTCGTTTAGGTCTTGGACTTTAGAAAGGAAATTAATACCATACCAATGCCTTGCGTTATTTGCTTGGCAGCAGGAAATGTCAATTAAAAATGTTAGCTATTCATTTTAATAATTTGTCTAAAGACAATTATTTATTTAAGTAACACCACGAGCTGTAGTACAGAACTAATAAAGGTTTCTAAAATGAAAGGTATCAAGGAACTCACAATCTAATGTCCAAATGTGAATGTCTGACTTTGTTTTTGAAACTGGAATTTATGTAAAACTTATTAAGTAAATGTAAGCTTTCTCAAGGGACCCGAAGACTTGAAAACAAACCCATTCTGCACCGCTGAAGGTTATGCAAATAGCAACTAAAAGAACACTATGCTCGAAACTAGGAAATTTACACAAATCATAAGTCAGCAGACCCGCTGACACCTACGGCCATTAAATCACCTGAACAGGTGGGATACCCATGCAAATGCTGAGGCTCGAGGAAAAACAATAGACCCTGGGTAAAATGTGAGCTATGAAAATGAAGCTGTGCCACCAAAAAGGTAAACACAAAGCTGAAGAGTCACCGTCAGTCAAAGTCAGAGTTCGTTTTTGAGTTCAGAGACAAGCCTAAAAGGTGTCGTGAATGAATTAATGAATAATAACAAAAATTGATGACTGCGACGACGGCAGAAATAAGATGGGCGAAAAAAAAAAACATGCACGAGACTTGGCACACTTATCCAAGTGAGAGCGGACTCGCAGACTGATCGTCTGACAGTGGGCGATTTTATGCAAATCGATCGATTCCCGTCCTAATGTTAATGCTTATACTCGCCGGGCTGCACGTTATGCCTCCAACCAGTTAATCGATCAATCAAATCGCCACAGATTTGAACCAATTCGCACCGCTTCTCTCTGTGTAAACTGTGTAAAGTGAAAGACATCTTTGTCGACTGCCGTTTGAAACTGCTATTGGTTGCTATCTCATTTGGTGGTGTTGCCTCTGATTAATTCTATAAAACTTGAACAGCATTTCATTTTCTTTAAATATCTAGCCGCAAATAATTTATGCTAAAAGATGCGATCCGGTGCCAGGCACCACCAAAAAAATGAAATAGGAAAAAAGAATGGTCGCAACAACAATACGAGTAGCGATGGAACAACAAACCGTCCATTTAAACAAAATAAAAATCGAAAAAAAACTGGCTTTGCTGATGGAGTCGAGTGCTTAGAAGTGTCTATCTGCGGAGTGTTTTGTATTCGATAATGTTATCACACAAAACAGCTGAGTCGCCCCATCTTGGTACAGTGAAGAAATAATACGAAATGTTTAATGTATGTGTCTGAAAATGATGAACTTCTAACTTAAAATGAAGAAGAGAGGTCCCACGTACCTGGTTCTTTAGGTAAACACTAGTCAATATAATAGTTATCAAATAGAAACATAATGCTGTAATTAACCAAAGCCAAATAAACCTCTATCGAAGTGTTTATCTTCACGAGTGCCTACTGCCAGCTCATTAAAAGCGGCTTAAACTTGACTTATTTGTGGCTACAAGTGGAGTGGACCCCTAAACATCTCAAGACAGAGGGAGATCGAATCAAAGTCGAGCGTGGCAAATTTTTGTTTATTCCTTTCCATTTAGAATTGTTTTGCGTTTAATTCTGAAACTAGTTCCTATTGGGAACGTCGCTCCACTCCACTCCAATCCACTGGATCCCCATCCCCACAATGCTCGGCGTACAATGAGCTCTAGAGTGGCTACAATAGAATCCGTATTGACATTTGCATGGTAAATGAGATTTGAGAGATCGATCTGGTAGCCATTTGTTTGCGCCATAAGCGGATTACAAAGCAAATGATACTGAAAACTCTATCCGGTTAACCTAGTCAATTTTGGGGGTATCCCATATAATTAACTCTATAAGGTTTCCATTTTGGTGAGAAACGAGATCTTATTGATACAGTCAAAGCTGAAACTGTCATCTTGAATGGGTTCGCGTAAATTAAAATCTCAGAAAACGTGAAGAAGCTTCGAGAACAGTAGCATGATGGAAATTAGTGTTGTATCTGACATTCGATATCTTTAAACATGTAAGCCTGTTTTTTAAACCCTGCTAATTTCATAATTTAAGAACTTAGTTTTGTTTGCTGTCCTACTCATCACACAAGTTGATTAATGTACCGAAAATATGTAAAATGGGTTAGCTTAGCTATCGATTTGTAAAATATTTCCATATTTTGCACATAAGATCAGAGAATTTATGCTGATATCGAGCTAATAAATTAACTTAGTCTATGTAAGACTTATAGGAATCGAGTCTATCGTAGATCTAGGAGGATTGATTACATATACTTTCAAATAACTCAAGAGAAGTTATTTCTTTGACCTGATCTCAATAGTAAATTCTCTACCAGGAAACGGAGAACGGATCCAAAAGCGGTTAATTTACTCAAAGGCTTTGTCAGGTTGAATTCTTTGTTAGCGTTTTGTTTGGGCTTCCAATCCACAATTTTCGAACAGCACCAAAGTTGACTATAGCGTGATTTATAGGAGAAACCCATTAAGAGGTTTATAAACTAAACATGTGTTAAATGGTCGAATCAAATATCAGTTTCATTTATATAACCGCAATTAAAGGCGAAGTCGACAATAAAAATTGAAATTGTATATAGAAGCAACAGGCAATGCTCTTCTTTGATGAGGTATCAGTAAAAAATTTATTTAGTATTTCCGCTTCCTTTTCGAGTGAGTCAAGCCGTCAAGAATTTCGCATGGAATTCAGCAAAATCTTAAGATTCTATTTATTAAATACAGCCCCCGAAGGCAGAATACCCAAACGTTTTCTATACGAAAATTAAGCTTTAATAGCCGCAATCAGAGAAATACTGGTCTCGGGCCGCACACAAATAAGCGTGGCAAACGTCAACGGATCTATCTCTCCAGATAGCTTGAAGGGATTTCCCCGTTTACCACGACCAAATTATCAATTCTCACAGATATTTGTTTTTCTTTTTTTTTTGTTAATCCCAATTGTTGTCGCCCAAAATGGAACAGAAATCGCTGGGCACGTAAGATCCGTCCGTTTGTCACCGGCGTCACTGGAAACTATTTTGCATTTTTAATTGTATGCATGAAAAAAAGATCGCCGTTTGTTTGTCTTCGGTTTTATATGGTGTTTCGCGATGAGGCGGAGGTGAATGGTGTTGGTTCTATTGGGGGAATGTCTCGGATTGGTTCGGCCTGCGATCTATAGCAAGTGTTTGGTGTTTGGCTCCCATTCGCCGTCATCCCATCTTTTTAAGTGGCAACGTCCCTCAATCTTTGCCTTCTCAAGTGATCTCAAAACACCGCCTGGTTCTGTGTCGATTTATACTCTTTTTTGCTAATGCGATTCGCGTTCGCCGGAGAGTCCATTGCCACTGCTCTGGTAACTGGCCGTGTCAGGTAATCTTTGTCAACTCTCCGCTGATTAAATCGACCATGCTCGAGCAGCCAGCACTTCACCCATACCAAAAGTACAAAGTTGGAGCTGGCGGCAGGCCACTCACTTGTCTCACTTAAAAGGTGATAACAAGATGCTCGACAGCAAACGAAGCAACAAAAGTTATTGCCAAAAAAAATTAGAAACATTTGTTGCCTTTTGCTACCGAGAATGACAGATGGGATGGAACTCTGCGATTTAACCCAAAGCAAACAAATTTGTAATAGAAATGTTGGGTTTCTCTCAGAAATTATTATTTATCTAACCAATTCCCACTGATCGTTAAAAGTATAATCGTATAATAATACGAGATCGGTGGTAGATTAGGAAAACAACTATTCCAATTCGATAACAATTGTTGGGGAATTTTGGCAATTTGTTTAACTAACTCCGCCAAGAGAAACGCAAACAATTTGGGTTTATTCAAATTTATTAATGAAAAACCAAAACTTTTTTTTCTGATGACTCACGTTGTTTTCATTGCGTCAATAGTTTGAAGACATCGGAATGTTCTCAAGCCCAAAGGTACCAAAATGCAAATTTTGGACCTTTGTAAAAGAAAACCTGATTAGGAGTTCACCGAAAACTTGTGCATCCCCACCTAAATATCATGTTTTGAATTTCTCAATAATTAATTCATTTTTTCTATTTTTGATCGCGTTGATATAAAGCTTTTGTTGGCATCGTTGACGTTAAATGCTTTCTTAGAACTTGAAATTAACCAAAAATAGACTTGCTTATTCTTCGTTAGGACATTTAAATAATGGCCATATTATTTATTTGACCATAAACCGTTGATTTAATAATGGAACAAGTATTAATCAAACATTACTGGTCCCTGGGAACGATGCTACAGCAAAAGGGCGGAGCTGCCTGTAAGGTGGTCAAGGTTTGCCCCTAATTAAGTTAACATTAAACTAGAATTAGGTTTTTCCCGCAATCAAATTGTGATTTCTGGGCCATCGAAACGGATCTTGAAAACGCCCACACGCCAAAAGCGATCAAGGGCCCTTCACTGAAGATCTTTGGAGCCAGAAATACCCAGCACCAAAAGCCGAATTGCAGCTTAATGAGCTATGAGCAAAAGGGCGGGAGGCTATAAAAAGAACAGCCAAAAGAAAGTAGGCAAATCGCATGATGTGGTGATCAAGCCAAGGCGAGCAGTCCAAACATCAAAGCCGGCAACAGGCCCCCATCAAACATCATTGAAACAAAAGAATGACCAGAAAAAGTGGCCGATCGTTCAGAGCTATATAAGCGTGTGTACAGTGGGAGCTATTTTAACACGAAAAGATTTCTCGGTATCCTCAATGTAAAAAGAAACAAATTTTATACTATTTTTAATAGCTTAGATCACCCGCTAAACTAACTTAGCTAAAAAGTTCTTAATAAAAGTGATAAGAATGTGAAAGGTTTAATATATTTGAAATATTTCAAAATGTCCTGCGACTATCTTCCTTCTCGAGTGACTACTGTCGCAGTGGCAACAAACGAGAACCGCCGAAATATTATGACATGCAAAATCCGTCAGGAAAGCCAGCAACAACAAACACTTCCACTCGAAAAGGTTTGCGCATCGCGCAGTCGAAGCCGCCAGAGGCAGCGACAGCAGCGCCGCGTCGCTGCCCAGGTGGGCAGAACTCAGGTGAGCAGAGATCTTACCTGTGAGCCCGACTTAGCAGCTAAGCTCGCTTCAGTTCGATTCTTGAGGCCGTTTAGATCGGTTCTGTTTGGCGACACGCGCACTGAATAATTCGTCGCTTTGGGCAGAAGACGTGAGAGGAAGGAGTATACCGCCATTAAAGTACGAGAAGAATTGCGAGTGGAATCGAATCGGTTACCCCAAACAGCAGCTTGATCAGCTGAGTGTTTCGCGAGCCGTAATTTAAATAAATTATATACATCATAAAAGCCCAATTAAAGAGACTGACAACCGGAGCGAGACTCTGCTTAAAAATACTCCAGATTGTGATACTAATTAGCTTAAATTGTGTGTGTGATAAATTTGTGTAATAATCAAACAAATCCCGAGAACAAAACAAACAGAAAATTGCAAATTAACAACTGTAAGTAAAGTAACAACGCAAGACGACACATTAAGTAAACCAAAAATAACGCTGTGTAAAAAAGAAAAAACAAATCGAAAACTGGCCAATCAAGTTGAATCAATACAGTGTGATAAGACTTCCGCATGCCTAAATAATATTTACAATAAATAAAACGCAAGAAGCAGCACGAACACATTTATTAACTTCTGCGCTGTGTAAGACAAACGCACAAAACTCACAAAAGTCTCGAACAGCAAAATCAAACAAAAGACTGAAGGCACAAACTTGAAATGCAACTTTTTTACTTTAGCTTCAGCTAATAGAATTCTCATATTTTTTGGGAGGACAATTGATTGCCACAATTACGTCAAAAGCAAACAATCGGCAAAGCCTTTTAAAGAGAAAGGCCCCAGATTTAAAAGCTTGCCCACAAAAAATAAAACTGTCGACTAGCCGAATTAATATTAAATACAAATCAGGCTTTTAGCCAACCCAGACCGGAGACCATAAATATCAAACAAGTTGGCGACCAATGCAAAGCAAAGACAAGTCGAAAGTTCAGGTTTGTGGATATTGGATTTTGATTTCTTCTGACGCTAGCACCACAAAACGGCAGGAACAGGGGGAACAGAGAACTGGGGCTAGGGAAGGAAGATTTAAATGTGTAGCGAAGATATTGTGGAGCACAGCGAATGTGCCGATAGTGACACGATCCCCAGCTGGGGAGATCAATAGGGAAGATCAGCAAATTTCGCTACCTCAACAATTACAACAGTCGAGTTCCCCGACTAACAGGTACCCATTACTAGTCTGAGCTAGTCTGAGTATATCTGTCCAATCGATAAAAATTGTCCAAACCTCTAATATAACAAAAGAAATCAAAACATTTTTAAAAAGTGTGGGCGTGGTAGTTAAAACTTTTATAGTTATAGTTATTTAATACTCAAAATAATGTCTAACCAACTGCTTTTGCTTCCCCACAGATGCAGGACTACTGGCACATTCCCCGCGCCTCGCTGGCATCCTCCTCGAGCTCGGCCATCAGTTCGGCCAGCTCCTCCAAGTCCTCCAACAAATCGCATTCGAATCCGCCTACCCTGAACCAACGTAGTTCGCCCAGCAACAGTAGCACCATTAACAATAACAATAATACAAGTGCTGCTGTAACTGCGGCAGCAGCGGCGGCTGTTCTGGCTGCTGCCAAGAGGGGATCGAGGAGTTCCCAGGGCTCCAGCGACAGTAACAACAGCACGCGGGTGAGTAAGCCGAGCCCACGCAGGCTCCGGTTGTGGAGAACCAACCCGTATTGAACAACCGTGACTCAACAAACATTCTCCTCTTTTCCATTCGAATTATACAGAGCGCTGCTTCCGGCTCACTGCTGTTGACGGCAGCGAATCTGGAACGCTTTGCGGAGATCCACAAGAAGCAGGAGCGCCACAACAAGATGCTGATGCCCAGCAATCCCTCCTCCTCAAACTACAACGCCAACCTGACCCTGGCCAGCGGCAAAGATGCGGTTATCGCCATCGAGGGTCAGCAGCCGACAGCGGCCGACGTGGATCCCAACTTGCAGTATGTGAAAACCAAAGACCTGGATACCGTATCCATTGCTAGCTCCATGCACTTCACGATGGTCAATGGAGAGGGTGGTCCGCCGAAGAAACCGAAGCGTGGTCTCTGCGATCGGGGACGCCAGGTCACCGTATTGATAGTCAGCATGAGTACCATCTTCATGCTGCTCATCATGGGCATGGTCTATGCGCTGGAGAGTAAGTTTTTCTATAAATCCGCTGTGCCAGCTAAATTCTAATAACTATTCTCTTTCTAGTGCGCGCCCGCGACATGCCCAAGAGCTAGGATTTTATATCCCAACCTAGCCAATTAGTTTATTATTTATTGTATTGTCTTTGTCCCCCATTATTATTATTATTGTTATCGTGTCGTCTTGGCGCTAGTTGTATAAGATATTTATTTAAAGATTGTTTGGATGGAATGTCGAGTCAGTCGAAGCTGGGAAAATTCATTAGTATTAAGCGCGCTATGCTATTGAGACAGAGAAACATACAAGAAACTAGAAACTAGAGCGGATCGGATTGGATCGGATCGGATCATCGCCGCCTGGTATCGGATAATGCTGTACTTTCTGGTTAGCAAATAAGTTATTTATCCCTGTGATATGTTTAATAAAGTGAATTTTATAATTGTATACAAGGGGTTGGTGAATCACACCTGTCGTGGGTTCAATGACTTGGGCTTTCAGCTATGACCGCTGCCTAGCAACCAGCGACTAAGGTATTTGGTCAAGAAAACTGCCCTTGTAGGTCATTAAATACTAACAGTAATTTAACAATATTAAAAAAAAACAGACAATTAAGATTGAGCTGCCAAATCTGCTAGCCAATGTAGAACTATGACAACACCTTACTGGGAGAAAGAAGGGCTTAAACATCACCCCTGGCCGGACTTACCTCCACTTCCTGTAGTGTTTGTGTCCAGTTGTACTTGTCCAAGGTGCAGCCATTGCCTGCATTCGGCAGCAGCTTGCCCACCTCACTCTTCTCGGAGTCATCGTCCACTTTTTCGATGGGCTTGGATATGTCATCGCGATTCGAGGCAGCTGGCTCTCCACCAGCGCTATCCAGCAGCTGCTGGCGTTTTCTGTAGAGGATTTAGATTGTATGAGTCGAGCGAAAAAGGTAACGTACTAGTGCTAGTGATACAAAATATTTAGGTACTCTACAGGCCGGATAAGAATTAGTCTTTCCATGAAAATGAGTATTGTGGATTTTTGCACGAACATCACAGCTTTTGCAATGTATCTGAGGCCTGAGTCACCTAGGTATTTTAGTTATCGATCTCTTTATGATCCCACATACTTGTTCTCCTCCTCCTTGATAATGGCTGCTGCCTCCTCGTCGGTGATATCACATATTTTGTTATCGTCGATTTCCTTCTTGCGGGCCTCCCTTTCGGCCCTCTCCTTTTCCTCCTTAATGCGCTGGGAGGCTTCGCGAGCCTTTACCTTTTCGTTGTGGGCACTGATGGCCAGCTTGGACTCCTTGTTGAACACATCCAGCAGCAGTTTCTCCCACTCCGCCTGCTTGGCTCCCGTGAAGAAGTCCGTCTTGCGGCGCAGGAAACTGGCCAAAGTGCCAAGAAACTGCAATATAAAGCATAAACAACGCAATAAGCCAAAATTGAAACAAAGAAGTTGCGCTCTTTGTTGTTGTTTTACGTCGGGCACGCCACCGCGATGCTTTTCGGCCACGGCCAGCAGTATATTGTCAAACTGTCCTTCCTCAGCAGACATTGTTGGTATTTGTACTGGTGGCAATTGAAATCCGTTTGTTTCTGGACGCTTCGATTCGTTTGGTTTTTTTATCTGAAGTTTAGCTGCCGACCCGGCACATGTAGAAATAATGTGACCTGTTATCGTACGTCAAAAAATCCGCATACTGAAGCAAATATACCGACTGGACACACAGCAGTCAGCATTTGAAAGTCAGCAGGATTGCGTGTAACGGTATTTTAGATTTATATATTGGAGCTTTTTGGAACTAATTGTATTTTAAAAGAGAATTTTTTTATTCACACATTTCAATTAGTTTTATGTCACATAAAGAAAGGAGTTTTCTTATATTGTTAATTTATTTCTCCTGTTCTCGATAATAATCGAAAAAATGTTGTAAACTGGATAATAAAGCTTCAGACAAACACAAAGACAATATAAATGTGTTCCAGTGAGAATCCGATATTAGCTTTTGACAGTGAGCGCACCATGTAACGGTATTTTACGACACGCATTCAAATTATATGTGAATAATAAAAGCAATCATTAACTGAAATAAGTAGAATCGGGTTTTTCGATCTGTTAAAATTTGGTTCTTTATTATTTTAAGTTTAAGGGTAAAAGATTTCAAGGAAGCTAGAGTTCAAGAACAACAGATGTTACCCCCGCTTCATTTAAGCTCTCACGCAACTTTTCGCTCTCCGCTTACTTTTGCGCTCTCTTTGGCTTGGGGATAGTTGCGATTTTCGTCCTATTCTTCCATTCTCATTCGGTCTTTTGAAAAAAACGCACGTATTCTGAACACGCGGAATAACCAGAAAATATTCTAAAGCCAAATCGAACTGGAAGTGCTATAAGCAAGTGGAAAAGTGAAAAACTCCAAAGTTCTTGGTTTTGTGTGAGCGCGCAAAATACGGAAAACAGTGAATCGGTTTATCAGAAAAGTTGAAAGTAATTGCAAAAAATATGCGTGGAATTCCTTTTTGTGTCGCTTCAAAAATGTGATATGCAAATTACTTAACACACACATGCATGCGTGCATACCTATTCACCATAAGTTGGGGAATGGGAAAAAAGGAGTAATGAAAACGAGATAAGGGTCCCGGGGTGCTCCTTTTTCTTACCATAGCTTTTCCTGATTCCCGTAGGAGTTCTTCTAGAAAATCAATAATTTTTACATGGAGCACAGAGAAGCACACACACACACGTTGAAAAGAGGGAGTGCAAGAAGAAGAAGCATAGCCAGAGAGCAGGAAGAAGTAGGAGAGCAGAAGCTCCCACACCAGAACTTACAGTGGGGGAAATAAAACTAGCGACTATTTGAGCTTCTGATTTATGGGCAACGTTTAAGTGCTTGTAATGTGTTGTTTGTAAACATAAAGGGATACATGCACCATTAAGCTTTTTTTAATATTATACTTGGCAATAACATACGATAATACAAAAATTTCGTGACGTATTACATTTTACACATACACATCTTAAATCTTAATAATTATGAAAAGTGCGCTATATTAATTTTTGTGTTTCTGAAGCTATGGTAATGGCCTGCACTGTGATTTACCGCCCTGCCGCAAGCTTCTCCTTCTTGTACTTGTTTTTTCCGCTGCCAAGTTCTGTTCTTGATGTTGCCCCCAACCCCTTTTATCTTCTTCTTGCTCGTTGACTATTTTATGGGCTGCGCTGTGCTTCATTCGTGAATCTTGTTTCGCTATTTACCACCCCTCCCCCTTTCACTGTGATGCAGACAGCTGCTCAGCTCTCCCGCTCGCTCCGCTTCAAGGTCAGAGTAAGGTTAGCTCCGTTCTCCTCTGCATCAAAGGGCCATGGCAGTGATTTCTTCCTCCCCGCTCTACCGCCCTCGCCCTTACCCTCATCCGATCTTTTTTCATTTCCCTCTCGTTGAGTACAGTGGCTGCTGAAAGTGTGCGGCCACCGATTGCCGCAAATGGCTATGCCTAATTGCCGCATCGAAATTAATGACAGCCACTGTGTATCTGTGTTTGTGCTTGAGTGTCCTTTCTTACACAGGGAAAATATACGGGCAACTTAGTAATGTGCTGACATAATCCTAAGCAGACTATTAATATAAAACAAAACCTATTTTACTTACAGTTTAATTATATTGCATTTAAAAGTGAATAAAAATGGGTATCGTAAGATGTTATTTGGTATTTAAGAGAGAAACAAAATTTGTTCCAGTCTCTATTTATAAACGTGGGCGGCAAAGTTTGCCTTACTACGTCACTGCCCCTTGACATTTACACTTTCTCTCTGCGTGGGTGTTGGTGTGGGTGGCAGCTTCCGAGTTCGCTCTCTCAGTCCTAACCGCTCTCTGGCTTACACATCCTCCCGGTTTTCACTCCTGACATAACGGTTATGCAATCAACGCCGCATTTTGCTATTTTTCCGCACTAAGAAAGGCTTTCTCATTTCAATTGCTCTTGAATTTAAAGGATAACGTTCTTGCCTTTGTTTTATTACCGCTAAATGTGTGTGTTTGTGTGCCAGCACTTAGAAAGGATTGTGTAAAACTGAGTGAGCAAATAAAAGCGTAGACAAAGGACCTAAGAAAAGATTTGCACAGTTTTCCCTGGAAGTGTGAACCAAGTTTCCTCTTGTGGCTGAGTGCGTTTAGAGCTCTTTTGGGCTTATCTCGGATTTGTGAAGATGAAACTAAAAGCTAAACATCCGTATTCTTATTGGAAAGTCAGCAAAGTAGTCATGCCCCCCAAATCAAATTCTATATCCCCTTTGAAATTGAATATGTTTTGCGGTCTCGCTCGAAATAAGGTGGCGCCGCAAGTTTGGTTTAATGGTTCAGTGAATTCCCGAACGGAAAACTTTTCAATTGCGTCGCAGCCTCTAATTTAAATAAGCACAAATGGTGGGCATATAAAGCAAGTGCCCCCACCAATTACGATAGCATTTTAGCAATCAGAAAACTCTTGACGAGGATGCGTTTAATAGTTTGTAAAAACGGCAAAAGTGTATGTTAGTCCTAAGTAATACTTAAACTGTTGTCATTCATTGACTGATTTACTGATTAGTGGCTAAATATGGTGAAACCCGGCAATAAAAATGGTTTACAACCTCTCGAAAACATCATAATGTATTTGAATATTTTATTTTAAATATTTCCTTATTATGTTTTGAAAGTAGTTATATTTCCCTAAATTCATTGCCTTTGTCTAGTAACACTGTAACATTCCATTCCAATACCAGATGATATTGGATCTTTGGGTATTTAATATAGTTAAAATACCCTTTATAAGCTCAATCCTTCAGTATCGGTATGGGATCGCAGTTAATTAAACAAATTCACTTCTTTGGAGTACATGGATTTTAAACAATTGCGGTTAAAACTGATTGATTTTTCTTTGGGAGGATTACGTGTGCGAGTTGGGTGGAGTGCTGATAACCACGGTCCCGAGTTCTCTTATGACAAATAGCAAACAGAAGCAGCCAGAACTCAATACCCGGTAACTGGTACCCGGTACGTAGCGGCATTCCATGATTCAGCTCCCCGCTGCAATTTACTTGGATTCCATTTACATAACTCTGGTTATCTAGAAATGCCGGATAAAGGGGGGTTGTAAGGGCAGGGCAACCTACCCCAAATGTGCAATCCCATCCCAACCAGATACGGTCATTGGAAACTAATGTAAATTGCGATGTTGCTTGTTTATTGACTGCAAACAGCAGGCTCGTCGTAATTAGCGGGGGAGGTGGGGAGCGAACCGCACCTATGCCATAAATAGCAACCACCTGCGATAAATTTCTCCGGACAGACAGGAATTTATGGGGAAAATAAACTGAGAAATTGGAAACTTTCAATAAAAAGCCATAAATAAGTGGTGAGTATGGGAATAGCCCACATATTCACCCAAAAACATTAAACAATTAAAAAAAATATGAAAAAATTAATTTCACAAATTCTGAATCAGTAATAATATGGTGAAGCCAGAATACCTCTTATGTTTGACAGTATTCCATGATTATAGAAACCAAAAAACTTAAGACGTTCATGATAATTGAGAATTTATTAGCACTTCTTATATACACATTTAACTTAAACCTTCAATTTATGAAGTTTAATAAGTTATCACAATATTTTACTTCAATGAAAGAACAACGATTTACCCTATAATTACCCTAAATTACCCTATAAGTAGCCCTTTGATCTATTGATCTTTATCATTCAATCAAAGCTAGAGTGTGTTATCAGCAAATTGACTCATTTTTGATTAAAAGGGCTTTCGCACAAGGCTAATTATCAGCTCTTACAGCCCCCTTGCGCCCACAGTGGGTGTAGATAAAAAAGTTCCCATTGTAATTACTTGTACGTAATTCCAAGGCGCAATAAAAAACAAACCGCAAGATGCCCAGTTGATCTCTAATTAAACAGGCGAACGTCGGATAATGAAAACCAATTGTTGCTATTTTTAAAGCAATTGAGGTGATCCCTTTCGGAATCCGCGGCGAAAACTTTGCACAGCTGACTTAAGTGCACAGGTTGGAGGCCATAAAACAGCGGGGGTAGCAATAAAGTTAGCCCCAACTACCTGATAAGCGCCCAGCCGGGTCAGATAATGCGCATTTATAGCGGCAATATAACCCCCCTATGGATCCCCTACCCAATTTTGGCTAGGCCATATCGTAAATCGCTGGAAAACAAAGTTTATAGCGTCGGCGGCTACCGGAGTTGGGTTCTCCACCGATTTTTAGATTGTCCTACGGAAGAAAGTTCTTTGGGGCTAATGGCTTTTCCATTGTGGGATCCTGGCACCCATTAGAACCGCCGATTGTAATTATCCCACGATTATGGCCCTGTGGCATGCCCCATCGCTTTCCATACTAACCACACGCAATGTTGTCGACGCATAATTTATTTATTTATTTCGGCGTTCGGGGTTATTGAAACTTGTTGCCTGCTCTTGTTTACATCATAAGTATACAATATCAGAGGGGAATATCTATACCTATAGCTGTGCGTGCTTATCCTAATGCCCGGATATCTCTTCTGTGTTTGTAGATGTGGGCCACACGCGGCTGTCTCGTTGTGGACTTTGAGCCAACGCAATGGATGGCGATGGCGCTGGCGCTGGCTAAATCTATATCTATGTATATCTCCAGTGTATGTCATCCAGTCGCTTCTCCGTTGTGCGATATATTCTCATTTGGTAGTCTGCAGATTTGTTTGCTATATTAAATTTCGTTGCTTTATTTTTCTCTCCTCTTTCACTTTGGCGAAATATAAATATTTACGTTGACTTTTGATCAGACTTGAGAACAAGGTGTCTCCACCCATTTGTAGGAATTCATTTAACGAACTAACTGCTCTTAGATGGATGAAAGGTCAACACAATTTTTAAATACCATCACGTGATTAAAAATTCCTTAGCCATTTTTGTTCCCACCGTCAACTGGCTGCTTCATATAGATATATATCTGTCTTGCCAGCAATATTCTGAACTCTGAAAATAGCCATCTATAGGTCTGACGCACTCGAAAAGTTATGCAATTAGAACGGCGGAAATTCGAACAAATTAAAAAGGAAATGATAATTTGTCAATCTAAAAGACAGATAGTGAGTACTGAAGAGGTATTGTAGAACTCCCAAATATTTATAATACTCTTTTAATATCCTTACATCATGATCAACACATACATAGGGTTTATGCATTTATATTTAATGGCATAATATTTTTCTTTAGCATTTTTATCTCTTCTCTCGAAATAACATACGACTTTACTATAACCTTTGCTTCTGCATATACAAACGGAGATATGCGCTTTATTCAAGTCATGATTATCGTTTTATTGGCTCTCTGGGCCATAAAAAGCTACCAAAATTTGTTCTTTCATATATTGTTCTTTTTGCGACTCGTTTAATGTTATCTTAGGTCAAAACTTTTCCACTGCACCCAAGTCAGATAAATCAGATCATAGATACATACGATCCTATTGAGGGCTATTGGCCCATCTACGTCACATTTTTGCGTTCCACGATTCTTATCGCTCCGTGATTGTATTACGCCTGCAGCCAGAAATCGAACATGTGTATATTTATAGACCATTCCTCTCTATCACGCATGCAAATCGTGAATAGCGCCTTGTGGCATGGCTCCCCAATGGAACACCGTAATCTCTGCTGGATCCCGTGAAATCGGAAAGGAAAAAACCTTCCCAAACCCCCAAGTAAAGTTCACTGTGCCATTAGGTTTTTCGTGTGAGTGCCGTGAATGAGTCTTATCTGTTGTGCATGCCCAAGTTTATTAACTTATAAAATAAAAATAAAACATAGTCAATGAGAATTTCGGCTACCTCTTTCCTCGCAGTCGCAGACACTCGTTTGGCACATGTTAAACGCCTGATACCAAAGCCGCAAAAAAAAGAACATATCTAAAAAACACAAGAAGCTCGAATGATGATGCTAATCGAATTTCTTAATACCCCTTATGTACCAAATAAATCGTTTTTTATAAACGCTATTGGGATATAACAATGTCCTTTCACTTGAAAAGTAACCTTTTCCATCCCGTTGAAAATATATTATTGTAACTTATGAATCAATGAAAATAAATCTCCTAATCTTAAATAATATAAAACATATGAATATATGATATGAATATATGAGTTCTTAGTTATTCTATATAGATGAATAACTAAGAACTCATATACCCATAGTACTCTGCAAAGCAGGTAGATTCTTCGCAATAGAAAATGTTATCGCTTGACGAATTTTCGGAACTTATCTGGGAGGTGCAGCCGGGGAACCGGTTCCGTACCCCCCATTTGGCTGGCTCCTCCTTAAATACCCCAAGTGGGGAGACGGCGAGAATGTGTCACCCGAATGGTTCGCCGAAGATTGCGATGTGACGTTGTAGCCCCGGTCAGATAATTCCGATCGCTCTCTGAGACTTTGAACTTGCCTATAATTCATGCGATTCAGCCGCTAGTAGAGCACAATAGAAATGCTTTGATACGATGGGAAATGATTTCTTAGAGAGCATTGAAACCCATGAACTTGAAGTTAATCTACCACTTCTCTTTTTTCTAGACACTTGGGTTTTTGATTAATAAGTTTATGTGGGACCAATTAAACGAGTGGCACTAAATTATGGTCTATTTTAGGCCAAAGATATTTGCTAAAAATTTTAATTAAGCGCACCGAGCGATGGAAAATTTTGAGAAAGAATACCGATACCAAAATGATCTTCTTTGGAGAATCTATTTATATCGACGCTCATAAGGAGCAAACAATGTTTATGACAAATACGTATTTTCAAATGCATTTCTCTGGCCAAAAGTTGAAAGACCCCATAGAGAGATATGTAAATGAAATTATGGTACCATGTGTGTCAATTATTGTTGAGCTGATCTGTCAAATAACATGTGATGGAGCACCACAGGAATTTAAAACAAAATATCTAAAATTAAAATTAACCTTAAACAACCAGCCAGTTTTGTGTCACTTCTTATCGTTATTTTCATGTTGTTGTTTCTGAAAAACAAAACTCATTCTGTTGTTTGCTTTGCATATTTGAAATAGCTTTGCTCGAATGAATTTATTGCAAATCGCATTTTAAAGCATTTTGTTATTGTTATGCATGTCCGTTGTGACGCCGTATAAATAATTTCGCCATTGCCTTTGATAACGTTTAACGATTATAAACCGCTGCCGTTCCTAGTTCGATAAAACAGTGTAAATATGGGGCGAATTGGTTGCATTACGTATGCGCACATTATTCAAGGTTCCACTTCTGGATGCAACGATTGTTCGACCACACTGTCAATCAATTGCACGATCTATCGATCGTCGAACTGTCTATTGGGGAGCAATTTAGAAAACCCATTCAGGTGAAGAGGTGCTCAGAGAAAGGGGGTAAACAAAGCTCTGGAGAATGCGAACTGCACTCATACACTTTTTAGAGGGAAAAACATGGCGCAAAAAATTTCCTAAAAGGATATAAGTAACATAATTTAAACAGTAAAATATTTAAAGCTATTACAGATTTTTTCTTAAAAAATGGTAATTCAGATGGACTTAATTATTTATTGTAAATATTTTCCTGATAAGCACAATTGCATTACATGATATTGATTCTGAATTGAATCAGGCCTCTGATTGCGTGGGCAACTCGGGAGAGAGATATAGCCGCCATATACTATACTGTACTATATGGCCGAGCGAGCATGGGGACGAGCGTGCCACCTTTGCGAGGAGAGAGTCCGATCTTGGGGGCTCTACGCTGCTGCGCGGCTCCAACGCCGCTCATTCGCTTGTGAGCAGCCGTCAGTGTCGCGTGTGCCAGCAGCGGGATAAAATAGGAATAGAAATAGTTACCTAGAAAATCTAGCAGTGCATAAATGTATGTGTGTGTGCAAATAGTGCAAAACGAATGCGATACAAATAGCTGAGCAACGTGCAAAATCACTTTCAAGTGCAACGCTACAAGTGCTGCAATACGAGTGCAATAAAATTACAATTTATTTTTACTATTACTATTTTTTTGCAGGCAAATATAAACTGAACAAACTGTGCTAATTAAACCAGAAATAACTGTTAACTAAAACGGTGTGAACACGCTACAGTACAGAACCAATTAAAATCGAGTGAAACCAAATTAGATCTCGAGAGATTTTTAGCAAGTGCAACGGTAACAACGTATAATGGCACCAACAATCACTGACAATTGCGAATTTGAATGTGCAACTGTTGAAGCAACAACAACATCAGCGATTACCATCGGTGAATCCGATTATTTCGATAGTTCGGCCATTGGCGGCAGCAGCGATAACTTCGAAGAATCGAATGAACTGCATTTGAACGGGCAGCAGGATCAGGATGTTCAGGAGCAGGAGCAGCAGCAGCAGCAGCAGCAGCAAATGCCATGGGAGGCACCTGGAAAACAGGGACTCTACGATCCCCAGAACGAGCACGAGGCCTGTGGAGTCGGATTCATCGTGGCCATCGATGGCAAACGCTCTCACAAGGTAGGGATCCAGGATATACCCTTTCAATACAGAAGTTGATGTAAATTACTAAAGCCTTATTTATAAAAGGAGAGATTTTTGAAAGAAGTGTTTTAAGAACTATTAATATCTTTAATAAGAAAATGAAGTTTATGAACTTCTTTAAATATTCAAAACCCATTTACATAAAATACAGTTCCCCACCTTTGGTTTATGCATAACAACGGTGTTCTTTTTTTCTCACATTTGATTTGCTTCATTTACAAGAAAATGTTTTATTTATTATGACGATTAAAACTACGTATCTGATTTGAAAGTGAGAAATGTAATCTGAAGTGATTTTTTTCCACATATAGATTCTACGTGATGCCCAGACCCTCTCAGAACGGATGAATCACCGCGGCGCCTGCGCCTGTGACAATGACACTGGCGATGGCGCTGGCGTCTTGGCTTCCATTCCTCACGGACTTTACTTCAAGGCTCTGTAAGTTCCCCAATGTACATATATATGTACATAAAGAGATATAGTATAGTGTGTTTATTTATGCCGGTTCCTCCGGCGCCGTCGCCATTGATGAACGAACTGCTTACACGGGACATGGGGCACGGGACTAGTTGGTGGGTCGGGGGTGTGGCGAAACGATATCGCCGCGATCTCGTGCGCGAAATCCGAAAATAGCTCAAAGCTGCCGTGTTGTTTGTCGCTGTCTATCAGTTGAGATCTACTCTCTCAAAAAAAGTATAATTCATTTAAGATTAAGTTGGTTGAATTGATGCAACGAACGCATTATTAGAGTGATTAAAATTATATAACAAATAGAGTATTATCAATCACGCACGTAAGTTTTATTTTCCTTTTGAACGCATCAGTTATAGAATTAATTGTTTAGCTTAATTTAATGATAGTGTTATTACTCAAAAGTCTCTATAAAAACATTGTCAAGATTACGTAATAATTTAAAGTGAGATTTATTGACTACGAGCTAATAATGCATCAGTGTATAATTGAGCATACCTAATTGTGCATTTTTATTATATACAAAACGAGACATCAGGATGCACTTTCTGCCTCCAGGGTGTATTGGCTAAATCTCAATATACCGTGAGGAAAAGATCGAGCACCTCAAAAATAGTTTGCTGAAATGAGGCACATCCACAGGTCCACCGAGATATATGCGCGACCAGCCGCGATCACAAACATATAGAATGTACATATGTACTTATGTCGAGGAGTATTTGCCCACCTATAGAGATCCGACAATCCAACATCTGCTCTCTGCTCCCGCCCGACCTATGTACTTTGTTTTCTGTTTATTTTGTCAGCTTTTTGGCACGGTTCTTGTTTTCGTCACGCTTTGCCCAGAATCGGTAAACATACGTAACCGTAATATATATATATTTTAATAGGCTATATATGGGATTAAACGATGTTTTTTTTTTACGGTCCAGTCTAAGTGGATAGCAGAATAGAAGACATTTGGAGCCAATTACTTCGTGCAAATTATACAACATTATTTAGCTCAACTACGCCAAATGGAAAAACACGTCAAGGTCCCCTATTCGTTCCCCTCGGGTTCTTCACTTAATCCAGTGTACCAGATGTGCATAGTAATGAGGTCTGGTCAGGTGGGATTCAGACATTCTAAATGAAGAATTATTTGAAAACCTAAACAATTAACAGGGAACAGGATTAATAGATAAAGTTTAATTAAGTTTTTGATATATTTCTAGGAACCTTAAACTGGGCCTGATAGCTTCAATTAAAAAGTAGAAATTGTTAAGGAAATGTGAAATGCGAATTCATAAAGAATATTTATAAAGTTTATTAAGGTTAACTGACCTAAATAGCTCAAATAAATGTCAAATGTGCAAAAGACCTCTATGATTTTATGCAGTTTAATCAGAGCTCAATTACGTTGACCTTTAATAAATCAGTTAAAAATTGTATGCTCTTTCGGTTGCTAAGTGCTGCTTTTAGAATCCTTGATTCTACTATCTTCGTTGATAGTTTCCAATGAAACCGATCGATTTGAAAGCGTTCCACTCCATTACGGCCAATGGAAGGCGACTTTCCCAGCTAATAAAAACGACACTGTCCCAGCGTTTTACAACTCAATATGCGCTAATCAATGGCGCGAATTTGCAACTATTTGCTATGTAATTAGTAGAGCAGCTGTCTAATGCCTGAGTATGCATATAATATACACAAATAGGCGGTGATAGATGGATTTTTACAACTTATGGGTTGGGTTATTAAAACGCGTAATGTCGCACGACAGACCTATAAATCTTGTTTAATTAGCGTCTAGCCTACGGTTTAATTGATATGTCCGAGCATTTTCGGGGTGTTCTTGAGGTTTCGGCGTCTCGCTTTGGAAAAGAAATGGTGAAATACTTTGCATGCCAATCGAGGAGGAAGAAATTCACTTTAGACACGCACGTGCAAACGGTCATGAGCACTAAAGATTGCGATCTGAGAGCAACAAGTCGGTGATTGCCAAGTTCAAGGACCGCTTCAAGTCTTGGACTAATTGCGAAATTATGGCAAAACACTTAAACAGCACGCCGTCCATCGGATCGACCGGAATTCTGAGACGTAATAAGAACGAGGTTCAGGTACATATAAGCGCAGCTCAATCTCAACTGCACCTGGGGAAAAATTTGCATTTTCAATTTGGTATTGCTTTTCAAATCAAAAATGTTATATCTTTTATAGAAGGAGAATATACAAGAAATATGAGTTAAGTCAACTTTTATTATGTGCACTCTTATCACAAAACTTTTGTTGATTGGGCTTTCGCTCAGTGTACGAATGCATGTCTGAATAACGAAAACAGGTGGAAAGACGAATAATGGGCGGGATGGGAGGTATGGGATGGGTTCCATTAGGTTGTGACGGCTGGATCGCTGACAGCTTCTCCATGGCATCTCCATAGAGGGATGCTGATAAGGTGCGACTTGTGGCGGACTCGTTTCGTCACCAGCTCTGAATGGAATGGCGCGATGAATGAATGACGGAATAACTGAACTGGGCGACTTCGCTTGACTGGCGGCAAACAGAGACCTGACTATGTGCCATTTAATGGCGCATTACTGTTGGAGCTCAGAATTGAGCCAATGGAAAAATGGTTTTATGACAAGACAAATTTAATATATGGTCATCCTTCAATCTAATTCAACGCTACGTATTCTCCGATTGCAGTGCCAAGCAAGGGCAAACCTTGCCGGAGTTGGGTGACTATGCCACGGGCATTTTCTACCTGGATGAGGCCCAGCATGCAGCGGCCGAGAAGGAGTTTGACGATCTGGCCAAGAGCCTTGGACTGGAGGTGATTGCCTGGCGCACTGTGCCGTCCAATCAGTCGGCCATTGGCGTGGTGGCCCGCAAGTCGGAGCCCCTGTCCCGTCAGGTGTTTGTCCGCCGTCCAGCCGGAAGCGATGAGAAGGCCTTCGAGCGGCAGGTTTTCGTCCTTAGGAAGAGGGCCAGCCATGAGTTGATCAAGCCGGGACGACGGTTCTACATCTGCTCCCTGTCCGACCGCACAGTGGTCTACAAGGGTCTCTTTACTTCCGACCAGTTGTGGGATTACTACACGGACCTGAAGGATCCAGAGTTCGAAACCTACTTGGCATTGGTCCACACTCGTTTCTCCACCAACACCTTTCCCAGTTGGGAAAGGGCTCATCCTCTGCGAGTCCTGGCCCACAACGGTGAGATCAACACTCTCCGAGGAAACGTTAACCTCATGAAGGCCCGCGAGGGTGTCATGCAGTCGGATCTTTTTGGGGATCAACTGAAGAAGCTGTACCCAGTGGTAGAGCCGAATCTCTCGGACTCCGGCAGCTTCGATTGCGTGCTGGAGTTCCTCACCATGGCCAGCGATAGGTCGTTGCCGGAATCGGTGATGACCATGGTCCCGGAGGCATGGCAGAATGACAAGACCATGCCGCAGGAGAAGCGTGACTTCTACCAGTGGGCCGCCTGTGTCATGGAGCCCTGGGACGGTCCGGCTCTTATTAGTTTCACCGATGGTCGCTACATTGGCGCCGTTTTGGATCGTAACGGACTGCGCCCATCGCGTTTCTACGTGACCAAGGAGAACGTGCTGGTCATGGCTTCTGAGGTGGGTGTGTACGATGTGGATCCATCGCAGGTGACCCTGAAGAGTCGCTTGAAGCCTGGCAGGATGTTGCTGGTGGACACCAAGGAGAAGAAGCTCATCCAGGATATCGAGCTGAAGGCCAAGATTGCCAAGTCTAGGCCTCATTCCGAGTGGCTGCAGCAGAAGGTGAGTTATTGTTTGGTCACATTTGGTTTGGGGAAAGACTCGGAGTATATCCGTTAGAATGTTTTTAGTAACACTGCCTTAATTAAGAGGTTAAATTGTTATTAAAAATGTTCTAAGATTCAACAGAGCTTTCAAGATCTGTGTGCAACAAATCCAGCCAGCATACTACACACATATCATGGTCACAGGGTCGATTTTCACTAATCATCTTAAAACACGAACTCATCTCCTGACACCCAATCGGAAAACTAATCAAATAATAATCTTTGGTCTAAATTTGTCCATTCTCTCTCACGCTATCCCCTAATCTCAATCTATGTGTATTTTTGTTGTGGAAACGACGCAGATGGTGAGTTAAGCAACCCAGATTGCCCTGGGCCCTATCCTTTGTCCTTTGGCCTCCCAAACGTAGAGTTGATCCTCGTTTTTGCTTCCCCGTTGCGTTTCATTTTGCATGTCCTTTGGTTGCATTCAATTGTTATTATAATTATCTAGCAAAAACTAATAGTTGTTTTCTATATCGAAACAGATAACCCTGGATGAGATTCGCAACGCCAATGTGTTGAATACTCCTCCAGTTGATGAGCTGGCCAAGTTGCCCGCCTCCCAGAGGGGCATCTTCGATCCCAGGCTCTCTCTTTTCGGTTATACCACGGAAACGGTGAACATGCTGCTCATTCCCATGTTCAAGAACAAGTAAGTAGATAAACACATATAAGCAGCATAAATATAACCTATTTATCGTTTTAAAGGAAGGAAGCCCTTGGCTCCATGGGTAATGATGCCCCGCTGGCATGCCTGTCCAACTTCCAGCCCATACCCTATGAGTACTTCAAGCAGCTCTTCGCCCAGGTTACCAATCCGCCCATCGATCCATTCCGCGAGAAGGTGGTCATGTCGATGCAGTGTCCTCTCGGACCGGAGTCGAATCTGCTGCAGCCGTCGGCTCAGCAGGTGCATCGCATTTGGCTCACCAATCCCATACTGAGCATTCCAGATACCCAGCTGCTGAAGCGGAATACGCACCGCGGCTGGCGAACCAAGGTCTTGGACATCACATTCCAGTATAACGAAGGCGTTCAGGGCTATATCGACGCCATCGATCGCGTCTGCCGTGAAGGATACGCCGCAGCTCAAGCTGGTTACCAGTTGTTGGTGGTCTCCGATCGTGGAGCGGGAGTCGATGGTAAGGTGGCAGTTTCAGCCCTTTTGGCCCTCGGAGCCTTGCATCATCATCTGATTGAGACCCTGCAGCGCATGAAGGTGGGCATTGTGGTGGAAACTGCTGAGGCCCGGGAAGTTCATCACATTTGTGTACTCCTTGGCTACGGAGCGGATGCCATTTGTCCTTATTTGGCTTTCGAATTGGCACAGGCTCTGCGAGATGACGGAGTAATTGGGCCCGAGGTCAACGACAAGCAGATCTATGCCGCTTATGCCCAAGCTATTGATACGGGAATTGCCAAAGTAATGGCCAAAATGGGCATCAGCACTTTGCAGTCCTACAAGAGCGCTCAGATCTTTGAGGCTGTGGGATTGGGCTCCGACCTGGTGACCAAGTGCTTCCGTGGCACCCAAAGTCGCATCGGTGGAGTCACCCTGGAGATTCTGGCCAAGGAGGGCCTTCAACGCTATCAACTAACCTATGGCAAGGCAACACCGGACACCCGCATCCTGCGGAATCCTGGCCAGTACCACTGGCGTCACGGTGGTGAGGCTCACATCAACGAGCCATCCTCCATTGGCAGCCTGCAGGAAGCGGCCGTAAATAAGAATCTGGATGCATTTGAAGCCTTTAAGAAAACCACCCTGGATAGTGTGAAGAAGTGTGCTCTGCGAGGACAGCTGGAGTTTGTTACAGACCGTCAAAGTATAGATATCTCCGAGGTGGAGCCCGCCAGCGAGATTGTCAAGCGGTAAGTACGAGTCCACATGCAAATCTTCCGATGTTAAAAATTCTTTGTTTATTTGCGACTTCTATAGATTTGCCACTGGTGCCATGAGCTTTGGCAGCATCTCCCTGGAAGCTCATCAAACTCTTTCGATCACCATGAATCGCATTGGTGGCAAGAGCAACACTGGTGAAGGTGGCGAGGACTCAGATCGTTATTTAAGTCAGTCACAGAGCATATTCCAGTAGAATAATACATTAATTAATATTTATTTGTTATCATTTGCTTTGCAGACCAAGATCCAAACCACAGCCGTCGATCAGCCATCAAGCAGGTGGCCTCGGGACGTTTTGGCGTAACCGCATCTTACTTGGCTAACGCCGATGATCTGCAGATCAAAATGGCGCAGGGAGCCAAGCCGGGTGAGGGTGGTGAGCTACCGGGTTACAAGGTGACCAAGGATATTGCCAAGACCCGAAAGTCCGTACCCGGAGTGGGCTTAATCTCGCCTCCTCCTCATCACGATATCTACTCCATCGAAGATCTGGCTGAGCTGATCTATGATCTTAAGTGCTCCAATCCGAATGCACGCATCAGTGTGAAGTTGGTGTCCGAAGTGGGCGTTGGTGTCGTCGCTTCCGGTGTTGCCAAGGTAGGTTTGGAATGCCTTAGAAATGAAAGAAGTCCCTTAAACAACTATTTTAATACAACAGGGCAAAGCCGAGCACATTGTAATTTCTGGACATGATGGTGGTACCGGAGCTAGCTCCTGGACAGGCATTAAAAATGCTGGTTTGCCCTGGGAACTGGGTGTGGCCGAGACGCATCAGGTGCTGGTGCTAAATAATCTACGATCACGGTAAGTTTGCGACCAGGAGAAGCCGGCACAGAGCCATTACCGCTCTCTCCTCTTGTTGTTACTAATCATGAACCGATACATTACTGAAAGTGCCTGGTTATCCAGATGACAGCGTTGGAAAACCTGTTCAGAACATGTATTCCCAAAAGCAGAGATCCATTGATCATCGGAAAGTTGGGCTGATCCCCCTACACTACCCCATTGAAACTCCTCGTACATGTGGCCAGTGGGCGGTGGGCAGGAGGACGATGACACGGCGGTTGGGGAAGGCGAATCTTGTCCAGCGGAAGAGCGCTCAATAAGAGTTTCCATTGCTTGAAATCTGACAATTGAAAGATGTCTCGATTGCGAACCCATGGACATGATCCAGTGTGAGGAAACGGATAAAGTGAAGGATCGATCCACTCAAAATGAAGAAGTAGCCTATTTATTGGACTAATGAGTATCACTGAACTGATCCAGTTCTAAGCTACAGAAACCCGCTTCCAAACAGCTGTAAAACACGATTCGATCGATCCAGTCCAAATCCAAACTCCAGTCCACTCGCTCTACTCCACTCCACTCACTCGCTCACTCGATCACGATCGTCGCGCTGTGCTCCATTCGTAATTTCTTCTCATTACATTGATTCTTACCAGGGGTTGAATTTGCTAACGTTGCCTTCCTTTTTATGTCGTGTCTTCCCACTATTAACGGTCTGGATCTGGATTTGTTTGGATGAACCTCCTCTAGTGTGATTGTTCAGGCCGATGGACAGCTCCGCACAGGATTCGATGTGGTCGTGGCTGCTTTGCTGGGTGCTGATGAGTTTGGTTTCAGTACTGCTCCTCTGATCGTCATGGGTAAGTTCTAAACATTACTTTTATAAGTCTTTCCTATTAAAAATGTTATAATTTTAAAAGGCTGCACTATGATGCGAAAGTGTCACTTGAACACCTGTCCCGTGGGCATTGCCACTCAGGATCCGGAGCTGCGCAAGAAGTTCACGGGCAAACCAGAGCATGTTATTAACTTCTTCTTCATGCTGGCCGAGGATGTAAGCTAATATTTCCCATTGCTGCTACAATTTAAACTAAACCGTTTATAATTCCTATAGATTCGCAAAATTATGGCTGGACTGGGCATTCGAAAGTTCCAGGACCTGATTGGTCGCACCGATCTATTGCGCGTGGCCAGTCAACGCGATGCCAAGGCTAGTAACCTGGACCTCAAGCTGCTCCTGCAGCCAGCTTTGGAACTGCGTCCTGGCACGAACATCGTTGGAGGTTCCGTAAAGCAGGACTTCCAGCTGGAGAAGCGTTCCGACAACGAACTAATTGCCAAGGCTCAGCAAATATTCAGTGGAGCAGACGATAATGTAACCGTCAAGATGCGCATCCATAATGAGGAGCGAGCCTTCGGTTCTACTCTGAGCTACCATATTGCATGGTAGGATAACGTCTATTAACAAGGTGATCATAATCTAATTTGGTATCCTCCACAGCAAATATGGAGAGGCTGGCTTGCCCGCTGGCAAGAGCATCGATATCTTCCTGGAGGGATCCGCTGGTCAGAGCTTCTGCGCTTTCCTGGCGCGTGGTGTTAATGTGACACTGAAGGGAGATGCCAACGATTATGTGGGCAAGGGTCTTTGCGGTGGCAATGTTGTCATCACTCCACAGGATACGGTTCCCTTCGAATCACATCTGAATGTGATCGTGGGCAACGTTTGCCTGTATGGAGCCACCGAGGGAACCGCCTATTTCCGCGGTATTGCTTCCGAGCGCTTCTGCGTACGCAATTCTGGTGTAACTGCTGTGGTGGAAGGTGTGGGCGATCACGGATGTGAATACATGACCGGCGGTGTGGTGGTTATCCTCGGTCTCACGGGCCGAAACTTCGCCGCTGGCATGTCCGGTGGTATTGCCTATGTGTACGATTTGGATGGTTCCTTTAAGCCCAAGGTAAATCCAGAAAGTGTAGAACTCCTGCCGTTGGAAAGTGATAAGGATGTGTCGCTGGTCAAGGAACTCTTGACTGATTTCATTGAGAAGACAGGCTCGAAGGTGGCCAAGGAGTTGCTGGATAACTGGTCCGAAGCCCAGGGCAAGTTCGTCAAGGTCTTCCCGTATGAATACCAAAAGGCTCTGAAGGACATGGCCGAACAGCAGGCAGTGGAGCAGCCACTGAAGTCCGCCATCGAGAATGGCAATGGAAAGCATGAGCCGCACATCAAGGACATCGAGGAGTCCATTCAGGATGTGGTGCTCGAGCAGAAGCGTGCCGATCGCGTCCTGGACAAGACCCGTGGCTTCGTAAAGTACAAGAGGGAATCCGCGCCCTACCGAGATGCCGGAGAGCGACAGAAGGATTGGAATGAAGTCTACAACTTCCCACATGTGCGCAAGAACCTCAAGGTTCAAGCAGCTCGCTGCATGGAATGCGGTGTGCCCTTCTGTCAGTCCAACTCCACAGGCTGTCCACTCGGTAACATCATTCCCAAGTGGAACGACCTCGTTTTCCACGGCGAGTGGCAGGAGGCTCTGCGTCAACTGCTGCAGACCAACAACTTCCCAGAGTTCACCGGTCGAGTATGCCCCGCTCCCTGCGAGGGATCCTGCGTTCTGGGTATCTCCGAACCAGCTGTAACGATCAAGAACATCGAATGCGCCATCATCGATCATGCCTTCGAGCAGGGCTGGATTAAGCCAGAGATCCCAGAAGTGCGCACTGGCAAACGTGTGGCGATTGTGGGATCAGGACCTTCCGGCTTGGCTGCTTCACAGCAGTTGAACCGCGCCGGTCACTTTGTCACCGTCTTTGAGCGCAACGATCGCGTTGGTGGACTTTTGCAGTATGGTATTCCCACGATGAAGCTGTCTAAGGAGGTGGTCAAGCGGCGGGTTGATCTGATGGCTGACGAGGGTATCGAGTTCCGCACCAATGTCCATGTGGGCAAGGACCTCAAGGCCGAGCAACTACTCCAGGAGTAAGTATAATTGAATATTTAAGACGGTCCTACAATTTTTAACGATTGTTCCGTGTTTGGGTCAACATAGTCCTCGAATTTTAATGGAATATTATGTCTAGAACTGCTTTATTTATTACACTTGAATACACTTATTACCAACAGGTACGATGCCGTCCTCCTGACCACTGGCTCCACTTGGCCTCGTGACTTGCCGCTGGCCAACCGTGACCTGAAGGGCATTCACTTTGCCATGGAGTTCCTGGAGGCGCAGCAGAAGAAGCAGCTGGGCGGCAAGAATGACATAATCTCTGCCGCTGGCAAGAATGTGATCATCATCGGCGGTGGAGATACCGGATGCGATTGCATTGCCACGTCGTTGCGTCAAGGCGCCAAGAGCATCACTACATTCGAGATCCTTCCGGAACCCCCACAGAAGCGTGCTGAGGACAATCCCTGGCCCCAGTGGCCGAAGGTCTTCCGCGTGGACTACGGACACGAGGAGGTGAAGCTCAAGTGGGGCAAGGATCCGCGTCAGTACTGCACCACCACCAAGGAGTTCGTGGGTGAAAATGGAGCCATCAAGGGAGTAAACACCGTCGAGGTGGAGTGGACCAAGACGGAAACGGGCCAATGGCGCATGCAGGAGGTGGCCGGATCGGAGAAGTACTTCCCCGCAGACCTTATCCTCCTGGCCATGGGCTTCCTGGGGCCGGAGAAGACGGTGCCGAGCGAACTGGGCCTGGAGCTAGACCCGCGCGGCAACATCAAGGCATCCAACGGACAGTATGGCACCTCGAACTCCAAGGTCTTCGCGGCAGGAGGTAAGTTTTTCGTTTCATAGGTACTCTTTAAATGATAATAAGTATTTTTAAATACCCAAAGTTAAGTTCCTAAGTTCCAAATCAATCGTTTGGTTTTAAAGCTCGAATGATTCTTATATTTACTTAAACAAATATGTTAATTTACATTAATTATTTTGCAGATTGCCGGCGTGGCCAGTCGCTGGTCGTCTGGGCCATTACCGAGGGTCGTCAGGCCGCAAGGCAAGTGGATTCCTATCTGACCGGCCGTCCAAGTGGGCTACCAGGACCTGGTGGCGTCATCGGGACATCGTAAAGAGGATCTACAGAGGCAGCCAGAGCAGCTAATATCAAGTTTTGTGTGCGTGCATCGTCCTTAGCCTATAGAGCGAAATTCTTTACCGATTTGTGATTTTTATTTTCGCGACTTTAGTTTAGTTTACACTAAAAAGACTTGAGTTTTTTACACACCAAACCAAAACGACAACACGTTTAATTTAGTTTTATTTTCATCGC
Organism: Drosophila santomea; assembly: GCF_016746245.2. Classification (NCBI taxonomy): domain Eukaryota; kingdom Metazoa; phylum Arthropoda; class Insecta; order Diptera; family Drosophilidae; genus Drosophila; species Drosophila santomea. The sequence continues at coordinate 17,450,442 of NC_053018.2, forward strand.
AATGCTGGCTGGGAATCGCTAGTGGTTCGACGAGATGCCCTCAATGGGTGATGATATGCTGCGGCAGGAGTCAATTAAGAGTGCAAACTGAAATGCTGATTGAAGCCAATCGAATACTTATATATCTTAAAGGAAACCGAATATCCAACAAAAAATCTGAGGACAATAACTAGAAACTTACCGTTATCGTTAAACAAAAAAACATTAATTGAACATTAAATATTTAGAAAATGCATTTTTTCAATGTTGTTTAACTTGTGTTGCCTGTTCTACGCAAAAGATATATATGAAATGAAAATTGATATGCTGATCTCCACCCTCCTATATACAATCCATAAATCGTATATGCAGACAGAGAAATGTATTAAACTCGGCCAATATCGAAACGCATTTTTTTAGATGTTGTTTGTGTGTTTTGAACTGCATTCGATCGTTGAACGCTAAAGTACCTAAGTGGCTATTGTTAAAACAAATGTGCTCTTTGGCAGTTATATGTATGAATACAGAGAAATACAATTTATACAAAACCTATTTAACCCAAATGTATACCCTTATACATACATCTCTATATAAATATATTTATGTGCAAGTATTTGATGAAATAAATATTCAAATTATTAAAAAGCATTTGGCTGACGAGTCGATATGTGGGATAGAACACCAGAAATGTGTTTTCTATTTCATGCGGGGAAAATAAAGTAAAATCTATTTATTAATCATTTTAAAAGAGAGGAATATCTTGAATACATTTTAAATACATTAAGCTTAAGTTTACAAAAATAGAGAAAATATTGGAACATTATGTTTTTAATTCGTAGAAATTATATTTTGTTTGTTATTACAGCCGTGAAATACTATTATTTTTAAAGACGCATACTTTTTTTTATGTTTATATCATAAATCAATTTTTTAAATAAATGCGCCATTTTGGATGCTTGAAAAAAATACAGTTTCAGGGTCATGGTATTTAATGTCTTTTTCATATTTCCACGCCCTGGTAACACTAAACGGGCGTCACTCTTTTCGTCTCTGGGCACACTGTCTGCCCTCGCACGCGTATTTTTCTGCCGATTTTGCGTGTAAATTTCATTGTGAAAACATAGTAAAACAGCAGCAATCATGGCCAATTTCGACCTGACACGCATCAACTGTCAATTTTTGGACAGGCACTTGACCTTCCCGCTGCTGGAGTTCTTGTGCGGCAAGGAGGTTAGAAACTCGACCAGGCGGTGCTCCGCTAGCGTTTGCCGTGTCACCAGTACATAACTATGCAAAATCTACATACATATGTGTGTCTTCTGTTGCAGATCTACAACCAGCAAGAGCTGCTGGAGTACATCTTGGAGACGGTGAACAAGACGAACATGATCGATTACACGATGGACACCCGCAAGCGTCTCAATCTCAGCCAGGAGATGCCCGAGGAGCTGGTGCAGCGCAAGGCGGAGGTCCTGGCCACGCTCAAGCAGCTGCAGAACGAGGTGGCACCTATCATGAAGGCCACCGACATCCTCAAGAACGGCGAGAGCATGAAGGACTCGAAGACCTTCGTCAACGCCCTGCAGAAGGACTACAACTTCAAGGTGGAGCACCTGGAGAGCGCCTACAAGCTGGCCAAGTACCTTTACGAGTGCGGCAACTATCAGGAGTCTACCTCTTACCTGTACTTCTGCCTCATCGTCATGTCGCCCAACGACAAGGTGCGTAAGGAGCTCATTTAACACGAAAATGGATAAATAACACTAAAACGTAATGTTTATTAACCAAATTATTGTCTCGCAAATATTACAGAACTACCTTAACGTGCTGTGGGGCAAGCTGGCCGCCGAGATCCTGACCCTGAACTGGAACACTGCTCTGGAGGATCTGACGCGTTTGCGCGACTACATCGACAGCGCCAACTTCAGCACCATCCAGGCCCTCCAGCAGCGCACCTGGCTGATCCACTGGTCTGTCCTGGTCTTCTTCAATCACCCCAAGGGACGCGATCTCATTATTGAGATGTTCCTGTACAAGCCCCTGTATTTGAACGCCATACAGACCATGTGCCCGCACATCATGCGTTACTTGGCCACCGCCGTAGTGATCAACCGCACCCGCCGTAATGCTCTGAAGGATCTGATCAAGGTGATCCAGCAGGAGTCGTACACGTACCGCGATCCCATCACCGAGTTCCTGGAGTGTCTGTACGTGAACTTTGACTTCGAGGGAGCGCGTCTGAAGCTGCACGAATGCCAAACGGTGATCCTCAATGACTTCTTCATCGTTGCCTGCCTCAATGAGTTCGTGGAGGACGCCCGCTTGATGATCTTCGAGACATTCTGCCGCATCCACCAGTGCATCACCATCAGCATGCTGGCCGATAAGCTGAACATGAAGCCCAACGAGGCAGAGTGCTGGATCGTCAACCTCATCCGCAATGCCCGTCTGAATGCCAAGATCGATTCGAAACTGGGTCATGTGGTGATGGGCACCCAGCCCCTGAGTCCCTATCAGCAGCTGGTGGAGAAGATTGACTCGCTGTCCATGCGGTCGGAGCATTTGGCCGGTTTGATTGAGCGCAAGAGCAAGCAGAAGCAGAATCAGGAGTCCGCCGACTCCTGGAAGTACTACTAATTGCTGACTTTTTATCCACAATTAAGCTAAGACTCTTTGTACCCTTTAAAAACCGATGATTGCGCGCAGTCTAGCGAATAAACCAACATCTACTCGTTCGCTCAATTCAACATTTGATTTTATTTCCTTCGGAATCAAAATTAGTTAAACAAAAAACAATACCAAGGCGGGAATTTGTAATTTCGCTAGCCTACAGAATGCAAACGTTTGCTAATCCTAGAATCAGTTGTTTGTACCTACGGGTCGGTGCTGGATCTTTATGACGATCTGGCCCCGGATCACACTATTGATTGCTACCGCGACTTCTGCTTGACCACCAACCAGGATTTCACGGGCAGGTCCTGCAAGTATACGATCCACTTGCGCACCAACAGCAACCACACTATGCCGTACAGAACGCAAATGCCGGACTCCAAGTAGTAGCCATCGAAGGTTATCTCGCACTTGCCAGCCGACGCTTCACAGCTCTGGGGAAGTATAAAGACGGATATTTGTTATCTTTTATATAATAACTGGACAGCTTTAAGATAGTTCACCCTTTCTGGTTTGGTTCAACACTTTTACCAAACCAACGAGATGCAGTATCTTTATGGTCTTTGCTTGATTAATTATCTTGTATGTTGTGGAAACTCTTTCTCTGAGCACTTACCTGTTGCTCCTCCTTGCCCTGGCAGGTATTTTCCTCATTAGTGGAGCACTGCTTCCAGGTGAGCACGTCCACCAACCACAGCACCACTGTGTTGGGCCAGTTGCCGCCCAGATTGCACAATGTGTTCAAGAATGTCATGTAGGTGCCACCGACGGCTGGGTCGGAGATCTTGGCGAAGAAGGCCATGGCGGCCACAAACATGGAGTACAGGAATACTTGGTAGATGGCGTAACTGGTGATCAGCAGGACGTAGTAATAAACAGGCACTGATCCTCCCCGGATGATATAGGGTGTGATGTAGGCTAAGCCAGTGGCCACGGTTGCCATGATGATGCGGTAGGGAATGGCCTTCAGATAGACGTCCATGGGACGTGGTCCGTTCGTATACCGACCCACCGCCAGAGGCAGGATGAGCTGCAGCGGGATTAGGGGAATGGCAAGCAAAGCTAGCTTATCTTTCGGCACACCAGCGTCAATTAGCTTTAAACTGGTCACAGCATCCGAGGCAGCAAACGTGACCTTCACGGTGAGCAGAATTACTGCCAGGATCTGGACGGGACGCATGCGCACCATGTCCCACAAGATCTTGTAACTCTGATGGATGTTCAACTCGTGTTCCTCCGTGTAGCGAGCGTCCATGTGTGCGTCTTCAATGTCGTTCTCCTTCTTAAATATGGCCACCAAGGTGGTGGCCACCACAAATGTGATGCCCCAGAACCAAAGGAAGCGGGGTAATGTGATCATGCCATCCTCGAGTGGCACGTCTCTTAAGTAGGTGTTGCAGAAATCCTTGGACTCCAGGGCGATGAACACCACATAGCCCAAGAAGTAGCCAGCGGTTTGGCCCACACTATTGCAAGTGGAGGCATAGCCAACATTGCATCGCTTCAGCATGGTCAAAGCCCAGCCATCCACGGCGATGTCCTGGGTGGCAGCCAGGAAGTTGAGCAGGAAGAAGAGCAGCGTCAGCAGCGGCACATTGGGATCGACACCATTCCCGCCCAGCCACCGATCCACGTGGAGTGAGAGGAGCAGCATGAAGGCTCCCAGAAGGTACTGCACTGGGACTAGCCACGATTTCCGGCGTCCAAATCGCCGGATGTACAGGGAATCCACAATTGGAGCCCACAGCAGCTTCAAGCTGAATGGCCAGTAGGCGAAGGAAAACTCCGCCTGTTGCTTGTAGCTGGCTCCTCTGTTTTGGAGCAGCATGGGTATGGCTGCTATGAGCCCGATGGGAATGCCCTGCAGAACGTACAGAAACAGCAGTATGGCGATATTCCTCCGGTCGCCACGAATATCTGGCCTCTGGTGCTCTGCCTCCTTCTCCTTCTCCGACTTTGGTGGCTCGTCGATGAGCAACTCCTGGTCGGCATTGCTGCCCGTTGGCTTTCTTCTTATGGCGGACATGCTGATCAGATAACGATGGTTATATATTACAAAGACTTGCTACTTTGGGGGCCACAGGCTCACCTGTTTTTCTAATCACCAACAAATAACAACAAATGTCCCAGGTCCACGTCACTCAAATGTATTGCTTTTTACGTATTTTCCTGATTCAGTTCCCTCGATGCCTTCAATTTGGTTAAATGGCTGATCGAATGGCTGTCTGAATCTCTGCCAGTCCGATCTGTAATCAATTCATGTTCCGTCGAATCGGAATATTTTCTTTCGTGGCATATGTTTGTTGACGTTCCAATATATTTTTATAGCAACTCGGTGTCGCACTACGCATGCAGCTGCTATAAAGCGTGGCATGGTCACACTAATTACTCGAAATTTAAACTCAGTGGCGGGAGGCTTACGAAATGAAAATCCAAACTTGGTGAAGTATGAGTTGTTGGTTCGGCTATTTATGGCGCTACTTGATAAGTCAAGCGGGCGGAGATATGTAGGTACATATATATTTAATGCGTAAATATGATGTTACTGTTTCGATTTTCCGCAGAAAGTGAATATATATTTACATGTATTACAATAGTGAGGAAAAAATTAATGTTTGCTTTGGAGTTCAAAAAGTATCTGGTTTCACGTCAGATAAGATGCAACACGAAGTTAATTACAGCTGCGGTTAAAAGAATATTTCTTACCATGACATCAGCATCATATTAAAATAAAACATTGGCTAGAATGGTCAAGAAAAACTAAAAACAAACATTCTGTTGCCGTAGAAGAATTTAACATTAATATTAATAGTCCTTTAGAATAGCCACAAACAAACGACTATTGTTCTGACCGCAACTGTGAGTACAATACACACACCATCCAGATCATGTTCAACTCCCACACCACTCCAAAAAAATCACCGACAGAATTGTTTTGCAGCTGTTTTAATAATAAAGTGAATTACTGAGAGCATTTAGCTTGTTTGCTTGGCGAACACATTCAGATGTTTTTTATAATTAAAAGTAATTACTGATACAGGCACCACAGCATCGCGGGCGCGTCGCTATTGGTTTCTCGAATAACAATTTCAATTTCCAAATACATACGTTTTCAATAATATACTCGAAACTGGTTGCGGTTGCTCTTCCCTCTTCCAGAGGAAAAGGCAATATTTGTGACTGTGTTTTGTTTGACTTTCATAGCTTAGCTTAAATTCTAATTAAGTGTTCAATTGAAACTCTTGTGATGCTGCTCGCTGCTGGCTGGATGGCAGGCCTGTTGTTCTGTTCTATTACGTTCTGGTCTGGTGTCGGATTTTTCCTGGCTGCTTCGATTGCTGTGCTTTCATTTGCTTTCATGGTTATTGTTCTGTTCCGGTTTCCCTTTTCGTTCATCTCGGGTGGCGTGCTCTAGCTCAATTAAATTTCTTGGAAGGCCGTTCAGCTTTTAACAACACACTTTTCCCTTTTCCGCTCCCGAACTCCGCCACTCCCAGGGCTTTGAGCTCCAACTTTACTTGGCGGGCGAGGAGCCACCATAGAATGGCTCCTCCCACTTGTGGTGCACCTCTGGCGTCAGGTTGCTAATCTGCACGTGCACGGCCTGGTGCTTCTCATACTTGGGCGGAATGGCGCACAGACGGTATTTGACCTCGTCCCCGGGCATGGGCACATATTCACCTTCGATGCTGTGGGAAGATTACATGTTTGTAGGTCTTAAAGAGCCAGCGCAAAGGTCGCGCATGCATTATTCATCCACTTACTCGGAAACGTGGCAGAAAACGTCCTCTCCGCCGGCATGGGGTGTAATGAAGCCGTGTCCTTTGGTGCGGCTGAAGGATTTCACAATACCGGTCACAACCGGATTTTCCAGGGCCCGAGCGGAGCTATGTTTTCCCAGTGTTATTTTTGTTTTTGAGTTTGCGCGAGTTTGGGTTTCAGCAGCGTTTGCGAAAAGAATTAAGCAGGAAGAGGCAATTTAATCAATGCCGGATGCAGAGACTCGGGGGAGTAGAAATTAAGTACGGGGATTATGTTCCAAAGGGTTCCCGAGAGCTTATATTTTTGCCAGCTTCTTATAACCGAATGTATGTTTGCTATATATGTTTGCCAAATAAGTGAAAAGCTATCTTTGCACCATTTGGCAGTGTGCTTAAAAAGTGTGTCAAACAATTAATTTAATTATTCATTTCTTTACGAGAACTTGTCTTGACTTTTTTGATTATATATGTTCACTTTACAAAAATATATATATTTTTAATGTAAATGTAAATGTAATGTAAATTGCAAACTATTAAGTTTGGTTAATCATTTATGTTTATATAGCATACTAATTTAAAATTTTGTTCTTGGTGTTCTACATTTGCTCAATGGTTAAGAAATCCTTTAGAATTCAGAAGCCCCTAAACATTCGTTTACTATTTCAAAAGGTTGTATTTGGTTTTCATACAAAAGAGCGAACCTTGCAAATAATATGAACTTTCGGCGCTCATTTGGCCCCGTAAAGGCTCTGCATAGGGGCCAAGTTCCCTTTGGGGTCAAGTGTGTGGGGCCAGTGGGTGGAATTACTGGGTGGGTGGGTTGTTTTTTGGTTGGTGGGCAGGAGGACTTACGTCGAGGCCGTGCGGGTGCGCCTCGTGATGATGGGACTGGGCAGCTGCAGCGAGGCATTGGGACTATGGCTGTTGTGGTGGAACACTGGCGGCTTGGCGGCCAGCAGCTTCTCGGGCGTCCTTGGCTCGGCCATGGCTTTCTTTCTCCTTTCGTTTACTTGCCGATTTATGCGGTCTTCTGTCTCCGTTCTTCCCCTTTCTTCGCTTTCTTCTTCTCTTCGGTCAGTAGAAGCGGCTTGCGCGTGTCTATATATGTGCGTATGTGTGTGTGTTTGTGGGTGAGTGGACGCCAGCCAAGTCTGTCGAGTTCAAGGCCACGGGGGGCGGGTTAGTCAGCCAGCAAATTGCGTTGCACTTATTTCACCTGTACTCTCTCAGCTTACCGAAAACTTCACGCCCTCTTGCTTAGCACCTCTTTATAATTAACAATCCAAAATCTTGACTTGGTTTCTTTTTTTTGGCGAAGCACCCACACACTGATGCAATTATTGCCGCTTTGAGAAACGCCGGTTGCTAAAGTTGTTTGTACCTACTAAATCAGTTTTGCGGGGTATGTCTTTTATGAACTTTGAATCTGGATATTTTTTTCAACTTTTTGATCGACTATTACACCGGTTTAATGCGCGCTTTTTAAGGATTTCACTTTTTTAACGAATGGCGGCTGAGGCGTCAAAGTCAGACCTCAGAGTGACCGTTTTCGAATGTTATGGAAAACCCAAAAGCTATCGCTTAGCTTTTTTGGTAATCGTTGTTTATAGCAACATGAGAGAACATAAAAAACAAATTAAAAAAATATCAAATTTAAGCACAACTGGGATCACTACATTTTATTGTTAGAGCTATAAGATACGTCAACATGATTCAACAACTATCTAACTGCATTTTCGAACACAGTTAGTAACCGATAGTTTCCCTCGGTTGTTTCATCGCTAAAGCAGCTCGTTTTTGACCATCTCTAGCAAGAAATATAGCGTCTTGGCTGCTTATTTCGAGATAGATCAAAAATTAACAAGAACCACTGTGCACTGTCATGTTTCCCAGGAGGAAACCTTGATTGAGCACATATATGAGTGAAACGGACAGCGAAGGTGGCACAGAAAACGAGAGCGCCGTGTATCCGGAAATATACTCATCGGACAGCAGGGAATCCGATCAGCCTGCTCCGAGAAGGCGGAATTCAGATTCCGATCCGGATGTTATGCTGCAAGGAATGGAGAATGAATACGATGCTCTTGAGCCGGAAGCTAATGAAGATGATAGTTCTACAGAAGAAGAGGCAATCCTCAATCCAATTGAAGCTCAGGAGCCAGCTCTTGAGATTCAGGTACAACCGGACGAGGAAGCTTATGATCAGCCCAATGAAAACCAGGAACCCGAGCCACCGAGAGGCCTGCAGATGCCGAGAGTTCCGCCGCCAATTCTGGTAGATCCTCCGAACTTGCCCAGTCCCCCGAGAACTTCCCCCCGTAACCAAGGCGATGAACAAGAGGTGATCTCCTTGGAAACGCCATCACCGCCCAAAAAACGTAAACGTCTCTCCGCGGCTGCCGATAAAAGCCTTAAAAAGTCTCCCGAGGGCAAAGCAATAGTTGTGGATGACGAGGACGATGGCCTGACCTGTCCCATTTGTCTAGATTCCTGGGAGATGAGTGGCGACCATCGACTGGTCTCGCTACGGTGTGGTCACCTCTTTGGGGAATCTTGCATACGACGATGGCTAAACGAAAGCCAACGCCAATCTTCTGTAAAGGTGTGCCCGCAGTGCAAAACGAAGGCCACATTTAGAGATATCCGTCATCTGTACGCAAAGCGCATTCAGATGCTGGACACGGATATCAGGGAGCAGCTGGAGGCGGAGCGACGGCGTACCCATACTCTTACAACAGAGCTTGCTACCGCGAAGCTGGCACACACATTAACCGCCGAGAAGCTAATGCTCCTGCAAAAGGACTACGAACGGCTGAAGGAGCTGGTGAGGGCAGGTGGTGGGCGAGGAGCATTCGGAGGCGATGCCTCAGGTCAGAAGAGCATTCACCAACTGGCCACGTATCGATTGTACATGGAGAAGAACTTCGAGATTACTCGAGAGCCCGGCTGCCGAGTGCTTCTCTATTCCGCCAAGCACTCCCTGCTGGTGGCCTCGCAAAAGAGTGCCCAAAACCTGTTTCCCGGCTACGGAGTACGATTCATTGATCCGCCCAGCTTCAAGCCACTGCACTTTCTGCACACCTCTGCGCTCTTAATCAGGGACATTGCATTTAGCGAGTCACAGCACTTGCTCACGGTGGCCAGTCGGGAACCAAAGATCAAGATCTTTGACATAAGAACACGGCTTTGCTCGTCTATGTTCACTGCTCATGACAAGATGCTGTGGTCTTGCGCCCTGGATCGCAATGAGCGTGAACACTTTCTGTACGGCGGAGACCTGCGAGGTGGAGTTTATATCTACGACTTGCGGTTTCCCGAGAACATTCTTTGCGAGTTCCAAGCCGAAGGTGAGTGCCACGAATCTGCCAACGTTAATTCCCGCCTAAAGCACTTACTCCTTTCCTACAGATAACTTTAGTCCTGTGATACACATAGTTCCTGTGCCACCAAATAAGGTTTTTACCAGCGGTGGCTTCCTGGTCTGCCAGCTGACGGCCCTTACATTTTACGAGTACGCTGCGGCCAGTGATACGGCCGTGCCCACTCGACTAAATGTGGAGGGACCCTTTCTATCCATGCAGTACGATGTCGTGCAGGACACGGTGCTCATATCAGCCCGATCCAATCCCAATTTTCCCCAGTCTCGCTTCATACTTGGCCGACTGGACAAGATAGATGGAACGCCCGTGCTGAAGGTAAAGGCCACCATATATGGATCGAAGGCCACACCAATTATGACTCGACCGACCCAACTGGGCGTCGAGGATAATACCTTGGTGGTGGGCTATCTGCAGGACAGCAAGCAGCTAATGATGCATGATGTGCGGCGGGAGGAGCGAGTGCAAACAATGCCAGTCAACGAGGTGATCTACGACATTTGTCCAGTGGCCACCCAGGCCGGATCCTATTTGGCCGCCCTCACTGACAATAAGTGTAGAGTTTACAAAGCTAACAGTTCCATGCGATGATTTATGTCTGCATTATTTTCCATGAAAATACCCAAAGTTGTGTTTTCTTTTAGCTGATTTCTGTGAAATATGTGACTGCTGATATAAACGAGCTTGTAGGCTAAGTTATTAGTTTTAAATTTTTCATTGTTTCCGTTTATTAAACATTTGTCAACCTTAAGGTTCGCGTACAAGATTAATCTGAACATAAATCTATATTGTGTACTCCATGTTCTTGTTTTTGATTCTTGATTTCAATTTTTGAATGCTCAAAGTCTGTTGTGGATAAGTCTTGTATAAAACAATAGAAAATGTTGGTTCGATTAATAATATACATATAAAGCTATACAAAAATGTGTTATCCGTACAATATCCGATTTATATATATGCGTAATTATAGATACTCCTAAATGAATTGTGGAAATGAACGAATGATTAAATAGATGTCTAAATTCATTCCTGCCAGTCTCCGAAGTGTTTGCAACACTTCAAACTTTTGGAAAAGTTCCTTCCTTGCAACGAGTTTTGAGTTTTGAGCTGCACACGCTAGTCGGGATTGAAGGCAACCCGGTCCAGCGTTTGCAAGCCCAAGTAAATCTTAATGAATTCGGTTTGCTTCTCTGGAGTCTTGAGTTTTGTAAAATTCTATCAAAAAATGTTCGTCGTTGGTCGTTTGCGGGTTTTTTGTTTTTTTGGTAAATCAAAAACCTCTGTGGCATTTACTCCTATAAAGTTGTATATGGTTTATAGTATAGTATATAGATTAGTGTGTTGGATAGTTGAAAGACGCAGATCTATACTTTTTAAGTATAATTTTGTATATTTTGTGATGTTTTATTTGTGTTTTTGCTGTTTGTGTCAGTGTGGTTTTGTGTTCGTTAATGCTAAGATTAGAGAATACGCACTCGTGTGAAGAAACGTATGGAGTCAGCATAACTTAAGACTTTCAACTTAAACTGTACGAGAACTAAATATCCGTTACACATATTTATATATATATAAACATTAGATTAACTTATGCTAAACTAAACACGAAGCGAAGTCGGGAAGTATAAAGCTCTGATTAGGTGCTCGGTTAGTATTAAATTTAAAGAAATCGAATGTCGATTTAAAGTCCAATAGCTAAAGTAATTTACACTTATTGGAGTCGAAATCGATTTGTGAAGATGACTTTAAATTTAATAGAAACTGAGGGCGCAACAAAGCTGAATGAGATAATCGATCCCAGGCGGATCAGGACAGGTGAGAAAGTTTAGAAGCGAGGGGATATCTTTTGGGATTTTGGTTTGCTTAATCGACGCGCGCATACCGCGGCACAATATCCTTGCTGATCCAGTAGTTGCAGGGCAAGTAGTCCTCTTCCGGCTGCGCATCCTGGCCAACATTGATGACCCGGCGGTTCGGGACGAACGACTGCACCGTGCCATGGGAGACATAGTAGTAGAATAGCTGCTGCATGGCCGACACGAAGCGGCGCTGCTCTACGGTGTGCGGTTCATAGCGACCGAGAATGGCCTGGACATCGGCGTCCACGGTGGCCAGCTGATCGGCTCCCTCGCCTTGGGTGACGACATAGAACGGCACGCTGGGCTGTTGTCTCGCATTCGTGAGCAGCGGGCAAACGCTGCGAATGTCCGAAATGATGGAAACCAGCGACGCATAGCTACTGGCATTGTACTTCTCGATAACCTCATCGGTGAGGCCCAAAGCTCCAATCTGCGAGTTCTCTAGATAAGCACGCACCTCCTCGCGCGTCCAGTTCGCATGCAATTCGCGCAGTTTCTCGGTGTGCGCCTCATGCGCAGTGGCGCCCATAACCAGCACCGGCTTGTCGTTGGCCTGTTCGCGCTTCCAGGTATCCGAAGGATGTTCAAAGACCACATCACCATCGAGAACCAACCACTCGTGACGGCTGCCGCTGGCATTCGCCTCCTGCGGTTGTGGCAGATCCACCGGGAAGTGCAGCCAGGTGTCGGGAGTGGCGGCCCAAAGGCGCTCGCTGGACGCTTCACGCAGGCACTGGATATCAGCGCATTCCAGGGTGGCCATCAGCTGCTCGTTCAGTTTACCGGACTCGCTCAAGGGTTTTCCAGGCAGAATTGCTGATCCAGATGAGGCCCAAGCCCTGGTGTACAGACCCTTGACCTTCTGCGAGTTAACTAACAGAGTAACCAGAGTGGCTCCGGCCCGATGACCCAGCAAGGTGACGGATTTCGGGTCGCCACCAAAGTGGACAATGTTCAACTTGATCCAGTTCAGCACGGCGATGATATCCGTGAGCGCATAGTTGCCAGAAGTTGGCGGATGTGCCTCCTTGGTCAAGGCGTCGAGGGCGAGGAAGCCGAAGACACCCAAACGGAAATTGGGACGCACAAAGATCACATCGTGCGACCGAGAGTAGCGCGCCGATGGACGGAGAATACCCGGCGAAGGACCAGCCAAGGATTCTGCGCCAATCAGAACGACCACTGGCAGGGGGTTGTTGTATCGCACATGGGGAGTGACCACGTCAAGGTAGAGGCAATCCTCGTCGCCAACAGTGGTGCCATTGCCCAATCGCTGCGTGCACACCACACTGCTGTTGTGCGTTGGCAGGGTATCATTCCAGCACATATTGATGTCATCGATCAGTTCTGCCGGCTTCCATCTCAGTCTGTCCACAGGTGGCTTGGCATAGGGAATACCACGGAAGGCAAAGGCTCCATCTTCCTTAACGCCCTCCACGGGTCCGCACCCCGTCACTGCCAATATGTAGCGTCCTTCCCGCAGCGGCGGCGAAGTCAATGTCTCGTGGGTTAGCACATAACCAATTACGCCCAACAGGAGCACAAAAAGCAGGATGCCAAACACAATCAGGGCATCGTCCACACTGCACTTGTAGCCACGCAGACGGGTTAGCAAGGACACGGGTCGATTTTGCTCCTCCTCCTCGGCGGCCAGTTTTTCCTCCGCCGCCAGCTTTTCGTCCTTCAGCTCGCCCTTCAGATCCTCGGTACCGTTGGACTTGACGGGAGCCCGATCCACTGTGTCTTGATCCTTGAGGGAATCGTCGAGGGTCTCCATCGAGGCCAGACCGGCCTTGCCCAAGCCCAGCTCCACATCATCGTTGCTCTTCTTTTTCGGTATCATGTTGGCGATTGGCAGCTTGATGGCGTTCAGAAGTCCACGCTTTGGTGGTGCATCGGAGGCGTCTTCAGCGGGCGTAGCTTCAGCTGTGGCTTCTGCAAAAACAATAAAGAATTTTTTAGATTTTGTTTTACGAAATCTCTTCTATGACTTGATAGAACAAGAAATACGAAATACGTTTGCGTATTCTATAATATTAAATGTGCTTACCAGACTTGGCATCTGCGTCTCCATTGACCAGCTGCTTCTTCTCCTTTTCGGCGGATGGCTTGCGGGCAAAGAAGCTGCGCAGGCGTTCTCCCAGTCCTGGGCGAGATTTCTGTTCGTCCTTGCCAGAGCTGGTGGCGGCATCTCCATTGGCCTCCTTATCCTTGTCCTCTTCCTTCTCCTTTTCGAGCAGCTCGCCCTCGGCGCCATCACCCTCTGCCTTGGGCTTGTTTTTCATGAAGAAACCGGGCAGTTTGAGACCTCCGATCGGGATCTTTTTGGGCTTGACCTCGCGCTCCTCCTTGCTTATCTTTTTGTCTTCGGCGCCTTCTGGTTTTGTGCCATTTTCGGCGGGAATATCGATAATCTCTTCTCCATTTCCTGGTTTGGATTGCGCTGATTCAGCATCCTCGATTTTTTTCTCGGCCACTGGTGAGGACTTCTTGCCGGCATTGGGAGAGGATGGTTTGGAGGTCTGCGGACTGGGTGTTTTCTCCTTGCTCTCCTCTTTTTTGTCCAACATTTTGTCCGTTTCCTTGGGCTCCTCTAGCGCCTCTTGCTGGGCGGCTGACGTCTCAGTGGGCGGGGTTTCCTTCTCTTCGAGTTCACCCATATTGTCGTTGAATCAAGATCGTTTAGAGAACTCTGCGAGAATTCTGTCAAAAAAAGACACGTATTTTGTTAGTTTATATTTTAGATTCAGAGTCCTCTGTGGGAAATACCTTGACTTAGTTGAGTAAAAAAAATAACTAAGTTACACTTTGGTTCGGGTTTTAAGTGACTTTTTTAGGGATCTAGGATCTATCACGATCGGTGGCTGAAATTCTTCTAGCTGCTGTTTCCAGCTGCACAAGATTTTTATACGATTCCGGCAGAAATTCCTAGCCTAAGGACGAGCAGCTGATCCTGGCAAATGGCAGCGCATGCTGCTCGCTCTCCTTTGTCTTTGCACAATTGCTCGAGGGTTTTCCTCGCCCTCTCCCTTTCTCTACCTGAATCTCTAGCTTAAAATCCTACCTGGAAAATGCTGCCCCCTCAGGTAGGCCGTGGAAAATCTGCTCGTATTTCCCTCAACATATCCTGCCAACGTGGCACTTTTTTCGGGGCGGGAAGACCGCAAATTTATTAAGCGAGCACATCCAGCTGCGTACCCATCATTTTTGATCCGTTGCCCGTACCGGATTCCTTCCTTCTTACACTTTTTTCTAGAGGTTCTAGATTTTCTGTTTGGTACGTGCGCCTGGTCGCTTTTCACACGTCCCGCGTTCTCGGAAAAACGTTCTTAATTAGCGAAAAACTATAAAACCAACGTGGAATGCATCCAAGGACATTTGACATGTCCTTTTGCATCATTATGCTAAAAACGCCGCTCGCAGCGGGATTGCAGTAGCAAATCACGTCCAGACTAATTGACCGCACCAGAAAGTGCCAGAAGTCATGAGAATTTTCTTTCTCAAAATCATCTTACGCTGACTTTGCCTGACTTTTTTAATGAGCCAGCCGCACATTCGAATGACATTAGCCGAGAGACACGAGAAGATCGTGATCATTTAAAAAACATTTCGGTTTCTACGAGCACATGACTCCAGCTAAAGAACCGCTCATAACTCTCTTCTAAATGCTCAAATATTGAATGCAATATAAATAATCAATACTATATAATAAATAATATTATTGCCCAATTCTAAACTATGATGATCTGAATTTTTTAGAAACCCTATACATGATCGACTTGCATCGCTTATCACTCCAAGTGAAATGAGTTCAAATATTAATCTCAATTGTGTCCCTCTGACCCACTGAATCTAGTACTAGCCCTGTCATCAGCTATTACTGCACAGTCTGTCTGTCCATTGAACTGGTTCCTCATTATTTCCCCATCGGGGAGCATTACAAGTCCATTACTCGCACGCATCGAGTGGAAACTAAAAACCAAAAACCAAACCCAAAGAGGCGACATATAAGATATGGCGAAGGAAAAACGATGCCAAGTCGCGACCTCTGTCATGTAAATCAACCGAAATTCCATTAAAATGTGAACTTAAAGTTCAAATTGCGTTGCGTGCCATAATCTGGCATCATTATCAGTTCATTCCCGGGTTTTTCCCGCTTTCGGGCGATTTGGTCAACTGGAAGAGTGACACCGCCGGGGGAAGCACAAAATGAAAATGTGGAAAATCGAAAGCAACTCGACAATGTTGCGTATCGAAAGTGAAAAGAGTGTCACACATGGTTCTAAAGAGTGCGGCTAGTGGGGATAGTGGGGCTAGTGGAGGCAACAAGGCGACGCATTACAATCCAATTGAATCGGATTTCAAAGTAATACCACGACTGGCGGCGGGAAAGGGCGGAGATAAGTTGTCTGGCCAAAGTGGAGAAGAGTCATGGGGCCAGAGGCATATAAGCCTCCTTGTTGTTCTTGCTACATATGTATATAGTACTCGTTCTATTCCTCCTCTGAAGAAGCAGACGCAGAAGCAGGTCAAAGTAATTACAGTTCACTGGAACTGGAGTATCTGGGGGCACCATCTTAAATGTGCATCTTTATAGCGCGCACTG
The DNA here is from genome assembly GCF_016746245.2 of Drosophila santomea. Classification (NCBI taxonomy): domain Eukaryota; kingdom Metazoa; phylum Arthropoda; class Insecta; order Diptera; family Drosophilidae; genus Drosophila; species Drosophila santomea. The sequence goes on from NC_053018.2 coordinate 17,466,691, forward strand.
AAAGTCTTGACACGTCGATAGGTCGTAGGATTTGGATTGAGATCATTCTGGCAACAAGTAATCAAATCTTTATAGTCTAACTTTCTATTGCATATCTTTATGGACAGCTCAATAAAAAATTCCGCTTCGAGCTAATATAAGTTTATTCTTAAAGCTTTAAGCATTATATAGCAAAAGCGCCACAGACACATTCCTCATAGCGATCATTGTTAATTAGCTGAGAAATGTCTGTTCTTCAATGGTTGTTGGTGGGGGGTCGAGCAAACAAAGTTGACGCACCCAAAACGCAATGAAACGCGCTAAAAGGGAAAATTGCTCCATGTCGCCAAGTCACGCAGTCCGACATATTATTCGCCCCATTCTCCTGTTCTAGAATCTTTGGGCCGCATATGAGCGGCCTGTAATTGGTCTTGGCTCGTAAATTAAATCAAATTCGAGACTTGCGTTTGACATGCAATTCGACTTCCTTCTCATAGCCAACACCCCGCGACCCTGTTTCCTTTTTTATTATCCCTGAATTTTATTCCGTTTTCTCGCTTTTAGTGCTACACATGGAAATGGCCGTTAAAACATTAACAATTGACCACAACATGTTTGGAGATACTCCAGCCGAGGGAGCATTGCACAGTGGAACCAGATCAGGCGAAAAGTAATGAAAAATGTAGGATAGAATATACAGCATTTTTTTATAGTTCTTCAAATGTTTATGTGTATGTTTTCAAACTTTATTTGATTTGATTCAAAAATTACAGGGTATTTATAATAAGAGGCAAGTCTTTTGTTTTCCACCACTGTTTTGAAATCCTACCAGATTATCCTGCCGCATGAGCAACCAAAAAGTTGGCCCAACTAACCACCAAAAACCCTCGTAGATCCCAGCTTAAGCGAAACAAATAAATTCTGCTGAAATATCTCGTATCTCGCAACACGTCAAGAAACACTTTGAAATGCATAAAAATGCAATTGCTCTGGGCCATTTATTTCGCCCGAGGGAGTGAAAAGCAGGGATACGAAGTAGTGAAGTTGGAAGTTGGGGGAGATAACCCCATGTCGGGAGTGGGAAAGCGACAACTGGCATAAAAGTTTCGGGCACAAACTGCCGCTAAAGACGCAACCTGTGTCTCTGTTGCTGTATTCCAGTCATTTTTTTATTTACACATGGTACTTTTGGCATAAAAGGGTATATCGCATTTTTTCCATTTATGTTTTAGTATATTTGCGGCCTTATTAATATTTTTAACAGAAATTATTAATATCGAAAGGAATAATACTTATGTAAACCAAAAGTATTACTCATACTAAACGATTTTTAAATCATTTTAATAGTCTAAGAACCTCTGGTAAACTAGATTGCTGGATATCAAATAGTCGCAGCACACAACTCTGCGTTTTACTGTTTTTTTTTCGGCCGTCTAACTGCAGCGAAGCATGAAACGAAAACAGTGCGAAGGAAATGACAAAAGGAGGGGGAGGAATAAAGGGAAGAGAGACATGGCAGGGGGAAACAGTAGTTGGGGGGAGGAGTGTGTGGGAGGGTTAACCGATCTGCGTCCTGTTATTATTATTTATTACGTTTCCTGCTGGCTTCCTACCTCTCCCTCTCTCTCTCTCGCACGGGCTTTGACTTGCGGCCAGACAAAATGCTGCCGCCTACCGCCAGATGGCGTCTTGGCCATTTATCGTGTGCGTGCGAACGGGCAGTAAAGTGAGTGAGCGAGATGACAGAAGGTGGATAAAAAACACTAGAAAAGGACATTCTATGTTGACATGCACTTTCAGAGTGTTTTTGTGTGCGGGTGCTGTTTATGCTCAATTAAACAGGATATTCCAACAATTTCAAAACACTCCACAGCCCGGACATTCAGATCTGCTGATAAGCAACGCTTAAGCTTGTTTATAATTATATGTACATTTGTACGAGGAAATTTGTCTAGACAGTCAAAACAACAAATAGAATTAATGGCACTGCAGTTTTGAACAGGATACACATAAAGAAACGTAATAATATTCAGTTATTGTTACTACAGAAGGTTTTTAATTCCACAGCGTTATATTTAACACTATGAAACTACTAAATTTCATCAATTTTTCAGTGCGCTCATTTTCCCTACTGAGGCACCTGCAATCAGCGATTTAGATTCAATAACCTCAGGCATAATCATTTTTCAATTTGCGCCTCCAATTTCCATGTCGGAAAGGCGGCAGACGGACAACGAGGGAAATCGCAAACTTCTAACGAAGTCAATTTGTCATCCGGACGCCATGCTAATGGACTTCTGGTGGGGATTGGGACTCTGGGACTCCTCCTGCTTACAACATGCCCCCTGGTTACTTTAAAATTAACTTTTAATATTCTGATCTAACGATCTATCATGCCGTGTTGTGGATTTTGGTTCAAGTTGCTTAATTTCATGGCAATTTATTCGAGTTGGCCAAGTGGGAGAATGGAAAATGATGAGCCACATATTCGCCAGGCAATCAAAAGCAGGGTGATTAATATTCACATCTGACACGTGTTCAAAGAACAATACGGAAGGCCGCGAAAGATGAAGGGGGAGTAATGTTCACTGGAGCATGAGAAGCACTCAGAAAAAATATGGAATTAATAGGTAAGAAGGTAAATAACTCGTAGCAAGCAACAATCTTAAAAGCATTCTTTCTGTAAACCTCTATAAATATGCTACAAAATGTCTTTGAATTTCTGGCTTACATTACAAACTTGTTTGTTAAGATATCTACTGGTTACCTATCATATACATATCTATCTATATAAATATCTATCTTTATACATATTATGCAAATCCATTAGAAATATAAGACTGCATTTTTGTTTTCAGTACAAAGGGGCAGGAAGCAGAAACCGCAAGACTCAAAGGTTTGTGCACGTGCGATGCGGATTCATAGTCGTCTCCCCTCATTTTATTCTGATGGATAATAATCTCCTGGGGCAGGTAGAGAGCGGAAATTGGTAAACGAGTTCAGAGTGCCACAAACCTCAAAGGATGTGCGGAAGGCGCCTAGTTTCAGGACGAGGGGATCTGCGCAATCCGCACAAACATTCGAGTTGGGAGTGGGAAGAGCAAACAAAATCGAAACGAGATTTCCACTTCAAACAGCGCATTTTTATGAATTTGTAATTACTCTCGAGGGGCAAACCACTCTTGAAGATACGGATGGGATAGCTCTGAGTTGCGTTGGTTTGCCCAATGTTTGTTCATACCCCGTACTCTTGTGCTTGATGATGGGGTATGATCTATGCACATTTCACATATATCTATAATTTTAAAATGTTGAACAAGTTTACACACTTCTAATTACATAAGGTTACCAACAAGTTGTGTGATAGTTTATCTCTGATTATTCCTTTTAATTCAAAGGAGGTGCTATTTTAGTGCAACCCAACTACCGGGTATCTGTTAGGTCCGCATGTGCAGGCACTGCTTTCCTCGCAACTCATTGCTGTCCTTTCCACTATATCATTCCATTTTATTGCACAATACCTCCAGTACGACGTTCCTTTTCCAGGCAGATAAGCAGAGATTTCCTCCGCGATAAGAACCCTGAGAATTCCTTGTAGACAGACTCCTTGCAGGGCCATTGGAATTGTCAACAACAAATATTTATGATTTGCGCTGGGGTTCCTCGTAACCCTCATTAGTCAATTGTCAGCAGCACTTGAGGGGGTTCGAGTTTTGGGATCGTATCCCGGCACTTGACTCTCGAGTTCTTATTGCTGATGGATTTACAATTTCCTAAATGAAAACTCCATGTTGGTTTGCTCTGTTTGACCATGAACTCCAGATGTAAATAGCTGGGTGTTTATCATTGAGAGCGGGAAAAAGTGTTGAAAATCGTGCATTGTAGCATTTGCCTTGTTGTGTTTTTCCTTAATTGTTGTTTACTTCTCGAGTGAAAGCGGCCAACTTACATAAGAAACACAATTTAAAATTGAATTGTAAAGAAGAAAACTTTTGATTACACACATTTTGGGGTAAATTGGGAAAATGAGATAGTGTTGCCTTCACACACTCATCAACATCAACATCATCGTGGCTGTCGGCTCTTGTCGTTTGAAAACTTGGCAAAACAATGAGGGAAGTTGGAGTGAAAAGTCAAGGGGAAGTTGCCTCCATAAATCTCTTTCCGAAATGCAAATGTTGCGTCAGCGTGGCATCTTCACGTTTTCCTACCCCATTTTAATTTTTTGTGCCTCTGTTTGGCTTTGTTGCTGCTTTCCTCACTTTTTAGTTACCCGATTCCCCGGAAGTCTTTTTATGGAGCGAATCGCGGAGCAGGGCAGCAGCTGCCAACTGGAACTTTCTCCGAAGATCCCGGGAACTCGTGATCTTCTCCATGCGCCTATTAATTCATCATTGAATTATTGCCTTCGTTCCCGGTATCCCTTCAATGATTTCCTTTGCATTTCCATTTGCATTTGTTTACGGAATCACTATTCGGGGATTTATTCTAGCCGGCGTCTGACTGTGCATACAAATGATCCAAAAGGGTCGAGCAGCAGCTATTTTTGGGGCAACTCCATCCACCAACCTCTGGATGGTGATGGATTGAAATATCTGAGGATTAGCACACATTATGTTTATGAAATGTTCAAAAGGATTTGTCAGGGCCGTGATTTATGTCAAATGGTTATGTTTTTCATACGCAGCAGCGACTCATACACATGCCATTAGAAAGGATGGAAAATGGGAATTACGGAGGGAAAGAGCTGTCTGATCATTGACACGAGCCATTAGACCTCAAGACGCATAAGATGATGATGATGATGATGATGATGATTATGGGGATGGGTGGGTGTGCTTCGTTACGGAGGGATTATATCAATGAATCGTGAAGCCCCATTAATCTTATTAAGAGCTCGGAATAAAATGTTTTCGAGACGCCATTTAAATTGTTTTGGTAAGATGTTTTCTCGGTAATTATGGATTGTGGCGGATTAGAAATTAATTTAGGGACGTCTAAAGCTGACAACGCCATTTTTTTAAAGATTTCCACATTTTACCTTTTATCCCATAATAATCACGAATGTTTAAATATTATATCTCAGAAATGGTTAGCTTTCAATTTTACGCAGTACTCAATTTTTTTTTATTAAACTGCACACTAATTGAATACTCCTATAAATGATATTTTTCAACCCATATTTCGTATATATGTTTTTCAATTTTGAACTGTAATAGGATCATTTGCCTGATGTTCATACATACATACATACATATGTACATATATCAAATTGCTTGTTAAATTATTAACGTTGACAATTTATTCCGAATTCATTGATTTGTTCTCATCTGCTATCACACAGCTTCAAATCCCCGAGGTCCTTCACATGAATTTAGACTCTTACCTTTTCAATTCTCGCAAACACTGTGTAATGTGTGTGTTGTTTTTTTTCGAACTTGTTGAAATGCGGCAATTGGGAATAATCCTTCGGTCCTTGGGAACAGCGGGTGGCGTAGATGAACTACTACTACCGATGTCCTTCCTGCAGGACACTTAGGTGTGTATAACAAGCGCACAGATTTTTTGATTTGTTGCGGTTTTTCTTTTCTCCGCTCCTTCGGCACAGAGCAAAACAAAATGCACGAGAGTAGTTGCGGTGTTTTTGTTAGATTCGTGTAAATATATATTTCTTGCACTTAATAGGATATACGATGCGATTCACAATAGGAATATAAAAAGTTATTCCTTCTTTGCGCCGATTTTGATTTTGTTTTCTTTTGGTCGCGTCTGTGCGGCGAGAGTGTGTGTGTGTGTACGTGTGCGATGCGAAAACGAACACAACCGGAGCAGAGGAGAATGCGTGCGGCTTCCAAAACAGCGTGGGTCTGACTGACGCTGTTTCGATTCATGCAGTTCCGTGAAAGAAGAAAACGAAATGGAATCGGAACGTGAAGTGGAATTGGAACTGGAACCGAAGGGGAACTGGAAGTGGAACGTGTTTTCTGAGAGAACTTGTTTCTCTCTTAAATGGAAAACATAGTTAAAGCAATAACTTGTAAGTTTCTAATTGTGATAAACTTTGGTAACATCTATCCAATTACATATACGAATATTTTAAAAGTATTTCAATTAAACTAATAAGACATCATCTTCTTTTAAAATTAAGTTCAGATTTAACTCGGAACGGCCCACTGTGCACTGGAACTGGAAACAGCCTGCTTTGTAAATTTATAAAGATAGGGGTGGCTGGAAAGCAGAAGTAAACGTAGCGGCTTTGTTTTCCTGTACAGTAAGTGCAAAATGTTCAACGGTGATTTTATGAAAAAGGTATTGTAGTTTTGGTGCAGCGATTATTGTGCATACAAATAGACACCTCGGATATTATGATGAAATCAGAACCTTTATGGAACATACATACATATATGAGCAAATTGGGTACAATGGTTTATAGGTTACTACATACTATGTATATAGTTGGAGTCAACACGTATTTTCAACTTCAACATCTATGTAAGTCACAATTGCTTTAACTAAATAAAATCGAAATGCTAAGATGTATTCCGTAGTCTATAAGTCATAAAGGGAAAAACCACTTTGTATAATTTAAACTAAAAAATATTATATATATACATATCTCAGTTCTTGAGAAGAAAGCAGTTAGCAAAGGGGATCAAGTTTGTTGACAAGGTATTTTGGCTTGAGTTTTGATTTCGGTTTTAGAACTCGTTTTCGAACTGGCAAGTGTTGAAGCGCAATTAATGACGATGGAACATCTGCCATATATGTAGGGAAATTCCAAGTTCTGATGCGTCATTACAGCACAAACCTTACCCTTGGTTACCTCCATCCCAACACCCATTCTTTCGCATAGGGTTTCGTATCCCTACCCCTGAGAAAATCCACTTATTTGGTAGGGAAAACAAAATTCAGTCAACTTTTGCGCAATGAAAACTATAAAGATGGTTTTAAGAAATTTCTATTGAGCGATGATTCATCCAGAGTTATATGAAATAAATACTCTTCTCTGGTAATGCAGCTTATTTTATATGGGGAAATCCCCTAGTATTATACTTTCAATTACTAAACAGCTTGTTTTCCATTTTATAAAAACGATTATAATCTATGGGGAATCGACCAATTTGATACATAAGGTTCGTATAGTGGTTGGTAAAACATGGTATAGTACAATATTTTTATTGAACTGGTGCCAGTTGAATGGTTGGAACAGAAGCCATGACGACACGTGCTAGCAATGTATTAGAAGTCGAGTTACCCCCTGAATTTCTACCCACATGTCAACAACTTTCACGCCCCGAACTAAGAGGGTACCCTATTTTATTGTGGAGCCAGTGAGGCATTTCATTAGACATGAAGTTAGACGACATCTGCTACCGAAAAGGGAACCAATATCGCAGGACACTTGGGAAAGTGAAGGTGGGCTCGAGTTACTTTGGAGTTTGACGCATGCCCGTCACGTAGGAGGGAGGAATCTAGATGATCGCACCGGATCATTATCATGATTGCAAATGGTAACGAGGAAACCCGCAAAATGTGGGACGCGAAGGGAAGGAGGTGGAGTAGTGAACACATGTTCCTGTCGTGTGTGGGTTGCTCTTCGGATGGAATAATTAACAAGTTTAATTTAAATTTCAACCGGAAACAGTTGAAACCGAAAACGAACACGAAAACGAAGACTTCAATAAGTTCGGAGGAGTTCGCTGCACACTTACCCCACGCCACTATATGCAATTCAATCAACCAATGATTCGGTTTCAATATGCCGAGCTGAACCTCGAAAAGCCGCTTAATGTTTGAGCTCAATTATATGGCTTTTTGTGTGGGGTGCGGAGCTAGTGCCCCGCCCACTTTCCATCCCATAAACGCCGCAAAGTCGACTACAAATGGCGAACAAGGAAGTCGCACATAAAGTGCGTCTTGTTTTAGCCCCGTTGCAAATTATGTTTGGACATAAAAAACCGAAACTTTCGTGGACTACCCACTACTGAACCACTCCACTGAACCACCCACTTGGTCTGAGGGCAACCACAAAAGTTACTCTTTTATTTACCCACCGAGGGGCGAGGCCGCTGCTGCTCGATGAGGAGGAGGATGGAGTTGTGGGTTTTGGGCTCCGGGCTCTGGGATGCGGAATGCGGAATGCGGGACATGTGGCGAACAACAGGCGCAGCAAGTGTTAAGGTGGTGTTGTGGCGCCCCTAATGGAATCAGTCCCCCGAACGCGACTCCTGCCTGCCCAGATAAAACATGAAACGCTCTTAAGTGTTCCTCGCAACTGAGGTTAAACACCTCAGAGGCAACTCAGTCTGCACAAGAGCCAAGTTAAGTGGGTGGGGTTTTCTCTGGTTCCGGGGAACCCCCTTGGCAACTATGTATTCCAAACTCTGGATGTGGGCTGATCAAATTAACTCGAAGGTGGGGATCATGAACACGTTGTGAATAAACCTCAAAAAGGAAAGGATTCAAGGTGACAATTAGGGGCGCCTTAATACCTTTTACATATATTGAGAAAAGGAGAATTTAAATTGCTTTTTAGCCACATAATTCGTGAGTGCCTAAAGTCTAATTAATATGGAATTAATAAAGAAAGAAATTTATATTTCACCAGTATACTCGACTTGCTGTTTTTTGTGCTAGCTAAGATACTTTTAAAGTAATCAAAAGTAAATTCACTAGAGTTTTAACCGCTATCCAAAGTTTATAAAGTTTAGTTTCACCTTTTCAAACTCTTTCAAAATTGAATTTTCCTTGGGAGTTTCAAACGCAACTTTTCATTGCTCTAGAAACAGAATCTTTAAACTTCTTCATTGCCCACCGGCAAACAATCACTTAAGGAACCAATTATAAGATGACTAAACTCGCCAAGGGTCAATGTGTCCCATTCACCGGGCAAATCATAACAGACCATTGATACTTTAGAGCCGCTGTAACAATATGAATCTCACAGCAGAATCTCAAGAGCAAGATGGAATGGATGGGACAAAAGAAGGAAACCGAAATGCACAAATAGGCATTGAAAATGAAAACAGAGTCTTTAGTAATCTTCAGTGACACAATAAAACACAAAAAAGTAAAACAGCACTCGTATTCAAAAGGGAAAACGAACCACAAGAAGATACTGCCTGTATGCGTGAGTCAAGTAAGTGGAAATAATCGCAGACAATAGAAGAAACTGGGGGCACCACTCGCACTGCATCCGCGTCTTCGGCCTGATCTGCAGCTACTTCTCAGATACTTCTGCTGGCATGCCAAGTGAAAAGTCATATTGACAATCCCTCGAGCTGCGGAGTGCATAAAGTCAGCCCTGCAGATACAGAGTCGTTGCACTTTTTAAAGTGTCGCACTCCTCCCTGAAAAACACCCAATGCAAAGTGGACTGGGACTTTCGACTTCATTTGGAGGGCAGAGCCGGATTAACACTTAGAAACGTCGCAGTCACAGTGGCACAACTAAGTGAGTTAACTTACATGTTAAGTTTACTATTATTCTTTGGTAACTACTGGTAACTGCTTACCTGATTCATCACTACTGTTTTAAATAAAATAAACTGTTTTGCAATTTAGTTTCAAGCTTGGTGACAATTATTTAGCACCATTCCAACCACTGTGCTGCAGTCTGCAAAATTACGAAGAGTCTGACATTGACATGCTTGCCTGTTCCCGACTGAAGGCAGAAGCTCCAGCTCCAACTCCAACTGCAGCAGGGGAAAAGCAGATGCCCCTCATAAAGAACCGGGTGCAGGGATCAAGCTCATGCCCCGTGTGGGCGATGTCTGTACGAGATTGGAACTGAGATGAGATGAGATGAGATGGGATGGAGGCTTCTGGGCTGGGTCTCTGGCCAAGCTCTATTAATATCCGACTTCCTACAATTTGGTGAATGCGTAAATTGTATGTGAAAGGAAAGCTGACTTTAATGCGTCATAATTGATTCACAATGCGGAGGGCAGGGCGATGGCTTGATTGGATTAACGCAGAATGTAGCTCACGGATACTTGCTCCCATATATACCCATATAGCCACCTATACACTATATATCGGTATAGGCCACACACCCACTGCAATTGCAGCTTGACTTTCTGCCAAATTATTGATTTTCGTGGCATCTGCAGTGAGTTCATGCCGCCAGTAAAACTGTGTATCTTTGTGGGCGGTTGACTTTGCCATCGCTGTGTAGGAAACCCTTCAAAGTTCTTTTTGCCTTATTTTTCCAGCGCAATTATCCGCTTAAAATGCCAAAGCGGGCCAAAGCAGCAGTGGGCAAAGTATCTTTAAGATGCAATTCAGTTTGGGGGGAAACCCGAGCCGGTTCGACATAATTGAGCGCTGTCGCCGGGCCCTCGAAAATAAATTTTCAATTAAACGCCCATCAATGATCCGACAGCTAGTTTATCTCACAGATACGAAGACCAAGATGCTGCAGCTCTATTGCTCTAATGAAGATGATGCAGCGCATTTTGTGGGCTGCACGAGTCGAAATTAAGACAGTCAAGCCGAAGCCAGATGGACAAATGACCAGGAGATGGGTGAAGAAGTATCTGACTGATTCCTCGACAGCTGCCACGAATCGAAAGGAGAAACTATAAAAATGAGGAGAAAGAACAGCGCGTGCCAATGAACTCTGTGGTCAAAGGAAAAAGAAACTTATAACTGACCGATGCTTGGCAATTGCACATCCAAAGATACTTGTGTTACCAAATGGCATATGCTCTGCACCTCTGATTTCCAATAAGTGTCTCTTGGAAATCACAGAGCAAAAATGCAATTTCTATTTCGACAGACACTTTTCGCCTCCTGCAGTTTCTCGATTCCTTTAGTCTCGAGGGAAAATAAATTCTTAATTCGACAGCTGTCGCTGGAAATTGATCTGCCGCTGCAGCGAAAAGCGGCAAAAGTACGAGTATCTCATGGATTCACATTTGCATCGCACATTGAGTAGTGAGTGGGGAACGAACCCAAGCCGAGTCATTCATTTGATTGCCAACTCATATTTCCAAGGCGAGGGCTAAAAACGGATAAGCCCAGTTCCTTTTTTTTATCACATTTTCTTGGCTGGTGGTCCTCGCGAGTGTTTAATTAAAGTTCATCTCTCTGCGTGGGTGGCTGCAGTTTCTTTTCTGATTTTTATGTACTTCAATATTCCTATACTTATTTTTCGCTGAATTCATTTCCTTTCTGGACTTTGGGAACCAGCTTCCATTTGAATTTTTATTTCGAGGGGAAAAGCGACCGTTGTGAGCGCATTTAAATGTTAATTTTGTTTGGCTACACGTGCACAAGAAAGCAAGTAATGCCACAGAGCACTCTAAGCAAGGTAGTCGCACACGGGATACCCTGCTGCCATTTAAAAGAATCTCAGTTGAATCTTTTGTAGTACATGGCCAGCCAGTAGAGTTTACTTAGACCCTCCATATCAAAATTCATGTTTTTATGAGCTTTAGATTCAAAGGTCCACCTATGCATGGGAACTATGGTGTGGTGTAACTTGTACCCAAATTCAATATGCTTTTTGGTAGAATGGGTATAGAAACAATAACAACTGCGACCGACAAAGCGCCAAGAATATAGTGTTGAATGTCATTAGCGCTGTGCTCCGAGTTGAGGGAGTGAAATCCAGTTAAGTCGAGAACTAAAACCGAACAAAAAGTAGATAACAGCAGTGCGGGGTGGGGTTCTACACATCCGTAAGTGGCCAACTTGATGACCGGAAACGGCAACAGTTATATGTGAAGAAACACCTGAGGCTCGGCAAAGTAAACGAAGCAGCGAAGGTGGAAAACCGGGGAAAAGCTGGCCGCCGGGGGTTAGGAAAAAAGTGGCACCTTTTCTGGCTTTTCTAGCCCTCGGCGGAATTGATTGTCCACCCACGCCGAGCCTCACAATTGACGCAGCTGGGCACAGCTGCACTTCTCAAGTCTGCCTCTCAAGTTCAGGGCGAAAAATTGGCAATTCAAGCGCAAAGCTGTCAACTGGGAAAGGAAAGCCGGCGCAGATACCTCTGATTCGAGTTGGTTTCAGTGAACGGGCATGCACATGCGTTTTAAGGGGTTGGGTCAGTAAAAATATATAAAATATATAATATAGATATAGATATATATAAATACACTGCATAGATACAAAGAACGAAGTGCAAACCATACATAGTCAGCACCTTCTATCATTATAAAACAACAAAGAACTTATTACCTTTTTACCTTTGCAAATATTACACTACAGTTCTTCAAAGATCCATTATTATCATGGGGATATTTTTCCTGTGTAAACCGGGCAATTTAGCAAATGGTTAGCGACATGCGCAGATTTCTTTTGCCTTCGTTGCAAATCGCTGCAGATGCGGCGTTTAAAAATAGCCAACATGTCACCAGCCAAGCAATGAGTGCAGCAAAGGGCCTGAATAGTGCAACTGAGTGCAACTGAGTGCAACTGCATCGATGCGGCAATGAGGCAGATCGGACAGCCAACTGGCAGATTGGGGGAGTAAAAGGTACAATGTAGAGTGCTTGGATACCCTCATTGTATATCTAATGTAATTCATATTAGTACTCCTCCTCTCAAGTTTAAACCATATTATAGATATGTAGGCTTCAAATCGATTAAATTTGCACCTAATGAACTGTTAAGTGGATTATAATAATGGTAATTAAACGGAAAAGCATATTGCATAATGGGACTTGTTTTAAAGTCGTGCATTTTATTAATCTATAAAAAACCCTTAATATACTTCCATCTATTGCTGATTCAGCTGGAGTCGTTCTCAGTTTCCAGGTCGTGCATTTTGCGCGGCTCCTCCGCGGATTGCGATGCGCTTTGATTAGGCGCCCATGCGAACGTTTTGGGGCAATGGATTCACTCCAGACTTCATGTGTCGATGTTGCAGATGCCCGGTGACAATTGCAGTGGAGGGGGCGGTCCGTCGAGGGGAAGGATCTGCCACGAAGGTGCGAGAAGGAGGTGGGCGGACTGGGAGGGAGCGGCAGGGGGAGGGAAGTTGTCGTGTGCGTGATGCGCATGAGCGAAGCGTCATTGCGCCTTAAATGGGAGCAGCGCAACTTGAAAACTTGCAACACGGCTTGCAATGCTGCACTGCTGCAGAGAGAGAAAAAGTGGATGGTTACTTTTGAAATACAATTTCAGTTTTTTTTTAGATTTTAAAATACCTTTTTAGTTATTGATGAAAGCTCAAAGCATGGTGTATATGAACAAGTACATGTGCTTCGATGTGTTACAAAGGGAACTTGGATGGAAAACAAGAAAATGCTCTGTGCATTGCCCATAAAATTGGGAAGGAGGAGCACTCGAGCTGCCAAGACAGGAAAAGCCGCGGGAAGCGGGGACTTTGATCGCACGGAGTGGGCTTGCGATTTTAGACATTTCTCATTGTGCTCATTGGCAGTTGTCTGTGCAGCGATGCGTTTATTAAAGTCGGGGGTGCTGCATGGAATACGAAGGGAGTTGCAGGGAGTTGGAGGGAGGGGGCTACCCTTTATCCTCCATAAAAGTTACCTCCACCTCCGCTGACTTTATCCCTTGCCCCCTGGCGCAGTTCGCTGCCAACTGAAATTGGCATTGCCATTTTTGGTAGCTCTTTTGGGGTCGCCCCCCTTCCCCTTTTCGACATTGACAGACCCATAATTCTCGAAAGGGGTCACCCTTCGTCCCCCTTCGGGAACGTTTCCTTTTGTGAATTATTGAAATTGCGCAGTTTTTTCGATTGATCTCCGGCTGAGCTGCAGTTGCAATCGGCTTGTTTCGCTTCTGTTTTGCTTGGCTGCCATTGCAGGCAGTCGCCATTCAGGGTCAGATTCGATGTCAGACGTTGCCGGTAATCAATCAATCAGAGAAATAGCCAAGTTATCGCAGCAGCAGGAGGAGGAGCATCAGTGTTTTCCATTTTTTCTCCCACTTTCGGGAAAGCCAAACGAAAGACTTCATAGGGCCGTAGGACAGATCGAGCCAAGGGATACCATATTTATGACAGCGTCTTACACCACCAGTCACGACGGAGCCCCACAGAGATACAGCTCCCACAAACGGTTTGGAAAAGGAAAACAGACTCAAAACTTCCATGGGTACACATTCATTTAAAGCAAAATAAGGCAGAGGTCTCAAATTTGACGATGTTCAAACAATAATACTCGGAAGGGGTCATGCAAGTCGTAATTAGAACATAGTGTATACCGAGATTTAAATTAGGGGTACCTAATAGTTAGTGAGTATACTTGCAACAGAGTAGTTTAGCCAACTAACGAACTCGGGCCCATTCACATCACCTCAAATAAAAGACCGTTTGAAGCTTCGTTCTGCGGTTGGTAAGGGATGGTAAGTTAATTACTACTGAAATAAGGGGGAAATATAATTTAGGCATCCTAGTTTTAACGCCGTAAGGCAAACAGTAAAAGGTTGTATTATACCGATTCAATGCCATTATAGTGAACTCCTTATTTCGTACTCCAAGCAGGAGATCCGTACTCAAGAATTTGAAGGACTAGCGAGATGAATAAGGTTTTAATCATGTAAGGACCATCTAATTCCTTTGGTCAACTTTTTGTAAGTCCAAGCACAGCCACGGTTTTATTGATAATAGACGAAATATGATCTGAAAAATATTATCAATAATTACCAAAAATAATAAAAAATACCCCAGACCGAAAACAACGAGTCAGCACACAGCCCCTCCAAAGTGGCACGAACTGCATCGTGTTTCACTAGCCCACATAAGCCCATATCCATATCCACGTTCAGTGGCACTCAAAAAGATTTAAATTCCTCGGCAGACCACAGATTCGATCGAAAGTCAATGCCAAGTTGAGGAAACAAACAAGCCAGCCAGGAGACAGAATTCGCGCTGACTAAAAATAACACATCCACGAAATGGTGTTTTACTTGCAGTTTCACCCCTCGATGAAATTCCATGGGGAATTCGATGGAATTATAATGAAAACAGAAAATGGGACACCGCAGTCGCACTCGCACTCGCGTGAGGATGAAAAGAAATCAAAACCAAACCAAAAAACTGGGATTGTGGGGGAAATCAGAACGAAGCAAAGATCCCACAGAAATCTGGGAATAAAACAAGAAATAAAATGACACTCAACGCTCCGCTCCACGAAATCAAAAGGAGTTGTGAAGTGAAGAGAAGAGGGGCCATAAAATGGCCAATTATGACAAATTTCGAAGTGAATGCTGGTAATGCTCGAAGAGCATTTCAAACCGTTTCCACTCCAGAACCTCTCAACGTCATCATTAGCACCCGTAAAACCTCCACCGGCAGTTAAAGCTTTAAACCCATTCCCAATTACGAAGTTCCCTCTAAATGTTTGACCTGGAAACTTGGGATACCCTTGAAAAAGGTACAACTTTGTAAGAAAAAACCCAGATGCTTGAGTTTTCAAAGCAAGAGAAGTAAAGATAGTTTGGTAGCTTTTATTACACACTATTTCCGGTGGTTATCATTTGAAATAATTTTTATATTACTTTTTGAAAATAACTTATTTAGAAAACATATATGTATAATAGTTTATTTAAGCAAATTGTAGAAAACTTGTAGACTTCAGCTCAGTACTTTATATGTATTATATACTAGTTCCTATATATGTTACATTATCGTTTCATTATTTTATACAAATACAATTATAATTGAATCTTTATATATATACATATGTATAACTTTATACAAGATTTAAATTGACTTTGAACCTTCCAGAGCGCATTTTAAAATACCTGCTTTCTTTTAACAATGTAGCCCAAATTATAGCCTCTAAAATTAAGAAGGCAATCTGGCAGATCGCTAAAAAAGGAGAAGTCAATCCTCCACCAAGCATTTAGCCTAGTTTCAGTTCAATTTCCACAAAGTTCAGATTGTGGGTCAAGTAATTTCCGAGTCTTCCGCCTTCTCCAACTCCAACTTAAACCTCTTTTTCTGTTCTTTTTTTTGCAGCTCCTCCTTTTGCCAACCGATCGGCAATTATCCCGGTAACGATTTTCACGACTTTTCCTGATCTTCTTGCCAGTCGCCTGCCATCTATCTCGCCCTCTCTTTCTGTGGAACAAATTTATTTTACCTCAAAAATAACCATTAACAATTTTTCTCTGCTAATCTTTGCATCTACTGGCCTGGCCAATAACTCCCCCTCCACCCCCCGTTCCGATGCCACAGAAATCCGATCAGAGAAAGAGCACAAAGTTTTCCATTACGAAAAATTGCTTTAGGAAAATGGTTGGCAATGTATAAAAATGTCAAAGATCGCATCGTTCGAATTAATGATCGGGGCCGTGGAGAAAGAGAATGGTGCACTGAAAACAAAGGGAATCAGTTCAACCAATTAAGAAATGATTAAAAATTTAAATTTTGATTTCCTTTAAAGCAGATCCCTAAATCGATGCAAGTTTTGCTTTTAAGTTGAAAAAAGTACCTATTTTCCCTATGCTAACCCATTTAATCCTACAATTAAACAAGTTGTGTTAGTTTTTCAATGCCAGGATGTATTTGATTAAAACCATATTTAATTGTGGCATCATTCTAGCCTTGTTTCACCCAACCAGAACAACCTCCTGGGCAAGTAGGCTGAGCCACGGCTGCCAGTAGAGCGATTGCTAGAATATCAGAAGTAATACTTAGTCATCCAAAATCTAGTCTACAAAACTCACCGATGAAAGTTCCAATGTGGGCCATATTGCTTTAGACTCTAGATTTGCTTAGAAAGTATAATGTTTTCATTTTGAAACGCGGTTTTTATAGACCGAGCAAATTAGTTATGGAACATTTCTGATTTAAGATTTAGCGCAGCAAATGGGCACTTAATTCTAAATGTCAGCAGTAATTAGTACTTTAAAAATTTAAATTAAAAATTTAAACATTTTTTTATATAGTTCTTAAAGAGAACTAAGTTGCTGCTAATTAAGCAATCCGATTTAAAAAAGATTTTCCTTTAGATTTATGTTAAATTGATCTATATGCTTACCAAATTTAAAGATATATGCCAATCTTTAATTGTATCTTTCTTACCAAAGATAGCTAAATTTTCCTATGTGTGAGTGGATCGGGAAAGTGGGTGGGGATAGACCTTGGCCACAGTTTGGTAGCTGAACAGCACTTAATGACGTCATTACAAGCCAGCACAGCACGTGCTCTTCCTCCGGCGAAGGAGAAAAATGAAATAAAAATTCAAATTCGAATTCAAATTTTCAGCTCAGGGGTGTGTATGGTGTATCTAGTTTCATGAATATGCAAATTGCTGAGAATCGAGGGGGCAGGGACATGGAAGTTGGGATTGTGGTGTTGTCGTGCGTGAATTGTAAATAAATTTATTGCACCCGCGAATTTCTCTGTCTTTCGCCTGTTGTTCCTACTTGTTGGTAGGTCTACACTTTTGGTTTTAATGGTTTGCTCATGCGGAGTTTGAATAATAGTCGCAGTTGCCCCATTGTTTCTATGGGAAAAAATCATGCATATGTAATTCACGTCTGGCGAGGGTGCCAAATTATTTGGCAAATGGCGAAAATGCCAGCAATGACAAATGATTTATTAGGCCTGGGGGAAGTACTTTCCATTAGATGGGAACCGGAAGTTCTAAACTGACAATCCCCAGCGAAAATCGATTTAAGCGTACTCAAAATCATGAACTTGACAACTGTTTGAAATATTTTGAATGTCTTTAAGTTGACTTGCCATTTGAGTTCAAGTTCAGAATGTAGTCTAATAAATATTACAACTACGAATCATATGAAAATAGCTTATTGAATGCGAATATTTCGTTTCATTCTTCAAGAATAATTATCTAGAATTCACAACTTAATTATCAGGTCAGTGACCAGTGCTCTTAACAACATGAGCACATGGGAATTATTTATTTTCCGCGGAAATTAAAACATTTGAGATGCCTGCACAGCAGCAGCAACGTGGAATATATCACAATTTGTAGGGGGGCAACCCCTGTGGAAGGCATTCGATTTCGATTCCTTTGCTTCCCGAGAACTGGCCAACTGGATCCTGCTCCCGGTCATGGCCATGGTCATTAGTCTGGGCTGGACTCCGGATTCCTCCATCTGGCATTTCAATTGCAACAGATCCAGTGCGATCTAGACCTAATTGATTGACTGCGGCGCAGGAAGGTGGCGATAATATTTATGCCACGTACGATTTGGATCCTCTTGCTGCGCGCCGAGTGCAATTAAAGTGCATTTTCCATTTTCCAGCGAGAACAATGAGCAATCTTAAAAGATTTCCACGCCGCCACTCAGCACGTTTCCTTCATAAACCACAAGCACCAGCAAGTAGAAGCCAAAGATGAAGATGATGATGATGATGATGGCGGCGCAGCTGCTCCAGCTACAGTTCCAGCTTCATCCTCCTTTTTCCGAGTTTTTCACAGTTTTCAGAGAAGGAAAATTATCTCAAAGGAGAAGAAGTAGAAGGCAGCAAACGGTGTACACGAATCGCTGCAGAGGCGGAGAGAGATTGCGGTGCAAGTAACAAGTGCAACGTGGCACATTTTCGAAAGCTCCTCCGCCACTCACGATTTTCACCCCAGGAAAAGCCAGCAGGCAGCATATATTTTCCCATTCCCTCTGCTCGTCGGGACCACTGGGGGTCTACTTTATTTTCGACGGCGTTTGCAACTGGCCAAAATAATGAATTTTCAAGCCCATAAACCTTAAGATCAGCGAACGACCATAACAACTAAACTATTAAACTTTGAGGCATGTGGTTCGTAACACATATCTTAACAAATAAGGCACGTCAATTATTACTTAAATGCAACTTAAATACAACAGGAAAGATAATAAAATATTCAAAACGACTATATGCCAAGATTATATTAACCAATATTAGATGTCATAGAAGGTATCTTAATGAGAAGAAAGAGTTGCTAGTGAAACTAAAGCTTTTGCAGTTGCTGAAAATAGAGATCACTGAGGAAGAGAGGATACCATTCTAGTCGCTACGAGTTCCCACTTCACTTCAACATGATTTTCTGTGCTTCTTTTAATGGAGGATTATCCAGCAAAACAGTTGCAACAGTTGCATCCATCAACTGGAGAGCGGTGCTTTCCGTTGGTGAGGTGGTGGCCCTAACTTGGTTTCTTTTTTCCTGCCTTTTTTTCATATATTTTCTGTTAGCTGTAGTTGTCAACACAAAAGTTTGCCGACCAAGGAGGCTGGCGGGATAAAAAAGCAGAAGAAATCGCAGCAGGCGGCGCCAGTTGAATGAACTCGCCGGAAAAGCTGGTAAAAATGGTTCAGTTTCGTTGGTCGCAGAACTGTTGTATGTATGTTCTTGTTATATATTTTTGCGGCCAGGTAATGATGATGTGGCCAACGCAACGCAGCAAGTTCCCCGTGAAAGGAAACGAGGCCAGACACAAATGCTGGGGCAAAATCAGACACCGAAGGAGGGCAGCAGTATACTGCACAGTATAGCAGTACAAAGAACTGCGAGCGGCAGGAAACGGGCCACAATAGGACAACACACGGGATGTGATGCCATGCACTGGGAGAAATACGTTAACTGATCAAAAAACTTTGTTGAAAGTAGAGAAAGAAGATGTTTCGTTTTATGCAGAGTGCACTTTTAAATAGGAGATTGGAAATGGGAGGGATCGGCATCGTTCGCTGCAAAAGAAGGAGGAGCACCGGCAATTGGAACAGGAACTGTCTTTATCCCACAATCGATGGCTAGTGAGAGGCTGAAAAACCCTCCAACGAACCGAAGCCATTTGCGCAAACCATCTAGGAATCGATCGATCGGGAAGTGCGGGGGAGCTAGGCAGATCATCTGGAAACTATAAGTATCCAAACGACCAACTGCATCCAGCGGATGCAACTGCATCTACAGTGGGGAACTTTTTCATCACATGCTGGCTAACATTTGGTAGCATCTCCATTGGAGCACCATTCCTAGTCCAGCTCCGCCTGCCCAGCCTCTTCCACTTGCAAGTCAATGGCGTGTAAAATAGCTGGCGGGCATTCTCCGGACATTCGGACATTCGGACACTTGGACATTCAACGGACAGCAAACGGACCTCTTGGACACGCGGATGGACAGGCGAAGAAACCAGACGAGACGGCTGCTGGCTTTTGCATATGCACTTCGATCAGAGATGACCGATTTTAATGCAATCGAATAAATTCACTTTATAAATAATATCAGATTAAGAATTGCAAAGAGGAATCAGTAGAATCACTATGAAGTCTTAAGCAACTGATAGAGAAAAGAATTTCTAATCACCATAACTTCTTATAAAGAATATCTAATCCGATAGTTTAGGTAGCAATCTGAAATATAACAAAATTTAAATGGGTCGTATTAAAGCTGTAAGTAAGTACAAATAATAAAATATATAAAATATTATTCTATAATGACTGAAGAATTTCTAAAGTGAACTAATCCGTACACAGTATTTGCAGTAGTAGGTGAACCTCCTCCATGACCACTCCAAATCGCAGCTCATCTCTGGCAGCTGGCGGGGATCTGTGGAGCAAGTGAGCGGCAGCAATTGAGTTGATCGAGAGGGGCTGCAAGTTGCAGTTGCAGTTGCATGTGGCTGGCTGGAAATTCAGAAGTTAAGCAGACGCGAAATGCAGCTGCTGTTCGATCGGCAGATCGCCAGTTTGCGATGATCATGATTATGGCGATGATAATTATGGTGTTGTTATGGTTGTGGTTGTTGTTGCCACTTGTGCTGGATGTAGCTGTGCTAAAATTTAATAAGTGCTGAAATAATCAGCGCTGGCTTTGCTCTATGCAAACTTGTTGCAATCATTATGTGCTTTTCGTTACCTCGTTGTACTATTGTTGTACTTCTCGTTGGCCAAGTCAATGAACTTGGCAGTGCTCGTTGTGGCTCGGCTCCGTTTGTGCAATGTGTGTAATTCAAAGCGAAATTATAATGTTGAAAAAATTGTGGCCAGCGAAAAACGAGTTGTACAGTGCCCCCACTTCCACTACCCCCCTCTTTTGACAAGCTACTACTCCAATGACCCCACTTCCTAAGCCCCCAGCCCTTCGTCCCTCCTAATAATCTCTTGCAAAGTGTATAAGTGTATTTCTGATACACAGAATAAGTATTATTATATTCTATACACTAAACAAAAGCGTTGTAAATTTCAATAACATTATAACCCACCAATACTTAGTCTCATAGACTGTAAATCGAGTATTTATTATTATTTTAATTAATTTCATTTATAACATATAAACTCAAAAATGTAATTTGTACATTGTATATATATGATTTCTATTAAAATATGGATGTGACCATTGGAATATTAGAGATCACACCAAGTTTACATACAAACCCACTTACACTTTCTATATTGTATGGTATACTGATATGTAAGAGTATTCTAAATTTGGTAGTTCTTAATGCTGAAGGCATAAAATAACTTTTATGACACATAGAAAATGCTCGTTTCGCCGCACGTTGTTGTTGCCGGTAATTAAATAAAATTATGTTACAGACCTGTCCCCCTTTTTTTTCTGGAAAAAGAAGCCGCCCCAAGATGAAGAGTGAGTTGACAAACGCTGACACGCGAGAAAAAAGGGGGAAAAACACGCGAGCGAATCTGGCAAACAAACTTGTATAAAAATAGTTTTAAATGCAAAATGACATTTGACAAGGGAATGCTGGGGGAACTATTGAATGTCATGCACTTGACGTCATCTGGCCAATTGAATGGCTCATAATTTGATTAGCACTGTCTGCTAAAATGAGATACAAACTTTAATAGACTTTAAATGCACTAATATACTTTGACTATTGGTGTATTTTCCCCTATTCGGAACCCCAATAAAAAAAGGCAAAACATAAGGTCATTATTAAAGTTCTAATCCTGCTAACTCACTTTGAGATGCAACCTTACAACTCCACTATCTACCCACTTCAATCAGCCTTTATTTTCCATTTTCCAACTGCAGGGCAAATATCTCTATCACAATTGAGAAATCATCGCAGTCGAGAGATCGAAACAAATTGGATGGGCATTAGAAACACATAAAACTTCATTAAGCTCGTATTCTACTTTTCCAACTACCCACAAAGATAATAACGAACTGTGCGCAAGTGCAGCTTTTACAATTAACTCGAAAGACCATAGCACAAAGATACGAGGCCGCCAGATACAGATAGAAAGATGAACAAAAGACAAACTCCAGGAACAGCAACACAATCTATGATGAAATGACGAGGGTTTGGCCCCCAACCTGGATGTGCACTGAAAAAAATACGTAGTACAGAAAGCAGTTGAGGGAGTTTGGTATTTTAAATGTCTGGATTTTAAATGTTCTCTGTATATCTATTTATCTTTCCCCCATCTAACTCCATATCATGTCCCTCCAGAACATAACCCAATAATAATTATATACATACATACATATGTACATACAATATTTACAAAAGCTACAACTACAGAATGTTGAACATATCTTGTCATATATTTTGTTAATGATTCTCCATTATTATTTGCACAGTTATTTGCACAACAACGAAACAAAATTTAAATCTTAACCATTTTATTCCCAATTGAAAGTGCTTTCTAATAGTATTTTCTCACTGTGCACAGAGCAACAGTTGCGCCGCTTGAGAACATCCGTTTGTTGAAGTCCAGGGACGGCTTTTATTATTATCATTGTTCTGCCACGACTCGTTCTTTGGGCCATACTAGCCGCTGATGCCTCTGCTGCACTGTAAGTCGACCAACTGCGGCAACGAGAAAATGAAAAAACAAACTCAAGTGAATTGCAATCATAGGAGCCCATTCAGCAGCAGAACCAACATAAAAAACCAGAGGCAACCGACATGGAAAGCTATAAAAAAGACGAGCAACTAAAAAATAACTGGGAAAACGGCGTACAGTGATTGCTCGTAAAATATATATGTTTTTTTTTTATTATTTTGCTTTGCCATTCTAAGGAGTTTGGAAAAGGGATTCTAGGGAAACTAAGACAAAGAAATGGGGTTACCAAAAGTGATTTTATGCATGGAAAAATTAATTTTATTTTACTGACTTTCGTGCGATGATGGCTTTATAGTTAGAAACTGCATAAAATGGCTTAAAACTATTTTCATTGATTAACTAAGATTCATTTGAGCACAAACCCTCTTAATGAAGAATTGAATATACAGATTCAGATATATTATTGTCATAAAAAAAGTTACGATCGCTGTGCTATCAATGCCTGGGTCACTCAACGCCAGTGATCACTGCACTTGCAACAGTGGGTACACAGCTCCGGTTGTTTGAGGCTTTTACGCTCGTCATCGACCCCACTCCTAGGTGACTCCCCTCCCCCCGAATCCCCAATCCCCCAATCCCCAGACCCAGAGTGATAGAGCGGTTACCAAACAGAGTTTTCCATCTTTATGGCCGGGGGAATGAAATTTGATTCTCGGAAGAGTTCATTTGTAGCGGCTGGAATTGAAAATGGGCTGTCTGCGCTTGGCTCAAATCCAGGTAACTTAATTAAAGTGCTCGAGCCAGGGTTGCCGGGCATTGCAACTGCAGCTCGCAGGGTTGCCAGGGCAACTAACGAATAACAAATTACGAAAACATTACTGCCAGCCATTTGCAGTGCAATAACATCTGGTAATGGCAATGGGCGTGCTCCCAGGGGGCGTGTCCCCCGACATCGGCAGAAGTTTCTAGGCAGTTGCCACAGACAGGCTGTAAATTCTCTCTTGCCACACATTTTTCACCGCCCCACTGAGTCAGTTCCTGTTGCCTTTATTACTTTCACGTCTCGCACTGTTGTTCTTATGGCCATTGTTGCTACTCCCCCCGAAATCGAAATCCAAATCGACATCGACATCGACATTGCATCCCCGTGGGAGCTCGCAGGCGCCCGAAACTGCAATCACACCTGGGGGAAATGCAATAGTTCATATGTGCGGTGAGTAAAAATAAATAATCAAAAATTGGCAGAAATGCTAAAATAATTTTAAAATTGTATTACTGAATAATTATTTGGTGTAAATCACAAAAAGCAAGTGGTGTCATAGAAAATATCAATTAAGCAGAGTTACAGAACACGCCAAACTTCCGATACTTCTGATACATAGAATCCACGTACAAATCCGTCGTAGAATCCGTCTTCAAATAAATTGATTGATCTTAGGGAAAACAACTTCTTAAGGTAAAGATGAGAAAATCCACAGCTTTCTCTCAATTTTATTTACCCTTTAAGTTGTCACTTTTCGGACTAAAAGTAAAAACGAAACTATTTCATTGATCGCAACTGTTTTTTGGCCTTGCACATGTAGGCAAAAAGTGTAATAGAGATGGCATCACGTTAACCCGATCTGCGAAAGAGATGGCTGCAGTGGCAGTAAACAACAAATAACAAACAACAACGGGAGATACAATAACAAAGCGCAAATTGTTTGCTTTTGTTGCCGACGAGGATAAATGCATTGATTTCTGACAGTCGACAGTCGGCGGCAATCGCTTTTTTCGTGTCCACAGAAGCGTGAAGCAACTCGGAGCAAAGAAGCCCTTTGGGGTGATATCCCCTCTTCAGCCCCTCTACTGCCACCCACCCCTACCCCTACCCACCCCCTTCAAAAATCGCTCAATTGCTTATTTTCATATTTCTTTTTCAGCGAGCAAAAGCGGCATTTAACAATTGAATGTGTTTTCGACGCAAGTGCTTGAAATAATTCCCTTATTTTATTTTTAACGTTTTGCTACAGATTACAACATTGGACCAAATACATAAAAATAATTATTATAATAATATATAAGAATATTTGTTTAAATGTCTTTGATTACCCTTTCTTTGGTTCTTTGATGGAATTTAATAGTGTACACAATGTACTCGTAGTTATCTTCAACACCTTGCATAATCAATTATTTGTGACTCGCTTTTAAATCTTTAACAAAGTTCTAGGATAATAAAAAATATACATAATTTACTGACTAAAATTCGTAAGTCCTATTTGTCTAGACATCGTTTTTCTCTGAGTCTTTGTTCATAGAGCCGATTCAAAATGTATGCATTTAAAGTAATGGACTTGTGGCGCCAATTATGTAATTTTTTGAGTGGCACTGTGATACTATGTATTGTGGACATATTACTTTAAATTTGTTATTTAATCAAGTCGGAATCTTTTATTTGATAATTCAAAGTTTTTAGTTGAAGCTCTTCTTCACATCATCTTTAATATTTTCATTATATACTCTGTTTAACCAGACTGAAAAGTGTAAATAAATAAAATTAAAACATCTCCCCGTTGGTGAGTAATTAAAAAACGTTAATACAATCGGGGGAATGTGCAATACTTTTGGCCGACCGACAACCCCAATTTTGCCTGCACTTTTGCAGTAAATTTCGCCGACGACCGCAGTTGGCTTTGCGTTTTGCGTTTGAAAGGATTACGATCCGGTTTACTTGGGCTCTTCGCTGGGCGCGTAAAAAACAAAGGGGCTTAACCATCCGGCTGGTCAGCGCCCGTTTCCCAGTGGGTGGTGGGTGGTGGGTGGTTAGCTCTGATTTGCACTTGGGGTGGCTAAACCACCCCTCTGAGGCAGACTCCCCGCCCACTCCGCCGGCCACTTCATGCAAATGGCCTAACATTAAGGCGACACTTGAGTTGTGTCCACAAGCACCAAAGTAGCACATATATCACATATCTGCTCGAAACGTGTCCACTGCATTTGTAATATGTCTATAATTTCTTAATTCAGTACAGCTGTAAATACAAGAAAATCTTTAAGTGTAGAAAAAGTATAGAAATTCTTAAAGGTAATTATTTATATTAACAAGCGATGCAACTTTATAATTGCTTCTCGGCAATATTAAGTTTTAAATATTTATTTAATTTACATGCAACTACATGCGTTGTAAGCTACGTATTCGTAAGTAGCTTAAAAGATGTTTATATTCCTACATTATTTTTTTGTTTGTTCATTCCTTTATTATCAAACGAACTATTGAGCTGGCCTCAAGTGTTCCCAGCTGCATGTGAAAGACGTGCCACCCCAAATGCGGCGAATGCAAATGCAAACAATGGCCAAGGCTGCGACGGAAGAACAAGTCACGTGCTGCCCGCTCCCAAAGTTCCGAGTTCCAAGTCCCTAGTCCGAGTGTCCGTATGTCGTATCCCATATTCCTGGCATACTCGAGTTCTCCGTACTCCGTTCTCCGTTCTGGTTGTCCGTACTCCTAATAAGCGGCAAATAATTGGCAGACGAACTTGAGACTACCCCAATGGCATGGGGCACGGATTGCCAGTGGCAACTGCAATTGCCACTAAAAATCGATACCAACCACCACACGGTCACAGCCACGGCCGCAGCCACAGCCACCCTGCAGGTTGTCGATCCTTGCTGGAATGTTTGTTTGTCTGTCTCCTGGCCATCAGCCTTCCAGTCGCCTGGGGAAAAGCTGAGAGAGATACGTTCCAAATTGCAGTTCCACTGCATTGCCTTAAAGTACAGGTAAGCCATTCGATTAAAGTGTTCCTGCCCGGAATGATTAAAAAAACGTAATACACTTCTTGGCGAGCGCACTCGATATGGCGGGACATTTCCACCTCAAATGAACGGCAATTAGAACTTCCGGCCATAAACTCTGGCAAGAACTGAAAAGCGTTAGCCCAGAACCCACGTCAACTGACCAAATTCGAGTGTCAAGCCCAGGCTACGAAAGTTGTGAGCAGGGTCGGATTCGATTCATAGGGCGATATTTAATCAAGTTCTTCAACTCACAAGTGCAACTAAATATGGTCTTATATAGATAGTAGCTATATATGGTTATATATTACTTACTCTAGCTCTTTAAAAATAGTTTAATCTAATAAACAAGGGAGATAGTATTAAAGTTAGTTTTACTGCATAGCAATGATGGATCGCTGCATTCATAAGCAACATATTCAGTTGACTAAATTAGGTATAGTTGATTTCTAGTCACTTTTGAGTTACTTACAGATGAGTTCCCTACATTCCGAGTTAGTTATACTCTAAATATATTATTAGTGCATCATAACCAGAGCACTTGCAATCCGCTCCTGGCAGCCGTCGTAATGCCAACAGTACACGATCATTACGGCCTTAGTAGTTGCATTCTGTCGCCCTGCTCAATGAACCATTCCACCAGCGGCAGTGGGCTCGACTTGGACAGCAGCAGAGGCAGCAACAGCAACAGCAACAGCAACAATTAATATGGCCAGCGATGCGAATCTAATAATGTGACTACAATGACGACAATAGACCCGCTTCCCCCCTTCCCCCGACTAAAGTCCCCAGCTCTTTGGGTCTCCGCGTTATGTAAGCCGGGCTGGGCAGCTGCAAAGTGTGATATGTGGCCGGTTCTAACGATACATCATTCTGATATATGTGCCCCGAGGTGTGGACTGTATATCTGTATGGCCACTGCATTTAGGTGCGTTATAAATTAACACTAGAAGGTAGTGGGCCATTCCAGGATAGTGGCCCAGTGGGCGGTAGCTGGGCTCATGAATACCAAGGAACACAGGGAAAACAATTAACCATTGCATGTCGGTCGTGCCCAGAGTCGCTGCATCGAGATCCATGGAACTGATCCAGGGAACATGGTCACTGGCGGTGGTCAAGGTGCGTGAGATGGCCGGTGGCTGATAACTAGCTGCGGAATTGGCAGTGGCTACAAATGAGCGATCGTTTATCTCAATGGGCCAACATGATCGCGCAAATGTTTTGCTCTCGTTGGGGTGGATACACTTAATGACTGCGATTGGAAGTGGTTTTATGGCTCTTAAAGTAATTGTATCTGATTGCGATATTGCGAGAACATCGAGTAATAAACACTGTTTGGTGTTTTCAATGGTTTTATTAGCTTTGAAGTACTTGTGTTGATTTGTAATCCCATTTGTTATTCACTTTGACAGATATTAAACTAGTTTTCACATTACTCACAATGTTACTTTGCATTTGTTCAATGAAACTTTGAATAGTAAATTTACGAACCATATGCAGTACATATTTATGCATCCGGCCAATGTTTTTCATTTGCACATAAGCTAATAAATCTACTTCAGATCTTTATACTCCAGATTACTTGTAGGCACCATAACTCTCGTCCTCACTCATCATGCTGTCCAAATCCAATAAATCGTCAAAACAAAAGTGCAGCTAAGCTACAATAACAGTTAAGTGCGAGAAACATGCATAAAATCAATGGACTTAATGCCTGGTTTGGAATCAAAATATACAAATAAGGGAGATTTCCAATAATGGGAAGATGTGCATGGAATAGCACGGACCAACCTCGCAACCGAAATCCCGAAAAAAGCGAAATCCGAGCCCGAGTTCAGAGCGGTTCCACTCCCAGGAGCGCGTATTCCCAGGCGATGATAATCGAAGGGACCAAATTAACTAAGAACTAAGGGTGGTTACGACATCGAAAAGTAACCCTCCAGTGGCAACTGAAAAACTGCAATTGCAGTTCAGTTCGGACTGGAGTGAAGCAACCCCCGGTGCGGAATCCAAGCCCCCGGACAATGGCCCATCCTTTGCCTCCTTTATCCCTTTGGCTGCTCGCTCGATGGTGGCGCATTCGCAATGACAAACAAACAACAATATAACAATATAAATTCGATATCGAGGCGATCGATCTATAGGCAGTTGCCGCGACGCACACGCAATATCTTTTGCGTGAAATTTCAGACAAAGCGGCGACGAATTTGGAAAGTACGTTTCATACATATACCTCCATAT
The DNA here is from genome assembly GCF_016746245.2 of Drosophila santomea. Taxonomy (NCBI): domain Eukaryota; kingdom Metazoa; phylum Arthropoda; class Insecta; order Diptera; family Drosophilidae; genus Drosophila; species Drosophila santomea. The sequence continues at coordinate 17,495,359 of NC_053018.2, forward strand.
ATTCATATATATTCATGGTGCTCCCTAGATCGGGACAGCAGTGGCAGCTGCGCAGGCGCCGCGATTCCAGCAGGGTCGTCATCAGATTCACTGCGGACTCCGGTTTTGGTGGTGGGTTCCCAAACTGAGAGCCTCGTAAACCGAACTGGGTACAGTAGCGCACTCCACTAATCATGAAGTTTATGCGTGGTGATTATGTCTGAACAAGAATTTCTAGTACAAAGTAAAGTTGATAAAGATAACTCACTACAGATATCTTCTATCCATAGGAATAAAAAATAGCTTATGGGAGAATGTTGTAGTAAAATTTCACACACTTCTGTTTTGAGCGCGCTGTTCTAATCATGAAGTTTATACGTGGTGCGTAATGGTGATAACGTCTAAATAAGTATTTCCAATAAAAAGTACAGATAAGTCACTAAAGATATCTTCTATTTATAGAAAAAAGTGATTACCTTGTGTGAGAATGTTGTAGTAAACTGGCACATTTCTGTTTTGAGCAGTAAGTTTCCAATGTTTACAATTTATGAACGTATAAACGGCTAAGCATGTCCTCATCACTGGGATTCGACCATTTGTCACTGTCTCAAATATGGCTCTAACTGTTTTCCATCCTAAAAAGGGGTGACATGCGTCGAATGTCCAATTTGTTACGCAATCAAACCGTCGCCTGGACCTGGACCTGGACTCCACTGGCAATCACGCATTTCGTAGACCAAGTCCACGTTCACGTCCAGGTCTTTTAGCTGGTAATTGGCTTGTCTGTTACGGCCTGCTGCTTTCGATGGGGCAAGGCCGGCTAGCCAGTCGTCAACAGGGCGGATTCTTCCCCTGTGCCCACAGGTCGCACCATAAATTCCACTCGGCATGGAATCCACAAAAAAAAAACAACAAAAGAAACATCAACAGAAACTACAAGTGAAGGACTAATACCGGACGACACGACGCAGATTTGGGTCTTCGATGGAAAGGACCCTGACGCACCCATCCCTACCAAGGATCCGTCTATTTCCCATTTGAGGATCTCCCTGGCATGTGGTTCATCGGCTTCCTCCAGGTTATCGGCTCATCCGTTCATCTTCCCCCCCTAATTAATACACTCTAGCAATTCATCGTTATAAACTTTACTTATTTAAATATTTAATTATACTAAATAACATTTTCAAATTTTTCAAAATTTTAGGCTTCCATCGCCCTGGGCCAAAGCAAATACGATACAAAAAAAAAGGACGACTAAAGAGCTGGAGAGGACAACAAAGACGCGAAACTACTGCACGGGTATTGACATATAAATATATATATAAATTAATAAAATTAATAAACCCTCATTTCACTTCAGAATTCCTGCCTACATGGAGCTCCAAAGAGGATCAGGGGCTGAGACGGGTCAGGTGGTTATTTATGAAAGGTCCATACCCCTACACAGGATCGGCCTGGTCTTCTCGGAGGTCGTATCTCAAGATTTAGATTTAATTTTGCTTGGACTCGGCGCGATTTAATTATACATAAGTTATTGGTTATTTATATAATACTTATAATTTTTTTATCATAGTTTTACGTGTTTTAGTTTTTATCGTCTTTCAAACAAATATTTGTGTGTTTGTTTATGGCATGCTAAACGCCACTAAAATGAATAAATAAATAATTACACACAGACGAATATTTTACATAATTTTAACACGGGCACATAAATAAGTTAAATAAATAAATAAATAACGATTAATAAATAAAGGGAAATAAATAAATAGATGCGAATAAATAAGGCGGATTAAATAAATAAATAAATAATTATAAATAAATAATTATTCTAATTTTTTTTTTTTTTGGGCGAGCTTCTCCCGGGCGGTCTGGCTTGGTCCTCGGCGGGATTTTAGGTTGGAATCCACCACGGGTTCCAGAAAAGGTCTCCCCGGGTCCAAACTGTGGATATCCCGGGGTCAAGAAAATGCCTATATACCCTCTGCAACCCAGATATATAAATATAATACCTATGCCCTCTCGGAACGGACTCACGTTTATTTTCCACTTCCGGCTGCCGGGTCCTCCAGTTCTGCTCCCGTCCTGCTCCCGTCGATCTCCGGATCGGGTAAAATTTTCTGGATTTCCCTATACCAACAAAAAAAAACATCACTAAACGTTTCTTCGGAGCTTTCACCTCCGGTAGACCGACCGCACTCACACGTTTATGTGTGCCACCGATTTTAAAATACGGCCGTTAGATTTCGTTCGCGGCAGCGGGTCGTCCGATTCCCAAATTTTCTATGGCCCACATGGCGGTCACCTCGCCCTATTTATGGGCTCGGCTCTGCCGGTTCCCTTTCCTATTCTTTTGCTTCCTCCTTTCCCTTCACATAGGTCGAGAACCGACTTCAAGGCCAATGCCAGTGCTCATTTCCCGTCTTAGTGTGGGTGGATGCACTTCGTCGGTGTTCTCCTCTCTCCACATACCATCCACACTTCCCCTTTCTTGGGTGTGGACGGTAGGGGGCGCTCTACATACATCCCACTTTCCCCTTCTCCTCTTGGGACTGCCAACCTCGCCTTAGGTGCTCATTCCAGACGATATTTCTTTCGCCCGCGGCTATCGATCACCGTCAGAATGCAACATGTCATTATAGCAAACGCAAGGCACAAGGCAGCAGGCACAGCCAAGTGCAATGAACTTGGCTTTGAAAATACGAGGAGAGAGATTGGGTTCGTTGATTTATAGAAAGAGGGAAGAATCAGCTGCCTTCTGATCCTGGCACGTTCTAAAAGGAACCTCAATCCTCCCCTTTGAGACTTCGCACCTTTTTCCTTTACGTAAACTATGGCCCACAAAACAGCTGACGAGCGAAGAAACCTTTCTTTCTTGCTTTTCATTTCTTTATTTCCGCAATCCCACCCGTAATTAAATGAACAAGGACCTGGAACTCACACCCAAAGGATCATATCTAGTTAGCTACAACTTTTCCCATGCCTACGTTAGAGTTCAGCAAAAGATTTATGGCAAACCCAATTGAAGGCACAAGAACTTTGCTATCTCAAATGGGGGGCTCTAAAAACCATTTCCATACCGAACAGTTGCCCCGTAATTGCATGAGGGTGCTATTCTATTCTTTTGTTGTCCAGAAAATTACTAAACGTCACCAAGAACGAGGGGATTCGAATTCCATACAGCTCTTCAGCCATGGATGCCATTTAACGACTCACCAAAAGCACAAATCTCAATGATTCAATGATACTTTATCGCCAAACGTAATCCACTTGAGAAGGGGAACCCTGAAGTGACATTACATATATGTACATAATATCGAATGGAATGGGTGAAGTTACAGATTGAAATGATGAGGGCTATATTTTTCAAGAGAATGTTTCAATCAATTTATATTGGTTATGATGTAATTGAATATTGATTTCAAAGGGTTAACTCAATTGCTTCACTGTGTTAATTGCCGTGTTACGATGTAAAATGTATGCAGAAAGCCAAAATTATTAAAACATTTCTTGACTTTAATTTCTTTATTTTTACGTACTTAAAAATGAATACGATTTATTTATTTAAACACAAGTTTTAAATATTACTTTTTACACATTTTGGGTTCGATTTCGATAGGTCTGCCCGCATTCTCCTGATTCGGTGTAGAAATCTTAATAGAATTAACCACGGGGGCACGGAAATCTGTGTACACATTATTAACTTGATTGCCCCTTGTTGCTATTGGAAAATAATTTTTCTCTATTAAATTTTCCTCGAATTGAATACAATTTGACGATGGAACCGCACCAAGCCCAATCGAACTCTGGTTTTTAATTTACTCTATCGCTTATTGTTATTTAATCCTTCTTGCAGGCCACTATACGCATCCTGGACAGATGTTTGTTCAGTTCCAGTGGTCCTTAAATGCCTTGTTCGCGGGATTAGAGGCAGGGCAAAAAGCAGAGGGTGGCGATCGGGGGCGAGCATGTGTGCTGATTTTTGCACTATGGTGGGTCCTAAGCCGTATTAATTTTCAATAAGTGCATTGAGGTCTGTGAATCATTTGATAAATGGCGCAGCGGGTTAATCCTGCACGTTGATAAGGGGGAGATGCAGCCGCTCCTGCAGATCCACTTTCCCAGCACGTTCCACAGTGGAAAAGCGACGTGACATGGCAGAAGTGAACACAAATTTGTTCATCTTTGAGTTTGATAAGCATTTTCAGACCATTAATAAGTTTATTCTATTATTTATGGAAAAACTATTTGTGCTCTTCATATTATTTTCAAATCAATCATTAAGAGATCAAGCAAGTTTTACTGAGTTAGAAAACAATGTGTAGTGTCCATTGTATTGAGTACAATTCTTGAATCTAAATCTAGAATACATGATTATTATATAATCATTTCTATTATTAATATGAGAATTTATTAGATGCATTTCTTATGAACAGCAACTACTCAGACTTTTTAATAAAAAGTATAAAATAGTTGTGCCTGAAAGTATGCTACAAATGTGTAAAAACTTCGTTATCCAATACACAAACCATTTAAATCGGTTACAATCGGGAAAACAACGTAATTACCGCAAAAGTACGTTATTTTGAAGTTGCTTTTAATTATTAATTAAAAACTTAACAATACAATAAAAATATATTCAAAGATTCTAAACTTTACTTAACGTTTTATTACATATTTTGTGTGGAATTTGAAATTTTTCTAAGTTAAATTGCGATTTTACGAATTTGTGACATTCTATCTTTTCTACTTAAATGAAATTTTTAAATATGTATAAGTAACGTGTATAATGAAGGGGTTTCAACCCCATTAAGTACATATATGCTTAGTCAGGATCAGTAGCCGATCATGGCCTTGTCAATCCATATGAATTCCGAGATCTCGGAACTATGAATGCATTCCGTATGGATTACATCGACTAAAATGCGTAAAGTTAAACGTTATCTGCAATTAATCTTCGTCGGGTCGTGATCTGTATTTATACTGGATTTATTTATATTACTCACGCTCTAACCTTTTTAAAAGAAAAATAAACACTTGCATAAATCACAGGTTTGAATTTTGCGAAGTTCGTGCAATTTAGCTTACTGAACTGAACTAAACTTTGGCTGATGCAATGCCCTGTAAAATTTCATCGGTGAAAAAAGCACAAAAAGTGGAAAAAACTGTTGAGAACATCCAGAACTCCAGAACGTTTTCCCCACTCAGTTTGTTTGACTTGTAAGTTGGTTTGTTGTTTTTGCGAAGTTTTGCGTCGCACTTGGTTTGTACAACATGGTTTGCTAATGTGTGTTGATTGTGGATTCTGGCACGGGGTGTCCATAAAGGGGAAAGGGGGATCTCCCAAACTGAAGCGGATCTTTTCTTCTATTAAATGATATTCCCATGGCTTCGACTGGCCATTGGGTCTCATTAATCATATCTCAAAAAACAACTTCTGTCTTTTGCCGTATTTTGTTGGGAATAAAATGAAGAGAAGTAGTTGTTGATATACAGATCCGGATTCTTTTGTAATTTTTATATTCATGGAGAACCTTTCAATTTGAATAAATCTTGAGGTAAAGGTACTACATTTTTTATCTACAGTGTCCCTTTTTTTTTATTACATGATCTTATATCGATTTCCTCGACTACTAAACACTCTGTTACTCAAAAGGTAGGAGTGGTAAAAAAATGAGCGATAGTTAAAAAATTAAACTTGTTAAAATAGTGAGCGTGATAGCTTTTTGCGGCTTAAATGTGTTTCAGCGGATGCTGCCAAAATGATTTTGGTATATTGAGAGAAATTAGCAAGAAACAGGATGAAATGTATAGAAATTAAAACATTTTCCAAACGTGTGGGAATGACAGTTCTGGGCGGCTTGTTACTCACTCTGCAACGAATTTAGTATGCCCTATTACTCTACAAGTGACGCGTATAAATATAAGCTGGTATAATACCTTTAAATTGGTATTGCCACTTTAGACTTGCTTTATGACTCAATTCTTCTACATATATGCCCCTTCATTTTTCAGTGGTTTTCTTCGGATTGTCGAGAACAGAACAATAATGTTCGCATTGAATAATACATTGGTAATGCATTTTCAAAGCCCTTTCGATATTCCCTTGTATGTGAGTATGTGACTCGGAGAGACGAACCCTTAGTTCTATTCTAGATTCAATCTTGCCATCACCAGACACTGGACTGCTGGACTGATGAATTATGAATATGCCCGTTGCCGGCTCGTGACTCAAACAGGTGCAAAGTCAGCCTGGGAGCACGCCGGGCAGGTCGAGACCAGACTCCAGACGAGCCCCTCCCCCAGAATCCCCCAGATTTCGCTGCCCCTTTTTATACCCGTTACTCGTAGAGTAAAAGGGTATACTAGATTCGTTGAAAAGTATGTAACAGGCAGAAGGAAGGGTTTCCGACCATATAAAGTATATATATTCTTGATCAGGACCAATAGCCGAGTCGATATGACCATGTCCGTCTGTCTGTCCGTCCGTATGAACGCTGTGATCTCAGGAACTACAAAAGCTAGAAAGTTAGGATTAAGCATACAGACTCCAGAGACATAGACGCAGCGCAAGTTTGTCGATTCATGTTGCCACGCCCACTCTAACGCCCACAAACCGCCCAAAACTGCCACGCCCACACTTTTGAAAAATGTTTTGATATCTTTTCATTTTTGAATTGGTCTTGTAAATTTCTATCGATTTGCCAAAAAACTTTTTGCCACGCCCACTCTAACGCCCACAAACCGCCAAAAGCTGCTACGCCCACACTTTTGAAAAATGTTTTGATATCTTTTCATTATACCCGTTACTCGTAGAGTAAAAGGGTATACTAGATTCGTTGAAAAGTATGTAACAGGCAGAAGGAAGCGTTTCCGACCATATAAAGTATATATATTCTTGATCAGGATCAATAGTCGAGTCGATCTGGCCATGTCCGTCTGTCCGTCCGTCTGTCTGTCCGTCTGTCCGTCTGTCCGTCTGTCTGTCCGTCCGTATGAACGCTGAGATCTCAGGAACTACAAAAGCTAGAAAGTTTAGATTGGGCATACAGACTCCAGAGACATAGACGCAGCGCAAGTTTGTCGATTCATGTTGCCACGCCCACTCTAACGCCCACAAACCGCCCAATACTGCCACGCCCACACTTTTGAAAAATGTTTTGATATTTTTTCATTTTTGTATTGGTCTTGTAAATTTCTATCAATTTGCCAAAAACCGTTTTGCCACGCCCACTCTAACGCCCACAAACCGCCCAAAGCTGCCACGCCCACACTTTTGAAAAATGTTTAGATATTTTTTCATTTTTGTATTAGTCGTCTAAATTTCTATCGATTTGCCAAAAAACTTTTTGCCACGCCCACTCTAATGCCCACAAACCTGCACTTCTACTAGCTGAGTAACGGGTATCAGATAGTCGGGGAACTCGACTATAGCGTTCTCTCTTGTTTTTGTATTGGTCTTGTAAATTTCTATCGATTTGCCAAAACACTTTTTGCCACGCCCCCTCTAACGCCCACAAACCGCCCAAAACTGCCACGCCCACACTTTTGAAAAATGTTTTGATATTTTTTCATTTTTGTATTGGTCTTGTAAATTTCTATCGATTTGCCAAAAAACTTTTTGCCACGCCCCCTCTAACGCCCACAAACCGCCCAAAACTGCCACGCCCACACTTTTGAAAAATGTTTTGATATTTTTTCATTTTTGTATTATTCTTGTAAATTTCTATCGATTTGCCAAAAAACTTTTTGCCACGCCCACTCTAACGCCCACAAATCGCCAAAAGCTGCTACGCCCACACTTTTGAAAAATGTTTTGATATTTTTTCATTTTTGTATTGGTCTTGTAAATTTCTGTCGATTTGCCAAAAAACTTTTTAAATTTAAATGCTGAGTAACGGGTATCTAATAGTCGGGAAACTCGACTATAGCGTTCTTTCTTGTTACCTACTGGCATTGGCATTTGAGTGTGTTTCCTACAACGGCAAAAATTGCTTAATTTATGCAGCAGTTTTCGTGTGACTTGAGCAAACTGAGACAATAAATCCAGCTAAATGCATAAAAAATAAGTGTAAATAAAAAGCATTACCCAAAATGAAAGGTAACTGGTTCTGGAGGGAAGCAAACAAACAAACAAACAGGCAAATACTATGTATGAATGTACATGGGATTCCGTATCGCTTTCGATTCCGATTTGAAAGTTTCTTAACTAAAGTTTAGCTGAGGCCAGGCGGATGTTGTGATCACGCAAAGAATATACCTACATATGCATAAGCTGTGATTTAATCAGAGTGATTAGCAAGGGATCTTAGTATTCCGATTCATGCTGTACCAATGTCCACAGAGATAGGCCCTCCCCTACAATTAGCCCCCAGTCCGACCTCATCGCGATGATATAATGCATTAGCATCGGGGCTCATTGTATATCATTGGATATTTTGTTGGTTCTCCGTTTGATTTACGTGCGGAAATGTTGGGAGACAGCTCAAGGAAATTACTTCATGTAAATGTCACTCCGTGTCGAACTGAATGGTCAGCTAAAATGATCTAAAAGAGGGCTGCATTAACATCTGAATGACCTTCCCGGCGAATGGAAGTTATCGGCTTCCTACAACCGATCTTTCAAGGTTTCTAGATCAACTCGGACGCACAAATATGAGTGATCTCAATGGCATTAGGTACAAAAAGCGACATATTGTAGTACTAATAATGGATATTGGAAATAGATCGTTCTATTCAGTTTTTGATATCTTTAAAGAATTAAAGAAGCGAAAATATGAATAAGGAAATCGTTTCACGACTTGTTTATGTGCGATTATGAAATAACAAAAGCTACTAAGCTTATTAATTATTTAGTGATCAAGTACCAGTTTCCCCGTTACCCTTTAGGCATCACAAAATGATTTAAATATCACAAAGGGGTTTTATTCAGTTTCGAGTCGTTCAACCTTAGTACAAATTACAACATCTATACATAATATATTACAAAGACGGTTAGACGAACTTAGGGATACGAGTAGCAATCGAATATGGCAAGGCTCTTTCTCTCCTCTTCATTTAATGTAATTCATTTGTATCCTTATCGCAGCAGAGCCAGCAGGAGAATACCCATGAGACTCCAACTGACAGCTCCACTAGCACCACTTGTCCTGCCCTCCGCCGGCAGCTGAGCCATGGCCACCAGCTGCTGCTCCTCATCCAGCTTTGGTCTGTAGCTCCAGTCGATGGTGTTGGTCTTACAGAGCTGGGCAAACACTCGCGCCGAGATCTTGGGCGTTCTGGTTCGTTGCGGGGAGTTGAAGTCCACATGATAGAGTCCGAACTTCTCCGAGAAGCCGGCCTTCCACTCATAGCTGTCCATCAGACTCCAGGCGATGTAGCCACTGACATTCGCGCCATCCTCCATGGCATCCAGCACCGCCGAGAGATAGAGATTGTAGTAGTCCACGCGGGCATAGTCCTCCAAACCTCCACGATCACTGACTCCGTTCTCCGTGATGATTATCTCGGGTGCATTGTACTCCCGGTGTATCCACATCAACAGATTGTACATTCCCTTGGGATAGACCTGCAGGAAAAGATAGAATCCCCGGTCAATAAAGTTCATTCACCTGTGCGCCACCTGGGCGAAAGTCACCCTCTTTTTGATTCCTTGCTAACTAGTTTACTCGGCAAACCATAACTCAAACTCTAAGTGGGGATAAGTCAACCCCCGAGCTACCCCAAGCACTCGACCAAGTTAATTACACCACCTCATCCTGGACGTGGGGGATTTCTATTCCTCATCTCTCGTCTCCAGAGGGTGGGCCACAATCAATTTAGCCGACTAAGCGAGAGATAATTGAAGTCGTGCAGATGAAGGAAATATGGTTCTGGTGTAACCGGGTAGTTTTCAAAGCTCTTAATGTAATTATTGTGGGATGCAGGAAGCTTTTAAAGAGCTTGTAACATATATGTATACCATATAGTGTGTATCTAGGGCCAAACAATAACCTATTTTAAAGCACTTCATTTGGCAGGGGATACTTTAAGTCCAATTGAGATATAAAGAGAGTTAAAATTACGATCCCTATGAAATGCTATACTCGCCAGAAGGTTTCTCCTCACAAATAATAAATAATGCCCCAAATAACCTTTTCTATATTTCGCTATAAATACTGTTCGACAGTCTAAAAGTTGATGTTCCTGTTTCACCTGTTACCTAAGATAGTCTCAAACTCACCTTGAGCCAAACGGATCCGGAACCGGGCCAATCGACGCCCTCCTGGCTCTCGACCACGCCCATGTCGTGATTGAAGGACGGAACTGGGAACTTGCCGGTGTTATTGTGGCCATTGGAGGTGACCAGGTTGCTGGTGTAGGAGTTGAAGCCGAAGAAGTCAGAGGTGCCGCGGATGCGATGAATCTCCTCGGTGGTGAACTCCGGCAGTCGGGATCGTGCTCCGAATCCCTGCTCCTTGCTGAGGTTTCGGATGCGCTCGATCATTACCTTGGGATAGTTGCCGTGCTTGGAGAAGATGGGATGACCGAACCAGCCCACATAGAACTGCATGGCTCGCTCGGAGGCCTCGCGATCCTCGGCGGAGTTGGGATCCCTGGGCTCCGGCCACGAGGTGTCCAGAGTGATGCCCATGCGTCCGCCTTGGCTTGGCTGGAAGAGCTCGCGGTACATGTGCACCACCTCGGCGTGGGCCTTCAGCAGATTGTGGCCACACAGATAGGCGGGAATGCCAGGGTAGTTGTACGAAGGTGCCATATAGTCCACTCCGTAGCCGTGCTCACACACATGCCACGGCTCATTGATGGTGGTCCAGATCTTCACCCGATCCCCGTACATTTCCAGCACCAAGCGAGCATAGTCCTTAAAAAGAGGGATGATCTCCGGATTGGTCCAGCCACCCAGCTCCTGCAGCTTTTGCGGCAGCTCCCAGTGATAGATCGTCACCATCGGAGTGATGTTGTACCGGAGCAGCTCGTCGATCAGGTTGGAGTAGTACTTGATGCCGGCCGTACTCACTTGGTTCATGTAGCCACCGGGCATGATTCTTGGCCAGGAGAGGGAGAAGCGGTAGGTGCCCACATGCAGCTCCTTGACCATTTGCACATCGCGCTTCCACTGGAAAAATGTATTAATATTAATATTAGTGTTAAAATTTAAATGGAAATATTTTTATAAGAATCAATTGAATAATCTCTATTAAATGCTTTTTATTCAACTACCTGCTTACAATTTCGAATTCATTTGTTATATGCCGTATAAGAAATCCCCTTAAGTTGAAGGCATATTAAATCAGTTTGACTGATGCCAGTGTTTATATGGCTTTAATGATATGCCTTCACAGTTTGATTTTATAACATTTGGCCACAGAAAAGAACGTATCAATCTATTTAACCATATAATGCCAAGACAAGCAGTCAAAATATGAAAAAACCAGCAAGAAACTAGTAATACTTAATCCGCCCGCTTAGTTGGACTATTAAATCTAATCGAAACTAGCTAACCCAATTTAATAATTGATATAGCCAAATTAAAGCAATAATATTAATGTCCATTGGCCACTTGGATTGAAATGTGAGCAGATAAACCAACCTGCTAATGGACACGTTAAGTGTCGGAAAATTCAACTGCAGCATTCTGACTTGTTTACTGCGGATTGATTTGGTTTTTCTTTGAATCGATGCCAAGAATGCCGGGCCAAATTTCCGAAAAGCCGAAAATGGGAATGGAAAACCAGTTGGTCGGTGGTCATTGGCGACACATTCCACGCCCAATGGTCATTGTCACTACTTGGCCCGGAGCTCTGGCTTTGGCTATGACTTTGGATTTGGCTCGGTCTGTTGCTAATTATGTGACTTTGAATTGAAAAACAATTTAAATCGCGATCGCCGAGTATTGCATATGAAAGGAAGGGGGCGTTTAAGCTGTCTGTCCGACCATTTAATCCATTTTTCAAATCGCCTGCCGCCGCTGACAACAATAACAAGCGGAGCGGCCAACAAAACTAAAAAACTAAAAAATAACTCTAAAAAAAACTATGACACCTGACGCAAGTGCTGCAGTTGGCACCTGTAGAAAAATCGGCAAGTCTATTGATTGGCATTAGCAGCGAATTGTGACAGTATTAACCAATTCTCCATCGCAGTCGACATGATGAATTGATAATTCACTGCAACTATGTTGCAACTATTTCAATGCAAATTCTTGGCTATTTAATAGCTATTAGGGTGCATCTTGGGAGTATATCGAGCTTGCAATGCATGCCAATCCTAGGATATCGTGAATACAATAAATAATTGTATCAACTACGGATACATAAATTATTATGAGTTCTTGATCCGCCTTCATAATAAATTCACTATCATTCACCTCCAACTGAGAACAAACAAATGACAGCGTCCTTCCCACAATTTATAATATCTATTTAGGTATATCTAGGCTTTCTATGACTTAAATTAAAGTATGGATATCAAAAATGTGATATTACTGGTTAATTTTATTGACATACATATTTAGGCTTGTATATTGAATAAATATCACCAAAAGGCCTTTCCTTTAATAGTTTTCTCGGCAAATTAACTAGCTTAGTGCATATGACACAGATTAAGCCACTATGACCCCCAATATCAGAACTAACATAAACTAAGAATCACCTACTTATCTGTCTCCCTAAAAATGGGTCACAACCCAACGAAACGAAAATCCCGATACGAGTATGCAAAGATCTTTATCAGGTCTAACCAGATTGTTGTACAATATTCCAGCTTCTAGAATCCGTCAAAAAGTTCCCTACTACTTTACATTTAGAGTACTGCAGTTCCGTTTCAGGCCCACAAACAAGTTACGCCCTAGTTTTGCGCCCTTTAAGTCGGCCTATTGTGGGAAGATCATTAATTCAGCACCGAACGACAGTCATTAATCAATTAGGCGAACAAATGGTGCAAATGGTGCAAATGTAATGTGCTGAAAGTCCAGATGGAGACAAGTTGATTATCAGAGCACAGTAGTTAATCAAACAAAATGCTGAACAGGTGTCCCCCTGCCAAAGGCCTGCTGCTCATGATTTATGCGCTTTGTGGTCAGAACTATGCAAATTAGTTTAGATGCAACATCATTCGATTGGCATCGCATGTCCACGCTTGGCGATGATATAGTGGCCTATTGAATTATGATTATTGTTTGGAGCTACGCTGTTCAAACATAATTGGCCAATGATCTTGGCTTCGAATTAATTGGGGGCACAATTGTATTCCATCTAATGATCCGCGAAGCCAGAGATCTTCTTCTGTATACAAATGTATTCAAGTCTAACGTTTTTAGAAAGACTTGGAGTTGAGCTTGGTAGATGATGAGTATTTAATGAAGTAGTGACAAAACTAGATATATATATAAAATGGTTTACTATATTAAAATAGTGCTTTGTAAGAATATTCCATCTATTTCCATTTTACCCCCACTCCATTCCATTGGTAAAACTCCCTTAGCTATCAAGCACTTAACTATAATTGAATTGCCATGCAAGCACAAGAAATTCACTGAAGTGATCCACTGATCTCTTCGGACTCCTAAGATCACTGACCACTTCTTTAATTCCATCTGCTCGGATCAGCGTCAAGAGCTCTAGATAATATCACGTAATTAGCTGGGTAACTAATAGCCATCAGAGTGCATCAATTGCGAGTTGCCGCATATTTTTCAGTCGATTACCTCAGCTAGTCGAGTGGAGATCTTGAACTCTTTGCATAACTTCCAATCAAACTGTGATGCCAAACGAACCGACTGATTCTGATTCAGTATCTGATTCCGATTCTGATTGCGAATACTACCATTACCGATTTGCCCATTAAACATTAGACAATAGCGACGTGATTGAATTATCCGCTCACCTGATGATAGCTGTCCGCCGAGACATCGCCATTTGATTGATCGTCTATCTTCTCGGGATGAGTGTGGGTGAGAAAGTCCCAGATCGACTCCCCCTTGTCATCCGCGTTCCAGCCGCCCTCGATCTGGTACGACGATGATCCAACGCCCCAGAGAAAGTCGCTGGGGAACCGGCGGGCTTGGCTCACCGGACTGCCGAGACATCTGCAAAGGTGCGTTAATTTGTTAAGCGAAATGTTTGGCTAACTCTTGAATCGAATCGAATGGCTAAAATCCAGCATCTCCGCTGCGTGCCAAATCCAGTGCTAATCAAGTGACATTCAAAGCTGACCAATGTTACGACAGTTTTTATTTACTTTTTAATTTTATATGCGTTTTTACGATCTTGACTAGTCGTTTATATCAATTGCCGATCGCTGATCAATCAGGGTCAGTTGCGATTGAACACACATTTGGCGCTTTCTTTGAGCCAAATTTGCTTTTTTGGCAGCTTGTTTTTTTTGCCACGGCTATTTGGAATAGATTTTTGTGTAGTTTGTCTAATTGGCTTAGAAATGTTTTAATACAATTGCTAGCTTAAGCAAATAATAGTAAACTGTGTTAAATGTATGAAACCTTTTTTTATTATTATTTTTATTTTTAATATAATTTTTGATTAAACAACACAACTTTTATGGAAAAATATAAATCATAAACAATTTTTATTATATTATTAATAAAAACACATAACCAGCCAGTAAGCTTAGTTTCTTTAAAAAACGTAACTTAGGAGTGCCCAATGCGAAAAGTGAATTTAATACCTAAGATAACTTGGAGATCTCAATCTGGAAGTTTCGATAATCAGATCATTTTCGATTTCGCTGCCTGACGAACTTAAGAACTGTGTTTTTCCAATGTTGGAAGCCTGCACTTGGTTCCCTTAAACTAACACTTACGAGGCAGTCAGCACAATCAAGGGCAGTATGAGTTGCATCATGTTTCAAATATCCTTATGTATATCCTTTTCCGCGAAACTAACGAGTGCCAAACGAAAACTTTGAGCAGAAAACCGAGAGTTTTTGCTGCAAACTTTTTCGCGTCTTTTTGAACTTTTCGCGATTCCTTCGCGATTCGCGAGCGTTTAGTTGTTGAGCGGACAGCGAAACGCTTGCAAAAGAGCTGCGCCGCTTTTATGTCCTACCGTTATAAGCGATCGGTGGAGCGGGCTGCGAGTTATAGACAAGTTCTCGCCGCCGCTCCACCGCTCCACTGCTTTGCCCCACCTCCCCATCGAAGTGGGGATCACCGAACAGGTGCTAATATTATCTCTCTTGTTTTTATCTCGTGTTTGTTGTGTTTGATGCTCGGATTCTGCACCCACCAGTTACGTGGAAAGTTTATAACTTTTGGAGAGAGGGTAAGATTCGTAAATTTGTTGAGAAATTTAACTCCCGCCAAATCAGAGGGATATGTAGCGTTAAATTTATCACAGACAACGGGCGGCTTAGCGCACATTATACGCTAATAAATATTTAAAGTGGGCAGTAAAATTCCCACGAAGAGCACGATTATGGAATTGGCATGGGTTTTATAGCCAGTGGTTGGATTTTCGCTTTTAGTTTTAGGTGGCACGTTTATAACATAAAGGTATAAAACATTTTTTTAATAAAAAGTTTTTAACAAAGACCAACACTTGGTATCTTCATGTCAAAGTCCTATAACTTTGTCCATCTTCCATACATGTATGATAGCTAACCCGGTGGATTTATTACTTTTAATAGTATTTATTTAAAATTTGTTTATATAATTTAATTTTTGGTGTGAAATTGTATGCTCTACAAAACGTGTACCGAAATAGTTATAATTAATACTTTACAACTAAGCAAATGTAATGGGTTCTATATTGGTTTACAAAAAAAAAACTAAAAGGAAAACCAGGTGTGACCCAATAGTATGATTTTTCCTATGTTTAAATCTACTACTTAAGTACAAAAACGCAACGCAAAATAACGCAGTAGGTGAGGCTTCAATTGCACGACTGTTTTTTCCCCCATTTCTTACTGCAAAGTTTTTAATTAGGTTTCAGAAACTAGAAAGCGAAAACCATGTTCAATTAAGTGCAAGTAAAATTCCTTCCGGGGAATTGATAAGGAAAGAGAGTTGAGAAAAGGGAAAATGCAATTAGATCGGAATGATAAAAGCCAATGGAACAGCGAGATAAGATCGTCTTTTGGTTTTGATGACGGGCACAGATACAAAGTAAGACTTGGTCAGAGGAGTCCAAAACTAAAAACGGAATGGCATTTATCCAAATAAACTCGTTTTGGCATTGGACTCGCCATAAGAACTGAACAATGACTCTTTTGCCTTAAAATAGCCATTATATGGGCAGCTTTCGTATCCGCAAACTCGGTTCATAACTACATATCCAGTTTTGATATTTTAATCCGGCGCATGTGCTAAATGAAAGAACCTGGTACTGATTCGAGCTGAAAGTCTTGAAAGTCAGGCAACATTTAGCAGAAACCATACGCTCACTTCTTTTTAAAGAGTTACAATTGCCAATTTAGTGGAAATATTAGTTATACGCGTAAACAATATGCAAGGCCCGAAAACTATTCATCCGAGGAATTTCCCAAGATTACAATGTATTTGTTGAAAATAGTTAGTTAGTTAGGAGAATGCATATTCACTTGGTGAATCATGAACAAGTGAATCTACTGCCCGTAATATTAGTTTAATGAAATATTCCAGTTCTTGTTATTATTGTTATTCAGTTATTGTTATTATGTTATGTAGATCCTTAGGCGCTCAACAAAATCTAAGGTTCAAGCCCCGACAACAGTGGGCCAAGTGGAACTATATATAAGTTCTGACACACGATGTGGGCGTGTCGTCCTCTGTCACAGGTGTTCAACTGCCACTGAACTGAACTGAATCGAATTGAAACGACCGTCGGCATGATTAATGGTCCCATTTAAAAATACAAATTTACGAACGGAAATGGCAATTGGATTTTTTAAGTGTACACTAAGACTGTTCGAAAATATTTAAAAAACACGTCAAATATGTCACTTTTATAGCAACATTCAGTAGTCTAAATATCGTCGTTTTTCACACATTATTTTTAGTGGAGCATGTAAGAAGCCTTTTAAACCTGTTTAGAGTGCGTCCATAAACATTTATTATATCTGATGCTTTATTTTGCATCTGACGCTCACGTGGGGACAATCTCTGGGTCAATTATGAATCACAGACTGGCATAAAAATCCCCAAAGAAACCCAAGAAGTTGGCGGCAAGTTGTATATGCATCAACGCATTTCGTAAATATATACTAAGCCCCTTGAAAACAGGAATATGAACTAATATTGCTTCCATTTCCGTTGTCAATTATTCTGCTTGCGGTTCTGGGAATATTCTTAATTATTTCAAAAAACTGGAATACTGTGTGAATAATTAATAAGATGAGAGGGAAATACGAAGAGATTTTAAAAGTAACTCGGCTAAGTCAACTCTTCCCCTTGCGAAATATTGCGTAAATTTTTATTTTTTGTTGTATAATTAGTAGGTAGCATTACCAAAATTAAAAAAAAAAGTTCAATTTTTTAAACATAAATCCACCGTAGGCTTAAACAGGATTATATCCTAGTTTTAATTTTAATATTTAAAGCGACCCTTCACTCTAAATCTCATTATTTGAATAAGCGCGCCCTTGCGCAAAAGGTCACACTGCCCGATAAGTGAACACTGCCTATTATCGAAGTGCCGCAGAGCCCGATATCGATGACAGGCTTTTGTAAAACGTAAACAAAGTAGCCGCAACACGTGCATTTACCTCGCTCTCGATTAGTTTAATAAAAACCGTTCTAATAATGGAATTATTTACCGTAAATAGGTAATTAGGGTTGCATTCACCACCTACACCGATTTTAATTCAACTTTAACGCAGATACACCGAGGATTTAAAGGAACAAAAAGATGGGGTCCAAGGCACCAACAACGAGGATGAAATACTGCAAAAATTGCTTAAAAAGGCTGCAAAACGCAAGAGGAAACATGAGAACATTGAAGTTGTAGAAACACCTATTTTGGAAAAAGAAACCTCAGATGTCCAGGAATCGGAAGCCAAGGAGGAGCCAGTGGAACAACTGGAAAAGCCCGTAGCAGTTGCTGAAGAGCCAGACGTGCCCGCCAATGAGTTTCAAGTTCTTGGCGGCGATGGTTCTGCGGCCAAGAAGAAAAAGGTTGAGATGCAGCTGCCCAATTGGCTGGCACATCCCACCATCATCGAAGGCGGAAGCCTGCAGCCGGAGGAGGAAGTGCCCGCCTCCGAGGCAATTGACCAGCTCGATTACCTGGAGAAGTACACATGCCAGGCTCTTAAGCAGATGAAGATAAAGCGGCTTTTCCCAGTCCAAAAGCAGGTCATCCCTTGGATCCTGGAGGCACAGGCCAAGCCACCTCCCTTTCGTCCGCGAGATATTTGTGTGTCTGCTCCCACGGGCAGCGGAAAAACCCTGGCCTTTGCCATACCTATTGTCCAGTTGTTATCGCAGCGGGTGGAGTGTAAAGTGAGGGCTTTAATCGTCCTTCCTGTGGCAGAGCTGGCGCTGCAGGTTTACCGGGTCGTCAGTGCGCTGTGCAGCAAAACGGAGCTGGAGGTTTGCCTTCTATCAAAGCAACACAAACTTGAGGATGAGCAAGAGAAGCTGGTAGAGCAGTACAAAGGCAAATACTATTCCAAGGCAGACATTGTGGTGACCACACCAGGTGAGTTGAACAGCAAGAGAGTAGCCCTGTAGTTCTCATTAAAAATGTATTCTTATTAAAGGCCGCTTGGTTGAACATTTGCACGCCACCAAAGGGTTCTGTCTGAAGAGTCTTACATTTCTGGTCATTGACGAGGCCGATCGGATAATGGATGCAGTTTTTCAAAACTGGCTTTACCATCTGGACAGTCACGTAAAGGAGACCACCGATCAGTTGCTAGCCGGCACTCAAGCCCCTCTATGCTATGCAGAACTGCAATCCAGCTTTGGCAAGCAACCACATAAGCTCCTGTTCTCGGCGACGTTGTCTCAAGATCCAGAGAAGCTACAGAATCTACGACTCTTTCAGCCTCGCCTGTTCACCACCGTGCTTACCATGCCCGTGTTGAAGGATGTAGCGGAAGGAGATGCAGATACCGAAGCGAACACAGATCCAGGACAATTTGTGGGCAGATACACAACGCCGGCGGAACTAACCGAGCAGTACTGTGTGACGGAGCTGCGACTGAAGCCCCTGACTGTTTATGCCTTGGTGGAAAAGTACCAATGGAAGCGATTCCTGTGCTTCACTAACAGTTCGGATCAGGCCTCTAGACTCACATACGTGCTAAGTATTCTATTTCAAAATGGCACTAAAGTGGCTGAATTGTCAGGAAATCTCTCGGCTAAGATTCGAAAGACGACACTTAGAGACTTTTCTGCTGGCAAAATTAACGGACTGGTCTGCTCAGATGCACTTGCGCGTGGTATCGATGTGGCAGATGTAGATGTTGTACTCTCATATGAGATACCCCGCCATATCACGACATACATTCATCGAGTGGGCCGAACGGCTCGAGCGGGAAGAAAGGGTACTGCTGTCACTTTGCTCACCGATAAGGACATGACTCTATTCAAGAAAATACTTAGCGATGCGGACAAGAGATTGGGTGAAGAAATTCACGTTTCTCCAGATATTGAGATTCAGCATGCGGTTCAATACAAAGAGGCTTTATTCCGCCTTCGCAAGAGAACGGAGACGACCAAGAACGAGAAGGCGATCGAGAAGAATCGAGTGGCCACCAAGGCAATGGTCCACAAAAAACAGGAGGAAACGGCCACTGTTCGTCCACTGACGTTGATGGAAAAGCTTCAAATGAAAGCCAACCAAATCTTGGTATCATCGGACTCCAAAACACAAGATCCCAAAAGAAGGGCAAAGAAAGCAAAACAGCAGCCAAAGGAAACCAAGAAGCAAATCATTGCCAAGCAGCGAAAGGCCATCGAGAACTAACATGTGGGATAACTATACGGAATATGTTGTTTTATTTAGTTTATTCAAATATAATATTGTACAAAGTTTTTGTGTATAGCGTACACGGTCACCTATGGGGTCTCCCGGAGCAGCTTCTTATCTCGGGGCGCAAGTGATTCCCCAGCAGGTTCTTCACATGTGTATACCCTGCGTATTTTGAGAATGTGGAGTGTATGACATGGTGAATATGTCCGGGAATTGAAGTAAAATTAACCTATTTCGAAATTATGAAGTAGAAAGACGCAATTTCTTAAATTATTTACTTTAGACATCCAATCATTTTAATTACTTTATTTTTGTACTGATGAGATAATTCATATTCACCTTAGAATTCGTCTTCTAATTGAACAATTATTTAGCAATGATATCTAAACTGTTTAAGACAGCCTCTGCGCTTCGATACTTGTTCATAATTAAACCATAAAATAATAATAATAATAATTTATTTTTGATCGGTTTTTTGATTGAGCTCTGTTCATAGCCGAGTCAGCGTTAAAGGGTATCTAGCGCTTCGTTTCCCGTAAAAAATCAAACTCTTCTATATAAACAGCCGTGGCCGCAGAATTTTATACAATCTTCAATCTGGTAACGATGAACACATCAACGGCTATTACGTGTGTGGCAGCTGTGGTGCTTTGCTCCTTAGGTAATCAGTCAAACCTGCTCAAACCCAAACCAAATCAGCTAATCAAGTTCTCTTCCCGCTCAGCTCTATCCGCCAATGCCCTGCAGATTGAGCCCCGCAGCAGTTGGGGTGCAGCGCCGGCTCGATCGCCTTCCAGGATTTCGGGGGCCGTGGACTATGTAATCATCCATCATTCCGACAATCCCAATGGGTGCTCCACTTCCGAGCAGTGCAAGCGCATGATCAAGAACATCCAGTCGGACCACAAGGGTCGGCGAAGCTTCAGCGATATTGGGTATAACTTTATAGTGGCCGGAGATGGAAAAGTGTACGAGGGTCGTGGTTTCGGGCTCCAGGGATCACACGCCCCCAACTATAACCGCAAGAGCATCGGCATCGTCTTCATTGGCAATTTCGAACGCAACGTCCCCTCCGCCCAGATGCTCCAGAACGCCAAGGACCTGATCGAGCTGGCCAAGCATCGGGGACACCTCAAGGATAACTACACGCTGCTCGGTCATCGGCAGACCAAGGCCACCTCCTGCCCGGGTGATGCTCTCTTCAACGAGATCAAGACGTGGCCGCACTGGAGGCAGAACTGAAAACTTGTTGCAACTTGTCATATAACTTTTGTATAATAAATATTTTTTAATTAATATGTATCTGCAAATTGTATTTATTGGTAATATGCACTATTATTTACATTCATTTAGCTATGGAAAAGATTTTAGGGACATCTGTCTCAAGTAAAGTTCCTATGGGAACTTAAGGCTTCGGTTGCCAGCGTGGCCACTTTTTGAGCTCGTTCAGAAGATGTCTTCCCGGACAAGCTGTGGCCTTCGTTTGGCAATGACCCACAAGGGAATAGTTGGGCGAAACCTGGCGGCGCTGCACGGCGATCTGGATGAGTGTCCGGGCAGCCTGCAGCATCTGCGAAGGAGGTAGTCCAGCTGAAACGGAAATATATTAACGATGGCACAAAGTTTCAATGGGCGGACTTACTCTGGAAGTTGCCAATGAAAGCAATGCCAATGGATTGGCTATTGTAGTTGGGAGCATGCTCCCCGCGGATGCCGAAACCCAAGCCCTCGTAGATCCGACCATCGCCGCCGATCAGGAAGTTATAGCCAATATCCCTGAATTTCCTGCGCATATGATCGTCTCGAATTTGCCGGAGTGCCAACTGGCACTGATGCGCATTGAAGCAAGGAGCCGTGACAGTGTGATGGATGATTATCAGGCGAACCGGTACCATGAGCCTTGGCAATCTCGGCCAGAGTGGCACAGGACACCAGGACCTGCGGGGCACAATCTGGCCCAAGGCGAGAGTCAATCCACATAAAACGAGGGCCAACTGCAACTTCATGTTTACTTCTTGAAGTATGTGCTCTTTCGGTCGCCGATCTGCTTATATAGTCGAGCGAAATTTCTGGCCAGGAATCCTCATATTTACTCAGATGTTTTGATCAATGGGTTCGATCGGTGTATTACAGCATAATTAAACGACCTGCTTTTGTCTGGCTACGAATTCCGCTTGCGTCATCTTTGCAAAGATATTTGCATATACATATCTAAATATATCTATCTTCCTAGCTTTGCTGGCTTCTCTTCTTTGGGAATGCAAATCTGCCCTTGGACGAGGCGGTGGCCCAAAGATGGTTGGTCATCCGTAAAAGGGTAGTTGCATTTGAAAGTCAAATCCAATCTCGGCCTGCTATAAAAGCCACTTGGGTGGGTTACGACTGGACAGTGGCCAGTGATCGAGTGGCCCAGGTAGTTACCCTCATCATGAAGATCGTGAGTACTCCTAAGGATAAATTTACCTAGTAATATACTTCAGGCTTAAAATACTCCAGGTTTTTGCTACCCTGTTGGGCTACTTGCTCCTTGGACTAGTGCTGTCCCATGCCAGCTTGGCAACTGCCGCAAATGGAGTGATTCCAACGTATCCAGCAACGTATCCAGTGCCCGCTGCTATTCCCCGCCTGGTTCCCGTGGCCACCAGCCATCAGTTTGTCACTCGAAACTGGAATCGCGTTCTCGTGCCTCCCACCACGGTGACCACTTATCCGAACACCTACGTTAAGTACAGCGGAGGCTATCCGGCGTATCCCGCCTACCATTATCCCTATGCCTCCACCTATCCGTACAACTATCCCTACTACTATCCCACTTATAACGTTGGATATGGCTACAAGGGCGTCTGGTGATCGGCGTGCTACGAAATGTGCCTTTAATATATTGTGATAATGTTCGATACCAATAAAACATCTTTCGTTACTAATTTAATTTTAATAACTCACTAATTCACTCCTGAGACACTGTACTTGGTACGTCGTCAAAAGCAAAAGTAAAGCCCAATACCAACTTGATAATGACACAATTGTTGTGGTTAACCAACTTGTACTTTTATTTATAATTAACACAATAAGTAAGGCAGAATTTTATGAATTTCTAAAAGAAAATTGGTGCCGACACCGCAGGGGCAAGGAAACGAGTTGGCTGAATGAGTCGGGCGCCGGGAGCAGGGAATGGAGCAGTAGCCAGGATGCGGGCAGGAGCAGTCGGAGCAAAGGCGGCATTAAACTGGTTGAAGTAGTCCAAGCGCTGGCTGCTGGATACGGCCAGAGGAGATGCGCCAAAGGCGGCACTCAAAGGATTAACCAAAGGAGCGCCGGAAAAGGGAGCAGCAGCATAGGCAGCTGCAAAAGGAGCAGCTGATCCTGGATAAAGGCCAAAAGGAGCTGCCGAAGGAAACAACGCGGCATCCACAGCTGGCTTGGCTGCCACGCTGGCCAGCAATCCCAGGGATACAAGAACCAACTAAAGGCAGAAAAGAGACAAATCTTACAAGTCCTCACTGTGACTGCCCAAGTATCTGCTTACCATATGCTGCATTTCAAGGAGATTGCTGCTGTCACAAAGTCCAAAAACTGAATATGCATTGGGTTGGATCGACTCAAAGGTTTTATAGTTTCTAGGGCGTAGTAGACCACAGCAGGCCTGGCTAATTGACGCTCCAAATTGTCAAACACTTGGCTCCAAAAGCGGCCTAAATGGCAGGTGCTGGCAAGCAGCAAGCCCATTTGCATACGATCCGATATGGCTATATATGTTGCGACACATTCAAGTAATCAAGCTTGATATCGTTTTGAAACCTCACTTAAAGAAATGAAACCATTTTTAATATGCTTCTCACAGTTTAATTAATAGAACAAAATGATGAGACAAAAAATTTTTACATCCCTTACACAAAGAGACTTGACAATAACTATCGTATTCGTATAATTGCATTACATATAAGAATAGGTTCGTATGTATAATTATCGTATATTATTTAGCTGCTTGGGAGTTACTTGATCGTTCAGTTTCAGTTGCTTGTTCAGTTACGTATAAATATATAGTTATGTGTAATATATAGTCAAATCATAAAACACTTAGCTGCGACATTGCCGTGGAATTAAACTAATTAGTCGTTAGTTAACTATGTAATCAACCAATCATACAAATATGCTTGTAGTATGCATAAACATAAACGTACCCTAGGAATATATGTGGTATTGTATGCTAGCACAATGGTTGCACTTTGGATAATTCGATATATGGAGTAGACGACATCTAGCATAGGCAATTAATTAGTTGCTTTCGATTTGCAGATCGATCGATGATTTGGATCGTGGGTTTGGAGTGAGTATTTCGTTATTTGACGAGTAGGGGGTAGTAGCTTTAACAAACACTTGTTCTCGTTTAAGTTTTCTCTATGGCTTGCTTGGAGTCGACTTCTGGATAAATCTATATATACAATCTGACTTTGCAACAGGATGTGAGCTGTGTGATGTTTTAGCTTGGGCAGAACTGGGAGTAAAAGAACATTTGCAGTCGTCGTGGGAGTGGTACGATAATACAAGTTTAAATGGCGATTGAGTTGACTAGATATATGTGGCGAATTAAATATCGTTTGGTTTTTTCCTTTCTCTCTCTTTTTAGACTGCTCCTCCTCCTCCCAATCCGCATGTTCCTACCACAGCACATCGTAGTCGTACACGTGCTCCGAGGACGCAATGATCAGACACTTCAGAAAGTCATCTAGGGTCCGCTTGAGTTTCCACTTTTTCGGCTTCTTCAGCAGCTGCTGCAGTGGCTTGGGCTTTTGGACCTTTGGCTCATGCCAGGGACTTGTGGATGTGGAGATGGATTTGCTTATTGGCTGCTTCAGTGGCTCCTGGAACTGCTGGACTGGCAAGTTGCAGTAAACATGGCGGTTCAAGCTCTGTCGCAGGCTGTGCAGTCGCTGCTGCTGGTAGTAGTGATTGAGATTTGCCAGGAAGGAAAAGTCCGTGTCGTTGACCACATCGATCTCCGCATAATTGTGGTTGTCTGTGTCCGGATCCGATCGCTGCCCCGATGCCTTGGCAAACAGTTGGTCAAATCACATGTTTTCATCGAACTTTGCGAAGTTCGCGTCCTCGCTCCACTGGAACTTGCCGCCCTCGGCGTCATCATTGTGCTGATCCATCCCTTGTTCCTGATCCGGCGATTTGAAGAACTCGTCATCCTCGAAGGGATCCTCCTGTTTTTTGGCAAATATGTTCACCGACTCGGATTTTTTGATGAGCTCCTGGCGCTGCTGCAGCTTGCTGGTTCGCATATTTTGCTTCCTGCTCATGGCACCTGATCCTCCAGCTCCTGCTGTGCCAGAACTCGCTTGTTCCTTTTCAAAATCAAATGATGCTTTCGCGAAATCATCTTCAAAGGCAGCATCGTCAAACTGGGAGACCTTCACATTATCATCAAATCGCAGTTTCTGCGTAATTGGTGGTGTTGAGGTCGGCGGTGTTTCCATCTCAAACTGCTCCCGTTTTTCGCGATCCGAAAAATCATTGGAGAAGCGGAACAGGCTCTTTGATCCGCCGTTGTTTGCATTTGCCGAAACTGGACCCGCTGGCGTGGAATTGCAACTGGATGCGGTACCTGCCGGCGCTGGCGGCGGTGAGCTCTGATTGAAATCAGACTCAAAGCCATCGTCGAAATTGAACTTGGAACTGGTAACTCCAGCGGAGGACTCCCCGCCACTCATCATCAGACCACCCGGTCCGGTGCTACTGGCATTCGAACGTGGCGTGGGAGTTGGAGTCTGCTCATAACTGTCCACGAAACCGTAGTCACTGTTAACCACCACGCCTCGCGTACGATTCTGGCCAGGAAGCTTCGCCAGCGATGGCGGCTGATGGCGTTCCATTTGCCGACGCTCGGACTCCAACATACGCTGGTGCATCTCATGTCGCCGGCGGTTCAGCCTCTCGAACTTATCCTCATCCGTTGGCGGTTCATCATCCACATAGTCCTCATCATCATCGTCGTCGTCATCGTTACGCTGGCCTGGACAGATATAGTCATAGTTATCCCTGATGCCACGCCCATAGCCTGATCTGGACGGGGCAGAAGTACTTGCGCTGGGAGCACCGACGGTGGCTAGATCCTTGGTACTGCGGGCTCGGGTCTTCTTTCGGAATCTGCCGGTAAAAATGTGATTTTAAATAAAATATTTACGCAATTCTTTAAAGAATATCCCACAGACCTTCGCTCTTTTTCTCCATCGGAGGGAGTTTGACCCAAAGCTGCCGCTCTGCGACTCTCAGCCAGTCGCCTTTCGGTTTCAGCCGCGCTGGCTGGACGCTTCCAAGACTTCTGACCGGGCAAGGCCGGTTCTGCAATGCGTATACAATTAATATTTAGGAATCGATTTGAATAAAAAACTTAGGACACATACCCTCTCCATCCCAGGGGCTGGAGCCGCTGCTTTTGCGCAATCGTTGTGGACCCACTACGGCATTGGAAGGCAACACCACATCACCGCCTATCTGACTGGGACGCTGCAGGCTTCGTACTCCAGATCGCTGCTGGAAGTCCTGCTCCGAGTCCTGCTCGTAATCAATGTCGCCACTTATCCTGAGCTTTCCAGACGTAGTTGTGGGCTTTCGTAGGGAACGGGTCTTCATCTGTTCGCGATCACGTTCACGATCCCTCTCCCTATCTCCACGGTAATCATCGCGACTATCCAAGCTGCCATAAACATCGTTTCCACTGCCGAAACTGCGACGACGTCGGGTGGCGCTCTCATAGGACTCGAGACTTTCCCGGTCGAAGGATTTGCGATCGCGCTCCCGATCCCTTTCTCTGTCGTACAGATAATCACCACCACCCCTTCCTGGCTTGTAGGCCAATGGAGAACGCCCTCCACGCTCTTCGTAGACATTCTCGTAGTCAAAATCGTAGTTTGGATGCGCATAGTCCCGATACTCTCGGTCGCGATCTCGCTCTCTCTCCCTATCCCTGTGATCTCCACGGTATTTGCCCCTTAGTTGACCACGTTTGTCGTAAATGGGTGGTGGTGGCCCATAGCTGGACCGCTCGTAAGCAGCACGTTCGAAGGATCGGACCCGCGCCTGCTCCATCTCCTGAGGCGACCATGTGTGGTGCGCCGGGTGATGGTACCAGCTGGGAGATTCTGTAAGAACACGCATAAATTTAACGATTGGTTCAAGAATCAGATTTATGATAAACGCACCCAGCTCAAAGTTATCCCTGCTGCGAGAGAGTCCTTGCTTGAACTTTCGCTGCTGCTGTTGATGTTGCTGCTGATCGCGACGTGCAACAAATTCCGCATCGTACCTAAAAATTAAGATAACAGGAATTATTATAATTATTACTTATATAATTATGCAAAGAAGAGGCCTTACTCGTAGTCCTCGTCGCACGAGTTCATCCGCCTGGCGTGTCTCATGTAGTATCCATGCCGATCCGTGTGTTGAGGTGGTGCTTGCATTGGTGGCTGATGGGGATGAGCCATTTGAGCGGCGGCCAGCTGTCGCCGCTTCAGATAGTCCGGCGTTTCATCGTCCCAGGGACTTAGATCTCTGGATGATGAGGATGTGTGCTGGCGCTCCTTCTTCGCCCAGCGACGCTGTTGCTTTGACCAGCCGTCATCCCGGGGATCCGAACTGCAAGGCGACTCTACCGTGTCCGGTTGCGAAGTGTTGGAGGCAGGAGGTGGTGGTGGCGGAAGCGTTAGCCTGGCCTTGCCCTTTGCCTTCGGGGAATCGAAAGTAGCCCAAGATTGCTTTTCCCGATCCTTGTCGCACATCATTTGCTTGGTTGCGGTATCGATCAGTTGGGACACTGCCGACAGCTGCGAGGGCACAGGCGAAGGACCCATGCCTGGTTTCTGGAGGGGAATCGGCGATGTGCTGACATCATTGAATTGCGAGGGCGTGTGCAAGCCAGGAGCCCCACGCGATGGAGCTGCAGAAGAGGTGGCAGGCGAAACTCGATCCCTTGAGTCCAGGGAGAGATTCGAAATTGCCCGATGCATGAGCTCGTCGATCTCGATGTCATCTTTCGTTCCACCACCGGGAGCTGTTAGCACAGAGAGGAATTTCTGATCCTGTTTTGGAGGCAGAGATTGCTGCTGTTGCACATCCTCTAGAACCGGAGCAGCTGCATCCAACTGTTGCGTGGACGTGGAAAGCTTTTCATACTGATCCTGGCCACTGACAGGCTCTGCATCCTTTTCATTGCTATCAAGGCTGCTCTCACCACCCGCATCAGCATCCTCGTCCTCGTCATCGTCGCCCACTGTCAAGGCGGAGGAGGAAGGCTCTGTTGGAAAGCCCCTACTGTCAACCAAACCATGGCGATCGCGAGCCAGACTCTGCACATTCTGATGATCCATAATTTGGCGTAGGTCATGATCCTCATTGAACTCATCACTGAATTCGGGAAAGTCCTGCAACAGATCCTTTTCCTTCTCAGGTT
Organism: Drosophila santomea; assembly: GCF_016746245.2. NCBI lineage: Eukaryota > Metazoa > Arthropoda > Insecta > Diptera > Drosophilidae > Drosophila > Drosophila santomea. The sequence continues at coordinate 17,523,700 of NC_053018.2, forward strand.
GAGTGCCGGCTGCAATCGCTGGCTTATCAAAGAGATTCTCCACTAGGATAATGTCCCTCAGGGCTGCGTAACGATCTTTGGCCTGGGCCACCACTTCGGTGATTTTTGTGTCGATCTTGGGCGCAGGCTTGACATCTAAGGCATCAATTGGTAGCTCCGCACCCACACTGTTCACCTCCAAGCCCTCTGGAATTTCCTTGACTTGGGTCTCATCCACTGGCGGCGGTGTCAAATCGCCCATAAGATCCGTTTCCTGCTGTTGCTGCTGAAGCTCCTGATCGATGATCTCGCGAAACACGGCGTACCGATCTGCTGATGGTACTGTGGCAACCACTGGCGATACTGTTGGCAGCGGAGTTGGAGCCTCGTTGAAGTTGGCAAAATTCGCCACAAAGGTGGAGTCCGAAGAAGCCGAAGGCATTACTGGTTCGTCCTCCCCAAAAGTATCGTCGAACTTGGCCACAAAGGAGGTCTGCTGATCAAAGTTCACCTTGAACACAGCAGCTGTGGATGCTGGCGCAGGAGCCGTATTGGCCGGCGAAGATCTCCTCTCTTGACTGTGAACTTGACTTTTTTCACTGGACAAATATTCCGAGAGATAGGCTGTCAACTGGACCAGAGTCATGGTGCTCAGTTTGCTGGCGGGAACGTTAAGTTTGATCGCCAAGTCATCCATTCCCAGCGTGAGCAATTGGGTTAGGGTGATATCGGGAGCCAAGGCATTGCTAGTGGGAGCTACTTCCGGAGCCTGGGCCTGCGCCTGAGCTTGAGCCTGCAGTATCTCCGCTTTGTTTTCGTAGATATCCTGCGGCCTGCCTAGCGAAGCCTGCCGTTGAGGTCTCGCGCGAGCAGATGATCCTTGACTGGGCGGCGGCAGCAATGGCGGTGGAGCTCCCAACGGAGCTAGATAGTCATCCTCGGTGTGTCCAGGTTTTCGTGGTCTTCCCGGACCCGGAAAGCAGCCATCAGAGCGACCCACACGGCGCGATGGCAATGGAATGGGTGGTGCATCAACAGAGGAGAGAGTTCTTCTGGCCGTGACGTTACTGTTTAAATACTCATACCTGCCGGTAGTGGGCGGTGGAGTGGGATTTGCAGGTGACGGTCGGATGACCAGGTCGCTGAACTGCTTCTTGGGTGGCAGGGGCGGTGGTTCCGAGTACGGAGTCGAGTCTGGACGCGGCGGTGGCTCGGGAGCAGCCTCTGTTTCACTCAATGAATCGCTCTCCTGCAAGCGTCGCATGTTAACACTCGAACCAATATCCGACCCCGATTTGCCAAATGATCTGGCCTGGCCAAAAAGATGCGGCATCTTCTTGTTGCTTATACTGGAGATGACATCTAGGGCTCCGCCACTTGGAATAGCGGAAACAGATGCGGTTGGACGATTCCTCACCGTGCTCGGGGGCTGCTGAAGCTGCAACTCCTTCTCTGGTGGCAGTTGCACCTGGAGTGGTCCATTGAATACATTGGCTTTTGGCTCCGGTGCCAAATTTGGAATCGAGGGGGCTGGAGCCGCCGGCGGAGCCTCGAACTCGAAGGCATCCAGTTTGGCAAAGAGATCGCTCTCCTGGAAGGGATCTGGATCGCTCTTTTTGCGAGTGGGCGAGAACGGATCCGTATCCCTGGGCAGAAGTACAGGATCCGCCGGCGGATGGGGATTTTCCAGCGAGGTCAGCGTTGGCGGTTCTGTGGTATAATAGTGGCCGGTGGGATTAGGTGGATTAGTGACATGGCCAAGCAACAGTTTCAGCTCAGCGCTCGGGGTGATCGAATGGGAAGTAGATGTTGGTATGGAAATGGGAGCGGGAAGCGGATCGGGATTGGAATTGGGAGCAACCGTGGACAGTAGCTGTCCCAGACTGGCGGCGGTGCTAGCGGTGGATGTTAGTGTGTTAGCCGAGTTCTGGAGCGGATTTCCTGCGGTGCAAGTGCAAACTTTAGAGAGCTGCTTACTCAATGCGATTTCTAACTGCACAGAGAAAGAATGTCACCAGTTATGATGCACCACTCGTTCATCATTAAAAAGGATCTAATTTTTAATCGTGTTCTAAAGCAAACTAATATATTTTAAGCTCAGACAAAAGTTAGTTCTTAAGTTGTGGATGACTTTTTTTCTCTGTGCAAAAATGGTGTTCGAATTGCGGTTGGTTAGTACCTGCGGTGATGTTAGTAGCTGTGGTGGTGGTTGTGGAGATGGTGGTGCTATCCTCCGGAAAGAGGCCATCCGGCTGACCCAGAGAGAGACCCAAGCTGAGACCCGCCTGGCTGCCGGAGCTGAGCTCCTTGAGCAGCTTCTTCGGCGGGTTCTTCAGTTCTTGGAAGAAGTATTTCTTATCGACATACGGCCTGGTGCGTCCTGTGCCTAGCGGATCCAAGTCCGTGAACGCATCTGAACAATGGAACAGAAGGGATCAGGAAAGCGACAGGGATAAAAAGCAGTGAGAGCAGCTCCAAGTGGAGACTCCGAATTCGCGGGAGAAAGTCTCAAACAGCTCAGAAGAAATGGAACAAAGCTTAAGACTTCGATGAGTTCCGAAGATAAGCAAACCAGAAATACATTACAATTCAAAGGATAACGTCTAAAAGGGCCTAAGAAACTAAAAATGTAAATGGACAAGCAAAGATTAGGAAAAATGAGAATCTATTTGAGACAAAATCACATGAGACAAAATAAATACTAATATATGATAAAGACGTTTTTTATAATCTTAATTTTTGCTAATTTAAGAGTTTCTTAACACCCACATTTCTTTAACTTTACCAATTATTATTTCACAGGTTTCGTATAATTACACACAAAACAAAATTCTTTTAAAAGATTTAGCCCCGGAGATTCCATTCAGTTCAATTAATTTGACCCAAGAAGGCCAATTGTTCCCTTGCCGGGCGGACACATCTTGTTCCACTGACCACTCCCCACACGATCACAGACAGCTCTTTTATCGCTTCAATGGAGATGACAAAGCGACCAGATTCCACACAAGACGCGACAACTTCAATGATGAGGAGAAGGAGAAGTGATGATCTTTTCAACTCACCCAATGACAACATGATCGAGCTCTGCTCCTCATTTCCCGATGACGTACTTAAGCCGATATCAAGATCAGCAAGAGGTCCAGATCCTACAGCTACCTCCGTCAGTTGTTGGGTGGGAGTGGCCGTGGATTCGCTGGAGGCCAGCGGAGCCATGGCCAAAACGGAACCCAATCCACTTTGGCTCACCACTTTGGAAGTGTCAAAGACATCATTTTGTTGGTCCAGTTCCTGCAGCCAGTTGTCATCGTCGTTATCTGCAGCATGCAGTACTGCGGTGGCTGAGCCTTGGGAGCTACTAATACCAGGAGGTGGCGAGAGCATAGCATCCAAACTGGTCACCGCATCAGGCGTTTTGGTAGGCGGCTTGTGCCTGTTGCGTCCGGAGTCAGGTGGCGGTGGCAGGATGCTATAGGAGGGCACATAGATAAATGAATCTCCGAAAGGATCGTCCTCGCTGGCTGATTTCGCTAAAGATGGATGGCCAGGACCACCAGTGCTGGTGGTGGTGGGCTCGTTTGGCGTTATCCTTTCCATCTGACTGATTCCCCGCTGAAGCGAGGTTAGCTCCTGCTCTAAGTCGACCAGATCGGCCACCGATTCCGGAGAAACCTTTAAAATAGGGTTGAAATAAAAAACATCTTTAAATAACATATGATTGAATAAGCAACCTCTTTGGCCGCCGATCCGGATGCCTTGGCCACGTCAAGATTGACGCCCAGCCTGCTTGTTCCATTCGTGGTGCTTAGACTACTGCCCAGCAGGGTGAGGGCATGGCCGGAAGAGATTCCTCCGCTGGCTAAATCCGAGTGGCCCAGACCCATGCCGCCCAGGCCGGCGGACTTCAGCGACGACAGGGAGGCCAGCTGGCTGGAGTGGTCGTGCAGGGACTTTCCCTGGATCTGCTGGCGCGCCATCTCAATCTCCTTCTTCTTTAGCTCAAAAACTACCTGAAAGAGATCGCGCATGGCCAGCACCACCTGGCTGGCCGCCTTGTCCGTCTTGATGCCGAAGAACCGGTGACCACTGTCCGGCGATCCGAAGATATAGCCAAAGGCCCTCGAATCCGTCATATCCTGGGCGATGAAGGAGATCTTATGCACTGGATGATGGTACAGGGAGTCCCCAGTTTTCTCATCCCTCAGCCGCAGTCCATCGATGGTCACATGGATGGTTATCCGCTGCTTGTGCTCTCCAGCCGCCCGGATGGCCATCTTCAGATCCTGCAGCGCCTCCTGGCACATCCGATCGCCTCGGGCCTCGCCCACCTTAACAATTTGAAAAGATAACAATGTTAGATACCGACATTCATCCAATAGGTGAGTTCTTACCTCCAGAATGCCGATGAGCTTTGCCTTGAACTGAACGCCATCGCCGAAAAAGCGTCCCGGATCATTGCGATCTGGAAAAAGAGGGCAAGATTCGAATGTCAGAATGGGTCTTTGTGTTTATTAAGGTGTGTATTCGAATTATTTTTGTTTGGCGAATATGTTTTATAGAGTGCAGTGGACACTCGTCAGTTTTGGAAGCCGTGGGACTTGGGGTGTGGCTGATTTATTTTGAGAGAACCCACTTTTAAATACATTTTTATTTAGCACTGCTGCAAATTTTGCATACATTTCAGAAATTAAAACATAAAATAAATAAGAGAGTATTTAAGTATCGGTAGTGAAATTAAATGAAACCCTTTAGCCCAAAAGTTAAACAAGAATACTTTAAAGTTTGCAATATAAAATTAAAATGCCAATTCAAAAAAATTAGTCAATAGCTTATTAAAAGAAAGTATGTATCTTAAACATTTTATATTTTTATGCACTTTTAAGGAATGTGTACACATATGGGTTCAATGGAGTGAATTCCTATAGAAACATTTCAAATGATTCACTTTTCAAATGCCTCCAACTAATTATGTGCTTGACTGAACATTTTGTGTTCCGCATTGGATCATCCAATACTCAAAATGATTCTCCGATAAATGCCGTATGTTTATATAAATATATAATATTTTCAATTTTAGAGGAAATTATTAAAGTGTTTACACAAAGCACGTTTAAAAGCATTGTTCGAAATCAGGAAGTCGTTCATGGTTTTAATTACAGTTTTGCATTATGTTTTGTTTCGTTATTGATCCGCTGGGAACCATAATATAAAATATGTATATTGTTAAAATTGTATACTGCGTACTAAAACAGTTGTAAGCGTCTTAGAAACATGTAAGTTGTTGTTTCATGTATGTTTCACCTAAAATTCCTAGTCAACTAAAGCCTTATTTTATAAAGACCTCGCTTCTTTTATTTGTTATATCAATAAATCTTTTGTGCACTATACCCCCATTCTATTCACCGATCGCGAGTTATTCTTTATACATATAAAGCTTTCCCTTATCAGCACAATCAAAAATAATTAAGCGAGCCACAAAATGTTAAAGTCCAGGCTTAAAAAATATTCACTGTGATCTTCGCATGTGCTGTGCTATGCATTTTGTTTGCCGTTTCTCACTGCGGAGAGACCACTGTGTTTGTTTGTGATTTGTGTATTTGCTTAGTTTGTTTTCGCTAACGTTTTGCGTAATTCGTTTCCTCTGCTGCGCCGCTGCCGCCGCCGAAGGTGCTGGCCAACGAGAGATTGGAGGAGGCTGTGGACAACTTGGCCACCAGGGATTTGACCATGTTTCGCCCGGCCCGAAGTTTCAGTGGGTACTGCTCCTTCTCATTTTATTGGGAAAACGCTGGCTGGAAAAGCTCTGGAACTCTGGAACTCTGGTCACCGAAGTGTCAACAAAATCACTGTCGCATTCCGGGCCTCTCTGTTGTGTGTATGTGTGTTGACATTTCCACTGGGACGTGGACGATGAGGAGGGGTAATGGTGGAGGGGGCACACAATGGAGGACCAACAATACATAAATTCCACAATGATTTTTCGCGACGCTATAGATTTAATTAAATTCTAGCGGAGAACGATGCGCGATCATGGAATGAATAAAAACGAATGAGAGCGTGGAAACGCTTACGATGCTGACGCTCTCACTGTGTCTCTCTTTTTCGGCTGGACTGGATTGTCGCAGTTTGTTCAATTGAAATAACAAACAAAAACACACACACACTTTCAGGTACTCGCGTGTGCACACAGATTTCACTCTATTATTTAGTGATTTTCGTGGCGAAAATAAAGTACAGAAAACGCGGAGCTCTCTCGGCCATTGTTGATCTTTTTTGGGAAAACTGCAACACCTGCGACGCCGGCGCAGCAGCTGCTATTCGATTGACAGATGCTGTCCGAGTCTCTTATCGATAGGCCGAGTCTAGCGGCGAAGGATCGATCAATTTGATATATCGGAATTTAAAAATCAATTTCGGAAAGAAATTACACTAAAACAGTCTAGTGTTTACTTAATGGTGAGGCACTTACTTTGGCGGTGCTGATAAGCATGGTTAGGTTTACAAGTTAACAATAGAAAGCGCTATAGTTGAATTACGCAGATAAAGTAGATAAAGTAGCAAAGATGTATAACAAAATATGTACCGCCTAGAATTTTTATGTAGACGGTAAATATCTTGTCAGTTAAGTAAGAGAAATGTAACAGCAGGGCACCATGGCGAATTTGCAAAAGTTTTCTGGCCAAAATCCAATGAATACACTGATTTACATAGATGAACGAAACAAAATTTTTATTTTAATTTAAAAACTTTTAGTTTTATCTGAAGCCTAGACCACAAATGTGGTTTGATATGTAGTACTGTTGAAGGCGGCATAATATTTTTTAACAGAAACCCTTGTCTTTTGAACAAATTTGTCTTTTACCTACTTACATATGTATGTATGTAGAGCGCGGTAACTTATAAATTTAAGGACTTCAAAGTAGGATGTCTGTGTTCAAAACTGTGTTAGCCAAATTTAATGCTCTTACTGAAAGTGCAAATTAAAAGCCATGAATACAAATACAAATGAATTCATAGATATACATACTGTGTTAAAAAAAATGTCAACTTTAAAGTATTTGCTTTTAAAAAAATGATACTCCAGTAAATCCTACATTATCTCACAGGAAGAATAACTTATTGGACTATATAGGTGAGAAAAGGTCAATATTATGATGTTATTTGTATCACTTACATTTACAAGGACTCGTTTTCTTGCGCAGCGTCTGCATTTTGCTCAGAAAAAGCTGATTGGCATTCGTGTAGTAATTCCTTTGGCCGCGTATAATGTTGCGAATAATGATTGAGCCTTATAGAGCTTGAATTATTTATGATTTGTTAGATATCCTTCGTTGTTCTATTGCTAAGTGCTCTTTTTGATTTGTTTACACTTGTTTCGCTGTTCGCGTCTTCTGTCCTTTTCGCACTCCCCCACTTTCTTGCTGTCAGCGTTTTGTTTTTGCTATTGTGCCAGTCGGTCGATAGAACACACCGGCATTTGTCTCACTCACACTTACACGCGCTCACACACACACGGAACAGATTATCGATTTTCCAACGGGGGCATCTGTGTGCGTGTTTACTTCCACTTTGCCTACTTTAGGGCGTTGTGGGGGGTGGGAAAGGGATGTAGCTACGCCTCTCATTATGCAGCAGTAAACTATATAATTTCTATGAACAGTTTTTCGTTGTATGATCCTTTTCCGTTCTAATATTGCACAACACTCGCACCTTTCTTTGTCTGGCAGCGAGGAAAAAAGTGAAGCACAAAGAAATGGGTGTCTACTCGACCATTTTCAACATTTTTTTCAAATATTTACACATAGATTTTTATGTTCTCCCGTCTTTGCATGTATTTGGCCTTTGTTTTAGGCCAATTTTCATGGGTATTTAGCTTAATTTCGTTCCTACGTCCTGGGAGCAGCAGGATATGGACACACACCGAAAATTCGATAGTAAAACTCCAAGGATTCGGGGGTGGTGGGTCAACTGCCGCGGGCACCCTATGTGGCAGCCGGTACTGAGGCTATCGGTCTATCGATAATAGCCGATAGGTCTTTGCTCATACTTGCTGTAAATAACAATTACCTATTTCACAAGTTATAGACTTTTATGTTTCAATATTGAATTGCGTGCTTATGAATTTAAATAAAAAAGAAGTATATTACATTTTTAAAATTTCTTTTAAAGTAATTGTCGATTTTATCAGTTGCAATTTGAGTATTCGCTCTTTGTTTTAAAATTTGTTGGCGTATTCAGCAATCTTCGAGATGGTCGCACTCCAATGAAATATCTCCACGAAACAGTGGCGCTCCAGTGCGGCCAAAACGGGAACACAAAAACATAGCATGACATCGAAAAATATTGCACCACAACCCCGCAACGGTCACTTTGCTCGCAGTCTGCTGCGGTCACTCTATTCGAACGGAACGGAATATTTATCGCGGATTGTCGCGTTATTTCGTTTGTGTCGCGCCTCAATCAAACTCACCTTAAAAATTAACACTCAAATAATAGATTACAAATTCTGTGCGGTGTTATCAAAAACAACGGGATTAATTCGTTACCAACGCCTACGCCAGTCGCTCTTCTTCTTTTTCCACTGCGCGCGTCGCTTATTTTTACCTGCAGCGCAGTCGCGACAGCTGAAAATTAACAAAACGAAGAGAAAAAGTGCAAATTGGTTCACAAAAATACAACAAAAAGTCGATGCGATCGATCGTCAGTTGTTTTATGTATCAACAACAACAAAGCAAACCAGTTATTAGATGTTTTTATGAATAGTGTAAATCAAATTCTCGGCTCATACCTGTACACACAACAAATACATTCCCGTAGTTCCTATTCAGATCCGATCAGGTTCTCCGACTCGCAGATCACAAGAAAATATGCAAAATTAGGCCGAGAGGAGCGTAAATTCGTGAGGAAATCGTGGAGTGCGAACAGTGTCGTCCATACGGGGAAAATAAAAATAGTTAACAGTAATATCCTGTTGTGTAAATAAAAGGCTTATACATACACACACAGTCGCAGAAGAAACAAACAAAGGAGGAAAAAGCGGCAAGATGAATAAAACCTGTGCCCGTTGCCAAAAGGTGGTTTACCCCATCGAGGAGCTCAAGTGTCTGGACAAAGTGAGTTTCATTCCCTATATCCAGCATATTCATCCTATTTAGATTCTATAATGTTCGTGGTGGCTCCTTTTTCCGTTTTAAGCCGCTCTTTTGTGCACTTGTTGCGGGCGCTAGAGCGAGACGGCTAGCTGGCACATGGCCGTGGGTTCTGCTCTCCCGCTTCCTCCCATGATTTTATCCCTTCCCCCATTGATCATGCGTGCCTTTTTTTTATTTATGTTGCTCTGCTTCTTCGGTGTTTATTATCCTATGCTTAATAACCGCAAAAGTTGTTTGGCTGCCTTTCCATTCGCTTCGCGGAATTCAAATATTTACTCGAAAATAACGGCGCAGCTTCGCGCTTCTATGTGTGGGTGTAATGGCACTATTGCACTGAGGAAAACGACAATAGATTCCATAAAAGGTTTACGTATTGATATTGATTGTTATTCTTTTCTTAAAAAAAAATCCATTTCCATGTATTAATTTTTTAGAAACAATTTATTATCTATAAATTATTAATATAATATCTATTATTCCCAACTGGTTAACTCTAAATAGAACCATCTTTTCATATCCCATGATCGTGGCAACTGATCAGTTCAGTATTTATGCTCAGTGTAGTGGTGCGCGGGTGGCGACAACAACAGAAATTACTGTTCACATTTTCGCCAACTCAGGAAATTTCTACAATTGCTTTTAATTTACGTTTGCCGCCGCCGCTTCCGCTGGCAGAATTTTCGGGCTCCCTCTCTAATTATATCGCGGCCGCTCTTTCCCGCAGCGGCGCTTGTTGCATTTCAGTTATTGCGATCTTGTGTCTTTTTCGCACTGCTTTTTTGGTTGCAGCTGCTTTTGCTGCTGATGTTGTTGTTGTCTTTCGAAAAAGCAACAAAAGCAAATCCGTTGACCGACCTTGAGCGCATATTTTCGAGACTTGAGACCAGTTTTTTTTACTGCGTTCTCCACACACACACACAAGCCGAAATCTGACACAGTGGTACTCGCGAAATTAGCAGCTGGCAAAATGAAATGATTTTACATTCCTTTTAAGGGAGTACTGATAAGATTATCACAATTCTATTTTCTTTTAAAAGTTTGTTTGACAAAACATTTAAATGTTTTTTCGCCTAACAACAAAATGTACTCATCAAAAACTTAAAAAAAAGGGATTTTTACTCAAAATTCGTAATAACTTCGTGTCAGTCGAATTTTCCAGGAAATTTTAGGTTTTTTGCTTTCATGCTAATCGTTGAGCCTTAACGGTACAAACGGTCCAATTATAAGAATTGGGCATTACGAGAAATGACCATAAATAATATTTAAAATAAAACTCAGTGCCTTTTTTAAACTTTTTCTTAATAGTACCAATTTGTTTTCTTAAGAATATAAAGGATATTTCGTTTGTAGTTGTGTAACTAAACTGAATGCTTTTGGTTTAACAAGGAAAAGTGTATAATTAGTTTACACATTTTAAACTATGGATATGAATACTATTTGTACTATATATTTGCAATTAGTTTTCCAACTAAACCTCTAAACACAGCTGTAGGTGCACGCAAAGTGGGGCTTTCGTTTCTCTTGTTCAGTGCCCATGGGCTTATTGGTTTACGCTTAATCCAGTTTATTTAAGCGAACTTTTGTTTGCCTCTAAGTCTGAGGCTTTTCCTTGTTGTAGTTCCATTTTATTTTCGCCCTTGGCGGCTGGTTGTCAGTCTGTGTTTACGTTTTGAGGGCCTGTGTTGTTGTTCCGACGAAATTTGGAAGCTGATAACGCTGCAATCGAGCCAAACATTTACATTACGAATCGCTTGGCTCGGTTTCGGTTTCCCCCTTTGAATCGAATTGAATCCATCAACGAATTCCGATTGCCAATCAGCTTCGAGTATCAGCAGCGTTGAAACGTGTCAATCCGAAGACCCCCTTTTCCCGCACATGAAACTAATACCCCTTCTCCACCAAGCACATCCTAATTATAGTCTCGTCTCCCCAGAGTTTCTTCTTTCCCTCCAGAGTCAGCAGTTTCGATTCTAATTATAGACAATGGAGTAATGAAGACTGTTTTAAAGTTGCAAGACAGACGCACTGAAGTCGGTTATAAAACATTTATGTATGTGCGTCTGCGTGTGTTTTTCGCCTAATGGAAATGCTGAAACTTGTAAACACGGCGTTTCATGGCACAAATGGGGTGGAGTTTGAGGAGTATAAGTTTACCTTTACATTAAATTGCGTTAGTTCACTTGTGTAGTTTCGTGTTTAACTTGCGGCTGCCTTCTGTTGCCGGGTGTGTCTGCGATTGCGAAGCAATTTAAATGCATGCATTTCACAACAGACTTTAGAGTTGAGCAATAGATCGCCATATGAGGTCAGAGGCTTGACAAAATAAATGATTGCTAGCAGAGGGGATCAATCATCTTTTCATTTTGCCAGCTGAGCGCATTACTAATTGGGGAATTTTTTATTTTTCTCTAATGATTGGAGGGGGTACTGTAGTTCGTAGAAAACAGGAAATGGTAAACTAAATTTTGTGGAATTTGATTTGATTATAAATTATATTTTTTTATGTTTATAACGGAACCGTAATCAAGTGAGTTTAGCTATTTTATCTATATATTACCAGTTACCAAATTACTATTACCAGTTTTGCTACTTAAAATTTCTCTCAACCCAATACGCACTGTACCTACAATTTATGCCAATACAATAACCCTGACTAATAAAAACCTGTGAGATCAGAAGCCAAGCTCTAACTATTGTTTTTCGACGTTCAAGTCCAGTTTGATTACGCAATGGTTGTGTGATTGTTTTCCACCATTAAAACAGAACATTAGTATTACTTTTTGTAGTACTATATACTATACTATACTATACTAAAAATTTTCACTGAATCACAATAACTTAAACAGCGATAGAATTATAGGGACTTTTCAGCAAGATTTTCCTTGGCTGCTATCTACACGTGACACATCCTGATATCCTGATATAGAAATCGATACTCGTGACAGCAATAAACGGCTATTTCATACCAATTATCTCTTATTTCTTTCCACCTCACATAGATATGTGCGCATACATACATACATAGACGCGAACACACAGAGAGATTGGCACGCGAATTCGTTTGAAGAAATGCCTTTTTAAATGTGCCGTTAAAGTTTTGCGGCTTTATGCGGCGCATTGCTGCCGGCGCTTTGTTAATCGATTTTTGATACGAGCAAAAAAATTAAAAACCAAACGATTCGGAATGGAGAAGTCAACTCGACTGCTAGCCCATAAAGTTGGGCCTCTGAAGCCGTGCCTATATCCTCTGTGGCTGTCGCTTCTGTTGCCAATTTCATTTATCTCTCAGCTTTATATTTTCCTTCCTGCCTTATATTGCATTTGTGGAACGAAGGGTATACTGGAATACGGAGAAATGATAGGAGAATCATTAAAATAATAGATATCATAGATATGCAAAAACTATTAATATCCTTTACAAATTCTTAAAAGCCAACTCGATGTATTAATAACTGTGAATTTTTTATCTAGCTTAAAATACTTTTTAGTATGCGCAGAAAATATCTAAAAATGTCTTCGAAACTTTCTTTCTTGTACTAGCTAGAAAAAGCTCAAATTCGCAGATACAGAGTATCTTTAAGTTGCAATCCTCCCATCCTACGACATTACCAATAGTAGTCATTGTTGCATTTGGGCTTTATTTTGCACGAAATATGTGAGTTTGACTTTTTGCTTTGCGCTTTGTTTGGCTTTGGCCTGACTTTTCGAGCTGTTTTCGATGTTTTTACATCTTTTTTCAGAGTCAGAGCCACGACGAACGATTATTTCATGCTCGCAAGGAAAGTAAATGACCTCTTTGTTGTCATGTTGTCATGGGAAGTTGGGGGGATCGAGAAAGAGAGCTGCTCTGTGGCTCTATGGCTTTGGGCATAGCTATAGGAACGTGCCAGTTTTGGCCAGCCTTTTCTGGCCAATTTCGCAGAGCACGATTCGAGCGGCGAAAGAGGAAAGTTGAGAGCAGCAAAAGTCACACAAAGAGGCAGCGAAGCATCAAAAATAAAAGCGTCGCCGCCCGTTTGACTTCGTTTGCCACTTAACGAGACCCCCTTTGGCTTCTGCGCACCGCCGCCCCTGTCATTCTGGCACACATTTGCACTTGCCTGACCCCGCTGCTGACCCCGCTTTCCGCCCGCTCCGAAGCCACCTCTTTTGGCGTCCCCTTCTCACAGGCCATCACTTCTCACTGGGCCATGTTTTAATTTTTGCATCCTTTTCGAGTGACAAATGACTACAGCAACAAACTTCAGGACGGTTAGAGATAGAGAGAGAAAAATTTGGAAAATCGGTAGATGCGCTGAAAAAAAGGTTTCAAAAATACTTTACTTTTCAATACCGATTTTGGAATTAAATAACTTTTTTATTTGCCAATTTATATTCAAAATGCAGTTCAAACTCCATGGGCTTCCGTTTTGTAGGTCGTAAGCCTGCATGCCACAGAGATTGCTCATAAGATATTGTTTAGAATTTTGATTTAACATAACAACTTCAAAAACACATAAAACTAACTGATAAATTTTCATTGCTAATCGAGCTGCCTAGGAGATCAGCATGCTGGGGTTCAGCCACTTGCGTATCATGGCCTGATTCTGGGCCAAAATAGCGGCCGACTCCAAATCGCCGCGTTTGAATAGTCGCTCATCGAAGTCGAAAAGAGATCGGTTGGTTGGGAGCTGGACACTGTGTTTGCAGGACTTCACTTGGCCACGGTTGGGATAAGGCTTTTGACCAGCCGTCTGCTCCGCCAGAATGCGCTGCATTTGCTCATGGTAATGGTCCAGGTAGGCGGTGGTATCGGAGAACGTCGGCGAACTACTCGGAGTATCACACGGTTGTGGTGAGACTGGCAGTTCTGTAGAAGTTGCCTCCGAACGTTGTTGATTTTGCCTTGCCTTCTGGGATCTCTTTGACTTGGATTTCTTATTGTTGCCGGCAGGTGGCGTTAAGTTGTTTGGCTTGGGATTCGCCTGGGCAACGCGGGATTGGGGAGGAACCTGGGCCATGTTGCGCCTCGGATTTAGCTGAACATTGTTTGGCTTAGACTGCGTCGGTGGGGTCAATTTGACTTTGGTGTCGGGTGAAGTTTTGGGGCTCGGCCGCTTGACGGGCGGCTGATTGACGGACCGCTTGAGACGTGGGGAAAGCACCACCTTGACCTTGAGCCTAGACACGGGGAGTGATTCCACCGCAGCAGCATAACTCATCGGAGGATCTTGGTCCGATAAATAGGAAGAGGATGTGGTTGGACGACTGGATGCAGAAGGTTGCTCCTCCAGCATCATGTAGTCGCTTAGGGGCTTATGCCGCACCGGAACGAGCTGGCCGGACTTGTTCCCAGCTCCTGAACTACCAGCACCGGTATTACCATTACCTCCACCGGTTTTACCTGCTCGGGAATTAATTCCTCTGGAATTACATCCACCGGAATTGCATCCAGTCGGTTTACCTCCTTCGGAATTATTTCCTCTAGAATTTCCACCTCCGCAGAAACCTGCGCTGCATTTACCCACGTCAGCATTGCCGCCTGTGGCGCCTCCGGCTGCTCCATCAGTGCGATTTCGGCGATTCCGGCGCTTCACCACCACCGTAGTGGATCTCGATCTTGGACCCGCCAGTTTACTATTCGTCTTGGGCTCTATTGCTGTAGGTGTTTTTGCTGGCTCTGGCTTACATTGGGATACGAATCGGGGATTACTTGACCTGATGACGACATTAAACAACCACTTACTTTGGCTTTTCGGGTGTACTGGGATTTCATTTTCTTCTATGAGTCTCCACGATTCGACAGTCACTGTTCTGCTAGAAATTTGACAACTAGCAATCAGGTTACCGTATTTATACAAGTGTTGTAGCACACTAATAAATACTACAATTCTAAAGATTTAAATATCGGCAGTAATATACTAAAACAAATTTTGTAGGTTTCAACTTCTCCAAGCTTGAAAGTAATAATAATATTGGTGTGTGTAGAGTATTTTTGGAAATTCAGCAAGATAATATTTTTATTAGATACCAAAATTAAAAAGTATAGTTTAAAAGCTAAAGAGCCTTTTGTATGTCAAACGGTAGATCGACACTATTTTTTTCTGTGCCTCACTCAAAACCTTTTCGCTTTCGGAAGCCACTATGGAGAGGAGAAGAATGACAATAGCTTTATGTATTTATTTATATACATTTTCTCCACTCTTGACTGAGCCTCTTCACCTCGCTCACTTCACTCAAAACTCGAAACTAAAGTTCACTTTTGCATGACAATCAATTTTTCACTCGACGGTGGACGGACAATGATGCGGAGTCCAAAAGGAAAAGGTGGGGAAAATGGCCGGGGAAAGGGGAAGGTGGAAAATGGAAAATTGGAGTGGGGTGCCTCAATTGAGGCATGAAAATAAAAGTGGTCAAACAGGCGAATACGAAGAGAGATGCAGATGCGATAAAGGGGGACAATATTTCGACTTGTCACTGTCTTTGTTTCCCCTTTATTGCAATTTACTTCCCGTCTTTAACTTCGTATATCTTTTCTTTCTGATCAGTCAGATTTAGATATGGTAAAGTGGATAAATGAAGATAGTTTTTAGAGAAATCTATGTAATGGCAAGTTTGTTATTTTAAAATTTGTTTGGTTTGTTATAAATATAAAATATTTGTAGGTCAGTACTGCCCATTATTGCAATCAAATAAGCAATGTCTCACAGGAATCATTGCATTATAAAATATAAAAGCAAGCTTTAATAAATGAGCATTGTAATTTATGAAGTTACTCAACCTTTCCATTTCTTCATTCTGCACCTTAATTATCTTTTTTTCCGGTTCCCTGTTGCCTGAGAATCATTTTGGCCATTACTTTTGTTTCACTTCGAGCTTATGCAATTGTGTTGCCTCAAAAGCCCTCGACTTACCACACTCACTTTCATTGCACTTTAATCTCCCAGAGAATCTTGAGTTTCTGCTCCCATTTCCCTTCATTGAGACATTGCCTAATTAGACTTCGCTTTCAAGAGGTTCGCTGCCAATTTTTTCTCGCTGAGATAGAAAGCAAATCAAAGGCGGAGAAAAACGACTGAGAAAACTGCAAGCAAACAGAATTTGCTATGCCTACAAACTTCAAAGTCAAGATTTCGCTTGGCCAGCTTTTTTCCAGCAACTTGGCGTCTATTGTGTCCCAAATTGTAAATGTAACAAAAAGTATGTTCGAAGTATGTTCCTCC
The DNA here is from genome assembly GCF_016746245.2 of Drosophila santomea. Taxonomy (NCBI): domain Eukaryota; kingdom Metazoa; phylum Arthropoda; class Insecta; order Diptera; family Drosophilidae; genus Drosophila; species Drosophila santomea. Next base: position 17,540,030 of record NC_053018.2, read on the forward strand.
TCGAATGAATTGCTTTGTTTAAATTCAATTGATCTTTATTAACTCACCCGTGGATGAGGGCCAAGGGCGACAGGGGGACAAGGGGAGATCCCAGGGGAAAGATCACTCGAGAGGTCTGCCAACGACTCGTGTAAATTCGGAGGGGCAGACAGAAACGACAAGTTGAACTCGTCTTCGCAGCCCTCTTGTCTTTAGTTTATTATTTCTTTCTCTTAAGCATTTGCATGACTTTCCTCGTCATCATCCAATTGATCCCCCCGCATTCAAGTTTTCAATGAGGGGGATCTGTAAATAGGCGGGGCGTTCTATCTTTGGTGCTTTTATTGCATTTGCCATGGGTTTTATTTGTGGAGAAAAAGGGCAGAGTTGGAGAAGTTCAAGTGGTGGTTGCTTGACTCTTGAGTTGCCTGCCTGGCACTTGAGGTTTATTTTCTTCCATTATATACACCCCCCTAATAAGGAAATGCATCCTTAATCCAGGTTGGAAAATAGTTTATATTTAAGAATTAACCTCATCGATTTTAATAGAGCCTAATAAAACCGTTTTTAATCACTAGACATTTGATGGACGTGCTTAAGTCGCTTTCAATTTGCCGCTTTCTGCGCCCGTTGCAGTGAAATCTTTTCTATTATTCAGCTCTGGCCCACATTTAACCCCAAACCGCATTCTGCTGCCGCTGAACTTGTGTCCCACATCCAAAAGTTTCGCTTGTTCGTCTTGTGTGCAAAGAGCCCTCTTAATTAATAATTTAAGTACTCATATAAGACAGATGCATGTATGATTTCCTTACTACGGATGCCGAGTCAACCGATTGGATACTAGATCTGATTTTTGTACAAAATCTTTGCTAATCACATAAGCCCTGCCACTCGTAGTTGTATTTGAATTAGCACTTGCCATTTGGATGCACTGTGTGGGAATAGCCCTTTGTGCTTCCAGTGAAAATTCAAATAGTGGTCTTGACTGCCGGATAAAAGGGGGGATGGAGTGTATGAAGTTTCTGACGTTTATAAATTAAACAAGCAAAATGCTGAAACGTCAGCAGAACTGAACCAAACTGAAATGGACTGAACTGAACTGAACAGAAAGTGGGAGAGGAGGAGCCCCAGGCGGTATTTCCTATTGACTTTGCTAATTGACTGAAGCGAAGAGGACAACGGGTGCGGGGAAAACGGGGAAATGGCGTGAAAAAGCCGGGACTAGGTGAGTTAAATCTGATAAACATATAGGGCTTAGTTTTGACAGACAACCTATTTTACAGAATATATGTAGCACAAAATTTTTGGGTGCCTAATCACAATTGTCTGGTGTTTAAATGTACGAGTTCATGCAACTTGATAGCAAGATTGTCAAACTAAGAAACCACTTAAAGCTATAAATAATTTTTGTTTCATCAAATGATAGCAATAAAAAACATCTGCCGAATAATCGTTCATTCATTCATATATGTAAATTCCCAACCTCCTCATTAGTAGGGATGCTGAACCCAATAGATCATTCCTTAATCTGATACGACCGCTAACAACATTTTGTTCAAGTGGCGGCAATCGGAAGAGAAGTCTTGAATAGATAATCAAGCTTGACTCCTTTGTGTGGAGTGTCACAAGTGATCTACAGCAGAGACTTGTTCACAAATCACTTTCTAATTGCTCTTATCATTTCGCCCACACATTCTGCTGAATATTCCCATGGGTGACCCGGGAATCGAGCATCGGGCATATGGTAATCGTTATATGCATATTCAAGACCCTGATCCGACGCCTGCACAGATGTCAGGCAAACAGCAGAGGAAACATATATCACCGGAGCGTTGGTAATGCCCAATTTAAATAGAGAAGAGCAAACAGAAATTTGATTGCGTAGAAGAGGAGCATTAGGCGGCAGTTTCCCCCTGCCCCCTCTCATCTATAAAAATACAGAGAAAAAGAGTCCGCACACCCCACGTGAAATCAAAACCCACTTGCAGTTGCAGTTGCCAGCTGCTGTGTCTTCAGCTTCTGCTGATGACGCTGATGGAGGAACTTTGCTGCAGCGTTTGAGTTCCGAGTTGCGAGTTGGAGTTGGAGTTTCGAGTGGGCGGGGGTGTTTCGGAGTCACACGTATAGAAAGATATAGGGGGAATCCGCCTGATGAGGCGGAAGTGAAAGCGACCAAGCAGAATTAAACCGCTTCCTCTTCTTTTATCCCAATCTCCCAGCTCGAGCTTTTGTGCCAGAGTACCCATCATACGTGGATACTCTTGATGGGAAGGGGATTATAGTTGAATAGTTGATTAGTACAAAATCTTTTTTATTTTAAAATGTCTTTTTTTGAATTCCCTAACAATCATTTCAAAATAATGAATTTTGAATCACTAAGCATCAACTATAATTTAAACAGCTCTTAAAATTTTATTTTCAAAAACATAATTTAACCCCAAATATCAATTCTATGAATACCAATCTTCTGTTGGCAATACAAATAACTGCTATGGTCTAAAGGTAATATATGCGGATAAGTTCGGAATATTTACTATTCCATAACTTTACCTATCGGCCAAATATTTCCGATATAGGGAATTTTCCATTTAACACATAATTTAGATGTTCAGTACATTTAAATAATATTTGTAGTATTGGTTGTACGAAAGAGGGTGTAAATGTAATTTTAACACCTTAAAACCTAAAATCCAAGCCCGTTAAAGGGTAATAAAGCAGTCTGCTGTTTCGGATTCTCGAGTGGGTTTTTATTACATTTTGTTTTGGCAAGCCGTGGCTGCGCCTTAACCCAAAAAATCCGGAGTTGCGTTCAAGTTTTTGGTCAATTTAACACGCCTTGCCACGCTCTGTTTGCGGCCCGCCAATTGTTGTTTATAAGCAAAAATGCGTGCTGACGTAAGGTCAAGGTGTTTACAGATTAAGGCCGACGTACTCACAATCCGTACCAAAAATGAAAATACCCAAAAATGGCAAATAAAGAACTGTCATCGTTAAATACAGTCTGAGGTGTTGCAATGAGTCATCGGCACTCGATCAGTTAACTACCTCATAACTGATTGAGTTTCTTGTGTGTCGGTCTGTGGGACAATTGTCGTATTTGTCCGACTATCCGACTCGACTGTCTGACTATGTGACTTTCCCTATATGGTGGCCCACACATGATATAATTGTCATTATCAACAACAACTGGCCGCTGATGAGCGTTAAGTAAGCCGGCAAATGGTTTTTAATTGTTGTTGCTGACGTGACCAGTTTAAACCCCAATTTGGTCATGCTATAATTGAATATTTACCCCGGGCAAGCTGTTTGTGTTGTACAGTGTGTTTGCTTATGCAATTCTCACTTCATGTTTTTCCATCTTCGGCGTTTTCACACGCCCGAAAAAGGGCGGAAAAGAGGGAAAACCGTTTGTATGGCTGTATCTGGTCAAACCGATCTCTTCCCATTCCCATTGATTGGAATCTACAAGTTTTCAATTTGCTTGAACGCGCTTTCAGTTTCGTTCAATTGAGTTAGGGGCTTCCTTTCTTTATTTGAGTTTAGCTGATGGCTAATTAAAAGTTGTTTTCGGGGTGGAAGGAAATAGGGGGTGCCATAAATTGAATTTGATAGACAAAGTTGGAGCTGTGTTTGTTTTCTGTGACTTGGATTGCCTTTGTTTGAGTTGCAGCAAAACTGGAACTTGTTAGATTTTGCAATTACGCTGCTCGGACTCTGTCATATGCATACTTGTTTTTTTTGCCACTACATCCGCACAATCAAAAGGCGAAAAAATTACGTAATCTTGCAGCGAAATTGTATACCATTATACCAAAATAGTGAACTAATATCGCACCATGCCATATATAGTTAAATTCAACTCAATTCCTGACTGCGCAATCTTAAAGATTGCATTCGCGATAAATCCCTAGGATCTTGAGTCATATTCATTGTGAAAGTTGTGAGATAAGGCGGGGCTAGCTCTCAAAGTAAATCCGATGTGGGGCATTATGCGAACATGTGGATCATGTTTGCCTCAACCTCATTCCATTCAACATTCTTTTGGCCTTTATGTCACTCCACTCGCCGCGGTGAAATATATTTCTTTACCCTTTTGCAAAAGTTTATTGCAGATATTTTGAAACGAGAGCTTAAGGTGGGAGCTGAGGCAAGTGATTGTAATTTGTATGGGCACTTTAATTATAAATTTATAGGTTTGACATATTTAACATGTCAATTTATGAAATTTTAGGGAATTTACAAAAATATTTGGTAAACCGAAACCTTATTTCTCCGCGTGTACTTAGTTTCGCCGAAAGAGCAACAAGGCACATTTGATTAGAATCGCTTTTTATGGTTATTATTTTTTCCACATATTTGCACGTCCGCTGGCTTCAATCTGAGAGCAGAGATATAACCAAATTATTTGTTTATTAATTTCTTTTATTGCCGCAAGTGGTGGGGAATGAAGAGACAGCGATCGGGGCCACCAACTGCGTTCGTTTCGCTTTTTTTGCGCTTTTTACTCGCATATTTCTTTCATTCATTTTTTGTGTACTTGTTTTTTGCCGGCAAGAATCTGGGCGATTCGCAACCTAATGCTGCAAGAGCACTCTTTGAGTGCGGATGACTCATGCTCCAGCAATGTCGAGTGCTCTAAGTGAAGCGGGCGGAGAAGAGGGTTCCTCCGCGCTCGGATATGGCGTTGTCTTCTGGCGGGGACAACTCCATTCCACTTCATTCCACTTGGGCAACAGTGGTCCATGCTGGACTAAAAGTGCTTTTGAGTGTTCGCAACTAGTCGCTGGAATATATCGATTTAAATTTAGAATATTTGAAATTTGGAAAAGTAAACAAAGTTGAGTCGAGTGTTAGAGGAGATCGTTTTGCTGAGGTGTGTATTTATACATTGCCATTGTTTATTTTAGATAAAAGTATTCAGTCTGAACCTAGTGTCATCACATCTTATATTTTCTATATTTTATTGTGCATACTGGCAACTTCGATGGTGATGCCTGTTTTTCCCGACTTCGCTGCGACTATTGCCCGTTCATTTCTCCACTTTGATGGTTTCTCCAGTTGTTGTTTTGATTAAACTGCTGGTGGAGCGAGGGATATGGATATGGATATGGATGTTATGGCTACGCAGAGTTGGCCAAGAGACTGCAGAGTTGGCTTTAAATCATGATTAATATCTTATGTTTAGTTGGCGCGGGGGGAGTTCTGCCGCTTCGACTTCATTCCGTTGATAGCTCATAACGGTACCGGCTATACGAGCATAAATAACAGTTTTTTAAGCGCTGCATCTAGTCGAACTTTAATTTGTGCTCAAAGAAAGCTGAGAAGCATTTCCCCGGACAATAGAGAGAAAGCATCTCTCCCTCTGAATGGCCATAGAATTTCTTCCCTCACTGCCTCTGCTGCTGATGTGACCGGCAAACAAAAACCAAAATCCAGCAAAAAGGAAATAAAAACCATATAATCTGGCAGTGGACAACAATGCGAATCTGGATTTCAGTTTGCTCTCATGTCTGAAGAGTGTTTGCCTTTTGCCGTTTGGCATTTGAAGTGTTTATTGTCCCAAAACTTTTAGGAATTCGCCTTGGAAATACTCTTCACACTGCGGATCTCATCACTTTGGTGCAAAGCCTGTTTATCACAAAGATTCTTGTGCCTGAAGAAGCCAGAAAGCACAAATTGTACATAACATATATCTACATTTCAATAAACATAATGGAGTTTCTAATATATAAAAAGCTTATTTATAAACTTCCGTATTAAATATTTCTATTTAGTATGCATTTAATATGTTAGAGTAAGTTATGTTTCGGTCTAGAGAGAACAAATTTGGTTTAAAGTGCAAGAACAATAGTTTGGAAAATTATTCTCCTTGCCAACAATGTGAAAATCTCAAAAGGATTTTACCACCTTTACATCAAATGACACTTGCAAAAGGTTCGAAGGAGTTTGAATTTGTGTAAAAACAATAGGTGTCGACTCGCAAATCCAACTAAATAAGTAATAAAAGGAGAGCTGTTTTCGTCTGAAATCTTTTTTTAACCAAATTCGGAATTGGTGAAATCAGTTGCTTTTTTACATATCTGTTCCCATTTCCAAGTGCTCCAGTTTCAGTTCCTTATGCAAATTTAACGAAATCACTTTGACACTTCAAGTCTGGTCTATTTTTCTTGATTACGTTTATAAATAGATTTTTTGAACGAATTGTTTGTTTTGTGGTTTCTGGTTTTGTTGCTGGTGGTGGTGCTCATTGCCCCCATTTGTCATTCGCTGGCTTTGGCTTTGGCTTGCCGTGGTAATTCGAGATTTTCCTACCATTTCGTGGCTCATGCCAATTGTTTTTATCGCCACTTGGGTCGAGAAACGTTGAAAGCGTGCAAATTCGAATGCAAATTTAACACCTCGTCGTGGTTGACAGAAAACAACCCGGCAATAAACCCAAAACGAAAAACCAAAAACAAAACGAAACAAAGCGAAGCCAAGAGGAAACGTTTAACTTTTGAAAATTGAGCCACAAATTGAAAATCAAGACGAGAAGCGAGCAAAAGTGAAAAAGTGGGTTAAAGCGGCCGGAGAAAATGGAAATTGAATGCAGTTGACGCGGGAGACGTACTCCGTTGTTGACCAACGACCACCATACTATTACCTCACCACATTTAAATACTCATGTCTACATTCCCATGTGTGCATTGCCCATCCAGATTCACATGGCCACTCCTACAACATAAAAAGATATGTGAGAAAAAAGCAAGAAACTCGACAGCATTTCGTTGCGAAAGTGAAACCGAAAATGCAATTTGCCTGCAACCAAACAGCTTCAAAGTCTATGGACTTTGACTACGAATTTTGACTGAAGTTATGTCAAATACGGAAAGTTCATTAATCTATTAATAAATTTAAACAACTTTACTGAAAATATGTTGCTACATTTGCTAGCCTTTCACGCAACACGATTACAAAAAAAACTTAATTTTTATTTTATTTAAAATAACATTAAAAAAGTAGTCGTTGAATAAACAAGCTTGCTACGCTGTTAATATTGTAATGGTTTTATGGCTATAAATATGGCTTTCAGTTATACATAAACTAAATAGAAAGTCCATACATCAGAGTTAAATTTAAAGACCCTAATGTCTTCGACACACATTTAACAAACCAAATCCTATGCCCACTAGTAGTAACGAAAGTCTGAACCTGAGGCATTCTTACCGAACGAACTGCATCGGTGGTCCAATTGGCCAAATACTCAAAACCACTGCCCCTGTTACGCATGCGCCCTGAGCTGGAAAGTCATTTGCTTAAGCCCAGATTCAAAAGTCAGGTCAGGAGAAAAATGCGATGATTTATTCGGGTTTCGGTTCAGTGGGGTCAAAGATTGTTTCGCTTTCAGCTTTTCTCTTCGGGCCATGGAATGCGGTAAACTGACTTCTTTCGTTTTTATTTCACTTATTTTTTGTTTTTTATCTTTGTTTGCGTCCATCAAACAATTAACTATCGTATTTTTTGTGTCTACACTTTTAATTGTTGTTTAAACTGGTTTTGCGATGTTTTTGCGCCAGCTTCCAGTGGCAGACAGCGTTGAAAACCAATTAGGAGATATTTTGTACTCCCATCTGGCATCTCTTTCGGCGAGTGTATGGCCCTCTCTTTCGGCTGCTAATCCGCAGACAAGTTAATCGTTTGTTGACCTCCACGTCAAGGATGGTGGGGTGAATGGGAATGGGGATGTGGATGTGAATGTGGATGTGTTGGGGCTCCATTGCGGTTTTGAGATTTTTTCCTCTTTCGGAAAATTTGCATAACGCGTTGCAGGCAAACAGAAACAGAAAAGAAGGAAAACCAAACATCCAGGCACCAGATACGAAGTCGAGCTATCCAAGTTCCATCACAAGTTCTTACTTTGGTCGTTGCGAAGTTTTGTATCCCGGTATCTGTGAGATGGGAGCTCTTCCCCACTTCATATGCCAAGTCACCACAAATCACGCAACATTTTCAATGTCTGTTTGCCTGGTTCTCATCTGTCTGACTTGGCAACGCTTATCTAACCAGTTATCTTAACTGAACCGTACTAACTACGATATCTTCGTATTCTTCACCTTCATCGCCGTATGTATAAGTTTGAGATAAACAGAAAATTGGAAATTCTGGTGGTTCTTTTTGTGTTTTTCACAAAATAAGAAGTATCTCTTGATTTTTGTTTTTCCTCAAGATAAAATTTATGCACTCATCATAACAGCTATAAAAATCTATAAAAACATCCATTAATTTTTCAGATATTCAAACTAAAGGATGTTTTGCTAACGTGATGTTGTGCTCAGCACGAACAACACTCATTTTTGTATTCTTTCTTTATTTTTATGCACATAAAATCATAATAATTCATTTATAGCCAAAAACAGTTGGAATTTTTACGATTTCTTTGAGATCTCTTTAACCGCTTTTTTCAATTCCAATTCATTTTGGAGAAAATATATATGCACGCATAAATTTCTAGTTAACGGAATAGTATGAAAACCTTTGAGAGCGCTTCTTATGCTTGGCTTGGCCCAGAGTTTTCAGTTGCACTGCGCCAATTTGGCTAACAAGCAACAAAGAGCAAAGGAAGTAGAGGCAGAAGCACCACCACCACCACCACCGCCATACCAACAAACAAAAAAGAACAAATAGCAATAATAATATTGCATTCTCGACAATTTCCCTGATTCTACGTTTGTAATTCAACGTTTTTCCCCTCTTTTCTTTCGTTTCAGACATGGCACAAAACGTGTTTCAAATGCACAGAATGCGGCATGACGCTCAATATGAAAACCTACAAGGGCTACAACAAAATGCCCTACTGCGAGGCGTAAGTTTAACCAAGTTTATACCACCCCCTAGCCCCCAGAATTCCATCCATCCCCATTCCCATCCCCCTCCCTCTCCTCCCATCACCGACCGCCAGCGGGATCCATGAACAATTGTGGAGCACAGTGGGGGCAATCACGTTAAGCCTTATCGCATCGCACCCACTTGAAATCGGAATGCGACGGAGGATGGTCAACCTTGATTTGCCTCCCTCACCTGGCAATCTTCATTAGCGTCGTTTATCTAATCGCTCCCTGAGATAGTGGATGTGTGGGTGGGGCAGAGGGCCCCTGGCAGCGGAGATAACTCCTAAATGCACTGGAAAATTGCAAAAACTCCCTGCAAGTGGGTGAGCAAAAAGTGCAGCAGCTGGTTAGGGAAAAGTCCGGGCTGGATAAGGAATGCCGGCGGAATGGATGCAGAATGGGTGCAGAATGCGGAAATGCAGTTGTGGGCCAGGCGGAGCTACGGTGAAACCCACTCCAGTTCACCCGGTGAACTAGTTAATTGTTCGTTTGATAACAGCAGCTGCTTCTAATAATAGGCTTTAGAGTTAGATTTAATGGTTGCGGTTGAATTTTTCACATTTGCAGCACTTGTTTGCCTTTGGGCCCAGCTATGATTGCATTCTGGCTTCATTTAATTTTATTGCGTTCTTTTGATTAGAAATGATAGCCAGCTATTGTTTTCATATCCACAACAATATTATTTTCTGATCAACTTTTTCTTTGCCTGTGACGGTATTGTTTTGCTAACGGTTTCATTATGTTTTTTGAATAGTCTAAAAGCTTGCATTGCTATAGCTGAAAATATTTCATTTTAAATTGGATTCCTTTAAACCGTTTGGTTCATTTCAATTTCTGGTTAGATAACTTGAAAGCTACATAGTTAAACGTAAATTATATACATTTTCCATAGCACCCTTACATTATCCCATAAATATAGTTTAAAGTTGGTTTTTTGTTCGTAACTTCCCCCAACTCCGAGAACTAGTTTTCCTATTGAAGAGCAGGTGATCAACTCTGCCATCTAGACGCCTGGCGCACACAAAGCTTTTCCCGTTTCCTGCTGAGCTGTTCAAATCGGGAATCGCATCGCATGGGGAATCTGTGTCACTTGGGGGGTGTTCCAAGTTCCCCTTGGGAGCCAACGAGCGAGCCACCTTTTCCGTAGAGAACTCCACCCCTGACTCCGCTTGCTGCTGTCATGTTCATTGTTGTAGACAATGTCACACATACCGGACTGGGTAAGCGGACAAGAGAGCAAGTGTTTTGCTTTGTATTGTGGCAAACACCAGCCAGCTCCACAGCTCCACAGCTCCTCAGCTCCTTTTGCCCAATATTTTCTTTTTGCTGCAGTGCGTGGCAGCATTTGCTGGCCTTGAGCCAAAAGCCAGGGGCGCAGTGAAACGGGGATCGGATCGCATGGTCCTTCTTTGGTTATACTACATTCTGTCCTGCGACTACTGCGACTACCGCTGCTGCTGCTCTAATGCAGATTTATTGTGGATGCCACCGCTGCGGGAATAAAAATTCCATGCGGATTGAGTTATGCGTCCGTTAGCTCCATTGCGCAGTGCCCCTTCTCTCCGCAGGCGAAAACTGTGCTGTCTGCTTGGTGGTATCACATGTCCCGTTCGCTTTGTGCGAATTTCCACTGATGTCATCGCCTGCATAAATTGCAACATGGACTCAGCTTCGGCAATGTGGTTTAGCGGCAAAGTGGCAGCGGTTACGCCCCGTATTCCGCTGCCAGCACTTTCACTGCATTTCCTCAAACAGTTTGCACCTATCCGGCAAATGCTGCTCCCCGATTACGTGACGCCACGTGCGGGAATCCGGAGCTCCTCCTCCTTTTTTTTTTGTCCGTGTCTTCGATCTAGATTTTTATGCGGGGTACTTTCGGCTCTAAAGGGGCATATTCAATTCCATTCCCAACTCCCTGAGTTAATTTCAGATCGAGATTAATGAAAACTATTAAGCTCTGAATCGTTCTTTCATTTTGAATTGCCGGAAAGGTAGAGGCTATAGTCAGTTATAAATCCTTATGAACACTTGAAGGACTTTGTTCTTTCTTTTATATAGGGTATTTTTACGTGCCAACTATTGCCCAACTTTGGGTTTCTTGCATTTTACAACTGCGGCGACTTCAACTTCCACTTTTTGGTTTGCATTTTATAATTGCTCGGGAAGTTTCGCCTGCCTGGTTGTTCTTCGGAGCCTTCTGTTAAGTTCCGTCTGCAGACAAAAGATAGTTTCCCATCCAGTTACGTACGGGTCAAAACAAAGTTTTCATAGTGCCGCTTTCTTGGGCCGAGAGGTCAGCCACCCATTGGGGATAACACGATTGCAATAAATTATGAAGTTCATTCACAGGATAAATGAGGGAAACGTGCAATTAAAGTTGGGCCACATATGAAGCTGAAGTGCCCGACAACTGATTGTTAATTGGATTTGAGGGCATGGATGTGATACTCGCGCGTATCAGGGAAGGAAGTGTTCAAAATGGGAAAATTACTACAAGATTGATGGGAAACTTTCTTAATTTTGGATATTAAACTGGATGATATTTGTAGTTAATTGTGATGCAATGACTTCATTTTATTAGGATCGAAATGAATGTAAAACAAATTAAAAATGTACTTACCTTTAGCTTAACGTAAGCGTACTAGAAGATTCATTTGTTTCGGAATTGATTTTCATTTATATACAAGTAGTAGAGCCCAATAGAAATCCAACAAGTAGGAATAGTAAATAAATAGAAACTCTTGGATCAAACTAGTTTCAGTAAATATCCCAAGCATCCTTTGTTGTCCACTCTATTCACAAGCGGAAATGTGGGACTTTGTACAACTTGAAGCTTGTGGATAAATGTCCATCCCCAATAAACGAAACTTTCTCCTCGCCCTAATTGCATCTTGAAGTACGGCTTTCCTGGCCGTTGTCTACCTAAGGCCGAAAGCCAAAGGACAGGACGGGACAGGAAAAGAAGCCGGCTTTGGGCCAAAACCAAAAGTACACTTGCATATGTATGTACATATATGCACATGCACATGTGTACAAATGTGGGAAGGAACTTCTATTCATACAATTTTGTATACATTACATTACCAGGCCCCATTTAGTTGGAATTGAACTAGAAAACGAGATGTTTACAATGTCTTGCTCGTTTTTTCGCATTTATTTTGTATTCCGTTTCGTATCGTTTTCCCTTGGTTGTGTAAAATAAAAAATAAAAAGCGGGGCTTGCGAAACATCTGCCGAACAGAAGGCTGATACTTTTCTATATATCATTGGCATTTATTTATTAACATAAAAACCCAGTGAACCATGGTCATGCAACCCATCATCCAAAAACCCCGCCCCTTGTGCCACATTTTCTTCTCGTCTTCTCTCATTTCATTTTGCATCACATTTCCCCCCCAGTTTTTTACTTTCGTTTTAAAACGCGGCTTAAATATCCGAACAATACCGATGGTTATATGGGATATATGGGTAGCTGTGCACATATCTTCGTCTGATTACTTAAGCCGCCCACAAAATAGAAAACAAAAGTGACAACGGCCACAAAAACCTTTTCAATTACCAAAAAATAGTTGGGTCAGCAGACTGGCAGCCTGGCGGCCTGGAAGAGTTGGGGGCATTGTCTCATTTGTCCCCTATTTTATGCTAAATACAAACATTTGTGGGTCGCCTATTTAGCTACCGAAATGAGCTGGGAGTGGTGGTGTCAACGATTACCCCGGGAACACCTTTCTTATCCGGCCATTGAATATGAATTTTTAAAAGCTTTAAACACGCGATGGGAATTTACACACAGTCACTGCCGTTCACTCCCTTTCGCTGTTGCTGTCTGTGCGATGGATTTTCGAACTTTTATGCTCACTTTGATTGACTGCAACGGACTATGAATACCGATGATGACGTTGATGGGCCAATGCCAAAAACTTTTGGCTGTAAATGCGTAGGGGTAGAGAGGGGTGAGAAGGGGCGGAGATTATCACTTTGGCCGAACATGCATTTAATTTCAATTTAAACGCTTTTGCAAATTATGTGTGAAGTGATTTCTCTTTTTGTTATGCCATCTCAGTCAGCGCAGTAACGGAAATTATTTATTTATGAGAAAATATATTCAAAGTATTACCCTTCAGACATTAATACTTCTATTGACTATATTTATATTAATATTAAATATTATAATATTTAACACTTGAATATGTTTTCCTTTCTAACTTTTCCAACTTTTCCAACTCGATGGGATGCCCTAAGAAGTGTACTTAAAAAAGAACAACCGTAATTAAAAGGAACATTCATATTTCTGGCTTAAACAACCATATAAAGTGGGTAGTAATTCTTAATGCGGTCTTTTGTGAATCTCATCTCATCAGCTTTGGCCAGTATTAAGTCGTAACTGCCCCTCCCTGGCTTACTTTACATTGATCCATTGCACAACAACACCATAAAGTCGTCGAACAACAAAAGACTGTCATGGTAACTCAACACCAATCACCGTCACTGCTTGTTCCACATGGGAAAAATTAAAAAACAAAGAAATAGGAGTAAGTAAAAAACAAGAGTGAAAAAAGCTGGAAAATATGTTGACATCCAATGAATGTCCGAACCGTTTTTCTCGTTTATATGTTGGGCTGGCTATGGGTGGTTTGCGCCTGGTTTGGATGGTCTTTCGATGCTTGATGACTACCACGCGATGTGGTCCAGTTTGATGGCCGGGAATCCAGATATCCTCTTTTCCATCAAAAGCAATTTGTGTGGGAAATCATGAACAGCGACAGTTACAACTGGTACCGTCAATTGACTAACAGATACCCTGTGTTGTGTTTATAAAGAGCATGTGATTGTGTAACAAATGATCAAAACATAAAATTTTACAAATATATTTATATAGAAGAATATATTGGTGAAAATGAAATGATCATTGGTTCTCCTTGGGAAACATTTGGTGAAACAAATTAATTAAAATTCTTTGATAATAATAAAATGTAAGCAGTAAAAAAGGAGCAACAATTGCATCATGGACATGCATTGTTGTTGCCAGTTTGGCTGCTGCTGACGTGCATGCTGCTGTTGCTGCCTTTGTTGTTGTTGCTGCTGCTGCTGCTGATCTATTGGGAACGTGCTGAGACATCCGCTGGTGGTAGACGCTCGCCAATGTCGCCTCCGGGCGCTCAAGCATTGTTATGTCATCATTACCAGCTACCAGCAACAGTAGCAACACAACTAGCAGCAGCAGCAACAGCAGCAACAACAACAGCAGCAGCAATGTGTGCCAGCTACAACAGCAATTTGACCGACCGAACGCAACGGCAATGCGGACGATGCTTTCTGCGGTTCGGGCTTTGTACTTATTTCTGCCCCTTGGCCACCACCTCATCCGCCTCTCCCCTTCTCCTGCCCTGCTTCTATCTGTGGCACACACATGCAACGCATATTGAACGATAAAGCAAAGTAAAGCAAAGCTTGCAGCGGCAACAACAATGCATTATTGTTGCACTTAGGGTATACCCTTTTCGCGGGTTGAACTATTTAACTGAGGTATCTGCTGGTGAAAACTATTTGAAAACCAGTACATTAATTCGCAAGGGTACTAATTTCACATGACTTAACCCTTTGGTGTTAATTGTAGGTATATATTTGCCTATAAAATTGTCCAAGATCAAACGAAATTAGAGATATATAAATAAATCTGTATAGTCATATCCCAGTTGTCTTGTAAAGCCTTTGAAGTTAATTTGGGTCTTTTTAGTAAAGTGAATTAGGGTGGGTAAATAGAGAGTATACTGCATTCGTCGCGTTTAAGAGAGCTTACACAAAGTCTTGTTGTTTGGAATAGACCTACATGCATCGGTGCTCTCTCAGTGATTCTGGGTCTGGTGCTGCTCACACGCTTTGGTCATTAAACGGCCTTGTGCCACTATCAACTGTCCACCGTATGTGTAGCGCACCATTATGCCATTATAGCAAATACTATATACTATATACCATATACCATATAGCGAGCCGTACCATTACCATCCATCTCGATGGTGGTCACCTCTGTGCGTGTGTGACAGTTGTCATTGTTTTGTCGCTGGTTCGCATTCCACAGCGATTGCAACTTATTGTCGGTGGAAGAACGATGTGAAAACAACACCCCTACCACCTTTCGAAAGTCGGCGCCAGCTGTAGGCGATTATAACATCGCTAAAATCCCATAAATATTCTATAAAGCCAATAGACTTGCATGCAATTACGTTTACAATACTGTTATATGGTTTATATGAGGTGAGGGACTATAATAGGGCTAAAAGGCCGAAAGGAGTTCTTCCCCGCTGTGGGTTTATCAACCTCACGAGTCGAGTCATCGAGGTTGGTTATCAGTTGGGTTGTTGTCCAATCGATCGATCGATTAGCCCGCTGATAGGTTAAAGCACTCCGCACATGGCCGCAAACAAAAAGAGTTGTGAATTTATGGAACTGCACAAAACTGCGTGTGTTTGTTCGCCATGATTATTTTCGCATAACAGATGCGCCATGTTATTCCTTGCTGCTGCCAATAATTAAATTGATGTATTAGTCTGTGGGGATGAAGCTGGGAAGTTGATCCAAAAAGTTATATAAAAATATCAACGGTATTGTGTTTTGCGTTCATTCAATGGTTTTCACTGTGATTTTATCAGTTAGGCTTGGTTGCTTGAATGCTTTATATATTTTTATTCAATTTAAAAATAACACCTAAATAAAATCAAGTTCGTCAGAAAGCCATGAATGTGAATGGAATGAATAGTTTTGCAATAGCATTCCTAATCCTCAAAGGAAATGGTAGCTCTCAACTAATGTGCTTTTCACAAGCTTTAAACCAAATAAATTTGCATTGTGGTCTTCTATTTAATTCCCATGCTAATTATTTAGATAAAAACTTCCTAGACAAGCTGAAAGTTGCCTAAACGCAATGGCGTATGAAGACTAAACCACTACCATATTAATCTGGCTTTTGATAAACTACATTCAGCCGCAGAAAAATCTGTGGAAATGCATTCCCGTTATTTTGCCCGGGGGTATCTAAAGAAAACCCCAATCAAACCACAAAAATACACGTAGTTCCTGCTGTTTGGGACTCCGTTTTAATTGATAAAAGCTAAGGGGCGAGGTCAGAGGTTTTCACACGAAGCCAACATGAAATCAGAGATGGATGTGGCCCCTATAAAAGTATATGCGAATGTGCATATGTATATCCCCCGCAGCAGAATCAGCATCTCTCATTCCACCCACTCGAGCGGAATTTCCGTGAATCCGAAAACCAAATCCGAAATCCAAGTTGGCCAGCTGGCGTGGAGAATTTTCAGCGAGAGCTCCAATTGCCACCGGCAGTGTGCGAGTACGATGATGAACTTTATGTGCGGCATGCCACAGAACGAGCGACTGTGCAACTGCTAGCACAGTTGACTAGCGTTAACTCCTCTAACTTTGCTGATCTATAACCTAACCCCTGCTCTCCTCCCCCTCTTCCCTCTTGCAGACACATCCCGAAGGCCAAGGCAACGGCCATTGCCGATACGCCCGAACTGAAGCGCATCGCGGAGAACACGAAAATCCAGTCGAACGTTAAGTACCACGCGGACTTTGAGAAGGCCAAGGGCAAATTTACACAGGTCAGTGCAGAGAAGTTGAGAGTGCAAGATGTGCACAGGAAGCCCAATTATCCAAAGTTATTTTTACCTCTATTGCAAACTTATTCCTTATTAGCTTAATTTAGTTCCGCAATCGATAGTTCTTTGAAATATTTATATAGTACATTTGATAAGTTTGTATTTACTGGCACATTTGACTACATATTACTAAAGCGCAGTCTTTATGAAGTTCAGTTCAGTGCGGAACATACATATATCTGTCCTAATGTTGCGATAAGGCTTGATATATGTACAGTTGCATCCCCCATTTGGAGCATGCCGTTGCTAATTGCTTTTGCATCCGACAGGTGGCCGATGACCCGGAAACGCTGAGGATCAAACAGAACACGAAGCACATATCGAACGTGGCATATCACGGGGATCTGGAGAAGAAGGCGGCCATGGAGAAGCAGCGAGGATCCGCCGAGGTTTCCGACAGCAGCAGTGAGTAGTCGCCTTGCACTCGCCCTCCTCCCTCTGTATCTATCACCATTTCCATCTCTATGAGACCAGACCCCTCTGAGCCTCTAACTGTTGTATCTTTCCTCCTCATCATCACTGGTATCAAAGCTTTATTGTTTGCGACCGCTCGTTCGCTTAATAATGGTCAGTTGGTGGTGGGCCGGGCTTACTGTTTGAATTAATTTATTCGAATTTCAATTGACTTAATGTGTTTATAATAGTCTATTGACGTCATTCACTCATGCATGCATTTAAATGGTCACAAAAAATTACAAAGCCTGCTTACAGAGAACTTGTGTAGCGGTTGTTATTGATTTCTTTGTTCATTGAATTAAACATTTAAATTTATATTAAATGTCACTTGAATTATTTCACTCAAAAAAAAAAAGTATTTCCCTTTCCTTCTTATCCTTTCCTTTTTTATGATTTTATTTACCCAATCCGTATCCTTACTTTGTATCCACTGTACTTCCACTGTATAGAAAAGCATGTGGCATGTCAGAATTTGCAATTCTGCACTATCCATTCATGTTGTATCTATTTCCATCACAGCTGTCACATTGTGTAATTAATATTGATTATAATGCCGTTTTTTATGGTTTGTTTTCTTTCCTTTTATTTTGTTGTGGACTTTGTTTATCATTTGTTGCCATTTATCCCACACCATCAACCAACTGCAACAATAAAATCAACAACATAATTTGTGTGCTTTCTGAACTACCGTTAACCTAACGATACACACAACACAACAACAACAACACCACCACCACCACACACATCCACACTAACAACAACGACTGTGGACAATGTTGCAACTAATTAATCGCCACCTCGAAATCGATAAATATCGAACAAATCGAAAAGATGAATCGGAATACTTCTCTGAGCAATTGGCAGCTGAACAATTCTCGCAATATGCACCCACAGCCTCACCCATTCCGCCAGCAGCGACAACACTACACCAGCAACAACAGCAGCTGCAACACCAACACCAACAGCAGCAGCAGCAACAACAGCAGCAGTACCAACAACATCAGCAGCAACTGCAGCAGCAGCAGCAACAACACCAACACCAACACTATCTGCAACAGCAGCAACAGACCCTGCCACCGCCACCCATACAACACCAGCAATACAACACAGCGGCCATAACGCCCACATACCAACAACTCCAACAGCAACAGCAGCATCAGCAGCAACAACAACAGCAACAGCGGGCACAGCAGCAGCAACTGCACGATCCCTATGCACACTACCAGCAACCACAGGCGCTGCGCCAGCAGCAGCAGCAACAACAGCAGCAACAGCAGCAGCTGCTGCAACAGCAAGCCATTAAACAAGCCTCACATCTGTATCCCACAGCAACGTCCCAGCAGCAACAGATGCCGCCACCACAGTCGCCTTCGAATCCGCAGCAGCAGGCGCTCAACAGCTACAATGAGATGCGCTCGGCCATACTCCAGAACTCCCATCATCCCAGCGGCAATTCCGTGGATCAGTACGACCAGCCACAGCAGCAGCAGCACCAGCAGCAACAGAGCACCAACCCCACGCTGGTGGCTGCCCCACAGCAGCAATCGCACCACAGCCTGCTGAACAACAATGCCAGCAACGGCGGCATTTCGCACAGCCACCACAGCAACATCAACAATAATGGGCACGGCTCCCAGACCCAAATGTTGCCGCCACAAATGAGACGCTCGGCGGCCAGTGTCGCCGCCTACGATGGCAACGGCAAGCAACAAGTGGCAGCCGGGCCAGGAGCTGCCCAGAATCACCTGCAGCAATTGTACGCGTCTCCCAATTACGCCGCTGTGACTCCTTCGGAAAATTCGATAAACGTTAAGCAGCACGCCAGCAATGGCCATGTGCCAAGCCAGCAGCAACAGCATGTGGCAGGCGGCAGCAATATCGGAAAGATAGCGGACTACGATCCGCTGACGGATGGGCCAAGGGTGGTGCCCAATGCCGGCCGGTCCAGCACCACTTTGGTCTACAGCTCCGAGCCACGGGGCACTCAAGGTGGTAAGTTGCGGAGCAGGCTAGCTGGTAGTTCGAGGTAGTGATAGTGCGCGCTCAGCTCGATGTTACACACTCATCTTGTCCTTGTCCCCGGCTAGAAAATATGTAGCGTTAACAGAACTAATCCATCCTTGTATGTCCTCGCAGGCAACAGCGTCTACCCCAAGCGCATTGGCTCCGTTTCCGATATTGATCCGGCTAATGGCATCTACGGATCGCTTACCGCCGCCGAGCAGGCTCACCAGCAGCAGAAGCACCAGCAGTACTACCAACAGGTGCAGATGATGCAGCAGCAGGAGCATCCGCCGCAGCAACAGCAAATGCGCCAGCAGCCATCCTACTCCTCCCTCCAGGAGAAACAATCTCGACAGAGCACTTCAATGGTATGTTTCAAATGGTAGCCACTCATATTTTACACACTTATCAAATGTATATTAATATACTTTAGCGCGTCTATCGGGCCATCTACGACTATGAGGCGCAGGACGTCGACGAGGTCAGCTTCCGCGAAGGCGACGTCATCTTCGAGGTGGAGTCGATCGATTCAGGCTGGATGACCGGACGGGTGGAGCGTACCGGCAAGACCGGCATGCTGCCCGCCAACTATGTGGAGCAGGCGGTTATATAATAGGGAATGTTTTACTACTGCTGCTGCCGCCAGCAGTTTGTGGTGATCCTCATCTGCCTGCTCTACATCCTGCTCGTGCTCGCCTTCTTCGTCAACGTTTTCATTGCGGATCGCAACATGCACGCGAATCTAATGATGAGGAACGGACGGCACGGGGTTCACGGCGGAGGTGGAGGAGTCCCTCCGCCAGCAGGCATGCATCCGGGTCACCACAATCCGTACGACATGCATGGCTACAACCACTACAGCAACTACCATCCGCAAGTGGATTCCAAGCAGCAGCAGGAGTTGGCCAAGAAGACGCCGCAGCAGCAGGCCGAGCAGGACATTTACTACTATTTCAATCACGTATTCAGGCGGCGCCGGCGATGATGGGAGTCTCATCCCAACAACACCCAAAATTTAAATCTTTAGTGCATTAACTTATACTGCATCAACTACATACATAGATATATAAATACTATATATAGCAAAGCAGCGGATTATGTAAAAAGAGAAGGGAAATTGATTAATTAATTTTAAATTTATTAGTAATCCAACCAAGAACCAACAATCCGATATCCATCTTATTAAATAAACGAAGCCACAGCAGAGTTATGAGAAATCAGCAACAGCGTCGAATGTGTTTCAGCTATGAATCGGCTAATATATGAAAGCGGAACATATATCTGCACCGATTCCAATAAGAAATTGAGCGACCAAGCTAGCCCAGCCAAGTTTGCATTTATCTACAGCCCTTAATAAATCAAATTTATACAGATATTTATTGAAGAGTATACAAAACGTTAATCAGCTAATCGTACACTAAAGCTTACCAATCATATACAAGTACGGATATCTATAAACAATTCGATTAGCTAAAGTGCTTCAGCAAAACATGTTGTGGATAGCAAAATCCCAAGGCAAAGGTTTTCTAATTTAATTAGAAGTTCTCAAAGTAATACTTACGGGGCAGTAGCCAACACAAATTTCCCCCAAGTTTTCTTAGGCTTTTTGAAAGCTTTTCGCATTAGCAATCCACTCAGATTCTGATCGGTCTGAATGGGGTCCTTATCCCTACCATTTTGTCAATTTATCTGTGTAAACGAGGAGGACATGGAAGACAGTGTTCTTGTTTTTGGGGGAGATTCATGTTTTTAATATATATATTTTTGTTAAGAGAATAATAATAATTATATTGTTTGTTTCTAGTGTTTAAATTGAAGAGAGAATAAGGAGATATCGTTTCGTTTCACAAAAGAAATCCTTGAAAGTGCCTTTAATTTGCTAAAACGTGTTTTTTAGATAAAACCAATTTACTAGGCTTATCAATAATGCATTAAAGAATCAATAAAATATACTTATACTGTAACTTATACATTTTCATACCGTATGCATGCAATGAAGAACGAATTTCTAACGCAAGTAACGAAACAATTTACAAACGACAACTAAAAATAATTTAATATGTGATTGGAGGATCGTTTTTCTATGGCAAGTCAAGCTATATAATGTATTATTAACTTAACTTACACCACACTCACACACATACATAGCTATAGAAAGCAATTAATAACAATTATATAGGCATAATGCAATTGAAAAAGCTTCGAGTGGAATGAAATCACCTAACAAATACTTGAATTAATCTAATCTTATTCTGAAGTAGAAGCAGCGCCAAAGGCTTCGTTTTGTGAACGTGTTACAAATAAAATAAAAATTTATGAAAATTTAAAACTCGTATTTATCTAGGTACTTCAGAATTCACGATGTGCATTGCAATGCCATGTAAGTTTAATAACAGTCTAGTTATATGGCGTGACTTCTCTTCGAGTTTGCCCGCATTGCAAAGAACATAAAAATTAATCAAAATACAAATCGTGTTTTCTCATCTTCATTATTGAATGGAAATCTCGCTCGTGGTTTTATCCGCATTTATGCTACGATCCATCGATCCTTTTTCGCGGGCCCCAAGTATTGTTTCAAGGATAATATTCTTGGTACTGTTCATGGTGTCTTCGAAAAACTTGGCGTCTGCGTGCTTCTCCTCGGTGATATATTCCAGCTTCTCTGTCAGCATTGTGATTTTCTCCTTGGCCAGTTCGAGGCTGAAATATTATGAAAATGTAAGTATTTAATTAAAAATTGGTTAATAACTTATAGGATTATTTTGGTACCACGCACGAACGAAAGTTCTTTAATGGAGAGATGAGACTTCTACTTACTTATTCTTGAGATCCTCAATTTTGGCCTCAGGCTGTGCGGTCGAGTTAAGAGTTGTGCTGGATTGATACTGGGACTGGTTTTCAAAGCAGAAGGAACCAATCGATCCGTTAAGAGAAGTGCGACTCAGCGAACTGGCGTAGTCGGCCATTCGCTGGGTGCGCTTCTTCTTGTCGGACTGCACATCGAGTTCCTTCTCAAGGTCCCTGATCTTAACTTCCAGTCGGCCGATGCGGGTCTTTAGCTTGCCAATCTGCTCCTGAGCAGCCTCGTTCTTCGCTCTCTCCGTCTCCAGACGGTCTCCCAGGGATTTGGTGAGCAACATTAGTTGGTTCTTCTCCACCTCGAGGGCATCCAGGATACCCACAAATTCCTCCTGCAGAATGTGATATAGCAATTGAATAGGTTCGTTAATCTACGCATTTTTACCTTTCGAAACTCGCGACAAGAGAAGAGGAATCCGCCGGAGAGAGCGCGCAGGTCCATTTCCAGCTTCTTGATCATATCCTGCATACTGGCCATGGCCACATCCTTCTGCTTGACCACCGTCTGAAGATCCAGATGCATGCCGCTCAGCTCTTCCATTTGTCGGCGCGAAAGATCCCGCTCCTCGGTCACCCGAATGAGTTCGCCACGCATGTCGTCCAGACGGCTCTCGTACTGAATCCTCTGTCGGTTCAGTTTGTCATTCATGGTATTGATATTGACGCCATTGAAGTCGGTCTGCTCCTCCAGCTCATTGGATCGAATCTTGTACTTGTTCATCTCCTCGTTGAGGTTCTTGTTTCTTACTTTCAAAGCGAGAGTTTTGCTGCGCTGCTCCTCCAGTTGGTTTTGCAGGCTAAGGATCTCCTTCTCCAGCGCTTCCACTTTGGCCCGGTGAAGAATCTCACTTTTACGCACTCCCGGTGTGAAGCGATCGAAGCTAGCAGTTGTGGCTCCGCCGCCATCGCCTCCCCCTAATCTCTCTGAGCTGGCATGATGTGATCGGCAGTTGCCGGTGACCAAGTCCAGACCCGAGCCCAACGGCACTGGGGCATATTCGGTGCGATCTACGGCTCGGTCCTCGTAGAAATCCAAGCGAGCCTTGAGCTCCTGCACTTTCTGGGTGAGGGTGATGATCTGCTGGGCACGACCACGCCAATTTGCCTGATTGAGGTTGTTGGCCAGGATGTTAATGTTGCAACTCTCACCGATCTCGTGCTGCAAGCACTTTTGGGCCAGTTTCAGTTGGCTTTGTAGCTCGGTGTTCCTGTTTCGCGTCTCGAAGAGCTTCTGCTGCATACTGTTGATCTTGGCCTGGAGCTCGTCGGCGGAGCATCCCTTCTTTAGGAGATCCTGGTTCTGCTGCAGCTTCTCCTCGTGGGCACGCAGATCCTTCTCCAGCTTCTCGATCTGGGCATCCTTCTTACCCAGCCGATTCTTTGCCTGCTCCAATTCGGCACGCATCTGGCGGTTCTTCTTGCTCAGTTCGAGGATTTTGGTGCCCGCAATGGAGGAGTTACATCGCAGCTCATCAATGGGAACCGAGTTGAGCACCTCGTTGAGCGAATCAACCGATTTCTTCAAGTCTGATATCTCCAGATTCTTATCCTGAATGGCCTGGGACAGTGACTGCTTCTCCTGCTCGCACTCGGATAGCTTCCTGCGCAGCTTTTTGGACTCCGGCTTTGTTGGCTTCGGTTTCACCGCTGTGGTGGTCAGCACCACATGGGCAGCTGCCATGGCTTCGTGGTTATGCCGACGGCGCGCGGAACGGTCCAGTTTGCAGCCCAGCAGCTCCTGATCCGGATGGGCTAGGTACTCATCCGGCAAAGTCTCCATCACAATGGATCTCAATCTATTTGTTCACATAAAATATACACAATTGAATCTAACAATTTCGTTGGCTGAGCAGAAATAATTTATACGTGTGTCTGTTCGGTGTTACTAAAATATTCAAATTTTGGCTGTCAGCAGTAGTTCCTACGTTCTTAAAACTGTTCCCTCTTTTTGAAACAGACAAATCAAAGGCAAGTGACTTTGAAGCAAAATTGTAGCTCTAATTAGGCCTTTAAAAACAAACATAGTTCCAGCAAGTTAAGTTATTTTTTAAACCCTTTCTGGTAATTTAAATATAAACTGTTATTCTCTTCCACATATAAAAACTCAAGCAGCTTTTTTAACATATTCTTTACATATGCGCCCAAAGTAACGGCTAATATGTCAATTTAATTCTGTATTTTTGCATATAAAAAAAACATGAAATAAATATATAATAATTAAAAGGGAGAATATTAATAACTAGTGGTAGTAACTAGCAATATAAAAATAAATAAATATCTATTTTGTGCTTTATAGCCGAAAAATATGACCATTACTACTAAGGACAGCTAAAGCAAGCCAACCACAGCTTTTCAAACTAAAATTTAAAATATATTAAAATAATATTAATAACATTACGGTTTACGTAAAATTCAAAAATGTTTTCTAGCTAATTGCGGATTTATCTAGCTATTTGATTTGTGGCGCGAGTTGGCAGTGCTGCTTTGTTGATATAATTTAGCGGTCGCGATACGGTCATACTAAAGTGACGTGTAAGACACGAAAACAAGTGAAGATGGACGGATTTATGATGGTAAATTGCAGAATACACAATTTAATGGCTTAAAATCTAACGCAATATGTGCCGCAGGACATCATCAAGGGCATGTGCATCATGGACAACGATGGCAACCGCATCCTGGCCAAGTACTACGACAAGAACATCCTGTCCACGTTGAAGGAGCAGAAGGCCTTTGAAAAGAATCTGTTCAACAAGACGCACCGCTCCAACACGGAGATCATCATGCTGGACGGACTCACCTGCGTCTACAAGAGCAACGTGGACCTCTTCTTCTACGTGATGGGCAACGCCTACGAGAACGAGCTCATCCTGCTCTCCGTGCTCAACTGCCTCTACGATTCCATCAGCCTGATCCTCAAGAAGAACGTGGAGAAGCGGCTGGTGCTGGATAACCTGGAGATCATCATGCTGGCCTTTGACGAGATCTGCGACGGAGGGTGTGTATTGCTGTATACAGTGATGGGCAGAAGCAGGGACAAAGTTATAGAAATTTCCATTGGAAGCAGTTTATGTACACAGTCCAAATACCCAGAAATCACATTGTTATTAGAGTATCATTTGGGCAAGCTCAAGTGAAGCCTTTATTGTGTCTCTAAGTAGTTAACCGGATTTTAAGCTTCCTCTTTCTTAACAAAAGCCAGTTAAAGCCAAAGAGTTTAGATCTGTGATGTTGTATATATAATATAATAATTGCAACGTTATGTATAGGTTATTTAGTTTATTTAGTTATCGAAAGCAAACTTAAGATCAAATTCTAGAAGCAAACAAATGGCATCTGTGGCCTACAGCTTAAATAGATTATTATGACCACAGGTTAAGCTACAAAATTCACCCAAAACTAACAAAAATCCCGCCGTTCCCTCACTGTATACAATATATTTTAAACAACAAATATTTTATTTTAACCAAAACCTGTCTCTAAACAGCATAATTCTGGATGCGGATCCCTCGTCCGTGGTGAAACGCGTTGATCTGCGCAACGATGACATTCCAATTGCCGAACAGACCGTCGCCCAGGTAACTAATACCCTTAATGGTATATTTTGGTAGTCTCTCTACTTAGTAGCTCTTCTAAGTGTTTACAACTTGTTGGTAGCCGTTTGTACTTTAATTTTAACTGGTTTTCGTTTTCGCTTCGCAATTCGATAACCTGCAGTCATATATTTTCTCATTTAGTTTTACTCGCCCTATGATCAAATAAACAGGCTCTTTGTTTTCGAAGATTATATGTAGTTTGTTACGGAATTGAGCGCTATAAGTTGCCTTAGACATTTGAATACAATTATTTGTTATTAGAATTTGTGTTAAATTACGATCTATTTTTAGTTTCAACAAAATTGTTTTAATGTTGTAAAGTGTGCCTATTTTTATTAATGCTTCCAGATAGTAATACGTATTACGATTTAAAGTAGTTGTTTATCATTGTCAAGTTTTGTACCTTTTGCACTTGTTACTGAATTTTGATTACTTTTCCCCATATTGCCCAATCCATTGTACTCTGAGAATGTTTGAATAAAACTGGTGAACATGTTCTGGAACTTCGCGCTCATTTTGATTTGGTTCATTAGCTAATTGATCGAAATTACTGCTGAGTATCTGTATCTGTATCTATATATGTGTGTGCTATCTATCTTTTAGGTTCTGCAATCGGCACGTGAACAACTCAAATGGTCCATTCTGAAGTGATGTGAAATGGGGTGGCGGAAGAGAGGATGCCACTTCCGCGCCGCGTTGTCGCAATACATTCGATTCTTCTTTTAGCCCCAACTGTTTTCGCCTAGTTGTAAAGCATAATATAATACATACATTTAACTGGAGAGCCCTGCATGTTTTAATTGTTGGTTAACTACTAACTCGCTGTGTCAATACGTAGCTTAAGGCACCGATGGACGATTGAGCTATCAAGGTCTGGTTGCGCCACTATAAATCTCTTGTACGTGGTATGTAATCGAGTCTCCGATAAGGGGAACCCCCTGAATAAACAAGGACCGGATTTACTCAAATCTAATAAAATCCTTAAAGACTCCGGGCTATTAGTGAATGTATTAAAGAGTATTCCCATGTGCGTTGCTATCGAGCGGCTAGGCTTATCACAGAACTTAATGGTGGAACTGAAGTACACAATCATTCCTTCTTGCTTAATCGAAGAACCTGCGCATATAGCCATATAATGCCAGAACTGACCCATTCAACGCAACGCAGATCGGTCAGTATTACAATGATTACAATGCATTATGTTGCAACTCGCAGCGCAAGCAAGCACCTTTCATATGCATATGGGGTAAATCGAACCACTTGTCTCCACTTACCCTTTATACGAGGGTAAAGTGTGTCTTAAACACGTGACCAAGCGGTGTCCAAACAACTTGTCTTGAAGTGGGACCTAAAATTGGGAGTGCTAGGGTGTTAAAGTCTCTTTACGAGGCGGTGCTAATTATTTAGCGATTAAGCACCGGTAATCTCAACATCTTTATAATAGGGGCGCATAAAGAAATTCTATTTGAAGAAGCAGTTCAAAACGGCTTTCAACAGCTTTGTTTTCTGGCAAACTCGATGTAAGAGCATTGGCACTCAATGGTATATTTGTTTGATTTACGGCAATTACAACCTAATGGATTACCGCTTAGCTCTTAACTATTCCTGGTGTTATCAAAAGCTTTAGTTATGAAATGAAGTTCTGCGTTGCAGAAAATGAAGGCAATTAATTGAAGCTTGTTCAATAGGGGGACTTACATTTTATCTCTAAAATGACTTATTTCGTAACTCCGTTTAATATCTAAGCCCGAAAAAAACAGTTTGCAATTGTGATTCACTTGTTTTGCCACCATTCGATCGCATGGCTAACATGCTATCATTCAACTTCAACCTGCTGCTCGTACATCATCCATCGTTCACCACCCATGAACCGGAGACGTGCTCCGCTCCCACTGATATATCCACCCACATCCCCATCCACATCCACCCCACACATCGTTCCTTAATCAAATGGTTGTCAACAATGGAGCCAAAACAATAACAATCGCAAAATTAAGCGCCTCGTGTTTATCTGCCTTCTGTGTTGTCGAATTAGACAAATACACCCGCTCGGGTGTAGGGGGAGTAAGTTGGGAGGTAAGTACATAAGTACACAGCTATATCTATCAGCCGTAGGAGCGGTGGTATCAGGACCGCACTTGATGGATGGATTGCCCGGGATCACGTTCAGGAACTTGGCCGAAGGCGCAACGTCCCCGGAATTAGCTGCTTACGTGATTGCGTGATGACAGGGGCTCCTCGACTCACAGATAGGATCTCATAGGCACTGGGACTGATATAACACCTCAATCGTATACACGTAGTTCTTATATACTTATATAGCTAAGGTTCCACAGATAGGAGAAATGGATATATATGTGTATTGAAAGATCTGGAAAAAGGTGTTGTGATTTTCTGAAATACCTTAAATTCTTCAATATTCTAGATGTTACATATTTAAATATTAGATCATTTAACTTAAAGTACAGTTAGTTGTTCAGCTCCGCATTAATTTATACCGAATATCGGGATCTCAAGTACGAGCATACTCCTGCATTATCGGGGGAGATTACTTGGGCACAGAAAGAGGTTCCACATGATTAGCGCCACCGTTCCGAAAATGGGTTCCAATCGGATTAAGATTTACGATCCCGATCGCCAGCCCCATCAGATTTATATAATGCCAACGCGCTGGTATTTTTGGGAGAGGACTCTTGGCATTCAGTCAGTCAGTCGGGCTAGTCATACGATTTGTGCGCTTGACTTCGGATTCTTGTCTACTGAAACGGAAACCATCAACATCTGGAGAGGTGGAATCGAATCGCGACTGATACTGGGAAATGATTGGCGACTTGTTTTTCGGGTCTGTATATACATATGTTGTATATTTTGAACGATTGCCATTAATTCCCTGAATTTCAATCTCGTCTGCGGTAAACAAAATAGTTAGAATTCCATTCCGCAAAATCCATTAGTAACTCTTCACGTGTGTGCCAGCTAATTGAAACTGATGGATTATGGCGAAATAAGGGCGACGGTTAAGGTTTCTGTCATGCCCGCATTACCCAGTGGTAACATCGAATGAGGGGCAAATGGGGGGCCCGATCCATAAAATCGACTTTATGGCCTTCAATGAGTAGGAAAGTTTTCGTTTTCGCACAATTCGCGGTAATTGCAGGGCCATGCCCAAATGTCTCTATCTCGAAGCGTGACTCTTTCTCAGCTCCCAGACGACTTGCAAACAGACAATTAAGTCCGTACAGTGGGATGGGGTGGAATCAGTGCACATCGACTGTCCGATAAGTGGTCCGATGGGTGGTGGCTCGAGCAGCTGGCGACCTTGGCTATGGAGTGGGGCTGGGAAGTGCCGCCCGGCAACTGCCGAAACCGGCCAGATGCACCCCGGATCCATATCGGTCAACCAGTTCAACGGGTTCAACGCTTCGAGAACCCAGATCGCAGTGAACCTCCGTGAACCGTGAGTGGCCCGATCCATGGGAAACCCTTAATTTACGGTCCCTGACAGTGGGTCAAATCCTCTCGGGCTGGCCAGTTATCTTCCATTACCGCGATAAGGTCTGAGTTCCGATCGCACCAGTCGAATTAAGCTGGTCTGGTCTGGTCTGGTCTCTTTTGAGTTGTGTTACCGGGGCCCTGTATTTTAATTACATGTTCTTTCGAGTGCCCTGTTTTCGAGTGCAGATAGTTGCAAAACAATCCGTTCAGTATGCAAACAATCGGTGTACCCTTGTAATCCTCCTCCCCTGCGAGCAAGTGTAATGACAGTGGTCGCTGAAGAGGGGCAAGGTTCAGTCCAAAAATGTAAGGCTCCAGCTCGTAATTGGTTAAGCTCTAGTGCTCAACTTGGAGTGAAAATATTTCTAATATACGTCGTCGATATGGGGTTTCAAAGTATTCCAGTTTTTATAGTATTGGGGATTTTCAAGGTATTGGGGCTTCCTAGGTATGGTATTACCCAAAATTATTCATGGTCTATAAACGGGAAGGAGATTAGATGCTTTTTATTGTTTTCAGATCATGTATCCACAGAATTGTTTGAATTAGTTTGATCTATCACAACACTTTAATGTTGATCAAGAATAATAATTCCTGAAACCCAATTCAAACTATTTCTCCCTGTGCGTATGCGTTGTAAATTAGTCCACGCAAATTCAGATGCTCTGACAAATGAATTGATGATTGGACAACTTTGGAATTTAAGAGCTGAATAATACCCATAATTCTCTGTTGAATAACTCTCTTCCACCAGGCACTGCTCTATGTGTTGAGCTACCCTCGGAGTGCTATCTTATCACTGATATTGTACATTCTTACTTCGAACACCCGTACAAGCAATTAACAAACGATTCGTGGCTATGAGAGTCCCGTTCGTCCCCAAAACCGCCTCACCACCCACTTCCACTCCCACTCCCACTGGCAGTCGGTGGATTGTGGAGCTGGAGCTGGAGCTCTCTCTCTCTTTCTCTTTTTGGGGACCTTATCTCGGAATTGAATGGAAACGAACTGATATTTAAGAATTCACCCCGTTCGCTGGGACTTTCAGTGCTGTGTGATCATAAAACGGTGTTAGACGTGTTCCGGCCTTCAGCTGAACAGCAAAAAAAAAGGGAACCCTGAATCACAGGCAAGAGCTAAAGTTCAGTGATACAGACAAATGGATATTATTATAGCAGTGACAAGAACTCAAGTGCTCGATAAACACATTCCCGACCAAAGAAAACAGAAACTCAGTGGAATCCAAAGTGTTTAATAACAAATTGTGCACCAGTGAACAGCAGTGTGTAAACAAGGCGGCAGAAGTTTCCACCAAAAGGCAAAATCATAATCGATCGCCCACAATTGATACAGCACTCAGAACCATGAAATTAAGGTGGGTTTCTAGTTTCTAAGAAAGTGGGTCTTGGTATATATGATTAACAATATGGGCCCTATCTGCCGACACTTCCACCTAAATTTCGAATTCGCCAAAATCACAGTTTTGGCCACGAAATTGGAGCCTATATGCAGCTTGATAAGGCTAACCAATGCGGGAAGTAACTTTTGGGTATACAGGTTTTCATATAACTCCTATCAGTGGGCGGCGAGTGATATCAATACGGAATATCCAATATGTGTTCCCATTCTATATTTGGCCGAGCTAATCACACTTATTTGGGCAGCCCAAATCAGACTGCACGTCGGCTAGATAATGCAAATTAACTTTATGGGAAGACCACAAATCGATTGACCTTTTCAAGGGGTATATTGGCTCGAAATATCATTACACTAGAGTAAGTTCCGCGGGAATGCCGACTACTAGGCCAAGAATGGCTCGCAGTGTTCATATCTGGCTAATAAAAAAAAGGTTTTCGTGTATCATTCGAATCTCTAGCCATATTGGCAACCTTAGGCTGATGCAATCCCTTCTCCGCGATTCTCATCACTCCCAGCTAAGCCGAGTTAATTACAAAAAAATTATCTGTGAATAAATTATACAATTTTATGGTTATTAGTTTAGATTAGCCACACGTTCCATTTGGCACCTGTCAGGCCGAGTAGTGTTATTTGTTTTTCACCAATCAGACGAAATGCGATATAGTTTTCGGTTGCTATCCGCGCATTGGAAGGAGGTCAATGGACATCGGTTGGGTTTCATTCCTTTGTTGTAATCGGCCATAAATACATCGGCCAAGTTTATAGGGCCTGTTAAAATCAAGTGAGAAATTACCGACGGCGGCGTAAAGATATAGACACACTCATCGAAAGTTCCCCAATTCGATTCGTTCCTGATTCGATTGCCACCGAAATTGCGGGAAATATTCTTGATTAACTTTTATAAGCGCATCGTAAACTTTCCGGCTAGGTTATGGTTTACCGAGATGAAGACACCTTTTAAATTAGCCAAATTAGCCAAATAAGCCAAAGCGCTTCATCATACTTGCTGGAAAATGGAATGAAAAGGCGAAATGCCCAATGCTCCAGGTTCGATAGGAGCATTCGTATCTGGAGTGGCGGGCGCCTTCGATAAGGCTGAAAATCGAAAATCAACCTGAGCCAATGGTCTTGAGCGGGTTTTGGCAATCGCCCAATTAGAATTGCCGGCCATAAAGTTTGCTGGCGCCCAGCCCCATTTCCCCATCCCCCCTTGGGTCGATCTCTTGAAGTGAATGATTTTCACCTGACTCGATGGTGGTATATAAAGCAGATATACTTTACTTCCAGCTGGAGCAAAGTACGTCCATTCTGGGACTAGCTGAATTTTTCCATGGTTCCAATTAGTCAGTTAATTAAATTGCCGGACAATTTGTCTGGAATGCGGGCTGCGATGTCTGGCGATATCTAAACGTGATCCAATCAGAGTCCCAATAACCCAAATTCATTGATAACACTCTAACTGCTTTTAACTGGGTTTAAACTTGGCAAGTTGGTCTTGAAAATGCTGATATATGTTGCAAGTTCAGATTGAATTGCCTAAATGGTTGTGTCTTTTTGCGATCTGAACAATCAAGTACTAAGTGTGACGGCACTTGGAATGTCGAGTACTGATCGTGGCTAAGTATTCAACGACCTGGTCTTTTAAAGTCAATTGTAGGAATGCCATGGAACCACGTGAAGTGCATTGTCTAATAGTCGACTTGCCCCTCAAATATTTATTATGCCCATACGATAATTGCAGTTTTATGTCTTGCAAAATTTGCTATGACTCAGTCATGATCTTAAGTATTTACACTGCGATATAAAGCGAAGGTAAACAATTCCTTCATCGTCGGAATGAGATGTCAATTAAGTTTGCTTACTAGCAATTAGAATGCATTTTAGCCAATTATATTTTCCAGCTACCTAGGCGAACTACGCAATGTACCCGGCACCTAATTAAAGTTTGTACTACTCTGTTTAATTATTGACAAAAATCGCTTGAATTGCCGCCGTCGACACGTGAGATTGGGGTTCCAGCCAGACAGTACCGCCAGTAGCCCCACCCCACGTCGCCACTCCATTACGGGTCCAATGCGGTTTTATCTATTGCGTATTTTCCGTAGTAGTTAAAAAAAAGTCCACGTACCCGTATCTTCCTCTGTCTCCGGGTTGTGTGTGCTTTTAATTAAACACACATCAGGTCTGGGTGGGTGACGGTCTTTGGGGTGTATGCAAATATTTGGCGTTTGCTATATATAGCACTGCCTTTGATCGGCGTGTTTTTCC
Organism: Drosophila santomea; assembly: GCF_016746245.2. Taxonomy (NCBI): domain Eukaryota; kingdom Metazoa; phylum Arthropoda; class Insecta; order Diptera; family Drosophilidae; genus Drosophila; species Drosophila santomea. Next base: position 17,572,652 of record NC_053018.2, read on the forward strand.
TTAGAAGTCGCCAAACAAACCTGCTAAGCAAATTTGCTTTCTCTTCTTTTCCCCAATGCAGACTTTTGCGGTGTTTGCGCCAGCAGCCGGCGAAACCAGCGGCGGTAATGGCCCAAAAGGAGGATCAGTTCCCGGTGCCACTTGACCACCACGTGCTCAAGGACATGTCCAAGGGCGCGAGGGACACCACCGTCAAGATCCTGCTCCTGGGCACCGCCGAGTCCGGCAAAACTACTATTATCAAGCAAATGCGGATACTGCACATCAACGGATTCACCGACGAGTAAGTTTCGCAGCCAAAGCTATTATGATTTAAATTGTTAATATTTCAAATATATTATTATTACTTTTTGGGGCATATATATTCTTTAAAGTAACGTTCGTTTCCTTGTGTTGCAGTGAGCGGCGGGAGAAGATCCCCGAGATATACCAGAACATCCACGAGTCCATCCTGCAATTGGTGGGCCAGATGGAGGCGCTGGGAATCGACTTCGGCAGCTGTACCAGCGAACGATCGGCGGACTATATCCTCTCCCTGCCCGGATCGGCCCCCGAATATATGAATGAGGTGAGTTTCGGAGCCCTGGAGTGCTCCTATCTCTATCTTATCCCTTGCTGCACTTCAAAGTCGTCTGTCGTGGTGTCGTGTTGTCGCAGTTGGAAATACGTACTCGTTGTGGCTGTCGAAAATCGGAGCAAACGACTTTGAAGTCAATCGGCTGGACTTGCGTCAAATCTCCAACGGCTTTCGATCGAATTCCCCTTATCAGCAGCGCCCATTTGATTGATAGCCCGTCCATTAGATGGCGTGGAATGTCTAAAAACTTTCCAAAACAAGTGTTTTGTAAATCGGACTTCCTGGCCCAGCCCGGTTGTATTATTTTCCTTTTTTTTCAAGTTCGCCGCAGCTGCAACGGCCTTTTTAATATGATTCATGTAGCGCAATCTGCTCTATTTCTCCCCAATTTATCTACCTCTAACCAGTGGTCATTATATGGCTTACGATTAGATTACCAAGGCTGTTCAGGTCTCCAAGTGGGCGGGGCGGTGGCCAGATCTAGATGCCAGTCATTCAGGGTTTTATGTTTTTCCAGTGAGTAATAGCAAGCATAAACAAAAGAAGTACCGAAGTTCGGATTCCCCTTGCTTCGCCCAATTTATGGTTGCTGTTTGAGTAGGTGACTCGAACACGGCCTGAATGTTCAGTTTCTTGAGGAAATAAATAATCATATCAGATAAATTTAGAGTATATTTTTTTTTTGGCAATTTTTATATTTTTTTTAAGATTCAAGGTTGACGGTATAACATTTTTATTTTGTTTTGATGTTGATGTTGATGTTGATGGTAGTGGAGAGGTGACACAATCTTGGCGTTTATGATCCTTATCATATATTCAGCAAATACAATTCTTTTAGACGCTCAGCTAGACGATTTTACAACGAGATTAGCTTTTCGTACTTGTCTGTCCAAGCGCCTTTGGCAATCTTCCGGTGAAAAGTTGATGTACTTTTTATCACTCACGTAAAACCAATACTAAATTTTGTGTCACTTTTTCTGTATTTTTAGGAGTACTGCGACCACGTCACTACTTTGTGGAACGATGTGGGTATTCGCGCCTGCTATGATCGCTCAAACGAATTTCCCCTGCTGGATAGTGCCAAATAGTAAGTATCTAATTTGATTGATTCAAAATCAGTTTTATTTCCATTCTCTCAAAAGAAGCCCCAACTAAAGCTTGATCTCTTCTTACTCCAGCTTCCTGGACAACTTTGTGCGGATCAGCGATGCCGAGTACATTCCCAGCACCGAAGACATCCTGCACAGCCGGAAGATCACCACCGGCATCTCGCAAATCACGTTCCGCGTGCCCATTCCCAAGTGCATGGGTGGTGGCGAACAGCAGTTCCAGATGTACGATGTGGGAGGCCAAAGGGATCAGCGGAATAAGTGGATTCAGGTGTTCGAGGGCATACAGGCCGTCTTGTTCCTGATCTCGTGCAGCGAATTCGATCAGAATCTGCGCGAGGATCCCACCCAGAATCGGTTGCAGGAGGCGCTGAAGTTGTTCAGGGCGGTGTGGCAAAATCGCTTCCTCGCCTCCGCCGGACTGATCGTCTTCCTCAACAAGTACGACATCATGGAGCGTAAGATCCGGGCCGGCAAGCACATCGTGGACTACTTTCCCGAGTACGAGGACTTCTGCAAGAGGCCGCAGCAGGACAATTGCTTCGGTGAGAGTGACTGGACCAAGATGTTCATCAAGCAGAAGCTGGTGGACATCACACAGGAGCCGTTCAAGCGCCACTCGCGGAATCAGGTGGATCTGGGGACATCGGAAAGGGAGTGCTACTACCACTTCACCGTCGCCACGGACACCAGATGCATCCGCGATGTCTTCTGCGACGTCCAGAAGATGATCCTCTCGGAGAACGTGTCCAGCATGGGTCTCTTCTAGTCCTGATCTCGTAGCGGATCGGCGAGCTTCTCAATAAGGTTAAGGGAGGGCTGTCCTCAGGCCCCCACCAACTGTGATCTAGTCGGTTATGACTTAAGTAGCCATGTAGGACCTTAGATCGTAGTGGCAACAGTTGCATGTTGCACATTGCCTGGTACAACGCTTTAAAATATTTAACTGCAAGAGTGCAGGGGAGAAATCCTCGCACCGAATGCTCTCACTACTCTTTCAACTAATGTCTAAACTCTAAGAGAATATAACTTATACAATAAACCCAAAACCTAGGCAGACAAATTTAAAATGTCTTTTATTAAATTTTACACACAAACACTAATGGTAGCATACTTAAAAGGGCACCCACGCTTTTCACTATAAAGTGATAATGTGCGGTCATAGCTAAAGCATAGGTATACCCTTTTACTCTACGAGTAACGGGTATAATAAATTATATTTATAATTTATAAAAAAAAACTATATTACCGATCAATCTGTTACAACTTGCATATATTTATTTAAAATGTATATTCCTTCATTTAACTGATGGAATCCACATAGTTCCCAACCATCGCGATGCATCGCCTAACTAGTAGCCAAGTTATACACCAATGCTCAGTGGTCTTTGCCTTATACCCATTACTCGTAGAGTTAAATGGTACCGTAAAAAACTATGTTACAGGAACAAGGATAGGTTTTTTTAACCGCATCAAAGGTATGAAAAACCATTATGATCATTGATCAAAAACACAATTGATTTTTTGCAACTATTCTTTAATCTGCACATTTAATTTTTAGAAACTTTTTATCAACAAAGTGAACTAGTCAGTTTTCTTTCCTACTAAACTGGTTCTCTTAAATGTATTTTTTCCTGCTCGCTTTTAATAACTGATAACACTTTGAATACGTTGTTGATTAAAGCGTAGCGTAAAGCATTATTACGCGTTGCATTACTTGTTACGTAACAACTAAAATAAACAAAATGCCGGTGCCTTACTATTTTTATTTTTACCAGCTCAAAACGATTTATCAGTGAAATATAAATATTCCTGTATAGAAAAATTGTTTTATAATTTGGGCATTAAAATAATTAAATTCACTTTCCTATGCGACACTATTCCACACAAAGTAAGAAAATTCCCCTGGTGCGCAATTAGAGTGGAACTACTGTGCAGAGAGCGCCACCCACACTCAGCTAAATGTGACCGCATGCGAGTCGCAGAATAATACCGCGATGGCAAAAAGTACCAACGCCATAAAAGGTACTAAAATATCTCCGGTATATAAGTATAGCGATAAAGCAACCGAACCGCCAGCAAAACGTTCAGTTCGCTTTGCGCCGGCAAATTCGATAGATTTTTGAGTTTGCTGAACCGAGTCGCTGGGGGAAAACTGTGTGACAGCCAGCCGTGTGTGGTGCGATCCAGCCAATTGATACTGCGATAAGAGGCGGCGAGCAAAAGTAATTACCTCATAGCCATCAGCATTCGAAAATAGTAACCGTGTTTTCTGTGATATCTGTGTGAGTGCTTGTACTCGTTAATGTTTTGTGGTGGTTTGGTTTCCTACTTATTTTGCGCCCCTTTTTTTCTCAACCGATGCTGCGCGAGAGCGAAAGAGAGGCGGGGCAAAAACATATTTCTCAGACATTTGCTGATTTAGCCGAATACTTTATCGATTTAGGAACCAGAATACCACAAAAATAAAAAAAACGAAAAAGATCGCGTGTTTTTGCGTGAGAGCAAAGTCAGGGAGAGAAGGGGCAGTTTGTTTTTCGGAAGCATAAAAACCGCTAGGAGCCTCGAAAAAATTTCACTAGAAATTTTTGAAAGCGCTCGCGCAAAAAACCGGATATGTTACTCAAAAAGAAACAACAGAAAAAGCTTCCAAAACCAAAGCGAAGCTTATAGCAAAACGAAATCACCAGTGTGCGCGAGAGTGAGTGAGAGTGCGTAAAAGCAAAGTGTGAGCGCGTGCGAGTGTGTGTGTGATTAGTCGCGTGTCTGGCATGCAATTAGGCATTCAAACTAATTTCCCTCCTACCGGCAAGTTGGGCATGTCTCATTTGTATTTCGGCTGAATATGGCTGTTTGCTTATGCATTCCTTCAAGTTCTTTTAATTCGCACGAGACTTTTGTGAGGAGAGAGAAAGGAGAGAGAGCGCGCCAGACTGGCGCTCTCTGTAAACTACCACAATTGCACTTTCCGTTACAGCCACCCCCTCACTCGTTGTGCTCCCGGAACACTGGGAGAAAATGATGTAATGACGGGGTAGCTCAGACAGTCGCTTAATTCTTGATCAGTATTGTGATTTAAAAATATAAAAGTAAAATATTTAAATCTAAAAATCCAACTTATAGAGCAGCACAACCTTTTTTGATAACTCGGAGACTAGAAATGGATTTAATGTATACCAATTTATGTTATGCTTTTCCTCTATAGTTTTCGGCATTTTAATATTCACACATTTAAATTAAATATTTAAAATAAAATTGATTCACATAAAACATATGTCAATGACGAGATTTTATCTCCGATTAACAAGCGATGTTTTTCCTTGTGTATCAAGTTGTTTGTGTATCCATTTAAGCTTCAGCACGAGGTGTGAAAAGTGTGAAAAGCGGAAGAATGTAGATGAAGATGACCACAAAGCGTGCGCCATTCATGAAAGCGTTGCACATCCCTTTCAGAGCGAGCAAGAGGGACAGCGAGCTTGTGGGTGAGGGAGAGAGAAGGAATGAGTAAGAGAGAGCCATGGACCAGCGGTGTTTTTTTCTTTTGTGGTTCCTGGCAAAATCAATGAAAGGGTGGTGATAGAGGAGGAGTGGCGGGACAAAGGGGAAAGGAAGGTCGTCGAGAAATTTATGCGACAAAACGCGGGCTTTTTATGTGCCTGAATGTGTGTGAGTGAGAGGGGAAGTGGTGCGGACTTTTTACCGAATTAAGCTTTAAACATCGTCGTGTAAAATCCCCAAGACTTAAGGAACAGATAAGATACTGCAATCAGTAGAGTTTGTGAGACCGTCGGGCATAAAAACTAAAAACATTCGATTTGAAGATAAATTGTAGTTCTTTTAATTGACGAATGTGAATCCAAAGTGTATTTCCTTTTTCTTTGTGTGTTTATTTTAAAATATTTAAAGTATATAAACTAAGTAAAAAAACATAGACAAGACAAGCCTGTAAAATATTCAACTTTAAAAGGCCAAGTTATTACCTGCATTTGAAATCATCTTAGTTCGGTGTGCACTTTTATACCTGTTAAAGTATTATTGATTTAATTAACAAGGCTTGATAGTTACATATATAACATTAAAAATTATTAATTTACTAAAGTGTAGCTAAAACTATTTTCGAACGCAAACCAATGATGTGTTTTAAATTTATTTAAAGAAAAATACGATAAACCTTACAAAACGAAGCTGAATATGATGTTTAAGCAGATTGTCCTAACTACAATAACTAATCGTTCTCCCCCTCGTTTTTTACCCGCAGCTGCACATAACTCAAGAAACATAGCCACCAAGTCAACACATAAAGCCCACCAAAATGATCAACATGGACATTAGCGTTACGCCCAACTACTCGTACATCTTCGACTTCGAGAACGATTTTATACACCAGCGGACGCGAAAGTGGATGCTGGAGAACTGGACATGGGTGTTCTACTACTGCGGCATCTACATGCTGGTCATATTCGGTGGTCAGCACTTCATGCAAAATCGGCCGAGGTGAGTCTGCCATTCTGGACTGCGAATACTAGCTGTTTCGCGCTTAAAAGACATGAGTTATTGAATGGTTTCAAGAACTTTGCGAAATTATGGTTGGGCCAAGAACTTGCACCCTTTGTCCCTGGAAAATTATCAGCTGGCGGCAATAGGAGCGGCACTAATTACACCCACAAGTTCTCCACACGCCCAGTGCAGCCGGTAGAAAAGTTACTATTTATCGAAACCAATCCCTGGAAAGCCCATATTTACTCAGTAGAGCTTTGTATCGGTTTATTCTCCGGAAAGTCTGGAGTCCAAGTGTGCCTTTGTTATTACCCCAGACAGCTGTTGAGTTCCACGTGTAATTATATTAAATTACTGCTAATCAAACACTAATGATGTAGGTGGATCCTAAACTCAAGTTCAACTACCAAACAATTTGCATTCGCACCTGAGCACGCACTTTTCCGGTGTATTTCCCAATAGTTAAAGAGCTATTTTGGGTATTTTAACCATTTTCCCAACTGTCAACGCTGTTTGTTCCTTGTTACCTGATTTACCTGTGATGGATCCAATTGGCTTTTCGTGCTGACAATTGTCTCGTTTCGTTTCGATTCGCTTTGTATTTGCCTGCTTCTAATTGTCGTCATCGGTTTTGTGGCTAAATTAAGTTGGGCTCGTGACATGCCATCTGTGGACTAGCCAGCATTTTTTGCAAGATCATAATTTAGTTTTGTCACCTGTTTGGGACTGTTATAGCCTTGCTAACGCCACTGTGAAATTCGGTAGAAAGTTGCTGGGTAACAGAAAAGTTTATTGTCACTCTTCTGGAATGGTATGACATCCTCAACCGAGTTGCACTTTGTTTTGAAAAAGGAAAGTTAGGTAATATTAAATATTTATTTTTTTATTGCCATCAGCCTCCTTTGTCTCTATATTGGTGGTAGAGAATCTATCAAAATATACCATTTATTCTAAAAAAAAAAGTTTAGCTAGAAAGGTCTAAATGATATGGCTTTCCAAGATGGGGAACTTGTTTCAATTACATAATGTTTTGAGTAGCGCTTCCTGCCCACACTCCGGCCTACAGCCATGGGGCTTTGGATGAGTTATATAGGGGCTTGGCCCTGGGTTGCTTGACGATTCTCTCCGCGGACACTCGTCGGGGAATCTGTCGGTCAATTTTTCATTTTGTCGTTGTTCGCTTCACCTTACACTCGGCTTTTTCGAATTGTCGTTTCAATATTTGCCCACATGGAGGAGAGTCAGCTAAGCAAATGGACGTACTTGGCACAGAAAGGTGTGAGTTTAGTGGAACGGCGATGGGAATCGCTTCTCTTGAACTGTTGGGGTTCTAAAACTCAGGAGGTTATAGGATGCATTTGATAGTTTAAACAGGGCCCAAGGATTGATTTTGAATCAGTTTGGTTTCTTAATTATTTAAAGGAATATTTCATATTTCAAAGTTCTTAAATCTGCCATAACAGCTGGTGAAAATGGTTCGCAAAATTTGAATGCAAGTGTACTTAACCGCATGCCACCGACTGTACGGCGCTCATATGCGGGTATTTACATACATATTTAGAGAGTGGACTTCCACTTGCATTCCTCCTCATCTAAGTTGTTTTCATTTTTGATTTTCTGTTTTGTTTCACTCGTTTCGGACAGTGGGCCATTAAAGTCATTAAACTGATTAGGTTTATAGGTACACGCCATGTCGTACTCGTTTCATTTCAAATGCCCAACGGACAAAGTTTTCCGCGGTGAATACATATGCGGCACATACAATGTGTCATGCAAGAAGTGGGTGTGTCCAGGCAGTCGGGGTTGTGGGGAGTTATCCTGAACGGAACTCCAGCAGGACACTGAAATGTTACCACTCTGCAGGTCCACTTCAATTGTACTTGGTACACTGGACCACCTGATTGCACTTACAATATCTACTGCCACTTTAAAGGGCTTTTTGAGAGCTGAAAGTAAACGGAAGATCACGAGGTCGAAAGGCTTTATAATATTTAATACATATTTAAGTTAACTATCCATAACGCAGTGCGTATTAAAGTTGACACATCTTTAAATGGTTAAATTAGTCTCTACAGAGAATATACTAAATTTAGGCTACAAAGCCTAAATGGTTCATAAAACGACATATTGAAATGATGTAATGTGCGTCGAAAACAAGTTCCTGTTGGCCAGTGTAGCTCTGGACTTGGCGTGCGCAAAAGTTTTGTGACCATATAAGGAGGCTCCAGAAGGGGCGATATGGAATGGGGTGGGAAACGTGTGTGGGCCCCAATAGTTAAAATAGAAATCTGAAGCGAATATGTGTTTGGAGCAGAGGAGCACGATGACCGATTCTTGTAATCATTTAAATTTTTAAAGCGATTGAGTCATTCAATTGCTCTAGTTGCTCGCAGTCTTTCTTGTTGTGCCGAGGAAATTGCACTATTTATATCACAACCACTGAGAATAGTGTGTCGAGGACGTTTGAGTACATAGGAGCCAGATGCCGCCACCCCCGCTTGAAATAATGTCCTTTAATGTGATTTCATCACGCCAGCTCGCACATGCAGTGTCCTTAGATGGTTGGGAAAATGCCTAACGACTGGGTTGCTATAGGGAAATTTTTGCAATTGAAGCGTGGCAATTACATAACCATTTGCGAATTAGCCAATAATTGCCGCCGTGACAAGCGAGCCGCGTTGAGTTCAAGTCGCCACCCTCCACGAGCACCTGCAATTACAATCACAGCCGCAATTAACTATTGCCAGCCAGCATTTAGTTAACAAAATAATTCACCAGCACCGGTAGACCGAAAATAATGAATAATGAATAAATAAATATGAACATGGAGAGGCGAGAGGCGAAAAAGGGCAGTGCTGAAAGTGAAACTTGATTCAATTTTGGTCGGCCTATGAGTGTGCATATATGTACATATATTAGCATCGAATTAACGACAACCGTTAACACAAACAGTTGGTCAAAAGTGGGCAGAGCTGGCGAGCAAATCTCGTTAAAATGTGTCGTTTAAGCCGCGTTTCTTTATAGGCATTTTGGGTCTGTTTTGATATATTCCTTCATACGATACCATTTTCGAGGCCTCGAAGTTGGAGCTTTCCCCAAAGCTCGCTCTTTCTTTACTTTTTGGCCGCCCTTTCCTCCCAAGCCAGCATCTTCATATCACGCCACTTTTCCCCATTTTTATTTACCTCGAGCGTGGATCTGATCTCTCCCCCAGAAATAACTCGTTTTTGTCGGCCACCGGAATTGTTTTGACTGGATTGTTTGGACTTGATGATTGTATTGAGTATTGACAGCTTATCGGCCACCTGCTGCAGCAGGTGTGTCATCCCGCATTACCCGAAACTTCTAGCCATGAATCAACGCCCATTGGCGAAGAAAACAATCGAATTTCCCTTTCGTCATAAACAATTATGGCGATAAGATTAGTGCTCTAAGCATCTGAAGTACTTTCAGCTGCGAAACGCCAAATGTTCAATACAATTCTCAGGAATATGTAAAGAACGGAAGATAATAGGTCATTGGACGTACCTTAATGGAGGAATTCGAAGTTATACCAAACAAAACTCATTGTTAATTCACGGCATGTCACGGAAATAAAAAGTTATATGGAGCTTATAAAGATGGAAGTTAAAGCAGCCTAAAACGATAATTTTAATTTCATTTTTTTGTAGATTTTGTATGTTTTATATAATTCCGTAATTGCGGGTTTCCGAAACAAAAAGAGTTTATCTTTACAGTGGTATATAATTGCAAAATTTCATATTAGTCGTATAGCTGTTTATTTCACTTTTCAATCTAGATTGCCATTTAATTGGGTTTCCAGTGCTTTTGATTAAGTTATCTTGAAAAAAATGACCTATTCAGCAAAAGTTGCTCGAACCTTTCACAATATTTTATTGGTTGCACTTTGAAAGCGGTCGGAAATAACTTGGTCAATGCTGTGACATCAAATCTGGCCAGCATGTGAACCACCGCAAAATATAATGAATAATAATTAAAACCGAATTCAAACCGAGACCCAAATTATCTTAAAAATAAACCCAGACAGCCAACGTCTTTTTGTTTTGCAATGCGCCGAAAAAAAAGGTTTGCGAAAAACAAAACACTGTCGCATCGGTTTCGAGACTATGTTGCGAATTTGGTACCCTATTTTCATACATATCTATATGAGCACAAGGTATACATAAGGTGTCTAGGTGCAAACGTATGGAAGTGTGCCACCGCTTGGAATATGGCGTGCATATATAGTGCGTTTATAGGGGCTGCATAAATCAACCTGAACAACCTGAGCTTAACCCAAGCCGAAACTAGCGAAAAATAATCAATTGACCAACATTTCTGCGGTTTTTTTTGCAACCTTTTTCCCTCGTTTTCCATTGTCTTTTGTTTACAAACTTTGCCAAATCAGGTTTACTCTCTCCATTTATCAGATTTGCTCTCTCCTATTCGCCAAAGTCTTTCTCTTTGCTTATGCAATTTTCGCCACGAAGTGGAAAGCAAAAGAAAGTTCATCAACTCCCCATAATATTGGCTAGAAATGCGCCATCACCATGATTATGGCCATAGTGTTACGCCGTCTAATTTCCGATTTCTTATACATGTATAACTTTGAACTTTGACTTTTCGAACCCCTACCTTTATAACCGAATTATAAAAATCCAAATATTACCTAAGGTATTTAACTTGACAGCTAATTTCTGCGAAACCTTTACTTTGCGATATATTTAAAGTTTATTAACATGCGCGTGTTCTTCTATAGAAGTAACCTATTCGATTGCTAATACATACTAATTGGCCTATTAGCACTCTCAAATTGCTCAGAACTTTTATACAGTTCGGGCTTTGAGTTCGATGTTACATGATGTACATACATACATGAGTAGACAAATTTGAGTCCGTAAATATGCCCTTTTCTGGATTGCAAAAGTGTTGGAATCCCAAATAGTTTGGAACGTTCAGTTCATATCATATAGAGAGCAGTGCACTCTTGCTCATTTTCCTATGATTCAGTTCGTTGATAGTTTTCTTGTACAGCGTATGTGTATAACGTATATAAACAAAAATTTCAAAGAATTTGCTAATTAAGTAGCTTTGATATTAGGCAAAAGCCAGCAGCTTTCCAATTTTTAGGAAGTTAGATCCTCACTTCCTTGTATTCCCAAGCATTTTCACTTCATAAACAAAAAGTAACCAATTTGTATCTGAACAATACATTTTCTGAGCAATCGAGTCTAATAATCTGGCATATATCGCGATTGGTTCGCTCCAAACTTCATATGCTTTACCTTACGTCGTTTAAAACTAGCTTTGTGGAACTGTTGATCCTTCACGCATGGATAACTCATCGGGCAGATCGCAACACCCAACCGTGGAGTGGCACCTTGAGCTTCGCTAGCCGGACGCAAAGTAGGCGCCGGTTCACTCCGCCGGACGCCACCCACTCGGCGGAGGAGGGGACGACCTGTGCCCTTGCAAAAATTGAGCTTCAGGGGACGCAGGACGCCCCCCTGCCTAGAAGCCAATACTGCCAAGCGATTAGCAAGGCATCTTGGTTTTCCTTACTCATTAGTTTGAGGCACGAATTGCGCTCAGTTGGCCACTGGAAGCTGATGCGCGTGCAACGAGAACCGGTTGGGAATCGTAGCGACAGCTGGCGGGTGAAAAGAGCTTTTGCAGGGGGCATTGAATGCAGGTGATTGCGGGTGATTTGTAAAGAGTTCCTAAGTCCTGCATTAAGTTTTGATTCCCTTGGAAGGTAATCGGAATTAGTTTGAATATGTTTCAAACAAGGATTTTAATTCGGTTTCTATTAAAATTACAGTGGCCATGCTTATGGTTTGAGTAGAGCTTTGACTTCAAAGGATAATGTTTTAATAGTTCTTGTTTAATATAGAGTAGTGAAATGGAGATCATCTACAAATAGTTGGTATTTGTACGTGACACATACATACATGCAAGTTATATCTAAGCTTAGAGTTCAAGGCAGTTCCTCCTGCGCGTAATTGTTATTCATAGAAATGATATTTAAGATTTCCAACTAGAGCACATGTGGAACTCAATTCCTTAGATGAACATTTCCGCTCCGTGACTGCCCGTTTTGCCTTCCATCTGATCTAGACGCAGCTTAATTGTCTAATACAGTGGGACGTATCTATGCAAATCTCGGCTAGATATTCGAGTGAGCTGCTTGGGGGGTTGATGATACAAGTAGGTTTTCAATTTGGCATTCTGATTGCCCTCGATAAAAGTGGTGTAGACTCAACTAAAATACGCTATCTTTATGGCATTGTTTGGGGGAAATAAGCGACTATCGATTGTGTTGACGCATTTGGGGCTCTGACATGTGGGGCCAAACAAACACTTCCTTTTATAAGCTTTGCTTCTCGGAAATTTCCTACTTTCTGCTAAAGTACTTGCCAAGTACACTTTGCTTGTTTGCTCGAAAAAATATTGAAATATTGAAATTTCTTTACAGGCTAAAGGTCAATGCAATCAATTTCTTTGCTTTGCCCGCTAACTACACATTGTGATAACTGAAATCACGCTTTTCCGCGATTCCATTGGTTGGCTCTTGTCAGTGTGTGGATTTTTATGACTAATTGCTGTGGAATATATATGTAGTATAGCTAACGGGCCGCCGATAAGGTTGGCCAACTGATTTGCAGCCCATTGATTGCGTAAGCTTTGTTGGCTATTAGTAATTAAGATTTAGGACCCACATTCGAATCAATTCCCCATTCGAGTGAACTCCTTGAGTGGTGCGAAAAAAATTAGTTTTTGATTCAGCTGTTCCCAAAAACACAAACCCCTTTAAAGTAGCTCATTACTTCAATTTAGATTGTCCAAAAGAACTTTAAATGCCAGATTTCTGCTCATTAAGATGCTAAACCAGTATTCTGGTTGTGTGTGGGCACCTTTGTCTTTGTTGGGATCGATCGAGTGATTTAATGGGTGTCTTTTTGGAGAAGAACTTATTGTTTCCCAAACACGTGCCATTCCCGGCTCTAACAACTTTTGGTAGATTCTTGATTTAAGCTGCGATCACCTGAGATTCCTCGTTTTAACTTGACCTTGCGTTATCAATTTCTGTGTTTGCCCAGAGACAAACTAATCGGCTGTAATCTATTAGGTGATGCCGTGACAGCAGCCAATGTCTATTCCAAGGGATCGAATGTTCGAATCGGTCTGCTACTAAAAGTGCCTGGCAACTAAGTAGCTAATTTGCGCAAAGGCTACTCGTTTTGAGGAGATTAAGTTACTTGCAAACTGCGAATAGTATTTGACTGACCCTGCGGCATCTTCAAGTTGGGGGTTGATGTCATTGCATTACACAAAAATTCGCACATATTAAGTGCTCATGGCAAATAACAACTTGATCTTTGACAGTCACGCTCGTCTAGGACGGAGGCATGAAAATTGAAAATTGTTAGAGTTTGTTGATCTTTGGGGATTTTTTTCCGCTGCGATTTCTCGACTATTAGCCCCTGGTAAATATGCATAATCTCAAGGGCCAACTAGTAAAATATTCTAGTATTTGCTTTTGGTAAGTGTGGGAGTAGGAATATTAAATTGTTCTGAAATCTTTACACATTTGCCGGACTTAACGAAATTACCAAGCTGTATTTAATTCAGCCAACGTAAAATGTGAATGAGATCACGTGAACAGATTTTTTATACAAACTCAAGCGAGCAAAATAAGTACGATTTCAAGCACGAGTACAATCTTCCAATCTTGGTACTTTTCCGCTGTATTTTTCCTGTATGACTAAAGTTTCCTTTCGTTTCTGGTTGCAGATTCCAACTGCGCGGCCCGCTGATCATATGGAACACCTTGCTGGCCATGTTCAGCATCATGGGAGCTGCCCGAACGGCGCCGGAGCTGATTCACGTGCTGCGTCACTACGGACTCTTCCACTCCGTCTGCGTGCCCAGGTTGGTATTGAACCCTCTCCCATCACAGCCTATCATCGTCGGGTTCAGCGCCTGCCCGCATGACCTGCTTTTGAGGCTGGAAACTTGATCCCCATGCAAATCTCCGATCACTGACCGATATTCACAACCTTCTCCCACAGCTACATCGAGCAAGATCGCGTGTGCGGCTTCTGGACCTGGCTCTTCGTGCTCAGCAAACTGCCGGAGCTGGGCGACACGATATTCATTGTGCTCCGCAAGCAGCCACTCATCTTTTTGCACTGGTAAGTTTGGATAGAAGGAGATAATGACAATCTAACTTTATGCAAAATGATCTATCGTTGAAGAAAAGCTACATCTAAGCATTACATTTGGCGGCATTTGGGCGGAGCATATATATAACATATATGTATATTGATATACCAGGATTGCGCTTTTATAGTATCTTTCAATAATAGTTAATTGTCTTTTATTACTATTCAAAAACTAAAGTACCCTTTCACTAGAAACAGTAAAAATATGTATTATTGCTGCAATTAATACTGTGGGAGTTGCGGGGAATTTAATTAGCAATACAAGTGAGTCATGGCGAATTACATTTAATGAGATTCACATAGGGTTAGTTTGGAGTAAGAAACTGACGTTTATAAAATATCAAGCTTACTTGGGGGAAAACCGAATGTTCAAAATGCCCTAAAACAAATGAATTGATTCACATTACTTTAAAATCACAGGATTTACTAGGTATGAACTAAATATTAATTGAATTTTTCCCGCTCACAGGTACCACCACATCACCGTGCTGATCTACTCGTGGTTCAGCTACACGGAATACACTAGCTCTGCCCGCTGGTTCATTGTGATGAACTACTGCGTGCACTCGGTGATGTACAGCTACTATGCTCTGAAGGCGGCCCGCTTCAATCCGCCCAGGTTCATCTCGATGATCATCACATCGCTGCAGCTGGCTCAAATGATTATCGGATGTGCGATCAACGTGTGGGCCAATGGCTTCCTGAAGACGCACGGCACCTCCTCCTGTCACATCTCGCAGCGCAACATCAACCTGTCGATCGCCATGTACTCCAGCTACTTTGTCCTCTTCGCGCGCTTCTTCTACAAGGCGTACCTGGCGCCCGGTGGTCACAAGAGCCGGCGTATGGCCGCCTCCTTGGCAGCCCAGAATGCGGTCAAGCAGTCGAGCAGCCCCCAGCAGGCCAGCGAGAGCTCCAAGTTCATCGGCGCTGGCGAGGATCAGGCCGCCTATTTGCGCAAGGCCAAGGCGCAGTAAGGCGGCATGGCTCGGCACATCCGCACCTACTCCCATCATCACCACTCCCCTGTTTACGGCTAAGGACATTTATTTATGTAGCGGTGTACAAGTTGTTTTTTAATTTTAAACCTGGGTGGCACACGACCGGTCGGATGAGAGTTTAATTTTGTAAGCCAAAAGTTGTACGATGTGGACAGACGTACGAACTATATATCTGAACATGTATATAAGAAACAGACGAACCTAAGCTAACCAAAACTCAGAGTCGAGTCAGAAAACTGTATGTAAATGGGGGCATAGAAGCGAGTACATGCGAAGCTTAGGGCACTAAGTGTATAGGCTTGAATTTAAATCTCTAGCCAAATGGAGATGTAAAGGGAACGCAAGGAACTTAGCTGCTCACTAGTTTGCATGAATTAAATAAATAGTCACTCTTCTTGATACCTCTCGATGTAATTCCCAGCTGCAGTTTTAGAAGTGCGTTGTCAAGCCCAAAGTCGCTTATGTTTAATGTTTTCTTTTCCACTAGCCCTTGAATGTATTTCGATATTTGCGTTGTCAGCTATTATTTACCTCTCAGGTGGAATTTTGTGTTGCCTCCCAATTTTAGTTAAAATTCTCAAGAAGGATCAGACTCCTGCCTAAAGTTTCAATATCGCTTTGTATGCGATACTCAAACGTCAGACATTCTTGGTTGAAATAGAATTTGATTTGCTGGAAAACTGTTTTCCAGCAATCACTTGTAGTTGGGGTCTGAGAACTTTGTACTTCTAAGTCTATACGCATATATATTTATAAAACCTATATTAACGGAATATTAAACACGTGAAAACGTAAAAAATAATAGCAACCAATAACAAAACACTAAGTTAGTCTATTGTTCCAAGATCCAGAGCGCAAATTGTTATTGTAAAGTAATAAACTGTTTTGAAATCTGTAAGAACAACAATATGTATAACAGTCGAAAGACTACTGATAAAATGTTGCTGACTGACTGGACTAAATTGAAGCATTGTCATAGTCACCAATACAATATTTTTGAAAATTTAACAAATGTATATATTCCAGTCAGTCAGTATAGTTTTGACCAGTGTCAACTGCTATCTAAAAGGTTCGATTCTGTTAGGGGAAGGCATTTATTTAGTAATCCTGTGTTGAATGCATTTGAATATTCCTTCGATTCCTCTGCTGCTTTTTGGTCACTTAGAAAAGCTACAGAAAGTCCTTGAACGTAACACAAAAAAAAGAAAGTAAAAGAATAACCAGAGAAAAATTTAAATTATATTTATATTTGTAAGCGAATAGAACAGAACGAGAGTGGAAGAGCAAAGCCGAGAAAATGAAAAGCAAAAGTCCTACTTGAAAAGTTAATTTAGTGTAAGCGAGGAAACTGAAACTGAAAATGAATTCGGAGCAGAAGCTGAAGGAGGATCGTGTGAATGGAGAGAAGGATCGATTGATACTGAACTCTAGCAGGAGAGAGAAATTGAAACGAACAAACTTGAAATTTTTGTCGGGTATACATACTAAATAATAACTAAGCAAGAACACTAAAGATTGAGAATGCTAAACAAAACCAACGGATAAATAAAACGTAACAAACGGATAAGGATGGAAAGTGTGCAGTTGTTTTATTTGTCTTATGGGCGTATGGGAATTCAAATATTTAAAGGCATGCTATAAAAATCGTAGCCTATCTTACAACTTTTTTTCTTGTTTTAAACAGTACCTAATAAATTGGCATGCATCATTTTAAATCCATTTTGGTTATAGTAAGTCTACTAATTTCTCTTAAGAGCAATAAATTAAGCTAGGTAATAATGAAATATGGAATTTTTCACAGCAAAGTGAAAGAAAATTAAAATGATTAGACTTTGGTCTATTATTGCGTTGTAAAATCAATAGAAAAAAAGGATACATAAGCAAACCAATATAAAACATTTCTTAGGAAGCTAAAACATTAAACTAATCTGCATTAAACGTTTGAATTTTAGTTTTTTTGAGTTGCCTAAAATTAGTGTTCAAAATGATGGAGTTTTTAACACTGGCTTGCTTAGCGAAGTTACGTACCCAACTAATCGGTGTCCAGCACCCATCATTGGCGTTAGCCGAGTTTCTTACCTAACCAGCACTGCCAACGCGTTTGTAAAGGCTGAGCAATATTAATCAATATCGATATGTCTATCGGTATGCTTGCTAAGAACGGTATGTTTAAACGACCGACGAGCGGTCACACGAGTGCAAGTTGGATTCCAATTCGATCCGTCGCGGTGCGTGGAAAAAATGCACAGATGTAGATAAATCAGCAAGCAACGCTAGCAGATCAGATACAGCTATATCGTCGCGAAAACCGATTAATTTACCATGTCCAGCGGATCCTCCTGCGGATCAATTAAACCGTAAAGAAGGAGAGCGAGCGACCGTGAAAGAGAGAGAGGAGTAGCCAGAGGCGGAGGCGAAAGACAAAGTGCATTTTCAGGGCGTGTTTTTGAGACCCCCTCGCCAGCAAAGCTCACCCAGCCTCCCAGCCGTCGACAAGAAGTTTGCCGACACATCATTTTGCCAACATGCTGCAAATTCGCAAATTCACCTGAGCGGCCAGTAGAACAACAAATCAGATAAATCGCAAACTTCCTTTTTCCTCCGTGCGTGTGTACTTCTGTGTGTGCGTGAGTGTCTCCAATCTTTTTTGTCTACTCCAAAAACGCAGAAAGAGAAAGAAAAATGTGTGTGTGTGTGTGTGTGTGAAATAAATTAAAGCAAAGCAAAAGGCAAAACGGCAAATAATTGAGCAAAAGGCCAAGAGAGAAGAGCTGAAGCTGAAGTATATAAAAAAAAAGCAAAGCAAATAATAAGTAGTAGTAGTAAGCGAATAAGCCGAAGCACCAGGAGCCGAGAGAGGAGGAGAGCGAAAAGTGTACAAGTTGTTGTTGCTGCGCAAGAGCGAAAAACCACCCAACCACCCACTGGCAAATGGGGGCTCAGCAGGGCAAGGATAGGGGCGCCCACTCGGGAGGGGGCGGCTCGGGTGCCCCCGTCAGCTGCATCGGCCTCTCCAGCAGCCCAGTGGCCTCCGTCTCCCCCCACTGCATCTCCAGTTCCAGTGGCGTCAGCAGCGCCCCCCTCGGCGGGGGTTCCACGCTCCGTGGCTCCCGCATCAAGTCCTCGTCCTCCGGCGTGGCCAGTGGCAGCGGATCAGGGGGCGGCGGTGGATCCGGATCGGGGCTGAGCCAGCGCAGTGGCGGACACAAGGATGCACGCTGCAATCCCACCGTGGGTCTCAACATATTCACCGAGCATAACGGTAAGTTCCTTCAAGTGTTGGATAACGGGCATCGAAAGCATGCGAAGTACACAGTGCATATTTTCTAAATTGCAATGGTGCAACGCCTTTTTAAGTCAAATTAAATGAAAAACACCTGTAAATAGAGCACGCTAAAAATAATCTTTTAAAATTAAATCATTTTGTGTTCAATTTGTGTAAGCTTAACTTATTTTTTATTGGTGTTTCTTTTCTTACATTGGATCTTAGAAATATGCAAAATTATTTTCTTGCACATTGTAGTTTGAGTTAAAAAGGCAATCAATTGTAATAATCTTGTACCATCAGGCCCAAATCGATCTGTTTAAGAGTTGTGCAACATATAAAATTCAGAGGATGTACAATAATACAGATTCTGAAGTACACAGCCTCATTCACCTACACACTAATTAACAACAAATTGCATGATGCATCCGAACTCAGGTGTAAATTCCATCATAGTATTGTGACTTTTCCTATTATCCGTAAAAATGGTTGTTGCAGTATGGCAAATTGCTTAGAGTTGTATTATTTCACATCCCACAAGATATCAATATATGTATATATACGTACATACATATACATAAATACTACGACTTCATTTCAGTTGGTGATGAAATCTTTCAATATTTCAAACAACAGTTGATATATAAGGAGTAACTAACTAAAGACTGTTTTCCATGAGTCAATAAAAATATGAAAAATAATACAAAATTGCAGTGCACCCGTGATTAAATCTCTTTTGTAAATATCATGTAAATTTTGATTTATTTGCCAGTTTGTTCTGCACAGTGTTGTTTTTATTGTTCATAAAGTGCAGACCTCTCGGCTTTCCCTTTCCCCTCTCTTTCCGTATTATCCCCGCTTTTCCTCTATTCACGCTGCTTTCCAATTGAGCCAATTTCTTTTTTCCTCCATTGCTTCCGATTATATTGGAAATTATTGTTGTTATTGCCGGCTAGTTTCATACTTGTTGTTGCTTTTCCGCTGCTTTTGTTTACTGGAGAGAAAGAGAATGAAGCAGAAGGAAAAGTGAAGGAGAGTAGAGAAGAGAGAGCGCAGCACGCGTTGCTGTTGTTTTTGTGCTGCTTGGGGCGGTTTCAATCCCTATTTGTGCTCTCCATCATCCTTTATCCTCTGGCCTTCTTCCTTATTCCTAGCACCCTTATCCTATCCCTGCCACCCGCACAGTGGTTGAAATTGCGACCCACAACACCGTTGACCCACCCCCGCTGACATATTGCCATTTCCTTCACTTTTCCGCCTTTCCAACGCATTTCCCCCGCATTTTTCCTGCCCTTCACGCACTCACGCACATTTTATTTGCCTTATTTTCCTGTCCAATACTCTTCTATTATTTGCCCTGCCTAACTGCATAATATTTCTTTTCCATCCTCCCCCTTTCCGCATTTTCCGTCACCGCCTCATTTAGAGACTTTTCCCGTTGCTAATAGCTTTTTTATGTCCCTGTCGACGACGTCCTACCACAATAGGACCCAGAATCGGGTGGCATTCGGGATTTGGCATAAGACTACCGGAAAAACATTTGTCAGGTTATAATAGTTGAAAAACCCTAGACTTTCTTGTAATATAAAAAACAGCACTCTATGTGAGAATACATTTAAAGGGTAAATATTTCGGTTTCGTGTCATTTAAATCGCTTTTTTTTATTCCCCTGACAATTACAAACATTTTTGCAACAGCTGTTAAAAAATAAAGTTGCCCATCAGTTGTGCAAATATGGTCGCAATTGCTATAATCAGTTCCTAAATGTAATATATCCATAAATCTCCTTGTTTTCAAAAGTGGAAATTATATCCTTAAATTAATTAAACATAAGCCTTACTTAATACATTTCAAGTTTTTCCCCAGTTTTTTAAATACTTGAACCCCTTATTTTGGCAAACCATTCAAGTTGGCTTCCTCAAAGACCAAAATATAACGTATCGATTTTCATTTTGGACTCCATGCTGCGCCACATATCCCAGATGATTTACTACAATCTGTGGATTTTCCTTGGTCTTCTCAACTGGAAGCCATTTCTTATCTCGCTCGCGCAGAGCCTTCCGTCTCAGCAAGCAATTTGTAATCAATTAATGCTATTTTTATTATAATTAGTCGCTTATTGTGTGCACTTAAGTGCGCTCAATCTCTCAGCTGAGACGCTGATAAGCCGGTTTTCACATAAATATTTATTTATTGACGCTACTATTGAGTCATCGCTCCGTGCAATGTGTATTCGCTCGTCATCGGAACATAAAAACGACATTTTCCAGCTTCGTGCTGTGTGATTTCCCACACAGAAAAACTATCAGAGTGTGTCCCATCCAAAAAGGTCGAAATGGGGGCCTGCAATTGCCTTTTTCGTGTGTCTGGCCTGCGAAATGCAATTACAGAATTACAATGTAAAAACTGTGTCTGGCTCTGCAGATTACAAGCCGGCACAAATCCCAAATACAGAAACGGAAAGCCAGACTCGACTCACCGCAATTGTCAGCCAGTCCGGGTGGATCTCGGACTTTCAAGTGGGCGAATTGGGGGGAAAGTCGCGCTACGCCTCTCCGGCTCAATCAAAGTTAATACAACCACACACGTAACTAGGCACAGTGGGATGCAACCATTATATCGTCGTGTATATTTTGTTCGCTTTAAGTAAACGATCTAGGAGCTGAATAAATATAACAAAGGTTAGTAGCTCAATCAATAAATTTAAAGTGATAACTAATCTCGAGAATCAACAAACTGTAGCCTTATTTAAAAGGGAATTAGGTTATACTACGTAAAACAGTCTCTCAAAAAGAAAAGTTATAAGAAGAACGTAAATGAAATTCTTCTGCTTTGAAAGATAAGGAAAATAATATGGCATTCTCTAGACAAATTCCCCATCTCCGACGTAGCTAAGGCAGTGTTCAGAAGTCGTGGGCGTTGTGCTAGTTGCATTGCAATTGCAATTGCGATTTCATAACCTTGTTGTTGGTCGTAATGCGATACAATGTAATTAGATACTTTGGGGCGGCAGTTGCATTGCCGAAGGGACTGGATTGTGTGTCGCCCTGGGAAAATGCCACAGAACCGGTGCTGAAGCAGATGCAGATGCATATGGAGACGCCTCAATGGAGTTGCCAATTGCACCCAACTGCGTCCCGCTGGAAATCCCGAGCCACCATAGCCATCATAGCCACCATAGGCACCACTTTGCAAGCAACTCACGCAAGTTGACGTCTCAAAAATAGACTCAAGTGGGAGAGAAGCCACAACTCTTTCTATCGAGGCGAAAAAGTGCACGAAGTGCGTTTGTCCCTGCACTCACAAAAACATGTTTTACACATTCCTCAACATTTCTGCAATTGAGACCTGGAATTTCGCTATATCATCAAAATATTTAGCAATTTAACAAGTGTTTGATAACATTTTACAGTTACCTTCATTCGGTGCAATTTATTTTGACCATAATAAATAATTACACTTCGAAAAATGTACATATGAGTAATTGGTTTGTCTCATAATTATCCACTGTTTTTATCATAATTTACATAGCAATAGGCGGAGAAAAGCAAAATACTTTTTACGTTCAATATTGTAAATTAATTATAATTGTGAACTAATAAATACATTTGTATGCCCTTTGGAGATTTTATGTTTGTTTATATTTTGATGAGGCAAAATGCTAGTACGCATATCTACAGAAGTGTTCAAATCATTCTTCTCAGATTTTCTCACAGTGTACTTCACTCGCCTCTATCTTTTTCGCACAAGCAGGGAAATCCGAGTGTGGTGTTGGTCTCAGTTTGCCTGACATGCAAGCAGCAAATTATGAGCCGGGGCAAATGAACTTTTCACAAGGCTAACGGGTGGCAGAGGGGCGGGAAAAGGGGGCGGGGCAGGTGGCACACAGGTGACGCAGCAAGGAGGAAAAATGTTTGCTCTTCGGCTTTAGCTACCCCCCGAAAACCAAAAACAAACGGAATAATGCACACGTCGCATAAATATTTCCCCAATGATTTTATGTGCTCAAACATAATTGTCATAATAATAAAGCACTCAGAAAAAGGGAAATCGGGGGAGGAATCGAAGGGCGGGGGTTCCACATATCGCAGGCGTTGTCTCCATTACCACTTTGTGCCACAAGTCTTTTCTCTTTCGCGGCTGCACTTCTATTATTAGCCCCAAAACGAAATGTGTATCTTCCATGCTTTCAGTTGTTATTGTCGTTTTTATACAATTTCCTTTGGCGCTGACGGAGATTGAAAGTTGGAGGAGTCGTAGTCGGAGTCGCTGATCAAGGGGCGTAGTTGGGATAGTGACCGACAGGGGTCTTAAAACAACTAGTACAAGCCGATGGGGATTAAAACAAAATGTGGATGTCAAAAAAAATAAAAATTTATATGAGTAAGCATTTGTAATTAAAAGAAAAAATACTATTTAATGTAAAACGTATGGATTAACTTGAAATATAATGACTAGACCAAGAATTAAATAGAAATAGTGAATTCATACTTTGTTCACATCAAATTTCCCATTTTTGTCCTTGGTTAAATGAAACAAATTAAAAATAAAACCGTCTGTAATTGTAGAAGATTTTATTTGTTAAGCTTGAATATTAAAAAAATTATTTAGTTCTAGTTGCGTATAAATAAATTAGGAACTTGTCGCTCATAAATACTATCTGCTTTTTGAGACGCCCCCCTTGTCTGACCTTTGCCCGCGCCCCTGACTTTCACCAAGGCAGCAACAAAGTGCACAACTCTTCATGAGGTTATTTGCATGTGCGCCCTCTCTTTCTGTCGCGGGATTTCACCAGGCGAGTTACGAGTTATATATAGTTTTGTGGATGTTCCTGTTTTCGATCAAGCTCGTAAATCCTTTCGTGCTCCATGCTCTTTCGGCATCGGTATCGGCATCTATTTGTTCTCTTTGTTTTTTGTTTTTTCGATGATTGCATGCCCTGCGCTTTGATGTTTTTTTATATTTCTATTCTTAGACCTAATATGACCTCCTCTTTGAGCGCCCGCCCCCTTTCATATGTGGGTGTGTCAATCCAATGGGAACAACAAGGTAGCGCCAACAGCTGTTCAAATTCCAATTAGACAGTCGTCGAACAGCTGTCAGTGCTCAAATAACAGTAAAGTTATATGCCAAGCCAGCCTTTTCCAATTCAAAGAATTTCGCTGGATTTAAACTAAATTTGTTCTAACAAATTAATCCATTAGGAACTCGGGCATTCCGGTGACTTTCGTGGAGACTTTACGATCTGTTTATGTGGCCATAGATCATCATAAATCTGACATCACCGCCGTTTCAATAATTTCCCCAATCACTCTAAAGTCTATTTTCCTCATTCATGTGACATTAAGTTCGGTTGATTGCTTAACTTTGGTTTTATGTAATGCGCCCTCGTCTTCATTATTTCAATTTCGCATTCCCAGTGGAGCGTTTCCGCGGCCACGCCCCCAAAGTTTTCGCCCACCGAATCGCTGGCCCGCATTTTATTTCTGGCTACTTTTCCCCCGAGGTCTTTCGCCCCATTGAAAATGGTTTGCATAAATTAGCTGACGAAAAAGAGGGAAATTGGAGAAAAACAAACATAATTTGTGAAGAAAATATATATGTATGTATATTTTCTGAAGGGGGAGTGCGCATAGATGCCCCCAGTATAACGGCAACTAATTAGAAGCCAGAAGAGGTTTCTTTCACCCCGATTCTCTATTCATTTTCCAGCTTTGAGGTCACAAGTATTGACGCCACTTGATTGATTGATTGACACAACACTGCTCGAAAGTCTTTATTTCTCTGGGTTGCCTGTGGATAGCAATTCAGCAACTCAGGAGGGGAAATCGCTCCACTTGATATATTTGCCATACGTATTTTCAGTGTTTAACTTGCAATCGCCGAAGGCAAACACTAATTCTCTTTGCTCGCCCCCCTTTTTTTCACATTTTGTTTATTAAATTGAGTGCATTCCATCCCGCTCACTCTGTCTCTGTGTTAAACAAGCCAACAAGGTCATATAAATCAGCAAATAAAACTTTTCTCTTTTTAATATTATTATTTATGTTTATTGCACCCAGTGCATGGCACAAACATAAACAATTTCGTGTGGCCCATGCCCATTGAGCAAATACAGTAGCTTATCTCTCTGGGAATTTGGTTGGGTATTTTTAAACAAATTATTGGTGTTTACTTTGGGCAAAGAAGAGCTTGCTTTACATATTGAAATTAAATATGGGTATTACAGCTGAGCTTTACGATTTATTATCACTCGTTAATTTGGTTATAATATCAACACATTGCAGCTATTATATAGTAAACCAAAAAGGAGAACTAGAAATTAGTCTAATTTAGTTTGGATTCGCAATATAGTGCGGTACTTTAATTATATTTGTAATGCTGAGCTAAAATATATATCAAACTATTGAACAAACTGACACACCCAACAAAATGCAAGTTCAAAATGCCAAAATTGTGAGATAGATAGGCTGCAAACTGCATCTGAAGGCTCTAATCTAATTTCCCGAGTGCTCACTGTGGAGCAGAAGGCGATTGGAAACCTGTTTCTGGTTCTTGTCTTTGCGGGAATTGAATCCATCATTGAGCCATGAGAAGTAGAAGTATAAAGAATCGGATTCCAATTCCGATTCCGATTCCGAATCGGCTTCTCACTTCTCGTTTGCAGTACCTGTCTCTATCTGCAGGTTGGATTGCATTCG
This sequence comes from Drosophila santomea, assembly GCF_016746245.2. NCBI lineage: Eukaryota > Metazoa > Arthropoda > Insecta > Diptera > Drosophilidae > Drosophila > Drosophila santomea. Next base: position 17,598,027 of record NC_053018.2, read on the forward strand.
CTCCAATCACGTTCGCAATTGCAACTGTTTATGCGATCTTATGGGTTCTTTGCGGGGCAGCAAACACTGCTGCTGAGGGGGATGGAGAGGTGAGGTGGGTGGCCAAAGGGGGCAGCATGGCACGTTCACAACTTTGGATCTCCGACTTGCAGTGACTTTCATATACATATGTATGTATGTATGTTATACCCAAAGCCATGTATGTATATAGGCACCTTTAGTTCAAGCTCCAGATTGCGAGGTGCAGCGTGAAGTAATCTCTGCAAAAACAGCAGCAACAGCAGCAACAAAGGCACCAGCTGCTGCAGGTTGATTGAATTTTTTCTCCAGTTTCCCAGGTGGGGCATAATCCCCTAGAAGAGCAAGAAGAAGTCGCACAAATGAGGTGTGAAATGAATGAAGTGCGAAACATTCGCACAAATAGTGAGAACGAAGGGTAGCATTCAGCTGTGCAATTGAGCTTAAAGCTGCTTATTTTTATTTAAAACTTGAAACTTGGATTTGCAGTATCTGAGAATATGGTTTTAGAGTCGATTAATATTATTCAAAAATCGCTATAGATTCAATAACTGCCAAAACTTTAATTCTAGAAGACATTTAAGTGATATATTTGCTAAAATAAGTAATAATAAATAAAAATAATAAAAAATAAATAATAAGTAAAAATTAATAATAAAACGCCAATACCAAACTTTTGCCTTCAGTCCGCTAATGATTTTACCAAATTTCTTTTTCATTTAGTTTTCATTCTCTTGCCATGAATACCCCATAATTGAGTTTTCACCCCATTTAGCCATTGGTGAAATTTGACCGATTCTTTTCGACGGCTTATCAGTTTCTCTCCAAACCACTGAAGTGGACGGCTCCAAATTCTATTTGTTTTCTTTTTCGCCAAATAAATTAATAAAATTGCCAGCCGTTTAAATAGCGAAGAGAAAAGAAATGTGGGCAAAAGAAAAAGCATGACAAATGCAAGTGCAAAATGAAGGAGAAAGAAGGTGAAACCTGTTTTGTCTGTTTTGCCGGTGGGATCCCAACAAAGAAGTGCCTCCTTCTCTTTCATTGCGGCAATGCTGTCCTTTTCTCTCCAAACAGCCCTGTCTCTTTCTCGCGGTGGTCAGTGAACCGTTGACCGAAAACATGAAGCTGCCAAAACATGCCTAAAAACAGATGATAACCGAAATGTAAGGCGTCAATTTGAAGTTCACAAAGCAGTTTTCAAAAATGTTGAAAATTGATGCGAAAATGAATTCATATAATTGCCTCGCCGGGTTTTGTGTGTCATTTCCTCTTACTCTCTTCTTTTTATACTCTTCTAATAGGACTTTATGAATGGAGCTTTCACTTAAATTATAAAATAAGCAAATACTTAAAAATAAAAAAATGTGTTTATTCCAAGGGTAGAGTTAAAAAGTAAACCGTTGCATAAACTTGTATCCCATTTCTTTATTTTTTTTATCCAGGAACTGAAGTACAACGAGGGTATTTCTTTCGGGCCTTCGTTTTTGGGATTTTTATGCTCCGCTTGGATGGTTCATTCAGAAGTTTGTTTGGCCTTTGTCTGGCGACGTCTGTCAATTTTTATGCCGTCTGGTAATATTTAAACGACATCCACATCCGCGGCAGCCTGTCGCTCGTCGCCGTTCGTTTCATTTCATTTATAGCAATTGCACTGGCTTCCAAGAAACCGAGAGGCCGGCAGAAAAGGAAGCGGGCAAAAAAATGGCAGAAAATGAAGTAAATGAATCACCAAGATGGTTCTTTTATGCACTCATCATACATAGATATCTTCCTCTGCTGCCTTCACCTGGGCTTTAAATAGTTTTCCCCGTCTCCCTGGTTTTTCAATTTTCCAGACTTTCCGACCTTTTTCCCAGTTGATTTCGCATTCTGTTCTCACAATCGCGATAAACGAACCTTTTTCTTTTGAAGAACTTGTCCTGTCGCGAACAGAATGAAATAGTAGAGATTTTCATCTGCCGGGCGAAATTTAGCTGTGGGAAAACCCGAATTGCTTTTAAAATGCTCAACTTGCTGGGAAGTGGGGAAAACTAACCCGAAACTGTCGAGTCATTAATTACTTGTGCAATCCTTATCAATCGTTCGTTCACCTTTCGTTTCATTGGATGTAAAGGCAGGTGGGAAAAATCAGCACAAGTGCTAGACTTTCACTTTGCACTGGCTTTTCGATTTTCATTGACCAATAAAAATAAACAAATCAAATTTGAGAAACAACTTTGTTAATTGCTGACTCAATCGATCAATCAGTTTTCATGGCAGCCAGACAAAATATAAAATTATAAGAGGTTTTCAGCGATTTTACAACAAATTTCCCACTTCTCCACGCTCGACTTAAGTTAAGCGCCGAAAAACGAAAAACGAAATCATGAAGTAAAAATAACCATGAATAAAAGCGAAAAATAGTTGAAAAGCAGACACCTGAAATGGAAAATCATTAGCTGTGAAAATGGTAATTATTATTACTATAAAAGCAGACAGGCGAGAAAAGTGAAAACAGTGACTTTGTTTCTGATTTTTTTAGTGCGTAATTAGTACGAACAAAAATTTCTTAATTTACAATGCGGTAAGACCTCGAGTGACGTAAACAAAAGTTGGACACTGGAAACAGCTACTATTAATAAGGAAGTAAAAAAAATCAAATGAAAAATATTAACCACTTTGACGTAGAAACTCGTATCGAAGACAGTAAAGTTGTATAATTTATGCATCATTCCCGCAAAAACGCACCCAAAAAGTTCAAATGATTTTTGTTGTCTGGGGAAATTGGGAGTCATTACCCATTATCCAACAATTAGTCAGACAAACGAACGGATATGCGATAGACGTGGCCGGCGGGTTACGTAAAATATATAAATGGTTTTGCGACAATGACAATGATAGAAATGAACGGGGAAAACCGAGGAAATAGAGAAGGGACAGCACAAAACCAAGGAAAATTGCGCGCATTAAAAAGCTTTTAGGTCGGCTGCCATAAAGATAATCAAATTTTGTTTGCTGAGTACCGAGTTTACATTGATTGGGTAGGTGGAAAATACATATTTCTGTATATTTACCACTGGTTCAACCGTAATTACACGCTTGGGCAAACGTACAGGCATTTAAGTTGATTGCACTTTGATCTCTCAATTTCAATTTTTCTGTATTTTTCGGCAGCTTTCAATTGAGGAATTACGTAAAACTCGGCGACAAAGGTTAATTTGACGCACGCTTTCGACTCGAGGCGGAGTTTCCCAAGGTTTCATCTCTATTTTTGAGTTGTATATGTATGTTTTTACAATTCCGAAACAATGCGAGTTTTCCGCCCACGCACTTAAGACTTCTTTTTGTGGCTGTCAAACTTTCCCAAGAGTTGAATGCAGAGAAAATAATTCAGGAATTCCATCATTGTGTCCAAGACTTCCTTCACCATCTGTTGTTGTGGCCCTCTACTTTGACTTTGACTTTTATCTCCCCCTGAGAGCTTTTAATATTTGTTTATCTAGAACTGGAAAAAAGATCACATTTTTATGGTCAAATGCTTTTTATCGCCTGCTCAAATTTATTATCTGAGAAATGTATGCCCACGCAAAATGTTTGAGTATGTTTCCCTGCCAGCTGACATACAAATGAATAAGTGCAAATATCTAGGAAAAAAGTATGACAAATGCCAGTTCTCTCCCCGTTCGGCCATAAACAATAAGCCATAAAACATAAACAAAACAAAATAGAGCACCGCCGGCATACACGGAAACCAGAAAAAGGCAGGTCAAAAAACGAAGAAAGGAAGGAATACCTAACCTGAATCGAAAAAACAAACAAAAAGAATCATGAATGAATATCGTGTGTGAATTTGAAATAGTCTGGTCCATAGAAAAACATACGGTGGTCAGAACGAACAACCTCTAAATTATGACAATGCTTTGTATTATCTTTTGGATATGTTGAAATTGTGGTGCAAGTTTCATAAAAAGCGTGAATACTATTTAAAATGTACAGAAAACTGTGTGGAATAACGATTTATCGTAAATAGTTTATTTTACTTTTATTTGGCTATTTTAGATAAAATATTTATTACTGCTTGCAATAGTAGGACCGTGAATTTTAAATAAAAAACCACGGTCACACGGACGCTTACTGTTAATCTGAAATCATTCTTGATAGCAGATTAAACAAATATCCAAAACACTTCTGAACGACGCGGTTTTCCTGATCATATCATAGATAACTCGTTCTTCCCACTGTGCACACTGAGTACGCCGAGTGAGTCATTCACTCGACACTCACAATTGAATTCCGACTCTTTGGCCAACGCGTCGTATTAGCTTCTTTTTCTTTTTCATTTTTCCCTGCTCTTTGGGCTCGTTCTGTTTTGTTATTTGCATAGCCACACAAATTGTGCATGCCAATGGTTTTTGTGCCTTGTTTTGTTTGCTTTCTGGTCATCGTCGACAATTAAAAGTCAATTTCATTCACACTAGACAATGGAGACGGACGGGACCCTCGGACACGTGATAATGGACACCATCACGGCAGAATGGGTGAAATTTCCTGTGAACCTAGCAGACTGTAATTGATAAAGTTGCCCGATATCAAGGGCCCAGATTCCGCTCGAGATTACTTTGAAGGAAACTTTCCCCTGCGCATTATGAAAAGCCATGGAAAAGCAAAAATGTTGCAGCTTTGTGAACTTTGCAGCAAGGACAGTAGCGATGCACATGCAAGAGGACCTGGATCGATAGGACCTTCGCCACAAAATTGCTACCTCCTCTTAATCCTACGGAGAATACCCTGGAAATATGATGTGTGCCATATCAGTTACTTTATTGCTTACGTAGCATTTTCAGAACTCAGCCCACCTAATAGATTTCTTTCTTGGCATACTTCGTAAGTTCATACCTTAGATACACAAATACATTGGTGTATTTTTTAGAGGGTATTGGCAGCTTCGTTTCATAGAGTGCAGTGTGCGCCCATTCATGTGGCTTGTCGCAGCGTTTGTCCTTCACCTTATCCCTTTTATGCCCACCCCTTGCCCCTGAGCCTGCATTTCGGGTCCTCCGGTGGCCTGGATGCTGGCATTCAATTAATTTGCTGGCGGTGATGCGATTTCATGGATGACACTCATCGCCCGGCTGTGGCGGAAAAGGTTTTCATTATAGATTTTTGTCCCACCTTTTTTCGCGCCGTCTGTCTCACTTTAATATTTATTTATTGCACTCACTTGATTTCCATCAAGTTCCTCGCAAATGCAGGTCTGCGGGGACTCAGAGGGTGCACTCAAAAAAAAAAGACGAGTTTCTAAATAAATTTCAGTAGAAAAAAATATTATATATTCATTATTAGCAATACAAAAATTCAATTAAATTGCCCCTTGATATGCGAGACTTTTAGTATGCGTACTTTAATTATAAACTTAAAAAGTTTATTGAAACTTTCAAGCACCTCTCAGACAATAATGAAGTACCTCGCATATATTCTATTGAGTGTGATTATGATTTTGTTCGGAGTATGCACTCAAATTGCAGTTTTAAGTGCGAAATGCTTTTTACTTTAAAGTGTAAAGGAGATCGACTGCTGCGTCACACGTCACATTAGGTTGCATGTACCCTCGACTTTGGACCCTTCCCCGCGGACCCCGTGTTACAAAGACTAGTGAGCCTTGAGTGCGGAATCCTTAGAAAAGTGGTAAAATACCCTGCGGCCAAAGGGGAAAGTCGAGGGGCTTGTTCGTGCAAGGAGGAGGGTCGCCTTTGTCAGCCAAGGGTGGATTTCATATTTAACATTTTTTCTTTGGTCCTTTTGCCAAGTGCAGGGCCAAGTCCTGGCCACCTCTGCTCCCTGCTGCACCCCTGACACTCCTTGGATCCTTCGGCCCTCTGGCTCTTTGCTTTTACATGACTTTCCTTTTGTTCCCGTATCTTCTGTTTCGCTCTGGCCACTCGCCATCTCTTTCGCGGCTCGTAGTTTTTCGCACAACATTTTTTCGCACTTGGATGCAAGGGGAGGAACTTGATCGCAAAACTAGGGGTGTAAAACCTAAAAAAAAAGAACTAATTAAATTCTTTCACATTTATTCCTGTATTTCCTACAAGTTTTTGTTTGCCCCGTCAGTTACCAGTTGCTTTTTTCCCATACCATATCAAGTAGGGGGCATTAAACGGGAAACTTAAATTCCCAGATAACTATATAACCATATGCTGTTCTCAAAAGTTGGGCAGGGAAAACTTTGGCTTTGTAGGTTAATTTCTTCATGTTTCCCTAACTATGCCCCGTTTCAATTTCCCTTTGGGGCGTATTTGCTGCTCTAATCGGGTCTGCCAGCTTAATGATCTCAAGTTCCGTTCAAGAGTTCCGCTTCAAAAGGTATCATTAGGCCATACAGAGATGAAAAATGCATTTTACTTTGAACAGCTAAAGAAAAAATATTTAACTAATTATTTCTATTGTTAACAGTATTACTAAAAATGTTGTATTCTATGTAAGTTGCACTCTTTGGTCTATCTCTTCCTTGAAATAGATTCAAATTTTCAGACCGTCCAATGTAATTGTATAACTTTATTATGGTGGTACTAAGGTTGACTTCCTTAATGCCAGTTTAAGGTTTTCCCTTTAACTTAATCAAATTGGAAGGCAAAAAAAGCTGAAATCAAACCCCCGAGAATTTCCCCTACATTTCCCCACTCTCCGGCGCTGCAACGGAAGCCAGAGAAATGACTAATTAAATTTACACCGTAAAAGTTTATTACTGCTGACTGGCCACGCCCCCTGCCCCTTTTGTGTACATGTAGTTACACTCGTTTGTATTCGTATATATAAACGTCTGGATGTCTGGGCAAGAGGCCAAAGGCAAAATGTGAATGAAATCCGACAAGTAGAGTAAGGGGTGCTAAAAAGGGGAGACGGGACCGAGGCCAGCTGAAATCCCTGCCAGGTTAAGACACAAAAGCCCTTGAGCTGAAAACACAAAAATACGTAGAAAAAACCAAGCTAAAATAGAGTAAAAAAAAGTATTTAAGAGTCTAAGCAGAACGTGCTGAAATGCAATGAGCGAAAAAAAGCGAGCAAACCAGAAAGCGCCACGAAAATCAAACCCACAGCAGAACAAGTGCATGAATGGCCTGTGTGAATGGATGACAGACTGAGCGAATGAAATAATGAATGAGCAGTTGAAGATGCATTGCCATAAATCACACATTGAAGCTCGATTTGGCTGGGGAGCGAACAGCAGCACTATGTCCACAGATAACAAATGGCAGACACATCAAGTTTAATGCTCGCTGGACAAGGACGGACCATCAAACAAAGGACGGATACTTCAGAAATCTCAAGATACAAGTCGCATTGAGTATCCGTTTGGCTCTAACGGCTTTCAATATTCGATGCGGAATATATATAGTTGCAGTTTTATAGTACTTTGTTGCAGGAGCACATACCAACTATTTGCCATTATGACTACTACTCGTAGTCATTTTGAGGTCTTCGATCTCTTCAATCAATCAATCTGTTCATGACAACTGTTCGATTTAATAGTTTTAGCATTAGTGCTTTTGATGATGTTAGCATAAAGTATTATTTTAATTACAACAGCGTTATATAAAATACTTGATTTTGGATAAAATGTCTTCTAGGCTCAGTACTATAGCTTGTTTATAAACTAATCGTATAGTCGAGTTTCCGAGTTCTTCTTTCGCGGGTACCACTGTATTTTCTGTATCGGTTCATAGTTTGTGGAGGGGACTGCAGCTGCTGATGCGGCTGATTCCAATCTGTGCTTACTCAACACACTTACTTTAGTCTTTGAGTAGTTGCGGGCGGAAAGTGGGTGAATTGGAGGCTTGGGAGGTGCAAGTGGGTGCCAGTGGGTGGGAAAGCGGTACCGCGCATCATTTCACTCGTAATCAGCCCTCAGCTCGAGATGCTCCAAATTCACGCTAATAACCTGCATAAGCAGTCGCTAGATGGCGGATGTGCATGGCTTGAGACATGTTTCTATCGCCATCTCTGTCTCCAGCCATACCTCCGCCTCTTTCCCTCTCAACATGTGTAGAATTTTTGTGACTTTAAAGTTCATTGGACCCATTCCGCTTGAGCAGCAGCTTAAGTTCTCTGAATGGGGCATATATTTCTTCGTTTTTTCCGTACACACTCCCCTTTTTTTGTCAAATGTCTAGGGGCGTGTTACACTGAAATAAGTGATTATTTTTCGGCAACCGGGAGTGACGCCCTTCCTCTAAAATCAACTTTTGTAGGTCTAAATCTATTTAAAACATTTGTAAATTTATTTATGTACAAAGATACCATAAGTCTGCTCTTAATTGTATGGAAATTTAATTTCTAAGCAATGGTTTTTAAGCTGCGACAATCACATTTCTTTCAGTGTGCACACACTCGCACGTTGGGTATTCCAGAATCACCAAGACACTTTTCACTCGGCTGAGAAATTACAGCACTTACTGAAGCCATCATCTGGCTGCTGTTGTATTACTCTTCTTCTTGTTCTGGCCGGGTCGCTAATTGGCCTTTCTGCGGTTGCAAGACCCTCTAATCTGAAATGCCTCTTCGCTTTTGATGTCATCCATCCGCTAACTGTATATAGTTCGCTGTTCATGTATTTTCCTATTACTTACCTAGAGTTATGACTAAGATAATTGTACTTAATTTAGTTTCCTTTTTATTTTGTTTGTAAAAGTTTTTCTTTTAATTCTGAGCATCTTCGGACTTCCATTGTAGTTCATCGCATTTGCCGCCCATCGTTATTAGATGATAACATGAAAACCTGCCTGCTCTATCCATAGATAATTTACCAGTTGGCTGACAACCCGCCTCTCACCCAAAATCTTTCTGTTTCTTTCGTTTCTGCAGGTACCAAGCACAGCTCTTTTCGCGGCCATCCAGGCAAATATCACATGAACTTAGGTAACAACCACAAAAACTTCTACACACCATCCAAAAAACATAATACCAATGTAAAGTCCTCATACAGATACAGTGTCATTCTTAATAATTAAAGAGCGGTTCCCAGCCGATGATTGGGGTATTCTCATTATGTATTGCACGATTATATTGGGGTTTGTCAACAGTGATGAGAAGGCATCTGTACTTCAGATATGAGACATTAACTTCTCGAAATAAATATATATATGTAAATATATTTTGTTTCTTATGGTACTATGTACTTATTCATATTTGTACTTAATAAAATTAATCATCGAGTTACAAATGTATTTGGGTGTATACCAACTTGTTTGTGAAGAAACGCCAAAGGAATAGAGAATATAAGTTTAAGTTTTAAACTTGATATTTTGCTAAAACTAACATCTAAACAGAATTGCGGAGGTTCGTTCAGACTAGCTCGTTATAGAATCCCTCGTAAAACAATTATGATAATTACAACATCCACAGCTGACTCAACATCGCTAGACTTCCTCGATTACCCCTAAAAACTGAGTCAATACCAAATGATTCTCGATCCCCACGCCCAGAAAAACAGTTGCCCACATGAGTCATTCCGCAGCAACAACATACTTTAAAATTGGATGTCCGAGATTGCATATAAATTGGGTGTATATATTCACCGGCTAATATTCGGTTGGGGGACTTAGACGGACAGACCAGACCAGACCAGACCACCATTGGAGAACCGTACATTTCCGCTCTAATCTGTCCCGATATATTCCCTATTGTGCCCCAAAACCCACTCCACACCTATTACTCGCTATTAATATTTCCTGTCTCGCGCGCATAAATTAACAGTGTGCGCTGGGGAACCCTTTTCAAATGCAATACAATATGATTTGGATCGGTTTATGACTGCTTAGCACACCGACCGCAAACCAAAGATTCCCGGTCTCTGAATGACTTCCACTTCATCCAAATTTATGCACAATTGTGCCCATGAAAGTGGAGAATTTTTATGCAGCGGAAGTGTGCTTTGGTCAAACAAAACTCGCACGCACTCGAAAAAAAGAGTGGGAAAAATGTAAATTTGTACAATTATTTCAATGGGACACTGAGGCGAAAGTCTGGTTTCATTTCAAAGAGCACCCTTTTTTAGAAGCTTGATTTGGACAGGTTTGCATCTGACAAGTTTGCTGGCGCAGTCTATCAAGCGAAACTTCATCTCGAAATGGGCCGCAATATTCTTTATAGCAACATTGTAAATGAAAATGGGCTGGCAATTGATGTGAGACGACCAGTAGATACCTCTTAATGTGATAGATGTAGGATTGGGGGTCTTCAAATAAATTCTATACTAACAATCTGTTCTGTTCAATCTTTACATCTGAAGGTCTTTCAAAAGGTCTTTTCCTTCCGGAATGCATCCCACAGATTAAGCTATGTTGCAGGGAGCATTCCGGCTATGGATACGCGGTTAAAAAAGAGTGTGGGAGGCGGAAGAAAAGAACGACTTTGGGGGGGGGACACCGAACCGACTGACAATCAGCTAAAACTTCCCACAATAAAATTCCTCGTTGAGGGATTGCTGGTCCACCGCTGGCTGGCAGACCACGATTTGTGTAATTTTATTCCGCTTAATGCATAATTTATTCCATTCCCTCAATGGAGCAGAGACTTCCTCCGATGCACTCCGATTTCCCCGCTGGCCAGCACTTGCTCCACAAATTGCCCGCATTCCTCGAAGAGAAACAGGTTCACCTGCATTGTCTTCTCTCAGTACACCTTAAAAAATGTGATTTGCAATGATGCCTCCAACAAATGGCATGTGAACACACTGAACTGATCATCAAAGTTTCGTTAAATATTAATTGTACAAATTGCAACAGACTTACAACTATAAAAACACTAATCTACTACAACTCAACCTCCAATTTGATTTTAAAACCGCAAACAAACCAAGCGTAACATTTTAAAAGTTGACATTGAGATGTGCCGTGGAATGGTAAACAACTTGCCGCTTAGCCATGACCTAAGCTAATACTATAATACTAACAATACACTTTCTTTTCAAAACCCTATGCGGAAAAATGTATTTCAAATATATAAGAATATTTTAAACAACCAAGTTTTGCTGTTTCCTAACAGTGTAACCACGCTCAGGATTTTGAATTCATGTTTTACCACCTAATATTCATCTTCTCTTTGGCTCTACCTTACAGAAGCCCTGCTGCAGTCGCGTCCATTACCTCACATTCCGGCCGGAAGCACGGCGGCCTCTCTTCTGGCGGATGCGGCTGAGCTGCAGCAGCATCAGCAGGATTCCGGTGGACTGGGACTGCAAGGCTCCTCCCTGGGCGGTGGTCACAGTTCGACTACATCCGTGTTTGAATCCGCACACCGGTGGACCTCGAAGGAGAACCTGCTGGCCCCCGGACCTGAGGAGGATGATCCACAACTGTTCGTGGCGCTGTACGACTTCCAAGCCGGCGGAGAGAACCAATTGAGTCTGAAGAAGGGCGAGCAGGTGCGCATACTTAGCTACAACAAATCGGGGGAGTGGTGCGAGGCGCACTCGGACTCCGGAAACGTGGGATGGGTGCCCTCCAACTACGTCACGCCGCTCAACTCGCTGGAGAAGCACTCCTGGTACCACGGACCTATCTCACGCAATGCCGCCGAGTACCTTCTCAGCTCCGGAATCAATGGCAGTTTCCTGGTCCGTGAAAGCGAAAGTTCACCGGGTCAAAGGAGCATCAGTCTCAGGTGCGTATATAAGCTTTTTTATTGGAAATTGTTCTTTATTAATTTCCACATGGTTTTCCAAAAAGATACGAGGGTCGCGTCTATCACTACCGCATCTCAGAGGATCCCGATGGAAAGGTCTTCGTCACCCAGGAGGCCAAGTTCAACACTCTGGCCGAGCTGGTGCACCACCACAGCGTGCCCCATGAGGGTCACGGCCTGATCACTCCGCTCCTGTATCCGGCGCCCAAGCAGAACAAGCCCACTGTCTTCCCGCTGAGTCCGGAGCCGGATGAATGGGAGATCTGCCGAACGGACATCATGATGAAGCACAAGCTGGGCGGTGGGCAATACGGTGAGGTCTACGAGGCCGTTTGGAAGCGATACGGCAACACGGTGGCTGTTAAAACGCTCAAGGAGGACACCATGGCGCTGAAGGACTTCCTCGAAGAGGCGGCCATCATGAAGGAGATGAAGCACCCTAATCTTGTGCAGCTCATAGGTGGGTATTTATAAATTTGCACTCATAAGTTCTACTAAGCAAGAGGAAATGCCATTGACATGTTTCCTCATTTCAGGTGTTTGCACCAGGGAACCGCCGTTCTACATCATCACCGAGTTCATGTCGCACGGTAATCTGCTGGACTTCCTGCGCTCCGCCGGCCGCGAAACGCTCGACGCAGTGGCTCTGCTGTACATGGCCACGCAGATAGCGTCGGGAATGAGCTACCTGGAGTCGCGCAACTACATCCATCGCGATCTCGCTGCCCGCAACTGCCTCGTGGGCGACAACAAGCTGGTCAAGGTGGCGGATTTCGGACTAGCACGCCTGATGCGGGACGACACGTATACGGCACATGCTGGAGCCAAGTTCCCGATCAAATGGACCGCACCGGAGGGTCTGGCCTACAACAAGTTTAGCACTAAGTCGGACGTTTGGGCCTTCGGTGTCCTGCTGTGGGAGATCGCCACGTACGGAATGTCGCCGTATCCGGGCATCGACCTGACCGACGTGTACCACAAGCTGGAGAAGGGCTATCGCATGGAGCGACCCCCAGGCTGTCCGCCGGAGGTGTACGACTTGATGCGCCAGTGCTGGCAGTGGGATGCCACCGACAGGCCCACGTTCAAGAGCATACACCATGCGCTGGAGCACATGTTTCAGGTGGGTGACGTCGAGGTGTGGGACGATGAATATGACGATGATCACGATGATCATGACGATGCTGGCGAGGAGGCGAGTGACTACGACGGCGACGACGACGACGAGCTCCACCAGAACAGCGGCAGCATCCACAGCCATGTGCATAGCCATAGCAATAGCCATAGGAATAGGAGTAGTCATAGTCATAGCCACAGACACCGCCACCACCTCGTCGACGTGCTCTGATCGCTCGAGATCGAGGGTGCAGCAAGTAGTGATAGCAATAATGAGCCACATGGTGCCCATCTCTCCTTCTCCGCTCCTCCGCAGGAATCGTCCATCACCGAAGCGGTCGAGAAGCAGCTGAACGCCAACGCCACCAGCGCGAGCAGCTCCGCTCCGAGCACATCGGGCGTGGCCACCGGCGGAGGAGCCACAACCACGACGGCGGCCAGCGGCTGCGCTTCCTCATCCTCGGCCACCGCCTCGCTAAGTCTTACACCGCAGATGGTGAAGAAGGGTTTGCCCGGCGGGCAGTCCCTCACGCCGAACGCCCATCACAACGATTCGCACCAGCAGCAGGCCAGCACGCCCATGTCAGGTGAGGAATATCCCATTGCGCAGTGCTTTCTTGTCTTAACAGTGCCATGTCCTTGCAGAAACCGGCTCCACTTCCACCAAACTAAGCACTTTCTCCAGCCAGGGCAAGGGCAACGTCCAGATGCGTCGCACCACCAACAAGCAGGGCAAACAGGCGCCCGCCCCACCAAAGCGAACCAGGTAACACCACTTCTCAGGATGAGTTGATCAATAGTATTACCCGAACTGTTGAATTGAACGATTATTGGAACTCTTTCACCGCAAGAAGTGCACCAAAAGTTAATCATCTACTTTCTATCTATGCATAGCCTGCTCTCGAGCAGTCGGGACTCCACTTATCGCGAGGAGGATCCTGCCACCGCCAGATGCAATTTCATCGACGACCTCAGCACGAATGGTATACACAAATTGAAAACTGCCAACTATTTCAGCCAGACCCTCTCTAGAAATTTCAAGACCCAAATTCCAACCCACCATACACACCAAATACGTACACAACTACAACAACAACAGTCCGTACAACAACAAACAGTACCACTGCCAGTACAGCAACAACAACAACAACCACAGCATCAAAAGCAGAAACAACAACAGTATTCCATTAAGAAATCGTCCTCCTGCAGTAGTTTTCTTTACGACATCCTATTTCGAGGTATTTTGTCACCGGAGTCCATAGCGAGAATCTCCTTTTCAAAAATTGTTTACGTTTTATATTTTGGTTCCTGTGTTATTTGATTCGTGTTACTTGTTCATGTTTATGTTTAATTGTAATTGGTTTGTTAGTACTTACATAACTTCCTGCGTTTATTGGTTGTTCATTGTGAAACTCCTTCATATTGGATTTCCGCATTGGTATTTTCTAAATTTAGTTTTAAAGTTCTGTTCATGTCGATGATTTCCTAATGTAACGTCTTTTTTCTGCCTGATCTCTGAGCATTAACATTTTTCATTTCTGTTTCTCTAACCATCTCCAAATTTATTATTATATAGTTGTTATTATTTGTTAGTTTTATTGCTTTTATTTATGTTGGTGCCTGTTAACATTATGTTGTTTATTTTTAGTTATAACTATTCTAACTATCATGTGTTTGGTTTATATCCTTGAAAGTCAACAATGAGAAATATTAGTATTCTTTATTATTTCGTCTTTAACTTTATCATCTTATGTTTCTCAATAAGGCTTTTCAGACTATGGATCCTATATTACGTAAAGTAGGATGGTTCTCGGAATATTGAAACTTATTTTTAAGAAACTTTGCAATTTTAATGCATTCTTTCAAGGTTATACCAGATATACTCAAATACTCATTATCTTTTAAGTTCATAATTTGGTGTTTTCTAGTTTTACTCGCTCGACAAACATCAACGCACACATACACACCACAAGACTTTGGTCAGGATTAACCCATATCCAAGGGCCAGTGATGGGAAGTACCTGGACCAATTTTTAATTAGTTCTTAAAAGTTAAGGTATTTCCCATCACTGGCCATTAATTTCACCCAGCATCCAGCACCTGGCACGACGCATTCTATTAACCACTCACTGTGCATCGAGTCCAAGTTAATCGTTCTCATTTTACCTTTTACTTTGGTAGGATTAGCCCGAGACATCAACAGTTTGACTCAGCGGTATGACTCCGAAACGGATCCGGCAGCCGACCCAGACACAGATGCCACCGGCGACAGTCTGGAGCAGAGTCTGAGCCAAGTGATAGCCGCTCCTTCCACCAACAAGATGCAGCATTCTCTTCACAGCGGCGGAGGAGGAGGAGGCATAGGTCCTCGATCCTCGCAGCAGCACAGCTCCTTCAAGCGTCCGACTGGAACACCCGTGATGGGTAACCGAGGGCTAGAGACCCGGCAGAGCAAGCGGTCCCAGCACCATCCACTCGCTCCAGGTCCCGGACCGCCAGCAACTCAACCGCATCATGGCAACAACGGTGTGGTAGCCAGTGCCCATCCCATCACAGTGGGGGCGCTGGAGGTGATGAATGTCAAGCAGGTGGTGAACCGCTACGGCACACTACCCAAAGTTGCCCGAATCGGTGCCTATCTGGACAGCCTAGAGGACAGTAGTGAGGCTGCTCCTGCTCTTCCGGCCACTGCTCCTGCTCTGCCACCAGCCAATGGACACGCCACGCCTCCGGCTGCCAGAATTAATCCGAAGGCCAGTCCCATTCCGCCACAGCAAATGATCAGGAGCAACTCGTCGGGAGGTGTGACCATGCAAAACAATGCGGCCGCCAGTTTGAACAAGTTGCAGCGACATCGCACCACTACCGAAGGCACCATGATGACGTTCTCCTCCTTCCGGGCCGGCGGTTCCAGTAGCTCACCCAAGCGGAATGCCACGGGAGCTGCATCAGGAGTACAGCCAGCCCTGGCCAACCTTGAGTTTCCACCGCCACCTTTGGATTTGCCTCCGCCGCCCGAGGAATTCGAGGGGGGACCACCGCCTCCTCCACCGGCGCCGGAGAGCGCTGTGCAGGCCATCCAGCAGCACTTGCATGCCCAGCTGCCAAACAATGGCAATATAAGCAATGGAAACGGAACAAACAACAACGACAGCAGCCACAACGATGTAAGCAACACTGCTCCCAGTGTGGAGGAGGCCAGCTCCAGATTTGGAGTGTCTCTGAGAAAACGTGAGCCCTCCACCGACTCCTGCAGCTCGCTGGGCAGTCCACCCGAGGATCTCAAGGAAAAGCTAATCACCGAAATCAAGGCGGCTGGCAAGGATAGTGCTCCGGCCTCACAACTGGCAAACGGTTCGGGCATCGCAGTGGTGGATCCTGTCTCCCTGCTTGTCACCGAACTAGCCGAGAGCATGAACCTGCCAAAGCCGCCACCGCAGCAGCAAAAGCTGACCAACGGCAATGGTACTGGGTCCGGATTCAAGGCCCAGCTGAAGAAAGTAGAACCTAAGAAGATGAGTGCGCCAATCGCCAAAGCGGAGCCGGCCAATACCATCATCGACTTCAAGGCCCATCTGCGCCGAGTGGACAAGGAGAAGGAGCCGGCAGCTCCAGCTCCGGCTCCTGTAGCCGTAACAAACAATGCCAACTGCAATACAACGGGCACTTCGAACCGGAAGGAGGACAGCAGCAAGAAGTTCTCCCAGGCGATGCAAAAGACTGAAATCAAAATCGACGTAACCAACTCGAATGTAGAGGCGGATGCAGGAGCAGCGGGAGAAGGCGATCTCGGCAAGCGACGAAGCACAGGTAGTATTAATAGCTTAAAGAAACTGTGGGAGCAGCAGCCACCGGCGCCGGATTATGCCACCAGCACGATCCTCCAGCAGCAGCCGTCGGTGGTAAATGGCGGCGGAACACCAAATGCCCAACTGTCTCCCAAGTACGGGATGAAATCGGGGGCCCCCAATACTGGTGGCACTCTTCCAGCCAAGCTGGGCAATAAGCCACCACCGGCAGCCCCTCCACCACCGCCCCCGAACTGCACCACATCCAACCTCTCCACCACATCCATTAGCACCTCTAGTAGAGATTGCACCAGCAGGCAGCAGGCCAGCAGCACAATAAAAACCTCTCATTCAACGCAACTCTTCACAGATGACGAGGAGCAGTCGCATTCGGACGGTCTGGGATCGGGAGGTCAAGGAGCAGCAGACATGACCCAGTCGCTGTACGAGCAGAAGCCCCAGATCCAGCAAAAGCCAGCGGTGCCACACAAGCCCACAAAGCTGACCATCTACGCCACGCCCATTGCCAAACTGGCCGAACCAGCCAGCTCCGCTAGCTCCACCCAGATATCGCGGGAGAGCATTCTGGAGCTGGTCGGATTGCTGGAGGGCTCGCTCAAGCATCCTGTGAATGCCATCGCCGGATCTCAGTGGCTGCAGCTGAGTGACAAGCTCAACATCCTGCACAACTCGTGCGTGATCTTCGCGGAGAACGGAGCGATGCCGCCGCACTCCAAGTTCCAGTTCCGGGAACTGGTCACGCGGGTGGAAGCACAGTCGCAGCACCTGCGCTCCGCCGGCAGCAAGAACGTCCAGGACAACGAGCGCCTGGTGGCCGAGGTCGGTCAGTCGCTGCGTCAGATCTCCAATGCGCTTAACAGGTAAATGATAAGACGGGGGATGGACGCGCCCGACCAACATCAGGGCATCTGGCTGGATGCCGAGGGTAACTTCATCAAGCGCAAGTGATCGGGCCCCAGTCTGTAGACCCAATCATCCAACCATACCATCCCCCGTGGAAGCAGAACCGGAAACAGAAGCGACAGTAGCAGGCCGGAAACAGGAGGAGGAGGAAAAACAGGAAACGAAACTTCAAGCCCAGCGAAGAAGAAATGACAACTACATCAGCAACAGCAGCAACTAAAATCGGAGGAGGACACCTATGTATCGTACTTGGTAGCGTGTAGTAGTAGCTTCTATTATATATACCCATATATATCTAGTCAGATCTGTGCAGAGCCCCGACGAACGCTTCCAGAAAAACAAGAAATTAGAAAACCGTAAAAAAAAACAGAAATGAAATCATTAAACAATGAGTTGCTAAGCAAATTTGGGTAAGGTCTCGCGGGAGGATCCTTGTTTTTAATTGTAAAGTGAGGGCACGCCTCCCACCCACTCAACCCCTTTCCAACCGCCCCTCAAACGTATTCGCGCTTCGTTTGTTTTATATACATAGAAAGACACAAGACATGGCTTAAGAATGAAAGGAAATATATTCATAGAATATCTCAATAAACTTAGTAATTACAAAGAAAACGCAATGCATATATACATATACATACATATATTTACATATACTAGTCGTAAAATGTTTTATTATACCTATACATTTACATACTTCTACAAGATAAAAAGATAAAGATATTATATTATATGATACATTTAACGACCACAAAACTCCCCCTTTGAGAGAATGTAAACGACGGAATGGAAAGCGAATGGAAACTTGATACTTCTTCGGTATGCGTAGGCGCGACTTCTTTTCGATCGTGTGTTTTAAGCCCCGCAGTATATATGTCTATGATCATGATCTATATGTACTCGGCGTAACCATTACATACACAGTAGCAAAGCCCAAAGATATTATTATTAACTGATAACTTCAACTACTACTACTCAAATTGATTGATATGTTTAGTGGCAAAGACTATATTGATTTATGTTTAATCTATGTTCGAGAACGAAGCGCATCGAAATGCTTTTAAGACGTATACACAACCAACTGTAATTATTATCTGATATTTTCAAGGATTTTAAACAACTTTTATACGTAAACAAAAATCACATAAAAATTTAAAAAAAGAACAAAAACAAAACCAAATAAATTTATTTCAAAATAAACGAATCGAGACAGTCAGGCAGGCGAGGGGCAGCCTGCGATTAAAAATGCAGGGCGGTCGAACCTACAGATATAATTACAAATATTGATGTGCATACAATAAACTTATGCCTTTCCCTATAACCCAAAAGTCCTCTTCCTTGGCCCGGAATCGATAAAATGTCAAAAAAAATAAATAAAAGGAAAATGGGCCAACACAGCTGACGAGGCGAAAGCGAAAAGTTGCCCATTATATACACAAATATATTTCTGTAACTTCTATAATACACCAAGCGCCTGATAAGCGCTAAAGAATAATATCTAAAACGAAAACGGATCAAAAACAAAGTACTTCAATGAGAAATAAAACGATATTTAAAGAATTCAAAATCTCTTGTTTTAGCGGGACAAACTTGTAAAAAGTTTAATGTATTGGGTAAAAAAAATTAAAAATTTCATTTAGCAACTTTTATAATCTTTTTCATATTAAAAAGAAAAAAAACCTAGAAGATATTGCATGATTTGTTTTTTAGTTTAGTTTAGTTTGAATTAAAAATAAAACACCAGATTACACGGCATTCATAATATTAAAAAATTTATATTACTGTAATGGAAATTAAACAAAAAAAATGTACCTAATTATAAACATGTACAACAATTGGTCATTTCTTAATTTAAAATTGAATTTATGTGTCGTGTTCAGTTAACGAACCTTTACAGCACTGCGTGCCACCAATGCGATAGTCCTATCGAACCGACGGCCTATCGAAACGTCGGCCAATCGAAATTGTTCATCCCTGGAAGAAGACAAGAAAAAAATAATATATAATAATAGAATATTCCACCGTGATAATATTGCCAAGCATTGTTTTCCGCGTCTTCGCTGTCGGTAATTGGGCAACTGTCAGAACGACCACAAAGCCAGCACTCGAAGGGCCCTGAACAGCAGCATAATCGGCAGAAGATACGAGACATCATCGACAGGCCAACTAAACCACAACGACTACCACATCCACAGCCAAATCCCAATCCAAATCTAAGTCCAAGTCCTATTTCGAGTGAAAAGACAGCGAAATGCCACTGTTCGGGAAGTCCCAGAAGTCGCCAGTAGAGCTGGTGAAGTCGCTGAAGGAGGCGATCAACGCCCTGGAGGCGGGCGACCGCAAGGTGGAGAAGGCGCAGGAAGACGTCAGCAAGAACCTGGTCTCGATCAAGAACATGCTTTACGGGAGCAGCGATGCCGAGCCGCCGGCGGACTACGTGGTGGCCCAGCTGTCCCAGGAGCTGTACAACAGCAACCTGCTGCTGCTGCTCATCCAGAACCTGCATCGCATCGACTTCGAGGGCAAGAAGCATGTGGCGCTTATTTTCAATAATGTGCTGCGCCGCCAAATTGGCACCCGTTCGCCCACCGTCGAGTATATATGCACGAAGCCGGAGATCCTGTTCACCCTGATGGCCGGTTACGAGGATGCGCATCCGGAGATCGCCCTGAACTCCGGTACCATGCTAAGGGAGTGCGCCCGGTACGAGGCGCTGGCCAAGATCATGCTGCACTCGGATGAGTTCTTCAAGTTCTTCCGCTACGTGGAGGTTTCCACCTTTGACATTGCCAGCGATGCCTTCTCTACGTTCAAGGAGCTGCTCACGCGCCACAAGCTGCTGTGCGCGGAGTTCCTGGACGCCAACTACGACAAGTTCTTCTCGCAGCACTACCAGCGCCTGCTTAACTCGGAGAACTATGTGACGCGGCGTCAGAGCTTGAAGCTGCTTGGGGAACTGCTGCTGGACCGGCACAACTTCACCGTGATGACACGCTACATATCCGAGCCGGAGAACCTCAAGCTAATGATGAACATGCTCAAGGAGAAGTCGCGCAACATCCAGTTCGAGGCGTTTCACGTCTTCAAGGTTTTCGTGGCAAATCCCAACAAACCGAAGCCCATTCTGGACATCCTGCTGCGCAACCAGACAAAGCTGGTCGACTTTCTGACCAACTTCCACACGGATCGCTCCGAGGACGAGCAGTTCAACGATGAGAAGGCCTATCTGATCAAGCAGATAAAGGAGCTGAAGCCGCTGCCCGAGGCTTAGTTGGACCTCCACCTCGGCTCCAACTTCAGCTCCAACTCCAGCTCCAGCGTCCCGGGGGCAAAAGGACCGTAGCCAGAAGCCAGAAGCGATCGATACGGAAGCAGAGAGAGCGATGGTGGGTTAGCAGGATGTGAACATGTTTTGTGTGTGGGTTAAAGCAAATATATATTATATACTATATTTTGTGACGATGATGACTACACTTGTGAGTAACTAAACAATAATTTAGACAACAACAACAACACTGATGATAATGATAAATAACGATAAAGCGAATTAGAAAACAAAAAAAAGTAAAAGTACGAGTAAATAGCGTAACGCCGAAAAACAAAACAGTACCGAGACTTTCGAATTTAACATAGCCACATCTAGACATTCTGGCCCTAGATCAGATCCTATATCTTGCTACACAGATATGATTTACCATCCGTCGATCCTCCGCTAATCCCCCTTCTACCCACACCCATTTTCGATATCCATTTAACTAGTTGTTGTATTTGAAATTTGATCGTTTTTGAAACGAGATGTCCCTTCACCGCCTTGACCTGCCACGTCCCTTTTGCGACCCCAAAAACGTAAGATTCACAATGAGTTTTGACTTAAAAATGTAATTCCACGCAAAATTCATGAAAAAACGAAAACTAAATACTGCATAAAACTAATAATAATTCATAGTGATAATTGTCTGTGCATCCTTCGGCATGGACTCTACTATATATATACTGATATATATATATATATAGAAAGAGCAAGAGAGAGAGAGAAAGCATTCAACACACACACACACACTACACACATGCATACGTACATAGTTAAAAGGGAAGTAAAACAAACAAGAAACAACAACATTGCAAGCAACATAATAACTATACGATTATTATAATTTATATTATTCCCAAATTAAAGATAACAGCCAAACTAAACAGCAGTTTTTCCACTGTGGGTGGTGGTTTTACCAGGGGGCGTACAGCTTTCCCCCCTGAGTCATGTGCAAAAAATCGTGCCAGGGCGGCAACCTCACCCAAAAAACGTCGATCAAGGGCTGGGGAGATGATTCACGCTCAGGAAATGCCACAGAAAGCAAATGAGATTCCAAATCACGTTTAAAGGTGCCTGCAAGAGTAGGAAATCCTTTCATATGTATGTATGTATGTACCTATTCCATAGAAAGTCAGGACTAGACGCCATTATTAGCGTGCTTTAGGACACGCATGAATGAGATTTTAAATGTTCAGGTTCATGTTTCTACTTTAAACACTGTAGACTAGGTTTTTATTACAATTATCTTAATAAATGCATTCGAGAGTACTTAGGCTAGCTATGGATTACGGATGGCTACATCTATCGTCGCTTCTTCTTCTCCAGCTTCCGGATCTTGTGCAGACGTGTCCGGACCGGCTCGCCTTCCCGCTCCGTCACTTCGCCGGTCTCCGTGTTACTATTGCCATCCGGGTTATTCTCCATCAGCACTGCGGCCGAAATGCAAACGAACTGGAAGAGGGCACCCACATAAAGTCCGTAGCGGATTAGCAGGCTGAAGATGTCTTCGTCCCCGTACTTGTCCAGGGACGCGGCGGCGGCCAGACTGTCGGCAGAAGCAGACATCGCTACGCTGGTTTTGTTTATAAACAAAAGTCGCGAGGATTGCAAAAAAAAACAACTACAAAAAGTTTGTTTTTTGTATTCTGTAGAGATGGTATTGCTTCCCAACAGGTCTGGTGCTAACTATCGATAACACCTTTTAGTGCAAGTTCAGAAGTTTTTAGGACTTTACCGATATATACAATCTTGCTCCGTTAAATGTGTGGCCCAAAATGATTTTATTCCCTTTAATTTAACGAATATTTTGATTATACGTAATCAAGGTTAAATGCTCTAACAGCAGTTAAAAAATTAACAATAGATCACCCATCCCAAACACATTCTACAAGGTGACCGTTTTTGGTATGTTTTAAACTTTGGTATATTTTGGAACCCAAACAATCTATTTGTATTATTACACACTGGTCATCTAGTCGCGGCTGATAAGTCGCTAATTTTTGCATAATATTAAGTAAAAGTCAAAACAAAGGCGCGAATTATGTCATGTTTTCGGCTAGCTACTGCCACCGCTCTGGCAGGCGTCCGTCCCCTACCGGCAGCAAGCAGAAGCGGCGCCTTACGCCTGTTGACCCGTAAACGAAATCCGGATGTTGCATTTGCACGCCGCCAGTTTGCAGTGGCGGTGGAAAACGGCGGAGGCAAGAAGAAGCCGAACGGAACTTTTAAGCTTGCAGTTTTGGGGGCGACAGTGGGCGCGGCCACCGGTTCGGTGTACACGATGTACCAGCGCTGGACGGACGGCAGTTCGCACAAGGAGCATGAGGAGACGAAGCCGACGCGCCTGGGAGGGATTCCGGCTGGAGTGCGGATAACAAAGCGCTATGTTAACCCCAAGGACACTTCCGGTCTGGACATTGTGCTGTTCCAGTTCCAGACGTGTCCCTTCTGCTGCAAGGTGCGCGCCTTCCTCGACTTCATGGGCATCTCCTATGCGGTGGTCGAAGTGGATGCCGTTCTGCGGCAGGACATTCGCTGGTCTTCGGTGAAGAAGGTGCCGATGGTGCTCATCCGACAGCAGGACGGCCAATACGTTCAGATGGTGGACTCGAGTGCTATTATATCCCTTATAGCCACCTACCTGCAGGACAAGCGCACTGACATCGGCGAGCTGGCGCAGTTCTATCCTCACACATCCTTTTTCGACGATGATGGCAAAAAGAAGAACGACATATTAAATAAATACTTCCTCATGTACCGCGAGCACACGCCCAAGGGGGTTTCCAAGGAAACGGAGGAGTAAGTTACTCAGGATCATGTATTCCCTCCAACAAGTATTTTGATCACGTGTGTCCATTTTTAGAACCGATCGCAAGTGGAGAAGCTGGGCCGACAGCCACCTGGTGCACCTGATATCGCCCAACTGCTATCAAACCATGGGCGAATCCCTAGAGACTTTTGAGTGGTTCTCGCAAGCTGGCGAGTGGGACGTTCACTTCCCCAAATGGGAGCGCGACCTGATGGTATACTGTGGTGCCACCGCCATGTGGGCCATTGCTAAAATACTGAAGCGCCGACACGCCCTCACCGACGACGTCCGATCGCACATGTACGATGCCCTTGACCAGTGGACCACTGAGCTGAAAAATAGGAATACGAAATTCATGGGCGGAAAACAGCCCAGTTTGGCGGATCTCTCGGTCTTCGGCGTGCTTTCGAGCATGGAGGGATGTCAGACGTTTAAGGACTGTCTGCAAAACACCAGCATCGGTAAATAGTTTCTTTCATGTACTTGTTTTACTCTTGAACGAAATTTTAATGTTTTTCCGACAGGTAAATGGTTTTATGACGTCAAGGCGTTGGTCGAGAAGAACCGTGGGCAACTGCAAAGAGAACGTATTGAAAACCTGGCCGCTATAGCTTAACTCAAACATTTGCACTTATTTTATCCAAAGATTGTTGAAAATAACCGAGCTGTTCATTAAAATATACATTTTAATCAAATCTAGTTTCGTTTATTGTATCCGTTTAAAATCCGTTTAGAATTTGTAAAAAGAAACGAAATGTAAAATTTACATTTTTAGGTATATAAATACTAGGTGTTGGAATTAATTCGTAGCTTTTTTTTTTTGCAAAGTTTCGTGATTTATTATGATGGTATCATTACAGTAGCATTCAAAGTATTGTCCATCGTTATCTACAACTTTTTTGCCATCTTCCTGGTATAGCTCAAATACCGCGTCGAAAAAATTCTTTTCATTCGATGAATGAATCGATCCAATTTTTGGTCATGTCGTAGTTTTCGAAGTGCTGCTCTGACAAGCCATGCGCCATGGATCGGAAGAAATCATAATCGGATGAAGCAATGTCCGGTGAAAGTGGCGGGTGGGGCAGAACTTCCCATTTCAGCGTTTCCAAATAGCTTTTCACTACTTTCGCAAAATTACTTTGTCGTGACGATCTTTATATTGCGGCCGCTTTTCCTGCAATGCCTTGTTCCCTGTTTTTGTACCTTTCCTATGGCTTTGAGGCGTTTTCCGAACGTCGAAAAGTCGACTCCAAGTGATGTGGACAACTTCAGAAGTGTTTGGCTCGGGTCTTCATCGAGCAACGTCACCAAATCTTCATCTTCGAACTTTTTCGGTTTTCCAGGACGTTCCTTGTCTTCCAAGTCAAAATTTCCACTTTTGAACCGCGCAAACCACTTTCTGCATGTTTGCTCAGCAAGAGCATGTTCACCGTATACTTCCACTAATATACGATAACTTTCCGCAGCACTTTTCTTCATGTTAAAATAATGAAGTAACACTCCCCGCAAAAACGATTTTTCAGGCACAAACTTCGACATGTTTGAAACAACAATTGCTCTAAACACAATAATGCAATGTTATATACTGGTAAAGATGCGCTATGTCAGTAGCTTCCAGGAGAGTATTTACTCTTGCTGTGTGACTATGAATAGTTGGCTAGCGCCATCTTTCGTAAAACGCTATGAATTAATTCCAACACCTACTGCTTCCTGCTTCCTGCTAGTAAAAATTTTCAAAAAATCAACGATACCTATCGATAACGTTAATAAGCAGGCTGTGTTCGTTATTCAACAACGGTCACACTGATTTTGTGATTTTGGTTAGCCGCTTGCAAACTTGCAAATCATTTCGTTCGTTTTTTCACTTGCCGAGTTAATTGGTAAATTTGAGCACAAAACATGAGTAGATTGGGCTTTGAGCAATTCCCGGACTACCAGGTTCCCGGCATGAAGCATGCTGACTTCTCGCCCTACGAGTCCAATGGCGGGTGAGTTGACGTTTCTCGGCGGAATCGCGATGCGGCTGATTCTTTCCACCTAACCGGAGTGTTCTACCTTTGCAGCTCCATTGTGGCCATCGCCGGAGATGACTTCGCCGTGATTGCAGCGGACACCCGCCTGAGCAGTGGCTACAACATTCACTCCCGAACGCAAAGCAAACTCTTCAAGCTGTCCCCCCAGACGGTGCTGGGTTCCACAGGCTGCTGGGCGGACACCCTCTCGCTGACCGGATCGATGAAGGTGCGCATGCAGAGCTACGAGCATACCCATCTGCGCACCATGACCACGGAGGCCGTCGCGCAGATGCTCTCCATCGCCATGTACAATCGCCGCTTCTTCCCGTACTACGTGTCGAACATTCTGGCCGGTATTGACAACGAGGGCAAGGGTGTCGTCTACTCGTACGATCCCATCGGTCACTGCGAAAAGGCTACGTACCGCGCCGGCGGCACTGCTGGCACGCTGCTGCAACCTGTGCTGGACAACCAGATTGGCCACAAGAACATGAACTTGGCTGACGCCGACAAGATCAAGTTGACCAAGGAGCGGGCCGTGAGCGTTGCCTCCGATACCTTCATCTCGGCCGCTGAACGCGACATCTACACCGGCGACTCTGTGCTGATCAACATCATCACCAAGGATGGCATTGAAGTTCGAACTCTGACGCTGCGTCAGGACTAGCCTGTGACGAGAATGTTGGCGTCTCATTTGGTTAGGAGCATTCGGTGGAAACCAGGCATTCTAAGTTAGTTGGCTTCAAATTTTTGTATTTACTCAAAACAACAAAACATCTTAATAAACCGAATCTTTGAGATTCAAAATATGCGACCTAGTGTGACCAGCCGGTCCTATAAATAAATCGTTTTCAAGCAATGCAGTGCTTACGGCAGGGGCTGTAAAACTAACAAAACGCGCTATCTACTTTTCAATTCTCAGCATAATTTGTAAATTGAAAATTTCAAATAATTCTGTGCGATATTCTTCTTCCTCTTTCTCCTTACTAAACTTATAAATTTGGTTATCTTATCAGAATGCAGCCCACTAATTCTCAGCACTAAGTTTATGACCGCTGGTGTGCGTAAACAAAATCATTTTGTGTTTGTTGCTCAGAGAATTCAGTCCAATGACGAGTCTCGAGTTTACACTGCTGCCGCTTCTGTTTTTGGTACTGCTCTTGGAAAACTCCCTAACCTCCACACAGATGATGTCCTCGATGGTGAAGCCGGGCATTTTCCGGCACCTGATGTGCCGCAACAATATGTATCCACGCAGCTCCGTACTCCGGTACCCAGTGTCCGACGAACAGGTCTTCTGGTCGGAGCCGTTCCCGGACTACTGCCCGCCGGCGTACACGGCGCCACACATTGGAGGGCAGGTGTGGGCTGATCCTCCGCTGCCCAGCGACACATTCCGGCCACAGTGGAACCAGCTGGATGGCCAGGTAAATCGCGAGTCCTTCCACGGTGCATACAACGTGCAGAATGGACTGCCCCTGAATCCGATCGGGCGTACAGGACTTACCGGCCGTGGTTCACTAGGCCGATGGGGTCCCAATCATGCCGCAGATCCTATTGTCACGCGTTGGAAGCTGAACGACGAAGGAGCCATTGTAGCCAACCCGGACACCGGCAAGTAAGTTGGCTCAATTGCCCGTCAAGTGCGATGATGTCAATTCCGTCTCTCTTTCCGCCAGGAATATCTTACAGATGGTTGCCATACAGCGGTCCGACAACAAGTTGTGGGCCATTCCCGGTGGGATGGTCGATCCCGGCGAGAATGTAAGTGTCACTCTAAAGCGGGAGTTCACCGAGGAGGCATTGAACTTTACGGACAAGGCCAACATGGTGGAGCGGTTTTTCCAAGCGGGCGGCGTCCATGTATATCAAGGCTACGTAGACGATTTTCGAAACACGGACAACGCTTGGATGGAAACCACTGCGCTGAACTTTCACGACGAAGACGGAAGCCAAGTGGGACAATTGGAGCTAGTGGCCGGTGACGATGCCACCAATGTGCGCTGGACGGACGTAGACTCTAATCTTAAGCTGCACGCTAATCATGCAGACATCGTCCGGGAAGTTGTCATCCGACGAAATGCACACTGGTAGATATTACACAAAAAATATAAGTTAGGATACACTGCCTGACGATTGAAGAAGAGATTTTAAATGAAAACAAGTAATCTCTTTATTGTTTCAATACATATTCATGTTTCACTGAATGTGGTTATAAATTAGAAAACATTTGCCGCTGTTTTTGGGCCGGTAGAAAAGCTACTCGCAATTTTTAAGATCGCTAATCTTGAATGATTAAACTCCAAAGAAGCACAACTGAAATTTAAGACTATTTCGAAACTATTCGTATAAAAAAGCTTCCTTGCGACACTTGCATCACTTCCAATATATGAATCTGCGGGCGAAGGGCGTTGGGCATTAGCCAAGTGGGTGCAGATGATGTGTGTTGTGTGCAGAGCTTTTTGGTGGTTTTTGCTGGGATATGTGGGCTTACAGAGTTTGCACATAATTGAACACTTCCGGATTCGAGTTTGATACTTGGTTAAACTGTTCCGGGTAATTGGCGCGAATCTCTTTGATGAGGGCCACTGCGCTCTCGATTGTCTCGTCGTCTGGCATCTGTTTCTTGTAAATCGCCTCTATGGTGATGACCAGGATTCGCTCCAGATGTGCAACAATGCTGGGGCGAGCCTTTAAGTATAGCACGCGGAACGCCTTCTGAATCATATCGTTCTCCACTACGTCCTCCTTAAGGGGCAAATGGTTGAGCAGCACGGGCAGCACCTGGGCAAGCGGCACTGAATCCGGGTTGGTAACTATGAGACGAGCAACTGCCCCGCAAATGTTGTCCAGGGCGGAGGGATGGGACTCCCTGACAATTGCTTCGGAAAGAGCTTGCAGAATTGCCGGATACGACCTGTGAATAAAAAAAAACAAATATCAAAATTATATTCTGCCAGAAAAGTTCGTTGCCGCTTTTGGGACACCCACTCGAATGATTTTTCCTCGGAATGGATGACCAGTTCGCCTAGTGCATAATAGGAGTTCTGTCGCGATTTGGCATCAGAATCCTTGGTTCCGGCGATAAGAAGGGGACACAGGCCGTCAAAGTAAGTAGCAGAGCATCCCTTCAGCGCCTTGAAGGAGTCAGCCAATGCGCCATAGATGTAAGCCCGATGTTCTGGAATATCGCGCTCCTTTGCCTTCGCCTGAAAGGAAAATAATTGAATTCCAGTATGCCCATAGGATTAAGACCTGTCTTCTTTGCCACATCTTTGGTATTTCGTTGAAAACTTACCAGCCTTTGAACATAAAATTGGTAAAGACGTCCGAAATAAAGAGAGAACAACTCCGGCTGAAGGGCCAAGCCAAACAAGGGTAACAGATTGGCAGCGTTCTCGAACAGCATCTCGTCGTTCTCGCTTTCCTCCGAATCCTCCTCATCTCCACCGCCGCTCTCCTCGTTAAACTGACAGGCCATCTTATTTGTGAAGACGTCCCGAATGCATCCGAAAATTAGTTCGGCGTGCTCCTGGTTGTTAATTGCCTGCAACTGGACATCCTTGAAGACATCGCCGAGCTCGTCAAGCAGATGGAGTACGACCCCAACCTCGTCGTCAGTGCGCATCATATGTGCAAACTTTGGAATGGCAATCTCGCAGGCTCGCTTCAAGCCGGCGGCATCTCCCAACTTGTAGAGAGCCACAATGAATCCGCAAATGGCGTCAATGCACGCCTTACGGACGTCGTCCTGCGGATGATCAATCATCTTGTAGACGTTCTCGAATGCAGACTGCAAATAGGGTGCAAAGGCGGCGCCCGTGTGTGCAGCAAACTCCTTAAGTGCCATAATAGCCTCCTCCTTCTCAATAACGTAATCATTCTCCACCTGGTAGCCGTCTTGGTCGTCTTCGTCGTCTGTTTGCTCTAAATCAATCTCTACATCGGTCGTATCCAGGATCAAATCTTCCTCCGCATTGTCCGACACATGTGGCAACACGTCCTCCGAAGAAATCACAGACTCCATTATGCGATCAATGAACTTGGGGAACACAGAGGCCATGCTCTCGTTGACAACCGATGACAGGGAGGACATCAGGTTGTAGATGCTCCTGCGGAACTCAGGATCGTCCGGACCATCTTCCAGCATCATCAGACAGAAGTTCATTGTATCGTCGGCAAGCGGAATAATATTATCCTTGCCCACTTCGCGACAGAGCGCGGCCAGAGTGTCGATAGCTTGGATGCGCAGACTTTGCATTTCCTTTGGGCACTCCTTCACCAGACAGCCCTGTAGTATGCTCATGATCCTGGGGAAATAGGGCATCAAGTGTACCTTAGCTGCGGTAGAGACCGCTGCTATGGCCGACAAACCCATTTCACGCATTCGATACGAGTTCTGGGGTTCCAGAACCCCAAACAGGCTGCACAATAAGATTATCAGACTGTGAACTCCCATTTACGTATGTATAGTCTAGGCTTACCGATCCATCAGCGTGGGTAAATGGGAAACGATGTCCTCCTCCAGATTCTCGCAAAAGGTCTCCAAGGCATAGAACATACGATCCATGTGTTTCGGTTCCGGCGTACCAATCTGCAAGAAAATACATTTAGTGTGCTTTGCCACACAATGTGTTGGGTTTTCGTGCAGAAGGAAATGCAGTCCCCAAAAAACTCTATTTGTTGCGTAAAGAAGAAAGCACCCCCTTTTTGGCCCGGTGATATTCCGGCCAATTTGAATTACAATTAAGAAACGAGTCAATGAACAATTAACATATGCTGATAAGTTAAATAAACCAATGACGATGAGATATCTACAACCGATCTCTAAATGTAATCAAACTTGGCAAACTAATCCACAACTTGAGGAGTTTGATGTGCAATTAAGTAGAAAGT
This sequence comes from Drosophila santomea, assembly GCF_016746245.2. Lineage (NCBI taxonomy): Eukaryota > Metazoa > Arthropoda > Insecta > Diptera > Drosophilidae > Drosophila > Drosophila santomea. The sequence goes on from NC_053018.2 coordinate 17,628,564, forward strand.
AAAAAGTAAGAAAACGAAAAAGCACCCTATATTTGGCGAGGAGCGATCTGCGCTTGATCTGTATCTTGTCTAAGTACATTATGGAATCTTTGGCAGGAACGGAATCGAGATTCGGCCCGTTGCTGTTATGGCCAGCCTTTAGAAGCAGCACAAACAAATAAACAAGAATGTAAAATACACAGATTCCAGGTTGGTCAAAGATGGCCGCAATGATTACCTACCTTGAGTTCCATTACCAGCTGGCTCAGATAATCGAACAACACGGGAAGAATCTGGGGAGCAAACTTGCAGATTGTGGGCTGAAGATACTCGGAAAACTGTCCAAGGGCGAAGAATGCGGCGACCCGCACCAACATAACAGAGTCAAAAATTCCAGCTTTGATAATATTCAGCATGACCTCCAGATACTTGTTCCCAATGGCCTCGGAGCAGCCCTCGGCAATGACTCCCATGCAAATAAAAGAGGAACGACGAAGCACGGGCTGCGGGCTCTGCAACGCAGGCTCCAGCAGCTGCAGTAGTGGCGGAATAAACTTCTCCGGCGCCATGTGGAGGGCCATCAAGTCCAGAGTCTGCGTAGCTGCATTGGACGGGCTATTCGAGCTCTCCGACGAAAAATAATCATCGTCTAAAATAGGATTAGGATTAGCAAACATGGGAACGGAAATAGAAAGGAGCAGTTACAACCGTCATCAAGTGGGTCCTGGCACATCACTTCGAACATAACCGTTAGTGTGGGCTCCAGGAGCTTCTGCTTCATAATAACCTTCTTTTTAAGGCGCATTAGGCTGCCCACAAAGGTAATCACCTGTACTCGAATCGAATCCTCGAGCTGCTGGTTGCTCGCAATCACCAGACAAAACTCCAAAATCAGCTTCACATTACTGGTCAGTAAGTGGGGCACATACTCGCCCATGGCGTCTATGATATCAAAAGCACCCATGAACTCCTGACTATCCCCCTTTTCGGCGAAGGCGCCTAGGGCCTTGAGAATTAGCGGTATAGCCTTAACCACAATCTGCTCAGCACCACTATGACCGCTAACGAAGGGCAGGAGGTAGCACGTACCCGCTAGCATGTTAAACACGGTGGGTGTGGCCATGTTACCGTTCGCCTCGGCGGTTACTAGAACGCCGGCGAACAGCGGGAAGATAGTATCCATGTGGTTCGAAAACTGATCGGGAGCAGCGTCCATGAGCGTGGTAAAGATTGAGCTGCCGCGCTCGCTTTCTGTTGGATCGGGACTGCTGCAACGTTCGTAAATAAACTTCAGTATTTCCTCCATCCAGGAGTGTTCCTTTTCCGCCTCGTGGCGCACCAGTGATCCAATTATCTGGGCCACCGTGCCCTTCACCGTCTTTTCCTTCACCGCAATAAGGACCTGAAGCATGTTCGTTTTAATTCTAAGAGGTAAAAAAAATTAGTGTATCGTCATTAAAAGGTAACCTGTGAACTCACGCTGCCTGATGCTCGGCGGGAACCAACTGCCAGTGGCGCAACTTGCTGATCCGCTTCTTGAGAAGCATAGCGGCGATATGCCGTTCCTGGACCGCCCTGTCCGACATCACAATCTGGGTGAGAACCAGCAGAGAATCGGGATTCTCGTAGGCCTTCATCATCTTGGCTGTTGACTAAGAAAGCGGAAGAAAAGAAACTTAATTAGTAATTTTTATGGCCGTATGGTAGCATACTATCAACATAAATAATTTTCCAATTAGGAAGCGTCCATGTGAGCAACGTGCAGCATTTCAATGACGTAGAGCCCACACATTTTGAAAAATAACTAATACTCGTAATGGAATATGAACGAGTTGAATACAAATTAAATGTTAATAATATATGTATTTCCAACAAATGAACTCTGCCTATCTTAAATAAATAGAAACTGTTGGTTAAATTTTTAGTTTACGATTTTTTTTTGTCGAGTACTAACAGGATGCGACCCACTGTGCTTTATAAACATTTGCACGTATAGGAATGTGCACATGCCGATTTAAAAACCACTGTGTTCATGTGGCGTATATATGTATATACAAATGTATATTGGGAATGTCGATGCAGCCACGCGGTCAGACCGAAATGGAGTGGTCAGAACGGAATGGATACAAGGAAGACAGCCAAGGGCGCCCAGGATAACCTCCTTTTTATCGCCGGATTGCCGTTTGGCCCGCTCTGCTCACCTGACGAATCCGCTCCGTGTCCGTGCCCAGGATCCCGCTGATTATGTCCAGAATAGCTGCCTCCATTTTTGAGGAGTTACTGTTTGTGCCCACGAGGATATCCAATACAATTCGTTACAAATTACAGCCGCCGAATTAGCACGAACGGAATGGAGAAGTAGGAAGCCGGGGAGAATTGGCGAAAATACGACCAGGGCTGGAGGACCGTTGGCGTTGCACGTTTTGCTCTTGTTCTTACAGCTTACAGTTTATCGCCAGCTTATTTTACACTTTAGTTTGAAATTGGCGCTTTTACATAGCGCTTTTACGAGTTTTTAACGAAAAATGATTTTTTGCGCAGTTAATTGGTCACTTGTGTTAAAATTTTTCTTTCAAATATGTTTTTTGTTTCTTGTTGAGTGTGTTGATCTGTGCGCTTCCCAAAGTGTTATAAATTGGAACACGTAAAATATTTGAATTTCCGACATTTGAGCGGACAACTTAACAAAGGCCGCCTCGACACGTGTGTGCAGCCCTGGATCTGTTATCATTTATCGACGTCCATTTTCGAACTAAGCGACGCGCCTTTTTTTGTTCGTTCGCACTAACTGTAAAAGGACGAAGCGAAATGGACAGAAGCGGTGGAAGCCAGGGAAATGGCAGCTACATGGACCAGAACTCGCTGGGCATTCTGAACATGGATAATCTAAAGGGTAAGCAGGCGGGGCACGCCGGAAATCTTCCCAAGCAGCAAGTAATCCGGATTCCTTGCAGTCTTTGGCGACTTGTCCAGCTTCAGCAAAAGTGCAAGGAGGAGCGGCGCTGGTCGGGACTCCTCCGCCGTCCACGAGCGGCTCCGAGAAGAGCGACTGCGTGCGCTGGAGACACTGGAAAAACCCCGACCATCGCGTCCCAGCCAAGCAAAGAGCACTGCCCCCCAGATACGCTCAACTACAAACATCTCGGAGCTGGTGACGGACGAAACCATTGATCTAAACAGCAGCGGCTCCTTCGCTTTGGTCACGCCCGCCACCAAGGGCACTAACATCTCTTTTGAGCCTGCGGAGATCACCGGCAGATCCACACTCTGTCAGGCTGGAAAACAGCGCCGCAGGGAGAAGCCATCCCTGTCTGTGGCCGAAATCCTAAAGTCCTCCTTCGTTGAGAAGGCTCGCCTGTTGGAGAAGAAGCTGCAGGATGCCAGCCAGGTGGAGACCAGCTATCACTTATCACGAGCCAACTCCAGCAGCCTCACAGATTCGTTCAACTGCTCACGCAGCTTACCGCGCACTGCAGACATGAGTGATCTAAGTCTTAACGGCGGTGGGGGATTCTCCTTCGGCTCTGCCTCGTTGGCGGCGGAAGGTCAGGATGAGAGTTTCGCTCCCGCCGAGCTAATGCAGTCCAAACTGGTGCTGGGTGAAATCTCCTGGGCGCAGGAGTTTACAGCCATGCCGACGGCCACGTTGAGCACTCAGGCGATGCAGAAGATCGCCGCACCGCCGCCATCATCCGAAATAGAAACCTCGGTGTCCAAGTATGCAACAAAATATAGTCTTCAAAATACAATTCTGAATTTAATAATAATTCAAACTTTCCGTTCTCAGTTCTGTCTTGGCTGGAGATCCAGACTTCTCGCTGGGCAACTACTTCCAGACACGATCGGAAAATATATGGAATATTGTGAGCAACGGCAGCCCGGCTCGCTCCCGATCCACTCAACCGCTATTGGAGCCACAAACTAACGCGACCCTGGATTCAGTTGGCGAAAAGACTCCGCAGCCAGACAACAAAACCTACACCAAGGCGGATGCCATGACTGGCTCAAATCTCGGACGCAATCTCATGCGAAAAATGCAGCAGGATCGGATTCAGACGGCGCTGAAAGCCAACAATGGTGTGACCGTGAAAGAGACCAAGCGTCCGCCATCGAGCTCCGAGATCCTAAGTCTCTCCGCAATCGACAAGGCGCTTAGGGACATAGATCTAAACTCGGATACATCCACTGTAGAGGTTGTCAACCACCTGTGGGAGCATGGTCGTGGCATTAATTATGATGGAGAAAACAAGGAGAACCAGAGCAGCAACTCCCAAGCGGAGCGCACTTTATGCGGCTCCAACAAGCTTACGGACACTATGAGTTTCACGGACTCTGTGCTAAACTCCACGGATTTCCGTCATTTGCAGCAGAGCATCTCGCGCAAGCCGCTCAGTCCGCTGGCGGACCAGCCGCAAATTACCATTAGCCGTGCGGACACCGATCCCGTGGAGACGGAGGCCGAGGCTGACATCGATGAATGGCCCTCGACGCCGGTGAAGGAGCCTAACCGCAGAGTGCGACGTACTAAGGTTTCGCCAAGATCTGCAAGTCCGTCCAGTAGCGACGGAATACGTCCACTAACCTGCACCGAGGATGAAAACGAGGACGAGGACAAGACGCCAGTGAACAAGAAGAGGGTATCGATCTCCACAGTGGGAATGATTCCGCGCAAACCCTCATCCTTAAGCAGCACTCGCTTGGATGGATGCGACGTGGCTGTGGCCTCTTCCACAGAACGTGATTTTGGCATTTCACCGAACCTCGCCAAAAACCTATCACCCTTGTCCTCCCCGAGAAGCTGTCTCTCGTCGCCGCTGCTGGACAGCACAACTAGTTCCGACCGCAGGCAGCTCATGAGTGGAGTAGCACGCAAGGCGAACTCCTCGCCCGCGGGAAGTGAGGCCAGTTCCACCAGCGGATTCGCAGCAAGCGGAAGACGTGGGCTAGGATCCAGTTCTATTACAGTACCGCGCAGTATTTCGCGCTGCTCGAACTCCAGTGAGTTCAGTCATCGTGATGGGAAGCTGCTCCCCTTGAAGGTGACCCACACGACCCTCTGTTGGGGCAGCACAAAGCTGCGGACAGATGTCCGTAAGTCCATGCAGGTGAAAAACACGGCGGACAAACGCCTCGTCATTCGGCTTGGCATCCAGGGACCCGGTTTCCAGCTGGTTGACTCCGGTAGCAGCACCATCACACTGCAAGCCATGGAATGTCGGTCGGTGGTGATTAACTTCTGTCCCACTGTCTGTGGAGCGGCCATCGGAGCCTTGTCTTTTTATGCACCGGCAGGAGCGCATAATAGCAGCCAGCCGGGCCTGGAGATCCCGTTGTACGGCTACGGCGGCAGTGCGTCAATCACCATACAGGGTCTGCTAAAAGGACCGGTAGGCGCCAGTTTCCTTACCATCGGTGATGTATGTGAGTTATCCGCTGGTCCTCTTACTGCGAGTCTCAAGTTTCACAACAAGGGCCCTCTCACCGCTTTTGTGGGTATCTCAGTGGACTCCACCGTGCTCATGAAACTGCGCCTAAGCGAGGCCTTTGAGGTGCGTCCAAGCCGCCTGATATTGCCCCCAAATAGCGAGCGCTGCGTGCAGATACTTTTCCGACCGAATCGCGAGGACTTGAAGAACATACTTAAGAAGACTGCGCCGGTGCTCACCCTGGCCAATATGCGGATTTTCTGCGGAGACGAGCCCAACAGACAGCGTATGCGCAGCTTGGTCCAAAGGATGAGCAGTCGACAGCGGGAGAAGCTCACATCGCCGATGCTGGACAGCATTTGGGGCCAATTCCCGGATGAGCAGCCAGTACGCAACATTGGCCAGCTCAACGAACCACCCGAGTTCATTCTGGACTTGGTCACCGTAGTGCGGATTATTGATGTTGCGCTTACCCTCAATCGGGATTTTGATGAATCGTCGGAGAGCTCACTAATGTTTCTGCCGGATGCCGATGAAACTGTGTTATTCCGGACCATATGTATGGCCAATTCGCCGACGCCAACGCAGAGCAACCTATTGGAACCTGTGGATGAGCTATTGGAGGCGGACACCACCACTTTGATGCCCGTCGAGCGGAATTGGTCTGTGCAGCCCGCTTCGCTGGAATTCGGAGCCGGCGGATCCCCACTGGCCACTTTGTCCGTAACTAACAGCTTCTGCTCCAGGCAGCTCATCGAGGTCACCTGCACGGTCCCGGATCTGGTGCGAATCAGCCCCAGCGAGTGCTACGTTTCTCCGGATGGCGGCCAGGCTGAGATCGATGTGCGCCTGCTCCGCTCTCCAAGGCGGGATTTGCTCGAAAAGGAGCCGGTCATCGTGGTCTCTATGGAGAACGAGCGCATTAATGTGCCGCTTAGTTTTAAGTTTTAAAATTGGTTTACTTGTGCCTGCTAAATGCGTTTCCCATATGTTTGTGTTTCAGTAGTTAAAACAAAAATCGCATTGTATTCTCGTGTACTTATGAAAGGAATCTGTGTTTGTAGAGTATTGTTAGGAAAACGCATATCTCTAAAGTAAAAATATTCGCTTGTTCTTAAAACCTTCATCTTGATTGAATAAAAACTAAATAAGTATATGATTCATTTTCAATATTTAAATTTGTAACGGGTGTTTTTTTTAAGTTGATTATGTTCAAGATGGCGATTTAACAGTTCAGTGATTTATTCTCAGTTTGGTTTGGCAATTCGTCATGAATAGACTCACGCCTGAACAACGCTTGCAAATAGTGCAATTTTATTTCGAAAATAATGGTTCTGTGCGGAATACGTATCGCGCACTACGTCCATTTTATCGTCGACAAAATCGTCCATCAGAGCAGTTAATTCGATTAACCATGGACCGTTTTCGCACCGCGTTTACTCTTATTGATAACTCGCATCCCCAGAGACGCCGTACGGTGCGTACAGAAGAAGCTATTGCTGCTGTAGAGCGTAGCATTGAGGAAGACCCGAATGAGTCCATCCGCCATCGAGCACAGGAATTGGATCTGTGTCCATCCACTTTATTGAAGATTTTGCGGAAGGATCTTGGTTTGCGTGCTTACAAAATCCAACTCGTGCAAGAATTGAAACCAAACGATCATCAAGCAAGGCGTAGATTCGTCGAATGGGCCCAAAACGAGATTGCTGTTGTTCCCGATTTTCATAAGCGAATTTTGTTTAGCGATGAAGCGCACTTCTGGTTGAATGGCTACGTCAACAAACAAAACTGCCGCATTTTGAGTGAAGCTAATCCTCAAGTGTATGTCGAAACACCGTTACATCCAGAAAAACTGACTGTTTGGTGCGCTGTATGGGCTGGTGGAATCATTGGTCCGTACTTCTTCAAAAACGATGATGGCCAGAACGTTACAGTCAATGGTGATCGGTATAGAGCCATGATTACTAACTTTTTCATTCCTGAATTGAACGACCATAATGTCCAGGAGCTGTGGTTCCAACAAGACGGCGCAACGTGTCACACAGCTCGTGCCACAATCGATTTATTGAAAGACACGTTTGGTGACCGCCTAATTTCACGTTTTGGACCTGTGAATTGGCCTCCAAGATCTTGTGATTTAACACCGCTAGACTACTTTTTGTGGGGCTATGTAAAGTCATTGGTCTATGCGGATAAGCCACAAACGCTAAACCATTTGGAAGACAACATTCGCCGTGTATATATGTTGCTCTCAAATATTCAAAAAGTAACGTTTATGTAGGGATAGGTCGTCGAAAAGTGAGTGGGCGGGCACACTTGGTGCAAGCCGAATACGGTCACACCGAGAAAAGTGCATTATTTCATTCCCATCATTTTCCGATGAAAATGGACGCCGACAGCAGTTGTGGATCTGATCATCGAGGTACCCACTATATAGTATATCCGATCTGATCAGAATCTGATCAAGTGCCATCTTTTTGTTGTTTTTTTTCTAGTGTCATATTGTGTGAAATGTGAAATGGATGAAAATGGACGCTGGACGAGCAGACAGACAAAGAAGCTTGGACAATGGGACTTTTAACTGCGCATTATGGATTCCACCTCCGAAGATGCGCCAAGCACGATGGCTTGGATGGACTGACTAACCCCTCTCTTTTCATGTAGATTCCCGTGGCACCAGCTCGCGATCCCGGCGAGAAAGAGAACACCATGGGCGAAGAAGCGAGAGGGACAGCAAAAAGAAGGAGCACAAGGTTCCCTATTTTGCGGACGAGGTTCGGGAACAGGATCGGGTGAGAAGGCTGCGCCAAAGATCGCCCAGATCCTCTAGACGCACTCGCTCCAGATCCAAGTCTTCCGACAGAAGGCATCGCCATCGCTCTAGGAGCCGCAATCGCAGCCGAAGTCGCAGCAGTGAACGGAGACACCGCCAAAGGAGTCCGCATCGGTATAATCCACAGCCAAAGATCATCAACTACTATTTGCAAGTACCACCCCAGGATTTCTACGTTAGTAGTTTTATTACGATACGAGACATTAATAAGCTATTTATAAATATAATTTAAACCCATTTGCAGGGGATGTCTGCCATGCAGCAAAGATATGGATACCAACGGCTACCACATCCTCCGCCGTTTCCACCTGCCCCCTACAGATTTCGCCAGCGACAGCCGTTCATGGGAGCTCCGCGGTTTGGCTACAGAAACGCGTGGCGCCCCCCATATTAAACAGACGCCATTCGTCATAATTACAAATTTATTTACATTCGTGTGTTTTGTACATTAAAATAATAAATACATATATATTTCAAACTAAAGGAGGAGAACATAAAATATTGCAAACGGAGAACGTTGATTAAATCATGAGCAAATGCAGCAAAGACGGCGGCAACAAAAGGGGCACACGAGTTAGGAAGAGGAAGTTATTTAATACTAGGAGGGATAACCATATACTTACGACTTTATACATGCACATTTACACATACACTCATGGTTTCGGGGACTAACACTAGCGACTCTCCTAATTACGATATATACGCTTTGTCAATAAATTATAAAAATAGATCATTTGTTGTGGCATTATACTAAAACAGTGGTTAGAGCTCGACCCGTGGACGAAACTGCAGCCGCAGCGGCGGATCCCGGAAGCGCCAGCGCGTCACGTAGACGAACTTCAGCGTGTGATCCTTGCCGAGCAGCTCCTCGTTGCACAGAATGTCGATCTGAAAGATAAGATGTGTGTGTGGTTAGCACTTAGTATGCGCGTACAAGTAAATAAACCCTGACGGGCTTAGCTTTCACTTCAGAAGTTATTGTTGTGGAAGCTAAATAGCTTACCTCTCTGTACTTTTCAATGCCGTTGAGGATCTTCTTGGCCACCAGCTTTTTGAGGTGCGTTATCGTCGCCTGCGAGCTGCAGCGAATGAAGCGCCTCTGCAGGTTCTTGAAGTTATTGCTAATGCACTCCAGGCACACGTTCACTTGCTCGTCCAGGCGATGGAAGTCGGACTCGGCGTGGGCGTCCATCACCTTCTCGTTGTCATCCTCGTGGTTCTGCGTGATGTCCTTGGGGCACGGCATGTTCCTGCTCTTGTAGAAGTCCCGCTCCCGGCGCGATTCATCTGGAATGGTTCGTGTTGGAGGTAAGAGTGAGAAGAAGAAACGAAAACACACGCTCGAACCAACCTTCTTGCAGTTTCGGCACCAGTTTGTACACAATGTCCTGCATGGTGCGATCGAAGCTGATGTATTGCAGGGGATGGGACTGGTGGATGATGTTGTCGCAGGTGGGGCAGGTCTTCTTCTCCTCCAGGTGCTTTACCAGGCAACTCTTGCAAACTGTAAGGGCAGCAACACTGGCGTTATTGGGCAGGTGGTGTTCCATGCCGGACCAACTCACATGTGTGCAGACACTCCGTCACCGTGGTGGCATCGATGAAGTAGCCCCCGCAGATCTTGCACGTGATGTGCGGATTGATCGTCTTCAACTTCACACGCCGCTCCATGCTGGCCCCCTGATAGTTTGCGGAACTACGTTACTATAGCCTATATATCCCTATTTTGCTGCGGACCGATGGCTTGCCCTGCTGCGGATTTTCCGATCTCCCACTCCCGCGCGGAAAACGCTCAAAACGGCGGACGCGCTCGCTTCCGATTAAAGGGAATGCTCGCGCACGGTTGAACAGGCACTCGGCATTGTGGCCAGCGGTTTTTGGTCGCGATTTGTTTCCTTTTTGGTTGTAATTTGAAACAAATAAAATAGAAATCACGACTAAATAAATTGTGTGTACGTGTGAGTTAGGGATGGGCGATAGTTGCGTACCTGTTACTAGGTGCGATTATTTCGCCGCGACAAGTCACAGCTTTGGCGGCTTGTCACGAGCAGTAGCGGCTTTACTAATATTATAGTTGAGGTTTCAAGAAAATAGTAGGTGTCATACCGCTAATGCTAAATAATATGAGTCAAGTATACAAATTCCTTACTCTTTTTACAGTTTCTGGCAGCCGATTTCCGATATATTTATAAATACCGCTCATTCTAAACCAGTGATTTTTCACACTTTAAGTCGCAACTATCGTGACCCAATGCATGCATGTGTGGGTGAATTGTGTCACCGTATCGATATCGTGACTTTGTTCACCGTGCCGGCCCGGTGGCAACTATCGTATGTGTGGGGGTGGCACCAGTCCGGCAAGCCCATTTGCTGAATTCGGGTCGGTCACACTGCTCTATTTGAAAAGCTGACTTAATTTTTTAGTTTTTATCATTCCCCCAAAAAACAATGTACCAAAAAATATTACCTATCTTATGCTTAATAGGGATTTAAAAATTGTAACCCTTTTTGAACAAAACAAAATTGAAATTTATAAAATGTTGGGCAAACTAGCTTACATATTTTTATGTTCGAGAACAACATGCATAAAAATTTGTTTTTAGAAGCTAAACAAAATAGATTTAATGAAGATAACTATTATTTCTTCATTTAATTTCGTCATTTTTAAATAATCGTCCAAAAATTAAATGGAGCCAAATCAATTCAAAATATATCTCATATGAATTTTCAAACTGCAGCAAATTAACCAATCTGAAAGCAGACATACGTATGTGCAGGGGATTTATTTGTCTTCATTTAGTTTGCTAGTTTTGACAATTTTGGATCGCTGTGTTGGATTGCCTATTTCAGTATGTACTCGGCGTATTGCGGCTCATATTTGTCGATGTAGTACTGGACAAACCGGCACTTGATAACAATGAATTGCCCGTTGAGCAGTGCGTAGTCCAGTGCCGCCTTGGCCAGTAGCTTCCCAATGCCATGTCCGCCCAACTCCTTCGGGACGTTGGTGCTCCTGATGGTCATCACCCCGTCCCTGATGGTGTACCGCAATTCAGCTCGGATCTCATTAATGTCGGTGTAGAATCGGTCTCTTGTATGCCGGATAACAATATGGGTGCCATAACTTCTTTCCTGCGAATGTAGGTTTGGAACCTTTAAAATGTGGCCAGTTAGGGTGTGATTACGTGTGGGTATGGAGTAGATTTTCGAGCACAAGGAATACGCCCTTCGACCACTGTGCAGAATCAGAATTGGAAGCAATTTGGAAAACATTTCCTAATTTTTGAGAGTAGTTTCAGGAATTAAGGGCCAAATAATCATACTTCACATCATTTCGAGTGACCAGCTTGAATTATTATATTCGAGCTGTAAATAGTTCACACTAGTTCATAAAAAATTATTTAAATTAAATATATATTTCTTAAAAATATCTACAGCTCTTCCTGAGCTATTCCTTTAAAATGTCGTGGAATTATTTGACTCCCTGGCGAACGTGGAAATTGCGAAAGTCTTAAAGTTGTAGAGATTTACATGAAATCATATGTTATAATTTGTAACGTTTTTTTATTTTTTTTGTTAAAAGTATAATGTTTTATATGTGTTATATTTTAATACGAGTATCTGTAGGTAGGGATTTTTAAACCTTGGTTTCTCAATTGTTCTTTGGAAGAGTTCGTAGTAACTCCCCTGTTTGGTTGCAGCCAAATCTGCATATTCCTTCTCCTGGTCGTCTCGCATAATTCATCTCCTGGTCCTCTGGCATAATTTTTTTTTTCGGCCGATACCAAAATGATTTTGATCCAATTTGTTTACTCCTTACGAGTAGTGTGACCGTACTCGCGCTTACTTATTTGCCAGCAGCTATCAGTTATCAGCTGTTGCTGTGGTATTGTTTTTGTTGTGTGGGTTCCTGGAGGCGTAGTTTTCTGTTTCTGATCATTACTCATAAAAATGGCGCTGGTGGATCACGATTCCTGGGACATCGAGTACGAGGGCTGCGAGCGACTGCGCCATCAGCTGCTGGTGTACCTCAACCAGCGTCAGCAGCTCAATCAGAAGGCGAGCTCGTACGTCCAACTGACCAGCAGCATACAGACCGGAATAGAGCAGCTGGCCAAGGACGTAAAGCACCTAAAGGTGGTGCTGGACAACGCCATCACCTGGGAGACGAGCCCCGAGGAGGAGTTGCAGCAGCGGCGCATCGACTGGGACAGACTCACCTCGCAGCTGCGAGAGATCCGTGAGAAGTTCGCAAACAGCACCCGCTCCAATGTCCTGACGGCATCCGGTTCTGCTTGGCAGGATCAGGATCTCTTGCCGGGTCAAAGCCATCCCTCGCGGAACACCGCATTGGATGTGGAGGCCCTGAAGCAGAGAAAGACCGAGATGCTGGCGCAACAGAACGAAGGACTCGAGGTGCTATCAGCCACATTGTCCAGACAGCGCCAACTGGCCACACAGTTGGGTAACGAGGTGGAGGACCAGAACAGTGGGTGTGCCCAAATCCCTTCGCTGCCAATGCTAATCCCTTTCTACTTGCAGATATCCTTGACAACTTGGCTAACGCCATGGACCGCGTGGAAACGGGTGTGCAGCGGGAAACACAGAGCATTGGACAGGTCAACCGGCGAGACAGCACCTGGGGCTATTGGCTCGTCATCATTGCCTTGTTTGTCGCCATCATCGTCGTGGTCTTCGTCTAGTTGCTACGAACCATTCCATTTGTTTTATTGGCTTATAGTGTGACCTGCGTGGAATGTCTATCTATCGTTAACCCAAAGTTTGATTATTTATGTACACACCAATTAAAGTAGGATTTATAAGTAGTTACGTTCGCGGATCGTTCCCCTTGATCAGGTTTATTTAGTCGTTACATTACGGTTAACAGATGTACAGGTGTTTATATACTTAAGCCAAATCGGAGGCGAAGGGCACGTTCGCCAGGTTGCCGATAGCACCGACGGCCAGCTTGGAGCTGCCCACCTTCTTGGCCGCCTCCTGGACCTGCGACTGCGAGATGCCATCGATGGCGCTGAGCAGGGCGTCTGCCTCCAGCACGTTCCGGGTGAGCGCCGCCTGGCGACCGATCTCTTTAATCAGACCACCGTCCGACGAGTACCGGGAGATAATGCGCGCCTTCAACAGAGCCTTGCCTCGGGCCACATCCTTCTCCGACACCGAAGCAGACTTCAGGCCACGCACCAGGAACTCTACGGTCTTGCCAATGTCCTTGGAGTCGGCGGAGACCACGAAACCGAAAAGTCCGGCGTCCGAGTAGCTGGCGTTCACAGCCTTGACAGAGGCACCGACGCCGCCGGCGCAGTTGACAGCCTCGCCAAAGAGTCCAGCAGAAGTGCCGCGCTTGGTGGCGGCCTTTGCGCCGAGCGTCTGCTCCAGAATGGCGAAGGCCAACGCTTCCTTGTGGTTCGATGCGGCACCACCCTGTCCAGCAATGGCGACGACCGCACGGTGGCCAGAAGTGTCCTTACGGGCATCTCCACCATACCAGTTAGCGGAGGCAGCCTTGCCGCCGCCGCTGGGGAACTGCAGGGTCTGTGCGAAGCCTGCCAGGGTGTTGTTGTCGATTCCCACGCCCACAACAGCGGCACGGCCGGCGGCGAAGGTCTGGGCCACGTAGTGCAGCAGGCTCTCGGAGGACAGCTTGCCCAGCTGGAAGCGGGGCGAGTAGATCGAGTTTCCCAGGCCGTTGCGGAAGGCAGCCTTGTGAACAAGCTCAATGGCGCGTTGCTGTAAAGGATATGGAGTTATTCAAAGTTATTTGGATGTGTGATTTCCTAGGAGCTAAAACTTTGCTAGAGCAATGATGATTGCATGGGCCGCTTTAGAATCTCGATTGTGGGCTTACCTCCGTGGAGACGGCGTTCAGCTGGTTGACCACTGTTTTGGCATTGTCGACCAACTCCCAGGGCTTGAAGGCTGGCTGCAGCAGGTCCTGCAGGTAGCGCAGTCCGGTCTCGGCGTTGTCTGCTGTGGTGGTCACCGTGTAGCCGACGACCTCGCGATCGCCCCATGTGGTCAGGGTACCGCCCACCTGCTGGATGTTGCGGGCGATGGCGAAGGCGGACGAATTCTGGGTGCTCAGCCCTCCGGCCAAACGGAGCAGGTGCGAGGCTCCCTGGGTGTCGTATGCCTCGTTTCGGGATCCGGCTCTGCAATGGATTCAGGTAAGGATACTCCAAGCTATTGGATACTGCTCCGTGGACTCACCCCAGCACCAAAGACACGCGCGAAACGGGAAGAGTGGCATCGGCGGTGGCCACCACTAGTTTGTTCTCCAGTACCTTGACGTTCACGGCGGACAGGTCTCCGACGGGGCGCGGGCAGGTGGCGTAGCCTCGTTTCTGCCGGAAAACGGTATGGAATTGTAATAATTCTTGTTACATTCGACATTGTTTAGATGGCAACTTCGGGTGTTTTACGTAACACGAGCCTTCCGTTGGGAAGATTCGCTGCCGTAACTATTTGTTGGTTAAGTCGAGACTTACGGCGATGGCGCGCAGGAGCGACGTCTTGCTAGCGTTACAAGCCATGGCGTGGATTATGCTATAATTTCTTCTATTTGCTTTTTAAGCAATTCTTTACAAATAATCGCAGAGCGAAAATTTTTACGGTCGTTCGCGCTAGTGTGGCCGTCGCACAGGTTTCAACTAAGACCTATTTCAAGGCTCTCAAAAACGGTCACACTGGGTAACAGCTGTGACTTTAGAGCAAGTCACGGGATTTTCGAAATATCGTGATCTAGAAGTGGGAAAAATAATTTGACAATTGGACAAATTTATTAAATGCTTTTTTGGCAGTTACATTAACACAGAAACATGTATAAAATAGTTGGCTGTGAAACGTTGGTTTCAAACTGCTAGGCTTGCAAAAATAAAATACTACTGGCTTAGGAGTTTAAGCTTTAATTTCTGTTTGTTTTCAATATAGTTACATATTATTATAAAAACTGTGGTATCCAGCGTGTTAGAACTGTTTTCTTAACATTACTCTGTCGATCATTAAAGGCTGCTGTAGACTTAAACTATCATCTCGAGGTCGCGGGCGTAGCTGAGCACTTGCTCGGCCAGTTCCTCGGAGGGCAGGAGCTCCTTGGGCTTGACGCTACGGTCCGTAAAGCTGTAGTCGCCGCTAGCCTCTAGTTTCCATTGGCGCTTCTCGCCGAAGGCCTTGATCTCGTCGGGAACGCGCAGGTTGAGCCGCTTGGCGGCATCCTTGGCGGAGATCTTGTCGTAGGACTTCTCAATGCAGGCACCAATCTCATCGCGAACCGTTTCAATCAGCAGATCCATAAAGTAGCTATACACCTCGACGGGCACCGTCGACTTGGCCTGGAAGATCTTGTTGTAACGTCCCTCCATGATATACTGCTCAAGGGACAAGATAGGCCGAATGAACTGGTTGTGCTGGATGACGTCCACGGAGAGCAGCTCCAGTTCCGTGTGGAAGTCGGAGACCCGGTTGCCGGACAAGAGGTAGAGCAGATTCAGCCCGAGCAGTTTATACTTGCTTTCCGATTCGCCAATAATCTTGGCGTAGTCATAGTAGTAGCACTTCAACTGCGCCATGTAGCGCTCGAAGGCAAGCAGGTCCTTGCTGAGCACGCTGTGCTCGACGGCCACCTCAAGCACGCTCCTGGCCAGGATCAGTTGCTTCTTGGAGCTCTGGGCGTCGTTTCCGTCCGTCGGCAGGAAGGCCAGCTTCACGAGCGCTACTTTCAGTTGATCCAGCAGCTGTCCGCACTTAACGGTGTTTGGTGGCCGCTTCGCCCACTCGGCGATCAGTTCCTTGTAAAGCGCTTCCACGTTGGCCATTCTTTAGATCGTTATTTTCAAGCTAAAATGTTTTCTGCAGACCTCCAAGATGATTTTCGCTTTTTTTTAGAGATGGCAATTGTAGTCGGGTCGTTATAGCGGTGGGGGCTATCGAATCTTTATCGATTATTAAGATATCGATGGGCTGGAAAATTTAAATTAATTTATCCTTTATGTAAATAATTAACTTTTGAGACGAATTTTGTTAATATCCTTGTGGGTTTTTGGGCTGTTGCGCAGCTGCTTATTCGTGAAATAACTTTTAGAGCACTTAGTGCATGGGAACGGCCGCTTTGCTGTGTGGCTCCTCAAGTGAACTCGAAGCCTTTTTACATTGGGAGCACTTGAAGAGGCGTTTGCCTGTGTGGATTATCAAATGCCTCTTAAGATTGGCAGGCAGTGTGAAATTCGAAGAGCAGTGGGGGCTCTGGAACAACGGACGTTTTTCTTTGTGTATGGCAAAATGTCCTGAAAGATGTGATGAACGGTTAATCTTTTGTGTGAGCTCGCAACTGCTGCTTAAGTGCTGAATTTATCCAAAAACTCTTTAGGCAATGAGGGCATGGATGCAGTCTATCATTGGCACGTCCTCTATTTTCCGATCCATTTCCATCCGATACTTAATTGTCACAGTTTTCGTCTGTTACCTCGACCTTGAAAACGTGGCTATTGGATTGATGTCTAAGAATGGAAAACCGTCTTAAAGGAGTTTCTCGTGTTTTACTATAAGTTGGTTCTTCGTCCAAGCTCGAATCCCCATTATCGGAATACGATAGTTCGCGCACCTGGGATTCCTCCAACAATTGACGGTAGAATTGGTAACTTCCCTGGTAGGTTTTCCTAAATCAGTGAATTCGGAAATCATTGAAGCAATCGAAACTTCATTTGGGTGCTTAACTGCAAAAATATTGAACACGTCTTCACAATGCTCAATAAGAAAATATTTCAGATTAACGGAATTCCCAAAACAAGTTTATACATTATAGCTCTTCCATCTAATACGTTGTCCATCTCTAAGCGATAGTTGCATTTTGGTCAGTGCTGTGAAATGCGGGTGATTAGCCCGCGCTTTCCAACACACTGCAAATTCGCATAAAAAGTCAAAGCTTGATTCTTCCTTTGAAAACGTGATAGGATTGACAGCAAAGATGTCCGATGAGGCCAACACCGCGGTGTGGGATGATTCCCTGTTGGTGAAGACGTACGACGAGTCGGTGGGATTGGCCCGCGAAGCTCTGGCCCGCCGTTTGGCAGATTCCACCAACAAACGCGAGGAGGAGAACGCCGCTGCCGACGAAGAAGCTGTCGAGGATTCGGCCACTGGTGCGGCCGCCAGCCCGGAACCGGTGTCCTTCAAGGTGGGTGACTACGCCAGGGCCACCTACGTGGATGGTTTGGACTATGAGGGCGCAGTGGTGTCTATTAACGAGGAGAAGGGCACCTGCGTTATTCGCTATTTGGGCTATGAGAACGAGCAGGAGGTGTTGCTCCTGGACCTCCTGCCGTCTTGGGGCAAGCGGGTGCGTCGCGAGCAGTTCCTCGTCGCCAAGAAGGAGGAGGACGAGCAGCCAAGCCGCTCCAAGTCATCCGCTGTCGCTTGTGGTCATCCAAAGACTCCTAAATCTTCCGGAAGGAGCAGGATCTCTGGGGGACTGGTTATGCCGCCCATGCCACCAGTACCGCCCATGATTGTCGGACAAGGCGACGGTGCCGAGCAGGATTTCGTGGCCATGCTCACCGCCTGGTACATGTCCGGCTATTATACGGGCCTCTACCAGGGAAAGAAAGAAGCCAGCACCAGCACTAGCGCCAAGAAGAAGACACCCAAGAAGTAATTCCATCTCATCTCATCACATCTTTTCTAAAGACTTGTAGATATTAAGCGAACAAACCAATTAAATATTGTTATGTTAAAGAGTCAATGTCCATATGGTGGGATCTTGTTTCAATAGCTAAATGGAAAAAATGCCGAGGCAGGCAGAAATTTTGGTTGATATTTCATATGGCCACTTAAGAAAGTCAGTTCTGTGACACATTTCGTGGCGGGCGGTTGAGTTCTCGGAAAATTTGTACGGAATTTTCCTACCCTTCGATAGAATACTTTAGTTTTAGCTGGCTATATACAAATTAGTAATCGAAAAAATCTCGATCTATTGATTAGTCTGTTGTTCACTTCCGTAGATTTCCTGCCAAAGATATCTTTTTATATTATATTATATAATATAGAGATTATCTTTTAAAACTTTCTAAGAACGTATCTGTTTTATAATTATTTCCTTAATATATGTTATAATGATTAAAATTGAGATATAGAGAAGAAAAGAGTATACAGTATTCCATTTTTCCAAATCAACAAACGGACCTTAAATAAAGTTTTAGATCTTTTTACCGTCCGTTTTCAACACTGTCATATGCATCCTTTATTTTGCAGGGTTACGATTTGAAGTAAAAGTGGTAAATTCTTCTCGTTTGCAATGCCGAACCAGATTAGAGTCCTGGACTTTGGCGATGGATCGGTGCCCATCCAGCTGGACTATCCGGACCCGACGGTCTTCAGCGACTGCAGTAGCTACGGCGATCGAGTTCCGGGTACCCATTGGATCGAGATCGCAGTGCATCATAAGGGCCGCCTAGTATACTCACCAAATCCGGAGCAGATAATCCTGGATGCCTTGTACCAGGCGGTAGACGGGGCGGAGTTCTTTCCGGTGTTCTACCAGGTGGATTTCACATTCCTCAACCATTCGACACATGGAATTTAAACTTCATAAATCTTGCCTGATTTTCAGCGTGGAAAGAGCGCGGATACCCTGCTGGCCAGGAACTGCAAGGCGGCCATTGATAATCTCTTCAAACAGCGGCTGTCCATCAATCTGGAAAGAGGCGCCTCCATTCCTATCAGTATTCAACTAGGCGTGGCCCAGTACCGACGAGACCAAATAACTCCAACGCTCCACATCGCAAGGGTAGTCACCAGACTGATGAAACAATTGATTCAAAGAGACGGTGTGGATGGACTACTTAATCTGGACAATTTTGGAGGTCATCCGGAGTTCAAAAACATTGTGGTTAGCCTGGCCAATCCGAGTATCCTGATGAACGTGTGTCAGGTGATAGTCCACAACGACTCTGAATTCTTACGGCTGAACGGAGTTATATTGTCTAACAACCGCATTCGGGATGTACGACCGCTGATGCTACTCGCCAATGTGGACTACGCCCTGCTCGACTTAAGGGGCAACAAGGTGAGTTGACTCCTCCCGGTTTAAATAGATCCTGTATAAATTTTCTTGTCCAGATCAAGTCGGCCGAGCGCTTGTGTCGCGCGCTGGAACAATTCCGGGCCAGAGAACTGCTACTGGAGAACAATCCCATTGTAAAGACATCCAACTTTCCGGGAAGCATTAGATCGCTTGAGAATAACTTCCAGTTGGTGGTGAGTGCAGAACAGGTCGTCTTCCTATTGCAAAGTCACCAAATTCCTGATTTTAAACTGCTTCACAGGATGGAAAGCCTTTTAACATGCTGCACAAGTCCGTTTCGCCTCTGGATGTGGAGATCGATTTGGAAATAGATGGAGCGCGGCTTGATTCAAATAACAAGTGGAAGTTGCCCGAGTTTGAGTACAGCCAGCATTGGCATGCCTTTATGGTGGGTTTACCTAGGAATCCCTAGGTACTACATATTTGCATCCCATGGTGTGAAAGTAAAAGCGAAAAATCTCCAGATATGTTTCTTTTACTATCCTCCAACAATTATTATCGTGCAAGTCAACTTACACATATGAATAATTTTAGATACCCGATCCCATTAAAGAATTTAACCAGGAGGTGTTCTTTGACTATTTCTTTATTAGTCTCGATCCGACCCTGAGCAACTTTTATCCCTGCTATTATAAGGTGAGTCTGCCAATTTGATTCCTATCAGTTTTTTGCTAACAACATATTATATTGCGTGATCCAGTACATTAACACGGAGCACGTTTTCCTCGTGCGTAACTGCTTTGATCAAATCGCACATTTGGTAAACAATTGCAACCTAGAGATGACTATTCCGAACGACAATCGGATTTTTCGCTACTACCTACGTATGAATGTGAGCACCTTTAAGCAGCATCACGTCGATCCGGAGGAGTGCATACAGAAGGCTGTGTCACAATGTTATGTGGCACAAAACCGAATGCTAAATCTCGAACGATTTCAGTACAAAGAATGTCTGAAGGACGTGGTGGTGTCTCTAAGCTCGTCAAAGATTTTGACTTACGTACTGTCGGTAGCATCGCGAAAGTTCATGACTACCTGTTCAGAGATCCGCTTGTGCCACAACAAGATCCTTTTTCTGGATGGAGCCCACGTCCTTGGCATGATGGGTTGCTTGCGAGCGGTAGATCTCAGCCACAACTGGGTCCAGGATCTGGCATTCATCAACAGTCTTGGAAACTTGCCTCTTAAGTCCCTGGTACTTCACGGAAATAAACTCTGCCGCAACTACAAACTTCCCAGCGAGTATGTCAAGGCCGTGAAGGAGGTTTTTCCACAGTTGACCACCTTGGATGGCGTGGACCTGCAGACGAATCCCGGCCAGTCTGTGCAGAAAAACTTTCTTTGCGATACAGGTGCCTACGAGTTGGTGGGTGGCTTTCTTAAAAACTATCTCCGGGAGTTCGAAAACGATGAGCTTCGTCATAATCTGTACAAGTATTACTCCGAAGACTCGCTCTTTACTCTAACATGCAACTACAGCGTGGTTCAAAATCACCAGACTCCCAAGATATTGCAGCGTATATCTAAATACAACAAGCACGCACGAAATCTTCGCAACAAGGATTATTCCAAAGCAAGCGATGGCGTGTTCTTTGGCTCTTCTGACATCGTGGAGATCTTGTTGCAACTGCCACGGGTCACCCACGACTTTCACTCCCTGCAGACGGATGTAATGCACTACGATGGGAATATGGCGGTTATCTATGTGACTGGTTTGTTGCGGGACGAGCCACCTAGCACGAGAACCGGACACGGAATCAGATCTGATATTGGTGGTGTCCTTCTGGGCTTTAGCCGGCAGTTTGTGGTCAAGTTCGGTGGAGCGAACTTCGTAAGTTATGAAAATACTAGCAATGTGATGATAAAACATGAATTATTTTTGTAATATTCTAGGGCTTGGGTAAGAGAGCTCGTCGTCTAAAGATCGCCAACGAACGTCTACACATAATGAATCCATCGAAAACTTTAATGCGAACCGCCTTCAGTGTGAATTATCCTGATTTAAGTGAACGTCATGTCGAAGAGGACTCCCTAGATGTGAAGGATCACAAACTGCTACTGTTTCAAGAGGTAACTGGACTCATTTCCACTTGGGTCACAGCGATTGTGGAGGAAGCCGATTGGGATTTTGAGCGAGCCCTTAAGTTGTTCATTCAGAAGAACGCGGATCACGAGATCCCAGACTTAGCCTTCGCTTAGGATACATCCAACTAAAGCTTGATAGAAAATATTGATCACTGACCAAAGTATATCCAAAAATAGTTGTAGTCAATCGATTAAGAATTTCCACTAAAGCTAATAATGACAATTTAAACTCACAATTACAAACCATTGTTGTATTACTTTATTTTAGTTCCTGTTGCTTTAGGAAGTTAAAAGAATCGAACGGAATGAAAATAATTGCCATACGAATCGCTAACCCATTCTTGATGTCTTAAATTTTGGTTAAATAAGTGGTGCTTTCATGTTATTTGTG
Organism: Drosophila santomea; assembly: GCF_016746245.2. Lineage (NCBI taxonomy): Eukaryota > Metazoa > Arthropoda > Insecta > Diptera > Drosophilidae > Drosophila > Drosophila santomea. The sequence goes on from NC_053018.2 coordinate 17,650,373, forward strand.
TTTACGCTTCATACATCAGCAATATTGCTGGAAACTTTTGTCTTACTGGTTTTTCGTTACCTCTGTTTCATCCTTTGTTATAAATACTGAACCTATGTTGCGAATTCGACATCCCAATAAAACTACTTTAGATTACCATTAAAATGTAAGATGGCCGAAAACATTTATTTGATAATTAAGAATTAATCACTTGCAAAGAGAAGTCTCTTTTCTACACACGTACGGGAGCTGTATACCCTGGACTTTGAATCCGTAGCTGCGGAGGAATGGGGATTGGGCAGTGGGAAATAAACATCGAGAAAATGCCATCGCTTAAATATTTAAATATTTTGTAGACTAGAAAATGTTTCTAAATACATTAAGCATATGTTTTTGTATAATATGTATAATGCATTAGTAAACGCACAGTTCAAGACCCTTACACGATAAATTACAAAGGAGAAAAGTCCGACTAAGCTCTAAGAATTTATATTATTTAATGTGTGTCTGCTCAATGGATTTAGCTGAATGGTAATGATGGTTCATGCAAATATTCAGTATGACTGATTGTGTGTAAAAAAGATTGAAAGAAATTCGAGTGTTTTCCATGCTTTTCATGTCTTGGTTTTAATTCCATAACTTAGATCAAGTTTCAAAACAAACTCTAATGCCAAAATGAACGAATAACACTACTCCAAGCCATGAGCGCGTTAATATCAGATAAGTCTTTTGCGTTTCACGTCCGTCTTCGTTTCCGTTTCCGGGTTGTGTGCATCTCGTGTGTGATTGTATGTGTTTTGGGTAATTACAATGGTTAATTTATCAGTTAAGGGATTGGCAAGTGGCCAGCGCTTCGAATTCCGCTAACCCCTTGGCTTGGACAAAAAACTGCAAAATTGGCGCTCATAGTGGTGATTAGTTAGATCTTCGGTTTTGTATGCTTCTGTGTTCGCTGCGTCTGCAGCTGCTGCTGTATGACCCGATTTGATTTGGTTCTCCAGCCTCCCGATAATGCTTCATTTGCGTCTGCCGCTTACAGTGCTCCAGCCTCCAGAATCCGGGTGTTGATGGTTCTGTTGCCGGGCGCTGCGTGCTGAGGTGGTCGTGTGAGGAGCACCACTGGCGGCCGACGCGGCAGCATCGTCTCACTTCTTACCGGGAGGCGCTATTGGTTGGCCGCGCTCCTTGCCGCGCAGCTTTATGCCCAGAACGCGTTCCATTTTTCCCAGAATCAAGTTGTTAGGAATTCCGCGACCGGCCTCGTAGTCGGTTACCACTTGCTGCTTTTCGCAAATTTTCTAAAACAGATGAAGCTCGAGTTAATAAGAAAATATCTGAACTTATTGAAAGTTAGGTCACAAAATTAATTGTAAATATCTAATCTTAAGAGGTTATAAAAGACTGGCCGAGGTGAAAGCTACCTTCCAGTGTATTTTGTATAAATTAGAGATTTTACAAATATTTGGTGGAAGTCTAATGATTGAAAAAAAGACTAAAAACAACTAAGGTATACAGAGAAAGCGATGAAGTGCAAGCTGGTTCTCTTTAGTTTGGATATTGGATATTCTTTATCTACAATGCAATGTAATAGGTGCAATATTTCACTTTAAATCTCATGGTTTCATGGTTTTTTCAAAATGATTATTGAACCTACAGTTGCCAGGTCCTTTTGGCTGAGGCCCTTGCCCTGGCGTCCCTGCTGGATGAGCTTGCCCACATCGAGGGGGATCTTGTCGTGGCGCAGCTCCTCGGTCTCGCGGTCCAGTTTGGCAGTGTTCTTGGTGGTCACATGCTGCTTGTTGGTGCCAGCACCATCTGTACGAGAGGGTTAGATTGGGTCATTACTAGAGGGGATCTCTCACAGGCAGCGTGAAATGTTTGCTTGCGATTGTGAAATCGACGGAACGACGACACAAATAGCAAATGAATTGCCACGCAATGCAGCAGGAGGCGATTCTAGGTTAGACGACAGTGGTGTGGTCGCAAAAGGGGGTCACTCATCAATGGAGCAGGAGGTGTTTGGCCGGCACTTACACTTCTGTTGGGTATCCACGGCGACTCCCTGGCGGCGCGCCTGGTTGACCGCCGATTCCGTCTTTAGAGTCGACGATTTGGGTGCCTTCTTCCGCAGAACAGTTACAGAGTCCCAGTCCGACATCTTTTTCGTCGGTTTGTTGTGGACGCGGATAAATGAAAAGTAATGAGTAATAACTGCCGAACTAATCGCCTCGTTGACTCGCTGCGTCCGATGGAACTTACATTGGCTGCTTTGCTTTGCTTTTGCTCTGCTTTTATTAGTAATTAAAACTACGAAATTCCAGAACTATCTTTAATTCAGTGTTACCAGATGGTTAAACGCCACTCCGCCCGCGAATGTAGTCGACTAACGCTGATTTTGTACTAAAAAATCCTATTTGCCGCATTAGTTCAACAGCGCAATTCAAAGTCCTGCAATTTTGCATAGGATCAATGATCCTTAAAAATATCTCTGAAATTGTTTTGCTTTGTTTTTGTGTATAATTTTATTCCCTTCCTTACACTAATGAGCCGGGGCTACTTAGGTGCCAAGAAATAAAAAAAACAAATTAATCGGAATTAATGGGATAAGTCATGGAAAAATAAACATTTGTGGTTTGTTTATATTTTGCATTGCCATTAATGGCAACCAATTGACAACTTTGCCTATCGTAACTCGATATCAGCAAAAACAGCTGTTCTCCTGCAGCCGCGCAATGACGTCTATCGATAGTTTTACAGGTAATATTTAAAAAGTTTTCGATTTTTGAGTTTTCATACATCTCCATCTCCATCTCCATCTTTTCTTACACTATTATGAAGAAATTTTAGCATTTTGTAAGTGATTTTTAAAATAAAAGAATATTTTATACATTCATTCGAATCAAGACAAAAATCTTTACTTTACAAGGGAGTAGAGGGTGCTATATATAGTAGTTATCAGAAAAACTCGTAAAGTGTAATGTTTATTAGGGAAAAAGTCATATATACATAAATTTAAACAAAGGGTACGTTTCGTTACGTATTTTAAACAAATTTTTGTTATATATGAGAACATTCGAATATAACTTAAATTATTACCTTAAATTTCAAATAAGCTAAATAGCAGTCAATATGATTAATGCAAGGCTCTTGAAATCAAAATCATTAATTTTTGTTGAATTTCAATCAATCAATTTAATATTTAATCAATCAAAAGTGGCCTTACTCCTTAAGAGCTTTTATCAAAGTTTCCACTAACAAATGCAACAATAAATTACCAGACTTGGGGGCGACTTGGAGTACTTTTTACGAGGTTTAAAGGGCTTTTCAAAAGTTTAAAGAAATGCCCTGGGCTTGGGACGCAAGTAAGTCCTTGACTAACGTCATAGTTACGCATTCGGCTTTTAAGTGTCAATAATGGATCGGTGCCACTTGAGAATGTCATCAGCCTGTAATCTCCAGGCAGTAATCTCCACAGAAAGACAGATAATTCGAGTTCTGCGCCAATTACTTATCTGCCGAGAGGAGAAGTCCGCTGATATTTCAAGTGAAATCTATACTAAGGATCTACGGTAGAGTTCCTTGTAGGTTTTGTTGTTATCAGGCAAGTGTGATTAGTGCCGCCAAAGCAGTAAACTTGAACGTCTGAATCTGAATCGATGGAGGTGGACTTTGGGGCGCGCTATTGTTAGTTTAATCGACGCTATACTTTAATTACTTTCCATCAATCTATAATTTTTCTTTAAAACCAAATTTCAACTGCGACTATTAACGATTAAAATAAAATAAATTCAAAGCACTTACAAGCTTAATTATGAGATCAGCAATAAATAAATTATGTTATAAATTATCACGTTTAGATAAGCTCACAAAAACTGTTTTGGAATAACGATAACGCAGAAAATCGCATTTAGCGAGTTATGCCCTTAATCAGTTTAACTGAGATTATATACATGTTACATAGTTTGTGTTACTTCTGGTTATTCAGATATATAGATATTGATTTATAATATAAAAATGAATAGATGAATATAAAATGATGGAATAAAAACCTAGAATTATTATAGGGTTGTTAAACATGATCTTTATAAATATTATGAGTATAAAATACTTAAAGTAACTCAGATTTCCTAATATTTTTCATATATGTATGTAGACTTTAATATTTGTAGACATTAAGAATATGTTGCTATATATACAAAGTGAGATTATATTATATTATTTAGGTCTCTGATCTCAGTTGTCCTTAATTATCGTAGTTGAGGCCTTTTTACTTAAGTATAATTTCAGTTATCGTTGGTTCTAATCTTCATCTCACCTGAGGTTCCTGTTCCCCACCTGCGCAAATTGTTTATAAATTGTAATCTCTTATCGCGTAATTTCCTTTTCTCAGAGCAAAGCAGAGAGCAGCGTGTGGAAAAGAGGCAACTTGGAGGCGATTTGGGCGCGTTTTCATCAGTTTCATTTCGAGCGTTCGCGTCGCGACGTCGTGAGCGGATAAGTCGCTTGAAAAAACGGTTAAGGAAAAAACTGCCCAACTTTAATTGTTTACCAAGTGCATTTAAATTACCAAATAGGTGTGTGTGTGAGCGCATTAAGAATAACGCTAATTTTAAATTATGGTATAATGTCATGAGCACAATTTATGAGGCATTAACTGTCGTCTATGCAGAACGAAATTCACATAATTTGCGCCAAGAAATTCGCGCGATCATTTTGGCAGCGGCAATTACATAGCACTTAATTGATCCATTAGACTGCACTCCATCTATCAATATTAGATATTTCCCAGTTGCACCTGCGGTTTCTGTTTATTTTTGTAATTCGCAGTCACAAATTTCTAGATTTCGCTTGGGGAACCTGTTCGACGGTCATCTACGTATAATTGTTGTATAACAAACGGCTAAACAAATAACGTATTTCTGTTGTTTTTTCGTTCGATTTCGTGATGAGCTCAGCGAAATAATATAGTATTAAATTGTTACCATTCGGCGTTTTGCATATGAATGAAAACGGCTGGAAACTTGAGGTGTCTACATTAATCAGTTTTGGGAACGACTTTGGTTTTGCTTGTTTCTTAGTTCGTGAGACTTTATTTTTAATTCGCCAAAGGGCCGAAAAAAACTGGGAAAAATATGTCTTTGTAGATATTTTAATTTGATTTTAATTTAGAGTAGAAGTCTTAGTTTGTGCAGCTACAAGATTTTTCTACTCATATTTACTTGTTTGGTTACAACAACTTTTTCTCTCCTAAAAATGTAAGAAAGAAGCCACAAATACTTTTTCTGCATTTTATAATTTCTTGCAGTGCAGCTAACCCTATGATGGGTTCAACGTTCTAGGCTGAAATCAAATCTTTTTTTTTGCCACACTTCGTGGCCAAGTCGCGTTTCGTTGGTCGAGCAATCAAATTAGCCGCTGGCAGCCGTTTGCATCACCTGAGTGACTCAAATGAGCCGAGTGCGTTTTGCACGCGTTTTAATAACGCGCTTAAAATAATTAAGTCTCCGGCGCAGGGAGATTAATCTGAGTTCGTGCACTTTAAGATAGGCAAATTACGCAAACAAATAGTTGGAACAAGTGTCTTGTCGGTCAACTTCGTGATGCCGAAATTCTCGGGGGGATTACCAGATTTATGAGTGGCCCCGTGGGCACGCGACTACTTGGACACGCCATGCTCTGCTCCCCCACTCCCGCTTCCAAGGACCGCGGGGACACATTAAATATTTAATTTGTTTTAACTCACATACGAATCTGGATTTTCTGGGGCTCAGCCCTGGAAAATATTCGGAATTCCCGGGAGTTTTTGCTGCTTGAATATGTCGACGGCTTCAATACTTGTCATTTTGCTACCTGAGCGGCGTGGGTGAGTCCCGGCCCATTATGTGGGCCAACTACCTATGAAAAAACAAACAAACAAACATTTGGCCAAAAGAGAGGCCGAGAAAACCGGTTTTAGGCCAACGACTCGAACTTGTTTTTCCTCTTTTACGTTTTCCTCTGCTGCGATCACTTTGCTCTTGGAAAATTTGGTCGCTCGTTTCCATAGCACTGTTTATTCATCTGCCCTCCGACAAATCGTTTTGGCCAAGTTGCACAAGTTGTAAGCAATTGTTTGGCCCTATTGAAGAGGTAAATAATGTATTCTTTGAAATGTAATGTAAAGAAATACAAGCAAATATATTTATTTTTACAAACGGGAGTTCTTTCATTATCTCGTTATAAACATTGCAATAACAATATAAAATTGACAAAAACTGTTAAAGATTAAAATGTACCCAAAATCTTTCATTTTCATTTCATTAAATCACTTTAATGCTCGCAAGCTATTTTAATCCCAGACAAAGAACCATATTTTTAATGGGCTTAAGAAATTTAGTCCAATTTTATTTCAGGCATGTGTTTATCTTTTTTTTTTTTTAACGATATCCGGTGATTTTATTTTCATATTGTTTGTTTGCTCTTGAAAGTTTCGATATATTGATTTAAATTGTGTTTCTCCCGTTCTAGTCCTTTTAAATTGCACAATCTTTAGTTTACAAAACTTCTCAAAAATGTATAAGGTACATATCTCGATTACACAGTGTAAATAAGTTCAAGTGCTTGACTTTAATTATCCACTTTTACACTTAGAAACCCAAAGAGAGGAAAATTCTCACGATCGCCACACTCGCCTCAAATAAATTGCAGAATTTGTCAAAAGTTGCTCACTCTTGAAACGGTGCCAAAATCATTTTGGCATTCGCCATTGCTCACTTAACCTTAACCGAAACACTTTCCATTATATTCCTTTGGCTTCCTTGTTTGCCATCGAAAATAGTCGGCACTCGATTTTGAATGGGCATTAGTGAGCATGTATATCATTGGGAAAGACGCCATTTAAAATGCGGCCGACGTCAGATATTCCGCCTGCCAAAGAACTATCCCCGAAAATACTTTTGGAAACTCTTTCAAAATTCCAAGCAGCGTTCCCCTCCTCACTTCCCACTTGTCACGCTGAGGTCAAGCAGGCGGCATATTTTAAAATATTTTCCAACCAAACAAACACACACCCCAGACCGGAGATCCCACAGATCCATCGGTATTGTAATGGGGAAGGTCGCCTTGGGGCCCTGGGTGATAAATTAAGTACTTAATGTGCCCAGCCAATTTTCGGCTATCGCATTTAATTACAGATTCCTAAAGGCAGTCCAAGAACTATTATCCGGCGTTCCAAACGCCGCTTTCCCGGAGGAATTCGACGTCTGCATATTAACTAGATGGTGGCCTTGTCTTCCGATGGTATATGGCCCAATGTCCCAACGTATCGACGTCCCAATGTTTAAATGTTTTTTATGTTATGCTCGGAACATGGATGTTCCGGTCGCCCAAGACTGTCCATAAGTACCAACATATTATATGCATATACGAGAGGACTGTGTAATATCTCGCTTTATATGATATATGCGCCATTGGAAGGGGACGTGTCGGGGATTTTAAGTGAATTGCGCTTGAGCATCATTACGATAATTGGTCTGGTCGACCTGGCATTCGCCATTCGCACACATTCGCTAATTAATATGCACAGTAGTTGCGCATCTTTGATTTTAGCATTCTACACTTCTTTGCAATCCTCTTTTTGGGCGACTATATTCGCGGGGAGCTGTGAAAACCGCTAGCGAACAGCGCGAAAAGCTCTCGCCAGCTGTTTGCGTGTGTGATCAATTAACTTGGCCAGCAATTGATGCAAGTATCTGCGCATTCACTGCCCCACATCTCCGAAATGTTTCGTAATCGAAATTATTCAATTTCCCCGTAAGGGTTCAACGATCCCAGATCGATCAGTGTGTGCTGGAAAAATCAATTGGTGGAATGATGAATAGAATTTTGAGTAACTGACAATGACTTGTGCTGCAGACTGACCAAAAGAAAAATTAGAGAAAAACACGTCTATAAATTAGGCAAAGTGGAAACAGCAAAAAACGGCAGCCAAATATATTTCTGTTTTGATTTATGCTCTATGCTCTAAAAAAAATAAATTCACAAATGAAACCAGCACGAGGGCAGATCTCTAGAAATATAAGAACTACAAATTTATTGAGAGGCAAAGACTACACTTAAACAAAAGTATATTACAAAAAAACTAATATTCACTAACAATAATGATGAAAATCCAATTTGTTATTCAATTTAAAAACCCTATTCGATAGACAGTCCACTTTTTCCTTATTAATATGCCACATTCAATATGATCGCAATATGGCCCGTGTATAATGAGGCGATTCCCTATATGTACACAATAGGCAAATTAGCCGAATGTCACGAACACTTCTATAGAGAACATTAAGCGAATATACAATATATTAAATATAACTCACAGATCAAATTAGTTTTCCGAGTTGGCGAATCTGTTTTACAAACGAAGGGGGTTGGCAGCAATTTGCCCGCCCAGTTCATAAAAGCCAGCTAAGTAAACACGAGATGGCAGCCAAATTGGAATTTTAATTTCGCATTGAGAAAACACAAAACTAGAAAAATGCCGATGCGATGGCATGGGTTGCAAATGCAAACAAAGGAGGGGCATTCAATTGATTAGGGGAGTGCCCAAGGAGGGGGTCTCAGATAGCAGATCGTCTGAAATATCGGGAAATATCTGAAGTATCTGTAGCGCTAGAAAAGTGCAACCAATCCGCTGGATGCGATGGGAATGTGAGGCAATTATTTGCACTTGAAAATGCATAGATGGCACTGGAGGCAGCAAAATTAGATGCGTGTGTCAGATCGCTTTTTGGCCTTCCGCACATGGAATATGTAATTGGAAATTTCACAAGCTAATTGCAGCTGTCAATGCTATGCCACTGACGTCACAGCTGCACAGAGAGAAATTTTATGGCGTTGGTAGGATAGGTTCGAAAATAAACAAAATATATTACGAATATTATGCTCGGGAAAAAAGATAAAGCAAAATTTGTTGTCTTGCTATTTAAATATTTGTATATATGTATGTATATACTGAAATTTTAATATTGTTAATATTCAATAAGCATAATTTTTTTCTGTGCACCAGCATCTCATATCCATCATATTTATTTATTTACCATACCATCAGTGCAACAGGTTGCCCAACTGCATTTACCAGCGATCGATGGGGTCGAAACCGTAAACACAAAAAACCCCAAATTTCTTTCGAAGATGTAGTTTTTTGGATTAAGGGGCTTTTCGGGTGGTTTTTGGATCATCTATTTCTGGTGCTGCGGCAACAATTATTTGTTGTTCTTTCGACTTGTGTTTTGACTGGCAGAGCATTTATTTTGTTTGGACGCGTGTTCCACCAAATGCATTTCCAAAATATAAGCAACATTAAACCGCAAAAGACACCGAAAATACATAGAAAACATTGAATACCAGTAAAACCGTTTATTTGAATAATTTTCCCCAAAATGCACGATCTTCGACAGTACGATTTTGTTCAACCATAGAGACTAAAAATAAGTGATGCTGCAGCGTTCATTTCCTATTTATTTTTTTTCTTTGGGTCTTCGGGCTTTGGAAACTTGGTATTGTATAGGGGAATCCATCTGGCAATTACTTTCCAATCGGTATAATAAACAACAGCCAATGCTGCAGCCAGCCCAAAGGTGGCAGCTGATGGTGCGCTGTGGACATGAGAAAAAATGAATAACAATACTGTATGAGCTTCTTAAGTCAGGCTGGCAACTCTGCTCAGAATGCAACTCTGGGTATCATTCGTCCTTTGGTGCGTACTGTACTTCTCCTTTAGCGGCACACTTACAAGGCTAAGGCCAATGCTTTCTGGTTTTCCGTAGGTTTGTGCCTGCACCATAGGCCACACGCTCTTTTCTTTAAACTCATTGTGATTTTTAGATTCTGAAAGTACTTTGCTTGATATCGAATTTTAGAAGTATATCGTGGGGCCAGCTTGTCAATCAAAACTCATATTATAACTATCTCCAAAGTCAGTTTGAATTACAAGACGCTAATGAGCTATTGTATACCCATCGACATTCCCTGCAAAAGGGATTGATTAATCAATGTCGGATGCGGGCACTAAATTGACACATTACAATCTTTTATGAGCAATCTATGAGCAATCCCAACTTGTTGGCCTGACCTAATTGGAAAAGGAGTGTGAAGGTGGAGACAGGGGTTGGAGTTCGGTTGATGGACTTCGGCTGATGACTAAAGCCAGCCACGTGGAGGACTAGAACTGCAGCAATTTGTTAGCAGGGCCAAGCGAGAATCATTAGCCTAATTTTCAGGGCCAGAGTTAGGTTAGTTCTTGGCGGCGTGTCGCTGCACTCAGAAAAATGAGGAAGATTCATATCTTGGAAAATATAAGAGAAACTATAAATACGATTTTATAAAGTTGCAAAATCCTTAAGGATTGGTGATGGAGTACAAATTCTTAAATACATCTTGAATTAAATTGTGTAATGTGTGTTGTATTGTACTAGATACTTTAGATTAGAGTGGTATATTATTCCCAGTGTGGGTGCGTGTGTGCTGGCATTTCTTCCGAACTCCGACTGGATTTCCATTCGATTCGATTCTGTGGCCCCTCCCAGATTGTCTTGCCAAGTTCCTTGCCAGACGCCAGCGAAGCAATTTAAATGCCACACCTTTCCGCTGTCTGAGGTGGGTGGCTTCCAGCAGGCCTTCACATATGACACTCGTTGTGTCCATTAGGGCAGCCACAGTCAGGCAGCCAGTGGACAGGACGACAGTTCAAGGATATGCGCCCAAGCAAAGGCTGGGCCCGTTAAATGTTTGCGCAACCCTTTTGCCGCCTCCCAGCTGACTCTATCCTCCATTTACGTCTGAATTTCCCCAGAGCTATGCGCCTGCTGATTTTGCTACTGCTGCCACTGGTGGCCATCGCCCAAGATGACTACTGCTTCAGCAAGGACACCTCCCGCCTCCAGACCCGCCAGTTCTCCTCCAAGACCGCCTACCAGATCGTCAAGGGCACGGACATCGACAAGCAGTACCTGGTGCCCGGCTGCCAGCCCCAGAAGATGTGGATCTTCCACAGGCACGGCACACGGCTGCCCAAGAAGAGCATGATCAACCAGGCCACCAGGGTGGCCGAGGTAAGTTCCACAGCTAGGGTTTGCTAAAATAAAGACCATACTTTTACTTTTTGTCAAGGCTCTAGTTTTAGCCCTTGCATTTTTCTGAGTGCGTGTGTGCTTTTTATCGCGAAAGTGAAACCTATTAATTTATTCAGCAAATTACAAGCTTCAACTTGGCAACTTGGCTCAAAACGATAAGTCATAAATAGCCAAGCTGCCCATTTAGGAAACGCTTTATTGCCGACAAATATGAGCTATGGCTGTATAAAGTTTACGACGTTGTAATTTTTACAAACATATCATTTGTTGGCAGCACAAGTAACTGCCATTCAAAACCAAATGGGCTTTATTTGATTTTGTAAATTCGATAAAGTAGCTCAATGAAATATTTATAAAAAATCATTTATAGCTGCGCGATCTCATCATAAAGAACTACCAAGTGGCCAGGACCAAGCCCGAAACGGATGCCCTGTGCCAGACGGACTTGATTGCCATCAAGCTGTGGAAGTGGAACAGCAGCATAACGCCTGACATGGAGGAGTATCTGACCGCCCAGGGTTACGAGGATCTCAGGGGCACGGCCAAGCTGTACCAGCGCTACTACCCCAGTGTGCTGCCCCCCACTTATAACGATACCTATTACCAGGTGAGTTCCAGAACGCTCACATACTGAATGTATACTTATTGCAACTATATCCCACCAGTTCCGTCACACGGACACCCAGCGCACCACAGAAAGTTTCAAGGCTTTCGCCGAGGGTCTCTTCGGTTCCCAAAACGACGCTCATCCCGTCGAGATTCCCAAGCAGGACCTGCTGCTGCGTCCTTATGACTATTGCTCATCCTTCAAGAATGTGAACTATAAGGATGAGGGCTCTGAGTACTACAAGTTTCATCAGTCTAAGCTGTACAACGACACCTTGGTAGATATCTCCACTCGCTTGGGGTAAGTTTTTAAGTTGAAACGCAATATGATTCCTGGGTAATTGTCTATCTTTACAAAGATCCTTACGAATACTTTAAAGTGTTAACAAGTAGAATCGATCCTAATAATGCCCTTTTTCGTACCCAGTTTCCTTTACACCCTGGAGGAAGCGGACATCAAGCTGATGTACGACATGTGCCGCTATGAGCAGGCGTGGAATGTGAGTGTTTTCCGAGGAACTCGTAGAGAAGTTAATTGGTCAACTGCAAATTACAGGTGGATCGCAACAGCGTCTGGTGCGGCGCCTTCCTGCCCGAACAAGTCACGGTCTTTGAGTACCTGGAGGATCTAAAGTACTACTACGGATCGGGGTATGGATTCCCGGAAAACGCGCATCTCAACTGCCGACTGGTGCAGGACCTGCTCACGCACCTTAGCAATCCGGTGTCGCCCCATGTGGTGGCTCACTTTGGCCACTCGACGGGCCTCCTGACCCTGATTACTGCGCTGGGAATCCAGAAGGACGATATCAAGTTGAGGGCGGACAACTACGATAGTTTGACGAGCCGTCGTTGGAAGAGCAGCCTGATCGATCCGTTTGCCTCGAATTTCGTGGCGGTGAAGTACGACTGTCCGGCGGACTTGGATCGCGAGAAGGTGGTCTTCTTCCTCAACCAGCAGGCCGTGCAGCTGGACTGGTGCAGTGTGGGTCTGTGCAAGTGGTCCGATGTCCTCGAGAAGTACAAGACCATTGCGGACGCGGACTGCGGGGAATACTACTGCCGGGCGGGAGGTGCTCCATCGCTGGGATCCGGAGTTACCGGGCTTCTGTCCACCACGCTCGCCGCCGTGCTGGTCTACTTAATGCACTAACTTTCAATTAGAATAGTTTTTAACTCGTAATGTACAAATTTCGTACCAAATGGAGGGACGCCTCGCGGCGGATGTCAGTCAAGTATTTTTCGATTTAGATTTTTTACTTTTAATCCAGCAACAGCACAATTCTTCACTCAGTCGAAAAGTCACACTACACCAAAACACACTCCCAGATACAGAAATATTCAAATTAACGATTTTTCTATACGCTTAATGAACGTTGATGGCGCTGCAGTCAGAAATAGCTTTATATTAACTGAATAAATGAGTCCTTAAAATGTGATTGCGTTTTGAACTTTTGCTTATTTGGCGCCAAGGAAACTACTTCATGTATAATGTATAATTCATGTAGAATTCATGTGAAGTTAAAAGCGAGCGCTAGATGGCGCTTCCAGCAGTACAGTGGGATTATTAAAAATAAATTATCAACAGTGTTTGAAATTTAATAAAACTGCTTGTCAGTTTATTACAGATTTTAATGTATCAAGGTGTTAATTTAAAAATTCACTTCTTTAAATAAACACATTGGTTAGTTTGTACTGGTTATGTATAATTTTCTTGGTTTAAGCAGCTCTTCCAGAAATTTACCACCTCGTTTATTTGTTGATTTCTAACAAATAAAGAGAAATAGGGGCTTTGTCTTATTTTTAAAAGAGGCTTAGATGTATCAAAGCCAATTTGGGATTAGGTTAGTAATAAATGTAATACAACATCGGATAAAATACTAACCTGCTGTAAGTCGTGGTACTTACAAGTCGCTTATCCCCTTAATACTTGGCTTACTACTTGGAAGAAATTCGAATTTAATTACATTTTCTGGGCACAATGGGTGCTCCACCTACGACCACTGTTTCTAGCCTAAAGGATCATCCTGCCCTCCAATGCCCGATTTCCCCCTTCAAAAGTCATCTTTGACAAATCCTTTTCGGGTGCAAAAACCGTAGGCCCTGTTTAAAGTGCCATCCCCCCTCACTTTTCCACTGTTTTAGATTTTCCAGAGAGACATGAGGAGGATAATGGAAGGGAAGGGGCAGGTTGGCTGCTATGCAGCGTCACGTGTTTCCTGTTAAATGCTCTAATGATGGGTATTAGGCCAGACAAAGTGCCACTCATAAGTACCGCACACGCACCTGGCTCTCCAGCTCCTCTATTTGGCCCCCGATTTCCGTGGTCCTGCCTACCAGCGAATCCGAATCCAAAAACCGACTTTGTGACCTGGCTCCGCCTTTGACATCGAAATTTACGCAATATGCGTTTTTTATTTCTCTCACTCGTACGCCTTCGCCCTACTACCTATTGGCCATTTGGGCGTTGTCACGGCAGCCCAACTGACGGCTTTTTACCCCGCCCACCATTGAGGTCCTGCCAAAATCCTCGCCGACTGTCTGCCCCAGCTAGTTGAGTGTCCTTGTGATTCACCTGAGGAACGGGGCTGTGTACGTGTTCTTTTGGCACTTATGCTTCTCCAACTCCATCGAATTTCTTGGTTTATAGCCACCCGAGGATTTGTCTAAGTGACTACTTTTCATTAGTTTAATAACTTCTCGAAAATACTAAAAAATTTTCTTTAAAGACTAGTTGATCCATAAGTAATAGGGTTCTTAGAAAGAAAAGCGCAAAGTTTTTCAAACGTATTAAAGTTTTTTTCTAAATATTAGTTGGTTTTCCCAAACAAATAAGAACAAAGGTTTTTATATTTATTACTGAATATTCTTGGAAAAATCTATGATATTAAACTCATAAAATTCCACTGAAATATTGTAACAAGCAGAGGATAAGTAATTGCATATCATATTTAAAGGTCACCCCATTTTCCCACTCATTAAGTATTCATTCGTACGGCATAATTATTAAATAATAATAAATCCGTCTGACAAATGAGAGGAAGATATAAAACGGTAGCGAAAGTTCAGATTGCATCGAGATGAGTGCATAAGCGAGGAGTATTTTCCAAACAAAAATATTTACCCCGGCATGTTTATACTTTTCGTTTTTCATACAGTTTTTGTGTGTAAGCAAACACTTTGACTTAATTAAAATGACCAAAGCAAACAAAAACTGCAAAAGGTAGAGCCAACAAAGAAGAAAATTGGTTTGATAACCAAAATGGACTCTCGCCACCAGCTGGACAAAATCCAAGCGAAACTTACAAGAATTTTTGTGGTCAAGCTATTAATATTCCAACGTAGGAGTCAAGAGCAAGACACACACACACACACACACTCACAGGTGTGTGGGCGTCCAGTGCGTGTGTGGAAAATGAAAAATGAAAAGTTGCAGTGAAAAATGATTACCAGCAGTGCTGACTTTGTTCTAATTTGGGAATTGTTCCCGCAGTTGAGCTTCACTTGTGAGTGCAGCAAAAATCATGGCAGAGAAGTGCACAAAGCCGAGGCTTAAATACGCTTACCCTCATTTCATATTCTTTAGTTGTATTTTCAAAAGGAAAAAGTAAAATTATTTATCTTTCATTATTTTATTTATATATGTTTGGCTTAGACTTACAAATTCCAGACGTCACATAAAAATCAAGGTACCTGCAGTAGGGAATGGATTACCCAAGCCTGTCCAAGGACTTGAAATTTGGTATATTTGAAGTTAGCCCAGCAGGAAAGTCCTTACAAGTTATGAGAATATGTGGTGTTCATAACTGCCTGTTGACCGGTTGTGTAATCCAATGCGAAAACCACCCATTAAATTTTATCTGGGCATTTTATTGCTGCCGAGCTGCTGAGCAGAGTGCCTCCTGGCGATAGTCGTAGTAGCAAACAAGGCCTAATAATTAACCAATTACCTGACGCACTTCAAAGCTTCTGGCCTGGATATCCGGCTCCCACTCCTCGGGTAACACACCCACCCACCTACACACGTATACGGCGGTGTGTAGAAGCCATTTTGGGTCCTTCGGAACCAAACTCACACGAGTCGAGCTGCCTGTTGCTGCTGGTCAGATTCCGACCTGAGGCCACAAAACTTTCATCTCCAGCTGCGAACGGGCGGAGCAGAACTCGAATTGCTTATTCATAGCTCACTGACACACAAATGAGTGACCATTAACGAATTGCTGATGGAAGTTTGGGCCTCGGGTCGGACCGAAAGTAGTTGGGATCCTGCCGTGGACAGCAAGGATTAACCCGGATCAAATGTTGTGCAAGGATAGGAAATGGGAAAAGCTGCTTTGCGCTTGGCGGGTTCTAAATTGTGACTAGTAATCGGAATAAAAAGTATCGTTGGAAAACAAAAGTTATCTCCCCATTTCAGCGCCGTTCTATGCGATTCTACAAGTTATTACTTAATAATAAAGGGATTTCCTTTATTTTTATAAGGGGATTAATATATTATTGTGGATATTTGAAAAAATGTTTGGAAATTAAATGCATATATATTTAATGTAATGTGTATGTTTTCAATTCTGCGTTGCCTTACGTACACTGCCTTCTAGTCCCCCTGAAATTATACACAATTAATATTAAAACGTGAGCAAATTGGGCTCATAAATTTGGCAGGCTACAAAAAGATGAAGCGGCAGACATTTCATTTGAATTTATATTTATTTTTAGCACTCAATTAGCGGGGGACATTGATTAAGGACGAAAGTGGTTCCCCGAAACCGAACATCCCACCGCTGTGCATCACCGGGAAAGGAAAGGGGGAAAAGGACCTCCTGCAAAAGTCACATCCTTCGGTTAAGGATGCCACCTCGAGGACCGTTAAACGCGGCACTTGACAGGCGACCGTCTGTGTGAAAGTATCTCGTATCCTGGCATCCTTTGTTTTTTATGCTCGCCGCTCGGAAGACAAAGCGTGTATGAAATGTGCACCTCAGGGAAAAAGAGAGAATGAGCAAGGGAAAGGGAAAGGGAAGGACATCAAAATGGAATATTCTGCTGCATACGCAGCCTGTAGTGGAATGAATATCTGCTGCCATTTACGAGCTCAACTCGGATGGCCTGCAGTGATTCCTGCCCTTCCGCCAGCCGAACATACTCCGTGTTATCTGTCAGAAAGCGCTGTAATGCACAAATTAAATTTATAAATATGCATAATAATTTTTAATAACGTTTCACAGGGCGAGACTGTCACTTGCAGCGCCGGCTTTTTGCCAACGAAATTGACTTCCCGAGGCAATTTGATTTATTTAAGATATTCCTCTGGAGCTCGATGGATGATACTTATCAATTGTGATGGATTAATTTAGCTTCATATATAATTTCTTAATTTTTAAATCTTAAAAATGTTAAAAAATTAAAAAATCATTTAACCTGTGTAACATATAGAAAGCTATGTTATGAATTACAAAGACAACGATTTAAATTCTACTTACATTGTCCATTAAGTTAATACTCTTGTCCAAACAGAAATACAAATCTTATGGAGCGCCTTTCTATGCGATTCTCACAATGGCAGCTAAGCGGTTGGCATAAATATAGCAAAAGGTAAATAAGGATCACAGTAATAGAAGATGGAGTTCCTGCTGGTTCCATCAAATAATATATTAACTGTCATTCGAAAAATTGTTTAAGCAAATCGATTTTGCAAATATGTTTGCCTTTTTGCTAAGCAGCATTTCCCATCACCGGCGTCACTTTAACTCAAACGCCCAGAAGTGCCCACTCCACGTGTCCTGCTTGTCCCCACTTCATGGTTTGTTGTTCCTTTGCGCAAACACAAATGTCCTTCCGGGCGGGCACTCAAAACGAATGTAGCCGCTTGTTGCTCGGCTTGTTGCTTCTGTTGGCAGATTCCGAATTCCTGATGCCTGAATCCTGATTTGTGCCGCTGTCCTCCCAATTTAATATGCAATAAGCGGGCTGTCACAGGCAGCTCTGTCCAATCCCTTCGGTTGCGATTCCCCCGGGGCTTTTTGGACCTAAAATAAACATGCGGAAAATGATGGTACGGCCTTATCATATTTGGACAGATGTTGGAATGTAATTGAGATTACTTCGGTTTCGATACGCCTGCCCTGCTGCCTGTGCAGCGAAAAGTGCAATGATTTTAATTGAATTTCGCACAATTGATTTCATAATTTAAAAGCGAAGAATGGAGAAGAGGATCCGGGTGCGAACGCCAGCAGAAATTGGCCAATGAAGAGTGAGTGTGTAAAAATGACGAGCTGGTCATTATCTGCGCTTTTCCGTCAAAGTAATTTATCTTGAGTGAGCACTTAATGCTGCTCCTCTTGTGGAACATGTTCCGGAACCCACTCCCTGCTCCCTCCTCCATTTCCATTGAGTTGAGTTAACGCGCAAGTGCATTAATTAAGATCCAAAGGCGTCCATGGCAACCCAGAGGCGGAATCAGTGGGCGTGGCAGGATGCGGGGCGAGCATTTATATAAAATCCTTCAACGATTTTCATATCGAGGGGCTTCAAAGGGGAGCAGCTGCCAGCAATGCCAGTTGGGCATAAATTCAGCTAATTGGCGACTCACATATAAAAGCCCTTTTATTGACACTAAACAAGGCTGAAATGTACAACGTAAGCCAACTGACTGCGCAGCTCAAACCCACTCAGGGCGTATACGTAATGCTTTGTTTGTATTTGCCACAGGTATGTATGTAGTCATGTAGTCCATAAGCCTGTTGACTTTAATTATATAAATACATAAGGCCTTGGAAATATTCTGGGAATCCCTCAATCAAATCCTTGCTGGGGATTTATTGTGCAATCGGCCAATTGCTTAATGTAGATTTACTTGACTTATGCTGTCATGAATAAAGTTTAAGGTTTACTTTATTAACCAAAAATGTGCATATTTCAATGAGGTGAAGATAGCAAATTTTAAAAAGGGAAAGCGAAAATATGTTGCGGATATATTACCACACTTATCTATTTTTTGTTGATCCTTTTATCGCATTGCCTTCTGCTTCACTGCGCAATTAATGTGCATAAATATTATTCAATCAGGTGAAACTACATTTTCAAGGAATTTATAACTTTTTACCCCTGTTGAACTTCAGTTTCTATGCTAAGAACTATGCAAATGCATTAAAAACATTTCAGCGTACTGCTCAAAAATTATATTTTATTTAGACCAATTAAAAAACATGAACAACAATTAAAAGGTGGAACAAAACGCGAGCAAATCGCTGGCAAATTGAGAAATTTAAAATCTGTAACGCCTGATGGCACGGTACTGGTAGCCATCGCTGCCCAGAACAGCACTCTCACCTCCTGCAGGACCCTCCACGATGACCTCCTCGCCTCCCACCGGAGGCAGATACTCGGGAGCGGCCTCCCTCAGCTCGGCGGGCATCTCGGCCGGCTGCTGGTAGTGGTAGCCATCCTGGAGCAGTTGACCGGAAACGGTGGGCACATCCACCACACGGACATCGGCTGGCTCCTCGGGTGCAGCCGCCTCGGTGGTTTCCTCGGCCGCTGGAGCAGCTTCGGTGGGCGGCAGGTACTCCCGGTTCACCTTGGGCTCGGCGGCGGACACCACCTCCTCGGTGTCATCGGCAGGTGGAGCTGCAGCCGGAGCCTCGGGGTCAGCAGCCGCCTCCTGGGTAGGTGGCAGGTAGGAGTTGCTGGGTGGCAGGTACTGCCTGGCTGGCTGCAAATGCGACACATCACGACGGTTGCGATGGCGCAGCTTCAGACGGCGCACCGTGCGGTACTCGTAGCCATTATCACCCAGGACAGTGCCCTCCGGATCGGCTTCCAGGGCAGCAGGATCGTCCTGAGCCTCAGCCTCAGCCTCGACGGGCTCAGCGTTCAGGAGGACAGCCTCGGTGACCGAAGGAGGCAGGTATTCCACGGCAGCGGGATTCACCAGTTCGGAGACATCGCGGCGGAAGCGAGACTCCAATTGGGGGGCACCTAGAGCCACGCTGGCCACGGCGGAGAGGGTAAGGACACCACTAAGCGAGAAGATTTTCTGCAAATTATATAAGAAGTATAAGTATGTTTTATTTTGCACCAAACAAGTACTGTTTTGGTTAAGCATTGATTTTGTGAATGTTTTTTGGCTTAAATGATTTGAAAATTCCGCATTTTGAAGTGGAATTTATATCAATTTATTTGATTGATTTTTCGCCTTTAATAATCCTTTGCAGCAAACTCAAATCCAAGAGGACTTACCATTTTTCAAGTTTGCCTTTTCGGGTTTACGATTTGCGTCTTGCAATTGAAAGTTGCCTGAGCTGATTGATGATTTGCTAATGGCCAGCTGCTCAATATATAGCCAAAAGCGAGTCCGACCATAATTAGAGAAACCAAAAACAAAAAGGCCAGTAACAAATGGAGCCACTTCAAAGTGGAGTGCTCTTCTTAGGGGCTTCGTCTTGCCTCAGTTTTGCTTTGGACAATGTCAAGTGGTCCAGGTTTTGGACCTCGATCGACGGCTTGACCTTTAGGCTGCACACTTTTATTTCAATTATTTTCATAACGTTTTTTCTGCCAGCTCTGAATATATTTTTGAGGTGTTAATTCGCAGGCCTGCCAAATTGTGCGGAAGTACTCTTTGAGGGCCCTCAAAAGTGGTTCTATTCTATTTTCATATCATATCATATTCTGACCGTTTTTCTCACAGCTAATTGGGTGCTCGTGAATAATTAACATAATTATAATGCGTATTACACGAAAAATAGGCCCAGGCAAGCCGACTGTCACAGCCAATGAAATTGTCATCAGAACTTGTTGCGGAAATTATTTATTGATTTTATGTTCCCGCATGTATTTGCGTTTGTTAACTAAACACCGAGGGTCATTTAATAGGCATAAGCATAATTGCGCGTATTACATTTTACAAATTCAATTGCGGTCTTTATGTGGATAAAACTGATAAACTCATGAACACTCTTTATTTCTTTTATTTATTAAGAGTTACTTCTCTATCACAAATGCATCAATCAATCATCTATTTAGCAATACTAATTTACCAATTTATTGTTTGTTATAAATAACAATACATAATGGATATTGTGATGTCTTACCCAACTTATACCAGTGTATACATTATATATACATCGAATTTTTCGATTCTGTTCAGAGTACCTTTTCGAGGATTTGCCCACATTTATTAACCACATATGAAAGCTAACTTCGGTGTCCTGTCTGCTGAGGATAAATTTGCCCTGTTTAGCCTTGCGTTTAATTTTTCTGGTGGCATTTAATGAATTGTTAATGAACGAGAGAGCCCTGTGCCATCGTATATAAGGTTGCAGGGCGGTGGTAGGAGATTTGTACTCCCCGGTGGGATATAGCACCCCCTCATGTTGCATGTGGCACATAAATCATTCCCTGGTTGTCGGCCTAAAAGGCGGCAACAATTTCCGCTGGCTCTTTAAGTTTCCGCCGCAACGCAATAATTCTTCTCCTGCCGACCCGTAAAAAGGAGCCCAACTTGTTGCTTAGCCAAGTTTAAAGTGTCGGAGGCGGCCGCATTTTTCGCCCAGCTTCTTTGCATAAAAGCCACTCATGTGTAATATTTTATGTTTGCAGGATGAGTGCGGTGGTGTATCTGCCACCTTTTTACTTGCCATGCGGGGGAAATAATTTATAGCGAAACGCGGCAAGAAAAGAAAAAATAAGCACAGAAACATGCAGATGGCATATAGGATATGTTAAGCCATAAATTGTTCGGGGCTCATTGATTCCAGTCTGTGTGTTTGTGACTTCTGATTGCGATTTTATGCATATATAAAACTTTGTCTATTTGCTGCTGCTTGCTTCTTGCCTGTTTGTTTCACAGTCAATTTGCATGTTGGGTCAATGAAACGGACCATTCAGGGTTTTGAATTGGGGGTGGCAATGATATCAATGGATAGGAGGAACTCTTGAAAGCTCTCTAAAATTTAAGCAGAAATCGTTGAAGGGAATGGGTTCTTCGCTTATATTTTCTCTTGATTACATGCATATTTTATGATATGTTAATGATAGTTTCTAGCTAAATATATTTTATAGAACTATTTGTATGTAGATTGAATTCATTAAGTTATTTAATTTGCATATACAATTTAGAAAAATATCGAATATTTCAAGAAGTCTTTATTCTGATTTGTGTTTTACTATCTTACTTTATTTGATACATATTTTCTATGAATAGACATCCTTAAACCAGAGCCTAGCGCCGATTCAACGACCATTAGTCGTAAAAGCTGCTGTAAGGTCCGGCACCTGAGTGGAAATTCCCGCTTTAAGCCAAGGAGATGGAAAAGGGAAGGAGTTGGAGTAGAGGTTGGAAAAGGGGTTGGAAAAGCAGCCAGCGGCTCCCACGGCAGCCAGCTTGAGAATGTTTGTTGAGGCACACGAAAAGGACAGCCCCCAGTCGAAAATAGGAGAAACTTGAGTGGCAGCCAAGAGGAGTGGAAGTCGGGCTCCAGTTTGTCTTTAGTTTATGCAAATTCTGGGACTTCTAGGCGCCGTGGGCAACCGCTCGCCAGGCATTTATAAAGTTAAAATATTTACAAAATTTAAATGGGAAGTAAAAAGTATAAAAAGCGGGGAGAACAGCAGGCATGAAAAAAGGGTTCGTCGACCGTCAAGCCTATCGATTTACAAATTTAAATTACTTTCTTTTCTTCGCCGTTGCGCTGGTGGATGCCGGCAAATCTCAACATGGAAATCCTTTTTGTTAACAAATTTGCCAGCATGTTGCCAGCCAACCAGCCAGCTTCCGTCTTCTTCGCTGGGGACAGGCATTCGCAATCATTTAATTTGCGTTTGCGTTGACGTTGCTTCAATTAATTGGACTATAAATCCAAGTCACTCATTCTGTGGGTTGTGACAGTTTAATTGAATTCGGTCCTGCGATTGCCCATGTCCTCTGCCCTAATCATCGATTGGGTTGGCCAAAAATGTGTTGTTAATGGCAATAGCTTGCGGCAGGTAATTAAGCCACGGTTCCACAAGTTAGATGTTACATGTGTCTCAATTGCTCTACTGACAGCCACTGGAATGTACTATACGAGTATATGGATGTGTCCGAAAGTCGCTTGCGGCTGTCAGAGTTGTTGAAAAATTGATGAGCTGCCAAAGCTGGAAATTCGTATTCGTGGGCGTAAGTATCTGTTGAGCTTCAAAAGCTCATCTAATGATAAATCCAACAATCAGTGGTCGTACTTCAGCTCAGCCCTTAAAGTTGCTTAATTATAGATTAGCAAGTACTGGTCTCCAGTAAACTGAAATCCTACCGATCTGGTTATACGGGATCCAGATTTGGGGAATCGCAGCCAAATCAAATTACAAACGAATCCAGGTGATGCAAAATCGAGCACTGCGACAATAACCAACTGCCCTGTACGTACGGAACTCTACACTCATAAGACCTCAATCTCTACACAGTTGAGAACAAATTGCAGAACACAAGTCGATACAGTGACAGACTACAGAGTCATAGCAGCCTTCTTGCAAGACGTCTTATCCCGCTCGACCTCTGAGACGACTCAAAGCAAGCTTTGCAAGACATTTGACAGCAGTAAAACTGCTATGCATATATGCTCCTACTTCACTAATTTGTATATAGTGTTTGGTTACCCTAGAATATTTCTCCTGTGATGTTAAGATACAATTTATGATGTACAGATTCTTCACTTAATAAAAAAAAAAAAAAAAAAAAAAAAGTAAACTGCTAATGGCGTAGCATACTTTTGGGCACTCTTAAAAACAATTTTAAATACTTCTTATTGTTCTTATAAAACAATTTAATGTTTTATACTTTAATTTAGATATCAATCTCGAGATAATAATCAAAGGAAAACTTTTGTTTTCCCAATTTCGCTGCCTAGTTGTATATAGTAAAATTTAGCTTATTTTAAAATTGATTCCTTTCAATATATAATACATTTGACCAAAAATCTAAACAGCACCATTCATAACTCTAAAAAGACATATATTTCTTCATTGCTGTTCGATTGGCGCTCAAAACTCAAAACTCGCAAATGACTTGACCGCAAGAGCTCATCAATCACTCGCACTGGTGCCTGGTGCGTCCCTGGTGCCTTTCAGCTCGCATTAACTTATAGTTTTCACATCTAGTCATCATAGACTCTGGTTAGGGGTTGCCGGGAAAACCCCGAAAAAGGAAACGCATAAATATTTATAAACTCGAGACGGGAATGCGAAGTCGACGAGCAAAAAATCGATGGCAAAGCAAACGTTTTTATTAGGCATTCCGCACACCCACGCATTCAACGTTTCGGAGGTGTTCTTTGGCTTCTGAATTTTTAAAATTCAATTTAAATTTATGTAGCCAGAAACGACGTGCCAACGAAAATGTTTTTGCAACCGACGAGCCACCAGTGCGAAACGTTGACAAAATGGAAATCGAAGCTTTGGCAATTAGATAAAAGCGGCTAAATGGTCCGCTTTCAGCAGCTATTTTAGGCAACGGAAGCATCGGAGGCTATTCCTCGGGGCTTATTTTGTTGTTCCACCAGCGAGGGTAAATAAATAAAAATGCCAAAAGTATCGCAGCGGCCGAAAGGTTAAACTCCAATTAGCT
Source organism: Drosophila santomea (assembly GCF_016746245.2). NCBI lineage: Eukaryota > Metazoa > Arthropoda > Insecta > Diptera > Drosophilidae > Drosophila > Drosophila santomea. The sequence continues at coordinate 17,674,667 of NC_053018.2, forward strand.
GTGCACTGGCTCGTGATAATTAACTGGGCGAGCGGCGAAAAAGGGTTAAGAAACGGGAATTTATTGTTTCGCTGTTCAACGTGGCGTATGCGTAATTTTATCCGGGAGAACCTGGCGGCAAGTTCGTTGACTTGACGCTTGATGTCTCCCCTGTTCATATTTCATTAAGATTCAACCAAGGACAGGTCCTGAAAACACTCGGGCGAAGGGCACTGCACCTGCGGCTTTGTTAATTTCCCCAGACGCCCTGCAACCGAAAAGCGTTTCCCATCGGCTTCCTCTCCTCATTCTGCAGTTGGTTCTAAAGAAATGAAAATGAAACAAATAAGAATCCAGTCCAATGGGGACGGGGATGGGGGACTCCTTCAAAATGTAGATGGTGTATGGGGGAGTACATAGGTCAACAAACAGCAACAATTTGATTCTGTTTGCATTGCCCTCCGCAGGTTTGTTTGTTTGTCGAACTGTTTGTTTGGGAAATTTCAGGTTTTCGTCCCAACACGAATGTTACACCTAAAAATTTAACAAAAACCGTAGACCAAGTGCACTCAAACAAAATTAAGAGTATGTTTATAGATTTAAGATGAAATATATATGGGGGTTCTTTAAAAAATCGAAAGAAATCGAAAATCGAAATCTACTATCTACTAAATACAATCTACTATTATTTCCGTGAAGACTTAGGATATACATATCCTTTCATTATATTTTGCACCTGGAAATCATCAATTGAAAATAGTTAATATGTAATATCCTTAGTGCAGAAGTAAGTGTACTGTGTAGTTTTCTCCAGATGTCCGCTTGAGCTTTCCGTTTCACTTTTAAAGTCAACAATTTAGGGGAAACTGCAGCTGCAGCATTCTGGCGAGTTCAGTGAACAGGACGTTCCACACACACGGACTGCCCGACAGGATAATGACTTTGTTTCAATTGAAACCTGGCTGCGAATGTTAATTTTAATGCTGGTGGATGGTGGGGGAATTCCAAGGGGAGCTTAGCTGGCCGGATTTATATTTTTTTAATTAGGTCTTCTGGGCAGCAGACAATTTGAGCTCAGTTCGACGCACTTCAATTTCAATTTACTTTTAATTATTCGCCCATTTGTTTTCACTCTCACTCTACTTCTGTATCCTGCACATTTTAATATGGAATAATTGTTCGACTACGGCTGATATAACGAGGGTAAAACACGGCAACAAATGGCGTGTCGTTTAAACGACTCTCTACTTTCGAGAATCGGACTTCGATATGGCCAATGGGATGGAAAACATATTGGTCAGGACGAGGTCCTTCGTGTTCGCTCCCTTGTTTGTGCAGCTTGTTAAGCGGCAGATTCGTTTCAATTAAATTTGCTGTCATCAGTTGTCGACTTAATTAGTTGGCATAACCTCTGACTTCTGTTGCTCGGCAGCGACTTACGGACCATTTGAAGCGGTAAAGGCGATTCTGAATGGTAAAGTTTTACAGGTGGAGGGAAATTGATGGAAAACTAAGTGGGGTGATATTGGAAAGATTTCCCTTCAAGAAGCTTTACTGTCCCAATTTAAAATTTGCGTGAAAATCAATTGCAGTTTTGTAGCACAAAACTGTTTGCAGCAATAGAAAGGCAACAAACACTTTGAGTTAAGGAAAACATTCAATAAGTTAAGTAAGCTTCCGCTGTTTTATGATTTTTTAATTTTTTTTAAAGAAATATTAACTAATACCATTAGCCAGGCAATCAAAAGAGTAAGTAATTGGTACAATAAGATTGGAATTAGTGTTGTGTTGTTTTAAAGCCATTTCTTAATTTCGCCAAAAGGATGATATCGAGTCACTAATCCCAAAGTGCTTTCCCCCCGCAGTCCCCGCTGACTGCTTGTTTCCTTGTTATCCAACGTGGAGCTGTTATTTATGTAAGGTGTCCCTGGAATTGGGGACAGGTTAGTTGATGGTCCTTGCCGATTATCTTGTTCCAGCAATTTGCCACATTCCTATTCTGCACTTTGTAGCCTTGGCCACCACGGTAAATTGAGCTTAATTGGAAATTACACACCAATTTCGCCCTGTTGCTGCTGTTGCTGCTGCTGTTGTTGTGGGTGATGTTGATGTTCCAAGGACGAGGATGTTGGGCCCACTCTCATATGCATTACATAAACTGATTCTGTTCGAGCGCGCGGCCACTTTGAGCCCAGTTAATATAATTAGTTTCGGCGTAAAATTGTAAGCGTCAACCGCAAAAGACGTTAACGCACACGTGCAACTTAAACCGTTCGCACACAAAGCACAGATACACACGCACACACACAAGCGCGACAAGGACATTATTGTGGTCCGACAAAGGAGTGAAAATCCTGCGGACAAGGGCTGACAATCTAGGGTATTAAAGTTTTCCACTTGCCACTCATTATGCCACACATCCATCCCACCCCCACCCCCACACCCACACCCAATCCCACTCACACAGCCACGCCACCAACTCGAATTGTCCACTTCCAGTGGAAAATTCGCCATCCTGGCCACGCAACGTGTCAATAGAGGAGTCCCAAAGCCGCAGGATATTTCCGTTCAATATTTGTACAATTTCCTATGTTTGCGCAATAGAATTTGCTGTTGACATGCCACTTTTCCCCGCTCGTGGGCTGTTTGCAATATGATGTGGTAAAAAGTAAGCTTTGCATGTTTTTGATGCTCAATATATCTGCGAGATGGTATGGATAGATGGTATGGTTAGAATCCGTGCTTTTTGATTAGATCTCATCCGCTTTTTCCACCGAAAATGCTGCCCAGCTGAGTGTGAAATTATGAAAATTTACGGGTCGCTTCGTCAGGTGTGTGCGGCGTGTGTTGTTTTTTAATTACCTGTAAAGCAAATTGCGTATACGCCGCATTACACGCCGGCAAGTGCGTCTAATGCGATTTCAGCGCTGGGGATCGCCATGTGTCATCTATTCCGATAAGCTGGTTGCCTGGAAATGGGTCTCAAGCTCTGCCATTTTCTTGAAAACGGGGTGCATTTCTTGGAATTTTAAGGAAGTTGATGAGGTTTTTAAAGTCTTGGCTTAAAGTTGTGTTTAGAAACTGAAGGGAATTATAATACTTCATAGGGTCGCAAACCAACTGGATGTCAGACCAATACTAATTTTCGATAACTGACATTTAATTGCCTCGCTCGGATTTAATTAAGTGCACTCAGCGTCTCCAATGACTATTTAATAATAAATGGGTAAATATATCGACAAATGTATGAATACCAATTGGCGTACTCTTCATACAACTGAAAATATAACTGAATGGCATTCGCCAAACGCTTTTCCCTGTTACAAATCAATAAAATTATAATTAAAATGTAATAATACTTATAGAATTAGTCAGCAGATTTGCCCAGAAATTTCGCAGCAACTCAGTCTGAATGAGAAATGCCCTCAGGCTTGAAGGACTTTCGTCCTTTTCGGCGGCGTGGTAATGAAGGCACAAAAGTGCATCCAACTGAGCGTGAAGGCGGGAATTGGCGGGACAAACCGGAAAAGGATGCGGAAGAGGGGGAGAAGAAGAATGGGAAGGAGGAGGAGTAGGTGGTGGCAACCGCGGAATTCCTTCAGGCCACGACAAGGCGCCACCACAAAAGGGTTGACGGAACTTTTTGAAGTTGCCACAGAATTGCGTTAACTTTTTAGTAAGTCACTTGATTATTTGGTCGTCGCTTTGCCTCATTTCGGTGCCCCCGAAGGAGGTGAAAATTGCTTCAATGAAGTTGCCTTGTCACCAACTTGTCTTTGGTTTCCCAGCCCAACCCGCCACAAAACCCAATGAAAAAGGATACCGCCCCGCTTGACCTTGTCTTGATTTGGGTCGGAGTTTTGTTGGAAGCTGTTGGAATTGGAAACTGGCGACATTTAGCGCATAATTGAGACAATTAAATTCGCTTTGACAATGCGACCCAAAGCGGCAGAGAATCGAGGCAAATCAACAGCAAAACGGGAATGAAATGTAATAAATAAAACCGAAGGGCTGAGAGAAAGCAGTTCAAGGAGTCTGGCACAACACTTTGCCAAAGGATTTTAAAATTAATTGGGTTTCAGCTCGGGGTCAGTTCAATGCCAACACAAAAGACACATTTATCTAGACAATTCTGCACCATTTGCTTCATTCTAAAGACTTTCACTTGTTTAAATTCTAATTCGGTTATCTCTTTTGACATGGAAAAATATTTTATATATTTGTTGACGAAGTTTCGTTGTTCAAGGGGATCTTTACTCAATTAATTCATTGTATTTTAAAATGTAATAAAAATGGTTGAGCAAAATTCAATGCTCAGAAATGCAGGAATCTAGAGTTTTAAAGAAAAGAGTTTTTTCAATCAGCGACACCATTTTCTTGTAGTGTGTGTTTCCTGATGAAAAGGGTTGACAACCTGACAAAGGTCAACCTGTAAATTGTAATTAAATTTTTCCTCCGGTCATAAAAGTCTTCTCCCTATGTTCTTTTCGGCTTACACCTCCTGGAATTGCTTGTCCTGGGCCAGGATTCGATGTCCTGTGTGTGTCTGTTGCATAAGTGATGTCCTTTCCTTGCTATGACTGCTTAGTATGCATTGCATTTCCCAAGCCGATTGGGAGAGCCCGCTCCTTTGCGATCCTGCCAAACTGCAAAGCTAAGGCGACAGGCAACGGGCTCCGACTGATTTTATTATGCGGAAAGTGATATTCGAGGAACCCGGAACTAGGACGAACAGGACTTCCTTGCGACCTCACCCGATTCCTGTACGTATGTATGTATGTATCTTCGCCCTGCGAAGGCGCGTAATTGGAGCGTAATGTGTTAAGTTGACAGGCACGTGAATTGCCTCTAATTTGTTGCCTGTTTGCAGATTGTCCTTCCCCTTCCCCTTGCACCATGCCCCATGAATCCTCTTTTCCAGCTTTTCCCCAGCACATCTGTTGCATATTTCATGGCGTGATTACATTTTGTTCAGTTTTCTATATACTACATAGTGCGAGTGTGTGCTCCGAAGTTGGCAAGTTTTGCATGCAAATGACACTTATACCAGCGGAAGGCAAACATCAATCAGAGTTTGGGGGAGTCAAGGAGGTTAGGGCAATTGACTTACCAAAGAGCTTAGGGAAGGTGCAATCTGCTGGGATTCGAAAGGATATGGTGAATTGGGACAAATAACTAATACAATTATAACTTAGTTTGCAATTTACCATGTCAATCATAAACTTTTAAACTGCACTTATTTTTCTATTTGAAAATAGGTAACACCAATTCGTTTTAATGAAAATGAATACATTTAATATTTTTACTTATTACTGCATCAATATTTATTATATACCATAGAGCAACAGGTAAATTAGACTGATTTTAAATAAAGATATATATTAAACACGAATAGTATCATTAATTTAAATTCGCTGATTCTTGTATAACTTTTCCTTGAACCAAAAACATCTTAATCAAATGTGACTTGTAGCTCTTATTATTTTTACCGCATACTTTTCCCAATTGTCTGGGTCTGAATGGACCATTAGGGGAAATTGAATAGTTTTTCCCTGTCGGTTATTTCAATGTATGTTCACCTCGTTTGATTCGGGGCTTTGTGCGGGGGGTGTTTTTGGAAGTAAAATGGAAATGCCCTGAGTGGCAGCTACTCGAACGAAAGCCCGATTTTCCGGAATACTCCCCTAAAACTATTTCTAAAACAAACACCCCAGAATTATAGATGCATTTTTTGTACCAAATTTTTTGCTGAATTTTAATTCAAGTCGCCTTCAAAAAACCAGGAGGTATTAAACCGTGTGGTCGTGGTTCAGTTGAAATTCCTACCTCAATATTTTGCTTTTCTATTACGCAAGCATTGGCGGGACCAAACCATTCGATTTTTTTTTTGGGTATGTGGGCGTTGTGGGGAAGTATTTCAATTTTTACTAATCCTCGATTTGCCTAGCCAGCTAAAAAAAATACATTGAATTGAACTGGCAGGAGAAATCGGACTGCTGATTTTGGACAGGTCGTAATGGGGGATCCAGAAAATTGAAAGCTTTTTGCTCATCGTGTTTTTTTATTTTGTTTGCTCGCCGCAATGGGGAAAGCCTTCTTTTTTTTTGCGTTTTGGAAGCACAGAAAGAATTTAACTCTGCCCACCTAGCCTAAGAATTACTCTTAAAGTCTAAAATCTCTAGTTCAAAGACGCTTGCAACTGCAACATACAAATGTTCTGATATTACATTTTGAGACGAAACGTGACTTTTTAGTCAACTAAGACTATACAATATGAAAAATATATTTCTTGGTTAGTTTAGTTTAGTTTGTTAGTTTGAATAGCATAAGCATAATTGGATAAGCAGGCTTATCCATGAGTGGTGAAACTAACGATTCTTATGTCATGTAAGTTTGCATAATTTGAATGGTTCCATAAATCATAGAACATTAACTTTTACTATTATTTATTACTCAAAAAGGGTTAGTTGTTTTAAATTTGGGAACGGTTTTTTTTTGTTTAATAACTTTTGAACGTTTTCCCATTTCACCCGTTATGATTGAAAAACTAAAGCAGATTTTGATTTTTTGCGTATATACACTAGAACCGTTCGTGCGCTTCGTCACTACGTGGACTACTTTTTTGCTTTTTTAAAATTAATATTTATCATATTATTGCGCAATGTTCAGTTATAAGTAAAGTTCAAATAAAAAACTGGTTCTTATTGGTTTTAAGATTATTAATTCCTAGCCAACTGTGAAATATTTTTAGAAGTTTGTCCCACCTTCTTATTTACATGCTATTTTAGCATTCTTGACACACTCTTTATCGGCAAATGTGTCAAATTATTCAATATTCCATAGTCAGAAATAAATAGAAATTAACACCTCGTTCCATCAACTTCTTTATAGGGTATTTGGTGCTCGTGATCCCTTATGAAAGCATATCACAGGTCCTTTTTTTGAAGATTGGATGACTAATATTTTTATTGATAAAACGGATTTGTGGCAGCTGCGATTGGTTTATGACATTTGATTGAATATATTCTCGGTGCTTTCCTCTTCTCATGCGGCTTTCATTCATGCATTTCCTTTGTGATTCAGTTTCATTTTCATTTTGGCTATGTTTTCGATTTCGAATGGGAGTTTCGTTTTCAATTTCATCTTTATCTTAAGCTGGCTTAAAAGGTTGAAGAGCCCTCGGCGTTTTGAACCCACTTCCATTTTACAGCACCGGTCAAGTGCGATAAGTCGGTTAATTGCTGTTGGATGATGCAGCAACAAATTACATCGATCCGCTCTGATCGGCGTGACTTCCCCGACACAATTCTGATCGAAGAGATATATTCAGCTATATGTTCAGCACCGTCATCGTCGACCTGCAGTTGGTGTAATTGTTACAAAGGCCCAAAACACTTGACATTGGCCCTTTGCGAGGGCGACATTGAAACCACGCTTCGAAGGCCCTCCCCCAAAAACATTAAACAAATGTATAAATATAGGAAAAATGATATTTGTCGAATGGCGGAAGGGAATGAGGTATGGAATGGGCTGGGGTAATCTCCAACGATAATATTGACAGATTCTTCGGCAATCAAATAGTGCAGAGCAAATGGGCAAACACATAATAATAATAATCTCCGAACGCCAGTCTTCAGATCTCTAACGATCAATGACCATTGTCAGGGCCCAAGACGTCGAACATCCGGCTGGGAGCTTCGAAGTTCGAACACGTCTGAAGACGTTTTAACTTGGCCTACGTCAAATATGTGTTAATGCGGTTCGATTGCGTTCGATTGACCATCGAACTTCTTTGGCCGGCCTGCTAATTTTTTGTATAAATAGTTTCAACTATTTCAACAGCAGCAGCAAAACCCAACCGCAGCTCCAATCGATTGAGCAGGTCAGATCCAGATCGCAGAGCAAGTGAAGCAAACGTTGAAGTTACAAGAAAGATGGTAAGTCGCAGTGCAGCAGGAAGATTTGATCAAAACCAGTAAAAACATCACTCAACTTTTGAAAACGTTGGATAAACTTAAAATAGACAAACACAAAGTTGGTCTGTAACTGAGGAACTTTACCTTTGTGAACTTAAAACACATTTAAATTTTATTCACTTATTAGGAATCATCCAATTTTATTCCAGATGTTGAGGCATTTTCATATGCTTTGTTATTTAAAATTGTATTAAACTCCGAAATTTGATTGTAAAAGCTTTTATTTTCTAATTCCAGCACGGAGTCAAGGTGATTTGCCTGCTGTTCGCCGTCGTGAGCCTGGCCAGCTGTCGTTCAGTGACTCGCCGGGATGTTAGCCACCTGCCGCTGGAGTACCTGCCTCCAGTGGAGCTGCCACCTGTGCCCAGTCGCGATTACCTGCCGCCAGTGGAGCAGCATGCCGCCACCCTGAACCATGTCCTGCAGCCGCCCCGTGATTACCTGCCTCCGCTGCCGCTGAACAACGAGTACTTGCCACCTGTGGTGGAGGAGGACCAGGAGCCGGAGGTGCCCACCACAACCGAGGTGGTAGTTCCAGAAGAAACCACCACAGTGGAGCCAACCACCGAGGCAGTTATCATCACCACCGAACAGCCGCAAGAAGTGGAGGTAACCACGGAACCGCAAGAGGAGGTGGAAGTGAAAACCGTGGAGGAGGAGCCCGAGAAGGAGGTGGAGTCTGCAGTGCTCCTGGACGATGGATACCACTATCGCACTCCGTCAGTGGTTCCCAATCTGCTGCCCGTAAAGGAGTATCTGCCTCCCTTGGACGGCAACACCGTCGTGGAGGAGCTGCCCAATGGCGAGGAGGACTCATCGGCCCTGCTGGACGATGGCTACCACTATCGCTCCGTGAAGCGACTCCGTTTCTAGTCCCATACATATACTTCATCCCACTACGAATTTCTGTTTTCTGTTTCTGTTCTGTGCGACAATTGTTGTTTAATTTTACAAAATACATAGACAAATACTTTCCCGACTCTGCTTGTTTCACACGATATTGGAAAATGGCTGAAATGGGGGATGCGACTATAAAGTACTTAGTATATCATAAGGATATACAGTTATACATATAGTTATAGGTATTTCGCAATCCGTTATATAAATAAATATTTTTATTTTTATATTCTAAAATTATTATTAACTTATGTAGGTGTAGCTAAGAGTTTATGGAAAATTAACATGATTACAAAGCTGACATAACAGTCAAACCTATGTGTACATTTGCAATATGTATTTTATTCAAAAATATATACTCTTATTTTGAGATTATGTAAAATAGCTTCAGAGTTTTGTGTCATCCTTCAAAACCAATATACCCATCCAACCATACTCGTACCTCGCAGCAACTCGATTGCTGCCGTGAACATTTCATTTATATAGATGACAGGAAATTAGAAAAATGTTTTCACAATGCGCACGGAACGTCGCAAGAAACTCTTCACCGTGAGATATTGTCGCAGTCCTGTGAGGTCCTTGCTGCGGTGTCCTTTGGGCTACCCACACCACCACACCTCCAAACCTCCCACTCTCAATTGATTTGCGGCCGACTGTGGCCGGGTTTTATTGTTTTCTTTACGTGTTGCCGCTTGGCATACATTTTCATTAACCAATCTTGAGGAAAGTTTCCCTGTAACTTGGAGAGCCCGCTGCGCCCCTTTTTCTCTGACAAGTTTGAGCCAGTTCAATAATTCAACAAATTTCCAATTGGCCGTATAAATATTTGAAAAGTTTTAAATGTTATTCTTGTTTGGCGGGGTGTTTGTGCTGTGCCTAAATATATATGGGATTCTTATGTTTCCGGCGGTTAGCCGTTCTTGAAATGACTTATGAATAATTCAGTACGCGAAAACAGAAAAATTGCTTGCCTACTTTTACGCACAGTTGGAATAAAATTGGGAAGCAACAAGTGTCTTAAATTGTTTGGAATCTTTGCGCATTCGTTGTTACCCGTGGGATATCAAAAACAAATAAAAAATCCAAGCTGAAGAGCTTTAAGTGCAATGCACTCTACCGAATATTTGTTTTCATTCCTTCCATTTTTCGTATTATTTTGGTATCGCAAACCTCAATAAATCGGGGCCAAAACAAACACCTGTAAACAGTATCTGATTGAAAGAATCTTTCAAGTTTCGTTGAGTGTTGAAGGCGGGAAAAGCTTGCGGAAAATGCGGGAAAAGCCTGCCGAAGCTTTGGCCATTCAACATTCGACGAAGCGACGACTGGGAAAATCGTATATAAGCCGACCGCCGAGGAAAATTCAACTTAGTTGCGGGTTTATTGTTGCCGAATGCGAACGGAACGGAATCGGAAAAAGCGGAAAATGCGGCCCGGCTGAAGACAGTGCGAGCGAGTGAGATAAAAATATTCGGCCGAGCAACAGTGAAAAGCGTTTGAAGGGCCATAGATACAAGATAATGCCCATAGAGGAGTCCACCTTCTCTCCGCCAACCAATATGTGAAAATCGGCCAGTGGAGCCGAAAGTGAAAGTGTGTGAAAGGTGAGGGAACGGTGCAGCAAGTGTGATAATGGATAAAACAACTCCAGATACTTGTAGTACTATTGAGTTTTTGAAACAAGCCCATAATAAAACCTTAAACAAGAGTGCTTCAAATTGAAAGTTTCCAAAATGATCAATACTTAAATGCATACCTATTAATTTATGATATGCGAAGCGTAAAAAACATATGATAATTTTTTTCAAATGCAAATCTTATATTTTATGTTCAGAGAACTTTACAAAATAAGATGTGCTACGAACTGACTAAAAACCAAAGCAACAGGATACAATTAAACATGTCTATTTACATTAAATGCTTGCTGTTATCTCTAACTTAAAAGTGTAAAACATATATATTTTAGAATGGTGAGCATCTTTAAAAATAAATAAAACATAAATTTGTCGATTTGGAATGTAATGTAACAAAAAAACACACAACCAATTAAAGTTGCGTGCAAACTAATTTGTAAACATAAGAAAAATCACAGGAATCTTAAAGATGCATAAAATGGAAAATTCAACTTGAGCTCCAAAAATGTAACGCCCCAAATCATTTGCACTCTTAAATCAAAATAACCATTAACGATATACCCACTGTGAATAAAAATGAATTTGAGGGGTCGCAACAACTCGAATAAATCGAAATTTAATATTAATTAAGGCCGCATTAAAATTGCAAAGTAAATTGAATACCCGAAATAGCTGCAAACCGAATGCCTTGTAAATTTAGCCGAAAGAAAACAAATTTTACACACTTAATTTAATCACAAAACTCTTCACGTTACTCTCCCTCTCGCAATTAAAATGCAATTAATTTGGCAACAAATGTGCTGCCTAAAGAGTTAAAGCCGTCTTTGTGCGAAGTTGGGAATGTCAGTTGGGAATTTTGCAATGTAATATTCAATTGTCATTCCATTAATTCCATCCGATCGGCTACTTGATACCACAGCTAGTTGGCTTAGCAGCTTCATTGAATTGTCTTTCGCACAAAATGCATTTTAACTTGTTTTTCCTGCGCAAAGGGCTTCTCTTGTTTCTCTTGTCTCTGTTGTTGTTTCGTATTTATTGTTCGGCTCTGTGGGCCTCAGCAGAGAAAAGTTTATTAATAAACAGTTTTGCCTAACAAAGCAAAAAATGATAAAGTAAACGCGACGCAGACAGGCGGTTTAGGGTGGTGGAAGGGAAAACTGTGGGTGGTTGGGTGTTAAATGTCATTGTCAACGGTTTTCCATAGACGGGAAAGGTAGTTTATGGGAGTAACTTTTTCTGGATTATACGCTTTTAATGGAACTCAAAACATAAACTTCACAATAGCGTGATTTAATTTTAAATTCCATTAAGCTTAGTCCAAAAATTGGAAATCATAAGAAAATATAAACAAAAACGTAAACATAAAAGTGATAGTATCTGTTCTGTAACTTTTATCTGAAAACATAACATTATATATACACCTACTTTTTATTTTGTAATGAATATAATTTTGTTAACACTATTGTCGAACTAACGTTTGGCTTGCAGCTACAAGCGAATAGAAAATCAGCTAATTTGAGTGGGTTGAATTATACGTCAACTCCATACTATACGAGTATTTTACCCTATTTGTAATGAAATTCGATTGTTGCATTGTCGCCAAGAGCATCCAGTGTCGATCATGTATTCTCCATGTGTCGGCGTGCATCTCTGTGAATGCAGCCGTGTGTTTGGCACGCTTTTTGTGTTTATTAATAACAAAGTAATCAGAAATTGTAATCTTCTCGCAAAGCGTATTACAGCAGTAATAACAATGGCAACATTGAACCCACCGCCTACCGCCCACCACCCACCACAAACACATCATAGCCCCACAGCCCCTTTTCAATCGCCACCGCCATTTCCATTCATTTGGCGATTTCAGTGCGGGCTTATCTTTGCCGCTTGGCTGTCTTCACGGGCTGCATCCTTGAGTCCTGGGATCCTTGATTCATTGTTGTGCGAGAAACGCTGGCACGCTTCCGGCTCAAGTATCTCTGTTTTTGTTATGATTTGCCCGCATTGTATATATTTTCATATACTTTATATAGATTTGCTGTTTATTTCTGTTTTCATTATTTTCTAATTTGACGCTTCATTTGTCCATGACTGATTTCTATTTTTCGTACCCTAACAGAAGGGTATTTTCTCGTCATTGGTGCAGTGAATCTGAGATGGGGAATTATATTAAAAGATTTGTATTTATAGACAATGCTTTTAGTTCAAGTAAAAGTTCTCTTATTTATCTGCAAACTAGTTCTGTGATTCCTAACTTTAGTTGTTGAAAGATACTTTATAATGTTTGTAAATGGCCAAAAAGTTTAGAAGGGTGTTTTATGGTTTGATAGGGCAAAGCTTAATATACTTCTCGTTGTTTTTCCGCTTTTTTTTCCGTTCGTCCGCTTTTCTAATTTGACTTTTGCTGGGCGCTGATTTGCGCTTTGATTTTCGCCGACGGATTGGGATTTAGTTGATGGGGGAGTCAGTGAGGGGATTGGGGGGATTGATATCGGGGCATGTCCTATTGATGACTGAATGGCGTGTCTTTTTGCCTCTCAATCATTCTGCTCGGCTCGGCTAGGATTTGTTATTTGTACTCTTGGCTTTTTATGCAATTTCACCTATGTCAGTTGGCTCTGTATTCCCACCTCCAATTTCTGTTTTGCCAATTTGCCTATTTCGTATGCAAATTGCCAGCCATTTGGTGTCAGTCTCAACACGATTCAACACCCTTTTCCGTCAAATTCATACAGTTCTGAGGCACTGGGTCAAAGTAATAAAGTAAACAAATTATTTTGATTGTTTTGCTCGATTCGCGGCAATTTGGAGTTCGGCTTCTCCAATTACTTCAGCACTTTGATTGGTCTTTACTGCAAATTACGCATTATATACTAATTGCTTTTGGATGTTGGATACAACAGCTGTTGAATTCACTTAAAACAGTGAGTGGCACATCTTTTTGGCCAGGATAAACCTATTTTTCGTATGCACAATCGATTGGTAGTCGAATGTCGAAAAAAATGCATATTTGATCTGTTCCTGGAAATAATCCCACGCGTGTTATTTCAGAAACACTGAAGAGTTCGTAGTCGAATTAAATGGGAGCCAGATAAATTCGCCTTAATAAAAGTACAACTTAATTCAAGTTGCTTACCATTTCTGGAATTGGGTATTTTGGTTACACACTTTAAAGACCTTTTTGGTCGAAAACAAATAACTAAAAAAGCAAACTGTCAACAACTGTACAATATCAGAAAGAACGACAATCAGCAGAAGTCTTTAAAAAATCAGTTGAAATTGAATTCCTTTTTTTCCTCCGCATGTGTGGAGTTTTTACACGGTTCATTTTGTCAAGACCCTTTTTCCATTGCGAAAAATAAATAAAAACAAAAGTCGCGTGCAGTTGAAAGGGAGGGAAAAGAAAATTAAATTCGCAATAATTATTTCAAACATTTTTCCTTAAAGGGGCATTTCATTTGGAATGCATCCATTCCGACGGTAAAAAATGCGCACATTTTAAAGTTCAGAAGTTGCCAGTGAACCAAGGCGAAATAAGGAAAGCCAAACAAACGAAAAGAAAATGTGAAAAATCTTCAGATGTTGTTCTTTAATGCATACGAAATACTCAAATAAATTATCATCAGCCTAATCAGCATCAGCGTTATTATCAGCAGGCGGAGGCAGGAAAAGTCGGAGGAAAACTTTTCCTCCTGTAAGGTATGTATGCGAAATTGCAGGAAATAAATTCTGATTTGCTCCTTTTAATAAAACCAAAACATTAAGTAGCCGACCGGTGGGCAGGTGGGCCGGTGGTGTCTTTACGATTCGCTTGCTCTTTTGTGATTTAGTTCATTCACAAGCCGACTGCCACTCTAAGCGCTTAATTATTTAATTATGTTAAACGTCACACACACGGCCATGCTCGGAAGCAAAGAGATGGGGTTTCCCTCAACCTGCAGGACACTAAACCACTGAACTTGGTTAATTTCTACTTTTTAGCTGTAGGCTTCCACCTCATGCGGTTCGTAGTGCAACGCTGGCATTGGTTTATTTCCATTTCCGTTGTACGAGGCGTATGCGTAATATGAATATTTTTGTAAATTATTAAGTTTGCGTAATGAGATACTAAATTTGCACCCAACCACAGGCAGGTAGTGCGGTTTAATGTCAGATGAAAATTGCATGTGCTTTCCAGCTGGGCGCGTCGCTGTGAGGCAGTCGGTGTGAGGCAGCAATTAGTTAAACACAAAAGTTTATGCCCCATCAGAGGCAAAGTTCCGCACTTCCGGTGACCCCCGGACTTCCTGTGGCCCGTGTGCTATATGATCTCTTATCTCGTAGGCTGGTCTTGGTCTTAGCAAGGATTTATGCTGGCTCATCTGACTCTAGATATGCTTTTTGGCCGGCAGGTGGACTAAGTTCTGCTTAAACTTTGAGCAACTAAATGTCCTGTGCGGCCTAAGATGGCCTCGGAAGTTTTACCTCTGGTGTCTCTGTTATCTGGGAAAGCAGAGAAAACTTTGTGGATTACAAAGAATTTATAATCGAAGTGGGTGTGATGTGAAAACGTTTTAGGAAATCGATGGCTCAACGCAAATTAAAATTCCATTTAGAGTGTAAATTTCTTAAAAGTGACTGAGAAAGTAGCAAAAGTGCTTTAGTATTGCAGATAGCATTTCAATTATTTTCCTTAGCATCAGGCTAACTCCAACCTGTCTGGCATTTAAATCCATATCGAATATAATTTCGTCTAATCTATGTTATGTCCAATTTGTGTGAACATATTTCTAATTAACCCGAATGCTATTAGTCCAAAGCTTTGAGCACATTTACTCGCCGCTAATTCATTAGATTTCCTTTGACAAACTGTTCGATACTGTTCCTTGAGGTTGTCTAAAATAGCATTAATAACTTATAGAAATATTTCAAATAAGATATATTATTTATATTATTTATATAAATACAACATAACATTTTTCATATTTCAAACATTAAGCCAATTATAAACTGAAACATGGACAAATTGAGTTCATAACGAGACTCAAACTCTAAAAACTGAATGCATAAGTATATAAATATTTAGTTTCACATATTTTGCTATTTCTGAATATTGCACTCGATGGGATAGATAATGTCCTGCCTGTAAGTGCCTCGATAAATGTATCACATATCTACGATGAACTCGCTTTGTGCCATTTCTAATTAGTCATTGAATATTCGTATGTATATCCGAATCCTTTAAAAGCCAAATCCAATCAGCTGCTGAGCGTGTTAATTTATTCATGGAGTTATTTTCTTGCCCTTCCCCACTGACCTACGACCCTTAGACCACTGTCCCTGATTAGTACAAGGAAAATCCTCTTTTGTTTGTAGTCCACGCACGAATTCGATGGAAACTTCAAGGCGAAGACCCAAATACCCGAATCCCCAATCTCCGATCCCCATTCTATGGGGTCTGAGCTTTCAGTTCAATATGTTCGGCTTCTTTTCTTTTTTCTAATCCGAGAGTGTGGACCAGCTGCTTTCTGCTTTAATTCACAGGCCATCCTTTGACACATGAGATGAAAGCTGTGAGAGTCCTTGAACTTGCCACATTTCGTTGCTGAGATACAGAAATAAAATACAGATTTCAAGGACAACTGAATTACTAAAATACAAAGTTCAAGTTCAACTCAATTACTTGTCTTGCCATGACTAGGCATTTTGGTTTGTCGAATTCCCAAAAATCACAGATAGAGTCCCTCCTTTCCGGGTTCAAACTCGCCACCTGACTCCATAAAAATTGCTTCGCTGCGTCTTTTCCGGCTGCCAAATTAAACAAAATATAAGAGAGCATCGAAACGAACACGATTTTCTGTTTATTCAGCAATTGTCCATGAAAATGCACACAATATTTTCGATATAAACACACAAACGCAGTCAGATACGCTAGAATGTGTTCTTATGTCGGCCATATAAACAATCATAAACTTCGTGATTTATGCACCATTCGAGAGCATCGAAATGCAATCGAATGGAATCCGATTCGCAAATTTTTCGACTCTATTCAGAATCTGGTGCACTTAGTGTGTATGTGATTGCTTAGCGAACTGTAAAGAGAATGCCGAAAATGAATTCGTCGAGAAATTCTATATGCTGCATAGAATGAATTATTAGAAAGCGTGAAAGTGGGAAATTCATTTGAAGTGTTATTTAATAAATAAAAATCTCAATTTTTATAAGGATGTTAAAAAGCGGGTGTAAACAAATTCAAAAAAAATGAAGAAATAAAAAAATCATTCAATTATGAACAATAAAACAAGAGAGAACGCTATAGTCGAGTTCCCCGACTATCTGATACCCGTTACTCAGCTAGTGGAAGAGAGAAGGAGAGTCTTAATCGCAGTTTTTGGCGGTTTGTAGGCGTTGTAGTGGGAGTGGCAGAAAGTTTTTTGGCAAATCGATAGAAATTTACAAGACCAATAAAAAATGAAAAAATTTCAAAACATTTTTCAAAAGTGTGGGGCGTGGCAGTTTTGGGGCGGTTTGTGTGGGCGTTAGAGTGGGCGTGGCAACATGAATCGACAAACTTGCGCTGCTTCTATGTCCCTGGAGTCTGTATGCTTAATCTCAACTTTCTAGCTTTTGTAGTTCCTGAGATCTCGACGTTCATACGGGACGGGACCAGACCAGACCGGGACGGGACCAGACGGACATGGCCAGATCGACTCGGCTATTGATCCTGATCAAGAATATATATACTTAATATGGTCGGAAACGCTTCCTTCTGCCTGTTACATACTTTTCAACGAATCTATAATCCCCCTTTTACTCTACGAGTAACGGGTATAAAAAATGAAGTAATAAAAAAATCATTCAATTATGAACAATAAAAACATCTTCAATAAAAAGTTTATCACAAAATGATCAGAGGGTATAATGAATGTTTTGAATATAATGAGAATGAATGTATTTCCTAGCCATAAATTGTTTTGGCAAATATGCCTACCATTTACCTAATTGTCGATAATCGAATAAATAGCTTTCATAGACACCTTTCTATTTAATGCACCGGTGAGTCCTTCAATCGAAGGCGAAGGTTTCCGGGTCCTGGCGGCCTGCCAAATCGCCACTTGACATTGCCCAGTGACTCGGAGGACACGGAGACACGAAGGTCCTCGGAATGTGCCCTGCGCCGGATGACCAGAGAGGCCATATCCTGCTGGCTGCATATCTTTAATGAAATTGCAGTCGGCGTACGAGCAATAAGCCGGCGGGACAGGACATGGAGGTCCTTTTGTGAAACCGCCGCTCAGTATGCAAAAGGGCGGTGACTGGTGACTAAGGCCTCATCCGCATGGCAGAGGGCTAAAGTCACCGGGCCAAGAGTTGGCCAGGAACTGTGAGCTCTGGGCCACACGAGCACATGGCTCTGGGCGCAACGCATAAAGGATAACGGATAATGGACTTAAAATAAACAAAGCAAACGGCAGGCGGAAGGCGGCGGGGTGGGGCGGGGCAAAAGAAAAGCGGACGAACAAAGCACGGCAAAACAGAAAACGTCTAGGAAGGATGGAAAATCGGGCCGGGGAAACTGTTTTGCTTTGTTGCCGATGTACCCAGTGATCAGGAAAATGCGGGAGTGGTGCCTCCGGTATATTGGTTCTATTTTGGGGTTTGGAAACGGCTCAGTTACTTTCCGCCAATTGTTTTCAAAATCTGCTGGGCTTACACTAATCCATTTAGTTGCTTGGCAAACAACTTTTGCAAATCTCTACAAGTTTAAAGGGAGAACAAAAGTAGCTGTTCCAGAATTTGTAAATTTAAAAGTTGCATTAGCTATTATGTAAATATTTCATAATTAAATAAGAAATTAATCATTTTAAAATTTGAATTTATAAAGTATCTTGTATCACAAGATTGTTACTATAAAGTGAATATGTCTGTTCTAAGGTATAAAAATGATGGAGTATTCAATAACTTACCGAATACGGGGTAACTCCGGGTTGAGCACTATCCTCTTTATGGACGCTCCTCTTCACTGCTCAATGCACATCATCAACAATGAAAGGACTAAAGCTATAAACTGAGACAAAAAGGCGGAGGAAGAGAGAGGGCGGATGTGGAAGGGAGATGGCATCTGGGCTCAGGTAGGATGTCGCATTCATTCGCTTGGTTTGGTTAACTTGGATCATGTCACAAATTAGTAAGTCATTTTGCCATCTTGTTTACCCATTTAGCTGCTGGAAATCATTTTCCGCTTAGCCAGCTGCTGGCTATTGGCAGTGAACTTTCCCATTTTCCCATTTTCCGATTTTCCTCCCAGCCGCCGCTCTTTTGGGCCTCGGCCAATGCCTTCTGGTTCAAGTTTTATTACGATGCTCTTGACCGGTTTTATTGCCCTCAATATTTCTTGCATATTCTGGCCACAACTCATTCAACAAATATGTGGGTTCTGTCTGGCATTTGGCTTTTCCCTCGGCTTCGGCTTTGGTTTTTTGGCTTTCGGTTTTTGGCTTTGGCTTTGTTTTAACGAATTTATAAACCAAACTAATTTATGCTCGTTTCTGTGGTTTCTGCACTAGCCGTATTAATTATGAATGTTATTTTAGACCATTGTTTTCAAGCGCACACATTGAAGTTGTTTGAATATATGAAAAATTCCCTTTCTATTCGTTTGCTCCACACAACATTTTTTAATTGATGGGTTGATAGACCTTGGGCAGAATTTTGGGAGAAGTCTAAATAAATGCTTGGCTGAGTAATTTCAGATGAAACGAAATTGATGATATAGAACATTAATTAGACCCACGAAGCACAAAAAACATGTTGGTATTTGCCTCATAAAACCTAAGTAAAACATTTAAAGGGGAATAAGTATTAGCTATTAAGTAATATTTCCCAATTCAAATGGACTCATTACGTACCTCATATATAGAGTATGTAATGTTTAATTTAACTTAGGAAATTGGTTCATTAGGAAAGTTAAATAATATTTGGCTTTTCATCTCCAATAGAACATGCATGGGAATTCGTATGTAGTACATATGTCCCACCTTTCGGAATGGCTAATGAATTCGTTTGGCAATGCAAATTTCCTACCCAAAATGAAATGCAAACATTATATAAAACGCCCAAAGATGACGATGCGTAAACAAAAAGCAGCAGAACCAAAAAATCGGGAACAACATCAGGCAGCAGGCAGCCATAGCAGCATAAACATCTATCGGTATCTAAAAATATATATACTACACTGCACGAAAAGAGGTAGTTTCATATACAATAAAACTACATACATTCATAATTAACTATAAAAGAGGCACCTTAACATTCAGTACAACAGTTCACAAAAGTTTGTAGTTCTTCATATTTTGCTTTTCTTTTTAAAATTGCTAGAAGAAAAAGTTATAATAAATAAAGCAAGCATAAAAGTATTTAATACAAAAGAAAAGGATTACTTCAATTTGTTAAGTAAAACATCGATCAAATTAATTTAAAATTATAATACAGTAAATCCATTTCTCGTTCCTTATAGGTTTATTAGTATAAGCGTAGATTTCCAACAAACATTTCTCTCAGTGCATTCGTGGCGTGTGTTTTTGAGTGAGTGGGTAAGTGTTGGTCGCACGTGTGTTAGTGCGTGAACGCTGGCTCCACTAACTATATTTAGAGAGAACTTACCTAGAGGCCAAAACACGGGTGGGTTAATTGGGGAGTGGGTGGGGAAGTGCTGCTAGGGGGTGTCTAAGAGGGTGGGTGGGCCAGGGGGTGGTGCCAAATGCCAGCAGCTGTTGGGTTGCCCGGTTAATGAATGAATATGCATGAGGTGGCGTGAGAGAGATGGCATACAAAGCTTCCACACACACACTCCTTCTGTCTCTTTTTGCTCCGCGGATATATCCAGTATTTTCGGGAATCTAGGGCCTTTTTCATAGTTCAGCATAAGATAGTAAATGAGCATTTCAGGCACAGAGCATTTCATATTCTTTTTGAATGCTTAGCCATTCTCATACTATTCTTTAGTCCCTTTAAAAATATATTAAACATATATCAAAAGTTGGAAATTTTTTTTTATGTTTTGTATATGTATATATTAAAGTATTGAAAAAATCATCAAAAAAAAAAGGTTATTTACCAGGTATTCCAAAGTCAGGACTCTCTCCCAAGCGAGTTCTACAGTACTTCTATTTTCC
Organism: Drosophila santomea; assembly: GCF_016746245.2. Classification (NCBI taxonomy): domain Eukaryota; kingdom Metazoa; phylum Arthropoda; class Insecta; order Diptera; family Drosophilidae; genus Drosophila; species Drosophila santomea. Next base: position 17,695,304 of record NC_053018.2, read on the forward strand.
CCCATTTACACATGTAGCGTTTTTGCTTCGGTAATCAAATGTGCTTTGTTTTTATTAATTTTTCTTTGGCTCGAAGCTGACACAAAAGTTTATCGTGTGTTTTTGTTGCTGGCACAATATTTGCCAGACCATTAGCGCCATTAAGATAATGAATTGCCATCGGTCTGCGGCATCGATTGAATCGAATTGAATGGAATCGAATCGAATCGAATATAACCGAGGCGATATACCATTATATCCTGCATGTCACAATTGTTTGCATGCCATTTACCTGGCGAGGTGTGCAAATATTTCAGGAGGAGGGGATTTGGGGGCGATGACATTGATTTAGTGCGAGTTTTCAGAGCTGAGCTCCTGTTTTATTAGAAATGCAAACAAGGTAGAAGTGTAGGAAGTTTTATATATACGAAAAATTTGCATACAATAAGTTATAACGATTTTTATGTCTGCTTTTGAATAACAAACTTTAGAAGTCTTCCATAGATATGTTTTTATAATAACAGATATATTCCAATGCGAACATTGATTGTTGCTGATTTGCAAACTTTGCAGGTTGCTGGACCATTTCTGTGAGTGCCTGTGATTAATCGGCTGATTAGCATCCCGAAATTATTAATTTAGATTGATTGCGCTCTCAGCTGTTGCCTTTTATCCCCAAAGGACCAACCAGTTCAAGCCAATTAAATACGATTGTGTACTGCCTTCTGTCAACGTCTCCTTCGATTTGGAAAAGGCCAAGTGGCACGAAGGAAAATGCCAAATAGCTTAAGACTTAAGCCATTGGATGAATGATTCCTGAAGGCAGCCATAAGTGTCGAATGACAGACGATGACGACATTTATGAGCTTTCACCAAGGATACTTTTCAATTGGCAGGGTAACGTCTCCGGGGATTTCCCCTTCCGCATCGCTTTTCCTGCCTTCAAAGCTGAATTTTCCCATTGCCTATTTTGCATACGAGTGGAAAGTTGGCGAAACTCGTGATTTTTTAGTTTAGGGGCGGAAAAAAAGTTGACAACTTTCAGAAGTTGTCTCTTTAGTTTCACCATTTGGAAAAAGTTCTAATTGGAGTTCGCTTTGCAAGTCACTATATCTGCCACATATCGTGTGCAACACTAGAATTTGATTATCCTGTTTTCATTTTAATAATCACTTATGTATCCGTCTCGTGTCATTGCCAAAGATCTAAAATGAGTTAATTACGTGTTGAATTGCACAAATTGGAAAATACAAATGTTATTCAAGGCAGAACTAAGAAATATTGCTTATAGTTTATGTGATGATCTCCGGGGGTTTCTCCGTCTAATATTTTCCACTTGGCGGGTGGCAAAAATGTTGAACTAAAAGCAAAACACAGATTTCTGAATGGCAAATTGTGCGAAGTTATTCATAAGAATTTCCTAAGAATTCCTTAAGTGAATTTCGACTATTGCTTGTTGTGTTACTCGATAGGTTCGTATTTTTGCGGGAACTCTTTGGCATTATTTTTTTAATATTCTTTCACTACGTTTTTTGCTGAAATATTTCATATATTTTTTGGCAACAGCAAAACAATTTGTTTACAGCACGCGGCGCACTGTGTTTTTGACATATTTATGCCGTTGGCCAGGCACTTGTGCTCGCCCCTCTCCCCCACCGCCTCTTTTTTTTCGGGTTTGCCACGCCTCCTCTGCCTCTGCCTCTGCCTGGCACTGGCCAAGTTTTCAACGCCGCCTCTGGCTAAAAACAAAAGCCGACAAAAGGCAAAATGCGAAATGTGGCGCTGATGAAGACGAGACGATGAAGAGCCAGAAAAGCGGCGAACGACCTGCGCCTGGCTTAAGACTTTCCACAATGGAAGTTTTCCCCACCCCACTGCTCGCTTTCCTTTTATTTCCGCTTTCCCGCCCGGGTTTTCACCCCGCTTTTGTTTTGCTGTTGTCTGTGGCACAGTTTGGCTTGTAATGCTAATGAAATCGGGCAGTTTGACTATTTAGAGGGCTTGGGTGCTTCACGTGGTAGTAATAAGCTCTAAAATTAGAGATTGTTCTCATAGCGATGCATCTCTGGTATTTTACTACTATCGCGTTTCTTTAGCACGCCATAAATGCAAGATAATCTCTGATTTCATTCTCGCAGCTCATCTGCAGTATTTCTTAGATAATCTGCGCAACTTTATGACTTTAAAAGGGTATTAAAACTTGGCTTGATCGCAGATAAATTTCTTGTTTCTTTCGAAAATTCAACAAACAATCTGAAGTTGTACCCTTCTCTTTCTGTGCGAGTCGCCCGTCTCTTTCGCGACTTCTGTTTTGATAGGACCTTGCGTGTCTGGCGAGCATTTCGTGAGACTTAAGTGGGCCGGCACCCAAAAACAAAAACCAAAAAAGGCCTTATAAGCCCATATATATTTGTATATATTCGTACACATTGAGGCAAAGTGGGCGCTGGGGGAATCCGAAAAGTAGGTACGATATATTTATTGTCGGCGTCAGTTTGCGATGCTTTTTGCGGGGGCGGCATTCGCGGTTTCTCTGTTTGAGGTGCTTTGTTTTGGGGTTTGCCTTCCCTGCTTTCGCCTGTGCAAAATCGAATTTATTGTTTTAATGCCATTTTCTGTCGCTGTCGAGCGCAAAAATTGGCAATTTGTTTAGAAATTAGCGCACTGCCTCCTTTAGCATGTAAAATGAAAATCAATTTCCTTTCAGCGCAAGAGGATCGAAGCACCCAGATGAGCGGACTGCCAGGAGCGGGATCTGGTGGAGTGGCTGGTGGTGCCACCCACATCTTTCGCTCGCTGTCGTCGGAGAGCCAGAAGCGGGAGTGGTCCAAGCGCCTCTCCCTCCGGGGAATGCGGCATGGAGGGGCAGCCGGAGGTCCTGGAGGATCTGGCACTTCGAGCCTGGCCAGCAGCAAGGAGGTGAGCTAATTGACCCCAGCACTCACTCACAAAATCATTGCGTAATAGTTCTCTGGGGAAAAGGGAAGACCTTTGCCAACGCACTTAGGAAATTGGTGTAATCTACTTAAGATTGTGAATTCATCTGATTGAATTATAATTTAAAAGGTTGTCATTTTGCAAATTCGTTATATAATTTCAAGTATAAATGGCAAAGATAGTTTAAACTGTCTGTTGCTTCAACCAAATTTTATAATTATTATTATTTGAATACCTCTTCTTATCTCTTTAATAGCCTTCAGTTTGAACGTTAATATTTGCTGACTGAACATTGAGGTTTAAATATTTTTCTGCTATATGCTGTTACTTTGCAAGGCCACTCTCTACATTACATTCTCCTTTCATCGGTGTACTGACCATTTTACATATTTCCTCGCAGGAGAGCAAACACAGAAAGTTCTTCAGCCGCTCGGCCTCGTTGCGTCAGGCGGGGAGCGGAGGAGGAGGAGGCGGCGGCGGAGTAGGAGGAAGTGGCAGCCACCAGGCGTCCATGGAGCTGCATGTGCCCGGCCAGGAGGGAAGGGGCGGCGGTGGAGGAGCCTCCTCCGGAGCGGGCTCGCCGCAGACCCAGACGCAGCCGTCGACGCCCAAGAAGTCCAACTGGGAGGTGATCGAACATTTCAATACGAGTGCCAAGGGAGGCAAGGCCGTGGTTAGCAGTAGTTTGATTGCGGTGAGTTCGAGGGGGTTCTGGAATCAATTAATTTGCCCGCCTAATGGACACAACGTCGCTGGCAGGCTACATCGCCAGCTTCCCTCCATCTTCCTTTCACCTGTTGTGGGACATAAATATTTAATTCGATTGTGCCGCAAATAAGCTGGTCCGAGCTGAATTTGAATACAATTTCATCGAGGGCTCAGTTTGCTAATGGACATTGAGAAGGGACGAACACGAACCAGTCGCGCCCTGGGAAATTCATTTAAAGTCAAACAATCTGGCACAAGCAAAACGACTGCGTGTCACAACATTTTGCTTTAACTAAATTTATTGTTTCATCGCAATCGATGCCGAAACTTTGCTCGGGGGAGCTGCCCTGCGGCTAATTGAAACCAGTTTAATTTTTTCCATCACTCGTTTGTTTTAATTACATTTTGTGTTTCATTAATTTCAGCTACCCTGGGGTTTAAGTGTCTTTATAATAGAATTTAATGTCGGTTTTATAGTCAAACAAAATGTATAAAATCAAATTTACTTGGCAGATCTTGTATTTGGTGTTGCTTGGAAGCATTAATCAATCCACTTCCTTTTGTTACTATTGAATATAATGAGTGCATATCCTTCATCCTTAGCTATTTTGTAAGGCATTCAATTGTTATTTTATGAAAACTTAGCTTTTATGCAATGAGTAGTAAGTTTATTTTATTATGTATGGCTTACAATGTTTATTTTCTAATAGAAGCGAAGTCAATGTATCTTTATAGTTTTAGATTCCTTGCTCCACACAAACCTGTTGTAAGGCCAACTAACAAGCCACGCCTGGGAACTCACCCACACACTTGCAGGCAGACACCCACACAGCCACACACTTGCATGGCTAAGCTGACATGCACAGGGGGCCACTTAACAGCTGCACACGCCTGCGCGCGTGTGTGTGTGTGTGTGTGTATTTTTATTTGCCTTCGCTGTCAAGAGTCAATTGACAAAGTTTAGCAAATTGAAAAGGCAAAAAAAAAGAGAGAGTAGCTACAAAAAAGCATTTCTGGCATTCAAATGGGCGGCAATTTGCTTAAAAACGCCGCGGGGATCCAAACACACTTGCCGCAGTGTGCGTTCGGCTGTGCTGGTGTGCGTGCGTGTGAGAGTGTGCATGAGTGGGCAAAACGTTTAGTTCAATTGTTTGCGGACCACACAAAAAATCATAGCATACTTTCAGAGGCCAAATGAATTTTTAATGCAGAGAAAGGAATGCGAACATACCTACTGATTGTTTATTATTATTAAGCACTTATATTTAAATGGAAGCAACAATGCCTGCTTTTATGATTTTATATGTAATTTATAAACAACATTCCTTCAAATCGAACTACTAGTGGGAATAAAAAAATTGGAATAACTTTTTCCATGTGTACTATTATTTGTTAAATTTCTTTCTATCACAAATACTTGCAATTACTATATTTTTGTTTAATTTATACAAGAATTTGCATTTTATTTACATTTAATTGAAAAGCCTAAATGAGATTCCATACCTGTCAGCTATAATAATTCCATTATTCTCATTCTGTGCCCCAAGGCTGGAATCACGCGCTGCAACATTGACGAATCCATGGACTCCACCAACTCCAGCTCCACCTGCCACAGCCCCATGATCTACCAACGTGACGAGACGCAGCTGTTGCAGCCAGGTAAGATGAATGGCTCGTATGGCTGCGAAGGGGGAAATCTTGGGTAATAGGAAGGCGTTTACCTCTCGTAACAGGAGCCACTGAGGGTCAATAAAAATACCAGCATGCACACATGCTCCCCTTTTGTAGGGGGAAAAGCACCACACATTTTTTCCCCTGGCCACAGCGCTCAAAATGTCACAAGTTGATTGTCATTGTCATATTGAATTTGACGAGGCTATTTCGTAGTCTCGTCTCTTTTTCACTCTCGTTTCTCGTCTCACGTTTCCTCGTCATTGGCATTTCACTCACATATCGCCTTTTTCCCCCTTCAAGGTTGCCTTGGATGCGAAGCATCTATATCACTAGCCTCCATCCGCCCACCGCCCAGATTTATTTTAGTTTGTATTTCCTGCGAAAGAAACCAAGCCAGCCTTTGGTTTTCCTTGGCTTCCATAGAAATCTGTATGTGGCTGGCTGCGTACAAATCTATGGAAATTTACATAGTCACGTTTGGCATTTATTTATTGATGCATATAAAAACATACTCCTAGATCCCATTCATGCCTTTCCCGCCTTGTTGTGGTTACGTTTTTTTGTTATTATTTTTTTTTACATTGTGGTCAGGAGACGGGACAGTTGAATGATTTTAATATGTCGATTTGGCTGATGTTCTCCATTTACAACAAAATATTTTATGGCATTGTGTGCTGCATTCGAAATCAAGGCTTCCATTCTCAGAAGGGAAAATGTCAGGAGCACCGACGCTGATGTGCCAGTCACACAATAGCTGGCAAATCGAAAATGTGTATAACATGTTAAGCGAATAAATTGTACTTGAATTGTCACAATAGCCCGAGGATTAGGTTTGTGGGGCGATTGGGTGTGGCTGTGGGTCCTTCTGTCTTCGTCGTTGGGTTTTGTCACCCAAAAAAATATATATAAAATATCATAACATACTTATACCCGTCAATCGTAGAGTAAAAGTGTATAAGCTATAAGTTATATTTATTCCTAATCCTTATCTTATTCTCTATCGTTAATGAAGTAGTATCGTAATGAAGTTACGAATGCTTTAATGCATATATTGGTAAATAGCACATTTCCAGAAATATTTAAAGAAAATCTCTAAAGAAAAGTATGCATAAAAAACAATATGTAAATAATTTCACACTATTTTGAATGTTAATATGTAGGCCGCAAATCACAGTTAATTATCCGAGTAAAGAGCTTATAATTTAACTGGTCAGGCTAAGAAAGCGAATTTATTCATGATTTTAATTAGTATTTTATTTGTGTTTGTTTTATTTACAAAGAGTCTTTTTAATATGCTCATAAAAGAAGCATTATTAGTGTTGAAGTTTATTAGATGGCTTTTCAATTAGTCTGTCAGTTTAAATGTCTAAAATGCATTTATTTTATTACGTTTTTATTTACATACACACAAAACCAGTTCGTTGAACAATAATGTGGCATTTGCTGCCCCATTCAGACGGACTATTCACAATCAAAACTCTCTGGCGAATACAAAACTATCCAATTTCATGCTGTGTCAGATTTATAACTACAATTTACATAATTTTAATCTCTTGCAATGCGTTTTCCCATTTGTAAGGTAACTCGAATGTGAAAATGCAACAGCTGTGATTGGACTTGCAAATTCAGCTTGCAATTTGCAGTCATTTTGTCGGGCTAATTGCAGCTACATTTCAGTTAAGCCTCAAGTTTGGTTAACTTTTTGGCTAGGCACTAATTAATTTGGCTTCTGTGAGTGGGGCATTGCCTTATAGGCCTTGGCAGGATATCCTTACCACAACAGAACACATGTACTCTGCTTTCAGGCGATGCCAGCAACTTGGAGGCCAACAATCCGATGTCGAGCGGCGGAGGAGGCGGAACTGCCAATGGTCCTGTGAGCCCCAGCATTTCGTTCTGGTTCCGTTTGAACCGCATCATCCTGCGCCTCTGCTCCACCCACCAGTTCAAGAATCTCCAGGTAAGCTACTTACGCTTCCAGCTTTCCGTGAAATCCTTTTGCAAACAAGTTCAAAGTTCTCCTCAACCGCCGTCGTTCTCGGGCAAACTTTTTTGTTCACTTTGCTTCTTGGCGTGCCCAACATTTCTTCTAGTAACAGCAGCAATTCATTTCCAAAAATTTATCCCTAAAGACTCCAAATCTAAAGTATATATTTTGCATAGAGTATTCTGCACTTTGTGTTGTATTCCTCGTAATTTTGTTACAAGAAATGAACTTATAGATACACTTTTTAAGATAAATGTTTGGCACTTTCTGAAAGCCCATTCTCTAAGTGCGTTCATTTCCCTTTTGCAATCAGGTGGAAATGCTGTATCAGCGGTATTTTCTGCGTATGAATCAGAGCAACACGACGCACATTTTGGCCCTGCTTTTGGCCCTCATTCTGGCCCTGTCCTGCACGCAATTGGTCTTCACCACGCTGCAGCTGCGACGCAGCACCGCGCTGCTGCTGGAAATCAGCGAAATCGGACTGGACGCAAATGCGACCGTGGGCAACTTGACGACCGCCACAGTGAAGCCTCCACCCCCGTTGGCATCATCGGATCAAATGGCCCGGCTCAGCTCCATCCCGCTCCTGGCTCTCGCTTCCAATGGCAGCTGGGCGGGCGACGCGGCGGGAGGCGGTCAACTGAAATCCGCCCATAGCCGCAACTTCGACGATTTTGAAGCGGACCATAATGGGCAGCTGGGGGGAGGGGGGCTGGTGTGGCGCCGCCAGAAGCGCAAACATTATCGACGCCTCCACAAGCACCGATACAAACACAAGTCCCACCAACAGCACCGCACCAGGTATGCCAACTACTGATAGTAGCTAATTTTCTCAAAAAAATAGATATATAATCTTATAGGCTTATTTTGTTATAATTTACATTCCTATCTATGAGATCATACAATATAAATTTCTTTAATTTATTGACTTTTCAATCAGAAACAAGTACATTAAAACTAATATAATATATATTTAAAATATTATTTAGAAGAACATTTCTCTTTTTTATTTAGCACTAATTTTAATGCTCGTCTAGTAATTTATATACAGCATCCTTGCTGTAGCTATAAATCACCAATCTTATCACCATCACAGGTAAAATTCGAGAGTGTAATATAGATGAAAGTGAATAAGAGGCAAGTTTTGACAGGTCACCGGGTCGACAAGGTGCTTTTCCCGAAAGGCGGTTCCATTTTTGCACAGCTCGCATTTGAGGTTTTACTCCGGGTGGTCTCCTGAAATTCAACGAAACAACTTTGGGCTGTCCGAAAAGAGCTGAGCCCATAAAAGTGTGTCCAAAGTAGGCTCAAATTGAATTTAAAGCGGGCTGGAGGACCGAACCAAGTTAAGCTCCACGAAAAGTAATTTTAGCCGAGGGAGAAGCCACAATTCATCGAAGGAAATCCATGACGAGGCTTTAATCGAGGGCGAAAAATTGAGCTAAAGTTTAATTTAAAGGCATATTGGAATATAATTGCAGGAAGATCTAGACAACATCAGACATAAGAAATTCATGAACTATTATAAAATCAAAATAGTGGAGGGAAATCATTACAAATTCATGACAATGCCTTACTTGAAATCCCAAGTTTATTGTTGAAGTTGAATATAAAAACACTTTGATGGGCAATCATTTTAATTGTTCAGCAAGCTTTTTAATTCCAAACGTATTTCTGTATAAAAGTGCAATTTCGTAATTTGAAGTTTTGTGAGGTACCCAGCATAGATAAATAAATAAACAATACAAATTAAGATAAGACAGGAACCCTAAGCTCAATTCTCAATAAAAATAAACCTTATCTATAGACTTTACAACTTAATACTTTACCAACTAAAATAGCACGAAGCTCGAGAGAATTTAGGTCTTTAAAATAAAGTTATACTTGAAATTGAAACGAAAAATGGAAACGATTAATGCTACCAGAAAAAAAAACGAATTTCTGTGCTCAACAAGTTGTTAGAAAAAAAACACAAATTTCCATTTGATATTCTTGAGCACCTATTGCCATTTGTTTTCCCACAAATATTTGTCAACAAAATCATATCCATACAGTATTGCGGCAGCCATAAGATATCAGCGGATAAAGAAATAACTCTTGCAAGAACACACAAGACAATTCCCAAATCAATAGCTTGTGTGCTAACTGACTGCTCGAATTCATTTTGCCTGCCTTCCATTTACATTTAGATTTATTTTGCCACAAATATTTATGCTGGCCATAAATGCCGGCATTTGGCAAGACGGATAGTTAGTTGGCCAAACATAAAGCAGACAGTTTCATCAAGTGTTTCATGCGAGTGAAATGAAATTTTGGACCTTATTGCAGATACAGGATGCGGGAGAAGAGGAGCCTGCAGGACATTGGGCTGGTCAAGGGTGAAGGGATCCGGCCCCAGCTGATTGTTGACACTGCCCCCAATGATGCCGATGTGTACACAGTTGCTCCCGATGATGATGTTGATGACGTTGATGAGGGGCGAAGTGCTGGCAGTAAACACATTACGTATACGCCGCGTGTCCGCGACTACAATCAAATTTCACAAGCGGAACGTGATGAAGTGTTAAACACATCGTCAAACGCCGGAGCTGCACCCGATAATTCAGACCCACCCCTGGGCTACGGCCACCTCGTCTCCCTGATCCTGATGCAAGTGGACGAGTCCGTGCTGGTCTTCCTCATTGTCATGCTAATCTGCGGGATTGTCTACGCCTGTGAGTTGACTTGCACCGCGTGACTTCTGACTTCGGCCGCTAATCCCTTTGTGTTTGCCTACAGTCCTGCTGTGCATCCTCTCCAAGCCGGCCATGAACGAGATCTTCCTGGTGCTCGTGTCCTACGTCATTCTGGGCACCTTCCTGGCCATCGAGGTGGCCGTCAGCTATGCCATGCAACCCAGGTTGGTATACGAGTTCCATTGCTAACATGCCCACTTCGAAACATGACCCCTAAAATCTTTGGTTAGTTGAGCACATTATTCTATAAAAGCAATCAATATCAATCTATCGAACTATTATAGGTTTGTTTTGAAATGGATGTTGATTTATATTCCATTTATGTACCTTAAAGTGCTATTTAAATTTGATTAGTTTCTTATTATTGTATCAATTATTGTATGTGTTTTTGGTTTTCCCATTGCTTAGCATATGTTTTTAGTTCCTTGAATAGTATAGAAGTCTATTCCCAAGTATTATTTGTCAGCAGAGACCCATTAATTTTTCTCAGTGCACGGCAGCTGTTGCTGGCTCGGCAAAATTAATCATTCACGGCTCGCTAATTGCGAGAACTGGGAATCATGCTGAGCAAACAACCGCACCTGTGCTCCAGAGTCCTAATCGCTCTTCTCGTGTCCGATTTCCTCCGGCAGCAAATCCTTCAACGGCAGCGCCTGCTGCATCGTGCTCATCTACATGACCTACACGATGCTGCCCCTCCGTCTCCGGGAGGCTCTGATCGGAGGAATCCTCCTGAGCGTCGTCCATCTGTACACCTGCCTGAGGCTCACCGCGATGCAGGATGAGGCGGTCCAATTCGTCCACTGGGGCGAGGTGAGTGCCAGTGCGAGTGGGAGTGGGAGTGGGAGGACACATGTGCTCTTCGAGTTGCTGAATTGCTGGGTGCTCGAATGATATAACATTTAATTGCTAGCTAATTACTTAATGTGTGGGATATAAGAAAATTGGCTAGATTGAGGCGGTGGATTGGGATATTGGATTATAACATTTATTTCGAATGTAAAGAGACTTGTTTGTTCTCTTATATTTAATACATTTTTAATAAGTTATATGTATTTTGATTTAATGCAATAGGTAATGGATATTTTACTACGCTTCTAGTTTGAAAGAAAACATTGCTCTGGTGTGTCACACAACTTAATGCGATTTCATTGTTTATGTATCAAATGGAGCATGTAGCCATCTATCAACAGGTTTGGCACTTTCACTGAGCCGCAAATGCAAATTTATTTAGCGAATAATAAAATTGAAATACTGCGCAATAAAGGGGCGAGTGGGGAGGACATCTAGCTTTAATTGGCTAGAGCGGGAAAATCAGGGAGGAAAACAGCAGCTAAGAGTGGCACGTGTCCAAGGGCCTGGGAGTAAACATGAACGGAATGAAATTAAATTGGCGCTAAATTGAATGAAATCGAGAATGTGGAGGCTGCTCCACCTCCACCACCAGCCGCCTAAGTGTTGTTTTCCCCGTATTTATGGCTTGTAATGTCATTAATGCTCCAATCTCCGCCCGCAGTTCCTCTGCACTTTGGTGGCCCTCCTCCTGGCCAACCTCACCGGCGTCTACACCCACTGGCCCAAGGAGAAGGCCCAGCGAAAGGCGTTCATCGAGACGCGGCAGTGCATCGAGGCCAGGCTGAGGACTCAGCGCGAGAATCAACAGCAGGTGAGTGGTACTCAAAAGGAGGAAATCTATTCAGGTTATTGGAAGTAGTATTTCAATTTATTATACACGTAGACCATGTTTCCTTATTTTCATTGTATTTATTATCTGGTACTTTAAGCTTAATTCTTAAAAATATGCTAGCCCCACTTCACGCCATTCATGTTGAGTTGGCTAACTGGGGAAGCACAGGAGCTGTCGACAAAGTGAAATCTGCAGGTGTTTTATTGGCATGTGGGTGTGGAACATGAAAGACCAAGCCGAAAGGTGAAATAATGAACTCTGGGCAAATTTCGCACGAATTGTTTGCATCAAACGGAATGCTGACTGGGTAGCAGCAGCGGGGCACAGATCCATCCCATCCCATGCTCTTCGCAATAACCCACTGCTCCTTCACATTTCGGTGGTCTTTTATCTTGAGCATAACAACGAAATGGTGCTCCATGTAGAGAGGTGCCCCAGTGTGGAGATGCCTTTTGATGGCGCCTTCCAGGACTAAAAATAAGAACAGAGCAGTCGAAAATGAAAAGCTCGAAACATTTAAGAGCTCTGCTCTTTACTGAACACTTTTATGAATTCTCCAAATATCCTTTCTTGTTAAATATTATTCAAATAGTTTAAATGCACGTCATTTTTGAAGAGTATGCAAGTTGATTTATGCATGCCGATCTCGAACGAGAGTTCATTTGAAATGGGATTTCGAAATGGTGAGATATATGAGGTATTAAAACATATCCATTTGTTGCAGGAACGCTTGTTGCTGTCGGTGCTGCCGCGTCATGTGGCCATGGAGATGAAGGACGACATTGCGGGCCAGCCACGTGACACACAGTTCCATAAGATATACATCCAGCGGCACGAGAACGTCAGGTGAGTGGACCTGAAGGGGAAGTGAGTGTGTGGCGTGGGCGAATATATTTGCATGCAAAGTCAATAAATTGTTTGGCTGAGAGTCTCTGAATGTCTGAGCGTGTAACGCGAGCAATGAATTTGTATGCAAAGCCAAAAAGGAGCTAAAGCCAAGTGCACAGCGCCACGCACACATATGCAAAGCACACACACACACACACACACACACACAAACGACACACGCATTCAGCAGTCAAGCGAGCATAATAAAGCATACTTTGAGGCGCACCTGTTTGAGTCAGAAATGTCCTTTGTCTGTCGCCTTTTCTCCGCTTCCCTTTAGAGTGGGTTGCTGGGATTTCTGTTCGAAGTCGTCAGGGGGAAAATGCGAAAAACTGCTGGGGAAATAGGAGAAGATACCTAGAACGTATTCAGGTTGTAATTTTTTCAAGGAATATGACTAGAAATGCATAGTTCATAAATTTAAAACTGTTATTTGTCGATGTGCGTAAAATCATATTTACATTGGTCAGAAATCCCTGGGTTTTTGAATATTTTATATAAACTTTTGTGTAACTAAAACATCGTTATGCTGGCAATAACAACGAAATAACTTTAACAACAAGTTATTCCCTGCAAAATAAAGAGCATTACTCTTCCAACTTTCGCCTCGGGCTGCCATTGTTACTTTTCCTCTTGTTTACCCTCCCAAGCTTTTCCCAGTCCATTTTGTATTAAATTACGCGCTGAGCCGACTAAGCCCTTCTCAGTTACGAGTCGTAAAATCAGCAAAATAAAGAAACAGAACAAGTGGCTGTGCTAACGTGGCTCTGTCAACACATGGCCATGTTGCATAGGCCAAGAGTAACGTGAAAGGGATTTAACATTGTTAGATTTCGGGGAATAAATAACCGACACATAATTCAGTCTTAAATAAAGGGGAAAAAATGTTCCTGAAGGCGGAAGTTAACCGAGATAAAATAGACAGGGGGAAAATATATGCAAATCTCCTTAAAGGAGTTGAGACTTCTATGGAAATCTTACCAGCATTATTAAAGAAAATATTTAATGAAACAGAAAGTTGGTTCTTAGGTAGATATTTCAGGTAAAAGTAACGAATTTCGGTTTCTGCTCAAAGAAAAATTGTTTCTATTGGGACGGTTTTAAAGTAACTTGATTTAAATATGTTTTAAGTGGGAAAGACCAGTCTGCTTTCAAATGCAATATTTTAACTTTATTTTGGGATTTCCTTTTAAATAAGGAAAGAAAAGTAAGTCCCACAACCAAAAAACCTCTGGTTGTGGCTAAAAATTCTGCTCAGCTATGCTTCTAAAATCAAAAACTATCCGTGTGGCATTTTGCTTTTCTTGGTATAGCCATTAGAGAACTCACAATTCCTTTTTTCCTCTTGCAGCATCCTTTTTGCGGACATCTGCGGTTTCACCAGCCTCTCGGATCAGTGCACCGCCGAGGAACTGGTGCGTCTGCTGAACGAGCTCTTTGCCCGGTGAGTATTCGGATTCGGATTCGGATGCGTAGTGGATGCGATGTTGCATGTGCCAGCTGAATGGACCACTGGGACGGCCAGAATTTGTGGTCATAATTAATGGCAAACAATTCGTGCACTTGCCAAAAGAAGGGGATACTCATGGGCTTTAAGAACTTAAAAAAATTATATTAAAATATTAGTAACATTACACTACATTTCTGACCGACTACTTAGACTTCTGATATTATGAAACATATAACCAAGTACTCAAACACGAAAAACAAACTAGCAAACGGGTGGCAAGGATCTAAAAGGGTTTTACCACGAACGAATCTAAAGTAAACCCATCCAATTCTAACATTTTTCTTAGTGCACGTCCATCTGTCTGAGTCCTTTTCTTATTCATGAAATCGAAACCCAGACAGAGCCTGCGGCTGTATTAATTGCTCCAAGTGAACGAGGGAAAACTGACCTTGGGGCAAACAAATAAACCTGCTGACCTCTTTGTAACCGAGTTTAGGCACTAGTAACAAGCTGCTTTTATGGGAGAGGAACAGATAAAATTTAAGAATTTGGGAAAGGGGGTTATATTCGGTTATTCTCGTCGACCTCTTAAGAATATTAGTTTTCAGCAGAATTTTTGATGACTGTGGTTGCAAAAGTAAGTTGTGGGTCTCTTTGGGGGAAATGTGATCAAATTATTCAGCGCTAATTAATTTACAGTTGTTGATACCTCGAAACAAAAGCTTGGCTATTAAGTGGATAAGATACTCGTTTGGGCCCTTTACTTTTCATTTCTTTTCTTTTGTGTCCGGATAAACTGAGATGAGATGATGGTTGTTGCTCATTGTGTATAGACTTACAGCTCCTGTGGCGATTTTCCTGTCCATTTTCCAACTTCTGCGTTTTCACTTCTCCACTTCCATTGCAGCTTTGATCGATTGGCTGCGGAGCATCATTGTCTGCGCATTAAGCTGCTGGGCGATTGCTACTACTGCGTCTCCGGACTCCCGGAACCCCGTCCGGATCACGCCCATTGTGCCGTGGAAATGGGACTCGATATGATTGACGCCATCGCGTGAGTATCCGTGTCAGCAAACAGAAACACAAATGCAACTGCTGCTCTGCGTCTTTGTTGTGGCTGCTAGGGGAAATCGAGAAAGGAGTTTCCTTCCTCTGTTGGACATTGTCACTTTACCATACTGCCATAAATATAATTTGTTGCTTCCAATGCCTATGTAAAGTCTACGTATATACATAATAAAACAAAGCATTTTGGCGTTCTGTTCCCTTTTCATTTGCAGCCTGGTTCGCGAGGTGATGGCCGTCAATGTGAACATGCGAGTGGGCATCCATACGGGCCGGGTGCACTGCGGCGTTTTGGGCCTGGTCAAGTGGCAGTTCGACGTTTGGTCCAATGACGTCACGCTGGCCAACCACATGGAGAGTGGCGGGATTCCCGGGTGAGTGCTATTTAATCTTCTAGCTGAGATTAATCGATCCTGCGTCTGTGTCCTCTGTCATCTGTTCACACTTCAAAAGTGTCCATTGTCTTGGGCGTTTTGTGGTCGAGGCATGGGAAATCCCCTTCGATTCAATTCATTTTGCTGCCTTTCCCACGGTGAATTCAATTTCATTCTGCCGGCAAATCCAATTCAATCCATTGAAAATCCCGTTTCGTTCGTTTCGGCCAGTTGGAGCAACTTCCGGCGACAGCTGTGAATAATGGCTAGTGAAAGAGGGAATATCCAACTTTCCCGAAAACTCTGGCCAATAAAAGCAGTGTGGCACAATTAAGGCCAACTTGTTGTGACCGACCAGAAGTTGTATTGTGTGAAGCACCGCCCATAAAGACACTCGAAAGTCCACAAGTGTCGCCGCTCTGCGGTTGTCCTTCGTCCTTTTGAGTCCTTCGACCATCGGCTCGAGGGTGCGCCTCTCCATTGTGGTCCTAATCGTTGTAATTGCCCTACACAGTATTTTGCATGCGACTTGTGGTTAACTGAAGGCGTCAAGTTATTGGTAACTTACGAGTGCTTGCCGACCCCCCCTTGCAGCACCCATCCCCTCTCTCAGATAGCCCGCCCAATCGATTATGGCCCACCGAGTGGAAGCCACACCCACGCCACCCACTCCGCCCACTCCGCCCACTGATAAGTGCCCCACAACAATATTTTGTTGCTGTTGATTCAGCTGCACTCACTTCAGCACTTGAGCAATTTGTTTCTGCTCGGATACCCCGGCATCAAAAGTTCGTGTTGCCCAAGGTATATCAGG
The DNA here is from genome assembly GCF_016746245.2 of Drosophila santomea. NCBI lineage: Eukaryota > Metazoa > Arthropoda > Insecta > Diptera > Drosophilidae > Drosophila > Drosophila santomea. The sequence continues at coordinate 17,711,605 of NC_053018.2, forward strand.
ATGTGCTGCTTCAAGTAGGATTATTTTAAAAAATATTAAACTGCAGGCTTACAGACATAACTTAAACACTTTTAACTTTATATCAAATGTATCTCAGTAAAAGTAATGTATCTATTTTTATCAAAACAAGGATTTGTTATATGGCATATTATGTTTGATATTTGTTAAATTCTTACAATAAACCAATCACATATTCAGAGAATAAAAGGAATGCATAGAAAGTAACCTTGGCCACAATTGTGGGAACTTTGCACCCATTTTAACTGGTTCTTCAGCCTGTTGAAAGGTCCCAAAATAATAGATAGCAAAGGGTCGAAGTACTGGTCTAGTACTCCCAGCACTCCCACCGTTTCGAGCGCTCTCCTTCCACACTTTCCTTCTGGGTTGACTTTTTGTGAATATTCACGCTGCGACTTTGGGTGGAAGTTTAAGTAACTGTTGAGTTTATTTGGGTCAGCCGGGCGACGGCAGCTCGTTTGTTAGCCCTGTCCCGGGTGAAATTAAAAGCAAATAGCTGCAGTGGGTGTTGGCCAAAGTGGCAGCCATCGCCTTCGTCTCAGTGGGCTACCCGATAAGCTGCAATTTTAGCCGAGAGTTTAGAGTTAGGAGTTGAGCCGGCGTGGCATGTAAAAAGTTCGTTAGCAGCAGGAGGAAGTGGAATGCCCGGGAATGTGGACTACAGCAATCCATAACAAAGCGTCGTGTAATTATCAATAGAATCAACAACAGGCACTAGTTTCATGGCAGCCGAGGATCTCAGGAAGCCGGGGGCATCTGTTGCCGGATTCTCCTTTCTCTGCAGCCGAGAAGAGCATTAAAAATCTATTTCGTAAACTTGGATAAGCAAGTCGCAAGGGCGAAAGTGTTGGTCGGAATGTGGGCGTGGAAAATGGTACATGTGCCTTGCTATGTTTTCGCTTCCTGCGGTTAACTGACCAACCGCATGGGGGAAAACACAAAAGTAAAGGAACCCCTAAGCTGATAAAGATAATCATTACAATGTGTCCTCTTTTTCCTTTACTCACACATTTCCAGGCGCGTGCACATAACCAAGGAGACCCTGAAGTGTCTGGATGGCGATTATGAAGTGGAGGTCGGCAACGGAAACGAGCGCAATTCGTATCTCAAGGATCATCAGATAGAAACGTACCTAATTGTGCCAGGAGATATATATAGGCCAGTAAGTCGGAGTCCTCGGTAATCATTAGATACCTTCAATTACACAATGCATTCCTATTTCCAGCACAAAAAGTCCAGAAATCGATTGCAGGTCAATGGCAATATTTCCAAAGAACTTCGTATGATGGGTCATGGCACGGCCCAAAAGCACACTTCAAAGTATGTTTCATTAATTACTTGATGCCTTTTGGCAAAGTAATCTATTTATATCTTATTTAATTGCAGATTTGGGTTCGGCGACAGTTCGGAGAGTGCCAAGGATCCCGAGGATGAGGTTAATGAGTATCTGATGCGGGCCATCGATGCCCGGAGCATCGATCATCTGAGGGCCGAACACTGCCAGTCCTTGCTGCTCTGCTTCAAGGATAATGTCCTGGAGAGAAAGGTACATTTACAATTAATTCAGTACTAAATAGATACTTTTAATTGAAAATCATGTCTTTATTCCCAGCTAGTATTGATAAATACATTCATTTCGTTGTAATAAAGTAATATTCCTTTATTTAGGGCTTAGGCATTTTTATAAATATGAATTATTTAAGGTTTCTTAAATTCTGAAATAAAATAAGCCCTTAAATTTCTGTTAAGTCCCCCCAAAATGCTCGACACAAACATACAAATTTATTTGCTTGCCCTGCCTTATGTTATGTTATTTGTATCTAAAATGAGAAACAAGGACCAAATACCAATTTTTGCACTGCTATTGTACCCCTACACAGTAAACAAATATAGCTGCATAATGCACATCTAAGCCGAGCTTTTACCACTCTGTTTTTCAGTACGCCAGCGAACCAGATCGCATGTTGTGTGTTTACTTCTACTGCAGTCTGCTGGTTTTGCTCGGCACCAGCATAATGCGGCTGGTGGTGTTCCAGAGGTGAGTTGATGGGCATGTGGACTAGCAGTGGGATTGGGTTTGGGACAGGGACGGGGACAGGGAGCGGATGAGCTGGAAACCACCAGTTCAGATGATGTTTTCGAGGCGTCCAAGCGAGGCGAGCCGCCCTGAGCTGTTTTGCATCCACCACTGCGTATACGTGTTGCCGAAAAAGTTGGTGGCCATTTAAATTGGCAACTACTCCTCCATTCCAGCTCCCTGATGACGCTGGCCTTGTCCACTGGCGCTCTGCTGCTGCTCGGGTTCCTGGTATTTCTGGTGGCATGTCACAAAATCAACTTTCAGGTGAGTACACACAAAAAGTGCGGATGGATGTTGACGTTCTGCATTTTTTATTCGGCGCAATGCAAAACTTTTAGCTGCCATCGGACATCAAACGCTTCTCATTGCGCATTCATAGCAATCGCAGGGTATCGCAGTTGTTCGCCTTTGCGAGTGTCGCTCTGATTGTCCTCACCACCCTGCTGGCCATGGTGAGTATGCATAAATTATGATTTCTATCGGCCAGGCAATTATGGCCCCATAATATGCTGTAAATATTTGAGTAATGTTTAAAAAAGCCACGTCGGAATGTTGTAACGTTGGGCATTTTAATTGAATTCAAAACTGCTCTTCGTGTCCCTTCAAAAATATGACTGTTCATTTAATGGCACTTATTATTCATCGCGAATTTTGCAGTTTCTCAAATAATATTATTGCAAATTTTCTATTTTATTACTTACGTTTTACACACAAGATAAATAAATAACCAGACCAAAAACGTGTTGCTATCTACAAACTTGTAATTTTGTTCAAAACTATTGATATTAGTCAACATTTTTAAATCTCAAATGCAGAAACTGCTGTCAAATAAATGTTTGCCTTTCGTTTATGTCAGAAAAGTTAGTTCCACTGCCGCGCACTTGATATATCTTTGACTTTAATGCGACACACACTGCGTATGTGCAACAAACATAGAAGTAGAGTGGAGTAACATATCGCAAATTTTGGAGGTGATTTTCGTTGCGAGGAATAAAAAATGAATCTTAACTGCCTGGATGCCACTTTCACATTGTTTTCGAGGCAGGTTAAGTTTTTGCTTTTCCCATCATTTGATGATGTGCATTTGTGCGAGCTTAGAGGAAAAGTTTTCGACTAGAAATTCTAGTCAAATTTCAGGGGCTGTTTTAGAGAGGGCGACCTCTTAAAAGGAATACAAATAATCTACGTTGTATCAACAAATCGGGCCGCTGTTGCGTTCTGCGTGCTGTTCGTTGGGCGTCAAACAAAGTTTTCCATTAAGTTCGCCAGGCGCGAGGGCACGACGCGTCTGGCTGTCCAGATGCGGGTCTGTGCCATGTGAGTGGAGTGGCCTATGGCACTTGTTACCTGCCCCATGGCTTTTGTCTGCAGTAAGTCTCGGGCCAGAAGTTCCTTGACATTTCGTTGTCACTTCGCTGTTTGTTTCGGGCCGCGTTTAATGGCACTTTAAGAGGGGCACTCGTATTCATTTTGGGCCAGCCTAATGGCCAATCTCGCTGGCACAGGACTGCGGGGCCCGGACCTGTTGGATGCTCGTTAAAATCTGCCCGCAGATCGTTAAACCTGCCTAATGCGAAATTCATGACCGGACAGCTAATTAGCCATGCTCTCCCCAGTTTCAGGAATCGGGCCGCCAAATGGAGTTGCTCCAGAGGAGACGCTTCTGGCTGGATGTGAACGGGAGCATCAGTCTGAATGATACGGAGCTCCACACAAGGATGTCTGCCGCCGAGGAGCCCGATTGCGATTTCTATTTGGCCTACAATGTGAGTGACTGCACTGAGCTGGGGTTATGGGCATATATATTTGCAAAAGAAGGTAGCTTTCTGCTTTAAACGGGATACTAAAGTCCGCCATTAAGCATAAAAAAACCAGTTCCATACGCCTCGGGAGAAAGTAAATTTATCCCTAAGTTCGAGTTTTGACGTCAACATTTGAGGAGTACATATGTGGCACTCATGGCAGGAGTAAACAGCAATTGTTCCGCGTTGCGTTTATTTGCTGTGTGGGTGGGTTTTGAATATATAATTGCTTGATTCGCTTGCTCGTCGCCCACAGACCTTCCTGCTGCTCACGCTGCTCTCGATGATGAGCTGTGCCACCTACCAGGTCCTGCGGATCCTGCTCAAGCTGCTGCTGCTCCTCCTGGCCTCCGGCAGCTACATGGCCTGCTCCTCCTACTTGTACTCGCGCAGCAGGGAAATGAGTCAAGAGCTGGCGTAAGTAGAACATCCAACAGCTAACAGCCAACAGCCAACAGCCAACATCCAACATTCCGCATTCAGCGAGGCAGCTGCGCTATCTCTGAATGAAAACGAATTATGGCGTAATGCAATTTCAGTTGGGTTCAGCGGGTTGAAGGGGGTGACGGGGGCTGCAGAACTTTGCTGAGACGAGGGCACCAGCTGAATTGCATTTACGGCAGCCGCAAACTGCATTAAAATTATATTTAGCACCAACTCTGAATCCGAATACGAATCCGAATCCAGCTGGATTCATTTATCAAGTGCCGCAGTAACCCCTCTGCCTCTTGTTCCCCTTGTCCTCGTCCTTGCCGCCGTATTACCCTTTAATGGACCGGAATAACGTGCTCATTGTCGCCACTCGGGACAATTGCACCTTTCTTTCTTTCTCGCCGCTCTGCACCAACTGCACCATCGGATTTGCAGGAACGAGGAGGCCCTGCTGCGCTTCATAATTGATTCCATCTTCCTCTTTGCATTTATGCTGGCCCTGATTTTCCACAGCCACCAGACGGAGGCCACTTACCGTCTGGACTTCATCTGGAAGCTGCAAGCCACGGGTGAGACAAGTTTAATTATTCCGGGAGTGAAAAGTGCGCACAGAAAGTTAAGCAGCAAAGGATTATAATGCTTTCACGGGCAGGTTAATGTTCCCAACTTGAAAATGCAGTTTAAAAGTTGGAGCTGTCAAAGAGAATGTCCAAGTAAAAAGTTTTTGAATTCGATTTTAGTTTTCTATCACAAAATGCTCACTTTTACAAACATAATTTGTGGTTGGTTCAAATGGTTCAAAATAAAGGTACACAGTTAAAGAGTAAACTTAATAAATTACAGTTTAGAACTATTTATAACTAATCAAGGTGTTATTATAATATTTTTATCTTTTAATATAGAATAGAAGCAAACATATTTGTTTTCTCTTCTCCAACATAACATCTAAAAACAATCCTAAAATGCATTGTAAACTAAAACCTTATTAATGCTTAAACTTCCTAATTGAATATTACGTATACGCATAGTACAACCAGTCTCGAAATTAACAGAGTAATTTGACTAATTTCTCTTAAGGCAAATAGAAGCCCATCAAATTTTGTTGCTGATTAGAATTCGGGAGTTGGAAAGTTGGGAGCCATTTTCCTTCAATCTGACGTCGCTTTTCCCGCTTTGACACACTGACAGTGATTTGAAATGATTACTCTGAGGAAATGCGACTGAGGGATTGGGAAAACTTTCAGCGCATAAGCCACTTCATTAGTATTAGTGCACAATTGCACTTCCACCCACACACCCCCACACAGACGAGCATTGAAAAACATTTTCCCCTGCTTTTCCCTTTTTTCGGGCAATGGAAATGTGTTTTGAGTTCCGTGCTTTCTGTTCTGGCGCTTTTACTTTCCGCTTCGGTAAACTGATAAACTGATATTTCAATTTCACGCTTATGTTTTTTTTGCCCTCTTTTTCTGGGTTTCCGCCGCTGTTTTTCTTCTTTTCTCGTTTATTTCACAGAGGAAAAGGAGGATATGGAGCACCTGCAGGCTTATAACCGTAAACTGCTCGAAAACATTCTGCCCGTTCACGTTGCCGAGCATTTTCTAAGCCGCGAAAAGCACCTCGACGTAAGTATACAAATACAAATAAACAGCGAATACTCCTAAATACAGGCATGACAACCTAAATGGCACTAAGTATTATCTCGAAATTGGCTGGTTATGATGGGAACAGCATAAAGTGTGAACTTTAACATTTAGAAACTATTTGTTGCTCACAAAATGCCAGGCCGACAGTTTGCCAATTTGAAAAAGTTTAAATAAAATACAAAATTTTCTAGAAACAACAGATTGTTTAAAGTTTGGTTTTAGGACATTGAGCTCATTTTATATAAAAACTGAATGATTTCACCATTTTTAAATGACCATTTAAAGAGTATTTTAGATCAATCTGAATAGTCGCCTTGCTGGGCACAACTGTATGTACCAATTTTAGCCATATACGAATATATACATATGTATGTGGCCATATATTCATGAGGCATGCTGCAATGCCGGCAAACTGTTCAGCATATTAAAAAACTTTGTGGCTGTGAAATCTGTGGTGGCGAAAGGTCCTAGATTTTGGGTAGCAAATTGAGATGTGACCACGTGTATGTGGCCAGAAAACATTTCACTGCACTTGCCGCAAGGTGGAAAGTCGGGGGTGGGGGTAAGATGGCGAGGAGGCGTGGCAGCCGCCCGCATTAAATGCAAATTCAACAAGCTTAGCAGCCGCATTTGATGGCCAACGAGCACCCACTTTGGCAGCGGGACAAAAGCCAATGAGCTCAGCTTGAGCCTGGCAAGCACGTGCACTGTGAGAAAATGTTCAATATAATAATAAGTAATAATAATAAATGTTCCACAAAAACATATATTCTGAAAAAGGATTTTTTGGCACTTTTGCATACTTCTTAAAGATTGCTTGTTTATAGTTAACCAATAGGAGGAATATTTAAGTTTGTTATTGGAATTGTTCCACTTTTCAGTCAGTTTTCTTTTATTCGAAAAGACCTACTAACTCTTGGGGTGTATAAAATAAAGCTAAGTACAGTTTTCATTGATTTCTTCAAACACGTGCAGCTTAGTGTACAGCCATAAACAGGTGCCACATCCAGGCTGATTGTAATTGAATTTTCGATTGACTTTGTTGCAGGACCTGTACCACGAGCAGTGCGACTCGGTGTGCATTCTGTTCGCCAGCATACCCAACTTCTCCGAGTTCTACGTGGAACTGGAGGGCAACAACGAGGGCGTGGAGTGCCTGCGGCTGCTCAACGAGATTATCGCCGACTTCGACGAGCTGCTCAGCGAGGAGCGCTTCCGGTGAGTCCCCTTCGTCATTCTGGCCTAAACGGCTTTAACCACTTTGCGTGCTGGTCCATTTCCGGCCACCTTCTTCTCCTCCGGCAGCTGCATCGAGAAAATCAAGAGCACGGGCGCCACTTACATGGCGGCATCCGGACTCACGGCGAACACCTGCGACCGGGTGAACTTCAGCCACGTGACCGCCATGGCCGACTACGCCCTCCAGCTGTTCGACAAGATCGAGGAGGTCAACATGCACTCCTTCAACAACTTTCGCATGCGAATAGGTGAGAGCTTTTGGCCTCCAAAGATCTAAATATGAGATGCAGATATAAGACATCATCAGATCAATTGCTGAGCTGCTTTCAGTTCTTATAGGGCTAACTTTAAAATTAATACTTAGTTGGGCAATACATATGTACCATGCATGCAGATTTAATATGTTTTTAGTTCTTAAACAGTTCTTAACAAACTATTTGAATCCATATTACTAGGAGATCATAAAATGTTCAATTTGCTAAGACACTGTTTGGTAATTTCAAGGATATTTAATTTGTAGTTTGTATGAACATTTAATACTATTTCTCTAAGTGTTCCTTGTCCTTGCAATTTGTGTGTTTGCAGGCATAAATATTGGACCTGTGGTGGCTGGCGTTATTGGAGCCTGCAAGCCCCAATATGATATTTGGGGCAACGCTGTCAACGTGGCCTCGCGAATGGACTCCACAGGCTTGGTGGATCACATCCAGGTGAGTCTTAATGGAATCATCGCCTAATCGCGGGCACTCAGCTGGATATAATGCTGCTTCACTTTTGCCGTCCAAAGTTGTCGCTTGTTGCGAAAGCCGGCGAAATGCTTCTTGCGAAACTTATTGGGCAGGGCTTAAGGGCGGTGCCACGCCCACCTAATCAATGGCCACCTGGGCTGACCACTTCAGTGCAAAAGTTTTAGTGTCGCCGAAAACTTTTCCGACTCGGACAGATGCGAAAAGGGCACAGATATACATACATACATATGTAGGTAGACAACTGAGAATACAGATACTTTGGAATAAGAGTGTATTTAGATTTCAAATTTGGAAGCAAAGGAATTGGGGTAGCTAGCCTCTGAATTATTATTTTACTATTTTGCTGCTTAACAGATTTATTTTAAAAAAGTTAGGAACTTTTATTTTGTAATTTAAAATATAGAAAATAAATTCAGACATTACTTTAAATTGTTAAAATTTATTGAATATAATCTGTCTATAAATAATCTGAAAATAGTAGTATCTGTAGAATGGTCCACCCTAATGTATTAGTATGCGTGCGTACAGCTCCAAATAAAAATGCGCACTTGATTTTATCTGCCGTGCGTCGAAGCTGTCAATAAAACGAAGAAAAGGGGACCAAATTTGCAGGGAAAGTAAATTATTAAGCGGGCGATGCTCGAGGGGATTGGGCCGGGAGTTGGAGGAGCATGGAGCAGGAGTGGGAGTTGGAGCTGGAAAGCAGTGAAGTCCTGGGTGTTGTCATGAATTACGTAGCCAGGAGTGAGCGGGTGAATAAATAAAAGCTGAGCCATTGAACTTGTCAGCCTGAATTTATGTTATCGCTTCTTCTCTCTTTCCATCTCTTTCCGTCTCTTTCCTTTCCCACCTGGCCAGGTGACACAGGAGATGCAGCAGATACTCGAGGGGCGTGGCTTCGAGCTCACCTGTCGTGGCAGCGTGGACGTGAAGGGCAAGGGCTCCATGATCACCTACTTCCTGAAGGGCAGGAGGCCCATCGAAGCCAAGGAGTTGGAGTTGGCCAAGACCGAGGTGGAGCCACCAAAGACATTGACCTTGGCCAAGGAGCCGGAGAAGATGGCCACTGGAATAGCAACAGAGAAACAGCAGGAACCGGTCAAGAAGCAGGGTTCCACGGAACAGGAGGACGACTTGCTGCCCTCGCCCGACATCGACCTGAACTCCAATATGCAGAACTTGACGGCGCAGCGGAGGAAGTCGCTCTGCCGGCAGCATAACATATCCTCCTCCTTCGGCACCACGGTGAGTAGCTCCACGGGCATAACGCCCAGCATTTCGAACAGCTCCAGTGTGGTCACCATTGGGGCTCTGCCCGCCATCCTGCGTGGCGGTAATCCACTCTCGAATGCGAATCCCACCGCCACCGACAGCTGTTCGGAGTGTGGAGGCGCCAGTAAGTCCTTGGCCACACCAACTGCTCCGCCGAGGACACTGGTGGCGGATCTAAAGGATGAGATAGCCCGGGATGAGAAGATTGGATTGAAGGACTCCATTGAGAACCTGGAGATCCTGCTGAAGAACAACATCAGTCTCTCCGATCTGAGCAACAAACAGCAGCAGAATCTCCGGGGTGAAACCAGCAGTTCCACCACCACCACTTTGAGGAAACGAGACACAATTGTGAGTTTCAACGTGACGGAGACGGTGACCACCACAGCCACTCCCTTCACATCCTCCTCGGGATCATCGAACTCCTCCTCGCAGCAGAAGAAGCGCCGCTCGGTGACCACCATTGCGGCCAGTTTCACCACCTCGACCACAATGCGACTGCTGTCCAACGAGAGCCAGAGCTCCACGCAGACGGCACCCGGAACTCTGGAGAGCGGTGGCTCCGTGCCCGGCCAATCCTCGACGGAGAACTCCTCCCAGGACTGGCAGCCCCGCACAGCCTCACTGGAACCCAACCGCAGTCCCATCAAGACCTCGCAGTCGATGAGCCCCATCGGCCAGCTGACCACCGAGGTGTTTGTCCTGCCCAACAGCCGGAGCATGGTGCTCATCAGCAGCACGGACGGATCGGTTTCCGCACTGGGCACAGGTGGCGGCGGAGCGAGTAGTCCGCGCACCGGACTCCTGCAGGATGTCAGCACGTAAGGAGTGCGCATGCAATGCAGCCGTGTAAATATGTAAAAAAGTCGAAGGCACTTCGCAGAGCCTTAGAGGTAGGACTATCGGTAAGGATAAAGGTAATGGGCAAGGTAAAGTTAATGGTTGGGACAAGGGTGTAGTCTTTAGATGGATTTGGTTCGCCAGTACTCAGTGGAGTCGAACTTCTTTAGCAGGATGCTTTTCCATGGAATCAAAACTACAGAGATATCAGAACGATAATAAGAAACTCATATAACTGCTGTCTACTGATTATTTAATTTAATTGAATTAAATGTCACATAATTCAAAAATCATTTAAATGCATAAAAATTTACCGTATAGATACAAATATATAAGCATTTTTTTAAGAATCGAAGAAGATAATAGTTAAGTAACAAAAATATCTACGAAATGTTCATTCCTAAATGTAACATCAGCACATATGGTAAAGTTCTATTCTAACTTGAACTATATGTAACAAAAGCACGCCCAAAGAACTTCTTGAAAAGTAAATCAACCATATCAGTTCTGTGGTCCTCGCTAGAGAAGTTCGACTGTACTTACAGCTTCCCCCATCCCCTGTACGATCTCGCATTTATTGTAGCTTTACATGTTCCTCAGTTAGCGTTTCAGGGCACCAACAAAAGTGAATTCCATATCACACATAGAACTAATGTACGAAAGCAAAGTGTTGCACTTCAACTGGGTACCAAAGAGCATTGTTAGAACTGCTAGGCATTCGATAGGTTGTAAGTTGGGAGCAGAGTCCTTGCAAAGGAGTGTCCTTGCAAAGGAGTGTAGGTGTGTAAGGTTCCTATGCGTGTTTGCAGTAGGGTGTAAATTCCAGCGGCATACGTGTGCAAAAGAAATCGAATTTAATGTTCATTGTCAATCGAATAATTAGTTATTACTTGACGTTGGGGAACACAATTGTAAACGCTAAATTGCATAAGTATTCTTAAATTAACGAATATAAGTATATAATTGACAAGTTAATAAATTAAAAGTTATGGTTAATGGTGGGTATTTCAATGTATTTTCATTAGTGAACCCTTATAACATGCAGTTCTTATTTTACGCATGCTATGATAAGGAAATATTTTTAATGTTATATGACTCGATTGCATTCCCCAGCAAAATATTTTTACACCGAGCTAAGAGACAGCATCCAATATACATGTTTATCATATCGAAACAAAGTATCACATCGGTTTTTGAGGCTGTTCATAGCTGGTTTTTTCCTAATAACTAAAACCAAAAATCTGTCAATTGAAGAGCAGCATGAAAAGTTTTTGAATTGTTGCACAAACGATATTTACTAGAGAATAAGTTGAGATGGGAAGAGTATCTAATACGTTATATGTTAAAATAGTATTGTTTGAATGTAATGTTAAATGTGTTTCGATGTCTGTATGTCTCAATGTTGCTGAAAGCATCAACACTAAGTATAAATAATGCAACTTAAACAATGCGTAAACAAAACGAAAGAAACCAAAGAAAACCAAACAAAATTCTCGCTGTGATTTCTATGAAGAATATGAAAAGATGCATAAATTATTTTATAACCTTTTGTTACTTAGTTTTAACTTGCAAATTTTACGAATGCCTCTCGGCCACTTTGACTACGCCTAGCTACGAACTATAATTTAACAGATTATGAAGTATGAAGTATCCTATACGTTTATATAATCATAAGTGTATGCGTGTATTGAACTTGTTGTTGATTAGCTTTGGTGTTCAGTTTCAAGTTGGTAAGGACAAAACTAAATGCAGTCTAAGTAAATGTTTCATTGTGCTGTCAACAAAGGAAATAAAAACAAAGTGTGTTAATAAATGGCGCTATTTATTTTAAAATCTAGGCATTGTTTCTTGGATGAGTTGATAGTTCATAGTTCATAGTTCATAGCTCTGTAGTAAGTATATTTACAGCACTCAAACTGGGAGCTCTCACAGCTTTCGAGCCCTTCGCCAAAGGCAGTAATATCCCAGCAGATGGAACCCAAAGTAAAGCCCCACCATGGCCAGTAAATTCCGGTAGACGTTGCTCTCGTTGAAGCTGTACTTGTCCAGGACATCCTGACCCGTGTGAAAGCAGGGCAAGTCAGCACTCTCCTGGAAGCAGGCTGTAAGCATTTCAATTAATATTGATTCAATGAAGTTGGGTCCTTTGAGTGGGGACTCGGTTTCAACTTACTAATATTCTGCACTCCAGACCACTGAGCAGCGGTCATGGCCTCATTGGCATAGAGCATCCACGAAAGAAATTGTGTCCACCAAAACGCCACTGGTAGCGAGCTGAAAGCAGAATGTTCCTTGACACAGAGTTATAGAAAAGAATAATTTAATCACCCACTTCACTTGTATGAAGATTCCTGAGGTGATCATGAATATGTAATCCAAGGGCACCAAATAAGCCATTGCCAGCGGCACCGAGTTAAAAGCCGTGGAAAAGAAGCAACCGCAGGCTGTGGCCACATTCATCACCAGCACCACACACATCGCAGTCACTCCGAAGGCATAAAAGGTGGACCTCAGACCCGTCAGCCAGTAGCAGATTATGACGAATATCAAGGGCTCAATTATCATGCCAGGCAGCTATAAACAAATTAGTTAAAACTATCAACTTTTCCAAAAGCAAGATATATTGCGAATACTCTATAACAATTTAATAAGGTTAACTTAACAACACTCGTTTCAACACTCACCAAAGCCAAGATGTTGGCCGCATAATACTGTCCCGTGGAGTAGAGACCCGATCGGGTTTCCCTCATGAACAGTGGAAATCCCTGTGGGAAGAGGTTGAGCACGGAGTACATGGGATGGTAGGTGTTCTCCGATATCATGATGAAAAGCGCTCCCTGAACAGCCTGTACGCCCAACTGGGAGGGTTCCGTGGTTCCGGCGAAGCAGGCTCCGATAATGAACGCCATTGCGATCTTTTGGACAAACCGCAACCATTGAATCGTGGGATCCCTAAGCAGAGTTAGCGATGCCCTCAGCCAAACGACGTGGAAGCGCTTGTACCAGGCCACGCCTCTGAAGGACTCCACCTCCGTGTCGAAGGGAAAGTTGCCGGACTGGGCCATGTGAATCTCCAGGTTGACCAGCATATCGCGCTGTTTGGCCGCCGAGCTGACGGCGAACTGATCACAAAGATGTTGGGCCGATCTCTGCGAGGCCTGCTCATAGCCGGGATCGGTGGCCAGGACGCCAATTAGGAAATCCGCCGGATTGTAGGCCTCCGGACAGTAGTATCCGTGATTGGCAAAGAAGCTCAGAGCATGTTGCGGTGATCCTGTAAAGGCTACGCGGCCATCGGCCAGCAGCATCACGTTGTTGAAGTTGTCGAAGAGCTGCGAACTCGGCTGGTGGATGGTGCACAGGATGGTGGTGCCCTTCTGGGCCAACTCGTACAGCGTGGCCACCAGCTGCTGCGCGCTGTATGAGTCCAGTCCCGTGGTGGGCTCATCGCAAAACAGGATAACCGGGTTGTTCAGCAGCTCCACGGCAAATGCCAATCGCTTGCGTTCTCCTCCCGAAAGGACCTTCTTGTCATCGCCGCTGCCAATTCGAGTGTGGGCCGCCGAAAGGAGGCCGGTTCGCTCCAGGAGCTCGTTAATGATGAGACGACGTTCCTCTTTCGACACCCGACGGTCCAGGCGGAGATGTGCCTAGAACAGGGAGAGCGGAATATGTAAGCGAACTACCAAACTTGTGTCTACAAAAGGCCATATTTAAAGTAGGCCAAACTGAGCTATCATCCAGAAGATAAAGTCTTGATAGAAGCACGTGGGAAGAGTCTCTTTAAAGAAACACATACGAAAGTTATTCTACCATTGCAATAAACTAATCAACTAAGACACTAAATGACAGACAACTTTTATACAAACACGGTGGCTCACCATAAAGTTCAAGTGCTCCAGAACAGTCAGCGTTCCGAGGAAGAGGTCATCCTGGTAGACGTAGCCGCTGATGCGGTGCATGAAGGGTCCGATGCGCCGGCCGTTTATCAGAATGTCGCCTTGAACCACGGTCCCGGCTGCAGCACAGATCCCAATGCAAATGGAGCGGACGGAGATAGTGTGGGGATCAGTCTAATCTTATCGGGACCCCATAGTTATATGTACTTGGTAGTGCACTTACCCGGCTGTCGAAAGGCGAGCGTCGACATGAGTGTTGTTTTCCCAGAGCCACTGTGAATGAAGATGTTTTATTAGAGGCGAAAGTGCCAGCGGAATCACTGCTTATCAGAGTCCACAGTAAGACAACTTGACATAGCTAGCACTTTTTTGGACAGCCAGTTCTCGAGCACTTTCCACCCGAGTGCACCAGATCTCGAGCCGTATTGAATTTCCGCAGCAGCTGCTTACCTCGAGCCCATTAGAGCCATCAGGGTGCCCGGTTGAATGGCCCCCGTCGAGTTGTTGATGATACGCTTCATCCGCTGCCCGGAGCCACCGACATTGGTATAGACGCAGAGATCCCGCCACACCAGGGTGGCTCCCTGCTCTGTGGGCGACCATTTGCTGTAGCTCCTGAGGGGCAGACTCCGCTCCGAACTGTTCCGTTTCGATAGCTTGGGTGTGCTGTCCAGGCTGGGCACCTCAATGGTACTGCCCACCACCGGCATCATCTGCAACTCGTGCTGCTCCACCCTCCCCGGGGCCTCCACATCGATCAGCCTGCTATCTGAGTCCGACATTATGTCTGGGTTTTATCTGGGATCTCACTGCTGAGGAGCCTGACTTTTGCTGAACCGAAGCGTGCCACAGCTGGGCACCAACTAACCATCTAAACTTTGCCGAGAAGTCGTCACAGCCAAGTTGACAGTAAGATAGACAGGAACAGTACACACTGGGTAATGAGAATGCGACAACAAGAAACATTTACTGTATAATACCAAATATATACACAAATTATTTTAAAAATTAAAAACGTAAGAATTAAAGAAGTGTTTACCATCAGCTTAGATTAAAAAACAATAAAAAGCTTTTTTAAATTTTCGACATTTACACAAAGTGATTTGGATGAGAGGAATGTACTTTTAAGGGCTTTATAGTCAACATATTGTAATGATTAAAATTAATATTACATTAGAGACCATTTAATCGTCGTTGCAAAGGTTTTATTCTTACCCTTTTGAGTATAATTAGAACAATGAGTTGGGTACTATTTAGTAATAGCTTTCTTGGCAATGCCCACTGTGGTGCTCAGCTCCCCACAATGCAAATATGTTCAACTTGGAATCTGAGGTGCGGGGTCCACAATCTTTAGGGTGGCCCTGGCAGCGGGCATTCGATCGTCTTGCAGTTTACAGACCGCTTGGGAAGCAGCGGACTTAGGTGGCGGCTCCGATTACCATTGCCAGCGGAAAATGCAGTCCAGACCAACCCACCCATCCAACGGGAAGCCCCGCAGCGCCGGAGTCATCCAAGCAGCCAGCTCGGGAAACCGCCGCTGGATCGGGAAAGCCAACAACCAGATGGGAGCCAATTCTCTTCTGTGTTTTGCTACGCTTTTTCGCATTCATTTGGCTCAAAAGGGGAGCAAGAAAATGATTGAGAAATAAAATAAAATAGTCTGGTAAATGGCAGCTGTAATTTCTCAATGAAGGTTTCTCATAATGTGTAACCTTTTACATATTCAAAAAGATTGTTAGCCAATACGATTTGATTAACCTTCATATTGTGTTTAATCTATTTAAGTTTGGAGTGCATCTATTCGGGTCTGTCAATTTTTTATGTGGTCTACCATTTTGCTTGTCCATTATCGTTTACTATTATGCTTATGATACTATTTAAATTGTAATTTATATATTTTTGTATTGAATCACTTTTGAAAAATCAAAAGGCTGATTTTTGCTAAAGATCTCCAAAGAAGGACACAAAGGGGCTCCCCGTAAGCCTTAATAAATAAAATTATTATTATAAAAAAAAAAAAGATCACTGACAGTTGTTGCATACTTTTGGGCATTTAAAAATAATGTTTTTCTATTTTAATCTGATATACTCTCGTAGAACCTAATATAAAATAACGCCGGCATTTTTTTTTAAGAAAATAACATTTATTTGCCTAACATTTTATTTGTTCATTAAATATGTGTACAAGGTATAAAAATATATGTCATTCCTCAGCATGATGAGTTACATCCATTCGTGGTGGTAAAGCAATCACTTCCTAGCACCTGCAAGAAGAGAAAATAGAAAGTAATCAGAAATGGTCAGCAGCTTATTGGGAAAACCCTTTGAAAACGTATATAAATAAAGAGCAATGAACAATCGTTATTGAAGCTCTGATTGTTGTGGAGGCCAATATAAAACGCTCTGTATCAGCTGTATCAGCTTTTCGGCTGATAAGCCAGTTTTGAGTGGACGGATCTACCCTCTGAGTTTTCAGTTGCCATCGAGGTGTAGACCGAATGTGTCGCATCCGCGCGGTTAAATATTTGGGTTCTTCGGAACACAGGATCGGTGGAAAATAAGTGCAGCGTAATGTGAAATTCAATATACAAACAAATGCCAACAGCAGCGGAATCAATTTCACAACAATTAAACTAAGTTCATAACTGTGCACAGTAAATCACAGTTTGGAGAATGAAAATCTCAGAAAATAATCAAAATAATTATCGCAGCAAAAAGTGGGCAGTGTAGTAAATCAAAGTTAATGAGTCTATTATTAAAGTTCATAACCCCTTATTGAGTCTTTTTATTGTACTTTTTTGATACCAAAAAAAAATTGAGAGCTGCAGATATCAGGGCATGGATAAATCTACAAAAAACCCAGCTAGACGAAAATTAAAATTAGTGCCAATTATACAGCCGTACACGTGAAGTTAATAAACCAAGAAGTGGTATAAAAAACCGATTCCGTGATATACCCCACACTTCGATTGCAGGTTACAAAATCTAATCTACCGCAAAATTAGCAAAACAAACAATGAATGAATAATAAATGGATTTACCTAATATATACAGCACCAAATCTTTCAAAAGCTGCTATTTTAAATTTAACCTACAACTTTCCCGCAGTTTCCAATATAATTACTTTGATAATAGGATTGAACGTTTTAAGTACGCAATAACTGTGAGATTGGCTTACATATTCATTGAAGTAAACAATAATTTAATCTAGCCCATATTTAGGGTACACGGCTAGAAGTCTAATCTTTTGCAAATTTGCATAACAAATGGCAATTGAATAACCAAATAGCAATGCACATATTCGTAGTGTAATCAATTGATAAGCTGCTTTTGGCGGCTAAATTTTGAATTGCGAAAGCTAAGCGGTAAAAAACCGCGAGAGCATAAGAGCTTTGAGCGCATACTCTCCCCCAAGCATAACGGACCAGTCCCAGCATACTTAGCAGCGTGAGAGTGAACAGTGCGCAAAGTGAAAATGAGCGCCAGAGAGGTGAGTGCTTTTAAGTTTGTTATTGTTTGCGAGTCCTAAAAACATTACGTTCTAAATTTAACAAACAAGAAGTGAGTGACAAAAATGCCAAATAGAAGCAATTCGCATTTTATGCAATTAAAAAATCGCACAAATTGGAACGTCGCGATTCGTTAAACGATTACGTATCACAATTGATTCCTAAAAAACGCGCGAAGCTCGCGGAAGAAATCTTTGAAAATAACAGACATGACCCTGAATATAGTTTTTGTTGTGCGGTTTCCATTATTGATTTTAAGTGCTGTGTCTGGTTTCATATAACGAAAAGTATTAAAAGGAACATTCGTAAGATTCCATCAGAGCAACACAAGAATCACATTGTTTGTTAACTACAATACATAATAAAAGTGTCAACATGCGGTCGACAATAATTTAATAAAGTTGTGGTGACTTTCGAATACACTTATGTACTTAAAAGATGCAAAATGATATAAAACCTGCTCCGTTAAATTGTTGCTATAACTACACAAAAACTTGTTACTTAAAATGTTATATTAAACTAAAATTCACGTGAAAAGAAATATTTTTTTTTGCAACGTTGCAGTGCATCGAAATTTATGCAGTGAACAATCTCCGTTTTTATTGGTTTTTCTTGACGAATAAAGTACACTTGGGGTGGACCTTTTTAACGTGCTTCATAAATAAACTATTTTTATAAATTCAGTGGTGAAATGAATTGTGTAACTTATTGCTAAAAAACAAATAAACAAGCAATTGTTCAGTAAACAAAATTGTAAACCTAACCAAATGAAGTAGAGTATCGACTATTCAAAACGAGTTTTAAACGCAAAGCCAACGAGGAGATCCTCTCTTCGAAATCTTTGGCATTGCCAGCATTAATTTTAAATGACACAACTTGAATGCCAAAATCCATTGCATACTTGCAGGCACACTCCGAAAATGCGGCACAAAGACGAAATAGTCGGTCTAGTGAGAACAGTGAGCGCAGCGAGAACAGCGCGTCCGGCGCCGTTAGGGAACAGCGAGAAGAGGGGGCGGGCCGCACCGTTTGCCAGTGGGCGTGGCATGTGGTGAAATCCATATCCGTGGAGCCCACGATGTTCCTGTACATGTTCGCCTTCATGATCACCTCGGTGGTGGAGCAGAACTTCTTCCTGTACAAATCCTGTCGGGTTAACAGGAATTTCACGGAGGAGATCTGCCGGAATCTCAACAAGCCGGAAAACGAGAAGTTCAGAAAGGAGGCAATGTTGACCAATGCCTGGTTCCTCCAGTGGGAGAACATCTCCGCCCACGTCTTCCCCATTATCCTTGCCCTTTTTCTGGGCTCCTTCTCGGATCGGCGGGGCCGCAAGTTGCCGCTGCTCATGGGACTTGTGGGCAAGTTCGTCTACTCCACGATGATAGTGGTCAATGCCAGGATGCCCACGTGGCCGGTGCAGAACATCATCTACTCGGCCACCTTGCCATCGGCGTTGACCGGTGCGGATGTGGCCATTTTCGCCTCCTGCTTCGCCTACATCTCGGACATTTCCACGCTGGAGCAGCGCACCATCCGGGTGACCATCCTGGACGTGATCTACCTCAGTGCCATGCCCCTGGGCGTGGCCCTGGGTTCGCATCTCTATTACAACGTGTTCGATCAGTCCTACGCGGACATGTTCACCGTGAACGCCTCTCTACTTGCCCTCGCCATCATCTACACCCTGTGCGCCCTGAAGGTAAGTTTCGGATTCATCCTAGAAATCGAGACGTTCGAAAGAACATCGGAAAATATGATTGACTCCAAGGTTCCTTAAATATATTACTTTCAGTGGCAAACCACGCCGAGACAGCGATCGCTGAGGGAACTCGGATACTGCGGCTTTTGGGGCGACTTCTTTGATAAGCAGCATGTGAAGGACTCGTTGGCGGTGCTGGTGAAGCCGCGGAAGGGACACCGTCGCAGCTTTCTCGTAATCCTTCTGGTCAGCATGGCCCTGTACACCTTTCAGCGCGACGAGGGCCAGTACCTCTACATGTACACCCTGGACAAATTCGACTGGGATGTGAGTGCGTACAGCCACTTTAAGACCTTCAAGTCGTCGGCCTATGTGATTGCCATGCTGTTGGCGGTGCCGTTGATGAACAAGCTCCTTGGATGGAGGGATACGGTGAGTCCTCATCAGCGCGAATCTGTTCATTGTCTAATTTCGATTACCAAGTCTAAGTGTCTAAGAGATCCTCTTCCCATTTACGCATTTAATAATTCAAATGGCTTCATTCATAGACGATCGTTTTCATTGGCACCTGGGCGCATTCGGTAGCCCGGTTGTTCTTCTATTTTGCCTCCAATACGGACTTGCTCTACGCCGGAGCCGTTGTGTGCAGCTTGGGTCCGATTGTGGGTCCCATGATCCGGGCCATGACCTCGAAAATAGTGCCCACATCGGAGCGTGGAAAGGTGTTTGCTCTGCTCTCAGTTTGCGATAATGCGGTGCCCTTCATCAGCGGAGTGTGCTACTCGCAACTTTATCGGGCCACTCAGAACACAAATTACGGCGGAAATGTCTTCATCCTAACCATTGCCACCCAAATCGCTGTCTTTGTGATGATACTGTAAGTGCTCCCGCTGTGTGACTCTTATTTATTTTATTAATGATTTTATTTTTATTGGTGTATCACTATTAGTTGCATTCACATTGTTTTGGGCAAAAATTCACTGGCTGTTCCAGAAGTTCCCGAAAAGGAGAGCGGACTTATTTCCCAAAAGGAGGCTGTCGTGGAGGCGGAGACTGAAAAGCACGAGAATTAGCCTTTAAAATAATCTTAAACGTTCCTTATTAAAAGACTTGAACCCAGGGCACCTATTGCATTGAACATTTTGCCAATGTATGTCATTCCCATCCGTACATTTTTAATAAAAGCTAAACTTTTCTAAAATTTGACTTATCATTTAGAAATATAAAATTGTGGTTTTGGTTGAAATGGAATTCCCCTCTTCCTTTAGCAATTGCATTGTATATAGAACTTACCCGAGGGCTCAGCAGCCACATCACTTGTTCTTGGAGAGGGTGCGCTGCTTCTCCGCGTGCTCCACCACCTGCTCGTCCACGAAGAGGCCCTTCCTCCGCCGGACACTGTCCATGTAGACCTTGGCTCGGTTGGCGGAGTCCGCCTTCTCGCCGAAGTGCATCAGCTCCTCCTCGGTTGTCGGCAGCCAGAAGGGATCGATATCAATCACCTGTAAGCAAGCAGACGCAGGGTGTAAATTCCGGGAAATCATTTAGGCACTTGAGACGGGACAAAGGAACGAGGCGTCGCTGTGTCTATGCGCCTGCGCCTGCACCTCGCACTGGATTGGATTTGGGTTGGGTTGGGTTTGGTTGGGTTTATGATGCTGGGTCGGAGTTTATTTCGTATGTATTTTGGGTCTCTGAGCAGGGCTCTTTGTCTCAGAAGCAGGGAAAGCGTGCAATTTCACATCTTCATTGTTTGGACTCGAGAGGCTGCGACAAAGGACTCGACGCTTAATGACTTTCAAAGGACGCAGGGACACGCATTGCACGTTACGTGATAAGGCAGGCTCGCCAGGATACGCAGAACCGGAGTACCGGAGAACGGGGCATTTCCTCAATGGCGAATAGCGAATGGAGAATGGCGTGAAGAGCGTTCCCTGCGCTTGATTGATGATTGCCTCCTGCGAGGCGAACCACTTGAGAATCTCTGGTGTGAGATCTGCATTGTTTTGTTTTCCTTCCTTCTCTTTTTTTTTTTTGTTCCTTCCAGCAAGGACTCGAGACCCAGCGGGCGGGTGTCGAGCGGTTCGGTGGAAAAACTTAGCACTCTCCCACTCCAGATTTTGGGTTCTACACTTTATGAATTCCCTCATCAATGACTGAGCTTGCTCGAGAACTGATTAAGATGCTGAGGCTTGAGGTTGGTCTTTTGTCAGGAAGAGACTTTTCCCTCCACAGCAAGAAAAAATAGAGTCTTATAGAAAATACATGCAAAACATGGACAATAAGTCATGCCCAGTTAGCACCTAAATTTTGCCACTTATCTATGAATTCATTAGTGGGGAATAATATCGGCATATATTTTTATAGCCACTTTGCTAAGGATTTTCTCACTGTGCGTGTTCTGGGCCATCTGTTCGCACTACGCTAAACTGCGGGCCCTCGAACATCTTCGCAATCCCATGTAGATCATTATCGGGCACAAAGTTTCGCTTGTTTAACAACAGCCAACAACGCCAAGTGGGCAAGGGATCGAGGCGAAGGGAACAATGGGGGCACTATAGGGAGCCAAGCAGTAGTCCTCGACAAGGTAAGGCAATCCCAGTTCCCAGTTCGCAGTTCGCAGTTTGCAATCCCTGTCACAACAAAACAGGAACGCAAAAGCGAGACTGCCATCCTTCGCAAATGGTTCTGCGCATGCGCAGCAGCCTCCAGTCTCTCCATCGCTCCCCATCACCATCACCATCGCCATCCCTACCCATACCCAAACTCATGCCCATCCTCATTCCCATTCCCGACATTCCCACTCCAAATCTCGGGCAGCATTCGGAGGAGACCCTGGCAGCAGAAGTGCTCCAGAAGTGCGCAGAACTTGCGTCTGAGCCGGGCCAGACAAATGAGCAGCCAGCCACCAGCAGGCAGATGAGTGCACTGCCCCAAAAAGGAAGTCTTTTGAGGGTTTCATATTCAGTGTGATATAAGTAGTTACCAAACATTTCAAAGAAAATCGAATTTATGAAGTATTTTTGCCATTTAATGGCTTCTACCAATATCTACATTGGATATTGAACTGAAACCTCTGTAACTTTAGAGTGGTATTTCTGCTAAAATACATCACTTGTGCTTTTTGCCAGTGCAGGACACTAGTTAAAACGCACTTATGCCATTCAAGGAAGGTGGCTATCCCCGCTAATGCAGCACCACGCTCCAGATGGCAGCAAATCCCCCCTAATCACCCACTCCTAATGGCCACCTCTCCCATCTTGAGGCTGAAATATTAAGAAAAATATTGAAGCAACCGCGAAAACCAAAACAAAAGTCCAAAAAACCAAAGCCAAAACCAAAACCAAACGACGTGACATCAACACACACACTGGGTATGGTACTACATTATATGGCAGGGTAGCGTATATCGCTCTGTATCTCCAACTCTCTTTCCACACACGTGTTCTTATGAGTGGTGTGCTTAGGTGTATGAGTGAATGTGTTTACCTGTCCGACCGCGCGCGGTTTGTATGCAGGTAATTTACGCGGCAGCTACCGAAATACGCTGCCGTCCATTTGTCCGCTTGTCCATATGTCCGTTTGTCCATTTGTCCGTCCGCGACCAAGACGAAGTTGAGATTATTATCGCGCGCCAGAAACTGGCTGAAAGACTGTGAAAGAGACTGGGCCCACAGAATATAACTCGATTCGAGTCGAGTTGATTCGAAAGACTTGGGGTCCCCGCGTTGGTAAAAGTCTCCAGCGAATGGACAACGGACAACGGACAACGGACGGCGGTCTTCGATGAGCGTCATTTTGACAGCCAGCGAGCGGACAATGCAAACCACGTTCCACTTTGGGGCAACAACAACCAGAGCAACAACAATCCTTTGGCCACTTGGATAAACACTTGCCTTGCCATGGATATATCCCTACAGTAGAAAAAAAATTGGGGGCTTAGCTCACGAAAATTAGTTAGGGAAGTATTTATTTATAGAGTTTTTTATTTAAAAATATAAGGCTTTGAAATTTATATTTATCAATTATGACAATGATTTCGTTCTTTTATTTTTTTAATAGACGCTTTTTATTTTAATTAAATGGTCACGGTCACAATAGTATGAATAATTTTCAATAACAATCGCTTGAATCTCTTTCTGTTAAAGCTGTAGTCAATAAAATTATACAATTTTTTGGCCAGTGTATTTGTATGTGTGTGTTTATTCGCACCAGGCAGACTTTAGGGCACTGCCATGCTCTCCCCCGCCTCCGGGCGCACTCCCTACGACCCCCGCCTCCAACTCCAACTCCAGCCCCGCCCCCGCCCCTGGCTGTGGCTGTGGCCCTACCCCGCCCCCTTCCCTTCCCATCCCTTCCACACTGTCTCCACTGCAGACTTTCCCTTTGGTGGGGGGCAGACTGTGGCAGGTATACAAAACGAGTTATCAGATTATTTGTTATTTGTCTTGGTTCTTTGCTCACAGTTTGTTGTGGCCGTGGCTGTTATGCTTTTGAAGTAGTTTCAGAGCTCCAGAACTGAGCTCTTGCATGCAAAGCGCGACAACCAGCAGGAACAACAACAAGAACACCATCAACAACAACAGCAACCAGAACCAAATCATATGCAACACTCCGGAGCAGAGGAAAACCCGATGCAGAGCGGCCTGAAAGTAAGACCAGTAGCCAAAGTTGTTATGTTATTTTATTATTTTTTCCTTTTTTTTCGGTAGGCTGCAGGTCTTGACCCTCTTCCTGCCCCGGCTCATTTCTCCCGTCGCCCATGCACACACACACACGTAATCATAATAACAATCTCTGGGTTCATCAAGTGGCCAGAAGAGATGAGGAGTGATGCAGCCAGCGGGAGGAGTTGGGGCAAAACAAAAGGAAGCTCAAAATTAAATAATAACAAAAGCGCGCAAGACAGTAGCCACCCGACGAGTAGATATTTCCCGGTTAAACAGTGCGACACATTGCTGTAAGGCCACGCAGAATGAGGTAGTTAAAGCTATATCGTCTAATTAGAATTTCATTTAAGTTTTTATGAACTGCTCTTTTAAAATGAAATAAAATGAAAGCAATATCCATCAAGTCTTAATGAAACTTGATAAATGTGGACAACTATGGCGATCTTCTTGGGATTTTGGTTTGAATTTTAAATGTGAATAGGTAAACTCCGTTAAAGAACAAATTTTTGTGAAGATCTGTTAACAAGAGTGAATGTTTTCAATGAAACGCACTGTTTGCTTGAGTCTTGAGCTCCTGACTGCTGTCTTAATGCTGCTACGTGAAGTGAAAGAGCAACGGCAATAACAGAAAAAATTATGATATATGAAAACTGAAAATTAGTTTTTGCTGCTTAGGTTTCTGTTTCAGGTGGCTTGTTCAGCTCGCAGCCTCCAGCCACCAATCTCCAGTGTGTAGCTTCCAGATTCCGGATTCCACGTTAAGAGTTCATCTCGAGAGATGATTTCTGGCGGCTGCAGATCTGCTGATCCAGCGATGCACATGCTTAACGAACTTATTGTGGGACATGATGCAGCAAGAAATGGAAATGGCTTTTTGGGAACACGACGACTCCCCCGCCCACTTGTGAGCCCTTTTTCCCTTTTGGCCCCAACCAGAAGTTGGCCACTCCAGTGAAGTTGACGCCTTCGTTGTTATTATGGGCACGTGACAACTGCGCCCACGGCGGAGAGCCCGGCCCACTCACCTGGCAGGTAGGGTTAACAACAAATAACTCTGGAAAAGGGGTTTGGTGCCAGGGGGCGGGGTGGTGGTATGGTCACTGGCCAAGAGATGTGGGCGTGGACAAAGTGCTGAAGCCGACCGTTTTAATTGCTCGGACGAGCGGTAAGCTGAAATCCTAATTGTTTTCACTTTGCCCTCGACCAGAACAATGTAATCGAATTGAATATCTCTCAGATACTTTTTCACTTGTGCTGACTGAACTAGTTTCCGTTACGATTTCAACACAATTAGGAGTTGCACAACTAAGTTTTCAAGTGCTGGTCCTTCTTTTGAAATAAATTTAATTAAAAATGGTTGTTTAAAGTAATATGTGTACGTATTCTACGATAGAATATTGCGAAAAGACCGTTTAAATAACATTTTATTTTGTGCAATGCAACTATACCTCCCATTGCCACGCCCCTTTTCCACTTTTCCACTTTTCCGGCTGTCTGGCGTTGGAAATGCGTAAGAAATTATACGAAGCAACGGCAAACAACATCTCCGTCGCCGCAAAACTTGAGCTGAGAAATAGAAAATCGCCGGAAGTCATTATACAAAAACTTGTTGTTATCGATTGGTTGGGCGCTGTGACCAACACTATCACAATCACACCGATAGAAGCACCAATACTAATGCGGAATGCACGCACTATGAAAATACATATGTGTATGGTTGAGGCGGCAAAATATGTGGCAGTATTAATATTAAAAGGAGTTGTGTTCAGAAGGGTGTGGGAATATTTTATTCTTGCAATTAAAAAACCTTTCCTGCCCTTGGTCTTAAAAATATCTACCTTTATACCTTCAAAGATGATTCGAAACCTTCGTAGGCTGAAGAACTTAAATTTTTTCTGGCTAAGTTTGGCCCATCCGCTGATCTCGGCAAAAGCTCAAGACCGAGGAGAATAATCATCAAGTCGAGTGTTAATTGTGGCCCACGACAAGGTCAGAATGCGATGGAGAAGGGAGAGGACTGGAGGAGAAAGGGAGTCTGGTTCGGGGCTTTGGGTTACCTCGAATGGCACACAGCTGCAGCTTCAAATGGACCATATATCTTTCAGTCCAACTGTTGCTGTTGCCAAGTTGCTGCTGCTGCTGCTGCTGTTGCTGTTGCCATGTTGCTACTGCTGCTGACTGTGGTTTAGCTTATAAGACTTCAGCAGAAGGTAACAGAAGGCTTAGAGCAGCGTAAGCTGAGATTTTTATTGACCACAGACAGGCAGCGAGAGTTTCGGCGAGAAGGAGCAGGGTCGAGAGGTTGGGATGCGGGTTGGGGATTGGGGGTCAGGAATAGGGGGAGTTCGGTGAGGCACGCACATGGCATATGGTCGGACACTCGCTGCACTTGTGCCCCATCAGCAGAGCAGCAACAGCTGCCAGCTACAGTCAGGATTCCATAACAGAAACCACCTTCAAATATCTAAAATTCCACATTGGCTTACAACTGGCACACACGGTATACCATAAATCAAATTATTTTCTCTATGACTGAGTCTGGAAAACAATGAAGTAAGAATGTAAATAGTTGACTAATTTCTCCTGCTATCTGATGCCTGTATCCTAATATTTATGTTTTGCATATTACTAACTCTGCTTAGCTTACGTAACCAAGTCCACAATTATCTGTATTACGCATTAAAGTGTGATTTTCAAATTACTCATAAGCAGAGGGATTCATGTATCCCGATTTAAATGTAATCATCTAAATATTATATAAAGTACTTCTTACGTATTACATTACATCACGAAGAAGGCCCAAAACGGTTTTGGACTCCTATCTAAACTAAAGGGAAAAGTAGAGTGAGCTCCAAAGCTCTACTGTACAGTACTCACCTCCCAGTGGCTGAACATGAGCTGGGGACAGGCCAGGCCAGATGTCTGCTTTCGCATCTCCTGGGCGAAGTTGAACGACTCGATCACCGGCAGCAGACAGGTGACCGCGAAGTTGCCGCTGCCCTGGGTCAAATCGCCGGAGAGGATTTTGCCGTGCCGCCGGCCAATTACTGCGTACATTTTACCTGCGAATGATAGCGATAGAGATACGTTCTTTGATCAGCTGTTGGTCGTTAGCTAGAAATCGAATTGGAAAAGGTAAAATGGTACAGGGAAAGGGAAAGGGAAAAGGGAAACCTCCAACTAACAATGGCCGCCTTTCAGTTGGAGTGGTCGGTTCTGGTTAATGCTCCTATATCGCCAGTTCTTTCTTGTGTTGTTGTTGCTGTTATTACTATTGTTGTTGTTGTTTCTGGCGCGTCTCAAGGTAACTCGTAAACAAATGAAATCTTATCGGGTTTGGCCCATAAAATTGGCGGGCTTTCTGCCGAACCTCGCGCGTTTTTCGCTTGAACTTCCAAGCCGAAGATGGAGATGAAGATCGTTTCCAGGTCTCTCTCGCACTCTCCATATACACTATCTGGGGGCATTACCATTTTCGGAAGAATTTTGGAAGAACCCAAAGGAACAGCACAAACATTTTGCGTACTTAAGAGGGAGACGAACAGGAGTATAATAAAATAGGCATTTTTAAAACCAAACCAGTAGACGCCAAAGATATTAAAAGTTCGCCTAAAATACTGAACTTGTGCAGAACATTGTAAGGAGTAAATGGTGTATATTTCATTTACATTATAAACAGGTGGTAAGGTAAATTCGATTGTAACTAAAAGCAAAAAGTTTTCTTTACAAATTAAATTACATTGAGATCTGTAACAACCAAAGTAATCCGAAGTTTAAACCCTAAACCTAACCCACTAAACCTTTCTTTCAAAGGGAATTTAAAGCTCGACTTTGAACGCAGTCTTTCCTGTTAAACTCTTTTCTGGATTCTTTTCCAGTTGTTCTTTTTTGGCATGCGCTACAAGAAGAAGGCCCAAACATGAGGAGGGGAGCGAAGAAGGCCAGGAGGAGGCGGTCCAAGTCCAAGTCGTTGTGGCTAAGGCAGGAATTAGTTTCCGGTGCCGTAGTAAAGATGACAAAAACAACACGGCGGCAGCAAAAACGGCCGAAAGGATGCAACGGAAGCGGCAAGAGTCGCTTGGCTGCGAGGCCCCCTTTTAATTTTTTGTTATTTTGTTGTATTTTATTTCGTCGCTTTTGTTGCCTTTGCTTTAAGCCAAGCACGCGAGCCAGAGACACCTTGCCATCCGCTCGCTCTCACCAACACAGTCGCACAGCCGCACAGACTCACAGATGCATCTCACAGATACGCGCACGCACACAGAAGCAGCGGCAATGGATGCTGCAACCACCAGCGGGAAAGGCAGCAACAACATGTTCATTCATTCATATCCAGCTCTCTCTCGTGCTCTCTCACGATGTGCCGCTGCCGCTGGTGCACTGAGAACAATATCGTTTAATCAGGATTCTTAAAAAAAATATCTCAAATGGTTTAAAATCACTAAAAGTGATTAAATGAGTGCATTAAATACTCTTTTCACCACATACTTTATCATTTCTGTTAAAGAGCTTAGAATTGGTTGTCCACTTAATACTTAATACTCCACTCATTGTTATAAAAACAGAAAATTTTTAATTTAATTTTTCATTTTATAATTGTTCATTCGAGAAAATTAAATAAAAAAATATTATTATTTTTTGACATATGTACTCTTAAGATTTTAAAGCATTTAAAATTTAAATTTACTTGTGTAACTTAAAAGTCGAACAAACAATAGAAAAAAGAATGAATTTTTCTAAATTGAGATAGGTTTTTTTTTCCCGACTTGAGTTTCTTGTTACATTACCCATAATGTCTTCGATTGATCGCTCAATTTCTCTCAGTGCACAGACACGCACATACCGGCAGAGACGCGAGCAGCGGACTTCGCTGCCGGCTTCAGCGACTCTCGCTCGCCGTGCGCTGCTCGTTTTTGGATTTTCTGTTTGATCAGTTCGAAAAGTGAGTTGGTCGAGCGAACAAGCATATAGCGAGGGCAGCGGAATCGAGGCGATACGATACGATACGATACGATACCGTAGGGTATACGTTCCAGGAGCGAATGAAAAGACGGGACGAGACGAGACGAGACGAAAGGCCACCGGAGACAGCGACGTCGCGGGTGTAAAGTTACTAAATAGCAAACAGAAACTACCGACCACCGAGCATTGCAGTGAATGAAATATCCAATAATTTCGAGTGACATTCGCCACAAATCAATCGATCGTTCGATTTGAAACCTGATTTGTAGAGTTCGTTTCTGCCAGTGTGCCAGTGTGTGTGCATGTAAGCCATGGGTTCTAAGCGAGCGAGTGAGATAGAGCGAGAACACTGATTCGACTCGATTCGGTTCGCTTCGATTCGATTGGATTTGATTCGAATTCAATTACAAAATTTATTGAGTGTCAATTACAAACCGCAAGAAAACAACCCGCACGCACAAATCAAATCTCTCAGCGGAGATTTCGATAGATTCGGAAACAACCCAAAGATCGCCAGATCTAGGTACAGATCCAGATCCACATCCAGATACCATCAACATCCAGAGATCCAGAAATCCAGCTGGAGTCAGAGTCATAAATCATGCCTACGACATTGATGCTGCTGCCGTGCATGCTGCTGTTGCTGCTGACCGCCGCTGCCGTTGCTGTCGGCGGCACGCGACTGCCGCTCGAGGTGTTCGAGATTACGCCGACCACATCCACGGCGGACAAGCACAAGAGTCTGCAGTACACCGTCTACGATGCCAAAGATATTTCAGCAGCAGCAGCGGGAGTAGGAGCGGGAGAAGGAGCGGCAGCAACTGGAGTGGCGAGCAGTACAGTGAAGCCAGCCAAGACAGCCGCCGAGCAACTGACCGTTGTGAGCATTTCCACGGCGGCCGCGGAGAAGGATCTCGCCGAGTCGCGTCGACATGCGCGACAAATGTTGCAGAAGCAGCAACAGCAGCAGCAGCAACAGCAGCAGCAGCAACACCGCAGCTTCATCGGCAGCAAGCAGCAGCACGGCGATCGCGAAGTGCGCGTCCTCTACCAAGTGGGGGTGAGTAGCTAGCAAATACGAAATTCATTTGATTAGCCTGGCTAATTACATGTTTGCATTGATCGGGGCTAAGTAAAAAACAGAAAAAAAAAAAAAACAGAAATAACACAAGGTACCAATGAAACCAACAACTGGCAATGGCAGGTTGCATAATGCAGGCAACAACGTCAGCAGACACCTGTTCAACTGGTTGCCATTTGCCCACGCCAGCGGTATCAGCGGCAGCGGCAGCATCTACACAGAAAACAATCCTGATCGATTAGACACTTTCATTCAAACTAACGAACGGAAGAGCGGTTAAGGGTCTGCTATACCAAATTATCAAAGAACTTTCAAAACAATCTTTTATCTTTCGATATGCAAAACAATCAATTAACCAATCACATAGATTATAGCATAGAGATCGCAAGACTAGCTGCGATTTCTTTCTCTGCACAGCAGGTTTTGCAATGCAACTTTTTTGGGCTGGGTCCGAGCTTTAGTTCGTTATTTTTACATATTTTGTTGCTTTTGTTCAAGAAACGCTGGCTATATTTAGCAGCCGCCCTATGGCCATTACACTTGACACCCACAAAACCACTATCCATATATCAGCACACGCATATGGCACATTTAATTGCAGCGGCAACACTCGCTCTAGATGAAAAATGAAAGTTGTTTGCAGCCGAGAGCTCAACTCAACTGATCTGTCGCATTTGATCAATTAAAGCCGCAATTGCTGTACCGAACCGAACGATATGAGCGATACCAAAACCAATTAGCCCGGCGGGTCAAGAGTTCAATGCTGGCTACTCATGACTAAGCCACGGCCCACCAAAAAGTTCTTGGCGTTATCTTTCCCCTTAAATCCGCTACAATGCGAATTCAGATCGTAGGTCACATCGGTTCCATTGTTCTCACTCCGATCTGGTCATAAATCAAGTGTCCATTGAGAAAGAGAGGGGATTGGATCGGTCGTATATCATGTATCGTATATCTATTATGTCAAATGTCATACGACAAAACACGCCCTGAAAATCGAATTCTTGCTTGATGTTGCTACGAGGCCGAGGCGTGAAGTATCAACAGTAATCAAAGGCAAAATATTGACGGCGTAAACAAGTCAGCAAAAGGGGCAGGGCAGCAGAAAGGGTTCGACTTGGAAATACCCTTGCAAAGGATCAATATCTAGGTGTGTAACATAAGGGACAGAAAAATCTATTAGTACTATGCGTAAATCAGCATAAGAGATCAATCAATGCCTAATAACTTTATACGAAATCCAAGCGTATCCTTAAACTTCACTCCCAAGAATATATACCATTTAACCTTCTTTCAAGCCAAAGCGTTTGGGTTCGACTTGGTTCATAAATTTTGAAATCCAAATGCCTGCAATAAATTTTGGATCGCATATAAAACAAGCATAACAAAGCAGCATCACAACACAACACCTAAAATAGACAAAAAAAAATTGAGCAGAGAATTCCTGTTGTTTGGAAACTTGCAATAAAAACGCCTTATTGGAGAATAGAACACAACGGAATAGATCCACAAAAGGCTGTGAATGAGCAGCCGGAAAGAGAGGCAAATAGCCAGATAGAAAGAGACGGTCAGAGGGGAAGGAAAGAGACGGAGGGAGGAAGGAGGCTGGGAGCGAGGGAGAGGAAAGTTTATAGAAGAAAACAAAAAGTTCCCATGCTTAAAAGCGCTAAACATTCAGTTCCGGTATTTAAAAACGTTTTCAACGACCACGACTGAGACGGCAACAGCAGGGGGAGGGAGACGGGTAGACAGGGAAGACCTGAATGAAAGAAAATTCATGAATGAAATACGACCACGACGACTACGAGAAGTCGATGATGATGGTCATAATGACGGTGGTACGGTATGGTATGGTATGGTATGGTGTTGTATGGTGTGGTGTGGTATAATGGGTGAAATGGTGGTGATAGAGGGGCGCGATGAGGTGGTGCATGTGTGAGTGGGAACACTGAGAGGAAAGTTCGCTAATGTATTTAAACTGGAAAGTGTTTACTTAAGGTCGATTACTATTTATATTAAAAACATGTCGAATTGGGTTCTCATAAAATTATAAACACAAGTCTACACTCAACAATGAGTTCCAATAGAAGCATTAGAAAGCATTTTTAAGCTATTTGGAATGTGATCCAGTCTAACAACTAACATTTGCATACACTCAAATATCAATGAGCGCATTCGTGAATATTTTCTCTCACTGTACACGCGTGTGTGAATGAATGAAAACGTAAACGCTGGATGAGCAGAGCAGCCAGCAAATGCTACGTCAGCGACTTCAACTTCTCGCTTGGCTGGGCAAGTCAATCTATGAATGAATGAATGCCAAAGCGACAGACCGTCCAAATGTATGAATGGCTAAAGCCAACAAGAACAACAACAACACAACTACAGCAACAGCAACAGCAACAGCAACATCAACAGAGATCGGGCAATTTGTCGGGCCATATACAAACAGATCAGCCACGCATATTTGGCCTAAACAAGTCGATGTGTGTGCGCGTGGCATGGCCAAAAGCCAGAGAGTTGGGAAAACATACATACCAGGGAAGGGGATTGATTGGAAATGGAATATCAAAAGAGTCTGCCACAAATTCCAATTGACTGAGAAATGTTTAAACAAACCAAGCATATATTTCGGCCATTCTGGCTATTTGACCAAGCTGAGTTCTGGTGTTGCAGGCAGGTGTGAAAATGCTTTATAGGCTGCAATCCAAACATGGAAACAAAAGTGCCAGTTGTGCGTATGCTTAGTGCCGAAATACGCAATAAATATTTATGGAAACACTTGGTTATATAAACCTGAAAAATGTTATTTCGACCACACCTCTAATGGTTATTTATGGGTTTTCTATGCTAATCAATACATCCGATATGTTTGACGACACGATATGACAATTTTGAATTCAGCCTTCTTCAAACTAGTTTTTTGAATCGTTGATCTGATTTTGGTAAATTTATGTTTATGAGTTTTTTCACAGAAATCATCAATGGACTTGAGCATCCGATTTCTAGTGAACTTTTGTGTTTTTCGTGATGGGAGATTCTTGTGAATGAAATTTTACGCTGGGAACTTTCGTTAATTTGATGAAATTTCAACGATTGCGCTGGGAACTTCCACGAAACCTTTTAATTGATCAATCACTGACCTGCTGCAGTATCGGTTTCCTTCTTGAGAAATAATAGATCGTATCTATGTTCCTTAATTGGTTGATGACTAATTCTATGAGTGCTTTGAGTATTCATTAATGCAATGTTTCATATTTTTAAGAGTAAATAGTTTGCTGACTAGGCTTAGGAGAAATGCATTCTTTGTTAAGTGCATTTGAATATCAAAAGCCAAATATGTTAAATTGAAATAATTCTATTAGCAAACAAAACGCCTTCCCTTCTAAAATTGATTTCATCCCAACAATCAGAGCATAACACTTTAATCCCATAATGAATCGAATCGCATATCCCTCGATTTCGCATATCATGTTTTTACAATTTCTATCTATGCTTTTTGCGCTGCCATGGAATTTTTGTTATGCTAAATATAGAAATTATTTAATGCGATTCGAAGGCAAAAAATAATAATAATCATAAATAAGACAAACAAATATTGAAAGAGAGTAGACAGCGATGACAGCAGCAACAGCAACAGCAACAATGGATATATGTCGGTTAAGTGTGTCTGGATGCCGTAGACGAAGTTAGGCGCGAATATAAAAATATTTGCCTAAAAAACAAGCAGCAGGCAGCAGCAGCATACCGCAATTATTCACCTAAAAAGTGCCCAAGTCTACGATCTCGGAGAGCTCCATTGAGAAAAATGCCCCCGACTACAACAACAACAACAACAACAGCTACAACTACAGCAACCTGAGCCAACGGATGCTCGGATACCAAAAAACTAGTTTGCCCACTTTTTTCCCTCGACTTCTTCCTCTTCTGCCATATAGACTTTTTTGTTGGCGCGCGCGCCAAGTCAACTTTTATAGATACTATATATATAAATATATATTCTCATATGAGCTAACAAAATACTACTAGCCCAAGTCGCAGGCGAAGCTCCAGATACTCTACCACGCAACTTCAAAACATAATGCACCATCTTTAGATATTCTTTTTCATTTTCAAAATCACCTGAAAGAAACCAGGCGAAGGCCTTTGGACTTTCCATGAGAATACTCGGCAAAATCGCAATTATTTATTTGTCAGGCATAAGGTCAACGCAAATGTTTATATCTGCTCCAGATATCCAAAGCAATACGTATAATCTCGTGATATGGCTAATTTATGAGATCTTTCAGCTATGAGGCTAGAACAAAAGTTTCTATCTCGTCCAGATATCCATTGATATACGTACGATCCCATGATATTGTTGATATATAAGATCTTTCGTTTTTCTGCCACTATTGTTTGGCCGTCTAAGCTTTGTGCCACTTTTCGAGAGAAAAAAAGCATTTCTCTGTCGCTGGCCAGGCGGAAATGTGGCTTGGAACACTTCCGCTTTTGTTGGCCAAGAAAAGAGATAGACAAAGAGAAAGAGACCTTGTTACAGTTATTGATGGACACGTTCCAATTTCCCACCTCCCCGGGGGCAACTGGCGGCTTTTCCGATCGTGTAAGTGTGCTAATTACGTGCCCAAAGGCGCAATTTGTTTACAATAATATCAAAACAAGACGGGGAGGGAAAAAAACCCGAGCGATGGCGGGGTAAAAAAATAAATTAACTATAAGTAAGCTACGACGAATGCTGCTCTTCTTTGTTGCTGGATTTCATTCATAAAAACGCGCGCAGACGGCGAGTAAACAGCAAATGAATGGAATGGGCATTGGGTGTATTTACAAAGGGGAGGGGAGGAGGGTTGCGTGGCACTGCGAGTTGCTCATAATTATCAGAAAAAACAGGCAAAAAAAAAATATATATATCACAAGCGTTTTGGTGACGTTTTGCGCGAGTTTTCTGCAAGAAAAAAGCATTAATATATATATAAGCGCAGAAATGCGAACAGCCAAAGCCAGTTTACACTAAAAGCCGGGCAACTTTTCATTTAGCTAGCTGGCCGGCCATCCATTCATTCATAAAAATCGCCGCAGCAACAGCAACGAGCCATCGGCATTGTAGTCAAGATTTATTTATTTGGCGGCAAGCGCGTAAAAGGAGCCCACAGCACAGCAGCAACATCAGAAGTAGCAACAGCAACAGCAACAGCAGCAGCAGCAGCAGCAAACTGCAGCAGCAACATGTTTATAGCCCGCCACACAGTCGGCAACATTTTGCGGTTGTCGTGTTTCTTTTTGGCCAAGGCAACAATTACAATGGCCAGAAAGCCGCAGCAAAAAAGCCACAAACAACTATGCCACGTTGTTGCTGAATGAATGAATGAATGAATTACTTTTTTCCGTTCCGTTGTGGCAGCAACAGCAGCAACAGCAGCAAAAGCAGCAACATCAGCAGCTGAGACTGATTGTGGTCGGGTATGGGGTATATGGAGTTGTGGAGTTGGCTATTGGGTATTCGGAATGGGCATGGGCATGGGGATGAGAGGATGAGGATGTGGATGTGGTTAGTGGATGTCCGTGTGCGTAGACGTTCATTAATTGTGACGATCAACAAGCTACGCAAAAATCAAGCAGCAACAAAAAGGGGAAGTTGCTGATGTTGTTTGTTGCTGCTTCAGCTGCAATTGGCTGCCCCGCAGAGAAACCAGTTTCCCAGCTATACAGCTATACCCTGAACAATCCTTGACAAACAACAGGAGTACTCCGCTTTTGCAATGAGCTTTGGCAGAAACGTTCATAAATTATTATTCACATTTTCTAAGAAATTACATTATATCCAGTATACTTTCTTAAATTTGTTGAAACGAGCTTATGGTTTCATTTCGAAACACACAATTGTGCTTTTCAAATCAATAAATTAGCAGAGTATCCTAACTTCTTTATCCAAACTGATTGAGTCAACATTCTTATAATTTTTCTGCTGTTGTCTGTTGGCTTTTGCGCGCTTCCTTTTGGAATTTCTGCTGTTTTATGAATGAAAATGTTTTTTCCCTGCTTGTTTGCGGTTGGGGCATGCTTCCGTTAAGGCAGTCCAGAAAAAAAACGAGAGAAAAACAGGCAGGCAGGCAACGGCAGGCAATGGCAAAAGTGGCACGGTCAGTCTGCGTGCCCCGGGCAATTCCTGGACTTGCCTATGCAAAGTATTATTATATACTCGTACATATATAAATTCATCGCATTTTTTTGAAGAGCCGACCGTACACAAATCTTTTCTACTTCCGGCTTGGGATGAATCTCTCTAAGTGCTCGCGCTGGCCTGAGAGTTTTCACTGGAATTCTCTGGGACTGGGACTTGGACTCCGACTCCGTCTCCGTCTCCAACTTGGAATCGGAAGACAGATAGTGACCTAACAACTTCCGTGTTACTTCCGCTTCGTCGGCCCCATCTTCCACTTCCGTTTCTAACAATTTTAATTGAATTTTTGTGTAAACACACTGACTTAGGCAATATATATGTATATATATATACATATATCTTGACCAGAAACTGGGATGAAAACCAATGCTGAGCCGGCATACTTCCGCTTACTGCGGCCACATGACGACGCCAGATTGCATAATTCTCTAGCCCAAAAAACAACTGAGAGAGAAGAATAACCCAAAATCGAGTAGGAGTCGGAGTATGAGTATGGGTGGGGGGAAACGGAGAAAAACAATGTGGAAAAGGAAGTGTATAGAAAAATCATTAACGCACAGACAAAAGATAACAGAGGGTGCAGGGGATAGGATATAGCGGAGACTGGAGACTACCTGATGGCAACACACTTGTGGCAGGCGGCAGGCTGCTGTCATCCATCCGTCTCGTCTAACGGTTGGAAAATCGGAAAGATCGGAAAATCTCCGGCCCGGACGTTGATCGTCGTGTGTGCGTCAACGCCCTCATGGGAACCAAAAACCCACGAAAGAATTACGGGGCGGCGGGGGAAAAACTCAACCAACTGTTGCCGTTGCACCGGGAAAACAACAACGCAGACATCTTCCGTTTGTTGTGTGGAAATTTATGTCATTGATTGTCCTTTAGTTAGGCTGCTATTGATAGCACACCAGATGGGGCGCAAATGCGCAATACAATGATACAATGCGGAGCAGGTGCAGTCGATACTTGGCCTTATTTTGCCAAAGTCATAGTCAGGTTATAGTGAAAGCAGCATCCTCTGAACACAGGTGAACTAAAAATGGAATCAAATCGATTCAAATCCATACTGCAGCACTGCATTTAAATGGGCATTATAATAGATTCGAACATTATATACAATAACATTATTTCCAATCAAGGACTAGGCCATAAAAAATAGTTGTGCTGGAAAAGAAATCAGTGTAGTTCGCTAATGAATTAATGTAGGCTCTTCTGATAACTATGCTTTAGTGTCATTAACATTTTAAAACACAATTTATGGCAATATGGTAGTATAAATAAAAGGCAGGAACCTTGTTCCTAAAACGCTTTAAGTCTTTGAAAGTCCCTCCAAATTGGCACCACTGCCTCGTGCAATTGAAGACACCTCACTTCCGCTGCGGGGAATGGCATTCCCGGCATTCAGGCAGCCACATGAGGCATGACAGCAATGACGCTAGAAGTAGCTCCAAGAATTCCATTGTGGGGAGACCCCCTGGCAACCCAACCCCTCCCTCTACCCATCCTCCTCAACCCATTCACCCCCTTTCTGGAGGTTGTGAGCGGGGTTAATTTGATTCAATTAAAGAGATGGAATGGGAGAAGGGTTCCCTTTTTCGCAGGCGGCTTTCATTGAAATCAAAAGTCACAAAAGTTTGTCAATGCTTGCGGCATCACGTTGCACTGCTGCGTCCAGCTGCTGGAGGAAAAAAGCTGTTGGTCTGGGGAAATGGGGCCAGTAAAGGGGGGCACAGAGGGAAAACTCTTTCATTGTCTTTGGCGCGTTCTCAACTTCCGTTGCCACTGCACTTTGACACATGAGGCTAATTGTCTGACTGCTCGGGGAGCGGTACACGCGTGCTGCTGATGGAGATCGAGCAAATTATAAAGTGTGGCAGCAGCTTGGACCCCCAGCCCCCTGCCCACCAACTCCAACTCCCCGCCACAACACCTTCTTTGGGGAGCTGCTAAACCGGAAATCCGGTTGCCTTCTCTCCCTCTTCTCGCCGCCTTTCTTGTGTTTGCTTTTTCCCTCGCTTTTTTGTGTTGGCCTGGCAAAACTTTTACTACTCTTCCAGCTTCTTCGCCAGCACAGAAACTTTCGTCTTGTTTACAAGTTGATTCTACTCGTGCACCAAGAAAAAGAGTCAACTAATATTATTTACAGACTTTAATAATTTTATAGCAACAATGTTTATTTTGAACTTAGGGCTTAGAATAAGTTACAACACAAAGTTAAAATTCATACCAATAACAGTTGCTTTAAAATTCCATTAAACGCAAATTCCACAAACAGCATCACATTTTTTTTGCGTGCACCTATTGTGAGCTTCTCAGAGATGAGCTGATGGCATTGGAATGCCGATGAAGCATGTCTTCTTTGATATGCTGCCCCTGCCCTGTGATTTGCTTATCAATATGTAAAATTGTATACGAATAACGGTGATGTCTTTGAAGTGCCATTTCCCGACACAACAACACATCAAGACAAAAATAAAAAATAAAAAAAAGAGAGAAAAAACTCACTGAATGGGGGAAAGAAATCTCAATAAACATGCTCGAATTTCAAAGAATTTCTCACGCTGCTTACCCAACGGATCCCCCTTGAAACTCCACTTCTGGCATATCCTGTCAGGGGTGGATTGACAATGGTCGCATAGCTCTTCCCCCCCATCGAAATCGAGAAAGAATCTCAGCAATGCCCGAAGCTTCTGCTTGAAATATGAATAATCAAAGTGCAAGACAAATTCGCTCGTCGAAAGGGTTAAGGACTTCGGCAGGTGCTGCGTTTGAAACTGGGTCAAAAATGCGTGGGAAAAGGGGGAGCGAGTGGAGAAGGAAGTTCCGGAAGCAGCATTATAAAAAAATCAGGAAGTAAATACAACTAATAAAGTGCACAAGGAAGGCAGGCAGACGACATCCGGGGGAGAGCGAGACGGGAAAACAGCTGGGAATTGTCATAGAGAACTCCGGTTCAATTGAGCAAAAAGGTAAAAGGTCAGGCAACCTGTTCCGGACTCACTTCCGCTTCATCTACGGCTAATCCCTTTTTCAATGCGCCGTAGCTGTAGCTTAAGTGTGAGTGTGCGTGTGCACTCACTTATTTACTTCCGTCAGTTGCACTAAATCACTTCCGGACTTCCGGTATGCGCTCTCCCGAAAAAAAAAATAAAGGAAGGACCTCAAGGAATGACCCTAAAGAGCTCAGGTAGCAGCAGGTGCAAGCCAAAGAAACCCGAAAATAATTTGAATAAAAATCAAGAAAAAAGTGGAAGGAGATAGTGGAGCGAGGGAAATGAAATTGAAACCAAACAAAAGGCGAAAACCCTCGACAAAAAGGGGTAACAAAGAGTGAACAGGAAAAAATACCAGGGTGCGCGACAGTTCCACTTAAAAAATTGATTGCTTTCGATAATTTCATTGGAAACCTGTTGTTGTCGCTGTTCTTACTGTCAAGCATCACTAACAATAAAATCGAATGATAGAAGGAAACTGGGTAGCAGGCTCTGGAGTGGCATCCTCGAAAAGCACCCATCAGTTGCTAGTTGTTGGTTTTTATGTTACGACCAGGACACAACACAATGCATAAGTTTTTATTGGATCCCAACTTGGGCAAACGCAACAACAGAGCCCAAGTTTTCGGGACTCCCACTCTGTTTGGGGAATTCAATTAATGAATTGTATTTGTTGGGCAGCAAACAAACAAACAAACCAGACACCAAAGATATCCTCCAGTTAGGACCGACTTTGGCTGTCTCAGTTATGTTAATCAAGTTGCCATCACTGTGTTGACACAATCCTCTATTTTCGAAGGGTTCTTAGGTTCTTAGCACTCCAGTCTCTGCATGTTGCCTTTATGGTTTGTTTATCATATGGTAATTTGGCAAATAGTCAAGCGGAGCATCAAGAGGATAATAAAAGGCTTTTAGGGCTTAAAATCAACTCCCAAGTATATTAAATTTCTTGCATTTTTCAAGTGGTTTAGCTGTGCTTTAAGGAATTTGATATCCCTCATTAGTATTCCTAACTTAGGTAGAATATTTGCTTTATAAGAAACTATTGTTTGGTAACCAGTTAGAGCACATGTTCCTAACAAAGTTCAATCATTTTCCTTTGAAGGACTCTGAAGAGGATTTGCCCATCTGTGCGCCGCATGCAGTCTGCTCCAAGATCGATCTATACGAAACACCCTGGATCGAGCGCCAATGTCGTTGTCCTGAATCGAATCGCATGCCCAACAACGTGATCATCCATCATCACAGTCACTCGTCTGGATCCGCGGATTCGCTGAAGTACAGGAACTACTACGAAAGGGAGAAGATGATGCAGCACAAGCGAATGCTGTTGGGCGAATTTCAGGACAAGAAATTCGAAAGCCTGCATATGAAGAAGCTGATGCAGAAGCTGGGCGCCGTCTACGAGGACGATTTGGATCATCTGGATCAGTCGCCGGACTACAATGACGCCCTGCCCTATGCGGAGGTGCAGGATAATGAGTTCCCCAGGGGACCGGCGCACATGAGGCACTCCGGACACCGGGGATCCAAGGAGCCTTCAACCAATTTCATTGGCGGCTGTCCCAGCAGCTTGGGCGTGGAAGATGGCCACACCATTGCCGATAAGACTAGGCACTACAAAATGTGCCAGCCGGTGCACAAGTTGCCAGTTTGCAAGTAAGTTAAAAATACATCCATACTTGATATACTTAGAATCTTGTACGAAATGCAGTTTTAAATTTACATGATATTTTTAATCACTGTCTAATTGATACATTCTTCTTCCTTGAAGGCACTTCCGTGACTACACTTGGACTTTGACAACGGCAGCGGAGTTGAATGTGACGGAGCAGATAGTCCACTGCCGGTGTCCCCGGAATTCGGTGACATACCTGACCAAGAGGGAACCCATTGGCGATGGCAGTCCGGGCTACAGATATCTGTTCGCCTGCTCTCCCCTGACGGTGGGTTTAACATGGAATATTTTCTTAAAACTTGGCCTTAATTTCAATTTACAATTTCATTTATATAGCGCCTTCGCTGTCAGCGAAAGCAGCCGTGCAAGTTGTTCACGGTGCGAAAGCGTCAGGAGTTCCTCGACGAAGTCAACATCAACTCGTTGTGCCAGTGCCCCAAAGGACACCGCTGTCCCAGTCATCACACGCAATCCGGCGTGATAGCCGGCGAGAGTTTTGTGGACGACAACATACAGACATATTCCGGGTACTGCATGGCCAACGATTGAGTGCATCGCCAAGGGGATCATTCCACATATGCACACATATAAAGCATATTTAAACACACACTTTGTAAAGGAAGATAGCGGAGGAAGTGAGCGGAGGAGCAGCAGCTACTATATAGATATCGACTGAGCCAATTGAGTCTCGCCAAGTTACCAACTAATGAGAAGGGAAAACGAACAAATACAAGCTAGGAACTTAAAATGCACTTCCACACAAATCATTTTCAAGTTTTGAAGGGGCGTGTTTCTTTTG
This sequence comes from Drosophila santomea, assembly GCF_016746245.2. NCBI lineage: Eukaryota > Metazoa > Arthropoda > Insecta > Diptera > Drosophilidae > Drosophila > Drosophila santomea. The sequence goes on from NC_053018.2 coordinate 17,753,157, forward strand.
CTACCAAATTTTGGTCATAAAACGTATGATATAAATATTTAATTAGTTTTAAGCATCGATATGTGCGCAGTTTGTTATACAAATAATTTGTAATGAATATTTATGAAAACAAGAGCAAAACCTGCAACGAAGGAGGGCATATGTATGCCCACTATGTAATATAGCAACAAACTATACTCGTAATCTAACCCGCATAAATTGTATATATTTTAATATATGTCTAACGAAAACAGTTTCAGTTATAATTTAAACGGAAATTATAGTACGTGGAGCAATGCAGCAAACGTCAAAGAGCAGGATGTGCCAAATGTTCAGATGGGGTGCACTTAGTTAACGTAAGGATGTATCATTGAATAATTCATAGCGAAGGCAGTTTGAAACTGTGGCAACTCTGGCAGCTATTTTAGTGCAATTTGTGTGACGCCTTCAAAGCCACTTCTCCCGAGTTTGAGCACTGGATTTGGCAAGGAAATTAGAAATTAATTTAGAAATTGCGCAAAGGCTTTTAACTAAACGTATAGTAACCACCATGACTCCTCCTCTTCCCTCTTAACTACGCATATGTACATCGATTTAAGCTACAGGATTTTGTTTATCTTAAAACGAGCAACAAAATTGGGCGACGTTTCGGTTTAAACACTTTGTAAAAAGGCAAAAATAAACACTAATTTATGAACAAAAGTCTGTGAAGGTTTTTATTATTTGCGTGCTTGTAACTATTTATCTTTTACTGAAATAATACATCCAACTAGTTTTACCTTCTAAGTAGGCTATAAAAATTTCTGTTTACCACCGCAAAAACCCCTTATTTCGTGGGTTTTTTATACACATATTTTAGGGGTGCGTGTGGTGATAAATAACATAGCCTACTTTTAGGCATATGCGTTTGCCAAACGACAAATTTGACATCAAACGTAATGTAAAGTAACTAAAGTAATTCACTTTCCAAACGTATAAATAAAAAAAATATATTTATAGGTATAATAAACCAATAATTGATTGATTTATAATATTTATAATATCGGTCTAAATCTCGTAAGAAAATCAATTGCTGTTCAATACCATATTTGTAGTGCCAAGCTACAGATAAGTGCAACTGCAGGCAAATGAAGTGCACTAATTAAGTTTCCTCACCAATTGTTCCATATAAGATGGTGAATAAGATAAGCTTTTCCAGCAATGGAAAATCCTCAGACATGACGTCAATCAGAAAAGCGAATGAAACCAATTATAACGCCATCAAATTACACTTCATGCTAATAACAGACAATTAGAGAACTCGGGATTTGCTGGCTTAATTCTTGACCAAATTGCCACATGCCTTATGCATCCATCAAAATTATTCAACCGCAGAAGTGCTTCCTCTCTAAACTCTGCTCAAGCAAAAACAATTAAAACTAAGGCAAAAGTAACCGTAGAAGCCAAAAGCCAAAGCTTTAGCCTTGCAGCCAAAGCAGCTGAAAATGCAAATCATTGGACCAATGTTGATTAGAAAGCAGCTGGCGGCGCCTGAAGACGAAGAAGTCAAGACCCGTCATATAATTAAATAAATACCTCAAAATGCTGCGGAGATGGACCAGCGCTGGACCTAGCCACAAATTCAATTACCGACCATCCATAAAAACAAAGCAACAAAAAATTATCAAGAATTATGTGTTGCCTATGAAAAAAGGGCTATGTTTTCTACCGAAAGAAGAAGGTGTAAAAATATACAGTGCGAAAAGCCCAGTAAACCATAAACAGCGCTCACAAAAAGATGAGTACTTTTTTATGCCCATTACCGGAAGGAGAACATGGAGCATGGGAGCAATACGCCATCAAATCTATGAGGTTACAGCGAATGCATAAAGCGGATTTGTATATTAAGCATACAAGATCCTCAAAATCGTTTAGTGTGCCAACTAATTAGACAAAGATCTTGGAAAATGCACAGGGGAAAGAAGCCGCCACAGATGCAGGCCCCCATATAGCCACATGAAAACAGACAGATTGGGCACAGTTTGAAGACAGTTTATAGCATTAGCCCCTTAACAAGACCCAACAACCTAGCAACCAAACAACCAAACAACCAAACAACCCACCAAACTCACAGACACTTAAAAACTTTAATTAGAGTTTAAGGAGCTCGGTACATTTTTCATTAGGCTGGCTATGAGATTCACTCACTTTTAGCCATCTGAACAGCCACAGACACCAAAATTGCCAACATTACCCACAGTTAGCCGCAGAAATAATTCATTGTCGCCCATTCCTCCACGTTGTCCTCAATCTCGATCTGAGGTCGGCAATTTTCACTTCAGCATGAGATTCTTGTCCCCAGAATCCGATGCTTTTGGCCCAGTAAAAGTTGAAACATGGATAAAAGAAAGTAAGTGCGCTGCTCCATATACAAGTGAATGTTCTCAAACACTCTGAATCATTATGATGTAAAAAGCATCGTAAATAATATTACCTGAAAGGTTATTTCAAAACAGAATAAACCTTTTGGTTTTAGCTAAATACACTTTTGAGATACTACAAAAACCAAGTGAATCTACAGTGCTCCAAGAGCGATTCCCCAAATCATCGATCACAGAAATTCCTGAGTAATAATTATTTTGGCGAAAGTTTCATCACCCATCGAAACGCAGCGGGTCGAGTTGACTGACTTTGCTACTGTTGCACAGGTGCCGTCGATAACTAATTATTTCCACTCATCTTTCAGCAGCGGAGGAGGCAAAGAGCTGCTAAGGTGTCTGCATTTTCCATATTTATGAGCCATCATCGTTGACCGACTATCTTCAACTCCCCCGCCCCCAAAAAGTTGGGATACCAAGCCCCAGAGCTCAGATTCCCGTCCATTTATTGATTGATTGCCTTGATTATTGGCCGGACAGCCGATGGCTTAAATTTGCATGCCAAAAGCGAGTTCGGGAGATATTGGTTGCAGGGTTGTTTCGGGTTATTGGATGCCAGATTTATATGCATCATTAGAAAATGCCAGCACAGGGCTTCTTCTTTTTCACTGCTCGTAACTTTCTTTCGCATCATTAAAATGAACAACAACAAATTGGTCGAAAGACAAAAAATAATACCAAGAACTGTCCACAAATATCAAGAGCCTGAAAACAAAGTTGCATGTCGGAGGAAAACTTACTTAAGCACCGGCAAAAAAGGAGATCAGAAAAGTGTCAGAAAATATATATGGGGTAATTTGGATTACATTAATGTAAATTAAAAAAAAATTGACATTCTTCTTAAACAAAAATTTAAAAATTAAGAAATATTAGACGCAAGATATAGAACCTAAGCTGATATACATAGATATAACCATAGATTACTTTGATTACTTTGATTATGTAGTGCATTTAAAGTATAAAGAAAAGAAACTGCAAGCCATCTGCAAAATAATATAATATTTAAAAGACATAGATGGCCATGTTGATTTTCCCAGTGCACCACGAAATTTCTTTCGTGTCCGAAAAATTTCTTCATTTGCGGGTCACTAATTAGACGCGATTTGTTGGCCCAACCTGACATGCAATCTCCCCCAAGAGGAAGGCGCCCGAATGGGAAACGATGGGGGGAAGTGCGAAGGGGAAGAGTTGGCCCCTTAAATGGCCAACATCTGCATAATTATGCGTTGTTGGTGGAAGGTGCTTATGCAGCTCAATGAATTTAATTGAGCAACATTAAGCCCGCAAAGGGCTGGGGATTCTGACTCTTATCAGTTTGGCCTGGGAGAAATGAGAAATGAGAGGTAGCGATGAACAGTAGCGATGAGATGATCTCACTCAAATATAATTATTCTTAATATATATATTTACCGCAGTGGGTACTTTTTGCGGCTATTTCACCGTTTTTTACCTTACGTTTACCCATACAGGACAGGAAGCACTCAGGTGAAGATTTCACCTGTTGCTTAGAAAGTGAAATTTGTGTATTTTTGTTTTTCATTTCTATTTCTGCGTTTGGCGCTGTGAGATAATTCAAATGCGATAAGACATTAATCAATGCAATTAGCGATACAATTGCTTATTGATATCCGTTGGCTGTGGATTTTCGGCTGGACAAATTTCCACAGATCTTAATGGCATTTTAATGGGAGCAGGGTGAAAGTTTATCGATTTATTTTTTGGAAGCCACGCGAGAAAAACCTGTGATATGCAAAAACCAAAAAAAAATCCATGCTTTCTTAATGGCGAATCCAGACAATGCAATAAACTGCAACAATAAAGCAATAACAGTAACAATAACAATAATTGTAATAGCCAAAGTGCAGTGCCAAGTCATCGCCGATTCAAATGGAGATGGAAATGGTTTTGAAGATGTGGAGATGTGGAGATGGAAGTGCAGGCGATGCTGGCGAAGCAGGTGAGGTGCGGCCGCAAAACGAAAGCCGAGCCGAAAGATCCAAAGCTCCAAAGATCCAAGATACAAATCATGCATTACAATGGGTAAAGGCAAAGCCAGAGGCATTGAAATTGAAAGTAACACACGACTGCAGCCTGATGATGATTTTCTAATTGCACAAAAGCCAAGATGACTCAAGTGCCTCAACTCCATGCAACTTGGCGCATTTTCCCGAAAGGTGTTAAGTATGCAAATGACGAGCAGCTCTCGAGTTAACATCTCTAACTCAAAAGAAGAAGGAAAAAGAAGAAAAAAATGTAGGCAGTCATGTTGTAATATTTACAACCAAACACACACATGATCTGTGTGGGCGGGGTCAGCAGCTCGCCTTTTTGCCCCAAAAGCGAGTGGTAAAAGTATTCAGCGATTTTGACCCCACTGCCTTTTACATGTACTTTCTCTACTTAGACTCCGCCTGGTATCGCACAATTTTTCCCCCTGTATTTTAGGCCGCACCTAATCGGAATTTTGTGCGCCGGCGTAGAAGAGGAGTACCCGGAGGAGGAGACCCCAAGATCACCGGAGATCAGTGGCAGCGACAACGCTTTGATGTTGTAATTAACTTTCATTAGACTAAGCAAACAGCTCTGAGAATTGCAAGCAAAAAAATTATCGCAAAATCGTTGGTAAAAACTGAAAGAAATCTCTTCAAATTTGGAACTTCCGTAAGCGAATCTCGCATTTAAGTCTTAAGTTGGGTTTTTTTCTTCAGCCCGCTCGTGCTTTTTGCTTTTTGTCTTTTTTGGCTTTTTTGGCACTTCCAGGTAAGCAAACTAAATTTCACTTTCGCTACACAATATCAACAGCGATTTAAGTGTGTGCTATATTTAAGTATTTACTTGGCCAACAGTACACAAAGTGAGCTCAACAAAAGGCAAATAAACTTTGGCTAGAAATACCCTGCAAGTGCAGAAAGTGGTTATCGGTTTAGTTGGCTTCGTAACCAAAGTTAGTTTTATATAGCTAATCAGAGTAATTCCATTTATTACTTTATAAGAAAGGTGTTCCCTTTTTTATTCAGAAACTAACGAACCTATTAAGATGTGTATGACTAAGATTCTTTTAGATTGGAAGGGGAAAATCTATTGCGGGGTAAATTAACTTAAATGGTGGGCTTAGGCAAATTTTTATCAGAAAGGTGTGGATTACAATAAAAGGTATCTTCCAGTCGGAGCTAGATTAATCTCCCCATTTCCCTCCCAACTTCTATTCACCTTTTTTCAACTATTTCTTTTGGTCATGCGAATTCGTTTCCAAGGCGCGTTGATTGTTTTTCTTCCCCCACCGCCGCCCATCGACCCAAACCCTTGCCAAAAAAGAGTCGGAAAAAAATTGGCCAAAAAAGACAAACGATCCATGGGAAAGCCGCAAAAAGTGGAGATTCAAGCATTCAAATGAGATGCGGAGAGTCTTGAAGTATTTGCCTTGATTCCGCTCAATTGGCAATTTCGGAAAGAAAGTCCCCCATGCGCGACCAAAATGCGAGTCCGAGTGCCAGAATCCCGCAGAGCTGCAGTTTTGGCCACGCGGAGCCACTTGGCCAACTACTTGACTACCCGAAGATCGTGTCCAAGTGGCCTGCTGAGTAATTAATGACACGAACCCCGAAATTTCTTCGCCCACCAGCTCATCTTCTAATTAAATAAACAAAATGAGTGTTTGCGAAAATATTTGGCAAAACGCCTGGGAGATAAACCAATAAGCTTCTTTGTAATAAAAATTAAACTTTCCATCTTAGCTAAAGGCTAAGAAATATAATCAACCATAATAGGTCGAAAGTTTTTACTTAAAAGTAAAAAAGGGGCGCAGAAAATTAAATTGAAAGTCAATTTAAGATATATACTAATATAATTGAGCTACGTAATAACAACTAAAAATGTATTAAATATTGTTTCGTTAATTTAAAACAACATATAGCAATTAGCTAAACAAATTGTAATTTTCTGCAGCTTCAACTAGTTTATAGGTCAACTTTAAAACAAGTATGCCAAAAACTTTAAGAAGATAAATAAACAAGTTTGGCGTTTACTTTCCTTTTCTAAAAGCAAATTTAAGAACGAGTGGAAAAAATCGCTCGAGGAAAATCAAATTAATGGAAAAAAATATCCATTGACAGCCGCGGCTGCCAGAGACGAAGAAAAATAGAAAGAGCACCGATTGCAAAAGGAAAAATATAATTTAGGTGCAAGAGAAAATTCAAGCGCATCATGTGAGCAAAGGTTTTCCCCATCACCATCGCCATCACCATTACCATGGCCATGCCATCGCATCCCATACCATACCATACCATACCATCGCATCCCAACCCATGCGATCCCATCCCATGCCTGGATGACAGAAATGATGATGAATACGCGTTGGCAGCAGCAGCCGGCCCAGAAGCCCCTTGGACCCTCTTCCCAGTAGGTGTGGATATGGCAACAAAGCCGCAGACATCATCAGCAGTTTTAACGGCTGCCAAAGTTGGTAACGCTTCCAACTTCCAGCTTGCGGGTGTTGCGGTGGCTTGTTGTTTCTGTTTTTCTGCCGCTGTCGAGCTCTGTCATACCATCGCTGACTGACTGACATGTGAGGAAAGGCCTACACTGCTAAACAAAAAAACCGTCACCCGGGAAATGTATGGAGAAATCATAGGTCAGAAGTCAAGGCAAGTTTATACATAAGTGATGGAAATGTGTAAGCTGGTCTGCTAAAATGAAATTATTTATTCAAAACATAACACAACTTCAAATTAAAAAAAAAGTCAGTACTATATATAAAATTATTATCATTAAATTTATAATTACAGTAGAACATAAAGAACTTTTACTTCCTGAACTGTAAGACTCTATAAGTACAGGTTTTATATGTGAAACAGAAATAGGTGATGCACGTCCTTATTTTAACTTTTTGTACCACATGCTTAGTGAAATTACAGAAAATCGAATGTAGTATTTTCAGTCCACAAAGTTGTGTGCAGTGTATCCAGGTGATGTCGCCTTGAAATTGCACTTAATAAAACCGCTTGCAACACGGAGGAGCAGAAAAACAATGTCAGCCAGCGAGAGCGCGAAAAATGTTTCAATAATTTAATGCAAATGCACAATAACAATTGCCCGCACTCTGGGCTTCCCTCATAAATATAACAATTTTGAAAATACATTTTTAATGAACTCATAAAAATCATTAAGACCCATGGCGTGTTGTCAATCCTTTGTGTCTTTGGAGCTGTGTGGTCTCTGCATTAATGGCTGCATTACATGGTAGATGGTAGATGGCAGATAGGGCAGATGGTGAATGCCAGATCTGTTTTCTTTCGGCGACAGTTGCAACATGATGGAATTACCGCGATAGGATCTGCTTTTCAGGGTAAATTAACTTTGAAATGCGATTTGAATTGGGTGCTTGAACTGGCGGCAAATGTATGCAGAAATAAGGGGTTTTTAGAGGTTAGATTGCATCGTAATAAAGTGGATAATCCATTTCGATTGCTATCGTTCGTTACCATAGATTGAATATAGCCATGATTAGAGGTTTAAGTAATGAAAGATTCTCAATATTCACAATATAGAATGTGTCAAATAACTGAGATAATTGCCTATTGTTTTTCTTTAATAATTTCTGAATATTTATTTATTCAAGAATCAGCTTATAATCAAAGCACCTTTACATCAATCCCCTTTTAAATACCACATTAACTCGTTTATAAATAATCCAAAGATAAGCGATTAATCTTCATTAATAAATCCGTGATGAATGTGAGAAACAATCTGGGAATTATGGTAATTCCAGCAACAACCTTTCACCATAAAACACATTTCTGCCGAGATGTAAAAGGCAGCGATGATTTTGCGGCCATCCTTTTCTTGGTTTATCCATTTAAATGGACTTCTCCTCGGAAATGTACGAGAAAATTAAATCAAAACATCAGGACAGCTTCCTTTGGCAAATTAAAATTGAAAACCAGAGAGGACAAAGCAAACAACCAATTGGAGGACAGAGACGGACGATGTCGGGTGGGGAGAGGTGAAAGAGAGAGAAGATAGCTACCAATTGAAGCTGGGCTTGAACTATACGCAAAGTGACTATGAGAAGGCTAGTGGTTAAAGGCGGTTCGGCAGCGGGGGTAATTAAGAGCGTGGGACGCTGGGGAAAAACCACGGAACTATGCGTCCAACTTGGAAAATAGAAAACTGACAGGGACAGAAGCCCGGAGAGGAAAAAGTAGGAAAGTAAAATCAAGAAATATGATAAACATGCGAAACATTTTTACAAGCCAATTTCGTTGGCTCTTCACCGAAGATTGTCTTTTCTGTATTTCTCCTCTTTGAAAACGGGGTCAGGAAAATCACTTTCATTGGGCTTAGAGAGTTGGTAAAATCTTCTTCTGTATAAAGCCATTTGGGACCATTGTTCGGTCGCCGAGAATGCAACGCATAACGAAAGTTCAAATATGACACTAGAGATTGGAAATTGTATTAATTAATTTGCATATAAACCAGTCTAAGTCGAGGTCAGGTCAAACGATACACGTAAATACAATGTGTTACTTCCACTCATAGGTTCTCGTTTTCCTGCACAGTTACAAAACTGATAACCGACAAGGTTGAAAGAAATGCAAATGCGTCGACACCACACAAAAGACTTATGGCCGTACAAAAGACCAAAAGTTGTCCAGTCTGTTGGCCATTTTACTTCACCTTCTCACTGGGTCACGGCGTCTGACACCTTTTCGATACTTCTACGGCAGTCCTATCACAGAATATCCAAAATATTTGGGCCAACAAATATATGTTGCCTTCCAGCATGGAGTGTGGAGACCCAAAAGTTTATCTTTTAAATAAAAGCCGAAAGCCGATTAGCTAAACACTCGCAGTACACACAAGCTGCCACCTATTTTTTAAATTTTTAAATCTATTATGCCAAAACAAATACATTAAGTAATCACTTTTGGATTTAAGGCTTGTTCCTTTAGTATCTTGAAATTTATTTCTTAGGAAGAATTTAAGTGTTTAATTGGGCACTTGAACCTTTCCTTATATACTATACACTAATGGAATATGGAGTTTACAAGATGTTTGGCAATAAAAGAAACACATTTATTATGTAAAATATAGTATTTCTCCAAAACTCATAACCTAGGGATAAAACAAACTGAGACCCGCGTAATAGAGGTCATATAACCTCGGGGAATGACCACTAAACGGGTAGCCAGGGTAACCAGAACCCAGAGGGGGATTTACGATTTAATATGGGTCATAAAGATATTACACAAGTAAATAGCAGCCTTGAGCACTCCGTAAAGTCGCTAATACAGCGGTATAAACCCGGAAAAGGAGACCAAATCCGAGAACAACTTCATTACGGCTGACAATGATTAGAGAGAGCAGCGACAATTTGCGCAAGTTTATTGCGGTTCATTTCGGTCCCACAAACTCCCGCGCGAAGGTGATAACTTTCAACGGTTTCACGTTTGAAATTGACTTTGTAGCTGCCTACTGCCTACTGCAGATGCAGCTACCACTCGACTCTGTGGGAAATTAATGAATTAGGAGGCGGCGTACAAGAAACAAAAAATGGAAATAAGTAATGCTCACATTACATTAGGCAGTATACAAATACACAGGGAAAAAAGTTAACCAAATTGAGATACTTTTTTGCACTAAAAATGTGTCTTTACAAAAGCTACTTATATCCAACGTAATCATCTCATGAAGATAATAAAACTAAAACACCTCAAATCAACTTGTGATCTAATAAATACTTCACCTTATTTAAGTAAGTTTCGAAATTAAGAATAAAACTATTTCTCCAAGTGCAGAAGAAGAAGCGACGATGCCAAGTGGCAATGCCAGAGTATCGCGACTTTAACTCATTTCCACGACACTCAAATGAGCAAAAATTATTGCGGTTAAGTACGCGAGCGCAGAGATTTTCCAACTCTGGCTGGCTAAATCGGAAAGTAAGCAAAAGAAAAGCCCGTCGCGTCCGTTGGCTTGTTAGAAGGAAAAGCAGGCAACTAGCCAGCCAGCCAGCCAGCCAGCCAGCCAGCCAGATAGAGATAGATAGATGGAAAATTGCAATCCGTCGTCGAGGGAATTTTCTCCGTTCCTTTGTCGCCGTTCGATGGCAGCGCGAATCGTGAATTAAATTTAAACGGCTGAAAAGTACAAAATAAATAAATGGGACAAGTGAGCGAGCGGCCAGCGAGATTTTCGCGGGCGGCAAGAGTGCGGAAATTATAGGGCCTCCTAAGCGCCCAGATCTCGCAGTTTCGGTTTGTCTTGTCATTGATGCGATTTGGGGGAGATGGGTCCGTCTACGCGGAATGTAGCCATCGAGATAGGCATACGCGATGGAAGTTTGGCCTAGAAGATATCCAGTATGTCTAGGCATAGTTATTATAAACCCCTCTATCCTGAGCGATTAAAGAACCAACATATCGTATCTTGTATTCAGTCTGTCCAGCGAAAACTAAATATTTTACAACACATGATAGGTATAAGTATAATTTGTAAATTCGTAAATAATTATACTATATATTTTGTATGAATATTAATAAATAAAATGTTTTCCACACAACTATTAGATCCATCAGTGCCGCTTTCCCACCCATCATGGGTAGCAATAAAAACTGAAACTTTTCACTCACTCTGCTGGCTGCTAACCATATCTAGCAGCTGATTGGAATCGGATAGATGAGACTGGGAGACTGGGAAATAGATGGAGGAGCAGCCGGACTGGGAGGCGGGCGACCAAATTGGCACATTAGACAAATTGTTGCCAGGACGGCAGAGTCTCCAAAGGGGCAAGGGGCTAGGGGCAGAACATCTCAATAATGATATCATGGCAATGAAAACAAAACAGCAGCCGCAAGAAGAGAGTCAAGGAAAACTGAGCACTGAGCACGCTAAATGCAAAATGAAAAATGGAAAATCAAAGAAAGTTGAATGAAACCTGGCATCGAGATCGTCATAAATCAAACCGCAAAAAGCCCGCAAAGATTCATCAGTCAATCAGCCGAGTGGATCGGCAGATGCGATCAAATGTCAAGCCCACACCTCTTGGCTTTCAACCTTATCCAGCCACAATTTAAGCCACCATTGACCCATTTTCGAATACCCATAGCTGCCATCTCCCATCTCCCATCTCGCATCCACCATTGCCACTTGGGAATAGACTCCGACGATGATCATAATGACGAGGATGATGTTCCGTAACGTGTCGCCATTTAATTGGCTTCGTGTGAAGTTCAAGAAAACTTTGCCAAATACCCAGTTTGGTGCCACATGCCACCTTCCCCTCATTTCCTGCCCCAGTATCTTGTCTACGGCGACTTTGAAACTTTAGACTTGCTTGTCTGACAAAAAAAATATAAATAGAGCGGGCTGGAACAAGAAGTTGGGAATGTGTAACTTTGAAGGTGTCGGCAGTGTCTTCATATAGTTTTTGGAGATGCCCTTAGGGCTCCGCTGCCTTTCACTATTGTAACAAATATCAGATTATTAAATACTGCGTACGTAAATATTCTTTTTTTCATTAACTGAGGAAGATTGCAAATAGTCTAGACTTTTAGAAGAGTTGTTTTAAATACATTTACACAATAATTTTTTACATCTTTTAGAATTTTATGTGACTTTTTAAATCTGTCACTTTAACTGATTTTCATTATCACCTAGCTATCGGTAAGGGTATTATAGGTATTTGTGCCTGGCATCTTCTTGGCTCATCGGATGTCGTCTAAACAATTTTTCCAAAGAATTTTTCGTCATGCGCTTTAATTAAATTTTGTCAGCCTTCTTTTAGTGTGGTGTCATGGCTCGAACAGAGCTGCCGGTCTGCTACGTGCTGTTTTGGCCTGGTCTTGTTGGACTTGTTGGTCTTGTGGGTCTGGCTGACATTGTTGACAATGACTTTGTGTTGTGTGGCTGCTACTGTGATGTCACTCACATGACCAAAAACACAAAAAAAAAAAACAAAAAAAAAGGCATTAAAAACACAGCAGGGCGACGTGGAAGTGGCACTGGAACCGGCTCAGATTGCATGGCATGACCAAGAGTCAAACCAAATACATAATTACAAATTCATTTGGCACAATTATGCGGCACAGTTGCAATTGCCAAGTGCAATTGTTGCACACACGACACAGATTTAATTGCATTTGGCAACGGGCGCAACAAGTGGCAGAGACCCCGGCTAGAAAAAAGGTAAATAAGTAAAAGCCTGGCACGCAAGAACTAAGAATTACTCAGTGCTGGCGGAAGTAAACTAATCGAGGTACACGGTACTTATTATTAAACATTTCCTTAACTATTTTCAAACAAATATAATTTGGAAAAAATACACGTATTTATACTAAGCATAACAGCCATCATTTGATCTATTGTTGAAATAGATTTGGCTTTAGATAGCAAAATGATATTTTACAAATTCCTTTTAAGTAACACACAAGGTGTACCGTGGAGAGAAAAAGTTAAACGTTTTTAAAGCTGGCATCACTGAAAACTGCCAGGGTAAAAGGCATGAATTTTGCTACCTGGGCAGACGGTAAATTAAAAAACTTAATGCGAAAGGCGAGGATTGCGGATTGAGGAGTCGAGTAGCGAATTAGGGGAACTCGCAGCATTTGCCACGATTTTAATTTGCTTTCGGCCGCCGTAATTCATTTGCAGGCAACGCATCGCGATAAATGGAAATGGGACGCAATTAGTTCGTGGGGGGTGTTGGTTTTACGAGTATCTGGGGATCCGGAGATATAAGGTACCGATAACCGCAACTGGTTTAGGCAGATCTGGCTTATCTAGTGCGTGTGCATATGTGAATATATCCAGGGATCAATTCTAGTTTGTCCAGTCCCGCTAAAACAGAACGCCGGCATCCCAATCGCCAGCATCATAATCGGGAAATAAGTGAAATAAAAATGAGGAGGCCGAACCAGTTGCCACTGAGTTGTCTTGGATGAGGAGGAAATTCAGAGTCGGTGGCATTTCGAGTTTCATGTAATCTCTCCTGTTTGCACACCCAGAAATCTGCGAAGATTGAGAACACAGCTTAGTTCCGCTGGCTTAGCAAGCCATAATTAATATACCTTAATTGATTATGCTCCAGGTGTATAATCGCAGAGACTTTTAAAAATTACTCGAAAGTGAGAAGCTGCAAACAAGTTATTGATACAAACCGTCAGACATTAAAGAATTGATTTTCCCTGAAAACTATTATTGAACGGCCCATTAAACTGTATAACGTAATTTAACAAAAATCTCTATGTGCTCAAATAGCTTAGATAACCTTCTGTATCATAACTTCAACCAAGTAATCTAATCAGGTAAAATATAGCTCAGCCGCAAAGTGATCAAATAAGATTACTTCATTTTGAGCATCTGAACTCTGGCTACGGTACAAATCAGCGAATTGGTGAGTTCACAAACAGTTAGAACAGTTGCCAAACCCAGGCGATGATCATTTAAGCCATTTAATGGCTATCTGCACCGTAATCCGTCTGCTGCAGCATTTGACCCACAATTGCTGGACACCAACTGCTCCACTGAGTCTAAACATCTTCACTTCCTGAGCCACCGAAAATTGCCGACTTAAGCATTTCGAAATCAATTTAGCAGACAATAGTAATTACCGCAGTAAAGCCTGTCTGCTCGGATTTGGATCTGGATCTGTATCTGGATGTGGATGTGAATGTAGATGTGGATGTGGAGAGCTTTGTGGCTCTTATGGCGCGGATTATGCAATGGGCACGTCAAGAGTTGGCCACTGGTTCGGACATGATTGTTTCAACACCAACTGCGCCTCTGGGAGTCAACGAACCTGTGACAGCTGGGCGCAGAAATGGCGCAATCTTTAACCAAATAGAAAATATAGAAAAAAGTATAAGGCCTTTAGCCATTTCCCCCACATATGCAACGGTACCTGAACATAAACCAAAAGTGGAACATTAAAGAACTGGCCCATTGCGAAACATACCGAAAAAACAAAGAACAATCGTGATGGTTAAGTATTCCGACTACCAGATACCCACTTATGTATTTATGCACTCATACTTTGTTAGTAGAAATTAACCGGAATCCAAAATGTTACACGGCATGCAACTGAAGTCCCATAATTACTGGAATGAAAAATTAATATGTGCACACCTTTCTGGTTGCATTTAATTTGGCTGAAAACATGATAGTAAAGCAAGATACATTCTGTCAAGTTTTAATTAGTGTATAACATTATTTTGGTGGAGGTTTAACGGTAGGCCAATGAATTAATTCCTTTTGAATATGTCGATGGAGAAATATAAATATTAAAAATGAGTCTTTGACGCAAAATCAATTGGATGTAGTTTAAAAATCTCATACTAAATATATGATATAAAAACAAACTCTTTTAAGACAAAGCTCTCTGTAGGCAATCCTCGATAATCCATTTAACCCTCGAATATGAGGTAGTTAGACAATGGCGATTCGAACTTGTAGCTCGAGCTTAAGATCCGCAGAAGAACAGTTCCCAGTCCCGGCAGGCAGTAGCGGCAACTGCCACACGTATATTTAATAACAAACACTTGGTGGACTGGAGGGGGAGAAGGAGGAGGAAGGGGAGCAGCTGCAGCAGGAGCAGCCACATCAGCGGAGACTTCGGGGGCGCCGCTAATGAGCGACAGGCGGACACCCAGAGGCGTCTGATCTGCCGGCTTCAAGTTGCTACATACAGATACACACGAGTATATATTCCCTCGATCCGCCGCCGTCGCCGGGAACACTTGTCATAAACAGCTAATAGACGCGTGCAGCGACAACTTGATTAATTGAAACTAAATGGGTCCGAGCCTAAAGATTGCAGCTAACGCTTCGTGCCGGCCAACAATTAGAAACGGTAAGAAAAACTTAACTCAACTCAACTCATCTCAGTTCAGCTAAACCGAACTCAAATAAACTAAACAGAACTAAACTGATATGGCAGGAAGTGCTGCACACAGCTTGGGCACAATTAAACAAATGACGAATGGCATCAGGTTGCATGCTAAATGGTGAGATGCTAAAATTGCTCAAATGGCAAATTGCAAATGGCCGAGGCGCCATTCAGGATGCCGGAACGAGGAACGAGGGACAACAGATCACCTTGGTCATTGAACGCAGCAGCAACTTGCAGCAGCAACAGCAACAGCGCAGCAGCAACATGTTGCACATTCCAAACAACGTCCGTTAGTGGCTGGTGCAGTTTTAATAAATTTAAATGTGGCCAACCAGCTAGCCGAACAACAAAGCCTGTGTCATTTGAGCGGCCAACGAGAATTGGTAATTGCTGCCAAGGTTGCACGGGAAGAAAATGCAAACAAGACTGGTCATCAACTAGGTCATTTTTCTCCTATCTGTGGGATATGTACTACTTAGATCATTGGGTATGATAATTTGAAGTGAAATTTAAATACCGATCTTTATATATTATTACCTAACCAGTTGAATGGAATTTAATATACATTTAATTGCATAGTTTATGGCGATCCTAATATATCCTAACAACTCAGATAAATTATAAAAATATATTTATGAATTTTTATAAAAATTACTTATCGAATCACTGAACAAATTATTTAATCAAATAAGTATCGCAAGCTGAACGTTAAAACTTCATTTACTTTCCCACAGACCCACCGTAGTAATAGTATCCTCTGAAATTGTTAATTCTCATGGCTTATCGGTGATTTAAGAGCTCGTCTTCTGAATTAGTTACCTGCATCTTGCGTAATGCAACTCGGAACGTCTGCAACACTGGCAGCGACACAAAAAGTGTTTTTGGGCTGCGATCAGGCACTGACCATTACACAAATAACAGCTAATAACAGTAATAATTCAAATTAATTTCGCACCATTTGAAATCATTATGTGATAAAGAGAAGATACCGCAAAAAAATAGCTACGAGAGTGGAGGAGTCGCAGCAGCAGCTGCGGTATCAAGATCGCTATTAAAATAAAAATGAAGACAAAACTTTGGCAGATAAGGGGCGCAGCGCTAAAATGGCACCGAAATACAGAGAGAGAACCAGGAAAACCGAACCCGAAGCCGAAGCGAAGGCAACCCAGAGCCAATAAAGTCTTGGGCTAAAGGAAAAAGTTGCGCAGAAAAATTACCGCCAAAGTCCAAAAGATCAAGTCAAGGGGAAATAAACTACAACAACGGCAGGAGGAAAACGCGGCTGGAAAAAAAGAAGATTGCTATTGGCACTTGAGCAGCAGCAGCCGCAGCAGCAGCAGCAACATCGTGCTGCGTCTTCCTCTCTCTTTCACTCATTTCAGCCACACTGCACTTAATTATATACATTAAAGGAATAGAAAACATATTTTCATGAGGTTAAAACTCGAAACTTACTGTTTTATTATCCACTAACATTTAAAAAATAAGCCTATTTCAAACAGAGTTATTGAAAAAGACTTCTTGTTATTCCAGTGTTTTGAAAAGATATTCTCTTGTTTCTTAAGCTTTATATATGTACGAGTATGTCCAACATAAACACATATAACATTCTTACATTAAAAATTAACATATTATAAAATATTAGGTATTCAAGTATATAAATATTTACTTGCTCAAAAGTAAGTCAATTGATGAATATCTGGAACTCAGACCCTAATTTGTTCAGTGCCGATCATGCTAAACAGTTGCTGCCTGCAGTAAAATAAGAAGAAGACGGCATGGAAAAAGGGCAAGAGCATTTTCCTGGCGTAGTAAAGTTCAAGAGTTGCTGCGCTGCTGCAGCAGTTGCTGCAGTGTTGCTGCTGCACTCGCTGCTGCTGTTCTGTTGCTGCTGCTGCTGCTGCTGTTGTACTTAGATGATCGTCGGTCGCATATTTTATAGCGTGCTAGGAATGCAGACGCCGCCATTGCGTTGATGTTGTTGCTGTGCTGAGCCCGCTGCATATGCACCAAAGATAGGAGACGAAGAAAGTTGCAGCCACGCAACAAAAGCAACAGCAGCAGCAGCAGCACCCACTCACTGCAGCAGCAACAGTTGCAGCAGGAGTTAGCAACTGCGGCGTTTATACCATTACGATTATAAGCGCCTTATGTGTGTCAGAGACGAAAGCCAAAGAGTCGAGCCATTTCCAGCCATTTCATGCTAATGAAGGAAGCGCCTGCAGCCTTGTCAACATTCTACCATTCCCCCCACCTTATTTTTTTTGGGTTCTGAGACGCCTCTGGGCCCTCGCCATTAGGGGGCACTAAGAAGGGCTAAGGAGTCCAGCCTCTTTCTCACAAATTACACCACATTGCCGCTGGCAACACACATTCACAAACCCCATAGCAGCCAGCCACTTGCAACCAGCAACTAGCAACTTGCAACTAGCAACACAACACAACACAACACAACACAACACAGAAGAACAAATATTTCCCGCATCTATCAGGTGCATTGATCTATGGCTATTTTTTTAATTAACGCTCGGTTTCTTTTATTGCGCGGCTACGTGAAAAATGGGAAGCTCCACAATACAGCCTTTCCGCTGAACTTGAGCTTCAGTTGGCAACGTTTTCTTATTAGTTCATTTGTTATTGTTTTATTGCAGTTCCCAGGCGGTAGGGAAATTGTTCGCAGCCAAATAGTTGGCTCGGAAAATGAAAGGCAACTCGCAAGAATGTTTAATGGCATATTAGATGCTCTGCGGAATTGGGGAAACGTAATTGAAATGCCATGAAAATAAAGAAATTCGATCTCGGAAATGCGGCAAATTATTGCTCACTGAGACTTTAGGGAAAGAAAAGTTATTAATCATTTATTTGGAGTTTATCAAAAAATATCAGGTTACTTTAAAAGTAATCCAGGGAGATAGTAAATTATTAAGCATAGCCTTACAACACACATTTTTATATATTTGGTTTAATGTTTGTTTCAAATCAAATAGGTTATTTTCCTATTTCAACGGATTGTACACACATTATTGTTCCAAGTTGAACCCAAAGTACCCTTTGTCAGTGTATAAATATGAGAGCACTGTGAAATGTAAATGGATGAGCTGTCTGAAGTTCATTAGATGTTCTAAGCACGATTGGCGCTATAGATCACCCAGAGGGAGAAAGGTCTCGAGAAACGAAAACAGAAATGATACTGGAAGAGAGAGTGTTCAAGATGGAGCTACATATTTCCCATTCTACAATTAAGAAGGCCGCGACAAATTATGTTTAATGCGAAAGCATTTAGCTAAATTGAACCAGAGAGAAACCAAGAATTTTCAGCTGGTTTTGGCCACGAGGTGTTAGGTGTCAGCTCGTCTGGTTCTGTTAGTACCAGTCCAAATCGATGACAGACTAAACGAGCCGAGTTGACATTGAAGCGAAAGCAGCTCAAGAATCAGGCCGTACACAGAAAAAATATCTAGCTTAATCTACATTTTATTTAAGAAATTTATAACACCTTGTCAACACTTATAAATATGAAGAGCAAGTTCTTTTATCAAGAAAAAAGTAGAAAACAGTAAAAATGTTAACTCATGTATTCTATTTTTTTATGAATATGGCATTATTATTTTTTCCCTATATTTATGAAATGTTTTATCCTTTATTGTTCTCGAAATATTAAACAAGTTTGCGGAATAGATGTACACATCGACACCGGTATTGAAATGTTCTCCGGTTTCAAATTTCAGTTATAGAGTAACTGGGTTCTCAGTGTATATTGCCGTATTCCTCGCTTGGCCGACGTGTGTCTGGAATGACTAATTGAATAGAGCATGGGCTCGTATATCTCGCAGATACGTATCCGCCAGATACGTTAGGGAAGGCGTGTGCCCGGCCTAATGGCTAGGCTCAGCAACATGTTGCAATTAGTGCTCTTCGCTTGTCAATTTGGCCCTGGCAACATTCGCTGCCAAAAGCTGGCAACATTTAGCAGCGAAGAGAACGATGATTTGACGGCGAAAAAAAGAAACAATTTTTCCCTCCTCTAGATCGAATTCGCCGCTGGCCGGTTGCAACGACGATACAATCGCAATCGCGGCTCGCAACATGTTGGCTTCAAACCGGTCTGGCCATGAACTTGGTGAAAGAAGCTACCATGGCGAAGCTCTAGATGGGAGAAAAGTCTGCGCTGCGTTTTCCGCTTGGAAATTTTTAAAAGACGCTGCCGTCCAACGGCCTGGAACATTTGTAATCCGACGTTAGAAGTCAGCGGATCGTGGCCAAAACGCAGAGTGTCAAGCCAGTTGGTAGAAGTTGGTAGAACTGCGATTCTGACTCCTCCTGACTCTGGACTTCGCGTGTGTGTCTTTCTGTGTGTCCCAAGATTTGGAGTTACTGTTAGTTGACACTAATACGAGAGCGAGTGAAATACGAGAAATACAAGAAAAACCGAACGTGAATCGCGAGTGCAAAAAGTAACAAAAATAGAAAGAAGAAAACGCCAAAAAATAAAGTACGAATATCGCTATAAGCAATCCTCAGTATAAGCCAACACAAAACCGGAAGAAAACGAAACTCAGCAATCTTGGTCAAAATGGTGCGGTTAAGTGCAGCCTGGAGCTGCGGTTCTTTGGCCCTGATTGCGTTGATATCCACTGTCGCCTCCTCCACTGCGGATTACCCGGGTGTCATCGAACTGGTGGGCTACAGCAACCGCCGCGCACGGACCTACTTCCAGGAGCAGCCCCGCTCCAGTCCCAATCCCAAGCCCGGCTTAACTTCAGCCAAAACCCGGGCGGATATTGAGACCGTGAAGAGGAATATCCGTAAATACGATCGGTTGCTAGAGTTGGATACGAAGAATCTGCCCGAGCAGCAGAAGGATATGCTGGCCAGGATTGTGGAGCGCGTGGCCAGGCTCAAGGAATCCCTGGACATTGAGGAGCAGCAGTTCAACCAGCAGGAATCTACCTCCGCCAAGAGCAGTAGTAGTACCACCACTAGCACCTCCAGTACCCAAGAATCGCAAACAGAAGCGGACACGGAGCGGGATCAGGAGACGCTCGAGCAGAGCACACAGCTGCCCACTGGAGCCACCGAAGCTGAAACGGATCCCACCCTAATCCTAGACGAAACCACGCTGCTGGAGCTGCAGAATACGATGAACGAGCAGGCAGCCATGAGCACCATAATGAAGGAAATGCCCACGACCACGGATGTGAGTCAACAGGAAGCGGAGTCGGAGGCCACCGATGAGGAGGGCGAGACCACCTCCCCCAATCTGACCACCCAATCCGAGGCAGCGACCACCAGTGATGAGTCTCTCACCGATTCCACTGATCCCGATGACCAATTTGTAGCTGCCAGATCAAACAACAACATAGCGGCCATAACGGCAGCGGACGATGCCGATGGCACCACCACAACCACCGCGAATACGGGCAGTCAGCAGCGCACGTTGACCACCATGGGAAAGCTGAAGAATCGGGCCACCAAGCGACCCTTCGCCCACAAGGTCACCGCCGCCCTGAAACGAGGAGGTCAGCGTCCGAGTAGCGTGAGTGCGGCAGCTGCTAATGCGGCAGCGGCCTCAAAACCCAGTAGCAGCACCACTGCCGCCGCCAGCAGCACCACTCAAAAGCAGAAATTGGCCACCAACAGTTTCCAGCAGAAGCAGCAGCAAGCAAAGCCCCTGCAAAAGGTGACACCCTCGATCGGAGGCGGTGGCTCATCCAACCCGTCCTCAGCATCTATTCCCTCGGCCACCACGAATTCTGCATCTCCTGCCCTGCCCATCGAGCAATTGTATACCCGTACTCCCCAGGCCAATATCCCATTGGCGGCAGCGGCAGCAGCAGCTTCCTCATCCTCGGCAGCGGCAGCAGGATCAGCAGGATCGGGAGCCACGCCATCCACCTACAGCAGCCAGCATGACAGCATGGTATACGATGCACATGTCAATGCGTCGGCCTTGATCGACAGCCTCAACACAAACGCTCGGGAGGAATATTACCAGCAGAAACTAGGAGCAGGAGTCAACAAGGATAACAAGGTAAGGCATCCATCTATATACACTTTTAGAAAATTCTCTTCTTACTAATTGTCAAAAAACAGTTGCAACGCTATTGAGAAAAACGATTAAACTTCCTAATGAAGAGAGTTTTAAGGGCTTTTCTTCGCTGGTAACTTTGTGGATAGGCTCTTCTGAAAATTTTGCAAACTATTCTCATTATCAAAATTCCATTTACTTCAGTTTTTGAACAAATATTAAAGGGCTATTTTGGCAGGGTACAACTCCGGTTTGTATTTCTCACTCTCTTTGTAGTGATATAAATTGCGAACCCTTGTTCGTAACTTGTCATTAAACAACTAGGCAGTCATATAAAAGCATTCATTATTTTATTATTTTCACTATTAACTGAATATACTCCAATAAATAACAGGGCTCAAGATCGTTGACATAATAAGTCCTTTCCAAAATAAGGCCCAATCTTTGCCTTAATTAGCAATGACCACCAAAAACAACACAGCTCGAAGGGGAAATGTAGAAAGGGGAAAGGCGGCGAGCGCCTGTCAAGCTAGATACATATTTCCCAAGACAATGGGCTAAGTCGCCGGGACAGAGACATCTCTGGACAACGAAAAAAAAAGTCGGAAACCGTTTCGGGCTAAGCTAACAAAAACTAGAAGAACCGAAGTAAACCCCGTTGAATGTCAAATGCAGAATTATTGGAACAACTTGACTCTCAAACTATAACAACAAAGCAACAAGCGATGACAACGACAATGACAACAGCAACAACACGAAGCTATCGAAGGCAGTAGGAGCCACAGAAAGTTCAGAGCCACACAGAGAAAAAACTGTGCGTTTATTAGAAAACATATGAGAGTACTTTAGATTAGCTACTAGTTATTTTTTGGCTATTTTATGATTTTAAGGTAATATTATTCAAATGGTTTCGCTTAGTCAGATCCATCAACAACCAATATTTATTTCTAGGGCCTCTCTCTGCGCATCTCAAAATGTCTAGCTAATTGTGTTGTGCAGGGCTCTTTTGATCTTATGTAATATAAATGAAAAGAATTATAGCATAGTGTTTTAAATCTATGGATTTGAAAGCCCCTAGATTTAGATATCATGCAACAACATAGGTTCTGTGGCTGATTACAAGACTATATTTCAACTGTTTTTGTGTCTGTAAAGGGGTACTGACTTGGGTAGTTGGCCAGAGCTGGCCACTTGTTATAAATGGAGCGCCGCGAGGTCTTCGGCTTTCCATTGCAAATCGATTGTCATAAGCCGGAGGATAAGAAGGGGAAGGGAACAGGCTGGAAAGCAACCGAAACTTTCAATGCAATTGTTGAGTGGGTCAGTTTGTTTGGGCTGGTATCGCAGCATATCGTTTTGTTTTCTGTTTTTTGATGACATGGACAAGGGAACTGGTCAAGCCTTATTAGATACAGTCAAGACGAAAAACGGCAGTTGGTGAGACAGCGATGAAGATGGAGGGCATCTGACTGGAGGATCGGCCATGATTTGGGCAGCGAGGCATCGGAATGGATGGCAATTTGTAGCCACTACTGACCTATAAAGTTTGATGTGCACCTAACAATGATGATTGCTAGTGGATGCTGGAATGACTTCTCGTTTGAGTCGGCCTGAGAGACTCTGCGCAAACAACGACATAATTTATGGCCATAGTGCGATCGGCTATCGATGCAATACGACACACATAGCCCAGCTTGTATCCTCCAGCGTCCCAACTACCGACTAACATTATCGACAGGTTGAGCAACTTACTTACCCAGCACACGGAAACAGGTTGAGTTGGCGTAGATAGATTCTATGTGGCCTGGACTTACCTGAAATGAGAAAAGAATTAAACTAAATGAAAATGTTTCACTTGGCCATGGGTGGTTGAGTCACTGGTTCTATGCCGGTCGTGTGCCTAATTAAAATGGCAGTCACATATCCGCACCTAAATGGGTTGCAAAGAGCCCGACCAGTCTAATGAAGACTTTAATTGTTTGTTTGCTGGATCAATTGATCTGCAGATTAATCGAACTGCGCTTGTGCGGTTAGCATCGTTTGATGCCGTTTTAAGTAAAGGCTGTGAATAGATGTGATTATGTTTGACGCACTGGGAATGTTGGTGGAATTTGAGAATGAGTTGGATTAGCCTTGGGTCCGTCTGCCGGGGAAAGTTAGGATCCTAGCCTTGTATTGCCAGTCCCAAGAGGTGGTTCCCATGGATGTTGGATTTGATTAAACCAAAAGACACTCTCCCAGCTAAAGAGCATTAAGAATACAGCACCTCTCTCTGCGCTTCTCAACGGTTAAAGCTTAGGCGATGGCTAATCTTGTGTACTACATAGCACTTTCTTGTCCAAATAAAAGATTATACGACTGGCTTCCGAAGAGGGCATGCAGTTAATTAATGTACGCATTTATTTATCTACAACACCTGCTACACCCAGCTTCATGCCCATGAAAATAGTTTATTCAGTAAACATATCGAACTGAAAACCACAAAGTGAAAAGTGATCATTAATTACGATTCAATGCTCGGGCATCCAGCATGTTAATGGGC
Organism: Drosophila santomea; assembly: GCF_016746245.2. Classification (NCBI taxonomy): domain Eukaryota; kingdom Metazoa; phylum Arthropoda; class Insecta; order Diptera; family Drosophilidae; genus Drosophila; species Drosophila santomea. The sequence continues at coordinate 17,777,006 of NC_053018.2, forward strand.
ATCGAAAGGTCATAAAATCGAATCAATGCTGCTCAAGACAACGGCGCTCACCGGGAGAACTTTATGAGCTACCCATGATGGTCAGAGCTGAAGAGAATACCCAGAAGATGATGACGCTTGGTCAGCGGAGCGTCAAGCTCGGGGTTGGGTCTTGATTGCCGGCTGTCGGTTACCGCTAGGAATATCATAAATTAACGATTAAGCGAAGATTTGTTTACGGTTACCGCAGAGGGAGAGCAGACTATGGAGAATGCCACGGTTTGGATCTAGCACTGTGACCGCGTGTAATTAGCACATTGTTAAATAGATTTGTGAGTTTTTATCCGGCATTTGTTTTTGGCAACAATCGAAAGATGAAAGCATAATTGTTACACTGCCAACAAAAGAATTGGGCTTCGTTTCTTTGCTAATTTGCATACAAATAATAATACAAGCTGGGGAAAAACTTTCGCTGCCAGTTGAATTTACACGCTTTCTTTGCGAAACACAATCGACTTAGAACTGCAAATGGGGCTAAAGACTGAAATCTATTTTGTTTGATTTGTATAGACAAACCGATTGTGCTTAATTATGGAGGGCAAGGCACCGTTAGTTCGTTAGTTAGTGTTATGGCTAGGTCATGTCTCAATCCGGCTGCGATCTTCTTCGCATGAGTTGCAAATCTCTCTGGCTTCCTCTCATCCTCCCAACTCCGGTGATGCAACCACCAACACACGACTTTTTCACGCTTCCAACTCGGCTAATTATCGGGGAGGATGATGAGGCCCAGAGGCTTGGCATGAGCCAAAGCTTCGGAAAGACCACCACTCATAATAATTAATTATAGCCTTGCCGTATGCAACACACAAAGAGCCCAACAAAAATTTAACTGCAGTTTTATGCTGAGCAAAGTCAGGGGTATACTGGGTTTGCTTAAAAGCGGTATTGTACTTAAATATTATTGTACTATACATATATATAAATATATAACAAATTTGCCTCTCTTTGCGCTTCTCAAAAACCTAACTAAGATTGCTTTATAAATTTAGATGATATAATATACAAGAAATACAAGCGCAACAGAGCGAGAATGTGCACAGAACCATTTTAAGAAGCAATTTTTGCATATTAAATTGAATTAAATTACTAGAACAAAGTATTCACTATTAGCATATAAAAATAACCAAATTATCATGAAAAACTAGTTCACTAAATGGATTTATAATATCTCCAAATTGCCTAGATAATTTCACTTAACCTAAACACTGCACACGATTTGTTCGGTTAGTTAGTTCGCAGTTCTCGAAACTTTGCATCTGACCTTTTCTTCCAAACTATCCATGGTAAGCAGACCAATTCGATCACTTTCGACCCAACTTTCGATGGCATTTTCTTCTTATAACCAAGTTCGACTCGTGCCTCGTTGCAAAAGCAATGACACTAACAATTTCACAAGTCATAGAGCATATAATCACAGCCTTGGCAGCCAAGTATGTAACGAATGAAAAACATGAAAAATAATGTTGAAAAAGTGAATTGCAGTTAATGTGGATTTCTAGAAATTATAACGAAAAAAAAAGAGAAAATATACGAAGGCGGTGCCAAATCAAAGACAAAGGAAAACCCTCCTACGGCTCGTGAAAGAGCGTGAAATTTGTTGTCTAACAATTTAACAGACATCGGCAGCTGCCGCCGATTTTCCCTATATACACATATAGAAACATGTGGAGAGCGGAAGAAGGCGTGACTTGGTCAGCCGATGACTGACAACCTGAAGAAGCATGGAAAAGTGCACTTAGCGAGGTCTCTCTGTGCATCCGTGTGTGTGGGCTTATTCAACAAAGTCAAGAAAGTTGGCGGGTGGATAATGCGGGGAAGTCAAGCATGAAAATATGACATTTAGATCGTCTAATTGAAAGTGCAAAATGACAGCTAGAACAAATCAATGATTTGTGAATAAAGAGTTCAACAAAGACATTCAAGAAAAGCAAACGCACTTTTTGTAGAACTCCTCTTTAACGGAGTGCTCTGCTTATAAAGGCGATTCAACCTCACCAGTTTTCACAAATTTCCCCGAGGCTACTCAAGACTCATCAACTCTCTAATCGAGAAGTCAACAGCTCGTACATCAAGAACTCTTTTATCCCGTAACTCCAGCTCAAACACAACAAACACAGGTTTTTAGGAGGAAAAGAGGAGAACGCCCCTATCATCCGAACATGTTTTGGTTAAACATTTACCGCTTTGTTTTATCAATTGCTTGTTAACACAAACACATGCCGGCAGAGCGATGATTGAAGCTGACCGTTAGAGCAAAGACATTAGACGCCCAAAGTTATGCTAATTTCAGATGGCTCAGAAGGAAAGGCTTTCGGTGAAACGATGATAACCCAAAGACAAAGACAATGGTGATGATGATGATGCTGTGGAAAACTGGTAGCAAGTTGCAATCACTCAGAGAAAACGAATGAGTCGTTACGTAGATACCTTATCTAGGTTCATGATCTAGTTCACTTTGGGTATCATCGTGTTTCTTAAATAACTAAATCGTTTATGATAAATTTTACCTTTTTTTGAAGTTACAAAATGTAAGTGTTTGTATCTCAACAAAGCATTATTCCAAATGGTTATATTGGCATTTTTGCTCAGTGCAACGGAAGTTGCATATCTGCTATCGAATGCAAATGAAAGCAGTGATGCAGAAAGCCAAGAAAGGGGCAGAGATATGCACTCATATATGATTAGGAAAATCGAACAATGCGCCGACAATCCAATCCAATCCAATCCAGTCCAATACAATCCGGCTGGCAGAAGAAAGCAGGGAAGCCGCCAATCTTGTCGGGCTTTCTAACCAGCTTGTTTTTGTTTTGGGAAAGGGTTTTCTTTTTCGGTTTCTGCGATGATTTATTAAAACTTTTACTAGCAATTATGGTGGATAAATGGGCGTGTGGACGCCACAAAAATCTCACCCACTAATAACTGTAATTTATTTGGCTAGCCGGCGAAAATTATTTCTCTTTGATTGGTCATCACCGGAGACCATAAAGCAGAATCCCAGAAATGCGAAATAAAAAGTGAAATCCGGCAAAGGGTCGTATTCACCAGACAATAGGCAAAACAAAGACCATCAAAGTCGACCAAAGAAAGGGAAAAAGCCGGACTAAAAATAGAAGTCGAAACGTCTTTTCAATTAACCCAAGAACGCGGGCATATATCCATGTATTTGGTATCTGGGTAGTGAATACCCACTGTGCCCATTCCATAATTCATCGAAAGATTCGCAATTTATGGCCATGACTTGAGCATCCAGAATTGGCCATTTGGCGAGGCATTTATCTCGCCGCACGCTATTCAATTACTGATTGGAGACTCCGCAGTAGAATCCCAGGAAGATCATCAGCAAATGAGACGGAGGATATTTTGTACGTTTGCTGAGTAAGGTAGTTAGCCAGAAGATGATTTTCAGAAAAGATTTATTTACTATAAAAGCAAACATTAAAGTGGAAAAATCCAAAGATAACATCTTATTTTTCCCATTATATTTGTTGACACAGATAGCCAATAAACATGACCATCAACCAACATCCAGCTACACGATGTCTTGGCAAAACGTAAGAAAGGCTATTTTACATAAATACATATAAATGCCCCTCTAACTCCGGGAATACCCCTCAAATGGGACCCTAGAGATCATGCAGATCGTGTTGCTACAAGACATTGATATACTAATGAGGGCTGCACTTTCCATTGATCGCGCTTTTTTCCACAACGAAGAAAGAGTGAGAGTGTAAATAGTCATTAGGCCGACTGCCAAAAACCAACTACATCAAGTTCGGATAAAACAAACCTGACACTTAAGGGGGGACTAAAAAAAAATGTGTAGGACGATGCCGGGGAAATGCCCAACTCCATTGGCATCTCGCATAGCGAAAAGACTCACGACCAAATTAAGATCTCACAGCATTTGGCAAACTAATTGCAAATGTCTTTACTACAAGTAAGGGGGAATCCCCTGGAAAGGCCCACCGGTTGGAACAACTGCAGCTATTTGCATTACAAAGACCCGAACAACCTATGAGATACTTCCAACATCTTTCATTCCACTTGGCCCCCGCCGAACTTCATCTTCATCTGCTTCTCGATCCTGGCCATCGAATTTGTGTCTTTGTCTCGCGGAGTTTTTGGCCAAGAGACTCAGTCTTTGGCTTTCTTCTGTAGCTCTCTAGCAACTTTCTGCTGCTTTGGCTTTCTAGGTCGTGTAATTGTACAAAAAAAAACTGCAACACAACAGCGGCGAGGAAAACCAATTGCATTTAAATCACATTTTTCTTTGTTTTTGTTTTTTTTTTTATATCCAGCATTTTTTTTGTTTTTTGGCATCTTGATGGCTAATTCAATTGGCGCTGCTGCTGCCTTTTGCTACATCGAATTGATAAATAATTTATAAGACTGACGAGAGGGTATGCAGGCCTTTCAGCATTTATGGTCTATAAATTTAATACCCAAATGCACTTTTCGAAATAATCGGACCGAAGAAATACCCAATCGCAACTTTGTGGTTTTCGATTCGCTCTCGTTGGCCGAACAGTTGGACGATCCAGATTATTGGCTCAATTTGTGTGGCTTTTAATTCGAAATAAGTTGGATCCGTCAGAATTGGGGAGAAATCATAGTGACTTGCTTTACCCAAATGGCATATACACAAACAATACTAATTTAATGACTTTAAATTCAAATAGCATCGACTTCATTTCCTTAAGAGCCTTGAATTATTAACATCCTAAGAGATAGAATGGTAACTTACTTTTGTCACCAATTTATTTCAATAAATAATTTGCACAAAGCAAATGCTAATGCTGCGTTCTGAAATATGTATGCTGTTGACTGAGCAGACTACTACTCAAATTCACATTTATTTCTGGGCCAACTAAAGGCCAGAAAATCTCCATTACAAGGGGCATAAGCATCATGGCCGACGATAAGCCAGGCCATTTGTTAACAATTTTATAACACAGTGGCTGCCATAAAGCAAGCCCCGTCGATGCCAAGGAGCAAGCTCTACTCCTCTCTACTCTAGACCAAACAAATTATGCACCCCGCCCCAAACGGGGAAAAGGCAACTTTTTGCGCATTTCAAGTTGGGGACAGGGAATTACAATTTATAAGCACAACAAGAAAGCATAAATAAATGCAACAGCAGCAGCATCAGCAGCATCAGCAGCGGTAGCAAAAGTTGCAGCACAGGACCTTTGCAAGAGGGGCCACCACGCCCACGAATTAGCAATTTAAATGTCCTCCAAATGCCACCCAGAAAAATGCTACCAGTGTATCAGGACCTGAAAAACATTTTACACTACAGAAGATACTACCTCTTGCCGCCTGCCCGCCCCACAAAGCACTTTCTACGAACTGAGACATAAATTTGAGACAACTGCAACACCCTGGCAATCTGGAGTAAAAGTTGTTGGCTGCTCCACAAAAATCAGCTGGCAATAAATACGTAAGCCACAAAAAATGGGAGTATTTTAAGCGCTTCGCATTGTGGATTTGCCATTCAAAATACAATTTTCAAACATTATTTCGATCGTTGATTGCATTCACCTGTCGTGAGTGAGTGTCTGGAGTGATTGAGACTCGAGTTTTGAGTGGGTTAAAAGACGCTGGTTGCATGTTCGACGTCGTCTGAAGGAGGAAGGCCTCTCTCCATCTTTCCCATTAATTGCAGGCGAGCATAGAAATTGCCGAATTAACGTTTGGCCCACAGACCTTTTTGGGGGTCAAAGTTGCTCTCGACCGCAAATCGAGTTTTGATTTTCGAATTTATGGCTCATCGCCAAATTACCGGATTGCTTTCTTTGTTTTGCCCACAGTTTTCTTTAGAAAGTGCAATTAATTTGTAGATCTATGATTGCTCATCTGCGATTAAAATTAATGGCAGCAGGCGGACGATGAGATTGGGTCCACAAATAATACGAAAGATAGGCCGAAAGCAGTTTCCAAAAGATATAAGAAAAATCAATTTGAAATTGATATGTTAATGTGAAATTGTAACGTGTATCAAAATATTAGTTGATTAATGTCCAAGACGAGCATTCTTTTCATCATTGTTACACCAATGGAAGAAAATCCATTTAAATGTTTAAAAATGTGTGCAAACTCAGCTTCAAAATAATATCAATACAAACTCTAAATCTATCAATCAACTCGAAATTTAACTAGAAATTCCGCAGCTGCTCATCTTGCAATCAAAGCTCTTCAACAAACAAAAGCAATACAAATCAGAGTTGAAAACATGTTCATTTTCCTTTCTTTGGTGAGCTGTGGAAAATTCGAAGTGCATTTGACTCCATCAACTCCACTTACAGCCAGTGTGGTCAGGTTTTTTTGTTTTTCGTATTTGTTTTCGGTTTTTTGTAGGCCATCTACCGCCAACACTGGCACACTGACAACCGATGTGGCTGCTGTTGCAGTTGCCGCTGACAACTTGACACAATTTTTAATAAGAGACGACGACAACGAGGCACAACACACAACACAACACAACAAGCCGGTGGTGGAGTGTCAATTTCCATGGCCAGGAAAACCGAAACCGAAGAAAAGACAGCGCAAATGGGGAAAAACGCATTGGAATCCGCAGCTGGAGGCGAAAACTCCTTGAACCCAAACTCGGCTCAAATCAGACAGCCACCCATCGATACACTCGTAGTGGGTATCAACCAATTGGAAAGGTCTTTTGTCAGCGGATATTACAAGTGCTTGCCGCTGCAGTATGGATAAATATTGTTTTAGTATTGCTGGAACTTCAGAAAGTTGTGGGTTGTGTCAGAGCGATATGCATTTATGTTGGCCAGCGTTTGTCCGGCCATTTGTCAGATGGTTGCACACAGCTACCTCGTACTTTCCCAGAAACAGAAGTTCCTCGAAGGAGGACTCCGGCTCAATTATGTGCGAAGATTCCATCGAAATCATTAAAATAACAAATTGGCCACGATACGCAGCACACCAAATGGACAAAGCCGCAAAACTCCTTTTTGGATTTTGGTTTGCCGAAGAAAATTGAGTTGGTCAACTGCGAGTGCGGATTGTTTTTGGAGGGAGCACTGGTTGTGGTGGCTGGTGGTGGTGGTTAAGTGGCTTGGTGGCTTGGCAAACCGCAAATAGCAAATAGCAAAATGGTGCAAAAAGGGTACAAACCGATGGCAGGCTTCAATTACGGTGTGTCTGACTGAGTGGGTGGGGGGTGGCTTTAAAAAAATGCGCTTTCTAACTGCAGCCACCCGTTCCCATATCCCTATCATCATGAAGTCATCGAAGTTTATCATCATCATCATCATCATGGGGCACAGTCGAAAAGCAAAAGTTTCTTCATGGGCTAAAAGCGTGTGCGATGGGCGTGGCATTTGAAATGGAAATTTATGCCACAAGATGCAAGATACAAGCCCCGACCAATATGTGTCATTTGTGGTAGGGTAGTCTCCTGGAGATTCCTGGCCAGACAACGCTAATTGAGTTCAAAGATCGCAGAGCATAGGAAAAGTGGGAAAACTCGCCACTCCGTGGAACGGAACCCAACTTTTGCACACTTTTATTAATCGTTTCTGGCAAAAAGGCGAAGGCAAAAGCAGGCCGAGTTTCCAAGTTTCCCAGGCACCCATAACACGACCGCATCTTCAATCAACGTCATCCACAAGCTCCATAGTCTCTATGGTCTCCATAGAGTCCATAGACTGCGGTTCCGAAAAACCGGACCTCAGGATGGCCGCGAAAATTAATGAGCGAATCCCTCGCCCTAGACATTTTTTACATAGGCGGGCAATATCGAGTTTGACTGCTCTCGCATATGGATATGGCCAGGATGGATGATGGGCAGGCGCAACAAAGTAGTCCGCATCCCAAATGGTTGCATTTGGCCATAGGACGCATCATGATGATGACGACGACGCCAACGAGGATGGATGTGGATGTAGATGAGGATGCCACCGATTGTGACAGGTTTATGCGCAGCGAATTGCTGTGAAACTCAAATAAAATGTGAGGTGAGAAGGCCTTCAAATCAGAGTTGCCAGGAGAAGTAGGAGGCTGGCCGCTGGCCTCCTAAGTCTTAAATCATTGTACAGCTCATAAAGTGCTCATGAATTAATGAGAAAAATACTCATTAGAAAGCTAAACTGCGTTCGGCTGATGATTAGACGAAAATCCGAAAGACTTAAAACTCCTATAACTGTACTTCCAAATGCATTTCACCAGTTAAAATAAATATTTTTTAGGATGCCAACAAAGCCACAAATGTGCAGGGAAGTTTCATTTATGCAGGAAATTCATAAATTCTAACTCATAAAAATATCCCGCTTGGAGCAGCAAGTGGCAATAAAACACGATTAGCGCCAACGCGTAAACCTCAATTCGCTGGACTCAATCCTCCCGTTTGGGCAAGACCCAGTGGTGGAGGCATCCTCTCCCAGAAGGCGACTCCACTTGGTTGCTCCGGCCTCTGGCCGCCGACTGCCGGTTTGAACGGTTTGAAATTGAGCAGCGGAGTTGGGTAATTTGATAGGCGACAACTAGCCAGCCACGGTTACAACCGTCAACCGACAAACGCCAACGGACCTGCGGTGGAGCAATGGATCTGCGGAGCTATAGCCGTGTACCTATGGAGCTGTGGTGCTGTGGAGCTGTGGTGCTGTTGTGATGTGGTGCTGCAGCAAAAAGTATCTCAACGTGTGCGTATCTCTTACAGTGCAACAAGCAAGTGCAACTAATAAATTAATGTGCCTGCCAGTGGAGAATGGAGAAAGACTGAGGCTGCGAAACTGGGGGCCTTGTAACCACTCATAGTTGGCTGTCACCTGGCAAAATGAAAGCTACAATGCAAGCCAACCAGCCAGCCAGCCAGCCAGCCAGCCTTTTGATCATAGCGTGCTAAATTTGCCAAGCAGGCAGTCAGGCAGCCAGGCAGTTGGCATGTCAATGGTAGATACAAGATACATTCGTATCGCTACAGGAATGCGCTGCGTTTGCATACGAGATGAGGTTGAGCTGCACTGCTGCTGCTGCTGCTGCTGCTGCTGCTGCTGCTGCTGCTGCTGCTGCGGATGCATCTGCATCTTGGGTTGGTTGGGGAAGAAGAAAAGAGGGCTGACCTGCATAACGGTGCTGCTGAAGATGAAGACGGAACGAACTGCAGAATGAGCCCAGAAGACTCTCCGATCCGCTCGATCTGCGGCTCTTTATCATTATCCATAATAATAGAGAACCAAGACCGAGACCGAAACTGAGAAACTCTGGAACTCAGATATCCAGAGAACCAGAGACTCGGAAACTCAGAAACTCACAAAGATGCAGCTTTCATAATGCTGTCCATTTTGATTATCATTCACTTAATTATGATTGATAGCTGTAAATGCCGAGCTCAGCCATGTATCTATTAGATACCATTCTTGGCTGCCGATTGGTTTTACTGTTAAACTCAACGAACGTATCTGCTCGGTCCATTTTGGTCCGGCGATCACCAAATGCAAATCCAAATTGCCCGCGACTGTGGAAATTGCCTTCTACGAGGAAAAAAAACACAAAATCTGTCGCACATTACAAATGACCAAAGGAGTGAAGATGTTCGCCAGATACATCAACGTATCTACAAGTTCTTCTCCTGCAATCTCTCTATGCAGAAGAAGCAGATCAGAAAAGGGTTAGGAATTCGCTTTATATTGCCGACTCTGAGTTTTTACGGTCATAGAAACATTAGTCATGGTTGTCTGTTGTTTTGAGGAGCAAGTGGTGAAAAACTACCTTTCGAAAAATACTTTCAGTGCTTTGAGCATTGGTAAAAAAATATAATATAGTTTAAGGGAATTGGAATAAACCATTTATATTATAAATAATCAAATTTAAATGATTACAAACTTTAAAAAGAATAAAAACTACGCTGTCTATATTTGCCATTTTCAATGGTAACAACAAAATACATTTAAATTACGTTGTTCAATAAAGGTAATAAATTCATATCATTTGCTTAATTAAATGTAAAGTTGTTAATTATACCGGAAAACCTCTGATCAAAAGATATACGAGTATAAACTTTTATGTCTACTAAAAAAACCATTTAAAAGAATAATAAAATCGTTTGAATCACACTTTCAAAACAATGGCTATATCCAAAGCTTTCCGTCGAAAGTGTCGGTAAAATGGCATTTCCTTTGAGCGGCCTTTTCCCTGACTACCAACTTGGGTACCTGGAAACACATTCGCATTCCAGTGTAAGCTCGTGCAACTTGTTGCAAGTTGGCTAATACAGACATTAGCCAAGTGTAATGGCTCTGCCCCAGAAGAGGAATCACTGCAGCGTGTTCCCTTCGAAGCGGAAGCTAATAATTAACACAGAAATAAAAAACACATCGCACTGATAGAGGGAAAAATGTAAAGTGGAAAATGGAAAATGCAAAGCGCGTAATGTCGGCATCTTTATCTCTCACCTCTTTTTTTTCGCCGGCCTCCGTGGTGGAAAAAGCCATGCGAAAAGTAAATTGTCAGATGCAAAACAAAAGCCGAAACGTAACCCCAGGGCCTTGGGGGGCGTGGCAGGGGGCGGTGAATAAGATGTGCAATGTGCGCTACTTTGATAAAACAGAAAAAATGGCAAGGCATGGAAGAAGAACGCGAAGAAAGTCCAATAAAAGAAAGTGTTTGGCCCCAAGGCCCCAAAAACCAAAGAGCAAGATGTCGGCGAATAGAAGAGCCAACCTACTGCACATTATGTTAAATAGAAGACTCTGAAGAATCGAGACAAAGCAAACAGCTGCAGTAATTAGGCACGACAAAGGAATTATTTGCAGTCTCTGGATGTTTTCCATTTTAATTTGAAACCTCTGGAAAGTAAATAGTGCACTTAAATGAGCTCTTAAATCATTTATTTAAGACGCCTCACAAAATAAAACCATCAGCAGACCCCGAAGACCACTTATTTTTCTCTGGCTTAAAATATATAAACAAAATTCGCTTTCTTTACTATTGCATTTCGTATACTACTTGGCGTAGATTAAAATTTAAATTTCAATTATAAGAGTGTTGCCTATTTGCTCCAGCGCAATTTTATTTGCAATTTTGTCTTAATGATTTGAACATTATTTTGACACAACCCCATACTAATTTCGCTTTCTTTGCCTTCTTTTCTTTCTTTCAGGTAAGCATCTCTCCACCGCAATGACCATTTAGAGTACGTGATTCGGAAAACAAAGAGGAGACCAAATGCCTAGAAAAAGTCCAGCATTTTGGCCCCCCAGATTGGCGTAGAGTTTATTATGCGTTTTAGCGGTAAAAAGCGGCAATAACAACAAACAAACCAAAACATTTTGACCGCTTTGCCGGACTATTGTTCGGGGTAAACGACCAGAGCTGAAGTATGGGCCATCCAATGGTTATGGATTCTCTTCAAGCTCCCATACTCCTCCTCTTCTTAAGTGAATTTGTTCGACGTGTTTGCCTTGAACAAATTTACAAACAAAGCGACTGGATTCGGGGCCTATTTGGGTTAGTTTTTATGAGTTAACTGCGAAGGAACGCCGAAGAAAGTGATAGCTACTCGAGATTTGAATGAGGAAAGTGATTTTTAATAGAATTTTACATGAAAGCGAATAGAAATAGGGAGAATGGTATTGAGGTATTGAGAGTTTTAATGGAACTTGGTAAGCAGAAGTTTTAAACAAACCTTTAATTATTATTTACAAAAAAGATATAAAATAAGTATTACGAAATCTCTCTTCGTTTCTAGAGTTTAAAATGGGTTGTCTGAATCTAAGAACTAGGTTCACCATTTCAATACACCATTTCTAAGCAAGATATTAATAACAATATAACAAACATAAACTTAAAACTTTCCAAATTTCAAATGTAAGTCTATTGCCGACATAAGAAGCCATATTCCAAGCATCCGGCTAGCCCCATATCTTAATATTACCGACTAATGTCAGACTTCCCCTTGGTATCATGACCGAATCGTTACCGTAATGGCAGCCACATTAATTCTGTCCCACAAAGTGTCCCAAACAACGGAGGCCAGGCCGGAGCAACTCATAAACGTGCATTAAAGACCATATCATAGCCGGCATTTAAAGTCATTAAAGGTTCAACAAACCTTAACCAACGAGCCGAAAGAACTGTTCAGGACCGGACCAGACCCCGCCGGCCACGAAAACTAGAACAATAAACTCGGCCAGCAGCAGTGTTTAAAAAAATGAAAAAAAATATATATTGAGAAAAACGCCCAAGTAACGAGAAGGGGGCAAGAAATGTAAAAATATTATTATTACGGCACTGGGCATTAAAGCCAAATGTAATCCGAAGCATCTGGCCAACAGGGCTTATGACCAAACACGGAAATACCCTTTCTTGGCCCGAATGGCATTAGAGCCACACTAGAACAAATTAACGCTCGCTCTGCGGATGACACATTAAACGGATTCTGATTCTGATTCCGACTTCGATTCTTTGATTCAGTTTCATCAACATGGCGTAGATGACAATTATGAACACGTCTTTGGCCGACGACTAGAATTGGATATGGAATGTGGTGGTTGCTGTTGTTGTTGGATTATTCAACAATTTTTTCCATTATTCATTGCCCGCCAAATCATGTAATTGCCTTGTATGCATCTTGGTTTTTTCACTGTGCACAGAAAGAAATAATAATTTTTCAGCGATACATAAAAGTGCCAATTATTGTGTTGAATATTTCATTTTTTATGAACTGTGCCTTAGAGCTTTTTCTCAAATTGTAGTTATATAAAGTTAGCATCATTAGAATGAATAATCTCTTTTTTTCGTGTGCATCTGCTGCCTCTTTTTTTGTTGCAATCTGTATCTGCAATCGTCATCTTCATCGCGGTGCGGCACAGCACAGCTCGCCTTTGTTTGCCGTTTGACAAGTTATGCGCGGAAAAACAGCAGAGAAACAAAAAATTGTAACACCGCCTAAGATGGATATCAGTTACGCATGCGCAGCGCAGAAGGCCGCATCTACAAAGAGCCAACTTTGGCCAGCGTTCAGCATCCAGCGGCCTGAATGTCTAGGAAAGATCTTGAAAGAACAGGGGGCTCAAAAGAGCACGACTCCGTTTGGGATGCATATAGGGAAGAGTGGCTGGGCTTAGTTCAAGTTGAATATCAACCGAATATGTCTCTCTATACAGGTCATTGAGTATGAAAATTAATTTAAAAAAGGCACAAGATTTCAATCTACAATCCACTTTGGATTTTTATATTGCAGGTTCAGTTTCAGCCACCTTTTTCAATTTATGATAAAAAAATTTACCTTTTAAAGGAGTAGCTATGTAATTTTTTCCAGCAGTTTACCTATTTTTCAGCCAGTGAGGCACAATCATTTTTACTCCCAAAATGAAAAACGATGACATCGGTGTACAGCTCATTATAAAGTAATTTTTGTTTAAAAAATAAATTTCTCTACACCTATTATTACTCCTCACGCTCTTGCATAAATATTATATCTTTTAACTACGCAATTAGCTCTTGCTCATGAAATTTTTATGATGAAGGATCCATGAGCAGAACGCTAACCGAACACTCAGCTCATATGCAATATATCCGCTGGCCAGCAGATTTTCCCCCAATAACTGGGCATTTCTTGTAAACGAAAAAATGATCGGCAATCAGGCTGTACGATTTATTTAACATTTTAATTACAACCTGCGGACATAAACAACTTGAGAGTGTTGAGAGTTTACGAGAGCTTGGGGCTACTCAGAAAACACCAAAAGACCAAAAGACCAAAAAGCCATTGAAATCGAGGAAGAGGAAAAGGCCCAGCTGGAGGTTCCTACACACTGAGGTTGTGATGCGAATGACTTTTACCGGGTTTTTGGTTGGATGCTGTGCGGGATGATGATGGCCAAAGCGATGATGATGATAATTATCAATTGCCCGGCGCAGAGAGGAAAAAGCGTTAGGCAAACAAACAAATAAATAATGGTAAACAAACAAACAAATAAACAAACGGCTTTGTGCCGGGATTTGCATGAGAAACCACAGTTAACAGGGGTAAAATAGAAAAAAAAAAATAGAAAAAAACACAATCTCGAGTGAAATGTGTAAGTGTGCAAGTGTAAGGTTTTCGGTAGCTTGTCGTGTCAAATAAAAGAAAAAGGTCTGGTCCGAAAAGCAAGATACATCCGTGAGTAGACAGACAAACTACTTGAAACTTCACGCTTTATAAATAACAATAAAAACAAACCTAGCGCGCAGAACTTCAACGAAAGTACTTGAAAACTAAATTTCGGTTTCACTTTGAGCATAAAATTAAATAACAAACAACTTGAGAGGGAGAATGAATGAGGGAGTAATGCTTTAAAATGGCAACTAATTTTCAGTTCTTTCCCACTGAAAGTGGTAGGTGTGAGACACACGAAGACTTTCACGTAATTAAATCAAATTTCGAAATGAAAATGAAATGAAAATTATATATTAATTGCGGCTGTAGCCATGCAAATTTCCATTGAATCTGAATAAGAGAGTCTTGAGCGCTGAGACTTCAGTCTTGAGTCTTGAATCTTGAGTCGTTGGAATTGAGTCTGAGAAGTAGCTTTATCCGTAGTCAAAGCGGTGAAATTTCATGTGACTGTTTTTTCTCCACTCCTGAATCTCTTCAAGCTGATTTGAATAACAAGTGGCGGGGTTTTCGCATCTGCAAGATATATAGATACAAGCTGGCGCTGCTGTCGCTTACATGCGTTTAGCTTTGGCTCCTCGGTTTCGCCGTCTCTCTCATTAAAAGTAAATTTCGAGCTGATGGCATAAATCAAGCCTCCAAATGGCGACTCGGCTTTAAGATATATATTCGCTGTACAGAGTGCGCAAAGAAATGCGATGGGGCTAAGTCTCCTATGCCCGGAGGACATGAAATCCGAGAAGTGCTGCTGACTGCAGGACTTGTTTGCTAAGCTTGTTAGTTGCAAAAACAAAGGCTGAGAAACTGAAAATAAACTTGGCTGTGAAGTGAGGAAGACAAATGTAGCTATTTGTCATTTTGAAAATTGCTCATAACCAAATGGAAGATAGTTTGGGTGAGATTTTGGGGCAGTAACTCAGGATTTTCAATAACTTGATGCCAAAATAGTTTACTGATTTTACACATGATAAATAATGAAAGCAACTGCGAGTACATGCTAAAAATATTTAAATTACTTCAGCTTCAATCCCTGCAGATTATTTAAACTTAATTGCACAACATGTTGACAATGAAGTGAAATGAAATATCTTATCTATGCAAATTTATGCATAGAAATATGTGCAAGTGTTTCATAGGTTTTACTTGATTATCTCACGAAAAACCATAATATCTCAAGGAACTCAAAAAATTCTTTGCATTTATATTATGCCGAAATTTCCCTCATCAATGGGTCATCAATGGCAGCTAATCAAGCGGCAATCATGGCCATCGAAACAAGTCAATAAGCCAGGCATTCATCAGCAAACAAATCACGCATACGTCGTGTTGCACACAGCTTGTTTCTGCGATTGCCACTGCAATTTACTGTTTGTTGTTTGCTATTTACCATGCAATGTTGTTATGGAACAAACAGAAAGAAAAATTTTCCACGTCATTTGGCGGGGCAAATGGCAAATAGAAAAACAAATTAGCATCCAAAAGCGAAAGAAAGAGTTGCGAGTTGCATAAAAGGAAAACTTTAAAGAGCCATTCGGCACTAAAGGAAAATCAACGGAAATGTCACTTTCTTTTCAATCAAAACGCAATTCATGGCACTCCAAAAATACAACAAGAAACAAGAAAAAGTGGGAAAAAACCCAAAACACGAAGTGCAGAAAAAGAAACACAACCCGCGAAAGGTCGCGTCGAGATTCCGACTCCGAGTTGCAGTCCAAATTGCAGGAAGCTGGCATCGGAGAACACGATTTTCAAGTGGCACTTGGGTGGGCAGGGGCAGAAAAAAACTGAAAATCCAATAAAAACAAAAAAACTGAAAAAACTAAAAACGAACTGGAGGGACCGGGGAGTATCTCCTGCTAACTGCCACCGGCTGAACTTTAACCTGTGTGAAAAGCGGACAACACAGCAACACAGCCACACAAAACGCTTTAATTTGCAGTTCGTGGAAAATTCTTTTGGCTTAGGGCCTAGTTAGGGACTTCCCCTCCGATCCACCAGCCCGCTGCATTGGTACACGGTAAATATTTAAAAATGTACTTAACCAAAGTGAAAGAGACAGGCAGCACGGCTGTGGAGTGGAAACAAAGGCATTGGCGGCGACAGTTTGGACATTTGGACAGAAGCGACAACCAGCTGACGCCAAATAGGGAAACGGAAAAGCTGGAAAAGCTCGAAGTGCTCAAAGAGCTCAAAGAGCTAGAAAAGCCAAAGTACAAGCGGCAAAAATTCAATAATAATGGTCAGGGTCAGTGTAAATCACTCTCTTGCCAGAAAGCAGGCCTACCTGACAGTAGGTGGCTGAGTGGCTGAATGGCTGAATACCCGAATGAATGAATGAATGGCAAATGACTGACATGGGAAGTACCGTTCAGTTCGGTACAGGCGAATCATGGCCCGGCAATTTGGCCTAAACCAAAGATGCTTTCTGTTCAATTATGTGCTAAGTAGGAAAAGGGAATTGTTTGAGTTTCAGTTGAAGCTGGAGCTGGAGGCTCCGCGTTTCGAATTCGGGGCGCTAGAAAAAGGAAAATGGGGTTCAAGGTGCCTGTAAACTAGATCGATAAATTGCTAGCCAAATGGAAAGCTGTTTGCAGCGCAGCGCAGGCGAAAATTGAGGTAAATAAATTGAAATGTTAATGGAAAAGTAAAAACAAATAAAAGGACAAATAAAAACAGTTGGATTGTATTGTAAAACTGAACTGAATTCAACTGTAAGTCGGCTTAAGTTTCCAATGAATGTAATTCCCTCTTAATCTAGCCACTTTTCATAGACTAAAATCATTAGGTCTCCAACTGCCCTTCCAACTGCTTACCCTTTTCATTTCCAATTATCCCCTTACACGCATTGATAAACAAGAAAACAAATTACAGAATAATTAAAAACTACCTAGAAAGGAAAAGTAATGCAGCACATTGAAATGGAAACTACCATCAGATGTGTCATGAATACCGACTGAAAAGTGCCCCAAGTACAGACTGAGAAAATTGAAGTGCGAAAATTTTTTAATAGTCAAACAAAGGGAAAGAATAAATGAAGGGAGAGGGTATCCTGAGTTCCCCCAGCTGTCGGTAAAAGTTTCCCAAAATGAAAAACAACTTGGGGAAAACACACTGGGAAATGGTCGCAGGAAGGAAGTGGCTGATGGGTTGGGTCAGGTGGCATGGGATACGAAAGGGAGATGGCTGGAAATTACAAGTAAAAGTGCGTTTGGCAGTTTACCCGGTTACCCAGGGTTACCTACTATACACATATATATGCATTAATATATATATATATGTTATATACCCACACTCGACTCTACGTGTTCCCCTTCAAGTTGCATCAATTTCTTAATAACTTTGTTGCCCCTTCCTCAGCGGAAAAGGCGCGTTGCAACGCGATGCAAGGCGAGCCAAGCAATTTTGTGTGGCATTATGTGAGGGTCTCGTTTGCCATTAACCTGCTTTGGCCAAGGCAACTCAACTCCCCACTCAACTCGACTAAACGCGACTCAAATCAACTCAGCTCGAGTCGCCTCTCCTCAGCTCAAAGTGCTTGAATGGCTGGTAGGAGACCATCCTCACTTTTCCTCTGGCTTTTTTTATGCTTTATCCGTTTTCAAGTCTCTCAGGATTCAAAAACGACACGCAAGAACGCCACATTGGATACTCTTTCAGATATCATTCAATTATATGGAAGGATTTGTTTAGTTTCTCTAATTTACACAATTATCATAGATTTTCATAGATATAATATATTTATATTTATTTATAATATGACAAACCGAACTACTTTTAATTTGCTCGAATTAATTATAAGTACCTTATATTCATGTAGGCAGCTTTCAACTTGAGCTTTACGTCTTTAACAATCAGTTGCTAACCAAGACAAGACTATACCCCACTGTGCGAAATGAAAACTTTTGGCAGGGCGATGGTCTGATGGTCTACATGGGATGATGGAATGTGGATGGGTATAACAATCCAACTGGGGGAGCGTCAATTTCGCACTTCATCCACGCCAGAAAGCTGGCAGTAGACAAACAACACTGTAACACCTCGACAAGACACCTCTTTCCTCCGAGGAGCAAACATTTGCCAGCCGGCCAGCAGAGCAACTTTAATTGCTAACCAAATAGAAGAAGGAACTAACTAGAGGAGGAGGTGGCAAACCCTTTTCACCACATCAATCAACAGGAGCTAAAGAATCTCATCGTACTCATTGCTCCTTCTCCCTTTTGCAGAAAACGGCGACAGCGAAACCGACGAAATATCATTATTATCCGCACAATCAGCACATCTATCTGCTGCCCGAGTGTGCCATTCAGCAAGTTTGTAACGCCGTCTACGTGAGATTGAACTACACCCAACCACTGTGCGCCTGTCCATCAAGGTGAGTTGCTAGATTGGAAATGCCCTGGAAATGGGACCTACCCACATGACACTCCCGCCGCCCCCAGGCTCTAATTAATCCAGCGAATCTAATCCTCTAATCCTGCTCCTCTGCTCATCTGCTCCACAGATATCGTGATCCCTGCTCGGCCAGTCTGAATGAAGATGATCAGCATACCACAAAATTGGTTGGCGATACTAAGAAGAAGGTGAGCTCATTCACATTTCATACCAACCGAGTTACTTGGATAATTGCCCTGGAGCCACGACCGTAGGATTCCTTGGGAACCGAAAGTGCAACTCACAGCAGGCATTTTCAGATCATTTGTTAGATCACTCTCGATTGATCATTAGTTCAATAGATGGTTACAGGTTCTCGCTGGCACGACTCCGGATCTCTGGGAAGTCGAAATCGAAATCTTCGCTGGCTGACCACAAATATAATGTGATCTATTTTTGAATGAGTTAGTGCAAGATGGAATCAGTAGGATCATTGGTAGTTTAATAGAGCAGATCGCTGACAAGAGACACGAATTTCACGTTCTGTAATTGCTCGAAGCTCGGATGATTTGGTGGCCGGAAGATAATTTTTTCGGGAAATACTCGACTTGCCATGGGAAGTAGTTATTAAGATGTATTATATTGATCTGAAGGTATTTTTATTTACCTTTCCGTTTTTTCAAAGAATGCCTATTGTAAGAAATTTGATATCGCTTTTACGCTATTAATTAAGTAACAACTCCCAGACTAATTGATCATTTAGAGAACCAACATCAAATGAAAACTTCTTTGGCATAAAGAAGTAAGTACCGAATGTTTGATTAAATGAACCAAGGGGCCAAGAAAGTAAGCAACAACACGTCTAACTCCTAATAAACCACAGAATTATCAATCGATTGATTACTTAGAGAAGATGAGTGCTTCTTAGCGTAGACACTCCTTGAAATTGCACGAAAGTTTCGCGGGGTAGTGGTCAATTAAAGAAAATCACGATGTCTGGAAGCCAGCAATATATCATTTGATCAGTTGAAGATCACCCCCTTTGGCTGTTGGGCCAAACCAAAGGAATTGAGCCTCATTTGCTGGATTAGCGAATCGTAAAATTGATTTCTCGAACCTCATCCCCAACTCTCGCTGGAGAGGAACTGCTTCCCAGCCAGCCGAAGGCACGATCAGTTGGCCAGGTCAGCTTCCCAGATCGCCTTGTGGATTGCAATGTTATTTGCTTTATGGCCTGGCCGTGATCGGCTCCTTCGCCCGCTTTTCCCTAGATTCCCCCACGTTTAATTGAGTTATAAACGCAAAGCAAGCAGCGTGGCTTCGTAAATGTTCAAATAAATTAAATAATAAAAAGCATTTCTAATGGCTTAATGGTCGCCTAGAGTGCTCCACGTAAAAGGTGTGTGGAGTGTGGGCAGTGCGAGACATTGTCATAATTACACATCACTTTACTTCACCGTTAAATGCAACACTTGCTGTTGCTGTTTGCCATTTTGCCATTTTACCATTTTGCCGGAACTGTACAGCAAATTATGAAAATGCGTTTAGCTGGAAAACGGAAAACAAGAGCGGGGCGTTAGGAAAAACTGGAACAGCCGGGCGGACCACATTAACCTGAATGCCGCAGCCAATGAAGCGAGCGGAAAACGGTTGGAAAAATAGAAAAAGGCGATGCAAAGAAAAGATTTTCCCAATCGACTGACATGCAAACGAGCGCCGCAAGAGTCAATCAAATTAACGTTCGGCTGTTTTGTTGTTTGGCTGTTCGGCGAACAGCACTTACAGTAGCCCAGGCTGTAAATCAGTTAAAAGGACAATCAGGTTGGCCAATTGAAAGCGTAGCAAAACGGGCAAAGTCGAAGCAATTTGGACAGCAAAGTGTTGGGACCTGCCCACCGGCCTTTAAAGTCTGGCAGATCTCAAAATCAAAGCCCTGGGCACTGGCTGCTCCTGTTTTTCCCCTTAGTTTCCACCTCGTATTTAGCGACAGCTTGTTCATAGCGTTTAGCATGCTAGCTTTCAATTTAGAGTCATGATCGGGATTGAAATCGGGATGGGGTAACTTTCTTTTTTTCCATCCTGCCCTGTGGGCCAAAGTGAATGGCTAGTGGGGCGTACTATTAAACCAACTCTGCCGTCTAGACAGACTGCACTAAAACTAAATATGGGTTAGAACATCTGCGGCCATAAAGAAGTTTTGCCTTCCAAACATTTCGAACCAGTTAAAGTCGTGAAGAACTGCCCAAGGCTGTAAAATCTGAAGTATTTTTCAATTAAATTTATGTTCTTTACAATAGAAGGCAAAAATGGAAAATTGAGTTGCAATTAAAATCCTTTGCAGCTTAGAACTGTTGTGCTGTTCCTGCAATAAATTTGATTATAGTGCCTTCGCTCTGTTTGTAAACACCCTGTTTTTTATGTCACTAATTCAGGCCATCACGTTGGCCAAAACCTGCGAGGCCACCACCGAGATGCGCGAGTGCCGCTCACCCAAGGACTGGTCCCTTCTGGCGCTCCAAAACACACGAACTGGCAAGTCGCACTACTTGGTCATCTGCCGCTGTCCCGACCACTTCAAGATGGGTAAGTTTGAGCATTTACTTTAAAAGCAATATTACAATTATGAGGTATAAATTGAAGCTGTTACTATTAGGTACAAAATGCAATTTAACTCAACAGACATATATGAGAGAATTAAATCATATCTATCCTTTGCAAACTACAAAAAACGAATGCATTAAACAACCAACGTATATAAGGGGCACTACTAAATATACATTAGAGTCTTAAAGATATAGATAGTAAAATAAAAATTTGCATTAAATGTATTGAACTTTTCAGAGGGACCCATGGCCCATGACCAGCCCACCTATGCCAGCGTGCCCGGAATCCGAGTTTTCGGCATGATGTGTGTAAAGCCGGGATACTCGGTGCGCAAGCCCAGCAACCAGCCACCCAAGAGGTATCAACTCCAGAAGCCGTTCTATCGTCCGTCTGTGGGAACCACCGTGGGCGGCCAGAAGGATAGCTACGGCAGACCCATCTACGGTGGTGGCAGCTCCTCGGGCAGCTCGGCCATCAGCTCCAACTACCAGCCGCAGGACTCGAGCTTCCAGAACGGAGGAAGCAGTTCGTATCAGTATCTCAACCGACCGGAGAGCGGCGGCAGCCACAGCTCCGCCAACTTCCGTCCGGATCAGTTCTCGATCAACAACTTCCCGAGCAGCAACTACGGACGCAACAACGAGCGGCGCGGCGATCTGCCGCCCATCGAGGCCATTTCGAGTGGATCGGGAACCGGAGCCGAGGAGCAACCGAGCAGCAGTACTCCAGCGGCAGAGGAGGAGGCCAGAACCACTCTGCAGGCAGAACAGGAGGCGGATCCGGCGGCCGCAGCACTTCCAGTGGCAGCGGAACTGACCACCACGGCGGAGGAGGCTGGACTCGGAAGCCGGACCAGGCGATCCCTACCCGATACGGATGACTATGAGCCGGAGTTCCCGTGGGATCGCGTGCTCGAGTTCCAGCAGAGCATCATTTGGGACTAAGTTCCGGAAATACCAAGCAACCAATCCTAGTAGATACAATTTCAATAGCACAAGGCGACATTTCCGGCGACTATAAAACTGTGCAAAAATCAACTGTGACTGAAGTACGAGATGAGAAACACGGAAGTAAATGGCTTCGATAAGCATAAAGTTCGCGTCACGTAACGTCTAGCGCAACGTAACGTAACGTAATTAGCTAAGCTTTTCATAATTTAAAAAGATGTTTTTAGGCATTTCACTTGGCATTTCACTTCTTCCCAGCGTACCACCATCCCTCTTAATTTATATATTTATACATGTATTTATTTACAAAACAATTTACGAATTAATTAAACAATTACAAGTGCCCGGGCACGATCGCACTAATTGTTTAATTAATTTGTTTTGCATTTAAGCGTAAACAAGGCCTCAACTTTTTAAAATAATATTTAAAGATTTAAACGAATAGTTTAGGTGCAAAACTGGAAACTATTTAAAAAGGAAACATATGAACAAAATGATAATTAAATACAAAACCAACACCGAAATTATTTAACCTAAATTTAGTTGCTTATTTATGTTTAGACCTAAGCTGCATTTACTAGTAGTTAAATAAAATACTATTTAAAAAAAATGAATTCTTCCTCAAAATTGAAGTTATCTTCAGGAGCTTAAAGTTTTTAAGTTGATAGCATGCTTCATTCGTATGCACCCATTTAATAGGGCCACAAAATGTAAATGTAAACTAAAAAATTACATTGGAAATGTCATCATGGGTATCATATTTTATATAACTCGGCTTTGATTCACTCACCTAACATTTCTGCGTTGACCACAATATTGCAGCTATACATGGGTGTTACCAATCGTTGTGGCTGATTCTGGAAAGCCTGACGGCAAACCTCCTTAGCAGCAGTCAAAACTTGACCTATAGTTGCGGGTTGAATTTAAATACTTTCCAACCCTTTTTAAAGAAAATCGCAATCACATACCCGAAAAGGGCCCTCGGGAATTTAAATCCTCTCCTTCAGATTGGATAGACCACTCGAGAACCGCAAAACAAACGCCCTGCATGGGCTCCTCGCACAAAGGACCGGCTACGGAGGTTATTTGGAAGCCATTCACCAGCGAACTATTGAAATCCTTTCGTGGATCGGTCTTGGAACGAATATCCGTATCCGACTTGGCGTGACTTGACCAGAAGTCAGGCTGCTCGTAGTCGCTTAGGTTAAGTAGAATGTTGGTCCCGCAGTTGCGAGGACCTAGAGCCCAGATTCGATTCACCAGCTCCTCGGGCGATAGGGTACTTAAGCCAAACAGTTGAAGATCCTGGAGAGCAGCTATCAGCTTTGCTTTAATTGAAGCTAGCAGCGCTGTCCATTTCTCTGATAGCAGTTGATTTCTAGGAATGGCTGCAAGTTCCTGAGGGACAAAGACATGATCTATTAAGAAATGATTACATAAATATCCGATTAGTAACTATTACCTTGAGGAATTCCGAATGGTTTTCCAGCAATTCCACAGCTTCTGCAGGCAGTGGAACCGCTATCACCTTCAGCGTGCCCAGTTTGTTAAGCGTCTGCTGCACGGCAATCTTCTTGCTAACATCCTTGTCCTCCGCCGTCTTTACAATGGCCTCATTAACCATATCCACCGTGGCAGCGGGGACAATTGTTTCCCGAAAGGAAACAATAGGTTTGGAAACATTCACCTTAATCTTGGCGTAACTCTGCTCCAGATCGTGCACACATTTCTCCACATGGACCTCACCCAATGTAGTGATCACATGCTCACCGGTAGGAGCCACGGAAACCTGAACACAGGCGTCTGCTTGGTTCAGAAGCTTCAATCCTTTTACCAGTTTGGGCATGTCCTGCGGTTGAACGGGTTCGATGGCCACGCGGAGAATAGGAGTGGCCATGACGCTTAGTTCGCTGAAGGAGGTGCAATCCAAGCTGCTGCTCAAGGTTGCTGTTTTGACGATGTGCGATTCAAGACCACCGATTCCCACTATATTTCCTGCGGGCACTTCATCCAGCAGTTGCAGCTCACCACCCATAAACATGTAGAGATCCCCGATGGTCACACGACTTGCGTAGGGTGCTTCCTCCTCTTTGCGATGCGTTGGCTGACGAGGATCGTGTTTGGGCGATAGATTAAACAGCTCCATGCCGCGTTTCAATGTGCCGCTGAAGACTCTGGCGAAGGCTATGAATACAAACTCATTCTGCTCCCCTTCTTCTGGTTTAGATTCCTCCTTTTCCGGAACTTCAACCCGGGTACTCAGCTGTTCCACACCCTGGCTGATCTTCTCGAGCTCCGCTTGTTCACTTTGTTGCTTCCTTTCTTCTATCCGACGACGCACTTCATCCCTGCGCTGCTGAACCTCCTGATCGGTCAGCCTTTTGGGTCGATTCTGTGGCAAATGGGAGATGTGCACTGGCGTCATTTTAGAGACAAACGCAATCACATTTGAACTGTTCGCATCGCAGCTCGTAAAGCTTTCCTTGAGCTTCAGGGTTTCTGGCGGAAGAGAACTCAAATCCACATTCGCTGGATAGAGCAATCTCTGTGCCCTCTCATCGCTGATTTGGTGAGGCGGAGGAACATGCTGAATAACCATGTGCAGAACACTCTTGTCAATGGGCAGCCATTGTCCCAGAACCGCTTTGATCTGCAGCTTGGGATCAGTGAGACGCAAATCTCGGGCTGCAAGCTTGAGACCCAGTTTCTCTGCAATTCCGGGCAGCTTATCTTTATCCTTCCGAATGGCAATAATATCGTAGAGGCTCCAAATGTTTTCGAGCACGAATTGGACAAACATGGGCTTCTTTGCTTTCTCCTGGGCGCCTGGCAAAGCTTCCTTCTTTTTTGAGTTGTAGTAGAAATCGCCCCAGAGAACGTTCTCCAGATCCTTGCGATTCATCTCCAAACGCTTGGCATACATGGCGGCAAAGTCACGGACGGAGAAGGCCCAGCCATCGTAGGCGGAGCAGAAGATAACGTTGCCGGAGCTGGGTGAGAAATACAGCTCTGAGTCATCCACTTCCTCCAAGGCGGACTCGTAGTTGTCCTTCTTGGTAATATCCTCCTTGGCTAAAATATCGGAAGCAAAAATGCTGCCTAGAACAGCGTTAACTTGCTCCAAGACTTGGCACAAATGGAAATAGGCATCGAGCGGATCCATCTGCTTCTCCAGGATCAGACGGTCGAGTTTGTTGAGCACCAAGACGGGTTTCAGCTGCTCCTCGTAGATTTGCTTTAAGCAGGCTCGAGTTTGAGGACCCACACCCTCCACCACATCCACGACGACAATGGCTCCATCACACAGCCTTACCGCCGTGGACACCTCACTGGAAAAGTCCACGTGACCGGGCGAATCAATCAGATTGATGAGGTAGTCCGGATTACCAGCCATTTCCTCCGCTTCCTGATAGTATAAAGAGATGCTGCTGCTCTTCATGGTAATACCACGCTCCTGTTCATCCGCCCGGTTGTCTAGGTACCGCAGCTTGCCCGCCATCCGTTGCGAAATGATGCCATTACTGGCCACAAGTGAATCCGCTAGAGTCGTCTTTCCGTGATCCACATGCGCCAGGATGCAGATGTTGCGCACTTGCTGACGGCGTCGCTGCAGCTGCACCAGATCGCTGCCCTCAACCACGGGCATCCTTACAAGTTATTAGGTTAATATTATGCCGATTGTCACGACGACTTTAACTGGGAATTTCGCCAGTTGGTCCAATTGTATTTATAAACAAACCCGCACGCGGCAATTTCGCAACTTGGTGTGACCAGCTGCAAAAACTTTAAATATGACTAGCTGTTAACACATTCTTCTCTATTAGATTGTTATGTGAAAATGTTAGTCTGGCCTAACTGTTACGACGATAGAGGAACAGTGGGTTTGGAACAGCTTGGAACATGTATTTCGTTAGTTGGCGGTGAATTCAAAAAAATTAAAATGCAAAAATGTTAAAAGAAAAAGATTTATCTATCTACGCACGACTTAAGTTAATGGGGGTCATCAAAGTATGAAAACTATGGAATTAAAAAAGGTTCCCCACTTTTTGGTCATACAAAAATTATTCTTAGTTTTTAAGAAAATGGCTAAACAGTGGGTCAAGCTATGGACCAGCCCATACAAAAAAGAGCCCTTGAAATTATTTTTATATTGTGGTCAATCCATGTTCCGGAATGAAAATGGAAATGTCTGCTCATATACGTGTATATTTTTTTTATTGAAAACTGTGGATAAATCCAATGCCCCTATACACATAATTCGTATATATTTTGGTAGATCTTTCATTTCCGAACTTTATTGAAAAGTGTATTTATTTTGAGTGTAAGTGTAAACAGTAATGAAAATATACTGAACGTAATGCCATATTTCGGTATTTCCGAACCTCTCACTTTTGGGATTTTTCTTGAATCAAACAAACGACGCAGTATGCGGCTCCAAACAGAGAAATAACACATTCAGCGACAACAACAAAGGATATATCCATTCCATACATTCCAAAGCTAGATCCGATCCAAAGGCCACCAATCGGCCCGATAAGGCGACGAACCAGATCCGAGTATCCGAGCAGGGGTATATAGGTGAGCTCTAGCTGGTAATCTAATCGCTGCGGATGAGTTGAGGGCGCTCCTCTGCTGGCAGCGACGTCGGCAGCGCGCCACCCTACACACACAGATGAACTTTGCACATTAACTATTCATTAACCTCGAACAGGTCGCCGGTGGAGCGGGAAAAAGTGGGAAACAGTCGGAAAAGCAGTTGGGCCATTTCACACAGGAAGCGGAGTCTAGTTGGCCATCCGGCAGAAGAGAAACCTTTTCCAATCGTTAACATGCTGTCGCGCCTGCAGGACTTCTTGTCACGCCACCGGCGAAAGTTCATAGTGACCGGCGTTCTGGTGGGCGGTACCATCTTTGCGGCACGATATGCCCAGCGTCGATTTGTGGAGTTCCAGGAGAAACAGGCCAGGGAATTCTTTGAGAGAACGCGGCGCACGACCCACTTTGAGTCGACGGAGAAGACGTGCAACCAGGTGATCCTGGGGATGGGCGAGGAGATGTGTCAGGCGGTGCTCAGGGAGTGCAGCACGGAAGAGCTGCTCGAGCAGTTGCGCCAGAATCCAAAGAACAAGCTGGAACTCTGGGAGGACATGAAGATTGTGGCGTTCACAAGGCTGGCCACATACGTCTACGCCTCCTCCATGCTGGTTATTGCTCTGAGGGTGCAGCTAAATCTCCTGGGTGGCTACATCTATCGAGACATCATGACGGAACAGAAGCAAGTCACAGACGAGCTGAAGCAGCAGTACCTCTCCCTCATCCGACACTTTATCACGGAGTCGGGCATCCGGGATCTAGCCCGATATATACGTACCCAGGTCATCGCTGTCACCAAGACCATGCCGCTCTCCCAACAGCTTTCTCTTGGCGACTTGGAGCAGCTGTTTTGGTCGCTGCAAATGGCCATCAATGCGGACACTCGTCGGGATCCCAACTCGCGAATGAGCAAGTATCTGCTGCCCAGCCAGAATCCCAGTCATTCGCCGCTGCTGCAGAAGATGTTCAACGAGACGCTTGATCTGCTGGAGAGCGAGGATGCCATTGGGGTCTGCTCGCACAATGTAAGTCGTGGATTCGTGCTAGCCTGCGATGCCATTGCCGAAAGCATGGGCGAAACTTTGCAGCATCTGCCGCAAGCTGAAGTGCAAACCCAGCAGGAACCTAACCTGAAGTTCAACCAGGCAGGAAGCTCGGGCGCCAAAAACACGAAGAGCCAAAACGGACTGGAGAACAACAACTTGCTGAACATCAACCGAGTGCTGTTGGCGTTGGCCAAGCTCATTCCAATCATCAGTGGTCTCACCTCGAGGGGCTTCGATACCACTTCGCGACCCCACAATCTGCCTACCCAGCTGCTCACCTTTTACGTGGTCGCCGAGAAGACAAAGACGCTGGGGGCCAACGTCTACGAAAGCTTCAGCTCCGCTTAGGAGATCGACAGAACTTGGATTATGCATACGTGCATAGGCTAGGCTAAGACAATTGGAACATTATAGTTTATATACCTGTATATTTTTAATACGATCTTAATTCTCAGAAGCATTGTTTGTATGTCTACTTGAACCCCAACCCGTATTAAGTTTAGCTTCTAAGAATATTTAATCGAAGCAAGTGTAAGGTATGCTTAAGCAGATTCCCCCCATTGAGTCCACGGGGAATCCTTCAGGACAGGGACACAAATCGAGTAACGTGAAGGCCTTTAAAAATAACTGGAGAGTGTATGCAACATATGAGAGAATATTTATATAGGAAGGACCTGAGGGCTATTTAGTATCAAAAATATATGGAAAAGTAATTTATATGTGTGTAATTGATCAGTGGAAATAGTAAGAGACAGATGATTTAGTTATACCATTTTAGAAACTTTGGGTCTTTAATCTTAAAGGAATTGTAAAATAAATGGCAACTTAATAAACTATGCATTCCTTTTTTTGTAAAGACTATTTCTTTTATATTTGGGATTAAAGTTTATGCGGCGCTTATAACTTAATTATTTGGTCAATATCGTATACATATATGAAATAGGTTTATCGGAGAAAATTTTGATGTATAGAACTATCAAATAAATGTACAAATACAGGGTCTTATTATTACTGATCTAAAAGGAAAACAAATGTATGATATACTTGGAAATATTTTAAATATTCATTTCTTAGGCGTAGCAAAAAATTTTAACATTATACATACAATATATAAAAACACGCAATTTGAGAACGTCAGGAAGGGGAACGTTGAAATATACAAATGTATAAAATTTTTATATCATTTTATTAATTTCAAATAATTTAAAATTTAATTCAAATTTGTATAACATAGTTATCGAAGACACAAACCACACGCAACGGTTGTCTTTGCTATCAGTCGAAAGGGGGTGGCAAAAACCGCCCCGTGATAAGACAGCTGTGGCTGTGGCTTTTGTTTGTTTGCCATTTCTCTTGTTCTTGCCGCTCTCTCCCATCTTTTCTCTCTTCAAACACTTGCGCAGAAATGCCGCATGCCAGAAGATTAATTTTAATACGACAAATATGAATAATTATAAAGCGGAAAATAATATGAAAAATATCATAAATTAGGCAAAAGTTTAAGCTTAAATAGGCGAAAGTTATTAGATGTATATATCTCTCGCTCGCTCCTTCCGCGGCTTGTTTGCTCTCGCAGGACTCTCTCTGCACTTCCATCTCTCTCACTCCTTCGGGTGCCCAGCTGTCTGGTAACAAATTTCCATTTTGGGCGCAGTTGCAAAAGTTACGTGAAAAGGCAAAGGACAACAGTTACTTTTATACATCCCTGCTAAACTTTGTGAGTGTGTGTTGGTGCTGAAAAATAATTAAATTTACAAAAATGAAATAAAATCATTAAATAGCCCATTTAAAGCTAAGTTGAAACACATTGTGCAAATATGAGAATTACTTCAAAATATACGCAAATTGGAAAAACCAGCCAGCGGAGAAAAGTCTAACGACCCACCATTAAACAAACAAACAAGCAACAACAACGGCGGCTCAATTGTGTAAGTGCACTTGCAAAATGTTTATTGGCCAGTCGATGGGGCTAAAAGCCCACTTAGACCATCAGCTTTTCACTAGCCGACCACAAAATATATTGATTAGGACAAAGAAAAGCTGAACACGAAAATCAAAGGGCCACATGAGCACATGTGCGCGACGAAGAGAGACACAACGGTATATTGGTAACGGGATAGACAGTGCGTGCGTACCGTTGGGTGGGAGGGGTTGTAAGGGCGGGGGTAAAACCACTCGAATATGGCCTAAAATTATCAACACTTTATTATTAGCAAGGCCACAAGTGAACAAACTAACTGCCTGCGAAGTCACAATAGAAAACTTCTCAAAGGCAGCTCCTCCAGAGGACACTCAGCAAATAACGGTAAGGCTGTTTACAGATTTCGGGATCCGAGCATGAGAATACCCTTGAAAACTTAAATTTGATATGATCGAGGTGATAACAGTATGGAATTTGGTATAGTTTTACATCTTAAAATTCAAAGAACAATATATGTACCTGATTAAAAAGCTTAATAAAAGTCCTAAAGATCAAATAAAAGTATTCAATTTGGTATACGTTTTAAGTTCGTTAACTAAATTACTTAGCAAATGAAAATAACCTCCCAGAGTTTTTTTACATCTTGACAAATCTGAAAATGATAAACCATAGTATATACTATACTTAAAAACAACCTTGAAGGCAATTAAAGTAGGATAATGAAATATAAATATTGATATGATCATAAATTATTTAAAAAAAATTAGTATATGGATTCAAAATATTATTGGGTATATCTTAGCCCTGCATAGTAAAGCATAAAATACCCTTTAAGAAAGGGTATCAACTTGTAGCCAAGCAAGTCAAGTGCGGCAGCGTGGAGATAACAAAGAAATGACATTTTCCACAGCCAAAGTCAGTGTGGGAAATTCAAGGAAAACAATGCATGCAAGTCAGGCAACCCCCACACCCATCACCTTCTGGCCACAAGTTTCCCCTTCTGGGTGCTTGGGTCCTATATTGCATGGTATAGTACATGTATATATAGGCTTATTGACACACTGAGGGCGTAGATCAAGTGCCTTGACAAGGGGCCACAGCACCTAACTAAATATAAACACATAAATTAAGGAAGCGAAAGCAGGACACGACTCGAGCCAAAGAAAAGTGCGTCATGGATTTTCCGAGGCGGCCAATTATGGGGGATAGAAAAGACATTTTTTAGAATTTAGGTGACTTGGGTTGTTGGTGCTTTGGGTTGTTTGAACCGAAATCGAAATGGTTTATACTCTAATTATCTTTAATTATCTTTATAATTGTAATTATCTTTAATATAATCATTATCCAATTTTGTTGAGCAATTAATATTCATAAATAATAATTCAACTCATTTAATTCACATTTTAATTTGAATTTAATTTTTAAATATTAAAGTGACACATACATATATAATTTTTTGATAGAAATGTTGAATTATGTACATAATAATTTAGGAATTATAATTACGATAATTATAAACAGTATTTGCATTTCCAATGAACCGAGCTGATAAGAAAAATGGAGTGAATACCAATTACCCAGTGACTAAAAAAGCTGTGAAAAAATAGTTTAGTTTTGCGCGAACCTTTTAAGCATGAACACATAGGAAACGGGGTCGAAATCGGTTCGAAAGCGAGTTATAATCTGTTTGAAGATTTTCCAAAACTCGCGTTATAATCAACCCAGTAAAGGACAAGTTGAATAACCAAACTCGTATTATAGTCTAGTCCTACTGCTGTGGGCAAAGTGAGTTGTTGTCACTTCCTCGGACTATAGATTCCTTTGCATGTGGTTTTGTTTGTTCGAGCCACTACATTTTTCATGCAAACCAGGGGATCCACTCTGGTTATCCCCACTCCTTACTATTTTCTTCTTTTTCCTGCTGTTTGCTTGTCAAAAACGTCAAAAATGCGATAGTGAAGACCCCAATGAAGGGTGCACTGTAGAGAAAGTGTGCACAGTTTATAATGAAATGCGGCTTGGCTACATTCAAATAGTTATACTGAGAATAAAGCACATTTTGTTAAACTAGTTTCCTTTTGCTCTCTTCATTTGTTGAGTTACTGCTCAAACTCTGAAAACTATTATGGAAATTTCCGGATATTATCCTAGCTTAAATTGTATAGATGAATTTAGTACGATATAAAAAATGTTGTTAACATACCTAGCTAGGAACTTTCAGACTTTTTTCGAGTGTAGAACAGTTGCGAAATGGAGCGGGCCACATAAGTGCGGTGAAGCCCCCGGTGAAACCACCATTGCTACCACCTTTTTGCATGGCCACCAAAGTAGTGCGGAACAAGAGACCAGAGACCAGACCCTAAGTGATGTTGCAACCGCCGGCGGGATGAGTCACACAGAGGCACTCCTACGGAATAGTGCCATAAATGACATGTGATAGATGGATGGATGGACACTTGGTGAGGGCTCTGGGGGATTAGCCAGGAATGTGGCCCAAATGAAGATGCACCCGCCCGCCGGCTGCCCCTGTAATTAGGCCACCTTCGGGGCCAGGTCCATAAAAGCCGTGGCTAGTAGCCAGCTTTTGAGACTGCCAATTGCCAGGAGGAGATGGGGATTTGCCACCTCCACCCCCACTTTTCCAACCACTTTACCCGATTCGCCGAGCCCCTGCTTTTTTGTATTACGTATACGCCCCGCTGGCTGATGTGGAACAGCTCTTGAGGCGAGACAGCCATCTGGCTCAATATATGGAATTGTGCGATTTGGAATATTTTTATAAACTAAACCCAAGAGACTCTCCCACATTTTAATATACATATAATTCGACTGAGTATGGGACATCACTTGATGCCCTGCTCTCGGATCGGAACTAATTTAACTTGTTCGTCCATGACTAATGTCACAAATTCGAATAATTATGTCGACTATCAGTAGTAGTGATCGTTGCTAAGTGCGAGGCAAAGCTAACTCACTAGAGATCGGGAAATAATATCAAATGCCCTGGGAAATGATTTATGAAATGTTATTCCAAACACAATATTAGATTAGTGAGTATGACCCTCGGATCGTTGAAACGAAACATTTTCGATATTAAGCGCAGTTCTCGCAGAGAGTTCAACCGATCCACACGATTTGAGTACAAAACCAAAATACTGAACCAAAATTCGAAGTCATATCAGTCCAGAATAATTAACACGGGTAATTAGTGCTTGAATTTCGGGGCAACGACAGAGAGTCCACTATTTGTATTTCCCATTTAATATCGCATTTGTTTGTCTATCTCGCACAGCACAATGACCAACGCCAGCTGAAGAAGACGCAGTCGGATTATTGGCCCCCGGAACCCGTAGTCTAGAGCCCCATCGCCGAGGAGTGGAAGTGGTCACCATGCGGCGTCCGAAGATTTCCCTCAAGAAGTACTTCTACCTTACACTGATCTGCGCCCTCCTCCTCATATTCGGTTTCAGTCTCAAGTGAGTAAGACATCATGTCGGTAAATAGTCTGAGGGCAAATAGTACCACTCAAATATTGTAACTTCATCTCCAAAAGTGGCAGAGTCAGCCAAACAGGTGTTAAAAAATATGTAAACAAGATACCTGAGCAGCACTTCATTTCAAGAAATTGATATTCTACATCACTGAAGTTCAATAATTATCTTTGACTATGAGAAGTCACGGTTAGCTTACAAAAAATGAAGTTTTAAAAAATGTGCATAGATTAAGTCGTTGTTAAAGTTTCAACTGATTTAAGATGCATTTAAAGTATACCCATATCTATTAATGTTTGTATAACTATTTAAAATGCTTAAGAAACACAGCATAATATATCTCTATACTGTGTTACTCATGCCTCTGAATTTTGATTGCCCATTTGTATTAAGAAGCAATTAAACACAAAGACAGATGCATGAGTAACACAGCTTTAGAAATCCTTATACACTACAATTAACTCTTGTTCATCAAACTCCACAGAGAGCGCGAAATATGGAAGACGCTGAGTCCACGATCGTCACAGATAACCACACAGCAACAGCAGCACCAGCATCTGCATCAACTACAGTCCATGGACGAGGAGCACCTGATGGCCACCAGTTCCACTCCCCCGTCAGTTGCGGCCACCCTACTGCCCGAAATGGCGGATAATCTCGTCGAGCAGCCGGAACAGGCGGTTCTGGAGGAGGAGGAAAACGAGGCGGATCGCATGCAAGAGCCGCCGGCGGAAAAGGCCTGGTTCTTCAAGAACGGAGAGTACTATCCAAAACCGGCCAGGACCTACAGCAATCGCAAGGCCAGGAAGCGACATGCCCCACGACTGCTGCCCCATCAGGATCCCTATTCCGATCGCATTATCAACCAGCTCATGTACGTGCCGCACAACTACGAGGAGATCAAGTCCAGCGGCAAGCTGAAGACCATCCTCGTCTACAATGGATTGGGTCCGTGGAACGTAAAGAAGGGTCGCGACGTCTTCCTGAAAGCCAAGTGTCCCGTGGACACCTGCGAACTGACTGCCAATCGCGATCTGGCCGCCACGGCCGACATGATCCTCTACAAGGATCACTACATCCCCACGGGCATTCGGCGGCCCAGCAACTCCAAGCAGGTCTCCATGCTCTACTATCTGGAGTGCCCGTACCACACGCAGAATGTCAAGGTGCCCGATGCCATCAACTGGACGGCCACCTACAGGTGGGGTATATATTGATTATCTATAGTTTCTGATTCTTTTTAACTTTGAGTTATGATGAAAATACTTCCATATTGAAGATGGTTATGTACTCATTACAAATCAAGTCCACGTTTCGTTTAAAAAAAAATATTCTACATTAAAATTAAGTAATTGTGAGCATTAAATATGCATTAGAATCTCTTCAGGGGAAAGTGAGGTAATCGCACAAAGCTTTGAAATTACGTTTAACCTAATTTGAGTTTAAATCTCTCAATTTTGTTGGATTACCTTTTTGATTGGTGTATCTGTTTTTGTGATCGGAACCCAGCAAATTCCCTTGTTTCCCTGTACATATAGTAGTTTCCTTCGCACGCTCCTCTGGGTGCGCTTCGTCACTACGCAGACTGCTGTCCCAGAGGATACACATACACCTTTTCAAACAACTATTTTCTTTTCAGGCGGGACAGCACAATTGTAGCACCCTACGAAAAGTGGCAGTACTACGACACAAAGGTGCAGCAGCAGGAGCAGGATATCAACTACTCCGTCAACAAGACCAAGAAAGTGGCCTGGTTTGTGTCCAACTGTGGAGCGAGGAATGGCCGGCTCCAGTATGCCCATGAACTTCAGAAATATATCGAGGTACGGATGACTTCACATAATACAAAGGATTAAATATAATAATCTCTCATAATGTTTTTCACCAGGTTGACATCTATGGGGCGTGTGGCAACTTCAAGTGCTCCCGCAGCACGGCGGACAAGTGCTTCGAGATCCTGGACAACGACTACAAGTTCTATCTGGCGTTCGAGAACTCCAACTGCAAGGACTACATCACGGAGAAGTTCTTCGTGAACGCGCTGAACAGGAGGGTTCTGCCCATCGTCATGGGCGCCCGGCCAGAGGACTACGAGGTGAGTGCACCGCGCAGATCCTACATCCACGTGGACGAGTTCTCCTCGCCCAAGGAGCTGGCCGAGTATCTGCACATCCTGGATCACGACGACGAGCTGTACAACTCGTACTTCAAGTGGAAGGGCACCGGGGAGTTCATCAACACGTACTACTGGTGTCGCGTGTGTGCCACGCTCCATAACGAGGAGCAACTGAGGAAGCCCCGCTGGTACACGGATGTCAACGACTGGTGGCGGGGACCCGGAGTCTGCACGACGAGATCCTGGCGCAACTTCAAGGCACGCAAGGACGTCATCAGCGACTCCAGCGACGACTGAGTCCAGGTTGTAGATGCGATCCAGATTGTGGGCATGGGCAATGGGTAGATCAAGGTGCATTTTCATTCATCAGTGAGTCATTCGCTTCTGAATTGTTGTTTCGTAGGCATCACCTTCTCCACTTTCACTATCACTAACCACAGGATGGGTCCCTCCTGATTTGGAAAGTACAATGGTGCAATAGTTAGTCTTAAACCAATAACTATAGTTTGAGGAATGAATAATGGCCAAATATTATATTATTTAACTGATTTGCTGATTTCAAGTATCATTCTTACTTCTAAGCTGATTCTTTAAAAAAGTTAATAGCAAAAGTTATTAGCAAAATTCCAAGCTTTCTAGTCCGAAATGTTTTTGAGAAGAGCGAAATCCTTCGACCCATCCTTCGCTAAGCCATGTGTAAAGTCGCTTCGTTTTTGCCGGAGTTTTACGTAAATGTTTTTTGTAGTTAGTTGGTAAGTAAACCTAAACCATAAATCAAATGAAACCGGAGAGGCATGAGGTCGGTGGCGACTAGAAGATTTCCCTGCCGACCGTTGTAACATATACAATACCAGATGCGTAAGAGAACGTAGGAACCTAGTCTAGTTATATATGGATATACAAGTGCTATGTATACATAGTTCGGTAATTTATAGTTGTTTAAACTAAAAGCAAGTCCAAAATAGACCGTAATGAGTAAAAGACAGGCCAGTTAAAGTAGTTCGACATTAAAAAGCTTAACTAAAACGAGAAGAGGCATCAGCTACATATATAGATTAGATCTTTTGTAAGTGTTTTTGTAAGCAACCAGCAAATAATGGCTCGACCTGAAATGAGTTGCCTGTTATTAGAGCGCACTTTCTTTTCAAGGTTTTACTTTCTGTTTTAGGCATTATCTAGTCTGGCTTTTAGTTGAAATGTTAGCTGTTGAGAGCTACTTGTAAAGGTTTCCCAGCCTGTTGACAAACTACTAACTTTATAACCGATTCGCACAAGCTAACATATATCTGATATAATACAAATACAATCTGCATTCCTATTTTTCATAAAATATCATATGGCGTATTATTTTAATTCGAACAGCGCAATGTGTGTTTTGTACATTTTTTATCAATATTTGTATTTATTGTGTAACATTTTATTTATAAGTATTGAATAATAATATCATATGTGTGTGTATTTTGATTGTGAACTTGTTTTAATTTTAATTTTTACTGTGATACAAAAAATAATAATTATAATAAAAAGAATTAAACAGTGGCAACTAATGGCAAACAATTTAAAATGCTGTCTGGGCTTCAAACGGAACAATTCATAGATATTTTGCTCAATGATTGTTGACAATGGCACAGCTTTTGATTCAGAGTACTTATAAAAGATACAAAAAAAAATCGTGCATACTGAAATGGTGAAAAATGCTTAGAAAGCAACGTATACTTCCAATTACAGCATAGCTGCCTCTTGGCGAATCATAAGTAATCATAAGTAGCCTCAACTTTGGAGCATCTGCACCTTAAACTTGGCACAATTTTAACTGCTTTAGTAAATCCTTGAGAGCAGTTAATTTCTCCTTTTTGGACTCTTCGTTTCCGGCGGTGGCAGCTACGATCTTGGTCGTAATCTTGCGCTGCAGAGCAATGGCTTCGACTTTCTTGGAAAGCTGAAAGAAGAAATAATTGTTCAGTGAAGTTCTTTACATAATGGCTATAAAGCACGCACCTCATAGGCGCGCTTTATAATTCCCTGAGGCATTCCAGCTAATTTGGCAGCGTTAAAGCCATACGATTTGGGACAAGCACCGGCTGTGTACTTGTACAGGAACGTGACCGTTTCTTGGGTGGGATCCGCATTGTCTTCGTTCTCCACCATGCAGGCCATGTGACCCAGTGTGATTCTCTTGTCGTCGTGGAAGAAATCAATCAGATTGTGATAGTGCGTGGAGAACAGAGTGCGACACTTGAGACTGGCCAGGAAGTTCACAACAGAGGCAGCAATCGCTGTGCCATCATAAGTGGCGGTTCCTCTGCCGAGTTCGTCGAGCAACACAAGCGAATGGCAAGTGGCATGCTTAAGAATGAGTGACGTTTCGTTAAGCTCCACGAGGAAGGTACTGTGCCCGGCAAGAATGTCATCCTGAGCACCTAGGCGCGTGAATATTCTGTCCACCAACGAAAGACGACAGCTAGTAGCGGGAATGTGGGCGCCCTAAAATGTAATTAAATAATAATTAAGCAAACATAACGAATGTTACAATTACTTACAATTTGCGCCATAATTACGAGAAGTCCCACTTCCCGCATCAGCGTACTTTTGCCGCCCATATTGGGACCAGTGAGCAGGGATAGTGGCGCCTCCGATGCAGTGCCCAATTCCAGGCCATTGGGTATATAGGTGGATGCATTCACGCAAGGGTGGTAGCCCTCCTCCAGTTGGATAAACGGCTGCTCCGCGCCAGAGACCAACTCTGGCACGCAAATAACCATCTGTTGGCCAGCGTACTCAGCTAGTGAGCACAGGACATCCAGGTTGGCGACGCAGTCGATGCATTGCTTCCACTGGTCGTAATGATTTGAAAACTTCTCGAAGAGACGACGCGCCAGATCTTTAAGCACAGTGTTCCTTGTCTCTTCAGCGTGCTGCATGTCCTTCAGCAGAGCTCTTGTTTCAGCAGTGGTGTAGCGACGACATGGTTTCTTTCCCTTTGTTTGTCCTTCCAAGGAATAGGATTTATTGGCCTTACTGGCATGGCTTTCGGGCACATCCAACTGGTAACGCTTCTTGTCGCTTCCGAAGTAGGTAATGCGGCAGCCAAAGTGTCGCTCCTGCTCCTCAAGATATGATTTCAGGCGTTTCTCAATCTCACCTATGGAATCCATTGCCGCATCGTACTCAGCATCCATTCCCGCTTGAGGCGCAATCACACCCGTTTTAGCAGCTGCATCATGATCAAAGGCAGTGGCAAAATATTGTAGCTCCTTGCTAAGATCGGGAAAAGTACCTTCAGATTCCGGCAGCTGGGTAATCCGCCTGAGCAATGCGGTTTCGCACTGCTGGAACATCGTAGGCAGCTTAGTGAGGGCGTTAAATCCCTTGAGAACGGCCATGAATCCCAGTAGCTTTTGCTTGTTATATATCTTCTCCTCGAAGAGAATCGCCCGCGAATCCGGGTGATCCATCTGCTTTATCTGCTTGTTTCCAAATAGGTGAATCTGTGCCAGATTTCGTTCCAAATCCGGCATTGGAGCTAGCAAAGCGCGAACTTCCTGCAGTTCGCTGGTCATTCGAATTAGCTCGCCAATGGCATCTTGTCGCTCCTTGATAACCGCTACATCGCAGCTCGGAGCGCAAAGCCAGTGGTGCAGCAGTCGCTTTCCGAACTTGGTGCAGCAGTGATCCAAAGTGCAGAGCAAGGAGTGTTCCTCGCCAATAATCCTGAGGTTCGACAACGTAGTGGCATCCAGTACCATGTGGGAGCGTCTCAATGTGGAGGCCACCGCCGGCTTGGCATCCTCCAGTTGATCGGGCGGCACGTATAGCTGATAACGCGCCATGGGCAGCACCTTGGGCTCCAGCTTGCACTTGTGTATAAAGAAGATGCACTGGCCGAGAGCTTTAAGGGCCAGCTTGTAATTATCATTGGGTGTAAGGCCCAAATGATCCATATCTGACTGCATTGTGCGCAGCACCAATGGCCAGTTGTCATCGGCTCCGTTTCCAGCATAGTAACGTTCCGCCAGAAGTTTCAGGGTTTTCTCGGCACTGCAGGCCTGAATTCCGTTGCCGGGCACCTGCTCCTTGAGGATTCCACCCAGCACAGTGCGCACAATTTGCTGGGATCGCTGGCTCAAAGCGGATTTCTCATTGAGGAGCTAGGGAGCATGTAGATATAAATGGTTTTCCATGTACCCATGTAAAGCAGTTTCTTACCAGCACGGGCATATGATGTGACAAGAGGGTGAGCATGCGGGAACAGTTCTTGTCGTCTTCGAACTCACCCAAATGAAAGTCTCCAATGGAGGTGTCTATGAAGCACACTCCATACCGGCTCCAAGTTCCCTCATCCTGCTCCACTATGGCCAGCATATAGTTGGGCTGATGATTCGGTCCGATCTTGCACTGTGAGCCGAAGACCTGGGTGCCACGATTGGTAATCTGGCATATCTCGCGGGCCACCACTTTGTCGAACTTGGTGGCCCTGATCCGCTTGCAGCGCTCAGTCATCATGTCTGGGGTTTCCGTTTGCTCCACGCGAGCCACCTAAAGAAAATGTTGGATTATTATGGGAAAAGAAACTTATCCTGGCACAAATCACCTTGAAGCCCCTGTCTATGAGGATGGTGGACATCTTGTCGAAGGATATCTCCGGGAAACCCGAGTGAGCAAACTCGCCGCGCATGTAAGTGAAGCCCAGCTCGTTGACGCCCACATCCGCATCCATGTGGTACAGTTCATAGAACTTGCCCACCTTGAAAAACAAGACGCAGTCGTAGTTGGACGACTTAAGGACCCACCATTGCCGAACTCCTGGCGACAGTCCATTGAGGAAGCTCTCCGGCACGTGCAGGGTGCTCTTATCGTAGTCCGGATGATCTGGACGCCTTTTGTGCTTGTCCATGATCTTGTCCGGCTGGAGGAACTCCAGTTTCTGGTGCGGCCAAACAACGGGCTCATCCAGATTGGACGTGGTGGTCACGATATCATCGTAGGAAGCATCCTTCTTGGCATTGCTCTGCAGGTTCTTCAGCTTCTCCTGAAAGGTGGAACCCTCGGCCAGCTGGATGGGTGACTCTAGCTTGACCTTCTTGCTCGTTGGCTCATTGTTATTGTTGTTGTTCAGAATCTTAGACTTTTTGCGGGATTTTTTTGGAGTCGGACTGTCCACGGACATGTCGTTCTCGCTGGGCGACACCTCCTCCTCGCCGCTGCTGCCGCTATCATCGCTAGCTTCATTATCATCCGGCTCATAGTCGGAGGCGCAATCGGAGAAGTCGTCCTCCGACTTGGTCTCCTCCATTTCCGGTTCACTTTCCGATTCCGGCTGAACGATGCGCTTCCGCTTGCGTTGCCCATTGCCTGTCTCATCGTCGGAAATGGGCAACTTCCTCTTGGCAGCCGGCTTGGAATCCTCTTTCTTAGCA
The DNA here is from genome assembly GCF_016746245.2 of Drosophila santomea. Classification (NCBI taxonomy): domain Eukaryota; kingdom Metazoa; phylum Arthropoda; class Insecta; order Diptera; family Drosophilidae; genus Drosophila; species Drosophila santomea. The sequence goes on from NC_053018.2 coordinate 17,817,667, forward strand.
TCCTTCACCTTCGGCTGCTGGTTCTGGAGATTCTCCTTTTCGGTCTTGGATTCTTTGGGATCCGTTTTCGCGCTGGGATTCAATTTCTTTTTGTCGACAGCCGGCGATTTGGAAAAGTAATTAAATAGCGTGTTTGTGGGCGTTCCGCCCACGCTGGTGTTCAACTTCTTGGACATGGTAGTGGCCTAGATACGTCTGCCAGGTTGCGCAAAAACCAGGATGCAGACGCCGAGATTGTGCGCCAAAACCGAATAATATTCTGCGAAACACTGGCTTAAAAATACCACAATAGTAGTTCATCAATTTAGTATTTTTGGGGAGCTAGTGCACGTTTGAATTTTTGAATACATTTCTTGAGAATGGTGGTCCAAATATAATAGAAAATTTCTCCTGACCACTATCTTCATTCATGGAGGACATATCGCCACAAAATACAACAGCATTGAAAGTTCATAATTTAATAAAGTAGTCGATATTAACACAAAAGTCGATTCTCATCAAGGGGTTCAGAACTCAGTTTAACAACAGTTTTTGTACTTGTTTGACTTTTAAATGCTAAATTTTAGAAGAGCTGAAAAATCAAAGCTTTTCAAAATTATAAAAATAGCTATGATATCAACTCGTTGTCTCCATACCTTAAATGGTAATTGAATCTTGTAAAGTTTAACAATTTGAATCCTGTGGAACTACCATATGGTATTCTTCACAGGAATCCCCTTTATATTTTACGCTTATTTATAGTATTTTTGCAATTAGCCGCGTGGTATAATTAAGCGGTTAAGAAACGGTCCCTTCAATTCCAAAACAAACTTAATTTCACGAGTTTGTAAAATACATTTTAGAAATAAGCCAGAATGTCGCTCGCCGATGAGCTTTTAGCCGATCTCGAGGAAGACAATGACAATGAGCTGGAGGAGGAGGATGCGGAGATGGCCAGTGCCGAGGACGAAAGCGTAAGTAACCTAAAGCAAATATTGATGAGTCTTAATGATTCCCCTCCCACAAAACAGTTCCTGGCGGAGAAGCTGGCCAAGCCGGCTCCTAATCTAATGGACGTGGATGTAACCGTGCAGTCGGTGCGCGAACTTTGCAAGCTGCGCGACTCGGAGCGCCTGAGGAACACGCTGCAGCAGATCGAGCACTATGCCAGTCGCCAAAGAACTGCAGCCGAAATGCTGGGATCCGTGGAATCCGATCCTGAGTACTGTCTGATCGTGGACGCGAATGCCATAGCCGTGGACATTGACAACGAGATCTCCATTGTGCACAAGTTCACCAAGGAGAAGTACCAGAAGCGATTCCCCGAACTGGACTCTCTGATCGTGGGCGAAATTGAGTACTTGCTGGCTGTCAAGGAGCTGGGCAATGACCTGGACCAGGTCAAGAACAACGAAAAGCTGCAGGCCATCCTCACACAGGCCACCATTATGATTGTATCAGTCACAGCGTCCACCACACAGGGGTAAGTTATTTTGCCCGCCAAACCGAATAAAACATCTTACTAAACCCCTTTCTTTTTGGCAGAACCATGTTGACACCAGCGGAGAAGGCCAAGATCGACGAGGCCTGTGAAATGGCCATCGAGCTAAACAACTTCAAGTCCAAGATCTACGAGTATGTGGAGAGTCGCATGACCTTCATAGCCCCAAATCTTTCCATGATCGTTGGAGCATCGACGGCAGCTAAACTCTTGGGCATTGCTGGCGGTCTTTCCAAACTATCCAAAATGCCGGCCTGCAATGTTCAGGTGTTGGGCGCACAGAAGAAAACCCTGTCGGGCTTCTCACAAACGCAGATGCTGCCGCACACTGGCTACGTGTACTACTCGCAGATAGTCCAGGATACTGCGCCAGATCTGCGACGCAAGGCTGCTCGCTTGGTGGCCGCCAAGTCCGTGCTGGCTGCCCGTGTGGATGCCTGTCATGAGAGTGTCCACGGCGAGATTGGGCTGCGCTTCAAAGAGGATGTGGAAAAGAAACTGGACAAGCTGCAGGAGCCGCCGCCGGTGAAGTTCATAAAGCCGCTGCCCAAACCAATCGAGGGAAGCAAGAAAAAGCGAGGAGGCAAACGCGTGCGCAAGATGAAGGAGCGATATGCGCTAACGGAGTTCCGCAAACAAGCAAACCGCATGAATTTCGGAGACGTAAGTTTCTGGCTATTAAATAAAAAGGTAATGAGTTATTTATTAATCTACGCACTTTATTTTAGATCGAGGAGGATGCATACCAAGGAGACCTGGGCTATTCCCGAGGCACCATCGGCAAAACTGGCACTGGCCGCATCCGATTGCCCCAGGTGGATGAGAAGACCAAGGTGCGCATTAGCAAAACGTTGCACAAGAACCTGCAGAAGCAGCAGGTGTATGGCGGAAACACGACGGTCAAACGGCAAATCTCCGGAACAGCCTCTAGTGTGGCCTTTACGCCACTGCAAGGTCTGGAGATTGTGAATCCCCAGGCGGCGGAACGTTCGCAGACAGAAGCCAATGCCAAATACTTTTCAAACACCTCCGGATTCCTGTCAGTGGGACAGCGGACCACCTAAAGGAACAGCTCTGTCCTTATTTTCTATAAAATTAAGCACTTTTATTTGGAGATTTGTCGAATGTATATTGAGTTAGGCGTAGTAAAGCTGCACAAGAGATTCAAATGGTTGTTAGCTGAGCTTGCCCACTTCCAGTTTCCGCTGAAGGGCCTCCCACGAGTTGTTCAGCAGCACGGCGAGAATGCCGGCCACCGTGAACACACCTCCGATGATGGAACAGCAATTCGTGGCGAAGTGACCAAAGGAGCTGGGAAATCCGAATGCAACCAATAAAAATTGTAATTAAATATTACTTATGTAGTTTTGTAGTACTGACCTGTGTTTTTCCGCATATTTCACCATCAGCGGCGAGAGCTCGTAGCTGAAGAATATGCCCGGCATTCCTCGTTCGCGATCTGATAAATCTTTCCTGTATCGCGTGACGGAGAACTGATTCGTGTATATGGGCTCGCCGTCACTGTTTCCCCGCATGTATAACGTGGGCACAATTTTTAAATAGTAATTGAACATTTCGCTTCTGGTTTCTGTTGAAGATTTGAATAATTTACATTTAATTTCAATTGTCTTCATTTCATCAAGTAAGTAATTATGACGTGCCTTTCCCTCTTCTAAAAATAGATATTCCCAAATTCAGAAAAATTTTTAAAATTGCGAAATTACCCTAACAATCTTCGAAGAAATTCCAACTATGATCACAACATAAATTAAGATTGCTCATATCAACTAGTTTGGTTTTATATAAATAAATAAATGAAATAATTACGATTTCAAGCCTCCCGCTCTTAAGCTAGCGCCCTCTATCGGGTATGTCTAGAACGAGGCAAGCCGAGCGAAAAACAAAGTGGCAGCCCTTTGCCCCATTTGACAGCTCACGCACACCATCACTCAGCTGCTCACACACACGTTCACGAATTATTCGACGAGTCGGTGCCGAAATAAATAGAAATATTTTGAATATTCCTAAAATAATCGAACCTTCTGCTGGATTCGTAAGTGCGTCGAAGCAGCGGAGCTTGCTACAAAGCGGAATCAACTTATATATCGAGAGAACCAGTAAAACCACGGACTTTGCGGCATGCCTCTGCCTACGAGCTCATTTTCCCAGCAGGGACCAACGTGCTTCGATAAGATGAAAACGGGCTTCATCATCGGATTCTGCGTGGGAATGGCCAGCGGAGCGGTCTTCGGCGGGTTCTCGGCACTCAGGTAGGTTGGACTTTGCACCCGGATGCTCCACTAGCCACTCCTCCAAAGGAGTGACGCAAGTGGAGGCCGGCAATTATGTAATTACACCGGCTAACTAATGAACCACATCGAAATCTCCATTAGATACGGACTACGTGGTCGGGAGCTGATCAACAATGTTGGCAAGACTATGGTACAGGGTGGCGGAACCTTCGGCACCTTCATGGCCATCGGCACAGGGATTCGCTGCTGATCCTGCTCGCATTTGACTAGAGTTACTAAACAACCAACCTTAAGCCCTACTCCAATCTTGTTTAAATTACGCTAAGTTATTGCAATAGAGACGTTACACAAATACTAGATGGGATGTGTTCAGTACTCACCAGCCACGTCCACTCTCAGTCCATCCAAGGGATGCGTCTTGGCGAACTCGATCTTCTCGCCGAATGATAGATGATTGATTGTGTGCGATAACTTTACATTGCTAAACTGAAAGTCGTGGATGTGGAACTGGCGGATGGAGAAGCTCTTGCCGGGCGCAAAGTGAAAGCTTCCGGCCATGCGGTTCACTTCTAAGTGGCCCTGGATGCGACAGCCTTCTTTAAATGCGTCTTCGTCGCTGCGTTTGTACTTGCCCTTACATTGCTCGATCTTATCCACCGCCACGCTCCATTTGCGCAGGCGGTAGGCGTCGAGAACATCCTCACACGTGTTGCAGCAGCTAGAAAGGAGGTATTAGCATAAAAGAGAAAGATTAGAAAGCTATTACTATGATAGAATCATACAAAAAGTTAAAAAAGTAGCTCTAGCTACAGATAAATCCTAATTTAGGAAGCGAGTATAGCTTTAAGTATGATCTAATATTTAAGTTACAAGATATTAGGCATTCTTATCAGCGAGAAAAGATGCAGCTAATGGCTTTAGCAGTATAGGTTGAACCTATGAAGCTAGTGACTAGCTTACCGGGTAGCATTGTGCTCCGCTCCGTAGCAACTGCCGCAGGTTACATTCTTATTGGGCGGCGAAACCGCGACGATTTCCTTAATGGGCGTCTCCTTGAGGGGCTCCCCATTGAGATCCAGCCGGTGCTTGAAGACATCGTGGTCCACCCTCAAGTGTGTATCACCCGATGAATCCATAGCATCCAGCGAGATGTAATTGCACGCCAGATTATGGAGTGTCACGTCCAGATTTATTCTCAGCTTGTGACCACGAGTGGTGTCCACAAAGAGCTCTTCGTTAAGGGTTGGCTGCATATAGTTGATAACCTCGAGGAAGATCAGGAGGCTTATAATGCTGGTACTGATAATCGTAACTGAAAAGTAGTGAAAAGCCGGTTGTTTGGGTTCCTTATCGCCACAGTCAATTGAACACCTGAACCCACCTGCGGCACCGCCCACTGTGCGAACGCTGAAATCATCTAGGGTGCGGGGATAGGCATCCAGGCGACGCAGCACGTCAGCAAACTTCATCTTGCACACGAAAAAGCAACAAAACACTCAAAACGCAGACCTAAACAATAAGAATTACATATTTTGCTGAAGACAGGTGACGTGTTGAAATTGGCGTTGCCAGCTTGCTGCAATGGCCCGGCCAAACAGATGTTCGCTGCGGTTCGATTTGTTGTCATCGAATATGTATCTACATTGCTGCTCCAATTTTACATCAGTTATTTAACATTTTTTAAAACGTCTGCTGTTACATGATATGCTAGTTATAAAAACAAATAGACTACATAAGAAAAACATTGAAATACTTTTTATCCGTAAAGGTTCAAAATTTTGCTTTTCCATCCGCTTATACGGGGTACATCTTATACAGAACTTAAAACTCTAATTGAATTGATCAATAAAGATGATAATTTACATTGCTTTAAACTACTTACATACTTGATGATTACAACATTTTTACATTTCCAAAAAAATGAATTTAAAATTAAAAAGGTTAAAACGCCAGTTTTTTAAGTAGAATTTCGCAGTGCGGCACCTAGTTTCTTGATTATTCTGATAGTACTAGTAATAGTAGAGAGAGAGAGATCTCTTTATTATACTCCTTGATCGTAATATACACTTTATAAGATGGGACAATCTACCTTTTACCTATAATTATGTTCAACGAATACAAAATACCCTCTCTGACTACGAAATTCGAAGTTAAGCATAACATTTATATAAGCTTTAACTTCTCCTTTTTTTGGTTTCACCATTCATTACCCCATTGATTGCGCATACGCCGCATTGGCCCGGCGACAATTAAGACTTCACTCGGCCGTCCTTTCCCATGGCCACGAATAATGTTTAATAGTGTTGTCATGTCTTGGGGTTGTGGTTGAGCATACATTAGGCAGTGCCCAGCATCGGCATCGGCACCACCACCCCCAATCAGCCGCCTTAACCCACTGCTGCTGCTGCTGCTGCTGCGGTCCAGGAGACCGCGTCTAATTTTATAATACATGTTAAACAGATGAAAGGTTAATTGAAAGGAACCACAAGTTTCGACAGCCCGCGCAGCTAATGCTTAGCTTTTAGGGGTTGCAACCCCACAACCCCACGACTTGCAAAGAAGGGGACTAATAGGAGACTGTGGTTTATCCCCGGGGATTTTGGTTAAAGTTAAAAGTTTTCGCCGAAATATAAATCACCAAATGGCTTCTCCCCTGACTGACTGAATGTCCATGAACGCAGAATCCATGTAGGGTCTCAAATAATTGTATGTAGGTGTAGAACATACCGCGACTTTGTGTAATTACCAATTAAGCTCAAGTCCCCGATGCTTTCTAATTTTCCCGGCCACTCTACTGTTTCCTTTGTCTTTTCTTCTGCCGACTTGACCTTTTTTTCGCAATTACCTGGACAAGAAATCTGTAAAATCAGGCAAGGCAGCAGATGACAAGGATTAGCCAGCGGTATTTTTACACTTTTTTTACTTTCTAAATTAAAGTAAATGGATTGGAGAGGGTATGGAATAGACCATCAGGCTTTGCGTTCTTATAAAATCGAAATAGTCACTTTTAATGAAGTTATTGTATTTAATAAAACATATTTCTCTCTTCTTAATTTACTTTGAATATTAAAATAATACCTAATCAAATTAAGTGTTTTGAAAATAATTTTTTGAGATACAAACTTACTATTTGAAGAATTCCTCTGAATAATGTTCAAAGAGTTCTTAGCCCTATCGGGTCACTTTTAAATTGGCTTTGAAAATGTCTCCTGGCTTCGCAGAATGACAAGTTCATAGCCCTTTTCCCAGTATATCCTCTTATATTCGCGCAACTTATGGCCACAGGGCATTCGGGTTTTCTGCCATGGCCATTTCCCTCGACCACGCCCCCAAAGCGACCGCGCACCGCCCCCTCTTATCTGCCGCTAATTTGCATTTCTAACCATTTCGCTCTAGCCAATTCGCGTCATTTCTTATTTGAAACAATGAACAAATAGCGGAGAAGGAGTCATTGTGCCACGGCTTTGCCGGCAATAAAAGACTCCGGAGACAAAAGAACCGGGCCAAAAGATAGAGAGAGCGTGTCAAGAAACTTGGACCCGGACCCACAGCCGGAGCCGTAGTCAGAGCCGGAGAATGGGTAAGAAAGCCAGAAGAGAAGTTGGCGTAAAGCAGCTTAAACAATCAGGACTGCCTAATGGATATTGACACTTTAATGCCCTGGCCACCAACCCAGGCTTCGATTCTGATTTCGAAAACGCACTGGGAAAAAAAGCCAACTTCAATGTATTCATTTAAATAGAAGATGGATAACCATTGAATATATATGTTCTTCTGACACAGTAACCCAAAATCACTTTTCCCTTCCAAAAGTAGGGGAACTGCTATTTCTCATATTAATCTTTCAAGAGGATCGTTGCTTTTATATTGTATGTCTTTACAAAATATAAATGGCTTTTACTGAATGAAACAAACAATTTTAAAACGCTGGGGTACTCAGGATATAATACGTTCTACTTGCCCCAATCAGTGCCATTTTCGCTCCGTGTAGATTTCAAATTGCCATTGAGGTGGGGAATCCCCACGAGGGAGGCTGAATCCATCCGTGCAGATGTCCTGCTCTAATTCGGTTCGGCTTTCAGCTCTCCGTGGCACATACATATTTTTTGCCTGGGCCGCATTCTTTGCTTTAACAAAATTGCAGTGCCGAAATTAATTATAGAGCCGCCGCTGCCGAGCCATATTTAATTAAACGTGGACATTTTAAACTTGGAACAGCCGAACGAACCACTGAACCACTGAACCACCGCACCACCCAAAGAACGTGGAGCCAAAAGGCGTAATTAATTAGTGGAGACGTGCCAAATAATTGCGGCAAAAGTAACTTTTTTCTTTTGGGAGGGCGACTCCTTTATAATTTCGCTGGTCAAGGAATGTTTCAATTACGTGTATTGCTGATGGGCGATTGGGTTGGCTTACTGGGGTTTTGGGGTGCTTCTTGCAGCCTGACTAACCTTCGTTGCCATCGGGCCAGGTGGGAATTAATTAAATTAGCAGGCGTCGTTTTGGAAAAGCGTCGCGCAAGGACTGAAAATATTCTGCACCTTGTGCCGCTGGTTCTGTCACTCAAATCGGTTCCTTGCCACAAACGGTCCTTTGCCAACCGAAAATGGATATAAATGGGCGGCGAAAATTCACATACATAAACTCCACATCCGCTGGCCGAAAACCGAAAACCGAAAACGTCATTTCCGACAAATTAGTCCACTCAACTGGGCCACGAACTCCTGCATTGGACAATTTCAAATCGGTGGCCACGATTTAAGCATATTTCCTGGTTTAGAATGTCAAATCCTCGCTGTACGCCCCATTTGCCGACAAAAGTTTCGAAAGCGTTTCGAAATCGACCTCTTTCCATTTGCCTTTATGGCTGTAAACCGAGTTACATGTCACCTATGAACATCGAACATCCATATTGATTTCTGCTGCTCGTTACTTTTAATTGTCGAGCCTATTAATTGCATTGCAATGTGTTATAATTAGGGGCGCATAATGAACAATAAGACCCACACTTAATCGACACCTCTAATGAGAATGCAGAGGGGTATAAATGTAATATGCAAATTTAAAATGATGCCAACGGATTTCCACTTAAAGAATATGAAGTATTTTTACGCCTTTTAAGAATAAGTCAAATTATAAGGCATTTTAATCGCAAGTTATGTGTGCTAGAAATGTTGCAGGTTTTATTTTAAGTAGATCAAAAACTTTATTTACATATAATACATAAATTTATGTGCTAACTTTTTTAAGAATGTTAAAAACTAGACTTTCAAGTTTTACTTCGTACTTTTTTACGGATTAATTTAAAGTTTTTTGCAGACGAAAAATTGAAACCGGAATCAAATTAATGAAAATATTATAGAGTTGGTGAAAACGTTAAACTGGCTTGGGAAAAACATATTTGATGCATGCACCACCAATAAGTTGTAACAGATAAAAAATAATTGAATACTTGTACCGCATTGTATAGGATATTGCAATTTTTGTGGAATAATTGAAACACTTTTATGGCTGCTAAAAAATGCGATACTTTTGCATATTGGCCGCGCTTTTCAAGTCCATCTGGAAATCGGTTTTGTGCAATCCTTTCACGGACTGCAATCCGTTTTGCACTTTAACCATTTTGTGGGCTGGGCCGCGACAATGGGCTCTTTATGCAGAACTCTCGGGGTGAGAAATAGATGAATGGGCGCCAACCTTTAACCCCATTGTGTGCGGGCGTCCATTTTTCGCCTATTTTGTTTGTTTTCTGCGCGAAAAAGCGAAAATGTTGTATTTTTTTTTGCATTCTTTGCATTTCGCGCACTCGCGGGTCACGTCAACGGAAAGTGCACACTTTTGTTGTGCACACTGCCTGCCGCCGACCAGCAACATGAAAAATTATTTACATAAATATCCGCGCTGTCAATTGTGTGTTGTGGCATGTAAAGTGACAGTAGCAGCGCAAAATGGCGTCTCTGCCACCGCCACCGCCTCTGCCGCTGCCGTTGCCTCAGTCGACGTCGCTGCCGTACGTGACTGCACACTTTTTTCGCCACTCGCCGCCCTCCGAAATGTGGGCGGGGCTATCAAATGCAAATGCATTCTGCATTCGGTGCACTTGGAGAAACCACAATTGCTTACATTCTTTTTAAGGTCAGCGGAAACCTTCATAGCTTGAAACATATTATTTAAATACATATATTTAGAAATAAGATACAAATGCGAAATACAGATTTCTTGACCAGGGATATACCACTAAGCTTAAATATTTATTGTAGTATACTTTTGGAAACCTTTATAGACTATTTTCTGGCTCAGGTGTAAGTTTTCTAGGGGTTTAAGAATTCTAAGTATATTACCCACACTAATTGGTGTTTAAAAATAATATTTTACTAAACAACAGGCTTAAACCAAAAGTTGAGATCTAAATGTTTATGCAGGAAGTAGTATGTCGTATAAAGCAAAAGGATATTTTCGTAATGTAATTTAAACTGAAATGGTGTGTGTTTGTATGATTTTTAACTTTCTTTTTAGCATATCTCTTTTTCTAAATGTGAGTTTGTCGTTTTTCTAACATAAATGTCGACCGAAAATTATGCATGTTGGTAAACTTTTTTCTCCGTGTGTGCGTGAATGATGGGCCAGCAGGAGGCTGTGCGGTGCGAGGGGGGAATGCGGTGTGTCAGTGGCGGTCAGACGTCAACGTTATGGCTGCCAAAGTTTTCAATTTTCCACTTAATTGCTTTCAATTAAGCAAAGAGTCCTCTTTAGTCCCCCACATGCACTGAACTCAACTCAACTCAACTCAACTCTCAACTGGACTCTACTCGAATCCTCGACTCAAGCCCCACCCCATACGTTTGTGTGTGTGTGTGTGTGTGTGCGTGTGCGTCTCGTTATGTCCGTTCAATTAAATTACACACTAAAGCGCTGCGCTGCCGCAGAGTCCTGCAAGTCCTGTAAGTCCTGAGAGTCCCGCCCGTCCGTCAACCCGGCCAGTCCAGTCAGTCCATCCAGCTCGTGTCACAGCCCCTGGAAAGGACCTCGCCGCATTGTTATCATTGTCAAGAAGCTGCAGCACGGCCTTTGCTGCGATTGCCGCAAAAACATGCTTCGCATCGGAACAGTGGGCCTAATAGTTGGATTATACATAAGTATATTGAATATTAAGTAATTCAATTTCAAATACCAAATCCCACTTTATTATGCTCCCTATCATAATATTTAAAAACAGGGCGCAAGTTTTTTAGAAAAACGAGAAGAACTTATATTCATTCAACTTATCTTAATTCTAAAATTGCTAAATGAAAGTAGGCTTAAATGTATGATAACATAAATGCCAAGTTTACCGAGGCACTTCAATTTATTACTAAATATTTCCAATTTTCGTTTGCCTGTCTTACTTACAAATTATGAAAATGCATCCACATTTATTACCTCATTTTCGTTCTAAGTTGTGCGTGACTAGGTGTTTCATTTGACTATAGGAACTCTACAATTAGTCGCCTTTTGATCGAGTTACGAATTGCTGAATAAACATTAAAGTGAAGCAGTTCCATAATCGTTAGCTTGCCTTTAGCCAAGTTGTTTGTTGACCTGCCCAATCCACTGTGCACCCGCACAGTTTGGGCCCTGTGAGTTTGTTGTTTGTTTGTTTGTTTGTTTGTTGGCTGCTGGCCGGGGATTCGTTGTTGCGTGTTTTTGACAGTAAGCGGGGCATGTGGCGCCTTGATTGTTGCACTTGCCCCACCAGAGCGCGGGGCCAAAGGTCATCCCTCGCATGAAGCGAGATGCGAGCAAACAAATGAACAAATAAACAAGCAGAGCCACGTTAGCCCGCTCCAAAAGCGCCCAGCTCCTGGCTCCTTTGAGCCGGCCATCTCCCATTGCCCAATATGCAAAGGAGCGTGTAATGCTACCGTCTGCACTTCCCAAATGACCCACCCTTTTTTTATCAAAGTGTACAGGAGCGGTCATCAGGTAATGATACAATTTTATGAATTTTAATTTTAAGTCTTAATTCTTAATCTTAATTCTTTAAGTTGGAAGATCTCTCTAGCTTTTGATTAGAAATGATCGAATCTCTGTAGCATGAACAGGTTAAGATTAGAATTTAATGTATTAGTATTTAATGTTCACACTTTCATTTAAATGCATTTTTTCTGCCTAAAATTATTAATATAAATATTGGACAAAAACAACTTTAAAATTGTTTGCCACTTTTAAGTAAGTTATGTGGACAGTTGCCTAAAAAATATAACATTTACAGGCTTCTTTTTTAGCCCTGCTATAATTCTGACCACAGCTGTCTGTGAGATGTACTTACCAACAAGTGCTGCATGCGGTTAGCTAATGCTGGGGAAAAACTCATCTTTCCACCCCGCAACTGACCATGTTGCACCATCCAAAGAGGCCCCGAAAAACCATCCAAAACAACCCAAAAGCACCCTGGAAACAGCCAAACTCCCACCCGCAATCAGTCACACAGATACACACACAGGTGGAGATTTCGGCGCCTTTGCAAAGGGGCCAAAGGATATTTTAATTACATTTACGCAAAATTGCAAAATTGAATAAAGCCATGGTCAGGTGGGAGAAAGTGTGTGGGTGTGGGGGTGTGTGTACGGTTGGATTGCGATGGTGATTGTGGTGGAGAGTGAGTGGAGGTCGAATCCTTTAAGCTGCAATGTAAACAAGTGAAAAGCATTACTAAGACAGCAGGAAATCTGTTTAAGGTTATTAAACAACCATGACGGGCTCTGGATGCATTTCATTTTGGCCCCCATCTCCCCACTGCATGTAATTACAGTGCGTAGGAGAAATCCGGTAAATTGCTCATTTGCTGCGAAGTGAATCCGGGGTTGTGGCAGGACCGGAATCTGGTCAACTGTGGATAAGTCCCGAACAATGGGGGCTGCCGCACCAAGATTGATTTGAGGGGAATTCGAAAGTAACACTCAGGATGCAGCCTACGCCAACTTAAGAATTCCCTTTGAAAAGGGAGTTTGTGTGATTGCAAATGGGTTTGGGTTGTCTGCAGCGGATTAACTCGCTTTACAAAGGGATTTTAAATTAACTTCCACAATGTTTTCAGATTGAACAACCATAAAGAAAATTTAAATGAAAAAATGTTTAAGTTGTAGTCTTTTATTGCATGATTTAAGTTTCTATTGAAAAGTATAGCTATAAAACCAAACTAGAAACTCATATTTACGACTATTAAATTCCCAAATATTTTCTTATCTACTACGACTCGCAATCTTCTGTTGCGAACTAGTGAGACTATAAATCCGTTGGCAAATTTGATTTCGGCCCATTCCGTTTGCCGCGTAGGTAGGACACATTTCAGCACTTACCACTGGTCAGTGGGGGTCTTTTTGGCCAAAACCCACTTCAGGGCCACCTACATGCGGCACAGCAGTTGGCCAGGTCCGCAGAAACCAACGTGAAGCGAATCGGAAACCCGTGCCATTGGAGCCCAAACAGAGAAAAATGTGTCGTAGAACACATAAAGGATAAAATAGGTTTACATATATAACCACTTGTTCTACACCGGTAAATAGAGTTTATCTAAACACTTACCAACAATTTTGATTGATTGCAATGATCACTAACTATTGCTTCATTTTGTTCTAATGAGTGACCCGTTTTTACCCTTTATTCTATAAGCTCACAATTGTTTTTATTTTTTTCGTCAGTGCAGAAAACCGAACCCCACTAAGGCTGTAAGCCTAATCGAACACGTTTCATATGACTGCGGCGCTAAAGATTACGTTTTAATCTCTCTGCATAGCCGTCTCTTTCTTTCACCACTCGCCCTCTCTTTCTTCTTGCAGTATCTAGCTTGGCAACTAATCAATGCCCCATCCCCTACTTGATTTTAACTTGCTTGTAATTGGGCAGCGATAGAGAGATTCGACCGGCGACGACAGCCTGGCGATAAATGTCCGAAAAATTCTAGCCGCGTACAATTGGGTCTCTCTTTCCCCCACATCTGCCGTCCCTTTCTGTGTGTGTGTATTTTGTCCGCCGGTGTGAAATTACCGTTTAATGAAAAAGACTCCAAAAGCTTCCACCTCGAAATAGGAAGGAGTCGCATACAAAAATAAACAGTAGTAGTATATGTGACCAGGTGTGTAGTCGGAAAAACTCAATGGGTACCAGATAGTGCAGATAAAACGGAGTATTGCTAAATGCAAAAGTCTCACTGACTGTCCGTTAGTCTGTCCGTATAAATGTCGATATCTTTGGAAATATTTAATTGTTTTTTTTGCCAATACTAAAGATATGCCAATAACATTAATATCTGCCTAGCACTTCTTAAAGCTGAGTAAAGGGTACGCGATAGCCGATGAAATCGATAGTTCTTAAATAAAGTTGAAATTTATAGAGGCTAAAAGTAACTAAGAGTTAGAATCCTATGCTCATGCTGCACTGTATCTTAAAGAAGTTTAATTACAAGTGAGGCTGCATTTTAATTAAATTGTTTTACGATTTCTCTGAGTGTGATGTTCACAATCTGCTGGATAGCTGGATCTGCCGCCCGGTCCGATAAAGTTATGCAACATTCTTGAGGGGGCCGATTCTCCGACGCCCCTGGTCATGATTTCGGCCATAGTCGGCCACAGTACTCACAGTCGGAATCAGAATCCGCCAAAGAATCCGAATCAGAATCGGCGAGCGCGCGTAGGTAGTTAGATATTTTCTGCTGAAATGCGGGAAATTGCCACCGCTTCAAACTGCCATACAAACGCAGCACGTGACTAGGTGAAATAAAATGAGAAGCCATCAGCGGATGGCTGCGGATGCCCGAGGTTCAGTTGGTCGGTTCGGTTTGGTTTGCAGTTACAGATACGGATAGCACCGCGAAAGATACATGACGATACAACATCTTATTAGTTTTTAGTGGCGCGTTGCCGGCTGCTAGATGGTTCAAACATCCAACTGCAGTAGCAGTAGCAGAATTTGCATACCCGTCGGGCCAATAGTCCGACTACAGGCTACCGTTGACATCTTATTGCATTCCGCAGTGTCACTGGCTTTATTGCTTTTTGCCCGGAACTGCACTCAAGTTTGGATTCTGACATCACACCTATTTTATATTTACTACATCAGTAATTACCTGATTTTAAGCCTTGCCTTAATTACTTATCTCTGTGAAGATATTTTTGACAAATGACTTCGCTGTTTTACCTATAAAGAACCTAACCATTTTGTACTAGAACTATTGTATTTTTACATACCTGCTTACAATCTTATATAAGAGCGTAATATTTTATAAAACTGTCAGATCTTCTTATTATTTTTCGCAATGAATAAATTTATTTTCATATTAAAGAGATATACATTTGCTTACGTTATTGATTCATCTATTATTATAGGTTATATAAAAGATTTTAAAACACAGCGACTTAATAGTTTCATTTAACCTTGGTGGTTTTTGTCATTATTTAAAGTTCTTGTTATCACATTTCAAATAGCCATTCGTCACACAACATTTGCTGTGTACCTCAGTGCTGATTATGCAGACCTTTTAACCGGCTACTGCCGCGTTCAGTGATATCTAACCCCTTGCAATTGCACTACCGACATTTCGGGCCAAAAAGAAAACCCTATTAACCTCTGCAACTCCCGATGTTAACTAGAAACGGCGGGGGGCACTGATATTGGGTACAGTGGGCAGTGGTAATGGCCACTTCCTCATATCATCCTGCTGTTGCTGCTGCTGCTGCTGCTGCGATTGGTGTTGCTTTTATTGCAGCTGCCTTCGACTGAAACTCCGGTCGCACTTTGCACAATTTACGTGCCCATAAATTACCATTAATTAAATATTTCTGCGCTAATGCCGTCCGAGTGGCGAGCGGTGAGCGGTGAGCGGCCTCCCTTTCGCGGTAATCACGGCGACTTTCGGTCATTCCAGGGGACAGGGAAGTGGACTCCTTTAAACCGACAAGTGACACAGAACGAAAGATCCAAGTTTGCACTGGAAAGAAATGTGTATCTTTAGTTTGTTATATTTTATTATATATGAAAGGGTGAACTTCATACTTGAACTGTATTTTTTTACCATATATACCTGAACATATGTTTAAAAATGTTGACAAAGCAATGGGATTTTAAAATGAATTATATTAAATCTATAAAATGAGACACTATTTTTCCGCCTGCACAACCTCAAGCCAATACAGCTAAGGACGTTCATTAGGCTTAATGTAGCGGAGCAGTCGTATAAAGAGGGTTCCTCCGCCCCTCCCTTTTTGCATATGACAAACGCGCAGGCGCGTGGCCCCAACGAGATTCCAGGCTACCAGCTCTTCGGGGCCTTTAAATTTATGGAATTATGAATAATATTTTAAGAGGGCCCTGAGGACGGCCACCGGGCACTGAAACTTGAACTTAAGCGCGACTGTCCGACTGCCCGACTCCAGTGGAAGTTGAAGTTGGACTTGAAGTTGAAGTTAAAGTCGAGGTTGAAGTTGGGTTAGTTCTGCTGGCTGATTGCCCGCGACGGTGACGAATCGATTGACGTCTCGCTTTGAGTTATCACGTCGCTTGTCTTCGG
Organism: Drosophila santomea; assembly: GCF_016746245.2. Taxonomy (NCBI): domain Eukaryota; kingdom Metazoa; phylum Arthropoda; class Insecta; order Diptera; family Drosophilidae; genus Drosophila; species Drosophila santomea. The sequence goes on from NC_053018.2 coordinate 17,833,946, forward strand.
CAACTTTTAACAAGGCCTTATCCCTTACGCACACTGAGCGAAAATGTAGCTAGTAATGGAATTTGACGTAATGGAACGGACATATGGCAGTGTGTGCCTTGTAAACTGTTTATGAGTATTACATAAGGGTATATAAATTGGTAATTCTTTATTTCTTAAATGCTTGTAAATACAAAAGATATTAAAAAATATTAAAACAAATTCAAAATCATTACAAAACCTTTCTGAACCCAAAGACATAGAGGAAATATTGTTATTTATGCCTTGAGACTTAGAATTATGTTTAAAAATGTAGATTGCAAATTGGTAGAATTTTTCCGAGTGCACTCACATATACCCACATAGATTCCATATCTGTTCTTGTCGTGCGCTGCATTTTTGATGAAAATCACTTATAATCCCATCAACATTCCCCATCTCGCTCTCCAATTGAAAGTTAATGTCTTGTCTTCAATGGGAGTGGGATTGGGATTGGGATTGGGAGTAGGAGTGGGATTGGGGATGGGACTGGGAGTTTTGGGACTCCCTAGAGGGGGAGTTATGAGTGGGGAGGCCCGAAACTTCCAATTGTGTTTGTGTTGGCTCGTCGTCCGTGGATTTTATTGATGACGTCTTTGTTTATTTGTTGTTCTCATGTTGTCGCAGTGTTTGTTGTTGCTGCTGCCAATGCCGCCGCTGTTGTTCTTGTTGGACGCGCTTCAGCAATTTGTTGTTAAATATATCAAATCAAAAAAGGAAAAGAAAGCCAAGCAAGCAGAGCAAGCAAAGCCAACGCAAACACATCAAACGCCAATGCCAAGGCAGCAGCGAGCTCTAAATAATTACCAAACAACATCCGGTGCTGCGTTACGGAGGACACAGAGGGGCATGCCCCCGGATTCTTCCCTCCGATTCTCCCGCTCGTCCAGAGTTGACAAAGTGCTTCACTTAATATCGCATGACGCTTCCAATGATGGCATCGCGCGAAAGAACTCAGATGATTCTTCTTTCGGTATTATAAACACATTTACTTCAACGAGCGGGGGGCGGAGAAAGGGGGAGAATTCTTCTAGCCGAAGGGATTAGGGGCATGTTTAGTGGCAGCAGATGGGAAAGGAAATTAGGTTGGGCTCAAATAAACGCGATACTCGGTGCAAGTTATGTGATCAGGCTATTGAGTTGATAGGATAATAAACATGTATTTATAACTATACAGTCTTGGATTCTAAGTTTCAGTTTAATTATGGGACAACCAGGAAACTCTGCTTTTAGCCTCTATAACATTGGATCGACCATATTTAACCAATTTATGATTATTAGCTAATATCCTAAGACACAAAATGTTAATTATAATAAAGCCATTTCAACAATCACCATTCTAGTTGTACAAGCAGTTTTTATATTTAAAGTGATAGCTTAAACCAAAAATAAGTAAATGACGACAAAGGTATTTACTTAGGTATCAAAATAAAAAATTTGTTCTACCCCCAAAATGAAACATTCGTACCCGTATTGGATAGGGCTGTAAAAGTATTCCCCTATTCCATAATAAATATTTTGGGTAGTTTCCCTAAAACCTTCACATTTATCCCACAACATTTACTATAGTTACAAGGCCATAAATCTCTAACCAAACTTGTAAACATTTATCTACACCATATATCATCGTGTCGTGCATTTGTCATAATCTTCAGATCGCAAGGCAGTACGCTTTTGTAATTGCCTTCACTAATATACGACTAATCGCCATATAATTCACGCGATTTGGCAGCTGCCACGCCCCCTCCAAAATAGAAATCTCGAAATGCTAAGCGCGAATTCCTTTGACAAAATCCACGCCATATACGCCCGCCTCTCGGCGTTTTTTCCTGTCGGTTACGGTATTTGTTTTTCGTTGACATTTTGCCATATGATTTCCATAAGCTGCCACCAGCCGCACAAATGTTATGGACAAGTATTGGACCCACTCGCACATGTTGCTGCTTATTTTAAGATGCTATATGCGGCAAATACTCGTATACCCAAACTCGCACAAATACGAATCCGGCAGATACAAATACAAATCCCCGACACCGCAACGCACTTAGTTACCAACTGAGGCAGAGCCAGCGACGTCAGCTTGCAGTGACAATTGTCAATGAAGTTTCCGTAATAAATTTTCGTCTTTGGGCTGTCTGTGCGACACTCCTTTTCCCGCACTTCCCCCGCATTTTCCCCCTCTCCCCCTCCAGCGACACTCCCCTTTGGGGCCAGCGACTAGCTCGACACGTTTGTCGGTTTCATTCGTATCTGTGGATATCTGGGCGGCAAGTGATGCCAGAAATGTAATCCAAAATCTGGAAACTAAAAGGATATGTGCATCTATGGAATGTATTATAAGTTTTCACATATGTATATGTAGTTTTAATAATATATGTAGTTTATCCCATTTAAATGGTCATTCAGACGTGCTCTAAATTAATAGACCCATAATAATTTATATAGCTAGAATGGTCATTCCACGGCCTTGCTCATAAATTAATAAAGGCGTCCATAATTAATTTATATAACTAGCTAGAAATGGCCAAATTGACAGCACTGGAGTGCATAATTTTTGGTTGCATGCAACGTGGACCGGCAAGAAGTTGAGTCCACGGCTCGTTTGCCACGCCACGAGGATTTGGTGTCGCGGCTTTTTATGAGGATCAGCTGCAGTTGCGGCCATATAAAACAAACATAAGATGGGTGAAATCTATGGCCGATGCCCGACCGAACTCCCTATACCCTCTACTTACTACAGATACAGGCTCTTCGGAGGGGGATCTCTAAATGGCTGGTGCTGTGAGCCAACACTGAGTTGTTTACGATGCTGTAAATCATGTGACAGATATGTGCGAACTAGTTTCAGGTGTCGGGTTAGCAGTGTACTTAAGTAGCTTCGGATATAGCAATATTAAAATTCTAGCTCTTTATGAATAGGAAATTGTCATCGGCTTCCGCTTTTCTCTTCTTTTATCACCTCATTTCAGGTTTGTTTCTTAAAAACATGATAGAGTAATTATCCTAGTTTAAGAGTGCTAAGGATTTATACAGGATACATTACAAACTGGATTTCTAATCCACATTAATCCAAATCAAGCAATGCTTTTTGGAATTTCTTATATATTTTTAAAGTTTAATCGTTTGCCTAGCAAACAGAAGTAACTGCTGAATGCCGTGCTAATTACGACATACTGAGACGTCAAGATCTTCCCTGCAGTGATAGTACCCGCATATATAGGGAATGAAATAAACACTCGACTCGATTCGCATGGCGGCTGAATGATGGCAGAAGTTGGTCTTTTAATACGCAAAATTCACAGCATTAATTACACTTGCGCGAGTCGTTCGCGATGTCTTTGAAGCAGCTAACAACATGGCTGCCCCCGGAAAATCCAACACCATATCGGGGGATATGGAATGGGAATGGGTATGCTACAGTGGTAGTATGGGCATGGAAATGTCCAGGCAGCGTTTCCCACTCAATTACCTTGACGCTGCGCCCGCTGGTGGCATAAATCATTTACCATAAAAACGTCGCCTTGTCTACACTTTTCCTTTCATATGCCAAAAATAAGCAAGCGCTTACGAAACACCCGAATGGCGGGGGACTTCTGCTCCTCGGAGAGGTATTCATACCCATTCAATAATATCCAGCACGGATACTACAGTTTTTCCGCCCACCCCCACAACCCGCTCTCGCCGCATGTAGCATGTTTTCAATGTCTATTTTTGGGCGTCGCACGTTGCTGTTTTACTCTTTTTTTGGGATAAATGTCTAAAGCGGAGAGTCTTGCTTGTTTTGGCCCCTCGTCACCGATTGTGTGGCATTCATAAATATTCCCAGGCGAGCGTTGAAAAGTTGCCTCGACCAAAGTTGGCCACAAATTGTTTTCCATGACTGTTTGTCTGCTGTGGCAGTGTGTGTGTGTCGCCTCCTGGCGGTGATTTTGCGCAACTCGCTGCACGCTCCATAATTCAATCAATTAATATCATTATTATTATTGACTGCCCATTGTTTGCCCGGCCCTGACTCTCGGGTAATTAATTACAATAATTAGAATTTAACAAGCAATGTTTTGGTGAATGTCTCCCAGCACTCACCTCCCCCAATTCCCCGCAATTCTGCCCAGTTCCACCCACCTTTTTGGAGCAGCTGTCGGCTGTCATCGTTGGGAATTCCTCTCCGATTTCACTTCCCTTCCGATTTTTTAAGTGAAACCATTTGCAGAGGTCACAAATTTGTTCAGTGAGGCAGGCATTCAATTTGTTTATTTTTTTGTTCTATTTGTTTGTGTGTTATTTTTCTTTTTTGGGGAAGAATTTGTTTCTCTGGGGGGAAATCAAGCGTTCCCCGTCGTAGTTCCCTGTGAATTTATGGTGGGAAATGCGTTGGACTAGTTGCTCTGTTTATATTTGTATATTTGAGACAAATCAAATGCTTAAAAGATCGAAAAAATGTGTTTATAATAAGGCAGCTAATGGGCTGAAAACCACGAAAAAGGGTCTGGGGATATCTTTAACATGGGGGAATTTCGGGTCTTTTGTGGAATAAGTATGTTTCGTATCATAGCTCGTGGGAAGTTGAGTTAGAAAGAAGCCATTGCAGCTTGAGCACCGAAATTTAAGAGATTACTTATGGGGCTACCCTAGGCAATTAATAAGTAAGTAATTAATTCAAGCAAAGAGTGTTTGAATATTTACTGAAAAGGTATCCTAAGCTAAATATCAGGAATCGAAAAGTTTGATATCCAACTTAACTCTAAGAGCGTAAATTTCTCCAGAACAAATGAAGCGCTTCCAAGGAATATCAACCCCATACCTTTTATAACTTAAACATCTGTTAAAAAGATACTTTTACGGTCTCCCTCAACTAATTAAAGCTTCGTTTGAATACCCAATAATCCTGCTGTAAGGATCTCATTAAGATTAGGGATCTTTCATCAAAAAACTATTAAAGAAGCCAACAGATTTTAAGAGCCCTAACCCCAACATCGATATGTGTTTGGTGCGATGGGATTGGATTGGATTAGGTAAGGTCCGGTCCGTTCATTGGGGTATTCCTATTGAGAGAAAGTTAGAAGGGGGATCTTCTTCTTGGACTTCAGCTTCGAGTTTGCGTTCACTTTTACCCAATCGATCGCCGTGTTGCCCAGAAGCTATAAACTGTTTTGAGTAGGGACACTTGAGGCAACAGCTGGCAGCGTGGTCTTGACTTGAAGCGAACCCGTTACGCCCCGTCCAGATCCTAAATGGTTTCTCGGTCCGTCCATCCTGGGCCGCATTAATTTATGTATAACTTATAAACCTGAGGGCCATTAACATGTCCCAATGCCGCTGGCGACTTCCGCACCAAAACGTCAAACTCAGGCGACACCTTCCATAGGCGAGAACTGGGCCCTGATGTTAGGATATATCCCTCTGACTCCGATTCCCCGATTGCCTGTGGCCTCAGTGGTTAGTTGTTTGGTTGGTTGGTCATTTTTTTAAGCCATATGCTTGGGTGAAAACGACAAGCCTTTGCAATGCTTTGCTCTCTCTCGTAAAAACTTAAAAAACAGGCCGCGCTAAAAGCAAAATTCGATTCTTGGCCATTTCCATTTCCACTGAGTAACAAACAACCGTTGCAAGATGGAACTGGCAATGGATATGGCTTTAACATTGCGAATGGGACCGGCAATGGCATTGGGAATGGGAATAAGACCAGGGCTCGATCCAGAGACCCTGACTTTAAGACGGGAACAGAGCCGAAGACCATGACCAAAGACCAAAGATCCAAATGGGCCGAGTCGTTGCATGTTTCTTACTTGATTTTCTGCTATAAATTAAAGGACTTTAATGACACTTTGGACGACGACGATCGCCAGGCGAATTGTTCGACTCGAGGCTGCGTCTGGAACTGCGTCTGTGTGCGATGCAAACTCATTCTCCATGGGTGCGAAAATGCCACGCAATGGGCAATAAGAAAATCGATACACTTAGGTACAAGAAAAGCATCTAAAAAGGGTCAGGAATAGTGGGTTTCTACATATATATATCTATCTTTAAAGTAACAAAAGCTATTCCGTCAACAGTATACGGGTTTTGTAGGCTAGGCATTCATTATGAGTCAAAACTACAAGCATTGTAGAATTGAAAATAAAGGTTATATGTTTATAAATCGTGATTAAGAATATATACATAGTATAAAAGCATTTAAACTTCATAAATACTATACATTTCTTAATTTTTTTTAGTGCATCCACACCAAGAGCCCTCCACCATTGTATGACCAATAGAATGTGGATTTCAGACGCAGACTGTGACTGAAACTGAGGCTCTGGGCTCGGAACGCGGCCTTCCTCGATTCGAGTGCAGGAAATTCATTAAGTGTATTTATTGCTTCGATTAAGATGGACACTTCTCACCTGCAAAAGAGGTCCGAGGTTTGAGGTCCGAGGTTTGAGGTCCGGGGACCTGGAGCATGGAACATCGAACCTGGAACCTGGGCACCGGATCTGGTCCGTCTGGAGTTGGTTGGCCTTCGAATTTGATTCCAAGCACAATTCCAAGTCCAATGCCGATGCGATCCGTTTTGGTTCGGTTCGTTCTCCATTTGGCTGGGATTGTACATAAATTTCAAGTCTCTCACAATGTTTACACAGTGTCGCCGTCGTTTTTGTTAAGATTGGCACCGCCGAGGCTCAGGCCCACTCCCTTGGGCTGGAAGTATGCAGATGAAATCACCCAAAAACATTATGCGTTGATAATTAAGCCAAGGAATCTCAATTCTTAGTGTCAGGCTTGTCTTGTCGCCTTTTAAGTATTTGAGATGTGCGAAAGAGTCGGCAACGCGCCTCACGAAAGAGATGGCAACCAGACGAGTCGACGGCGGACGACGGCATCCAATTCACTCATTTCAATTTTATTGTTATTCGCCTCTTTTATGGCCTGGCTACATTGGGCATCGGTTGAGGTGGAGGAATTTATTACAGTTGCTGTTTACAGGATTAGCCGGGGAATCGAATCTCTGGCCGATACAGTAGCCGGGAACAGTGATCCAACTGGAATGGGATAAGATAATGTCCGGAACGATACAGCCTTCCACATTTCCCGTTGCCAACAATCTTGAAGATCTAGCAGGCAAGTGCATCTGATTGAGATACCCGATTAGGGGAGGCGTTTAAAAGCAACTTGAATGCATTCGTATAATAAGTTTTGCGGTTGATTGCATTTACTTCCTCGCCTATCAGCTACCCGTTACTCATCTAGTGGGAGTGCGAACGAGAAAGTTTTAAGTGGCTTGTAAGAGGAGACGTGGCATCATATACTCCGTCTATGATTCTGGAATCTGCATGCTTAATGTAATATTATTTCTAGCTTTTGTAGTTGCTGAGATCTCTACGTTTATACGGACGGACAAACGGGCAGGCAGACGGACATGGCCAGATCAAGTTGGTTAGTGATTTAGACCAAGAAACGCACCTGCTACATTCTATAACGGATATAATAAGGAATAAAGAACTTAACGATTCTTTTCAAATATGTAAAACAATGGTCTAGAAAAATGTTTCCAATTAACTTTTATTTGATTACCTAGCGTGTTTCCTTCGCGAAAACATGTTGATTGATTATTGTGGACTAGGGGATACAACTGCAATAGTTTCCGAGGCGAGTGTTCTCCCTGTCCAGCCGTTGGACATACATTGACCCTCCCACCTGGACCGTTGAAGGAACCCCATTTAATGTCCATGTTGTTGGTTTTATGAGTCAACAGAGCCCGGGTTCGAGAGCCTGAGCAGTTGAGGCACTTGAACGGCTGCGGCTGCAGTAAATTTAAACTTGCAATTGTTTTAATTGCCCGGGCCCGTCGTGTTCGCATATTTATGGCATAACGGAAATGAGTTAATAACAAAGTACGAGCCAAACAGGCCAACAACTGAGCGGAATCACTGCCGGACGCCAAGAAAGAATCTTGGGGGAGATTTAATACCTGACAGGGATAAACGTTCCTGTCCATCTGCGAATCCGCCCTCTTGAATTGAATCGAGTTGGATGAGAGGAGGTGGGCTGGCGTTGTCATTTAAATGAAATTACTGTCAGATTTTACAGGAATACAATTTCGAAATTACGTCAGTTTTATGTACTCCTAGTACCTTCCATTTTCCGGACTCCCTGTGATTCCGCATCTAAGATACTTCCGTATGGCAAAAACACGCCGAAAATTCTGGTGCTCACTCCGTCGGTCATCGCGGTCGTAAAATTTATGACCATACACACTGGACAACATAATTCGGTGTGGATATTTCAAAGAGCTTTCGGCTTTAGCGGATTAAGAACGCGTGTTGGCCGAAAAAGGGGCGTGAAAGGGGATAAGGTGTCTTACGTGTATGATATGTGTGTTTTTACAGCAGCAGATAAGTCCCTTTGTAGGTTGGGTATTTGGCGGACCGAAAGGACGAGGCTGTTATATTTGTATGGCTTTTCAATTGTGGCCGGCCATATTGTACTTTCAGCGCTCACGGGAGTTGAATAAATCAGGAGTGATACGAAATTAATGGAGGAATTGCAGAACGGCATGTGAAAAGGGATTTTTGGATTCATTGAATTTTGTTGCATTTATTGTATTATTTTCCATAGATTTTGTCGATTTCACATTTTTGTGTTTTTTTTTTTGCATATTATAAAAATCCTCTCATTTCAAATCATTTATTAAAAATGTATTAATTGTAACTCTACAAATGGTTACTTTATGGTTACAATACTTTTCATATGCTTGGCCATAAATCATTCATCTAAACTACATTGCTGTATTTTCTGGTACCAGGCGGATGTTAAAATGGATTTTTGTCCCAGATTTGCAACCATGCCCAGCTTTATTTCCCATACATCCCATACGGTGACATGTGGATCATCAAAGCGTAGGCCAGAAAACCATTAAGTGTTCGCCAGGATTGCAGCCATTGAACGCCCACGCAAGCAATCGATTCACGTGCCATATTGAGTTGTCCGGATAGCCTCTTTTTTCGATTCGACATCGGACATTAAACAAATCCATTGACCGGTAACTGGTAAATGGTAACTGGGACAGGAAGAGGAACGGAAACAGCAACAGCAAGAGCAACCAAAACCGAAACAGAAACAGAAACAGAAACAGAAACACACGCAGATCTTGATTGAATCAACTTAATTTAGATCAGAGCCCGGTGATTCGTGTGTGTGGTCGTAAAAAGCGCGGCATATTGGGATTGGGACCTCGGACTTATCACACGTCGGCTGTCTGTGGGTTATCCTGCCCCATCGCAGCGGTGGGTGCTGCATGTGTTTGTAAACTTTTATGACACGTGGTAGAGTTGCCGCAACAAATAACAGCAAACAGCAAGCAGCAAAACAACAAACAACAACAGTCAACGTACAACGTACATCGAATAAGGCACAACTACCGGCAAAATGGACAACGGGAACAACAAGAGTTGTTTAATAATAATAAAAACAAATGAAAAGAGCACGTAGTTGGTGGCAGCACCACCACCACAACAAAGGTGGCTATGTGGCTATATGGCTATGGCCATTGCTCCGGGGGTCAGGGGTCAGTGGGTGGCAAAGTGGTGCGGCACAAAGTGTGGTGCCGAGTGGATTGCGGCTCCTATGTGATAGGAATGCCATTTTGCATGTGGCTCGGTGTGACAAAGCAGCAACCAATTACCAAATACGAAAAATGACAACTTGCAACAAAAGCGCAAATAAAAAAAAAGAACGATATAGAAACTAGCAACGAAAACTGCAACACTGAGCAAAACTCTTAGGGTTTCGAAACACAAGTAGACTACCCTTAAGTTTGATCTACAAATTCCTAAATTCAAATTGCATAACGATAATATATACTTTCCTTTATTTAATACATATTTATGAGTTCAACAATAATTGTGAAAATATATATACCTACATATGTATATATCAAAATAAATGGTCGATTATTGTTTTATATTTTCAAAAAGGAATGTATTAAGAAATGTTTTTTGCCTGAGTATAATTTTTGTAAGCCTATGTTAGCTTGGGTACTGAGCTTAACTTCAAGCAACTTATTAAATATCTTAAATTTGTGTATTTAAATATTTTCCTCAGTGCAGAGGACGGCAGAGAGGGCAAAATAGCAGTTAGTAGGTGTCGCTGGGACAGCTGCACTACCAACCAGAAAAACTTACACTAACCGCAGCTCAAAACATTATCCTGTGCCGTGCCACCAATTTGGCTTGATAGTTGGCAGTTGGTAGCCTGCCCCATCGCCTTCCCGCTTCCCCCCCCTTCTCAACCGCCGGTGCCACCACCCCTCGCCCCTCTGGCAATTGACACGTTAGCTTGGAAGCTTTGGCAGCAGCCGGCACAACAACTGAATATCCACTTTGGCCAGAAGCAGCCGCACTGTCCCGTTCCGATTTAGTTGGGTTTTGGTTTGGCTTGGTTTTATTTGCTTTACGACCATGTTGCACCTATGGACCGAACCTGGAACCATTCCACGTTCTTGGCCGAATCTCAGATGTGGCAGCGTGAGCCAAATGAAATTTTTCTTAGCTGTATAAGATGTATTGTTTTAGGTGTATAAGAATTCGATAATATAAGCTTGACCAATTTATAGTGTAATGTTATATGTATGTATGATTTGTTGAACTCTTAGTATTACATTTTTTAAAACTTTATTCCAACAACACTCATTGCATATTGTGGTGTTACTATAGAACATTTAATTTGTTGTTCTTGTCGGACTTTGAATATTTTTGTTTTATGTCAAATATTTGTAGACAAAGGCAATCACTGAACACTTTTAATTCCACGAGTTTAATCAAAAAAGCACCACACAAATGGATTGATTGTTGCGATCGACGCAAATTCCGTTCCTGTCACGTTGACATCTCTTCCCCAATCCCACTCAAATTTGTTTGTCCCAGCCGCAGTCGTCGGTACGTGATTCCATCAAACATAAAAAGAGAAAATTTACAAAAATAAACAAGAGGCAGGCAAAATCAAACAGAAACAAAAACCAAAAAAAAAAAAAACAACAAAAGGGAAAAATGGAATACAAACCGACTCGAACTCGAAAAGAATTTTCAAATCGAATGCAAAAATTGTGCAAACTCGTGAATACCAAATGCTTTGTAGCCAGAACATTGGCACACCAAAGCTAAAACTAAAAATTTTATTATAGGGCGACGACTTGGGGGGCGAGCGTTATCTGTCGAAAGTCGAAATGAAATCACAGACATCGAGATGGAATGGTTTCGGGTTGGGGATTGAATAGGATGCTGCATGGAAGTTGTCTCGCCTGTGTTTTTGGTCTTTTGGTCTGACGACCAATTTCTGGTCGGTGGCAAACTGAATTATATTTTGAGTGGACGCCACTCCCCTAAATGTCCCCTAAAAATCCCTCCTCCATGGCCACTTCCTTGCCATTTCAATCCCCCCTGCCGACTGTTTTTATGTGTTTTGATGTTGTCAAGCAATTAAAAATTTTGTGCCAATGTAGTAGTTGTGCCTTTAGTAGACATTTTTGTTTCGCATTTCCTAGGTTTTACTTGCGACATTTATGCGATTTTCATTCGCAGTGAGGAGAGAATGGCAAATGGGGAATGCGAATTCGACTGTGTGTGGCATTAATGGCATTTTTTTATTTTCTTTTTTTTTGTGACTCCACCCATGGGGGAAAGGATTCGGGCTGAACAGGAAGCCAGGCATAAGTGATACACATTGGGAATAAATAATTGAAAGAGCTGCTGCAAAATTTCAATGTGATTTCAATGCAACTCCGAGGACCAAATGGATGACAAAGGAATAAATCGCACACATATAACCAAAAGCAATTTTCCTCAAACTTCTTTAATCTAAGGATTACCTGAATGCCTTACAAATTGATGCAAGATAATAGGATAAATGTTGAGAGAAATCAAATATGGGTTAGATTTCTGTTTGTCCTAACTTGACAGTTTTGGAGCCATTTAAATGTTGAATTGATATAAACTGATGGCCCAATAAATTGCTGACACATTTTTTCAGACAATAAGAATAATGTACGGTTTGTTCCTAAGGTTTGTATGAAATGCGGACTAGATATCAGCCTTTAAGCTTTTGTTTAATAAACACTGATTGCTTAACAAAGAAATTGTTCATTTAGACTTGTTTTATTCTAACATAAGCCTAATGCCAGGTGGAAGAAATGCAATTAAAGTGAGTACTATAATTTCAAAACTAAATTTTGCAACTTAATGAAGCCAACTTAAATTGTTCCTAGAGATGCTATCCAGTTGGTGATTGCAATTTATATAAATGTCCGATTTCGAAGACACTTAACTCGCGCGGAATTCACTTTATATCAACCATTAAAATTGTGGTCATTAGAACGCCTTGATCATCGTTTTGGCAATTAATGTAGGGGAATGGCTTTCGCGTTAATGTCCGCAAATCGCTTAAAATAGCCACAATAACATCACCAATAACCGCATAAATAAGCGGTCCCCAAATAGATGCGTAAAATTTCGAGGCAATCCAATATTTAGCGATCACTGCCGGCTACCTACAAGATCATTTATGGATATATGGCCCCCCATGGACATGGGTTTCTTGGTTTCTTGGTTTCTCGGTTTTGTGGTGTTGATGCCGCCGCTGCGAAGCTCAACATTACTATGCCGCTGGCAAAGTCGTTACACTTTTTAGGACTCGAAGACTTGCCATGGAAAATCGCATTAGTTAATCCGACAGATACATATGCAAAAAGAAGCGTAAGAAAACGAAAGGAGTGCACGGAAAAGCAGTTCTTGCACCGGGAAAAAAGCGTTTTTAATGGAATATTTACTAATTTAATTAATTATATTAAAGGACTGATAAAAGCTATCCCTTTATAGAAGATAAATATTTGTGGCCATAAGGAAAAATCCTTTCGAAACAAAGGTGGGATTTCTTTAGGATTAGGCTTAGCAAATCTGACAAAATGAAATCTTTGCATATAAATTTACTTTAGGGCAAGAGTCACATTTAAATTACTTTAATTAATTATTAATATTTCTAATATATACAAGTAAATATTTTCTCTGTAAAATGATAATAATGTTATAAAATGTAGGTTAAGTAATTATGTTAAAAATACAATATTGAAACATTCTTGAATGTTAACTATACTTTAAACGTTCTTCAGGATATCTTCTTTTATGATGGCCAATAAATTGATAGTATGTTCGGTTTTCTGCCCGTGCAGGAGCTCTTCATATGCGAGTATGATAATTTCGTTTGAGTTTTTCCTGGGCCTTTCGACTGTGCTTATTTAACTATTACCACTTCCTTTGCCGGCAATGGTCGATGGTTTCAGCTGATTTATTGTTTGTCATACGCTTTGAAATTGCGCTTTAAATTTTGCACCGCTTCTTGCAGCTCGCAAGTTGCAACAATTACATGGCCATGGCCATGAGGCCACTGCCATTGTTATCTTACCACTTTTTTATTCTTTTTTTCAGTTTTTGCATGGTTAGTGTGGATGGGATGGCAGGGTTTCATTTCGTTTCGCAAAACCCCTTTGGAAGTCCCGCGCTATTGACTATTTTTTTTCGCGCTTAAGTTGTCGTCGTCGTTATATTCCTTCCTGTCTGTCAGTCGCTGAATTCCTGAGCCGGTCCCCAACTCCAACTGCAACTCCATCTCTTGTCGTTCGTCGTTCCTCGTTCTGTGATTTATAAAAGCACGGACGACGACTCGGCGGAGCTGGAATGATTCTTCGACGCTGGGCCTCCGAAAGAATTTGCAGCTCCACAGCGAGCGAAAGAGATGGGGCGTCTGCGAGCGAAAGAGACGGCAAGAAACATGAAGAAGCTTTTAACGAACTCTTTTCATTTGTACTTTGGTACGTAGTATGATGACATGGGTTTTCTACCCGCTCTCCACTTCTTTGAATGCCCTGCCATGGGGTATAAAAACCAGGTAATTGAGCTTGGGAAAGGAACTAGGGATGCTGGGCAGCTTTTTATGATATTTGAATGGGTATTTGTTTTTTTCAAGGATTCATTTGGAGTTCTTGATCGTTGTGGTTGCTTAATAATTTCTTGGCGTAGTTATGTATGGTCATTGGGTCACAGATTATGCTAATATCATCTCTGCTTTTAATGAATTCATTTGTCAAGCAACTATAGCAGCATATTTAGTATATTTTAAAATATTTTCAAATATAATTTTACAAACCAATTTATTATACGTGTGAAACACTTTCTGCATTAAGGGTATCCAAACATTTTTTGCATTCTCCAAAAACACTTCTCTTATCGTTTCCTTTGCTTTTGGTTATGCATATGTATCGTCTCTTAGGATCGCTCGATTCGGTATTTCTTGTTCCGATTCCCTTGATTTCTTCCAGGTTGGTTGCATTAAAATTTTGCTAAAAAGAAATTTGTGTGTGTGGCAGTTGGAGTGTGGGGGTTTGGGGTCTGGGTCTTCTGATGCCTACGACTCTGCTCCTTGACGAGAGGTTCCTGGACCCCCGAGTTTCCAGTTCCCAGTTCCCGGTTACCAGATCCCAAATCCCAGTTTTCAGTTTTCAGTTCCCAGTTGTCGGTTTGTCTGGCGGCATCGACAACGACATATCGACATCGGACTGGGTGCATCGGTGAGTTGAAGAAGTGATGACAACAACGACGTATGAGCACCCGGGTTTGTGCCGCATTTAAATTTCAAATTGGTTCGTTAACATGAAGTTAACATATCTGCTAATTGCTGATTGCCAAAGTCGCTCGCAGCCAGAGACCCAGTCCCAAAGAGGAAGCTCCGTTGCGAACCGTACCGAACTGAATGGAACCCGAGCCCGAGCCAGAACCCCAAAGTTCCGAGAGGGGAGCAGTTGCTCAGATGCCCAGATACTCGTATTCGGTTAGCAGCTACCAATGTAGTCCGGGGCAGTATCTTGATGCCTCTGTGCAGGCAACGGCAGCATCCCATCCTCAACAGTAACAAGTTGGAGCACTAGCTGGGGGATCCCAACTATAAGATACCTGGTAATAAATTCTTGTGTAAGAAGAAAAAGATTGGTACAACTGTTTTTGTATACTGCCAAAGAGAAATATAGCTTCAAACCGATTTCTAATTATTAAAAACAAGCATTTGTTTCAAACAATTATTTTGAAAAAGATTGTTAGTGCCAAGAGAACTAGAAGATGGTTTTACGTACACAAGCTTATAAGATATGCAATGCGATTTTAATATACCAAAGTTGCCACCAGTAACAGTGAATGTGTTCAAGAAACTCATTAAAAGAGACTTAATGCGCGTTAACATCAATCAATTGGGCATTAATCAAGTATACTCAATGGTAATTCAAAACTAGTGGGTATAGCCAAAACAGAATAAACCAAAAGCATCCAGCAGACAGCAGCAGCAGCAGCAACAACAAGTGTGGCAGGTATATTGCAGTCGGCTGCACCGGCGTTCTCCTCGAAATAAGCGTATCTAATAGATACTTGCACACGCAGGGGAAACTGCAAAAGTAGCAAACATCAGCATCTCATCCCATCCCCAGAAGCTTTTCCTTTCCTGCCTTTCTTATGGAAATTTGATGTTGTTGGAAAGTTAAGTTCATTAAGTGTTAGTATTTGAACCTCTGGCAGACAGCCTTGCCATCGATACCAATCTGCGAAGCCCCTGCATCCCCATGCCTCCCCCTGCATCACCATTTTGGCTGCAACGGCTGATGATGAGCAAATTCAAGTGTTTTTGACCAGCCCCTGGGTTTTGGACTTGGCCCGATCCGTTTTGTTGGCCTCCACTTGCAGCTACTAGGTTTTTGGGCATTCTGGCATTTGGTCATTCGGAACACACGCACGCAGCGCAAACACCTTTGATAAGCCTCCGTTTGGGATTGGGGCACATACGACGCCCATGGGTGGTTTTTCAGTTGAGAACATGGAGCACGTGGTTGGGGCACCTGGAAAAGTGTATTGGAAATTAACTGACAAAACTCAGGACCCCAGAAGGGGGCCCATATCGAATGCAGCCAAGAAATGAGTACGAGACAGAAGCCTCCTTGTGGCATTCAACTCATGTGTCTGCCAAGTTTCGGAAAATCCAAAAAAGTGGCTTCTTTGGCGGACAAACATGTTTTGCATAATTACCAGAGTGGCTCTAACGATTGTTGTTTAATTAAGGAAGATCCAAAAAAAGAGGACAATTTCCGCGTAATTTTAAAATTAAGAATTTTAAGTTTGAAAATAAATATAACTGCTGGATAAGTACAAATCGTTATCGTAACGGTAAATTTTTTATGTTAACTTTAAATGTGAGTAATTTTTAAAATGTTTAGATTAGCAACCAAAAGATTTTGGTTGTTTTTAGTCAGCATCTATGAAACATAAGAACTTCAATGAGGCAACCTTAAAATATGTTGAAAACAAAAACATAATATTGTCGTTTGAATTTATTTTGGCAGCTTCCGCTTAAATTGGGAAGCCTTAAATTTCATGGGAATGTGACTCCTCAATGTCAGCACATCGATTCGCTTCCTGATTTCACCAGAAACCCGCCGAATTTCGACGCAAAAACCATCTGTCAGTCGGCGCTCATCCTCCCCCGACTCCAAAACTTATTCCCATATTCCCACTGGCCCATCCGACACTTCCACTAACCCAAGGCCAACGAAAATTCGCAAAAGCCCTACAATAACAAATGGCGAAAATAACAACAGCTTCAGCAACAACAAACAAGAGCGGAGTGGGAAAGGAATTATGAAATATGCAAAGCAATAAACAATTTAAAATCAAATAAAAAGACAACTTCATATGCAACCCGAATCCGAAAATCGAAATCGATTGCAGCTTAAGCTTGGCTGGCACAGCACCCAAAATAAGGAAAAAAACAGCACGCAAAAACCAGAACAAAATAAATAAAAAATAAAAAAGGAGCAGAAAAATATCAATATTTTATGCTTTAAGCATTTGTTTGCTTAGAACGACCCCCGAAAAGCAGAAATCCACCAGACGAAGTGAGCCGGCGATCAAAGTTGGAGTTGTAGTCGCCGGATTCGGAGTCGGACCACATGGCACACTCGCAGCTCCAGCTCCAGCTTCAGCTCCAGCTCCAGCTCCTCCGGCCAAGTGTGTCCCCCCAAGGTTCCGCCCCCTTTGGAGCCCCCACCCCCCTGTATGTGGTGCCTACTACTGTTGCGGCTGCCGGTTCGTTGTTGTCTAAATTTATGATTATTGCCCTGCCAAGCATCTTACGAGCAACGGCAGAAAAAAATCCATAACAGCGGCGGACTCAATTCGCCTTGGCTCAGCCGAAAAAAAGTTTCAGCCCCGAATTGGAGGTTATCGCACATCCGCATACCCTTGGGTTGGAACTGACCCATCAGCAAAAAGTTATACAAACAATCTAGCTATTTTCGGGGAACAATTTTGCTTCACAATTATGTTGCTCTTCAGCTTCAATCACTAAGAGCTGTAGATATTTTGTATACTGAATCAACAGATTGTATTACCAGATATAGGGTCTACTTTAGATTAGTATTTCAATAAATATGCCTTAATATTTTTAAGTTATTCAAATAATAAACGTTGTCTTAAGTGTATAAATATTATAATATTACTTCACACAATTACGGGCTATAAATAGAGATTGATATCTTAGATCATATCGTATGTAAAGAGGCAACTCTGTAAACCATGTAAAGAGGTAACTAAGATGATCTCAGGATATTAACGAAATTTTAAAAAATGTGGCATGCCCACCGATACAGGGTATTGAAATGCATCGAGTATGTGGGGAGGCGGGTGGACAGCGGGTCCAAGTGAAGTGATTCTGCAGTTATAAAAATTGGATTTTGCGCGCAACTTAATCACATTTTCGCCTCCAACTCGAAAGACTCTCGAACTTCCCTCCCCCATCCTTGCACCTCCTCAGCCATTTCAGCTAGCTATTTTATTGCCGTCGACTCATTGTGACGATTTTTTGCCGAGTGTATGTGAGTGTGTGCTTGAGTGAGGTTCGCTTAGAGATTCCTCTTTTGCGGTGGCTCCTTGTGCGCTGGGCGAAAATTTACGATTATATCGAAATCTGATGGTTTATATGCCAGACTTTCTGTGGCCGAAAAAAAGGTGGAAAAACAAAAAGTGCGCACACCCATAGAGCGGCGACGACTACTTTGTATGGCCCAACTAGAGACTGGAAGATTTACGGAAAAAATTAATTTACGATTCCAGTGAAAATCAAATGATGTAGTCGCCGTGTGTCTTCGCTGAGCCGGCAACAATGTTTTATTTAAATTCGAGTTCCGTAATTAAATTCGAAATACTGAGGACTGGAAATCGAGAAGACTTAGTCGCTAGTTGATTAAGGCGCATCAGATAAAACCCGTTTAATTTTGTTTAATGCCCAGCAATGATTAACCAATAACGATAATGGACGGATGGGCGACTCTATGAAAGCAGGAAAAAAGTTTATAAATGCAATTGCATTTTATTTGTTGGCTGGGTAACTCACTTTTACGAGCTTCACAGAGAAATGCTCAAAAAAAAAAAGAGACAGAGGAAGGGAATGCAATTGAAATGGTATTGATAAGCGACTTAAGGGTTAGATAATGAAATTAAATGAAGATAGGTTACTGTGAGAACTGCGTAATGAGTTTAAGAGGCGGTCATAAAAATGCGTAATCCCAAGATCAACTGGGGGAGTACTGGAATTTGTGTGGGAAGTTCTTAGCCCTTACGCAATGTCTTAGATATTTCTGAGTAATGAAAATTATAATATATTCATGCATGCATACACTTCCAAGTGACTCGCCTTAAAGTGTAAGATTCACGCATAAATAAAGTAGTTCAGAGTTTGAAACGGTGGATATAAAACGGCATGAAGTGGTGGCTCAACAGGTGACATAAAATGATAAGAGCCATTCTTTCGATCGTTTACAAACCATAAAACCATACTTGTGAACATGCAATAACAATATGCAAATACTTCAAGATAAAGGTGCGATAAAAACGTGCTTGGCATATAAGCAATATTTTGAGAGGGCTTAGGTGAGGTGGAAAAAAGTGCAATAATAAATACATTGCAACTTTGAATTGTTAAAAATGAAGATACATGCGTAAGAAGTACCTGATCTTGATAAGTACGAACTGATACTGAAGTCTTAAGAACTTTTGTTGCCATTTTATTTGAAACTCGTACTGATAGGCCTCCTGTAGAAAATGCGATTTTAAAGTGTGGTAGCCAATAAATATATATAATATGATCATATATCAGTAACACGTAATAGATCTTAATATAACTATTTTTAGTTTGATGTCTGATAGTAAGTTGTTTCCCATTTTATATGATTATAGCATAGATGTGACTCACAGGCCTCCTGCAGATGAAGTTATTCCTAAGCGCTTGAGATGAGGGTCATTAGGAAAAAATGACGCCATAAAAAGAATCGCCAAGCTCTACACCTAATTACGTAAGATGGAGTAGTGGGCTGCACCCGCACCAATGCAAATAAGCGATAAAGCAAGGCCGTAAAGCGCGGAATAAAACAATATATATTAACAATCTAATCCAATAAAAAGGAGTTGTAAATGTGCCAAGTACTTGGCAACATGAATCCAAACGAGCCACAAAACGAGTGCGTTCATAGTCATCACAACAATCCGATCCACTCGACCAATCCCACACCCGATGGCACAAGACCTCACTCAACATTCACATCGAATGAATAGTTCGAGTATAGTCGCTCTGTTCTGCTCGATTCCGATTCCGCCATAAAGCGACTCGACGAAGACTTTAACTGATAGTTACGGCTGCCATATAGTATATGTGGATATGCATGTGGATGTATTTAGATGGCTGAACTGCAATCGTGAGAATGGCCAAGATGAGTGTGCTAACGGTTTATGCAAAGCATGGTCACACCATCAACCACTTGGCCAAAGGAGCCAATTAGCATGCACTAAAAGTGCAAAATGCATTCTGCAAGCCGGGGCATTACATTTCATTACATGCATTCGTCGAACGACGGGGCACGCATTGTAAAACATGATCTGAGAGTGGGGGGGCAACGAAATAAATAGAAATAGAAATAAAATAAGGGAACATGGGTACCCAGTCACAGAACCCAGTACCCAGAGTACCCAGAGTATCCATAGTATCCAATACCCAGTTCCCAGTTCCCAAAGCCTCGCTGGCCATTTAAATGAAGCTACGAAGCTAAAGCTACGAGTGGTGGACTTTTCGGGCCATGTAATTGAAATGTGCGACTGGTCTGGGCTGGCCCAGAGAGAGTGCAACTATAAAATTAGTTTTCATGGCGTTAAGAACAGCGTTTCCAAGTAAACAAGGGCCAAGAATTCAATTTAATGCATTCAGGTCTTGCTGCTCTATGCTCGCTGCTCTCTGCTCGGGGTTATTTTATTTTATGGTCGCCAGGCGAGCGCATAAAAAGGTTATCGGCATTTAAAAGGGCAACTATAAAGAGCCAACCCGAGCCATTAAATAGCATTATTTACACTCCGTTCGTCTTATTTTCTTTCTGACCGTTGCATGGGAGAGTGCCGAAAGTGCGTGCAGCTCCGGATAATTGGAACAATTCCGCTTCTTGGACAATGATAAGCATTACTACTCCTCCGAAGCGGCGAAAGACCAGGGACAAGAGTCAAGTGCACCGCCTCCCCTATATTGACAGAATTTCTCAGCCGGGCCGCCTGGGATTAGAGGAGCCGAGCTGGCCAAGATTGCGTGCCAACGGAAGCCTCTCGGGCACGATCACAAATATAATAAAAATATAAACACACTCATATTTTCATAATTGGCCAAACTGCTTCGCTGGGCAATTATCATAATTGCATAATTTTCATTCTAAACAAGCCCGAAAAGAGCGGACATAAAATAAACAACCCACATGACAGCTAATGGGCGAGTTTTGTGCACTGGGCGAAGTCGAAAATCTAAGATTATTTGGTTTGATTGGGATGGGAAAAAGTAGGAAAAATATTTCATATTTCTAGGTAATTATCTTCATTTTACTAAAAAATTAAGATGATTTTGGGAAACTTTTATGATTGTTTAAATATGTGACGTAAGTAAATCAGATAGCTGGTTTTTATCATTTTCCACATATTGTATCTATTCGATTCAAATAAATCTTCCTATGATTATTTAATAAAACCTTTATCTTTCCATACCCTTTCTGGATGAAAGACAACAAATTAACCCATTGGCCTTCACATTTTCTCTCTCTGCCGGAAAACTTAGCTAAATTTATATGTTTACTTTTGGATTTATGTCTCCCAGACGCCGGCGCAGCAGCCGCCAGCTCAGATTCAGATTGAGATTCAGGTTCTGGTTAGGGCTATCTACTGGAGTTTGGAAATGGGCCTGAGGTTCGGGTTACCGCCTGTCCAGGAAACAATTATCCACATGCTTGTTTGGCCGATTGGGGGAGCGTTCGCTCTACGGAAGCGATGTGTCCAGGGGCGTCGGTTTCGAAGGGGTCGCAATGCGAGTTGGCCCAAGGGATCCCTTTTTCGGAGGGGATCGCTATGTGGCGAAGTCCGGTTCGTTTGCTGCGCATGCGCGTTTAATTTGCTGCGGCCGCCTGTTTTCGGTTTCATTTTTTCGGGACAGCGAAAATGAGCGAGAGGCGGTTGATTCAAATTAGCCACGTCTCCTCGGAGGAGAAATATCAGGCAGTGGCAGCCAGCCAGACAATGGAATGAGCAGGCGTTGCCCGGAGGCGTGTACCAGGCCGAAAAGACTCAGGGTTCGGGCTCGGGCTCGGTTTCGGAGTTGGCCAACCAGACCGTACTTGGTCAAGCTAACCCAGCCAACCAAAGAGCCACGACGCCGTCTCCAACTCCAACTCCAACTGCAAACTCCTGCTCCAAGCTGCCTTTATGTGCATATGCGTTTCACTCGCTGATTATAGGGTCGAAATTGCCGGGTTCAACAAGATTATTAATGTGCGCCAGCTTGTTTATACAGATACCCATATGCAGATTCCCCTACAGCGGGGGCCAAAATAATACCAATTGCCTCTTTGCGATATACAAAACATTTCATACAACATTATTTGGTGGGATACGTTGAACTGTCATAGGAATAAAGCAAGCGGCTATTATACTATCATAAAGTGTACAAAGTTTGGTAAGTAATTATCAACCAATAGCGTATTACGGGAATAATCAACCTGTAGTTAATTAAAAAAGTTATGGATGTCTTAAAAAGAAGCAGTTGCACTTAAAAATCATTAGGCAATATTTTACGATTTTTAAAGTAGAATTGCAAACAAACCATGCATTTAATCAACAATCTTTTGCTATTGCTTGGCACTTTAGCTGGCTGATTTTAGCAAACAGCAAATTAATTTTTGGTTAAATAACTCGGAGTTGGTAATATTATTCAGCTGACCTTTGCTGTGCATGCCTGTGTGAGTTGGTACCTTTGTTCTTGTTTCGTCTTCGGAAAATAAATTGGGGAATGGCTGCAGCCCTAAAATAATTTACCTCTTAACCGTTGTTTGTTTAACCCAAAAAGCAAATTAAATGCGAATGACAAACGAATGAAATGAATTGGATTGGACTGGACTGGACAAGGTAACACCAACGGAGACGCCAACAAATCAACGACACCCACATCGAAGAGTGCGAAAATAATGTTATAAATACTTGTGATCCCCGGCTCCCAGATCTTTGGATCTGTGGAAGAAAGACCAATTTGCGTAGGACGGTCACTCAGTCCCGGTTCGGACTTAAGGCCCAAAACAAAAAGCAAACCTGGGCCAAAAAAATGTTGGTTTTGTTTTTTGGTTTTGTATCTTTACATTTTTTTTTTGAGATACATATGTTCATATGCTGACATATCCGCAATGTGGCAGCATAATATAAATTGACATTGACAGTTGACATTTGTGGTACATAAATGTTAGCCCAGGCCGTTCATATATCATGATGACCATCAGCTCTCAGCCCCAACATCTCGGGAACTCAGATACCCAGAGACTCAGAAACTCGGAAACCCAGAAACAACAGCAGGCGGCGTCTCTTACTTATAGACTTGGCCAGGTTCTTTAGCTTTCTTTCACTGACACTGGCACTGGCCTTTTTATTTTGCTTTTCTTTCCGTATTTTTTCGAGGCACATTTTTTTGTTTTGTAAGTTTTCAATTTAATTTGTTGTTGGTTGACATTTTCAATTGGGGCAAACAAGGCGCTCGCTGCATGTGGTGGAAGAATTCTCTGTTCACTCGAGATGAAATGAGATGATGCGGAATGGAATGGAATGGGCAATAGGTGACCGCAATTCAATTTGAGTGATCGAGTTGTGGCCAAAATAATTACACACTAATGAGGCACCGACGCATACCTATAGCGACCATTATAATATATGAAATTGTAAGCCTCGGCTGTGTTTTCACAAATAATAATTGAATGAGCTGAGTGTTGTTTCTGATAGAGTCAAGTGCCTGAGACACTCGAGTGACTTTGAGTCGGCCTACTGGTGGGTAGATGTCGGTCACTGGTAATGTGTCCGATGAACATATGTGCGTTGGGACCTTGATAGCATCTTTTGAAAGTCAAGGTATATGTAATTTGTCTCAAACAAAAAATAGGTAGTTGGCTAAATGAGATGGGGAGAGCAACGACAAAATATGTAAAAACTATGAACTAGGTATACCTATAGGATAGTATGGATGAGAGAGAAAATGCTTTTGGTATGTCCTACTTGCTTTCCTTTCAATTTTTTTAATAAGGCACATTAAGATGCATTTTGCACTCTAAAATGTTGAAATTTAAATTCCGACCTGCTTTTTACATTAAAAAACGCATTCTTTCGAGCACGTCAGGCCATAAAGAATGCAACTTTAGTGCTTCCTCTCAATTGAATCGAACCGAGTGAGAACGATCCCAATCAAAAATCAAATCAGTGCTCACCCCATCCACTAGCCGGAGTTTCAGAACACCAGTCTCTTTGATCCGATCTAATTAGTATGCCCGCTCATGCCTGCATATATGAGGCGATGGAGGTGCGTCTGGAATCGCTGGGCCAGGATGACGATGGCTTTGGATGGGAAAAGGAAAGAACCTCCAGAGTCAAGCAGTCTGCTCCTGGGGAGACACTCTGTCTAAGCCAGGAAATATGGTAATTGCCCTTCGGGATTGATGATTCTCTGTATTTTTTTTTTCTTTTTTGGGATCCCTTATCGCCGCTTGTAACCCATTAATTTGAAACCCCTGCCTTGATCCTTTGACCCGCAGTCTCCATTCGGCCTTTTATCCACCGCTATATGTAACCCAAAATCAAATAGGACACAGCTAGAGGAAACACAATTTGATAAGATTTTAGATAAGAATCAATCGCTTCACTAATGGTACTACAAAAAAGTTTCGAAATATACACATGCAACTGCACTTGGAGAAAGATTCAAGTTAAGAAATTGCTGAGCTTAGAAAAGAGCTTATAAAAGATACCAGATTTATGCGAACTATAGAAAAATAAATAGATTCTTAACCAAATAAGGAATCTTTTCTGTAGCTCACTACTTGAGATATTTTTTTTGCTGTGCATAGAATGCAAACACCGAGCCTACACCTGAAATTATTCAAATTAGGCCGTGGGGTTAGGGTTATGGTAGAGTAGTTGGCAGTGCGCGACACCTTGCGGCATCGACAACAGCAACCATACGCATGTTGCACTCAACGCAACAACGCACACAGCAACAACAATGGAGAGCAGCAACAGCACAACAATGGAACATACTAATGCCATATAATATAATATAACCCATTCCATCGGAGCGGTCAAAGAGTTGCAGAGGTGTTCCCCCGTCCCGAAAGTGGAATTCTGTTCCCTGGTTATTGTTATTTTGGTTGCTTCTTCTTTTGTTGCTGGGTCGTTGTTTTTGTTGCTCTCTGTTGTTATTTTTTGAACTTGTTTCGTATCGTAAATTCAATAATTTTGACATTTTATTGCATTTTTATTACGTTTTGTGACATCATTAAACGTTTTTATGAGTTTTCTTTGTCGCTATTTGCTGCCCTCGAACTTTTTCTGTTCTCCTTTATTTTTTTTGGGATTGTTTCATTGTGTTTTTAGATGCTCTTCAGGCGAAAGAGTTGAGTTGAGTTAAGTTGAGTGGGCTTAGTGGTGGAGTTTCGGTTTCTGGATCTGATGGAAGCATTTGTTTTCGATAGGATTTGATGGAGATTAGAAGTCACATATTTATGGCACTTCGTTCGCCAGAAGTAATTAACGATCTAAGTGATTGATTTGTCAATGAAGCTGAGAGATGCTGATTGCTGCCCAGTTTTTACAGCGGAAATGGAAATTGAGTGGCGTTTTTACTGTCAATTAGGCGCAAGCGAACATTAATCTGGAGTTGGCACCTAAAAATATTCCAGCAAGTCGGCTTTTTGTTTTTTATTAATATCAAAGAGTATGTGAATGAAATCGAATTACTTAAGTCAAGACTGAATAATTAAGTTGTTCATATCAATTATGCTAGTACAGTGGGATTAATCTCTAAATTGGTTTACTACATAGTACCAGTGCAAAAATAGTGTATAGATAGAGTATTCCCGCTTCCATGTCACTCTCAACCCTTTTCGGGGGTCACATTTCCTTCTGGGGTCATCATTCGAGCACTGGTCGTTTGATGTCAATAATAAAAGTCGTTGTTCCTAAGGAAAAGGAGACTTTTTTGGGGGGGAGACAGCCAGACGTTAGGGGAACTTGCATACTAAATGCCTGTCTTGCGCGACCTTTTGGACCTGGCCCTTTCGGCTAACAGCCATGAAATTAGACGCACACACATGTGACCATGTGAGCATGTGAGCATGTGAGCGGCGAAAGGGTTCAAATGGCTGGTTGATGGGGGAGGAGGTCAAACCTGATGGCCTATTGAAAAGTAAAATTCGAAACTTAATTACCTGGGCAGGTTCAACTTGAACTTCCCTAACAAACAGCTGACAGTTGGGAAACACCCGCGCAGTTTGGCCAGAAATGAGTTGGATGAAGAACTGGAGGAGGGTTTTTCGAGTTAATGGCTAATGGTCGGCGATGCTCTTCGATTTTCTCATGTGTAAAATTGCTGTAAGCTGGCCCATCCGTGCACTCTGTTGTTTTGTTAATTTGTTTAATTGTCTTGCATTTTTTTGGGACTGCCGAGTCATGTGAACGAACATCTTGTGCGGTTCGATGAGGTGAACGCAACGAACCCTAAAAACGCTGCACATCCGTCCCAGTGAAGCGAAAGCATTGTTGCGTTTTGTTTCGTTTCATTTCGAGTTATTCAAAATAGTCTCCTGTGCGTTCCATTGTCCGACTGAAAGAAAGAAAGACACATCAGGTGTACCCGAAACGCTAATGAAACCTCCTCGGAACAAGAAAAACTTTTCTTTTTTTGGGAAATATTTCAACGATTCCAAATCGATCGTGAGCACTCTCCGCTGGAGACGAAGATCCATCTTTTGTGCGGAGCTGTGAAAAATACCAAACAACAAGCGGCTTAAATGGCGCTCTTTTGGGGGCCCCCGAATCATAATAATAATCACAAAGGCGTGGGTACAAAGGGTTCTTCGCCTCCAAAATTCAAAATTCCCCCCTTCACCAGCCCACCTGCCCTTTTAGAAAAAAAAAGAAACTACAATGCCATGAATAAGTAACATGTGTATACACTTGTACAAAGCTCGCGGGATTCCGATATGGTAATTCATGGCTTTCAAACGTTTTCGGTGATTCAATGTCTTGAATGGCTCTTTGATTGAAGAAGTGAATAATTTTGGATTTTATTGAACTGATGGTGTCTAAATTTAGGCAACGATCATAGATTGTAGATTTATTGCATTTGATTTGTGAAGCCATATGTAAACATTTTCTGAGTTTTAAAGTCAAATGAAATTTTAATATTCGATCTATGTAGATACGATGATTAAAATAAGAAAATTTTGAGTTATACAATATTAAATGTCTTTTAAATAGTGCAGGAAATTAACAAAATTTTATTTTTATAATTCAAAGGGTGTGTTTATATTATATAACTAATTCAGGTAATAAACAATATAATATTATGTTGAAACCTCAAATACACGCCGAACATAAAATTACTTCCCTCGAAATTAACACATTTCTTGTCGGTGCGGTTTCAATTGCTCATGATTAAGTGCGACATGAACAGCAAACCAGGACATAAAAAGGATATTAATCCTGCATAGTGCTCATAAATTTAAGCCTAGTGCTGGACCACCTACCCCTGACTCAACACCCCTACATCAGCACTACGCGACCCCCCGGTCCAGTATTCTAATTAATACGACACCTTTTATTCGAGCAGATATTCTCATTAATTGTCAAGCTTTTTATCATTTGTCAGTGGAATTGGACAAATTAATAAATTTCCAAGGGCAAATGTGGACAGTTGAGTGAAAAATTAGACAGTTAAACTGAGCCAACCCCTAGATAAACACGGTACCCCCATAACTATGCTAATTATGTGAGATATGTGTGTGTAGAACTGGACTAGATGCAGGGGCATACTTTAATAAAAACGTTATAATAATTCACTTTCCGGAGGAATTTATTGACCTGCCCGAAAGAGAGGGCTAGAAAATGTTGATAGAGAACGAGATAGTCGGTTAACCTGAAAGGCTGCACATGCTCAATGGGCGACATGTGACGATCCTACACCATATCCTCTATAGAGCCTCTAGAGGGCCGAGCTGGGGCTACTTTCGCATACCGACCACAGGGAAAACACGCAACCAGATGGAACTGACAGGGGTTAAGGGTGCGAAAGAGACCGCCGATATAGTAGGTATAAATTTAATTTAGTCGGCCGGTCGGTCGGCTGTTTGCGCCTAACAATTAAAAGGCAAACTTCAACTAGAAACAATTTTCAAGATGAATACAAGCAGATAAGCCGCAAAGGGGCACTGGAGGGTTAAGACGAGGGTCGGATCGCCGCTTTTGGCATTTACGCATGGCATGCAGTTGACGCCCAGCACTCGGCTTTTGGACCCCGTTTCGTATGCGCCGGCGTCTTTCCCTTCGGAACGCCCCTTCCCCGCTCCACGATCGCCCCTCCAGTGAGGTGCTATAGGGAAAACTAGCTAGATTCGCCTAGGAAAGTAGCTAGACAGAGGTTCCCAATCCGAAATCAGGTATATAATGGGGGAAAAATGTGATTGGTAAAATAGTAATATGTACTTTACTGATTTATTTTGTATAGTTAAATTTATGGTTTTTATGGTTGGATCTCCAGCTGAAGTGCTTTTTTATTTATTTATTTCTGTTGATTTTATATTTTTATAAGCTGATGAATTAACGATTTCGCAAGCTGATTACCAAAAGAAGTGACTGTCTAAATGTTATTTCATAGTATACGTTACATTATTAAAACTTTAACTGAGCTTTCAGTAAATTTTAAAATCTTTAGCTCTTAAAAGATTTCTTAGTTTGGAGAGCTATTAATTTAGATCCATTCTAGCTATATATATTGTACATATATTCCCTATTCTAGCGAGCAAAGTAGCTAAGCTGGCAGCACTGGCACGCTGGGCTGCAGTGACACAGCAAATGCGTATCCCTACTCGAATACCTGACGCAAAGAGCGAAAAATGTTAATAAAAATCATTTAGACAAAGGAAACTGAAATAAAATAGGTGGTGTTTGGCGAAGGTGGGGAAACTGACTGTCTGACTGTTTCACTGACTGACTGAGCAGTGTTGCAGTTCAAATTGTGTGTGAGACCATTTCTCAGCTCGTTTCTTAAGCGTTTCAAATTTACGGAAAAAGTCGAGAAGAATGTTGAAGCCATGGAATATTAATTTGGGGCAGGTAGAGATATGCAAATGAATTTGTTTGAACGTTAATGAGTTGAAAAACGCCTCCTGTCTTTCTTGCTTGCTTTTTTTGTCGTTTTTTTTTTTTCTTCCAGTTTCTGCCGTCGGTTCGCTACTGAACTTCGGTTTGCTTCACTTCAATATTAATTAAAGAAAAAGATTTTCGTTCGTTGGCTCCTCGCGCGGTCTGCTCTTGTTTTTTTGTATCTGTAGTTTTCTGCTACTCATTCTCTAGTGGCCGCTGCCGTCGTCAGCATTTTATTTCCTTTAATTAATCATATGCAATTTGGAGTCTGAGATCTCTCGAGCAGCTCGCTCGGCCAACGGCCGTTGATCCACTTAATTATTTAGCAATTTATTCTCACAATTGTTAACAATTTTTTTGTGCTGCCACCCCGTCTGCACGTTTTGCGTAGTTTGGTAGCCATTCGTCGGTGTTTTCGTTGCTTTGTTGGTTTTTCCACAGTTTTGTGCCATTAAACTAATGAAATTAGGAGTGCTGGCGAGCGAAACTCTATGCTGATAAGGCGAAACTATTAAGGTTTTTGCCTCATGCGTTTTATATTTTTTTGGTTTTGTTTTTTTCGGCGGGTAATTAAAACGTAATTAATGGTCGGGCTTCCGATTCGATATGGGGAGCCTGCCTGCCGCCTCCTTGGGCGGCATCTGTATTCGGTATCTGTGTGTGGTGTGCGATTAATCAAGATCAATTAAAAAGAGTTCAAACTATTGAACTATGAGCGTATAACAAGGCGTTCCATGGGAAAACCGAATAATACGAGAGTTACAGACTTTTCGATCCATCACGATTGTTTTGGGAGGGCGTGTGATTGGAATTGAGCTAAGTGGCACTTTCCATGCCTTGTTAAATACAAATGTATTGCCTAGATCCAATAAAAACTTAAATTATTGCCGGTGGGGCGAATTGAGTTGTAATAAAATAGTTGTAAAAGATCGCATAGGGTTCTGAATAAGCCGAGACAAATTTTATTGATGCAATATTGATATTCTTACTTTATGGGGCTTATGGTATTTAACCATATAAATGTCATACTAAAAACGATAACGGATATTTTTTACTTGGTCTAAAATAATATATTTCATTGTATGGAAGTGATAAACTATAAAATTATGTTGCTGAAACTCATCAAGTTTGTCGAGTATATTAACAATAAATATATCTTATAAATTCATTTAATTCTAAGATTTTTTAGTTTTCCGTGAAGGTTTAATTAAAATTGTATTTTTTCCGGAAATGAGTAAGTTTAAGTTTTAAGTAAGTTAAAAGTTTTTTGTACAGCTTAAGTTTAAACCATTTAAATGCAAATATAATCTCACTGTTTTTTGCCCCATTATATTCCAGGTGCACAAGAACAAAAAGAAAAATCTCACGTTTTGAGTTCAGATATTCCACCTTTGGTCTTTGTGTTTTCTTGACTTTGACACATTTTGTACATAAATATGCTATCATTTGCTAAATATCTTCTGCAGAACAAAAAACACTTCGCACTTTACTCATTAAATACGATTTTAGCTGGAAAACCAAAGCTCCCCTGCTGTGCGGGCCACTGCCATATCAGCATTCTATTTAATATACTTTAAATCGGTTATCTTTAAACACGGAATCGTGTCATGAAAATGTCAAAACATAAAAAGAGCAATATATTAACCAGAGCTTCAAACTGAATAACCATTCAGCTTACTTATTCAAGATAACAAACTGGCCGTAAGCTAATTCTCGAAAATATTCGCATCTGACACAAAAACCAAACAATAAAATCACAAACAAAATTAAAATATATGCCTAAAAAGCCGAATATCAATCAATTTGTATATTTTATTGTGCCATCATGTTTCCGTGCCCGTGTTTTGTGACCGTGTTTTGTGTGCCTTGCTGGCATTTTCAATTGCCATTTAATTAATTAATCGACTTTAAAATTGTCATTTCAAATGCTTATCACTTATTAAAAATCTATGCGCAAACACAGAATGCCGAAAACAAAAGGCCAGGCGACAGAGGCATAAATTTCCCATGGGCCGTATCAAATAAATTTCTATACTAGTATACTCGTATATTTGGCCAATAAATTCAGTTGAACACCAGCAGATCAGCCAAGTTCGGTGCGACTTGGCTTAAACGAGGCCCAGTTCCAGTTTAGATCGCCTGACAGTGATAAGCTGGGGGCGCTGCTGATGGCGTTGGCCACACGCATTAATTTCGCTTTTGGCTTTCATTAACAAAACTACGCCGAAACATGAAGACAGGCCGGCCAGCAACGCAAAAAATATACACAGAAATACACGAAAGAATAATACAAACCTTAAGAAAGAAAAATGTATGCTGTGATTGCGTTGGCCGTGGGGTCGCTGGTCGGGAATCGGCGGTTTGGTTTTTGGTTGATTTCTTGTTGGACTGGGAGGCGACTCGCTAAAAACTCGGACACGCCACATTCGCATTCACCTGGAGCTGGCGATGGGATAAGGAAACCGTGACACGGAGGAATATACGGGCCAATTATATATATTTATATAGTACACTTCTTATTGTATTTAGAAGGTTACTCAATGAAATTCTGCAATGTGTATTTATTTCATAGATACATTTAATAACACAAATATTGTAAGGAGATGTATAAAAACTTTCCTACATTTATGGTACTTCCAAAGATAACTATTTAAACGTTTAATAGAATTTAAAAGTTTTCCTTGGGTTTTCTCATACAGAAACATTTATTTTGCTTAACCCAGTACGTGCAACCGATTTTCTCCTTTCAATGCCATGTAGCACTTGACTTTACGCTGGCGAAATAAACTACACCTCGTATTATTTAATAGGTAACTTAGCTAATTGCTGTTGTAAAGAGGTACATTTATTTACCATCAACTGCAATTGTAATTGCCAATCCATGACCCTCACGTTTCCATCTCGAATCGTGGCGATCTGGGCCGGTCTGCCCGCTGTTACTGTTGGTTTGTCTTATGAGTTGTCTGACGCACGATGACGTTTAAATTTCAAATGATTGATTCCCCGCTGGCAAAAACTTTGATTAAAGCCGCACAACGGCAGCTCCGTGTTCCGAACTCTATACTATGCTATAGTATATATCGTGGACACGCCCAGTTGAGTTTTCCCGCAGATCCCGATGCCCGGAAAGGTTGGACGATTATATGGAAGATATAGGGGCTGACGGGTATACTTGGCCACATAGAGACAGATGGAGAATGGAGAGACAGGCCTATTTGCGTGCTCAAATATTTTAATTAAAGAAAAGTCCCAGACCGCCGTCTTGTTGGCCATGTTAGTTGGCCGAGTCAAAATATTTAGGAGTTGGAGTTGGAGTTGGCCCCCCATCCCCGATTTTGTGTGTTGGCCCCTCCCCGTTGGCTTGTTTTAATTGCAGTTTACATGTCTATTAACAGGCATCCATCCGTGTTGACTGGCAACTATTTTCCCCGCATTTTCGTGTTTTTCTCGGTTTTTTTTTTTGTTTTCTCCACTGCTTTTAATTGCAACTGTCATCAGGTGGCCAGCGGTAATTGACGTGCTGCTAAATCGCCTCCAAATATTTCACCAACTCAAAATTGGCACAAAAACGTATGCTAAAAAAGCTAAAAAGCGGGACAGACACAGACCGCACTGAATGAGCTGTCAGGAAACCCGAGACCCGTATGACTGGCGGTCATATAGTGGCGATACAATAAATATATAAAAAATGCGACTCCCCCAATCGATCAAAGCCAATAAACCGCATAAAGTGCTTGAATTTCCCTGACGGCTGATGGTGTCATATGCGAAATTAACACAACAATCATTTCACACGCCCATTCAGCGGCAGGTGTATGGTGTATGGTTCGTCGAACCCCCAGTTCACAATTCACATAATTGAATTGGATTCAATTTAATCGAATGCGATTCGGTTTATGTTGCCAAAAGGACGCTCTAATTGGAGCTGATCGTGTTACGATTGTCGGTTAGATATGAATTGGAAATTTGAGAGCGAAATGGCAGAAATATGACAAGGCGTTGTAAGAGAATGTTCATTGAAATGTGATTAAGGGGAAAATGTCAAAAATGTTGGATTTATGCAGGTCAACTCAAAACGAGTGAATAAACGAATTTAATTATATTTGTAATCCGGCTTCCGAGCCCAGTTTAATTTTGTGAAATCGCAAATATGATACAATATATGTAGCACTCCAAGCTATATAACTCTCTATCGGATCATTCAGTCTTGAAATATCAAATCCAGTAGAACTAAGTTTTCTCAGCACTAAAAAAAAAACTTATATAAACCAGTCAAGATGCGTATGCTTAATATTAACCAAGTGGCCCCTAATTTCGTTACCAATGCGGTGGTATCCGGTGGCTTCCGTAATTTTTCCCTAGTTGATTTGCGTGGCAGATATGTCCTGCTGGTTTTCTACCCGGCTGACTTTTCGTACGTCTGCCCCACGGAGCTGCAGGCATTCAGTGATAGAGCTCCGGAGTTCAGGAATGTGGGCTGTGAAGTCCTGGCCTGTTCCACTGATAGTCACTTTGTGCACTGCGCCTGGATGAACACTCCCAGGAAGAACGGAGGTCTGGGTGAGTTGGATATACCATTGTTGGCCGACAAGAACATGAAGATAGCCAGGGACTATGGAGTGCTCGACGAGGAGACAGGATTGGCTCTACGTGCCCTCTTCATCATCGATCGCGAGGGGCGCATTCGTCAGATCACGGTTAATGACATGGGAGTGGGTCGCAGTGTGGACGAGGCACTGCGTCTGGTTCAGGCCTTCCAGTTCAGCGATGAGTTCGGCGAGGTCTGTCCGGTCAACTGGCGTCCCGGAGCCAGGACCATGAAGGCCGATGCATCCGGAAGGGACGACTACTTCAAGCACGCCAGTTAAGTCTATATACAATCAGTTTTACGCCATTCCAAGCTGGCCATTAAATAAACGATAGTTATGAACATTCAAAGAAGAGCATTTTAAAGTTCGCGAAATACTTATACCTTGTGTAGGAACATTTCGGCATTCTATAAATCATAATAAAATCAATTTAAGGCTGCATTCTCAAACAGATACCACCTCTATCGCCATTAATTTAATAAAAACATTCCACACAAAAATATAATCGGCAATCAGCAAAGGGTAACTTAAATTATTACTATACGTATGGGCATGCCGAAAATAACAAGAAGCGATGGCCAAAAGAAAAGAGCGACAAAAATTATATCTGAAATGAATACTTATTATTATCGCACGAAAGACTTGCCGCCGTTTGTCATCAAGGTCTTGCTTAATGGATGTGGTTAAATTTGTTCAACTCGTATAAAGTATTTTTGCAGCTCTGCTTGTTTATTTTTTCGGGCTACCGCAGAGTCTGGTTGTGAGAGGAAGCAGTCGGCGAGGTGCGATCAAGATCGCTGCTCTTGGTTTTCTTTTGCACTGAAAAAGTTACTTTCTAGTACGTAAGTAACACATAAGATACCAAGGCCTTTTCTATCATGCACTGTTTGTATTTGCAATCATTAAAATAGCACTCGTATAACAAAGAATTGCATATAATGTAGTAAATAAAATATTAAGATTAATTTACATAAGTGAGTATAAAGTTACCACATTCAAAGATTCGTATATTAATTAAATATTAATTAAATATTAAATCTTTTACATCGATTTACATTTAAAGTATTTCAGTTCGTGTTTGGTGATTTATTGCACAACTTGATATATTACTTGAAATGAGCATGAGAGGGTCTTTTTCTCTCGGTGTCATCTTAACTGTGTGGAGCTTCTTCCCCGACTCGCCAGCGAGTTGTCGCCTTAGTCATTGGCGGCTGCTGCGGTCGCCGGACAACCGCGATTGGGGCCACCGACTGCGCCCTCCTCGCAGCAGTCACTTCACAAGTTTGCGCGCTTATCTTAATTGTTGCTCGCATATTAATTTCGTACCTGCTGTGCCGACAACAAGCTGAAGGCCCTGGTCCTCCCTCCCAGCCCCAAAAGTTGGGGCACTGGGGGCAGTGAGTCTGGTCGGTGGAGCAGCCCGAGCAGCCCGAGCAGCCCATCCCGGTGGCTCCAATCAATACTCTCATTCGGGAACGATGTCGCCTGTCGCTTGTCTTACTTTATTGTTGACAAATTAATAGATTGTGCTGTCCATATTAACACGTTTACGTGTTGCGCTTCCTTCCGGCCACAAAATGGGGCATTAAAAATGCATGAGCCTTCCGAGCCGCAGTCCATTGTCCACTGTCCACCGTCCATTGACCGTCGTCGCTCGTCTCTCGTCCGGCTATCGCTCTGATTAGTAGTGAAATGTGTTCCGATTCGAATGCATTTTAATGCCCATCGTCATTTCACGTCATTTCCATTCGATTCATTTGGATTCACTTCCGTTTACGGACAGACTTCCGCAAGTGGAACTACATGGCTTCTTCGGCATTATACTGCGTGAAAGCTTCTCTTCTATTAATTTGGCATTATTAGGAATTACTATTACATATATGTATTTACATAATACAACAAGCATTACTTAAATATTTTAATGATTATTAGAAATTACAAGCCAAAGCCTTTGAAGACCTTCTGTGTGCTTTTGATGGTTGTAATGATTTAATTGGGCCAGTGATAAGAACCAGTTGCCAAGTCCGCCGGAAGCGATTTACGTGCCATTCGAGGGTCCCCGACTACGGATCAGATAAGCTCGATCCACACGCTTGTTTATCTGGCCAATGATTGATTACGCTGGCGAGTCTGAGGCCGATAAACGAGTTGATTAGCAACTGCGACCAGATCTCCATCTCCATCTCCATCTCGATCTTCATCTTCATCTGAATCGCTGATCTTGAGGCCTAAGAACCGGAGACGTGACGCTCTCTTCAGAACCTCATCGCCGTAATTGCGGCAGATGCGGTTCTTTCATCGCTTTTCGCTGGCGCCTCGGAACGGAGCGACGTGCTCTTTCTCACCTGGCTTCACCTGGTCCCAAGCCCCCATTCCCCACCGCACCATGGGCCCCTCTAAGAATTGGCTACGCGATATTCCCAACCCAAAGGGGGAGACATGCCTCTGGGTTAATCAACTCAGTGGAGTAGCGGTCTCGACAATGTGCGTACATCAACTAGGAAGTTGCACTGATAATGGGACTACGGAAAACTTGGCGAGATTGCATGGTAATCTTTAAGTGGGGCCAGCTGAAATAATTGGTAGCATCCATCAATTTAGGTACTCAGTCTATTTATTAGTCTGTCTATGAGTCTTGCAGACATGAAAAACAATTTAGTAAAGAAGATTTCTAAATCCTTTTACATATTTTACAATGAAATATAATAATTATAAATAAAACGGCTAATAATAAAGTAAACGTTTTGGAATATAAAAACTTCTTTATAAAGGAAATCGCAGTTTATGTTAGAAGAGGAATATTTAAAATCACAGCCCCAGCCATAACAGGTGTTAACATTATACTACGGCCTATAAGATATAATAAAATAAATAACCAAGATCCGCTGTTCAGTAAATTTATTACCCAGATGCTTGCGCTCTACGCTGGCGTGCACAAAATAATGGAGAAAGCCATGACTAATAAAATCGGGAACCAGGAAACGAATGCCACAGCCGCGATCATTCAACTGGCCATCATCTTGTGGCATTTCGACTCCCAGGAACTGTCCGATCCATCAGCATAATCATCGGGCGGTGGGATATTCCAATGCGATGCAATCCGAACCTATGCGATCCCCCGCACATTGCAACACATCTGAAATCATCCGGCGATGATATGTGGATAATGGCTTTCTGGGCACCATCAACAACAGTTTATCTTGCCCTAACCTTCAACCTTTTGTGGCGGCAATCAAGTTGGACTCACAATCCGAATCCCAATCCCAATACCATAGCAATCCCAGGCACCTTCTACCCCCTATCTTACCCTTCACTCAGCTGTTCAACACCTTGGCTAAAATGCAGCTGTAGTTTCGGTTTGAGCCGAGTCTTGGGGCTTTTGGCCAACTAGAGACGGGCCGCCAAGAGTGTAGACAACTTAAATCAAAGTGCTAATTTTAAAATAACAACCCTGTAGACAGCCTAAACACACAGGCCAGCCAACACACAGCCCGAGTTCCCCGCACCACCGCGCCTTCAGCCGAAACTCATATTGGAAAAACGTTTACGCGAAACTGCTTAACTAGCTGCCAACAACAACAACATCAACAACAACATCATCAACAACAACAACAATAGCAACAACAAAAGCAAAAATAATAGCAACAACAATAAAAACAACAACGACAATTACAACAACAATGGAAAAGCAACAAAGAGACGGGCCCAACAATTGGAGAGACAAGATGAACGGCACGAAACAGGATGTTGGAACGTGGGGCAGAAATTTGCAAAAGAAGCTTGGCCAGGGGCTAGGGAGGGGGTGTTAGGGGAAGCCAACACTCGGAAAAAAATTGCATCTTTTTAATAAAGCAAATTTTAAGTTCAGATAAGAGTTCCTTATAATTTCTGCGCCACTGCTATATTTGCTTAATGAGAATTTAATCAAATATGATAAGACTTTTAATATATGGAATAATTACTGAAAAACGAGTGTATTGTTTTAATTGTATTTAAAACTTAAGCTGCTGGAAGTCGAAGAGCCAAAGCTTGTATTTAACATATATATAAACTTATGTATATAAACATATGTATATAAAACCATTGATGAATCACTGTTAAATAAGAAACTATTTTCTAGTTAAAATAGTCTATTTATTTCTTATTAGTTCAATAAAGAAAATACTTATTCATTTCAAAGTTTAAATTTTATAAAAGCAACGCAGAACTATATGTTTTCAGTGCACTTCCCATCTCCATGGCCCGCCTGATGTTGATGTTGAGTTATCGCGGGTATATTAATTTTAGCTGCCGTTGATGGTTCCAGGGCTTCCAAAAAAAGAAGACCAGGTTGGCCAGGAATATACTCACTCGTATAAAAGAAATCTTCGCACATTCACAGCTTCCTTTAAGGAGCAGCTCATTCTAATTGACGAAAAAATCGGAGAAAAAACTAAAAGAAAAAGAATACAAAACCAAACAGACAGTCGGATGGATGGATGGTCGGCCATCCAGAAGGGAAGATCTCGTTTTGGTTCTCGTTCTCCTGAAGCACGTAATTGTTTGCACATATTTCTGAAACACCAAGTTGGAGCCAATCTGGAATCGTTTGGCTCCTCGGTATGCGCTTCGTCTTTCTTAGAAAATTGCCGTCTTCCAGTTGGGACAGCGAATTGAAATGAAATGATGATCATGGGCCGCATAACCTGGGGAGCCTGCTCACGTTTTTTCCTTTTCCCCACCAGCTTTTTCGGTGATTTTCACATTGAAATATTTCTCATTGGGCTCGGTGCGAAAAATGCCACAGACGGCGGGAATAAAACGGATGGTAGGGGAAGTAGGGGGCTGCTGCCTTAACTTTTTTTCAACCCTTTCTTTCTTTTTGTATATGTACATATATAAGCAATAAAAGGAATATTTGTTTGTCTTGCTGGGGCGACTTGATTTATTATTGGGTAACAATTCATATGCCTTTATTGATATTTTTCAATTCCTGAACGTCCCAGCGCGTGTGAGACACAATAAATTTTGAAATAAATTGGATTTCTCAGTTTTAATCAGCCCAAACAGCAAAAAATAAATATCAACCAAAGGGCAGGCCCACTGATGACTCCAGTCCACTCTGGGCTCTTGGGTCCGAGTTACCGAGTTCCCGAGTTTCCGAATGGAGAACTGCGGGTTCCGAGACCCGGGCTCCGATCCTCAGACGCCACAAGTGGAGCGCTGACAGGCGGCGATCGGAGATGGAGATCGTGTTGGAGCCAAAGGGAAAAAGGGAAAAGCGGGGGGCAGCTGCCTAGTTATGCTGGGGGCCACATAAACGATGTGCAAAAATAACCCACGGCGGTTGGGGTTGCTGCTTCTGGGAATCGAACTAGGCAATACCCATTTCTGTCCATAACGAAGCCTTTTTTAATTAACAAAATATTTTGACCAATGCTTTATGGCTGTGGAAGTGTATGTAAATTCATTGTCCATTCCACAATAGCGTTTGCTTCAAGGTTCATATTATGTGAACTTAAATATGTGAGAACTATAATTCCTGGTGTTTATAGAACACATATATTTACTTCACTGGAAATTAAATTAGCACTATTAAAAAGGTTTTAAAAATATATTTATGGCTTAGAATATATTTGATTTGAAGATTTTAATTAAAGTTCAAATTTTACATTTTTAAGTCACTTAAATAAATCTAAACAATGCATGTGACTAAGAGTGTTTAAATATTAAAGTTTTTGGTGGTGGTTTCGAGCCTATATTATTGTTAGAGATTTATTATGGCCCACGGTTCTAAAACACTATTCTTGAGTTTATATAACATATAAGGTGCTTAGCATTTAAAAGCTCGCATTAAATATATTGTTTAATTGCATCTGAGCGCTTTAGCTTTCCAGAGACCGTCTTTATCACGTGAGTTGAGTGATGCCACACCATAAGCCCATAAAGATCACTGTGAATTATTTTTCTGTTTTTCCTCTCAAATATTCCGCAGCCCCGCTGGCAGATGTTACCAACTCGCCGTCCGTCTAATTATACCCCATTTAACCCATTGGCCATTGCTTATTAAAAGTGCGTTGCTTTGCGTTCCTCGGCGTCCTCGTCATCGTAGCTCCAGCCTCCATGCATCCCATCCAGCACTTTTCCACTGCCATCCTTGACTTGACCATGGACGTGGACCGTGGGCTTTTTGGGTGCCAAGCAGAGGAGAAGTGTAAAAATATGCTGCCAATGTTGCAATTTATTTATTTATTTTTTCTCGGCTTTTTGTTGTTGCTGCCGTTGTCTCGTCGAGCACAAAAATGTACATACAAGCCAACACATGGACGTGAGTTCTCCACGCGGAGCAGGGGGGTATAGAGTGGCAGGGGCGGTGGCGGGGGCTGGGGCAACGTGTGCACATTGTTTATTTCACACACTTATTGGGCCGCGGGCGCTACTGTGCAGTCCTCCTGATCCCCTCCTGGCTTAGCTCCAGTTCCCGGCTCCTCCTCTTCGCCAGCTCTTCAGTTGGCATTCCCAGCTCAGTCCAGAGCGGTTCGCTTCACTGCGCTGCGAGCTCCCAGCCCAGGCACTGGAAAAAAATGTAGGAATTCATTGAGCGATTGAATAAAGTCAACAATTAGCCATAACCATTATTTGTAATTATATTAAAATATTCTTGAGAAGGCTAAAGTATTAAGAGTCCGACGAGAGCTACTATTTCACCTTCTCTTGATGGAACAATAGTCGAACTGAGTTCGAGAAATATTTAGAAATATTTATATATCGCCTAAAAAACTGAATATTTTATAAAAGTGTTTTTATCATGTAGTATCTACCATGTGGCTGTCTAAATGATAAACTACTTAGTACTACTAAAGCTTGCGTAGTGACTAAAATATTTATTTGGGTAAAACAATTGCCGCGCTAAATACTTGATTTTAAGAAATTTACCCTTGCAATAATTGCTACCCTTTTTTTTTTAAGTGCATCTCCCCTTGGCCCTCTTTCCGATCCCAGAGCGATCCGAGATCCGAGGGCCGGGGCCAGCAATTGGCTTGTCTTGTCTTGTCGTAC
Source organism: Drosophila santomea (assembly GCF_016746245.2). Taxonomy (NCBI): domain Eukaryota; kingdom Metazoa; phylum Arthropoda; class Insecta; order Diptera; family Drosophilidae; genus Drosophila; species Drosophila santomea. The sequence continues at coordinate 17,874,402 of NC_053018.2, forward strand.
GTTTTCCAGCTAAGATTGGCGACGCCATGTAGTTAACGCGTTCGCACTTTTTTTGCCTTCTCAGCTCTTTGTTGGATTTGTTGCAGTGGCTGTTGCAAGTTGCTGGTGGTGTGGCAAGTTAGCCCATGGAGAGGACTCCTCGACTCGTGTCCAGTCCATTGAGTTTTCATGCCACGCAACTGCAGCGAAATTGGCTAAAAATGACACTCGGTTTTGAATGGGCAAGTGGGTCGAGGGGGGCTTTGTGGTTGGAGGCATGGTATGGAAAAGTAAAAAGGCTGCAGAGGTTTATGCATATAGTGAGCGGGATTGTATGCGGCTGAGGTGGGCATGGGCATGATTTCTGATTGGCCATAAACACACAAAAGTATTGAGTTTTATCAGGCTGCGGGCTATATGGTGGAATGGTGGTGGCTCATAGCATCGCATCCCATGCCATCCCATCCCATACCATCCCCAGATCCCGACATCCAGCCAACATCCCAGCATCCCAGCATCTCGAGATCCCGAGACATACTCGTACATAAACTTGTACCTCATATGCGAGTGCATATGGGGATAGTCGCTGGTTAACAACGGCAACATCAGCAATTGGCAATTACTTTGATAACCGGGCCCCGGCTTTTTGTGTGTGCTGAAAAGTTGATTTGCTTTTTCTCTTTCGATACTGAATACTAAACACTGAGCCCTCGGCTCGCAGGCTTCAAGGTTTGACAAAGCAATTGATGAGACTGCAGCAGGTACGAAAATTACCCGGCGGTATTACCACCGATATCTGGAGGGACCTGGTAAAGGGGGTATGGGGATATAGCCCCAGTTGGTAACTGAAAATATGAGTAGGCTAAAGGTTTATCAGCGCCATAAATAAGAAGGCACAGATAATGTAAATGTAATCTTGGCTAATCCTGGCGATCTTAATTGGTACACGGTGATTGCATTCGGATTCGGATGCAGTACGGGCATAGGTCTTCAGACCTTCGGGCAGTAAAGTAAATAAATTTTAAAGAACTAAAAATATACATTTCAGAATACGAAAAATATAATTCGTTTAATATTTTATTATAATGAAAGGCACATACATTTTTTAACTTGTCAAGTGTGATATTTAACTGTGAGACGTGTGTAACTGTGTGTTCTTAAATAGCATGTATATACATCTTTACATATACATCTCTTGCTTATATGGCAAAGATTACTTGTTTTTGTAGTGAAGTACTGCTAAATGGAGCAACTGAAAAAAGCTCCCTTTTTTGCTTAACTGCTTGCTGATTTCTAATCTGAAGAGGAACAAATTCGAAAAGTCAGGAGCAATTAACTTCCTCATTACCCTCTTATTGTGCCCGCATGTCTCTTGGAGCGCGGAACATATCAATCCGGCAGTACGCTTCCACTTATAATTACTCCGCCTGAAGTGCCTATCTGATCGCATTTCATTCAGGGCTGGCTGCCTAGCCAACCCTTTCGGATTCCGGCTTGACGAACGCGAAAAACATGACAGTTTTTCCCAGTGGCCAAGAGGGAGTACCGTCGGAATTCCCATCGCATATCATGCCAACACCATCGATTTATGATGGTCAACCCTTTTACTGCATCGTCTGCCTCCTCTGCCGCCTGTAATTCTAAGGTAGTTAGCCGTTTTTGGTGGCAGGGATTAAGATTAAGACCTGGTGCTACATCAAATGGGTGTGAAAAACGCAAATTACAAAGAATTTCCTTAGGGTTACGCCAGTTACGCCGGTTACGCCGGGCTAAAGAGGGAGTATTACCCGGCAGCCAACAAGAGGAAACTGGCCACATAGCTGCCGTCGAGTTTTCGAAATTCAGATGGACAGACACAGTCGACGTCTAACTAACTAAGGGCGTGTCAGGTAAGGTCCTCATCCCAATCCTCGCCAGCACCAGCACCAGCACCATGGCCATCGCCATCGCCATCACCATCACCCTTTCCTTGAGCCGGTCGTGTAACTTTGAAATATGTTGAGCGTGGTGCGATAACTAGCCAAGTAACTAACTTGGCCAACTTGGCTAACTGGTAACTGGTTGACTGGCCGCTGCATATGCATATTTTATGCCATTTAAGCGGCATTTATGCAGCCTCGCGTGTTGACAAAAGTTGTTGGCTGCTCGTAACTCAATCTCAATATTTCAGAGCCCCATCCAGCCAGCCAGCCAGCCAGCGTTACATTAAAACGTGACTTTGACAGTAGCTGTTGAGGCCTCTGACAACGGCAGCAGCAACTGCAGCAACTGCAGCAGCAGCAGCAATGCCCAACAGCAACATCCAACATGCAGCAGCAGCAGCAACATCAACAGCAACAGCAGCAGCAGCAGCAGCAACATCGACGCTGTACGTGCCCCAAACACCAGGAAGAGTCATCGTCATCGGTGCTGTGTGACATTCGTTAAGCAAAATATGTGTCATCCTGCAGCTAGAAGCCTAAAAACGGGAATGGGCACTCCGATTGGCTATGGATGGGATATTAGTCGACGGCACATTTTCCCAAGGGTATCAGGGGTATATTGCATCCCAAACAATGGCTACAGTTTCCCAGGATCAACAGCTGAATCGATCGCAATCACAAGTACGTGGATTTCAGAGTCCTCAGAGGTGTAGCCATAAAATATGGCATTAGGAGCGGCTAACAGGGCGCCCCATTGAAGTAAAGAAAAAACATAAAATAGGGATAAGTCTTTATTGTGCGGTAAAGACATGATCCTAACATGGAATTAGTTTCAGATAAAATGTTATTTATCAAACAAATGCTACATTTATTTCGTAACATTTCATTAAAACCATTTTAAACAACAAATGATTAGCTCACACAAATTTCTGTATTTTAATTGTGTTCTTAAAGTTCATTTGCAACGAACGCCGTAAACTTTATTGACCGCTTTGCTATTATCATATAATGAACTTAAGTCTCAGTAATTCATGGTTAAAGCTAAAGATATTTTATGACGATAGTTAAATTCGCTTTTTATGACTATCTAAACAGAGTGAATTGAAAGTTGTGTTTTTCAGGAGTGTCGCCAATATAAAATATGTCTTAACTGCAAACCTACAATGATTTTGGAAAGCAAACACCTTGTTATACCCACATAAATGACAAATGTGAATGGAGCACTGGGTAACCGAAGGTCGCAAGCATTTTTGGAAAATTTTTGCACATTTTTTAGGGAGGAACGGGTACAACCAGAGACTCCTGATCTATTGGTTTTTGCGTGGCAAACGTTTACAAGCCGAACATATTTTCGTGGTCGACGTCGTCGGCTGGCTGCCATGGCTGATTGCATGCATATTAGCCAAGAACCGAGAACCGAGAACCGAGAACCTAGAGCCAAGAACTTAAAGCCAAGATGAGGGGCAGACGCCAAAAAGTTGATCTGCGTTCTGGAGGCATCAGTGCAACATTGTGGATTTTCCTGCCCCGGAAACCTCTGCTCCTCACGAGCTGCTGCATATTTTTGCTACCCTTTTGTTTTGTGGCAAAAGCAAAGCAGCCAACAAGACACGATTTTTAAAACGAAATCCATGTTCTTGAGCCGCACTACGAGCAGATCGCACTTTATTCTTTTTTCCAGCTCATCTCCTCTCCTCTATGAGGAGCTTGGGGGTCTGGGAAGCGTTATTTATAAAACATGTTCGAAATGCAAAGCATGCGACACGACGAAGCTTTCATGCCCTATACACAAGTGCCGCATACTTCGCATCGCTCCCAGATTATTCAGTTTTCTTTTTCTTTTTCCCTCTCAGTTTTCCTGTTGTCGCCGATGATGTTTTTCAGCTCCATGGGGGTAAATCATATTGCAATTGGGGGAGACGGAAATATCTGGGGGCCACGAGATTGATCGTTCCGATGGAGGCGCTCTTAACAAGATTAACTCTGGCCGCAAAATTAAATAAGCAAATCTAAAAGGTGGAGCAGAGTCTGCTGATTTCAATAATGAATTTGCATCATTGTTTGCAAATAATTTATATTGAGAAAATCATATTGTTAGCACGGATATAGTTTCTTCCCAATTATTACTTTTAATGTAAAGCGTTTTTGTATTTTCCCCTTGCACTTAATTGATTGATCATTTCGCTGTCATTTACAATGTCACACTTGCTCATTGTCACTTTGTCACACTCGATCATTGCCCGTGATCTCTATTCGTAAACACTTCAGTTGTGATCGAGTCAAGATCATTTCATTTGAAGATCTCTATGCTTTTAAGAAGATCGCTTATCTTCCCATTTGTTTTCGAGTGATCTACAATTGCTGTTGATCGACTATTTAGCCACGCGACTGATCACATCTGGTTTGGTTTCTTCTGGCCGCGATATGTTGAAGTCGCTGATGGTTAAATCATTAATCTTTTTATGGGAGGCTTGAAGTGCTCTCTTTATAGATTTATTCAACAGCTACATAATATTTATATGCTGAATTTTGCTTTCTTAACTGTTGAACAACGATATCAATAAATATTTCATTTTATATTTATAATTCAGCTCATAACAAGATATTCTCAGTTAAGTATCACAAATCATCTTTTCTAATAAGTCTGCCTAGCAAAAGGGATGGAGGTTTATTATTTTCGAGCCCACCTGCGCTGGAGTCAAAGGTTTTGGGACTATGTTTTGGAATGTTTCTTTCTCTGACAAAATCCTTGAGATATTCACAGCTTGTTGCAATCGTCTTCGAGCACTCCATACTTGGCGATAGGCCCAATTGAAGCCCGGCAAAAGGGCAATTCTGAGTAAGCAGCGAGTGAACTAGCCCATTGAGCTTGCCATATCTGCATTCGGTGGCATTTTCAATGGTCTCATAACCCAGGGCCAGACAATGAAAGCCCCAGCCACACGCCTTTGCCCCCTGGAATCTGCTGTCAATGTGCGTAACAATTAAATCGTGTGGCTTCCTCTTCTGTCTGCAGACAATTTGCAAATGATCGGTGGCCGTGGGCTCGGATCGGTGGCTCTAACTGGGCCCAGGCCCACAGGATGCCGGTGCTCGATGGGATTGGATTGGATTGGATGGGATTGCGTGGCCCATGCACCTAACTTCATCACGATCCGCGACACGAAAATAGTTGCACTCCTCCCAAAGACGGCGGCGCTCGATGCGAAGGAGCCTTCTTTCCTTGGAGTGGGAAGCGTCACATCACGAAGTCGACGCCAACGCCACTGCAACTAGAAGTACACTCAGGAAAATACCGCTTTTTAATAAGGTCAGTTCTAGAAAACCACTTTTTGTTGGAAGGTGTGTAAGAATGTATATATGTTTTTATTTAAGTAGTAAAAGAACATAAAGTGGCACAATAACAATTGAGTACTAATGAAATAAGCCATTTGCTTAAAAATATAATTTTGATAGTCGAATAAATTTAATTATTCCTGTAAATTCGATTTAAACTGATTGGAAATGTTGTTCAATTTCTATTTCAATTGCTACTTAGAGCAAGTAGTTAAATACTTCTGAGTGTAATAATGACAACGAGCAATTGCAACACAGCAACTGGCTGCAGCGACTGGAATCGACTTCCAAGTGCCACCAGGTTGGCTGCCCTTGCGATTTCGATTTCGAGTTCTGGTGCTTTGCATATTTAGCAAACACATTGCCGTGGCTCGTAGCGAAAACGGTTTCATTGTTGCCGCCAACAACATGAAAGCCTGCGCTCCTTTTGGACTTTGGTGGCCAGCACAGCGCTCCGACCAACACAGGTATCCAACTTGGAGTCCAACTCCATCTCCGCCCGCAGCCACTCACACAGATGCCGGTATAATAACAATCGACACACAGAAAAGAACAGAGGGACTATACTCGTATACGAGTAGTCGGCACTACGGATTGGAAGTGGATGGAGGTCTGGACGGGACCGCAGCCAGAGGAGAACCAAGCCGAGCCGGGGATCTGGGCAATGGAGCGACCGACCAGCTAACCGACAAGAAAATAAGTTGAATAAAATTATTGTGAACACGTCTCGTTGATTTATTGTGAAATCGCGCATGAGTAATGATCGCATATTTGGGTATGCTTGTTGTTTTATCCGAAGAGAAGGTCGCTCGGTGCCTCTATCCCACTTTACTTTACTTCACTTTACTGTGGCTCCCTCGATTGGGCCACAGTATAATTTCTGCTGCCTCCTGTCTGCCTTCTTTTTTATTATTGCTCATTTTCGTATCGATACGTAAGCCGGTGATTCTGTTTACATTTTACCGGGCTTGTGCTCTCTATTGTTGCTCTAAATGGCATCGAATGAGTTGAACATTTTGGTGTGTTTTCTCGTTGTCGTTTGGGGACCTCCAAAAACAGTGCCACATTCGATTCGAGACCGAAGCTCAGGCTAAAGCTAAAGCCATGGGATTTCGGAGCTGGGATCTGGAATCGGCGTCGAGAGCTGGGAGTTGGAAGTCTGGAGTCGGGCAAACAATAAAACATGATGATGGGCAACTTGATGGGCGGACGAAGGTAGCGGGGTTCCTTTCTGGTTATCTAATCGGCCTTTATAATTGGTGGGTAACCGGCAAGAGACCCGACATCCAACCACGGAGAGATTCAGCCCGATCATTGTGTAACAATTAAGGTAAGGAATCAACACTGGTTCAGTAATCGTCGGCATGGGGAGATCGTAATTGTTCTTTAACTTTTACCAGTCTTTTGTGCTGCACTGTTCTATGGCTGTGATGCATTTGTGGGTATTTTGATTCAGACAAAATATCGCTGGAACTAAGGCATGAAATCTAATTTGGAATCAAGATATTGTCCAATAATTGCTGGATACTTCGAGTTATACGAGTTTGTTGACCTCGGAAATTACAATAAGTATTTTAAACTTTAATGGTTTTATTCCTTAAAGAATAATATAATTGTTTTTGTATTTCAAGGAAGATCAATCAAATTTACAGTACTTAAAAGTTCTTAAAGTGAAGAATTTAGTATTTTCATGTGTCTAGTTTTTTTTAAGACAGCCATAAACATATTTTCAATTCTTATAACTTCCATTGCGATGCCTTTTCCTTTCTATTAATCGGACAATCTTTATCAACCCACCTGAGTGCAGCAAATTGAAACTTGCTTTCCAGCCGAGAATTCTACTTGACTTTCTCTCCATTTTTCACATATCAATATCCATTATCTATCACATGTTTACCCAAAACAATTTTTCTCCCCAGACTGCTGCAGTTTGATAGCCTCCGAAATGAAGCCAGCCGAAAGGAAGAAGAAGGCCAAGAGATGCGGACGCAGACACAGTAAATGTATCTTACAGTACGCATAAGGCAGTTACGGACCAAAAATTGATGATCGCGTGCCAAATGTGCATGTTTATAAACATATTTCTTGGCCCCCTGAACTGGCCCCCTTCGTAGGACCCCCGAACCCAATAACTTCGGCGGTTGGCTGTCCCATTTGGATGATCTTGCATTTGATCAGTCGCTTTGTTGATTGCTTGAAACTTGTGTCCATGCAATAAAACACTCAAAATGCCAACTTTATTTTGGGTCAAAGCCGGCCAAACACGCAACGTTGCCTGAGAGTTTCCGAGTTTCTCGGATGCGATAAACTTTTGCCTTGTTTTTACTACCCCCCGCGGCCCCCACAAAAATTCCCCACTCGTTTCAAGCATTAAAATTGTCTGCGGACAGGCAGAAAAGATTGTGAACGAATTTTGCGTGCGTTTGACCTTTTTCAACAAAATAAAATATGAAATTCACACATATACAGAGCAAAGGGGAGACCGGTCGTGGTCACCGGGTTACGAATTGATATACATATACGAGTATATACAAATAAAATTTCAAATTCCCAAACGATCCAACCGATCGACTACCAACTGTGCATTTGGCGGAACTTTGCGCCGCATGCGTCGCATATCTTTGACACAATCCGTGGCGCCCACCCGTTGGGAATTCGAGGCAACCTTTTCACTTCTTCCCCCAGCCGATCTCGAATTAAATTAATTCATAATGAACAGAATTATTAGAGCCTAACCGCCGAAAGAGAAGGCCGGTGTACAATCGCACCGACCTGCATCATTTATTGGAGCTCCACACAGTGATGGCAAAAGGCCCATTAAAAATGGAAACATGGTAGGGATAATGAAAAAATATTTCTTAAAATACTAAAAGTGTGGTAAATAAAATATATTTTATTTTAAGTAGGACGACAAATAATCAAGTATTTATGCTACAAAAATGTCAATCTATTTTACTTCTGCTTGCCTTGAAATAGTTACAACCGCTTATATTGAACAAGTTTAATTCTTTTCATATTTCAGATACTTTATATATCTCAATGAAATATTAATATAAGAAATAGCCTGCCGCACAAAAGGGCCAAAGTTGCATCACTGGACCCAAACAGAACCAAGGTGGACCAAAAAAAAAAGAAGAGAAACACTTTACAAGGGCGTTGTCAAGCAGTTAAGAAAAGAATCAGAACCAGAACCGAACTGGAACCCAGAGATCGGCGGGATTAATGGTTGTGCTGACAGAGAAAATCCTGCGGTTGTAATTTTTACGACCCTTCCACTCTATTCGGTTTGCCCTCCTCCTCATCCTCCTCATCCTCGCCCTCTTCGCTCTCCTCGTTCTCCTGCTCCTTTCCAAGCAATTAGAGTTGTGTGAGCAAAGGTTGCCCCTTCCCACCTGGGTGCTGATCGTAAAAGATCTTCCAGGGAATTCGCTGTCGCTCCGCCCGCGGATCATTAGTTACCCAGGAATCCGGCGTGGGTAGTGAATCGCAGGATCACCTCTTGGGATCATGGGATTACTCGCTGGACTTTAACGCTGGCCCAATTACGTCGCCCGACAATGTGCAATGATCGGGGTGCCTTTTCACGGAAGCGATCTATGCAAAACAGACCCTTTGGCCAGCGGTGGGTTAAAGTCAACAAACAGTTGAAGCAAGGTCGGCAAGGGTTTATCTCTGTACCTGCTGGAGTGCATAAGTTCCCAGACCAAGATGATTAGTATGGGATCAGTGCGGATACTGGTCGGATTGCTTTATGTGTGTCATAAAGGTACAGACAACATATTTGGTATTTAGTAGGTTGTTATGATCGGAATAATGGAAAATATGAGGCAGGCTGGAAGGAGGTTGTGCAAGAACTTTGGACAGAAAGGATAATCCCAAAATGGGCAACTTTGTTTCCGGGCATATGTTTAATTATTCTTGGTCCTTTTATATATAATAAAAAAAAACATATAGAATTTGTTAAATATAGTTACTGAATTTAGCTTTAATAGGTTATTGATCTTAGAACTAAACTAAGACAATCTAGTTCATCTTCTTAAGCTTAATCTGTTGACTTTCCCTTAGTTTTGATTTCCCCAATATCAACAACAATTAAGCTGTGCTCAATCAAATCGATCAAGACCTTTCCCAGCGTAAAAGTGGCTAATTAATCAAGCGAAGATCCACTGATCTTTCAATATTCGTTCCTAAGCTCCCCCCAAAAGGTGTTTTCAGAAACACGATTCTCCACTTCCTCCGGCTCGAATAGCTCGCAGTCCCCAAAAAGGCTGCTCTAATGATCAGCTCACACAAACTACATCTATTTCTCGGCCGGAACAGCCCACAAGAATTCAACCACATATTTCTGGCTCAGAACCAAATATGATTAATTTTTCCTTTAGGGCTCTGACAGCACAAATCTATCCCTAACAGTCATGCCCATTGCAATTGGCCTGGAACACGTGTTTGTTTTTGGACGGTTCGCTTGCTTTCGAACTCAAATCGCAGCTTTCACTCATGCGTAGAGCCCTGTGTTCTGTGTTCTGCGTTCTATTCTCTCGAGAAAAGAAGGCAGAGAATCAGAGAATTGGAGAACAGGAGAATCGAGTTGGGAAATGCGCATGCGCAAACGCAAATGTTGCATGGAAACCGAGAAGAAACGACTACATGACATAGTGCCTGTCGTCTCATTAGGATTAGACCCACGTTATTTAATTGCATGTTAGGGATTCCTGCCTTATAATGAGTTAGTTAAACACACACACGCACACCGTATAGTCAGCCAGTTGAGGGAGCGACAGTAAGCAAATGATTAATGACCAGGGCACCTCCTCTGGTTATCTCACTCTTGGGCGCTGGTTCCGTGGCCTAACCTCTGTTGGTTTTCCACATGAATTTATTTACAAATAAAATTATAGTCTCGAAAGTCAAGGCAACAACAGCAAAGGCAACAGCAACAGCAACATCAAGAGCACAAGTAGCAACAGCGGCAGCAACAACACTGCTGTTGCAGGGCCATTTAAACACCCCATAAACAATTTGCCATAATTTCGTTGAACGACGACGACGACGACGACGGCGACGGCGACGGCGACGAGGCCGGTGGTTGGTGGCTGGTGGTTGGCGGTTGGTGGTTGGCGGTTGGCGCTCCCTCATTACAAAATGACGGCAAATTGCAATTTTCAGAGCCCGCATGCCGATCCGATCCCATTCCATGCCCCAGCATCCCATACCTTCCATCACATCCCATCCCATCTGAGTCGATCGGATCCATCCAATTCGGTAGCCGACGATGACGACGGAACGATGTGACAATCAAGGCGACGTCCACGGGCTGATGTGATGTGATGCGATGCGATGCGATGTGATCTGATGTGATGAGTGCGTCTATCATATCGTCAACGTGCGTCGTCTGCGCTTCACTCGCAGTCGCAGTGCAGTCGCAGTTGAAGTTGAAGTCGAAGTCATCCTCCTCGTCGTCGTCGTCGTCGTCGTCATCGTCATCGTCACTGTCAACCGACAACATCATCATGCAGCAAGCGCAACAACACCAGCAGCAACACATTAAAAAATATCTCTAAGGTTATTACTCATGATCTTTATATTAAAAAGATTACTTTTCATTACTTTTCAAAGATTTACATATCATCAGCTTTCAAACTTACATAATGTAATGATTCAATCGTATGTGTTTAAAATATCTCATACATCTTGTATAAGGTAGTGATTTGGCAGGGATATTAGATATAGTATATATTTCACCTAATTGCAATTTTCTTACAGTGCTTTATGCCTTCCCAAGGCTGGACTATAGCCCCTTGATCCTGATCGGGCTCATCATCGTCGTCATCGAAATTGTCATGTCACGAAAGTTAGCTGCCAGCTGCTGAAGTTGCCACTGCCACTGCCACTGCGGTGGTTGCTGTGGTTGCAGTAGTCCAGTGCGCTGGCGGCTCAGCTTTATTGTGGTTCACATTTTTTGTTTTTAGTGTTTACTTGGCCCTTGCCCCACTGGGCACGGCCACTTTTTAATTGGGTTTGGCTCGGGATGAGTTTCCTCGGCCCGAATCAATTAGCATAAAGGAAAACTGGCAATATAGTTTATTGGCTTACAATATGTCGTAAATATTTTGGACAATATTCTGATATCATTTAATAGATTAGGAAGGGTTTTATTGGCTGTGCAAGCGAGAAAGGGCGGCCCTTTATGTGGGTAGAAATTTTTACGGTCGTCTAAAAGAATTTCCAATTGATTTGCTTTAATTTAGAAACAACTTCAACTTTTTAAAAGTTATGCTGGCAATAATTCTAACTTAAATTATTTATATAATTGTATTTTCTACGTACAAATACTTATTGTATATCAGCAACACTTTTATTATTCAACTTGTGAACTACATTGTGGGTTTACATAATATTATTTTAAGACCCACAGCTTAAAGGGTAAAGTATAAGTCTTGAAATTGATAGGGTATTTCCAGATGCCCCGTTTCCCGCCAAGCCCAAATGATCTCCCCTACTTGCAGTAATTGTTGCTGGTGGAGCTGCTGCTACTGTTGCTGCTTGAGATTTTGTGGCTTAAATGCCTTTTAAATGCAGCTCCCCACGGGAATTTGCCGTCGCCAGTCTGACTGTCTGCATGTTGTTGCTGTTGTTGTTGCTGTTGCAATTGTTGCTGCTACTGTTGTTGTTGTGGCTGCTGTTGCATTTGCTGCTGCTGCTGTTGACATTGTGATCAACGATAGCGGCCTGACAACTGATGGCAATCACTTGTCGCGCTTCAGATCATCCGCCCGGCTGCAGCAGCAACAACAACAGCAGCAGCAACAACAGGAGTAAATGCAGCCGCAGCAAGAGCAACAGCAACAGCAACAAGATGCAGCTGAATGTTGCATGTTGCCCCATGCCTTGACACAGATTTGTTGGCCAAAGTTGGCGACAACGTCGTCGCCTTTTTTGGCCCAGGCGTCTAAGCCGGGACTTGTAAAAGGATCCTCGGCTCGGATCGGCTCCTGCGCCTTCTTTGTGGCTTGGTTGCCTCCTCGGCCAATTGACAATTGACGCAAACATCAAAACTGTCTAATTAAAAACATTGCCACAGTGCGTTACAGAAATCAATGGGAACGCGGCATGATGATGCCGACAAAAGCGTTTTGACTTTATGACTTCTGAAGTCGGCAGAGGCCGAAGCCGAAGAGTTGGAGAGTCGAGGAAGAACTTGCTATTTATTTTGTAATTTTTCTTAAGAACATTTTTTCATGTGCTGAACCGGGCTCAATGGCCAGAGACCAGAAGAGACCAGCTCTGCTGGCTAAATTATGGACTCTCGTGGCGGACTATAAAACAACAATGATTCGTATAAATTGGAAACATTAAAAAAGCAATCAAAAATGTTCGGGCCAAGGCAACAGCTTTGCGGTCTCCCCGGGTCAGTTTAACCTGGCGTGTTAACCTGTTGCCTCTCCAAATAAAACAGAAAACTCGATGGAGAAAAATGAAACGGAAAAAATAAAATTTCAGCCGATGCAGCTTCACACGAAATGCGGAGAGATCGAGCTGATGATGATGACGGCGATCGAATGGCGATCGAGATATACGAGCGGGTCTATACGGGGCAACCTCACTCAACATTTCGGCCTTAACGCCTTGACTGACTGATAGGAGCAACAACGCCACAACGCAACAACAATACCCGTCGATTGTTAATCAGTTAGATATAAAACAAAATAAAAGAAGAAGAATCTCTTCTCCTACAACTCCCAAAACACAAAACAAAACAAAAGTAAAAAACGAAAAAAAGAACTGAACATCGAAATCTCATCGCGTATCTACGACATGTTAATGATGTTTCCACTCCTCACAAAAAGAAAAGAAACAAGAAAAACGTTTGCTTTTCAGGCCCAGATACTCGGATTCCTAGAAGAAGTTCGTTGGAGTCGCCTGCGCTCTCGATTGATGTTATTTATGTGAAATGTCTGTGAAATTATTACCCTTCTTCCAATTCCAGCCCATGGCGGAATTTATTTTATTTCGTTTGAGTTTTACTCGCTTTTAATTAGCAGCCCACCAGCCAGTCACCAGAGCTGCTTTGGAGTAGAAACCTCGGATCCCAGATCCCAACGTAACATGGTAATTTAATCTTTCGGATATACAAGGCTGATCCCAATCTCGCCTCACTTTGACCACTCATCAAGTGGCAGTCTTCGAGATCGACTTTAAAATGTGATTCTACTTGATTGTTTCGGTATTTTCGTATCATTCCGGATCTGTATCTCCCACAATAGATTTGACGCTCTTTTGTCTTTCGGGCTTTTTAATTGCATTTAGTTGCAAATAGATGACATATTAGTGAAGATATAGGGCTGCATCTGGCTGCATCTACGGCCATCAATAAAACTGGCCAGAAAGAGGCGATTGGGACTCCGCCTTGTCTTATCCCAAGAAGGTGGGAGATAACCTGGTTTATTGGATAAGATTGAGCAGCTCGGAATTTCAATGGGTTTTCCAGTTTGGAACGGAGCGCTTTCAAATTGATAATGAGAAATTTCTGTTCGAATTTGTATTTAAATGCTGTTAGATTAGGTTTATTTATCTTGAAATTTTCGATACTGGGTGCCATTGAATCGATAAATTAAAAGATGCTTTCGTATGTATCTCGTTTAAGTATTTTAGTTGGAGGGTATGCCGCGGATAGAAGATCATTCGGTTAGATTCTTCTAAATTCTTTGACGAAAATTGCTATATGAAAGTCAAGGAAATACTTCTGAAACCTTTATGGCCAAGCAAAGATTAATAATAGAGGAAATTAAAACTTATTGTGGTGATTTTAATAAGTTTAAGATAAGTTTTTCCATTAATGCTGATTATGAACTCAACTTAACGATAATATCTAGGAATTATGTACTTTTGTTACATTAACAGACTGAGGCAAAATGAAGAAATTAAAGTAATGGAAATACTTTTGAAACTTTTATGGCCAAGCAAAGATTGATTATACAGGAATTGGAAGTTTATTATGTCGTACTTTATATATTTAAGATAAGTGTCTTCTTTTTTTGCATCTATGCTATATGCATGTGCTAGTTTAAACCATTTAAAAATCAATCTGGCTAGCGTGCTATTTAACTAAATATTCGCGTGCTATTCCAACCAAGCTAATTTATGTTCTTGACTGAAGATTAGTCTCATAACTTCCATTGACAGCAACCCATCCATAGAGTTCGTGTAGCTATAGATGAACTTTTGTGGCCTGTACGAGTATTGCGGTTCCATTCCATTCCACCTAATTGAATAAAACGAGCTTTATTTATAGCCAAGCGAGACTAATTCCAGTCCAACGTCCCACAGAAGCAAAATCTTGGCCATTGTTCTGCACGCCCAGCGTTTCCACTTCCTTTGCTTTTTCCATATCTTTTTTTTTTGCTTCAGCACGAGTCGCGAATGGCGAAAACTTATGAATGGCCAGCAGAAGTATAGCTGCGGAACTCGAAGACGGCTGTCATTTGCCAGTCACCATTAAAATCAGTTGAGTTATAATTTGACTAATTCCAATGGATTGCATGAATCAACTTTGGTCTGCTTATGCTAATTCGAATCGCTCTGTGGACCCAGCTCATTCGGATCGAGTCAATTGTAGGCCCATTTGGATGGACTTAAGTAGTTTCTTTTTATTATTATTATGAACTGGGTTGGCCAAGCGTAGGGCGAGTCTTTAAGGCTAGTTTGCAATCGTACACTCTGGGAAATATTTCTACTAATTCAATAAATAGCAAGGCAATGTAATTAATACAAAATATTGTTGCCAAGTGAAATAGTCATTGAATGACTGCTGTCGTAACCACTATGCTTATTATATAAATATGGTATGCAGGTTTGCATTTATGCTGAGTTTGCATACTTAGAACCACCTCTTTCAAGTTGATTGCATTTTTCGCAGTGCATATATGTAGATGATTAGTTGGGGAGTCGGGTTCGGGGCATGTCTCGGTCCAAGGTTGTCTGCCTGTCCCTTGTTTGTTCATCAAATTATATAGAGCTCGTCTGGCCGACTGACGACTGCCGACTGCCGACTACCGTCCGATGCCATCCTCTTTGCATTGCGTAGAAGTAGTTTAGTATATCCTTTCAAATCGTCGCGCCCCCGGGCACAATACAATTGGACCTCACTGTGGATGTTGCATGTGTGTTTGTTGCTTCTGCTGCTGTTGTAGTTGTTGTTGCCTGTCCATGTCCAATGTCTTCTGACGTCGTCTATGGTCTTTTTGATGTGCGTCCAGTCGGAACGCAAAAGTCGATCCCCATATCCATACCCATACCCAAACCCATTCCCATTCCCATTCCATTTCGCCGGAGCCTGTCGTGCTGCCAAGTTTTTGGAGAGCGTTGTAGGTAAACACTCGCGCCTAAAAATATCTATAAGCTCTTGGGTTCCCGGTTCCCTGGCTATGGTTATATGTAAGTATGTGTGTGTGTCGTGCAACAACTTGGGCAACCACTTTGACTGCGAAAACTCGAACGAGGCAGCTGCAACGCGTTTCGATTAGTTGCCACAACGCGGCGGCTGTCTGTCAGTCATTTCGGCTCATTCAAGACCCAGCCCCTCCGTCTCTTCCACCCGTCTCCGTCCATGGTTCTGTGGCCTCAGCTCGCTTTTGGTTCCAGACCCAGACCCAGACTCAGGTTCTGTCGGAAACAACAGTAGGCCAATACCCGACCAGTTTGAGACCCAGGCGATACTCATTATGCATTTTTTAAAGGGTTTAAAGACCAAAAAGCTTCGTTGTTATCCCTAAAGGATGGGTGACATGGACAAGAAATTCCTCTCGAAATTAAAAACATGTTGTACTGCGGTTTTTTTTTCTTCAGCGTTATTATATCATACATATACATACAATTTGTGAGCCAAAGAATCACAAATGCATAAAGAACATGGGCTACTTTAAATGTTCAAGCTTTTCAAAATAAAATGCCTAAGAGAAACACCAACAAATCTGTGTACCAACATAATCTGTAATATAAACATAAATATTAAATTTTTTATGGGAACATTAGAAATTAAACGTAATAAGGGTAAGGAAAATAATGTGTTCTGTAAAGCTAACAGAAATTTAGTAAAACTTGATCATATTCATTGGATCACTGTACATCACTAAATGCATTTTATAAGTCTTTTAAATAAATGGATATTAAAGTAATAAAACAGTAAGTTGCGTGGTGAAGTAGGTATCAAATAACATATGCTCTGTAGAACCCACCTTTCTGCCCATAATACCCTTAGCCACGCTGCCAAGCTACAGGGTAGCATAAAACGAAACGCTGACGTCGCCGTCGCTGCTGACGCTGTCTTGTTAATTTTTTGAGCTATTTATTTTGATGTTTTCGCTTTTACGCTCTCGTTAAGTCGCCCAGACGCAATGCCAAAGTTCTTTAGTGGCTGCAAAAGCGAGGAAACCGAATGGAAAAACTCTGCTGACCGTCGCGATCGAGCCCGTGGATCAGAGGGGTTCGAAAGACGAGGGGGGTTCAAGACCGGGGGAATATCGTTTGTGTGTGCAGCGTTGCATCACGAGATAGTTGCGAGAGATATGCATACGAAATTGGAAATGCTAATTAATATGTTTTGCACAGCAGATACGAGGCGATATCCACACATCCTCGGTGGCTCTGTTTACATAAGCGTTAACTGCTCACCCGCACTATCTCGCTCTCTGTCTGCCCCCACGCTCCGTCCCTTTCCCACACGGTTCGAGATTATTAAATTAATTTTTATTAGGCGTCAAGCCGTAAAGAACAGCTGAGATGGATGACTGGATGGAGGGACGGAGTGAAGTCGAGTGAGCTGAGTGAGTTGGGTGAGTTGAGTGCGGTACCGAATGAATGAATGGCAAGCTCACATGACAACGCGTTATAATTAAGAACAATGGCAACTTATTCAACATACTCAACAGTATTCTTCTGAAATCCATCGCCCACGCGAGGGACTCGGCCATATCTCAACTGATTTGTAAGCGGGTCTCGAGCCCGGTCCGTCGCTTCTCTTCACCGCCGCTGACACTTGACGGATTCCATCGCCGATTGGCGTGACATGTCATCGCCCGGGAATTTAATTGCAACGCCTTGGGAAGCGGTTAGACTTGGGCTTTCTTGGGCTGAGTAATGGAATTTATATAGTGGATTGACCGGGGGATATGAATAGAATATATAAAATATAGAGGAAAGTATAAGAATAATCTTACATATTGTTCACGAATTGCTGCTTATTCCCAATTTAATTATCTTTTTACTATAATAAGAAAGCTACGAAGCAACACTTTAATCAACATTTACAATAAGAGCCATATTAATCATTTAAACTTGGAAATATCTGAAATATAATAATAATAAAATTCAAAAATATAGGTTAACAATAAAATATTCAAAGCAATAAACTTGTAACCGCAAAGTACTACTCTTTAAATCGGTAATGCAGAACCATTTCTTATTGCCCCTATTCCCCCTGTGATCTAATTTTTACCTAGTCCTGTCTTGCTCAAAATATTCGCAATGCTAAGCAAGGCCAGCCACCTGTTTCCCCAATCAGGCAATCCCTTCACAGAGATCCGTAAGCATCCCTGCTAATGTAAGCAAAACAGGAAGTTCCGCAGGGCTGATCTTCCCAAGCGATTTCAAGAGATGAATTCAATTCCTAATATTATCTTCTCCATTTGGAAGCCACTCTCAAGGGTTTCCTTTCTCCGTTCACCGGGGGCGTCCCTCAAGGCGGTCATTGTCTCCGGACGAATAAAAAAGCAATTCCAATTACAAACCAGGCAAAACAACAAACGAAATTTTTCGCAACTGGCAGCTGGCGGAAAATACAAAAAATAATGTACGGGTATCTACAAAAGAATCGGTGCCCATGACTCATGTGACTGTGACCCAATGAGCAATACAAGCGCCCAGCACCCACAAGATACAGATACACGTCTTTGGCAACCCAAGACATGCGAAACGATTACAAAGAAAAATAATTTGCGCAAATGGAAATGAAAGAGAATCGAGAACGATCAGTCATCGCAGGGAAATATTGCCCCCAACTCCGCCAGTTATAGACATAAACTCGACTAATCTAATCAAATCAAATCAATGCTGGCAGAAACGCCCCTCGTATACGGTTACGGATCCTCGAGGTACGCCGAACAGATCCCTGCACTGAGAATAAATATACATTTTTCTGATATACTTATAGGACATGCTATATCATAGCTTCTGTAAAGAAAAATGTTTCTATTTGGAGGAGAAAGGATTTCCAAAAATATCTAATTCTGCAATATTATTCAAGAATATAGTAGAATAGTATGTTAATTCAGTATTTGATCTTTAATAATTATATATAATCAAATGTTTTTTTTTTTTTTTATAATTTAGTATTTATTAACTTATTTTCCCGAGTGTTCCTTATTGGTCCTGCAGCATATTGTGCAATCAATAGTCTAAGCCAATTCTTTCTACACCCAAGCACTTCCTGGCTTACACCAACTGGCCTGATCGATCGTTGTGGCGATAAAGAAAATCATAAAACGGGAGAGGGAAAGAAAGAAAGGTAAACGGCAGGAACAAACAATTGAGCTAGGACTGTAACAAAATCCTAGCCAAAGATATCGCAGCAGCACCAATCTGTTTACCTGAGGAATCAGGATGAGGTCGATCTGGAGGAAAAGTGAGAAGAGTGAGGACCGAAAGACGATGTTTGCACGGTCAACTTTCAACACAATTTGTAGGCTACCTGCAGTTTGCTCAGACGGAGGCTTGGGTGTGGGTTTTCCTGAGAACGGAGCACCGGAGCACTTGGAAAGGGAGAGATCCATCTCAAACGGACCAGTACCAGCCAACCCATCTCATACCATCCCATACCATCCCATCCCATTCCATCAGATCCCATCCAGACCAAACAAGCTGCTTGGCTAACTGGCTGACTGATACGCATCGCCTGGGATGTGTTTGGTTAATCAGCACCTGTCGAGTCAACGGGCGTCGACAGGTACAACTGCACTATATACAGTTGCGATCGAAATAATAGCGCTGCAAATCAAGGGTTTAGTCACATCTGGAGGGGTTTTATTTGTCAGTTTGAGTGGTTATTTTTAAGATAATAATATAGTATGGTCGGCGATCCCAGCCGTTAGCTTGCAGCTCACCCTTGAGTGCCTCGAAGTTAATTGTGCTTGAAATAAACCTAATTTTTGCGATTATGCTATCAACTTTTATTTGAGTCGCATTATAAACGCAAATATCTTAAGTTTTAGCAGTTCTGATATCAGAATTTAGAACTGCTGAGTAACTTTTTTGTGTGGTTTAATATGAAGCCTTATCGGAACATAACAAACCCAGCTTTACGTGTGGACTAAGCTACCGATTAATTATATAAAACACTTGTAGCACTTATTTTTCCGAGCCCAGCTGTT
This sequence comes from Drosophila santomea, assembly GCF_016746245.2. Taxonomy (NCBI): domain Eukaryota; kingdom Metazoa; phylum Arthropoda; class Insecta; order Diptera; family Drosophilidae; genus Drosophila; species Drosophila santomea. The sequence continues at coordinate 17,894,062 of NC_053018.2, forward strand.
TGTGGGTTCTGTATAATCCAGTAGCGATCTGTTTAGCTTGGGCCAGTGTTTTGGGAAAGTTTGAAAGTGCGGTTACAACATATGGGCAGCCAGATCATGCGAAGAAATATATCAGATTTGGACTCGTACTCATACTTGTACTCGGGCCCCTTCGAACTTCAAGTCGGCTCCATCTGCGGCTCAGCCACCGCCACCTCATAATGAGTAAGCCCCCGAGTTCGAGATCTCCCCGACAAATCTCGATTGCCCGGCCAGCCGGTCCGGTCCGATCCGGTCCGGTCTTAAAGTAAAATACCAACGGTCCGAGTTCGAATCCCAACTCCAATCCAATCCCACCGACTGCTGCGGCCGCTCTCATAAATCAAGAAAAATCAGTCAATTTTTTGTGGGTTCGCGTGTGTGAGTGTGCGCCTATATCAAACTGACATTGGCTGAATTAACAATTGATTTCAATAATTTTTTATGATTACTCTCCGCTTTTTTTCGTCTCGTTTTCGGTTTTTGTGGCCGTCTGCAAGGCAAGCAAAGAAAAGCCGAAGATCAGCCACTTGCACTCGAATCCGTCGATTCAGCAAATCGCCTCTCTCTCGCATCTCTCAGATATCTCATTTGCTGAATATGGAAAAGCACTCAATTGCGCTGAGAACTCAACGCTCAGCTGAGTAGAGAGTAGTGGAGTAGAAGTCGTCTAACCGGTGTGACGAGTGTCAATGTCTCATTGGAATTGGAATTGTTTGCTCCGTTTGACGCTCAGCGGAACCGACAGGCGGGAAACGGCGGGGAGGCCCATGGTGCGCACAGTGGGCCCAAATCGGCAAGGTGCCAGCTGTGGGTGTGAACCTGCTGGGACGGGGAGTTTTTGTGCGAGGATCAAGGTTGCTTTGGCGTGACAAATATTTGAGGTGTGGACTAATTTGATTTGTATTCGAAGCTACGACACCGGAAATCGTATAAGATAACTGCAGAGATCCGTCCTTAGATTTTCATCCTTAACAAATTGGTAATTGAATTAGTTTCTGAAAAGACTAACTTCAATAGGTTTTTAATTTTCTTATAAAATACAATTTTTACTGTTTACTTTTTGCGATCACTGTTTTTGCCATTGGGAAATTTAAAGAATTTACAAAAATATTATTGCTTTAAAAAAACTTAAAATAATATAGGATTGAATAATATATTTCTTTGTAAGGTAATGTTTCGAATTGTTTGTCCTTCTAATTATATGTTTAATATTGAAAATAATTTGTAGTTTGTTAATTAACATTCATATGATTAGTAATTAAACTTTATTAATTAGACAAATCTCCTTGGCGTATTCCTTATCCTAGAAATATAAAGGAACGGTTCTATTCTTTCTTTTTCAAATGCCATTTAAGCTGTTAAGAGTTTTTATGTTTTCTTTGTGGATTACAGTGCCGCACTTGTTACATACTTTCTATTACTTAATAGTTGTACCATCCATCTACTTCCCTAGGGAACTCTTTTTATCAGAGCGGGAAATCGCTAAGCAGATCTAGCATATCGATTTACTTCTTTCTTCCGCCGGCTTCCTTGATTGCATCCTTGAGTAGTGCAGATTTGGAATATCCTTGGCCCTAAAATTACACATGTTTCTGTAGGCCAATTTCACCTGCCCATCTCCCGCGATCTCACTTCCTCACATCTTCCATCTGTTTTGCTTTGTTGCAAAACCCCATGCAAATTCTACCTGCCGCTGAGTGCAATTCGATGCTATTCGACCCACTGTGCACTGTGGGCCATTACGTGCAATGCGTTTGCGTTCAGATTGCATAGTTTTGTTTACTCGATCGCATCTCGCTCTAGTTCCTTGGTTCTGTGTGCGTGCTCAATGAGTGCTCACTTACTCATTTACTCACGAACTCATAGGTGCCCCTATACACCAACTCGGCCAGGTACTCAGACACTCAGCTACTCAAACAGTGAGCAACATCCGGTTGAGTGATTTTCAGCGGCACTTGCTGCTGGCCGAAAGCCGAAGAGAGCGATCAGTTTTTGAGTTGACATCGAGCCGAGCGGACGCGCGTTTGTCGTTCAGCGGATGAAACAGAGAAAAAAAGAAGAAGTATCGCCTCGAGAAAAATTGGAACACAATTTATCAATCGCGCTATCGCACCCCCCACTTGGATTACGGTCAACGCGAAACTACAACAAAGAAATAAAATTAAGATATAGAAATCAAGAAACGAAAAACGAAAGCAACCAAAATCAAAAGATATAAATGAAAATTATATAGCCAGCGGGAAGAAACAAGAAAATCGTTTTAGTTCAAGCATTAAATCGGTTGATGTGCTGTTCTTGTGAAAAGTGCCGATTGTGCAAAGCTGCGCTATAAAACCAAACAAAACACAAATTAATTCAAAAAATCCCAAATAAACACACACACACAAAATGGGCGAAAAATAGAACGAGCAGTGAAAGACCAAAAGAAGCCCCCATAACCTCCCGAATAACCAAAATCGAAACCCCATTCGAAGTTTAGGCACCTCCAAAAATGCTGGCCACCACCCACATGCTGTACGTGCTGATCGCCACCTGGGTAATACCCATTTTCGGAGCGGCCCTCAGCAAGACGGTGTTGTACCAGGCTCCCGACGAGTGCCGCTGGTCCGGCGGCGGGGAGCACGACATCACCCTGGTCTGCCACCTGCGGACCATCAACTCGGAGCTGGAGAACACCAACTTTAGTGTGATCCAGCCGCAGAACACGGTGCGCCTGCGTCTGGAGTGCAACGACGCCCTCTTCTTCCAGAGCAGTCTGAGCCCGGATAGCTTCAGATCGCTGGTGGAGCTGAGGGATCTCACCATCGAGTACTGCAAGCTGGGCAATATCACGGACGGATCTTTCCGTGGTCTCCAGGAGCTGCGCAACCTCACCATTCGCACGCACAACGGCGACTGGTCCACCATGTCGCTGGAGATGGCCTCCAATAGCTTCGTGGAGTTCCGCCAGCTGGAGCGCTTGGATCTGAGTCTCAACAACATCTGGCTGATACCCGATGGCATGGTGTGCCCCCTGAAGTCCCTGCAGCACCTCAATGCCTCGTACAACAAGATCCAGGACATCAGCAACTTCTACTTCAGCGCTTCGCTGAGCTCGCGGAAGGCACGAGTTTGCGGCTCCACGCTGCAAAGTCTGGACCTGAGTGCCAACAAGATGGTCAGCTTGCCCACGGCCATGTTGTCGGCGCTGGGCCGACTGACCCATCTGAATATGGCCAAGAACAGCATGAGTTTCCTGGCCGATCGCGCCTTTGAGGGTCTTCTCTCGCTGAGGGTTGTGGATCTCTCGGCGAATCGATTGACCTCCTTGCCGCCAGAACTCTTCGCGGAGACCAAACAACTGCAGGAAATTTACTTGAGGAACAACTCCATCAATGTGTTGGCCCCGGGAATCTTTGGCGAGCTGGCTGAACTCCTAGTTCTCGACTTGGCTAGCAACGAACTGAATTCCCAGTGGATCAATGCAGCCACATTTGTGGGTCTCAAGCGGCTCATGATGCTGGATTTATCGGCTAATAAGATCAGCCGCCTGGAGGCACATATCTTCAGGCCCCTGGCCAGCTTGCAGATCCTGAAACTGGAGGATAACTACATCGATCAGCTGCCGGGGGGAATCTTTGCGGATCTCACCAACCTGCACACACTGATCCTCTCGCGCAATCGCATCTCGGTCATCGATCAACGCACTCTGCAGGGCTTGAAGAATCTACTGGTGCTCTCCTTGGACTTTAACAGGATATCCCGAATGGATCAGAGATCCCTGGCGAACTGCAGCCAGCTGCAGGATCTGCACCTGAACGACAACAAATTGCAGGCTGTGCCCGAAGCTCTGGCCCATGTTCCCCTGCTCAAAACCCTCGATGTGGGCGAGAACATGATCAGTCAGATCGAGAATACCAGCATCACCCAGCTGGAGAATCTGTATGGCCTCCGGATGACGGAGAACTCTCTCACCCACATCCGGAGAGGAGTTTTCGATCGCATGAGCTCCCTGCAGATACTCAACCTGTCCCAGAACAAGCTGAAGTCCGTCGAGGCGGGCTCTCTGCAGAGGAATGGTCAGCTGCAGGCCATCAGGCTGGATGGAAACCAGCTGAAATCCATTGCTGGTCTCTTCACCGAACTGCCCAACCTGGTGTGGCTGAATATCTCAGGCAATCGTCTCGAGAAATTCGATTACTCGCACATTCCCATCGGACTGCAGTGGCTGGATGTTCGGGCCAACAGGATCACCCAGTTGGGCAACTATTTCGAGATCGAGAGCGAACTGAGCCTGAGCACCTTTGATGCCAGCTATAATTTGCTGACGGAGATAACGGCTAGCTCTATTCCAAACAGCGTGGAGGTTTTGTACTTGAACGACAACCAGATCTCCAAGATTCAGCCGTACACGTTCTTCAAGAAGCCCAACTTGACGCGCGTGGACTTGGTGAGGAATCGCTTGACCACCTTGGAGCCCAATGCTCTCCGCTTGTCGCCCATCGCCGAGGATCGGGAGATCCCGGAGTTCTACATTGGCCACAATGCCTACGAGTGTGACTGCAACTTGGACTGGCTGCAAAAGGTGAATCGCGAGTCGCGAACTCAGCCGCAACTCATGGACTTGGACCAGATTCACTGCCGGTTGGCTTACGCCCGAGGATCTTCACATGTCTCGCTGATAGAGGCCAAGTCCGATGACTTCCTTTGCAAATACGCCTCACATTGCTTTGCCCTGTGTCATTGCTGCGACTTCCAGGCGTGTGACTGCAAAATGGAGTGCCCGGATAGGTGCTCCTGCTACCACGACCAGTCCTGGACCTCGAATGTGGTGGACTGCAGCCGGGCCTCCTATGAGCAGACCCTGCCATCTCACATTCCCATGGATTCCACTCAGCTGTATCTGGACGGAAACAATTTCCGGGAGCTGCAGAGCCATGCGTTCATCGGTCGCAAGAGGCTAAAGGTGCTGCACTTGAACCACTCCAGGATCGAGGTGCTGCACAATCGCACCTTCTATGGACTTCTGGAGCTGGAGGTGCTCCAACTGCAAAGTAATCAGTTGAAGGCCTTAAATGGCAACGAATTCCAGGGACTGGATAACCTCCAAGAACTGTATCTGCAGCACAACGCTATTGCCACGATCGATACCCTCACCTTCACGAACCTGTATCACCTGAAGATCCTGCGATTGGATCACAATGCCATCACATCATTCGCCGTCTGGAACTTCCTGCCCAGTTATCTGAACGAGCTGCGTCTGGCCTCCAATCCCTGGAGCTGCAACTGTGAATTCATCGATAAGCTCAGAGACTACATGAATCGCCATGAGTATGTGGTGGACAAGCTGAAGCTGAAGTGCGATGTGATCAGTGGAAATGGCACCCAGCAGATGGTCATATACCCGGGATCCGGAGAGGCTACCACCCTGCCCGTTGTTCAGTGCTCTCAGACCCTGCCTTTGGGTCTGGATAACAGCTTTAACTATGCGGAGCAGGCTGGTGGCGAGAACGCCACCTCCACGAAAATGATCCTGAATCAGCCGCCGAAACTGGATTACATTCCCATCCTGGTGGCCATTCTGACGGCCTTCATCTTCGTAATGATCTGCATTTCGCTGGTGTTCATCTTCCGGCAGGAGATGCGTGTGTGGTGCCACTCGAGATTCGGAGTCCGTCTCTTCTACAATGCCCAAAAGGATGTGGACAAGAACGAGAGGGAGAAGCTGTTCGACGCCTTCGTTTCGTACTCCTCCAAGGATGAGTTGTTCGTCAACGAGGAGCTGGCTCCCATGCTGGAAATGGGTGAACACCGCTACAAGCTGTGCCTGCACCAGAGGGACTTCCCTGTGGGTGGCTATCTACCGGAAACCATCGTGCAGGCGATCGATAGCAGCCGGAGAACCATAATGGTGGTCAGCGAGAACTTCATCAAATCGGAGTGGTGCCGGTTCGAGTTCAAGTCCGCCCATCAGTCGGTGCTAAGAGATCGTCGCCGGCGGCTGATAGTCATTGTGCTGGGCGAGGTGCCCCAGAAGGAACTGGATCCCGATCTTCGCTTGTATCTGAAGACGAACACGTATCTGCAGTGGGGCGATAAGCTGTTCTGGCAAAAGCTGCGATTCGCTCTACCGGATGTCTCCTCATCGCAGCGATCCACTGCTGCCGGTCAGAGTTGCCATGTGCCGATCAACCACGCCGCTTACCACCACCACCACCACGTCCACCAGCAGGCGATGCCCCTGCCCCACTCGGTGCACCACCACCAGCAGCAGTTCATGCTGCCACCGCCACCGCAGCAACCTGGCAGCTTCCGCCGGCAACCATCGGTGCACCAGCAACAGCAGCAGCAGCAGCAACAGCAACAGCAGCAGCAGCAACTTCGCGGCAACAACAACACGACGCAGCAGCAGCAGCAACAGCAGGCGGCCTTGCTGATGGGTGGTGGGTCGGTGGGTGGGCCTGCACCGCAGATGATCCCCCTGGCGGGTGGCATCCAGCAGCAGAGCCTCCCATTGCCACCGAACCAGCAGCCGACGCCGGCGTCTAGAAATCTGCACATGTGAGTGGGGTTAGCTTTAAGCAGAGGGTTAAAGGCAAGGTTGAGTTGTGAGAGCTGGAGAGGATTAGGAGTATCAGTATTTATGGTTTGGTTACATTCTGGAAGAATCCGTTTCGATTTCTTCATTTTATTTTTCTAGTTCCTTAGGCTTCGAGATGGAGAAGACTATATGATGGGGTCGAAACGTATCATTAAAAAACCCATTTAAAGTCTAGACCACGATCTTGTTCAGTTATGTGATCCGGAATATCTGCAGCCCAAAAAATAAGTACCCTCGCTGGAAACAAGTTTAACTTCCTCGGGTTTCAAAATAAAGAACAAGGGGGAATTGCATTCAATATGCAAATGCGAGCGTTTAGCGATAAAAGCCTAGTTACATGTTGAAATAGCAAAAGTAAAAGAAAAATCGAGTGGGGAAAGAACAGGCAGCACCAGCAGGCAGGAACAATAACAACAGCAGGAGAAAAACAGTAAAATAGCTGGCGAGCCATGCAATTGTTGTTTGTTGGCCCTGTTCTGTTTTCTTACGGCCAGCTATTTTCAGTTTCCTGGCTCGCAGCTAGATTCTGAAAATTGATGTTGCATGCAACACAGCAACAGCAACAGCAACAGCAACGAGCAGTTGGGAACTACACGGGGAAAACTGGTGGAATTTAATGAAGGCCTAATTAATATATTTTTAGAAAAATTAAACTTCAAGTGTAGAAAGAAACGAAATCGGAATGATACATCCCAACTATATTTATGACTATCAATAATCCCTTATAAAAACAAAAGAGTAACTAGAGAATTTTAAAGCACTGTCATTTAGATAATATTTTTTTTTTTATGTTTTTTGAGATTTTAAGATTTTTATCAGGTGTGATCCTATTTATTTCCCGTGTAGATCAAACACCAACCAGTCAGTCAGTCAGCAACAAAAGGCAGCAGGCCCAAAAGTATTTCTCTTGGCTTATTTTTTCGTTCCTCCTTATTCTCCTTTATTTTGTCGTTTTCCTGCATTTTTTGTTGTTTTCCTCTGTTTTCCTCGTTTTCCCCGTTTGCAACGCTCACTCGTTAGTTCATCTTAACTGCTGCATTTTGCTATAACAAGCTCGACGTGTGTAGAAGATACACCCGTGTATCTGTATCTGCAGCAGCTGTAGTCGAGTCCGAATCCGCATACGAATTCGTATCTGTATCTGTGCATCTGTGGCTGTAAATGTGAATGTGACTGCGCGGGTTTGGGAAAAATAGGCAAAGGCAACGCAAAACATCACAGAGCTCATGTTTGGCCAAAAGGAAAATGGTAACAAAAAGCAGACCTTAGACGTTAGACGGTATACGTTGGAGAACCGAAAACCCAGACCGTCTGCAGACAGTTGCTGTGCGGGTTAAAATTGGTTTTGGTTTTTGTTGCCACTTTTTTGTTTTATTTTTTTTGTTTTGCCCCTTTCTGAGCCACAATTACATGTGCTAATCAATGGCAGAAAAATAGATAGCAAGATGTTGGCAAGGAAAGAAGTGAGAAGTGTGGGAAGGGAAACAATTGTAGGGGATTTAGCCCCGATAAAATGGACTTACATCCAACAATTAATGCCAGTTAATTGTATCCCAGCATTGGAAGATAAAGACATGCGAGAGAATTCCCCTATAATAGTAGTCACTTCTGCAGATCACGCTATGCCCAGATTTGATTAGGAAACAAAGCTTCTTTCTATTCTTTCCCCTTCAGCTAGTCAGCGATTTAGTAGAAGCAAAAAGAATTTCCCAGAGTGAAACTTCCAATTGTGACCTTGCTGCAACGAAAAAAAGATACAAGTTTCCCTGGGCAGATGTGGAAAACACAAGGAAAAGCGTAGGAGAGAGATCAGCACGTGTGTGTGCCGAGCTTTTGGCCCCAAAGTTGTGTTTTGGCCAAAACCCGACAAGGCCAGAAAAGGAGGAACATGGGAACAAAGCCGTACAGATTAGTTTGGTCTTGGCGATTAACATCTACCAGGTTGTGTGTGCTACGCCCCCTCTACTTGCACCCATATATCTCAGAAAATCTCCAGCTCCACTGACTTGCCAATTTAAAAATGCATTCCAAAAGCGAGAAACCAGAAAACTAGTTAACAAATCAAACACACTCTCTTTAGAAGGATTCACTTGGTTTAGACTGTAAAGAGTTAAATGTAAATAAGTTAAATGTTAATTGTACTTGTAATTGTTTAATCATTGTGATATTTTGTTTTAGCATAAGTCCTAATTTATTAAGATGCGTACCATTTTCCTACCAACCTACGTTTAGTCGTAATCTTATCCTCATTAGTTAGTCTAGCTCTTAAGTTAATCAATTGAATGAAAACCCACAATCCCCGCCTACGAGATACAGCCATATTAACTCTATGAAAATTATAAAACTATTGTACATAAAAAAGAAACAACTGACAAAAAGGACTGTATGCACTAAAATGAAAGAAACACGAATTATGCAACACGAATCAAACAAATTGAGAACATAAATCGACTGATTACATGTGTACTATATATAAATATGCATAACATTTAATTATGATTTACTCGCCGTTTGTTGTAAATATTATAACTACCCGCACACCTATGAATATGTATTGTATTTTGTAACTTTATGTTTTCTAGTTTATAACGAAAAAGCGAAGAGGAAAAACGAATCACAAAAATATATAAATGGCAAAAAATTGATAATCAAAACTGTCTCGATTTTTATTTCACTCCAGCCCGCAGCTGCGATGGTATTGTTCTATTGGATTTTTTTGTCTGCCGCTGATAAGCCATAAACTATCTCGCCTTGACATTTGATATGGATTCTTGATACGGATTCCGCGTTGGATGCGAATTCCAATGCCACCAGTCGCTTTTGCCACAACCCAATGCAGTTTTGCTGTGGCTCTGGTTTTGTTTATGTCAGAGCGGTGTTCTATTACATCCGAAAAAAATTTGCAAGATAAACACTAAGAAAGCTTGACCATTCCATGACAGATGGAAGAAAAGCGACGGCGAAAAGGGGGCAGACATGGAAAGATTGAGGTTGGACCTTAAACTTCCCAATGGCAGATACGATTTGATCGACCTTCATAAAGTTGTTTAAAGTGCAACATTTTAAATATTTCATGGTCAGGCTTGGTGATTATTAAATCATCATACTGCTTCTAACGACATATTTTCATTTTTAAACATTAAAAGTGTTATTTTTTACAGAATTTATTGAAGAAATTTATATTTTATTAGACATTAAAATATAAAATTACCTGTACTGTGATTTAACTCTAATTCTATGACTCTTTAAATCATTCTGTCTTCGATTTTGGACTATGAATACTTATCATTTCCTAGAACTCATCACGCCCACCTCGCCACACGCATCCACACTCTCATCGAACCGCACATCCCACGATTGCTCAATTTGAATTAATGTTGAGCAGATATTTATGCTCGCCAAAGACATCGTCGCATCTTCCCATGCATATTTTAAAGATATCTATATGGCGGCAGTATCTCATCGGCGGAATTATTGGCTATCATGTGTTTATACTGCCTTTATTTGAGTCAATGAGCCCACAGCGAAATGTTTTGCCATTCCACTGGCTGGCTGGCTGGCTGGCTGGCTGGAAACGAGTTCCCTCCTCCTAGTTTCCATCTGCCAGCTCCCGATGAATGAATAATTTTTATGATCAATTAAATGCGCAATAAAATTGATGAGCCCCCGCCGCTGAAACATAAATTCACATTGCTTAAATTAGCGAATTTTACAATCAATCATTAGCGGGCCAGTGGTTCGACAAAGGAGCCTTTGATGTGCAACTGTGGAACGGGGCGAAATTGTATCTGGTTGTAGAGTCTAGTATCTTGTATCTGCTGGATACACATGTGTCTGCGGCCTAACCAATCGGGGGAGAAGTTTAAGACCGGGCAAAACCCTTTTCAATATTTTCATTTCCCTCATCGCTCAATTCGGTGCGGTTCGAGGCGCAACCGAAAACGAAAACCTAGAAGACTTTGCAAAAAAACACGTCAAATATTAAAAACTTTTCTTTGCTTTTACTTTCTCCGAACCCGCTGGCATATATATGTACTATGCACTCCACCCATCCATATCCACATCCACATATCTCCCCTTTTTCCTTTATTTTATCAATTTTGCCTGTGGGATTTGTTACAAAGTAACGGATGAGTTGAAGTGGGAAGAGGGCAGACACCGCCAATCCAAGAGCCAAACTTTCAATTGAATTTTTTTGTTCGCGTTGTTTCCTTTCGGGTAAGGAAAGTTTAGAGGCCCGTTTCTCGGGTGGGGGTTTCCTTTTTTAGGGGACTTCGGATGGGGGGTCTTTGCTCTTTGGGGAAGGTTCCGTCTGTCATTTGGCATACGCAGCGAAAAGAAGTCGACGTAAATATTTCGGTTTACAAGTCAGTTTAGTGTCAAAAGAGATGCCCTTTATTTATAGATTGCCCTCGCAGAACTTGGGCTTGAACTTGGCTACGAACAGGGATGTATTTCTATTTCAGGCAAGGTAATAATGGATTTATTGCAATATGCCAGGCTGCAGTGGGATTTTCCTCACATTCTAAAAATATGTTTGTTTCTATTGGCTAACTGCACTTTGATAATTTATTACTTTATGGGATATTCAACATTTTATTTGTTTTAATCGAACCTTGTCCAGATGATCAAACCATTCCTAAGAATTTATAAAATTACCTTAAAATCAATATCTAAAATATGTAATCAGACCCATATCCAGAAACCTTTAACCCCTTTAAGCCACCGAACCGCTCCTGTGACCCCATTTTCGGCACAGGTTCGCTTCCTGGCCGAAACCTCCGTCAAAAATTTCCCTGACTGCAGTTTAGAAGTTTTTATTCGCTCTCGCATTTTCCGACTTTATTTTTTCCTTGCCTTTTTCCCGGGGCCCAAAGTCAAATCAAAGTGCTTGGCCTGCGCCAAAGCTTAGTGCTAATGCCAGAGCCATCAGTCTGAACTTTTGGGCCATCTATCAAAGGTTTTGAAAGCGAAAGGAAAAGGGAAAATCGAAGAGGCAATCTCATTAAGAAGCCAGCCACATCAACACATTCACATTCCGCATATGCGAAGCCTGAAATATTTTCCCATGTGCATCCGGCGGAGAGCCGACAATTAGGTAGCCACCCAATCATTGCACCCACCACTTGGCTCATTAGACGCAATCCCAATGAATCGAGAGTCGTAAAACTCTTTGGTCCCAGGTCTTCGGTATTTTTCCTGCATTTCTGGCTGCTGATCTGCGGCATGGCAGAGCTATGTATAAATAAATATGCTTTTATTGGAAGACGACTACAACTGTTTGCAATAAAAGCAACATTTTTCTTAATTTCCATTTCTTGCTAATTTACCAGCCATAAATTGCCCGGCCGTCTACCCTGTGGGCAATGAAGTAACCACGGACAGGGAATCCACTGTCGGGAGGGTTGGTAAGGGGAGGGGTGGCCGAAACAAGCGGAGCTGAACCGACCGATTCGACGGTAGACACATAAAATTGACTACAAATTATTGCACATTGTCAAAACAACATTGGTTTGCAATTTTCGCGCTTCAACGCAGATGCAAAGAGATAGTCGCTGGTGATTTTCGGTCGCGCAACGGCGAGGGGCAGGGCGGCGGTAATGCCGAGTCATAGAGGGAGAGAAGGGCGGGGGGAAACGGAGTGTGAGGGGCATAAAACAATCAGGTAGGGGAGTTCGGTATGTGGCACATTTTCACTGGAAATACTCTGCCAACTAGGCGTACATTTCACTGGGTAATAGTGCTAGGCAACTTCTAAATAAATATATTCGGCATTTTAGATACAATTCAATGAATTTTTAACATGCTTACAGAAGTAATACATTTTTAAACTCTACTCATATGACAAATTGAGTGCATTTTAGGGGTAAATTAGTTTTTATTTGAATAGTTAAAGCTTAAAATAAATGTAGAAAAATATAAGCCCATTGTAATAAATATAATATTAAATATAAATATTAAATATAAATACTATATATCAATATTAAATATATATATTAAATATAAAATATATATATAAAAATATTAAATATAAATATTTAAAATATAAGACAATTAAATATATAGATAGATTATTGAGAGAAAATATAGATAGCGCTGTTGTAATGATGTAATATGTTCGCTGTTCATCAGAGAAAAGTGCAGATTAGCATACATACAACAATTGGAAAAGATCTCTTTATGCTTTTCATTAACCCCTTTCTTAGGATATACCCGGATCGGCTTAACCCCCGCCATCCCAGCAATTTTTTACAGTTGCCCACGATAATTTGCGCTGCAAACGGTCATATGCAACTGTGAAATGGCAAATGGAAAATGGGTTTAGGTTTATTGCCGTCGACCAACCCCGTCATCATCATCGCCGCCATCACCACCATCACCATCACCACCATCGCCATCACCTAACCATCGACCACATTGGAGCCCAGATGAGAATCGAGTGGGGCGGATACATACTATACTCGCATATACATACGACAAAGTGGAGACATTGACATATTGCCAGCCGATTAATGAGCCCACAAGAGCGGCCCTGGACCTGAGCAGTGCTGATTGTTTTCATTGAAATAAATGACAGACACCGGCCTGTTGACACACGCGTTGAGGGAATATTTGATACCCTGCATAAATAATAATCATTTTCGCTGCGCCCCAATGTTGCAGGTCTCTTCGGACGCTGACTCCGCATAAAAGCAAATTTGTATGCAGTTTATCTTATCACGATCACGTTGCATCTGCGAACGATGCTGCGGAAAAGTGCGGCCAAGTCGCCGAAGACGCGTAAGTTTCACGTATTTTCATGCACGATTAAAGCCTTAATTTCGAGCGAACAGAGAGCGGGATATACACTCGGATATACACGTATATTCGTATACTCGAATACTCGTATATGGCGAAAGAGAGGCACCGGGTATCTGCAGCTCCTAATTAATGGTTTTGCATCGGCTGCTTATCGCACCGCACGCATCGGGATCGTCTTTGTCCTGGTCATCAGTGCACTGGAAAAAAGGGGGAAAATATAGTTATTGTTATAAAGGTTAAAAATAATACCCTAATAATAATGAGATTACAAGATATTTTAATTTGTCATTCTTATATATTTTTCGGCATGTTCAAAGGGGGATTTATTATAAATTCACCTCATATCTTAATATTATTATAAATTCACCTTATATCTTAATTCATTTGTATTTTAAAATGACGCATTGATTGATTTATTCTTAATTATAAATCTTCCATTGCTTTCATCACCACCTCCGTATGCAAATAAATACAAGATTAAATTTATTAAACTGATTTCCAAACAACCAAGACAAACCATATTTATGCAAAGCAGCGCCAATCTTTAACAAGCATGAATGCTTGTTGACGCAGCTATAAATCTTCATTTTTGCCAGATTTATTCAACCTGCTGACAACGTTGTAGAAACCGAAACTAGCTCGTCTTTGAATATTAATCAAGTTCTTTTTTCGCGCAGTGCAGCAGCAGGAGCCTCGTCTCTTGTCCGAGCTTTGCTTTGCTAAGTGTTCGCTGGGGATCTTCCTTGGCGGCACCTGATCAAGGCAAAGAGATCCAATCCCAACCCAACCCATTCGATCCCATCCGATCCGATCCAATGCGATCTGCTCCGAACCGGGCCCATTCGACTGTGTGTTCGGTCTTCAGTCAGCGTAAAATATTTAATATTTTTGCTGGCCGCATTTTATGAGCTGTAGCATTGCACATTATTGATAATGCCCGATATGAGTCGGCCTTTGCAGGGGTGTTGTCAAGGCAAGGTAGTATCCCCTCCCCCCTGTGATGATAAGACAACATTGTTTTTGGGGTGTTGCAAGTAGGGAGCGATAAGCATCGATTGGTGGTAAATGGCAAAGAGAAAGCTGCGACAGGAGGCGCTTTTGTGTCCCGACGTTTTAGCGCTCGATTGGGCAACTGGAATTTGTGATCGTGCGCAGAGATCTTCCTTCAAGGTTCCTGGCTTCCTCTTGTTCTTGTTAGCCCCATCTGCAGATGGTCAAGACGGCTGTGACCGATAAGGAGTGATTTTGTTTTGGGTGAAGTCCATTTAAAATGTTCCTCACATTTTATGTGTCCGTTAGATCGCCGTGATAATTATGGATCACTTCTGAGCGCGCTTATCGCAGATGTAAGCTTTGAATATTTTAAGAAAGTTGATTAATGGTAAGAAGTTGGTTGTGGAAATGGAAAAAGGGCTTATTAGGCTTCATATAACTTTATCATTCTTGGAAATTTAAAATAGAAGATCTCGAAATACAAATATATAGTAATAAATAAGCTAAGATGTTACTTATTTTAGGATCAAAACTAATTTGAAAGCTAGTGCTGAAAGCAGGTATATAGTTACTTTCATCCATTTCTTGAAGCATCTTAATCGTCATCCCATTGAATTATCATTAAATCAAAACGTCAAACTTTTCCCCAATTTAATTGTCTGTTTCCATCACCTTTTCGCCGGCAGTGTTGACTCATTCGGGCCGAACAATTGATTAGCTTTCGATGCTGACCATAAAACCCAATTCATTTAGCCATAATGTTGACACCGAAATGCAGTTAACAGCTTTAACTCTTAACTGGAATTTACTTAAATGTGTCCCCGCCGTTCCATTTCGCCTTTAGTTTGTTTTGTTTCGTTTTTGTTTCGATTGTGAGCGTTTTTGTTGGCTTTTACAGAGAATTGGGCCGGCGGAATGCACGGAAAGCTGGCTCAGAGATCCGTTGGCCAGTTTTCAAATTCGGCACGATCAAGCATCGCGATCGGCGATCAACGCTCTCATCTTCTCATCTTCCCAGCTGAATTTATATATTTTTCTGTGTTTTTTTCCACCGATTCTCTGCTGTGGCTTTTTTGCGTTAACGTTTTAATTGATCGCTTTCAGTTATAAACAAGTTGGCTTTTGATTTATGAGCGCGTGCGTGCAGCAGCGACAGCGAAAAAATGCGTTTTAGGAACCGACCGACCGACGACTCTTCCCAGTCTTCTTGGCTGATGGGCTTCTTTTGGCTTTTGGGCCATCATCGTCGTCTTGGCCAGGTTTATGTAAATGAACTCGCTTTCGGGGTCTTTCAATAGCTGTTGATGATGTTGTGCCGCGGCGACAATGTCTCTATTTCTCTAATTTTCGGCCCCGCCATCGTGGCTGATTTTTAATATTATTTGTCTAACGGTCACGAGCATTTGGCTTTGGCTTTGGTTTTGAGTCTTGGCTTTAAGTTTGGCTTTGAGCTCGGCTTTGGCTTGAAATTTAACATTGGCTTTGTCTGTGGTTAAACGTCAAATTGCTGTGCTTTGTTGTTAGAATTTCCCGCATCGTTTAAACCCAGCCAATGTTTTCTGGGGACAAGCAAATAAATCACTAGACTCGCTCTTTCGGTTTTGAATAACCATCTTTACATATCTCCACGCGAAGACGAGGCGACAAATGTATTTGTTTAATCTGCTATTGTTGTTACCAAAAGGTTTATTTTCTGAGTTTTTTTTTTTGCTTTTAGATTTCTTCGGTTTTTATGTCGATGCTTGTGAACTTCACTTTCTTCTTCACACGCTCCCCACGAATGCTGAATAAGAAAAATGTTTGTTGAATACGAACAAACATAAAGCACAAGAGATTTCACTTTGGCTGGAATTGGGAGTCGGAGTCTGAGTCGGAGTCTTCTTCTCCGTGCTCTTAGAGCTTTTTGCGGTTCCAGAGTGATGTCAGCCGGGCAATTAATCAACGCATCTCCGCCAGGTGACTCACAGATCAGATCGGATTGTTTCGCATTGGATTGGAGTGTCTTTGGCTATTTATTTTTTGGCCTGGAATGGGGTGCGTTGCTTCGTTAGCAGATCGTCGCGTTCCGATTCCAGCCCATTCGATTCGATTCGATCCGATCCGATTCGGTTCGGTTCGATTTGTTTATAGAAAAACAAACACTTGGCCGGGTACTAGACGCTGGCCATTTGCCGTCCGTTACGTTACTCATGGCTGGCTAAGTGGGTCGTGACTTTTCAAAATGCAAACGTGTCGTCGTCGAAGTCACAGTCGCAGTCCGAGTTGCATCTCCGCCATCGTGCACTGAAATAACCAAATGAAAATTGTACATTTTCCCAAACCTTAACTAACGCTTCAACTCATTTAAACTTAAAATTAGCAGCAGCAGTCGTTATATCATATTATCATTTATATAATAATACATACATATAATACATATTTTAAGCAACTGTCACAGTCTTTTTTTTTTTTTTTTTTTTTTTTTTTTTTTTTTTTTTTTTTTTTTTTTTTTTTTTTTTTTTTTAAGCAACTGTCACAGTCTAAACAAAACAGTTTACTGGTTAATTGGAGTTCTTTCCTTTTAGAACGCACGCAGATTTTCCCCCAGTGTGTGCATTGCTCAGTTGGGTTACTTATGCGAAGTCCCCGAGAGTCTAGGCCCCACCGCCCCAAAAAGTGGGGATGCAGCGGAGCACAGTCACAGAAATCCAAGCGCAAAGCGCACACGTACGGAGTACGTAATGAAATTCTTACCTCAAATAGCACTTAACTCCAGTTTAAAACGAGCCAAAAGTGAATGGTACTGACCCCAAACCGTTGCACGTTTGTCTTAACACTTTGTTGCCTGGGCCTTGTTTGTTTTTCTTTGTTTTTCCCGCTCTTTTCGTTTTTCCCCCATTTTTTTGGGGCCAAAATAGAAAAGTTTGGCGCGCGAGAGAGCGGGCCACCGACCAGAAATTTGTTTAATTGAATTGAATGTATGAAAAGTCAGCGGACAAGTCAATGCAGTTCGCCAATTCGAATTAGTCTGGGTTAACTAAAGTATAAAAAATAAGACACGAAAGAAAGGCCAGCTTTGGAGGTCGAAAGTGTTACTACCCTTACTTTGGTGGGCTTATGAAGTATGTGGATGCATTTGTGTTATTGAAATATATTTTAGCCATTGAATTGTATGCAGTTATCCTAAAGTAGCACCAGGCTTAAAAGTTTCCTATTAAACCATTTCTTTACATTTTCAGTAAGGTACAAGATATGAGCGCAATACTATGGAATTAACTTAATCAAATTGAATTATTTGATAAAGGTATACGGTTTACGGTTCCAAGCTTGTGATCTGCATTATAAAGCCCTCTGCAAGTGTATTATGAGAAGGGGGTCTGCAACATGCGAGCTCATTTAAAGTGGAAGTCATGAAGGAGGCCAAGGCACCGATCACCGATCACCGATCACCAAAATCGCGATGTCGATGCCGATGCCGATTCCGATGGCGATGCCGATCCTCGATCCTCGATCACGGTCATGTTCAAGATCAGAGGAGCGGGGAGTCATGTCCGTGGTCTTTTGAACCGCAGATCACCGGCTGCAGTTACTTGTAAGATTTTTGCATTTTGTCGCATGACAATTAAATGCCTCAATGAATGGCAAAGCGCACAGCACAGCACAGCACACAACACACGACCGACTTGTCATCGATCACGGGGAAAATTCGGCCGGCTGAGAATCATTTTAGAAAGCAAATTATAGATGATCCTTGAGTCATGAACTTTCAGGAGCTGACAGACCGGCAATAAATGATCTTCGCCCAGGCGATCGATCAATCAAGATCAATCACAATCCGTCGAAGGTTTTGCACTTGATTTCACAGTTTCCTTTCCCAGCGGCTGCCTTCATCTCAGATAAGGTGCAGTTGTGTACTTCAAGCGATTTGGATTCACGATCTTAATGGATGTACACCAATCTATTAATCAAAATTGGGAAATATATTTGCCAGCTAATTGAAATTTCTGGACATATAAACAAGGTACAGCTAATTTCATAGTTATTCATCATGCGATGCTGGCTCAAAAAAGAAACTGTATTGGTATCAAACTGTTGCCTTCTCCTAATTCAAATAGGGGTATAGGGTTTCTTTATATTAATTAAATTACAATAATCTTCTGCATTCGATTTCACGCCACGCTTTCTGCTCACAGATCACCGTAATCAGAGATAAGATTCGCCCATTACATATTTCTGGTGAAATCCCTGGCCGATCGATATTGTGCGCCATTTGTATGATAATGGCCAAGTGATCTGGCCTGGTATCTTAATACAGCCGTTTTATGCGTTTTATGATAACTTAGCATAAAATGTTGATTTGAACTATTGGGCCATCCGCTCGCTGATATATGTAGGCCGGCCATGAAGATAAACATAATTATGTAAATCCAGATGCAGATGCTAATGCAATGGCGTCCCAACACGCCGATGATGCGGTCCAGATGGAACACCTGATACCAGAGACCAGGTCCAGGTTCGGGGTCCAGGTTCGAGGTACCCACTCTTGACTACACTTTGCCGCTGCGATGGGGAAATTTATGAAGTTTATGACAAATATGATGACGGTCTAGGGCAATGCTGGCCTGCACTTTGTTAAACGTCTTCGGAACTGAAAAACATTGCCATTGTCCGACCTGGCAGACGCACACACAATTTTGAATGAAAAACGAAAACAATGCCATTTACAAGACACTTAACGAGATGTCGAGTGAAAGCCAAAAGCCGTCCGTTCGTTGTTACTGTTTTCAGCTGGCCAAGATATGGAAGCTGCACTGAGAAAACACGCTAACAATGGGGGTTATCAATCGAGTTCGGTCAACCTTTGCCCAGATGCAAGTATGCAATTTAATAGGGCATTAAAATAATGCGCAGAAGAAGATTTGCATTTCTCATATTCCTACCAATCATGGAAACTTATGAGTTATTTTTAAACTATATGAATATATTAAACACATTTTATACAATACGTTGTAAGAAGTATTATGTTAAATAACTTAAGAAATATGTTGTAGATATATGATCCAATATTGCAATCTGGTGTCTAATTTATATTTATAGCATTGAAAATAGGAGACCCAAGTGATCTTGAACACCGAATCTTGTAGCTGTGATTTGTAATCTCTTTTCTCTCCGTGTGACTTGGGATCTCCTCGCGATTTGATGTGATGGCCATTCGCCGATGATGACGCCGCATGTGAGTTGCATGGAGTGGATTCGAGTGGTGCGGTGGAGCTGGTGCTGAAGCTGGAGCTGAAGCTGAAGCTGGTGGCCACTGGCGGAGCAGTTGGAGTTGGTGGAGCGGCGTGGCAGTGAAGTGGCCAAAGTGACGTGGCTTGTTTTGGCATACAAGTGCACTTGAGCCGAGTTTCGAGTCCAATCTAAAGAAGCACAAGTGAGCGTAGACTTTCGGTCTAGTGTCTCCCCAACCCCAACCACAACCCCAGCATCTCAGGTTCGGATTGGGATCTTTTCGTTTCTTTTCTTTTCTCAACGCGACTCGACTCGACTCGACTCTTTCTAATGACAGGCAAACAAACAGACCTGCAGATCCGCAGACAGCGGCTACTGCTCACTGCTCCCCACATACTTTCTCATGGATTTCGTTGAGCGGGGGGGCACCAACAGAGAAATAAGAGATTTATGGCCAGCCATTCACCAATTGTTCAAAAACGTTTTGTGGCTTGCAGGAGCTATTGGCACACGGGCGACAACTAGGACAAAACTGTTTTTGGTCACATGACTCAAATTAGAAATGCGCCTGGCATTTTCCATAATAAATGAAAATTTAAATGCGCGCACACAGCGAGGGAAATGAGAGGCTGGCTGCAAATGCGAGAGCGTGAAGGAGGCAGGGTGCACTCAGAGAAAATGTGTCCAAATGTCCCGGTTTGCATGGCAAGCGTTGCAGGTGCAGTGGTGATTAACCTGATTAGGCTCATATCCCCGTACAAATTATTTTAAGTGGTAAGTAGGCACTGTTGTTCGCTAACTGGGCAATTGATTCATGGTGAGTAGATTATAATATCACGAGCTTAGGAAAAACTTCGAAATGACCGGGAAACTTAAATTAATTGCCTGAGTTAAGCTTTGCAAATTAGAAGGTCTTGGCTTTATTCTACCATAATTCTGTCTTAAGTGAATACTTAAGTGTCGCAAAAAAGTAGCTAACATAAGTTGAACTTTAATGCAGTAAAAGCATTTAAATGTGTTTAAAATGTAATATAACTCTGTTCAAAAGTGGAACAATTAATCATCACAGTTATATAGACAGCCTAATTATCCTGCGAACGAAACATATCATTTGTCTGAGTGTAGGGGTAAAACAGGTTAAATGGTTAACAAGGCAGCGAACAAACGAGACCGAAGACCCCGGTTAACAGGCAGGTATGGTATGGGTATGGGTATGTCCATGGTATAGTGGAGAGTTAGCCTGGTAGTTGGGCATCCTCCTCCCCGAAAAGCCGGCTCTGAATCCCAGTCCAAGTCCGATTCCAAGTCGAAGACCAAGTCCAAGTCCAAGAGCAAGACGCATGCGCGTTGACCGCCCGCTGAGCGTACACATTCTGAGAACTTTCCACTTCAATTAATAACTAATTTGATGTGTGCCGCACGGATCGCGGTGCATTTTATCGATTCGGACAGCGATCAGCATTTGGAGCAGGAACCCCGATCTCCCATTTCCCATCTCCGATCTCCGATCTCCCATCACCGATCACCGGTGTCCGATCCCTGCCCCCGTGGAAATGTCGGTGCTCCGGAGCAGCTTAGATGTTTGCTCGCTCATTCGATTTGTGTTTGCCTGCAGTTATGTTACCAATCGAATTTGATTGAGAAGGGTCTATGCCGTATGTGACAGTGAATATATATTCGAGGATCTCAGCGGATCGCACGGGGAAGACGGGAGGCGTGAGAAGGCATTAGCATGGGAGATTATCTATTGGGATCCGATTTCTGGCTGCTTAGGACTTCCACGTTACACGACTGCAAATCGGGACATTTATTCAAATATTTAATGCGATTTGAGGTCAGATTTGATTGGTCTTTCAAATCGCATTAGTAATCAACGGTGTAATTGGGATATCCGTCTCAGGAGATGAAGAAAGGCTAATGAAGGAGTTGATAAGCTTTCAGATTTCCTGAAAATTTCTCTCTAAATATTTTCGGGTCTCCTTTTCAAATTATCATAGAAATTGTAATCATTAATAGCTGTTTTCATTGTCTCCAATATAATGTAAATTTTATTGAGTTTTATGCGTTTTTTATTGTAAAGAGAACTCGACTAATTGCGTTGTAAATAAAAGCGCCATACCGATTTCAGCCTGGTTACACATTCAAAATATTCATCACGATGTTTAATTATGATTGGGGACAGCTTTAATTGCTTATTCAAATCGCATGAAGACCACCATAAATGCAATATCCGGTTTAGAAGACATGATAAGAAAAGTGCCGATGAAAGAGAAAGCTTTCTTGTAGTTATTACCAAAAAATATTTATTAACCTCTCGTCCAAAAATTATTAACAACTATGTTAGGTATTGCTCAACCCTTTAAATTGGCAAAGATATTGAATATATGAATTTTCTATATTAAAGGAACATGTATATCTTCTTCATATTTTCGCTCGGAAGGCGAAACAAAATGCTCTTAATTACCTCGCTTTTTGGCAATTCGTTATCAGATGAATAACGATCAGCTTAGGTAATGTTCACTTAATTATCGTTCTTATGCTGATTGGGGATTTTAAGTTCGTATATCTTAATCCGCTCCACCTTCGCAAGCTCCATATGGATGGATATGGATACGTATAATCATGAATCAACCTTTTTGTATCCCCCAATTAATAATCCGTGTGTACCCAAATCTTCTCTAATTTTAATGAATTATGATACCTCTGACATTGGCAATTGGCCCGCTGGCCCGCTGCCCTCAACGAATTAAAGTTCCCAGAAGAGAACCCCACTGAATCTGATCAGTTTGGCATTTGATAATTATGGCTTATTGTAGTCGCCAGGATGGATGGATGTGGAGTTCAGTTTTGGTTCGATTGGGGATGGGGAATGGGGAGTGCATGTGGTTTGGTATGTGGTTTCCCCGTTTTCGCTGCAGCCCAACACAATTTGCGGCGGTGGTGTTGGATTGGTTGTTCGCACCGCCCGCCGCGTTGGGCAAAATAAATCACAGTCTAAATACCCAAAGCTGAAGTTTAGGCCCCTTTCCGCTCGTGTTTGTTGTGCTTTTCTTTTCTGTTGTTGTTTTTCGCTGTAGATCTTTTTTTTTCTTTTTTTTTTGCACTGCAACACTTCAACAATAAATAACCAAGTCATATTTTTCACCTCCACTGCTGTGGCCGTTTCTGTTGTTGAGTCACTTCCTGGTTTTTGAACCCGGTCGAGGGAGCACTGGGCACATTAACGAGCATATTACCTACTATCTCGCCGCGCGGCAAAAATATGCAAAATTGCTGACCGTCCAGCCAGCCAGCCAGCGTCTGCAGTCGAGAGCTGCAAATCATTAACATCTCTGGGGAGCGAGCAGAGAAGCCAAGCCAAAGCCAAGACCAACGCCAACGCCAATGCAAACCTAACCGAACCGAACCGTACAGAAAACCACCACGAACATATTTTGCACGTGACCTTATTTCCCCCGCACTGTCAGAATTGCTCAGATGCAGATGCGGACTCAGGACTCAAGACTCAAGATTCAAGACCATGAACGCGAAAGCCTGGCTCAGAGTTAGAAAAGCTTTGCGATTTGGATGCTGCACTGGAAGAGTGCACCTCAAGAAGTAGCGGCAAGTAAGCCAAGTGGCTTTTAGTTATTTCAATTTGGAATTAAATATCTCCAATATAAAATACAAATTAAAATATAATAGATGGTTATGGAATTATAATATTACTGTCAGTACAAATTAAAATATAATAGATCGTTATAGGATTATAACAATACTGCCAATGAGTTCCCAAATGCAAACATTTTCTCTTATAAATTATATATTTTTATTCAAATTACATACTTAAGACTTTGAATTGTGGCCATTTGCAGAATGATGCATTTCATAACTGATAACAAAAATAAGAATAGCAATCAAATGAATAATCTAATATGTGAATTCAATGGTTTGCTAGCTCCAGCATTTCAGTATTAAGGATTAATCGTTTGTATTATTTTATCTTCTTCATTTCTTCATTTAAACAAGCTTTCCAATGGTTTTATATTACTTTTGAAACTAAGTTGTTAGTTGTGTTTATTTATATTTAGTTCTTCATCCATATTCCCGAAACTTATAATGTTATGCGTATGATTTCTTCTCTCTGCATGATGATGGGATGGATGATGGGATGCTGGGGTGTTGGGGAGCTGCCTTGCGGTTGGGGCAACATCATTTTTCGATCACGTTTTAAGTGTCTTGCGCCTTCCTCGGATCCGTAGCTCGGAGTGGGGAGTTGGGAGTTTGCAGTCTCGTCATCATCGTCGTCGTCGTCGTCTGCTAGGCAAGTTAAATGATTTAAAACCAACAGCGAAAAATATCGTGCCAAGTGCTGCATATTGCACGTAGATCTAAGCCGTTCTTCCCCCCTTTTTACCACTATGTACACCTTTCTTCCCCACCTCCTTTTCCGCACCCCCTTTGGCTCCATAGAAACTGCAGCTGAGGCGGCGGCAGTCAGTCACTCAATCCGTTAGACGGCGGAGGCCACGTAGCTGTGACTGCGCTGATTGCCGGCTATCGATTGCACTGGGAGAAAATGGGGGGAAGAAATGCCGTTCCGACAGCAAGACAGACGGGCAGACGGGCAGCTGCTGGCGACCCATTAGCCAGAAATGGCATTAGCCAGCAGAACCCTATTTAGTTACTCTCCATGGCCATAACTCGGCGCATGCTCGATTGATTTTGATTGATTTGAGGCACCGCTGCGATCTGTCATTGACAAAAGCGGATCGTTGGCGGAAAAGTTGACAATAGTCATTGAGAGGCCCTGGGTAATAATTTTAATTAATTAATAACTTTGGGTTCCTCTAAAAGGAAGCAATATATAAAATAAAATAAAATAGTGCTGAGGACACTGTCTAACGAGAATAACAATGAACTATTTGTGTATTGATAAAATGGGAGAAAACATGAATTAAAAGCTATATTATTTATATTATTATTATTTATATATTATATGTTAATTTAAATCGTTTTGTATTAGTATAAATTAAGCATTAATATATTATTATTAGGTATTACCAAAACAAATATTTTATTGGTAAGCTTTCAACTTAGTTGAGGATAAATACAATATAATAATAAATAAATATTCAATTACTATACTGTATATCTTAGATTACAGTTATACAGCATGTTGCACAATATTTAAATATTTTAGTCATAGTTTTTTGCCGAGTGTAGCTGCTTAGCCCGTCTAACGTTCGTTTTTAGTACATTTTTGCCTCTGCGCTGACTAACGACAGTCGAAGAGCGCCCCACTCTGCATCCCAGCACCCCCACCTCAAGGACCCCGCATCCAAAACCCGCCCCCGCCCCGCCTCCGACGTGCCCCGCCCCCTCTCGCCCATTAGTGGCAGCAGTGACTAAACTGCATTATCACGCCTCTCCATTGCATTATTGGCAGTCGGCCCCGGCAGCCCCCGCTTTTATGATCCGTCGCTAGGTTAAGGTGAAAACAAGGCAGACCCGTCCCATCCTCCCATCCCCCTTCCCCCCCTTTTTGTCCGCAGATTTCCCCTTTATATGCACGATCCCGATCCCGATCGTCCATCGATCCTAACTACACACTCGTACCGCTAAGCAGGCAGAAAAATATATATCTGACAGATGCGATGCGCATACTTGCTACGATTCGCCGCGCTATTCACATTTAGGTGTCTACTTAAGCAAGAAATCAACGGCGCAACAACAACAGCGGGCAATATGGTAAGGTGAAGTACAACACGAGCAACAACGACGATAAAAATGCTTGGTAAAAATCATCAAAAAGTTATACAACTCCGGGACAGGCTGGCATACTTGGCATCTGACTATAAACCGCAAGTTAACCGAAAAAAATGACGTGGCAAATAAAACAGAGCGCAGCCTGAAAGGTTGCAAGGGGGGAAGGGAGAGGTGAAGCACTGAAAAAAAAAAACCATTCAAAATTGGGAAATTTTGTAACTTAGTTTGAGTTTAAGACAAACTTCACTAGAACATGATGTATTAATCTTATTAAGATTGGTATTTCTATATAGCAATTTGAAGCAAGTTGAATGACATCTTACAATAACGTAATTGTAAATTCTCAGTATGGAATACTTATGGTACTTATGGAATATCTTTCCTCAATGTCTGATAGAAGGAATTTCGGTATGCCCTACAGGTGTACTATTTCTTTGAGTGTAAAAGCAAACTGGACATTGAGATCCGCACCCAAGCCGGGGATTTCTTTCTGCTCTTCGGTTTTCATTGTACGGTGTGAATGTTATGGAAATTTGTTAAGTTCTGCATACAGACAAACAAGATTTGCACGAAACTTTTTGGGAATGCCGGCGATAAGGGGGGTGTTATTTAGGGGCAAGGGGAGGGGGGACATAACCAGCGTGTACATGTGAAGTTTCTTTTCGATTTTCACACCAAAACAACAAAATGTGCCACAAAAGCTGGGCGCTGCTTTTTTTTCATCCAGCGTTCATGCAGCGTTCCGTGGTCTCCGCTTGGAGTTGGTCACATGTGACAGCTTTATTGGATTCCGATTCCGGAGAGCTATTTAACTAACTGGGGAGAATGCTGGGAAAATGATTTGTCAGCCAAGAGGCCATGAACGGGGAAAAGGCGAGGGGCCCACAGGTATCCGTCTAATGCATTTTGCCGTTCAATAAGTTGGATTTAAGTTTCCTTTCGGCTGATTACAATTGCTTTGGCCAGCTGCTGATTGATTGAATGATTGAGGGAATGAGGAGATATAGAAATGACAGCGTGTTTTGTCTGGGGTAAGAACTCAAGTCGATGGATATACTCGTAAGTGGAGTTGATGAGACAAAGTCCTTTACTTCGAGTGGGCTCAAGTGCTTAGCTAAAAATTGTATTTGTTTGCGATTTCGAATGCGATTTCAAGTGGATATTGGTCAAGAAGAGGAGGCATATGATATTGATTTGGAGTAAGGATCAAGATGGTTATGAGAACAGACCGTAGGTGCCAAAGGACGGGATCATTAAGAGTTTGAAGATCGCTTAACGCTTCAAATTGATCGGTTTGCTCGCCCAGTTAAGTGGATAATGTGGGAGTGCTATTGATTCTCGAACTTTTATTCACGCTCCGTTGAGGAACTTAGCCTTTTTATCACTTTTTTACCCATAAAACAAGTGGCGCGTTGCACGATCAACGACATATAAAATGCATGCATCAAAAGATTTCTCAAGTTGAAAGGTTTTACATAATATAATTGGATTGCAACATTGTTATTATTCACTCATTTCAAGGCAACATTGCTTTGTTGAATATGAAAGTTGGTGATCAATTTTAAAGTAGTAACTTTGCTTAAAACTTGCTTCGTCAGTTTAATAATTTGCCTACCAAAATGCCTAAAGATTCAAATTAAATTCGAAAGGGTTCGTAGTTAATAGTAAGTAATTCCATACATTTATTATTTATTATTTATTATTATTTATTAAAATGAAATAAGTGTTTTCTGGACATCGCGCAACTAGATTATGTTTAATCACTCAATCGCCGGCTGGTATGACTTAATTTCTTTATAACCAACCAGTGCGCTGGCCAACCACACATTATTTAATTTAATTCAGCTTGATGCCTCGACCCCCTGCTAATTTGAGGTATTTCCTCAATCAACTTTCGGTGACCTCCGCTGGCATTGTTCACACCTAACCGACAGGAAAAAGAGGGCCCAGAAACCGACGACTACCGTCTGGTCGTCCTTCAAGGCTGTTAAAACAATTTACACCTCCCTCCCTGCGCCAAACCCTCCCCGAGATTCCGCATAACTCTTCGATCCGCTTAACGATCGTCGTCCCTTTTGGCTGCATCTTGGATTGGATCTCCCTTGCCTTTCAGATTTCCGACTCGGACTCGGACTCGGATTCGGATTTCGACTGGCAGCAACTTAATCGACATCGTTTTCACATTGTCAATTGTCTTCTGGCCACTCTGCATGCCTCACAACCTTCGCCCGACCAACAAAGGCATCCCCATTCCATCTCAGCTCCAACTCCAACTCCAACTCCAATCCCATCCCATCCCAATCGCATCCCAAAAAGCATCTCCTCAACTTGAGTTGCGCCTGTCTCTCTGGGCCTCTCGACTTCCTGTCAAAGTTCAACAAACCGCCCCGGCAAACCGACAAAAAGCTGAGACCCAGCTCACTATAATTGCAGCCTGCATGTGTGCGAGTGGAAAAAGGCGAGCAGCAGCCCATGGATCGGGCCAAGATTCAGATTCGGCCTCAACTGCAGATCTGCAGCAGGAGCTGCACTGGAAAGAATCATGAGTTAACTACGCATGGAATGGAAAAGAAACTAAGTTTAATGATTAATTAGTTGATTTATTTAAATTAAATTCATAACTACTCGCATTGTTCATATAATAATTTTAGTTTATATATTAAAATATAGATTCTTTTAAAATGATAATTGATAATGATTTCTTTCTCTGCAAAGTGGCAACAGGAACAGCAGCCGCCGTTGGCTCTCTGCCTACGTTTCGTTAATATTTTTGCAAATTTTTTTAACCTCCACTTGGCCAGCTCCTGCGGGGGAGGGTGCGGTGCAGGGGGAGGGGACTGTGGCATGCAACACTACCAAAAACGTACGTACAACGATCGCTGCAAAGAGCAACTAAAAAAAACAACAAAATCTCAGCCTGGGCCGCCACCATCATCCATTGCATGTGTACGCAGACTAAACCAGTTTGCAGCTAACCAGCTCCTCATTCACCCGCTACAGTGGATACTACTATGAAAGTACATACATTACTTTAAAATTTACTGACCGTTTTTCAACTACCATTCCTAGAATTATATTTGTACGATATCAATTTGTCAATTAGGTATTAGATTATTATATAAAAAAGGTATATAAATATTAAAGAATTAGGAAAGATTTTTACTTTTAGATTCCAATACTACTTATATTATATTATTAGATTCTTATACCTCAAATATGGAAAATAAATATGCCTAAATGATTGTTCTGTATCGGCGATTGAGGCAAACGATAATGAAACACATACTCTTCAGAGAGAAAGCTTATTGTTCCAGTCAATCCTCTTTAAGCAGCTTCCACTGTAGTTAACTTGGTGAACGGTTGATCGCGTTTGCTGCCCAACTGCTGGCGTTCCTCCGTTTTCCTGTGCGAGTGTGTGCTCCTCGGTGCTGTTGCTGTTGTGATCGATTGCTGTTTGAGCATGCAAATGTGTAAAGACGCCTCCGCCACCAAAAACCAGAGGAGCAAACCGGCTAACCCGACTTGGCCCGCGCTTCGGACGGACTTTTAAAATCGGGGAATCGGAGAATCGCAGCACAGAACCGAGAATGCCCAGAATTCGGAAAGGCTAAAGAAACAGAAACAGAAACAGAAACAGAAACGTGTCCAGCTGCAGCGACAAAATGCTAAATATATTTGTAAGTTCTCTGTTTGACGATCAACTGGCATTGATTTTTGCAGTTTTTTTTCTGTTTTTTGCTGCTTTTTTCAGCGGCCCCTTCGTTCGAGAGGATCGTGAGATGCAGCTCGCTGATTTTTGATGAATTTATTAAGATTTTCTCGTTGGCGAAAAGCGTTTGAGCCGAGCTGTGATGGCTGGCTCTAATGAGTTGAGTTGAAAAGTTGAAGAGTGGAAAAGTGGAAAAGTTACCTGAAGGCAACAAATCAACGCCTTTACGCCTGATCTATGATTAGTGTCAAGCCGAGTTTCGGCTTGGGTCAACCGCAGGTTCTGGCCATTGATATATGGCCAGTTTGACCGCGACCGCACAATTTCGTGTTTATACCCGATGTTTATAATTTTTTTTGTTCCGCCATCGATCTTGGCCGCAAGTCCTTTTGCCTTCTTACCTGGCCCTAAAGGACACCACAAATTTCCAAGCAATTGGCCGTGCCTAACAATGGCCCAATGGCCTTCTCGTCCCATGGGGTCCATCGCCCTAAGGAAAAAAGGTAGAGACTATTGCCGGAATCCTGCCAGGCATTTCGAAATGGGTCTCCCAGATATCCAGATATATAGAGTCAAAGTCACAGCAAGGCGGCAGATGTTGTCCTTTTTTATACTCGTATTCTTGCTGTCGATGCAGAGTGGACTGGGTTAACGTGACCTTCTCGCCTTGACAGCTGCCTCGAAAAGGTACAAAAACCTTTGAGCGGAGGCAATTTTCTTTGGCCTGCATTTCCCTCTTTTGTTACGCAAAAAAGAGAAATAGCAAAGGCGAAGCGTTTGTTTACCCAAAACACACACAAAGTGTGTGGAAAATTGGAAAATTGTCTGTGCAATTGTAAGGCTTTCGTCTTTCATTTCCCTGCCCTGCCTGTGTTTGTGTTTCGTACGCATTTAAGATTTATTTTGATCGATCGTTTCTACGGCTTAAGAACTCTTTGTTCTACCTTTCTCTTGTTTATCCGGAGACGGAGACAGTCTTAATATTGGTCGTTTACTTTCTATGGGGATAAATACCTCACAAATAGTTCCACAAAATTGCACATGTCCACACACGGAGACACAAGGGCGGAGACACATGGCCTAACTACTCCTTTTGAGTACTCTTCCGAGTTCTGGAATTCTGAATTCTGAATGCTGAGTTCTGTATTCTGAAGTTCTCATGACAAACCAGGTGGGCCGAGCTACTGCTGACATGCTAAATGGTCCACTACTGTGGCCCACTTGGCCAGAACCGAGTTCAGAATTCAGTAAAGTGGAAGGATGTGGCTGCATCTGTTTTGATTGTTCCCTGACACGCAATCCAGGAGACGAAGGAAAAGGTCCGAGTGGAACACCCACATGAGTGCAGGAAATGAAAATTCCCATAGGTCGAGCAAAATAATTAGAATTTTCTATCTGTTTTGATACACAATGTGTGGGAACGAGGTTACAAATGGCGCATAGTATCACCTTTTCTTTCAAAAGGGATTATATTTCCTACCAGTATGAGAAGTAATCTAAATACCTGTTCATGTTCTTCTAGTAATTTTTTAAGTATTTCCCAAGAATCATTTAAAAGTATTTGAAATAAAAATACAATTCACATATAGGGGAGTGAACTATAGCTATGAACTTACTTAGAGCCTCCTACATTTTAGGTAATAAGTGACCGAAAACCACTGTCCAATTTAACGATTTTTATTACCCCAACGAAATTGTTTATGTGGTCAAAATAGCACCTTCTTGAGAATTTAACCGTCTACCATACAGGACAAGGCGATTCGGATCTCATCTGATCTGATCTGATTTCGATAAGATATTGCGCCACATAGTGAACAGATCGTGTTGGCAAGATTTTATGGATCCTCTCTGCCCGGCTGCTTTAATTTTGTAATTACTATAATACACAACCCCACAAGCTCCTCTCGTTTTTTTAGGGGAAGGGGCTCCTTTCGATTTGCAGTCATAGCTGGGTGTAAACGACTGGCATCCTTAACGGCTTTCAATGCTCAAACAACTGCGGGGCACAAAGTGAAAAAAACAGTGAAAAACACAAAGTACCAACTCTAAAAAGAAGCCTTTCGCATGGGGAAAATATCCAAAGGAAGGGGTTGGGACATTCAAGGAGGGAGAACATGATTGAAAACTAACTGCTGCTGCTCGGTATAATATTACTTTCCTCGGTGATCATCAGGGCTCTCCACTAAGAAAAAATACGGTGCTTTTTGTAGGAAGTTCGTAATATTCCAATTTGGATAATAATACAACACTAAAAAATAACCTTATAAAATAAAATTAGTATAATACCAAAGTATAAATTAATAGATAAAAATCACACACATTCTTTTAAAATGATAATAATGAAATAATATTTTACAAAATGTTATTATTGAAATTAAATTGAATATATCTATATAGTCACATGAAATATAAACAATGTTTAGGAGTTGCTTAACAATTTAATACCTATTAAAATAATTTTTTACCTCTGAAAACCATAGTACAATTTCTTAAAATGTTCCACTTTCTTGGAGTGTGGCACGGGGTGTGTGTCTCGGCTAAAGCGACCGTTTTACTTAAAATAATTATGGAAAATGCCAAGTTAAATGAGGAAAACTGACAGGGTGCAGTGAAGAGGGGAGCGGAGGGGTAAGCGAGTGAGTGAGTGAGTGAGTGAGTGATCGGGGGAGCCGCTTCCTTTTTGCCTCCGCGCATGGACATGGGCATGGTCGTGGTCATGGCCAATGAGCTAGGATGAAAAACAACAAGATCATAAAAATAATAACCAGGCTGGGCTCAGCTGCGTTAGTTGCGGGGATCGAGGGGCGCGGCGGCGGTAACAAGCGCTAATTATCGACAACAAGCTAAAACAGCGACCTACAATTACGCAGCGACGCCAGCTGAGGCGGCCGAATAAGTAGCAGAGATGTACACTGTGCAAAATAGTTGCCTACTCTTGAGATAACATATGTATATGAATGTATAGGAACTTGTGTTGAAGTAAGGCATTCAGTATTCGTGTATAACTTATTTTACAAAATGTTAACTAAACAGAAAGTGTAGCATTATGGGTTTGAAACTTAAGTATTTGTTTACCATTTTAAATACTTTTATTTAATATATTTAGGTAATATTTTCCGGTGTGCATTTGAGCCCTACGCAACGATCTTGGCTAGAAAATTAGTTTGCCGCATGGCCGAGGGGGAGTTGCGAAGTGGGAAAGCGCAGCGCGGATGCAGCAACTGCCATAGCCATTAAAATTTACACAGCCAACGCAGCAGCAGCAGCAGCAGCAACTTCACTGCAGCAGCAACAGCAACATCAGCAACAGCAGCAACTGCAGCA
This sequence comes from Drosophila santomea, assembly GCF_016746245.2. Classification (NCBI taxonomy): domain Eukaryota; kingdom Metazoa; phylum Arthropoda; class Insecta; order Diptera; family Drosophilidae; genus Drosophila; species Drosophila santomea. The sequence continues at coordinate 17,926,446 of NC_053018.2, forward strand.
ACTTCAGCCACTGCAGCATTCCTGCCATCGTCTTCGCCGTCGTCGTCGTCATCAGCGTTGTCGGTACTCATCGCTGGCCTTTCTCCCATTTGGCGCAAACTTGTTAACTTCTTGGCATGGATGGTCATCATGCAAGCCTGGCCAGCAGGAGACGCCGAAAGAGACGGGGCGAGACTGCGAGAAAGAGATGGCCGGAGAAGAGTGTGTGCGCGCACAGCATATGCATGCAACGCAGGCATGAAAATGGGGGCAAGTGTGCGAATTCGAAATGCTCTTTGAAATGAAAAGGCGATTGGAGATTGATGGACGATTAGTGGATACTTTAAAATACTATTAAATATAAGGATACATTAGCAATACTTAAAAATATCGGACTATCTATAATATTATAAGTTAAGTTTCCTTATATCGAAGTTAATGGAATTTAGGCATAGATTGAAACTTAATAAAAACTTAAACACTTGTTAGTTGGTTCTGCATCATTTAAATAAGACGCTACAGTTTATTTCAAACGGCTGTGCAAATTAAAATAAAAGTCAATTAACTGACTACTGATTTAGATTGGGATATATTTTGAATTTAGCTAGAAAACAGTTTGAATCCAAAGATTCTGCATGGCAATTTCAAATGCCAATTTCGCTGGATACTCGCTACATTTGCCATTCCACTTTTATTGAGTTAGAACTCGAGAACATCCTATCTCATTTAATGGCGTACGCTTATCCCAGCGGAGTGAGCTCCCATTTGAGCACACACCTGAGAAAGGATCCCTCAAATGAACCATCAAATGCGGGACCAGCCAATTATCGAGTTAACCAGTGCCACCAGCAGCATCTGTTCTCTTTCACTTTAATTTACGCTGCCAAGGCGGAATCCCTCAAATGCTGCTGCCCGATGGTCCACCGATGGCCGCGATCATCTGCGTTATCCCAGCGCGCTGGCCGAACTTTACGATCGAATGTTCTGGTATAATCGATATACCCCATCAACATATCAGGTGTATAACAAGCAGCCGCGGGTCTGCCGCTGCTGCTGTAACTTCTGCTGTATGGGTTGCAATTTATAGGCGCAGGATCGCTTACAAGCCAACGAGTTGGTAACACAAACCGGCGGCACTCTTGGCCAGTTATGCTTGTTGTTGCCCCATGGTTGTTGCTGCTTGTTGGTTGTTGTTGGTTGTTGTGTGTTGCCTGGCTGTTGCATGGGCGCTGATTTTTATGCTCTGACTGGCGGCGAGTGAGGACTTTCAGCGCAACACAACGCATCAGAACGCAATGCAACGCAAAGCAAAAGCAAAAGCCTGGAGATTGAAGAGGAATACTGGTACCGAGACTGGGCGTTAACTGCGAAGTAATTGCGTTTCGGCTATGCAAGTACATAAATTGGATTTGAAATATGTACACATGTTGATGGATTCCTCTCCAGCGAGCTCGTGCTGTGGGTACCTGGCTCGATTCTGCACCGCGAGAAATAGTTGTAAAGGATAAACATACAATTCAACATTTTCTAAAAATATATCTAACTACATAAGAATCCTTTCATATGTTAACTATAATTTTAGGAAACGTTTTGAGCACTTAACTTTTGAAGTTTTCCTTGAGTATGTTATGAAAAAGGAAGTTTTTATATCGAAGATTATTGAAAACGGATCTTTCTTGTATTTTTTTCTTTTGTAAAGAAAGTCCTGTATTTTTAGGATCAACAAATATGCTTCGTTAAAGTTAAAGGTTTATTTCTGTAATTTTCATAGGAATTATTCAGAATCTTCTGCCTACATTTTTAGTGAATTTTGTAATAAGCTCACTGGTTTCTCTCGGTGTGTGCCCTGCTCTCGTCTTGGGTTTTTAGCATCCACATCCATCCTGTCCTCCTGGGCCTGCCGCTGCGATGGAAAGGAGAACGAGCGGCAAACGGCCAACCATTTGTCTTTTGATAATTATCATTTCACTATGATAGCATCAATTTTGAGGAAAACATTTGATGATTTCTGCTGCGTGTGTCGGTCGTTAACGAGGCCCCGAGATCTTCGATCGGCTGACTCCGGGGCAGCTGCACTGTTGCACTGCTGCACTGCTGCAATGCTGCCATGCAGCCATGCTGCAATGGCGATAAGTAAATACTTGCTGCAAAACGGTAGCCTTAACAAGTGGTTGCCGACAAGGCCGTAGGAGAGTTGCACAAGATGGAAAATATGCCCGATCATCATCGATTGCAGATGGTTTGCAGAAGTGCGGGGATTTTCAGGGGGTTGCCAGCGGATGCTAATCGACGCAGACAGCGATTTCGAATTAAATGGTTAGTAAATGATAAATTAGACAAGCTTCTGGGCGAAATCGCTCATATTTTCAATGTAAGATAATTAGTTGCCACCCAATCTGTGTAGCGAGTCTTTCTTATATAGTGATAAATATTTGAAAGCCCATGATAATGTCGATAGCCACATCTGCTGTTTCTTTACTAGTATGTTTAAAATAAGCTATTGCTAATATTATTATAAATGATATAAATCTATATTCGGTAGCCGTTTTTTTAAACAATTCCCTTGAAAATGTAAATATTATTTTAAATTTAAGTATTCAATAGAGGAGTATTGGATTTGTATTAATTAAACATTGCTGCATAGATTTTGGCGCACCCGAATTAATTTAGAATTAATGTTAGGTGTTCTGCATCGGAATATTGGTGCCTTTAACTTTAGAGCTCTCGAGTGCTAATTGAATTCATTTTGAAAGCAGACACAAACGAAAAATCATGATTACCATTGTTATTTATTTTTATTGTTTAAATTTTGTTTTATTGTTATTTATCTATTTTATTACGTAGGGAAACATTTTTACCAAATTTTGAGCATGATGATTGAAATTATTAAATAGGAAATGTTGCATACTTTTACTCGCTTAAGGAAGCAAATTTGTTATTGTTTGGCTACCAAGCAATAGGTGGCGCTTTACTTACATAAACGTCAATATGGATGTCTTTAAATCCTTTTCGTTTCTTAAATTCTTTGTTTCTGTTTCGTTGAAATATTTATTAAAATATTAAATAATTTTAAAACTAATGTAATGTTTTTTCCTGATGATTGATGATCCTGATGTGTTTTAAAAAAAAAAATTTTTATCATGATCATAAAACTGTAGTTTTATTTCAGAACTATATTTTCTCAATATATCCAATGTGTACTTAAAAATGGATCGTGTCTACACTAAGAATTGGTAATACCGTTTTAGGTACAGGAAACTCGAAGACTCTTTGCAAGATCCCTTAAGTTGTGCACAATACTTCTCAAAATGTATGTGGTACTTTAGTACAAGACTTCATTAAATAATTTAAAATTCGCACTTCGGTGCATTGCTGGTGTTCCGTAAATAAAATTTAATCACACAAATAGGATGACAAATTTAACGAGGATCTTCTTGTACTTCATGGATTATTACAGAAGATTCGAATATGTTTCTTGTCTTGATGTATGCTCTAAAACTGTGAGGGAAAACAAATAATTTAGTATGGAACAGAACCAGTTCCATTTACTTTATTCGAAGTTTCTCTTATCAGAATATATAAATTCCACCTCAACATCCAACTTCCAATAAATTCTGGAACAAAGCCGCATCATTTAAATATGAATATTTTAAAGCACACATTTCGCTGGCCGCAGTCTCACGTGGCCATCAGTCTAATTGACTTCCTTTTCGCAGAGCAGTCGGCCCCTCAATTGCTCCATATTTCATGACCAAAAATTAACCAATAAAACAAAGGAGAGAAAACAGAAAAAAGAACAACAAATGATATCACAAAGCTGCCACACAAGGACACACACAATAGCACAATAACACACGCGGACGAAACGTACGACTTTTCCCAATAGCCCAAGCCATAACATATAAAAACCCACCCGCAACAATAACAGCAGCCATTTCCCCACCGTCCAACGGTACGTATGCGCAATGTGTGTGCTCCTGTTTGTTTGCCAACCTGAACATGTGTAGCTATCTGTAGCTGCGTGGTGCGCGGAGCGGGGAGTGAGGGTGGGTGGCGGTGAGGGGTAGGGGCAACACATGCAAAACACAGCAATAGAAAACACAACAACAACAACAACAACAACGGCAGCGGCAGCAGCAAACGCATGTAGTTGATGTCAGAGATATCGAAAAAGATACAAGGCAGTTGGAGTGTACATGGAAAAACGTCAGTACTGTGTATTTATACAGATCATTTAACTTTTAGACCACATTTTACACTTTACACTTTCTATTACCCAAACATAAACTAGTTTATGGCCTCTTGTCTCATCAATTAATACAGGAAAAGCAATTATAGTAAATAGACAAATTGAACTTGCTGTTTATGGAGGTAAAACTTCAAATTTCAGTGACCTAAATCTAAAATCCGAATAAAAACATAATTAAGTTGAAATTACAAAACCTATAACGAGATTTGTTTTTAGAGCTTCCAACAGTTTGTCTCAGTGCAGGAGGAAGACCCAGAGATATACATTTCGAAATTTATTTATTTACATTGACATTTTGTGCTACTTGTGCACTTTTCCCCCCGCAACCCGCTCACTGCCAAATTGTTCACTTGAAAAACTGCTAACAAAGCTCTAAGCGGTCCACTTTCCCCGACCCCCTACTCCTTACCCCACCCCCAACCCCTCCAACTCCCCTACGACCACTTTCCATTCGAGGAAGAAACAGAGACGACAATGTATAATATATTGACTCAACGGAAAATACGGACATTGTCATAGCGACCGGAAGAGGTAGGAGAATAAGCAACCGGGAGGATGCGAGTCGCAAGGACAAAGGACCCCAAGGCGGAAGAAGTCGGGTCAAGGGAGAGTTTATTTCCGCAACCGAAGTGAGCCGAGGTGGAAAAGGAAAGCCAAGGCAGGGGGTGGTGGTGGAAGGTAGGAGCTGCCAGGATGCAGGATACAGGTAAGGGTCCTGGCCAGAAAAGGAATGGGGGCCAACGGGAACTGGGGATTTATAGACTGCTGCGGAAATGTTCCGGTATCAACGGTTCGAGTGGCTCCTTATGGCCGTATAAATAATCGAATTAATCCCGGCAAACTGGAAACTAGATCCGTATGCAAATTTGTCAGGGTTTAATCGAAGTGCTCCTGGAATACTTCACTTACTTATCTGTAAATTAATTAGGAATCTACGCTATGTTGGCGGTTGAATTGTAAATATAAATCTATTAATATTAATACAGATTGAAAAGATTTTATAAGATAAAATATATATAACAAAGTATAGTATCCGCTTTAAAAGTATTTCTTTTCATATGAAGATATTCTGTTTTAGCAAATAAGGAAGTATTTTAATATATATGCATAATTATTTTCAATGAATTTGAAGCTTATTATTTGAGCTTATTTATGAAAATGGGAAAACATGTTAGCCCCTATCTTTAAAAAACTCCACCTGTTAAGAGTTTATCCCCTTGTAAAAGACTAAAGAGCCTTCAATGGAAGGTAACTGCCGGCATTTTCCGATAGGATGACATGATAGGAAGGGTGGAAAATCGTGAAAATGCTGGGAGGTCAGCCGATTGAAGCGCACAAATGTTTGCAAATGCTAAACATGCCCGTATTACGTACATGTATTTACAAATTTGATATTTACAAGCCCTTCAGCAGCAGCTCCCCCCCTATTCACAGTACCCCCTCACCCTGCCAGCTCTTCTAAGCAGGACTCTTCGTTTGACGATGCCAGCAACAAATATTCAAGAGTTCACTTAACAGTTTTATTTGTCTTTGGAAAACTTTTGTGCCCTCCTCCATAGCATTCCACCTTTCTCAAGCCTCGCACACACACACACACACACACTCGGGCACTAGAATGATTTCGAAGGGGCGGGGCGGTGGTAGTTTCCACAGCTGCGGACAAAATAATAGTGCTTCGATTTGGAGTTAAGGGTCGATACACATCCAGGTAAGAGAAACGCTAAATACATGTTTGTTATAAGAATGTCAAATCAAATCTTATCATTGGAAGAGAAATCCAAAGGGATACTTTTACTTGACGATTAAACTTGACATTCAAGGACTCGAGAAGCCAGCTAACTAGTATTAGTAACTATTCTTTCGATCACAGCTGTAGATGTGGATGTGGATGTGGCATGTGGACAAAGGCGAGTGGAACAAACGTGGCCAAGTCAAAGCCCCTCGAAGGCCCCTCCTTTGGGCTCCTTCGCCAATATCTGGTGCACTTGAACAATTTGTAACATGATAGACTGGAAGAAAAGGCAAACAAATCATTGCGGGGGAGGGGAAGGGGGAGGGGGAGCGGGTGTGGGCTGCCAGTTTTGTTTATATTTTTCTTTGCTTTGCATTGACTTTATTTCTCTGGTTTTGAGCAAAAAACATTCTACGGCTGTTTGTCTAAAATATTTGCAAGAAAATTGCAAACAAAGGACTACAGGGGGGGTAGGGGTAGGGGGCGTTGAGAAAAAAATGGGTGTGGCACTTCGGGTGAGGGGAGGGAGGGGGAGGGGAGGGGAAAACAATTTCAATGTGCTGTTCTATTTCTGTAGTTGGCCTTTGTTTTAAGCGCTCATATTGAAAATCAAACAATGACGTGCACTGAAAGTTGATGCAGTTGATATTTATTTTATTGGGCACTCAAAGGCGATGCAGAATAAATCTACCCAAAATATAAAACAATCTAAATAGCCATACACACAAAAATAGAGTTTTAAAATATATTTGGTTCACAGCGTTTAAAGTTTATTGCATTCAAAACAAGTTCACCACTCAAATCGTTTAAAATGTGCATACAATGTGGAAAAACAGTATCTAAAAAGTAGAACAACCAAGAATTTATAAATTTCTATCACCACAAATAACAACTTTACATACTCAAATGTTCGAGCTTCATGGTATTATTTGCCATCATAAATAAAATAGTTACTTTCAGGGGCAGATTGACACGCATGGAGACTGTGTTGACAATATTTTAATAATTCGTAACAATATGTTTGCAACATTTTTTTCACAGCAATGCCCCCATTTTGGAGACATCAAACGGCGTTTCAAACATTTCAATATTGCATTTTGACAGAGCGGAAATTTCTAATATCCTCTGCCAAATCAGGCCATGCAAATTGAAAATTGCCAAAAACCATCGCTGCCACATTCGAGTCGCCCAAATGCTGATGAACACCAACCGCATTTTATGCGGGACGGATCAAACACAACAACGCGGCAAGAACAACAAATCAAAATCAGAATCAAACTCAAACTCAAACTCAAACTCAAACGCAGAGTCCGCCGACGCTGGGCCGCAAAATATGACAAAATATGAATTGCACATTGCACATTGCACATTGCACAATAAACAATAAATTTCCGAGTGACCCGCACACGCAAAAGCCCAGCGTAAAAACAAAAACGAAGAGAAAGTGACAGTGAACGAATAGGAGACACTCTGAAGTTGACTGAAAAGTGAAAACTGTTATTAAATCCCTGGAGGTCTGAGTCCACTTCAGTATTACATGAAATATACACACATATTCCGAACTTTTCAATTCATTTCGTATATAAATAAATGCATTGCACACCTTGGGAAACCTTTACGATTGTTTTCAAATCCCCAGAGATTCATTCCACACACCCGATTACTTCTTGATAAATCTTCTACGACCATCCCCATTTTCGCCGCCGTATTCCACCTATGCAGAACCATTAAGTTCTTATCAAGGAACTTACCCCTTTCGAGGACTGCTGGCAAACCCCATCACGCACCCATTATACTCCCCCGAAGAGTGGACCCCATATCGTGCTTCGGCACTTCTCCTGGGTATAACAATGAGAGGCTGCGTTCTGTGCATTCTGTGCTTTCTGTGTGTCATAAAACAAATTGGGTGGCCGCAACTGCCATTTCCAACCACTGGGGAGATCGGGCGGGATGGCATGTGCACCATATCTATATATATAGATAGATATATATATATATAGAAGGATGTGGCGTGGGCTGTGGCGGTACGGATTGGATGCTTGCATTTATGCCAAAAGCGTTCGCTGGACATTGGCATCATCGGATGAGAAAACAGGAACGGAACGGAACCCAGGGACCAGGCCTACTGGATCTGACAGTCCTCGGATCCTACATGAGTGGGTGGCTGGTGGGAGGACCAGTGAGCAATGGGCTAAGCCCAAAGCCAAAACCAACAGAACGCATTTCTGGCTGCATTGGGGCAGTTGTGTAGATTTGTGGCTAAAAGAGTTAACAGATAAAATCAAATATGCACCATGTCCTGCGGTGGCAGCAGGCGACAGGCGCGCTTTTGGAGCAGGGTTTGAAGTGGGCGTGGCAGAGGCGAAGGTTGAGAAAGGCGGCGGAAGGGGAGTGGCAGGCTACCAGTACCAGTAGCAGGGTGACCAGCACCAACAATTTCTGGTTCGAAAAATGCAGCGAATTTATAGTTTGAGACGTTTGCATGCAAAACAAACAGACGGATGGAAGTACAGTAAGGCTTCGAGAAGCTGGAAATCCAAAATATAAATAAAAATGTAATAAGAATCCTTTTAGTTATACCTAAAAGTCCTACAATTATAAAATTGGTGTCGAAAAGTTAACAGAATAACTAAACATTTATTGAACATTTAAGTTAAAATAGTAAAGCAGTTGTGAAATGCTCCTATGGTAACCCCATGCAAATGGTAAAAGTATAACTTTTATGTCGGTCAACATCCTATATTATTTTTGATTTTCGTGACCACTGTGGAGGGCAGTGGCAAACGGACCATGGAGCAGGAGGAGATTGCACTGCATTTGGCATGACAACTGTGGGAAGGCGTGGCTGACTGGCATGCCCACTGTCACAATCACATTTCCACCGCCCCGTTTTTCGCAGCACCCTCCCCTCGATTCTCCATCAACCCAATTGTAGTGACGTGTGTGCAAAGAACGCATACTCATATACAGAAAAAAATTGGGAAAAAACCAGCACGATTGACCTACAAAATCGTAGAGATATGAAGGGAAATGTGCCTACACAGGGAATTGAAGCTGCAGTCTGAGAAGCCCATTTAAATTTAGACTTTCCCGTTAATAACTTCTATGCCAAATATTTGTACGCTTGTGCAGCATTTCATTCGACTGGTTTGCAATAAATTGCTATGGATGTACCCCGTTGTTTTTCGCAGTGTTTGATGGTGGAAAAAGTGCGATGTTCAGGAAGGCATTCAAATCAAAAGAAAATTTTTGCGAGTGAGTTTCGGCACAGAGCAAATCACATACATTTTCCCAGTCCGAAAAAAGTGTTTGCACTCAAATTACACAGTCAGCCTAATGGGCGAAAGAGATGGCCTTCGAGGGCCAGAAAGAGACGCGAGATGGAGAGTTCGAATGGGAATTAGTACGGAATGGGTCATTGGGGTCGGGAAATGCAGGCACAAAAGCAAACCGAATCGATTGGTGATTTGAATGGCACCTCGGAAGAACGAGTCTGCGGAAAATGCTGACAAAACAACAACAGCGGCAGATGGAAAAGTGATGTTCGGAAAGACAAATCGAGAGGGAAAGTTTAAGGTAAAACTTCATGTGAGTCTTGCTCTGAAAAGGCAGGAAATTATGTCAGAGATCAGGAAATGCGATTGGATAGTGAAAATTTGGTAAAAAGAAAATGGACAGCAAAAGGAAAGCACTGCAATTGAATTGCATATCAAGGAAGAGGAAACTGACTTTTCTTGTTACGAAACATTAGATTTACTTACGTTTCAATTTTACTACAAATATGCATAAATGCATATTACAAAATTATCCAGCTTTTACTTGTTTATTTCCTAAATAAATACTCGGGCTAATTGTTGCAATTTGGCTATTAGAAAAGATGATTTCTTTAGACATACTTAATCCTTTTGATTGTAATTAACTGATAAAAAGGTTGAATTGAGAAATTTAAATCTTCAATATCTCAGAATAAACTCATACAATCAGTACATATTTCGCAAACAACAACTAGCATTAAGATGGTCAACTATTGATTTCTAAATGTGTTTCTAATTGGAGCAGCAATTTTGCGTTCCCAAATCTGTGTTATTTGCTCTGCCATATATACTATATCCCAGTTTCTGTCAAATTCCTGCTGTAAGATAAACTTTTGTGTTTTGGAAATGCTTGCCATACATAAACACAAAAAGTTTGTTTTACCAAATGCTAGCCCCTATCCCCTCCGTATACGTATGAATAAAATGTTATCAAATAGTTTAAGGAACATTTCGTGTAAGTTATGTGCCATTTCCCCCAGCATTTCCCCTCCCCAACCAAACCCCTTCCCCACCCAAACAATAACAATTATACAGCCGGAAGCTTATACAGGACTGTAAGTATAAGTCCGTGTGTCCCCATTTGGTTTGTTGTCTATTTTGTGTGCCACGTTAATTGCAGTGCATGGGTCAAATATTATTACTAATGCGACACAGCTCTCCGCCCCAAAAACCCCACCCCTCCCCATTCTCGACCTCCCTGGGGGAAACATATGTGTTTGGGGGTTGGGTGTGTGTATGTGTGTGTGTGCAATTTAGCACTCTGCGGCATTCAAGAAAAGGGAAGATGAAAAAATTATGTGACACCCAGCACACCCAAAAGTGAAAAAAACAGCGGGGGTGGGGTTTGGCGATGGGGTGGCTAACTGCATTCGCCGTTATGGGAAAGAGCGTGCAAATTGGGGTTGCGGAGTCACACTGCAATAAATAAGTTGTAACTAAATAAATAAGAGCAACTTACCATATAAAGTTAGTATAGCCTTAAGCATGGAACCATAACACTAAACAAGGGGTTTGTTTTTAAACATTATAGATCTCGGAAATTGAACTTGTAATTAAAAGCACTTCAATGTGTTTTCTTGTAAACTATAATAACTGTTGTAAAATAAACTGAAACTGAAATATAGCATTAGTGAATACGAATCGATGAGTTTTTTTTCGCAGTGCACAAACAACAACAATAAATGACAATAAGAGCGCAGTTCAAGTGTCAGCCGTGGCCTCTTATTGTCACGCATTGTCGTCGGCCCCACTACCGCCCTCGCCTTCCTGCCACGCCCCTTCCACAATGGATGCCCCAAGGAATCCCCAACACTCACAAGCACACACACACACACACACACACAGACACACTGCGACACACTCTCATGTGTGTGGTGGCATTTCCGGTGTTCGTTAGAGGGAAAGGGAAACGCTTGGGAGGAGAGTGAAGCCCAATGTGCTTTTGGCATAAATTATGAATAAAGCGAGCGACACACGTGTGTGAATGTGTATGAGTATGTGTGTGCGAGTGTTGGTGAGTGAGTGTGCGAGTGTGGGTGTGCGTGTGCGTGTGCGTGTGTGGAAGAATGTTTTGTATGCCTGCGCGTGTCTGTGTTTGTGTGGGTAAGTTTGTGGTGAGGAAAATGAAGTAAGAGCGGCGCCGGGAATGAAATGAAAGCAAGTGCCTTAAGGAGGCTCTGAAAAACTATCAAAGGAAAGGCGAAGTCAAAAGTTCTCTAATAAGAATTTTGAGCATTTCCTCCGGGACTTAGAATGTTTCAAAAAATGTGTTAAAGTGGTTCTAAGAAATATATTACATTTTTATATTACATATTGTAAAATCGATTTAAAATGTCTCTATTCATCTATAACATCCAATGAAACCCAGAAAGTATGCTACGAAAAGTTGTGAATGCGATCTAATAAGAACAAACAGGAAACTAAGTATATCTCATTTATTAAATCGTCTCATGAAGTTAATTTCCCTTAATATGCAAAATGAGCAATACATCTTAATAATATTTACTATTTTGTTGTCCCACTATAATTGTTATTATTTCCACTGATATTCCCTATAATTTCCATACATTCGGTACTATTTTTCATGATTTGAAGTGGCTACCAAAGAAAGGGCATTCAAAAGAAAAGCCGTCCACTTCCATGCGAATTGTGGCGAAGCAGTGAGCGGTCGTTTCAGGGGCCAAAGGGCGAGCTTTTCCAGTGGGTGGGGGTGGGTGGTGGTGCTGGTGGGGCAGTGGGGCACGTTGCAAAAGTGTCTGCACTGTAGGCAGCCGCAAACGAGCTTGACTTCGTTTCCAGAGCACTGAGAGAAGGGGCGCCAGCTTGTTTATAGTATCTCAATAATTAATGAGCTCTTAGGAATTTTTGCGGCAAACAGGGACAACGAAGTGGTGCGGGGCAATCGGGGCCAGAAGGCAGCCACAAGGATGCTGAACAAAGTCAACTGCCGCGGATGGGAAAACTTAATGTACAAATATAATTTGCCGCACACACAAACACTTATGTGGCTGGCACCCCTCGGCTCCTCCGAAAGCCCCACAGCCCAAACCCCAAACCCCCAATACCCATTCCCCAAAAACCCCGACCAGCATTTTGTTGGCCCGCAAGATGTTGAAAACGCCACTGAAATACAGAGCTAGTTAGCAGCCAGCGGAGAGCTCGGTAGTTGTCACCCGGCGTAAGGCAGGGAGTTTATATTTCATGAATATAACCATATTATATGAGTCCTAATGCTGCCGCCGCCATTCGCCATTCGCCGTTTGCCATTCGCCAACTGGAGAGACGAGCCAGACGACAGGCCAAACGGGCACCAGATGGACCTGCAGCCCAGACACAGAGATACATCAAAGGTTTTTTCGGGCATGAAGGAATTGCAAATAAAGGAAGCCAACGACATGAAGGACTCTATGATATCCTGTAGGGGGCAACAAATGAACTACACCCGACGTATGTCACTATATTTAAGTATTACTAATGAAAGTATCACTAATACGAAGAGCGATCCATGACTTGACATCACAATTTATGTTGCATTAAATAAAAGTTTTATTAAATACAGAATACCTTGAATACAAAAGTGACTATATTTTTTATAAAATAAAATTTTCGAATCATACATTTACATGAAACATGAAACTTTTATATCATTTTTCTAATGCTGCAGAAGGAACTTTTTAGTAAAATTGAAAGTAATCGTCTGCATGCCCTGCAGCTCTCCTCCAAAAGATACCCTCTAATGGGGTACTAAAAAAGTGACTCGCTGCTTCCTGATTACTTATTCATTTGCCACGCTTTTAGCGCTCACTGTGTTGTGTCTTGCCCTCTGACCCTGCCACCTGCTCCCCTCACATTGCCTCTCCCTGCGCCCCATCCATCTTTTCAGCGCCTTTGATTTGCTTAATTTGTAAATTTGTTGGGCGGCTACTCCATCCCAGCTGCGTTTTAGATGCTTTTTCATGGCTTTTAAACGCTTTCGCTGCCATCAAATTGACCAAGGCGAAAAACAAAAAGCGATTCAAATAAAAGGAACCGGAATCGCACTTAGGGTCCTCGTTTTTTAGCAGCAAGTGCAAAATTTATGCGGTTACATGTGCTTTAGTGCCATAAAAAGACACAATGCATGACACATGCATATTTTATGTGATATTTTATAATCTAATTACCGCGTAATATCGTCCAAAAACAATGAAATGGCTACGGAACCCCGCGCACACGCTTATTTATATACAAATGAGGAACGATCGCACAGCTGGGACTTCGCTGCAAGGATATATGTGTGTTCGCGGGGAAGGGAACTCGATTCCTGGGGCGCAGCATTAAAATGCCACAAAATTAGCTCGACGCGTTTGGGGCATTAAAAGCGGTTTTCAGGGTCCAAAAGCGTGAGCCGTTAAAATAAATTGCACAATACACGCACACTCCCATACACACACACACACACACACACACAGCTCTGCTGGTGGGTGGTAGCGAGGGGGTGGGGGTAGCTGCCACCCTGCAAGCGCAGGTGTAAACGCTTTCAACGCCCTTAATGGCCCTGCAATACACAGGAACTAAAACATACCTGTATTTAATATATATTCACATATTCCCTATACTACATATAATTATTCATACGAAACAAGACTTGCCATCAAATTAAAATCCTAAAATCCCTAAATGTTCAGAATTATGTATATTTTTCTAAAGTTTACAGCCTTATACTGATTACATTGCTAATATTATTTATTATTCCGTTGTTTATCCTTGCCTTTTAGGTAAGCAAATAGTTCATTTAAGTTCATTCAAGCTTGTTGCAGGTGATAGCCTGAAGTATTTAATAATCATTTTCAAATTACAATACATTGCATACATTTCTCTCAGTGCTTTTCCCAGTCCAATTCACACAATCTCCACTCCTTCAATCCGCTTCCGATGCCGAAAAAAGTGTCATATGGACGAGGTGCAATGGAGTGAGACCCACAAAGTCTCTGATAATAACAAAACACAATTTAACGCATTGGCGGCTACTTAAAAAGCGTCGCATGGCCAAGCGATAAGAAAGCTGGCCCAAAAACAGGGAGGCAGCCGAAAAGAATAGGGAAGAAGGGTGTTTCCGAGGGCTGGCCAGTTGACCAAATGAATGTTAAGCAGCCCCGAGCCTACACATCGGATGTTTTTCTCATTTGGCCGGGTCACATTATCCAACTGGGATAAGGAAAACCCGGAACAAAGACAACAAACGGGGCACGTGCATGCCGAAAAGCCAAGGAGGCAGTTAAAGCTGTTAAACTGCCATTTGGCAGGCGAGAACATACGCACACGAACACGCACTCGCATAAAAAGCCACGGAAAGGACATGTTAAATTTAAAAGTAGCAGCGCAAGTGGAAAACAATTTGGCAGTCATTAAAATGGGCCAGCAATTGCATATAAAATAAAATTGAAATTTAATGCAGGCGAAGGAGCAGCGCGCAAATGGCGGCGATAGAAAGGAACCTGAATCCTTTGCCGCCGATAAAGTTGCAGGCTACAAGGATGCTGCTTAACATATCATTATCACGCACTTCTTTGATGAAGGGCTTTGAATGCGAATCGTTGCACTCAGAAAAATGGTTATTAATGGTTTTGTAAAATAACTTACTTCATTGCTATTATCAAAATTGAGAAAAATAACCACAAACATTGTTTTGAGTGCCTCTGGCTAATTTAAAAAATACAATCATATATATACTTTTATTAATATAACTTTGAGCTACAAATGTTTCATAAGACTTCACGGACTCCATTATGTGGCTTTAAAAATAATTGTTTCTTCTCCTGAACTGTGACATTAATACAGCACCCGCGTTTAATTTCCCATCATCAAGAGTCAATCACAATGATTTGCAATACAAAAACCACAAATGCTGGAGAAATCAATACGTTTATCAGCAAAGTTGTTTAAGGGTTACGAGGTATTTAAATCATTCTGTGCATTCATCGCTTATTGATTGGGGCTCGGAGTTCGGGGTTTGGAGTTCGGGACCTGTTTAATATGCAATTGCCATTCTTCAACTCAATTGAAGCTGAAGACGCATCAGCAGAAAGGTAAACACTTCCAGGGCAAACAATACTCATATCTCACCCTCTCACAGACTCGCATTTGCATGAATTTATTTATTTTATGTCTCCTCTATTATATGTTTGCCCATATGTGGGAATGACGATGTTTGCCTTCAGTTTATGGCGGCCAAACAATAATAACAACGGAGGAGGCGAAGCCTCAAGGAGCAAAAACTGCACAATAAAATACCGAAATGCGTTTAAAGAGCCGATGAGACAGACTGGGGGAAGCTCTACTACAATATTTATTGGTTTATTTTATGATCCTTTTTGATATGTACTGAAAGGAAATTTTACATTTATTGGTTTGACAACAAAATGCCCCACGACCTTCTTGCTTGGGGTCACCACCAGGGAGAATACTTAAGGGGGGTTGCCCGGCGGGGAGGGGGTCGAATGTGATGGGTCCTTTGGTCCAAGGAATATGCCAGTTTGTTGGTCTGTAATCTGCTCATTTGCTTATGAAATTATCCACCTCATTTGTTGCCCCTTTTCTGCTTTCTTGGAGCTGCCCGAAACGCTTTTCTCCTGACCACCTTCATAATTTTCCTTACAGTGGTGACCATTTGGTGTTTTCCAGATTAGGTTTCTGGACTATTCGGATTGCCTTAGGAAATTGGGCATTTCAGTATGGAAATAAAATACATGGAAACGTTAAAAGAAATAAAAGAACTTTATATAGATACACATATAATGTTTGTAAGGAATTTCTGCATAAAAACAACTATTTTGCGACTTCTATTTCCTTTTTATTATTTTAAGTTTAAATTAAAGTTTTGATACTCTGTTTCAGTGGAGTTTCGAAATTTCCTAATTGGCATCACTGTTCCTCATCCCTGTCTCTTGGTCATTTAATAAGTTATGTCTCAGATGCAAGGATCACAGCCATTCATGTTTTTTGGGGTCGTCAAGGCAGCTGTTTTACGCTCATTTGGTTTTCGAAAATTGTTTGCCATAAACAGCCGGAGTTTTGAGTGTGGCAAACGTTTAATGCCGCCCAAAATGGCAATTACAATGTGAGGGGGCCTTAACACAAAAGGGTTTCCCCAAATGAGGAGCGGAAGTGAGGGAACCTTTCTTTCCAGCTAAACCACTTGTCAGGCAACAGCCCTCGAGTGTCAATTAGATGCACTTCTTATGGCTGGAAAGTGGGGGAAAGTGGCGCAGTTCCTTAAGGGAAGTTCCTCGAGAGCGAGACTCCTTCAACCCTCTCGACTCGCTTACCTACCCCAAGACATCCAATTCGCCTTAACCCTCAAGAGCCCTTATAGCTGACGTCATCAGTTGAAGCCAACTCGCCCTGTTTCGCAAGAAGGCGGGGGCGTGGCAGTTTACATATGTAGTGGGCGAACAAAAGGGGGCAGCAATTTAAGTGTGAAGCTTAGCGAAGCACAAATTAAATCAAGCTTTGTAGCAATTTTCCCATTTTCCAGGCCAGGATAGAGTTACGCTACTAATGAGCAATCTATATGTAACATAAGGCCAAAAGCCGAAGAAGGCCAAATGCGAAACCTTCGAGTCACCAGCAGTCAATGAAATGATAAATCTCTTCATTACGTGTCCTTTGCTTCCGTTGGCTTTTCCCATTCCAAGGACTTTCTGGTTAATTGCCAAAAAAAACATTTACAAGATGATTTGACAAAAAATTCAATAACGGACTGGAGAGAAGAGAATTTTAGGTTGAGGAGAAGAAATATTAAATACCCTCGTTTAAATGAACTATTTAATATACATGACCTATAATTATAATAAAAAGCTGAAAACATTTTAATTAATAATATTAATACCACTTAACTTAGTATTTTATTGCTTAACTAAAATCTATAAATTGTTGCATATTTACTCCTCATTATATTTTGAAGGGTATGCTTACCCACTCCGTATTTTTTCAATCTTCGACTCACTTTCTTCCTGGCCCCACCACTTTCTCCTTTTGGTTGGATTCTTCTCCATGCTCCAAACTGAAGCATTGATGCGGAAGCGGCGATTGCCGCTTGAGGCTCAGTGGACAGGATACGTGTGTATGTGAGTGACGGGCGAGTATGTACAGGGAGCAAAATTAAGACCAAATAGTTGAAATCATTATTAAAACATTTAAACATACGCAAGCAAGCCATCTTAACATATATTTATAGGATTAATATTAATGTTTTCAGATTTGCTTATTTTGTGACCATGAATTATTGAAAAATGAAGCAAATATTGAATGTAAGCATATTACTATATTATATTCCCCAAATTAAAAAAAATGTTAGGACTTAAAATAAAAAGTTGTTCTCAGTGCAGGCCGTGTGGCCGACACAACAGAAGGCCTAAAGTTTGGCATTGGCCCGATCCTCGCTCCTGAATTTTCCGCTCCTCACCTCCGGGATTTTCCTCGACATGACTTAAATGTTGTCCGTGGGCCGCCTTGTAAATTAGCTTCATCTGGCTGGGCTGGTTGTTGTTTTTCTAAGCTTTGTGACGCGGCAGTTTTCTTTTTGTTGGGTCCTGGAAAGGGGTTTTCCCCATACTTTTGCGCCCATTTCTCTAGCTTTGTCTGCTTCTTCTTGTTGATTGGAATGACAGACAGAAAAAAACATTATTTTATACGAGAATGAACACGCTAAAATTTCACTTGAAGCAGGTTTTATGCTTGAACAATTTTGTGAAATTCAATTTATGTTACCCAAGGACATAAAACATACAACGAATCATTACACACACACACACGCTCAGCGGAGCAGTGCGTGTGTGGCACGTAAAATATCAGTTGTACACAGACTACACACTATATGCGAATGTATATAGATATATACATAGATATATTCGCTTAGGACGTGCACTGACGCAGTCAAAGCATCAAATGCAGCTTGAACAATGGCTTAGAAGAAGATGGGTTTTGTTCTGGTCTTTCACCCTCTCAACCCACTATGTATCCTTTCCCTTCCTGT
This sequence comes from Drosophila santomea, assembly GCF_016746245.2. NCBI lineage: Eukaryota > Metazoa > Arthropoda > Insecta > Diptera > Drosophilidae > Drosophila > Drosophila santomea. The sequence goes on from NC_053018.2 coordinate 17,944,736, forward strand.
CTGGGATTTATCCTTTCGTTTTCCATGGCATTGGATTGCTGTTTAACCCCTTGGAAACTCCACCGATTCCCCACCGCCCCGCATAACAACTTCAAAGTGAAAATTCAGCAGTCAAGTCTAATGACAACTGCGAGCAAATAGATGGAATAAAGATGGAATACAGTGCGTCTACCTTTCTAGTCAGTTTCATGTTATTCATTTCACTCAAACTTATATCTATACTATATAATTTAATTATACATCTATGATTTAAATCAACTTTTTGTGGCACTATTAAAGTATTGTGAGACAAAGCACGACAGCTCTAAATTCTACAAAGGTCAACCTGCAGTCAACGTTATAGATACTTCACTGTAAAGAGAGAGATACACGTCGAGATACAGATAGTTAGATGGATGGCTGAATGAAAAAGTAGCCAACAGGCAACCTGGTGGGAAACTGCTTTCCGGTGGGCCAAACTGAATTTCCCTGGCCCACACACGTAGTCGACATAAATTTCACTTTATGGTTTGTTAACGAGTTAAATTCGAATCCAGAGCGCTGAAAAGTTTGTCATTTGTTCTCGCCCCATTGGCTGAATCGTGGAAATGGAAAATGGGAAATGGGAAAGTGTCGGGGAAAGCACGAAAGAAAGTCCTAAGCGTGCTGGAGTGTGGAGCGTGATAAGCATTATAGTTATAGTTATGATGCCAGTGAATGCGATGCGTGCGGAAATCCGAGCAAAAGGGAGGAAAACTCTGGGAAAGGGCTGAGCAGGCGTCAAACCGTTAATGGATTTTGGCTTTTGTTTTCCATGGCAAGGTGTCGAGTCAAGGGGGCGGGGTGGATGGGGTTAAGGGGTGGCGATATTCTGAGGAATCGGCTGGCGGAGGAAATTAGCTAAGAGTGTAACACTGGTGTAGGAAAATGAAGTTCGTATGTGAGCATAGCTAACGGGAAAGGAAAGGCAAGGTCATATAGCTCGAAAAAATTCAGCAATTAGACGAAATATTGATATAAAATATAGAAATATTAGTTCAGCCTAATCAAAATAGTTTATTTTAAGCATATTATATACAATAGTAATTACTTCTAGCGTTAAGATACCTCTTCTCTGATTGCTTGTTAAAGTGTCTATTAAAACTATTTTTCATTCATTTCCAATGTCCGGACTATCTCTTCCACTACCATGTGCAAATGCAACAAGACGGCGATGATAATTGAAGCTTAAGATGTGATGTGCCTGAATCCGAATCCGAATCCGATTCGGAATCGGAATCAAAATCAGAGTCAAAGCTATTTGCCGCCATTTGTGTCTCCAGACACTGCACATATGACATTGTGCATCAGCGGCAGGACAAAGGCCAAGAAGAGTGGGCGCCGAGTGGGTGTGGAGTGGGCGGGGAGTGGGCTAAGGGGGCGTGTCTGTGACGTCGGATGTGTGTATAGTGGATGTGTGCTCGCACTGGATGGCACATGGCACATGGCAGACGTACATCCTTCGTCCTGCTGCTGCAGTCGAAATCAAATTTCCAGCGCGCACTTTGCGAAATCAAATACATCAGCGAGGGGCGGTGAGTTGGGGGCGTGGCACGCGAGGGGAGAATCTGCCAAAAAGTATGAAGTGTTTGCCAAAAAAAATATAAAATGGGCACAAAGCTCCCAGGGAGCAGAGACATCGAAACTGAAGTAGAAGACCCACCGAGGCAAACGACTTTTTCTTGCATTGTAAAATATATTTTCGACGTATGGTGGTCGGGGTGTTGATATGGCAATGGGGGGTATGGAATCTAAGGACCATAGTCAGACATAAAGGAAAGGATGGCGGAGGAGTGGAGACTGGGAACCAAGTGCCAGATGATTGAAGTAAGCGATGTGTCTCGCCTGTCTTTTCTTCTCTAACGCTCCCTTCTCCTCTCCCTTCAAATATTTCCAGTTCCCAAAACATCTTAGCAGGAAAATTAACTGAAAGTATTAATATTTAAAAACATTGCCATTTACTTTTATAGCACAAAATACTAAGTACTTGCAAGATTGCCGAATCATATAAGTACAAATAATATCCCTTTTTTGGCAATAAATATTATTACAACCAGAATTCTTCTTTTCTTACTTCATCCTCTTCGTTTACTGCTCCATTTATACAATCGAATTTTTTACACATTGCCTAATACGCATGAAACTAACCAATTCCTTATATTTCCAATTCAAATCTTGCAGCTAATAGTTTTTCTTTTCGTGCACACCCTCTTTCCTGGTCTACTTTCACCTCCTGCGGCGATGGCCAAAGGCAACTTACATGTTTGCTAACAAACAAATGCAGGAGCAGGAGCAGGAGCAGGGGAGCAGGGGCAGTAGCCAAGGGCCAGGATCGGGAAGGGAAGAGAAGGCTAGGAGACGGGAGGGGAAGGTTAGGAGTCGGGAAGAGGGGCAAGAAAAGGAAAAGGAGCCAGGACATTCATACATATATGAGGGCAAACAGCGCTCGAGAGCTGAGCAAATAGAAGGGAAAATGCTAAGGAAAAAATGGTGCAGCAGCCAAGGACAAACGCTGCCATGTTTGACATATTTGCTTTGACAGTTCCAAGTTCCAAGTTCCAAGTGCACATTTTAGCCACGTTCCGCTTTTGGCCATGTTTTCTGCTGTGCGCAGGAAAAGGTGGAGTATCTCGTCGCCCCGGGTCGAGTCGATATGAGAATGGGTTCTGTCCTCAGATTCGGAGATTCGGATTCTGGTGCTTAAATAGCCGGGGGCTCTCAACTTTGAGCACTGTCTGCATTTGCGTATAATAAATATTAATGCAAATTAATCCAATTAAAGCGGCGTCGAAATTGTAAAAGACTTTCATGATCTATCTGCATATAAATGAATATAAATCAACCCCAAGTATATGATGCAATATGTGCATTAATTCGGTGGTGGCTATACGTTAACTAATTTGCCAAATGGGGGAGCTGAAAGTCCCTCCCCTTGGCAGACAAACAAATAAGCAAATAGCAACAGCGGATTCCCCTTGGGATTGTCTTAATCAAATTTATGAAACGCTAATGAGCGAAGTCGGGCGGCAAGGGAAATTTATAGAGGGTGAGTCGGAGAAAGCAGCGGAGAAAGTGTACTCTGGATTATAGTTAAATAATACCCAAAACATCGGCTTAACCATACGTAGCCCACAAACAATAAGGAATTTGCACCAGATGTCTGAGGCTAAAGGCTTAATGAGTGGAATTATGCAGCGGATCACGTGATGTTGACTTGGGATTGTTGCACTTGATTGATGGTTGCCGATAGATTCAAAGTTCTTGGGATATCCATGCTCGTCTTGAAACAAAAAAGTCCAAACAAGTTATAAATTTAGACTTTATATTGCAATTGGCAATGCCTGAGAAACATTATCTTTTAACTTAGGTTTTAAATACTACACTTTCTCCATAAATTAAGCCACTTGAGACACGCAGCTCGCAATTTCCGAGAACACTCATCCATTCAATGAACTCTTATTCGGAAAAAATGACTAAAAATACTCCACTTGGCAACGCGAACAACTGAGCAGCAAATCAAGCATCCATCATCATCGTTACTCAATCAAGAGAACTCGAAATCCTTTCCGTACTGCCACTCCTTCGAATGACCTCTCCGCTGACCTTTTCACGGCAATTAAGGAGCATTATCCCCACTCCTGCGCCAAATTCATATTTGCCATAACTGAAATCTGTAGGAAATCTTATGCTTTGCAGAGCATTACAAATAAACACTGCTAAAAATCAGTGATCAGTTAAAAAAATATCTTCCATGACACTATTAAAATGTTAAATGTATGGAAGACAGCTTACATTTATTCAAATCCATTAAAACAAATAACATTATTGCTTTAAAAACCTATAATTGTGTGTTAGTAATTTAAATGATCATCAAAAATGCCATATAAAATGAATTAAATCATAAGCCAAAAAAAAAAAATTAGGTTCCGATTATACTTGCTGTGTATCTGAATCAAAGCAGTTGAGCTTAACAAGCCGCGGGTAAAAACGTTTCAACAATTTAGCAGCCCCAAACCCCAGTCTCCGAACAATGCATACTATAATAATGAAAGTTGGAAGGAGCAGCAGTGAAAGCTAAGGCAGAAGTCAAGCTGCTCTCATCATTAATATTCCAAAAGTTGAGGGGCAGCTTTCAGCAAAACACACGCAAAAAACCAGCAAAAGAAAACAAAAAATTTTACAGCAGGAGCATAAAAATTCACCCAGTTTCGAATTCAGGACCCCACAGAACTCCAACTCCACCTAGTTGGTCTATCTTCAATTAATAATGAAGGTGTTAAGTTGTCGAAATCTGCGCTGCCCTGTGCGGCTGGCGCCACCTAGCGACCTATATAGAAAGCGCGATGGAGGGGAGAAAATACTGTTCCCGATTTCAGAAAAGATTCTGCGTAATGTTTTCGTTACTATATTGTAATAAAGTTTCTTATAAATCGTTGGTGCTTTAAAATCTGTAGAAAGTTAAAATATTCTTTTTGTTAATAATAGACTACACGTAGTCTATGTAACGTTTGGATATCTTTTAATGAAATTCCGAATTTGCTTTAGATTTAGAAAATTCCCAATGGCCTGATAATACATTTACTGCATTAAACAATTAAAATCGTGTTTCCATTTCGCCCCAAAATCGATGAAGGTTTTTGAGATCGCGTATTTGGGAACACGGTTGTAAGAATGGAAGTCCTTCCTTCGTAAGCTTGCTGCTCCGCAGGAAGCTAATTAATGAAAACGCTTTGAAATAATTATGCATAATTTTTAGTGTATACTGGGCAGTTTATGGCTGAGTTATTACAACAGCTGCTGCTTTTACTTCTCCTGCTGGAAAGCAATTAGCATACGATCTGCGGGCGGGGGCGTGGCCCAGCCCTCGTTGGTGGAAATGTTTTGAGGGCATTTTATGCCAAAAATCAAATCCATTTCCACACACACCGAAAGTCTGCAAACTGGATATCAATGCAAACAAATGAGCGACAGATATGTGGAAAGCTTCCTGCTTCTGTCACGGCCTGTAGCCTTCATCCCCACCCCCCGATTTCCACCCACTTTCGTTCGTATGTGAGACGTTGCATTGCACAACATGTTTTCCATTTCGAGTGTAAACAAAATTCTAATACGTTCAACATATTGCTGGAAAATTGCTTTCCTTTCGGCATTCAGCAAAGCAGGACTAGCAGGAGTAGCAGGAAAAGCAGGAAAAGCAGCAGAAGGCAGCTAAGGAGTAGCAGCCGAATGCGAAAGTATTGTTAACCAACAATAACAACAACGCAAAGGGGGATGGGGTGGGGTGGGAAAATCGGGCGGCAGGGGGTGGTGGCACATTGTGGGTGGCAAAAGCGAACGAAGAACGTCAAACTTTTGATGTTGCAATTTGTAATTCAAGCAGAAAACGAAGCGAGCAAATTTTTTCTGGCTGCTTTCTCCGCTTTTCTTTTGCTTTCCGAAACGGTTTCTTCTCAGTGTGTGTGTGTGTGAATGAAATTCTGCCAGAGTGTGTGCGTGTGTGTTAGCTTGGGCACGGAAAACTCGTGTGAGGGAATTTTATTTCCAGGTTTGTCGGTGGCTCCGGACAAATGACGACATAACGAAGTTGAAGTTTACTATACGGAAAATGAAGTCGCGGTGTTGGTCAAGTAGCAAGCGGAAGATCAATTTGGGATCCAATGTTAATTTCTCAATCGGCCATTAAAATTAGGGAAGGGGGTAAGGGCTTAGATTGCTGATTTAAGTACAAAGTTCCGATTCCTTAAATACAATAAAATAGTTTGTAAGTGCCCTTCTCCTAATAAATAAGTTATATTTAAATCCATGTATATATTAATATATATACGATTCGAATGTCATTGCACTTTTGTAATCACATGCTCAAGTTTCATTACAATGTTCGAGACTTCAAACACACTTTACCTGCCAGCACCTCCTGCTGTTGAGGCCCAAGTTTTCCAGCTTTTGTTGTGGCGACCAACTCAGACTCTATTGGGAACTGCTTTGGCCATTCACATCTGAGTTTGCTTTTCATTTTTGCCTGCTTTTATTTCTTTGCCCTCATTTTGTGGCCTCATTGTGTGGGCTTAAGAAAAGCAGAGGCACGAAAAAAGTTTGCAGTTTGAAATATTGTTAAGCGTGGCCCAAAAATCAGGAGCAAATGAACTGATACTGCAAAAAAGAAAGAAGGAAACCAGAAAGCACATCTGAGTGAATAGAGCGAAGAATACTTGTTGAAGTTTTCCATTCCTTGGTTATCCCTGTTCCGAGCACTTGAAAACCCAACAAGTATCGAGTACTTATCCGCCTCCAAATACTTTCACTGGATTATCCTTGTTATTCCTTATTACATTTGGGCCCTCTGCAAAGTCGCGCCCCTATCATTAAAGTCCAACGTTAATTGTCCCAAGATTAAGATCGTTTTGCTTGCTCCTTTCCTTCTGCTGTTGCGACTTTATTGTTATTTACTTAGGATCAGTAGGAACCCTCCCTATGTAAGGGGTTGTGCTCCCGATCAATGGCTTAACGCCTGACTGCCGGTCTAAGGAGAATTATTTGGAGCGATGAGAGCAGCTGTCGCCGAGGACATTATTTTCTCACCCCTTTTTCTTTTCGGCGGCGAAACCCTAATTTTCTATTCATTGCCAATTTAAGTGCGATATAAATAATTTGGCAGTTACCAGGTAGAATTGTCGCTGACTTCGATGGAGAAAGGGATGGCGCAGTAGGGGCAATTCGGTTCCCTAGATAATGCATTATCAATTCGTTAGGGTTGAATTAGTTCGATTTAAACGTTTCGGTTGGTTTTTTTTTAGGTTTAGGGGTGTCGTTCGCCGCGATAGGCTGTAATTGATTATGCAGAAATTTTTCACTATTTTGATAGGGTAGTGGTTTTGGTTTATCTTACAGATAAGGGTTTCTGCGGAGAACGGGTTTTGTATAGGATTTTTAAATGCTTAAGTGGCATGTGTAACTAGGTATTTCGGATTCCTGTTTATAATTTATTCAATGCGGAAGCAACCCCAATTTTAAACTTTGTTTTGATTTGATTCGAGATTTTTTGCCACAACGTATGAATGCCTTTCCATCAATCCATTTTAATTTGAAATTTCTATATTATTCCAAATTTATGTAACTTTTTAAAACCTCGAGCTCCTCGAAAATTCCCAGTTAATTCATTAACGCTTCTTTCATCTTTTGCCCAACAATTTTGCAGCGCAATTTCGCTCCCTTGTGTTCTTTTAACCAAATCAGATTACTTTTAATGCCATCTTGATTGGCGCCGCTTCATCAGCTTCCTTCTGCTAACCCAAATTTCATAATTAATTAAATTATTTAATTTACTTTGTAGTACACACATATTTGGGGCAATGCCGCGCTGCCCCTTCCACTTCTCATTTGAGCCAAGTTAACAAAAAACCTTGTTAGTAATTGCGGTAAATGTGATTAGAAACTTTGCCGGCTCATCCCGCATCTTTTCTTGCCTCGCTTACCGCATTCTCACTGTTTTCCCCTATTTGATTTTTAGGATCGGGAAAGCAAAAACTTTTAACCTACACAGATACTCACGCACACCCAAGCACACACAAATAGAGCCGGGACCCGTAAATAGTTAGTTCACCTTTACGTGCGTTAATGATGTTTTCTCAATCAAAAAGTTAAATCTTTGGCAGCGTTAGAAGCGGAATTTTTGCACGCAAAGTTTCGGGGCAAAATGCTAGGGCGATGGAAAATTTGGGTGGGACAAGCGTTTTTTGGCTGCTGCCAAACGAATCGAACAAGAAAAGCTAATTACAAGTAGCTGAAAGTTGTGCGTGTTTCGGCTTCAATGGGCGGGAAATAGGGTGTATATAGGGGAAAACTGAGGTCCGGACACCTGTTCGAAGAAAAACTTTGATTGGGTTTTATATGAATTGCCTGGCGCTAAGCTTGTAGCCGGTTTTTGGCTTAAATGTGTCAATAATTGGCCTATAAAATTTGTATCTTCGAGTTGGAGAGCTTTATAATTCTTCCTTTTTTATGGGCCATGGAAGTTTTGAAATGAAAGCAATGAGAAAATGGTATTGAGAAAGTTCGATGAAACTTTAATAAAGCTTAAAAGTAAGGATAATATGTGGAACTAAATGTATCTATGTGCATTATTAAATTTGGCTTGACAATTTTTTGTATTAATTAAATAATTACTTGCAATATTTCAGATGAATGTAATTTATTTAAAATCATAATTTTACAAAGCACCTTTTAAGCCACCCCGTTTACTTCCATAAATTCCCTTAATTTCCTATTCACTTAATGAATCGGTTTTATTCATTTATTCATTCGAAGCTTTCCAAACATTCCATTTATAGTTTCCCTAGACTCCAAAACTGCCAAAGTCTTTACTTGAGGACTTGAATGCCAAAGAGTTTTGATCCCCGGAAAATAAACGGGGGAACAGGGGCCGTCTTGAATAACTAACCCCAACACTTACTTGCAAAAGTATTCCACCGTTGCAGTCGCCCCTGTTTCATAACAATGGGATTTCCCCCAATTTCAGTACTTTTTAGCTCGACACCCAAATTGTTCGCAGTTCGCTTGGCCAGGGGTAAATGCATAAAGGGAGGAAAGGGTGGTCCATTTTAATATTAAGCTAAGCTTGTCCTATTCTACTGCTGCATTTCGGGTGTTTTTCCAACCCTCCTCCTCCTCCCAACATCTGTGTGTGTGCGGGCTAAAGTTTTTATCTACAGCCAAATAGTTCTTGACTATTTCTCCATCAATTTTATTGGTAATACTTAGACAAAACTTTCTTCGGAGGGGACGAACAGCCAGGGCTTTAAGTGAAAGGATTCAAAGCGTAAAAGTTTCCTTTTGATTTTCTTTCTTTTTGTGGAAATTAGAGAAGCGTTTTGTACATCAATTTTTTGTCTTTGCTTTTCTCTTAATAAATTCTTCAAAAATACTTGCAAGTTCTTGAGTAGATGGAGTGGAGATGGATAAACTAATAAAATGAGTTTCCAAATGCTCGTCGGCTTAATTGTAATTACTTTTTCCAAAAGCCCGAGCTGTCTGCCTCCTTCAGTCTTCGCCGCTCGCTGTGTGTGAAAAGTTTTGCCAACTTGTAATTATCACTTACAACATGGATCTGCCAGCCCCGCCCACTTTCCCATTTCCTCCATTTTCCAGGTTTAACAAAACTGCCAACCACAAAGGCAGTGTTGAGGGTCTGTGGAGTTGGGGGCCGTTCCGCCCACACACATGTAGCTTAATTAATAGACATCGCAAAGTGCAGGGGAAATACCTCAATCCCCGGCTCCTTTGGCGTTTGGCATGATGTAGCACGATCCTGGCCACAATAATAATTTACATTTTAAGCCAATTTGAAAACGGCCAAAAAAGAGAGCATTTCCATTTTCACAGTTAAATAAAAATTAATTACAACAATTTATCGTCGTCGTCGCAGCAGCCAAAAAAATGTTTCAGATTAAAGATTCGACATTCCGGTTATCCTGGACTTCAAAAGAAGTATCACATCTTTCTTTCAGTGCTTTTATAATGAGTTTTGCATAGTATTTATAGTAAAACAAAGTATTCAACAAATTGCAAACTAATGGAATGTTAATAAAAATGCTTTTATTAATTGATCAAAATATTAATCTTCTATAGTTGAAAACAAATTACATTACCCGTCTAAAGTTTACATTCTTTCGCATTTTTCTTGTGCATCGCATTCCAAGCGATGCCTTGAAGCACATCATACCCCAATGGCCCTAGAAGCACCAGGGTATGTAACGAACCGAATTACAAGGCGTACAACCCTCAGGACAACTGTCCAACTCGGCCACGCCCCCCACCGCCCCTTAGTTGTCAGAAAGCCCCATCGTAATGTGCGGCTTGTTGTTGTTAAACGTCGGCTAAAACGCAAATGTTAAACCCTTTCGTTAATGCAAAATAATTGCTACGGTACGAGGTCGGAGTTTTTCCAGTTCCGCTGAAAAAAATTCGTCCGAAAAAAGTATAAAATGAAAGTAAAACGTCAAAATGGTATTTTATTTCTTGCCTTCCGCCCTTTTCCGGCTTTGGTGGGTTTAAAAATTAGAGCGAGGTCGGTGAAAAAAAGTGGGCGTGTGCCGAGTTCCGTTTCATTTAGTTTTCAGTTTCCACCTAATTTACCCAATTGGGCAAAAGTGCTTTGTCATAATCAGCCCGGGAGCAAGGTTCGCATATCTAATGAATGCCCAGAACGCCGGCGAGGAGCTGTCCCCACTAAGCAAACTTTTTCCGTACAGCTGGGCAGGATTGAAGGAATGGGACTCCTCCGCTGGGCACATATTTATCGAGTTGCTAATAGGCTGTCACATAATTAGCTCTCTAACAACCAGAATCGGACTATCCTTGCCCCGGAAAAAAGGTTGCCTGGCTGAATGACTGATATTAGCCTTGGCTTAGATGAAAGTCAAAGATGACCGGGAGCGATAATGTCCAAGATATCCTAATGCATCTTGGTTTTGTCGGGTTTTGTGCCCCTTTTCCGATTGGAGTCGAGATTGTGGCGGTGTTTGCTCTTTGGCATGAGTATAATCTTTAAAGTTGGGTCTGCCTTATCAAAATCAAGGTTCCGATGATGAATGACATTGAAAGAAAGATCAAGTGGACGGAATCAGGAGTAATCTGCAGGACAGAGAATAAACCAAAAATGGTTGGCAATGTTCACATTACATTTCCTGAGTATATACCAAATATGCATAGTTTTTGAAATCAACTCACAATGGGAAACCCTAGTATATTTTATACTTTTATTTCATAGCTCTTGCCATTAAATCGAAGTGGTAAGACCTTGATTTGTAATATTCCGAATTTGAATAACCAAATGGCCAGCCAGTAAAATCAAAGCTAACTATGAAAACATATATTCTTATGCAGGAAAATATAGCAAGGTTTTCCCCGGGGTTAGACAATTACCAGCAAAACCCTACCTGAGGGTCGCCTCATCAATTTCAGCTTGTTGCATGTATCCGAACTTCGAACCTCCCTTTTTTGGCCTCCCTACCAACCCTCATCATTCCTAATCAAGCGATAGAAAGAGGACGGCATCGAAATATAAATACCTAATGCGCCTTCCCACAGGTCGCATTAAAACTGAACCAAAATTGACTTTGAAAAATGGTGTGAAAAACACAGGGGAAAGTCCACGAGCAACGATAGAAAAAGTTAGCAATAAATGCATTTTGCATGACTGTGTTGCAATTAACGACGCAGAGCAGCTGCAATCGGGCAGCGCAACAATTTGATACTTATATATAGAAAAATAGAAACAAATGTTTATAAAATATATGATGCAAACCATCAGTTCACTATTAAAACAATACCCATGCAAATTGTATTCCAATTAAACATCGTTTGTATTATTGTACCCATCACTGTAAGTCCACTGACAGCGAGATTGAAACGCTGATTATTGTTGCAACGCCTCAATAATTCTGGAAGTTTTTTTGTTTGCGCTTTTTGAAAAATGGTCACAAAAAACAACATCAGAGGAAACACAACCGTCGGGCAAATATTGGCTGCCAATGGGCAAATGCAGAAATGCAAACGGAGATCTGCTGGCCATGCAAGTGTAAGTTGACCATGTGAGATGATGGCCAGAACGGCGATGATTGCCATGGCTTCGTCGGGCGAAATCGAATGCGAATATGTATATGGCCATGGCAATGGTCAATGCTAATTGCCAATTATGGACAAATTCGCCCGAGCGCGAAATTAAATTAACCCCTTTTTTGCGCAGCCCCAATATCGCAGGACGAAAATCCGCATCTGCAATCCTCAACCGCGTCATCAATCAGGAGCAGCAGGCGACAAAACACAAACTACGCGATGTGCAAATATGAAATATTTATGGCCACACACATGTCTGCCTGAATTGTTTCCGAGTACATGGGGCATACGCGATTGGTGACGGCCTTTGGTCGATCGAACAACTTCCCAACCGAAGTCCAATTAGTCGAGTCCAGTTGAAGACTTAAAGCGATTGCACTAGTTGCTGCCCTACCATATATAAATAAGGAACAGAATTGTAGAATTTTATTAGCTTTTAAAACATAAAATGAAAGAATGCTAAGCCTTACAAATTAATTAAGGAGTTACACCTACCAATAAAGAAATACCTAACAGATACTGAACGACGAGCAATAATTTGTTCAAAAAAGTAACTTAAAACGTAACTCTTTGTATTGGAATATAATCTGGTTAAACAAAATAAATATCAAAATAAATAGAACCCTTTCGGGTATCCTTTTTGATGAAATATGTAATATGTAATTCTTAAAAAATTTAATTTATTAAAACACTCAAGTATTTTGCATCCACCTCCACTTGCTTATGCCTTATTGCAATTACGAAAAAGAGCAAGCGCTTTATTGGCAGCATATCGATCTTCAATTATATGTGGCAAAGCGCACAGAGTGTTGGAAAAACCAAGCCCCAATAAAGCCCCAAATGAGTTAAGTGGCGAGGAGAATCGGAAATATTTTACCCTTCAGTCGCCCTCAATCTGAGCATTAAACATGTTGTATGTGCGATAAAAAGTTGCCATAGTTCTACTTTCTCGCTGTGGCGGCCAATGTAATTTCATTTCGTTTTTGTCGCGATTTTTCCAGCGCGGAAAATGCTGTCAAGTGTAAAAAATAATAACACGCATCGCGTCAGATTTTCCATGTTTGGTTATGATAATGGAAGGCACAATGAGAGCCCGTTGGATATACTTTTTCATGTGGTTTTTCCGCTGTCAGAAAGGACTTTTCTGGCACATGACACAGGCACATGGGTATTGTGGTTTATAAATGATTTACAAAACTGTACGTAATGTCTTAACGCATCAAAGAAAATCTTTGACACAGGAAGCAATGAATTCGATTCGAAGTTCCAGCGGGAGGCCACAAAAGGTTAAATGGAACAAGCTGGGGAATATCTGAATACGTCGTTCCGACTGTTTGCTACTCATTAGTTCAATTTGTACAGTCGGCACTTGGGAAACTAAACCATAAAGTACACTACACATTATTTAAAGAGTATCCCGATTCACCAAACTCAAAGTCCAACCTGTTCAATACACCTCCATTAGTGGCAATTGCGCGGTATAAAAGAAAATAAAATGGAAATCGTTTCCAGCATAAATAAAATTACATATGGAATACTTTAAGGACAGTGAATATTTTTTGTGTGTGAAAAATAAATACATGCCACTGATGTTGCGCTATTACCTTTTTAATCATGTCACTCGAATTATTTTGCGACAGGTTTTTTGTCCTTATTATATTTTCCTCCAGAATATAATAATATTGAATAATACATCTCAAACATTGTTGAAGGGGAAAAATAAATACAACGGTGCTGCTTTTCCCCAATGTAAAGAACAATTATTTGAAGTAAGGCCTCGCTTTTACTGTCATTGTTAATTAAAATATATATAGCCCGTCTGATATTTATTCAAAAAGAACTGTTCATCATGACTGTGACCTACACCTCACGTGTGAGTACCTCGAGTGTTGTCAGTAATTTCTTGGGGCTGCTGGTCAGGTTAGTCCTCAATATATTATTATTATATCTTTTTGTGCTTCAAAATAATGTCGATTCCAAAGATGGCGCGGCAGTATTTACAAGTTAATATGGTTGGATCTCATTGTATTTTTCGGTCTGTACTGTTTGCTGGCAATAACATATCGTCTGTTGGTAAACGAAGAGGGCAAACGGTGAGCATTTGTTTGTATTCTGCTTAAAAATAACAAGCTTTGTCACAGGTTCTTTGAGGCCATTATATCGTACTGCGAGAAAAATGGTACCCTCATTCCATTATCGTTCGTTCTGGGATTTTTCGTGCGAATTGTGATGAACCGATGGTGGGACCAATACACCACCATTCCTTGGCCAGATGGAATTGCCATTTTGATTAGCACCAGTATCCATGGCTCCGACGACAGAGCCAGGGTCATGAGGCGAACTATCCTGAGATATGTGTGTCTGTGCCAGGTGATAGTCTTCACCATGATATCGCCGCGTGTCAAGCGCCGATTCCCCACCTACAATCACATCATTGAGGCTGGTTTTCTGCTGGAAAACGAAAAGAAAATCATTGAGGCCATGGACCAGGCCTTCCCCAGTTATCCGAAGCACTGGATGCCCATCGTTTGGGCGGCTAGTATTGTGATGAGGGCGCGGAGGGAGAACAAAATCCGGGATGACTACGCCGTCAAGACGATCATCGATGAGTTGAACCAGTTTCGTGGTAATTGTGGATTCTTGCTCTACTACGATTGGGTTAGTGTTCCTCTGGTCTACACCCAAGTGGTCACCGTGGCCACCTACTCCTTCTTCCTGTTCAGCGTCCTCGGGCAGCAGTGGAATGAAAAACATGCCGACGAGGAGGGTATCAGGATTAGGAGGTGGTTTCCGATCCTGACCGTTCTCCAGTTTTTCTTTTACATGGGTTGGCTCAAGGTGGCCGAGACGCTGATTAATCCGTTCGGAGAGGATGATGACGACTTTGAGGTAATAGTGATTATTTACCTTGGATTTATTATTATATCCATCTGGTAAAATATAGTTTTCATAAAATAGTTTAATGCTCTGTTTCACTGCAGCTCAACTGGATAATAGATCGGAATATCACCGTGGCTTATTGCATAGTGGATGAGATGCACCAGGAGCATCCGGAACTCGTTAAGGATCAGTATTGGGAAGAGGTCTTTCCCAATGAAATGCCCTACGCTCAGCCAAGTATGCGTCAAAATCCTCCAGAAGCTTCCACGGCCTACATGGAATCGCAATCAAAAGTAATGTTTCTCTACTGCATTGTTCCACTTATAAATAAGCTAAATTCTTGATGTCCAGATCCAAAAACGCCATGGATCTGGAACGTCTACTCTTAGTACCCGTTCGCGGTACAACTTCCGACAAAACTTCCTGGGAAGACCATCTGCCACTGGGAGCTACTCGGACTCCATCCAAATGGAAGATGGGCCCTCGCGAGTGAGCTTCAGTGAGAACAAATTTGATTTGCCACAGGATGATGCGAACAGCTCTCATAAGCCATCGCAATCCACAAGTATATTTTGTATTCTTTTCTAAATTTAATCGCTATTAATTTTTCCTCTTATCTCTTCAGTTGATTTCAACGAGCTAATTGAGCAGCGTCGTCGCGAACGAAGGGAACGCATTCGGCACCGATTTCTGGATATGCAAAGTACCCACCTCCGCCACGATACTTCCGGTGCCCCCTATACGATCACAGTTCTCCGCCCTCCCTCCGATGAAGCTCTGTCCGAGAATCAGGAGGCGGGGGACAGGGCTCAGCAGGATCCATCGAGCAGCAAGGACCCCCCTCCAAATAAAACAGAAAAGCAGGATTAGAATTATTAAAATCACAATTTATTATTTTTAATTCGTTATTTCTCAGAGTCATCACTGCTCTTTTTACTGTCCTTGTCCTTGTCCGGGTGTCTTTGACTGATGTAGCTTCTGTCGGTCTGCACCTCGGAGTTCCTCTGCGGCACATTAGTCCGACTAGATCCGGCCGAGTCTCCATTCGAGCCAAGTTCCCCTTTAATCAGCTCCATGGCGAGGGCGGCTTGTTGAATCTGCCGGTTGACTCGCTCCCTTTCCCGCTTCTCCTTGAGCCGCTCAAAGTCGTCCTTGCTGCTGGAGTTTAGAGTCCTTGCATCTACCTCGTCCTCCATCTCTTCTCCAATCTTCGAGTCGAGGGTATCCCTACTCTGGTTCAAGGAATCCGATACCGATACCGAACTTTTGCTCCATGTGAACTCACGGCGTGCGAACCGGATAGTTACTTCCGGATTGTATTCATCCTCATCGTCGAAGTCGGTGAAGTCGTTTTCCAAACTCACTTCGCTCTTCGTCAATGCCACGGGGTTGACTTTCGGGATGCCCAATCGGGCGGTGGAGGCTTCCGGATGCTCGGCCCTTTCGGACTCCACCGCATAGGGCAACTCGGCGGGAAAGACCTCGTCCCAGTACTGATCCCTCACCAACTGCGGATGATCATTGTGCATCTCATCAACTATCAAGTAACTGACTTGCAGGTTCCGATCGATCAGCCAGTTCAGTTCGAAGTCATCGTCGTCGTCGCCAAAAGGACAAATCAGGGTCTCGGCCACCTTCAGCCAGCCCATGAAGAAGAAAAACTCCAGGGTGCTGAAAAGCGGAAAGTAGTAACTGACTATATTATTGTAGTGCTTGATATCCCGATCAATCCACTGGTGGCCAAATATGGCGGCCACGAAGTACGAGTAGACGGCCAGGGTTACGACCTAGAAAGAAATGCGAATAATCTATAATAACATATAGTATAAGGGGGCAGAATGGAATAGTAAGCTAACCTGTGTGTAGACCAGTGGCACTGAGATTGTGTCGTAGTGGATGAGCATATTGCATCCAGCGCGGAATTTATTGAGCTCATCAATCATGGACTTCAGTGAGAAGTCATCCCATATTCTACCTTCCTTCCGAGCCCTTGTTACAATACTGGCCGCCCAAACGATGGGCATCCAGTACTTGGGGTGCTTTGGAAACTTGACATCCATTGCCTTCATAATATTTGCCTCATTGGCGTTTAGCAGACCCACTTCAATCAACTGATCGTAGGTTGGAAAACGACGCTTGATAACTGGCGATATCATGGAAAGCACCATGGTCAAAGCCAAGCACACATATCTCATAATCGTGCGTCTCATCAGACGACCGTGCTCATCTTGTCCGCGGACCAGGGCACTCACATAAACCGCCAGAGGATCGGGCCACGGAACCGTGATGTACTGGTTCCACCAGCGTTCTATGATAATGCCCACATAGAAGCCCAGCACGAAGGAGAGCGGAATCAGGTTGCTATAGCTGTGACAGTACATCACAATGTCCTCGAAAATGCTAGGGGTGGTAGAGGTTATATAAATAGTAACTTTCTTAAAATTTAAGCTGTAATTATCCTCAGAGCTTTATATTCTAAGCTTCAAAGATCATAGTGAAATCAATGAATTACTTACGGCTTATCGACGTCCCTGAGAGCAAAGCGATATATCACAGCCATGAAGTAGAAGCAGCACAGGAATGCCAGGAGATCCACCCATATTATCTTGTAGATACTCGCGCGCCATCTGCCGCATTATCGGATATTTCAGTAACTGTGGCAATGGGCCAATCGGAGATGCCTCACCTCATCAAAAGCTTCCAGAAGCAGCCAAAATGGCTGCACGTTGCCACCTCAGCGGTGTAAGAGACAGTCATACTCGAAAATTGTCAATTGGAAAACTTTAATAATGCCGAACGGCTGGGAAATCGACTTGGCAATGGCAATGGCAATGGCAATGGCAATTGGAATGGAAATGGAACTGGGAAGGGGAAACACTTTGTGAGGCCATAAGCAAAGCCAACTTTGAAATTAGTTCTAGTCTTCGGTTTGGCTCGGGGGTAATTTTCCCACTCAAGCATTAAACGAAGGCAATTTGGAATTTGGTAGGCGCGTCACATTTTGTGGGCGTAATTATTTAAATTAGATCATTTATATTTGCCGCCAGGCCGACAGACAACAACCCACAAAGGCCAATTTGCCCGCACATGTGATGAAGTCTGCTCCTGTTCCTCCGGCTCCTTCCCATATATGTTTGCCCATCTACTCGTATGTGCAATATCTGTTTGTCTGGCGGCATCAAGAAGGTGCAGTAAAATTTTAATACCCCAGCAAACACTGTGAATAGCCCGAGCGGCAATGCTGTGATTTTTCCCACTCCAGCGCGGAAAGTGTGAAGAGCATTACGAACGAGTATCTTATCGGCGAATTTCTGCTGATGTTCCAATGCTCGGTTCGTTGATATCACATCCTGCCGTAATTGGAAAATATCAATAAAATATCATAGCTTAACTCAATAAATATAAGTGATAATTGTTATAAATCCAGATGAAAGCGAATATTACCAAATATTTAATACATTTTTAATTTAGAGCATATGTTTTTTAAATGAATATGAGTTTAAATGACATTCGTCTTGTGATTCAGTTGTACTGTGAAGTACCAGATACAAAAGCGGAAAAATGAGCAACACGCACGTGATAATAAACTTAATAAAAATTGGGTTTGGTTTAACAATGTTTCTAATCAGTTGATAGATAATTAAACAGCTGGTAACGCTTGCATTCGCTTGCAAACGAATTTCATATGGTGCCAAGAATTAATGGTTTAAAGTATGGACTTTACAAATGAGAGTCACTGGAATTAATATGCGGTCAAACAGACCCATTTATACGGAGAATAAATACACCTGAGCAATGCAACCAAACCAGATTTGTTTAATCGGCTTATCTGGTATCAGCAAATCATATCTGCAGTTACGAAATCCAGCCATTCATTCACCTTCTTATATGGCCTGAGCTTACGTAATTGTAGATTTCTGGGAGATAAGGCTCATGAGGTGGGTTCTATTAATCGAATGCAGTCTTGATTGTATCAGATAAGCTGGAGAAAGTCAAAATACCAGAACTCTTGTATGAAGCGGAGCTTATCAACCGACTTAACCACTTTTTCGAATTGAAAAATTGACACTCGACAGCTAACGACAATAAAAACAGCAAACAGCAAACAGCAACATCTAGACCAAAACAACATGGAAACAATAGCAGTGCGAAGACGAGCAGAAAGCATTTATAATTGTGTTCGTCTGTTCGGCGATATTACTGCTGCATTCCACTATATAGACCAGGCCAGTTCTCGTAGCGCTCTCCGCTGCGTATATAGGGCCCACAATATTATCTTACACTTTCAGTTAACGCTATACACCGAAACCGTCAACAAGCGCGCAGTGTGCCAGTGCGAGAGAGACAGCGATACGGTGCGCGAAAGAGATAGCAGCACGAGCGGGAGAAATGTACGAGTGCTCGGAATCTAAAGCCAAAAAACCGGCAGATCGGAAATGAAGCAAAAACGTGAATACAAACGGTCTTATCTAAAACAACATAAATAACAAAATTCTGGAATTGCCTTGTTGTAGTGGCGGCAAAAACAACAAACAAACCAAAAAAGCAGTGAACAAAAATCTGTTGTTTCGCTATCGCAAGATCATAAAACCGAAAGTCGGAAAACAGCAACAAAACAACAACTAACAGCAGCAGCAATATCACAGCAGCAACATCAAAAGCAAAACCAGCAAAATGCGACGTCACACAGTGTGATTCAGCCCCTCTCCCTCTCCCTCACTCCTACGCCCCTCCCGCTCGCACACCTGCTAATTTTTTTGTATTCGCTCTAATTACAACCGAGATCATCTCAAAACCCTCCGATCCCCCGACGAGCGCCTTATCTCCCCCAAATCCGGACAACTTGAAGTCGCCTTCGTCTCTTATCAGCCAACTTCGGGTGTGCACTGAGAGAAATCTGCCTATCTTAGATTGAGATACTCCGAGTCGATTTCAAAGCGTAAGCAGTTCTTTCTTACAATTTATTTATAGCTCGCAACTATTTATAAAAAATACTTATTATGTTGTGATCGACCTTATTTACACTGAAATTTATATATGGTTGTTATTCGTTTTTAAATTACAACACCCTATTTTATTAAAGGTAGATATTTTAAATTAGATAAAAAAGACTGCTTTCTTATGGTTCCCATAAAAATTGGATTCCTAATAATATGAATTACATTTTTAAGAGGTCTTAAACTATATTATTTGTATTGTATGATGAAAAATAGTATATTATATTATTGCTGGAAATATTGATTATGGAAGGTTTGAAAATTATTTTAGATCCTATTATTTTAAAATTAAAACCGTTTTAAATAGAAATTTAAAAAAATTGTTTTTTATTATTTTATTTTAATATTTTATAAAATTATCATTTCTGACTAATAGTTTAATTATCGCTTACATTTGAGCAAGAGCTGCATCGTACGAAAGAAACAGTTTTACCCCTACAATTTCAGATACGTTTTTCTCGCCGTGTACCCCGCTCTCCTCGTCCATGGCCAGCAGTCACTCTCCTCGGGCGGCGGAGGAGACCCGAGTTCGGCTCGCCGGCCTGGTGGTCTTATCTTAGGAGGAGTGTGCGAAGAATTCGCGGCTGTAATACGACACCAACAGCCTGCAGACAGACGCTCCCAGATCGCCAAGTATGTCGGTCACAGTCTTGTTGTCCGATTTCTATTGTTTTGAGTGCGAGAAAAGTAATAATAGACTTCCAATTCATTAATAAGAAACAGACAAAGGCGGTGCGACAATATTAGCTTAGAGTGCATTGGAGCAACAACTGCAATTGGAATCGAATACAAGTGAGGACAGGAGTGTTTTTCAAAGTCGGTGAGTGTGGAATCAAGTTTACCATAATTATATAAACCTAGCATAACTTTGCATTCGACAAGTCCGGCCAACTCACCTAGACCCACTTAATTATCTTCGTTTAGGGCAGAGCAAACGAATTATAAAGTTAATAATAGAAAGGCAAACAGAGCTGCACAAGATATTCTACGTAAAACTTGAGCATCTGATTCTTATCAAAGTGTGGAAAAGGTGCGGGTGCTTTGGTTAGTCACCTCATAGAAAAATAAAAAAATATAATAATGAATGATTTATAACAGATGCAGTGAGGACTTGGGTAGATTCTCAATAACATGCGAGTTTTGTTTGCACAACTCATACACCTGTAATACAATGATGCATGTCTGGGTAGAAACTGCATTTTAAAATAAAGAAATTATGATCCTTGCATCTTCATTAAAAGTTTTATCATGATTTGTTTAGATACTTTCTGAAGACTGTATAAAATGGATACACAGACCTTACTATTTCCACCAATAACCGATTTCCTTCCAGACTTTCTAATGAAAGGCGCTTTCGAAAACTTTCCATTCAAACTTCTCCACCCCAAAAAACCTTCGCACACAGCACTCCCAACCTATGTATATATTACCTATACTGAATTCTAAATGGAACAATCGAGTTCAGGCTCACAATGGCCCCGCCATTTACGATTACATTTTGAGCTCCATTATTTGCATTATACAATCAAACGGCGTCACAAGATAAGACAATACGCGGATCGAAGTGCATTATGATCTTGTCTAAACCTCTGAAACAGACCCAGCTAATTTTGTTCTTTCCAGAATTCCAGGGTTTACTGAACTTTCCTCCAAACGACAGAGATAGCTACTGAGAAATGGTGCGCCAGTTCTCGCCCTGGAAGGTTCTCACCCGGCGCAAGAATCTCCAAGCAGATGGCAGCGAGGGTGATACGAAGCTGAATCGAGTTCTGGGTCTATGGGACCTCACTGCCCTGGGCGTCGGGTCGACCTTGGGAGCCGGGGTCTATGTGCTGGCCGGACAGATAGCCAAGGATCAGGCGGGTCCCTCGGTGATGCTGTCGTTTGCCATCGCGGCACTGGCATCTCTGCTGGCAGGTGAGTTCGTCGTGGATTACAGTAAAGTTCCTATAAATACTAATGGAAATAGACTTGAAATTAAATATTATCTGAATCAGCTTCAATAACTCGTACACAATCAAAATAAATATAGCAATTTTTGAGCTGAAGAGTTTCGTTTTGTATATAATAGAACCTTGCATTAAATGTAATTTAATTTAAAGCTGCACATATCCATGCATTAATAAATATTTTGTAATATTCACTTTTTCCCATAGGAGTTTGCTATGCGGAATTCGGAGCTCGAGTTCCCAAAGCAGGATCGGCCTATGTATATAGTTATGTCTGCATCGGGGAATTCGTGGCTTTTGTCATTGGATGGAATCTCATTTTGGAATACGTCATTGGCACGGCCAGCGTTTGTAGGGGAATCAGCCTGTACCTGGACTCCCTACTGAATGATACATTGAAGAACACTTTTGCCGAGGTTGCTCCTATGAATGTCAGTTTCTTGGGCAGCTACTTTGACTTTCTGGCCTTTGGCTTAGTGGTGGTTTTTGGCGGTGAGCGCACTGATAAATTTAAGTTATTTGAATGGAGGATAATTTTGAAATCCGTTGAATGTTTCAGTTGCGCTGGCCTTTGGTGTGGAGACGTCGACTATGGCAAACAACTTTGTGACGTGCTTAAATATATTTATTTTGGGATTCGTCATAATCGCTGGCGCTATAAAAGGTAAATATAGTTTCAATTGCTCACATATCAATAACCTTAAGGAAGTAATATAAAGTAGTGTGTATAAAGTGAAATATATTTCCACTTGGCTCACCTAATTGGAAATCATATAATTTAACTAAATCCTCAGTTATTAGCTATAAGTATCACTCAAAATGAGACTACATAAATAAAATTCTTGAAATATCTAGAATGTTTTAACAACATAATAGAGTAATCAAAACCGCTGATTCCCGATTTTGTTGTTTAATTAACTAATGTTCTTTGTTCTTATCTCTCCAGCCGACTATTCCAACTGGACGGTGGATCCGAATACTGTAAGTGCGAATTCTACCATCGGAGAAGGGGGCTTTTTCCCCTTTGGATTTGAAGGCACTCTGCGAGGAGCAGCCACCTGCTTTTTTGGCTTTGTGGGATTCGATTGCATTGCCACCACGGGAGAAGAGGTTCGCAATCCTCGCAAAAACATCCCGAAATCGATTCTGCTCTCGCTGCTGATTATCTTCTTGTGCTACTTCGGAGTGTCCACTGTACTCACACTGATGCTGCCGTACTATATCCAAGATGTCAACGCACCACTGCCATATGCCTTCGAATATGTGGGTTGGCCAGTGGCCATGTGGATTGTCACCGTGGGTGGTTTGGTGGGCTTGCTGGCGAGTCTCTTTGGAGCGCTGTTTCCACTGCCCAGGGTTATGTACTCGATGGCCCAGGATGGACTTTTGTTCAAATTTCTGGGCAAAGTGAGCCCCAGATTCCGAGTTCCAGTCACTGGATCCATTGTGGCGGCTCTTTTTACCGCCGCAATTGCCGGACTCTTTGACTTGTCCCAACTGGTCAGCCTGCTCTCAATCGGCACTTTGTTGGCCTACAGCGTTGTGGCCATATCCATAATGCTTCTGCGGTATATGGACTATTGTGAGGTGGACGAGAATCCAGGACAGAGGGAAGTCAGAGCCTCGGAAACCACTTCTTTGACCTCCAGCTCAGAGCGATTCACATTCGGTTCAGTATGCACGCAACTCTTTAATGTGCATCGAATCCAGGAGCCCAACGCAATATCCTCAAGGATTGTGGGAGTGCTCTCTACGTTGTTTTGTGAGTACCAAAAATATTACTTTAAATGTCATTATGTTAGCTTATAATACACCCTTTTCTAATATGTAGGCGTAATTGCCTTGGGCGTAGGAGTGCTAATTATGCAGGCACATCCTTTGATCGCCTCTAAGGAAGTCTGGGCCTTGACACTCCTGGTTGTGTTGGTCCTGCTGATGTTTCTGGTGATCCTTCTGATTTGCCTCCAGCCGAGAGAAGCTCGTCGTAGATTGTTCAGAGTTCCCTTTGTACCGATCGTTCCTGCCATCAGTATCTTCATCAATATATATCTAATGCTTCAACTGGATTCCTGGACGTGGATACGATTCGGGGTCTGGATGATTGTGGGTGAGTCGCACTCCACATTAAAGTCCTTTTGCATGTGGTAGAATGTAATGCATGTTGCACCTTTGTACTAACTTAAATGTCCTAGGTATACCCGTTTTTCTTGCATGCTGGTATTTATACGATTGTAAGAATCCGGAGAAGAGAAACCCCGAGAGATGGGCCTTCTACAAGGCTCTAAAAGGATTACAGGAAAGTCGGGAGCAGGAGTATCATTGCATATCCAAGGAGAGTGTCCTGACCCTAGAAACGCAGCTGAAGAAGAGTCCGAGCAGCAGCTTGGATCGAATTCAGAACCTAAGTGATGTGGGCGACGATTTAATCGAAATAAAGAATGCCAACGGAAAGGTGTTCTATGTGGAGGATACCAAGAGTGAGAACTCCACTGCCACTTTGGGCTCCAACCCAGAGGCTCCATCGCGGGAGGACGAACAGTCGGTAATCGCAATGTTGGACGATGTCCTGGATGCCGAGGATACGCAGCAAAGCCAACAGGAGCTGGACCTCCAACAGCAGATGATTTTCGAGCGGCATTTCAGCCTGGACTCTGAAATGTATCCAAGTGTTATAGAAACCGTGATTGTGGCCACCGTTCACAGCAGCAGTGATGATGATGAAGTCCACAGTGGGATTACCCTTAAATTGAGTAGATACGATGAATGCAAACTGGTCGCCCATCGAATGCTGGAGGACTTGTTCAATAGCGAGGCTTTCTATGAACAGTTGGAGAAACTTAAGGCCAAAGAGGTGCCTCCTATGAAAGGGGATGAATTGGAGAAGGAAGCTGAACCTGTAAACGATTCTGAGGCTGCCGAACCTGTGTTTGTACTCCAGCGCCTGGGCTCACACACTTCCCTCATTTCCCAGGCCTCCACCATTGAGGATCCGCTGCATTCGGCCAAGTTTAAAGACCGATTAAGCCACATCATTATGAATGCCAATGCCCACCAGGTGAAGGCAGTGGCCAAGAGATCCGAGGACGTGGATGGCGAGGAGCAGGACGAGCAGGCTGAGGAGCCAAAAGCAAGGCCGCAGCTAAAGCAATCGAAAAGCGAGACCGATGTGCGTCGCTTAATGCTCAAGGCCATCAGTGAGCTGAAAATCGAGCGTAATGAGACTGGTAATGCTGATGAGGTCCCCACCGAAGTGCCCACCACCACAGGAAGCTCCTCAAAGGCACCAGTTCCCGGTGCAGTTCCTATTGCGGCTCCAGTTGCAGCTCCAGTTGCAGCGGCGGGTGGTGGCAACATACCGCGTCCACCTAAATTCGATCCGGTTCTGTACAAGACCATCAACAGCATTAGTTTACGCAAACAGCGACCCAGTTTGAATCGCCAGCATATCGTGGATGACAAGAATCCGGCGCTCGCAACAGCGCCGGAATCGCAGACGGAGACGCGTCCGGATCCTGGCGAGCAACCGGAGCCAGAGCCGTTGCCATTCAAAGCCAAATTGGAGGCCATATTGCAGCGGGGTCCCTCACACCGAACCCAACAACATCCGGACTTGGTGCGTCGCCAACGTCCGCAGTCCACCTATATCGAAGTGGAGGAGGCCGAGGCCGAGAGCTGAGGGGTTCCCTACGTACCTGTGCATTACGCTCCTCCGTGCCAACCCATTCCAACCCATTCCAACCCATGCCAACCCAATAGCCCCTGGTGAAACCAAAGAGGTTGCCATTTTACCCTCCAGTTAAAAGTAGTTAGGTCCAGCATGTGGAGCGGAATGCAAATGCAGCTGGTCCTGTACATATTTAGCATAGCTGTAGTTACTAGTTGGTAGTTAGAACGGATTGCTAGCCATCCTAGATAATAAGTGCAGTGTGCGTTGTGAGGGAAAGCCTGGAGGTCCTTTGAAGACTTTTAAATACAAATTAAATGGAAAGGAGTTTAAGCAAGACGTCAGGAAGTACAAAAAGACAATTCATGACTTCTTTGTTATGTTCCAAAATAAGTTTACTATTCATCACAGCTCAGCTTTTTTATTGACATCGAATTAGGAAAGGCTGTCATTTTTATAAAGAACAAAAGTCATAAAGTCACCAAGTCTGAAGAGCTAAGAAACCTAAAATAAAAATGCTATCGTAAAATACATACAAGTATCACCATATAAAGAAAATCAATCGATAAATTAAAACTATATAATCCTGAGTATATAAGGAAACGTCTAAATGTGAAATATGTAATACAGAGTCCCAGACTTGCACCTCCAACCTCACAATGCCACATAAATTAGCTCGCATGCTATCATAAGCTTACTCAAAACTAGTCGTAAAAGTATTATGCAAATCGGTATTATAAGTGTCAAAACTAAGTGCATGCCCAAGATACCCTCAAATCCGTAAACTAATCGGTTCTCCACTCGCCTAGGACTTTCCATATACTTTTTCTACGGACTGCCCAACAGCTACAGAGAAATGAAGCGACAAAGGGCTGGATGGCAGAAGCTCAAATACAGCGATTGTCTCTGAACGCGGAAACATCGAAATGCTGATAATTATGTATCTAACATATTGCATCACTAAGCCAATTTGATAAATTGTAAACAATTTGTTGGTTATAAATAAAAATCTAGTTGTAATTAATAAAAGTCAAATGAGTTTTTACCTGAAAGGGCCCGAAGAGAAAGGCAAGTATCGGAAGAAAGAAATGTGGACGGCAACTGCAGCCGCTTCCGGAATCGATTCCCCGATGATCTTCGAAGTCGTAGAGTGTGCTGTATTAATAACCCAGTGAATGGGGATCGTTCATTGTCGTTTAATTCCCAGTGGCCTTGTCTTGGGCATGGCACTTTCCCGACTGCACTGACTTTGATAAATTAATTGGCATCGGCTGATCGTCGAGCGAGAGTGTGCACTCCTCTCGGGGAGTGGTTTTCCCCTTTGCCCTTTCCGAGTTTTCCTCGGTGAGTTTTCCAATGGGTTTACACAGAAAGAAACAGCTGAATCGAAAAAGTACAAATATATTCCAAATACTTTTGGTTTAAAGGGAGACATGTATTATTGGGAAGTACTTCACAATGGCGTTTATATTTCAGCAATGTTGAAAGGGTCTATAAAGAAAATATTAAATAATAATTAAATAATAATAATGTGACACATTTTGCAGGATTATAGTTGAGACTGTTACATGATGTTATTTGCTATATCAACATGTTGCAGGTTGGCAACGAAGTGTATTATTGTGAAGGCTTCAAAACGATTCGCACCACAATTTTCTTGCAGTGCGGCCTTCCCCTTTGCTTTGCTTTGATTTTGATTAGAAGGAAACATCCCCTTGGGCAGCCGAAGCACCGTTTCCCCCATTCTGTCTCGGACGCAAACTACGCTCTGATTTATGCGGACATTCGTTTGGGCATTTCTTTGGTCAGGTTGCTGATGCTTCTGTTTGAACTACTGGTGCTGGCTTTGATGCCAGTCTGGAGATTTGTGTAACCACAAGACGAAGACGAAACAACTGGCGACTGTTTGGCGTCCAACTCCACGGAGAAGATGGACTTGGCTGCTTTTGAACTTGGGATTCGGAATGAGAGTGGAATGGAATGGATGCGGGGTTGCAGACTACTTTTGTGCTGCGTAAGTGTAACAAATTGTAATCGTATTTGGCGGGGACTTTGTCTGGGGCGTGCCCCTGACTTCTCCGCCCCTGCTTTATTATTATTAACTTTGTTATGGGCCTGGGATAGGAGTGTCTATCTGCTTGGCGTAGTAGTAGTCGGTATTCAGTAGTCCCAGAAGTCGTCTGGTGGTTGTTTTGGTTGCTCGCTACACTTGCTCACAGACTGTCCGCCCCCTTTATCTAGTCGAGCGTTCAAATAGTTTTATGGCATATTTATGGGCGCCAAAACTTAAAGTCCCCCTGGCTAAGACTTTAAGACCCAGAAAAGGGGCAGTTCTGGGGGTGTAGTTAGAGATCTCGCCCTCACATTGCCAGAGCATTGACATCAGGCTCTGTGACAAATTGGCAAGGAGCGAAACTAATTAATGCAGGGGGAATACGACAACTTTGGATATTGCATTCCTCCACTTGGGGAGAGAATTATTGGAGGGTGGGTTGGGCAAATATTCATATGGGATGTATGATTCCATAAATAAGAACCAACTGCATGGGTTCGGATATGGTAAACTTGCTACAAGCGGGTGACATCAATCCCGAGTGATTAAAGGCCTTTGGTTTTGGTGTCTTTCCATTTGTTTGAGATACTGCAATGAATAGGGAGTACAAATTAATTTCCAAATTTGTTAAAGAATCATATTTTTTCTGACCGTTTTCCAAGGTTTTACTCTGCCAAAATCATGCGATTCTACTTGCTCCAATGCTCCAAATGAGTTAAGCCTCATTTCGCACAGGACTCCCCTCATTTTTGCCAAACAATCTCTTTTCAAATTGGGTTTCGGTCGTGTAATCATTGCTCAGCTCAAATTACAATACACCCATCCTAACTCCTTCGTTGCGATGCTTTTGTTTGAAGTTTCGTTAGTTTGTTATTATTTCCTCTGCCGTCCAAAGCGGCTTTTCCATATTCATAAAAATTGCGAGTTTCACCCACACGTTCGCATTCCGACTGGACATAATCCTCTTAACGTGGCCGGACAGGAAAACTCTCGGCGTATTCCGTTCGACTTTGGCGTGTCTCCCTGATTTTCTCGTATTTTGTTTTGCCGGATTGTTTCGAAAATTAAAATATGTGCTGGGAGGGATGAGGGTTTTAGCCAGAAGCGGAAGTTGTCATCATCATTTGTCAGGTAAATGCGGGCTGCAGTTGCAGTTACCAAACTGCCGACTGCTACCAAAGTCAATGGCACTCGACAAAAACGTTTTGTCAAAACAACGGAGGCGGCTGCTACTGTACGCAAAGTGGATCAGTGGATTTGTCCCTTTCAAATAGAGGAACAGAAAAAAGTAATTTTCGTTGCAACAGCTGCACAAATGCAGGACTTGAACTCGCCCGACGAAAACAGGAAAAAATGGGAAAAAGGATTAGCATTTCGGTTTAGTTGTTTGTTCAATCGGTCATGACAACCAGCAACGGATATGGTGCATGTTTTCAGGTTTTCAGGTTTTCGGGACTGGATTCTGGATGCTGGATTGTGGATTTCGGATTTTGGACTTTGGCTCTGCGGTCCGTGCATACATATGTTAAGCAGGGATTGCCTTCGGATGAGATAATCTCATTGAGGAGGTTCGACCCGGTAAATGAATTACTCTTTAATGGGCTTGAAAAGGTATCCTGTGGCTGCGGTCTTGAGGTCAAGTTGAGGGAGATTAATGCTGGAAAAATTATTTGGCTTCCGGTCGCTCATTCAAAAAAGGATTTCTTGAAAGAGTTTCAGCCTAAGAAGTTAGCTACGGATTATTAATGGGGAAGTCACCTTTTCCGGTTTATCATTTATCTTGTTCTCTAAACTTCATTAAATTTTATGTAATTCTTCAAAAAAATACTTTTTTGTACAGTGAACAACATTTTTGTCTTACATAAACTAGATAAAACATCATAAGCAACATGTATTTGGTGCTTAAGACTTGTTTTGTTAAATCAATAATAAATTATTATGTTTTTAAAAACCCCCAAAATTCCTACAAAATAAAAAATTGCTGATTTCAAATCTACTTTCACAATACATCATTTGGTTTACCCTTCTCCACCAACCACATATTTGTGGCAGGAATCCATCTGCAATTGTTCTCCAGTTCGCACTTTTACACAAGAAATGCCTGCAAAAAAGAATCTCTCAATTGCGAAGACACCTTGCCCATTGGTAATCACAATTATTTTCGAATTACAATTTGCTTGATTTTCAGCACTTCTTCTGAGACTTCTGCCTCTCCATTAAAATCCGAATCCGATGCAGTAGTAGTAGTAGTAGTCCTGTGGCTCCTTCTCTACATTCTTGGGTGCTCCTCATAATTGCTCCTTTGTCATTTGCCACAACGCACAAAGGATTCAAGAAAATGGTCGAGGGAAAAATAATACGCTGTTGATTTTCTACTCGACTTCAATTGATTTCTATGAGCTATCTGTGTGCCTCTAATTTTTTCTCATTTATCTTGTTCGGGACAAATGGTTTGTGCTTGTCATAACCTTTCCTACTTCTACGATTTTTTTTTAGAAAATCTGCCCCTTCTTCCTGCTGCCTTCTCCTTGTATCCTGTGGCATTGGACAAATTTTTAAAGAAGAATAATATTTACCAAGCCACTCACAATGGCAGGACACTGGAGAAAGGGACTCTGGGACATGGCATTGTTTTCGCATTCAATTCCCTGACAATAAGCATTATTGGGAATCTGAAATGTGGCCAGCCTGCACACGTTCGCCCCGTCCTTATCTAGAGCCCTCTACCCGTCCCTCTCTAAGTGTGTGAGTGCGCTTAGAATGTTAACCAAGCCAACCCAACCAGCCAAGCAATTCAAATTCAATTTGCCCCATTATGCGAGGCCCATTGTTCCAGGCTAAATTCTAAGGGCTGAGAGGCATTCTGCAAGGAGCGAATGAGTGGAGGTGGGGTGTGGAGTGCATCGGGCCAAGACTGCAGGCCAAGTTAAGTGCAATACAAAAGGAGCCCAGATTAAAAATGTGCAAAAGACGCATACACGGCGGAAAATGTTTGGGAGATGATTCGAACTAAGTCTATGTTCAAATGTTGGTTTTTGTTTACATTGACTTGACTTGTTAAAATTTCTTTGAATTTATAAATATAAATTTGGAAAACGAAATGGGGTTACTGCAAGTATATGTAAGAGTATTGAAAGTATTTAATCTGGGCTAAAAACAGTGAATGAATGCATGCCAAATACTGTTAGAGAGAGGAGTATTGAAAATAACTTTTGAATTAACTTATTAAATAAGGATGCATTTTAGAACTTAATATTTATTTTTTCGCCGCAGAGTGAAGGGCACACTGAGTGAAAGAGTGGGACGGTTACTTCAAGCTAAATGAATGCAATAAGTAAATAACAAAATGTCGTTAGCATTTTGTGACACACTCACGCTCCCTGTTGCCCTCTCTTTCTGCTGCCCCTATCCCTGTCCTTTTCCCTTTCTCTGACTATATCTTTTCAGGTCTCCAGGACAATGGGAATGTCAGCAGTTGCAGTTGCATTTGCCGCTGACATCCTGGCCTGAATGCGGCGACAGGGACGGCACAACAACTGCAGAGACAGAGATAGAAATGCGAGAACTGAGAATCGAGAAACAGGAACAGGAACAAATTCTCCCTTTCGCCTTTTCTCACAGCTGTCAACGGCAACAAATTGCGCGCAAAGTTCGCATTAGAAAATGTGGGCGGAAATGGAGGTGAGCTGGGAAAATCTATGGGAAATTCAAACCTGACTGAAATACGAAAGTTGAATGCACTCTTTGAAGGCCAAGTCATTAACCTGAATGCTCGCTAGATAACCACTAGCTATAGACTGATAAAGACATTTTTGATCCCTCCAAATCAATCAATAAATCATACAATTATGATAATAATCTATTTGCTTTGTTGTTTTCAGTAACTAGCTGACTTAGATCTGACATTTATTAAAATTTAAAACATTTTGAAATAAGCAGAGGTCTCTATGGGTATATTTAACCATTGTTTGTTTAATGTTTTGGCATAAGTATTTTCTTAGGTGTGTTAAATATTATATTCTGCAAAATAACTACAATTGCAAGTCCTAATACGTGCAGTCAATGGTAATAATCGCGAATATCTACAGTACACTTAGGGTAAAGTTTTCGGCTATAAACATAGGGCCGCTCTGCGTTGGCTCATTTCGATGGCCGAAAAGTGAGGCTCCAGCCGCATCCCACATCCCATATTCCCCAGCCCACAATCAGCATCCTCGTCCTCATCAGGAGCCATCATCAGTAGGCAGCCAGCAGCGAACATTCAGCATCAGCACATCAAGTGGCAATCATATTAACCGGCTTAATTGTCAACACACAGCCAGCAGCATTGCCGCTTGCCCCCGCTTTTCCCTCGCTTTTCCTTCCAATTTCCCCACCAGCTTGCCCCTTCCCCACCCCCTTTGAGCCGAGAGCTTGTTGCGGGTGCCAGCTTGTTAACAAGTTGCCAGGAGCTGTTAACGGTTGCTACTAGTTGTAAAGGAAAATACACACAGAATTTTCGATGCAAGATCAAAATTCCTTGATTTTCATACATGATCTACATTTTTGTTGAAGCTTACATATTTAGAAGTTTTCTTTTGCTTTACAAATTTGCGACCATTCGTTAGTTTGCTAGCAATGAAGGCTATTTCATTGTTTTAAATATAAATAAATAAATAATATTTTAAAATTATTATAAATAAAGCAAACTAAGATATAAACACTTAAAGGTTCATTTCTAAGATTTAACAGTTATAAAACTATTCTGTGTAATGAATTTTATTAAGTGTAAACGATTCAAGTGAGTAATAAAATTTGATCAAAAATCTTCCTTCTAAGCAAATATGCTGAAATTATACCGACAAATTTATTTTAAGTGCATAGGGGAAACGGGCGAACTTTGAGGGTCCAATTCCCGTGTTATAGTCACAATTGTGCGTATTTCAAATGCTCATTAGCCCCAATTTTTCGACACTAGGCACTCATGTTGTGTGCTGTTTGCCATTGGCAATCGTTCTGGACCATGGTTAGTTAGCTGTTAGCCCCGTTCAAAATTACAGGCAATTTGCACCAATTTTTTCATGCCAACTAACTAACTAGACAACAAACTAGCAAGCCCATCACAACGCTAATCAGAATCGGGTTCACAGTAATTATCAATTCCTTTTTAGTATCCCCAAAAATGCTCATTTTCCCATGGTCGTTGGGTGGAGTTCTTCCAAAGGAGTTTCCTTTTCGCACTGGTGGTAAACGGGCGAAGGGAATTGAAGCGCGTGAAAACCGCGAAATTAAGCAACGCCAAATGACAGGACGGGAATGACTGATGCCATGCAGCACTTGTCAACAAAGGGATTCTTCATCCTTGGCAACCCGACCAACACCGAATCTCAGCAGGTCCCAGCACCACCCCTTCATCAGCTAAGCCATCATCTGAACCACCATCATCATCATCATCATCAGAGGAGGAGCTCCTGGACTTCTCCGCACTCGTCTCTGTCAAGTTGTATGCAAACTAATCACACGCAAGCATTTGATGCGTTTAAAACACACCCACAGATGGATCTATATCTATGTACATACAGACGCTTGGATAAGTACAGAAGGGAAGGGTTTTCCGAGAGCGCCGCGGGGGATGTTGCATGAGTACTGGTGTAAAAATAGTATAGCTGTCATACTTTTTAAGCCAAAGTACGTATTTTTTACAGATTCAACTATGTGTAGGGATTACAAATATTAGTTACTTGTACATTCTCCCTCCCTGAATTGTTACCTATAAAACAATCTTTAGCATATTGAATGCTAACTAATCCTTGTTTTGCTATAGTACTACCTTTAATCTTCAGTAATTAAAAAATGTAATGCTTAAAATATTTTTCGGCGTTGGAAGTCAATAACTTTTCGGTACACCCACCCAACAAATTGAAACTTGTATGGGAGTGGGTGGAAATTGAGTGGGTGGCAATGAAAGGAGCTGAGGGAGCGAGTGGGTTGCGTGCTCTGGATGGTCGACTGTCCCGGAGCTGTTCATCTTTTATAATGTTGGTAATTTGAACATTTCAAATCAAATCTAAACGTCAGTTGGTTACCAGCTGCGGTTTGGTTCGAAGCTCCGCAGTGAAGGAGCGAGGAAACCGAGTTACAGGAAGACAGCTGGCGGGAGTCGCCAAATGGAAATTGTCAGCAGCGTTTCAAATGAAAGTGCAGATTGGAAAATGGCAGCAGCAGCACTAGTGCAAAAACTAAAAAAAAACGGAAACCGAAGACACTTTTGATGGGTTGCAGCTATCATACAGAGAACGCATTAAATATAAGAACATTTCACAAAATTACAAATTTAATATGATTTTGAATGGTCTCATTTTTATATATATCAAACATATTAATATTCATAGGGACCTGAAATATTTCTAATTTCTGAACAATTTGGGATTTCACAGAGCTGGGGGATTTCAATATTAAAAACTATGGATTCTAGGAAATTTCGTTTGCCCCTGTGTATTTTCCCTCTCTTCGAATTGCCTGCATAATAAATCGACTAGTAAATGCAATAAATTTTCTATTGACGGCACAGTAGGCTGTGCCGTATTGAATTTAAAACGCTTTAAGTCTGCCAAGTGCCGAAACCTAATGAAGAAGGCCACCGAAAACATTCGTCGTAGTTCACTCGAGGAATGCCAAAAATGTGCAAACAGCCAAGAAACAGCCGGGAAAATGGGGGGAGCAAGTGCCTGGCGAAAACAAGAAAACAAATCACGTTTTAATTTTGTTTAACTAAATACGAAAATCGCACACAGCACAGGATGATCGGAGTGTTGAAGCGGGGGGTGGGGAGCCCAAAAGGGGGCGTACTAGCTGAGGGGGAGTGGCCCTGCTGCCTGATGACGTGCAACTCTCGACGCCATTTTGTGCGCTGTCATGCCATACACAATTAAAGCGCCAGGATCTCGAGAGCAGAGCTATGTCTCTCCTGCCTACAGTCGGGGCGAAAAAAATAGGCATAAGTTGGGTGTTCATATATAAAACTTTTTTTAATTGTGTAGAAAGCGTTTTAGGTAATGTCCTTTCGTTACAAGTTTATACAAAATGTATATTTATTGACTCCATAATTTGCGTATATCTAAAATATAATAATTAACGTTGTTTAAACTGATTTTTGGCGTTCTTGTGATTTGCATATATTTTTTGGGGATATAACTAAAATTAAAGTATTAGTAGCAAGGCATTTATTTAAATTTATTTACTTTAAGGTAAGTTAAATCAACTGATGAAATGTCTCTAAAAATGAAACCCATATTTTGGAGTATTAGAATTAAATCGTTATGTAAAGCAAAGATATGCATACTTAAAACTCACATTAATACTCTTGCTGAACCACTCAGTTGAGAAACCGCTTGTGAAGAGCAGCACTCAAAAGTTAATCCTCAAAATGCGGTAAACGCTTTAATTATTTGCAGATTCTCTTCAACTGATTTTCTGACCGCAGCTGTAGGTTTTCCAGGGTTGAGGAAGGGGGCTGTGAGGCAGCCAAACGGGAGCACTGGGTGGAGTGCTTGTTCGCTTAGCTCACGTCTAGCTCAACGTCTAGTTGTAGGGAAATTAAATTAAAATTCACTTGTACGCAAAAAGTCAGGGCCAAGTGGCAGGGCAGGGCAAAGAGGTGATGCAGGGGCGTCGAAGGGGGTCAAATTGGCAAAGGATATCGCAGGGGATTGAGGGGCAGGAAGCGTGGCATGTTGGTTAAGTTAGTAAGTCAGCGGGCGATTGGAAAACTGCGCAGATTTTTCGTTTTCACGCTCTTCTTTTTTCGAGAGTGGAAACAACAACAAAATTAATTCGTTGAATTTCAAATAAAAAAGGAGAGGGATTCGGTAGCTGAAGGAGAAAACTATGCTAATGATATACGAAAATTGAGATTTCAATAAAATAATTAAATCTTGGGGAGTTCTTAAGGGAAGGAGAGGAAGTGACGAATAATTAAAAAGGCAAAGACGTGAAAATTAGCAAAACAATTTTATGAATCATACTAATTTTCATTAACGCAGCAGGTTTGCATATTCTGCCAATTGGGGTTTGAATATATTGATTGGTTTCTATCTTTCTGTATAGAGACTTTAACTTATCTCCGCTCTTTCATTTAATTTCCTTGCTCTGGGTGAAGAAAGGTCAGGATTAATAATCTCATATTTCACACTGTCGAATGCGTTTAATTTTGTTTCATAAAAAAATAAATTCCCGACCTCCTTCGAGACCATCAAACTTTCAGTTAGCTGATTACTTTGACACAGCCATGAGTACTTCATGTACATCGTCACCGATCGCATTATCTCTATAGCCCTTATTTACTCACTCTGACTCCAAACCCGATGCTCTTCATCATGCCCAACTAGAGTGATTATTTTTAGTGCAGTTGAAGGTCATGATAAATGACACCAAAAGTATCAAAATACAAACGAAAACGAAGTGCACTTCGAGAAAATAGATTGCATAACATTTCACCAAAATATATATGCTCTGATGGTTTATGAAATGATCTAATCTATATGAGAACATTTGAGCTTTTCTTGAAATAATTGTTAATCGCTATGGTTGAATATCAATAATGATAAAACACATGATATATGATATTTAGATCACATTCCTTCGTATTATACTTATTTTTTCAGTGCACTTAGCTAACCCAAACTAGGAATCCCGCTGCGCCGAAGGAGATGGTCCTTGGAACACTCGATGCTTGAGGCAGCTGGCGCTAAGTGCTCTAGATTCGAGGGCGTTAGATTTAGTGCCTGCACCGGGAGACATATGCAGATTATGCTAAACACACAACCAGACACCCACAGAATGCTGGAATGGTGGAATGGTGGAAGTGCCCGGCCAGCCGGTGCAAGTTTTATGAGTCTGTGTACAAGAAAAACCTTTTCCAGACCAAATGCTGAGGTCTCGGGCACGCCCTTCACCTTGAAGGCCCCAAAAACACGGCTGTCAGCGTCTTATTGAGCGTACATAAGCGCATTAGCCGCGGTCGCATCCATGAGATACTCAAACACGATTTGCTCGTACTAGCGCTGTGCAGTTTGCGGCAGCCGCTTTGGTCTGTGCAACAAGACCCAAAAATTGAAAAAACTGAGACTAATTTTGGGACAGGAAGGGGAACACACTGGAAATAAAGGAGGTTAAGCAAAGCAGAAAAAGAATTTAGGACTTAGGTGTGTAGATATGGTTATATTTAATAATGAATAAAATATCTAGTCCTTCCGTTATCAAAATAAAATGATTTTAACTTAGTTTATGTTGACTTGTGAAGATTTCTTGGTATAATGGTATGCTACTAGAAGCAACATAGCTAAGTAAAATTTTTTAAAAAATATTTAAATGTGTTTAATTTTGAATAACTTCCCAATAAGCGATTCTAGTGCTATACAAATGTTCAATGCTAAGCTCTAGAGTTTTTGATTTTAGTTCCTAACCACAATAAGGACTTTCAGATTTTCCAGTGCAGAGTGCAAAGAGCGGGCGAGTAAAGGATAATTACCGAAGAAAGAGTGAAACATATGGCATAGCTCGGAGTCAGAGGCGGGCCCTAAAACTAGACAGGGGTTGCCTTATGCCATATGGGCCTGTGCCGGTCTCCCTGCTCTTCCCTAACGATTCATGCCGATCTGAACCGATCCGATGCGATCCCGACAGCCGGCACAGAGTTTTCCTATTCGCTTCGCTTTGGTTTCTCCACAGTCATCTCCTGGGAGTCGTCAGTCAGTCAGCTGACTCCTTGGATCTTTCACGATCTCGTTTGATGTGGGCCAGCCCTAAATGCGGATTGATAAATAGTTTCTTGGGTTTCTGGCTCTGTTTTTTCTTTGATTTTTTATGGGTTCGGTCTTCGGTGAGGCATCAAATTATGGGGCAAGAACTTGTTAGATCGATACAAGCAAAGTGTTTAGTCATTTCCGATAAACAAGATCGGCTTGTCCCGGCTATCTAGTTAAGGGAAATTTTGTAGGAAGATTTTGTTTGGGTTTTGTTGTTTGTGGATAATCTAGATGGGCTACCAGATGCCATGGTCTAGGTGTGAATATCATCTATGGAGAGACTTTAATTTCTGCGATAGCTATCTTTATGCATTCAGAATAGATTTAAAAAAACAGTTATCGGCTATTTTGATGTGACTTTTTTGTGTTT
The DNA here is from genome assembly GCF_016746245.2 of Drosophila santomea. Classification (NCBI taxonomy): domain Eukaryota; kingdom Metazoa; phylum Arthropoda; class Insecta; order Diptera; family Drosophilidae; genus Drosophila; species Drosophila santomea. The sequence continues at coordinate 17,982,065 of NC_053018.2, forward strand.
AGGTTTCACTTTATGACTTTTTATGTCCACCTAACGTCTTTTTAGTACCGCATATATAAAAAATGAATTTTGTTAAAGTGAGGTACCAATAAAGAACTATATACGGTCTAATCCTAATAGAAACATTACAGATACCAAAAAGACTTATAAAATTATTTTAGTGTTTAATTTTTAACATTTATAGAACACCAGATGGCTTTCATACACTTGACTGCAAAGGTGTGAATTTCCGTTTGGATCCTATAAAAAAAAGATCGGAAACCGGTCCAATTTCGTTGATAGCAGACCAGATCGATCATATGGATCGAAACTCTGTCTGTTATGTCCAGATACTTTCCCATTCGGACGACTCGTTGACAGCATCAATTGTTGGCAAACGATCCTAAGCCGATTATGTCGAAGCTTCGGTTCAGCTATCCCCTGAACCTCTTTGAAGGCTGTCACATGTTGCAGAGGATCTAATAGGATTTACGACCTATTCGCAGAAGGGCGGGCACTTGAAGAGATCCTCTCAGTCAGAGCTCCTCATTCAGGCCAACTGTTGTTGACACAACACGAAATTCGAGACCCAAAAAAGTTGAATAGAATATCTTCGGGTTTAAGTAGAACAAAAAGTAAAGTACATCAGTTAGATGGAAAAAAGAGCTATACAAATAAGTAGTTCCTTATAAAATCCATCGATGGGCTTCTGGTTTTCGTTAAACCAAATCGATACCCTCTTATATTTCTCACATTCCAAAGGACTGGAACATGAATTGAGTTTAGAGAAAAGTGTGTATGTGTTAATATTAACATTCTACTGCTTAATAAAATGATTTGTTTAGTGGCCGACAAAAATAAAACAAAGCCTTTAAAAGTGAACAAAATAAAATATATATTAAGATATATTTCCGCAAGCTTATTTCTTGAAACCACTTCGACTGATTCAATCACGTCCAACTCATTAGTTAAACATCGGTTTGCACTTGTCAAACAATTTGAAGCCTAAAGTTTCCCATTCGACATTGGCAAATTGGCAACTGACGAAATTCTCGATTTGGTTTTTGGTTTCATTTCGTTTCATCTGCGTTTTGTGGCCAACAAAATTTGATAATCCGAAAACCAATTCAATTTGGCTATTGTTTCACCATTGACCATTTGGAGAGAAATCCCACTGCCAAAATATATTCAATAACCGAGATGCGTGTGTCAAAATGTTGGGGCACCGACAACTCAGAAATGTGTCAAATCGATAATTGGCAAAACATCAGTATATCCTCGACTCGATTTGGGAGGCGATTGGGAGCACTCCCGAAAATCACAGGACTCTTGAGGATGGAAAATCGAGGCAACAGTTGACAGCACTTAGAAGCAGCACTGGTCATTTCTGGTCATTTCTGGTCATTTCTGGTCATTTCTGGAGAGACCAGAAAACACTGAGGCTCACGAAAAGGTTGAAGGACTCCAAATCGAGTTATGTGAGGTGGTACTTAAGTGTCCTTTTCGAGCGATGTGTATATGTGCGCTCTAAGTTTTGTCTCCGCTCTCAAGGATCTACTTAATTTGTCTACTTCTGGAGGTTTTTGGAAAGTAGGCGACAGGCACGCACTCCTTGCACAAATGAAAGTAAATCCTTGGCCTAAGCCTGGAAAACTGTCGTGGTGTGTGTTTCTGTGTGTGTGTGTGCGTGTGGGATAATCTGCATTTGAATAAGAGCATTTTAGTGTTTTTTTGAACTATATATGTCCCCCACTCGGTCTCCGTCCGTGTGAGTGTGTGAGAGAGTGAGTGCTGGTGTGCGTCGGCCCTGTCTGTGTGACACACCCATGTGTTGGCAGGCCATCAGCCTTTTTGGTGTTTTTCCTTTTTTCTGTCTTGTACGAGATACTCTACAAAAGGAAAAGCTTTATCCGTGAGCTAAAAATACTTTTTTGGAATTTCAGAATTATTAGAAGTCATTGTACATTTCAAGACATTTATGAGGCTATATCTATTTACCTGTTAATTATTTATTTCGTTGAAATATTTGAAGCAACATTCATAAATTTCTGAAAGTCGTTCAGAAAACTACTTTAACACCTTTGCATTACTTATATAGGGTGTTTTTTTTAGAGGTATAGAACTTTAAATTGCAATAAAACAACGATGGATTATTCGATTGACATGAATTTTATTGACATGAAAGATAATCTTGTGGCATTACATTTTAAATATGATTTCTGGCATATGACCGCCACGGCTGGCTCGGATGTAGTCCAATCTGGACGTCCAATTTGCAATGACTTTTTCCAACATATTTGGCCGTATATCGGCAATAACACGGCGAATGTTGTCTTCCAAATGGTTTAGCGTTTGTGGCTTATCCGCATAGACCAATGATTTACATAGCCCACAAAAGTAGTCTAGCGGTGTTAAATCACAAGATCTTGGAGGCTTATGAAAAATCGGGAACAACAGCAATCTCGTTTTGGCCATTCGACGAATCTACGCCTTGCTTGATGATCGTTTCGTTTCAATTCTTGCACGAGTTGGATTTTGTAAGCACGCATGACGAATTGCCAAACCAAACTGAGAATAAATCACTTGACAGCTTAATCCACTTGAATAATACTAAATATCTAACACGGTCCTTAGTATTGAGTAAACCATTAAAGCTATCTACATTTTTGGAGAGCATTACAATTTCCCAAATCAAATTTGAAAAGTTCGTTTTGTAGTTGTGCCTGCTCTATAATTTGAGTTTGTGCATTTGTCCCCCACTCAAGTAATCTTTTTTCCAACCATTTGTTTGGGCAGTTGTCTCTGCCGTTTGCCAAAAGTTCTGCCCAAACATAACCGGAGGACCAGAACTGGGTGTCCTTTGCCCATTTCACATTTCACATTTTCCATTTCCCAAGTTCTCTGCTTTAAAATAATCGATTTTCTGCGTAATTCTGTGTGTGTGGTTCCCAGTTGGGGCGAAGATTTTTTCGTCATGCGAATGGGATTTGACAATGTGGGAAATTAATATAATTTGCCTGATTTGCCACTGTCTGAAGTTTTCACTGTCTGCGGCAAGATTGGAAATGCTCTTCTGCGAAATCAAAATCAATTTTAACGATTTCTGTTGTCAGAAAAAAAATAAAAAAAAAAGAAAACTTCTGTCAACTGTTTGTTGCTGTGATAAGAGAAATGGTGGGGGACTGACTTTTCTCCCCTCGGAACAGAAGATTAAACTAATTGATAAAAATGTTGCACGTTGCCGGGACGGAGCGGAATGGGGATTTTGCGGGTGTGTTGGGAGTTTGTTTTCCAGTGAGTTGTGCTTTTGTAATTTATGCAAAGTAGAATACAACGTGTAGGTCGCAATTTGTTGTGTGCCTGGGTCACATTTCCCACTCCACTCCCCCTCCTTTCCCTTTAAACCCCAATCCCTGGCAACGCCGCATGTCTTGACTTTTAAATCCAAATGTATTAAATTTCGCCCCAACTGAAGAGAAGAGTAGAGTCATGGCCACGGCTCCTTACATTGTTGGCTTCCGCAGAAAGCTGAAAGCGATGATGATGGCAATAGTAATGATGTTGGTGGCACAGGTAAAGTGCCATTGGCATTGCCATAAATGTGCCATACTCGGCGGTAGTACCCGCCCTTCTCGCCCTGCTCCTCTGATGCTTTGGTGCTTTGGCATCTGGCATGGCAGCAATTATTCAACAAAAGCTACTGACAATTATGGCACACCAGCCATACATACCACCAAAGAATGCCGTATCCTTCCGCTGCCTTCCACTGCCTTCACCCCCAACCCCCCCTCATACTCCCCATCCGAAACATAGCCGAACGATGCTGCCGGGTGGATTTCAAAAGTTGTAAGTTTATGAAGGTTGCGCAGCATCAAGGAATGCGACCTTGGCTCGGGCTGTTCCAAGGTATGTGCTATATGGTCTGTGGTTGCCACAGATTTATTCTTCAGGTTAGCAGGGCAAATATCCAGTCCACATTTCTAATAGGTTGAACTAATAAAATTTTATTTATAACTGGTTTAGTTCTATGAGCCATCTGAATGACTTATTTCAAGTTGGATAAATGAAAAATGTTGAAAGATAAGTGTTAGCACTTTGTAACGAACAGAAGATAAAGAAGCCGATGATATAGTACCCCAACAAGAGCTATATAATTACTTTTATATAATTACTTTTAGCTAATTTTTAATAATATTACAGATTTTGTATTTTTTAACAAGCTGTTAATTTATCATTTAACACTTTACATACTTATCTTGAATGTACTGTTTTCCAGCTGCTTCTCTTGGAGGAGTTCTCAGCCTTCATTAGTTCCTGATCAGACTACAAAGTCATGCCCTCCCCATGCGGGTTCTTCCAAGATACTGCATTCGATAATTAAGTGTAACTTATTTTTTGAACCCAAGCATGCTGGTAGCCCTGAGAACTGCTCACACGGCCCTCGTAGTGGGAGAGAGAGAAGGCAGATGCTGTGCGAAAGAGAGGGCGCCATATTCAAACGCACACCTGGCAGTTAGATTTAGATGGTAGGACCAGAGGAACAAGGGAAGCAGTGGGATGTGGAGCCCAGCTGGCACATATACATATCCCCCTAAGCCCCGCCTCTGGTGGAATTCCGCCGCCCCTTAACCCCTTTGGCCCTTTCCCCAGATTGTCTGCGTATGCAAAAATATAATTTAACACACATTTGCGCAATTAGATTCATTCGTGCAGGATGAGTGGAAACGGTGGAAAAGGGGCTTGGAATACGAGAAGGACTCCACTGACATACAAATGAATATCTATGAGAGTTGCCCGGCATATCTACAGCCAAAGCCAGGGAGATAGAAAATACAATTTTTATTTAAGGTTTGCTACAGAAATAGAGCATGAAGCTGTCTTGGCATATCAGATATAAAATTGTGGTTTTTGTCAAATTGTACAGTGAGTATTTTTATCAATCTAGTCTTTCCCTCTTACTTTCCAAAGTAATAAAATATCTTCGCCATATAGTAAACATTTAATTACATAGCGATTTTTTATATATTTCACTAAGGTTCTCCGTATTAATTAACCTAATATTCTGCTAATATTTCAGCTCGGGCTGTGCTGAAATACACAGGAGTGCGAGTATGTGCGATTGCATGTGTGTAAATGTCACAATTTGAATACATAAAATGCAAATAACGACACCGACAGGACCCAGGCAAGGACTTCTAGTCCGCCATGCCATGCCCATTTGCCGCCACTCCTTTGCAGATTCCTTGGCTAAAAAAGGAAAATAAATTGCTTCCAATGCAGAGACATCTATTAAAAGGACATAAAAAGCATAAAAGCGGAAATGATGTATGGAAAGCAGGCGCCCACCACCACCCCTTTGCCAATTTAGCGAAAAGGAAAGTAGAAAGTAGAATTGCGCCCGAAAGGAGGCGGCGACCTGTTGCCCCACATATTTTTGGCAGTGCTAATTTAAGCAATGCAGGTAAAGTCAGCTCCTCCTGCTTTCCGCAGAAATAATACAATTTACACACTTGCAAATGCTGCTTGCTAGTCCCTGGATTTCCTTCCTTCCCCCCTTTTTTATTTTATTTTTTTGGGTCCTTCTGCATGAAATATGCTCGGGCAGAAAATGCTTACAAGTGTAAACCACAGCCTGGGCACATGTAGACCTGTCAAGGTTTTCCTGTGGAAAGCCGGGGGAAAAGTGCAAGGCGGGAGCGGTCTCTGCTCCTCTGTAATTGTTTTTTATAAAATTTAATTTATGGCATTTTTGCACAGCCTGGAAAAAGTGGGCGTGGCGTGGCGTTGTGGGCGGACGGGGGTGTAAATTGAGGTGTGCGCTGTGCACTGCACTTGAAACTTTTCCAGAACATTTTTTCGCGGTGCGAGTGTGCGTGGTATTAAAATTTATTTGTATGACATTTTCTATATGCACAGGGGAGTAGAGAGTAGGGAGTAGGGAGAAGGATGGCCATATTCGCACACCAAAAGAGCAAGCGAAAGGATTTCGACAAATTTAACGCCCTGCACATCAAAACTAAAAGCTGCCTAACAAAAAATGTACTGTGACAATCGGGAAAAAGGTGCCACTAGAATACAGAAGTTGAATGAAAAGAGACAGGCTTAACTACGGTCACGTCGAAGCTTTGCTCTCGTATTACAATTGACATGATTTTAATGGTGTTTCGCTTGAAATTGTTCAAACTCGAGGAGGGGCTTAATGGATTTAAGGCTGTGCACATATTTATTTGGCGGAAAAATGCTTTGTCATATTGTAAAAATTGAGTATTTATAAAAATGAAATTGCATGTGGTTTTGTTATGTTTCAAAGGTCTTTAATTGATTAAACGCCATTTAAGGACACATTTTTTTAAACTAATAGCACTTTCTCTCTTACAGCATAATCCAAATACTTAAAGATAAATGATGCGCACGTAGAAATCCCTTTCATAATAAGCGATTAATATTACAGGATTGTACGCAATTAGTGTCCAGATAGCTTGAGGATTTTTCATTTCATTTTTTCGACCCCTTTAATTTCTCCCCACCCCCGGAATTTTCCAGTCTTCATTTCACTCTCCGTTCAGAACCCAACTTAACCTAGTCCATGCCATCATTTGTTGTGGTCGGTGGAGCAACAATAAAAAAGAGTGGAACGAAATAAATGAAATCTAATTGCCCTCTTCTATGCCCCCACCACGATTTTTTCTGCCTTTCCGGAATATTTTAATTAATTTCCCATAGAGTCCCCAACCATTTATTTCCCGCTCACTCCCTGTGCACAGAAAATTTGATTTCTAATTGCTCGTCGCCTGTGCTTTCAGATACGGAGAGAATTTTCCGACGGAAAGGAAAAAGTTCTTTCAGTTTCTTTCGCTTTGATTATGGCAGAAAAATGTTGACATCCTATGTTCGCGTCCTATCGTTCGGTTGCCACTTCAATTGTTTCCATGGCAGAGCAGAAGATGCAACCCTTTCCACATTTTCCAGGAAATCAACAGGGGTATCAACAAATTTCAATTCCTGCATAAACCAATATAAAATGTTAATTTAACATTGAAAATAGTATATACTTGATCCCGATCAAACCTGAAATATAAAACTACATTTTTAATTAAATTTATTGCTTACTATTTTATATTTAGCCAGCAGTATTTTTCTCAGTGCACTCGACTGACAATTGTTAAGGATAAACGCAAGGGAAGTACTGTTGGGACACACGCACCTTGCGGGCAGAAATCAAAGTCAGTTGCTCAGTCCACAAAACAGCCGAGAGGCACTTTAATGCTCAGGTTGAGTCTATCCCACTTTCACCTCCCACTTTCACCGCTCACAGCTTTCCCCTAAATTTTCCACCCACCACCACATCCTTGCTGCATATTTGTGGTTGCAAAACGGCTGCCGTGCTTTCAACTCGGGTTTGGGTAAACTATTTCAGTTCAACCGAGCATAAAACTGAAACTCGCCTGGAAAGTGTGTCAAAAATTGAAGAAGCAGCAGTAAAAAAACTGAACACTTGACGAAAGATACAGATGGAGAACATGAAATCTTAAGATACTTTTCGTGTGGGCGATGTACTCAGTTGGAAATATAAAATGGCAAGTGAAAATAAAACTTTTTGTGACGAACCTGCGGTTTATATCACTGTAGTCTTCCTTAACTTTTTGTGGGACGACCTTAAGCAGGCTTTATGAAAAATATAATCTTAGGTTTAACTGTGGTATTTTTGTTGGTTTCCTTAACACTTTGCTTTTAAGAAACAAGAAGAGCAATAAAAAAGTGTTCCACCTGACCAAAACATTCTGATATTATATTTACCTACCTCAACATCGTAATGTCATGCGTAAAACTAACACCCATATCTCTGGTCATCAACACCGAAACTGTGTTACCTATAACACTCAAAGCCATATAAAGTGTTTTCTCCAATAAAAAGCCAATCCAAACAAGACTTTAATGACCTGAACGTCGAGATAGCTCCCACATAAAAGAGAACGATATGAAAATAAAAACTTGCAACAGATGAAATTGCCAATAAATATGAAGGAATTTCGAAAGCATGTGAGCAATGGCAAGAAGAAGAGACACCATGACACCAGTGAAAATAACAACAAAGCCGACATTGACACCGAAAAATAGCTTAGCGAAAAGTAAGTCACCGGGAAAACCACAAGAAAAAGGAAAATAGAAAAAACAGAAGTGGCGAAGGAAACTGCGAATAAAGAAGGTGGAGCTGCCACAGTCTGCGTCAAAAGTCTGCTCCCATTTTGTTTGGTTATTTGCCTAAAAAGCATCCAAAAATAAAACAAAACAAAGGAGTCTTTAAAAGCCCTCTAATGATTAGCCAGCAATTAATTAAAATTTATTTTAGTTTAAGCCATCAAAGACAAAAAACAACGGACACAAATTGGAGTTCGAAAAATGTGTCACCCACGCACAAAGAGAAATGGGAGAGGAAGAAAGTTGCGGAGAGAGAGGGAGAATATTTCCCCACATGACCCAGTGCGGAAAATGAGAGTGGCGAAGCGAGGGAGAGAGCGCAAAGAGAAAGTGGTGAGTTTCGCAGTCTGCAAAGTGGCTGAGCAAACTCACCACGGGTAACAGCTGTCGTGCTTCTCTCGAAAACAGAAACACACACTCTCACAGACACAGACACAGCTGCAGGCGGAAAATAAGGAAAATCATTGAAAGGACTGCCATAGTTTTGCTCGCTCTCTTTGCAACATCCCATGCAGTGCATTGTTCGACTGTTTTCACGTTTGAGACTTTCCTTCGCCGTCTCAGAAAACCATTTTCGAATATCCAATATATCCAACGGTTCCCTTTTGTCTCAGCTCCGATTTAATGAGTTTTCCTTATTTCGGTGTGAAGTCCTGCGGCGCTCCTCCAGTCAAGTTCCTGCTGCGCCTAATGGCATTATGGTAGCTGTCATACTCGCACCTTCAACTCAAATCTCAGCCGATCCAACTGAATCGCCTCGATTCGAGTCACACTTCACGGCAGCCGTAGTGGACATGCACTTCAAGAAATTATGTAAAATATGAAATTGTAAAACAAGACTGTCTCAATACTCGAGAAGATAATGAGGAAATTTCATCAAGGACCATGCAATGCAATTTTTTATTTCGAATTTATATGGTGCGAATTCTTTAGGGATCCCTTTCAATTGTCACACATATATAAAAATAGATTTTTAAATAAATGTATATATGTATAAATTTATAGCATAGACACGACCTTCATACAACATGATTTTTTCGAGTGCACCCAGAAGGAATCACACAGAGGACGACAAGGAGTCCAACAATGCCATAGTGCCGCCTTGATTGACAGTTAAATGTCAAGCTAAACAGTGTGAAATCTCCAGGATTGAGGACAAAGGCAGCACTGATTGCTAGGCGCATTGCCAAATGCCTTCGTATTGTTTTCCCACCCCCTCCCCCTTCGCTGCCGCCAGAGCCTTTTGTTTCGATCGCAATTTTCACCAGTGAGCGAAAAAATCAAGCCCAAAGGTGCAGCCAACTACATATGTACATCTGTAGCCCAGCCATAAAAAACCAACTGTCCAACAAGCAGAGTTAGATTGAATCGTTAGGAAATTGACACTTTTACTCTGCTTCGGTCTATTCGAGGGATGCGAGTCCTCGAAATTTATGAAATTCGAGAAGCCCTGCTTATGAAGAAAACGCTACCCGAGAATTGTCCCGACATCTAAAACTGCTGGTTGATTTGTGGAGCAGGATAACGAGGGTTTCACCGGGAAAATGCAAAGCAAGGGGAGGGGAGTGCTTTGACAGCAGGCACAGACCAAAAGTCAGTCTTAAAACTCCGGGGAACGCAAAGCGGAAATGAGAAGATTATAGAGTGCTGAATATGAAAAAGGAGTCTTGTTGCTCGCAGAATTTCACTTTCAATTGTGCATCAGCGATTCGGGGACTCTTTAAGGATATTAAGAATTTATCGGTTTCGAATTTGCTAGGGGAGCAAGATTTATACCTTTTTAAGAAGGTCTCAAAGTATTGCCTAAATGTATAAGCCGATTTAAAACTCACTAAAACTGTCCAAATGTGATTTTTACAAGCAGAATAAAACCAAATAATGATATTCATAAATTTATGTTTCAAATAATATATATATGTATACATAGAAACTGCATTTCTAAAATAAAGATAAGGTTTTGAAGTTGTTTTACCTCTGTTTTCCTGATCTTATTATCATTTTACTCAAGATTTCTTTTGTACAGGCAAGGATCTTAGCATTATCCTACCCATCTATTCTGCTCTCTAGTATACCATGGTCTTTCCATGGTTACAGTGTCCACTTTTCCCAGTCGCTCTGCCAGTTTTTCCCACCGCTGATCTAAGATATGAGATAATCCAACTTCCGTTGTGAACTACTTGCAAGTGCTAATCCAAATTCTCGACATCTTGAGAGTTAACCATCTCATCTTCGTCCGCAAAGCTTCCTTTTCAATGTGTCCCTGCAAATCCGGGCCACTTTGTTGGGTAAACAGAGGCAAATTCTCAACACTTTTATCTGAGATTGAAGGGGACATAAACATCCTTTTGAGGAGCCGGGGCATTCACGTATCCGCATCCGTATCTCTTGGAATCGCACTGCAAGGCCAGAGGCTGTCATCTAGATGGAGATATTATCTAATTCCATATTCCCACCCCGCCCACGTGAAGCAGATTCAATGCAAAATCCAATAGTCATGCAGACACACAGTCACACATTCGAACAATCCGCAATTGAGGAAGATTGAGCAGATTGAGGAATTGAAAGGAGACTCCAAGGTAAACACTTGCGGATGCTCAAGATTAGTTGTGGCGGTGGTCCAGCTCGCCAGCTCGCCAGTGTCCTTCGATATTTGCTTTAAAAGGACATTTTACAGCCATCGGCAATTCATCTTGTCCTTTCTCCGCTCGGCAAAGGAAATAAAAAATTTGTTTGTCAGTTTGCTAGCTGATTCCCAAATGTCTTTATGAGCCTTGTGCATTGTCCTTTTCCCTTTTTATTTTCCAATGGAGCGGAAGCAGGAAGCACTAACATGTAGGTAAATGTCAAGTCAGCCCATTTGGCAGCATTTTCTTTTTTTCTCTTACAATTTTTTGTCATCTGATTGTTTACATTTTGGCGTATTTTGACAACTAAATTGGTGGTCGAAGGACTTCATCTTATTTCCCACCCAAGGTGAGCCACCCAGACGGCTCTGACTGCTCCCTATAAATTAAATGTCAACCGACCGTCTTCCGATTTCAGTTGGCCACATGTTCGATTTCCGGCAGCCACCTTTTCATAACCCACAAAACTGTGGCCAGGAATACTTTTATGGGAACTGGACCGAGCTGAGCTGAACTGAACTGAGCTGAACTGAGGCGAGGAGAACTGGATGTGGACGTCTCGAAGGTCGACCGGGCAATTACTTGGCTAAAATGCTCTGGACCAACTGCTGCAATTGCAACTACCGCTTTCCTCCTCCTTCCATCCTTTTCTCGATTCGTCCTTGGCTTGTGCAATTTTCTTTGGGCACAACTGTCATTATGGACTTTGGTCAGGCTGCATTCAAGATTTGTTGCAATTTATATTTGCCGTGGTGGCCGGGGAGGCGAAACCGCAGCCTCCTTCTGCGCTCGGCATGTGGAAAGATATTTTCCAATAAAAACTGGGTTAGTTGCGGAATTTCCGTATATTAAAGATTATTTACCTCAGCTTTATCGCTTCAATTGAGTTCTGAGACGTTTTGCGGATTTTATTACATTGAATAGAGGGTGTGCGAGTAGATTGCATTGAATTGGTTTCATTTCTAGTATCAGTTGACAGTTTCAAATTTCTCAAATATTTTGGTTTTATTTCGATTCGTTCGTATAGTAACTAATTAGGGATAACGAACTTTATTGCTCACTTAACAAAAAATAGGGTACTAAATAATATCCACAAATCAAATACATCAAAATTAAAGGTCGGTTTTTCGAGGTTACTTTATATGTAAGATATTTTATATTAAGCTCATGATGACTCTCGAGTATTTTTCTACATAAAAGAAAACTTGCTGTCAGCTACCCATGCTTTGTGTCACTCAAATGCCATTGGATTCTATTAGACGTTTTTTGTACAAGTGTATTTGGAGATTAGGATACCCCCATTTTGCTCGCCCTCATGACAGACACTTTTTATCCTGTCCGTATCTTTCGGATGCGGATCCCCGAGTAGTTGGACAGATAGCCTAGGAAAATTTTTAGCTTTAGTTTGCTGCTAATGAGCAATTCATGTCAATTGCTAATTAGTGCGCTGGAGATTCCTATCCGCCTGTCTGAGCTGCCTGAAATGCCTCACTGACTGACTTATCCTATCTGGCTATCTGGGCACTTTTATGGCCCAAAGAAGCTGCGAGTGTCGAGCTCCAAGCTCGAAGTCAGCGAGACACAATGGCCGAGAAATTAGCAAACCCATGGCAAGATAAGTCAATTAGGTTTGGCTTTATAGCCGCTGCTAGTGAAAACAAAAGGAGCAGAAAAAGGCAGGCGAAGGCCAGGCCAGTCGGCCAGTCGAAGGAAAACCAAATCAAATAAAATGAGGCCAAAATAAAGGCAACAATTAATAAACGCAAACAGAGTGAAAGAGAAACGACAAACGAGGACGAGCCAAAGCTGCCAAAATGGATAGCGGAATGGGTGAATCCGATGGCTGTGGGTGGGGATAAGGCGTATGGCGTTGTGTGGGTGCTTCAAGGATGTGGGGCAATGGGCGGTGGGCGGTGGGTGGTGTTTGCCTGTGACGCGTATGGGCAATTTAAGCTGGCATCAGACAAGCAACTGACAGGAGGGAATCGAGTCCGATGCTCTTGTTAACCAGCCCTGCGGTCCCCAGAGACGCAATTGTTACATTTAATTGTGATTTTTTTGCCCCCGCCTCATAAATGCACACACTGAAAGACATAACAGAAGAAATATAACTATTTTTGAAGCAAAATTGATTTAAGAATATTATAAAATCCATGTTTTACTTATTACGTGGAAACCCCATTCATAACGCTTTCCTTTTATGTCTAAGAAATGTTAGTAAAGAATAGCTTAGTTTGATCCAATTTTATTTGAGAGTCCCACTCATCCGAGTGATATAATACTGTATTAATAAATTGAGGGTTTTTTTCAGTGCAACCGTAAAGCTGCTTGGGCGCCATAAAATATGCAACCTTTCTTTCTAGCATTCCCCCTTGGCTTTGAGTGAAAGTAATCCGAAATGCTGTCATTAGGCCGAGCCCATAGCACAGAGCCACAATTAAGATTGACTTGAAATCCGTCCAGACGTCAGGCTAATACCACGACCATGGACACGACCATGGACATCCACTATAGCCGGCAAACCAATCCAATCTGCACACCGAGAGTTATGGCTTTGTCGAAAAGTGGACTCCGATTCAGCTCCGCTTTAGCCCAGCCTCTGGCTTTATCTACTGGGTCATTTCTCATAATTTTCCACAGCTCGAGAATTATTGCAAAAGTTAATATTAATGACGTTGATGAAAATCTTGTCATTCGTGTTTCCAAAAAAGCAAAAAAACGAAGCGAAAGAAACCTTCGTTATGGGGCACATAAATAAAGGAGCTGCGACCAGGACCACGGACAAAAGCCAGAAGCGTTCACCAAATTGATAACCACCGAAAAAAGAACACGAGACCGGGGAAGAAATATTCCTCCTTGGTTGCATGTGCCACCACACAAAGGAAAGCGAGCCACAAAACCTCGTCCTTGCCGCCATTTACATTTGAAAGAGCCTGCGAAAGCCTGAAGGTGAGGAAAATAAGGGGTGCACTGAAAGGAAAACTTATCAATAGTTAGTAGTTAATCCCAATATCAGAGTACATGGTAAATTAAAGAACCATGTGTTTAAATTTATAATATTTTCAATAAAAATTTATTAATGCAGTTTGTAACTAAGAAAAAACTGTAAAATTTAGACTGTACTGCTATAGTTTTCTTTACTGTGCAGGAGGCTTATTAGACTTGGCTGCTGTTCGTGGCTCTGCGGCTGCTCCTGCTGGTGATATAATTTTAATAACTTACATAATATATTCTTTTGTGTGGCCAAGCCACATAATTGTTAGAAACATTAGGCAAATCATTAGCCCAGCACGAAAAATGGGTGGGAGGCGTTTTGTTGGCTGACGCAATTTGGCAAGAATGTTTTTGTGTTTGCTTTTAGTGGCGACAAAAATATCCTTAGCCACAACACCCATGGATATGGGAAAACTTTCAAGCCAGCTAAGAAATATTAGCCTCCGATAAAGTGTCCAGGGCAGCTGTTTTTCTTGAGAATTAGTCATGAAAGACCCAAAGTTTATCAAGGTTACCATGCCGCTGTAATCGCCATTGAATTTGTTGCCGGTGATCCATCAATATTTCTGCTTTCACCCAAATAGTGAACAATCAAAATAATACATGCCGGAGGTTAACGAAATAAGGAACAATAGAATGTCTTCTTTGTAAATTAACCCTTGGAAAATGTTCTGGATGGATTGATTTCCCTTTAGAGATTCCTCGATTACTTAAGGTAAGCGCAGGTAGGACGCTATTACATGCATCAAAATCATTGTCGCTTGAAGCCAAATAATTATAATGATTATTTGAAATAGTAAAATGTTCAATGTGTAAATTAATATCGAAGAAACTTTAGCTTAAAATTGCAGAACACCATATCAAATGCATTCAAAATTCAAGTAATTACACAAGACATCAGATATAAACATTTTATAATGGAAATATGCATTTGTAGCACTGGGTATATGATTTGCTATATGTATGCTAGCCGCTCACGAATTTCATATTTGCTATTTCCAGCATCGCCTAATCGAGTCTAACCAAGTCCTTGCATAACATTCCGGATTTCAGAAGTGGAATCCACAGCAATCCCCACACATCCAAAGCCCAACGAAACCCCATAATGCTGGCCCATAATCATTATCATTAACCTGATGGGGAAGACAGTTTTTTGCTGTTTTGCTGCTTTGCTGCTTTGCTGCTTTGCTGGCTCGCTTGGCGAAAAAGAAGTCATGAAACCACAGGAATTGCTACATGAGGCGCAAACAAAACAGTTTAATTAAAATTATTATTGTAATTTAATGGAATGTGAGGAATTATTATTTTTATACGGGTCTGGGCCCACGAAACAGGAGCAAAAAGCAGCCGAAGGACCTTCTCGGCACACCGACTCCGACACACACATGCACATGGCATAAAAATAAATTACGTTTGTATGAAGATTGGCGCTGGCCCATGCACATCATATATTTTCATTATCAAAACAGAGACAGCAGCGAAGTCGCCGGTTGGCGGCGGGGGGTGAGGGGCTCTATCTCCGATTCGGCGGCAAAAAAATAAAGGATATAAGGAATACGACGAAAAAAGACAGAGAAAATCAAAAGGAAAACACGAACGAACGCCAGCTGTTCGATGCGATTAGATGGAGAGAAAGAAAAACATTTTCCAGCATCCGTCGAGGCAGAGCGAATTTCCCTTTAGTCATGCTCTCCGAAAACTCTCTGAATTTCCCGCCCGTGCAGAGCCTGTCGGCTGCTCTTCGGCTGCTTTCCAGCGCCCTTCGGCTCGCGTTCGGCTTTTCGGATTTTCGGGGTTTCGAGTTCGTGGACGACTCTCCATTTAAAAGAGAAGTTGCGCACGTTGCGGCAGTCAGTCGAAAATCAGCCAACGTGCGCGTTACATTACGAACCGGGAAGTATCGACGCTGCACCGCTCGAGTCCCAGAAAAAGTGGGTTCAGTTCAGCCAAATGAAAAAGTGATAATAGATGTCGTGCCCGCAGCTAAATTGAAATTCATCAAAGGTTCCTACAACGCGACGTGTAATAAACAAAAACTTCGCAGCGAATAATTCAAAGCACCGAAACGAATAAAAAATTTAAATATAAAGAGGAAAGAAAGAAATAAAGAAAAGGCCAAGTGCTCGAAAATGTGCCGGGTGTAAGAGAGAAGAAAACACGGAGAGCATAATTAACTAAAGAATCGGGGAAAATAAAGAAAATCTGGCTTGAAGTAGAGGGAGCACAGAAGCCGAAAATATGTGCGCAGACTTTCCTTTGGCCAGCCAGTGGAATTGATTTTCTTTTCGTTTCTCCCCAAGACCCCCGGCTCTACCGCCTATCCCCCCTCCGCCAACCCATTTTCCGGTGTCTCCACGCAGCAAAGCCGTGAATCGCCAAAATGATCTACTACATGCTACTCATACTGCCCGTGGTCCTGGCCCAGGATCAGCAGCACACCACGGAATCGCTGTCCACCAGGCACCACCAGCAGCAGCAGTTGTCGCACTCGAATGCGATAATGGGCGAGGCTGGGGTCTCCAACTCGCAGCTGATGCAGCCCTCCACTCCGGCGCGAACCCTGCGACCTTTGACCGCGGGCGCCGGTGGCGACCTCTCGCTGTACGACGCCCCCGACGACTGCCACTTTATGCCAGCCGCTGGTCTGGATCAGCCGGAGATAGCCTTAACGTGCAACCTGCGCACGGTGAACAGCGAGTTTGACACAACCAATTTCAGTGTCATCCCCGCCGAGCACACGATTGCCCTGCACATCCTGTGCAATGACGAAATCATGGCCAAGAGTCGCCTGGAGGCGCAGTCCTTCGCCCATCTGGTCAGGCTGCAGCAGCTGTCCATCCAGTACTGCAAGCTGGGGCGACTGGGTCGCCACGTTCTGGATGGTCTGGAGCAGCTGAGAAACCTGACGCTCCGGACGCACAACATCCTGTGGCCAGCCCTGAACTTCGAGATTGAGGCAGATGCCTTCTCGGTCACCCGGAGGCTGGAGCGACTGGACCTGAGCTCGAACAACATCTGGTCCCTGCCGGATAACATATTCTGCACCCTGTCCGAGTTGTCTGCCCTGAACATGAGCGAGAATCGCCTGCAGGATGTCAACGAGCTGGGCTTCAGGGATCGCAGCAAGGAGCCAGCCAATGGCTCCACCGAATCCACCTCCACCACCGAGTCGGCCAAGAAGAGCAGTAGCTCCAGCACCAGCTGTTCGCTGGACCTGGAGTACCTCGATGTGAGCCATAATGATTTTGTGGTGCTGCCAGCGAATGGATTCGGCACTCTGAGGAGGCTGCGAGTGCTTTCGGTGAACAACAATGGCATCTCCATGATTGCGGACAAGGCTCTCAGTGGACTGAAAAACCTGCAGATCCTGAATCTGAGCTCCAACAAAATTGTGGCCCTGCCCACGGAGCTCTTTGCCGAGCAAGCCAAGATTATCCAGGAGGTGTACCTGCAGAATAACTCCATTAGTGTGCTGAATCCCCAGCTCTTCTCGAATCTGGACCAGCTGCAGGCCCTGGACCTGTCCATGAACCAGATAACCTCCACCTGGATCGATAAGAACACCTTTGTGGGTCTGATTCGTCTGGTTCTGCTCAACCTGTCGCACAACAAGCTGACCAAACTGGAGCCGGAGATCTTCAGCGACTTGTACACCCTGCAGATTCTGAATCTGCGTCACAATCAGCTGGAGAACATCGCAGCCGACACCTTTGCACCGATGAATAATCTGCACACGCTGCTGCTGTCGCACAACAAACTGAAGTATCTGGATGCATATGCTCTGAACGGATTGTATGTGCTGTCGCTGCTCTCGCTGGACAACAATGCCCTGATTGGCGTGCATCCGGATGCCTTCCGGAACTGCAGTGCCCTGCAGGACCTCAACTTGAATGGCAATCAGCTGAAGACCGTTCCGCTGGCCCTGCGGAATATGCGCCACTTGAGGACCGTGGATCTGGGCGAGAACATGATTACCGTGATGGAGGATAGTGCTTTTAAGGGTCTGGGAAATCTCTATGGTCTCCGCTTGATTGGCAACTACCTGGAGAATATTACGATGCACACCTTCAGGGATCTGCCCAACCTGCAAATCCTGAATCTGGCCAGGAATCGCATAGCAGTTGTGGAACCAGGGGCCTTTGAGATGACCTCGAGTATTCAAGCTGTACGTTTGGATGGCAATGAGCTGAATGACATAAATGGATTGTTCAGCAACATGCCCTCCCTTCTGTGGCTCAATATATCCGATAATCGTCTGGAGTCCTTTGACTATGGACATGTTCCATCCACACTGCAATGGCTGGACCTCCACAAGAATCGGCTGAGTTCCTTGTCCAATCGGTTTGGCTTGGATAGTGAGCTGAAACTGCAAACTCTGGATGTGAGCTTTAATCAACTTCAGCGCATTGGACCCAACTCCATACCGAACTCCATCGAGCTGCTGTTCCTGAATGACAACCTGATAACCACTGTGGATCCAGATACCTTTATGCACAAATCCAATCTGACCAGGGTGGATCTCTATGCGAACCAAATTACAACGCTGGACATCAAGTCCCTAAGGATTCTGCCAGTTTGGGAGCATCGAGCTCTGCCCGAGTTCTATATTGGGGGAAATCCCTTCACCTGCGACTGCAACATTGATTGGCTGCAGAAAATCAACCATATAACTTCGAGGCAATATCCCAGGATTATGGATCTGGAGACCATATACTGCAAGTTGCTGAACAACAGGGAGAGGGCCTACATCCCCCTAATCGAAGCCGAGCCCAAGCACTTCTTGTGCACCTACAAGACCCATTGCTTCGCCGTTTGCCATTGCTGTGAGTTCGATGCCTGCGATTGCGAGATGACCTGCCCCACGAATTGCACGTGCTTCCACGACCAGACCTGGTCCACAAATATTGTGGAGTGCTCGGGAGCAGCTTATTCTGAGATGCCGAGACGTGTGCCCATGGACACCACCGAGTTGTATATCGATGGCAATAACTTTGTGGAATTGGCGGGACATTCCTTCCTGGGTCGCAAGAACTTGGCTGTTCTGTATGCGAACAACTCGAATGTGGCCCACATATACAACACCACTTTCAGTGGCCTTAAGCGCCTGTTGATCCTGCACCTGGAGGATAATCACATAATCAGTCTGGAGGGCAACGAGTTCCACAACCTCGAGAACCTGAGGGAGCTGTATCTGCAGTCCAACAAAATAGCCAGCATCGCCAATGGCAGTTTCCAGATGCTGAGGAAACTGGAGGTCCTGCGACTGGATGGCAATCGATTGATGCACTTCGAGGTGTGGCAACTAAGTGCCAATCCCTACCTGGTGGAGATCAGCTTGGCCGACAACCAGTGGAGCTGCGAGTGTGGTTACCTGGCCAGGTTCAGAAACTACCTGGGTCAGAGCTCGGAGAAGATCATAGATGCCTCCAGGGTGAGCTGCATCTACAACAATGCCACCAGTGTGCTGAGGGAGAAGAACGGCACCAAGTGCACTTTGCGAGATGGCGTGGCCCACTACATGCACACCAACGAGATCGAGGGACTGCTGCCCCTGCTCCTGGTGGCCACCTGTGCCTTTGTGGCCTTTTTCGGTCTGATTTTCGGCCTCTTCTGCTACCGACATGAGCTTAAAATGTGGGCCCACTCCACCAACTGCCTGATGAACTTCTGCTACAAGTCACCGCGTTTCGTCGACCAGCTGGACAAGGAGCGGCCCAATGATGCCTACTTCGCCTACAGCCTGCAGGACGAGCACTTCGTCAACCAGATCCTGGCCCAGACGCTGGAGAACGACATCGGCTATCGACTGTGCCTGCACTACCGCGATGTGAACATCAATGCCTACATCACGGATGCCCTCATCGAAGCAGCCGAAAGTGCCAAACAGTTTGTGCTGGTGCTGTCCAAGAACTTCCTGTACAACGAGTGGAGTCGCTTCGAGTACAAGAGCGCCCTGCACGAGCTGGTGAAGCGCAGGAAGCGGGTGGTGTTCATCCTGTACGGAGATCTGCCCCAGCGCGACATTGATATGGACATGCGGCACTATCTGCGGACGAGCACCTGCATCGAGTGGGACGACAAGAAGTTCTGGCAGAAGCTGCGCCTGGCCTTGCCCCTGCCAAATGGTCGGGGCAACAACAACAAGCGAGTGGTTTCCGGCTGCCTGTCGGCCCGCACTCCCTCCGTGAACATGTACGCCACAAGTCATGAGTATCAGGCCGGCAATGGCGGGGTGATACCGCCACCCAGTGCCCGCTACGCGGACTGCGGCAGCAACAACTACGCGACCATCAACGAGTGTGGTGCAGCTGGAGGAGGTCGTGGCTACAAACCAATACCCACTTCAGCCTCGGCGGCGGCGGCAGCTTGCAAGTTCAACACCATGAACCAGCTGTCCAAGAAGCAGCAGCGGGACCTCAGTGTGGCCGGGATGGCCAAGACCCTGGAGCATCAGCACCACCACAACCACCAGGCGAATCGCAGGAGCCAGCACGAGTACGCGGTGCCCAGTTATCTGCCCAGTGCTGCTCCGGCCTACGACAGCGTGGATTACGCCAAGCAGCAGATCCGGAACAATGCCAACTGCGAGTGCGTCAACCTGGGCACGGGCAAGAGGGCTCCCGGGAAGAATCCCGCCTCGGCATTGCCCTCCAGCTTCAGCTCGAACTTCGTGCCACCCGGAGGCGCCTCGTACAACTGCAAGAAGTCCTGCAGCTGCATTGGCGACGACGATCTGCTCTGCAGCTGCGGCGGAGGTGGCGGCATTGGGGTCAATCTCCTCGAGAGTGGCACCCAGAGCAGCGTGACCATGAGCAGCAGCAGCAACAACAGCCGGCAGCCGGAGCTCACCCACTACGAGTCCAACTTGAGCCTGAACGACGACGAGGACGAGGATCAGGATCAGCAGAAGAACCTGTGGGCGTAACGGGGTTAAATGGTTAAATGTAGGGGTTAAGCAGAGAGAGTTAGAAAAACAAAAACAGCAGGAGACAAACTGCGCAACCAGTGAATTTATAAAGATTTAATGAAAACTCTAAACTAAACATAAACTATAAAGTTAAAAATTGTGAAGTGTGGCAAGTGCAGTTCGCATACTTTTTGGGATGGTTCTCACAGACTGATACTTTTAGTTCTTTAAATAAATTAAAATTGATTACCCTGTAAATATAGCCAGAGGAGAACATGAAATACTATACCTTAAAATGAGATTTCAATAATCCAACAACCATTGTAAAAAAGACACAAAACGGTTTTTATGTAAGGGCCTGTACATATTTATACATATAATAGAAATCTTTAATTTATTTAATATTACATAGCTATCACAAATATAAGAAACACAATGTTGAACAAAAATAAATGTATGAGAAACAAACCGATGAACGAATCCCAATCATTTACCACTTTCCCCAGCCTCTATACCCGCCACCCCTTCGACATCATCAGATAGCCAGGAAAATTAATTAGCATGTAAGGAAATTGTACGATAAACATCAAACAATGCCATGGTAAACATGCAAAAGGAACAGACACTGGGCACTTTTTTTCCACCCACAGAACGCGTTAAAAATGCTGCAAACAATAAAAAGTCATAATAATAACTGCGATGAAAACTCACATACACATCGAAGGTATATACGCGTAAAAATAATATTAATAGCTGACAACAACTGAAAATAAAATAATAGTAAATCATACCCCCTCTCTCACGCCCACTTGCATATTTATATATATATATTTATATATATGTATATATATATAATGCGATAATGATGAGCCGACCGAGCGATGAAGCTGCCGTTGATAACAATTAAGCTGCATTACGAAACACCGATCGGAAAATATGAATAAAACGCAATGCAGTTTTGGGCTTAATGGCTTCGTATTTTTTCATTTAAATAACACCATTACACCATTCACCAGTAACATTCGGCATAAAAAGCGTGTTTGGCTAGGAGATTTATAGGAATGTCTGGAAAGCAATTACATTTTACAACGACTTTTCCATTATTTCCCCTTCAAACTAAACCTTTTTTTTACACATTTTCCTTTGATTAATATCAGCATTCACGTTTTTTCTAAAATAATTTGTTTTCGCACATCGAATAGACAGAACAAAAGAAGTGACTATATACCTTCTGTTTTTATAAAAAATCTATTGATTAATTTTATAATTACAACCTTGTAACCTTGAAAACGCATTTCTCCTATTTCGGTTATTTCCCTGATTAGTACTTCATATTATTTTTTTTTATGCATTTCAATTTGAAACTCGGGTATTTTTCCGCGTGCCACATCATTTGTTTAAGGAAACTGTCAGAAAAGGAAATCGCGAAATAAAACCAAACAAACAATCAATTGAGCATACTTTCAGGCTCTTTTTGCTGAAATGTTGTTGGCTGCTCATACAAAGCGTTTAATGAAATTATTTAATGGCATGCCATTAAAATAACAAAAGAGCAAATAAGAACAACAGAAGCGTATTGATTGAAAAGGGAGCAGAATCGCCGGTAGTTTTGGGAAGGGGGCCATATTATTATTTTCATATTTTTCCATTATGCAAACTACAAATAAAACGTACATGAATAAACAATGTTTTCGAAAGTCTGGATGCGAAGTGTAAATATATAAATACTTATATAAATGTATACAATAAAACAGAAGTTTCATGGACTTAATACAAATAAAAAATTGATCACAAATGAATTTATTAAAAAAGAATTGAAAACCCGAAAAAAACAGCAAAGCAAATGGCCTACAATAATTGAGATACTACTTAAAAATACTCACTAAGCATTATAATTATTAACTACAAACTGAAGAAAAAGCAAAGAGGACTTTTCAAATTTCGTTTAGTATAAGTTTTGTACAGAAGCCGTCGAAAAATCCCCTGTAAACCAAAATAATAAAAAGTTACTCGCAAAACTTTTAGCTAAATTTATATAAGAAAGAACATCCAATGGCAATAAATTGCCATTTAAAATAAAATTTCACCTAAAACGAATTAAACCCAATTTTAAATCTCCATTTTATAGAATTCACAAGATGGAAAACTAAATATTACATAAAAAGTTTGAACATTTCAAGTCACGTTTACTTATTTCTTTTCACAACACATTTCATTCCCGATCACTCAGAAACAAAAAAAACCAATGCAACGATGTTAGACCAGCAGAAAAAGTGACAGAAAACCGATAAATATGGATAAAATACTTTATAAGATTTTTGTGTTCCTAAATGCCACTTATGCAAATTAATGTCGATTTCTATGTATACATTAACATATACGAAATATAAGGCCGAGGCAGGCAGATATGTGAAAATATAATTCTCATTTGACAACTTTTTTTGAAATGAACATGGCCCATTATTTAGTATGTAAGTGGAAATTTATTTTAAATAATCGCATAACTAGCTGAAGCGAAAGAAGCGAGCGAAAGTCGACTTATTAGAGTCAAAAGAGAAACAAAAAACAATATGAAGTCAAGCAACAATAATAAACCAATTTATTTCAAAAATTGAAATCCTCAAAGTCGTTTTCTTATGGTAATTTATAAATTAATGTGGAAGGTTGGTTTGATTACACACCATTATTTTTGTATGAAGTTGATATATATATTTATTGGATGTATAAATTAGCTTAAAGCAATTGATAGAGTTTTGGAAACTATAGTTGCAAAATGTTGATCCCAGCCCACAATTTGTATTCAGTCAAATCTTTTGCCTGTACTAGTTCCAATTAACCATCACAAAAACGCAATAGATGGTCATCAGTTCCATAATAATAATAAACCCCGATAAATGAATCCATACACAAATGAAGTCTGCTCTCTGGCTGCGAGTCGCTTTGTGTCTGCGATTGCGAGTGTGTTTGAATGCACTTTGAGTGCATTTCGCGAGCCACTTGATGCAACCGCAAGCAATTCATATTCATATGGAAAGTACTCAACAATCACCGCACGGACTGAGAAAAAAGCAACGTACAAACTGTATTTGATTTTGTGAATCATCAACAATTTAATCTGGACTTAAATACTTCATAACTAATTTAGCAGTTCATGTTTAGTATATATTTTCTTGTTGAATTCAAGTGGTTGCTATCTGTTGTGTTCACCGTTTTTTCCGGTGCATCCAGACGCATTACGCAATGCCATCCTCCCCTTCCCCCTCTCAACCACTCGGCTCCTGTTCCTGTTTATCCTTCCGTCCTGGCGAGGTGTTGGCACGCACTTTTACATGGAGTGGATGGAAAAGGGACACGGGATAAGAGGGCGGCGGGTGCTGACCACACCCACTTTGGACTGGTTGGCCTGGTGGGCGCACTCCTCGCAACAGGATAACATGAACTATGCATGCAGCTCAGTGCAGGATTAAGAGACACACGCGCAAAATTTAATTTCATATAATTGCTTTTCCAAAGCCCATTTAAATTATAATGCCTGCGAGGGGCGGGGCTCAGAGGGGCGTGGCAGGGCATTGATGCATATTTATGGCATACGCAGACAGTCGTGGATGAATTGATATTCCTTTGATTTGTTGCTCCAGCATTCCTCGAATGCAGTCGCTTTCAGCATTGCAGTTGCAATTAGACGGCAATTCCCATCATCGGCCATAACTCACAGAAGTGGACATGGATTTTGGATTTTTTCCCAGTTGATTTTTATACTGCATGTGTTTGCGTTACTTCAGTTTATTAACGCAATGCAATTAGTGAAAATTTGTCAGTTAATGGCGGCCAACAGCAACCAAATAAATAATCTGACCTCCCGCTGGGTGTCCCAATTTTAATGCATTTTAGCAATAAATAATAACACACACGCGCAGGCAAACACATACGAATAAATGATAGCGTAAAATAGCATAAATTAATGCTATTTCTATGGCTCTATGGCAAAAGCTCATTAATAAATTGCCAAAATTAAAAGCGTTTTATTTTATCAGCACAGAAATAATATATTTAGCAAGATATTTGGGTGACACAAATTAAGTTAAACAAAACTAGGTCCACTACGCAAATAAACAGGACATTTGCAATTACGGTTCAACAATCTCTTCAGCCGAGTTTCGCAATTACGCAATTAATGGGCGAAATCCTGTGGCTAAACATCCATTTAGTCGAAGACTTAAAAAACAAAATTGACCAGTGCGAATGCATTTAATTTGAAAGAGTGCCCCCAAGAACTCCAGCCAGTTGTGGCACTTAATTATGTCGCTCTACTTCAAAATACCACTCAAATAACCTTGTCCACTCCTGTCGCCTCCACTCGAAGGTGCAAAAGTCATTCATTAATTTGATTTGAATCTCCTCCGAGCTTCGCAATCTGATGAGGTCACAATGGGGCGAACAAAAGTGGCCGGGTGGCGCCCATATTTCGCAAGATCCTTGCGTCCTATCCTCACAGTTTTGCCTTAGTTTCGCCGCACTACATATAAATCCGAAAGAGCTGAGCTTAATTATGTCATGTGCTTATGTTTTATGCTTGCGTTTGCTTAATTGTGAATTATAACCTCATAATTTAGGCCGAGACAAAGGTGGGGTATGGTAGCTATGGTGTAGCAAAGTGCGGTTGTTTGGGTTAACAGCATTTTAATACTCCCACCCGGCGTGGGCTATATATACGCTGCCACGCCCACTCACAGCCCCCGCCCCTCACCCAGACAGCTCAAGGTCCTTCTGTGTTGTGTGTTCCCAATAAAAATCTCATTCGCTGACGCATAACTTTTACTTTTAATTAGTTGTATTATCTCCCTTGTCGGTTGCTAATTGCTTTATTGCTCGACTTGTCTGCTGCTTCCTTCGAAATTCGCTCCTTCCTGTTCGATATCACTTTTGTTTTGCTTTCCTTCGCGTCCTGTCTCTAATTTGAAATCTTTTTGTCGCAGTTTTATCAGCGAACAAAAACAGCCAAGCTGCCCACCCACTCGGGCGCCCTTTTCGGTGTCCTTGCGGACAGTTATTGATTTTTAGTCGTCTTGGCTTTGGCTTTGGCTTTGGCTTTTTGGCTGCAAAATGAAAACCAAAATCTGCTGCCATCGCCATCGCCATCAAGTCAAGTCAGCTGCTGGCAATTCATAAAAGCCCCGAACACTCGCCTGACCTACATCCTCGATGGCCATGTGTCTGTCTCTATCTGGAATCGCTTGTTTTTGCTGCAGAACGGGGAGGGGAGGGGGGGCACTGTGGGGTTAAGGGCGCCAGTTGGGGCAGCTGGGAGTTAAGTCTGGCTGTGTCAGTGGAGACAATGCGAATTGAACTCCTGGGGGGAGAACTGCAACCAAACCCTTTGCAATGCTCGTTAAAAATGATGCTGGGACAACAAAATTCTGGAATCGGAAGAAAGGATATCGGGGAATTTAAATATTCGGGGAGGACTACAAATCGAATCCTGGCTTTTGGAAACTTACAATTTGCCATTGCTTTCGGTTTGTCGCTTCAAATATATTCCTGAATTCCTAAATGTACTATTGGGCTTATCATCTAGGTTGTAGAAGCTTAACAGTAATGTAAGTTATTTATTTTAGAATTGAACATATATAACAAAGTATTTTGTATATGATATTATTGTATAACTTAGTAAGTACTTCGTAAAAGGAGGTTCGTAAGGGGCGATATATTTTTTGTATAAGACGGAACAAAACTAAGAACATTATGTATATAAAGGGAATATTGAATTATGTATATATTACTTTCCTGGAAGTATAAAACTGCGTAAGGCGTCGCTTTTCACTAAATTAACCACGACCACATGCACTAATACCTTTTACTACCCAAGAGAGACCTTTTCCGTATGCCATTTACAAGCGATTAGAACCCTTCTGTGTCTTTGGGTGTATTAACTAAAACATAAATTTTGGTGGCCAGGGATCGGGGGCAGATAGGACTCGTCCTGGCTATCTGTATCCGTATCCTTGTCTCGATGCTGTCATCGTCTTGGCCCGCGTCTCGTATTTTATTTTATCACCAATATTGCCCCCATTGCCGGTCGAGAAAAATAAGATTTTCGAGAGCAATTTCTTCCCCTCGTTTTGGATGTCGCTTTTAGTTTTTAGTTTTGTGTCCCGGGCATCCGTTTCTCCGTTTCTCCGTTTGTTTGTTTGTTTGCCAGTCTGTTTGCCAGTTTGTTGTTTGTCTGTTTGCTTTGCTTTGCGTATGAGTGCGTTGTCGTCTCCGGCCACGCCCACACGCTGGGGACGGGCTGGCGGAAGGAGGCAGGAAGAAGCAGAGCGGCCAGTGTACTCTCATTTCATTCACGAGCAATTTATTCGTCCATTAGAGCAAGGACGAGTGGAGCAGGACATGAGAGCCGTTCGCCGTTCGCCGCTCGCCCTTCTAGGATTTCACTCTGCGTGTGTGTTGGTGAGCAAGGATGTGTGCACAGCAGCGGTCAGAAAATTAGCTAACTTCTGGGGACTTGTAAATATAAATTTCAAAATACATGCAAATAAACGGGCTTTGTTGTGATACAGTCAGTGTTTTAACAGCAATATTTTAATATTAATAAGAAACAAAATAATATATAGTAATAATAAATAGTAATAATAACGACATTTTGTTATTACTGAATAACCGTATTCCTAAAGTGATCCTTTTATCATGAAATCTCTTCTTTTAAGCTTAAGCTTTTATAAGATGAAACTTTCACAAAAGCATTTATACTGATGAAACTAAATAGAAATGGCTTAATTTGAATCCTTGTTTAATTTTTGATAAAAGCTTCAAGAAATCTTACTTAAAATAAATATCTACAAAAATTATATTTAATGCATCGAACTATTTTTGTGACCTCGACCGTCTGAGTGTGTGAGCGAGCGAGTTTGTTTTGCTCTTATTTATTCTCTGTTGTTGCTGTCCGTTGTCTTGTGTCCTCTTTGTTTCGCTTAAGTGTGTGTTAGGATTTCCCAGCTCCACTTACTGGCCCCGACCCCCGCCCGCCCCTTAGACCTTGGGTATTACTTTACATGTGTGAGTGTGTTTCGTGTGTTTCGTGTGTCGTTGTGTAGTGTCTAAATAAGTTGAGAGTCAACTTACAAAGTAAACCAAAGATTCTTAATTGGAATTTTACAAATTCGTTCGTCCTCCCATTTTCGGTTCGTCCTTTTCGCACGAGTCCTGGCAGAACTCAAATAACTTATCTGTCGCAGGCATAGTTGCATAAATGGAAACTGAAGTTGGGAAAATGCGAAAAAATAATAATCATAAAACAGCAAACAAAGTAAAGGAAAGTAAAACTTAAATGTGTAACTTAGCTACCAGTCCCCGCACCCCTCCACACACCATAGCCAGCCATCTCAGTCATTTGAAGGACTTGTCCCCCTGGGGAATAAGTGAAAAATTCCTCAAGGATTACAAATTCGCAGCATCTTTTGCAGTTTTTGTCTAATTTCCACACAAAGGGGCCCCAGAACGGGGTGGAATTTTAAGTCTTCAAGGGTAGTTTTGTGTGCCATTATATATCCCCCGGATTGACTTGGATTTACACCACCGAACAAAAAACGAAAGGAACCGAGATGAAGATGGAAATGTGTGACAGCTGAGGAACTCTATGCAAGGATTCTGATTGATTGAAGGACTGCCATGGACTAAGCTTCTTTCTGTGCGCCTGTGTCGGTTAACAAATAGATTAGAGAAGGTTATTTGCATGAAATTTGATTAGGGTAGGTCAAAGAAACTAATCTGATTAGGATTGAACAACGAACGGCGCATTTGAGGCGTTTCAGAGCTTTCTATTCGGATTGTAAGGACGCGTCGGCTGGTGGGACGTTGAAAAGGGGAATTTGTCATGACGGGTTTATCAGCCTCATCAGAAGGTGAAACTATTATTGGATGCGAAGCGGTGGCGATGGCGAGAATGTAAAACATCTGCAATAATAAAGTCGCACATGCGTAAGCTTCTTACTTCTGAAGGACATATGCAAATGACATGACGATGAAAATGAAATGGGGATAGCAATTCCTCCAAATAAACTTTAATATACAAATTTGGTTTTGAAATATCAAAGAAAGGGGATGTTTAATTGTGGTATGTAATAAAGAAAATTTCCTTTTAAAATTGATATCATTTAATCCAGTTTTGAAGCCCACATTTTGGGTTATCTTTCATGCCTGTCCGCCCATTAAAGGCCTCCATAAAGTTTCGATATATCATCAGGAGATCAATCACCGCTGATGTCAACCAATTACTTCCAAATCATTTAAGACAAACTCTTCTCAACCTAAATCTGCCATATTCCCCGCCCCAAACACCCGAATACTTAAGTCATTAGCAATCTGAGCCATCGCCCCCATAAATGAGGGATAGGAAAAAAAGGGAGAATAATCCAGCCGCTGTCATATATTTTATGAATCATTTGGACCCCGTCCACAAGAAAAGTAGAAGCCGCCACAGCAATTTGATTTAATTAATTTTTAATTCATTTTCATTTAATTTGTCTTTTTTTTTAATTTCTGTTTTCCCAACTTGTATGCAAAGCAACCGCAGCAAGGGGAAAAAAGCCCAGTCCGGAACCCATCAAAATCACTGCGTTTTTCAGCCCGGAGATTTTCCGAAATGAAAAACCGAACGCTGGATCATCCATCATCATTGCGAACCGCCGACCCCCGTTACTGTCTACTGTCTGCTGCATATATTGTAAATAAGGCGCGGAAAAAATTATATATATTTATTGTCAAATGTCACAGCCACGACAAAGAGTTCGAGGTCTGGGCGGCAATTCATTTTTTAAAAATTTATATCAATTTATAAAATTTTCCTCCCTATTGTAGGCTTGATTAGGTAAGGGACTCGCCATTCTACGCCTGGTTTTGAATTTCCCCCTTTCTGCAAAGAGTTGAAATTTGAGTTCTTGATTAATTGTAGTCTTGGGTTTACATCGTTGGGTCTACCATAAATACGTGTGTGTGTATGTGCTATACCCTTAACCCACTGCTGCCAGCGAGAGGCCAAAAGGATAATGATGCTGGGATATTGTGGCTGCAAGTCGAAGGACTCGCGTTAATTGCCGGGCTCTTCTCCTCTTCTCATGGCCCAGTGAGCGCACGAGTTATGAAACTGGCATTAAAACTGAATGAATGTTGCCAGTTAGCTGGTAGCTGTTAGCTGTTGGCAGGATGCAGGACTCGACGAGACCCTCGGCGAACAACAGTGTCCTTGCCGAAAGAGAGAGGGAGAGAGGGAGAGCTCACTGCTGGCATCGCTCTGATTACGTACTATGCGATTATGATTTTGTAGAAAGGATTAGGTGCATATTACGGTGGAGTAGTCGGGAGCAAACGAACCGCGAAACCTCGAGACAGAGTTGGGTGGAAAGAGGATTGTAGGTGGGCGGTAGTGGGAGGACTTGGGATGTAAGAAGCCAAGGGCTCAAGGAAGTTCCTCCAGTGGCTCTGGATAAAAGGATTCTGGAAAAGGAAATCCTTAACAAGCTATTTAAATGGGCAAAAAAAACGTTCATATGTGCTGGAAATGAATGCAATTCTTCGTTTCTATTGTAGGTCATTAGCCAATTTGTTTAGACAAATATGTGTTGTACTTTACTTTTTTTTAGACTAAGCCCCCTTTGAAAAGGGCCACCCATGTACAAAAAACAGAGAGCAAGGGACATCTGTTATGTCAGAGATTTTCTGTACAACAATTTTCTAGTAATTATTGCGCGTGTATAATCTTTATTATTGCTGTTTCTTGTTGTGTGCCCCTCCTAAAACTTGAAATCCAGCTCCCCCTGATGACGGAATGCTCCATTAAGCTGTTAACAATAACATTTTTTGCGGGGAGACTATAAAAGATTTCCGTCTAATTTTTGTCAACTTCTGCTTGGTATCCTGACACTCAACTCAGAACCCAATCTGGCGGAAAAGCTCGTCGAAAGTGTTCGTGATAAGCGGACTGAATTCGGGAGCAAAAGTTATGGATGAAGAAATTTATGATGGGAAGCTCTTTAACTTAAACTAATCCCCTTTAGGCTGGGATATTTCGAAATATTAAGAGAAGAGAAGGATTTTTATTTAAGATTTATCTGCTTAAAATGTACTTAGTTTTTTATATCTTTAGGCTTTTGATATTTTGCCTTGACAAGCACATGTTATGAGTTTTATAAATTTACTTTTCACACCTGAACATATCTGATCGCATATAAAGTATAACTTCCTGTCCCTTCCTGCGGCTGTGCAGTACCACTTCCTTTCGGTTACACGACCACCCGGAAGACTGTTTTAGTTACTACAAATTAACGATCATTTTGTGGCGTAGAATGCAATATATTTCCCATTCTGTACCAGCTGTGCATAGCTAAATACCCGATCATTCCTCTTCACAATGCCCTGCACGCACAGTTTTCCTATTTTTTATAGTCGCGACCGCCCGCATTGCTCTATAAATTCGGTTAAACAATAGGCCCTGAGAAAGAATTTAAGAACTGGCTCACGCAACAAAGAATTCAATTAAGCGGCACTGCAATTTAAGATTTCACACAAGCAATGAATAGTTATAACACCTTTACGAACAATTCAAGCCGCAACAGGGAAACTGTCCGAATGAAAACAATAAATTATGCACGCAAGGATCTTTCAGCGAGCGGCCTCAGAGTTGTAAAGCGTAACAAATTAAATAACATCCATACAGATAGATAGAAATTCAGATATTCCTTGGAGATATCACCGATGTTGCGGTTTTGCTTTCGTTTCCCATTTCGATTTCATTTTGTACCTGCGAGCCGAGGAACCCTCCTCAAATGTCAGGGACGTCGGCGCTCGTCATTGTATGGACATTGATGGTGGTCCGTCCCCGGATTCCACATGCCGCACACTTGCCGCCGATCCCGGGGCTCCGGGGGCTCCCGGGCATAATTTGTAATGTCCGACACGTCAGGGCCAACTGACCAGAGGGGTGGGAAGTTGGCTAGTTGGAAGGGGCCGGCCTGCAGGTGCAGCCAACTAAGCCTGAACTTAAAACCAAAACCACACTGCACATAAATTGCTGTGATGGAAAGCGTGTCTGTGAGATGGCAAACTCGTTGTATGAAACCAAAAATCAAGTTGTTGTGTTAAAATGATTAATATTTAGAGTTAACCTATAAGTATGCATGTTTTTCAACAGCTAATACTCGAAAAAGAACCTGATATATTCACAATTGATTAGAGCAAATATAGGAAATCTCGGCTAAATTTGTAAAAATGTATTCTAAAGTGTACGTTCTGTTATGAATATCTTGCAGTGCAGAGTTCAGAGTAAACTCACGCACTTTCCAAGCATTCGACACAGGAAGCCGCGCGGCGTTAGCTGAATATCAAATGAGCAGCTATCCAAGGGGCGGCAAGTATGGCAAGTCTGCTTCTCATTATGTAATAAAAAGGCGTAGCATTTTCAGTTTTCCAGCGGACCATGTGTGCGAGCATTTACAAGCTTTTTATTAAATTAAAGTGTGTAATAAGGCGCCTATGAACTTGCAGCACGCATATCTGAGCCCCAACACTCCACCTCAATTGGCCGCCCCCCTTTCTCCAACTTGCAGGTCTTATCGGTTTTGTTCGAGGGAAAAAGTCATTATGGAAAAAATGTCATAGTAATTATGACGTTGGGTTTATGGAAATTTCCTTTTTCGTTTTGTATTTTCTGTTGAGTTCCAGGAGGACTTCATCAGATTACTGGGAAGGCAAACCTGATTTTGGGATAGGAACATTTTGAGGTCTTTGCAATGGGAAGAGTTTGAAATAAAAGCGGAAATGCTGATCTGTACTACTAACAAAAATATATTTTTGTATAAAATGAAAAAAGTAAAAGTGTAGTTAGTGAAATATATAACTTTTAATATAATTTTGCACGTGTTTTAATAATTTCTAGCATTCTAGCATCTAGCATAAAACATTGTTATTTGTTTCTGAACTAGTTTCATAATTTCCCTAACTGTTTCTAGTCAGAATAACATACTTATAATTGAGACTTATTCCACCCCAAATTTACAAGGCCCCGCTGGAACCTTAAATTGGAACTGGGAACATTTTTTAACGATTGAAAATGTTTCGTGATAGTGCGTGCATGTGCGTCTCCTTCTTGTTCCACGTGTATAATCATAAAAGGTAATAAGAGTAACGCGCTCGACGTTATCATTACCTAAGCCAGGAATTACCTACACCTCCGCCCTTCCAGCACATTATCATTAACAAGACGAGGCGGCATTAGAATAGAGCGAACGTAACCCAAATTATCTGCCACCAATGTCAGCCGCCATATAAATTCTCCACGCCCATTGCATCAATGCCAACTGGCTGACTTGACTGACACATTACTTAACTTCCGCTTCCTGGCATACCCACACATACGTACGTACGCTCTGAACAAATACGAATACACCACTGCGGTCAAAATAATAGCAATAATGACACATTCGACGGAATGTAAATTCTGCCTACTAGACACTAGCAATATATTTTATTTGTTTCTACAGTGTATTACACTAAGTTCGGTCAAAACTAAAGTAGATTTGTAGTGTGTGCTATGTGGACTTTGAAGCTTCCTTTTCAGTGGGCCAAGGACGTACAACTTTCAGAATTCTATTATTGTGGCCTCTACTGTATACACTAATGTAGATAATTTCACAGTTCTTTGGCCAGGGCCTCAGAACACGCACTTCTCGCATCCATTTTGGGCTGGTGAAGCGAGTGCCAAGGCGCCAAATGTCAGAGAAATTAAATTTAAACGCAACGCAACAATCCATCATCTGGTAATTACTGCGTCAACACGCCACGCACACACTCGTAGAAACCCACACAGTTGCACAGACACAGACAAATGGAAGGGAGTCGGGGAGGTCCTAACCCTAGGACATCCACCCACACATCTGGAAAACCAGGCGGGATGATAATGACTTGACTTGTCATAGCTTCCGCCAAATTAAAGGGATTTGTGCATTAGGATTTTGCCAAGAGAGTTACTTCATTGGCAGAATTTCAGATTAAGCGATAATGGGCAGCACACGTGAGTCACGTATGTATGTTTCAAAAAAAGGATTTCATTAAACATTTTAAAACAAAAAGTCTTTTACCTTTAGAAAATGACTCTTTGCAAACTTACATTGTAGATCAAAATTATTTCAAAAACATTGTAGGACAAAAAAATCATAATGTTACTTGTAGATCCTTTGGTCAGAGTATTTTTAAATAAATTCAAAAATAAATAAATATAAAAAATGTCAGTATCAAGATAGCTTTCAAGGACCAGTGGATTGCCAATTCTCAACCGCCCATCGATTAATAATTAATTTTTTCCGCGCTGGAGTTCCACGAATGCTGTTTCTTCGAGCGGCGGTATTTGCTCGGCAATTAAGTTCTTAGCCAACTCGAAGGCGGCAACTGTAATTGACAGTCTGCAATTTAGTTTTCAGCAACAAAAGACCGCGAAAGAGAGGGGCGTGGCCGTCCTGCTGAAGCCTCCCTAATGGAACACCGTCGATGGGGTGGCCTCTTACTGAAAATCATGTATAAACACTTTTGGTTTTCCACACTCCACCTCCCCTAATTTTGCTCAGGGGTGGTTCCTGCGATCAACATATTGCCGCAGTTCCCTTGCCGCTCAGCGGGCGATCTACTCGCTCTTGGGCGGGCCAAAACTGTTGGTAGGCATTTGTAGTAGGTAAAATCATCACAAGGGTGCCGGCAAACAACAGTTGCGAAATTACTTTCAACTACAAGCGACAGCTTCTAATTATGCTGATGAACGATGGATGTGAGGCAGAAGGGTATTGCCAACTGCTGGGTGCCCTGAAAAAAGACAGAGCCAAAAAATAGAGCTGATTAACGTGCTGAGCCGAAGGGATTATTGACATCCAGCCCGGGGCAGGGAATTTATCAATGGCAAAGGCCAGAAAAATTAAAAAAAACTATACATTTACACTTGAGATCAATGGAAGGGTTATATCAATCTGATATCAATGTCTGTGCTTTCGTGAAAATTACTTTGTGCAATGGTTATCAGAATTTTATGGAAAAATATATATGAAATTGTAAATTAAAAGTGTTTCTGTTTTTAATGCCATTTAAACCATTTCCGACTGTGTGGCGCATGCTCATCCTATAATTCAGGCTCATGAATTATTCCTGATCTCTCATATCGTCAAACTTTTCGCAGAAACTCTCGCCAAATCCCACACAAATTTGTAGTGCATAAGCCCGACCGGCGAAGCCAAAGGACCACAACTCACCCAACTCATCCACCTTAACCCCACAGTGCCCGCGCCAGTTGAACCCACACGCAGCACAGCAGGACATGTGGCGTCGTACAAAACTTCTGGTAAATTATGAAATTATAAACATGCCCAGCATATCCAACTATATGCGATGAATGCGAACAACACCCAAGCACCCACAGCGAATGTCTGGCCGAGAAAAGTAATTTAATTGTCGCAAAAATGTCGAAAACAGCTTTAGTGCTCTGCATTAGCATCGCCCGAAAACAAAAAACAAGCCAGCCCGAGAAATAATAAGTGGAAATTATAATTACAAGTGCTCATATGCGGCAAAGCTCCAAATCAAGTCGAGTTGGATTGGAGTTACGTACTTCAGGCTTTGGACTACAAAATGATTAAAGTCGGCTCCTGTGCCCCGAAAAAGGAGTGAGGAGAATAATTTCAAGTTGACTTGAATTATTAATATGCGTCCAAGGTTGTTTATGGCCGAGTGTCGGTTATACGATATTTAAATATTGCCATAAAATGTAGATGGCTTGTGAAACAAAGGTGTTCTGGTAATCACTTTCGCTTAACTTTTTTTCAATCACGCGGTAATAAACTATATAATATTTATGTTATATATTTTTATACATTTTTAAATGTAAATGTTTCGCTTTTAAAAAATCCTTTCTCCAACTTGTTTAACAAATTTCTTTATGCATATTCTTAAAAAACACAAAAACCAACATAAGTAAATTATGAAACTGATTACATGCACCGGAAAACTCTTACAAAATTATATAAAAAATCTTTGCAATTTGAGACCCCGCCAATTCTATGCCACAGGGAAATTTGCGTTTGTTTTGCCTGACAAATACAAGAACATGCCGCTCTTTGGGTATCTGGTTTGATATGAATTTTAATGGCCTTGTGCATGGTTGAAACGATTTATGATGCGCCACGCACGCGGTTAATTAGACACAGCAACGCAAAAAAAAAATCCAAAAACAAAAACAGAATTGAGGCCACAGCTGAGATGGGGCGGAATCTGCTGGGGATGGGGATGGGCATGGTGATGGGGATGTTATCCTTTTCAATGTCACCCACACAGACTTCCCACACACATACTCGTGTACGTCGCATCATGTGTTTTATCTATGGCGCTCAGATTTCACATGGTAGGGGGAGTTGTTGGCTTGGTTAAGTTTCCACCCCGTTTTCGGGGCACTTTGCCCGCTCCTCCGCTCCCTCGTGTTGTTTCAACGTCAACTTGCCGCTTATATCATTTAATCTTTAATATCCTTTCTTAGCGTCGACTTTGGTCTTTTGGCGTTCGCCGCTGCTTTTGTTGCGTCCTATGTGACGTCTTGTCTTACCCATATCCACACAGATGGGGTGCAATTTATAGAAGTAAAGTTAATAAATATTTAAAATAGTATATTATAATTGTTTATAAATATTATATATGTATATGGTTTCGTATGTTACATGTTTCCAATCACAGACAAAGAACATTATTTATTCGAACTTTTCCCATGATAAATAATAAAGTTATTAATATGAACAATACTAAAAACAAATATAATATAATCAAACAATAGTATAACAATATTAATTGTACAAGATTGATTGCTTTTTTTGCTGCTGAAAATCTCATTAAAATAAAGATATTTTTTTACGTATAAATTATAATTATAATAAATGAGGGATTCTATTTACTTCACTGAAACTGTACTGTTGAGCAAGCCGCTGTGTTTTTGGTGGTCTTCAAGAAAGTCGTGCCTAGATTTATCACTTGCCAGAGTTATACATGGGTGTGTTGTCTTTTTCTGCCTTTCTCCATGGCCACATGGCTTGGTATGCTCTGATTCCCATCTTCATCTCGCATTGTCGAGAATCGGTTTGTGTGTTTTGTGTTTGTGGCATTAACGGGAAGCAGCCAAAATATCTTTATGCCTCATAAGTTTAATTTGGCGCAAATTGTTTTTATTTGCCCAGTCGCCAAGAGCCATACAGCAACAAAAACGGCCACAAAAACATTCGCCCGAAAAAATAGAGATTGGTCTGTACCACTGAGTGGGAAAGAGACGTGGATACAGGGACTAGGGTTGCCACATGCATGTGTAAAGCGGCAAAATGGCCGCCATGGCTTTCGTCTTTTCGGCTACATTCTGGCATTGCTACAAATTCTTTTTGAATGTCATTAGTATAATTGAAAAAGCCATTGGCGAAAGGCCAACAAACCTCAAAAAAGAGTAACATCGACAAAAACAACAAGCAAACCAAAAACTAACTGCAAAACGTGGCCGATGCGACACGCGAAATCCAATAAAAATTTTTGTACAATTTTTTCCGCTTCGTGTTTGTTGCCGTTGTCCTGGAAAGTTTAGCGGCTTTAGCCGCCTTGATAAAACGACAGCCGCAACAAAAACAAGCTGGCAAAAAGGATACCCAACGGATACCGAAGAGTCCCACATACATACATGTGCATAAATTTAGAAGCTGACATCGAGCAAATGTACATGAGATATTGCTTGGAATAACTATCAGCATGAGTTATAGAGTGTACATCTATGTGGAGTTGTTTATGCCGAGATTGCACCGACACGATATGCAAAATATCGAAAAGTAGAATGTCTAGCCGGTAGGAAAGGCTGGAAAATTTCAGAAGTTAAAGCAAGAAATACATTTAACTTAACGATTTGCTATACTTTCGTTTATAATGTATACGATTTGGAAAGGAGTAATTGAACGTAAATGGAGTATTGAAAATCAATTTACCCAAATAAATACCCTAAAAAGAAAGTAAAGCATATTTATTTTGTTTGAGTTTTGTTTAACTATTAAGCTGGTCGAGCGTGAACATTCTTATGTGCTCTGTTTTCTTAATTGCAAGTCCTTTGATTATTCGTATTTATGGGCCGTTTGATTTCCGAATGTTTCGCATTCACCTCTCGCTCTGAATTACCTCTTAAAGTGCCAGGGACTTTTGCAACAATAGTTCTAGATTAAAGACGTACATAAATCCCAATTTATTTGTGGACCTAAATTAAATGTCTGCCAGATCTTACCTCGTTTTGGAAGGCCAGTCATATGTAAACAAAAGAATGTATAGATCGACATTGTTTCTCCACTTGTCTTCAATATTTTGCAACTTCAAAAAGGATGAATGGAAATAAATAGCATTTTCTGATAAGAAAATATGTGATGGACAGCAGGGCGAGAAGGGAGAGAGTGGGGCAGGGTTGGAAAAACTAATACATTTTAACCCAAATATGCGAGACATGAAAAGCAAAGAGCTTCGATTGCTTCCGCCTGCATCCTTGATTTTCCTTTTCCAAGGCATCCTCTCCAGGTTTTTGCCGTAATATTATTAGGGAGAAATTTTATGTAAATAGTTAGATACAAGTTTATTACGCTCTTTATCAATTGATTTGATCTTAAGCACTCTTGTGTATATTTATTACACAGACTACGCAAGGAAGCTGCACGGAAATCACAGTACAGAGTAGCACTTCCGGCGACCCCGTAATTTCCTCCCGCTCTTATGGCCCAAAAATGTTATGTAAGTTCAATAAAAAGAGTGCAGACTATCGCTATCTGTCCCAGTCTCTCCCTCTTGTACTTGTATGCAATGTATCGTCTTTCGCAAAGCTCTTAACTGATTGTTTGTCTTGCCAAATGCCTCTCTTTCCCGCTTTCTCCACAACTTCTCTTTGGCTACTTGGCAAAATATTTCCCAACTATTTTCTATATTAGAAAACACAATCCACACTGGGCACACACAAAGGTGCAACTATGTATGGAGTCTCAGTGCTCCTTGTTGATATTTATTTGAATCTTGACTGTCTCCCACAATCCGGGAACCAAAGCCGTACACAAAAATACAGGTGTAAAAATGTAGTGCTGATTACGATAACTATTAAAGTTAAGTAAATATTTCTCTGTGTGCTAACATAGCGATATTCCTAAAAAAGATTATAATATATGATTAATATTTTTAGATTTCTATTTACTACTTTATAATTTATTTATAAAATGGCCAAAAATGAAATTGTATCGAAAACTAATCTGCTGTTGCATGCTATTTATTAATTTATATCATGTCATTTTTTTCCTACGTGCACATGTTTATCTTGTCTACATGTGTGTGAGATTTCCAGGCTCCCCTCTACCAAAAAGCGAATTTCATTTGAAATTGAACTTGTTTTTGCGCCAATAAATTGTATAGCCAAAGTATTTTGATTGCGTTCGACTAGGTTATCCCCAGCCCCACTTCCCATCCAAGGACCTATGCTCCTGTGTATTTCCGGCTCACAAATGGAACAACAAGAAAAACTAAAAACCTAAATGCCGAGGCAATAGGCTAAAGTAAATCAACAGTAAAAGCAACCAAGCAAGTAAATGGAAGTAAAGGCAGCCTCGTATGAGGTTAGCAAGTTTAACTAAAAGTTGTTCTGTCTCATTTTTTGTTTGGCTCCTTCATTCGTTTTATTAGTGCCAGGGATATGGAGAGTAAAACTCGCCCGAGCAATTCAAATAAATGCCACCATTTATTTGTCGGGGGCGTCAAAGGAAAAGTTAATGTACTAATTTCTCAATTGCGAATAGCCAAAATAGTCGAACACGAAGAAGAACTAGATGGAAATTCCAATAAAAGGGAACATTCGCTACACTTCAGAGGCTAAATATAAGTTTATCAAGTATTTCGTAACTTGCAAAGTCGAAGGCGCGTTTTGCTTTGAACACGAAACTGCATTGTTATTAAAATTGCGGCGCAATTATAAGTTTATTCAATTAAACTGTGCTGATAAATCAAAGTCCGTTTAATACCCATTCAATTAAGCCATCCAGCAAACTTTGCTATCTGCACAAAATAAGCAATTGAACTCTTTATAATTCAGCAAATCCTAAATACCCATAAATACCCTTACGCCGCCCCTTTCCCTTTCCCTGCGAAAGTTGTGTGCATCAGGAAAAGTTTTCTGCTTGTGGCTTTAAAACTAAACAGCGCACTTATCTTATTGAGCAGCAGCATCCTCAAACCCGTAGCCATCATCATCATCATTATCGTCATGCAGAGCCACATCGAAAACTACGCCAAAAACTATAAGGAAAGAGCAACATTGAAGAAAACTCGCCAAAACTTGGCCCCGAAGTAGATCCAAAGCGACTTTCGATGGTAGAGGGAGTGCAGTCCGGGCCATAATAATACTCATTTACAGCATTACCGCATTTTGAAGGACCAAACCGAAAGGCAGGACCTTCGTTTAGGGCTGACTCTTCGATTGGTATGCTTGGCTTTTACGCTTTGTTGGTCTGGTGCAAACAAACAAATCAACTTTGGATAATTATTGCACATCAATCGTTGCCCCAGACCCTCTGCACTGTTAAAAAAAGCGCCTAAAACTGAATTTAAACTCCCATATAA
Organism: Drosophila santomea; assembly: GCF_016746245.2. Classification (NCBI taxonomy): domain Eukaryota; kingdom Metazoa; phylum Arthropoda; class Insecta; order Diptera; family Drosophilidae; genus Drosophila; species Drosophila santomea. Next base: position 18,022,451 of record NC_053018.2, read on the forward strand.
AATACTTGAATCTTTCAGATAATTCTTGATATAATGCTATAGAAGCCATCTCTTTTAATTACCGTTCAATGAAAGGAAACGTTTTTTTTTCGCGTGTACTAGTCCAAGTTCCTGCTGGAACAAAACAAGCAGGCTGGCAAAGGATGGTAAAGGATGGCAAAGGACCGTAGAGGATGCTGAGGAGAATAGGGTCAGGGGCAGCACTTTCAAGTTTTGCCTTCCGTCGAGTTGAGTTGCACTGCAGCAGAGCAAATGCCCCGAGGTGATTTCCTATTTGCCTCTCTTTCCCCGCCCCTCCCTCCGTCTCTTTCGCCTTTGGGTTCCATCACTTGTGCATTGGCGAAAAGTTTTCGGTGCGGTTTTTGCGTACATTTGTCTGATTTGGCAGTCATCATCAGAGGCTGGCAGAACACTCGCTCCTCAGTGCCCACTGCCCATCAGAGATGTCTGGATGTCAGAGACAAAAACGGATAGATCGATCAAAACTGTGGCCAACGGAAGCAAGAATCATGCGAGCTGCAAGAACTGCACACATGCTACAATAGATGCGTTATTGGGGACTTGAAATACAATTTTCCAAGCCTAAAATGAATTATTTCATAAAACTACATGGTAAGGATTCAAATGAGGTAAATTTTTAATATGAAAGTTCAAAAAAAATCGCTAGAATGGGCGGCAGTCTCACGCACCCTTTTCAGCATATCCCTTTCCCCAAGGACATCGCTTTCACCGGCACACCATCGCCATCGCCATCGCCATCTCAATCGCCATCAGCAGGAGCAAAGCATCGACGATGTCCTAGTTGGTCGACATGTCCATGTCATCTCTCCATTGAAATCGTTACGAGCTGTTTCCGTTTCGTTTACAAATTTTCGTGCGGCAATAACCGCAATAGTGCCGCCTCTTTCGCCCGCTTTCCCCGTCTCTTTCTGGCGCTGATTGTAGCTATATGGACGAACTTTAACTAATGCAATGCTGCAGAAATGGCACATCATTTGAGACTATTCGCATTTGGCCATAACTCGTACTGTTAACTTTTACAGCAATGGCATGTAATTGGTAAAACGAAGTCATCGAATGTTTGTCAATCGGAGTATTGCTTTTTGAATGGGTCATGATGTTTCTAGCTGGAAATAGAACGATGTGAATTGTTAGTAAAAGAAAAAGTGCAGAACTGACATTTCCAAAACTAACAGTAGCCTTTCATGCTTCAAAACACTTGTAGTTTAAGAACATACTTTTAACAAAATATTCTAATCATTACACAATAGGTTTTTACTTTATATTAAGTTGTCAACTTAATACATTTTTGGGAAACTAAAATGTCGGCACTCCAAAGGTTTAATAATATTATGTCTAAAGTTTTTTTTGAGTTTCCTTCCGCAGCAACATGCTGGGCAACATTTTTCATTCCCTTTATGTTGAAACATGTTTAAATAAATTACATGCCCGCTGCAAACCAAGTTAAAACTTTCCCCTGTGACCCACAAACCAAATCAAAAATTAAACGAAAATACAAAAGCAGAAACCGAAACAGTAAAAAGCCGAAAACAAAACTTTGATCTAGTTGCTAAACTATTTAAGTAAAGGCAGCTCTCAACCTCTGACCGAGAGCAGAATGAAAACCAGAGCTCAAACGCACGTCTCTAGTTTATTAAATTTGCGGCAACACTTGGCACCAGCAAAAAGGGGGGTCACAGGGGTCGCTGGTTGCGGAGGTTGGGGGTCATGGGAGATTCCAGGGACGGGGTGGCTGAGTGGGGAGCGGGAGGTACACTTTGGATGCTTAGCGGACTGCCCCTGACATTTCTGCGGCTCGACTCAGAGTCATAAAATGATTGCATGCTCTACATAACAAAGCACACACAGGCACACGCTGGGATAAACGTATATAAAATATATATACTTGCAAAACACTTAGTGGCAGGTAGAGCTGTAGAAGCACTGTTCAAAATGGGAAACTATTTATGAGAAATGTAATATATTTACTTTAATATTATTTATTAAATATATGTATTTACTTAATTAATGCCATTACTGGAGATTTAAAAATCTCTGAAAGAAAACTGATTATTCACCCGTTATTATGTATTCCCCAAAAGTATGCAATACTTTTTGAACATCTGCGATTTTGAGTAAGTCCTTCATTGTAAAGTAAATGTCCTTATTCCATCATTGAAAAGTAAATACCTTAAATGGGCTTGATTAGGCGTCTGTCTGAATCTTAATTGTTTTGTTTCAAAGCAGTTCTTTTTGAAAAATCTGGAATTTTTATTTTTAAAAGCTCACTCTCTCCTTTTTGTAATCATTTCGCACAGTGCATAAACTGAGGCTGTTTCAGGCCTTGCCCAAAAACTCCCAGGCGTCACCATAAACATTACCAAAGCCAACGTCATCAGCACCATCATCATGATCATAGTTCTACCGACCATTAATGATAACATGCCGTTCTTCCCCGATTTCCCCACCCCCTTCCTGCGCTGTGTGTGTGGCAAATATGAAATTTATAGTTTTATGATGACTGCTGAGTGTGCCACTGCCAACGCCTTTTACGGCTTCTGGGTTCAACTAAGCTTTACGAGCCAGCACAACCAGCACAACCAGCCAGCCGAGGCAGCGAACTAGGAGAAGAATCTGCCCTCCGATACCTCATTCTCCCCTCATGACCCCCAAACCATCCCCCACATCGGCCCTGCCCCCTTTTTTGCCACCATCGCCACCTAGTGGCATAAATAAAATCATACAACTTGGTTCTTTCGCTCGCCTCCACGTTTATTTCCGCCTACTTGGGCGCCATTGCCATTGCCGTTGCCGATTGCTGTTGCAGCTTCCCCCTGCAGCACGCCCCTGTATCAAAAAATAAACCCCCTTTTAGTCGTTCCACTGCATCAACATCCACTGCCTTCTTTTCTTGCTCAGTGCACCTAAAGAAATCTCATTTGAAATGGGAAAATTGACACCAATATTTTTAGTACATTCTTTTAACTTCTTTAAAAGCAGGATTATTTATGAGTAATAGAATAATTAATTTTTTCTCATGTTTCCTTGTAACTATTGTGATATTTAATATAAGTTAAGTTGCTTGAGTTAGATATATTAAATAAGAAAGCAATAAATAGAATATCCTTAAATATTTATGAATATATCATTTTTATGTCTTTATTGAATGATGGAAAATTGTTTCAGGTGTGGCAAGCCAAGCCAAAGTTGAAGTTTTATGGCTGAAAGGAAGGAGTAGACCATGGTGCTGCATGCCGCAAATATGTTTTTGATTATTATGACTCTTCGAGATTATGCAATTTTATGAATATGAATGGTTTATGTGCAGGTATGGCGCGAAAAATGAATTGCGTTTCCACAGCTCAGCTTAGTAGAGTTCGGTTCGGTTTGGTTGGTTTGGTTTGGTTTGGCACGGCTTGGCTTCCTCTGGCTGAGTTGGGTTTGGCTTGGTTTTTCCACTCTGCCATGTCCTGGCCGATGATGATAACGATGTTTTGATATTCCCATATATTCGAGACGGAGTGAGTGGGATAAAAGGAATTTATAAAGTCGCTAGGACGGCTCCACTTCGTTGGCTGTTTGTGCCTTTAAGCAGATTTCGAATTTAAATCTAATTCTCCACTCTCGACACTGTCATCTGGCATGAGTGACGCATCCTCACAGAGTGACAGCTCCACACCAGGACACTAAAGGATATGGGGGCAGCAATGATGGGGGCGGCCATCCTAGTGCCAAGCAATAAAGTATGGAGTGAGTGGCTCTGATGGAGCTGCTATAATGTCAACGGCATGGCCATCGGGATTGGAATAGAGGCGAATGCGGGTAATTGATTCGGTTACGCAGACGTCCAGATGAGCTACTTGTCCGAAAGAGATTTCCAAATGGGATGCCATGTCCTTTTGCTTAAAAAATAATAACTTACGTTCTAAATCAATGTTGGTTCCGATTAAACAATGTAATTGGTAAATGGAAACTTTGCTCTATTTTTCCATTTCGGCTTAGGCTTTACATTTAATAATAGCAAAGTCTGAAATACATACATATGGTGCCTAAATCGTGGAAAATAATTATGTATACATTGAACCTGCTAGAATAGACTTGTTATAGTCTTGAATCCTGCTTTAAAGACCACAAAGTTGGAAGTAGTAGGCTGTGCTCTAGCGAAATCTCATACCCTACCCATAAGCTGGTACCCTTCCCTAAACACTTCAATCGCCCCTCTCCATTCACCCCATTTCACGCACACCAAATACAAACAAACCAAACCAGATGATAACAAAAACGAAGGCAAGAAAAAAATGCCAGCAAAATGACTGCAATCTGTCGTCTCAACGTTGATGACATTTTGAGTGAATGAACCAACGGACGAGCCTACTCTACCCGCTCCCTATTATCAAACCTTGTCCCCCCCTCCCTCTTAAAAAAACAGCCCTCCGTTCCCCGGGCTGTCCTGTTTTTTAACAAATTGGTGTGATCCCAGAGTGACGCGTCATATTCGCAGACACTTTAGCAGGACCCCAGGATCAGGAGGAGAAAAGCAGGAGCACACTTGAAAAAGTTGTTGTTCCCAGGTGCCAGCGTAGATGCATAACATATAAATTCACATACAAAATATTGTTATTTATTCAAATCTAGTTTCATAAAAAATACTTATAGAACATTTGGGTGTATCAAGGAAATGAATTTCTTTTCATTTACAATAGCTTAGGAGCACACCAGGCAAGGTAGATCCTTGTTATTCCCCATTATTCCCCACTTCTAAATCAAGACATCCTGATTTATGTGGCATGCCTAATTTGATGTAAAAGCAAGCCCCTTTTCTTTCAGTGGCTTTGCTGAAGGGACGCCGACTGATAGAGCGACAGCAGAGAAATTGCAAACGAGTTGAGTCGTTGAGCCAAAAAACCAAAACATACGCAGCATTTATAAGGCAGCCAACAATGAATGCCCCTCCGAGGCCCCTCGCCCATCCCCCCAAAAGGGGCGTCAGAGGTTTCCGAGGGGGTGTGGCATATTGTTAACGCCCACTCAACTCTATGCCATTTTGTATTGATGGCCTGTCTGCCGTACAGCTTTTATATAAAGCCTCCCAGAGATTCCGCTTTGATATGGGGAGATGGAGGGTCGCAGCCTTTGGCATCGTATTTCGGTTTCAATTTGTTGTTTTTTTCTGGTTGTTCTGGTTGGGGTGAACAAATCACTAAACAAAAAGCCCACAATGCAGTTAAAGGCAACGCTGGAGATAAAGAAAGTGCGAAAAATCACCAACAAAATGCTGGCACTGAAAATGATTACCCAAATACACTTTAAAGGCGCATATTCAGTTGGGCTTGAAAATAAAAATGTAATGTTGAGAATTTATTATTAGTGAAATTATTGTTAAAAAGTATTTTTTTGTTCCATTAGTTTCAAAAATTTGTTAAATCTGTTTTGATACTATATACTCAATAAGACACAAATATAATTCAACATAAGATTTTCCTTGCACATTAAGTGAAAAGCTAATTGAAATATAAGGGAACAATCAATGAGAACTATAGAATATTTTCGTCACTCTATAAAAACTCGAACATGGGAAAAAAATGTTTGTGTGGCTGGAAAATAAGGCGTCTATTTCCGTCAACAAAACACTGAAGGGAAATTGCTGTAAATTTAATCCGCTTGTGTGTGTGTGTGTTTTGTGAGCATTTTTGCGGGCCGGTTCGCTTTTGTTGCTCTGACTCTTTCTGCAGCACACTCTCACACTCGCCGTCTCTTTCGCCGCCAATTTGCACGCGCAAAGTGCGCCATCTAGCGTCGTTTATGCGCACATTTGGCTCACATCAATTTGCGGTGCAGACATTAGCCTTTGCATTTTTTATTAAACGACACCGCGCGACATACCGGGCGTATGCGTAATGCGGTTGCTCGCTGCGTTGACGCTGCTGCCGATTCTGATGATGCTGATGATTCTGATGATGCTGATGATTGTGATGATTTCGATGTCGGGGCAAAAGGGCACATTATTAATTGTCACACATGCCTCTCCTCCCGCAAAGCCCTCTTCTATACTTACAATCGGAATATGTGTACTTGGCATACGCATGTATGTATTGCATACATATATATTGTGACAGTGGAGCCAAGCAAACAGTGTTAATTTGGGCGATGCCCAAGTTATAAAAGCAATTTATGCAATGTGTGGTTAGAACATATCGAGCATTCATTAGAAAAGCAAAAACTTGTAAATTAAATTCAATTAAAGTTTTGTTTTCATTATGCACCTGATTAGTCAATTGTTGGTCATCAACTCCTGGGTTATTTGATCATTTTATATTTAAGCTAAGGTAAGGTATTAATTAACATCTGAAATGTGCAGTTCTTGACAGTCCACTGTGTCATCAGTATCCTTCTCGTCCGCATCTGTGATGCGTCTTTTTGTCTTTGATTAGCCGCAGACATCGGTGGACAGAGGCTGAAGCTAGTGCCTCGACATGAAGTCAGCTCATTGGAGAAATTACATTTACATATTAAAATATGCCAAATGCAAAAGCCAGACACGGCCAGAGGTCGCCTTTGGGGCACGGGGGCTCAGGAGAATCGCAGGCCAGGCACTTTGGATAGCCCTTGGTCGGTTTCCCAGCCCGCCATGTGGTTCCCTTTGTTGCTGTTGTTGTTATTATTCATAGGCTATATGCCACTATATGCCTTTCCCATACGAAGCGATCGTCCTTTGCGAGGCGCCTGTCCAATGTCTAGTCGTGCATCTGGCCAAAAGGAAAGCAAACAGCGGGGAGTGAAGTCTATTGCAGTTTCCTGGTGGTGGAACAGGAAAGTTAATGCTAGGCAAACAATTAAAATGCTGATTATACTTAACGAGAAATACTAAAGAACATTTCAAAAAGTATTCACAAACAGATGATATACATAGGTTTATACGTTATTCAAATTACATGACATAAACTCACTGACAAAACGTAAGTAAAAGAAATAAACACAGAAAATCGCCAAATTCCTATTGGGTAAAATATATGTTAAACCTTAAAAATAGTTACCATAAACTATTAAATAAATGTTAAGCGTTTAAACATCTCTGATTTGTAAGTGAAAGCACTGTGAAATGTAAGCATTTTATAAACCATTTGCACAGCTAAACTAACCAATTGTCCCTCGCATGTGCATTTTGCTATTTTGTTCCAGCTACCGACTATTGCGCATATTATGCAAAATTGTTTATGCAAATATTGCAAAAAAGAATTAATTTATTTGACTTGCATGCTAATTTACGAGCCAATAAATGCATGCAACAAAGTGAGGGCTGCGGAGGAACGGGGCTATTGTTAATTTATTGGTATTTCCCCCTGATTGCTGGTCAACTTGCAGCCCCTGTTTTCGGATTACCACCACCGAAATGTGCAGACACATTTTAAATTTAAGCCCGGCCGGCCAGCCAAACAGAGGCCCAAACAAAAATGTACTGTAGAAAATTATAACGCATTGGCCCCGAAAAATCAACAGCTGCCATCCCACAAAAACCAAACAAACCGCATGTCCATGGCCCCCCGGAAAATCCACCCACCACCCCCCACCCCCCTGGAAATTCTAACTGAGTTGGCTGACCGAACGTCTAAACGGCATTGACCGCATAAGAGTTGGGCGGAATACTGAGGGCGGAGGGGCAACCAATTTAAAAATTTCCGCAGCCGCCAAAAAATCAAAGTTGAGAAGCATCCAAGCGTTTGGACGGCGTTCCGTAGGCGGTCAACCGATGGGCGGGGATTTTTTGAGGCTATGGCAAAAATCAACATCCCTTCCTGGCCGGCCATGAAATGTGGTTTTCGAACTGAACCACCATTTGAAATTAAAACGAGGCTTCCAACCGTAGCTAACACTACAGCGGATATTGTTGAAAACTCCACTTGAAATGGGTTAACAAATCGGTTTTGAAAGCTATAGGAATGAGTGCGTTTCAGGCAACTTGAGAACAAGTGCATTTTAGCTTGAGGCCATTTGCAAGCTTTTCCTTCGACTTAAAACTTGAACAAATGAAATTAAGGAACAAGTATAAATATACTTTAAATTTAATTTAATACTTCATGTCTAATGATTTTTAAATAATCTCTTAACATTTCTTTATTAGTTGCCTAATACTTATATTTTCATTAGCCCAATATTTAAATAAATATTTTTTCCATGAACTTTTAGCCAGTTTCAACCATTTGCGTAGCACAACAACGTTCGAAAAAAACCAAAACTTAATTACTGAAAATTTATATCGGTGTGCTAAACCCCTTTTGCGGTTGATGCCGTACTGCTTCCTTCGCTGCCTGGAAATGTACATGTGCCACGCCCCCTCGACAGCCGCCCACATTGGCGGTCCTCTATTCAGCAAATTGTTTACAATTGTCAAACAGGCTGGGCACGGTTTTTGCGGTCAGCGCCGCTTTTAATAAGGTGAAAAATGGCAAGCACAAATGTCGTCGGGGTTCAAAGCACCTCTCTTTCACGCCGCGCTGTTGCCGCCTCTTTCGCACGCCATCTTTCGCGGGTTTTTGTTTAATGCTGCATAATTTTAGGCGTTAAAAAAACAGCTGCAAAAGCAACAGCAGAAGCGGGAACAACAACAGCAAAATGAAATTGCCGGTGTTTGTGCTTTCGTAACGCCCTCATCAAATATTCAAACGGTGGCCGGGCTGTCCCTTGCAAACACGCACACACAACGGACCAACACTGAGAGAAAATAGCACTCTGTTGGGTGCTTTAGTCTTAAAGATGTTGGCACAAAATACTGCTTTTAAGACTTTATATGAACGAAATCGTCTGCAAATACGTTCAGCTATATTCAAATATTTTAATGAAACTCTTTTGTTCATTCAGGCATACTTTTGAAACCTTTAAAAGTTAAATTTGAACAATTGTATATAAAACTAACTATAGTTAAATTCTTCTAAGCAGTAAGCTTTAAAAATTTGTTAATATTTTCCACACTTTTCCCCGTGCAATACACACACACAACGAATGAATAGCCGGGTAAAAAAACGGCGTCAACAAAAGCCATCATAACAATTAATTTTGAAAACACGTGTAGATTGCTTTTTGCGGTTAGCAGCAGGACATTCTCGGCCCGAAAGGGGCGTGGCCGAAAGGGGGAGAACAAGCGGTCTAAAAATGCCAACGCGCGACATCTCGACCTCTCGCATGGGTGGGCAATCATAAAACACTTTAAGCATGTTTTCCTGCTAGTTTATTAGTGTAAAACCCCTTTTCTGTCCAGCCAGACCGCCCCTCAATCCTCTTGATTCAATGTCAGCGGAAGTGTCCACTTTCTGATGCTCTGCGAGCAGGAAAAGGATACTCGGACGTTTGCCGGTAAAACCTAGAATGGAAATGAAATTCATAAAAATGTTGTCGAACCTGGAAATCCGAAAGAAATCCTTCCGGCTGTGTTATCTTCATTGCTCAATGGAGAGCTTGGATGTCTTTCCATCGGTTAATTGACAAGCAAATGCTCAAGTAATATTAGCTTAATATGCGAAACATATCTACTAATGGAAATTTCGGAATAATTAAATTTTTTCTAATATGCATAACAATATGCATATGTGGGTGCCTTAAGATTTCACAGAAATTATAGTCTATCAATTTATCAATTTGTGCTTGAAATTGAGGTAGCAGACATTAGGTTTCACATGTCGCGAATTAACTCAATCAATTAATAATAGTTATATGAGTCAATATAATTTCATAAATAGTAATGACACAAATCCTTACGTTCCTTTATATAACCTTAGATTACATTATCTTAAATTCATATATACAGCTCTAAATCCAATAAAACAGAGATTCCTTAGTTTCTTGTTAAGATTTAATATATATTTTTGTATTATAGAAAAGTTAATTATATTCCTTTGCTTCTTGTTATAGAGTGTATAACATTTCCCAAAAGAAATTTATTTAAGATACTACTACTACTATTTCTAAAGTACCCTGTTCAGACCGCCTGTGGCTGCTAGCCTACGACTTTTGTCGGGCTGGAAAATGCTTCAATGGGATTTTCTCCGCCTTTGACGTCTGGCCATGGCATCGATGACTCCCACTTTGAAATTTATTATAATTTCCTTTTTGCCCCCGCTGCTTTTTCTATGTTTGCTAAATAATTAATTCGTGTTGTTCTTTCTGCACATTCGCTCGAGTTGGGCTAAATAATTTTTCGCCACATATTATGGCCTATTGAAATAATTTGCATAACATGGCCAAAGGCTATGGAATGGACAAACAGCATATGCTGGCAGACAGACGGAATAGGCCAGACATCCCAGAAGGGGCCACAAATTCCAGACAGACGCTGTGGTCCTCCGGTTCTTCAGTTCTCCAGTTCTCCAGTCCTCCAGTCCTCCAGTCCTCCAGTTCTCCAGTTCTACGGCCTTTCAGCCAGCTGCTTGAGGCATTCCGGCGGAGGCCACAAAGTCAACGGCTACGTATAATTTATATGCAAATACACACGGTCCAAGTCCGAGCACATAGGCCAAACACACATATAAACAAAACAAGGAAGAAGAGTGGCGCCATATGTGACTCGAAAGCCACACACCCTGTAACATTATATATTCTTATAATCAGAAACACAATTCTTAGTTATAAGATCTTTTATTTTATTTAACTTCTGCATGTTTTGTTGCTTCACTATTTTTTTTTAAGATATTATTTAGAAGTGCTTTATAAAGCTTATGGAACCCTTGGTATTCTTCAAGTGCAGGATGAAAAAAGAAGCCTGGAAGGGGTTATGGCATTACAAGGAGTCGCCCAACTATGACTCCGAATGTCTATTAAAATTTATTCGAGCGTAAGTACTGGCAAGCGAGAACTGAAAGCTGAAATCATGTTTAGCTCACTCTCACAGAAATGGAAAATATATGCAGAAACAGGTGGAAAAGGGGTGAGAGGGTACAGGGTACTGGGGAATCAACTAAATGCTAAATAATCAAATGTACGCAGGCAAGGTACACGCAGTAAAAGAAGGTCGACAGCAACCGAAGGAATATGAATGCCATAAAGCGGCGGGAGGTTGAAAACTTATAATTGCGAGTTAAGAGAAATAATATCAATGTGTGTTAAAGTCGATGAAAAGATGTTCTATGCATGTACCATTTTAGCTTGAAGTTCATTTCCTATCCCAATTCGGAATTACAAATTGGTATTTTAAGTTTAAAGCTGTTGGGAAAAGCAGACAATCTCAGAACAGTTTTACTTCAATTACGTCCAAAGTATCATAAAAGGGGTTTGATATTTACGTGCCCACAATATACTATAGCATATTTAACATTTTTTAAATCCGAACCCTGGCCAACTCCTTGATTAACCTCCTTGCAGCAAAAGCCAACCACAACAAAGTGTTGTTGCCTTCCTGCCAAGGAGAGTTAGGTGCTAAACGGGGCATGGCGAGGCTCAGTTGAGAACTGTTCAGCTCAGCTTCTTCGTGGCTTAGGAGCCTGTGCCACAGCATGTTAACTACAACACTGAAAAAAATTTAATTAAAGTTATTCAATTTTATAAGATGTGCTGATGTGCTAGTTAAAGCATCAAAATTTCGCAAATCTATTAATAACACGAATGCTATAAATTCAATGGTTTTAAATTAGTGATGAAGGTGTCTAGATATTTTGATAGCCCAAATCTAACATACAAACAGTTTTTGTTTACTGTGCAGGTAAATGTTCCTGGCACTGCATATATATTTGCATGAACATCTCCACGTTTTTGTTCGCTTGTCAGGGGGGAACAAAAGCTGGACAGCCGTGGATGGCCGGGGATACAACTTTGTAAGTAGTTTAATTAAATTAATAAAACTTAAAGCTCGGCGAGAGAGGGCATCGCGCTGGGCGGGCAAACCTCTGACAGGCTGAAGTCGGGCGTGGATAAGGCGAGTCCTTCAAAAGTCGCGCAGGACACTCGCATAAAAGTTGACTTTTACTTGTTGGGAGGCTGCTGAGGTGATGGAATCCGAGGATGAGGACAGCTGAAGACGGCAAACAAATGCAAGCAATGACGGGTAAAGTGCTCGTTGCGTATTTTAATTTGGTTTAAAAACATTGTTTCGCACAAATCCCTCAAGTATACGTCATTCCACCTCTGACGTCACGTCACTTCGTCGAGTAACTTTTCATTCTGGTTGCCTTGTTCTCACTCAGGCCGCCTTCTGTTTTCATACCCTAGCAGAGGGAACTATGACTTTTACCTCCATTTTGTAATGGATCTTGAAACTAGATTAAAGTAGGCAGAGAAAGAGGAGAATGGTTTAATAATAGTTGTAACAAATTGGTTTGAGACGGAACGATATGGTTTAAGATCTTGCGCAGAAAGATTAACAAATATCATATAGCATAAATATGTCCATGTTAGATTTAGCTAATAAATTTTACCATATGTCAAGTGGACAACACTGTGTTCCGATGCCGATTTAAAGGTATAATAAGCTTCGTCATCCACAATTATTTTACGCTCCTGGTTCCTCTCTGTTTGCCATTTTGTGTGTGTATTGTGACAGCAGCGTAAAAACCGCGTTGACAGCCCGGCGAGGGAAATGGGAATTGGGCGTGGGGAAAATCTAAGGGAGGGGCGGTCGGAAAATTCAGACGGGGGCTGAGTGCGGCACCAACTGCAAATGTAAGAAATGTAAATTGTGCAGCTTTTGGCGTGCACTTTATTCGTTCTTGTTGCATTCACGTGCAAAAATGTTCACGAGCTCGAACAAACCCCCAAACGGAAGATGACAGCCGAGGGGTTACGAGTGGGGGGCTGCAGGATTTTAGCTGCTGCTTCATAATGAACTCAAAAACCAACTCATAATTAAACGGGGAGTTATGCGGCATGGACCACCGGTCGATGCTTGGGGTCATGGGTCATGGCGAGAGAGCGAGCATTTTTCTTGCAACCAAAAAGTCTCGTAAATACTGGAGATACGACAAAAACCAGAGAAACGGGAGGAGATGTGTTTGGTTTATTCAACCACAGAGAAGATTGACTGGAACAGTCCCCAAAGCAATATGTTTTTGGCCCAGAGAGCTGCAACTAATTGCTGGTCATAAAGTCCCAATTTCGCTAGTGGGTCACAACGCTCTCTGGTGCATTTCATTTCAACTGAAGAGATTTCGTATTATTTCTATTTGTTGAACAATTTAATAGTAGCCGTGACTGCCATTGACTCTAGTTTTTAAAGTGAATTTATTTTCTTTACTTGTGAAAAACTAATTTGTCTAACATTGAATTGTTCTTTTCTACTTACTCAACTAAATACCAGTTTTTCTAAAATGGTCATCAAATTATTTATGCAGGCAAACTCCTTGAATGCAAATTTTAATCATCTTATATTTGCATTTAGAGAAGATCCCGCGCTAGTGGAATTGATGCCAATTTAGTCCATTATACTTGGCCATCTAGAAAATCCCTAACCAACACAGTGGGTAACTGGCACTTCACCAAAAAAAATCCTGCAAACTGGCAGGCGCCTAACAAGCGAATCCACTTAAGTTACGAAGGCCAATTCCGCGGAATTCGAATTCGCGATGAGCGCCTTCTTCAAATAAGCATTTTGCACAGCACAACAGTTCGGGTACAAAAAAGAAGTGGCAATGGCAAACCCGCTGCGAATACAAAAGCTTTTCTCCCACTTTTTCCTTATTTTTTTATTTGTGCGACCTCATTTCACGGCAAAAGGCGCCCAGAACAACTTTCGCCTTGCCACAAAACGCAACTCATTAAAAAGATCACCGCACCGGGCGGGCAACCAACGCAACCAACGCAACCGACGGAAACGGCAAAGGACCTGCAGAGAAAGGACTATGACGCCGCCTCTGAACAATCGAACAATATCAACGCCACACTGCAAGCCGTACGTCGAACACAAATGGATCTAAGGAAGAGTCAAATACTCTCCTAATAAGAAAAGGTTTTCTTATAAAGGAGAAGGAATGGAATTCCTAAAGTCGTACAGATCCTGAAGAGCTTTACTAACTATAGCGTGATATCTTGGAAGATTTATCCAATTTCTATAAGTATTATATATGTATCTATAACCTACCAGGGATAAATGTATATGAAATTAATGTATACTTCACGATTGAAATGCATGTTCACCTTTTACTTTTATTTTTACGTAAGTTAAGTTTCGAATGATCGTTGCCTTTTAAGAAGGATAATATGTTGTCAAGTTGATCGCAGCCAATTTAATGTTAAAAAAAACTGTGAACAGGTTGAATACAAAAAAATAATAATATAAAATACAATATATACTTTAACGATAGCTTACACCACTATACGTTCAAATATTTAAGTGTTTCGTTAACTCTCCCAAAAACTCTCTATTATCCTATAATTCTTTCACTTTCGGCTCTTGAACATGGCAAGTTTTAAGCAAATGTCAGCCAGCCCGATGATGACCCTACTTTTTTGAAAATGTGTCAGAGCTACAAGTGCGGAGCAACTGTTGCAAAAGGCCCCGCTGATGTGGGTGGTGGGTGATGGGTGGTCTTTGGTGTTTGGGGGCGGGCTTTGGGGTGGAGGATCGAGTGGGTGGGGCCATTCGTCTGGTTGCTGCTGTTGCATAAATATTCAAAGCTTTTACATGACTGCAGGCTGGCTAAAAATGTGCAACAGCGAAAAACGAGGAGGTGGTTGGGTGGTTGGGTGGTTGGGTGGTTGGGTGGCTTGGAGGTCGGCGGCGATGAGTGGGTTTAGTGGCGAGGTTGGATGATGACGATGATGACTGCATAGCCAACTCTGGCTCCGCAAAGGGCTACTTGTTGAGTGGGTTGCCTTGAGAATATACTATTTAATCCAATTCCAATTAAACGAAAATACCCTTAAGAAGCAGAAAGCAAAAACTGGGCCAACAAAAAATTGAACATTCAAAGGAAGTTTTTAACACTAAATAACGGTTTGATTACTTTTAGGTTACTTTATTATATGAGGTTATTTAGTAAATGGCAGTTCTAATGCATATTACAAGGAGCAAAGGTGGCAAACTAATTGATGTAATTTTAGTGCATCAAAGGAAAACTTTAAAGCAGTGAATTATTTAATATTATATATTATTTTCACTAATGCTTCAGGCTGTAACTTATTTCAAGATGTTCAAACATTTTAATTGTTGTAATTCAAGTTATAGGAAAGACATTCATTGTCTGATAATCTGTTTGCCTTAACAATATATGTATATGTAAACTTTAGATGCCACCCTCGCACTGTCCGGCGTAAAATTGTGTTCCTGTGCTCGCGTTCTAGCAATATAAAAACGAAACAGCAACTGCACTACAACTACAACTACAACTACAAGGGCAACAACGGCGGCCAGCAGAAAGAGAGAGCACTAATAACAGGCTGTGGCGGTAAAGGACAAACGAGAGCGGGACAGGAGGTCAGGAGGACAGGAGGACAGGAGTACAGACAGGACTCGCAGGACTGACAGCCTTTGCCGTCTGTCGGCTCTGTCAGGAGCAACTGTCAACGAGCTGGCAACCACTTAAAGCCTTCAAAATGGCGCAAGTTTAAATTAAAATTTTTGAAGTACACATAGCCGACACCCAGCAGCAACCAAGTGGCAGCAACAGCAGCAGCAGCAACAGCAATAGCGCAACAACGCAACAGCGACAACGCAGCAGCAACACAGCAGCAACACATCACAGCAGAAACAACAAGGCTTCGGTAGCGGCTTTTTTGGATACAAGGCGAAACTTTCGTGTAATTTCGCGCTGCAAACAGCACTCGGCGTAAAATCCCTATTAAAGTCCAAGTAAAGGTAAGAAAATAAAAATATATATATATTTTATAACTATTTGTACAGAAAAGTTATAAGAAACGAGAAAAAGCCATGAAAAATAAAGTAACAAGTTAACAATATTATTCACGCATATCATTTGTAACCCAATTTTTGTTCAGTGTGTGGCGAAATGCGCTTGATGGGGGATTTGGGCGCAGATCTGCCGCAAGTGCATTTGTGAAAAACTTTAACGATTTAGGCTCAACATGTTGGCAAAGCAGCAGCAGCAGCAACAGCAGCTACCAGCGCAATTGTTTCAGCTTGCAACACATTTTATGATGGTTTTTTGTTGCTGTGCTTGGACGGCACTTTTAGTGCCACATTGCTGCGAACCGCATTGACAAAAAGTTCACATCTTTCGCCGCAATCGCGACCCGCACAAGAAGCGAATGTGATCTATGCTCCTCTGCCCCATTCCACCCACTCGCCACCCCCTTCAACATTTTTACCAAGGACGGGAGCTAAAAACAAGCTGGAAAATTTCAAATTCAAGCCGCAGCCGCAGAAAACAGGCTGCACATGCGTTCCCCAAGCTCCGCATCTTGGATGCCAACTTTCCCATTGCAGCACGCAAAAGTTTGTCTTTGTGCCAGGAAGATGCAGGCACTGGGGGAAAAGTGTTCAATTTATTGTTGATTTATTGATTGATCATCCATTGATATTTGATATTGATTTTATTTGTAATTTTGTTTTCATCTTTAATTTAAAGATAGTTAAAAGATAGGTTTTATCGTAACGATAATAAAGTGCATGGTACATTTTATTATTTGATTGTTCGAAATCCCTGCTTTTACCCATCCAAAACTAAACTTACAATGTAAAAATTATAATTTATCAAATTTTCTTTAAGTGATTCATTGAGCCAAGGGTATGGGTAGTATGTGCGAGGTGGAGGTCTCAGGTCTGTATGCCACCGCAAGTTTTTACTGCACTTTCTGAACTAACCCGAAAGACCCCAAAATGATGAAGGGAGGGAGTGGAGGGTGGGAAAATTGGTTGCAACAGCGGCTAAGGATAAGTAACAACAACAAGGCGGTCAATTCAAATTTCCCTCGCTCTTTTCCCCATTCAGCCATCTTTCTCCGCCGCAGTTCGACCCCCTGCTTCACTTTCCCCGTCTTTCTCCGGCTTTCTCCCGCTTCCAAGCTGACACACTCGGGGGCTTTTGTGGCAAAGATTTTCGTGCCGGCAAACTCGCAACTGTCGGAGGAATCACAGTTTATGAATTTACTGGCCACATGGCTAAGCACAAAGCACACAGCAAACCAAAATGCAGCTTCTGAGCCTGAATTGCAAAATGAGTTTTAGGGCCCCAAACAAGAAGAGCAAATTTTTTGTTGGGGCCACGAATGCGAAAATAGTGCGAAGAGTAAGCAAAACACATAATATGATAGGTATTATCCACAATTGCGGCTTAAAAAATGGGGTATTTATAGGCTCTTATTGCAAAAATTTGCATAGTAAGTAAATTAAGTAAATTAATTTACTGATTGATTACAAACTAAAAGCATATTTTTTTATCTAAAAGTAAAGATCTAACATCTGCCAAATTGCTGAACTCTATTTTTTGTAAGTTTTCGAATCACTATATTACATTTAATCCATGCTCGCCACGCCACGAAACTTTGCACTCATCAAAAGCTTATGGAATAACAAAAATGTAAACCAAACAATGGCTACATGGCATCCAAATTTACTTTGCAAGGTTAAATATTTAATATGTGGACTAGAGCCCGAACAATCGGCTGGCTAGCCGCATATATGGTCAACAAACTCGCTGGACAGCATCGATATGGGTGTGTGTGCGTGTGCGTGTGTGTGGGTGGTAAACTTCAATCGTCGAGTTCAAGGCAAACATTCGAAAGACACATATCAATCTAGCATAATGCGTGGAGCAGCGAGTCTCCCATTGTTCCACCGCCATTGGAAGGACACTACTCATCCACATCCACACCATCACCATCAGCATCAGCATCAGCATCATCATCATCGTAGTCGTCGTCATCCTGATTATTCGCAGAATCTGAGAGCCTCTGCAAATTCCCTCCAGCAGACGGGTAAACAGAAGCCGAGCTGCTGGCACTGATAGGCACACATGCTGGCATACAAGGTACACAGAAAATTTGTTTTAGAGACACAACTCTCCAGAGCAGAAAGCCAAGGCATTAGCGTCCATCTCCGCAGACCGCCACTCACCCCAATTTGAAGTCCTTCATCGCAAACTTTACCAACTTTGCCATTGGACGGGAAGATAGAGAGTCCTAAAAAAGGTAACAAGCACAACAGAAAGCTGAAAACAGACCAGAGCCCCAAGAGATCTCCTCTTTTCTCCATTTCTCCATTTCTCCGGAAGTCGGGACAAAACTCTCGGCCGAAGAGCAGTTGAGAAATTTGCAACACCTGGCAAAAGTTTTTAATTATATTACAGTACAAGCTATACATAGGAAGGGACATTTTGGGCATCACAGCTGCCGGCTTACACAGAGCGAAAAATTCCATTTCCTACAGTTAACAATCTTATCCTAAGATAGAGAAACTGCGTAATTACGATTTCACAACATCTTTACATAAAAAGATTTCAATTTCACAAGATATTCGAAAAATGATCATTCCCTAGCAAGCCTTTCATTGAAACGCAGGTATGATAACACTTTTTTCGAACAAAGTTTGTCTTGCAAAAAAGGAGAAAAGAGACTGGGTGTGGCCCTGTCGTCTCAGGCAAATTAATTGACACGAATTGATGGGTTTCAATGTCAGAAAGTCCAGAACAGCAGGGCGAGCGAGTGGAAGAGCAAACTTTTTTGATAACTTTTACCTACAATTTGACAAGTCGAGCAGACAACGCTGCGTATACGCTACGTAACGGCTAGACCAATTTGAACACGACGCCTTTAATTGGCGTAATTTTGTCATCGATTTAATTAAATGCCCGTACAATGATCCGCCGGCCACCGAAGCACCCAACCACCCCCAAAAACCACCCACACCGGAAGCATCAACAAACGGAAGTCGAAAAGAAGAGGAAGCGAAAGGGAAGTGGTTGTGCGACGGCTCGAGGCGAGAAGTTTGTTTGCAAAGAACTCTTGTGGTTTCCATTGCCTGTTGTTAAACAATTGATTTCTCAATAAATCGTGCATTGCACTGCAGTCTCCTGCGAGAAGTAGACCGAAAGGGCTCGATTGATTGAGAGGAAGATTGCAGAGCTGGGTGCGTGGTGGTGGTTGGTTGGCAAGCTCTGTCGAGCAAAAACAATTAATTACAAATAGCATGTTGACTCGCAAACAAAAAAGGAGTGGATTATGTACGTGGGACAGTGGGGCAGAGGAAAATCGAGACAGGTTACAGTTTATAATTAATTACTAATTATAAGTGATATAATAGTTACCTTTCCTTTTTAAATAGGTTTTTCTTGATTTATTCACAGGCTAAACTTTGTATTTAAATATTGTTTATTAAGATGTTTATTTTTACCTAACTGATTTAAAATGTTATTGCACTACGCCTATAATCAAAGCTTCTTTTAATCAGACTTGAGATAAATGTGACCATATATTAAAATTCAATGTAGTTGAATTAGGTTTCTGCTACAGATTTCAGTCCCAGTACCAACTGGTATCTATATGGTACCCCAAAATTACTTTTACCACGCATATGAATAGAATATGTCTCAGAACTGGCGAAAGCACGCACTCACCTTGGAAGTTCATTCATTTCAATTGAGTTCGACGAGGTCCACGTCCCACATCGATCAATTAATCGGGCACATTATCCATGACCTCTGGGTCACTGTCCATGGGAAAGGTAACGAAAGTCTGCTCCTGAAACTGGCGACAAAGTCGGAGGCAGTTGAAACAAAAGTCTAAACAAATTGCACTCGGAGGCACGTAGCCATGACAGTCGGCCTTCGATGGGATGACTGACTAAGTGACTGAAATGACTGGCTGACAGGACAAAGTCAAGCTGGCCGAAGAATGGATGGGTGGAGAGCAGCAGGCCTGCCGACTCCTGGCTAGACAATAAACAATTTCGAATCCTTTTAATGCCAATAATGATAAACAAATTCAGCTGAAGCTGAAGTGGAAGTGGAAGCGCTTATTCGTTCCTTCGACGTGAAAGGCAAACAAAAACAGAAGCTGATTCAGACGCAAAATCACACAGGGAGAAAAGGATTAGGTATGCAACTAGTTTGCTTTGATGACACTGAATATACTTGTACGTGTTTATTATACATATTTAGTTTAAATTACTAAATCAAATTCTCAGATCTATAATATTTAATTTAAAAATTTCAATGTTGATACGGAAAATATTTGAATTTATTCAGTAGTGGTTAGTTTTCGCTATGTGCAGGAACAAAAGCAGCCGAAATGCAAACGGACTAAATGAACGAATCGAGTGAAGTAGTCGAGTGTTTGAGTAACTGCTGCGGAGGGAAAGAATGGAACACAATGCATCAATATAGCACAAAAGTCCTTCAAACAGATTGCTTGGCGCAGGGTGGAGTTCGTCTCATCAACTTAATTTAATCAGACACTCGGTATACGAAAAATGCAGCAAAGGGGAGCAACTCCTGCCACTCCTTCCATTGCGATTTTCATACCCCCATTTCAGAGCCTCCCTTGCAACGCTGTTATATGCCTACGCATGGATCCACAAAGCTCAGCAGACTGAAGCGGACGGGCTCGGAAAAATGTACACAGAGAAAAATAAGGGAAGGCAAATAATTTCAAATACGGATTTTCATACAGCCAAAAAAAGTTGTATGTATATAAATGTTTATTAAATAAATACATGAAATATGGTAGTTAAACACTTGTTTCCAAGTTGCACGGTTAATATATAAAAGTCCTATTCTTTGAGTTTTCTGTGTAAAGCTGCAGACCAGATGTTATAGGGACAAGCTGGAAGCGGAATAGCTGGACCTCTCTTGTCTCCTCCACTATTTTGTTGTTAATACCCTATACAATGGAGTACACACTATGTGTAGTTAAATCCATTGAAAACTTAAATAATAATAATCATATAATAGTCAAATACAATCCACTCAATTGACATATACTATTTTTAAATAAGGTTGAACAGGCTTTACACCTAATCTGTACCTTTCATGTACGTTTTCCGAAACTGATTAAATTATAAGATAGTATTTTAAAGATTTCTCCATCCTTCGATTTCCATACTCATTATTACAGGGCATTCATTAATCACGACTCGGAACTGATTAATCCGCCTTTCTTGGTACCATCTCGTTCCTCTCGTCAAGTATTCGAGCAATTTTCCAATTGAAATCATTAAACAATTTGCATTCCACTTGAAAATTGCGTTAAAATAACAACAGTTTACAGCAGGACACGCCGGATAGAAGACCGCCACCAGCCCAGTGTCCTGTTTTGCCATCTCCATCTCCATCGCCATCACCATTGCCATCCAAACAGGCAAACTGGCAGCCAGTCTGCTAGTGAGCCGGCCAGAAAATGGCCAGGACAATACAATGCGTAGCACATTTCAATTGCTGGCAAAAAAATGTTTGGACTGCGCCTTTGTTGGCCGCAAATTGAGCGACCAGTTCAGACTTTGAAGCAACAAAGTTTAATTACGTGGGGCCAGCAGAACGGTTGGAACAATAAGGGAAAAATTTGTTTACTTTCGAATGCAGCAAATGCGAAATATTGTGCAAATAATGTGTAGACTGGTGGCAGGGGGAATTCGCTTATTAAAAATGCAAAAATCTCGCGATTGTTGTTTCAATTACAAAAGATCTCGGCTGAGGGAGGGAAACTTCAAAAGAGGCAATACCAGGAATCGGTCTTTTGTGATGGAATGGCAGAATATTAATAAGCACTGATGGCATCGAAACCGAACAAGGGAAAACCATTTAACAGTATCCCAAAAAGCAGTGCATTTAAGTGAATCAGTTTAGTATATCAATTTAATATTAAATTCTTCAATTATTTTTAAAGTGAGATGTGTCCAAGAAGAAACTTATAACTAGTTGAGACATTTCTTTTGAAAAATATTAAATAACTTATTTACTAGAAAATACTGATACTGCAACTATGAATAATTTCCTCAACATCCTCCTAATTGATTGTACTCTATTTCGTTCTGCACTCAATTATAATACCCTTTATAATGCATAAGCCGGCCAGGGGATCTGCCTGTGAAAAAGCTCCGAGCTCAGTCCATCTTCCAAATTAATCAACATCGACGGAGCCCCAAATCCTTGTCCCAGAACACAATTGCATTTAGACCAGACCACTTACTGGATAAGATATTATTAGTGTACATGAAGCAACAGTGGCATCTGTGGCATCAGCAGCACAAACTCTTTGACTGCCAAACTATGCATAACTAAGCTGGATTTTGGGGTGGTGCAGGTCCAATCGGTTCCACACACTCGTCCACTATGCCCACTATTCCCACTATGCCCACCCTGCAAACAAATCCACCCACCCACACAATCGGCCGGCAGTTCGGTTCTCACTGTATTTCCAATCGAACTACTCTGCAATTCATCAACTGTCAAATACCATTTAATTTCAGATTATGCCAAATAATTATAGGGACAGTTACACGGTTACGCACTAATACGAATTTGCTATGTTTACATTTCTCATAAAATTACAAATATTTTTGATTTAGATTTAAATATATGTAATATCATTAATTAATTGTTTTAATATTACCCTCTATGGCATTAAGTGATTTTTTGGGGTTTTTTTCCATACGGTACCCAAATATAATTATATATTTTTTAAATAACCTAACTGCCTAAATGTATAATTATATATTTTTTAAATAACCTAACTGCCTAAATGTAATTTTTAAAGGACATTCAAATTTTAGATAAATAATTACTTAAATTACTTACTCAAATTCTTGTCTAGTTTGTTAAACAATAATGTTTAAACGCTGCGAAATGCCCTTTTCTTGCAAGTCAGCCTGTAATTTGTTTTAAAGAAAGTACAAGGAATTGCATTTCAGCATGGTCAGTAATTTGTATTTATTTTTTTCAGTGCACTCACACACAGGCATCGGCAGTGGTCAAAGCCAGGTTAGGTGAGCCGTGCCCTGTCGGGCACTTATCTCGCATGGCAATAATAACAACAACGGGCGAAACCAGCAGGCAAAGCACTCAAAAGCCACTTGGCTTGTCCAATAGGGATAGTGAGGTAGTAATAGTCCCCCATTTCACCAGCCCCACCTCCAGTCCCACCTCGCCTATCCGTCATCCATTATCCATCCCCAAAATGGCAGTCAAGGTTGCAATTGTTGTCTGCCTGAGGATTTCCAAAGATGGCCAAGCGACTCACCCGAACAATGGGACGAATCAACTGAATGCATTTGATATAGGTCAGAACATGTTGATACTTGAGGAAATATTGGTATATGTTAGATTCCTGGTATTTCATTTAAGTTGCTTTACTTGTCAAATTAGTCTAATACACAAAGAAAACTATAAAAAGATCAATTATTTCAACAAATATTATCTTTTCTGTGGTTTTGCCATATTTTTTTTTAAATTAATATTTATTAGATGAAGAATCCGTATATCATAATATTGTTTGCCATATTAATATTCAATCTAAGTGAAAAAGAGAACCTAATTTACCTATTTAAAACGCTTTATAAAAAAATATACAAGTTTTTGATTAGCA
The DNA here is from genome assembly GCF_016746245.2 of Drosophila santomea. NCBI lineage: Eukaryota > Metazoa > Arthropoda > Insecta > Diptera > Drosophilidae > Drosophila > Drosophila santomea. The sequence continues at coordinate 18,045,902 of NC_053018.2, forward strand.
TGAAAACCATTGCTATATTTCATAACGAACTAAATGAATAAATAGTAACATTTTTAATACTTACTAGCAGTAATAAAAACTGTATTTACTGAGAAATACCTTTCCATTTATGTCTAAGCCTTAAAATGCCCTTGATTGAACTTATCCTTGTCCGAAGGCTCCACCGGCTGCTCCACTGTTCCAGAGCCTCGGAAGACAACAATGTGCCAATTTGCTGGGCGCACTGGGGCTCGAAGGGAGCAGCCGGCATGGGCACACACCTCCAGGATCCGAGGCTGAATTGTGCTGAGTGCAGCGAATATGCCAAAAGCAGAAAGCTGCATCATCGGAGCGGCTCGACCAACCGAGCAGCAACCAGCAACCAGCAACCAACAACCAGCAAACAAACAAACAAACAAACTTTTGTCCAGGCGATTGAAAATTGCTGTGGCATGCTAACAAAACACTTGGCCAGGCCCGCTCCTGGCCAGCATTTCGGGCCACCTGCTCATCCCGTCCCGTCATTCAAGGTCCGTCTAGATTTATTTACATTTGAATTTTTGAACAAGTTGATGAAATTCCCTGCACACAGCCGGAAAAACTATGGGCCGTCTGCTTCTGGTATCTGGTTCAGATCCTGGGTGGCCCGAAAAATCAACAACCAAGCATCAATAAAGGTGGCGAATTGCTTTTGTGGCGGCCTTTTGTGTGCATATAATTAAAAATGCAGCAAAAACTACCTCCAAAGGTAAACAATGAGAGAGAGATGGCAGTAGATAGAGACGGCAACAGTGGAAAGAGTCGGGTAGCTGGGATAGCACGTGGAGAAGTTGTACAAACAGACAAAGCGAGCAAATGCAGACGGGCTTGCAGTTTTTGCCAAGTGCTTGCTCAAAAAATTTGTTTGGCCATTAGAAATATTCATGGCTAAAATTATTCAATTAAAGTTCTCGTCGACACAGACGGTGCAAGTTAAACACAGACAGTCAAATACATAATGAGCAGTCAGGCGGTTGGCGAACACACACATTAATACACACGGAAATGCACGGAGAAAAAAAATTCCTAATTTTCCCAGGAAAACAAGAAAAACCCATGTGTGAATGCTGATAAATTGGAAGAATAGGATATTTAAAATTTGTTACCCAAATATTGTAGAAACATTTATACATGCATAAAATTCTAATTACTAATTTGACCTTCATAACTTATTTCTTATCCCTTAAACACCCTTAGATCGAAACCACTAGTAATGTCTACTTCTTTCAGTGCACACATGCGTGGGAAACCGGATATCCGGGCATGTGCGCGTCGAAAGCTTTGCGAACGCAAACGGCCTGGCAAAATTAACAGCAAATGCGCTTTAAATAGCAACAGCCAAACAATGGCAGCTGCCTCCATAGCCCATCGCCCCGTCTCTTTCCCGTTCGCCGTCTCGCTCTATTGACCCAGTCAGCCTTTCTGTAGTTAGATAGTGAACGGTTTACAGTGGGCAAGCTTCCATAATTTAGTTTTTTCTAAAACAACTACATTATTATCTCAGGATATGCAGCAATTAGATACATTTTATGGCATCCAATTTAAGCAATTTATAAATATAGCTATCACTGAAATGACCGAAAATAAAATAAATTACAAAAACATGTTTTAGCATAGCCGTTAATTGCCAAGGGAAATCTATAGATCTAGGCAGTTTTAATGGTGCTCGAATAAAGTGATTATATGCGGATAACTATAAATAATGTTTGAAAGGATAGACAGTGTTCAGGGATTTGGTTTAAACCTTCTTATACTGTATTCCCTAAAACTAATAACTCAGTTCCCTTTACCAGTAAATACTATATACTATACCTTTAAGTTAAACAAAATAGTTTTATGCGGCCTACTGTGCGGCCTGCGGGGCGTCAAACGGAACTTCGGTTAGAACGGACATGGAAATGCGAACGAGGGGCTGGAAGGGGGCGATGTGGGGTTTGGGGTTTGGGGCTCCAGGACGAGGCACAAACCAGCAAAAGGAAACTGTAACAGATTAAACTTGGCACTTGGAAAACTGGCATCCACTGATGATGGGTGGCATTTGGTATATAGTGAGATATCAGGGGGGAACAATGGGAAAAGCCGGGCTCTCGTGGGTTGGGGTCAGTGGCAACATAAGGGATGTCAGAGCCCAAATACACGCCATGCAAATGCCTGCCAACGAATTTGTTGCCACTTCAACAGCGCACTCTTAATGTTTCCTCAGCCCGAAAAATCAATGATATTAAAGTAACTGCCTGAACTTTAAAATAAATACAAAACTTTATAATTTGGATTTAAAACTAACAAGCTCATTCACAAACAGCTTAAATGTTTCGTGTCAGGCAATAAATTACCTGATTTTTTGTAAATATGAAGAGTAATAATATTTTTGACTAAATAATTACCTTTTCTGTTTGTGCAAAAAGTCAGTTCCACCGAGATTTCAAACAACGATTTACTACAAATACAAAGGTGTAAAAAAAGTATTTGGATGTCAAAAAATGTCTATTGACATATTTGCCTGAACTAATCGCGAAATTAAATTTAGCTGGCCTTTAATTAAGTGTAAATCTGAAATGCATGCAATGCCTGCAATTAATTAAGTCTAAATTATGTAATGTCAAATACGGGGCTTGTTTTTTATTTATAAATCCAGTTTGTTTAGTTAAATGCCTAATTCAAAGAAGAATTTGAATTGAACAATTTATTTCAGCTCTTGTTCGTTTTAGTGCTGCCATTCTATTAAATATTTATAAGCTCTCTTTTTGACTTTGGCATTTTATTAAGTCATGTGGCCTTCGGCGAGGAAGTGACTTTTCTTGAATGTTATTCGTAAGCCATGTGACAATTGGGGCAAACAAAAAATAGTTAATATAAATGGGAACAAAGAGCTGTTCTGGGCTTTCTGTTTCGTAATCTTGCCGTTGTTCAGAATATCTGTCAGATACCGAGAGATATGAAATAGCTTGGCAGCGGCATTGGTAATGATATTTGTGCCGCGCAATGTATACTATACGTCTGTGCCAACGCGGATATGAGCAGTTTTTAGATTTACACGTATGTATATAAAAGGCATATAAAACACACACAGTATACAAGTGTGTGCGCAAACAATGAGATGTGGAAGTTGGCCATGATTTTCTGCAAGTCTGTTACTGTATATGCATATATTAGTTATTAATGCGTACGTGTAACGCATATTGAAAACGCCGCAAATGCTGGATCGCTCCCTCCTTCATATATTTTTGCGTGCACACATATCCGCAAATTTCTAGGGGTTGTTCGTGGCAGATTTATGTGGTTTTTGCAGCAAAGAATGCATAATGCTTGCCCCTCGCTCAGTTTATATACGAGATTTGTGGCGCGACGACGTTTGGTCCTTGGACCCTATTAAAGATTCATTCATTTGCTGCCAACCCTTTCCAAGTCGGAAATTCCAACTCCTTCGTGGCGTTGCGGTTGCACTTAGTTCTCTGGAAATCGGGGGAGATCCGCTTAGATGCGAAAAGTTCTTTATACAGGATGCGGTTACATAAGTTGGGGACTCGCAGTTCCCAGTTCTTGGCTTGCAGTCAATGGTCGTCTTTGATGGACTCCAGTGGTCTTGGCTTTAGCCGCACTTTGAACTCGCAACTTTTGCTTTAAGAATCGCTTGCTGCTTAAAGGGCGGAACATCGGGAAACTTTGATTGATTATTTCAATTTGAGAGAAACTTTTGTTCACTTTCTTCGAGGACTTCACTATGATAGATGGGTTTCGAATGGGATTACTTTCACTTTTTAATGATTTGCAGACGTAAGCTTTAAAGCAATAGAAGTGCTATAGGAAAGCCATTTTACAATTTCTTTTTAAAGTTTCAACATAACCCAGGTCTTCCTTAAATCTTCCTTTACTTACTAGTATAACCTTATTTTTTTGGCATAACCAACTCCTTGCTCATTACAGCTTCCCAGCCTTTGGCAATTTTCTTCTCATTTATTGAATTTACCAACTTTTTCGAATCGAAAACGCCGAAAACGAATCCTCATCACTTATTAGTTTTCATATAATTTACAGAAAGCTAGCCAAGAACGAAAAAAACTTTTGCCAATTATGAAAACTACAATAAAAATGCAAATTTCGAGCAACTCAAGCAAAATTTCATGACCGCCAGACGAAAAAAAGCGAAGCGAAACTTTCAAGAGCAAAGGGAAACTCAAAGTTAGTGGTCTACGCGATGAGGGGACGAGGGGGTCCAGAACCAGAACCAGATAAGCCTAACAAATTTTTTAAAATAAATTACAGAGTAGAGCAAACAAATTTGCATAAACAAGCGAGGGGCAAAAACCGAATGAAAGAAGGCGAAAAAAGGTTTTCGCACCACAAAGCAAATCAAGGCATTTTTGAAAGGCTCCCCCAACTGAGCCGCACAAAAATGAGTTATTGCACATGTTGGAAAGAGCGCAAAGGGAAGATGAAGTTTAAGTACAAGACCATACTGCAAAAAAAAATGGGTTTTACATTTTTAGAAATTTTTAAAACATTTGTTAGGGCCTAATAAGAACAGGATCTCCTACATAGTAGAATACCCAAATATCGTGTGTTTGGACAAAACTCTTAACAAATTGTATTATATGGTAGACGAAAGTCTATAAATAGATTTTAAAGTGGAAATAGATATTAACCAAATTATTTAGATGTAGCGCGTAAGTGTAAGCATTATTTTTAAAATAATACATTTTTTTATACACTTTGGTAACATTTTCTTGAAGTGCCTCCCGAGCCCCCAACACTTTTGATTATATCAGGGGCCAAAAAGGATTTCGCCTATATCTAAAAATGGGAAATCCGACCCCCGAAAAGAGCGCAAAATTTTCAAGCTATGCGCCTAATAAAGTGACCAAGTGGGTGTCGGTCAAGGGTCACGGGGAAGTGCTTGGGGTTCGGTGTTCGGGATTTTGGATTTCGGGGTCCTGCGACGAGAGGGAGTTGGGGAAAAGGAGGGTCAGGGAATTGTGCTCGAGCACAAACTTTATTAAAACTCTTGAATTAAATGAATTAGTCAACCATATAGCTAAGCTGGAAGCCCAAAAGGAAAAGTCGCTTAACCCGCTCCACGGCTTCCTTCATCTTTTGCTACCCAAACCCCCACTTTTTATCTTTCTCTATCTTTTCGTGGTGCGGCTTGGAAAACAATTTTCGTAAGCAAAAGTGTAATGAGCGAAGAAATGAACTTTGGAGTCGGGTCTGTGGCCCCAAAAGTGGGCGGAAGTCTTAGGCGAGTGGGGGCGTGGCTGGTGGGGGGCAGCAAATTAAATGAAATCCTTGTGGAAGCAACGTCTTTTGGTGGCCAAAACCAGAAAACGAGCAGCGAAAAAAGGAAACATTAAAAAATATCAGTGCAGAAAGTAGGAAAAGGTCCTAAATGGTTCACACAAAAACCAAAAAAAAATCCAAAAATCTAAGACCGGTTGAAAGTTTTTCGTCTTTTTTCTGTGCAACTGATTTGTACGGTTTTTTCTTATGATTTCTCTTTTATATTTTTTAATTTAATCCGAAAGACGTTTGCTAAATTGCTGGTAAAAATGTGGGAAAACTTGGAATGGGTTTTGTTGGAGAAGATAAAATAAGGGGAGCGCAGGAAAAGGATGAGTTCATTCTTAAAAGGATGACACTAAACTTCATACACTTTTATGCTTTACCATTGTTAGACATTTACAATCAGATTAAACAATTAAATTCTCACTTTTTGTATTTTGTATTAGTTTCCATGTGACTTACAAGCGAGTCTTATTAAAAGAATTTGATGCATTTCTCATGTTATGTTTTCAAAATGGCTTAGAAAGTTTTAGGCATTTACCATATATTTTCTTTGGATCTAGAGGTATTATTTTAAAGATTTTAATTTTAAGAGCAATATTTTTGAATTACTTGAGCTGCAATGGAATAATAATTATTACTAAATAGGCGGTAGATCTCTTTTTGTTGTTCATGCTGTCTAGTGTAGTTGCGGCCTTTTTCTGAAGAAGTAGAAAATCCACCGTTGACAAGTGTTGGTCAGTCTCAGCCCTCGGCCAAAACTCCTCTTTCGGTCTTTTGCATAGTTTCTGTAAAAAATTCGCAAGCAACAACTGGAAATTGAAACTTGATTATGTGCAGAAAGGCAGAAAAAGTTCAACGAGGGTGGGGAAATGGCCATTTCCCTCATTTTCTGGGCGAAGAAAGCGTGTTTCGGGAGCGATTCATTGCGTGTTGTCCAAGCGTGGAAATTTATGCTCTTTGCCGAAAACTTTGGCCAACGTCTTTTAGCCTCGTCTACTATAGAGGACTTGGTCTGTCTGGGCTGGCTGGTAAACTATTTACTGGAATTAGGAGCAACTTCCTTGCATATTTCGGGGCTGAGTGTGTGTTGCACGCCCTAAAAGTTGATAGTTTATGCTTTTGGTGAAATAAACTGCACAACACTGCAAAATAATAACTGCGGCAGAATGGAGCACTGTGTGCATATTATTTATTCATGGCCAATGCATGCGCAATTAAAATGTTCTGAATTAGTCACAAAATCGATTGGGCCAAATTGGCAGCAGCAGCAGCAGCATCAGCAGCCAAGCTAAACTCGCAAAACTTCGATGCAGCTAAAAGTTTGCAATATGCGACGATGTACTTATATTTATCAGCAGATATATTCATATATTCTTCCCAACGTATGCATGTTCATGTTTATTTTTCGGTATGGAGCTGCGCCAAATTTAATCCGGAGATAGTTTTTATTGCCATTGTGATTTCAGTCGATTGGAGGGGAAAACACACAAGTTGTCCGACCATTGATTTTCGTTAGCTGCATTTGATCAAATGAAGCATATTCTAATGGCAAATGTGTGGATGCGATTAAGAGGATAAAGAATTTGTCTGGTTGTTTTCGTATTTCTTAAAAGGACAATGCCCGTCTGGCAGAATTTATTTTAAATCACAGCTTTTTAATGGTGTTTCTGTATTTATGGCAATGAATACACGTCTAAGCAGATGTAGAAATGACTTTTAAATGTGACTGCATTTATTATTAAGTCTTATAAATTAAATGGGAATAATAAAAGGTGGAAATAGAGAACCTGGGACCAACAAACTTAATGACTTTTATATAATTGTTAAAACTAGTATCCATTCTTTCAAACCTAACGTTTGTACAGTTAAAGTCCTGAATCGTTAGACATGTTTATTATTTTGGCCAATGATATCCTCAATATTTAAGCATGTCCCGAAAACTTCTCTATGAATTTTATTCAATTGCCTGGATAGTAAAAAACATTTATTGGATCAAGATACTCCTTTTCACCTTCGGTTTTATTGTTAAAGAGGCAAGTGAAACTTCCCAGAACAGCCGTAACCAAAGTTTTGCCTTTCTGAATGCCCAGGCACATAGCACAGAAATATAATTAAAATTGATCCAGTGCAACCATTAAAAAGCTCTCACGCACTTTTGCCCGAAACTTTGGCTTCCCTTTATGGGCAGCTAACCCATCATCGTTCCCATTCCCAACATCTCGCCCCGACTTTCTCATTCCAGTCGATTTATTGCTCTGACAGCTTCAAAAAAGAAAAAAAAAGGAAAAAAAAGAGTAAAACCGTGAACCGAAAGGAGAAAATTATAAAGGGAACTTTTGTTGGGCGAAACTTTTGCATAATAGACACGCTCGCACTCTCGCCAGCTTACAGATGTGGATACCCAGGAATGGGAAGTTTAAAGTTCAAAGCTTTTGTAGGTTATGCAAATTAGAAATTAATAATACGCCTGACACCCGCACACACTCACACAACCACACACACACACACACACACGCACACGCACACACCCGCACCCAACTAATGCCAATATACACATAAATTAGGCCCGGTTCAACGTTTTTATCAACGATTTAGATGGCCGATACCAAAGAAGAGGCGGGAAAGGGGTCCCGGGGCTTCGGGCCACACTCTATGCCACAAAATTATGATAAATGATTTGGAAATGCGCACAAGCAGGCAGCAGAGCTGCCAGTGAGACCACCAGCAACATGGCCACAACGCAGAACCGAACACATCCTCTTCCTGTTTTGTCCTTGTTGGCTGTGGCTCTGCTGCCGCCACTCTCAAGCCGAAAAACTTTTCGAGTTGAAGGAAATGTAATTTTTTGCAGCTCCCCTTTATCCTCGCGCGGAAAAGGATCGAAGGGGGACTAAGGAAGTCGCCGCCTAAAATCACTGAACTAAAACCTCAAGAGGTCGGGGGCAAACACCGAGCCCAGCCAAAGGATGTATGTGTATGTGGCTGGCGAAACTATTGCTACAAGTGCACGCTGTGCTGAATAAAAAGGATACAGAGTTTTGGAATTCGTCTGGTATCCTGTACCTTAATACGGATCAATTGTTACCCTCCAAGGTTACACATAAAAGTGATCTAATTAGAGATACAGAACAGTATCTATGGTTAGACGCAATGGAAAATAACAACCGCTTCCATTTACTTACATTTTTAAATTTTTCTTTATTAATCTTCAATACAAAAATTATATACTATAAGAAGGAGTTTTGCTCTGCTGACGAAATGTGTATCAACAAACTACTCCTACGGTCGAGTTCCATCATACCCCCGATCTTCATTCTTTACAGGGTAACTGGCAGCACCGCATGACTGGGAAATCCTTGTCGTCTAGCAACAGGAAGCGTAGATCATAAAATATTGATATTTTGCAGCTTTGATTTTTCAGCGCACTGTTTAAGTAATGGCAGCACTGCGACAGAGAAAGAGACGGCGGCAGCGGCAGAGAAAGAGACAGAGATGTCGGCAGGCCGGGACGACAATTCTCATTCATGCCATCCGCTTTACGGTTTTTATGCCACTACATAAGCGGAGACTCCCCTTGGAAAAAAGCTCTGAAACCGAGGATGTCAGTAAAAGGCTAACCCCGAACAAAACGCCAAAGAGCGCAACAATCCTCGAATTTAGTTTCCTTTTGGGGCCCACACAAAAACTAGACATGGCATGATGCGATGTTGCAGCCACAAGCTGTGTTCTCGCCGCACAGTGGGCGATGTTCATAATTTTCATGACATAATCCGCAGGCCTCTGGATCAGCAATATATATTTGTAAACAGACCGGGAAATTAGTGAACATTTGGTTAACAAGTTACATATATGAGGATTAAACGAATAAAACTAACTCGAATCACATGCTTCACCACTAGGGATACCTCCTTTGTGACAGACTTTAAACGTGTGTATAACTCACTAAATTTGTGTATTGATAATTATTCTGATACTGACCAAAAACCCACTGTGCTTTGCCAGATATTTGGCTGGGCTTCAAAAGAGGGTAAAACCACAACTGCAGAGCATTCAAGTTGTATTGGTTTCAGTGGCTCGCTGGGGATTCAATGAAGAATTTCTGAATTTATCTGTCCCGAGTAAGGAAAAAAGTGTACAGATCTTGAACTCAATCGATTCAGAGCATAAACCATTTCTAATTTTATTTACAAAAATGATTTATATGCGTATAACGTATAAAAGCGTAAACTACATTTGATATTTTATTGTGAACAGCAACGTTTATTTGCTGGATGAAATTTAATGTTAAGTTGCTAATATAGCAAACTATCATTGGAATTGCAAAGCTATAAGGTAAGGAATTACATGAAAATCATCTTATTTAATATAGAACATTACCAGTAGTGCACCTGGTATACACACCGATATATCCTATGTATATTGCCTTTCCCAACCGAACTCCCACAGCACGTGAATCGTAATCTCATTATAGTATTGCAGTCAACCTAATTGAACAATTAAATATGTTTATCGTTGCAGTTGAGTGTAACTCATCAGTGTGCACTTTACTGCCCATACATATTGGATTACGTAACCCCAAACTTTCGTCCTTAAATGTATAATTGTATTTATTGGCCAAAAGAGATTCGGTTTGAATCGGTGAGTGGGGCAATCAAAGTTTGTCAGGGATGGCCAGCGGAAGTAAATACCTGATTAATAGTGGGCAAAGCCAAGTAACAAATGTTGAGTACAAAATTAGCTAGGCATAACATTTATTTTACATAACTTGAGAGGAAACAACCAATTTACTGACCTAATATCTATGTACATAAGTAGACAGCTATAGAAGTTCTATGGTGTCAATTTACAAAACTTATAATGCAATATTCTACAAAATTATATATATCTGAATCAAATATATGTGCAATTTATAATTACAAATTGTTTAAGAAAATGTTTATCTTTCCAACAAAACGATATTATCCTCTCAGTAAAACTCGAGCGAGTGTATTTGCCTATCAATAACATTTAATCAAAGCCCAAATGAGCGCAAGCACCACAAGCTGATATGTGATATGTGTGCCGGAGTAAATCAGCTCATTTCGACAACATTTCCGGCATCGAAGCCATGCTAAGAATGAAAAATGAACTCGTACGTGTATGTGCTATAGGGCGCTGGATGGGCAGATGGGTGGATGGGCGGATGAGCGGCGGGAAAAGTCCATAATATGACATAAAAATGAAAACCGAAATGACAAGGGTACGGCCTTAAGATGTTGTGCCCCGGGCAATGCGGTTTGGAGATATGCCAACTATTACAAATTGATTCGCTCAGTTTGGGTTCCGTTTTTCGCTCGAGGTTCCTTCACTCGCCGCTCGAAATCTATTTAAAATGCGTGACTGCAGTGGCTTTAAAAAGTCCTTCGCAAAGGAAGCTCTCCGAAAGCCCGGCCACGATCTTGTTTTAATGTTCCGTATTTTTTATTGACGCCAAAGGTTTGTGCTCTTCAGTTTTATTGTTCAGCAGGGGGTGGCCATAAACCCAACAATAGCAAAAGCAACCGGTCTCAATTAAAGACGTCTCGGGGGCCTAGTAACCAAAAATTGACTGAATGGCAATGACAGCGGCGTTTTTCGGTGGAATGGGTACGGGGCGGAAAAACACAACGAGCTGGCAGCCAGGGCCAGGACTCAACAACAAGTGACAAGCTGTAAAAATTACAACGCCTGCAATATCCAAAACCATGTAGCAGAGTGTGGCAGTCAAAGTAGTGACGGTGGTGTAGGTGTAGGTGTTGGCTTTTGGGCCGCCGTAGGGCGAACGACGATTTGCAGTCTTGAACGTGACTCACTTTGCTAAATGGTGCGCAGCCAGCAGGGTATGCCGGCCAAAGGGGCGGTGGACTGTTTTGGGGGGCGTGGCAGATCGGAGGCGGTAACGGGAAAAACAATGAAAACTTTTATTTGCCAACTTACCATGTTGCTTCCTGCCCTGAAAGGTCTGCATCGCAACAACTCAGATAAGGAGTTTGATGAATCGCGTACTCAAAAGGTAGCCAAGGTTTTAGTTCTATTGTATAAGTTACATAAATTAAAGTACCTTTGATTTTGTTAAAACTGAAGACCTTTACATTTTAATACACTTAAATAGACTATAAAATATAAACAAATTAAATTTCTTTCCACGATTGGTACACTAAGGTACACATTAATAAAGTTTAAATGCCTTTATAAGGTAGTTCCATTTGAAAACATTTTTGTGACCTTATAAATTCAAACAAATTATTTTTTAAATATTGTCCTATAACCTTTCGCAATTAAAAATGAGGCATCCGAATTCCAGAAAGAACTGTAATTCCTTTCCTCGAGAGCAGATCATGTTATTCCGCGAATTTCAGAGACGAATATAAAATCCAATTTGGAAAGCATTCAGCATTCGACTACGTCAATCCAGTGACCGCCTTCGGCCCAATTGTCAGATATCCCTGAAGCATAAAATATTCAGTTACAGCCATCCCCATTCGCCAACTGCTAGACAGCAATTGTACAATTTGTTTCCCATCTCCGTGGAAAGTGCTCCCACTTTGTTGTTCGCCAAGTCTAATTAACCACATCAAAAAAATCTATGGAAAATTTGCGTGGGTTGCCATTGGTGTCCCCTGAAATCCCCTTTGCCCCCTCCTTTTCATTGTCAGTATAAATGTTGCAAGTACGTGTTTTGTACATATATAGCGCGACGGTGAGGTGGTCGGAAAAACAGAAAAGTGTCTGCTAAACACGTGTCGAACACAGCCGCGGGCCCGAAAATGGCCAAAATTTGCAGAATAAGATGAGATAGGAATCTGAGGAAAATCGTTGACTGGAAAACGAAATCAATATGTATGACTGGGCGATTGAAATTGAACTTCTTGAACTTTGAAGTGCTCAGCAACATAGAAACGATACTAATTACTAGTCGAGTGGAGGCCAGAGTCCCCGGGGTAGACAGTAAAACATTGAGGTACTCATAAATTGCTGCAGAGTAAAGAGTCCTTTTCCCAGGGAACCTTTTTAGTTGCGAGCTGCAGGGCACACTGACCTTTACTTAGAATTTATAAATGGAATTTCTCGATGACGGCTTTTTGGGTCATGCACCCTTTAATTATGCATGGGAACGTGTGCCATAATAAAATAAATAATTCCCGCTGGGAGCTCACATTTTAAGTGAATTTTAGTAAAAATATTTTAAGGTTTTTAGGTCAACGAAAAAAGTAATGCCACAGCCCTCAAAGCCCTTGTGGCCACCATTTGTGTCAGTAAAATGCGAAAGCGACAAGGATCCCAACAAATTATCATGTTCAAATTTTGCGAGTAAGAAGATTCACACAATACTAAAAAAGTAAATAAAAATATATATATAAAACATTAAAAAATATGCATTCTACGATGATTTACTTATGAACATTTGCTGAAATCGAAGTATTAAAACTAACAATCATTTAAGAATGTCGTTTGATGCCTATAGAAAGTATTAAATAGAAATACGCTATTATATTTTCAGCATAAATGTGCTTTAAGTTTGTATTATATTTGCAAAGCATTCTTCCTCTGTAAACAGGCGATATCATCAATGCGAATGAAGCTGTATTGTTTCTCAATTGGTGGGCGTTCGTGTGGCAAAGGAGTGGCCGTAAAAAGGACATTTGTTCTAAGCAATTTTTATTCTTTGCTTATATTTTTTGCAACATTTATTTACGCCCCCAAACATTGCGCCACGTTGTTCAATTACCGCCAAGAATAATGGTTGCAGTCGACTGAGGAAACAACCCCAATCGAAGAAAAGCAATGCGAAGGCCAGGAGAATGAAATAAATGAAATGATCTTCGATGGTTTCAATTGCTGCTTGTTGAGTTCGATGGAAAAAAAAAACCATGGAAAGGAAAATTCGGCGGGGGAAAGGAGTCGAGTTACGTTGTTCTAAAGGTAAAGAAAAGAGCAACCTTTTTGTTTTTGGCTGACCTTTACCGCCGACTTTCCCATGCTTTGCATAATTCTTGGCATGCAAATTTTTCAATTGAGCCCCAAAGAAATCAAGCAAAAACGAAATGTCCAAGGAAGTGAGAGAGTCGGTCCTCGATGCCCAGGAAAACGTTGAAAAAGTGTCAAAGCTGTTGCCATGGCCCCAATTCAGCACTATCCATTCGCATTCGCACTCGGCATTGCATTGTAAACTTTTGTTCCATATATTTTAGCAAGTCTTTACCGGCTGTCGATTTATTTTTTCGCTTACTCGATACCCTTGTATGATTGGGGTATTTAAATTGATTGGTAGACATATGTATCTATCTATCAGTAATACGTTTTTCAGGTAAACAACAGCATTTATACTTACATATATCGAAACAGAGTAGCTTACTTCACTTCAGTAGCCATACAATATCAAATTGAAAATGAGTTATTAACTAGATAATTATCATTCAGTAAGCTAGAAGGTGGAAAATATTCCCAAGGGTATTTCTAATTCTACACACCCTTCGCACATCCGCTTCAATTTCTTCAATAATACTTTTTCCCATTCCGCACTTCACCTCCAAGTGCAAAATGGCAAAGAATGCAAAGGAATAAAAACAAAAAAATATTTTTTTCGACGGTATCGAGAGGGAAAGGCGGACGGGCTATAGGTGGAAAGTTTGGGGAAAATGGGGAAAAGGGGACTGGCGGTCTCCTCGACGACGTTTGGGTTCGTGCGGCGTAATATTATTATTTGATAAAGATGCTAAAAGTAACGAAAACACATTTTCTCAGTTAAAAGGGGTCGTTAGGGAATGAAATATGCGCACGTACGCACCGAGCGGGACTAAAAAGGGGCGTCGGGGGAAAGTCGGGTAGTAGGACTGCATATATGGAGGGGTGGCCCGAAAGTGGGTGGGGATTTTCCATGCACAGCATGCGAGTTTATAGTCGATTTTTATCACAGTATTTGAATTATTATTTCAGGAAGCGCGCTATTTGCGCAACGCGCTTTTTGCGAATACGCTTTATTCTTTTTCCCTCCCTGCGAGCGTCTTTTGTGTATTTGCATATGAATGCGGCTCGACAGCGATGGAAATTCTTTTTTCAGCCATCCGCTGTTGCCTACTATGCGGCTACGTGTTGAAAAATCAGTTGTAATGCTAAAATATTATACGTGGACCGCCGGAACCAAAGCTTTTTGGCTAAGAACTCACACATTTTTCCAGGGATGACGATAGATTGATTTTGAGTGTCTCTAAATCGGAAGGAGGCTTTTATTGGGGACTCAACTGTCTTTAGACGACGAAAAATTGGGAGCACTCTTGCTTTCTTTGGATTCCTTTAAATAACATACATACATATATGGAAAAATTAGTACTTCGTAATAATTTAATAAATGAGGCATGATATGGCATATGGCAACTTGATCCAAAAATTAAATAAATGCAAACAGCAGTGATGTTTACATTCGAGTGCTTGAAGTGGTTAATTGGGCTGTAAGTAAGCACATACCGAATATTTGTTTGCCATTCACTTAAAATGGAATGGGTTTATGTTTAACCATATTTAAATGTTTAAACGCCTAAAGTGATCGATTTCGCAGCCCTGATTTTTCGTGAGGCTCACCTCCTTTGACGAATTAATAAATTGGAATGGGGTCGTGGGACGCAAAGCGAGCTTGGCAATAAAATTCCTGTGAATTTCTGGAGTTGGATCTGGTCCCTAAGTAGGAGTACAGAGGTACTGGAGCACAGTGCTCATTGCCAGGCATAACTGTTATTGTAAGAGATTTCGTGTAAATATTGCATGTAAACGTCGTAAATACGGCGCTTTTAGTGCCCGATTTCTGTGCCAGGGATCGGTGCAGATACTGTAGCCTGTAACTGGAGAATCGGGTGGTTTATTGTTTGCCCAGCCAAAACAGGCAAAACAGCCGAAACAGCCAGCCGCGCCAGTGAAAAGGTAAATAAAAATATTTTGTGCGTGAGTGCGGTTTTTAAGCTGCGTGAAAATGTTCGCCTTGCTTTTCATATTTCCCCTTCTTTTTGGGATATGGAAATTCGATGATGCCCGTGTGTTTGTGGAAATTTCGGCACCTTTTTTATATGCATTGTCTGTTGGCCGTCGCGCTTCATGTTTTGTTAGCAATGCCTGCGGCAAATTGACTTTTAAGGCATACCCCACCCACCCAGAACACCTCCTTTATTTTTTGTCTGTGATTTTCCCTCTTTGTTTTCCCATTTTTGCTTGACTCTGCTTTGTTTTATTTCCCCCCGGCTTTTTGCGAGTCTATCATTTGCATTGCTTTGGGCCAAGTTGGGTGGCTCTGTCTGCGCACATTGATTGAAGTTTATTTAAAATATGTTTATAAATGTCAAAATGTCAATTATGCAGCCAACATTTGGGGTCGAATTGCAGCAGGGAACACACATGCAAAAACATTTTCGGGGTTAGCTGGGGTTAAGTGCCTACTATTAAGATAAATTCGTCTAGACGTTCAAATCTCATTTTCCTTTGGTCCGCTGAAGGCGAGTGATTCACTCGATCTGATTTAGGTATTTATACATTTCTAAGTCGATTAGTTCAAATGTAGGTAAAGGAGACAAAACGCTTAACAAATTAATAAATGACATTCTTCTTGTGGTAGCTGTACTAGAGAAAACCACAAACAAATCCTAGAAATACCTAACAAATTGCTAGAAAGTATTTACGTGCGGTTAAGACAAATTGTGAAAAGTCAGATATCTGCTTTTTGCCCTAAAATGATTAATTTTCAGTTCTGCGGCTTACTATTCGCCTTTCTTAAAATAGTTTTTCCCTATTTTATTGCCAATTGAATTCCTCCTTTGGAAATGTAAAAGGCAGTTTATTTTCTACCCACTCACTTGCTCAGAAAAGTAGGTTAAATAAAACGAATTCTTGATAATCACCGACCATTTGGGGCTTTCGAAATTATGGTAAAATCGGCTCGCATGTTTTGATGCTGGAAAACGTTAACTACAATTGCTTGCTAACCTCGTGGAAATCCAATCATGCCGCTCGACCGCACTTTTAATTTTATGGGCTCATGCCAATATTTCCACATTAAACTTTGCTAATTGCATTCGGGCCCGAAAAACACCGAATATTACCAGAGATGTACAAAGAAAACCCAGCCAAGCGCAGCAGAATATCAGGGCCAATAAAGAAATTTTAATTGAATCATGGCATAGAAAATCGTAAACAAATGGTGGCATGCCCAAATGGACAAGAATTGGAGGGCACTCCAATTTGACTCCCCTACTTGGAGCCCATAAAAGCGTGAATGCATATTTAAAATTCGCCCAACATCCAGCGCTCTTTGAAATACAAATTCATGAGTTGCGAATGAAATATTAAAAGTAGCTCGAATGCTTTTTAGCACTCAGTCATCCAGCCAGCCAGCCAGTCAGCCAGTCAGCAAGTCAGTCATTCAGTCAATTTTCGTAAAGCAAACACATTTCCCCGTCTGATACTTCATTTGTTTCCGTTTCCGATGTTTCGATGTCAGGGACCAACGACAACAACAAGTCAGACAAACAAACAGCCCAAATAATTATGAATGACAAAAGTTATACAAATAAATAAAAGCAAAAGCAACAAGGGAAATGATTGCAAATTAACAGAAGTAAACAAGCAAATACTCTTGAAGATAGTTGGCTTAAGATTTCATTTAATGCATAAAAGATTGGCTTCTAATGGTTTAGACTTTAAATTGAGTATCAAACAAATCGAGTGATTTAAAGAAAGAAATTTTCTTTAAGGTAATTAATGTTAAAATGTTATTTAATTACCTGCGTGTTCATAACTACTTACAAACGATTACAGAGCTTAATCACCGTGGAAGTGAATTCTAATAAAGACATTACCATAAACAACCACACTAAGGTATGAAAAAAGTATAATTACTACAAGCTTTCCTTTCTATTCAGAATATATAAATTTAGGGTTATTTATTTCTTTCATTAAAAGGATTTTCCTTATGCAATTTTAATCCTTTTAATTTTGGGTTCTTGCATCCTTTGCAATGCCAGAAGTTTGTCAACATTCGTCCTAAACAAGCAGCAGGACACCGCTTGATACCCTCACACATCTCAAATTTCTGTCGAAATGGATGAAAAAAATGATGAGTGCTTTCAAGGCAATCTCCCCAGGCCCTTTCCCTATTTTCCATTGGTTTTTCCGACCGAGTTTCAGTGTCGTCGCGGCTCGTTTCGCATTTTACAGTCGCTGGCTCATTTATAAATTTATGAGCTCAACTGCCAGGGGAGTTATCGCGTTAAAATGCTTCGCTGTTCCCGCTGTATTTTTCCTGGTTTTCCCTGCTGCCCTTTTCGTCCACTCTATAACACTGGAAAATAAATTTCTAAGGACCTTAAATGGCAAGCAAATCCTTTCGTTTTAAAATATTTTCTGTTTTTTTGGTATTTATTTTACTTATATTTTTACCGGGGAGAAAGCGCACTCGAAAATCTAGTTAAATATTTATTTAAAATGTGATTGATTAAATTTTTTACGGTATATTTTTCCTTCCTCACAGTTTCCCGCCTTATATTGCAGCAGAGATATACAAAAAAACAAGGAATAAAATAAAAATTAGCAATAAAAAGTAGAAAAGCGTGTTTGTTTGTTAACAAGTGCAGGACGAGAGTGAATGAGACGGCAGTTGGCGACAGGAAAGAGATAGGCAAAGGGAGCTGCAGAGAAAGATGACGGAGACATCAAATGGATTTCATGTCACGTTACACAAATGTGCCAAGGAATTAAAAATGTGAGGATGGCAAGTGGAAATAGCAACAGTTGCTGTCTTCTAGTTTTTTTGTTGGTGGAAATGCTTGTTGTCGTTGTCCCATTAGCGTTCTACTGCAGCAAGCTTAAATGCGAAAAGTGTGTTCATTACTCCCGTCTTCAGTCTCCAAGTCGCAATGAAAATTATTTTCATTTTCGCTTTGGTGCGCTCACTTGCCCAAAAGCTAAAACACACACACACAAAATACTCTTTCTCGCCATGTCTCGGTCGCTTTCTCCAATTCTCCGTTTCTCCATTTCTCCGGCATGATATATCCCACACCACATCCCTTTAGCCACCGGTTAACCTTTGGCTCTGGGCGGAAATTTCAATTATTTATTGCACATACGCAGCGTTGTTAGCTTAATGACTAGCTCCGACTGCAAAGCAGAAAACTCCAGGCCAAACCAAGCAAATGTGATTTGGCCAGACCAGGGATACACCAAACATTTGCCACAAAATTGCATATAAATCATAGAGGTTGATCTTTTGACGGCCTGCAGTGGGAACATTAAGTAGTCGGAGCATTAAGAGTTAGTTATCCGAGTAATTGAGCTTCGGTGTTCGCCCTCTGGGCACGAATTTTATGAATAGGGAAATTGCTTTAAGCTTCAAAATTGAATTATACATGAGTTTTAACTTTTTCTGCGTTTGAGTTATAGCGGTAGAAGAATAATAATAGCTGTAGCTTTTACATATTACTTTTCCAAAGGCTGTATACATTCTGAAAGAAGTAATAAAACCATAAAAATGTGCAGCACATACCGACTCTTGGCTTGACGTTTAAATATTTCGATAGGCAAGTACAAAGAATACACGTGGCAATATTTAATTGTAACTTAATTGCATCTTAATTTTAAATTCGTAAAATATTGCCTGCCTATAAATATAACTTTATTACTGGAGAAACTTATAAAACTTAAATTTAATGTGTTTAATGTGTATGCACTATTTTTGAAGCACCTAAGGAATATTTGATAGTAAGTCCTGGAATATTGCAAAAGTTTGTGTTGCACACATATTTTCTATACGCCGCAGGCAAGAACCTCTTTAAAGTAAATCGAATAATAAATATAGTTACACGTGCAGCTCGGCATTTTCCCGCACACTTTTCCCCTTTTTCCTCTCGATGGTTAGGAGTTCAAACTCTGTGGCAAAAAATCGGTCTCATTTTGATTGGCATCATTGATTGAAACAACACGAATCGTTTTGCTCGCCAAATGACTCGAAAAAAGGTGGAAGTGAGCTAGTTGCCATCTATCGTTTTGCCTCCTTTGAATCCTTGCTAAATTATTGAGTAAGCGAGCGAGTGTGTGATTGTGTCACGGACTGAGCCAACTAATTGGATTTGTGCCAGCAGAAGGAGGATCCAGGAAGTGTTTTGACAATTGTCACAATTAAGTTCCGGGGATAGTGACAAGGACAGGGACAGGGACAGCGGACATGCCAATGTACTGGACAAGGCCACTTTGCAAGTTCATTGCACCCCAAAGGCCAAACAAGGGTGCAATTGATGGGCTCTGTAGGGTTAACGAGGGTGCAGGGTTCGCCGACTGACGAGCGCAATGTTATGCGGCATAATTCACATAAATTATGCAATTTATACGCGACGTACGCTAAGCCAACAAATGGACACGACAATGCAAATTATATGGCAAATGAGGGGAGAGGCTGCGGAATCGCGCCTACACTGTCATATTAATTCCTGGCGATACTATTCCCAATAGCATACACATTTTATTTTGTGAGACAATCTATTAATCCCTTTGATCTTTCATAAGTCGACTTTCTTCTTCAAAAATTCCAACAAACAAGCATTTGAAGAAACACAATGACCACTTGGGCACAAGTTTCTTTTAACGTGTGTGTTTCGAGTATGTGTGCCACAGAAAGAAATATGTAACAAGTTGCAGATTTTTATGCGGACAAGTGAGGCAAGGGGCTGAAGGACTCACTCTGGCACTTCCACAATTGCATGATGACAATTGAAAAGGGGGCAAGCAAGGACTTAGAGCTTAGACATATGCACCACACAAACTCTCAAGCAAACACATATATTGTGCCAGTCTAAAAACGTCAACGTGGCCCATTAGAAAGTGAATAGACAAGGTTCAAGGGTTGCGGCCACAGAGTCTTTGGGGGGTGTTAAGTCCCAGCGCCCCCTGAAAACCCAGTTTATCCCCAACTCCTCGTAATCTGACAGCTGTAAAGTAGTTGGTCGACAGACAATGACTGCAGCCGGAAATCCCTGGGAGTAATATAGATAAATACATGTATGGCAATAGGGTATAATGATGTGATGTAAGTGAGTAGACTATGCTTATTCCATGACCCGTGGAGTTATTGACACTGCGAAGTAGTCAAGCAATATCATTTTCATGTAAGTGACTATAGTAATAGGCTGTGTTCAATTCCTGTTATTATGTGTGAGATAGAGTAATTGACTGTCTGCTTGATTAGTATAAAACAAAGGAAAAACTAAATAGATTTAAAACTGTTTAGCTCACTGTAAGAATTCCATTAATTGTTAGTTCTCTCGCCCAACTTAATCAGATATTTGTATATCATTTCCGAACACGAGTTTTTTACACATACCCGGTTTTCCCGCTAACAAACCAGCTAACTGATTGAATCCCTTTGTTCCGCTTTAAGTGTTTAACAGTTCCCTCGGGTGTCCTCGCTCTGAACCAGTTCCATTTGAACAAAACGTATTCTCATTTCCTCTAATTCAGCCCCATGCAGACACACATCCTCCCACATCCCCCCTCTCCCCACACTCAGGAGTTTTATAGATTTATAAATTCAAATATCATGGCCACTGCATCCGAAGCAGACAGTCAGACAGTCAGACAGTCGTATAGTTGGACATTGAGACGGAGGGACAATAAAGTCAAAGGCGGCGAGTTGTTCCTGCTGTTTCCACTGCTGCACTGCAGCCTGTTGACAAAAACAACGAGAACAATGCGAGGAGCCACACATGGAGCGAAGGATGTAGCTGGGGTGGATCTGGTAGCTGGGGGCATCATTGGGTTAAGGGGCGACATATCTCCTCCGTTGTGACAGCGAAACACTGCAATAAAAGTGGTGGCACGTTGGCACCAAGGGGTGGAATTTACATTTAGTTTATGAGTAGACAAGCGACGACAATAGTGGGGAAGTAGCATCCTATTCAGACTTCTGCTCCACATTCTGCTCCTTTTGCATCTTCTTCAGCTGAGCCCGTGTCGGCACACTGGGAGAAATAGGATTGAATTAATTTCTTTCTTGTTTCCTAAAAGTTGTATTATTCTAATGCCATTTTTACAATATTTTTAAATACCTCTTTAATTATTTTTATTTTTAATATACCTATTGTTTAGGAATGCATATATTCATTATATTATTTTAATGATACTTGTATTATTAGGATCATTTTTAAGTGTGCACCATTTCCGCAGCAGTTTCTGCTGTTGTGCACCCAAAAGGTCATACAATGAAATGCACAAATGTCAACATTTAACGGTCAAAATGGTAGCAGCAACAGCCAAGGGGAATCCCCACAAAAGTGGGCGTAATGGGCACACACCGGGCATTGTGTGGCTGCCAGGAAGTGGAATCACCACGCTCGACCTTAGCCAGCATTTCCAAGTTTAGAGTTTATGGCCCAAAAGAAAGTCGCCGAACACAATGGACAACACCGAAGCAACAGGAGCCGCAGTCGCCCACTTTCCTCCTTTTCAGCCAAACTAATCAGGTTGACGGAGAGTACTGACCATTGGAAATGGGGTCGGAAAACGGAGGGAAATCGGAGGCGTGGCCAGTGGAAGATGCAACTTTATGACATTTGTCTCGAAACATTGTGCTCGAAACTAAAAATAATATTGTATGTCAAAAAAATTAAATTAAAGTCTTTCTCTGCGGCTTTAAAGTTTTAATTTTATTTAAATTGCGCTTAGTCGGATTCAGTTTATGTTTTCCTAGGGTTGAAAAATTATTTTAATTCCTATTTAAATAAATTTGTGGTTTGTATATTATGTTTATGATTATGTTTATGATTATTTTAACAACGCAGAGGAATCAGCGAATTATCATACCCATTAATTATGAAATAAAAATGTAGTGAACAAGGCACACTTTTCTTTTTGGTGTAAATGACCTAAACAATCCCAATTAAAATAGCTTTGAGAGCCCAAATAAAAGTGTGCTAAATTGGAGGGTTTTCGCCTTACCAAGTCGCATTGTCGCGTGCTGTCTCTTTCTCCGGCCTCTGTTCCCGTCCTTCTCTCTTTGAGCTACCTTTCCCTCTCACATGTTTGGGGAACTAGAGACCTTTGTGGCAGTTCAATCGTAATGAACTATGCACAAAAATGACCTCCAGTAACAGAATGTTGATGGTGGGCGAACCAACGAACAGACCAACAAGTTTTCGCCCTTTGTCGCATTTTCCGTTTCTTTCTGGACAAATTACATTTGGTTTGTGCTGGACAATGTTTTCCAGGGTTGCCAACAGCGGCCAGTGGACTTTCTTCCGCTCTTTTTAGCAGGCGGCGTGGGTTGCATCCACATCCACATCTACATCCACACAACTGCAAAGAGCCCTAAAATTATGTCTAGCCAGGAAGCAAACTTTTTGTCCTTTGTCCAACACTTTATTAACGCTACAGCTGCTCCGAAAAAATGTATTTAAAAGGACTTCAGAAAAGGGTTCACATTCAGCAGAGATTTTAAGCGTAGTAATTAGTTTGGGACTTTATGGAGCTGCAGCTCTGGAGAGTTGATAAATATTATATTGTATGGCGGAGCTTACTATATCTGTGTGATGTGCTCCTTAAATGTTGTGCATTTGTACTAATGACTATCCTCGCTTACTGCTGCGAAATTTCCAGCTGAAATTTTCGGGGAATGGAACGTAAAATATTTAATTGCTTTATACTGCTAAATTAGGCTTTCAGCAAAGTTGTTAATTTACATGCATCGACAATTGTTTCAATACGTTGGACGGAGTGTCAGGAGTGGCAGATGTTGCTGCATTTCTGGGTTCTGTGCTGGGTTTCTGCTTTTGCACTTGCTGTTTGTACACTGAAATAAATATATACTCGTAATATAAGATGCCAATCTCAGTAATCAAACATTTATTTTTAAAATGTATTCAATAAATTAGTTATAATTTAGTTATGAAAATATTTGTAAAAATGTATATAAGTTGAATCTTCAAATTTTTTCAACTAAATTTGGAGGCAAGCCCGAATATCGTATTTTAAAAATTTGGACTTCACGCTAAACTAAAGTTTGCTTTCTTGTGTAAAGTGGGAGTTTGTTAGTCCAGTTGCCATAATTATGGCAATTGGCAGACTGAACTGCAGTGTGGGCCTAAAATTGTGCAATGGCGACACGTTGACGTTGGTGAGGGCAATGGGGTTTTAATGGGAACAAGGATGAGGATACTCCTGCACCAGATGCGGCTGTCGTCGTCTTTTTGGAATTTAATTAAAGTTTACACAAGTAAACAAATGACAGTCTGCAGCCGCCAACATTGCAAGATATTTGTCTGCATTTGTGTTGGTTTCTGCTTCAGTGTGTTTGTGCTTGTGTTTGTGTGTGCGTGTCACATGGCCACAAAACGAGTGCAGATTCAAGTAGACTGAGTGCAATTTTATTAAAGAAAACTCACACAACGCCAAGTTGAGGTAAAGTTTTCAGCGACAAAAATGTGTCGCATGCGGTAGGCATTAAAATATATAAAAGTTTTCAAAGGGGGTTGTTCAAAAAGATTAGAGAGAATATATACATATATCAAAATATTTGTAGTTATAGTTATCCAGATAATTTGGAATAATAAACAGAGTGAGCTAAGGCAGTAGGATCCCCAAGAATCTAAAATATGAGGATGCCAGAATAAGTTGTTAGTATTAGGTTCGCAGCTTAAATTCTACGATATGACATCCAAAAGTGTGTAACGGAGAGAGCTCCAGAATTACTTTTTATAAATAATTGATTTTTTTAAAAGAGCGAAGATCAGCGAAACGATTTAGATTTGCACACGGTAAGTTATTTTTCCTTTCCTTTACATTTTTTGATTTGGCACTTATTTGTAAATTGTGTGGATGGCGTACATCGTTTTATTGTAAACTGATCGAGTCTGGTCAATAGTACGGTTACCTGAACATTTAAGTCTGTTAAATCTAAAGCTGTGGAATAATTTCATAGCTAATGAAATTCGTTTCCTCACATTACAACGCGTTCACCTAAGATGTATGCACAAATTCCATGTTTCTTCGGTATATTATTTATTTAGAGACCGCATTACACCTAAATAGTATGTGGAAGTGGGAAGTATTCACGCTTGTGGTACTGATCACTTTTTCCGCGGTAAAGTGCTTCTCTGAGAAAATCGATTGCGCCAAAAATGGCACGCAGGCGGATTATTGTCCCACAGCTTGTCCAGAAACGTGTGATTCCAAAGGCAAGCCCAATTGCATTTTGATCTGCGGAGGTCCTTGTGTGTGCAAGCCAGGATATATTGTCAATCGAATGATTCCCGCCTGTGTACTGCAATCTGATTGTCCAAGAAACTCATTACCAAAGGGTCGAGCCCGAAGACTAACGAATTTCAGTTGCTTTAGTGGGGAAAACACATGCCCTCAATTAAAACATAGTAATGGTAGGCGAAAGGTTGGCTAGCATTTAAAGTAGATAACATAGTTGTGTACAATTATGGTTTCAATTAAAAATTAAAATATATCCTATATTTATATCACAGTACTTTGGTATCTGCCCTCCTTTAAATATTTCAACCATCAACCGATGGTACACGTGTGCGGTACATTTGTTGCTGAACATTGATGCACCAACAACCGCAAACTGTTTGGTATTTTTGCCATTTTGCAGAGTAAAACTAAAATCCCCGAATTATGCAACAAAAAATTAATTAAACACAATTTAGTTTTGTCCCCTGGAGATGAACGTGATCCGCAAAAAGCCGCGTTGCGCGAAAATCGCTGCGGTTTCCACCCATATATAGTGTATATCCCAACCAGTACAGCAGAGCTTGTATAACTAGAGCTAGGATAATAAATTGACAAAAAAATAAGTTACTGATTTCACTTTGGTCATTCAAAGACTGCTCGCACTACTGATTAAGTTCTAAGAATAGTTCATTCGAAAAATGCTTGTTTAAGGTATTGAAGCTCTACTGTGGCGCAGGGACAGAATTATTGCTATGCAAGGCCCTGAAAAAAGGGCAATGAAAAAGTGACCACGAACAAAAAAAATGTCCCTGGGAATGGGGCCTCGTTTCAAAGGGCTGATTGGATGAGCCAGGGGGTAACGAGGGCTCTTTGCGGCTACTTGACTTAATACCTGCAATAATTATTATAACGATGCAGGATGCGGGACTGGGGGGGCATTAGAGGGGAAAGGCGGCAAAGAGGGCAAATCTTTTTGTGCAATAAAAATATATATAACAGCCGGCCAACAAAGTTGAAGCGGCCCATAAAAATGGCCAGGATAAGCACTTGGACTTTGCATCGGGCGATTTATTTTTTATTTATTTATATTCATTTACTTTTTTCCGCCGTTCGCTTACACAATAGGATTTATTGCGGAGTGATTGTGAGGTTACCGGGACTTTCGCATATGCGAATTCTTGAAAATGTGCCATATTCTTAGTTAATATGAAACACGGTAATTTATTTAAATAATGGAAATTGTCAAGTTATTTACTTATTTACTTTAGTCGTAAATCCTGTTATTATTTCTAACATATTCTTTGAATCGTTTCTTATATGCCTATATCAATAATTTCATAGCCTAAAAATCGTTAAACTAAATTTACTTGTCATATTTATGGGCGATTTTTCATTGAAAACGATTCAGGGAATCCCTTGGCCAGTGCGACCGTATTTATTTGAAAATGCCATTTGAATATGGTGCGCCCGTGGCCTTTTCCTGCCATTTTCCACTCTCTTTGCTCACGCCTTTCATTAAATTCAATTTAAAAAAGAAAATTTTTAGTGCCCTGCCATAAAAATAACAACCAACAACCGAAAAGAAGCCCGAGGAAAGAGCCAAAGAGCCAAAAAAAGGATCTACGGATGACGACAACGTATCGCGAAGGTCATCAATTACAGGAGGTCCGCCAACCCCGGCCCCTTAACCCCTGTTCCTGTTAACACCCCACCATCGCCCCACCCATCGCCAACAAAAACAACAACAAGCAGTTGCAAATAACTTGGCTGAAGCCTCGCATTATCCGGCCATAAGCACAAGTAGGAAGCTGGTCCTTCAGACAGGATCCTTTTTATTATTCCTTTTTCTACCCTACCAAAGGGTATAATTAACTTTGGATCGCTTGGCATTAGAAGGGAAATAATATACTCAATAATATAAAACAATCAAAACGGTACTTTTACCAAGATTTTGTACTATAAATAGTAGCTTCACCTGTTAATTGGATGAATCAAGTTAGGGCTATCAACATTTTTATTGAAAATGTTGAAATTTTATATATTTTGTACCCATATTTTGAGACAATCTAATTTATTAATTTGCCATTATATATATATATTAACTATGTAATACTTATAGAAGTGTATTATGTTCGACAGTCCAAATCCTGTTTTTCTCTTCAATTTTATTTTGGCTCATCGCTGGGAAAAAACAGAAATGAAATGGTCTGCAGATATTTCGAAAGCCATTGACACCCTTTCGGCGAGGCGTGGCCACCGAGGGGTTAAAGGCAATGCCTCAGCTTGGAGGCCTGCCTTTGAAAAGCTGAATGACCAAATAAATCATATCAAAGTGTCATATAAAAATCGTAATCAGATTTTGAAGCACACACACCCAGGGACAGAAAGGGAGGAGCACAGACAAGAAATATGCTGCCAGGCTCCGCATACTCACACTTGTGCGCTTTCCGTAAGCCAACTCCATTAAAAGTGCTTATAAATAAGGTGCTTGAAAGCCAAGTGCACACACACACACACACAAACACACTCCTTCGAGAGGGACAGTCACACAGACAGGCACACAAAGGATATAGGTCTGGGGACCATAACCAGCAATCGCTGCACCCAATGCTGATATATCCCCAAAAATGGGCACCCAGAAAGAGGAGATGACAGCGTGACTGATTTTCATGGCAATCAGATCACGGTAGAATGCTGGTATTACGGAAAATAATAATTTATTATCACTTAAAGTAATATAAAAAATTGTTTCTATACAAGTAAATTATTGTTGTATTTAAAGCTATATATACGTGTTTGTTTTTTGTATTTTAGAGGCTTTTATCTGTTGTTCTGACTTTTCCTTCCACCGAATCCCAGAACGGTAATCTTGCAGCGTTACATAACCCATTCGCCCATCGCACAAAAGTTTTCGAGTGTGTAAATTGCAAAGGACTATTTGACAAACGTCGGTCAAAAGCACAGGACATGACAGAGTGCCAGGACACTGGGGGCAGGGGATCAAAGGCGATGACCGTAAGGACAACCTGCTCGGGATTTCGGTTTAGCACTCTGCAGAACCCTCTCCTTCGCTAGAGGGTTACCCTGCAGTTAATAAAAAATAATGTGCTTCAATGCGGTTTATTCAATTTTATGGTTGGGACTTTTCAAAAAGCCGGGCACACACATAAACACTCACTCACCCGCTCACACTCACACTCACGCTCTCACATACAATGACTCTCGTCATCTCGTGCACTCAGAAAAATATCCAATTCTCAGGCAAAAAATTTGTCATTATAGTATTATTAATCTAAATTAATTTCACTTAAGTCATAAGCCATAAACTCAACGATCTATTAAGAATAAGTCCTTCATGCATTTTAAGTAGTTGAATATAGAAATATTTAGTTACTGTATCATTTCATGTCCTTATCAATATTTGATGAAAACATTATAGTTATAGTATTATTAGGAACAAGAATAAATGCCTGTGTAGAACCACGACCACCCATTCTCTCCTTCTCGGCATCTTTGGTTATATTAAAAAGAAAATCGCATTTTTGGCTGGGCGTGGCTGTCCCCGCCCCCAGTGTCCGTGCTTATAGTGGGCGAATCATATAAAACACACATAGATACTCACAGGCACACACACCACACAACAATAATGCGACGATGGACGTTGCCGCCTTTTTCTTTTTTGAATATTTATGAGTTTGCTTTTCAAATTATAGATGCAGAGCTGGTGGAGTTCGGGAGGTGAGAGGTGGCTTATAGTAAGGGATACGGCCATTTGCCCCGTGTAAGGACGAGTTCGTGTGTGTATGTGTGTGTAGGTGCGTGTCTGTGTAAGTAGAAATGTGTTCGTGGCTGGAGGGAATATCACTTTTCCAGCAATTTATCAAAAAAGCTCCGCGTCTATTTTATTTCCGGTTTATTGAAATGTAAGCGGGAATCGCCTGTAAAAGAAACTATTTATCGATTTTGAGTGCTGTGTTAAAACCATAACAACTATAATTTCTCTCGTTAATTGACAAATGACTTGCATAACGTATTATTCAATTACTATTATTACAAATTGAGTAAAAATTGATTACTTTTTTATTAATTTGAATAATAACTATGTTGCATACTAATTTAAAATATATATTAGTTTTAAATACAGGGATGAGCTTTAAAATATTGTGCTACTGTAAATTAGGGACAATAATTGACATATGGAAAAACCCAATTTGGACACTCATGGTGAACGCTTTAACACTTTGGTATGCATCCTCCTACCGCCCAGCAAACCTTTATTTCCAAGCGAACACCAATAATTGCCTTCAATTACAATTATTTATTTGCACAGGGCACTGCTTTTCAAAGGACACCCCCTCCATTGCGATCCTTAATTTTATGAAGCAGACCAAACCAGCCTCGTCCCATCCTAGATTGGCTTTGGTCATTGACCATTTCAATTGGGTATCGCTTTGATTCGCATTTCATTTATGCATGACGACTGGTCTCCGTGCCAGACCACTGACCATCGTCTACTATTTTATTTTCCTCGCAATTTATTTATTTTATATGTATATACGCGTGTTTTTTATGCGAACAGGCCCTCCCCATTCCGACCTGGTTTATTATGATTATCATGTTTTATTCAACAATTGATGCGCAAATTGGCAGTTGTCTGGATCATTTACAACTCCACACACACGCAAAAGGACGATACAGAGCTGTCAGGGGCCTATGTGAAGGGTCAAGTGATGCGGAGTGTTCGGGGAGAGTTCCCTGGGAATAGTGTTCCACAAGTGCAAACTCTCAGGCGTATTACATATAATAATTATTCATTAAAATGCTACGGCTTTTTTAATTATAATTTATTTATATACCCTCTAAAAAAAAAATTTGAAATCCTTTAACTGGTAATTCACGAAATATTGCAGCTAAAACGCAATTGAAATGATATTCTTCGAAATTCATGGCGAATATTCTCAATCAAACTCGGAAAGTCAATCTGAGAACCGATCAGATTTATTCTGCAGCATTTAACACCCGGTCGCTGTTCGTCAGCTGCGTGGACCAGGGCGTATGATTAATTTGAAATACAAACAAACCGAAATGGCGAGAAAAGAGAATTGTAAACCGCATTCGAGGGGCGGATGCAGAGGCGGAGGTGGTTGCGCAACCGGTCATGGGCGTGGCAGAGCGTAAATTTGTAGAAAATGCTTGATTTCCGCGCACGTAATTAAGTCCATTTGTTACCACCCCCCACCATCCCAGCCCCATTAAATCTTCCTGTGCTGCCCGCAATTGCATTTGTCGGAGGGGGGAAGTAAGGGTTGGGTGGCTTGGGGATGCAGTCGAGAGGCGACAATAAACTTATATGAAATTAATTGCGCGTGCAGCAGCGACAGTAGAATCAGCGATGACAACCTATCGATAATATCGGTGTTGGAGAAATATGAACGATTAAAAATATTCAATTTTCGATTTTTAATAACTTGATTACTACAGTAGGCAAAAGTAAGCATTCAAAAATTTCAATCATTCGAGATTTAGGTACTGAAAAGTAAACCTATGATCGGATAGATAAATAAGTATAATACTTTACTCATTAATCATTAATTTTTTTAATAATACCTATGCTATAAGTAATTTGTTAGAATTAAGAGTTATTTGGCAGTGATTATCTCCATTATTGTAATAGCTAGGTGTGAATATTTTGGGACCTTGTATCAGAGCCTTCTGTTCGATATTCACCCCTAGCTGAAACTGATGGACAGGCAGCAGGACAACTGGGATCGACTGCCGTCTGGCATCGTGGAGCGAAGCTCATGCATTAATTAACAGTCAAGTGTCGATGGAGACTGCCACCGCCCCGAAATCATGGCGAGAAATCATGAGAGGTGGGGATGCGCAGTATCACACTTTCAACTAATTAAATAGCTTTTGATTTTTGCACACCAGATGAAATTTCAATATTAAAGCCGCTGGGCTTGGGCACAGCAGGCAGTCACCGAATCCGGCATATGTTCAATATTTGCATAAATATTTTAATAAAAATTAAAAATGAATGGCCAAGCAGCAGCTAACGGCGGCAGTGGCAAACCCTCGATCCCAGACGAACAGCGGCCAAGGGAAATATTTTTTAATAAAAAACAAGAAAAGGAAACAATGTGAAAATGCTTTACAAAACGAAAACTTTGACACCCTGAAAAAGCCAATTCGCAAAAAGCACTATAAAATATGTACAAATACGCATTCTTTTCGTGTTTTTATCATTTAAAAAATGAAATTATTTTGTATGCAGTTTTTGGGGAAATTTATAATACCTCAAAAGAAATATTTGTTTTCAGATGCAACGAGAAAGAAGAAATTCTCGTGTTCGTATTATACAATAACATATCTGTAAAAAGGAAAATATTGGTTAATTAAAATTGATATAAAGTTAAATTGCAATTATGAGGTCTAAAAGGAATTAAAGTAATAATAGACTGCTGTGAAATATTCTCATAAAGAAGTCCAAAGTTACGAGTATACATTTACATTATTTTTGAAGTCCAAATATATGCAAAATAAATTACATTATTTAATATCAAAATTCTGGAACTCAGCAACAGGGTTTTTTATTGCATGTTTTTTAATTAAAGTACGAATATAGGGGATTCAACTTGAATGGTTTAGCTGAGCTACCTGTTTGCAATAATATATTCCAGTTGACAAACCGAGGCAGCGACTGCTAACCGCAGCGCGTTGTAAAAATTTGCGCATCGATTTGCGGCCAGACGAGGACGAGGCTCCTGAGTCCAGACTGCTGTGCGGAGAAAGGTCCTTGGACCAGGACCAAAACAGGACCAGGAGCGGACAATGCAAGCTGGCCAGGCACAATGGCACGGAGCAAAATGGAATCGTCGGCATCGCCGGGCGCCATTATCATGCTCATCATCGCCATCGCAGTACGGTGGGCCGAAAAATGCAAATGATTTTCCAAGGCTTTGATTAGCGAGCAATTTAAATGCAATTGGGTTTCGCAACAGTGCGACGGGAAAATGCGCAAGGTGCCTGGCATCTAAAATTACTTTACTGGAATTCCACTGCATGCAGGACTGGTTTTCCACGGTGCGGATGCGGATACGGATGCGGATGTCGATGCGAATTGCACATTGGCCATGTCTGCAGTTTGTCAAGAGGTCTGCGGGAAAAACCCCGAAAAAAGGAAAAACAAAGCCCAAAAGGAGATGAAAATGAAAATGCAAAATGAAAAAGAAAACTCTTCCAAATGGAACGGGAGTGCAAAATGGAAATGGTAATGTGCGCCTATAGACAAAAGGCCAGCGAAGCAAAGAGGTAAGTTTTAAATGTTGTATCAAACCAGAAAAATAAATATTTTAAATAAGAGAAAAGAGGTATCTCGTGCATGCAGCAAAATATAAATGTATTTTTTGTAAACTCGCACGATATTATTAAAAATATAAGTGGCTTTGCAGCTTTTTCTAATATTTTAAAGTATTTTTGACTTAAATTAAAATGTTATATATTCAATAACTAAATTATTGTTTCGCAATCGTCTTCATCTTTCTAAAAACAAGTATATTAAAAAGAAATTATATTAAAAGAACTTTAAAAAATAACAACTAGAAGAAGGGAGTCGGGAATCCCTTCAATGATGTTGTCGATTAGCTCCTCATCGTCTATTCGAATCTGTGTAGCCAACAGCGTTTTTTCTTTGAAGTATGTGGAGAAATCTTCCGACGGTTTCCACTTGCGCTCTTGAAACTTGCGTCGAGATATTATTTTGCTCTCCTTACCGTGGAAAGCTTCACCAAGTTGAAATAGAAGTTCTTGAACCGGCAAAGTCAGCAAACGTTCCGAAGAGTGCAACCAAATTTGAGCATGGTCCTTTAATTTGGACATCACTAGCATGCGAATTACATCGTCGCTTAGCTTAAACATTTTTGAGATCGCGTTGAGCTGGGCGACCCATGTGCTAACATTGAGTTTGTTGTTAGAAGCACCGTCGAATATCGGAATCATTTCCTTGGCCATTGCTAGCAATGTTTGTTTATTTACAAATGCTTCCTCCGATCTGGCATCTCCGCCAGCGACTTCTTGATCTTGAGTGGCATCCTTGTGTTGATTTGGTTTGGCAACACTGCTTCGAATTAGTGGGGTAGCCTTGTTATGACCCGATGTGGCAGCGCTGTTTTGATCCGATGTGGCAGCGTTATGGCGTCGAGCAGATTCCAATTTCAACATTTCGTTTTCCAATTGGAGCAGCCTTAGTTGACGCTGCATGGCGTCGAACTGCGTAGAAACTTCTGGAAAATGTTCCTCGCGTGCCAACTCCGAATCGCGATGATTGGTAGATGTTGAGGGCCTGGCGTCGTCATGAACATTCATGCTTTCAGCATTGGTGCAGTGTTCGCTGCTTGGCGGCACCACTCCAGCGGCGGCGTCCTCGATCATGCTCCTTGGGCTTTCCATGTCGACCTCTGGTGCTGACTCTCCGACGATTTCGTGCTCCAAATCATTGTTAGCGATTTCGCCTTCTAATTCGCCAATCACCGGGCAAACTCCTCGGGCTTCTGGGGGCACACCGTTCAATCGCGCCGCAAGCGTGGCCTTGTTACCGCTTTTCTATGCTGACTCACACAATTGCGCATTCTGCTGTATAATCTCGCACGATGTTTCATTTATATTTAAATATTGTTTTACTTGCTTCGTAGTGATTTTTGAAAAAAAATTCACAGTAATCCATTCTGAATTTGTAGGAGCGATTCAAATGCCGTTCTCTTTTTGTTTTTTTTTTCTTTTTTCTTTATTATTATTTGTTGTTCTATTGGAACGACAAGTATTCTAACACGATTTAACATTAGGTAAATTACTTAAATAAGAGTATATTAATGTATGTACAATCACTGTGTATGTTAGTGTGTGCTTGCTACAAATTTGTCAATTTTATTTTTTTATTTACTTTAAAAAGTAAACTATTGATATTGATTCCTAAGTAACATGTATAAGAATATAAAATTCCTATATTGCTACAAAAAATGTCTTTAAATTATAACTTTCCCTAAAGTGGAAATATTTGGCTTGAACTGATTATGCAACCTTCGCTCCAGAACAGACTTTTCCATAAGTTGGCATCATATTTTGTGTGTGTTTGCGGCCATTTGTGTGTTTGTGTGTGCGGTCTCACTGATGCCCGGAAAATCCCGACGCGACGCGCCAGTTATTGTTTTGCCACTTCAGTTTCTATTGTTATTGTCAGTTGGGGGAAAACGGGTGAAAATTCAGGGGAAACCCGGTGGGGAAAATATGGGAGCAGCGGTTGCAGCTGCAGCTGCAGCATTTTGATGGCAACGACTTTACATCCCTGCATTTGGTTGCCTTTGTTGCTGCAGTTGCAGCGGTGCATAAACAATTTAATTTTGATTTAAGTGCGAAATTAAATGTCAGGCTATTCTGACATTTTCCACCACACTCCCTCCTCGGAATGTGCGAACCTATGTGCGTGCAGCTGCAACAATGGCAACAGAACTAATTCTATTGACTTTGCTAATGACGTAATTAAGCGCATTTGGCAAACGTTGCGTATACGCAACGTGCTTCGCTTGCCAGCTGCATTGTACTTTTAATTAAGTCCATTTTAATGATGGCCATGGCCACAAAAGCTTTTCAAGCGCCGATTAAAAAGGCGGGGCCACAGCCCGAAGAGTCCTAAATTCCGAGGTGATTTTCCAAGTGAACGGGGGAGGCGTTTGGCCAGCGAAATATTTTGACAGATTGCGAGGCAAGTGTAAATTTATGCAAATTACATCAATAAAAACATTTCGGTTTCTTGCGCCTCTCCGGCCGGGCTTTTATTATTTGGCCAAGATGGCGAAGCGAGTGGCTGGATAGCTGGCCGCGTGTAGCTCATTTTCTATTAACAACTGCGTCCATAAAAACGACAATGACAGGAACGAAGCCTGTTGGCTGAATTCTGAAGGCCAGGGCATTTTCCGAGCCAAAATGGCTAAGCAGCGAAGCCAGCGAAGCGTCCAGGCGGAAAACCAACTACGGGACAGCCTCATTTGCATGTTGCTCAGTACCAGCACTCCTCGCCCCCCGCAGTCCTGCCCCCCGCCGCACTTACCCACCATGTATCCTGATGAGACCAGCCGTCAGTGTCCGTGCGTCAGGACGTCACAGTCGTCACCATGTGGTAGCGTCTGTGACAGTGGAAATAATTCTGGCGAACGGCGCCACAGTGGTTCGAATGGGAAAACAAATCCCCAAGGTATGCCCACTTTTCTTGAATATTTCATTGTTAATGTCACGGAAATTGGATTCGGTAAATGGTGCTCCTCTTTTTTTAAAAAGAATTTAATACAGTTCCTGAAGGAACTGAAGCTTGCGGAAATTGTGAAAAAATTCTCTTTATGTTTTTCATTAAATATGTAGATCTTCAAAAAACCTTTTCTTTCTTTCCAATTAAAATCATTTTTAAATTAAATGCTATTTAAAACTAACATATGGATTTTACTGCATCACTGCTGCCCCTTTCTTCAGCTAAGAAATAATTTTAAGAGTAATTTAATTATATATTCCACTGAGTTTAGTATCATTTGCACACCTTGTTTGCTCTCCTTGAGTTAATGCCCTTAAAAACCCTCACTTCCTTTGATTTTACATTTTTTTTAATCACTCCACCATTTTATTTAAATTACATAGCACAAACACGTTATTCCACTGTTCCGGCAGCGCCATTGGCTTCAAGTTTCGCTTTTGGGGCACGTTTTTGTCTTTGGCCCTAATTCAGGCTTCAGCGCAGAGGCTAATCAACGCCAGCCAAGTTGGACGGGAATCGTTAGACAGACCATAAGCAGAGGGCCAGCGATTTGCCGGAGTTTCTGGGGGGGGTTTTGGGTGGTTTTTGGTGGCTGGAAGGGGGTTGAAGGTCGGGAGTCGAGTCGGGGTTTTGCGGATGAGTGCGTGGCTTTTGGGGCGGCCAAAGAAGACCGCTAAATTTTATTTAATTTTTGTTTAGCCGCGAAAAGTGGCGTATAAAATTTACTTTGGCTTCGAGGATGAGCGATAAAGAAAAGGAGATGAGGAGGACATAAAATAATGGAAATTGCCAAATGTGACAGCCACAAAGCCGAGGGGGGTTGCACACAACGAGTGCAGATCGTATAATGCTCGTATAAATTTACAAAAGCAAAAAAAAAAGCGAAAAAAAAATAAGAGCATTTTGAACGTTAATGCAGCCGCAAAATAGAATTAGCTTTTCTTTTTTGCAATTTTTGCTGCTCTGGCCTCGGCTGCTGGTAATCGCCGCCCCCATTTAAGCGGGCAATTTCAAGAGGGCGCACTAAAACCGAACTCCCATATATGAAAACGAAACCGCAACAGTTGCGCCCGCCTTTTCGGCCATTTGGGCTCTTTCAAAATTGGCGTTGCGATGGCCAAAATGGCCAACAATAAAAAAGCCGTTTGCTGCATTCTCATGCACGACCACGACCAGCCAACCAGCCAAGAAATCCAGCAACAACTTGGCGGATAATGGGTGGTGTTCGCCGGGTGGAGTTCAGTGGGTGGGTGGCTGGCTGGCCACTTACACAAAACTTTGCACCACCGCAAGGAATAAAGCAAAGGAGCACCACGAGAAGTCCTCGCAGCGAAACGCATGGAAACAAACGAGCATTGAAATTGAATTTAACAGCAAACGGTTTTAAGAAGCGAAGTGGTCGCTACATGTGCACCGAAAACAATAACAGACACAAGCATTGGGTATTAGATGAATCATAAGATGAATAAAAACAGCAAGAACTTTAACAACAAAAGTAAGCAGGCCTACAGCACATAAGAAAAGGATTATATATCTGAAAATATTCGTACATTTGGAATATATTTTCTCAGTGACACATGAAAACTAGCAGATGAAGGAGGCCAAGACATCGCCGCTGGTGGCGAACTTTGTATGCGCTAATGGAGATGGATGTGCGAAAGCCACACTGCGTATGCGTAATATATCTGTTTGGTATGTATTTGCAGTTAAAAACGAAACCGAGAAGGCGGCAATGGTAATTTTTCAATATTACAGCAAACGACAATGGCAAATTGAGTTGATCAATCCAAAAGCAGAGATATATTACAGTGTTTACTAAGTTCACTCGAGGAGAAACTTTAAAGACAAAGGAAAACTTAAAGCTCCTTATATCAAACCGCATAAATGGCACCTACTTATTAATGCTTAGATCATTTGATTGGAGTGATATCAATCAACTTGTGCACAGTCTCCTCATACTAAGCTGGCATTTCAATAGTGATCAGCTTATCCCACGATTCCTAGGGGTCTCTGCTGTACTATGGTCGATGGTAATGCTTTCTATACCCACAAATCCAGCTAATCCCCATCCCTGGGGCGAAGTTCTCCTTGGAACCAATGGACCTCGAATGGAGCACTCCAATTTGTGCAGTGTGCAATGTTGCCTGGCTTTCTATGGGATATCAGGAATAGCGTCATTTGCCACGTCTGCGACTTATCGCCCAAAGAAATGTGCAGCGACATAGATTTCTACAGAGAGCCAAGCAGCACGAATAGCAACTTATGTTGCGGATAATACAAAGGATTTCATTATTTCGGCACTTACGAGCGAATAACCACTAAGCGATTGCAGCGACCCTTGCAGAGTCCTTTCGAACGAATGGAAAAACAAACTGAGGACACTTATAGACTTTAAACCTGAACATAACTGGCAAGAGAGGAGGAAAGCAGCTCGATAAAAGGGAAAAACGTGGCAGATTCAAGTTCGAACAACGAGTAAATGAGCTGTCAAAGTTTTTAATGCAGCAGCCGCAGCAGCAGTCGCACCAACTGCAGCAGCAACAACTGCAGCAGCAACATCAGCAGCAGCAACATCAGCAACAGCAGCCACAAGCACGAGCTAGACAAGTAAATCTTATTGTGCAGAAAATGGCAAATTTCCCCAGACGGCCAAAACCAGCCAGTCAGCGGGGGTTTGGGGGAGGTGTACGATAGCCTTACTGCACTGCAGACGATACACTTAAAAAATAAGTAGTTTAAGCAACATATATATCAGTAAATTAATTTTACCACTTTTATATAATTAATTTCTTTAACAAGTTTTCATGGCATAACTCTACTACACCACTTTCATTTTCCAATATTCATTATTTTTAATAATACTAGCATACACTTTAAAACTAAATTTATCAGAACTGACTAGCTTGTTGTAGATACATGCAACGTGATTATAGGGCTGTGAACTCATATACATTTTTGTTTTGTTTAGATTCAGATTAGATTAATGAGGTTCCGGCATGCGAACCGATTCTTCGATTGGATACATTAATATATTAAATACTTTATCTCACTCTTAATCAAACAAACAGAAATATTAAGTGAAACATAGTTGGAATTGGAATTGTGTGCACAATTAAATTTCAAGTACTTTAATTATTATTAATTAATTATTAATGTCACTAAGCTGAAGATGCCGTTAAAAGTTTTTCTCAGTGCCATAGTTTGTTTTCGAAGTGGAGGGGATACTTAGAAGTATTTTCGCAGCATTGAGCGAACGTTTGATTGAGAATGTATTGTATAATTTCCCGAGCGTATTTAGTGCCAAGACGGGAAAAAAGGCAACGGAAAAATGCGCAATATGAACGGCAACGGCGGCAACAACAATTGGGGGTCTCAATAGACTGCCAACAACAAAGGCGGCAAAAAGCAAAAGCGCTGCGGGGATGACAGCGGAAGTTGCTATGACAAGTGTCAAATGTTAAATACTTTATTAAGACTTTTATTCTCCACCGCTAAGCGGAAACTTTAGAGGAAATGTTTCAAGACAGTGAACTTGAAAGAGAAGGAAAGAGCAAAGTGATTAAAACACCAAAAGGAAAATTCTTTCGGAGCTCAAAATTAAGAGCTTCTTGATTCATAACGAAGGCACAAATATTTATTAAATAAAATTATATCTATCATTAATCTATTTATCATTAGTTTTATACATGGTTTAGAAACTTGAAGTACTAAGTAGCTCGCTAGGTGTTGCCTTAGCACTTCTTAATCTTTTCCTGGAAGCACAAATCTTCCCGCCCATCAGCGTAAATTACGTTTTACTTCGCCAGTCAAAAACAGATCCATCATTTGCCGGGAAACTCCGTTGCACTTTTACGACCCAATCCCAGATCCAATCCCCTTGGTGAAGGCACACCACCTCCTTGGGGCATCGTCTTGGCCGTGTCACTTAATCAATTTCGCGTTAATCAGGCGAATGTCGCCAGTGGCATCCTGGAAGGCAAACAAAACGTTCGCCGAACAAACTCGTTTACGGGCGTACAAATTTCTTATCTTTGCAGCGAAAATCTTTTACAGCTACGAGCTGGGAGCTGCTGCTCCGCTTATTGCTATAATTTTTATGTCAAAATATAAATTAAATTTTTTTGGCTTCACACGCGATTGTCGTTTTGATGTCGCACACACACACGTGACGGGGATGGATGGGATGCGAAAGGGGCGTGGCAAGGTAGGGGGTCGTGGGTCGGCGGTCGGGGGAGGTCATATAGTCACGTCTTGTGAATGCCAGTCGAGCTGACACAGTTTGTTACTTTTCAACAGGAGCGTTGCCTCCTTCCGCACTTCCAGACATTACACTGAAAGAAATGTTATTTTATAGATTTTTGGGGCGGTATATTCAATATAATCACATATTAATAGTGGTAACGTAGTGGTCGTTTAATGAAAATATACGATTAAGATGTTATATAAATAAATGGTATTAAATCAAATTATTTAATAAAAAGCTTATTTTTACAAGCAAAAAAAATATTTTCAAAACAAAAAAAATATTTCCAAGACAAAAATATTTTACTTATGCAGTACAGTGTAGATTAAGACTAAGGTTTTTATAAAGTAATCGTTAGCAAAGTTCAATCCCTAACTTATTAAAAAGAATTTTATGGAAAATCAAATAAACTTGTAATAGGTAACTCATAGTTCTCTCACGATTTATGTTATTTAGCTTATTTTCTCAGTGCTGCCGGAAGGGCGACGTCGTCTGCCGTCGACACCCAAAAGGTTTCCACGAGGAATTCCACAATTCACCCCGTCGAAGGGCTTTTCCCTCTTGGGGGCCGGGAACTGAGGAACTGAGGGCTGGCCGCTCACCTTGCGGTGTGGTCTGGCATTTTCCAGCGAGAAGTTCATTACTCATAAATGCTGCACATGGCAAGGACCCCGAGATGTAGATGGAGATGGAGATGTCGGGAGCCTGAGCCAAGGGGCTGCTCCCCCCCACGGTTGCCACATTAAAAGAACAACATGGGGACAGCCTGGGGCGAGGGGCATTTCACCTCGTTATAAGTATGGAGAAATCTGCAGTGCGCTTTAAGTGTTATCGGCAACACGCACATATCCCAAAGCCGCACCCACCCGAATCACACCCTCTTTGCTCCCCAGCACCGTTCCCCGAAAATGTGACGACGTGGAGGACATTTTCATTTTATGACAACGAGAAAGTGGGAAAAAATTGTTGCCGTAACCACCGAATGCTTCTACGTGTTTGCGGCTGAGTTCAAAGATTTATCAGCATCGAGAATTCGACAAGGAGCTGTCTTCGGATTCGGGAACTCTATATATATATATATATATATATATGTATATATACCTGTTCCTATCAGCACCCCGCCCCCGAAATATGTGCGGTTATTTGAACAGATTTCATACCCACACAAACGTGTGGGAACTTTAAGTGCTGCCCTCGTCACGAGGAGTCATCTAATCCGAGGAGCAGAGCGGCAAAAAAGGTAAAGCGACAAAAATTTGCCAAGTTCAAAGGAATTCGACTTTCTTTATGCATACGTAGTGGGTTAGGAGCGCAGAAGCACACAGAAAACATTTTAACAGTGCGAATAGCGATTAGTTGTTGTTACTAACCGATTTAAAAGCTTTGCGCACTTGCAACAGTCGAGCAAATGCCCAATATAACCTTAAACGATGTATACACTTAAAAGTGTGCTTTTAGAAGAATTTAATATACAGACCAAAGATATAAAGATTAAATATCTAGGCTTAATTAAAAATCAAATACATGTGAAATAATAAAAGTGCGAAAAATTCAAAAACTGAATATCAGTAAATTGTAAGTGAAGAATTCGATTATAGGCATACATCTCCAAAGTTTGGTTAATCACATCACATTTTCCTCAGTGTGCTCATCAAAAAAGCATCAAAAGTGGCAGAAACTGGAATTGCCAATTTGCGTTCTTCTCGGTGCAGGAAAATCGGTAGAAGCATGCAACGGATATATGAAGTATGAAGTTGTTAGACCCCAAGCTCTACTTAAAAACTGCTAGCAAACTATTGCGAAAAAAAGCGAGTCGAAAGAAAGTTAACTAGGAAGTCCTTAGGACATGCAAACCAGTTACATGTGACTCAATAAGTCAAAGGAAAGTTCACATGAGCCTGGGAGCAGTGGCAGTTTGATTATGGTTTCGTGAAATACGACTGATAGGCAGGAAAAATAATTGCACTTCGTTGGAGAAGTAGGCAAATGTGAATTATGAATTTTTCATTTTCTCAGAGACACGTCTCAGGCATGAATTTGTAAGTTAGTCCAGGGTTATGGTCACGAAATTGTAAAATTTTTTCATGTGAGATGGTTCTGTAACTAAAAAACAAAGTCAGTAGGTTATTATAGTGTTCCTCCACGTTTAAGCCCAGAAATTGGTATTACGAGCTTTCGTTTTTAATACCAATACTTAATAGTTAAGAAACCAGTAAGGACATTAATTTGAATACTTCTTCACAACACGATGCGATTTCGCTTTATTCAGCCAGAAATGCTTAAACATAAATATCAATTTACTTTCAGTATACTTTCGCGAATAGAAAATTAAAACCTAAATTGGAAATTCATGGCACCGTTTTTCCACCTCATCCAGCCAAGCTTAGAAAGTACTTTCCGCAGACCTCATTTAATCTGTTCCCCTTCGGCCAAAGCGGAAACAGTCCAAAACACATTCATATCGCATCTGGGCCGTCCTTCTCCCATTTTTTGCCCATCCATTTGGTGGCTCGCTTGTAGGCTG
Organism: Drosophila santomea; assembly: GCF_016746245.2. Taxonomy (NCBI): domain Eukaryota; kingdom Metazoa; phylum Arthropoda; class Insecta; order Diptera; family Drosophilidae; genus Drosophila; species Drosophila santomea. The sequence goes on from NC_053018.2 coordinate 18,087,491, forward strand.
CAATTACTTTTATATCGGATTCCTGTTTGCTCTAGGTTTTCTCAAATAGCAATAGCATCCATCGATAGCCTCTCAGTGTTTGCCCAACTGGCGCGATTCCATTTGATTCCATTCGATTCGATACGATTCGAGCTGAATGCTCGCTCGATGGCTGCTGATGCTTCTGCGGCCATTGTGCCAATTGCTTTTGGTCGAGTTCTGTTCTGGGAGTGGAGTTGGAGTTGGAGTTGGAGTTGGAGTGCGGCGTCTGGAGTCATCATCTGGTTCTCCAGCTGGAACGGCACAAGTGCTGCCACTTTAGCCATCTAAAGTCTAACAGTTCCATGAAGGAACAATAAGTAAGAACGCGTTTGTTGTTTTCTACAGGGTTTAATTTAAATCTTAAATCCTTATGTTTATAAATACCCCTCAAGTCATTTTAAATAAATTAAAAAATAATACTACAAAGTATTGAATAGGGAATAGATGTGTTGACTATTTGGTGATGAAGTATTTCCAATCCCATTTTCTTTAGAGTAATTTATTTGCAATAAAAGCCTACTCATGGTGTGCATTTGTATCAAATGTATAATATAATATTTTTTGTATTTTACTGACGTGAAAGGACTTTAGATTGGACAGCACTGACCACCGGGAAAATCGGTGCTGTACACTTATATCGATGCCCCCGCACACAGCCGCAATGGCGATGGCAATGGCAATCGCAATCATTTCATTTCCCTTTTTAATATACGCTGCACAAGCACATTAGAAAGGGGGCTTTCGGGAACGAAATGCTAACCAAACCACGTGCCAGACCAACCAGACAGCTTTAACCCCTCGCAGGCTCCGCTTTTCTGGTCCCCGGTGCAGTTTTCGGTTTGTATAAGTAGTCATCGGAGGCGTTTCGCTTCGACCACCTACAATTACCCCCTCTCAATCGCCGCCTCTCTCTTTTCAGTCGACATGTATGCGAGTTTTGCTTCCGTTTCCGTTTACAGTGTTTGCAATTTTGCCTTTAGTATTAATGGCCTTAAATTGTATTGACGCCCATTCGAAAGGCCTCTCTCAACTAGAGATGGTATGGAGGAAGTCTTAAAACGAAATATCATATTACGTAATCGAAATATACACAAGACTAGTCATTTCCAACTGCAATGTGAGATTAAACGAAAGTGTTTAGCAATGTTAGACAAACAATCAATCATTTACTGGTAAACTGTACTGGCTGTATTTTAATTTAAGTTGAAGGAATGCCTACAGTTTAATTCACAACTGTTTGATTTAAAAGAAAGCGCATCCAAATATAGAAAGCATATACTGAAAATATTTATTAACACCTAATGCGGAGTAAATGCTCGATATACAAACTGTATACTATACAAATGTCATCTTCATAATTTTCTGAGAAGAAGCTATATTGCTAATAAGAAACCAAAACCTCGAAGCTTAGCCAAGAATTTCCTTGGGCAATCTTGTTCCATCTCTAAGCCGCTTTTCCACGAAAAACCCCCTCCCTTCCACCCCACCTCTTTTTATGTTATTCGACTCTGTTCGAGGTCGGCCAAAAAATTTTCACGCCGCACACGCGCCGAGGCTAATTTTGCATGCAACTCAGGACAGCTGAACGTCCGTTAGAGGAGGCACCGGCCATTCGCCACCCCGTTTTCCCGCTTTCCCCACTTTCTATAGCTTTTTATTGAGCCAGAGTTCGAGTAACAACAACGATAGCGGTGGAAAATAAAAGCGGGATGGGGAAAGTGGACACACCCGCGGGTGGTAAACGATTTTGCACTCACATTGATTGCCTCGCGTAGTTTTATTTATGCTTTTTCAGCTATGTATGGGATATACCGATATTTATATTTATTTGTAGGCCACAAAGTGCATATTAAAAGCAGGCACAAAAACTGTTAAGGGTCAGCAATGGGTTAATTATTGGCTGGGGTCGGGGTGTTGCAGTAAATTATTAAAATGGAAATGGAGTATGTGCCTAATGTAACACTTTCCTTGATTAAAAATTAATCAACTAACTGCTACAAAACACCATGCTTGCTTTTATAATCGAACACTTTGGAAGGTTAAATGAATAAATACCGCTTTCTAGCGTCTTTATACATACTTTATAACTAACATTATGTAACATAATTAGGTAAAAACCATCAACCATGTTTTTAATGTTTAATCTTGTCTTTTTTCTTTTATTGGCAATATATCAGGGTTATTAATCGAAATTAGAACGCGCGACCATAAAAACTTGTGTCAATTTTCTGCTCATTTTCTGGGACTTCCAATTGTCCCCCTCAGTTAAAGATTTCGCCATTAGCGCTCCTTCTGTTTGCTGCACTTTGCTGATAAACAACAACACAAATTGGTAACAACACAGTAACTACCAGGGAAACATTGAAGTATAACCTATAAATAACAACTCCCAGATGATAAGGGCCCGGGAAAATAAATAAATGAAGTCAGCATCTTGGGTAGTACATAACTTTTTTTGTCGAAGTCATTCACCCTCGCTCTGCGGTAGTTCCCTTGTCCCCTGCCACGGCAAACAGCGTGGAAATGTAATTTTCCTTGACATTTTCCGGTTGGCAATCATATCGCGCCAATGCCAGGAAAACTGACCAGACAACGCCGACAGACTCTTGGGGACATTCCAATTGCTTCAGTTTCGAGGAACAAATGTTAAGCACGAAGAAAAAGTATTTAAACCAAACATGTATTAACTACATTTTTAAATTGTAACTAATTGTAAATTTTTCAACATTTGGAACCATATAAAAATGTCAAAACTAATTTCATTAGCTGATGATTACAACTTATTATTACGTAAATTCTTTCAATTTTAATATCATACGAATATAAATATATTTTTATTTTTTCACCAATATTAAACCCTTTCCAAATCATGCAAGCTTTCAAAGTAAAACAGGCTTGTAATGCTCGAATTAATTTTCAGTTTTTGGATTAAATATACCTTTTTTTTCTCTGTGTAAACTTGAATCTCAAGTGTGAAATGAGCTGGCGACGTTTGCGGTGGTGGCGGACTCGTTTGATTTAAAGCATCAGAAACGTGGACAAGGTTTTCGAGGGGAGAAAAAACACCAGTCACCAGTCGGGAGTCCGTACCTCCCCGCCCCTGCCACTTGTCCAGGGTATTACTCTGCCCTGTTATGAAATCAGCTTAACGAGATTGGAAATCAGAACAGAGGCCAAAAGATGGAAGGTGTAGCCAGCTGGGGGAAAATGGCTGCTGATGCCGGACAATGCTTATAAGATGGTCCAGTTCAGATAGCCGGGTTTCGAGTACACTCCATTAATGCTGTTGCTCTTTGGGGGTTGGGTCCTCGAAGAAAGTTCGCCGGGGTCCATCAGCAAGCTAGTCAAACCAATTTGGGGGATCAAATTAAAGCCACATCAAATGTTGCAGGGGTGATTGCTTTATATAGGGTTGCTCGGGCCCGAGTGCAAAGTCCCCCGACAAAAACTTTGTGCCATGTTGCATTCTTCAACATAAATCGAAAGCGTCAGCAGCAGAAGTAAAAGTTTCCAATCATAGTACGATTTTAGTTCATATAGGGGAAGTTTTTTACACGAAAAGTGGGGAATTCCACGTAATATACTAACCAATTGGGCGTAAAATGAAATCGTTCTAGTAATAAATACACAGACTCAATAACTCAAAAGACATTAGGAAAAGGTTTAATCTGGAAATGTCAGAATATATTTCGGGACATTACTTAGAAAAAAGCAATTTGATTGCTCGCTTTTTGAAGTGTTAGGAATAAGTATTTTAAACTAGGGCATTCTTTAATTTTTTGATGTAGTATACCCTAAAATCATGTTTTTAAATCTTATTCAGCATGGCACTTCCTGAACAACAGCTGATGCATCAGTTATATAGACACTGGGTCTTGTAACTACTTTTTTACCCCGTCTTAACCAATGCACTTTAAACACGTTCAACTCGCTTGCATAAAGGTTCTTATATACAGACACTCTTATACGAGTATACATACATATACGCGAGCGAATGTGGGCATCGATATATTTCGAATGCGATACATGACGTATCCATTGTTTCCATCATCGCTGATGCCGCTGATGCACGCCAATAATTGATGATGAACAAATAAGATGGCTTCTTTTGGTTTGAAGCGTTTCGCTATGGAATGCGGGATCACAGGAAAATTACATTTGTATTTTTATACTTTATTAAGTTGGCTTACCGGGTTTCTACCTGTGCAGCACTTTCAATCCCATGGGCTCGACGTTCGATAATGCAATTCCATTCAGGCATACGAGACAGCCAATCTATCCAATTCGCAACCACACACATGCACACGCACCTTCATCAGTATGCAGCAGGGAAAAGCTTTCTTCAACTCCCGTTTTCCCACTCTGTCTTCCTTTCGCTTGGTCAGGGAAAATCAAACAAAAGTTATAACTTTTTACAATAACGTTGGGTTGGCCTTGGGTATTTTTGGCACGGTGTGCACTGCCTACGTTGTTCAAAAATGGCAATGTTTGGACTTAAAGTTAAAGGTATTTGAGTATTTAATTGTCTTATCTCAGAATTTAAATTTTAAACCGACTGAAAATATTTTTTCTTTTTATGCTTATATAAACCATTAACCTATTTCCGAAATTCTTTGCCATGTATATCGTAGGTGGTTTTCGTGCGTCGTTTTCAACCGATTTCTTGCCATTATTCTCAATTATTATATCAATATGAAAGCCGTCGTTCGGTCTCATTCGTTCATTGTCTGCCGTTTATTTGCCGTTTGCTGATTTTTCGCAAAGTGGGATGCACCATCGCCACCTCCGGTTTTCCGCCTCATCCTGCACCCTCATCATCGGAGGCATCCTCGGGCGCTCCTGCCTCATCGCGTCATTAGCGCCATCGTTTTAAAATATTATTAATACTTAATGGTCTCCGCATGTTCGAGTGTGTGACTCGTGCATTGAACAATTTATGGCGCGGGCCAAATGAATTTCCTGCTCAGACGCCTGGACGACGAAGTCACGTGAAGGAAAAGCGGTAGCGGCAGCGGAAAACGGAAAATTTGCCTCACGCTGCGCTAACAAAACAACAAAAAATAATAATAATAATACAAAATGCATGGAGAGCAAAGTAAAGTGCAAAGTGTATTTCCAGACGACGTTCGTCAACGTCAAACGACGATCGATAAAATATGCTTGCATGTGAATTATTTTAATGAGTTCCGTTTCGCTGGAAGGGAGAAGTATGAACGATAAACTAAATACATCTGGATAGGGGCCAGCGGAAAAATCAAAGAATATAAGCAGAAGCCCAAGCAGAAAACCCCGCTTTTATACAATGGCAAAAAATGCTGAAGAAAATGTAAAACAAAACAAAAGCGGCTCCACTCGCCATGGAGTTGGAGTTTTCCGAGTGCAGTGCCGGATTGGAGCCAGGACACAAAGCCAGGGCCCAGGACCTCCACACGTACAAAAACAAGGGACCTCACCGAAATTATATATAATAGATATTTCTTTAATAAGACGTTACTAAATTGTGTAATCATAAAAACAAAGTACATATAAAACAAAACTTGAAAAAATATTTATTTCTCTTTACTACTCAGAAACATCAAATTCATAGGTCCAGTTTATATATTTCAAAGCTTTAACCAGTATTAAAATACTATTAAAAAACATGATATGCATTTTTAATTAATAAATCTAAAATTAAGGCTCTGGATTTTTAAAATTTTTCAGTGCAAAACTCATCGAATGGGAGAGGTCTGCCAGCCAGTTGGCAAATAATTATGTGAAGTCAAGCAAAAATTGCACCGTGAAGCAGCAAAGGTGCAGACGATAAGAAGAGGGCAGATTAGCCAAAGATGGAATGAAGTTTAAGGTAAGAAGCATTCAGCTTAAACATTTTTTACGGCTCTTTGGCTAATTAAGAGGTACGAATGGAACGAGGCACATAATTGTTCCCTGAACCTATTAATATATTTATATGGATTCTTTTTCCGCTGATATTAATTGTAGCCTTTTAAGTTATCTTAAAATTAAAAATGAAAAGAATTAAATTTCTTTAATATAACAAAAAATACATTATTCAAATATTTCTTAAATTAAAAGAGAAAAGAATTATATACCTCCAATATAAAATAAAGTACATTCTTCCAATATTTTAAAAATATATTTATATAAAGCTTAACATAAAACTTAAGCTTTTCCTGAGACTGGACCAGTTTCTTTAAATTTGGCATTAAACAAAGGACAAATTTTCTTGTCCCGCAGAAAATAAAAGAATCCATAGATTGCCGCTGAATTGATATCTCAATGCTAGAATATCTCAATCTCGTGCTGGCTGCTAATGGGCTTTGTGCCTTTGGATTACCCCTTCATTAAACCACCCAGGGTATAATGGGATAAGTCAAAGGCAGGAATATTTAAGAAGTTTTGTGAAGAACTTAAACGACAGGATATCGGTTAGTTGAAACCACGCGAGAGTTACCCCGTGACTGCACCCCCACTTTCAGTTTTCTAGTTTTTATTTTTCATTCTGTTTTCCCACTTTCGGTGTCTCGATCAGATACCAAAGGATGGCCTCGGAAAAAATAGAGAGCAGAGTTGGGGGTTAGACAACAAAAGTTGTCAATTGACGCCAAAAGTTGATGCCAAAAGCGTCGCCGACAAACTGTGCAATACCGAAACGTGAAAAATGAAGGGGGAAAATGGCTGGAAACGCGAGAAAAGCGGAAGCAAAACAAAGAAGGTGAAAAATGCAATAATAGTTAAGTCATTGGCCTGCCGTAAAGCACCCACTGCTCCCAAAAAAATATTTGAAGGTGAACAAACTTAAGTACTGCTTCATTTCAAATAATATTATTAGTAAATACTATTTCTAATTTTAATTGTTTACTTAGTGAAGAAAAGATAGAGAATTCGCTTTAAGTTGTAATTTGGCTGGTCTAAAAATCGTATCTACTTTTTATTAATAAAACAAAGATAGCATATCATAACACATTCTATATATATATAAGTTTGAGTTAGTGTTTTAGAATATGGAGTTTTTCGTAATGTTCCTCCCAAGAAGAACAAGCGCACACAACAGGAAGGTCTTCTAGATGCTTATAAATAACGTTTAATTGCAGCTGAATGCCAACTTGGGAGCTGCTCCAGAAGCACTCCTTCGTTATTGGGGGGCATTATGAGTAGTTAATTTACAACAAAGTTGTTAACTGCCGTTGCCCCAGCTGGTGAGCCAGGGCTCTCCTGGGTCGCTCCAGTCATCTTCTAGTTCGCTTAGCCGAAATTGCGCAATTTTAAATTAACAAATTCCATTTCAACATTTTAATTAGGTTTTAAAATTTTCATGCGCTGCCTTATTTTCGCGGCAGTGGCAATGTTGCTGCAGGTCCTGAAATGGAAATGGAAATGGCAGCGGCAGCGAAGCGCTGGCGATTTCCTCTGCCGAGCAGCTTGCGTATTAATATGCGCCATTTCCGTTTCCGATTAGCATAGCAGCTGGTGTACGGAGTCCTCCGCAACCAACAGGAAATGGCGCAAAACTGTGTCTCCAGCTTGGGCCTTGGCATTTCCCCTCGCCCCTCGGTATCCGGCGCTATGTGTATTTCATTTTACTTTAATTTTCATCATCATTGCCCCAAAACTAGCACAGTGGCGAAAGCTCCAACAATGGCCAGCAAAATGTCTCACATTCAAAAATACGGAACGTTGAAAATAGCAGAGGGCTTTGGTAAAGCAAAATACGGGGGATACGAACGGAGATACTCTATGTAGAAAAACAAGAGAGAACGCTATAGTCGAGTTCCCCGACTATCTGATACCCGTTACTCAGCTAGTGGAAGAGAGAAGGAGAGTCTTAAACGCAGTTTTTGGCGATTTGTAGGCGTTATAGTGGGCGTGGCAGAAAGTTTTTTGGCAAATCGATAGAAATTTACAAAACCAATATAAAAATGAAAAAATATCTAAACATTTTTCAAAAGTGTGGGCGTGGCAGCTTTGGGCGATTTGTGGGCGTTAGAGTGGGCGTGGCAAAAAGTGTTTTTGGCAAATCGATAGAAATTTACAAGACCAATACAAAAATGAAAAAATATCAAAACATTTTTCAAAAGTGTGGGCGTGGCAGATTTGGGCGGTTTGTGGGCGTTAGAGTGGGCGTGGCAACATGAATCGACAAACTTGCGCTGCTTCTATGTCCCTGGAGTCTGTATGCTTAATCTCAACTTTCTAGCTTTTGTAGTTCCTGAGATCTCGACGTTCATACGGACGGACAGACGGAAGACGGACGACGGACGGAAGACGGACATGCATGACTCGCTATGATCCTGATCAAGAATATATACTTTATATGGTCGAAAGCTTCTTCTGCTGTTAATACTTTCACGAATCTATATACCTTTACTTACAGTAAATATAAGTAACTTATGATGCAAGGTCTAAAACTTTTAAGAATTTGTTTATTTTTTTGTTAAACTACAGCTTTTGTAACATACACATACAGAAAAGAAATTAAATATTAAATATAATATATTATATTATTATTATTATAATAATATTAAATAATAAATTCTGCACCGAAAGGGAAGCTTAGTGAATCACTAACCCTTGTATTTTACACCTTTTCTAAATCACAAAAAGTTAGACACAAGTAATAAATGTGTAAACCCATTCCATCCTGCACTTTCTAACCCCATTTACACCTTGAAAAATCCTCGTTCGCCGGGTTATAGAGTATTTATAAAGCCTCTCGCGCTTTTTGTTTGTTGCACAAGCTGCAGTTTATTTGGTGCTTCAAATTTTAATGCCGGGAAGAAGGGGCATTCGAAAAATTAGAGTTTGGGGCCAGGCAAAAACAAGGCAGTAACAGTAATAGTAACAGTAAGAGGCAAACAAGGACCATGCTCAGAATTGGTGGCCCAGGCCAGGACTCCGCCGAATCGCTCGGCGTCGTTTTATAGTCCGGCCAAGGCACCCAAGCGTCGCCGCCGAGTTGTCACACGGAAAACAATTTCCCCTAAAATTGGATAACAAAAATAAACTCGACATGGATTGTGAACTAGAAGAACTGTTCGGGAAACTTATCTTGTTTCTCAAAAAAATGTTAGCCTTTATTTATTTAATTAAAAATTAATACATTATGCCATAACTTCATATTGCAAACGATTTATATTTTAAACATTTTAAATTATTTTTAAATCCTTTCAAATATTGCATGCCTTATTTATTTTTGTCAACTGACTTGAGTCACTAGATTTTGTTTTTGTGCACTTTCCCTACTCTTTTTGGGGCCCAAACCAAACGCTCGTCTTAGCAAAAAGCTCCTTTGCATAAAATTCTCACATTACGCATACGCAGCGCTGTATTTACAGTTATACTGAGCATTTTATTTCCGGCAGCCTGGCGGCCCATTTTTGCTTTGGATTTGCATTTCGACATTGCTTTCGCCGTTTGCTTGTTTTTCGTTCGGTTTATTGTTATAGATTTTATGGCACTCTGTAGCTGTTCTTATTTAAAGCAACAAATATATTTTCAGCTTAATTAAACTTAAGAATCGTCAAACACCCGAAGGCAGATTCGGGGCATCTGCTTTGCTCCGCCTCCTTAACTGCATCACCATAAATTTCTGTGCATAAAACTCACGTTTAATGCCGCAAAGTATGCAGCATTTTTTATGGTGCCAGTACCTCTTCGTCCCTTTCAGGGGTTTTTAAATCTCCTCTGCCCGATGGCCGCCTCATTCATTCCCGGCGAATACATCACACAAAAGGCCGTGCCCTCAATTTATGTGCCGTAGGCAACAAAAATTTATTGTCAACTGATAAGCAGGCCAAAGCAAAGTAGCCTGAAGGCGAAAACACTTGAAAAAAGGGGGCAAGTGGTACGGTCCTTTTTAGGAGAGGAGTTATGAGGGTGAATGCTCCATCGAAAAAGTAACGATACTCTTTCAGAGATTTTTGGCAGCTTATTGGTCATGGCTAACAGTTCGGGCACGTCATCAATCAGTGTTTTTTTCGACCCAACGATTTGCCATTTAAAATGCGGTTTGCGAGCTAAAATTATTAAGAACTGATGCATTACCTCATTATATTGCTCACTATCTAGCTACAAAACTAATTATACCCGTTACTCGTAGAGTAAAAATAATCTTGAAAGTATTAACAGAAAGGAAGCGTTTCCGACCATATAAAGTATATATATTCTTGATCAGGATCAATAGCCGAGTCGATTTGGCCATGTCCGTCTGTCCGTCCGTCTGTCCGTCTGTCCGTCTGTCCGTCTGTCCGTCTGTCCGTCTGTCCGTCTGTCTGTCCGTATGAACGTCGAGATCTCAGGAACTACAAAAGCTAGAAAGTTGAGATTAAGCATACAGACTCCAGGGACATAGACGCAGCGCAAGTTTGTCGAATCATGCTGCCACGCCCACTCTAACGCCCACAAACCGCCCAAAACTGCCACGCCCACACTTTTGAAAAATGTTTTGATATTTTTTCATTTTTGTATTGGTGTTGTAAATTTCTATCGATTTGTCAAAAAAAATTTTGCCACGCCCACTCTAACGCCCACAAACCGCCCAAAGCTGCCACGCCCACACTTTTGAAAAATGTTTTGATATTTTTTCATTTTTGTATTAGTCTTCTAAATTTCTATCGATTTGCCAAAAAACTTTCTGAGCCACTATAACCCACAAAGCTGCTACCCACTTTTAATTTTTATTTTTTCATTTTGTATAGTCTTTAATTTCTACGATTTGCAAAACTTTCTGCACGCCACTATAACGCCTACAACCGCCCTGTTTAAGCTCTCCTTCTCCTTATAGTATATAATAGTCGAATGACTATAGGTTTCTTTTTTTTTATATTTTAACTTCTCTTACCACATACTCTTATTTTATATCTTTAGATATAACCTACAGCCTATAACAGGCTAAATTATTATAAGGTCTCTAATATAATATTTTAAAAGCAAACCAAACTTAAGTATAAATACTCAAACAAATCCACACTTATATAGTTAATAAATTGGAAGAGAATTCATAACGTTGTATTCATGTACATATATTTTGTACCTACCTCTGTGTGATTTTATTTACAAATCCTAGTCTCTGCAATTTCTGTTGCAGTTTCATACATAAACTATTTTATAACTGCTAGCGCTTATCAGAATTTAGCGCTTTTTCGGTTCAACAAACAGCGACTTTAAACTTAAAACACCATTTTCGGTATCAACCGTGCATTTTAAAACCGAAACCGGTTCATCAGTTTATTGATTTTCCATTTGGCACATAAATTCCAGCGACGGCGAAAAAACTGAATAAAAAACTTTCGACGAGGGAGGTGATTGCGAAGGTTGCCCATCGTCCTCCTTTCGGGCTGTGAATTTTTTTATGCAAATGCATAAAAAGTGTCATGATTGCCGTGTTTGTTTGTCTGGGCGAGGCCTTCGTCCTTAAGCAGGACCTGGACCCTTTTTGCTTTTTGTGCCGCCTGCAGATGTCTGGACGTCGTTTATTTCATTTGTTTAGGTTACACACGGCGTAAGGGCGTACATATGTGGCGAAAAATGAAAGGACAAACAGTGCTCCATATTTGAGCATATGTTTGCATGCCGAGTTGTTCTGTGTATTTTTGTCTTGGGTCTTTGGTCTCTGGCCTGATAATTGAAATGTTTCCCCACGGGCATGTTGGAGAACCAAACGCCACACAGAAAATGTCACCTACCAGTTTTATTTATTATATTTTGTAATGAACATTTATAGAACTCCGCCAGGTGAATTGAGGGTGTATTCAAATGGCTTTAAAGCCAAATCTTGAATACACGGCCCACAATGCCATCGGCCTTCAAGCTGAAGTTATTACCAACGGTATGAAAACATCTGCACGGCCTTGGATCCGATAAGGATGAGTGTGGCGGAACGGTGGACAACCAGGTGAGACACCAAAGCTCCGAAGCGGTGGAGGAGGCAGGACTTTAGGAAGGAAAAGGTCAGTACAGGGTGCGTAAAGAGTACTATGAGGAGAGGGCCCGGAGCTCACTGACCGCAGCCCATAGCCTGCAGGTAGATCCTGAAACGTAGATCCTAGAGCGTTGAGCCTAAAGCGTTGAGCCAAGAGCGTTGAGCCTAGAGATCCTGATGCATAGAACCTAAAGCGTGAATCCTAAAGCGTAGATCCTGAAGCGAAAGTCGTAGAGCGAAGAGACTAGAGACTAGAGAGTAGGGCCTGGAGCCTAGTGGGGCGTTCGTTAAATCGGTTAATCTGCACTCTGATAGAGGAGATATAGACGTCATTTGCTAGGATCTCGTTTATAATGTACCAATCCGCATGAGCAATCATAAGCAGCGCTCTGTGCACTTTCATGACTTGAGATTGAAGCCAAAGACATTAGAGATATTCTGTAAGTATTCTGTATGTAAAGTCGTGACACTTGAATGCAAATAAATCAAACATTTAGGGAAAGTCGGATCATTCGACTCAAGAGTTCTCCCTTGTTTTTTAAAAGAAAAAAATTTAAATCGAAAAATTGTATTAAAAATATTATTGTTATTATTATTAATATTAAATAAGAATGTATATATTGAGGCATATACATTTTCCCCAAGTTCTTTGCAGTCTTATCGCATATTTATGATACTTTTGGGCATATTAACATTTTTATCCCCCTCAGAAAATTATCAACGAAAATCATTTTTCATCTCTATGCCTCTCCTCTTATTTTCAGTTTAGCCTGCCATAAAATATTCTCACACGCTTCCGAAACTACTCCCAAATGGCTGGAAAAGAGGGTCCGCGGGTGGAAATCAGCTCGGTGATGCCGTGTGCCTTGTCAACTGGTTTGAAAAATAGATTTTTACGGGCTTAGTTGCGCATCGTCAGCCACGCCGACTATAGAAGCGGCGAGGCAAGGAGCGACAAGGAGCGGCATGGGCCACTACAGGATCTATGGCATCTATAGGAACACCAACAGCAACAGCAACAGCAACACCAACACCAGTACAAGCACCAGCAGCAGCATATTCTTCATGGCATCCCATGGCCACTGGCATCCGCCATTTCCCCGCACTCCGCATACCAAATCCCGCGGGGCGTTCGCTTTTGTGTCTCACTCGCGTCATTTAAAAGACATTTGCCTGTCATTTTATGCCGTGTTTGGCACACTTTTCTCCCCCACCTCTTACAATGCACTGCGGGATAATGGTGTTCGGTATTTACCCAAGTCGGGGATTTTAATTAAAAGTTTTTATATGCTTGCCACAGATTCACATAAATTGGTTGGGCTTAGGGAAGTACATTTTTTTAAGTTGTAAGTGCAGTAACATAAAGATGTTGGGGAATATGCAGTTCCTATTGGAGTGTAAGACAATTATCATCATCACTTCTATAAAGTAATAGTATTCTTTGAGCTGTAATTTTGTAGTTATAATAGTTGCATGATTTTCTTCTAGTTTTTTCCAGTGCATCTTTCGCCTCTCTCATCCATCGCAAAGTTTTTCGTTTGCCAAACAATGGAGGCGGTAGGTGGGGCAAACCATTAGTTTGACATTGGCAACACATTGCCAATACATTTGTAGCAGATGCAGCTTGCGAAAAAAAGCGCTTTGGAAAAAAGGAAACCCCTGCTAATGATCAATTCGAAATGGCGAAGGGTGGGGGCTTGGGGCTTGAGGCGTGTGTTGGCTCTTTTGAATTAGTTTAGTTTTAATTTCAATTGCTGAACGGCGGACGAAAATGCATGCAAATTAGAAAGGCAGCCGCTGCTGATGCTGCGTTAATTTACCAAATCGAATTGCATTGCATTAAGGCTTAATTAGACTGCTAACAAATCCCATAACCCCATTGCCACGCCTTTTGGCCAACGCATGTGCAAATGCAGCTGGCCCTTTTGTTGTTGAACAAACGAGCAAAATGGAGTGCAGGATGGAAAAAAGTGGAAAAATGGAAAGTTAAATTTATTAAAACCCATTTGTACAATGCGGCTCTTCCAGGCATAATTTGGGCTTTGCTTTGCTCCCGGTTTTTAGATGGAGGGGTTACGTAAGCACGGGGCTTTTGGGGCTTTTGTTGGCTGCAATGAACGCGAAATGCACGCAGCGAAAACTTCAAAAAGCTCCAACCCTTTTCCCCTATTTTCCATTTCCCACCCGCGAATCGTATATATGGGTTTGAAATCCATGGCGTAACAGTAAAACTTTTCGCAGAAGTGGCATTAACTTGAGTGGCCAAGCACACGGTGGCGTATACGCAATTTTTTGTTATACATACATATGAAAAAGAATATTTTCGAAAAATGGGTTAGAGTGGTTGATGCATATGAAAAGAAAGTAGCATACGGAATACGGAAACGGCGACATGCTTTTACACTTGTAAATAACTTTAACAGGATTAAGGAAGTTTATGTTCTGATCGTAAAGTTTGTGTGAACCTTTATGCGTGAGGAACTTCTTAAGGCATTTTATGTGTGATTATTAAACCAGCTTAATTGCAGAACTATAAAACTTAAAAAACCGGAGTTCTTTTAAGAAATCGATTAATGAACTTTTTTGTACTTGTTGTGAAAGAACTATTTTAATCCCATTTCAATGAGTCCATGGAAGTCCTAACTTCCCTAACGAACTTAAACTCTCGAGAGTCTCGGGCTGAGGAATTAACTTTTCCTGGGGAATTCTTCGCAAGAAAAACCTAAGGAAAATCTGAACTTAGTTACAAAGCTGCCACATATACTTATGACCCTGCTTTGCATGCGATCTGCGATGTGTGGCAAGTTTTCACTTACGCAACTCTGCAGCGGCCATTAAAATGAAAAAAAAGAGTGTGCAATGCAATTTTCATAGGATACTATCGTGCTGCTGCTGCTGCTGCTGCTGCTACTGCCACCCCATGATTTTTTATGCATAAATATTTGCGCGCTTTTTTTATTTTTTAAGTGCAAAATGTTTTTTTTTACTGTTATGACCGTTTAAGCAAAACTTTGCAGAGAAGCGCGCAAAAAACGGCGAGGAACAGCGTTCGTTGGGTAAGCATAAAATTATTATCAACCCGCGTGAGGAGAATCCCTGGGAAATGGAGACCCCGACGACGAACCGAAATTGCCACGCAATGTTATAGCAAAAAATATAAACTTTTCCGTTCCTGTTGTTGTTTTTTGTGGCGCATATATTTTTTGGTGCTGCTCTTTGGCAGACATTTTTTTAGTTCGGACACATTTTGCATGGCGACGGCGTTTGCTAAATGAACCGAGACGAGCAACAAAAAGAAATTATACAAAAAAAAAGAAGAAAGGCAAATACGCAAAAGGGAAAGTAAAACCCGACACGCCGACTTCGGAAAATGCTCTATTTTTTTTGACTGTACAAATATGCACACACTAAAATTTGCATAAATGCTTTTAATATTTCATAAAAGAGCAACATAAAGCTAACACGGCTACTTTTTATGTGTTTTATACATTTACATGTAAACTGGCAGATAATCAAATGATCGTGCATAACACTAGAGTCAATATGAAAATTAAGTTAAACTATTTGCGGAAAAAGTAAATATAATGTGCGTGAATTATTATATACATAAGCATTTGAGGGGATGTAATGAATTCTTGTGGTCCCCCAACTCGATAGAGTATTCCATTTTGAAAAAGAAAAGTTGCTAAAGTTTCGTGCGTTAAAAAAATATTCCGGCACTTGCCGCACATGGTGTCACAACATTGGTGGCAAGAACAAGGACAACACATGACCAGAGTGAAGGCACAACACCCCTGACCACAAAAATAAAAGCCGTTTGCTGGTGTCCTTTTGGTTTTTGTTTTTGTCTTTGTATTTTCAAGTGTCCTTGTCCATGGCGAGCGTTATCCTTCCCTGCCCGACATTATTGTTGGGCAGTAATTTTCATAAATTGCGTCTCCGCCGTCGTCCTCGGCTATTAGCGTTAACATCTAAATGTCGCCGTTGAAAGCATTCAACTTCAAATTGCTGGGCAGCAGAAAGACGGCTAAAACAAAGGAAGCGCTGTGTCAGTTCGTCGCAAGAAAAAGTGTAAAGATCTTCAATGGTTGCCAGTAAAAAAACAAATTTATTTATCATGCAAATGTCACAGGAGCGGGTAGGTGGCCCTTTGGTTGACAGTCAATATGACAGTCGGTCGGTGATTGAAATCGCTTGGTATATGAAAATATTTAGGTTGTTAACTTTCGACTGCAGCAAGTGAAATGCACAAGCCAAAAAAACTTGTGCCACTTCCTATTTCTTAAATTGATTTGTAACTAGTATTTTTTGTTATATATATTATACTTTATTATATTATATTATACCTGGAAAAGTTGGCTTAGAAATGGAAACATTCGAATGCCTAATGGACTTCTTAGCTGCAATAATAACTATCTCTCCATTTAAAATTCAACGTACCACTTTAACAAGCACAGCATACGAATAACCTTACTTAGCTGCATAATATATTTTTCCCGTGTGGATGTATCAGGCAACAGGAGACAGAGGACGATTTGTCCTGAGGCCAGCAAACACACAATTGCTGAAAAGTGGAGCAGTTCGTCGCTGCACCTCAGAACCCACTCCTGCTGAAAGTAAAAGCTGCATAAAAATTGCATTGCCCCAACTAAAATGGGGGATAGAAAAAAATATAACAAAACGGGGGAAAATGAGGCACACCACCCCCTCTGAAAGTTCTCCAGGGAATTGAAGTTTTCGCAGAAGTCGGGAGATTGGAAGGCAGCAGTCGCTTGCCGTTTAAATTGAAACTCGAAATTCAGGAGCATAAAATAAAACACAAAACTGGAATACTTAATGCGTTATGCAAAAATTGCGTGGGGTCGTCTCCTTTTTGTTGGCAAAAATAGATAGTGAAAGAGAAAGGTGAAAGGAGAAAGGAGAGAGGAACAAGGCGAAAGGGTTTGGAGAAAGGTCCTGGGAATGGGAGTTGTGCCGTAGAAGCGGCAACGGCAGCCATACGTTTAAAATAACAGCAGTTCAGCGTAATACTGGAGCAGGAAAAAAGGAATGTAAGCAATGACGTGCGATTGGAGAGGAAGAAGCGAGTGACACAGTGAAACAAACTGGTAAAGAAACATCATATAATAATATGAATATTTAACTTGCTAGTGGTTACTGCATATATTCTTTATTCTTTTACAGAAAAGAAGTTGTATTTGTGTAACTTTAAAATTGCAGAGAACTGCTTATTCTATACTGATGATCCTTTGGCTATCTAGTATCTCAGTACTTAGCCGAAACATGACCTCACATTAATAAGCTCTCACGTATCATTAAGATATAGGTATTCATTATTATATATCTACCTAGAATATAAAATTAAATAAAATTTGTACCAAGCTAAAAATTAAATGCAGAGATATTAGTACTTTTGCACCCACTTTCTCCAGTGTCCACTCTCTCCTGTTGTGGCATAAGCTGCCATAGTTTCAGCAGTCCTATCACTCACTCTTGCGCCTCCTGTTGGCTTATCCGCCCCATCGCCCCGCCCCCTGGGAGCTTTTCCCCCCCTTCGCCTATCTGCTGCACCCGATTTACCCAAAAAAAAACGGAGAGGAAAAAATAAGAAAAACAGAGATGTGTTGCTGCAGCTTCGTTGCATTTTTATCAGCAGCAACATGAAACTGCCTCTCGCCCTCTCACTCGCTGCTACCATTTCCCTCTCCTTCCCCACGTTGCATGCATAAATATTGCACATGCGAAATTGGAAATAACTGATGGATGCCGTCAAAAAATGCTGCTGCCACAACCGCCGACTTCCATCTCTTCGCGTGCCCAGCTTTTTACGCCCACTTTCCGCGGCGACATTGCGAAAGAAGCGAGCGGAAAAGTATACATTTTATAGGCGTGGGAAGTCGTGTGTTCCCGCATTCCTATGGCATCAGTAAGTCGATGCATGGAAAATCCACCACCTGCACTTAGGCAGTTGTGGTGAAGATTCAAGTTTCTTATAAAGCCATCTACTCTATAAAAATTATATAATATATTAAACTCTCTTTTGTTATCTAAAGGTCATTTAAATTTAAAAGAAACAAATTTAAACAAAAATTCTTCTGAAGATGAACCTGTCTACTCAAGTGTAAGAATGGTAAATGAAAATCAGCTCTATTAATAACTTTGTGTTTAGTCGAGCCACAAAGCTAAGTATCTTTGGTATATTTAAAGAAAAATGCAATTGCTATAAGTCACTCATTACAATAACCACTATTGTTGTGACATCGGCTGTATGCCACCACCTGCGGCCGGAGCTGCTACCCTTTTTGCTTCTGCAACAGTCTGTGGGGCACTTTAGGCCGTCCATTTGACAAAAGCACCCCCAACCCCTTACCACCCATCCCCTCCCCTCTTACACACATACACACTTGCATTTTTAATTAATTTCATGCAATTTGTTCAACCAGAAACAACAAGAACAGCAGGCTGCACAAAAAACAGGTGTGTAAGAGGGGGTAGAATGGGGAATATGGGGACTATGGGGTGCAAGAGGGGGTTATGTGGGTGGAAAATAGGGGAAAACTCGGTGGGGTGGTGGGTGTTGTGGGTGAGGAATTCGCTTTGCCGCCATGCAATTTGCCGGCGTTAAGCCGATAAGTGCATTTTTAATGTGAGCCCAATGAATTTTCTATTACATTTTAATTTAAAATAACAAACACTGGGTAAAAAGGGTGAAAAGGGTAAGTCGAGGGGAGCGACAGGCGACAAGCAGAGACAGCAGCTCAGTGTGTAATTAGATTTAACATTTAGATTAATTATATTCATCGATGGAAATTTTAACAGCGGGATAAATCTCTTCCATTTGTAAATCAATCATGAATAGAAAATAATTCTCGCAGGTTGCGCTTTCTTTTTTTTTGTTTGGACATTCACCAATTGAGAACTATCAATTAGGTTAATGGAAAGCTTACGTCGGGGAAAAGCGGGAAAATGCAAGTCGAAGGCCGCTAATGAATGGAGATTATGGGAGAATAAATTGCGTTTTGATAACCCACCAATATGGAAAGGCCACAGCAAGCTTATGTCATTCAGTGTCATTAAAGAAAGATAGCGGATTTCAATGGATATGATTTTGAATTAATTAATTTATCTAATATATTCCAATTTTGATATTTATATTAAATAAACTAATAATAACATTACAACTAGAAATGAATCACTTGCATATATTATTTATATGCCTTCCCTTTAAATAAAACCATTTCGTAGTTTCGTGAGTTGTTCGTGACGGTAATGCTCTTAGTTTAAATTATGTTTATGTTTCCAAGTGATGAACAAAATAAATCATACCCAAAAATAACCGCACCAATATTTCCACTAAATGACCCGACTTGAAATGACATTGATGAATAAGCGGCAAAAAACTTTTGAATGAAATTATAAATAAATTCCGAGCCCCTTAGATAAGGCAATTAAAGTCAATCGATAAAAAACGAACCCATCTGCCGGAAAAAGACAGATTTATCAAAAGATACGTATGCACGCCAAACTTCATTTACGGTTAAAAACAATTTTTATAACCAATTTTTATGGGGGCGATGCGAACCAAGGGCCAGCGCATAAAAAATGATGTACATTTTTTAGCATTCCCGACTTGTTTACAAACAAATAGCTGCGATGTTAGCGAAGGAATGGGCTAGGAAAACTGGGGCAAAAACAAGAACAAAAACAAATTTTAATCCCAGCCAAACACTTGACTCTGTAATATTCCACTCTGTTGGGCCCCCGGTAATGCCCCCCTTTCCCTGAATTCCCCGTCTTTGTTTCGGGGGCTGTGGGTGGTTTTTGGGTGGCTTTTGGGGGAGCTCCTCCACAGATTTATCTCGGTTAATTTACCGTTATTTGGGCATCAGCTTTGCAACAATGCAAAAAGAGCGGGACAGGAAAAGATGAAAACAAAGTAAAAATAAACCTTCGCATGGCCCATAAAATTTCATTAGCGTCATATTTTCAAATAATTTTCTTCGTATTTTCCTCCGCCCCCCATTTCTGTGCTGTTGCTTGTGTTTTCCGGTATTTTTTTGGTGTTGTAGGTCCTAGAGAGGTCCTTTTCTCCTGTCCCCTTCGCAATCGTTGCGGCTGACTGGTCTCTGGAGAAGTTTTCCCACCTAACGAAGGTATAATCATAATTTGAAATTGCTCATTCGAATCTTAGATTGGATTAAGTGCGAATTAGAACATCAGCGGAGAGGGCGTTAAATGTAACGCAACATTGGCGCCAGACTCCCCAACTCCGCCACTTCGAACACTCCTCGAACAAAGGGATCAAAGCGGGATTTGCCAAAGGATATGGGCGGGAATCCCAAGGATGCGGTGAGCCAGTAGGTGCAAATGTGCCAAAAGTGTTAGTCGAGGTGCTCAAGCAGGCAACTTAATGAGCACTGACAGTCGTCGACAGAACTATGGCCACATTAAATCGTTATATAGCCAGAAGAGCTTGAAGGGTATTACGAGCTAATCGGGGGCTTGTAATTCCGGGCAAACATTGGTAAATCCCTCCCAAGTTGCACCTACATTATAAGATATTCATCTAGTTATGTCTTAAACCAATATTTCCTGAATTTCAATGTGTTTCGAATACAAAATGGCTAACTGAGACTAATTTTGTGTCTTTGAATATCGTCTAAGAACAGCTTACATAGTCTCCATTCCTATTGTCCGACTGAATGATCTTCATAGAGCATTTCAGCTTCGCTTACCCACTGTTGACCATTCATCCAATATCTATGCACAAATTGCCTGAAATCGCTCAACAGTATTACCAACTAGCGAAGGCAAATACTGTGTAACTTTTTTAGCTCATCAAGCTGGAAACGTTTGGACAGAAGCCGCTGGCTCCTGGACCAGAAAGGACTTTCATAGGGACTTCCTTGGACCTGATACACTAGCCTACAAAATAAAAATTTTGTGGAAGACAAGACATATAAAAATAATTATTTTAGGGGCGGTATTTATTTTAAAATAAATTTAATTTAAATTTTAATTTAATATAAATAAATTTATGACACATAGGCATGGACTATAACCAAGGATATTCCCCAAATAAAATTGATATTTAACTATTATTGCACATAAACTAATACATTAAATTTAATCATACATATTCAAAAGTAAAAATTCTTTCATTTTCATAGTGTAAGTTTAAGATAAGTAATTCAGACCCCTACAAAATGCCTCTCACTAGTGTTACATCAATGCAACGAGCATGCAAGAGGGAAGTGTTGGGCGCCGAGCACGCACATTGGCAGGACCAAAAGGACGAGCTCTGGAGGAGATGAGCAAGCCTTCGGGGCTGCAACTAACAAATTATCCCCAGCCAAGTGTGAGAACTGTGCGTGTGCATCACTCAAAATGTGTCGCTACTTCTGGGGAAATGGAAATGGATGTGGATGTGGATGTGGATGCGGATGAGCAAGTGGAAGTGGAAGTGTGGAAGTGGATGCCATCTCAAGCATGTGGTCATCACCGAGCACAAACAACAATGCCGAGGCTCTGTTGTCTGGGAAATTAAGAACAATTCCCAGCAATTTCCGGTACGAGAAACTCGAAAAATGTTCAAACTTTGCGTTGGGCTGGGCTCACTGTTAAATAGAGGATAAAGGAGACTTAATTTCGAGTGTAGAATGAGCGGATGAAACTTTGGACTTTCTGCAATCCCCTGCAGGTATATGACATGGAACGGAAGTCGTGTCGTCAGAAAGAAAGTTGCAATATGAAGTGAAGGATTGAGGGACAGCCGGATAGAAAGACACACAGAAACCTCGTGGTGAAAGCCTGCCAAAAGCCGAGGCCAAAAGGAAGTCGAACAGCCCTCAAGGCGTTGTATGAGCACTTTTGTGCATTGTTTCCCAGAAGCCCGAAATTCGCAAAAGTTCAATATTCCAACTATGCCAGCGGCTGGCCCAAGGAAAACTTGTACTCCGATTTAATTGGTTTTAGATGCGCATATGGGATAGGGATTCTTGATTAAAAATCGTGCGGAGCACTACGATTTAGGAGATATAACACACTGGCTTCGGTTTACTTGTAGCGATTGCAAAATAAATCTACCTACTTGATAGATTATGTAATCGAATTATACTTTAATCGAGTCCTGAACAATATATTCACTCTTGCGTTACTTTAAATACTTCCTGGGCTTTTCCTCCTCCTCCTCAGTCGCTTCGGTGTTTGCATGTCTCCCAAAGCCACTTGCTGATTTATTTTTCATTCAAAGTTAATTTATTAGAAAATAGCCGGACACGTTATTATCTAACCGAACCGAAGTGTGTGAACAGGGGGAGTTGGGCGATGGCGATGGCGATGGCGATCCTGTCCGGATTTGGAGATAGGCTCTGTCCAGGACCTAAGGGCATTTGGCGTGTAAGCGTTGCTGTTCGACTTTAAATGAAGTAGAAATTTTCGGTATCCCCTGTAAAGTCCGCTCCCCGTATCTTGGCCATAAAATTACGCGCATCGTTAGTTGACGATTTGCACCGTACAGAGGACAAAACAGTGTCAAAGATGGGCGGTTGAGGGCCATTTGGGGGCGGGGTGTGTGGCCGATGCAAATGAATGGACATTCGGAAAATACGGCTTGGGAAATAGCCTCGATGCTGAGCTAGAAACTTAAGTAAATTTCTCTTCGCAAGTCGTTTAATTTATTTAGTGGAAGGAATGCATTGTACAAAAATTACTTCATATCTTCAAATTTTCTTTCTTCTGGTCTTGTTTCCAATATTCTAAACATATGGTTTTAAAATAAAAATTTCAGCCAAAGTAAAAATGAATTTACTGATTTAAAAAAAAAAAACCTACTTTGTATACTACATGATTTTTACTTTTCAAAATGTTAACTCATTTTTCTGAGTGCACACAATCTTGTCCTTGATGGGAGGCAACCTCAAGGGCGTGTCCACGAAAGAAGAAACTGGAGCAGAGTCCTAAATTACCAAAACCGCACAGACAAACCCAACTTACTCCCTTTCTCCCCCGAAAGTAATGAATTCAATGATTTTATTGACTTTTGTTTGTAATTTATTAGTGATGAAGATAGAGCATTAGAGTTTGGGCGCAGACACGCCCCCTTTAAGGTTATCGGGGCATTTTTTCCTTTGCAGTCTGTGTCCTTCTCATTTCGGCAACATTTTTTCTCGGCAGACGATTTATCAGACAAGGTCTAAGGGAAATTAATTAAACTGCACTTTGATTAAAAAGAAATCTAAAATGTTTAACTGAATTGCAACACTTAAATTTTTAGATCAACTTAATTTTACTTGCTATATATATTTTAACTGCGTAGCTTATATTGTTGAGATAGCAATTTTATTTTGATATTATCAATATTTTAAAAATCCAAGATTTTCGGATGAGTGTCGTTTTTTTTCTAAGTGTCATTACAGCGCATTTGCCTTAAATCTCATTTTGGTACATCTACGTCCGCCCACTGACCTTCCCGCCCATCCCGTGACCTTGTCGGCATGCTTGCAAAGCATAAGGCAAAGGAACATGTGTCGGGGTCGAAAGTTTTCACTTTTACCCGCCACACAGCGCTTGCATCAATCAAAGGCTTCGCTTAGCGCCGAGGCAAAGAAAACTCAATTAAAACAAATAGAAATTAATTGAAAGTCTGCGGCAGGAATGCACATAAACACTCCGATTTAACTGCGAATGGATCGAGTAAACAACACATACAAATTGAAAAACGTAATTGGCTCAAGGGTTGAGGAAAACGCATTGTAAAAGGATTTTCCAAGGAAACCTAATCCCGCGTTATGTAAACAAACCAAATGGCGATTAAATACCTAGACGATGAAGGGGTGCTCCATTAATTGATATTTATAGATAACGAAGCAGCAGGACTCTTAAGAAGCAAGGACTCGAGATTGAGTGAGCTGTCTGTGGGATGGAGTGTACCGAAACTAATTGAATAAAGTTTACTTAATGGGGGGTTTTATTGTTTAGTTAGGTAAAGGGTTAGTTTCAGAAGTTGTAAATATATTTCGCGGAATTTCCTAGGGAATCTGAGCTTATACAAGTTATTACCATAAGTAAACTATTATTATTCTTAAGAGTTTTTTTAATTAAAGAAAAGATTCTGTATTTTATTATATAGTCGAGCAAATATACCCTAGGCCCGAATGGTACATACAGAAAAGCAAACTTCTGGTAACAATTAAATACTGTAATCGACTAAGCTCCGATAGACTTCATCAAAATATGTGTCTGCAAACCTTGATCATTAATTCAAATTTTATTACCAATTTTATTTAATTTATTTTTTTTGCTATACTATACTATATCTCCAAGCTATTTAACGCTTTAGCTTGCATTGAACTTAAATAAATAACCTGCATATAAACATGGTTCCTAATACTGCGCTTTCAAAGCACTTCCGCAGTCATTTCCATCCCCAGACAACCATTCTAAGATCCATCCATCCATCTTGCTACCAACCTGTAAGTGGAAAACAAAGACCTCAAGTCGTATCCCGCGATTTATTTAGCTACTCGAAGCGCACTCAGCTTAACCGCAAACAGTCGCCTCGCATTTTTATCCTCGAACTGCATTCATGTAAATGGATATTGATATGGGGCCACGCCCTCGCAAAAAGTGTATCTGCAAACCGAACAGCGTTTGACGCTTTGGCACCTTGGCAATTTGTATGGCAAACCGAAGGAATATCTCTGGATAAATAGGGAAAAATAGCAAAAAACAAAAAAAAGCAACCGAAACGCAAGTTGTAAACAACGGGAAAGAAAGATCAGCAAGTGTAAAAGGTAAATCGCTGACATGCGATGCACATTTTTCAAACAGTCACAAGCTGCTGGCATTAATATTGGCGTATTGAGATATAGATACAGATACTCCCCATAAACCCGTAATTTGAGAGAGACGCCAACAGTCGCATCAGAGCGAGACGGAGCCAAGCGAACGGTGTACACAAATTGCCATTTGGCGTTAACTGAGAAATGCACTTTTAAGCTATCGCAGTTCCGCCGCACAGAACCCGCATCCCTTGACACCGACTTGAGCTTGCAGTCCTTGAATGCAATCTGTCAGGATATTTTGAGTGTGCTGCTAGCGATTGAAAGGGGCCAGCGGATCGAACAGAAAGGTGCATAGTAAATACACTTATATGGCAGGTAATTCACAAATCAGTACTTCATTAAAAGCTTCATTCATTTATTGAAAAAGAATGCTGTTAAAAATATAATGAGGTGTTTCATAAAAATGTAAATTCAGCTGTAAGCTTCCTTTTTAACATTTAATGAAGAAATAATGCTCTTTTTGTATATATGTATGCTCCTACTTTATAGACAGAAATAGCTAACACCGTATAGAGATGGAAACTGAACACCACCAGGATAAGCATATGCGGCTTGTCAAACAATCAAGAAAGTTAAGGCACTTTGGTCCTGTAGCAGGGCATTAAACACAACCCCAAGGCGCGCCCCTGGCGGTATGCAACGTTTTTTTTTTGTGTGCGAAAGTTGGCAACTTTTGACTGAATTGCATACAGCATGCTGCAGCAGGGGGATCTTTGTGTGTGTTTGGCTTACTTTCTTTTCGCTTTTATTTTTTAGTTGCCTGCTCAACGTTGTGCTTCTCTATAAACAACAGTTACTTAGCATTAGCGTGTAGCGCAACTAAAAGCAAACGCCAGGGCACGTAGTAAAGGTGGAAAGTCCCAAAGCACTGGCGAAATTCCACGGCTCAGAGGGGGATGTTGGGTGGAAAGGAAAATGGAAAAGGCATGGAAAAGGCAAGAAATGCGAGGAAGTGGGCAAAATCCAGCCTGATGTATGTGTGCTGCCTGCATGTCTAAGTACTAAACCAATTGCAAAAGCAACAACTGGCTGGCATTCCCACCTGTTCGCTGGTTCGCCAGTTCGCCAGTTCGGTGGCTCACTGCTCCATCACCTGGAGCATTCAGTTGACCTCAGCATCGACAGCTGGAGCAACAAGCAGCACTTAACAAATGGTAAAAGCATCAACAAGCTTCCGCATCTTCCTCATCCTCATCCTCATCCTCATCCGCATCCGCAACGGAACGCGATGTCGAGATCCGAGATGCGAGATGCTAAGATGCGAGGTTGCCAGGATGCGAAGTTGCGAGGACGCGAGGATGCGAGATGAAAGATGCCAAGCGCCGGCTAAGGCAGATAAAATGTCTTAGCTCTTGACGCTTTTCCCAGCTACAAGCTAATACAGTCAGAGCAAAAAGTTGGTTGCAGTTCATTCTTAGCACTACGAGCAAATCCAAATAAAGTACATTTTAAATACAAATTTAACAGAAAAATATATTTTCTATTAAAAGGACTTCACAAAAATGTACAAAATTATTTATTTCCGCTGTGCTTCAAAATCCAGTAAGACTTTTTTGCAAAAGCAAAATGTAAATTAATTAAAAATATTTTGCTAAAACATAACGCAGTTACAACTTAGTTTAATGGCTTAAAATTTTTTCACATTTTTCTGTACCTAAAATGTAAATCATTTTCTGCAATGACTTAAAATAGGGGCTTACTTTTATTTTTAGGAAAGTAATGATAGTCATAAGTAACTTTTTGAAATACAAATTTTGAAACGTGCTTGAACAGTGATTTGCAGTTGAAATTAACTTTTCCGCACACATTTTTCCTTGTGCAGCTTCCGGCCGTTGTTGTTGCAACAACTGTTGTTGTGGTTGTAGCTGTTGAGCGATTATGCCAAGGAGCCCGGCGATGTCGGCCGCGTTACCTTTACCGTTTCACCCTGCTCCTATAGCTTTACCGTTGCCTTTGCTGGCGGCACTTGAATGGCATGGAGCACGTGTAAAGCGTCTGAAGTGTGTCGGCATGGGATTGAATCAAGGGGAATGGGGCTCTCTTTGCGTGGCAGTGTATGTGCGATAGTCAGGCGACACAAAGCTAAGTGAAAAGTGTAAGAAGTAAACATTTTTCAAACGTGTAGAGGTAAACTTCAGCTGGCAAAGGAATTAGAGTAGAAAGATTCGTACAAAATTCGGAATTGACAGGGAAAAATGTTTTGTTTTCGGTTTAAGAGTGGAAGGTATAGTCCGATTTTGGGTCTGCTAATAAAAACAAACAATGCCCAAATGCAAATTATAATCAGCTTAGCTACCATTAACCACATAAAGGCATATATGTATGTTTTCTATCCTCACGCAACTTCAATAGATATAATCACTTGTGCAACTATGTATTTGAAACACTATTTAAACTTGTTTAGCTTTGTAATTTCCTCTACCTAGAAACTAACCTCTTTTAGCAACTTATACTATACAACTATATCAAACATCTCGACGCCATTCAAATTGCTCTTTCCGCGAATGCAATTTTCCCTTCCCTTTCGACCACTCACAATCCTTCAGAATTGTGCTATTGCGAAACGAACTTTTCATTTGGCATAACAAAAGAGGGAAAAGCGTCGCACTGCTGCCACGCCCCCGCCTTTAGCGATAACTCCCTAAAAACTCGTCTAAGTCTTGTGCCAATTTCCCCTCCTTGGAGCTTTTGTTTTGTTATGTAATGCATGTTTATGGTTTTTCATCATTAATTTGTCGATGAAACTTATGGCAATATTCCCAGGAAATGTTTGCACAAGCATTACAGCTGAGAGCGCGTGGGCGGGCGAAAAGCGGAAAAGTGGGCGGAAAATTCGGGGAACAGTGTGTGCTTGTGTGGTTGTGTGCGTGAGTGGGTAACTTCTCAGTGGAATTTGACGATTTTCTGGGTTGCGTTCTGTGTTCTGTGTTATTGTTTGCCAAGTTTTTGCATATTATCAACGGCAGCAGCAGCCCAAATGCGTTCATAAAATAATGTAATCTGTTTAAAAACAAACATGTCTTGAGCAATTTCGCGCGACTAGGGACATATTAAAACGAGAGGCGGTCCCCATTCACTCCACCCCCACTTTTGGCCGGCCCCCATCTTACCGCAAGTTCTGGCTCCACCTAAAACAACAAACCAGAAGGAAAAACAACTGCCGAGCGGGCTAAAAGTAGCGGTAGCAGCAAAGAGCCGTTAACAGGAATAAGTTGGTAAGAAAGTGGGAGGCGAGTGGCGGGAAGCAGCCAACAACAAATAAGTTACAGTGATTACTCTCGAGTTGCTCGCCTATTGTAATTTTTTGTAAGAATCTCAGACTATATTTCCACAAATTTAGTAATGTACTCAAATCGTTTTCTTAAATACTACAATTTTCATAACACTTAATTCACGCAGCTGAGAAAAAATAATTTAGTAACTAATGTTTTGCAGCAATAGTAATAATATAATATAATATTCAAATATCAGCTTCTAACTACTTTTTTATTATTCATTGAAAAAATTCGTATATTAATATGTTGTTTTTTTCAGTTGTGCCTAAACCTTTCGATTAACAACAATTATAAAATATATATATTTATTTGATTATGGTTTTAACAGATATTCGGCTAGTTCCGCTTTGTAGTTACTGTGTTTGGCAGCTATTGTAATACCAACGATATTATATTCAAGTCAAAAAGTGATCTACGTCCCAGCAATCACTGTTTCCTCCCACGTGCTCCTTACTTTAACTCCTCGTTGTGGAAACAAATTTTATGCCAAGATAAGTGAGACGGCGAATGCGACGGCGACAGCGATAACAACTTTGCCGTTACCAACGTGGCCGCAATTTTCCCGAGTGAAGTTTTTGAAAATTCATGATGAAAACTAAAAGCAGACGCGCGACGACGACGTTCCGGGCAGTCATGGGTTAAGCCATAGAAAGGGGGAAGTTTTCCGGCATTTGAAAGCGGCAGCTCCGGCGACCAGTATTTTACGTATATTGACAAGTTATTAAAGTGATAGCTGAGCAGATTGAAGCTTATGGCCCTGCCATTAAATCAAAGCCAGTGCACAAGCGATGTTACCAAATCTTCACCGCTGCGTATAAACTTGCAGTTTCAGGTGCGCAAACTTAAACAGAGCGATCTATGCATAGATATCAAAGTTTTTACTTCGTCACAGACCATAACTGCAGTTATTACCATTTGTATTTTGGCTCGCTCGTAATGAATGCATTCCCACTTTATAGGTTAATATAAGCCAACAAAATTGTTTATCATAATGCTTGATTTGTTATATTTTTGTATATTCAAATCATACGTATTCTAAAATGAGGGTCCTAATATTCACTTTTAAATAATGCTTTGAAATGGAAACATACTACCTTTTGGAAAGACTCTTTAACATTTAATTAAAAACTTTACTAACTTTGTGTACTAGTCCAAACAATACAACGTTCACTGCGAGCCAAGCGTAAATTTCAAAATATGAATTCATCTCTCTACTTTTTTTACTTTCTTTTTTAATGGAAAGACGTTGGTTTACTAAAAATTCAGAATTCCATAAGCCATAAAAAACCTATGTGAAAACGGAGGCAACACCGCCAAAATGGTACCTTCGGTACAGGAGTTTCATAGTTATTTCATTAAAAAATATATACAACAGTTGTTGCAGTCGACTAAAAGTTGTAAAGCTGTAACTAAAAACGAATCCCTTGCTTGCAAATTTAGCTTTTATGCTAGTGCGGCAATTTTTAGTTGGAAAACTGTTTAAACTGCTTTACCGATGCCGGCGGTGATAAATTTTCACAGGTAACATTAAAAAACACTAATTGGCCCTCTTGGTTAAATTAGAGTATGCGCATTATGACAACATTAATAGGATTTTACTTGTTGTTCACGTTTTATAGTCAATTTTTTGCAAATTAGACACTTTAGTACTTTTATTCGAGGAAACAAATTCTGAACTAATTATGTAAAAAGTCGAACGATTGTTACGCATTTGTTATCGCATTTGTGTTGACTGCACTTGCCAATCAAACTTCAATCGCAATTTAAATTTAAATTGAAATGTGCATTAAAGCGAGCTGAACAATATGGAGTAATTTAAATTTTGCAGCCACTTTGCTAATGCAATTACACTTTAACTTGAGAGCAGCATTCCAATCCCACACACACGCATCTCTTTGTTGAGTGCATACAGTTGCGGTCATGAAAATAGGACGGACAACTTCTCACCTATTTTTGATTGAATGTAGCTTAAAGACTTTTTGAGAGTATAATTGCTAGCTTAGGAAATATTTAACAGAAACTTTTTGTAATTTGATGGTAAAAAAAAAAAAAAAAATACATTGGGGTAAATTGTATAGCTATGTTTACTGATATATGTTTTAAACCTAAAAATAAATTAAATTCAATATATAAATAACAGAATTTATGCCAGCCTATCGAAAAAAATATATAAAAGATATAATATAATAATTGGTCGACAATATTAACTATTATTTTTGACTTATTTGTAGTACATATCACATGTGCGATTGTCCCCTTCCCAAACTCAACTCGTTTCTGCCGTTAAAGGATCTTTGCTGAAGCGTAACAGTAAGCAAGTTTCCCACAGTCAGCCACTACTTAAAATATGAGCACCCATTTCCTCTGGTCAAGCAATTGAAAATGATTTTCGAGTGACAACGACAGCCGAGGCAGCAGTTGCCGAGTCAAAACAGACGAAATTTGTCGAAAATCCTGTGAACAAGCGCAGGACAAAGTGCTAGGACACTGCCGGCCAAAAAGGATTACGTCGAGCATATGTATTCTATGGCTGAGTGAACTTCATCTCCGTCTTTTTCGTCTCCGGCCAAACTTATGCGTTTGACTCGGGCGCAGAGATTTCAATTTTCCGATACGGATTCGCTTGTACGAGCATTCTAGCTGCTTTCTCCACTTCATCTTCTTCTTTTTTGCCAATTGTCCTTTTGGCTAAGGGGATTGGCCCGAAATCCGTAAACCATCCCAACCAGCCTAATATGACATTTGAAGTGATTTTTATGGGAAAGTTGCTGATGCTTCCTGAAATCCGGCGTCGATATTTTTTACGACTGCTCCCAATGTCCTGTCCATATCCTGTTTGCGAAACTCATGCCATTTTGGCCAGTGAGACAAAGGACGAGCACACCAAACACACACACACTGACACACACACACACACCGTTCGGTAGAAAAAACACCCTTGAAAATTTCTAATCTCTTAATGGATGACAATCTGCGTTTTAAATGGTTTGCACGAGTCCCCGGAAAAGTGGGGAAACCAGGAAGCAAAACACACAGCTCCAAATAAGAAAAAAAAAATAAAACTAATTCCATCAAGCGTCGCGTTCTGCTTTTGTTTGCCTAATGAAAGAACGCTGTTTGGGCAAGTTTTTAAAGGATTTTTTCATACTCACTTCCCTTTGGCTGCCGTGCTTGATTCCTTTGTTTGATTTCTGGCTAGCTGGAGAAAATGATTTGGAAAATTGACATACCATGTCAGGGCTAATCACACGGACCACTGATTGAATGACTAACTGACTGACAAGGCGCCGTAACAATGGCGGCAATCATAAATCATGTGTCTATAATCAGTAAATAAATCTTTTTTCCGCTGTCGCTTCAAATATTTATGATGAAGTCCCAAAAATTTGGCTGCGACTAATCAAATTATGTAAGTTAAGCCCACCGGCGGACGAATATTTAACACTGTCAGATAAAGTTTTGTCTATACGAGTATGCTAAAAATAAATTGTAGAGTTATAATTGTTTCTTGCACCATCATACTGCAAATATAAATATTTTGGACTTCAAGTGGGTAACTGTTTTTAACTGTTTTATGCTTTTATAAAAAAAGAAATGCTAAAATTAAAGCTTGGTAAATGAAATATATTTAATATTCTGACCTCTTATTTCTTAAAGAGAGTTCAGGGACTTCACAATCTATACCTATGCCTATATACCGATAGGCTCTCTATAAAAGCTAGCAAAACCCACACGATGTGGATGCGTGGAAAGGCTAAGCGCTCTGTAGATGGAAGAGCTTAGCCATTATAGTTGCTCCTGATTTTCGATAGATGGATGTGGATCAAAGTGGGAGGCTGGTGGCCCAATCACAGACATGCTGGCGACGCAAACACGTCATCGATGTGAGGATACCGAGGAAGTTCCACGTAATTCGTGGCAGCGAGCAACAGAGCAGCTCTTCGCACGGCACTTCAATACCCGCAGGCTAATCTTGAATAATAAAGGACCTTCCACGACAACACACACACCTAAGCGGAGCACACGCATACACACACGTGACAAAAAAAATATCAGCACTTGCGGTAATAAAGTTGCTCAGAGAAATTTGAATTCTATAAAAAATTATGTATAAAAATATTTATGTGGTACATCTAAAAATGTATTATTAGCACAAGTTTGGTATATTTTAAAATGAAAAATATTATATGAAACACATTTTAAGAAGTAGCTTTCGTAATCCACTTGCTTGGTGGTAGATGTACAAATCGAACAAATTTGCTTGCTTTTCATTTGAGGGCCAAACTAGTTTCAAAAATTAGCTCACATTCAAGCGGAAAACAAAGGCTTGACAAACTCTCACATATCACAAGCAATTGCATTTAAATGCCAACTTTCAAACACATTTTTAATTATATGTTACTCTCAGAAAATCCAGATTATTACATTAAACTAAGTAATGGTTTATCTCTGTGCATCAATGAGCCGTGCCGTTTTTACAGGATTGTAATGCCATTTTGTGTGTCGACGCATCGCGCCATTTGAATATTTCACAAAGCAAAGTCCGGGGATCCCCGTCCAGACCAGGAGTAAATCAAATCCCCGGATTGTCTATGGCCTTACATACTCGGGTGTGCCACCCAACTCAGATTCCCGTTTGCCGATTTTATACGTGTTTTTGGTTGCTTTTTAATTATAGCTTTTAAATGCCGAGCCATCTAACCATCTAACGTGTATTTTATTTATTTCACAGCTACGGGCTGTGCCCTCATCAGACAATCAGACAATGTGCCGGAAAAACGCGGCATGTTGTGGTGTAGGCTATCGGGGGGCGTTCCCTGCCAAACTTCCTGTCCCCCCACCCATTTCCCGAGGAAACCTCCACACTCTAACCATCTGGGATTCTGTGTGGAAAGCGCTGGAATTACTCGGGCGCTTTTAATTTGATATGCAAATACAGCAAAAAACGAAAGCAAAGGCGGCGCAAAAGGCCGTGATGATGGAAATGTGAAAAGTGAAACGCAGATGGGACAGCCGACCCCCCTTTGGGTGGATCTGCTGCGGAACACGTTTGTCTATTTGCAGTTCAAAGTCTCAAATGAAGTGCGGTGCGAGGATATCAAACGGGAATAGTAGGGGTTAGTGTTGGGTTAGTGCTGGGTTAAGGGCGGTCTGGTTGTGCGGCTGAAATGGGGTTAGGGGGTTAAAGTGGGGGCCTGGGAGGTTAGGGTCTGGCTGGGACACGACTTTTCGCTACCAACCATACAGTTAAAAAATAGTTACGGAGATTTTAGGCACCATAAAAATGTAGTTTATACTCTTGAAAAAACCAGCAAAATAAATGTAGTTTATACTCGTGAAAATCCAGCAAAATACTTATTGTAAATTTGAATCCTGTTTCTTTTTCTTTTATTTTTTTGAGTTTTTATTTTGTTTTCAAATGATGCATTCCAACAAGGCATCAGCTTTTGGCAGTTTCTCGCTTGTTTTTTGAACCTTTTTTATCACAGTGTGGGCATCATAGCAGGACTCCTGGCTGCGTCACCGCCTGCCAGCACTTTTTATGATGTGGCTAAGTTTTGAGGATAGTTTGGATGTCCTGGATGAACGGGGTGCATGGGGGAGGCCAGAAGGAGCAAAGGGATAACGAGAGCTTGGCATGAGATGTCATTGCAATGGCAATTAAAAATGGCGGGCTTTAACTATCACATAATCTGTTGATAGTCGCTTAAGACACTAGAGATTTTCGCGGGAACTCGGAAAATGTCTGGGGAGGAAGCTAAAGCCATGGCAAGAAATCCCATAAAAGTGGAAAGCGAAAACGCGCAAGAGAAATCCGTTTTGGGAGACTGCGGAATATTTATAAAAGAATGAATGGCAAATGAGCATAGACGACGATGCAGATAAGAATGAAAAACTAAGTGCAAAGAAGACCAAAGTACCACAAAGCGAAATAGTTAGCAGTACAAAAATTAAGCGTGAGTTAAGAGAGTTATACAAAAATGTCCTTAAGTTTCTCATAGATTTAGACGTATTTGAAGCTTATTTTGAACGGAAAAAGGTAAGTTCTAAACAATCATATATACAACTAAAATATTTAATGAGAAAGTGCTGTGATATATTTAATCAGGGCCCATTTTGACAACCAATGCTCATTCCGCACATAAAAATATCCCCAAAAAAATATGCAATCTCTACCCCCCATTCATACTTGAATAAATATCCCACCCTGTCGCATTTTATTGCTTACCACTGCATCCGTTTGATGTGATTCCTTTGAACTACCCGCAGCGAAAAAAAAGAACACCTCCCAAACTGACCAAACACCCCCAGAATCAGCATTGAATAACCATTCACGCCCGAAAAAATGTAATTTGATACTTTTTTTCTGCTGATGCAGAAGTGAGTGCCTGGCATATCTAAAACGATGCAGCAAATTAATCGGCACACGTTCGAAGACTAATCGCTTTATGAACGCCACTGATGAGGGGTCCCAGAAACGCCACATCCCCCAAGTTAAGCAGCCTCACAGACAGTGCTGTCACCGAGTAGTGCATAAAAAAGCTAAGAGTAAAGATATACTAAAAGTATGAAAAACAAATCAATGAAAAGGTTAATGAAGAGTAAAATTACCTTGATTAAAAAACTAAAATTTAAATATTGGAGTATATTATACATATGTTTATTTTATTTCAGGAATTATGGACTATTACTTAGTTCTGTTAACAACAACCACTATAAACCAAATTATTTGTTTTACAACTTACCAATAAGTTCTATGATTTGACTGACTAGCTATTAAATAGCTGTTTCTGCATCACTGACCCAAACAATTTTCACGTCATCGTGCGACGTCATTGCATCCATCCATCGTCGCTCTCAATCGCTGTGCACTCAATCACATGCCGGAAATCAAACGAAGCGGATATCCGTTGGGTTGCCGATTGCTCGATGGAATTGAGGGGTTATTTGGGGCCCAGAGGAAACGCGGAATGTGTGCTGGGCCCATTGCATCTAACCGCAATGTAAAATCGAAAGTCATCTGATTAAAACGCCACTCTTGATGTTGCTCAGAGCATGACAAGTTTCAGGAAATTTATGCAAATCAATCAGTATGTTGATTAAAATCGCCAACACCCTATAATGAATAATGTTATTTGAGTTGCGCTTGTTTTTACCTTTTAGTAGAACATTTTAAAGGAACTACATATTTATAATGTTGCTTTATCTGCATTCAAATATAGTTTAATTATAATACTTGCTTACCTTTTTATTTTTCGGTGTGTAAAACCTACAGTTAGACTGGTAAGACATAAAAGTTCTTCAATTCTTTACAAATGGCCCAACATAGAGTTTTTTCCACATTTTATTACCCGTTCCGCCAGACAAAATTGCTACTAAATCCGGCGCCAGTTTCGACATAAATGCAAAGCTCAAAAAAGAATGAAATTGAAGAGCCAAACGACCTTATCTCACAAGATTGGGAATGCCCTAAAAGAGGAAACTATACTTTAGAATTGACTCTTTCTATGACAGCCTGAGCCCATTTGGATTAAAGGTCATCAATAGCATTAGGTCGTAGTGGAATATTTAACATGTCAGCGTTGTATGATGCCAAAAGCTGACTTTCAAAATTAGAGTGGAATTTATAATATTATATAAATAAAAAACATTGCATTTTAAGAAATTGGTGTCACAACGTGTTACCGATTAATATCTTTTTCGTATTTAATTTCCACCAACCTTTCCAAAAGTTTTCACTTTTAGACAAGAATCGAAAATAAAGGAAATACCAATTTTTTGGTGACATCAACAAGGTTTGTATCAGATTTTTTGCAAAGGGAGTAAGGATGGTCAAGGACTCGCATCGAAGGGTTGACACTCCGAGTTGCCCCGACTGTCTGTCTGCTGTATATAGTTTCCTGCTCCTTTGAGCTTTTTTATTGTTTATACGATTCCGATAACGCAGACGGAAATTGCCAAGACCCTCGGTCCTTCGCCACCTTTCCCCACTTGTCGTCTCCTATTGTATTTCCTGCCAAGGGCGAGCAACAAAAAACGAATTAAAAAACTGAAGGGCAGACAACCGGGGAGTGGGAAATCGAGACAAACAAAATGCGTGAAATGCTTGTACATACGAGTATAGATGAAAACCCACTTGCCATGGAGATCTGCACATGGGATATAGTTTACTGCTTGTGTTGGTCATTTTTAATTTGAATGCGAAGGAACAGACATTGAATTAGTTTTTTATGGCCAACCGGAAAAGGGCTTAGCACTTGATTGAAACCGAGAGACAAGAAAAACAATTTTGTTTCCAACTTAAAGCAATAAAAAGACATGGCAGTTGAAAGTTATTTCAACTAACCTTTCGAACATTTTCTAGAGAAATAATACAAAAGTTCTTTATAATGTGCAAGCTAGCTGAAAAACGATATAAATGATATAAAAGGATATAAAGGAATATCATTTTCAAGAGAATTTTGTTTGAAACCTTTAAACCACTTTAAAACCACTAAAAAGGTCGATGTGTTTGGCATTTTTAATTGATAATTTAGCATTCTAACCCTGTGTTTCCCTGTTTAACATACCATGCAACTTAACCACAGATTTTAGTATGCAAGTTCTGCCTTAATAACAGTTCTATTACATTCACCTCGGCCAACACCCTTTCGTGCATTCCAATCCTCCTTAATGCGCCATAGTTTGCATGCTTAACAACACCACATTTTCTGCAAACGCCCATTAGACACGCCCCCGTATTTGTGGGCGGGCAGAGGGGAAAACAGGAAAATTCCCCGCCATAACGCTAATTACGCATTTTGCAACCATTTCTAAACACGGCACAACGAAGACACTGGTCAAGAGTTTGAAATGAATGGCAGACACATGACTCACCGCAGCCAAATCCCGCCTCTCAGTCGCCCAACTCCCAAAAAGGCAGCGCCGAAAATGGGCAACCTGGATAAAAGAAGTTTTGCACAGAAAAAATTAATGTTCAATTTAGGATTATATAAATTGTCAAAAAATAATTATCAAAAATAATAATAACCTTAATAACTACTTTACAAAAAAAACAAATGTTAAGTAGAAGTTTCAAAAGGCTAAAATAAATTGTATAAATTACAAAAATATTAATTAATAAAAAATTAATTTATAGCAAATAAATTCTGTAAAAATTAATATAATTTTAATATTATTTTGCCTCACTACCAGTTGAGTGGAACTCTTTACACAAAATAGACGACAGGCGACAGACAACGATGACGATGAGCACGAGAATGGTACTGGAAATGGCGATAGCGATGAGGATGGCGACTCTGTAACATGAAAATCGCCACGGCAACGGCGACAAACGCAACATCACGTGCCCCATAACGGGTAGCTGCCAGCCCAAAAACACTCAAACACCCAAACACCCAAAAACCGGAGCACCCGAAACTGAACTCCACTACCAACTGTCCCCGGGCACCTGTCGCCCCCGGCTTACCTGACTTTATAGCCTGCGCAACAAATTTCCAGACTGGGAGTCTGAGAACCGAGTTCACTGGCAGTGCGCTGTTGTCGCCAGGGCTGAAGGTGGCCACTTTCAGGGTACTTGAATACCTATTTTAAAATTTAGATTTAAATAATTAAAAAATGGCAACAAAAACTCGTAATTACAGTGCAAGTATGGTTACAGACGTAAAATAATTAAATTGAAGTAATATCAAATAAAGCTTGTTTACTAGAAATTACTCTTACGAATGTTATTATTTTTATTATTTATTAAAATTATTAAAAATATTTCTGCATTGTTAGGAAAATAAAATAATTTTTTAACATATATTGCTATCAATATATTTTTTATTGTAAAACTCAATTTTACATTAAATTTTAATTTCAGCTTAAATACATTGCCATCTATTAGCTGTCAAATTTAGAATATAACTTCAGACTGTGAAAATTTGAAATATAAAGAAATGCATGAATTTCTTCTCCGATTTCCCTCCCTGGCGTAAGTTTTCTATTCCGTCTGAGCTGCTGCCACCTCTTGCCATTTTCCAAACGAATGCGAAACCAAATTCCAGTCGAGGCGGCGTGGCACAAAAAACACGCAACGCATCCTGACACGTTCCCCTGGAACTCCCCTCTCTCCACTTCCTGGTCGTCTACCAATCGAAAGTATTTTTAAGATTTAAAAATGTCCCCCAGCCTGCACAGACATTGAGAACTGGGAGGAGTTCGCGATGGGGAGGGCCACTTTGTGGCACATTGGTGTTACTTTACCAGTTCGTTTTTTACACCATCCTCCAGGATCCTCCATCCGTTCAACACACAAAACAAATAGTACAAAAACTATTCTACTAATAAGGGTCTTCAAGAATGCCTTAACCACTTAGGGTAATCCTAACTCTACAAACTCTAACTCTACCATGTTATAAAAAACATTTTTTTTAATTCATGTAAACAGGAATCTCTTTACGTATGTATGTACGTAATTATAGGTGAAAACTTATCCAATTGAAATTGCTTTCAGATGCCTTAGTCAAAACGCACTTGACAACTTTTAGAGCCACAAAAACCCAATTTTGCTCTCTGTAGTCACGCTTCAGAGCGGCGCCCGCACAGCTGAATGTAGTGTAATTGAAAAATTCTACCAAAGTCAAGTCCAAAGTGAGAGTGACAAGCCAAAGGGGGGAGCCTTCTCCAAAAGTTACGCTGCAGAAAATTCGCAAATATATAAGGGAATCGTTGGCAGTGCGGTGCTGTGCTGCTGGGATGAAACCCAAGTTGCAGCTTTGGAGGCAAACAATTTCTATTTCATGGCACATTATTTTGTGGCTTTTGTTTCGACTGTGAATGGAAGAAGTTACCCAATGCGGAAACGAATACTCATATGAGTAGTTCTTCGTAGAACTAAACTTAGTAGGTTCAGTGCAAATGCACTCAAAATCTTGAAGTCTAATTACCCATACATATTATCAAACAAGCCAAAGAACACAGAGAAATAAGGGTATACTAAGCAAAAATAATAATTTATTTGTATGTAGGCATCACATCCAACTATAAAATTTAAATTTAAATTTACGTTTAAGAAATTAAAAGCGGCTCTAACGGTCGGTTTTTGAGAAACCTGATCTTAACGCAATCGTGTACAAATACCCACAGAAAGTTTCACTGAAGCCCATCGAAACCTTGAGATTCTTTGC
The DNA here is from genome assembly GCF_016746245.2 of Drosophila santomea. Lineage (NCBI taxonomy): Eukaryota > Metazoa > Arthropoda > Insecta > Diptera > Drosophilidae > Drosophila > Drosophila santomea. The sequence goes on from NC_053018.2 coordinate 18,126,723, forward strand.
TCAATGACACCGCCATTGTCTCCATTGATTGATTGCGGGTCATGTGTGCATGGTGGCTCAGGACTTTTTAGTGGTTTGCTGCATCTTTCAGGAGCTTTAAATTTTACATGGCATCACGAGGACCAGCTCGCAACTCTTCGGGCCACCCTTGCCCCATCCCCCCAAGCAATTCATTTCATTAAAGCAACACAATGGCTGCTTTTTGTAAAATGTTGCCGCAAACCACAAGCTGCAAATGAGAGGAGGGGGAAATCCGAAAGTCAGCAAAGGAGGAAACTCCACAGAGGAAAGCATCAACATGTATTGAAAATATAAAATATATATTCATTAATCCATGATGGTACAAGTACTAATAACTTATATTTTTTAAAGGGCTTCAACAATACGATTACGATTATCAATCCAAATTCAAAAAACTTAATTACGTTTTCTAGTTTCTAGGAACTGCATAAATATTACAAAAAAAAATTAATTGGCTTCTGCAGTCTATATAAATAATGTATGCACGTCTTTTCTCTCAGTGCATAATCTCCGCCTTCAAGCCTATGAGCTCATCCTGGGTGCTCCTTTCTTTCATCGCAGAGAGGAGTCTCGAGGCCTTGAAGTGCGCCAATGCTGGCGGCGTGATGTGCGTGCGCTCTCTTTATTATGTTTCAAGGGGCTTCCCCGTCAGCTTTTCCTGCGCCTCTCCTTCGCTTTTCCCATAGTTTCCCACTCATCATGTGCACTTTTCTGTGAGCTAATATACCCAAGGACCGAGTGAAGCCAGCGATGACTGCAATGCGGCCCAACTTTGTCTACGTAAATCCCTTTTGTCGCATTAACTGCTAACTTTTTCTCCCGTTTTTCCACTTGCCCATCCTATTTTTCTCATTTTCCCCGTTAGCGACAAACTTTGTTAACAACTCGCAAAAAAGCGTAGAACTCAGGTAGGGCTTTGCATCCATGATCCCCTTCTCTTGCCTTCACACCGAGATGAGATGAGTTGCGTTGCGTTACCGCGTGCTCTCAAACATGCATTTTGTCAAATCAAAAATTTTATGGTTTTATCACAATGTTGCCGAGGACGCAAAAGGCCAGCAAAGAAATCCGTCTGTCTCGAGTGCAGTTTTTATGGTATTGACTGAGTGGCCGGCCAGGAAGAGTATGAAAAGTCTTCTCAAAAAGATAATGGGCCAACAATTGGTTTCCGCCAAATTACAATATTTATGAGGAAAAAATATAAAATTGTAGTTGATATTGTTTTAAATTTTCTGAGTATTATATATCTATGCAATTTTATAAGTCTACGCTTGCAGCAGCAATCTTTGTAAAGAACTCGCCAAATTTTAAATTGTTCCCTCAAATTTAGCACCGAAAAATTACCAAGAGAGTAGCTGACAAGTCAGCTCAAATCAAATGTGATTACATCTATTTTACTCCTTCGGTTTATGGTTGCTGCCATGACAGCGTTGGCTCGATGCCTTCTTAAATGGCAACTAATTTGCCAGCGCAATTTGCTTTTTACAACTAAATTCGCATTTTGGCTTTAGCATCCTTGGGATGCTTATGTTCCCCGGCTTCCTCAAGACGTCTTCGGGCCAACTCAAACTCGACAATGACGGAGCAATTATGCGAGAAGCCCGTAAAGCTACCAGAATCCAGCTACCAAAAGTTACGACAGACTGCAAATATGGTGGGAGTGGGAGTTGGTGTTCGAAGTTTCCTCTCATTTAGCCAGCTTTTCACTGCTTATCTGGGGGCATTTATCAAAAATCGTCGTTAGACGTTAGTCGTTAGTCGCTCCTCGTTCCTTGTTGTTAATTGCACGGGACAATAGTGCGGCAAATGAATTTGTACGACGGATAATTGTTGGCTCGCAGAGTTGGCAATGCGTTTAATTTTGTGCAAATAGAGAGAAAAACATTCGCCACCCACAAGCCGCCACCCCTTAGTTTATTCTATATATGTACAAGCCCCATTCCCTTTGGCTGTCTAAACAAATGTCGTGAACTCGTCGTCGGGGAGCTCATATTTCAGAAAAAGGGGCGCATAAATTTATGCGAAATCTATTAGCAAAGAGCAACCCTTTTCAGCGCTCGCCACGGATCCGGATCCGAATCCGGCATTTTGGCCACGGCTCCGGGTAAAGAGTCCGGGTAAAGTCCGGGCATCCCAGACTCCAGATCCCAGACAGCGGATGATGTTTTGCCGGCCATTTTTACTGTGTTTTTTGGGCAGACGGCGTGGGAGCACAGATGGATTTCATTTCATTCTGTTCCATTTCCATTTGTAAGTGAAACTTAAATTAACTTTTCATATTTCGCATTCTGTATGAATTTAAATGAATGACAGCGAGTCGCTCTAACATAAAGGATAAGGGGTATGGAATCTTGATGGTTGTGTGAGATAGGGTTGAAATTTGATTAGCCTTTACACAGCTCTGTAGGAAGTAAACAGACTAAGGAAGTGTAATTCCTTAAGGCTAATGAACTTTCTTAACCCCCGTCGAAATAAAAGTATTGTGAAACTTATTTATTTTATAGGTTTATTTAACTTTAATTGAATTATTCATAAGAATTAAACACCTTGATTTCCAGCATGTGTACAAAATAGTTGACCTCTTTTGGAATTCACAAATGCTGAAATAACTAGGCTGAAGAGCAAAGAGATTCGCAAATGATTCACAACATAAATTTCGTGATATGTATCACCTTACTCTCTTCTTGGCTCGCAAAATCCCCTGAAATGCCATCTAATTTCGTGCAAAGGTCATGACAGCACATAGGACCCATATATTATGTCTGGTAATTGAAAAAAATCGGCCTGTGTTTTATTTTGTTTTGGTGCCAAGGTCCCCTCCACTCGTCTTAGCAATTGCCCAAAAGTTGGCAGCGATTTTCCAGTCTGGCCTTCCCCTGTGGCCCTCTCGTCGCCAAAGTCCGAAGAAGATGACGAGGTTGTGGACCACCAAACCACCCATCTAAAATACACACTTTCACAGTTTCGATTGAATGAATAGTGCAGACTTGGATGTTTGATTAAAAGGAGAACCAGATTATTTATAGACAAGTTGTTTCTTCCAATGTATAGAAACTTGTGACTACTTCAATATTAAAATGTAACTTACCTGGTATATACATATATTCAGCTTAGAACGTTTTAAAGCTGTAAGTTCATACATTTAGATAGGTTTCATTGACTTTAAAAGCAATAATAATATTGGAAAACACAATTGCAACTACTTTGCTATCCTCAGCTGTAAACTTTCATCTCATCTGTTCGTTACCGCCAACTCGACGCCAAATAACATTTCAATTGTTGTATAATGATGTACACAGTACGGCCATCCAGCATGCGATAATAAAAATTGTTGTTCTTTCCAGACTCTTTTGGCTGATATGGTGGTGGGCGGAGAATGTGGGTGGTGTGGGTTAGGGAATAGAGATGTGGGTGGTGGAGTCACACACAATGGCAGCGGGACACTCGTAAATAAATCGTGTCAGTGGGTAACAAAAATTCATTCATTTCATATTTGGCTTTATTTTACAACATACTCGTATACCGTTTGGCCGCTCCGCCTCTTTCCAACTTCACGATGCGTTCCTATTTCTTCCCAGCGAAAATTTTAGTAAGCCACATTTAGTGTTATTTTTGTTAGCGTACCAAATATTTTTGGCTCGACAGGGAGCCAAATAAAAAGAATATGTTTTACCACGGAAGAGTTAACACTGCCAGTGAAATCCAAATCGGAATTGAGAATGCTCTGTAATACTTTTAATTTTAAATTGGTAAAACAGCAACTCCTGTATGAAAATTCTTAATTTGCATTATCCATATACATATAAATAGGTAAGTTAACAATGTTTAATTTATATTAACAATTATTTTACAACTTTTTCCTTAATTTGTAATGAAAAATATTAATAGGTAAGTTATAAATTAAAATTAACATGAAAACGGTCTATAATTACATATATCCTTATTCTCTGGATAGTATAAGAGGGGTATTCCCCAGAGTCTCCAATGTGTGTGTTGCGTGTGCCTGTATATTTGTGTGCGTGACTGTGCACATTTTTATATTTGCGAGCGGCGAAAACATAAAAGTCCAAACTAAAGGGCACCGACAGCCAACAGCAGCTCGGCCAGAGTTGTCACAGTGGTCGGGCCAACAATCAAGCCAAAAAACCGCGGGGCCAATTAGCGTGACAACTCTGTCGCGCACAGAGTTGCATCCGAAAATAAATTAGCAAACGAGCCGCAACTGTACCTGGTTCAGTCAACATTTGTGAAGTAAGTTGCTGACCTAAAAGTCTCATTTGCTGGGCCTGATTCCTTCGCCTTTGCCTTCGCTTCGCCCACTGTGCGCCATATATTTTTCGGTCGTTTCGAGGCTGGCAATATTTTTTGGATATATGTATATGTATGTTTATACGTGTGTGAGCCTCTGTTGGTTTTGTTGCTTTTTTGATAAATGGTGTGCTCTTTTATCATGTTGCTCCTGAGCTTTGGTTCGCTTTTCGCGCTCGCCTCTCGCCAGTGGAAAGATAAAATACGTTTTTCATTTCGCTGCAGTTCCTAACTTCCCCCAACAGTTTTCGTTCTTTCCAATTTTCGTTCGCTTGATTTTGGCTCTGGCTGTGTTGATTTTTTAGCCCGCCTGTGTTTCGTTCACTTGCCTGATTTTTTTCTCATTTTCTGCAGCCTAGCGCAGCTAAAACAAAAGCAGCATGATAGACCACCATAGTCAAGAATGCAGCCCATACAATACCTACTATATAATTATCATACTGGGTATGTATAGCCTCATCTTTTAAGAGCGCATTTTACAATAAAATATGTTTAATTTGTAATAACTCATTTCATTAGATCTCTTTTTGTATATATTTAAATCAAAAATCTAATTTTGGCAATTAATTTCTTCACGAATATAATATGCCATTACATACCCAGCAAGTGGAAAGCAGAGAAAATATTATTTTCGGTATTTTGTGATTGCCTCCGTCCGCTGTTCCTGTTGCTCCTGCCACCCAATCCACTTCCACTTCGCCCCATTTTATCCTGGCAGACACAAATCCTATGTAGACATTGGACATGACAATCTTTTGCCTCAGTTGCTCCGACCCTGTGCCTCTGGCTTATGGTTTTGTTTTACTACTTAGTTAATCAGCTAATTTAAAGTTTCTTCCCATGTGTGTCTGCTTTCTTGCTTTGTTTTCTTGAACCCCGCAGTTGGATTTGTGGCTTGTCAAGGCTCCAACGGCATGAAGTTACAAATTGAATAATTTTTGTTCTCTCCTTTTGGTTTTTCTGCATTACCCGGAAATGTTGCACAAATTGAATGGTTTTCAGTTTCTTTTTGGCTGGGTTTTGATTGGCATTACGTATATAATTATGGATCAGATTTCCTTAACATACTCTTGCAACCCCAAATTATATTCAAGGTAGATTTTCATGGCAGAAAAGTTTGGAAAAATATGTTTGGAGCGGCAGTTTATTTTTTGGTTTCCATGGCAATTTAATTGTCCATTTTACAGATCGGGTTACGAGAGTTTAAGATATAATGCTATTTATAATACACTTTAAATCAATTGAAGGTAAACAATAACGTAGAAAGCTTAAATTTATTGAAGTAATTTATGGTAAAAAAAAAAAGGAGAATATACAAAATTAATCCAAATAATAAAGCATAAGCATTTTAATTAACTCATGGGTAAAAGCCTCCTTTTTATATATCTCGAAACCACTTTTTACATAATTGCTTTTTAATTTGTTTATAAACTTCAACCCTTAGACGTCCTTTAGCCGCCTAAAAAACAAGATCTGAATCAAAAATACATTTCAAAACTTGTCTATCCTCACCAGTTGGTAGTGAAAACAAAGCAAAAAGGCGAATCTCCAAAACCCAAACCACCTGGACATAATTTTGAATTATGTTTATTATGTTTGCCTCAAAAAGTTGCCTTTTTCCACCAAGAAAACGACCGAGAAGAGGTGGCGAAAGAGCATTCAACATTCCCACAGTCTAGACAACTTGTTTATGGTTAAGTTGCGTGCAGATCCCGCCCACTATATGGCTATAACAAGTATATCTCCCTGTAAAACCCAACTCCGATTCCATCTCATTCAGGGAACAATGCGCTTTGGCTGCGCCCTTGCAACAAATTTATAACTATACCCCTGGAATTTTTTTGTATACACATTTTTATTAAAAACGTGGCTGGGGGTGGAAAAATAGAAACAGTCAACCGAATGGCTAAAAGCTAAAAGGCAAAGTAAGCCACAAAGTAGAAAAGTAAAATGCCAACTTCCTGGACTCCTTCTCTGCGAAAAAGAAGTCGTGCAGCGGAGTTTAAGTGGCAAACTGAGCCAGCAACTTACGGCCAAGAACCGAAGGAGCTATATATTTTGCATACGTATTTGCGTTGCGAAATATTTTCATTTTATATCGCTCGCTGGCTTTTCGTTGTGCAATTTATTTAGCATGAATTGTTTTCCCGCCCTGCACGGCTTGGCTCTCAGACTCCAACTCTGGCGATGACTTCTGCGTTTTGTGACAAATTAAGTTGGCAGCAAATAAGATATTTTTATAGGTGCTTCAGGATATTTTTCCAGCTCGGGGTATGAAAGTTTTGCAAGTGACTTGGTAACGATGCAAGTTTCATTCCGGAATCACGCTTAGTGTTTTTGTCAATGAAATGCAAACTGTAAAGACCATTTTAAGAACGTATGTATAAAGGTGTCTGTTGCTCGTGCTAGATTTCTTAATTATATCTGTAGATAAACTTAGTAACGGGTGTTTTTTAAGTATAACTTTATTGATTACTGTTCAGATGCGACGATTTAACACTGTCAGTATTTTTTCATTTGTTTGCATTCGTCATGCGTGCTTACAAATCAATCGTGCAAGAATGAAACAAACGATCATCAAGCAAGGCGTAGATTCTCGAATGGCCAAAACGAATTGCTGTTGTTCCGATTTTCATAAGCCTCAGATTTGTGATTAACACGCTAGACTACTTTTGTGGGCTATGTAAAGTCATTGTCTATCGGATAAGCCACAAACGCTAACATTTGAAGACAACATTCGCCGTTATTGCGATATACGGCAAATGTGGAAAAAGTCATGCAAATGACGTCAGATGACTACATCGAGCACCGGCGTCATATGCAAAATCATATTAAAATGTAATGCACAAATTATTTCATGTCAATAAATCATGCAATCGAATAATCCATCGTTTTATGCAATTAAATTATACCTAAAAAAAAATATAAGTAAAAAAAAATATTTAATACCAATCTAGAAGTGCAAAAAAGTGACACCCAAAAAATATTATTTGCTACCAAAAAACAGACATTCTTTGCACTCACACCCACTTTTAATATTTTCTCCAAGCAAGCCAACTTTTGCACAAGTTAGGAATATAATTTTTTCTTTTGAGCAAAATAAAACAAAGACCTGGGGAACATTTTAATCAAATTTGGCAAAAAGTGTTTCTAAATTGGCAGACATATGCGAACAGACATAGGAATCCCCCAGGCTTTCATCCCTAATTTTCAGTCAACACTTTTCATATTTTTTTATTTTTAGCCGCTCACATGTCGTAATTTGCAGCAAGCCAATTTGCGTTTGCCTTTGAACTTGGTTCCAAATTTTTTAACCCCTCCACGGCAGCAGATTTCCCTTCCTCCGGGGACGAGTGAAAATTTTGTGCTGTCTGCGAGAAAAATGATAAGATGACAGCGCCATAAAGAAGGCAAGTGCGAAACGTAAAAAATATGGCAGCTCATTTTTTAATATTTTTCCTCCTTGGTGTACTTTTTGGGACAGACAGTTGGCAAACACCAGCCGGATAGATAGGACGCTCGAGAGTGGCACCTGTAAATTTTGGTGCTCTTCCCTGCCACCCAAGAGGACTAAATAAAAATGTCGACGTGCCGGCAATTGAGGGGCAGGACGCGGTGGCAGAGTTATATGTGTCTGCGACACGTAGCCTTTGACATTGGCCCCGCTAATGAGCCAGCACTTTGACAAACCGCCACCCGGCATTTGGCACTTGCAACTGAACTTGGGCCAATTGAAGGGCTGGCCAAGTGGAAGGGGATTCCTGCGGAGGAATGATGCAATTATGAGTCCATTGAGACTGCAGTCTATACTATGTTTGGCAGCAAACATAATTAGACCATGTTCAGGACAAGCCAGCCTAATTTGAATCATATCCTTTCATTTAAAACATTTCATAATTGATATATTATTACTTTTGTAGTCGGGCCGTGTTGTTTTAAGATAGAACCTGGATAAAAACACACAGTTTTAAAATAGGGTATAAGCCTATCAAACATTTACATCTAGTTAGTAATTCACGAACATGTGCAAGAATCCACCCAATTTGAATGGTCCAACCTAACCAATTGATCCAATCATCAATTGAGCTGAATAGCTAACAAAGCCAATTTTTTTCCCATCAACCCAGAGACACAATTAAAAAAGGCTGCCGAGGCTGTCACTCACTTCGCCGTCGAAATGCATAAATAATTACCGGACAGCTGTCCGCCGAATGAGAGAAATCAAACCGAAAATCGATGCAAAACTTTAGAGCAATAAAGTATATAATGGAAGGGTTAACGAAGCCGGCCTGGAAATAGCCCGAGCTTAACCCATTAGAGATGTTTGTGGGATTTGGCGATGATGGGCAAAGTAATTCGGAGAGCACATCAAAAATTAATGCAAAAATAAATAATAAAATAATACACCGTTAAATAATCCGAAAACCAACACCATTAATAAACTCAGCGACAGGACAGCGACGGCCGAAGCGAAGCGAAGAGAAGAGGACGAAGGACTCTGGACTCGAGCGCACAGTGAAATATTGGCAAATAAAACGATTTTGACGCTGAATTTTAAAACAAGTGGCACGTAGCACAGAGTCCCGCTTTCAGGACCATCGAAACACCCTCAGAAAACAAGGAACGCCAGGACTCAAATTCAAAATCGCATTTATTATACTTACATTCCAAGTTTTCCGCCCTGCGTACGTTTGTCAAATATTTATTCTCTGGATTGGATCGCTGGATTTACTTATTAGCATGCGCATGCCGCAGACCCAAGTCCCAAGTCCTTTGGCGGTCTTCCCTTTGCTAACGAATCGCAGCAACAACACCAGTCCAGTGGCCAGAAGGCACTCGGATTCGAATTCGGTGCAGGAAACGGGAAATAGGCTAAAGAGCACGTGAAAAGCAGCCAGGACATACCTGAAGTGTCGCGCTGAAGTGTCCTCCAGGCGACTCGTCAATCGTCCTTTGCCGACTCGCACACCACGCCGAAATCAATTGCCAACGGACGGACGGACGGACGGACGAACGGACGAACGGACAGGCGAAAGGAGCTATAGCCGGAATATCTCAAAAAGATGGCAAGTATTTGAGTATCTGAAGAATGAGTGGGCGGCGGCCAAAGTATCCGGAGGGCGGGGTTGTCGAGCAGGCGGAGTAGAAATTACCAATTAGGTAAAATGGCAAAATGAGTGAGTGTCAGCAGGGAAAGAAGAGGAAACGTGAGACCAGCGGAAGGTCGGGGAAAACTCGTGAGGCGGTAGAAGAACAACGGGGAATAAAAACAGGCAGGTGCACAGAAACAAATGTCTAGTATATAACTTACAATTAGAAAATCAGATTTTCATCTCGTTTAATTATATCCAAATTTATATTATGACCAAAATTAAATAGGGATAATAAAGTGAAACAAGTATTACGTGTAAGAGAATTAAATTAAATTAAAATTTAGCATTGTTTATACCAAAAATATCTTAAGTGAAAGTAAATCAAATGGCTCAGTTCCATATTATTTTTTAAACCTTTGTCTTTTACGGAGAAACGTTGCAATATAACGACATAAGTTTATTGCCTTTTTATTTTGGCACCTTTTGATATTTAATAATATACATATATCCAATATTTTGTTCCGTGTTCATTTAGACAGTAGCAGTATTAGACCCGCAACTGGATGACTTCAAAAATGGTGTCGGTATTGCCGCCCCCTCAGCTGCCCCCAGCAATCCCCCCTGATCATCCAGCTACAGCCAGTCGATGCTTATTTAATTATGGAACCATCTGTGCGCGTTTGCAGGGCGCTTTGATTTTACGCTTTTTTGAACATTTTTTCTTTGTGCGACGCCTGCTTTTCTCCCCCAACCCCCCGCCGACTCACCATTCCTTTTAACAATCCGCTGCACGCCTTATCCTCCCAATCGACTGGCTATATCTTTGCATTTCTTTAGGGACAAAGCCAGAGAGTTTCGCATCGCGATTTTCTCATTCGTTTACGGTTCGTTAATTTCATTGTTTTTCGCAAAATGTGCGCTGGAAAAAATAAACCAAAATTAGAGGGACGGCGGGAGAATTTAGAAACATTTATAAAATTATTATACGTCATATTTGTTATTGGTTCTTTCTTTTAAAATGTAGGACATTATATCAGTCTAACAGCTATAGCTATTGCACATTTAATTTGAAGTAGAACAATAACAAAGAAGTGCAAAACATCAACAGTCGAGATAACTGACTATCTGATACCCATCACTCAGCTAGTGCAGTAACGAGACAGTAGTATGAGGAAGAAATGGAAAAGGAAAGAAAAAAGTCTCTTTTCAAGATTCCGCAACCTGATGGCCAACATTTTGACAGCTTTTTGTGGTCGGTTGGCTTAAAAGAGGGCGTAGCTTTTTGAAAATTACTGCCCCAAAATCGGCGTCTCTAGAATCAACATGATTTTTGCTTATTCTTTAGGCATTATAGTTCCCAAGCTCTCGCTGTTCAAATTAGTGGTCCTAATTTGGAATATATAAACTTAATGCCGTAATCTTAAGACCGCAGTCTTGTAATTTTACAATGATGTACGCAATACCATTCACAAACCAAAATCTTTTAAATTAAATCAAGAATAGTGAACACACCTAAAATTCGATATCATCGAGTCTAGGGACTTTAATTAAAGCTGTAAGCCTGAGCTAAACTCGCTTTCAGAGCCGTTCAATTACGCTTTGACAAACACTCGGCAGACGCCATCTTCTCTTTTATTTATACGGGTGTGTATATATAAATAGTACAAAATAACGTTAACGTAGCAACTTTTCAATTTATTTTCCAATCTGAACCCCCACCCAGCCCCATCGTGAGCCAGTGTCCATGTCCCATTCATCAATGTCCCCGAAAGAAAACACAGTGAAAAACGTACAAAAACTTCGGCGATTAACGTTTTAAAATTTGCCAAACGGCGAGAAGATGAAGGGAATGAAAATTCGCCAAACGAAAGGCGACAGGCAAATTAAATTTCCCAACTGACACCTCAATTGAATTTGCTCCCTGCTGGTCTTAGGCATATTTTGATATCTTGCCAAAACAAATTCGATTTCCCCGAGCACACCTTGATTGACACAATGGCTAAGGTAATTCTCAATCGAACGTCAATCAAGGGCGCTCAAGTCGTTCGTGATTGCCCACAGAATTCTGACATATATGCTCTTTTGATTCTGCGACGAAAAACGAAATACGAAAAAAACACGAGATGAACCCAAAATTTAACTAACCAAAAATGCTGCCTGCTGTGGTAATTTGTTAAAGCGGTTTTCCAGCGGATATCACGTGCGCATCATCCACATCGTTTCAAGACGATTTGACACGTTGATTGATCCGCTCATTGAGGCAAAAATGGAAAGCCAAAGCCGAGGTCCTTTGTCCCCCAAAATCTGCCCACCCACTTGGCTTTTTGCATGTGAGTACCCCGGAATTCCTTAGACATTAAACAAAGTAACAACTTCATGGGGCGAAGCTGTCATTAGCGGGAAGGAAACGCCCTCCACGGGGAGTGCCCAGATGTCTGGGTAGGGGATTTCCCTTAGTAACTCAGCACAAAAAATAAAAATGATTATGAAAATTTCAACGTAAAAAACGTCGCGTCATGTGCAAAATTATTGGGTAATTAACGTGACACAGACACAACGGCAACGTCACAGCAGACGATGACTATAAAAATATTTTCAAGTCGCGGAAGATCAGCCCCGATAAGTTGGCAACGAGGTATGGGGGTATGAGATGCATGTCCGGATAATTTATAGATAAAAATGGAAACTTCGCATGGCAAGTGGCAGTCTTGGCTGGAAAAGCATAAATTCTTATAGAGCAGCAAAAAATGTTTCATTTATGGGTCTTTTGATTTAAGATTATCATATATAATGGTAATTTTACGGTGCCTTTTTAAGAGAAGCCATTGATATTTTAAGGACGACAATATAATTACGACTTTACGACTATGCCTTGAAACGAGGCCTAAAGCTCGGAATAAAATTTCTGTGCATTACGGTATATTTTTTAACATTCCGTAAATTCCAAAAATGTATACTATTCATCTCAAAATGTGCAACAAAAAGTATCTTAAAGAAGCATATCGAACAAACAAGATACGACTACTTTGTTTCTGCTTTTGAGACACCCACAAATAACAGTATCCCCAAAAAAATATTCATTAAAGCAAAATACAATGTTTGCATACTTTTCCGTGCTATTTTGGCAGTTCATACAATCATTCAATTTTTTGGATACATTTTAAGTGACACCTGCTCATTTGATATGCACAATATAACCGGCTAGAAACACAACAATAAACACCTGAATAAATTAATCCACCCAGACCAGTACATAGCTGCAAAAAGTGAGCAGCCAATTCGATGATTTGACTTTTTGGCGTAATTAAAATGGGTAAAACACGGAAATTATGTCGCATCGAGGGGGAATAGCTCACGTTCTTTAGGACATTAAAACACCGTTTTACATCGTTTGATCCGCGTGCGGTCTGCAGTTTACATTTCAATTAAAGTTACATAACCCCAACATCAAACAATGGCAACCTCTGTGCACTTGGAATGCGGATGCAGATTCGCTGAGGTGGATGAGGCTCCACTTTGCCGTGATTTTGGCCTGGCACAAAAGTCAACTTCATGCAATATTCATCAGTGTGGGGGAGGAGCCGGAGCCAGAAGGTGTGGGGTATGCGTGACACAATGTATACCCCTCGACACCCCCATCACTAGATCAGCCACGTCTCTGTGACGGGCTCTTTTCAATATTTCATGAGTATTGGCCGCCATAATCAAGCCAAAACAGCCTCATTCGCATTTTAGACTAGGCAGCAGAACACAGTAGAAAATACTTAGGGAATAAGATCATATTCAAGGTGTATAGAAATAGTTGTTCATATACATAGATGTAAATATAATTGAATATTTAATATATACTTCGTAGAAAATACTTAGGGAATAAGATTATATTTAAGGTGTATAGAAATAGATGTTCATATACACATGTAGATAGATGTAAATATTTATATTATAACAATAATTATTGAAAACTTATTTTGATATTTCAAATGAGAAATCTTAATGAAACTTGCAGCTTAGTGTAACCGATAAGGCAGACTCACACATATGCAAATACACAACCACAGACACAACATCACAGGCACACGTCGAGCCAAAGTTATTTTTGCATATATGTATGTATACATGATTCGGTTTATTAGATTCGTACAAAGGCATACAATATGTCTGTCTGTCAGACTGTGAATGTGTGTGTCTGGGAGTGTGTGAGTGTGCGTGAGTGTGGAATGCGGGTAGTACTCTGCCCTTGGCCAACAAAGGTCTCCCATTCCGATTCCCATTCCCATACCCGTCCAATTCCGTAAACCTCTCTGGAACCCTGGATTCCACTGGCTGTGGGTAAATTCAATTATTTGCCGCTGATATCGTCGTTTGTTTTTTGTTCGCCGCTATTGCATTCATATTTATTGTACGGCACTTTAAATTGCTGTATTTACATTGCTAATTTACACACACGAGTCCACAGACAATGCAATTGTACTCTCTGAATTTAAAAAGCACTGAGATCTGAAAATCAACGCGTGCAAAAATAAACAGATATATTTTCAAAATATTTAATATTTCTCCAAAATAAAGCAAATGCGTTTAGTTCCATGTTTTGACTATTTAAAATTCCATCAAGTAAAAATTGTAATATAATTTGTATAATAAACTAAGTTATGTTAGATTTTATTATAAGCTCTTTCAATAATGCATTAATAATAATAAAATAGTAAATTATTTTGTTTCAATCTGACTTTCAGTTTTCCTGACTGCATTTGTGTTCTGGATTTTGTGAAGCAACATTTTGCATTCGACATTCAAAAAATTGCAGAGCAATTAATTGACAAAGTTCATTTTAGGCTCCATTTTGTTTGGCAGAAAGAGAAGGGGCACATATTGCGAGCGAGAGGGGAAGATAAATCACTTCTGGCTGCTAAACGCGAAAATTCAATATTTAAACATTGTTCCTGGGCTGTCCGATGGTTTTTGTTTGGTTTTCCACTGCGGTCATTTGAAGTTTGTCTCACTGAAATAGTTTGGCTAATGCGTTCGCATGCGAGTGTGTTATGGCTTGTATGTGGCATGTGACTGTCAATTGTTATGGTTTCTGCCAATTTAAATTTTCCAGCCTTCCTGCCCCCCAAGCCCCAAAAAAAGGAACGCATTTGAAATCAATTTTTGGAATTGTTTTGGTTCCAGCTGTGTGCGTGCAATGTATTTGTGTGAAATGTGTCAAAGCATTCGTTGAAATGCAACTACAATTTAATAGGCACAGAAATTAAAGAGAGATTGTGTGAAAAATTATCCTATGTACCATATATTTCTATAAATTGAGTTAATTGTATGAACTACCAAATAGACAAAAACCAAAACAAATGTTATACATCGAATTGTATTTCTACATCCAAAAATAGTTTTATTTTATTACATAAAAACAGGAATAACTTTTACTTAAACTAAAATGTTTATGCATTTTTATTAGATGTTCTATCATTTCAAATAATTTTTTGATTTTCGAATTTACACTTGTCTCCTTCAAATAACAAGTCTCACCGTAAAATTAGCCAAGGGCTTAAAACCTTTAACCAGAAACAGAAAAATGAAATAAAAAGTGGACAGAACAAATTGGATGTATGCCTTACCTAAATATTAGAAAAAAATTATTACAAGCACACACATTTCGGGGGCAAGCAAAACAAATTCCATTCATTTAACAGAGAGTATAACATTTCGAAATTGGATGAAAATGGCAAACAATAACAGAAGCACAGACCATTAGTAACTTTTCCAGTTAGGCCAAAGCATATAACGCATACGCAGCGTTGTCAAAAAAAAAAGTGGAACGGTAAAGGACTGCATGCAGTTTGCCTGTGTACAATTTACATAAGGCGAAAGAGTGAAAAGTTTCCGAGTCCATGGACAATGAGATGTGGCCTTCCCTTCGCTGTCGGTGTTGTCGTTTTGTTGTTGTCGTCGCCGCTAGATAATAAATGACCGGCCATTAAATTGCAATTAAAAGCTCATATGTGCGCATAAACTTTACGCCCGACCATGCCTCCGCTGTCTGCCAAAAAATTTGCCTATGGCCAAACGCCCATTAATGGAGCAGACAGGGTCGAAAGCAAAGGGAAGTAAAGGCCGAAGCAGCAGCATCTGCATCAGAAGCCGTTGCATTCAAAGGAGTAAGTGCCATGGCCAGGATAATAGCCCGTATAATAGTAAATTTAACAGTTGGTTGGACATTTTGCGAAGCGTCGACCTCCAATAGTGGTCGCCTGGTAAACAAATTACGCGACCCATGCTCAGCTCGAAAAACACTGCAAGAAACTATTTGTACGATTTAGCAAGAGCTAAATCAAAACAGCGCCTCATAAGTAAAATATGGGAAATATATGGTAGATTCTTAAAAAAGATATTTAATTGAAGCTAAATGATAATTTACGTTAAGATTAGCTACTAACATACAAATATATTTTTTGAACAATATTATTATATATGAATAAAAAAATTCACTTTATGTTTTGTAAAGTAGTTTCTTAAAATTACAGCGTATGTCAGCGAAGAAAAATGCAATCAAATTTTTTAAAATATCTTTAATCTAATTTAATACCATTTGAGATATTTCACACACAATTCAAGTGCACACATTAATTGTATTCCCTGTGTCGGCGCAGAAAATTGGCGCACGGCATCGCTCGAAGCTGTAACTTTTCTTACATAATTGACATTGCGTATACGTAATATGGAGCCGCCTAGGTAAAAGCCCTGCCCACATGCAAAATACGCATAGGTCTGTGTCTGTCTGCTCGGCGGCTTATGTGTGTGTTATATGTGTGTGCTGGCAGTCAATTAGAAAATGTGCATTGTACATAATTAAGATTTATATGCACTCACAGTGAGAAAGAGGAGCGCACTCTCAGAACAACAGTCCATATCGAATGGATTTCGCACAGGGAAAGCAAACTAGTGCAGCATTCGAAACTAGGAGGAATTATCGGCTAGGCTCGATCGGTCAGGAAACGCGCTACAAAAGGTTACATAAACAAATCACCAGGCATTATAAAAAACTTAATTTACTTTAAGGATTGAAAAAATCAGTTAAAAACAGTGTAAGAGCAATGAATAAAAGATACGATGCATGTTCATCAATACCCACGTTTACATAATTATAACATACAATAAACATAACATTACTAATTCGAAATAAGTCTTGAATTTTTTTTTTACATGTGATCCCCTGCTTGATGTACCCGAAAGTATTATTATCAGCAGCTGCATATATAATACTTCTTTTTGTATATCAATATTGATGCAGCTCATTTCTAGGCCGCTGCGACTTCGGGCAATGTTTCATTAGAAAAAGGGGGCCGATTGGGTTGGGTGTGGAAAAAACGCTTAGCGAGTTTTGTGGAAGCCGCCAACTGGATGCAAATTTCCATTAGCCATGCAAACGCAAAACTAGCCGCCATTTATCTGTCCAACAGAAGCGAGGGGAAGTGCGGAGAAGGGTTGGGAAATCGAGGATGGTAAGGGGATTGCCGGCCTGGCAGTAGTTAAAATTTACTGCCCAGTTGCCAAACGCAACAGTAGCAGTTGCAAGTCGGCAATATGCATACGCGTTTTATGCGATGCAGCAAATGACGTGAAGCGGGATGGGAAAGTGGTGGAAAACTAGGGGAAAATCGGTGCAAAACGGGGCACACAAGGAGCCGAGGGAGGCGGGGTGGGTCAATTTAATGGAAATTTTTATTGAAAGCCAACAAAGCGCTCAATGGGCCAGCTAATGGCGTTAGTTGGCCCAAATGGGCCAAGTCGCTGGGGGACTGTGAAGTAGCTTAAAAATGTTAAATGAAAACCAGCTGCCACACTATCTATCCCACTTTCGCTCCCTCCATGGCACTCTGTATTTATTAATAACGCCTTTTGACTTTTCCTGCCTCCCGGAAAAATTGTCTTCTAAAGTTATGGTAAGTGCTTTAGTTTGAAACTAGCTTATGAATAATAAACGCACCATTCGATATCCAATCAATTACAAGTTGAATATTCAATAGTGGTATAAGCCATGTTAATTAAAGAAAGGCTTGTCGAAGCGAACTAATAGAAAACCATTTTCTCCGTCTATAAATTACCATACTTGTAATACATCGGAAATAAATCCGAAATAGGGAGAAGTAAAACGAATTGAAATGGGTTGCTCTAGCTTCTGGCCAGAAGCTAAAGAAAATGAAAAATAAATTTTAAAATTAACAATACTGACGGATATATTTTATTTTTGGGGAAAATTTGAAGACAATTTATTAGCAGTTGATTTATTGTTCTTCCTAATAACAATTTCAAAATGTTCCATATGGCATTTAATGTTCATTAATGCCAAACTAGATTCCTATTATAACTCATTTTAAATTTATCTTGATTGAAATTTACGCCTCAGCAATTTAGTTTAGTTTAGTTTTTTCCTATCTGATATATGGCTTAAATAGCTTAATACCATTTTGATATCCATATAACACTCCGCTTGTTTATTTCGCCTTAAATTGGTTTAATGACTTATGTCAAAGAATTTCCGCAATTTCATTTTCATTATTTTGATTTGCCTTTTTTCCAATCTCTATTTTAATTTTTTATTATTTTAATGCACATTCCCGGCGCCGCTTTTCCTATTATTTCGACAGCATGGCGTATACTTAATAAGCTTGCTATCGCCATCTTACTCCAACGTCTCCTCGGTTCGTTCCTTTTAATCCGCTTCGCTCTGTTCCAAGTGCCGCTCATTGTTGCTGCAGTTTATTAAATATGCTTTTAGTTTCGCAACTGCCACGCCCACTTAGCTAAGTGCGGAGGCGGTGGCTAGTGGGCAACGGTATGGCAAATACTGCCAAAGGCAGTTTAGTTATTAATTTTTAATGCGTCCGCATTTCGCATAATTACGCGATGGAATGGATGGAGAAAAAGCTTAACTATTCTTGTGCCCGTTTTTGGCTATATCAAGTTATTTATTTGGCCTTTGGCTCCCAAAATTGTGCAAAAATGGAGCGCCAAGTTATTGGCTGCATTCCTTTTTGCCGAGCGCTTTCCTGGTCCGCATCTTTTTCCCCCTCCATTATTTTTGCATAGCCAGCGGCGTGGATGCGGAAAATGGACTAAAAGCAAATTTTGTTGGTACAAAGTCAAAGGTTTTTAATAATAAAACGAGGGACAATTGGTTGATGGTAGGGGCTGTATATTGCGGAATATGAACGGCGCAAGTAGGGTCAATGTTTTTCGGGAATTCCACATCATATAATCGAAATATTACAAAATGGTTTTTGGAATATACCCATCTACATGTCTATCATACAATATTTATGTTTTATATATGTACATATGTATATAACAAGTTATTCACGTCCCTTTTACATTTGTATAATACGAATCTTCTATTCCTTGTCAAAATGTCAAAGCCACAAATATCAACCACAGTCCTAAATATGGAGAGCACAAGTCAGGAAATTTAAAATTGTTTAACCTTTAAATATAAAATGGCCAAAACAACACCAAAAGAAGTATACCATTTCTTTAGGCTCACATATGCAAAAGTTGGGTAACCCTAGACAGCCACTGAAAAAATCTTATTGAGCACAAAAAAATATTTCACCATTTCCATAAATCGAGCAGCAACTATGGCCACCCACCTTCCGCAGTTTTCCCCAATTTCCCGCCCACCAAAGGCGGCAAATGCAGCGAAAGAAGCAGAGAGCTGCGGAGGAGGAAAGGCAAAAGCCTCACCAATAACAAAAGGCTGGCAAACTGCTGTTAAACTGTTGTTTAAACGCATTGGCGTTGGGCAAAAGAAAGCGGTGGGAGGCGAGTGGTGGGTGAGTGGGTAAGTGGGTGAGTGGGTGTTTCGGGGAGGCTGGGTGGTGCCATTGTGCGAGCCACAAGCTGAACCATACACCCACATATATGGCTTCGATCTACTGCCGCATGAATGTATTGGTATTGAAAATCCCTTTGATTTTGTGCCGCACCGTTGCAAACAGCAATTTGGCAAATCCTTTCACAATCAAAATCAACCGCAGATGAAATTTTGCCCAGAAAATTCCACAGGAACAGCATCCGCTATCCGTAGTCGAAAAAAAAAGTTGTTAACTTTTTGCAGAAAATTTCCCGGCCGTGTGTGTGTATGGGCATGTAACTTGCGTATGCTCAAAAATCATTCGACGGTAAAACGCCAAATTAGCGTAAAGTGTACACTTACAAAAAATGCTAGCTGTTCTGTTCACATACAAGTATATCCGCTTTGAAGACACAACTGTTAATTGTCTTACTCAAAAAGTTTATATTTCTTAAAAGGTTGAAAGGTTTTGAAGCTATTGTGCAAAGGCAATAAATTAACATTTAAAATTGCGATAAAATATTGATGCAATTAATATCAGAAATACAGGATGTTTTTATTTTCAGTGAGGCCCTTGCAGAAGTCCTTGTGCTGTCCCCCTTTTCAGCTGCTGTTGCTGTAATTGTTGCTGCCGTTGCTGTGTGCAGGTGCTTAAGCATTTTACGAGCAACTGTATTCAATTTGACTGCTAGCCTCCCGCTTTCTGGCTCTGCCAGCACATTACGCATACGCCGTGTGTTAAATGCGCTTAAAAGTCAGGCCAATAAGTTGTTGTTGCTGTTGCCGCTGCTGCTGCTGCTACTGCGCCTGCTGTTGTTGCTGCTCTTGTTGCCGGTAAATTGTAGTTGCTGCCACTGCTGCTGTTTGTGTAATGAAAACTTTTACAACGCCATATGCAGGCTATTAAAAAACAGCTCGCACACACACACGCACAAGGGTAGGTCCGCCAGCGCCTTGGAATATGCAATCAAGCTCATTTATACTCATTAAGCGCTTATGTGCACTGGTATGGGTGGGGCGAGGCAGATGGCTGCGGAGCGGCCTTTAATAAGGATCCCCACTGACGGAGCGGTTCATTTGGGGCCCCCGAAATTGGCCAGGATCCCTCAATTTGCAGCAGAACAATGCACGGACATAATAAAGGTATTTACATTAAAACATTAAAATGAACTTTAATTTACATCCCGATCAGTGTTTAGTATTCACTCATACATTAGTATACACCGTTAAATTTCAGAAATGTGTATTTATGTGTATTATAATAAATAATGATCTTGACATTACCAGCAGAGAAATTTGCAAAATCATGGACATAAAAGTGAGCAAAGATTAACGCAGAAGGGGAAAAGTATGATACAACAACTCCTGAATTTTGAAAGAACAATAATCGAGAACTTTACAGATCATCATCATCGTTATAAGTGGGCAGAGGATAGAAGCTGGCCTCCATTAACCCGCGTTTCACTTGACGGCGCATCTCGTCGGTAAAAACAACTTCTGGGGGTTTTAGAGCGGGGTCCTTGACCAATTGCAAGTTGGGATCATCAACCAACTTCCGCAACAGATAGACGAAGGGACTCTCAATGTTATAGTTTGACTTGGCGGAAATTTCAATGTAGTGGAGGTTTTTCTTACGATGAAAGTCAATGCGCCTGGTCCTAACCTTCCGTTGCTTGATATCCACCTTGTTTCCACACAAAACAATCGGAATATTGCCGCATACCCTCACCAAGTCGCGGTGCCAACGTGCCACATTCTTGTAGGTAATTCTCGAGCTCACGTCGAACATTATTATGGCACATTGACCTTGGACATAATACCCATCTCGTAGGCCACCGAACTTCTCCTGACCGGCAGTGTCCCACACATACAAGCGGTACACTCCTCGGCTGGTGTTGAAGAGTATTGGATGGACCTCCACACCCAGGGTCGCAATGTATCGCCTCTCGAACTCGCCGGTCAGGTGTCGCTTGATAAATGTGGCTTTCCCAGTTCCTCCGTCTCCGAGAAGAACCAGCTTGAAAGAGGTCACCTCTTGCATGATCGAGAAAAGCGATATATTTATTTTATGATATAGAATTGAACCTATCCCGGGAGCGGCTTGTGTATTATAAGAACTTTCTGCCACGAAACAGTTACTAATATATCCCAACCTACTGTGTGCACACAAAATGTAAGGAAATAAGTGGTGGTAGATCGGTTCAATCTGATTTTAGGCAACTTGGTCAGCAGTCTGCACATAGGCAACACTCAGTTCAGCGACTTTATATATAATTATATGCTGATTACTGCAGCTTTTCCGAGTATGAACTTACAGCCTCGTTTTCTACCATGAGGCGACTAAGTAATTAACAAATTAAAATATGTGAGTGAGATTGTGCAAGATGCTGCAGGGGTTAAAGGACAAACTATAAAACAATTTCAGTGGCACTTCAGGGAAGTTGGGGTAATTATGGAAAGCTTGAACGCAATCTAAAATGCCAGATGTAAGACTATAAATAACTGAAGCAAAAATAAACAACCCATTTATTTGCTGCATAAAATATTGAATAAATATTAATAAATATACTCTTGGAATAATATTCTTGGAATAATATAATTTTAATAATATTTTAAACATTTCGTTGCCGGCTTTTGTTGCTTTTCAGCCATCTTTAACAGTTAACCAGCATATTAACAAAATAAAATAGTTTAAATAGAAACAATGAAAGCTTAATGTTGCAGATCTGAATTGGAATACACCTGCAGATAATAAAAACCAGCGATATATATACACATATATAATATATGTATATGTATGCTACATATGTATATAATAAATTATAATTTTGGTGCAAGGATGAAACGCAGTAGTTAAAACACAATGTGAACAACGGCTATAGTTTCATTCACTTTCATCCAATTTCTATTGGAGAAGTGCTTCCCAATTAGTAATGAAACCCAAATATTATTTGCAAATTGATCAACCACACCCATTTTGTGATTCCGCTTGGGCTCATCATAAAACCCATTTTCGGTACACAGGGCGTGTTGGGCAAAAGCTGTCGCATCAAATGAGAATCATAAATAATTTCATTTTCATTTCGTCTTCAATCCAACCCCAAAAACCCCTTCGACCAAAGATTTTGGCTTTTAAAAGTGACACACAGTTCCCGCCCGAAATCCTTAAACCTGTAATTTACGAGAGGCAACTGTTACACGCACAATTTTATATGTACATATGTATATATTTACAATCGCAAACAAAAGGAAATTGCATTCAACAATAGTTACAATTGCTGGGGCCCGAGAATGCCATAAATCATACGCCCAGTTGTACACGAAAGCATTTGCTGGGGCGTTAATTGTAAATAAATAACATATTAAAATTTCCAGTCAATAGGTTTAAGCCGTAATTAAAAGCAATAATGCGAAGGCGAGTGTTTGTCCTTCGCCGTTTTCCCATTTCCCATTTCCATCGTCTTTGCCCATTTCGTCCTGAAACGCCAGCAGCAGACGGTGCAAAAGTTTTGGCCCCCCAAAAAGGTCAATTAAACTGCATTAAGTTTAATAACTTTCAGTGCCCGGAACAGTTGCGAAGCACTGCCGATTGGAGTGGGTGAAGGCGGAGAAGGGTGTCCTTGGCAGGACCAAACAGGATCAGCCTTGGCGAGCGGATTATGTAGAAAACAGACATACGAATAGAACAGATTGTGCGGCAGGCCACATGCAACGTCAACAACAAACAACACCTGTTTATGGTTTTTCGTTAGCAGAAATTTTACAACTGCCAGGACGAAAAGGACGAGGCATGCGATAGGGCACACACACACACACACACACACGCTCTCACGTCGCAAGGAAGTCACGTTTGTATATGTGCGACGGCGAGGCCAAAACTTTTCGTAGCCAACTAATTTTTCCTGTCAAATGCACAGACGACAACAAGAAACCCCCAAAAAGAAGGACATAAGCGAAATATTATCTGCGATGGCCGACACTTTGATATCCTTGCAGTGTAAATAATGTATCTTTATATAGGTTACAACAGAAACCGCAAGATATATCCAATCAAGATTTATTCAGTCATAATAAAAATATCAAGAAGATGCCATTAATTATGTATATTGCTAATTCTGAGGAACAGGATACAACCCTTGGCAGGGTATGTGCCCCCCAAAAGGAACATTATAAAGAAAAAGAGGAGTAGCAAAGGGCTGGCTTTGGATAGCTGGTTTGGTTGGCAGGCGACGCGACGTCTTGGCGGTTCGGATTCGGTGGCTGAAGGTGAAATTAAATGTAAGCAGGATAAGGAGGAGTACATCGGGGATGCGTACTACCCGGACATACTATTATATATAACACATACCATCATATATCTGCCCGCTGGGACTGAATGCTCCTGGAGCGGGTTGTCTGCGCTTCACGCTTGATTATGCGTTTGCATGCACATAAAGGCAGAAGTCAAACACGGCACAAACCTCGACCTTTTTTATTATTATTTTTTTAAACACGGGTATTTACATGGCTGACTTTGACGGCAGGTGTTGGCTGGCAGTTGGAGTTGGAGCAGTTGAGGCATTTGATGGCATTTCGTTCTGCAGATCGACTGGGATAAAAACTGCGTGCGTGCCATAAAAGTTATGGCTTTTCTGGGGTCAAACTAAGAGGGTGGCTGCTGGGTGGTCGGCATTAAAAGCCACAATGTCTGCGTTATTATGTTACATTTATGCACAGCCCGTTTTCGCTTTTAATTGCTTAGCTGACCTTGCTCACGAGTGGGTTAATGGGTTAGCCTTTTTGTCGGGGCTATCGCTTTTAATTTATCCAATGGCAGATGTAGATATTGCATAATTGCAATTTCAATTTGCCAGTTTTAATATGCAACTAAGGATGCGGGCGCTTTAGCGGTATAATTGAATGCTCGCACTTCTTTGGCAATTAGTAATTTTGCACAAATTCAATCTGCTTTTACTGAAATAAAACGAAAATGGGCGATATTTCCGCGCAAAATTATTTGTCTCTATAATTGAGCAAGCCGAGTAAAAACAAAAAAGAAGGATCTAGTTACTCGGATAGTGATCCTGCTCAAGAATATATATACTTTATACCATAACTTAGCCTGAGGAATATATGTATATTCTGTCTGCTTTCAATTAAATTTCCCTGCCAAATTAATCTGATTTAAATAAATACATCTCATCACTTACACTGAAGTATGCCAAAGTATTTAACTAGCATCTATCTAAATTTCGCCGAATTTTCATTTTTCATTTTAGCTTGCACACTTGACCCTTGAAGTATTTAAAGGTGAACCATATCAACAGGCTCTCTATGGGTGCAATCTCTTGCCAACGGTTGCGAAGCTCTTATTTTGCTATTATTCTTTTGTTTTCGCCTCGTCTTTCCTTAATTATAAAGCTACACGAACCCGGCTCACACTCGGCATCATACATATAAATATATATGGGATTTTATAGCTGCACAGTCAAAAAACAAAAACCGAGAAAAAAATAGCTTGGGAGAAGTAGATGGAAAACTCATATTCCCATTGGCATCAAATTGTCTGCACGACAAGGTAACAGAGTATTAAAAATTTCAGCACCAGCAGCAACAGAATTTTCTGACCATCGTTCTACCGAGATGTTTTCCCGGCCAGTTTCCCCTGCTTTCCCAGAATTTCCCTAGCAACGCAAGCCGCTTAACGCAGCCAACTGCCAAATGTAAATATACTCCAACCCCAAACCGACAAAAAAATATAAAACTTTCTTAATAATACAACGAGCAGAAAAAAAAAGCGGCCCAGAAGGAGGAGTAAACTCGGTCCAAGGCGACGGCAGACCCGCGAGGAAAATTCGCATTGTTTTCAGCTTTTCAGCGCCCAAACAACAACCGAAAAGCGGAAAGCCGGGGCTGGGGAAATAAGTGGGCGTGGCGTTGGGACGGCGCTTTTCCAGAACCGGGGGACAGGCATTGGGAACTTAAAAACTTTGGCCATATCCCGCAGCTATGAACAACAGCAATCAATTTTCACATGCCGCCGAACAAATGTGCCCCACCAGGATGTCCCCCAGCGCAGAAGGGGCAGAGGCGTCGGAAAAGGGGCGAAAAGGGGCGAAAAGGTGGTGGCCGGAGTGCCAAAGAAGTAGTTTTAAATTATAATGCCCCTTCGCGTGGCAGATCCATTATGCTGGTCCATCATCAATCCAGGAAATCAAGGAGAGCCCTTGGCAACAAAGGCCTCGGAAGTGCTTACATTCCAAACTAAAGTCTAACTCTAATTAACCCTTTCAAGTGCAAATTAAACCATTATGGAAAGCAGTCTTGTGAGGAATCTAGCTTACAAGTTAAGCTGCTAATGAATAGTAGAAACACAAATGTTTCTGAATATTAGTACAGGAAGAAAATTACTACTTGTACATCTACTTTGGATTTACTTCGGAGAAAATAGGAAATATTAAATGTGCAGATAAATATGTTTAAAACGTAAAGTTAAAACGTCGAAACACACCTGTATTAATATTTATTACACCGTGGAATGTGGAATTCACACTTTACATTTTAATTTCAAACAGCCATCACTCGACATTTTGTGCACTGTCATATTTGCCAAGCGCTTCACATCAAATCGCAATCAGGTTGAATAGATGGATGGATGGAACAGGACTATATATGTATGTATATCAATATCGAGTGGCGGTGGGCGGTGGGCGGTGTGCCAGGGCGCCAAGCGTTGATTAATTTCTCGTTTTTACGCCATTTTCTATTTGTCTTATGCGGTAATTACGACAAGT
Source organism: Drosophila santomea (assembly GCF_016746245.2). NCBI lineage: Eukaryota > Metazoa > Arthropoda > Insecta > Diptera > Drosophilidae > Drosophila > Drosophila santomea. The sequence goes on from NC_053018.2 coordinate 18,152,765, forward strand.
CCTTGGAGCAGGATGGATGCCCAGATGCCCAGATGCCCAGATACTCAGATACTCAGATTGCTGGATAGCCAGCCAACTTCCTGCCGCGTGTCCAAGACAAACACGAACATTTCCGTGGAGCGTCAGAGTCCGGCCGTTCCGATCCGCTCCGTTCCGCCGGACGGACAGAGAGACAGAGAGACGGACAGACGGACGGACGGATTGGACGGACTGCTTCCGGTAATTGAATCAAATGAAGCAGCATTAGTATTAGCTTCTTATGGTCGGTATCGCTGTGGAGACGCTTCCTCTGGCATAACTCTGTTTATTTTTGTAAATTAATTTTTAATTTAATGTACGTGTGGTGGGCGACGCGCTAGTTTCACGCCACGCTGGCCGGAGCGACAGGAAGTGGGCGGGGCCAAGGACCTACCGCCCACACCACACCCATCGCCCACCCAAGGCAAACAGCCGAAGCAAAACAAAACAAAAGTGGAAAGCCAAACACGAATGGCCATTGGACGCGGAACTCGGTATGCTCTACTGGGAAAATTGTTATAGAGGTAGTAGCCTTTGTATAAATATGTGAAGTCCAAAGTCCTGCAGGAGTAAGTCAAATCATGTTTACATAGTCGCACTAGTTTTCGGATAATACATTATGTATATTTACTCAAGATGAGTTGGAATTAATTCTGCATATATCAATGACACATAAATGTTGCTTTTGACGGCAAATTATCATAATAATATATATTATAATTTAATAAAAATACGTATAATAATAAAAGATTACAAAATTATCTATTGATAAATATGCTGTTTTAAGACTATTATAATTTTCAGACACCACTAACTTCATCGTTAGTATTGTATTCCTGGCTTGAAATAATATCAGAGTAATCCCTGTTCCGGTCTCCCAACCAACCGCAAATACCCTTCCCTTCTATAGGGTACCAAGAAAGCACCCGAAAAGTCTGCCCAGAACGAGTAGATGAAGTAAATAGTCCCTGCCCCCGACTCCACACTCAAATATAAAGTAGGAAAAGCAGTTTTCAGCTGGTCAGCAGGCTGTCGAAAATAAAAGTAAAACAAAATGGGGCGGCGTTGAAGAGGCGGGGCACGGGACTACGGTATAAAGCGAAAAGACGACGAAATACTTTTTCAAGATAAACGGAAACAAGCCAAGATGGAATTAATTTTCCGCTTTGAACAAACAAGCAGATGTAAATAAAAAAAGAAACACACAAAAAACGAACCAGGAACCAGCAGCAACCTAGAGAATCCAGCGAAGACGTCAAAGTCAAAGGCGTGGGGAAAAGGACCTTCGCAGGGGGTACTTCCACAGGAAGTAGTCGCATTTCTGGCCAAGGGGAGTTCTTGAGGATGGGGAGGGGGGCTCAGAGGGTCGGTTAAACTGGAGCTACGATGTCTGCCAAGTTTAGCAAATTCAGCCTGGACTCGGGCTGGGCCAACGTTATGTGCTGTTAATGAGTGCACAAGAAGTTTAATTGTAAGACTGTCTACACGAGGAAAAATGAGCATTGGAAACTTAAGAAACGAAGAATTTCGAGACAAGAAATAAATAAATAAATATTTTGTAATAGTTTAATAATATTACTTAATCTAAGACGACTTTTTAACAGCGATGAAACTAATTTCGACATATTTAATTTGCTCAGCTAAGTTTCTCAGCTAAGCACTTGCATTAGTAAAATGAAAGATAATATGTTTCTTGAATCCAAGCTATGATTTTTTCTAGTGCAAAGGGAAAACTGTGAGGAAAAACAAGGAGGTGGCCTCAGATGGGCGTGCGGTAACTACAACACACACGCATATTGACAAATTGCAATTTAAATAGACAGCAATAAGTTAAACAGACGCACACACTCAACGCATTAACATGGGGTGGATATCGAAGGGAGGCAGCCGAAACACGCCACGTCTAATTAGTTTTGCTGGGCGCTCCGGGAGCTCGTGGGTCAAGGGTCAGGGGGTCAGGCGTTCGAGGGCATCAGACGGCCGAGATGGTAGAGATGAGCAATAATTAGGCAAAAAGTTAATGCGATCGGGGAATTACAATGCATTTAGCCACGGATAGCAGCCATTGAACAACACACATAAATTAGGGAGCAGAATCTAGTATAAATGTTAAGGCCAAAAAACACTGAAATTCTAAAGCTCTTATACTCACTTTTGTGACGAAACTTGATTAGTACTGTGGTCGGCAATGCACGTAGTGACGAAGCGCACCTGGTACGGCAATACCATTATACGACGTCTATGGATTATAATATATAAAAAAAAAAAGTTTTTCTTGGATGTCACATCAATTGAGGTCCACGTGTTAAAGGTTTTGGGAAACGTGGAGGATAGTTCTTTATTGTTTGTGTGTGGCAAATGTTGATAGAAACATTTACGCACACACGCACACAATTTAACGCGTTTACACACGCTCTCTGATAAACGGCAGACACACCCACACTCACAGAAATAGAGATGAATAGAGGGTAAGTAGTAATTGATGAGTTTCCGTTTATGGGAACATCAATCATACGCACTGTATGCCAACGCTCTGCAATCAGGTTAAATAAATAAGTCCACCATACTGCTGGCTTCTCCTTTATTTGGCAATGCATTGTCGAAAACTATCTAGGACTATATACATGGTTATGGTGCGTATATTAAAATCTCATGTTTCGGAATTCCTTATGCCAGCTGCACTGTTGCTGGCATCAGTTGCAATCTCTTTCGTTGCCACCGGCAGACTCTGCCGCTTGGTCCAGCAGAGAATATTCACCCAAATCAGTCCACAAATACCCATATAAATGACACGGAATCGAGGTGCCACCAGGGAGAAGTTCAAGGCCTGGGCGGGCAACCAGAAAATACAGGAGCGCATAAAAGTCGGCACGAACTTTTCGCGGAGTTCCAGGAAAATATCCTCGGAGCCCTCCATGATGGACATGCCTGGAAATTCAAATTAGCTGGTTATTTGTCAAAAATACACACATTTAAATGTACTTAAAATTGATTGAAATGCCTGTACATTCATATATTTACGTGTTTAAACTTTGTATAACCATGAGCATATATTATCAATTTAATCTACATTCCTACTTTACTTTATAAAGTAGCCAAGGGATCTCACCTGCATAAAACACAGTTAGTAGATAAGGCGTTAGTACAAACTGGTCAAGTACTAATTTTTTAACTATTATAACCTTAGTGGTGCCGGGAAAAGCGCGATCTAACCATTTGTACCTGCGAAATTAATTAGATTAATTAATTAATTGCTTAATTAAAACCAAAATAGATACATATAAATAAATGCTAAAGCAGGCTAAGTAAGCAAGATCATTTTTGGTATATAGAGTGCATGTGGAGTTGTTTTTGTGTATTTGTATTCAATTTATGGTGTATGTATTCATTAATGTGTAAGTGGTTCATACATGGTGTTTGTGTTGTCATATGTTTTTTAATATTCCTGTTTTTTGTTTGCATATCCTTGTGTGCTTTCTGTTTTCTTAAGTTTGTTTTGTTTCTCAATTGGGTATTTTCCGGTAGCTAGCTTCCTTCGAACATTATCATCCCAAACTTACGTTGCATTTTGACTTTTATGTCGTGCAAATATGCCCCATTTTCTCAGTGCGTTGCGTGCTTTTCTGGATAGCTTTTCGCTCTCAATCAACTGAAGAGAAAAAGCTTGGTGCTCTGGTGGCGTGGGTGCTTCTAGAGAGAAATTGTGAAGAGAAAGTGAGTGGCGTAGAGACATGCTCTTGACTTGCGACACGTGCTCATGGAGCTTTTACGGAATCGTAAACAAATTGATAAAAGTCGAAAACAACAACAGAAGCGTACGGCGAAGCAAATTGAGGAAATAAAAAGAATGGTTAAATGGCGAGCATGTAAGTGTGCGTAAATTGAATGGTCCATCGATGTGTTAGTATGCAGACAGCTGCGGTCAACGTAATAGTTGCGATGGTATATTCTAACATTTCAAATTTAAACAATAATTAGAAGTTTCAAGAGTTCAAGATTTCAGATATATTATACATTTGTATAAAAAGGTATTTGTTTTGTTATTTTAATCATGATAATTGGATTAGATTTAAGTTTTTATCATTACTATTAAATGAAACCATCAGAATTCAAACAAAAAAGCAGAGCTACTTTGTTGACCATCACTGTTCACATGTACGAGTAATAATAATATGTGGGTATGTACAGATTCATTTATCTGAAAGGCACGAACCAAAGGTAAAGTGTTGGGGCATATACCGCAGTGCCCATCACGGCATATCTTCCTATTGTTGCATAATCGATATCCTCGCGCTCGCTCGCCGTCTACAGGGCACCAAAACTGGATTAGAAATCGCCAGATATACCCTCGGATATCTTATATCGTATATCGGATTCACACTATTGTCTGTAAATGTAATTACTTACGGAGAGCCAGCGCTTGGATGCGAATTGCTGGGAATACTCGGCGCCTACATAAAGACTCCCATAGATGGCGCTATTGGTCACGAACGGATATCGATGGAACAAAGTGCGTACTCCCGAAATTAAACGAGCCATTATCTCTCTTACTTAAATTTAGATTAGTTTTAATAACAAATTTTAATTTTTTGTGACAACTTTCTAATGAATATTTTTTGGAAGCGGCCAGCCGCCAACGTTGACGGAGCTTTACTGAGGAAAATTCCGAACGATGGCTCAGCTGTTACAAAAGACAATAAGTGAAAAGCAGAGAGCCAGACAGAGATAGAAAAGAGAAGGAGGGTCAACTAAGAGAAAATATAAATGTTTACTTTTTCTGAATGCAGGCAAGAGCGGGGAGTAAATCTTTGTTGCTTAATAAAGCTTGAAGTGCAGTTAACTAATCGATATCTTAGAGCGCCTTATCAGTGCTTACAGATTAGGTTTAATTGTATTCGTTGCTTTCAGCATTTAATAACAATATATCAACGAAATTTAAAGATGTGGATACACAAAAATTATTTTAAGACCATTGAGGAATGAGAGTTGCTCAACAAGTAACGTTTGTCTTCGAAACTATGATAAAAACTATAAACTATCATTTGGAAACCACAAGGGAACTGCGGCTGAGCTCTTTACTTTAAATTCTCCATTGTACTGAATGTAATTAAGGGGCTAAAAAAAAGGCATATCCTAAACAAACAATTTCATTTTGATCAGTATTATTATTTGAGCCGATCTGACGACTTTTACGACGCTTATTTGATGTATACAAATATTGAAATTTCAAAAGTTTTCTACAAACTCTTACGCTCAAAAACGGACACGGAAACGAATTGGTGCACACCAGTTTATTAGCAGTATCACATTGCTGCTAATTATTATAAAATAAAAAAAATAAATAATTGTTTCGCTATTTTGAATCATGAAATGGCAACATAAAATATATGTTTTCTTTTGATCAAAACCGGAAGACTAGATATGGTAGCTGTAACAGTAATTGAAAATATTAGAAAAGAAAACATTGTTTCGTTGTTTTTGCTTATAAATTGTTCCAATTCGGTAGATATATAGTTTTTTAAATATATGTTAAATTAATCTGCAAGAATTATAAGCTTCGGTCTTTTTTGATATCCTTAGCCTTAATTAAACCCATTAGATGTGAACACCTTGGCATAATTTCAACTCAACGCTTTCGTCACTTATTATTTCATTGGATCATCTGTTGCTCTCATCTTTATAATTAGCTTTTAATAGTAGTGTATACAATATTATATGATACTGACGGGTAAACAGCATTTTACCTGTAAGAAAAGAATAAAATATATAAAGAATCTGAAAAAACCGGCTAGCTATACCTCTACAAACAACGTAATCTAAAGACACCTCACTTAAAAATAGCCAAATGCTTATCAAATGCATTCTATAATGAATTTCTATCGATGGAGGTTATCAAGTGACAGCATATATTGAAGAAAGTGATTTTACTTATCAGAACATAACGAAAGGGACATTCGTTGCGAGCGAGATGCCTCATAAATATGTGAAAAGTCGTATTTTATATTTTTTGATCTACAAAAAATGGCATATACTTCCTCTCAATCGATTTTTGTATATTGTGCAACTACAGCATCATTTGTTCAAAAATTTCGCTAAGACCCATGACGCAAAGGCAACTTCCGAGCATTCTACACATTCTCTAGCAATTGCAAAATTACCTCAATCAAGTTTACAATACGTATCCCACTTAATCAAGGATACATGCAACTTCTTATGTCAGCAAAACCAAAAAAAGGAAAAACTAAGGAAAAAACAACAAAAGTTTGGCCCATAAAAATGCAATGAGTGTATCAAGTCTGGAAAACCCTTTTTGGCTAATGGCAATTTACGCACGACTAGCAAACACCAGAGGAAACCTGGGAAGGCAGTTGGGGAAAGTCGGAAAAGCCTTCAGAAATCGGTGGCGGAGAAACGACAACTTTGATTGAGTGCCGGGGAAACTGAAGGCAAAGGTGTTAAAACTGAAACCAATTTAAAAAGTTGTGCGATACCATATGGAAAGTGAGCCTGGAAGGCACCAACTTTTGGTTAGCTGTTGGTATACTCGAAGAAATCTCAGAAAACTGTTCTCAAAACAATGAGGCAAAAAATTTAATTGAAGGAAATTTCATAATTTTAATTAGTAGATATTGAGTTATGTTTTAAGTACTGCGGTGTTCATATTACAAAACATAATTACACATCCTTTTGGTTTTCTGCTATTAAATCTATATAAATAAATCTGTAAGCCATTGATAGAGAATCATATCTATTAAATTGAATATTTTATTTTATTACACTCTTTCTTCCCAGTGTACTCACAAGTAGGCAGTCAGTTAGTGACAAACAACCCGAGCACACAGCGCAGCACACACCTGAGTATTTTCACAGTCAGGTGACAAGACGGAGACATCGACGACGACAGCGACACGAAGTGGGAAAGGACCAAGGATGAACCTGAGTACCATCCTGAGGAGTGTGAGCAACGGTCTAGGCTTTGGAACCTCCACGAGAAAAGGGGACTTAAGTCGTCCCCTGGCCACTTCTAGCTCCATATCAAGCTGCTCTTCCAATAACTCTAATTTCGATCCCGTTTCCAGTCTCCTGATTCCCTCGGAGGACGAAGAGGACGAGGCCATATCACTGGGCGAAAATCGCCTGGCCTCAGCTGCTGCAAGCCTGAGCAAAAACCAGGTGGTCAATCCCTACCAGCAGACCGTCCAGCAGATACTGCGACTGGTGAACGAACTGGAGCACACCATTCACGAGGATCGGCAGCAGGAATTCAAGCTACGAATGGCGCTCGATCGGCAGACAGAACGGGTTCAGGAACTGGTGTTTTCCCTGGACACGGAGAAGAAGCGAAACGGGCGCCTGGTGCAGCTGCTCCGGGGAATCGATAGCTCCAGTTCGGGGGAGAGCGATCCGGAGGAGAGGGGTCCCAGCGGATCCCATGTGAACTCCATTGGCGAGCTGTACGACTCCATCAGTCCCCTGCTTATGCAGCAGCGGTGAGTTTTAGTTTACTTTATATTAGAAAGCATATATTTACTAGTTACCCTGAGATATTTCCAGATACGATGAGCTCTCCGTGTCCCATCGCCAGAGTCGTCGGCAGTTGGCCAAAAGGGAGAAGGCCCTCAAGGTACTGAAATGCGAAACCGAGGAGCTGCACTCCAAATATGACGAGCTCTTCGATGAGTACCGGAGTGAACAGCGCCGTTTCGAGATGCTGTGCACCCGATATATCCAGATGCAGTTGAAGAAGAAACAGCAAATCTTCAACCTAAAGAATACGCTCGGCCAGGCCAGTGAGTGCATCTTCCATGCCCAGGTGGCCATCGATGAGTGCTGTCATGCGGAGCAGACGCCCATTTCTCCGGAGAATCTGGAGAACTTCCGCAGGAACCTGGAGTGCTTTATGGATGCCCTTAGGAACTGCTGCTGCCTGCGAAAAGTCCACGAGCTTCAGCAGCAGCAGCTCAAAAAGGAGAAAATGGAAAAGAGCCAGCACCAGAACCAGAACCAGAACCAGGAGCCAGTCAATGATGTACTCACTCCGAGGGCCAAGGAACCCTCAAGTCCCAGTAGTGGCACCTACGTTCAGAATTTGTCCAATCGACATCCTCGTATCCGACGTTACAGGCATTCAGCTCGTTAAATCTTCCCTTTTAGTTACTACTTAACGTTAGGTTAGCTTTAAAGTCTTTTATGTGGAAAAAAATTGCTTCATTTAGCCAATGAAAAGTGTAAAAAAACAAAAATATGTTTATGCAAAATAAAAACCTTACAAAACCGTAGATATCATTGCATTACCAAGGCCCGAAACTACTTAGAATTCAAGAGAGTTGTTAACTCTTTAGAAAACCAAGATTGCCAGGAAGTGTTTGTCCTATTTGATTATTTGTCTAAACTTCTCGCTTATTTCTATCGAAATATATCTGGAATTTAAACGAAACACTGAGGTATAAATATCGCTAAGATGTCGACAAATAGACCCAAGACCTTTTCGACTGGAAAGGACTCCTTTCGAGCGTCCGCGGTCAGCGGAGACAGCCGATCCGAGGCAATGTCCCACAGTGACTCCGATGACGAATTGGAGCCCGGAAACGAAGACAAGCCGGCATCTGATGTCACCATCTACAACGCCTACAACATGGGACCAGCCTTCGGCAAGAAGTTCCCATTGCCGTACATTCGCCTGCTGATGACCCAAGTGGTCAAGGACAAGCTGGCAAACAAGACCTACAATCAGTCGGAAGCCCTGAAATGGACCCGCGAGCTCGCCGATGATATCAACACGAAGATAAAGGGACGCGCTTCATCTCCGAGATTCAAGCACGTGGTGAACGTAATGCTGTATCAGCAGACCGGAGCCGGATGTTTCTATGGCGCCCGCGCCATTTGGGATGAGCTTTCTGATGACTACATAACCTTCACCTTCGATGGCGGCAGTTTCGTATGCATTGCTACCGTTTTTGGTTGCTATCAGTACTAAGTTACTTGATGTTAAAGTAAAAACATAAGAAATTGTTTCAGTATTGTTCAGTTGAATAAAATAGATATTGAATTGCATTGCAATTGATTGCCAATATAAATTGGTTATAAACTTTAATTAGGCGTTAAATTCCCGCCAAAATTTCAAAATTTCAGTGTTTCCCTAAAGGTTTTACAGCAGTGTTGCCACACCCGAACCCGGCTACAATCTGCTGACAGCTGACTGTCGTGCTGTGTGGCAACACTGTACCACGCACATGTTGTTTATGTTCGAAAATCACGGATAATTTCTTTTTACGCCGCAGAAAAGCCCAATAAATGCAATCAGGATGAAGGTGAAAATGATCAGTCGCAATCCGGATAATTATGTCCGAGAAACCAAACTGCAGCAACACAAAAGTAAGTTCAAATAAGCAGCAAGTTGAAGGTATTAAAAGATCGCCACTTTCAGTGCCCAGGAACTACGATCCTTCGCTGCATCCTTTGGAGGGTCCCAGGGAATACGTGCGCGCCCTGAATGCCACCAAATTGGACAGAGTGTTTGCCAAGCCCTTCGTCTGCAACTTGAGCGGACATCGCGATGGAGTCTCCTGCTTCGGGAAGCATCCCAAGCAGCTTTCCACCTTGGCCACCGGCGCCTACGACGGCGAAGTGCGCATTTGGGATTTGGCAAATCGCATTAGCTCTCGGAACTTCGTGGCCCACGACGGTTTCGTTCGCGGCATCGCTTACACCCAGAGCGGAGGTCGCATCTTCACCGTGGGCGACGATAAAACCATCAAGGTGTGGAAGGCAGAGGCTCCGGAGGTCGGCGAAGATGAGGTGCCGGTGAACACTATACTGAGTAAATTTGGACTCCACGGCATATCGCATAATCGCGAGGACAACAAGTTCGCCACCTGTGGCGAGGTATGCGCCATTTGGGACGAAACGCACAACGATCCTCTGAAGACCCTAAAGTGGGGCGTTGATACCCTATACACCATATCCTATAACCCCGTGGAAACGAGCATCCTGGCCTGCTGCGCCAGCGATCGCAGCATTATCCTGTACGATCAGAGAGAGGCGCAGCCATTGAGGAAGGTCGTCCTCACCATGAAGAGCAACAAGTTGGCCTGGAATCCCATGGAGGCGTTTAACTTCACAGTGGCCAACGAGGATTGCAAGTGAGTAAAACAGCCAATGGAGAAGAACTAATCGCTAGACCCTTTATCCTTTGCAGCCTTTATACCTTTGACACCCGCAAGCTGGACACGCCGCTGAAGGTTCACTTTGACCACGTTTCCGCCGTTACCGATGTGGACTACTCGCCCACGGGCAAGGAATTCGTCTCGGCCAGCTATGACAAGACCATCCGGCTCTACAATGCCCACCACAGTCACTCGCGGGATATTTACCACACGAAGCGCATGCAGCACGTGGTCTGTGTGGCCTGGTCCCTGGATAATCGATACGTTTTCTCCGGCTCCGACGAAATGAACGTCCGGATGTGGAAGGCGAAGGCATCCGAGAAGCTGGGTGTCATCCGTCCACGTGAGCGGGTCAACTTCAATTACCAGGAGGCGCTGAAGCAGAAGTACGCCGCTCATCCGCAGATCAAGCGAATCGCCCGCCATCGCCAGGTGCCGCGTCACGTGCTCAGTGCACAGAAGAAGATGCGCACGGTCAAGGAGAAGGAGCAGGTCAAGGAGGCCAATGTGCGCAAGCACACCAAGAAGAGCAAGCAGGTGCCCTACGTCAGCGAGAAAAAGAAGCATGTGCTGAAAGAGGAGGTGTGAGGTTGGCTGTTTGCGACTGTAGTTGGATAAGTTGGAATAAATTGATTTTTGTAAGGAAACTCGTGGGATTGTAATCTTCGAAAGATGTGTTAAGAGGCCCAATCTGCCTTTTACACTTATTGTTCTCAAGTGACTTTCAGTTTGATCAAGTAATCAATGCTTAAACTATTTCTTGGCTGTTATTTATTGATACCAGAAGAAAATAAGAGGTTTACTCAAAGAAATACGTTCCTGCTGCCCTGGAGAGAAACCTCATTTGCTTTGCCATGCGGCAACGTTTCGTGGAAGTTTGAAATTCAATTCGTATCCGATAAGCGCCGCGGGCGATAACGTTGGGGAAATCGGAGAGACGTGTCCATTTCTAGGGGATTCTCGATTATAAAAGGTTGCCAGCCCCGCCGTTGGGGCTCAGTATTTGTTCGTTTGTTGTTGCGGCAGCCGCCAGTCGGTCCAGTCCGGTCGTTAGTTTTTGTTTTCGTTCATTTGTTTATACTCTCGCGGCACTCGCCCCTCCCGTCCCCACATAACTCGTTTGAAAGGCAGCAAGACCAAGTAATTGGAATCATGGAGGCACTGGGAGATCTCTTGGCGCCACACAGCGAACTCATCGCCAAGGTAGCCGGCACCATTACTACCCTGCAATTCCTGTCCGGAGTGGTGCTGATGAACGACATCCGCAAGAAGGGTAGCAGCGACGTCTACCCCGTGGGACCTTTCCTCTTCGGAGTGGTGCTGTAAGTAGCCCAATTCCGTTTCCGTGTCCGTGTCCGTGATGCTCCACTGCATCGCAGAGAACTAGTGGGCGCAGAAAACTAGTGGGGGGCAGGAAAAGAGAGCGGAAAACACAGAAAAGGCAGCGCGTCTGTGTGGGAATGGGAATTGATTAAATTTTTGAACTGTCGCCATGACACCACAGAATCGACTCTCCCCAAGGCCGCCGCCGAATCGGTTTTGCACTCGATTCGGGAAGATAACAATGGAATCGGTTACATCACTCCGATGGCCAAAGGGAATTCCACCTCGATCATCCGCGACCGTTACATTTCGAAATCCCTAACCTTGTCGGGAAATCTACCAGCACCTTTGCTGCCTTATCGACGCGAGACCCCTCCAAACACGTAGCTCTTATCTGGAGTGTATAATTTTAGAGCCTCCTATTACGAATGCTGATCTGGTCTGGTAGAGTCTGTCCAAGTCTGGGAGAGCCGCTAATCGCTATACGACGGACGCAAGATAGGCGCCCTGCCCTCTCCACGTGCTCGGCATAAAGCGGCTGCCCAGATTCCATAGGGGGTGGGCACCGCTGGTGGCGATGGGAACGTCATGTCACTCGTGCCCAAAAACAATAGACTCCATAATTATAGCACTGCCCATTACTTCCAAGTGAATAGTAGTGTTTGCGTAGCAAAACATTATCTTCTCCACTACATTTTCAATAATGATACATTTCTGTTATCAAATCCGAATTTCTACTGGGTGAAACACCGCGAGTGGATGACCTCTCGTGATATTTACTCACCACCAGAACATCTTTATTTTTAAGTCGAAAGTTTCCACTGTTTGCTCGCTGGGAACAGTGAACATCCCAAAAGATCCCAAAGTGCCATATGGCACCAAGTACCCATGCCAACACTGGCGCTTTTCCGGGGCGCTTTTCGGGGTGCTTTTCCGGAAGGTGTTAACTTGGACTGTGTCAAGTGTAAGGACCCGCAGACATGCGAGCGAAGCAACAGTTGTGCGCTAAACGAATTCCACTCCACATACAATGGGTGCTCAAGGTCTGGGTCAAGGGCGATTCCCCGGCCAGTTTGCATTTCATTTCGCCCGGCGCAGGTGTATTTCACCATGGTAGTGGGTCTTTGATAGCTTGATCGATGATAATGCTGCTTATTTGCTTTTCCGCGTGTTGAGCTTCTTATCTACTGCTACGTGTACCATGATTTGCAGGCTCTATTATGTTTATTTATCTATCTGTTCCTAGTATACTCGTAGGATCTGATAACACGATAATTATATGTAAACTGGTTTTTTCCAATGAGGTGGAAGAATAAAATGTTAATTTTAATGCTCACTGGGGCGCTTTAAATGAAAACTAGTTCCATTTCTCTGGATTTGAACTTTCTGTAGCGATTTAATAGGGGGAAAACTGGTTTGGGCAGGGTCAACAAATTTGAATTCTACGATCTACGAAAAACTATGGTCTATTTCATAAACTAACTGGAATTCATATAATATCAAGCCTTTTATACAAGAATTTTCTAAAGAAAGCTTCATTAGCTCAACTAATTTTTCTAATATATAAGAAAGAATCTTAATAAGTTCCTACTTCGATTTTGGGAGTGGTTAGGGTATCCGCACTACATTTTCAGATACAATAGCCTATTTTCTTTTCCATTTACATCAAAGTAATTTACTAATGAATCTCTGCACTTTCAAGGACCATTCTCAGCTTAAAGCTGGCCAGCGTTATGAATGATGCTGCCATGATCAACACGAATTTAATCGGCCTGGCGATCAACTTCGTCTTCCTGTCCGGATTTTACTACTACGCCTCGAGCGACAGCAGGAGCAAGATCTGGAAGCAGATCGGCTACTCCTCGGTGTTCCTGCTGGTCATCACAGCGTATGCCAACTTCGAGGATCCCGCCAAGATCGAGTTCCGTCTGGGAATGCTGATCACCGGCCTCCTGGTGTGGATGGTGGGCTCTCCGCTGCTGCATCTGCCGAAGATCATTGAGAAGAAGAGCACCGAGGGAATGCCATTCCCCATTATCTTTGCCGGTAATCTGGTGGCATTTTCCTGGACCTTGTATGCCATCTCCATCAAGAATACTGTGATGGTGGTAAGTGATCAATTGAATAGAAGACAATACAAATGCGGTGATAATCTGTAACCGATATTTCTCCCATTTCAGCTGCAAAATCTATTGCTGCTGGTCCTGGGCGGCATTCAGCTCTCCATGTTCGCTATTTACCCCAACAAGCCGGCTGCCAAGAAGCCCAAGGACAGCAAGAAGGACAAATAATTGAAATCGAACGCTTTACCTAGAAAAGAGGACAAATAATGGGTTGTTGCAACAATATTACCAAGTAATAAGTAGTTAGGCTCGAGGAATAATCAAATTATTGCTTGAATTTACACTAAACCGCCACAAGAAAACTAATTGGAGCTAGACAAATTATTTTTCTATATAGGACATATTTTCTTAGAACAAATCCAGCTAACTAAGTTGCTAGCTAACCTAGAATTGTTATTATATTGACTATTATTGTATATAACTACTACATACTTGCAATTTTTGACAATAATTCAAATCTTCCAAATGCATACGTATTTATAAAGTCAACATAATATGTAATAAAACAATCTGTTACGAAATCGAGTGAGTTGAGTTGGTGGGTGTCATTGGGCATTTCCCCTTCAGGCTGCTGGCACTGTGGAGTTGTAGTGGGCGCCCAGTTGGTATATGTGGCGGTGGTAGCAGATGACCAGCGGTGATCCGCCAAATTCCTCTTGTCCCAGGAGCGTCGGTGCTCCCTCCGCTTGGATGACTTCAATGGGCACTCGGAGTAGCGATGATATGGCCTTCAGTTCTATGTGGCCACCCCAAGCGTGAGTTTTGGCTATGTCGTGGCAGTACTGTTCGAATTGCTCGTCGTTCAGAAGGTCTCCCGTTTCCGGATGGACCATGTAGGAGATGAGCGAGTCCTTGTGTGCACGCACATAGTTCGCAGTCTCCTCCCGCAACTCCTGAACACTGTGACCTTTAGTACAATGATGACGGATTAGTTTCGTGCTGTATGGACTGACTGGAGAACTATTACCTGGAAGAGCATTGACGATGAGTTGGTGTCTGATGGATTGGTACAAGCAGTCGCCATCGGAGGGTATATTATGAAGGCATAACTGGCGCTGGGAAAGCTTTGCTGTGATCTGCTGCAATTCGATTAACTTGGGTGTTGGCTGATTGGCCGCATTTTGCAGCTCAGTTTTGATCTCAGCCTCGCGTGCACGTGCCTCCTTGGCCTTCTTATCCCGGCGTTTCTGTGCCTTGGAAACGCGCTGATTGGACGACAGCTGCTCCTCCTTTTCCTCATCTTCCTCTTCATCTGGCACTTTGATTTCCGGCTTTTCCGCTGGCTCCCTGACTTCCAGCACCTCTGGAGCCTCCATGGCTTCCGCCGCCTTGAGTTCCGCCTTGTGGCGCTGCTCCAGCTCTCCCTCCAGGCGGGTCATCTCCTCCAGGAACTCCTTGCGCTTGTTTTTATTGTTCTTCGGCGCATTCTTCTTCATGGCCTGCAGCTTGGCCTGCAGTTCCTTGCGCTCGCGACGGTGCCGGGCTCCGATGTCCTCCAGGTTGACATCCTCCAGACGGGATTCCAGCTCCGCAACGCCCTCATCATCGCTAGACATTTTGATTTATTTAATAAATAATAATAAACTTAATCCTGACAAGAAATCGTTGGCAGGTCTTGGAAGAGTGACCAAGCTGCGATCGTTATTAAATACCAAAAGCTGTGTGTCACATCGTGACCGTTATAAAATACTTTTGGTATTTTATCTGCTTGGAAATAAACCAAACTTGAATTTGAAAATTGAAATATATAATGAATAATTTATGAAACAAACTTAGTTATTCACTATATATCTTTGACGTTATATATTTAACCAATTATTAAAGCAGGGAGGGTATATCTAAACTTATTTTTTATTTCACTTACAATTCATTTGTACTTTTGCAATGAACTACACAAAGTGAATATTCCCACATATTAAATAAAATTTTGAAATGTTCTTCAAAGCGAATATTATTTTGCAACATGGTGAATTTTTTATTTATGCTAAACATAAAACGTCCTATAGTGAAAAACTAAATACAGGCGACGCCAGTGGCGAGAAATCGGCTCAACCAATTCCTACTTTGGATATTCCTAAATCTTAACTAGAGTTGACGTAATAAAAGCCAATTATTTTAGTATGTACAGGCAAATGTTTTGACTGGAATCGGCATTTACAAAACTGAGTAAACCAAAATGGGTTGCAACAATTTGATGTTAGTTTGAACCTTATGCTTTATACAATTCACACGAGTGTTGACTTTAAAAAACTGGCAAGCAATCCAGATGACACGTTTCTTACAACTCTATAACACATTCTTAATTGTAAGTCAGAAATCGTATTATTTACACTGGCCAACGGCGAAGACTCTTAATTTACTTCATTTACACACTTAAAAGCGAGAAGAACCTAAGCCAGGTGATAACTTCTCACCTCGGAGGCCTCCTAGCCACTAACATCCAAAGTGATATCTACTTAGCCACTAGCCGAAAACTACGCAAGTGTCTCGTCTCATCTCCTTTCGTCCACATAGATACATTTATCTCTGTATCCATAGTCTAGTGTCATCTAATGTGTCCAGTCGAACGTACATGCACAGAAGGAAGCACTGGCTAGCTAGGAATTGCCAAAGAGCAGGCTCTGCCCCTCATTCGCCCTTTCGATCCATCCTAGAGGCTCTTGGTGATGTTCTGGAAGAGGCGACGGCCCCACCACGACTCCAGGTCGAAGGGCTTGAAGTCCTGCAGCGCTGGACTCGGCGGCTCCACCCACACAGTGGCTGTCGAGGCTGCGGGCACCTGGCTGTTGGCCATTATGCTCTCCACGGGACTGGCGGCGCTGTTATTGTTGGCATCCGCCACCGGCTTCTCCACAGGCTTGGCGGTTGTGCTCGAGTCGTAGGGGTTCTGCGCCACCAGCATGTTCCAGGCTGTCAACAAATAATGGATTAATACTTAGAACTTAATATTTGCAAATGTATTTATACATATTTATAAGGCAAAATTGCCAGACTTACAGTCATTTATGTAACGTATTATTTCCTCATGCTGCGGCGTTATCACCTCATCCTCGATCAGTTTGGTTGGCGTTATCCGCTTGGAGGCGAAACTCTGTTGAAAAACCGGACGCGGTATGCTGTTTTTCAAAATTGAGGAAAGATGCACTAAATTTTAATAACAATGCGTTTGAACTTCCATGAGCAGGCACTTATGCAAGCCACACGAATCTCCTCAACATGTGGACTACGAAAATAAATCACTTGGGGAATAGGGAAAGAGATGGGGTAACTTGGGTTCGACAACTTGCTACTCAGTTCGAGGAACGCAAAATGCATTTTAATTCGAGGAAGGCGCGACTGAGCTGCATTTTTCGAACGAGCGCAATTACAATATTCGCTTTATGTTGGCTCTTAAATATTAAAAGTAAAAACAAAAAATATAATTTTATAAGTTATTGAATACTGCTATTTATAAGAGCAAAAACTACTGATAAGCTATCTACAGTGGCAGATAGTGAACAGTGCCCATCGATTGACTGACAAGGATTCGTGGTTTATTAATTTAGATAAGAGAACTTCAGTGAAGGGTTAAGTAATGAGTATTTAGAGTGTGATCTGTTTATCCATTAAATGCCCAGGAGATCCGGTTGAGATGCAACGGCCATCGGAAGTTCTAGAAGATTCGCATCCAAAAGATACTTTTAACAGTCAGCGCAATAAGCTGATATAAGAGGCACTAAGATAAACACGAGCAAGATATGCACTCTTAAGCTTTTTTTAGGCAATAAAAACTGGAAAATTATATTTAATTTGGAATTATTAATTTAAGCTAGACTTTTAGAATAACTTCACACCATTGCAGGAAAATGAACAAATTAATCAGGCTTTTTTGGCACAGACGTTGTGGGGTATTGCCCAGAAGTTACGTTGGAACCGTGACGTAACGGGCGTGGAAAAGTCAATGCCTCCGGAGCATTTAAATTAAAATGGAGCCGATAACCGACGCCTGACCCACGTGTTTCCAATGGGTCTCCTAGGGAGAATAAGACTGTTTGCTCGGGAGCAATTAGCATTACTGTGCTAGGTCGCCGCGGATTCTTACGACAAAATGTCAGTGCGATAAGACGAGGGTCTTGAACTCATTCCACCCATTTCACCCATTCCACGTTTTCCCCCGCCACTTTTCCCGCTTTCCACATTTCACCATGTGCCGACCGTTTGCATAAGCACCCAAGATTTTTCGGTTTCGGCATGGGATTCTTACTTTTTGTGCTCCTCGGGACTGTTCAGGTCGAAACTGGCGTTCCTGCGGCCGCTCTCCTTGATGCTTTCGAATTTTTCAAAATTTTGTGCCAGGCCTGCGGATGGAAAACATGCGATGGAAAGCTATAAAATACGCATTTACAGTGGAAAACGCCGGCAAAACAAAAAGTTAACAGCGCCGCAGGTTTGCGTCTCTTCTCTTAAACTGTGCTCTCTTAAAGCATTTGTATTCGTATTTGTTGAGTATGTTTTTGTGACATAACAGCTGTTCTCTTGAAAGGGTCTATTGTGGCATTATTAACCATTATTATCATCAATATTTTGGACTCACCGCGACGCGTTTTAGCAACGATTTTGCTGGGTCCCTTGTTGATTGTGTACATGTTGGTTGGTGGGGAGATGGAGAATACCAGGGCAAAATATACTTTGTCCTTTCGATTTACGTATTGTTGTTTTCGTTTCTGGCAACGAAATGCCTCGCCGATTGCTATGTTTTTGGGTATTTTTCCGCTCTAGGCAATCATATGATCATTGGCAGACCACCCTGCCCCACGTCGGCTCCTTTTGGCCTATTGTCATTCTGTCGTCTCGACAGGTTACACAATACACTTTACTTTAACTTAGGACAGTGATTCCGATATAGCGCTCTTTGATTCCGATTCTAGTTTCGATGGCTGCCGCACCGCGCCCGTATCAATTGTTTTCGATTTAAATCGCCGACAATTGCTCCTGCAAACGCGTGTGGCGCTTATAACGTTCTGTGTTCGGCGGACGAGGCTTCAATGCAAGTGCCCCATTCAAATCGCATAACGAAATGTTAAGAGAGACACCCGCAAGAGCCGAATGTTAAGGCGTTCATGCGGAGGATAACTCGAGTTTCACCTGATCGTAATTTATTTAAGACAATAACCTAAAGCAGTGCTTCTCTATGACACGCACTTATTTCATTAGACTTTCAACTTCAATCAGCCATACCAATTGTTTGGGAAATTGTTTAGAAACTAATATCAGTGAGGTTTGTTGTCACAGCACACGGAATCGGTTGACGCATAAACTGTGCAACCGATACACGTGTGTGCTCGCCATATGATTCCGACAGTGTGTGCACACCTTACATTGGCATTGAGTTCTTTCACCGGCGCGCGTTTTTTAAAAGCGTATTAAGTGATTAGAGACTATATTTAATACATTTAGCATTCATTTTAATTATCCCAAAAAATGTTAATTTGTAACTTAAAATATAAGATATGTTTCATTTAACTTATTTTTAATGACAAATTATATTAAAAGTTACTTTTGTATTCATATTGAATTATCTAAAGCATTTATAGACCCAATACAAAAGCCTTTATTATATTATAATTATCTTGATGAGGCACTAATACTGTGTCAAAAATTTATGCGCGACTTTTTCATAATAGTTACATTTGCACTACAACGTCAAATGTCAGAATTTACGTGTATGATATGTGTATGCTCTGTAGTCTTAGGAGTATTTACGAATCCCTTTCTAATTTAAAGCGATTAGTAAAAGGCGGACTTTATGGCGGTAGACTAAAACCCATTACACCGAAAGCCAAAGTCCTGGCTACCTGCTCGCGTAATTCTGAACGCATTAAAACGGAATTAGGGAAACTTTTCAGAGGAAAATTTAATTACGAGCAGGTAGCGCCATAAATGTGACAGATGTGGAAAACGGATAAGCAGTATTTTCCGCACAGATATTTATGGCAGTCTTGAAATTGCACACTCACATCAAGTGGATATAAAGAGGGCCGGGGGCAAAAGGAAATCAGTAGCGAGTCAGCAACGTCCAGCTTCACATTAACTTCCTGATCAACCGACCTAGTAGTAATCATGTCGTCGACCAATGAAACCAACCAACTGCTGCAGCGCCTGAACAGCTTGAAAATCGTGGAAACCCCAAAGGAGCAGAGGGAGTTGGGGAAACGCGAGTGCTACTCCCTGGACAGCAAGAAGTATTCCCTGGTACCAGCCACCCCGAGCAGCGGAGGACTCGGAAAGTTCCAAACTGAACTCAAAAAACGTCGCAAAAACAAAGTGAATCGCATGTGCACTTACGAGGCTGACAAGCAATTCATCAAGGCACGCAAATCATTGAATTTCTAGTCATAATACGAACCGATGTAATCACCTTAGTCATAAGCAGCATTGATTTCAAATCGTACAAGTCACATTTTTTTCACGCTCTGATACAAATAATAAATACAAATACATTTTAAATATCATACGTTGCGCGCCTTGCTCTAACCTATCGATATGTGGGCGGCCAAACTGATTGTGGTCACACTGATGCTACTGCATCTGGCAACCCTGGCGCTCAGCTGTTCTTGCGGCAAAGAGGCGAATTTGGAGTGCGGATGCACAAAACATCACTAAAAATTGAAAATACTTGGGAAATACGACACATTTTATTGTACATAAATAGAGAATCACAACTAAGTTAAGATGGCGGACATAGCGGCAACCAGCGAAGGTAGTTCAAACAGCAGCGAGGCAGTAGTGGAGCATCAGCAGCCAACTCCGGAGTTTTTACAGCGCAAAATATACTTTTTGGTGGACCAATTGCGAACTTACCACTCGGAACTTCCCGAGTAAGTCCTTAGTGCTCACTTTATTTCAACATTTAACGCCATTTATGATTAACAGAAACCTGCAGACACGCATTTCCTACGATTTGCTCACCGAACTCGCCAACTGTGTGCTAAACGAGGGGATATTTGTAATAGTTAAAGCACTAATGGAATTGCAACACGAAACCGAAAGACACTTGATTAAAATGCGAATGCAGGTGGAGAACGAGTATGAAATCGAGGTGGCCGAGTGGAGGAGCAAGATCAAGGATCCCGAGGAGCTGCACCACATCTTAGGGCTAATGAAAATCAAGCACACCAAGAAACTAGTCGAGTCGGACAAGAAGATCATCGAAATACTAGACCAAAAGGTGAAGAGTCGTTCACTTGCTATCTCAAAATGTCCTATCCCAAACCGAGGTTATAAAGTTTACTTTATATCGTAGCATTCTGACAAATTAAACCATTCATAAATTTAAATGCTTATATTAGAACGCGATTTTAGATTTTACGAAGCACTTCTTAGTTCTGTAATGTTGGATAATATACTTGAACTCATATCTGATATCTTAACACAGGTTAACGACCAACAATCCACTTTGCAAAAGGCCGGCGTTCCCGGCTTCTACGTCACCGAAAATCCGAAGGAGATCAAAATACAAATGTTCCTGTTGGACTTCATTTTGCGTTTGAGCCGGCTGAAATACGAGCCCAGCAAATAACAGTTTGTACACAATCCGGAGAACACAAAAGACTGCACTTGACTTGTTCAAATTAGAATATTAAAGGCAATTAAATTATAACCCTGATCAAATGTCCCAGCTGTACGATCCATTGTGGCCCCAAGAAACCTGAAGCGCTGCGCAGTTTTAATCAGCGAAGAATCGGCAGTGGGAGAAAGAGACGGGCCGCCAGAAGACTGAAGAGCGGGAGAATTGATAACGATAGCGCGGCACTCTCAACATTCGCGTAGAAAGCGGGAGAGGCGGCGGTATAAATTGGACCGACCTTTCTGCAGATGCATCAGTTCTGCTTAAAGTGTTGAAAGCGACTCATTAAATAAACAACTTCAAAAAGTGAAACCATGTCTCTGACTATTACTTCGAGTGTCACTCATCCTGAGCTCAAGGATCTGGTGAGTAATTGGTCTAGAAACGCGTGCCTAATCCTGTGCCTAGTTACTCCTAATGTCCTGCGGTTCAATTAGAGCTTTAATTTGAATTAAATAGTGCTATGACAGCTTATTAATTGCCAGCGAAATGTGACTAATAAACAGTGCTTTTTTTTTTACAAACATGAAATTCAATCCCAAAGTTTCTTGAACCCGCACAAGGCCGAGTGGCCAATTTTGATGTGCCTAGTCATAAAAGCCAGTTTCCGACATCTAATGCCAGAGTAATTAAAGCTCATGCGAACACCTTTTTGCTGGCTAGAGGAATTCGGTTTGTTTTGGCCACGTTCAGTTGCTTCCCAACAGTTGAGCAGTTTACAACGAATAATGTTTTCGCGACTGTTTCGTAATTTCAAGGCAAGTTTCAGCCACATAAGCCGCATATTTAAATAGTTTAAAAGTGATTTAAGCGTGCACCAAGTTAGCGGTTTGCTATGCGAAGTGGAGCGCTGTACACCAGCGGCTTTTACTTTCTTTAAAACAGTTTTTCCATTGACCTTGATTTTGAAATTGATTTTGCAAGATTGTGTGCGAGGGAGATAGTTGCTCAATCAGCTGTTCGACAGCTGCAAGTGCAAGGCGAAGAGAGCGAAACCCGAAAAGAGCGCCAGAGAGCGAGAGAGATTTAAAAAGAGCGCAGAAAGTGCATTATTATTTTGCTGACGACATCAGACGCGAACAAAGTCCCCAAAAAAAATACTTTAAATACTCAAAATCTGCCGAATTTTGCATTTATTACATACAATTTTGTGCCCAAGATGCGCTGTTTGCCGGGCTACGGTTACGGCCTCACATTTCTGTTCCTGGTGTGCGCTAAAAACCATAAATCTAATATTAAAAGTTTACAAATCTGTTGCTCATACTCCCCTTTTCTTCTTCTTCCCACAGAGCACCGTTCGCAATGAACAAAAGGAGCTGAGCATTTCGCCGGTTCACGATGTGAATGTTACCAAAGCCACGGCCACCTTCGGCATGGGCTGCTTCTGGGGCGCAGAATCCCTGTACGGAGCCACCCGTGGGGTGCTGCGGACCACCGTGGGATACGCCGGCGGAAGCTCGGATTTGCCAACGTACCGTAAAATGTAAGGGAGCAAGTAAAGAGCATTAATCATCCATGTGTCTTCCTTTCACGTCCCTGCATGTTGCATCCCATTATCCTTTCGGACCCGGTACTAACCACCCATCTCAACAGGGGCGATCACACGGAGGTGCTGGAAATCGACTACGATCCCACGGTCATTAGCTTCAAGGAGCTGCTGGAGCTGTTCTGGAACAATCACGAGTACGGACTGACCACGCCCATCAAGCGGCAGTACGCCTCCCTGATCCTGTACCACGACGAGGAGCAGAAGCAGGTGGCTCACGCCTCCAAACTGGAGGAGCAAGAGCGCCGTGCCCCAGAGGTCATTACCACTGAGATTGCCTCCAAGGAGAACTTTTACCCCGCCGAGGCGTAAGTTTCGACTATGAATATCTGAGTTCAGCGATATGAATTTCCTTGTTTGCCTATAGGTACCACCAGAAGTACAGATTGCAGGGCCACAAGGACCTCGCCTCCTCGCTCAATCTCAATCCCAAGCTGCTGCAGACCAGCTACGTGGCCACCAAGCTGAACGGCTATCTGGCCGGAGTCGGCGGCATCGAGCAGTTCAAGGCGGAGGCGGAGACCATGGGTCTAACGCCCACCCAGCGGCAGTACTGCTACTACCACGTGGAGCAGAACGAGGGCCAGGGTCTCTACTGCTGACATGGTCGAATCTGCATAGATGTTAAGCGTAGATCGTACACCTAGGGGGGTAATTTTATGGATAATTTGCTTGTTCAAGACAGATTGTGTATTATTTAGACTTAGACGCATGAAATATATATGAAACGCATATATTTTGTTAATATAATAAAAATATCTTAAACTAAAGATGATGGACTTGTTTTTGGTTTGAGTAACAAGACTTAAAAAGATCTTTGCCGGGGGAAATGCTCACTTGAAGTACTATTTCGCCACAAAGGCAATGAACTTATTTTTGGCACCTGAAAGACAATACTGCAAATACAGAGGTGCTACGTGCTAATTCCGAGCAGTAATATTCGACTTGATCCTCCGATGTCGAAAACAACATGATAACCAACTGAACAATCTGGCGTGATAAACAGCTTGCAAGTCATATTCAGTTCCTGTCCAGGATCCTGCCTTATCTGCCATAAACACCCGATAACAAATTCGCTGGGTCATCTGTTTATTCAACTTTAATGAGTTTGCATTGCTGTCAAGATCTGAAAGAAATTCAGCTAGAATAAATTTAGAGGGTCATTACGTGTTAAATAATTAATTTATTTAAAACATGTCGGTTCATTATGTAATATAATATTTTTCGAAAATCTCTATTTCTATTTCTTTAAATATTTGAAATATTCCCTCTTTTGCAGAATAGCAGGCAATAAATTTCGTTTACCCAAGGACAGTAATGTTACTGACCTCAAGACATTCGCCTTTCATATAAATAGTACACATATTTAGAAATTTATAAGTATAGGAATAAATCGTTCAAGTCCATAAAATGAAAAACGAAACTATCAGTAGCTTTGTCTAATCATAAACGGTTGGGTAGCTTACACTTAATTTTAGGGTCTATAAATTGCTGGAAGGAGTGACTGGCACTAATCGATTAAAATAGAAAAATGCACTTAGTCATAGGTGAAGATCTGATTAGCGAAAATGAAGTGGATTATATATTAGTTAGTTTCATTAGATCACCAAAAAGTGCATTCTTAACTGTTTACTTTTGCGATGTATTTAACAATATTTCCGAAAACGGTCAGCACAAGATATATAGATAAATATTGGCCACCCTTACTGATCAAAGAAAAATCATTGGTAGTTAAGTTAAGGAGGCATTAAGTTAAATAACTTCCCTTCAGCCTAAAAGCGTTTTTTAGTTTAAGTATATATTATAAAAATGTGTCAAAACTAGTTGAAATCGTACATTTCCTGGGTTGGCTCTCTTGGGAATATTCCGAATACTTAAGTTATGTGCGATCTATAAGATACACGGATACACAGATACAAGCAAGCAGGCCTTCAACCCAAATTTCGGCGGATTTGACCGCTCTTTGTTGTCTCTTCTTCCCCAGAGCTCCTCTGACATAATCTCTCCCGCTCGCTCTCGCTCTCTTTCTGGCATTGCCCCCCATTTCGCCCCACTCGGCCCTCTCGTTCGCTCCCACGCGAGCCGGTTAGCCGCGTGTTTGGCGATAAGTCAAATGAATCGGGCAAATATAGCGAAGCATTTTTTGTTTACAGCTGGTGGAAGATTTAAATTGTTCTTCGTTAAATGATTTCTACCTAAAAGAGTGCACGGAATCGGCTCAAACCGGGTCCATCGGTAGAGATCGCTGAAAAGTATCTGATTTTTCAAAAATCATAAAAATCGGAAACGTTTTCGAGGAGTGACAAACTTGGTCGGTTTGGGGGAGTTCCAACGGAGCTACTTGCATCATTTTTGGCACGTGCATAGATAGCTTGCATACCCATCCACTGTCCAAAGTTGAGTTAAAACCATTGATTACTTGGGCTGTGGCGAATTTTACAAGATTCTCCGTTATAGTTTGCCTCGCGAAGAAGAAGAGCCGCCTTCACTAGACGTGCTACAGACATAGCAACAACTACAACAAGCCCACTACTACAATTCATCAAAAGTTGTTGACGGCGACGATCTATGCATGTACGTATGTACATATGTATGTACGTTCATAGCTTTCTTGAATTGGCCGCACGGGCTGATAATAGTTTGTTTTATTGGGTGGGAAGGAGGAAAGGGAAAAGGCAGACGGCTAATCAATCAATGGGTCGAAAAAATAGAGTTGCACAAGATTTTCCGATCCCACGGGGAAATGGGAGGTCACCGGGGTTTTCACTACTTGCAATCTCGGTGATTTGCAATATTAAATGCGTGCGAAAGGAAGCCGGTGTATTTGCATTGTCATTTTGTGTAGTAATTTAGTTCGTTTTAAACTAATTCAGAGCTGTGTTTAAGAAGAAACTCAAGTCATGACGTTAGATAGGGTTCTGCTCTGGTTATTCTTAGTATTTTAACTATTAATTATTTACACATCTTTAAGTAACGCAAATGTTATTAGGAGTGATCATAAAGCTCGGAGAATCATTGCTGCAGAATTATCTTTTCATTGTTAAAGTATCTTCACCCCACTGAACTTCAAAGTCCCATAAACTATATATAATTTTGACTCCTTGAAAGTTCCTGTAAATGTATAAACTTCATATAATTTTGACTGGTAGAAAAGTGATTACTCCTTCTAAGGGCCACTAGCTAATCCCTTTTGGGATTAAACACCGATTTCAAGTGGTCTGCGCTTCATAATTAGTTTTAATCGTTGCTTAGCTGGCAAAAACCTGTCAAGGGTAAAACTATAAAGATTACGATTCCACCCCGAATTACCTTAATCTTCAAGAAGTCGTTAGCACTTAAATGGCAAAGAAAGGCCAAACATTGTCACAGATCATTAGCCTGTAAGAAAAATGTTCTTTTCAAAAGTAAGACAACTTATTGACTATGAGAAATTGATTAACAGGTACAACGTACAACAATATTAAAGAAAAATGTGTTGTTAGTCAAATAGATGTTTCAGGCGTATACACTTAAATTTTATTTACCAGAAAAGATAAAAAATCTTGCCTTTTTTTAAGTCGGCAGAAGGTCTAATGTTTTCTTAATGTAATGTAGAAAGACAATGTCTACGTTGACTGTGTAAAGGTTTGTGTACTAGGTTAATTGCATTAAATTAATTTTATATTTTACATTATTCATTAGCATTATGTTTTTAATATTTATAAATTTTACATTTATTAAATTATATTCGAATTAGCAAACAATATTAGTAGAAAGAAAAATATTTTAAAACAGTATTAAGTAAAAAAAACACATATTTCAAAATAATTGTATGCCAAGACATTTGAAAGAAACCTAATATGACTAAAAACTTTACACAACAAATAGTCAAAAAATTACAGAATTCATTGCTCATATATACTTTTTACAGCCAATATAATTATAATATATAATATTGATATATTTCTAAAACATTTTTTGTTACATTTCGATGTCGTTTATAATGTGGAACCGACTGTCTATTTCGGAATTTAAAAAATAGGGTCCGCTTTCTTAAAGTAAAATTTTTAGATATGGACCATATTTAAATAGCAGCGAAGTCAGCGAAATATATACAGAAAATATTTCAGAAAACAAATATTTATTTAATGGACAACCCCGAAACACTGGGCACTAGTGTGAAATACCTGTGCCCTTTAGTTGCTTTATTGGTGAGAAAATAAAGTGGTTAACAATTAATTTGGACATAACCGACATTTAAAGCCTTCGTCCATGTGGTCATCAGTATCGACTTCCCAAGCACCTGCGATCAAACAGTAGATGTCCATTGTGCAACTGATGGAAACTGCTACCACATCCTCTTGAACCACTGTCTTCAGCAACTCCAGTCCTGCTTCCGCGAAAAAATGCTGCAATGGGGAACTTTTAAATAATAATTTTTTTTTTTTTTAAATAATTTTATTTATTAAGGCATAAGGGGGAAACCTTGGAGCCCCTTTGTGTCCTTCTTTTCTGTTAATTCAGCCCATTTGGGCGCGCCGGGTAACTAGAGTTAGCTTTTTATATTTTACAATGATTTTACTACAATTACATAATAACCACAGATAACATATAGGAATTAAGATAAGCGCCAGCTTCTGCTGACCCTTGTCCCAGGAGATCGGGAAATGAGATCCCTCGGTTGTCCTCTATTCAGCCTCCTTAGTGGGCGAGATCTGTTTAGAGCGCTGGCCAGCCGATTTCCGTGGCGCTCCAACCTGTCATGGTATCTGGTCGAGTGCTGGTTTATCTCGTCAAATACCGTTGCGAGTTTCAGGTCTCTGTGCAGGGTGGTGTTTCGCACAAACCACTCGCATCCGGTGATGAGTCTTGCGACCTTATTTTGTATAGCCTGGATCCTTTTGATTTGGCTGTCGCATGCCAAGCCCCAGATTTGGCACCCGTACTAAATAATAATTGAAATTCCAAAGACGATATTGCATATGGGGCAGATCCAAATGCGAATATTTCGTGGACTGAAAATAGATTGTCCACTCTATTTTCTCTATTTTTCACTCTAAATTATGAAACTATATAAGAATATAAATTATGAAGCTTCATATATGGTAATTAAAAAATTTATATTTTTAATAACGTATATTTTTATTGGCACGCAAAATATGGCATACTTAGGTGAGCTTAATAATAAATCCTAAAGTAAAGCATACAACGGGGAAGCACTTCGATTGGGTAGCTCAACGAACTCGGTGGTTAAAAGGAAGTATCAAATCCGCATGGTAAGTCGTCTTTGGGGCCTCATCCGCTCCTTCTCCGCCCGATCCTTGCGCATGCGGAGGACTTCCTCGCCGCGCAGTTCCCTTCGCCTTCCAGGAGACATATCTCCTTTGAGATCGATTTTAGAATCAGTCCTCGGCGCCCGGCGACCTATCACAAAACTCGCGGAGTCGTTGGCGAACAACTTTTGTTGGCGCAAATGCACACATCGTTTAGGGGTTTCGGAGAACTCCTCGTTCCCAGGATGCTGGTGCCGATCGTCGTCCCCTATTGTTAACACTTCCTTGAACATATCCTCGACGGCACTGAAGTACAGCGTGGAATCGGAGGTCATTGTGAACCTGATGCTGGCGAGCAACTGAGCCCGAAGTTGATTGAAGCCAGTCAGGGGACGAGTTTGAAATGCATTTGCACGGACCACCAGACCTCGGACACTTTTCAACCCTCGACGGTGTTCTAGGCTACCTGATCCCAAACAATGGTGTACATACAACTAGGAAAACAGCTGGATGGGAGGATCCATATTGGTCTGAGATGGTGAGGAGTTTCCCTGCTGGTAAACCCTCATATTGAAAACATTCCCTAGCTGGAGTATTTATTAGTGTATATCTTCCACTTGGATGGCGACATTTTCTAATTTCCCTGCGAAATTACTAATCGTTTTCCTTAACCTAAAATTAATTGCCCAGGCTGCCTTCAAAAATAAATATTTCTAAAGACAGTATGTGAAGATGTTGATCATTATATACTTACTCAAAAAACATGCCATATTTTATATCCAGTTCTACTTTTTTTTGTTTTGTTTATAGAGTGAGTTTCGTTTCTTACAATAAACTTTTATTTCTGATTTATTTCTGCCTTGCATACACATATTGTGAATGCTTTATTCAGTTTCGAGCTTAAAGTGTATTGTAAAGCATTCAGTGAGTCACATTTTCCGCGCTACAACAGTATCTACCTTTTTAAAGAACTCGCAAATTGCCCATTCAATTGAGTCGCAAACTATCTATAGATAAGAAAAAATCCCATAACGAGCATCCGACGCGATTAGATTAAGTCATGCACTGAACGGCTTTGGTTGTTGGTTCGTTTCGATTTCGATTTCGACGGGGTTATTATTATTAGTATGGCCTATAGTATAAATTCATGTCCTCAGATCAGTACTCCTTGCTGAAGTAGTCGCGAATGCTGCGCTTCACAATGGGCGCCAGTTGGGCGACCTGCTTCTGCACTTCGTCCGTGTTCTTATCCTTGTGATAGAAGACCGTGAAGTAGACAATCAGGCCGATGACCACAACCATCAGAAGCGCGGAAAACACGATGCTCAGCAGCATCTTGCAGGCGCAGGAGCAGCAACTGCAAAAATATAGAAAAGTCTGGTTAGAAAAGTCTACACATGCTTATATCGGAAGTGTCCTGGGTGCCTATAACTGAACAAATCAGATCAGATAAGTGGTTCAGTTCTGAATACATGGAATGGATGCAACTCCAGATAGGCATTGCTAATTAACCTTTATCAAGGAAGTAGTGCCCAAATAGCCTGTATTCATAGTTTTATGCATTTGCATTTGATCAGTGAGTCAGAAACCTATGGAAACTTACCAGCAAACCACTTTGCCGGGACATTTGAGGCATTCACAGAGAGCGTTGCACATGGTGATGACGGTTTTTGGTTAATATTATAATATAGATGTACTAGTACAGTATACTTCCGACCCTCGATGCGTTGTTGACCAACACAAAGTGTTAACTGAAGGGGGTTACAGTCATCGACCGCATTTCGGGTCTACAGGTATTGAAAGCTTTAATCATATCGGGCGAAATAACAAACTGATAACGAGTCGGGTATAATTATCACAACGTCAGTGACAAAAGGGGGTGATGGTTATTAGAAAACAGAGCTTACAATATTTCCATTCGAACGAGGTATCATATTATCCATCACTGGAACTGGCCACTTCACCAGAATTGAATACAAATAAAGCAAATTCTTTTACACATCTCGAGTGAAGGGAGACTGATCGTAATACCTATCATATATATGAAATAATATAAAGAATATTAGTGTGAGCGCGACGACAACCACAATGACTACGATTAGGCGTCGATTCCAGCACATAATTTGCTACATTAGATTTATTTACTATTTAGTTCCAAAAAACAAAGAATTTGATTAGGGTCGCAAAGGTAGATGAATCATGTTTGACTGGAGTTGGGCGCAGAGAGTTCGTGACAAAGACAAATGGTTTTGTTCGACTAAAGATATGTCTCATCCGTTCTAGATTGATTAGAGACAACAATCAACATTGCGGCAATAAGAGGGGTTTTTTCCAACCTCAAGCTTTCTATTTTTAAAGCATTGCTGAGCAGGAAGTTATATACCTGTTAACACTGATAAAACCCTGGTAGAAGCTTTCTAGAAACGCTGCTCAATTTAAAGAGTATAGGTATAGTAATGCTTCGAGGATTTAGCAATCTCTATCAAAAAACCCATTAGCTGATAGCGGGAAGTTGTCAACTAAGCTGCTAATTCCAGGAATGGTACTTGAAATTCAACGAAAATAACACCTTTGGGGGATTTTTTACTGAGACATATATATATCGTAAACAACCGATGGAAACTCACCAGCAAATAACTTTGCCAGGACATTTAAGGCATTCACAAATGGCGTTGCACATGATGATAGTCCTTGGTTAATGAAAATTCTTGGTTAATAATAATCCTTGGTTAACGTATGGTATGGTATACGTGTTGTTCCCGTAAATGACTTTTAGCCAAGTATTTCCGTAGTTCGATCTGATCTTGACCAACCCAAATGGATAACTGAATCTACGTGTAGTGCCATTTTTCCCATTTCAGCGTGAAAAGAACGAAAAGCTCGCAACCTACTGATGGAAAAAGAGAGAAAGGAGATAAAGATTCGGTTATAATCAATAAAATCAGGAGAGAGGAGTTATAAAATAACTCTTACCTTTTAACGGAGTGGGAGGATTTGTTGTGGATCACTTAAAAATATTAAAATATTTTTGCAACAAATTAAACAAGATAATTCCATTAGATAAATTCGAAACACATAGGCAACAATTATAAACAATTATTACATATAAGCGAAAATGTAATGTAAGCAAACCAAAATCTTTCTCAGCCATGATAAATGCTCTATATCGTTGCAAACTCCCAGAGTAAAATATTTCTAATTATTACGACAATTTTTTTAATACCTTCAGCAAGTATGAATGTACTTAAAATGGAAATCAATGACCGATCCGAAATTTCTCGGGGGTTTACCATAGCCTTTTAGCAATTCCCAAGAAAATAAGCAATCTTTATAATGCCTTGGAAGATATGATAGTGTTTTATTACTGTTCAGCTATGGAAATACTTTTTAACATTAGGTTAATGTTGAAAGTAAGCACTTAAGGTAGGTTCAATTCCCAAGAACCTTATCAATATTATAAAAGTGTGTCAAAAAAAGCATTAGTATTATTTATAGGCAGTCTAAGCTGCCAAGCTGTTATTTTAAATAACTATAGGCTATTATGGTACTTTACAAGTCCATCAGTTTAATTGTGGTTAACTTAGATTTGTTCTGAAAGACATAGCAATATACTTTTTGTTACTTTTGGCGAATCTGTGTCATTATTTGAATATTTTCCGATCGAATTTGGCTTCAATGGCAAGCTTTTTCGCTTGGGACCACAAGTAAATAGAGAAACACTCCAATGCTGGTCCCCATTAATGCAGGTCGCCGATATGCGGCGACACCCGATCCCAACTGCTGATGTAGACACTTTGGTGGACTTCTTCGCCGGGCACTTACAACGTAAGCAGACTTCTCTAGCCCTAAACTCAGTCTGAGTTCGCGTTTAAAGATGGTCACACAAGGGGTCCTCGTCTTGGAATTGCTCATCGTTGGTCTACTTTTGGCCACTGACGCCTGGCTATTATCCGAATCCGGGCTGAACGAATCCAGTTACAAGGTCCGTCATCTATCAATGCACTTTCCGCGAGTGTTCCTCAGCGTAAATGTGGAGGGCAACGATGCTCCCACTTTAATCGAGGCGCAATGGCCGGTTTCCTACTTTCCCATGCCCACCGTCGTGTTTCCGCACATCGAAGTCCATTCCATGGGAGATCATGAGGATTGCTCGCTGGTGCAGCAGGCCCACTGGTCGCAGGTGGACGCACTGAGTCGGCTGTGGGTCATGGACATCGGGTTTCCCGGCAGCACGTGCTCGCCCCGCTTGTTTGTCTTCGATCTGATGCGCAACAACGCGGGGCTATTGAGAATCGACTGTGGGCATCATATAGCAGCTAATGACACCCAATCTCTGACAGTCCAAATGGGGCCCAAGGGTCCGGGATGCGAGCACGAACGCCACATTTACTTCATCCTGGGAAAGGAAGCCGAACTTCTCGCCTACGACATCCTGGAGCAGACCTGGCACCGCTTATCCTTAGAGAGCAATAAGTACGAGAATATGAACCAATCGTTTCCCATCAAGCCAGTGGATTTCACCTTCGGTATTCAAGGGGAACTCATCCTGTCCGACCAGGATGGCGATCTATACAGTACAGTGGACAGGCTGGAAGTTGAAGGCAAAAACGAATTGGCAACCAACTCAATAAGCAGTAGCATCAAACTCACACATTTGGGCAGTCTTCTGGGCAGCAGTCGCAGCATGATCATCGACAACTTCGGAACCTTGTACTATGTAATCCCCAAATTCGGAGCTGTAGTTCGATGTGCTAAGCTAGCAAACATCACAGCCGAGGGCAATGAAATCATATATCTCACATCGAAGAACATCCAGCAGATTTTCTTCACCTCCAATGAGGCGTTATGGGTCCTAAGTGATCGGGTCTTGAATGCGAAGGACATGTGCTTTCCTAGCTAATAACATTTAGTTGTAGAATACATAATTAAATTATATTATACTTAATTCAAACACTGATGGCCTAGTGTATATGCTTTGTTTATTATTCGTTTCATCCGGCTTGGTGATGTATTTTGTTTGGTTTGATAATAATGCTATGAATAGTTAATGGACCAAAAACAATTAATTAAATTAATGGCTAACAGTTTGCTTATTCAGATAACCCATTAAGGCCTGGAGCCGCTTCTTGATGTTCTTCTGATCGTCCAGAGTGCAGCCGAGCAGAACGCTCTCGAATTTCTTATCGATGGGACCAGCATCGGCCTCGGGCACAGTGTCCATGTGCCCGGATGGATCCATTGAGCTGCTGCAGCAGGCGTTTAAGTACAGCTGGCATCGTTGGCGTCCGATCACGGGATCCCCCATTTTGATCATGCTGTCGATCAATGCATTTATCTGGCTGAGGGAGTCCTCCTGAGAGTTGTCCCGCACAGTGCGCACATTTAGCTCCACGGTGCCCAAGCGGGTGCTAACCCGCTGTATGTACAAAATGATCTCCTCTCGTTCGGCTGGAATAGAGGATAAATAAGTTCGCAGTCAACTATGATGGGCAGTATGAAATAACCCTATACATAAATTGTCATTGGAAACTAGACTAGAGACTGCATAGTACTTTTAAATAGACCTTTGTAAGCCCTCATACATTTAACGTAGATCTCATGAATTGTGTTTAAGGAACTACTGCCAATATGCACTCCTCACCCTCGCTCATGTTCTGCATTAATTCGTTGCTCTTGATCAGATCCATGGACATCAAAAGGTAGTCTTTCTTCTCCTGCAGGTTGAGTGCATCCTTGCGCAGCTTCTCCACCCGTGCATCCAAATTATCCAGAATGGTGACAAATCTGCGAGTCACTCAAAGGTTAGTCACGCTCAATGGTTATTATAAACTCAAGATTTACCTCTCGCTGGCATTAAATGGTCTGTCACATGTCGGTTAAGTGTGATTGCGGTTCAGTGGTTAAGTCATGAAACGAGACAAGCAACGTTAGAGTGTTAGATCGTTCTGCTACAGATCGACTGACCACTTATAGAGCTACGAAATTATAAGCAGAATAGGTCTACAATAGAAAAGGCGCCCGCACACAAAGCTCTTTTTGGAGTTGTGTGGGCGTTCGCGGCAGATACATTAAGCTATCACCATTACTATTATGGAACAAAAGAATCGAATGAAGCTGGTAGCTGGTAGTGTGAAGAAGTAATAGATAAGAAACTTATAACTTTTGTTTCGCTACGAGGTTGTGTGAATGTAATCGGTATTGTTTTGGTTTCGTGTCTGATTTGGTTTTAGTTATGATGAAATAACAACCTGTCCAGGGCTCTACTGTCGTCGACGAGTCCGTAGGAGCTGTTCCCGGCATTGCCACCTCCTCCGGATCCGGCCGTGGATGAGGAGGCCATGGCGCCGGCCCTCAGGTCTTGCAAATAATCAAAATTCATGGATGCCTCCGAGTGGTAATCGCTGGGCGAGATCTGCTGCAGCTGCTGGCGATGGTTACTATGATGGTAGTGGTGGTGGTGGTGGTGATTCTGGGTCTGGAGATGAGTGTCACTGGTTTCCTGCGCGGTTGGCGCATCAACTTCCATATCCTGCGGCTGATCCAGATTTGATTGAAACCTGCCGCCCTCCAAAAAGCCGGTCAAGTGTTTGTCACCCAAGATGGTTGGTTAGCTGCCTACTGTTTCGATTTGGTTTTGGTTTTTGTTTTTTTTAGCCGCTTTGCTGGCTACTTTTTTGGAATGTCTTTAGCTTTTTTTCGAGTGGGTGTCGAAGTGTTTGATGCTGTTGCTTATTTAGCTTAACTTTATCTGTTTCTGAAGCTGCAATAAGAGAGAAAGAGGAAGCGTGAATGCGCAGAATTCAATTACCTATCTGAATGTGGGCTGTGAAAAGAGCCTGCTTCCGCCCAGGAGGCCTCAAAGCCATCGTTGGACTCGGGTGTCTCTGCGTCTATATATTCCGGATATCGGGGTATTATCTCAGACTCCTTGGTGGGCGGTGGCGGTGGCGGCGGGGGCGTGTCCGTCTCGCAGCGACGCCGTTTCCGAAAAATACCTCGCAAATTCTCCAACATTCCGGCTGAAGCCACCAGCTCTCTGGAAGATTCTGGCCAATTCTCGGGTTTTCTTGTAAAAGCAACCGCTGTCTAGAAGAATCCCCGGTGGCTGTGTCGAAGTTGCATACATTACCTGCCGCTCGGAACTCGAAGCTGCGATTTTAATGCGCCTTTGGGCCGATACAAATATATTGTTGATTTTTCGAGTTTGGCAGTTTGAGTTCGATGACGGAAAAGTTTGTGTGTTTTGAGATAGTTCGTAGACACAGCTTAATTTACTCTCGTTAGCTTCATTTTGGAGCACCTGGGTTGTTTACTTCGAGGCGCAATCGAATATTTCGCTTTGCTTATATATAGATAAGTATAAATATGATTAATTCAACATTATATAGTGGGATTTGTATGACCGTGATGGAATACCAGAAAAATAACAGTGGCAAAATTATGGGTGGTATCGAAATCGTTGGGTCGGATATCGGTGTCGAAAAACAGTGTGTACCCATAAGTTGGGGCTCTTAACTGTAATCGGCGGAAATTTCAAAACCTAATAGTAAAATTTATCTAAAGGGTTTTTTTATATCTAGTTTTTTCAAGCATGTTTTTATTGTCTCACCCCTAAAGAGCATTAAATATTCCCCAAAGTTGAAAACATTGTGCACAAAGTAAAGTAAAACTTCTATTTTATTAGTGGCGTCAAATTCAAATCCCGCACACACTGAGCTGTTCGCGACCATTGACAACTTTTCGTGGCAATATCGAAGAAATAATAGAAAGGACATTGCTGCAGGCTGGCGTGTCCTTTAACGCAATAGATGAAGAACTCGCATCGCTGCATATGGGGATACAAATGCTGTCCGTAGGCGGGACAGTGGATGAGATCGCTCGATATGGAGGATCCACTCGATGGGAAACCGGGGTTCCCACTTGATGGCATATCCTCCTGACCACCAAGGGTGCATTGGGCTCTCTCCGGAATGTCGCATTTCCCCGTCACTGCATTCCAGTGCAACTGCGAGCTGCACTCCTGCAAAATCGCCTGTCCATAGTAGCAAATATAGTATTGCCTGCAACTACTAGAACTGCCGACATATACAAGTCTGTCGCTGGATTGTGGTTGGCCCATTAACGTGGAGCAATAGGTGGCGGCATCCGTGACCATGTCATTAGGATCTCCATCACCGTTTCCACCATCGAATGGAGGATTCTCAACGGCATCCGTGCCATTTCTGCACTTTACATTTGCCGCCGAGTCGCAGAGTCTGCTCTCCGAATTGAAGAGCATCGTGGGTGGACAGGAAGCCAGGACAGCATCTCCATTCTCAACGCACAGGTAAAACATATGGCAGTCCTCCGCATGCTCCACAAACTCACCAACCAAATGATTGGCACAAAATCTACTCCCACTTTGCCTGATGGTCACCGAGTTTGTAGGCTTGGTTGGACTCCAATTTCTTTGAGATGTGGCCAGCAAACAGCTCGCCATCAAATAGAGGGCTGAAAACCAATAAATTCCCATCACAATTAGTTGTTAATATCCATTTTACTAACCCGTATTAAGCATCATCTTTTGTGCTTTCGTCAGACTCCAGTAGAGCGCAGTTATATTCTAATTTCGTAATGGCCGGAGAACTTGGCATATATGTGATACATTCGGCGCCAAGATACAGCCGAATGTGAGGCTCAGTATCAGAAAATTAACATTTTCAATTGCTTGTAAGAAGAAGTTGATAAGGCTTCTGTATTTTGTTTTGCCAAAAAGAAATATGGTTCCCTTTCCTCACAATCAACCGATACCATATCTCGAGTTGGCACAGAGATACATCTTTAATACTGGATTTTTAATTTTTAAACCTGGTGAAAAAGGTGAAAAGGAAGCCGTGATTAGCTATGAAACTGATTAGGTGATATCACGATACTTGTTGTCCTTGTGGGGAAAATGGTATCATATCGGTCAAATTGTTATGTTTTGGATCGAAGGTGGCCTATTTTTTCCACCCATTTTAGCAAATGTTTCGATCAAGGTTCTTATTTTGCAGAAATATCTTTCATATTGGTTGCTTGTTGATATCATTTATCACTGATACATTTAGAAATGAGTCAAGGCCGGCCGTTTTTTTTGTAGTTTAACAAGGAGAAGGTTAAACCTTAATGTTGTGCTATTTTATATCTTGGCTCTCAGCTTTAAAAAATACGAACCTTATGGTAAACTTGACAATCTATCCTTTTTTAATTACCCAATAGATTCCCCCAAAGCAATATTAGAAAATTTAAATGTTCGTTCTTCGATTTATAAATATGGTATATATTTAATAAATTTTCATTTGCATTTGCAGTTTGTTGTAGCACTTGGCCTGGGCTAGTGCTACGCAGGATCGCTTCTCGTAGTCCCATCCATAGAAGAAGGGACACTGCTGAACCATCAAGTAACCAGAACGGCACTGGTAGAAGTAATTGCAGTTGTCGGAATGCGGATAAACATCGATTACGTGTCGCTTGCACTGCTCCCTGGGGTTGTAAGTCATGGCCTGTAAGTAATTTATTGACCTGTAAGTACAAATGATAAGATACCAAATACTATAGTAAGCCCACCAAACACCTGACGTTTTCGGGATGATCGCATTTTCCGCTGCGGGAATTAAAGTGCAAACTGGTGGCGCAACTCATGGGGAGTGCCTCGCCGCGATAGCAGATGTAATAATCTGAACAGGAGTTCTGATTTGGCAGCAATGCGATACGACTCTGATTATCCAGTTGCGGGCACACATTGGTCACAATAATCTCTATGCCAGGCGATACGGAAGTCGTATTGGTGGCTCCACTTTGATTGACTGATGGGCGTAATGTGACCACTGCTGACGGACTTAATGTGCTGATTACAACTGTGGAGATCGTACTGGACTCTGAGGTAATCTCCGTTGCGCTGTCGGTGGTATTTTCCCTTGGCACCTCCGCTCCCGTGCGGCAATCGATATCGCCCATGGGCTCGCACATTTCCATATCTTGGCTGAAGTATTCGCCATCCTCGCATTCACCATCGTATGACTCATCGCCGTTGCAGAAAATATAGTGTGCGCAACTCTTTGGCGACGTAACAAAGGATAGGTTGTTCCCATCATTACACTCATCGAAAATATCCGCTCGGCTGGGGCCCAGAAATAGTAGGCACACCACGATGGATACAAATACTCCAAACATCTTCTCTGCTCGATCTCGAATGGTAAACTGTTCGATTTCGTATGCAACCCTTGGGGTTTTCTTAGCACCTCCCCTTATCAGAAAACAATTTGCCCACGAACACGCTTTTGATAATTGCTTTATTACAGACTGGGATACGAATCTTACAAACGTAAGCCCGATGAACGCTTGCGTTTTGTGGCAACACACTGGCCCTGGGTGACATCGAAATGGCAGTTCTGGGGGCACTGCTGGAGCAGCAGAAAACCGGAAATACACTGATAATAGTAGTTGCTGTTTGCCGGATAGGGATAGACCCCATTCCTGCCACTCGTCTTGCAGATGACATGGACATCGGTGCTCGGAGCCGGGGTGGTAGTGCTAGTGGAAGGTACAGCAATTGTTGAAGGGGTGGTAGAAGCTGAAGTAGAGGTGGAGTTGACCGGTTCTTCGTTGACTGGTGCTCTTTCCGTAGTGGCTACTGTAGGCCGTAAAGTGGTTGCTGGCGTGGTAACCACATTGGTATAACACTCGACCGCCTCGCGACAATCCCCATTGCAGTAGTAGGAATCATCGCCATCGCAGTGAACGAATTCACTGCACTCCTGGTTCTCGTTGGTCACCTTATTGATGATCACACCTTTGCATTCCTCAAGGAAAACCGCCTGCACCTGCACCCGGAGGCAACCAGGTAGCAGGCAGGCCAAGACTATCAACAATTGCCACATTCAATAGGCTTTCAACTGCCTCATCGCCGAGATCAGTGCCTTCTTTATAGGTGGAAATGCTGTGCGGCTGGTTAGCTTGTTCTCTGATAAGACTCTAAACTCACTTTATTTTCTAGCTATTATGGTTTATTTGACACGACAAGAGGCTTAATTAAAAGTGCTCTGCGATTATTTTCACTTAAAGATACAATCGCTGGAGCTGCGTATGCGACCACCACAAGCTCCAGTTTCCGGATCGAATGCATAGCCAATAGGACATTGCTCCACCAGCAGAAAGCCATCCACGCAGTAGTAGAAGTAGTTGCAGTTCTGCGGATAACTGAATCTCTTGGTGACTCCCTGACGACACTCTCGCCGGATGTCAGAAGGTGACACGGTTGTGGAGGCGGTGGTCACCACAATTGGGGTTGTGATGATGGGCGATGCAGTTGAATTATCCACGGGAATTATGTCGCCACAGGTGAAATTGGCACTGCAGGTTGTGTTGTCCGTGCAGAACATCGAGTTCTGGCCGGAACAATTGATGAAGGAGTAAATGCAGTTGGATCGCGTATTGTTGATAAATCCATTCTGACCACTGCACTCGGGTATGTTTAACCCATTAACGCCCCAGACAACGAGAATCACCCCGTAGGCAATGAATAGCAGTTCCAAGCGTAGAGATTGCTGCATTCTCGATCTTTGTGGAGTGCGTGGTGGTGGGCTAAGCTTTTTATAGCTCAGCCCGGTGGCAGGGCAATCAAAATCAAGGTCTTTCCTAATAAGTTATATTTAATTAAAGGTCTCATGTCGCCACAATCGTGTAACTAGTCAATAAATAGAGCTCTTATCTGGTAGACAACTCCCCTAAGCCTTGATGAGTTGTTTTTTGGGTGGCAGTGGGATTTTCCGAGCTATTCTTCTGGAGTTTCTGTAGCATTTCGCCACTCCTATCTGCACACAGCTCCGGCGCTCTATATCCCAGCCGTAGTAGAAGGGGCACTGTTGCAGGGTCAGGAAACCCTTGATGCAGTAGTAGAAGTAGTTGCAGTTGTCCGGATGTGGAAAGAACTCTGTCATGTGTGGCAGGCACTTGTGGGAGCGCGGATCTTCGAACTGCAGGTGAATCTAAGATTATAAACAGATCGCGGTATAAGGATCTGCACGAGATACTCACGGCACACTGAACTTTCTCTGGGTAATCGCACTGTCCGGTGAGGGAATTGAAGTACAGCTCATTATCACAGTGCATTTCCATGGCATGCCCGTGATAGCAAAGGTAATAGTTGGCACACGAGCTATTGCTGGCCATGAATATAACCTGGCCGGGATCATCGCTGATCGGACAGTTGGGCCTCACCACTGGGGCAATATTCACGATATCCACTTCGGTTGGGGTCTCTATAATTGGTGGTTCGCTTGGCCTCGGTGTGGCGGGTGTTTCCTGCTCTTCCTCTTCTTCTTCGGCTTCCGGTTCCGGTTGCGAAGGTTCATCGACTTCGTCCAGAAAGCACTGCACATTGGCCGCAACATCACAGGTTCCCGCCTCGTTGTCAAAGTATTCGCCATCCTCGCAGTCGCCCTTCAGGGACTCCTCACCCTCGCAGTACACATAGGACTGGCAGCTCTCCCAGCTTTGCACAAACGCCCCATCCTCCATCTCATTACACTCGTCGAAGTGATCTCCATTTGTCCGGGAGCTCCAGAGCAGCAGCAGGCAGAGGTGTATCAAATATTTGGACATTTTATTGGCTCCGTATGGAATCTTCTACTGAATCAAGCGGACTGCTTCCCCATTATATTTATGTACCCACTGCGATGAGTTTTTTCACCTAAGAAGTAAGCGACATGCATTTCTTTTTAGTATAATTGAATATCATTTTATCGAAAAGACCTTCGAGATAACTCCAGACGCGGTTCATTGTATTACAAAATATTCTGGTCCCCGTGAATCACAGCATTCCTCTTCTTGGAGCTTCAACTATCTTCCATTATGTCATCATTTGCTTGCAAAATCGACATTACAGTGGTCGATGGTTCCACTTATGTATTTTGCTGAATATGTTTACACAAGCCGAAAAACTTTTAAAATTAATATTCAAAATGCTCGCACACACCTTCAGCCATACAAACACATATGGACAAAAAGCGTCAAAAAAGCGTGAAAAAGACAACGCCACAGAAATCATTGACCTCAACAAACGCCGCATTGGCCGTATTTTGTTTATGGATAGCCAAACTCCAAGACTTCAAGCTGAATACTACTTTGCTAACGATCAGACTTGAAGTTACCCTGGCAGAAAATGCTCATTTAAACCGTCATTTAAAATTAGGAAAAAATTTAGATAGGACATTATCTGTGGGCACGTTCCATTTCGCATCAAGTACTCCAAGTTTCGACAGAACAGGGTGTCTAGAAAAATATCTTAGATTACACTTATCTCTTAACTAGAATATTTTTAGCTCTAACGTTCAAAATAATATATTTTATGCTTTTATTTTGCATTTTAAAATTATGAGCGGTCATGCCTCTTAGCGCACAGCCAATAGTCATTGCATTTGTAATCAATATACTTGAGATATTTTTATGATCTATGATCAAAAAGAAAGTAATGTAAGTGTTTTTATTTTTCGAGAAATAAATTTTTTTTTAATATATTAATATATTTAATATATTAATATAAATAAGCAGGTTTATCTTGTAATTATATACATATGATCTTTTAAAAAAGTTTAGTTATTTCTATAGATTTTCATGTCGATGTAATTTTCTTATTCATGTTCTTATAATATAGTGGTTAGTATTTAGCTGCAGAAGGGTACCCAACCTTCGATCTGGCATTTCTCTCGCGGCCTCCACCTTTTGTTATGATATAAATCACACGAACTTGCGATTTGCCCGAGGTAAAGTATAGTTCTCGTCCGGTGTTCGGATTCTTTCCACTTTATGCACCATCATGGCGGACGGACACCATTGAGTGGATCGATCGGACGGGAGAATTTGCACAAAATCTAATTTATTGTCAAGCATTTGCAGGGACGATAAGGCCGAAGAAAGGGGTGCTGGTCTATGCTGGCTAACTTTATCGTGCACCTGTAAGAGGAAAGAAATCGAAAAAATTAAAAATATAAATATAAATATAAATAAAATCAACAAGCGCAGGTAGTGGCTGAAGTTCTTTATAGGAATTGTTTAAACAAGTGCAGACGTAACCAATCTTCTCGTATTGTTGTACGTATGTACGAATGTACGAATGTACTTTATTATAGCCCATTTCTTATGGGCGATATTTGCTTTAAATGCAATTGACAGATGGACTGCTGGACTGATGGACAGAACGGATGACGGGAAACATCGATCGAGCTGGAACAAAAGAGTGCTCAATGCGCTGACGATACATATACTCGTAGTATGTGGATTCAGTTGTAAAGACAACGACGGCAAAATGTCTGCTGCGTTGCGTATGTTTACACGGCTCGATATATAGATACAACCCAATATAGGTGTATTTAATGTACAATCCACATGTACATTTATTGACAATCCCGTGTGTTAATATCATTCGCCAGCGCCTAAAGATACTTTTCCATGCGGCCAAAACAAGTGGCCTAAAATATGACGATGACAACACACGATCGTTCCCAAAAAGTCCTGAGGGAGAGCAAACAGTCAACAGTCAACAATGAGATCATTTATTATTTTTAGACAAAGGTAAATGCGTATCGTATCTCGAAGAGGCAGGTACTATACGATACTACCATATTTATCACCACTGCGT
The DNA here is from genome assembly GCF_016746245.2 of Drosophila santomea. Taxonomy (NCBI): domain Eukaryota; kingdom Metazoa; phylum Arthropoda; class Insecta; order Diptera; family Drosophilidae; genus Drosophila; species Drosophila santomea. The sequence goes on from NC_053018.2 coordinate 18,195,455, forward strand.
GTGATCTGGAAGTCTGCTTTTGACAAAGTGATGATAATGATGAAACTGGGTCAGAACGTAGTGCGGCTTATTTCGCTGTCGCTTTCAGACGAATAAGTAACTCAATGGAGTTATTATAGACTGGAAGCTGACTAAGTGCGGAATATCTAATTAGCAAGTCTCCTGAAAGAGATCAATGTCCTGCAGAATACTCGTGCCTTGGGCCCATCGTTTATCGAAATAGCTAAACACGAGCACATATTTTTAGATGCCATGGCATATGTTTTTATGCATTTTCCTAGTATTTTTCCGAGGAACACACAAAAGCCACAGGCACAGCTGCTTTTTCATACATTCGTGCCGCTAATAATAGCATATCATTAAACAAGAGAATTTCGTTCAATGCGAAGAATAAATTAAACTTATCAACTTGAAAGCGAAATACACTTCGATGTAAAAGTTTCTTGTCGCACGGATTTATATTATGGTCACTCCAATATCTTTCCCAATATCGCTCTCTTATGCATCATGTTTCCTACAAATGAAATTTATGCTAAAAATAATTAGCGATAAGCTAATGTTGTGACCCGCTGGGAAAGAAGGCAGAGCATAAGAGCCGATACGAAGTGACTCATCTTACCACCGCGATAAGCGGTCCTTTGTGTCCTGCTATGGAAATCCTTATCAGCAAACACATATGTTTAGGAAGAAACTAGCATTCCACATAAACACGGCATTCAATTTTTAAGCGGAGGCGTTCAACTGCTCGAAACTAAAATACTGTACGGCTCTAAAACATGGTAGCAAATCTAGAATGATAACAGGAACCCGCAATAACAAGAATTCATTCATCGGGGGAAGTTATTAAACTATCAACCCCAGCGGCATGACAGCGAGGGAATCTAATCGCAATTTTCTGGCATAACGCTAAATTATATTCTAAAAGAAATCTCGAGTGCAGATTAAAATATTACCGCAGATAAACAGGAAGGGGAAAAGCGGACGAACAGACACCTACATCTTCCAGCAGCAACTGAGCTGTATCTCTAATTTTCCAGCAAACTCACACCCATTTATCCACAACTCAACCTCAACAACTGTCTGTTTGCCGTGATTCACAAATCAAATAATCAAATATATATAATATTAAAAGAGAAAAAGAAAAATGTACGAAAAAGCGGCGTCGCCAGTGGCGAAAAGTATTTGTGCCAGCCGTATCCATAAGATACAATATATCTCTTTCTCTACAATACTATATAACTGTAAAATCCACTTGAAGCCGAAGCCGAGCCGCCGCAGAGAGCGATCGAATCCGGCAAGAAAACTAAGAGCGCAGCTAAGAGAAGCGGGCATTATCTTTCCGCCGCTGCCTCGCAAATTAGGGGCGGTGTTGGGGCTGGGGGTGGGTTGGGGGTACGAAAAACATTGGGAATGGCCCGGCCCGGCTCGGCTCGAGTAAAATCCCCGGACCCCGGACCCCGCCCCGAATCCCGAACACCAACTGAACACCAAAACCCAGAGACGCAGACTGCGGCAGCGAGCTATGCGGGTTCAAATGCGGCCAGCATGACGAATTATTACACACAGTCTCGCGACTGGCAAATGAAATTTAATGTACACTTGGAAAAAAGAGTTTTACATTGCAAAAAAAAACATATCAACAACAAACAGACGTTCAAGTAACCCTTAAAACTATAAAGAACGGAAGAGAAACCGAAGCAAATACAAACCGAAATGATAACATCAATTCATATAAACAAGAAATCTTCTAACCCATAAAAAAACGTCGATCTTCAGGTAATATCATTTTGAGATGACGCACAAAATGAAAATAGAACTAGATTTTGAATATTACTTTGACATTTCAAACGGATTTCAACTCTACATTAATGCATAATGAAATGTCACTGATTTTAGATCTCACTACTTTGAATTTCTAATATGTACCTCATTATTAAATCAAAAACCTTTTCGTAAAGATAAATAAAATCATTAATCCACAGTAAAATAACTTTTCTTTCCGTGCACAATACAAAACACTCGCACACTTAGTCGATTCATGTGCCTGTTTATACACTCACAATGCACATTGATAATGTTGTTGATGGGATTGTGATTCAAGTATGCTCGCGTATATACACAAAATATTGAAACAAGAAGGGAAAGGCTACCCTTGCAAATTTACCATAAACCGCTTAAATGGACACCGAGAGTCAATCGATGTGAAGCCGTGGAATCGATCAAGTTTGACAAGATCATCTTAACCTTTTCCCCAATTAGAAAGTGTAACGAAATGTTTTGGGAGTGCGAACCAAACAACAAAGCGCTCTTTTCTATCTCAAATAGCATAAAACGCACAAATATATGTGTCATAATTCAGGGAAATTCTCTATGACCAAACGAGTGGAGAAATCGATGTACTCAGCGCCGAGAAGGAAGAGCGCACAATGATCCGATCCCTCTCAGAGGCGTCTTGTTGGCCCAGCCAGCTATCAGGGCTCATTGATCTGGGAGTCTTGGGAGCTTGTTGTCTATATTGTCTATTTGGGGATTTTCAATGCGATAATCAAGCGAACCCGAGGCAACCCGTTTCGATTTACTATGTGTGTAAGCCATATTGTGGATTTTTAAATTTGAAATTTTCAAATGAATACAATAAAATCACGTCAACAAACAAGAAATTAGTGGCCGAGAGCTGTGTGGATATTTTCTGCGGGGGGAATATACATGACATGCACGGAGCTGTAGCCATATAGCTATGCCTCTCCATATGTATTACACAAGCGTTTTTGTGAAAACATCGCCGTTGTCATCGTCGTTTGTCTGCGCTGTATCTGTTGCCCGGGCAGCTTTAAACCGGATCTTTGGTTTGAAAGTACATTCACTTTGCGTCGTCGCAGTTGACGCCGCATTGCAGCAGCAGCATTGCAGCAGCAGCAGCATAAGTCCAGGCCAGGCCAGGCCCCAAAGATCCCCACATCCCCATATCCATGGGCTCTCAAAGATCACCACCAAGCTGAGCTCTTTGCTCCCAGCTCCGGCAAACAGCCTTCAAATGACTCGTCGGCTTGGCCTGGCTTGGAATGGACCGACTCTCTATGGTCTGCACATGTGCATAGTTCAAATAACTTGGTCAAGTTGACAAGATCAACGGAGCGAGTGTTACCAAGCGGCAGCAGCCAAAGTCAGGTCTGGTTGCAGAGAGGGGGAACACCTCCCCTGCCCCTGCCCCTGCTCCTTCATGCATTCGGGCCAAATCAAATACTCGCAGCAACAACACAAAATCTATAATAAAAAACAGGTTAACAAATGTTGCCGCAACGCTGAAGTCGACGCAGCCCATGGCGTCGGAAGAAACTTGTTTTCCTTTCCTATGCCGCTCCGGGTCTCAAATCTCAAATCTCGGGCCTCTGGTCTCCGGTCTCCAAACTCCGATCTCCGGTCTCCGGTCTCAAACTCAATACGACGTCAAAGCCGGCTTACGACAATCAACTTACATTCACTTCTCGGGGCCCCGAAGAGCGTGAAAGTTTCACTAAGAGCACGAGCACGAGCACGGTTTTCGGGAGAGAGTCGGCAACAGATACAATCGCATTGGGATTCGAAGCCGGCTAGCCCGCATGTTACACAGTATCAGGGGTAGATTGGTGGCCAAGAACCATGGGAATATGGGAATATGCAAGACTTCAGTTACAACTACCCCAAACATGTTAAGGAGTCAATAAATTCAATTAAACTATAGCAAATGTAACATGAGGTATGCGATTAGTTGACCTTTGGGAACCAAATGCAACAACCCCAAACGTTTCGCATAGATTAACGAATCAATATCACTATTAACACAGGATATTACTATTTATTTTGAGGCAATAATACAAGTCCTGTTTGGCATTCAAGAAAATCTTATGGATATCGGGTATTGTATAATTTTGCTCTTTTATTCTAAATGAGAAAACATCAAGAAAACATAATCAGACTTACTTTTTTTTAAAAATGTATTTAATAAATAATTTAAAAAAGTATCTTCAGTTCGAGCTTTCCTATCTGAAATTCTGAAATTGCCGGCATTGCAAACGCAGAGAGAGGGAGACAGAGAGAGGGAGAGCGCTATACGTGCGGAAGAGAGACAGCGCGTTGTAGAGTAAAAGAGAGCAGCAGAGCAGCGACAGCGAAGCCGGCAGAGGGCTGACGTTTCGATTCGTTCGTTCGCATTCACAAGAATTTCACCGACATTTAGTTTAGTACCGTTTTTGGCTGCAGTCGCACTACGGACAGTTTATTCTAATTGTGTGCTACCATCCCATACATCCAAACATACAAATATTATTGCTAAAGTTAACGATATTAACTACACATATTAAATGCTATTATACACGGGCCGAGCAAAGCCATTTTCAAAGCGGTTTACTGCCCCATCCACACACAAAACACACAAAAAAAATTCAATTAAATCAATTGAAATCGTAATCGAGTCCAAAACACAGTACAGCGAATGAAAAGTCAAATAAACTAAAATTATATGGTTATTAACGTTGAATCTAAACTTATATACATATAATAACTATTTTCTATGAAAATCGAGTGTTTCGTTTCCGAATCGGGAAAAAAGTTAATAATTCAATTAATGTTAACGCCAAATATAATCCGACGAGAAAAGCGCATGCAACAAGTTAAATCCAGCCGACAGTTGTAAACCAAGTTAGATCCGTACACAGATACACCCCAAATACCACAACCAATACGAATGAATGCCCGGTGTACACACACAAACGCAAAAGTCACACACACACACGCAGACTATAACAATGTCAAGTGAAAACATTCTCTGGAAGCAACAGGTTTCCCCTTAATAAGTGTTATACAGAAGCAACCAACAGTCATCACCCAGAACTGTTCGTTCGGAAAAAAGTAAAGTAAAAAATCAAAGAGAAAGAGAGGTAGAAGAGAGCACGAGGAATAAAGAAGATAAAGTATAAAGCAAAAAGCAAAAAAGCAAAAAGAAAGAGAAAGAGCGGAGAAAGAGCCACCTTTCAGTCAGCAAAATCATATGAATATAATAGTATAATACCATAAACTAAAAAGTTATAAGAAGACAGTTCTTAAGTGGGTTAAAGTAGAAAAATTTGTGTGACTGCAACCGAGTGGAACCGAATTAAACCAAACCAAACCAAACCCCATACCATACCATACCATACCATCCCCGAACCGCAAAACCAACTAAAAGAGTTCTTAGAGCGCATCTGAAGAGCGCCAACCCCAAAGAACCATGGAATTCTACGATGGCGACCTCAAAGATATATGGGACTCCGACTTAGATCCGGTAAGTGTTTAAATTACCACTTTAGAGCACACAAAAAACACGAAAAACACAAAAAACGCGAAAAGCAACTTGTACCCCATTATTATATCAGTCAGAACAGAACCATTGATACTTGAGAGCTTTTATTACAGCAGGTATGCTTGATATGGGCTATATGTGAAAGTTAAAGCCGCCAACTCGAACGAAACGATAAGAAACTGTCCGAGATATACAAATGTATATACATAGGTAGCTCTTATATATAATAGCACACTTAATTTTATGTGGCAATGCCCCAAACTAATTCACCCAACTTGGTGAACTCCTTGAACTTCGATCTTTGACTAGAGAGACATCTTCCATACGATTATTAAGTCATGTAAGAGTCGTGCTTCCACGAAACGAAATTGCATTTAAAAATCTAAAGAAAACATTTTAATGACCCACATTAAGCTTATCGGTTTGGGGAGAAAAACGTGAACTTATTCATGAGCTGAATTCTAAGTATGATGATCGATTTGAGGAAAGGAAAATGAAAATAAAGAAACTAATTTCGATCTCAGGGTCCCACGGAATTTAGCCAGTTTTCTTTACCTTCTCTGCATATTAAGTGGTTTGCATTCATATGTATGCGATCACCTAAGAGCATACCGATCGCCGACAAACTGGCCTATGATCAAACCTGTCCCAAGCCACCTCATAAAAATGTCCGCTCACCGCACCACCAAAATTCGAATGTAAAACAGAGCCATACTATACAATATACACTATGTATGTATGGTGAAAAAAGAAACCAAAATCTAATCGAACTGCCCGGCTTCCAGACATCAGACACCGTAATATACAACACACCCAGAATCACAGTTTTGGTTTTATTTTCGTGGAGGACGTTCTTGGATTGCCGAACCCAATAGCATTACTCAACAGAAAAAAACTTTGCCAAATAGATACGATACGCCCGAATCAAAAAAAAAAACGGTCTAGTGCCGAAAGGAAAGGCAGCTTTCAAGGCTCTTTATCTTGGCAGTTACGTGCCCGTTTTGAGAGAAAAGACAATTTTAGTGACTTTTTGTGTTCGAATATATCATTTTACATGGTTTTTGATAAGCAACAGCGACTATATGTGGCATTCAGGAAACATTTCTGTTCATAACTTAGAATTTTCGCTGTCCTACAAAGTTGTTTTGTGTCGCGCGATAATGATAATTGAAGTTTTCCAAGAAATTAAAAGAAATGTATCATTAGCGAGCGATTTCTGTTTCGGTTGTTTTGTGCTCATAGTTCCGCCCACTATCACCCCGCAACTCGAACTTCTCGTTCGGCAATCGTGAATTGTTTCCATATAATGAAATGACTAAAAGTGCCGGGTTGAGCTTCATTTGCGGAGTACTCATAGTACTCGTAGATGGAGATGCCGTCGTCTATTGCTTATCGCTGCGGAAACAGTAATGAATACATGTCGTCCGCCCGTCCATCCAGCCCAAGTCCGTCCGTTTCACTTGTTCATGCTGTTGTACACCGTAAAAAACAGATCAAAATCAAATTAGGTAGATGCTTACAATTGTATCAGTTTGATTTAATAACGATGAGTTCTTAATTGTGAGAAACGGTTCTGAGAAAAGGTGCGCTTCACTATTACATTTTTCTAAATTATATTTTCACTTAATTTTGATGATAATCCACTGTTAAGTTGATATGAATTTTTCAAGTTCATAGTTCGTAAATTTGTCTTTTCTGCTTTCTTTAAGCTGAAAAATCAATATGGTCAACTGTTTGGTTATTGCAGTTAACGAGAGTCCGAGTTCGACTCCCACTATTTTTCCATAGATTTCCGCGCCCAACTATTGCTTTCTGTGTAGAGGAAGCTCTGCTGGGCGAGCACAAAAGAAAAGAATCTATTACGGCTTGGGCGGAGGACACATGTGGAGTTGATAAGAGGCTGCTATCAGCTGGTCTAAATGCAAAGTAATGACTTTTTTTCGCCTGCTGCGGCTGTTGCTGCTGCGGCTGCACTTCGCAGCTAGTCAAATAGAGTATGGCTCGTCAGTGTCATTACTATTGGGAGATAATGAATGCGCGCCGGCGACTACTCGACTTGTAGACAATGTAGCCGGAGGGACAGAAATAGGCCCATTGCCCGGGAAAATGCGCGTGCAGTTTTTATTGGTTTTGTTGCATTGCATTTTGTATTTTCCCGCCGTAAGCGGTACAATGTACCCGTACCCGGGGCGTGCGCTCAATTACCTCATAAGTATCTCAAATGCCTGTGTGTGCCCATAACAAGAAATTATCGGTTTCTGTGCGAAGTCGCCGTCCTAATACCCTCGAAACGCCTCGGAAGTAAGATCAAGATCGAGGTAAGATACAGCTAATCATCCAGAGCTAGATAGCTGAAATTCCATGAAAGATCCCATCTAAACCTTTTGTTTTCCTATTTTGGCATTATTTTAATAATATAAACTATCATTCTGAAGTCTCTTCAAGCATATCAACAATCTTATCTCACCGTATTTTGTAACCAAAAAATAAAGAAAAAACAAAAAAAGTAAACTTGAGCCCAGATAAGGCTTGAAATGCCCAATTTTGATTAGCCTTAGCGCACCATTTCCCACTTAAACGGTTGACAAAAATATAAAAAAATAATAATTATGATGCCATGGGATTTTTTGTTCCTTGGTAAACCAAAACAAAAAGCCAAAAATAATGACTTGACGGGTCGATAATCAATTTTATTAAATTGGCAAGGGGCTTCAAAAAGGCCACAAACTGGAAAGTCCCAGTAGGGTTTAGCTTTAGTCTTCAAAGAGAGAGAGAGAGCTGCGATAATGTCACGTGCCCCGCATTGCCGAGATTCCGATCGGTGTTATCAAGAAATCCCCCACCTTTTCATTCAGAGATCTTGCAGTGGTTCCCCTGCCTATCAGTATCAGTTGGGAGCAATGAGAAATGAAGAGTTGACTCTAGAAAAACATACGTACATATAAATTCGCGATCGGGGGAATTCTGGGAAAATCGATTAATCGAGCGGTGGAAAAACCAACAACAACCGTATTTACGATGATCTCTGACTAACTGGTTATTCAATTTACGAGGAATACAGTTTACGGGGCAAACAAACAATTTCCAGTGCAAATATAAATATCAATGTTTCAGCTTAACGACTTTCGATTCTGGTCCCTGGTCCAGCCTTGATAAGAAAATACAATATAAATTATTTCTGTTGAACGCTAAAATTACTGCTGAAATTTTCACATTTTGTTGATAAGAGCAGCACATGGAAACAGAATGCCTAATTAATGCGGATTTAGAAATGAGCTTATCTTCTCAATAGCCAAGTAGATTTTTGCTCTTTTATATAGGGTAGTATGCGAAAGGGTTGTGCCTCGAAAGAAAGCGAAAACAAAGCTGTGTTTTCAACCAAAAGTCTTCAAGATCGTCTCACAGCTAGCCTCGAAAAAGAAGCTCCGCAGTCGAAAGAGCAGACTGCCGGAAAAGATTGCCTTGAGCAAAATAAATTGCATTCGCCTTCAGAGAAGAATGCTGACCGAAGTCGAAAACCGAAAAGCGACTTTCCTAAATTATTATGTTGGCCAAATCGAAAAGCGAGAGGTTAAGAGTTAAAGAACGAAGCAGGGAAAAACTGCAGCATTAACAAGAAGCCCAGAAGTCAGCAACTTTTTGCCACTTCCATTGAGATACAAGCAAGCCAACAAATATATATTTCTGACATTTCTAGAGCTATTCTTTTTTGTGGGCCAACTTTCGCTTATATAAGCAAAATATAAAAAGGTGTTGGGGCGGGGGCGTGGGGCATGCATAATGGTATTAGCAATTTCTTTTCGCCCAATTCGATACCCTTTATGGTCTATATACGTATATGGCCTGTTGCCTGGCTGGTTGCCGTCGAATGCAAATGTGCATTTCGTTGAGGTTAGACAGAGATTTTCTAACGGCCCAATGCAAGGCCCGCTACTTAAAATGCACACTAGAATACTACCAACTCCACCAGCGTCAAGAAACGGAAATCACAAAAACGTGCTTGGCAACAGGCTGTGTCGGCATTTTGTTAGCTTGGAGAGCTTAGTGTCTTGACTCTCGGGAGCATATTTGAATAACTAGTTCGAGCTAAGCACGATACTTTCAATATGGTCTATCACTCGTCTGTATATCTCGTATATCGCGTATACGCCGCGTTGTATGTATATACATACGTACGGTGTACGTATTGTGTATTGCTTAACTTTGACATTTCCAATGAGCCGGAGCGTTGCAATCTGCAAAACAGGTTAAAGCACAAAGCGAATGCAAAGAAACCCAGCGACGGCTATTGCAAATTTAGCTCGCTCCAGCGACACAATTTCTATGCCAAAAGTCCAAACATATGGCGAGCCAGCGAAAGAGCAGAAAACCGAAGCAGAAAAAAAGCGCGCATAATTAAATTTGTGCCCCCACACACATAGTATTGGCTTACATGTGCGCCAGTCTCACTGGCTCCACTCTCTCTTTCTCTCTCTCTCTCTGTAGATATAGATATAGATAGATATATATGTATATATAGTTTCCCATTCATGTCGGCCATTCATGCGGATTTACACGCGCTGCGCGTTGCAGGATGCGCGGCAATAGCCATAGTGGAAAGTCCACGCGGAAAACCCTCTCTTAGCTTGCTCTTTTCGACCGGGTTTTCTACTTGTGGCAGCGCCTCTCTCTTTTGGCCACAAGAGTGGGCGGCCTTTGGGCCATTTGGCCAGCTGTTTGCGCTTTGTTTTGTTGACGTCAATGTCAGGATGTCGAAGGAGTTGACTTCTGGCCAAAGCCCCGAAGAGCGTGAATTATTCATGGACCCGCTCGCTCGCAACTTACAATATGTTACAGCGTCTCCCTCATCGGGGGCAGGGTCTGGGGGGCCAAGTGCCCCAACTGGGCGTGGGCGTTGCAACATATTGCCAGTGCCAATGAAGTGCCACACGACGATAAGTGTAACAGCAGGCAGCAGGCAACAGGCAACAAGGAAGCAACAGTAGGTTGCTTCTTGTGGGCGGAGAAGCACTGGAAGTAGCATTTAAGAAGTCCTTAGGAAGCGGGGTTCCAAAGGACCACCCTTTGATAGGACATTTTATCTGGCACCAGGCGAGTAAGTGATAATCACTGTAGCTTTGAGCACTTAAGATTATAGTTTAATTGCTGACAGAAATTCGGTAGAATTCGGAACGTGATAGGTCTGTTACAGTAAGACTTAAATGAATCATAAAAATATATTTTTAGATCTATGAAATATTACATATTCTGCTCCTAATTTCATAAAATCCCTTGCTATATTCATAACTAATATGAACCTTTAAATTAGCTCTATCATTTGCCAGGGCAGAGTTTCTTCTACTGAATATTCTGCAATTCTAGTAACCATATGGACCTTAAAGTTCCTTTGGTAAGTTAAGGGAGAGTTTTTAGAGCTGATGGTCTCTGCCACACATTTAAGAGCATTTCTACGATGAAGAAACCAGAAACGGGAATTACTCGTCATAAAGTGTATTTTCACTAAATATTAAAGATGCTTAGCAAATTTCAAATCTAATAAAATAAATAAATATAAAAGCCAAATGGCGTAACATGATACTTATGGCAAATCCCAATTAAGTGCACTAATCGAATTCATCAGAAACCCAAATCTTCACTACACCGAAATCCATTAGAGAGCCATAAGTTAGGGCCTAGAATTCAGTAATTACCCGGCGACAGGCACATTTTTCAACATTCATGCATTATCTTTGCGAGAAGCCTTGAAAGTGAATTCATTATGGGCTCTCCAATAAGGTCGCCCAGCTCTCTGACTCATCCGCGCATTGCCAAATTGGTTATGTCTGCTTTGCATATATGCAGATGTATGATTTTAGCTATTCGACGCTCTTCGGCGATTTTGTGAAAGGCATTAGACGGTCTCGAAGGCTGAGACTTGGTGGCTCTCTGTTGAGCACCCACTAAATCAGAGATAAACGATCTCTGGGGATTCAGGATACCCGAAGATTGTAGGAGTTTCAACCTCCTCTGCCCCCATATAAATTTTACTAAATTTTTTGGCTACTTTCACAGTGATTTCCGTTTGGCAAATTGTTCATGTGTACGTCAGACGTGCTGCTTACGTACTTTCCTCGCAAAAAAAGCGCACAAACATATGGTGGTGATAAGCTAAGCCCGCAATGAACCCCCACCCACCCTATTCTCCCTTTCACCAGCTATTTATATACATATTAGGCTATATTTATAACCACCACTACGTCATGGAAGTCTGAGAGACACTCTTACTTTGCCTTGGAGGCTGCAACATGGCGGATACGTAATGTGTGAGTTCATTGCGCGTTCTGATTTAGCCGATTTGAAGTCGGATTCTTGGGCGGAATTTCTGGCCAATTCGCACTTTCTTTACAAGGCAAAAGCGGAGGCATTTGACGATGGCCATTTACATCGTAGCCCCATTACCATTTACCACGCTCACGAAAAACGAAACCGTAGCAATTTTTCAAGTTAAAAGGCAGTTCGGTATCCGTGTTTTTGTGTTTTATTTTTTTCGCTTTTTATTTTGTTTTTGGTTTCTGCTGTTTTTGAATTGTGGGAGCACCTTTCACTTTACCAACACTCCAGCGCCGAATGATGCAGCCTGGGCATAAAAATTGGAAAGAAATAAAGACTCGGCTAAAAATGCTGTGCACAACACAAAGAAAAGGCGATACATACATAATGATCCGCACGCACACGGCTGCAGTTTTATAAATGTGAAAGGTTTTCGCTTGCTGCAACATTATTTAATCAATCCAAATTGTGGAGCAAGCGAAAAAAAAAGCAAAATCGAAAAAAAGTATAGACAAAAGAGGCAGAAAAGGCAAAAGTAAAGCCCAATGAAAATACAGAGGTAAAGAGAAAGAAGAAAGAGGAGAAACCAAGCCAAACTATAACCAGTTTAATTATTTTTATGAAATTGTATGTTTGTGGCTCTTTTTTTTCACCCTTTCTTGGCATTTTTTTCGGGAAGCAGAAGACCGAGCCGAAGACTGGAAATTTGAATAAGATTGTATAATGGGTAAACCAAAAAACCGGGGGACCCGGCAACAACACCAACACCCATGTGTGTGTGTAGTGTGTGTATGCTAATTTAATGCCGTAAGATAAAGATAACCCCTCCGGCGGCTATTTCGATTTTATTCCACCTTAATCGTTTCCAAAGTGCCTGCTTGATTGGGCTCCCAAGTGACGAGTGACGTGGGGAGTGCGAGGCAGAACAATTCTCTGCACGTGACACTCGAGCGAAGCAACAGGTTTTCCTCTGTGAATCGCCAATGAAATGGGGTCAAATGACTGCATTTCACACAGGCTCCTCCGCCGTTGGTTAGGCAATCGAATCGATTGCCCGGCCAAGTCAAGTCAAGTCGAGCTTAGCCGCATTCAAGCGGTTTTTGTGGCCCAAGAGCCACTCCAGCTCCATCTTCAGCTCCAGCTTGAGCTCCAACTCGAGCTCCAAGTCGAGCATCGCACCACACACCACACACCACATGCCACACCACACCGCTTTCCACTTGAGAAGGCGCCCTTAGCCATTTCACCGGCGGTGCCGCGCTTTCATTGGAACACACAAATCGGAGAAGTGGCGGTACGGAGGTGGCACGGAGGCAGAAACCCACCTGGAACGTTCAACAAACGGTGCTACAGGTGCACCATGAGAAATATTTCAAAAATTGCTGAACCAGCTATAGGATTGCATAATAATAGATCGGAATATCACAGATCGTTTATATGAAATCCTTACCTAGCACTTGTATATACAACTTTTACATCATTTTTATGTAGCTACTATCAATTTCTATCAATTGTAATATTTCAATGGAAAAGGCATCAAATATAATTTTAGCTGGTTCATAAATGGGAACACTAAAATACAAACAAATAATAAATACTAGTTAATCCCATCACCCACATCACTGAAGTTATTGAACTATTAGGCAGCAAAGCCAATATTTACGTTGTGATTAACAAATTTCTCTGCCAAGGTCGTTGTGGCACACTAAACGATCTTCGTTTGGGGCTTTCCATATAATAATGCTCTGGATTTGGATTTTAGTTTGAAACTGATAAGATTTGCGATCAAATTGACATAAATAGAATGGAAAATAAACAAAACTTATCTTAGCACTATGATATTGGGGTCTGCTTTGTCCTCATAAGTTATGAAGTCGGACCAAATAGGCATGGCTAAAGATAAGATACGAGGATGACCATTGCAAAACGCAGTGTGCGTTTTCCCTCAGTGTATTACCCCACCCCCGGAACACGATGCCCCCACCTGATCCGCAGTCGCTAACAAAAGAGGTAGCAAATGCCTGCGAGCATTTTTGCCGTCTTTTTCCGTTGTGTTTTTCTCCTGGCTTTCTTCTTTCTTTCATCAACGGCAACATACATATTTGTATACAGACAGACAGACAGACATACTTACATACTTACATAGATATATTTGTATTTGTACGACTGCCTGGGCATCTGTATTCTGTATCTGTATGTTCGAATGGAAGTACGTGTTGGTGTGTATCTGTGTTGCCCGTTTTGGTAGCATTTTTCAAGAATTGCTAATTCTCAACAATTCCCAAGGTTCGTTGAACTCATCATAAACACACACACACACACCGCACACACATACCACACACTGGGCACGCACACTCACATTTTATTTACGCTTCTCGGTGCTTTTAAGCATTATACTGTATACTGTAAACCATACTGCTTGCCGATTCTTGGCCCGATGCGCGGCGACGGCTAAAATGCGGAGAAAGCACTTGTGTATTTGTGTTTTAATGCACTGCCCAATGAAATATAAAAAAATGCGAGGGACGGCCCACGAGTATTAGCATAATGGGCAGATCATTAATTCTCGGTTATTCCATACTTTCGTTGGCTTTCAGAATGTACGAATTACAGTGAGCATCGACTGTGGTTTTTGGTGAGAAGGGAAGAGAAACTTCGACTATTTCGGCACTTTCTTTGGCCCTTTGCCATTTTTTGGTTAATTACTGAATACGTTATTAACACTTTACCATAAAATATTAAAGAAAATACCTCAAAGGGCATTAAAACTTGTAATTACGAATAAATACGTAAACGACAGCGCTAATTTATGGCTTACAGTTGTTAAGTTGAAATAGGTACATCAGCTAATACTGCTGCTACTTGGCAATTATCTGTTTTACTTTGAATTTACAGTGCTACAATACTAAATGTCAAATTCGTGTGTAATTACTATTGGCTTTTGCGAAAAACATAAAGTCTTGCATTTGCTAAAAATTCCCATTTACCTTTTTACAATCGAGTTTAACACATTAGGGGGCTGCTGTATTTTTGGAGACTATACGTGATTTGGGAGCTACATGAAAAATTAAATTTATTAAATGTTAGGTAATGTGCAATAATAGAAAATATAGAGATCCTCAGCTCACTGCTGGAATTTATTATGAATTCTATGTGACTATATTTTTATACACCTTGGAAAAAAAAATTTGTTTACTGAAGATGTATGAACTCGAATTATTATGCTTTCCAATATAATATTCATACATTTTCGATTAAGCTGATTTTAGTGTCATCCTTAAGATAAGGTTAAGGTTAAATATGATCTGGAATTTCTCGACAAGAAACAGGCTGATCTTGCCACTTTTGCCTTGATAAAACCCAGTTGACCACCCTCGTTCGAAATTGCGAGTGCCGCATAATCATTACAAATTCTTTCAAATGCACGTGTGCAAACGATAATCAATGTGTGGACTCACGGTGTGTGCCTTGTTCGGTGGATTTCGTGAAGGAACCCGAAGAATTCGATTAGCCAAAGACCCACAAAGAACCGGGAAGAATCGTAACTGCCTACATACATGCGTACGTATGTATCTTTACGTACGACGGCGACGTTCCCTTTTTTTATGGCCAAAACTGGATTCCACTTGGCTTGGCTTAGAATGTGAACTTTGGTGAGGTGGGGCTCGGCTGGGATTTTACATACAAATGTGTTTTTAAAGCGTAATTACATGCACTTCTTTATCGCAGACAGACATAGAGACAGACAGACAGTCAGTCACTCTGATGTGTACATATGTAAGTAGTTTTACCCATGTGCATATTTGCCACAAAATGCCACCTCCAAATGGGTCAGCAATTTATTGCCGTAGATTGCGGGCGGCAATTAAGCGAATCCAGTCCGAAGATCTGGCACATTCGGGATTACATCATCGGGCGGACTTTAGCTTCAAAATAAATACATATGTATATAGTAGATATGTTCTGGAGCTGTTTGTTTTCACCATTCCCCATTCGGATCTTCGGTTTTTTGGCGGCAAATAGAATAGAACACACGACCAACTCGTTTGACTTATTTGTGCTGCACTCTGATTGTGAGTGATTTGCAAGGTTGGTTTTGCGCTCATCTCAGCATCGAAAGCACTTAGCACCGGCCCTCTTCATTATAATTAATTACACTCTTGCACACTTCGCTCCACGCGACTTTTAATTTAAATTTGTGCCAACCATTTGCCAACAACTTGCCCCAAAACTCGATTGACGACTCTAATGGAACCAGTGGCAATGACCGTTGAATACTTTTGATGGGTCCTTCTGGAAAATAACCATTAATCCTATTTCTACCATAACTCCTTAATTTCGTTTGGAATTTCTGTGCAAAATAAACATAGTACTTTTAGATAATGTTTTTTTAATCTTTTGTTAGACGTTTTTATACCCGTTACTCGTAGAGTAAAAGGGTATACTAGATTCGTTGAAAAGTATGTAACAGGAGAAGAAGCGTTTCCGACCATATAAGTATATATTCTTGATCAGATCAGTAGCGAGTCGATCTGGCATGTCGTCTGTCCGTCCGTCTGTCTGTCGTCTGTCCGTCTGTCTCTTCCGTATGAACGTCGAGATCTCAGGAACTACAAAAGCTAGAAGATAAGCATACAGACTCCAGGACATAGACGCAGCGCAAGTTTGTCGAATCATGCTGCACGCCACTCTAACGCCACAAACCGCCAAAACTGCACGCCACACTTTTGAAAATGTTTTGATATTTTTCATTTTGTATTGTGTTGTAAATTCTATCGATTTGTCAAAAAAAATTTTGCCACGCCACTCTAACGCCACAAACCGCCAAAGCTGCCACCCACACTTTGAAAATTGTTTTGAATTTTTCATTTTGTATTAGTCTTGTAATTTTTATCGATTTGCAAAAAACTTTTTGCCACGCCCACTCTAACGCCCAAACCGCCAAGCTGCCACGCCCACTTTTGAAAATGTTTTGATATTTTTTCATTTTTATATTGTCTTGTAATTTCTATCGATTTGCCAAAAACTTTCTGCACGCCACTATAACGCTACAAACGCCAAAATTGTGTTTAGATCTCCTTCTCCTTCACTAGCTGAGTAACGGGTATCAGATAGTCGGGGAACTCGACTATAGCGTTCTCTTGTTTAAATATCTTTTGGAGCTTCCTTTTTTCTACCGTATAAATGCATCTCTTTGGTTTGGAACCAAAAGATCGTTTTTTTTATACCAAACTACCTGTTACCGGGGCTAAAAAAAATTAAGTTTGTGCTGAATTACAATTTCTTTAAGCCAGCCAAGCATTCATTTTACCGCAGCCCCATAAAGTTCGAGTCCCATCACCCAACCTAGAAGCCATTACCTGGTACCCCACCTAGGCTAGAAAAATTCCCACCACTGATTTGCGGGTCCCCAAAAATAATGACTTAACGATTGATAACTTCAAAATGGTTCGTTCCCTCTACTGATTGTCCGGCCCAACAAAAATGATTTCAAGGGTACAAACGTCCGAATCGGCGAGCGTGGTCGATGGTAAAATGTCTTCTGATAAGATTGACAACAAAAATATATTGCATAGCCACCATATGCAGGGGCCGTTCGAGATCTGCGCTATATGTACGTCCATACATATACATATATGCATACATGTACTTCTAAAATCAAATCAAATGAAATCAGTATTTATATACAATATACTTCATTTTTCGAGCTATCTGCATGGCCCGAGTGGCCGCGTTGCGTTTTGGGTGTGCCATAGGTCGTATATATGTAGTTAGCTAGGTAGAGCAGATGTACCTTTGTTTTTCGCATTCAGTTTTTGTGTTTTAATTATATAAGCGTGCTATCGCTGTGCAGCACGACTATGAATGACTTTTGTACATTAACTAATTGCCAACCTTTTTTTTGTTGTTCCCATTTTCCACCGTTACAGGAATCCTTGAAAATCAGCCCCGATCACGATATGCACGACTGGCTGTTCGATCGGGACGTCAAAGATCCCACCGTCATACTCAACGACAAGCTCATCTCGGATGCCCTGCTCAATGGCACACAGCCGATCAAGACGGAGCACTCCTACAGCCTCAGCAGCGACGTTGACTCCCTGCCCGATTCACCAAAAAGCCTCCAGGCCAAGATCGAGGGTGAGTACCTTAGGACATCTATGTAAATATATTCTTTCTGACAAGGGCTTCTTTATACATATATCACCATCACGTGTTCTTATAATCTTAAATCATCAAAATCATACAGATCATTTGGGGGAACGGAAGTCAAGGTTAGGAACAGATTACTGTAGCAGGGTCGTAATTACACAAATCGATTGTCGAAAATTGCCATTGCAGCTCTTAATAAATATCCATAGAGACCCTTAAAGGGAATTAAATGACTGTACTATCTTCTCTAATTATATGTAATATTAATGGTTTATGGACAATGGAAAATATTAAAGAATTAGTGCATCACAATGCATATGTTAGAATGCACATCAAGGTGAAACTATGCAACTCGAACGATTGCTGATTGAAATAGAGCGATCACCGATAACTCGGGCAATTGCATCTAGACGCAGACCCACTAACTCTGGGTTTTTGGACGGGGTCTGTCTGTAAGCCCCGAATAGCAATCCCAACACAGTTGGCAGTTGGTTAATTTGGGCCATGTACACAGTGAAAACAACGCTGACAAGAATAACAGTTGAAAAACAGTTTCAGATCCGCTCTGTTCTGTTTCTAGTGTCGCGGTAGCATTTAGCAATTTAACGCAGTACTCGTGCATGAAGTTTTGTACTTTGACGCGATATCAGTTGTTCGTATGTATGACGGCAAACTGTGTATAATTACCCTGCCTGAGTTCTGGGCTTCTCTTTTTTTCGAGTTGTTATTATTTGTAATTTTATGGAAACTGTACGACTGTACAACTGTGTAAATAAAATAAAACGAAATCTTTCGTAGTTGTGTTGGAGCAGTTTTACGGACGTGTAGGCGGGGGCCAAAGTTTTGCCAGAAAAATATAAAAAACTGAAACAACAGAATATGAAAGGCAAACACAAGTGCAACTCGGCCAATTGACGCGTGCTCTGGCAAAGGAAAGTGATACGGTGTTTGCTCGGTTACAGACTACAGTTTAGCTACAGTCTAAAGAGCCCCAATTCTTGCATAATAATGTGGGTTAGAAGCCACAATATTTGGGCAAAATATTTACCCACATATTGCTCTATTTGATTTTGGTTATTGTCTGCGGACAAAAAGGGGATGGAGCAAATACGGCTGTGAGCTAATTATTTTTGGGAAAATTAACAATTAACTGAGTCCCACTGAAACCGATTTAAACTGACGCAAGCCAAAGCAACTATATTTATGATAGCAAAAGATATTAAATCATGTTGTATTTTATAAGCAAAAGTTTGGTTATAATGAAATGGAAAGAAAACAGTTTGAGATATTTTATGAATGCACCTTTAATTTTGTGATCACTCATACGCAGTGTGGTCGCTGTTATTATGGTATGACGTGTCCCATAAGTTCTTATAATTTAAAATCGTTTTAAACTTCTTTTTGACTGACATCTCATCTATTTGCTTCCCCAGACATGGACGACGAGTGCTTTCCCGCCATTTCACCGAAGACGGCGACCAATGGGCGCGTGACTATCGATCCCAAGTGCCTCACCTTCCACGTACCGCCCACGCACGCCACGCCCATCAGCCGGCTGAGCAGCAATCCCGCCCTAAACACCTCCGTCGCGGATCTAACACGATCCTCCGGCCTGCACAGCCTGCAGGCGCACCAGCCACACCACGGATCCGGCTCGAGCCACGTGGTGGTGGCCAATCTGGAGCACTTTCAACTACCTCAGCACCTGTACGACAACGACTGCAGCTCCTCGGTGTCGTCGTTGCGGGAAGGCAGCATGTCGCCGGACATTTGCTCCGACATCGAGATCGACGAGTCGGCCATCAAGGATGAGCCCATGTCGCCGGACTCCAGCTGCCCCGCCAGTCCCACTTCTCAAGCGAGCAGCTCGCAGCACCAGCTCAGCCTTAACCTGGCCCACCTGCAGTCGGAAATGCTATTCGAGCCAACGGTGAGTTCACACAGCACAACTGGGACTCAGTGCGAAATGTTTATCTGCACTATATACATATATGATTTTATGTGAAATATTTCTAAAATGTCCTGTCTGGTGTTTCTCTTGCAGCACGGTGGCCTCCTCCTGACCGCCTGCAGCAACAGCACCAGCAGCCTCATAAAGTCCCAGCAACGCCAGCAGCAAATCCTTGGCCAGGACAATCTGCTGATGGCCAAGGTGGAGATCAAGAGCGAGAAACAGAGCACCAGCAATAGCTCGGGCAAATCGCATGCCCACGGCTATGGAATTCCGCTGACGCCACCATCCTCCCTGCCCAGCGACGATTCCGAAGGTAACTTGAGTCCGGAACACCTGTTTGCGCCCCTGTCGCCCAACGCTACCGTTTCCATCTCCGTGGCCAATCCAGCCGCCGGCGAGTCATCCGTAAGGGTAAGCCGCACCGCCGCCAGCATCACGCGCTCGTCCTCCGGATCCACATCTGCATCCGGCTCCAGTTCCAGCTCAACGGCCACCACGACACGGCAGCCAATCCACACGCCGCTGATCAGCTCGCAGCCGGTAAGTTTTTTCTTTGCAATTACTTTAGGAATAGTTTTGGCTACATGAAGATCGAGATCGGTTGGTTATCATAGTTAAACTGAGAGTCCAAACTTTAAATGACGATAAGACTTTAACTAGTAGCAAAGAGCAAAAATTACTCATAGGAAGTAAAATTTCTTTCCAAAACCATGACGAATTCGAGCTCGTAATTGCGGTGATTTAGCAAAACATTTGTCACTCACTAACTCTTTGCACACTTGTTTGAATTTTGCAGAAGGGCTCCACTGGGACGCTGTTGCTAACGGAGGAGGAGAAACGCACTTTGCTGGCCGAAGGCTATCCGATACCGCAGAAGCTTCCCCTAACCAAAGCCGAGGAGAAATCGCTGAAGAAGATTCGACGCAAAATCAAGAATAAAGTAGGTGCACACTACCATGCAAACGATGCAGCGGCAGTTCTACGCCTTGCAGCTTCATCGTTTACAACCGGCGAAAAAGAATCGTATTTAATTTTCTGTTTGCATAACTTTACAGATCTCTGCTCAGGAAAGCCGGCGCAAGAAGAAGGAGTACATGGACCAGCTGGAGAGGCGCGTCGAGATTCTGGTCACCGAAAACCACGACTACAAGAAGCGCCTGGAGGGGCTGGAGGAGACCAATGCCAATCTACTTAGTCAGCTGCACAAACTGCAGGCCCTAGTTAGCAAGCACAATGTGAAAAAGTCCTAAACACCCGGATTCCCATGGACCCCTCGATATCCAGGGGCTTCTGTAGCCGGAATCGTTTCTTGTTTGCCCGCCTTCCCGAGTTTTATATTGTAGATCTATTATGTGTATGTCAGTTCAGTTCAGTACAGTTCAGTTTAGCTCAGTTCAGTTCGATTCAGTTCAGATTAGTTTTTTGTTTCGATTTAATCGGTCTGGGAGTTTTTGAAGAATTTATGCGACGAGGAAACTTTGATGGATTTTTTGTTCGGCTTTTGGATAGCACAAAGCGGTAAAACATTCCCCTCACTCCTGCTCCACCGCACCCCCATAATAAA
This sequence comes from Drosophila santomea, assembly GCF_016746245.2. NCBI lineage: Eukaryota > Metazoa > Arthropoda > Insecta > Diptera > Drosophilidae > Drosophila > Drosophila santomea. The sequence goes on from NC_053018.2 coordinate 18,216,752, forward strand.
TATTCCACAGTGCCCAGATGCCTGAATGCCCATAACTAATACCGTATAATTAATGTGTATGTAATCCTAGCTACTTGTAGGACCTATATTATAAAGCTATGTATATTAGTCATGCATTCCTGTTATATAAACTTGATCTAGCTTAGGCAAATGACCAGCTGCAGCAACAACCACAATTACAATTAAAATTAAAGTTACAATTACAATAACGAGAAGCTCAAATGCAGAAGCCAATCCAGAAAGCGTCTAAAGAGAAGCTAAATAATATTGTAATTAAACGAAATCAACAGACCAAAAACAAAAACGTAAAAAAACAGCAAAGTAATGAAAAAGTTAACGACAACAAAAAAATAATGCAAGAAAGATAGAAAGAAAGCCGATAGCAAATAGGCTCTGATTGTATATGAAATCCAGATTGGAGTTGAGCCGACAGTTGGAGGCGACATGTACATTATGTTTTAATAATGATTGAATGAATGAATTAACGAAAGACTCCCGGAGCTCAATCTCTGTGCTGTCTTTGGCATGACTCTTGTTCCTTTAAACGATATTTCTCAAAACGAATAACGAAAGCTGACGACGATATAAAATACCTAAACAATTCCATAATGTAGCTATGTAGGAGGATTATGTAACGAACTATGTCTATATGCAGCATTTAAGTTTCTCTTCATCATCTGTTTGCCAGCGGCCGTCAAGTTGGAGTTTCAATAGATGGAAAGCATACGAATTTATAATGGGTATCCGTATCCGTATCTGCATCCGTATCCATATCCGTATCCATATCCGTATCTGTATCCGTATCCCCAATTCGGTTCCGTTCTCCACCTGCCGCGTTGCCTGGCCAATTTAAAACAATTTCCGAGCCAATTATGAAAATGAATTATTGTTTGTTAAGTTTTATATTATAAGACGGCGCTGCACTGACCGAAGGGATATTTACAGTGTATAACCCAATTTAATCAAATTTCGCAGCAATTATTTTGTTTATTATGTTTACAATTTGTGTTTTACGTTTTAGTGCAATTTTTTGGCATACATATTTATACAGATATTTTTGTATTCTTTTTGCAGCGTTCTGAATGAGTCATTCTAGTTTTTATTAGTTGAATTTATATACACAAAATTACTTAACGGAAATTTTAAGCGTAACCCGTTGATTTCCTATCAAATCGATAATATCTATAACATATAATTTAGCTATTTTTATGTATGTCTGTGCATGTGTGTATAAATCAAGCGGGCGAAGTTGTGCAATTGTTAGAAAATTTTTAAAAGAAAGATATTTAGTTAAAATACGAAAACCAGAAATCGAAGTTGAAAAACGAAACGCTCGTGCAATGACAAAAAATTTTATTTAAAAACCGTTAAACAAACAAATTGAAGACAACATGAAAAATGCATTATGATATATTTATATATACACGTATGAATAATGAACGACTATTTACTATTTTTTGGCTATAGCATTTTAAACGCATATATTGTATGTTTAACGTTGAAAATGGAAAAAAAAAACAAAACAAGAAAATACATCCAAAAAAATTGTAAAACTTTTATGATTGGTTGCTGTAATTTGGCAAAAGTAAAAGTGCAATTCCAAATAAAATTCATACAACCATACAAACAGCAGGAATTTTTGACTTTTATTTATGATTAAGAAACAACAATCTTTTTTTCAGGAATGTATTATTATTTTTAATTTATAGTTCGGAATAGAAAAAATAACATTTTTCAGAAGTTTTTTCTTCCAAATAAAAGGTAAATAAATCTAGTAAAATTATTTATGGAACATTTTGTTACTTACTCATTACCGACATAAAAAATAAGTAGGCGGAAAGTGATAATCTGACATTTTAAAATGGTGTTATAGGAACAATGAATTTTCAAGTTATAAAACAATTAAAACAAAAAATTCCCAGAAATAGTCCAGCTCAACAACTTGAATTGGGCGCCTATTCACTATCTGACTATCGATAACCGACAACCAGAAACGCTCAGCTAGGGATGTGAAAATAAGTCAAAAACTATCGATCCATTGATATTCTTATATATTTTTCACATCCCTACGCCCAGCCTCCTGGCCCACCATCACTAAGTGAGACCCTATTAAACTGCAACAACGCAAATTAATCCGTGAATTTTTTTAAAGTATATAATCAAAATTTAATAATGGGAAAGAAGAACAGTGAGTTGTCCGAATGCAGAAAAAGTATTTAGCATATGACAATTTCTTATTACAACCTCAGAATACAAGGCGGAAGGAAAACCGAGCGACGCAACTGCACCAACACAGCAGCAGCAGCAACAACAACCACAGCAACAACCACAGCAGCAACAGCAACAACAACCGCAGCAACAGCAACAACAACAACAAGGTTAGTGCAAAGTGATCTTGACAGCGTAGGCAAAAACTGGCACACACAACACATGCATGTATATGCACTGGTGTTGAGGGCGGGCAATGGAATGCTCCAGAAGTTTTCCAATTACCGGGGAATCACCGAATTCAATGCACCCATGATGAAATTCAACGGGTGTGAACTCACATACAGTGGCAAATGAAAGTTTATGTCGGTATTGCTGCTAAACCAAGAAATAACAGGAACAATTTTAACGTAGTATTTTAGCTTGGATTATTAACACATTCAATAAACATAATTAGAGGAACGAAAACATTATTTAACAAAAACTAAATGTGCAGGCATTTGCTTATCTATGTATGTACATACATACATATGTATATAGCTATTTTCTAGCAGCACCTGCTAATAGCAGCACAAAGAGGCCAACAATCATTGCATTCAATAAATGATATTATAGTTAAAAAAATTATAATTGATAAATTACTGTTTTAAAACAAGATATAACGCTCCTATTTCTCTAAACACCTTTCTCTTTGAGACCTTGGCAATTTCCACGATCACGAGGGTGGCCAAATAATTCCACGACATTTACGGATGTCACCTAAACCACATAAAAAAGATATACATATATGTATATATAGAGATATGTATGTATATATAAAAATTAACTTTAAAAAAGCGACAAAAGCAGTGGGGCTATTGGCTTGTGGGCGTTAGAGTGACGTGGCCAACATTGTTAAAGCATATCCATAGAAATTTAAAAGAAATATTCGAAACTGAAAAAGTTTCAACACACGTTTCTAAACTGTAAGCGTGGCAGTTTGGGGCGGTTTTTGGGCAATAGAGTGGGCTTGGCAAAAAATTTTTTAAATCGGTAGAAATTTACAAAACCAATAGAAAACAAGAGAGAACGCTATAGTCGAGTTCCCCGACTATCTGATACCCGTTACTCAGCTAGTGGAAGTGCGAAGGAGAGTCTTCAACACTGACAGTTTTTGGCGCTTTGTAGGCGGCAAAAAGTTTTTTTGGCAAATCGATAGAAATTTACAAGACTAATACAAAAATATAAATACAATTTTAAAAAGTATGGTCGTTGCAGTTTTCTGCGGTTTGTGGGCGTTAGTGTGGGCGTGGCAACATGGGTCAATAAACTTGCGCTGCGTCTATGTCTCTGGAGTCTGTATGCTTAATCTCAACTTTCTAGCTTTTATAGCTCCTGAGATCTCAGTGTTCATACGGACGGACAGACAGACGGACATGGCCAGATCGACTCGTCTATTGATCCTGATCAAGAATATATATATTTTATATAGTTAAAAAAATCTAGAATACTCTTTTACTCTAGTAGTAAGGGGTATAAAAATGCCGAAGTAGAGGCATCCAAATCAAAGTTGTTTAAAGTAGGTCCCAAGTAAATAAATGGCAATTAACCCGAATTCAAAAAGAAATAATTTTGCGTTGGCAAATTCAAATCGAAAAGTTTGCGTGCACTTTTTTTGAAACTTGAACAATGCCAATTATTTTTATTGTGCTTTTATAAAATATTTATTTTCTGAAAATTATTGTGCTTTTATAAAATATTTATTTTCTGAAAATTACATCAGAGTAGTCGTTTGTATACATGTATTTGAAAAAAAGGAGGCAACTAAAGAAAACTGACGTGTCGTTTCGTAATTATTTTCACTCATCGGCCACATAAAGCGTATAATTAATGACCCGAAGTAAATAACAAAAAAAAAAAAGAATTTTAATATCCTACTCGATTTTTAAATCCAGCTTCGGGACAACAGGCGGCAAGGCCGCAACCCACAAGCTCAGGGTGGCAAGGCCAAGGACAGCGACAGGGAGCACAAGGTTGGCAAGGACAAGGACAACAAGGTGGCTACCAGCAGCGTCCACCTGCAAAGCAAGGACAAGGACAACAAGGTGGCTACCAGCAGCGTCCTCCTGGACAACAAGGACAAGGGCAACAAGGTGGCTACCAGCAGCGTCCTCCTGCACAACAAGGACAAGGGCAACAAGGTGGCTACCAGCAGCGTCCACCTGCACAACAAGGACAAGGGCAACAAGGTGGCTACCAGCAGCGTCCTCCTGGACAACAAGGACAAGGGCAACAAGGTGGCTACCAGCAGCGTCCACCTGCAAAGCAAGGACAAGGACAACAAGGTGGCTACCAGCAGCGTCCTCCTGGACAACAAGGACAAGGGCAACAAGGTGGCTACCAGCAGCGTCCTCCTGGACAACAAGGACAAGGGCAACAAGGTGGCTACCAGCAGCGTCCACCTGCACAGCAAGGACAAGGACAACAAGGTGGCTACCAGCAGCGCCCACCTGCACAACAACATGGTGCTCAGAGCCAGGACCAATACCAATCTCGTGGACCACCTCAGCAACAGCAGGCTGTCGCATTACCGCCTCAGCCAGCGGGGAGCATCAAGCGCGGTACAATCGGCAAACCCGGCCAAGTAGGAGTCAACTACCTGGACATTGATATGTCTAAGATGCCGCCTGTGGCATATCACTACGATGTGCGGATCATGCCAGAGCGTCCCAAAAAGTTTTACAGGCATGCATTCGAGCAATTTCGCATGAATCAATTGGGCGGTGCAGTAGTCGCCTTTGATGGCAAAGCCTCTTGCTACTCGGTAGATAAGCTGCCTGTGAAGTCCCAAAACCCGGAAGTGACTGTAAGTTGCAAGAAATTATGTACAACTATGAGTAATAACATTTTTATTGAGTTATGTCCAACTAAGAGTAATACCATTTTTAAATGTATAAAGAATCGGTTCAATTTATTTAACGTTAATATAATAGTTATTTTTTTTTAATAATTTGCTCATCGTTGCTTATTTCTTAGGTGACAGATCGTAATGGTCGCACTTTGCGCTACACAATAGAAATTAAGGAGACCAATGATTCGAGTATTGATCTGAAGTCGTTAACTACGTAAACAAAAATTGTGTTTATCATAAAATAACATTTTTAACGCGCCCTTTTGCAGCTATATGAAAGACCGAATTTTCGATAAACCAATGCGAGCCATGCAGTGCATAGAGGTTGTGTTGGCTTCACCGTGCCACAACAAAGCCATTCGTGCCGGACGTTCCTTCTTTAAGATGTCAGAGCCTGGTCAACGTTTCGAACTGGATGATGGATACGAGGCCCTGGTCGGTCTTTATCAGGCTTTTATGTTGGGCGATAAGCCATTTCTAAATGTAGATATATCGCACAAATCCTTTCCGATTGCCATGTCGATGATCGAATATTTGGAGCGATATGGCTTAAAGGCTAAAATCAACAACCAAACCAACTTGCAAAATTCACGACGCTTCCTTGAGCCGTTCCTCAGAGGCATCAATGTGGTTTACACACCTCCTCAGTCCTTTGCTAGCGCTCCAAGGGTATACAAAGTAAATGGACTTTCGAGTGGCCCGGCCAGCAGTGAGACCTTTGAAAGCGACGGCAAGAAGGTCACAATTGCGGCCTACTTCCAGAGTCGCAACTACAACTTGAAGTTTCCCCAACTTCATTGCCTGCATGTCGGACCTGCGACGAAACATATTCTGCTGCCCATCGAGCTATGCGCCATCGAGGAAGGTCAGGCCCTAAACGTGAGTTGACAAAGTTAACTTTTATCTTTATTTTAAGGTCCTATGATCTCAGCTATATCGTCATAACATATACCTTTGTTATTGACAACCCCTTGGCTTTATGCAATGAAATGAGCCTACAAATTCGAACCGATAACTTTTAAATAAATTATTAATGTTATAATATTCTTTTCACAGCGCAAGGATGGAGCCACTCAGGTGGCCAATATGATAAAGTTTGCAGCCACATCGACGAATGTGCGAAAGGGCAAGATTATGAACTTGCTGAAATTCTTCGAGCACAACCTGGATCCGACCATCAGTCGCTTTGGCATACGCATTGCCAACGATTTCATTATGGTGAGCACCCGCACCCTAAATCCACCGCAGGTGGAATATCAAGGTAACAGGTACTGTGGGGTGAGAAACGGATCGTGGCGCATGGACAACATGAAGTTTCTGGAGCCCAAGCCCAAGGCGCACAAGTGGGCGATCCTGTATTTTGATCCGAAGTATGGTCGCAAAATACACTTCAACCAGGTGGCTGATTTTGAACGAAACGTGTTGGGCCAAAGCAAGTCAGTCAACATAAGCTTGGAGTCTAAGGCGGAAATTAGGACATTCTCGGACGATCGCAGCCTAGACGATGTTTTCGCGGATCTAAAGCGCAGCCAGCACGATCTGGCATTTGTGATTATTCCTCAGTCTGGATCTTCTTATGACATAATTAAGCAGAAGGCCGAGCTGCAACATGGAATTTTGACGCAGTGCATTAAGCAGTACACCTTTGACCGAAAGCTCAATCCCCAGACGATTGGAAATATTCTACTTAAGGTCAATTCCAAGCTGAATGGCATCAACCACAAGATCAAGGATGATCCTCGACTGCCGATGCTAAAGAACGCCATGTACATGGGCGCTGATGTGACCCATCCCTCTCCGGATCAGCGCGAGATTCCCAGTGTGGTCGGCGTAGCAGCCTCACACGATCCCTACGGAGCCGCTTATAACATGCAATATCGTTTGCAGCGAGGAACTCTGGAGGAGATCGAGGACATGTACGCGATAACGTTGGAGCACTTGCGCGTATATCATCAGTACCGCAAGGCCTACCCTGAGCATATCCTCTATTACCGAGATGGCGTAAGCGATGGCCAGTTTCCGAAGATCAAAAACGAAGAACTGAGGGGTATTATTCAGGCCTGTGCCAAGGTAAATTTTTAAATTCCCTCGCTATTTAACATGAGAAGGTACTAAATATGAGTTAATTGTTATGATATATATCAATTTAAAGGTGGGTATTAAACCAAAACTTTGCTGTGTGATTGTGGTGAAGCGTCATCACACTCGCTTCTTTCCCAACGGCGAGCCTTCGCAGTACAACAAGTTCAACAACGTGGACCCCGGAACCGTGGTCGATCGCACCATTGTGCATCCCAACGAGATGCAGTTCTTCATGGTCAGCCACCAGTCTATCCAGGGCACGGCCAAGCCAACACGCTACAATGTGATTGAGAACACAGGCAATCTGGACATCGACCTGTTGCAGCAGTTGACCTACAACCTGTGCCACATGTTCCCTCGTTGCAATCGCTCGGTCTCGTATCCGGCTCCCGCTTACTTAGCCCATTTGGTAGCCGCACGCGGCCGCGTTTATCTCACAGGGTAATTATAATTATGTTTGCTGATACCCGTACTTTGAGCTCAATTCGTTTTTTAAATGTTCCAGCTCGACTAGGTTCCTGGATTTGAAGAAGGAGTACGCAAAGCGCACGATTGTTCCCGAATTCATGAAGACAAACCCAATGTACTTTGTCTGAGCATTTTCATCTTCTTTTCCTTTTGTTGTTTTTTTATTATCACATTTCTTAAACCATAATACAAATATATATGATGTGAAGGAGAATCTCTTTTGATTGCGTTATGAGCTTAGATTTCAAATAGCGCCTACATTTGTATCAATTTGTTTGTGGTATTTTAAAACCTCAATAAGTTGGGAAAGCTCATAATGGAGTCAAGAGGGGCTCTCCTTTCTTTTGGGCATATTAATCAACTTTAAATAATAATAAAATATAAAGTTCAACTAAGTTGGTTGAATCAAAAGAGTTAATTAGGTAATTTACATTTAATGGGCGACTTTACATTGCATCGAAATGGAATCTGTGGGACTCCTGCAAACGCTCCTGTTTATCCTCGCGCTTTTCCTTGATGTACAGCACAAGGATGATAAAGACGATGACCAGGCAGGTACCACCCAGGGCCACGACGCTCATGAGGATCAATTTGCTAGGCGTGACAAAGAGCTGAGCCTTCCAGTGTGACGGTTCATTTAGGGGTTTTGGAACCACAATGATTTGAGAATTCGGTATAAGTTGCGTCCAGTTGCGTAACTTGCTGCCCAATCCTACCGTCAATTGATCAACAAAATTTGGGGTTCGACCCAAACCAAAGCACGTATACGGCAGTTGCAGAGCAAAGTACGAGGCCTGCGGAAGTTGAACACTGCTGCCGCACTGCTGATCCCCATCCTGAGTAGTTGTAGTATAGGTGATGCGGGGTCCTGGCAGATTGGTGCCATAGGTGCGCTTTTTCCTGCCCAAAGGAGTGCGTCGTTCCGGGTTCTGCTTGTTATCTAAACCAGTCAGCACAATAACCTTCACAAAGTTCGCGTCATAGTCAAGCGTGTTCCGGAAAGCAAGTGGCTGGTATTTGCCCTTTGCATCTTTTCGAATAAGAATCACATCGAGCACACCGTCCTGGTAAAAGTCGTAGAATGCGCCTGCCACCGTGTTGTTGCCCATTGGAGAAAGGGCGTTCCAACGCACCTCGAAAGTGCGCTTCAGCGGCTTATTACACGTTGTGCAAGGCACATTCTCCAGCAAGAACGTTTGCATCACTGGCTTACCCACGTTCAGAGGCTGCAAAGTAACCAGAAGATCAGGGTATCCATCAAGGTTGAAGTCCCCACTCCTTGCCGTAATGGTTCGCAGGTAAACATCATCTGACACGGGCGGCACAAAGGCCCAGGTTATGCCCTGTGGGTCGTGGAAGTTTACGAGGAGATTTCGAAAATCGGTGCCATCGTGCACCATGATTGAGGAGTTCCGGCAATTGGAAAAGATGCAAAAGGGAACCACAATATTTTGCACGCCCTTCAGCTCGAAGTCCATGAACACAGCCTGACCGATGTGGTAGTCATTGCCTCCGATCGGCTGGAACTTAATTTGGTATTGGTAGCTGAAATTCTCCTGCTTGTCTCGCTCGTTGATGCCGTGCCATATTTCGTAGGAGCCTTCCGTCTGCAAGAACAGATCGGCCAAGAAGTCCCCGTTCAGATCCAGATAGGCATTTGCATTTGGGATGCTCAACGAGTTTCCCTTGATTTCCGTGGGCTCCGCCTGGTGTATAGGCTCCGGCGGAAGTCTACTGCTGTTGAATATCCAGAATGTGCGCTCTCCCGCAGTGTCGAGGCCGTATAAATCGATAATCATGTCGCGGTTAAAATCCAGGGCCATTACCTCTCCTTTGCTGGTGAAGAGTGACTCCTTGGAGCACTTCAGTTCGGTGGTATTGCCCCAGTTTATGTGCACCTCGTAGGTGTCCTTGTCCTTGCCCTTCAGGTTAACCAGCACGTCCATTAGGGCGTCGCCATCGAAGTCCCCGGGTATAACACTCACAATGGTCTTATCTCCGTACTGGCAGTAGGGCCCCAGTTTCAGCAGAGGCTCCGTGTAGTGCCCTATGTAAAACAGACAATTACAGACAATTACTTTGGAAATGGATCTTGCCAGCTTAGATAACATACCAAAGAGTATCTGCAATGTCCTCATCTCATCGCGAATCACAAAGACATCCGTGAGTTCGTCGGAATCGAAATCCCCGAAAGCTGCCACAATGCCCTCTTTAATGTCTGCGAACACTTTATCCGTGATATCACTGGCGTGAGTTAGGTTGCCCAGGGCCAGCAGGAGACCCAGTACCAGGGTGCATCTCGTCATTCCGAATTTCAGAATTTCCCAGTTTTGTATTTTCCAAATTGCGTTATTTTTGTCTACTTTACGCTGCTTTGTTATTGTAGAAAATCAATAGTGAATCAGATGGGCGAGCGATAGTTTGTTTACTGCGTTTCCACTGCCGCGCCGCACAGCAATCGATTGGCTTCAAATGTATTTCCACTGCGTTTCAAGAGATTGCTTATTTCAAAAGATTTTTGTTCAAAAAAATATGAAAACAAAGTATTGATTATTTGTCATCCCTTTAAATCTATAAAATTTATTTATTATATATCATTGAAATTTAATTAAGTTTTTTAATTAAAATATTCATGAAAGAGTTTCCAAAATTTTAATATCAAATTTGTTGAAATAAATTTCTTTTAACTATTATTTGTTTTGTAGTTTTGTTTTTTTTTTTAATTGTAAAGTAATTTCAATTAAAATATCTAGACTTAAGGCGATCATTTCAATAATGATTTTGGTATCCTGTACTTATGTTTCGGTATGTTTGCGGAACTATTTGGTATATTTCAACTGTCAAGTGAAGGTCACTCATCAGTGAACAAAACTAAATAAAAAATATCCCTTTGGAAAATATGGCTGAGTAGTGGAAACCATTAACACAGGTTTACCAAAACAACAAAAATCTCTTCGCGAGAATTGTTATGCAAATTAAACCTATCGGAATAGCTCGATACGTGTTTGGTTTAGTTTCTCCAGGCAAACAATCGTCGTTTACCAACACCTGCAGTTCCCAGTTTCTTGTTGTTAATAGTCGGAAACCGCAGCTCTAGACAAGTGCGAAAATCGAATCAGTGGCAGTGCAATGGTGAGTACTTGTCCAAATTGTCAACACGAGTGCTGGCCCAGATACCATAAAATGAGAACCGTGGAGAACGTGGCTATTACGATCCATACTCTCATCCCCAGCAGCTTCTTGCAGCGCCAGCTTGGGCACACTAGTTGTAGTTGTTGTTGTTGCTGCTGCTGTTGTATTTATGCAATTCGCCTGGGCAGCGAAATCCCTAGTAAACAAGAAAGAACGCTAGACTCGTATAGTGCACTTTTCCGACTACAAGTTACCCACTAGTCAATGCCCATCATCACTACAAAAATCCCATCTTCAGTCCTTTAACTTAGAGCCACCGAGATATGTAAATATTCAAAATTGCAGGCAGATATGTAGATATTTTTCATTGAAAAATGTTTTGCAATAGAGAAATCATATCCAAACGAAATGTTTGGAGAAATCGTATTAATAAACGCACATCCCAAATCCCTTATTTTTTACCCACTAGATTTTGAAATCGTTCTATACACTCGCATCATAACCATCTTCAATAACGCCCCACTATGATTTTGCAGAACAAACTGAAATCCAGCACGCACCGCGATAAGGTGAAGAAGTTCATATCGCTGACACACACGGGCGAACAGACGGCTATATTCTGTTTGCAACAGAACGACTGGAAATTCGAGTTGGCCAGCGACAATTACTTCCAGAATCCGGAGTACTATTACCGGGAGTTGGATCGCAAGCGCATCGAACAGCTATTCATGCGCTATCGGGATCCCAGTGACCCCCTGAAAATCGGATCGCAGGGTGTCATTCACTTCCTGGAGGATTTGGACCTTAAGCCAGACTCAAAACTGGTGCTCATCATAGCGTGGAAGTTTCACGCCGAGGTACAGTGCGAGTTCTCGCGGGATGAGTTTATCAATGGGATGTGCGACCTGGGCATTGATAGCATCGACAAGCTGAAGGCGAAACTGCCCATCCTTGAGCAGGAGCTGAACGATGCCGGCAAGTTCAAGGACTTCTACCACTTTACCTTTAACTACGCCAAGGATCCGGGGCAAAAGGGTATTGACCTAGAAATGGCCATTGCCTACTGGTGCATCGTTCTTAGTGGACGCTTTAAGTTCTTGGACATCTGGTGCCAGTTCCTCGAGGAGAAACACAAGCGGGCCATCTCGCGAGATACGTGGAACCTGCTGCTCGACTTTGCCACCAACATCGACGATCGGATGAGCAACTACGATTCGGAGGGTGCCTGGCCGGTTCTAATAGATGACTTTGTGGAGTGGTGCCAGGAGAACGATCATCTCAAGGAGGACTCCCCGCTAGGATCCGGCTTCCAGCAGCAGTCCAGTGCCAGCTCCAGCTCCCAGAAGAACATATCCAGCGCCTACCAGACCTCGCACAGTACAAACATGAACTATGGCTAACGAATTGTTACACTGTATTGTATTCTCATTAATGATAGATTTGCTTTTATTCTGATTATTCTAAATAACGGAGAATCTAAGCAAGGCCGGTAAATTTACATTTTCTCTATAAAAGCGTCATAAAAAATAAATAAAGTTAGTAAATGTACATCCCCGCCTTCCTACTCATTGAAATTGATAGTGGTAAACAACATCTAGTTCATCCGTTAGAAATAATTAGAAATTGAGGAATATAAGCGTGTCAGTTTCAATTGTAAGCTACTTAAATTTAGAATCTAAATGAAATATTATTTCTTTGAATATGAATAGACTTAAAATATCCCTCTGGTATTATTTTAGTACCTAATATTTTGTCATTATTATGCTTTTCTATCATTGATAAACTTAAATTGAAATGATTTTCTTTTTTGAAATAAATCTCGAAAGCTATTATTTTATGTCATTTAAGTTTTTAATTTTTGTGAAGTGCAGGCGTTTTAAAACGGCTATTTTACTTTTATTTTATTATATCTTGATAATTAAAAATCATATTTTTTATTAGCACTGTACCTACAAATACAGCAATAATTTATTAAACAAAGAATGTATAACTTTATGTGTTATAAATTTTTAAAAGTGAGACAAATATTTGAAAAAATTGCAATAAGTTAGTGTTGCTTCTCTTCGGTCACACTGAAGAGTACCGTTGGAAACCGATAAGCTGTTTATATATCTTACCAAAGAAACAGCCGAGCAGTTAGGATAGAACGGAACCATTCTTAAAGCGGAGGTGGGGTTTTAATTTGCAAGTACATAATGTTATTTCTTTTTTCAAATGCCCCGCCGCCAATGGACAAAAGAATCTGAAGATTCGAGGGCCACCACTGCCGTGATTCGATAACTTTCGCACCATCGGCTGACATCGCTAGTAATGTGACCGTTCGGCTGATTGATATTGTTACAACGATTTTTTCGCAGTTAAAAATATTTAGTAATACCTCTTAAATCGCGTGCTAGACAGGCGAGTGTGTGTGTCTGCTTCATCGTAAATGCTGCGTATAAAATGTAAAGTTCCAAATCGAGTGTTAAGCGACGGAAAAGTGAGAAACTGACAATTTATTGTACCAAAAACCCCGTAGTCGCAACGTCTGTGGGTGTTCGTGTGCTATATGTGTGTATGGGGCTCCTTCGCCGCCCCCACACACACACCCATTACCCATTACCCATTACCCATACCAATGCAAAGACCCCATTCGCTGTTGTTGGTGTTGTTATTGCTATTGGCCATAATTAATTTGGTCTCGAAAATCCTTTGCCCTTGGTTATTTATTATTAATTTTTGTTTGTCTGCTGTTCTGGGCGCTCCACACAATATAATCAAATCTGTGCAAACAGCGGTGGTCGCATTTGCGAATCCAATTATCATGTGAATAACTCGCGCGTCTCGCCTCGAGTGGGCGAAATTTAAACAAATATACGCCCAGTTGCCCGTGTGTGCGTACCTAGTGTACAATCCGCATAGTGTGTGAATAAATGCCACTAAACACACAAAAATAAACGAAACGAAAACAAACTGATAACCGCAGAAGTCGGACTACGACAACGTCTACTTGGAGACCTCGGAGCACCATTTACGATCGTGCCATATAGTGTCGTATAGCTTATATTGCTTATATAGCTGTAGCCCCCTGCCGTCTCGAGATCCGATCCGATCCAATCTGATCCCGTCCCAACCCATCCCATCCGCCCTGCTCCTCACCTGCAGATAATCCGATAATTTAGTGGCCTTTAATTCAGAGCAGCGGGAAGGGTAAACAATGGAACAGAAACTGGGTTTCTTAGTTTGCATTTCGAGTATAAAAATTCACCCGAAACGTGTAAGTTTTGGAAAATGGAGTCGTCGAACGAACAGTTTAATTCAACAAAGTTTCACAGCCATGAGTAGCTCTTCATAATTATAAATATAAATATTTATCTGAATTATTAAATATTTAACTGAATGATCTTACTGGTCTTACTAGAGAATAATTAATCTTTCAAGCTTAACATTTTTAATGACAAAGTGATATGGTTTCATTTCCACTATATTAAGTTTACAGAACTTTAAAATATTATGCTTAAGGCTTTTTCAAGATTGTATGTTTTAAAATGTGGAATTTTCTCGCAAAGATTTTACGGAAATAATCACACATTACAACATATATTATTAAAAAAACACGAATGTGTTTTGGAATCTTTAAATTTGGAACATTTACATATGTAGTAGTATGAACTTGAGAAACTATTATTGAATCCATGTTGCCAAGTTTATGTAAATGCATATGTGTGTCTAAAGATTTCTTATTGGCCTCAGCGTCTAATACAAATACAAATTCTTTGAAAAGTTCCATCTAAATTAGAAACTGTGTTGATAGTAAGCTAGCTAAAAATTTCTCAATTCAAATGGCACTGTATAGTCATTCGAATAGAATGTATGATCAGCCAAACAATTTTGAACTTGATATTCAAATGTTCATGGTCAGAAATTGAAGAGTTTCTATTAGTAAAGTGGGGCAATCGAGCGTTTTCTCCCTAAAGATTGTGTTAGGTTAACAATTTTTAGTTATTATGCAGAATAAGAGCAATGGTAAAATTGATCTGGGTGTAGTCTGTGCAAGTTTTTGACTCAAAACAATGGTTTTTAAGTCAACTAAAATAGACATCTGAGTCACCGGGACTTGATTTCGGCTGGGAGAGATTTCCGTGTCACCCTTGTCACTGGACGGCATTGTGATTCAACCACTCAGGCACTTGCTCATTGTGGAATTTCTGGGCTATCTCCCAAAACCAAGTGGGCGAACGCTTCCCGTAAACGAATATGTGTAGTATGTAATACATATTAATATATTTCGATCCCATTTTAACCGATTTGTACATATAATTATTTGCTGTTCGGCTCGTGCAAAGTGTCAGCCCAACGAGATTAATTAGCCAGGGGTTTGTGTGTGGAAGCAATTGCCAGTGTCTGGGTTCCGGAGATGGCATGGTATGGGATGGAAAGTGAGCTGTTAACTGGGAACTGAGAACTGAGAACTGGGAAGCGCCTTGCCAGCCGTATGCTAATTAATTGCTCTTATTGCAGCCGCCGACGCCATGCCCAAGAGTCGAAGCAACAAAGCACCGGAGACAAACAACAACATGCGATCCTGCTAAGATCAGAGCGAACGCGAAGCCAGCACGATCATGAGTCGCCAGGAGGGAGCTGCATCCCGTCCAGCCGAGGGAGCGGCCGGCCCCGTCACATCGTCATCATCATCGACATCGTCCAACCACTCAGTGAGTGCTGTCCTAGGCAGCAAGATATCCACCTCAACGCCGCAAAAGAACGATGAGCAGCAGGAGCAGGAGTTTATCAATCAGAGCGTGGCCAGCGAGATCGAGGCCATGTCCATTTCGGGCTCTCCATCCGCGGACAGTAGCAGTGGCGCCACGGCCACAGCCACCATGAGCGGCAGTCCGGTGCCCAAGCGGCACTTGAGCACGGCCAATCTGTCGCGAATACGCCCGCAGTCGAGCTACTCGGCACGCGTGCTCATCTTCGACGACTCCGATCAGGAGGCGGCTGCCGCTGCAGCAGCACTTGCGGCAGCATCGTCGTCCTGCAACAGCAGCGTCAAGTCCTGCAGCGGATTGGAGCTGCTGCCCACCTCGCCGGCCAAGCTATCCATCGGCAACGACAGCACCAACGGCTCCTCCATGATGCGCAACCTGAATCTGACCAAGAGCTCGTCCGGCGGTCTGTCCGGAAGTTCTAGTTCTCTGCACTCTAGGGGATACACCGCCTTGCTCCGGAAGATCTCCTATCAGCAGCACACCAACTCGCTGCGCGCTGTCAGCAGCGGTAAGAGAATATCCCCACCACACAACCAATTTCTGCTGGTTTAATTTGTTAGAAGAACCATTTATTTGTTATGAAAAGATTTTCCTACGAAAGTAAGGTATATGTTCCCATCTTTGCACGATAACGATAATATTAGCTTTGAAAAAAAGGCTTATTTACAAGCTATTTTTATCGTTTTAGTAAGATGTGAATTCTGACTTAATTAGCACCCAAAGATTGACACCTATATTGTTGAACTAATCATGTTTGTCTGGCTGTCCTTGTATGCTTACAAAACCAAAATAACTTTCATTGAATTACCTTCAGATTAAAACGTATTAATTATACTTTTTCTAAAGACTAATCCCAGCATTTGGGATTCGTTTTCTTCTCCATATATTACCTGAATGAATACAAGAAATTTACTTATTTGTTCGTTACAGAAGCGTCCAACTTGCTGCGTATGCGTCACTCGTCGTTGGGGAAGTCAGCTCCCTGTCTCACGGGCAACTATTTTCGCCATGAACTGGCCGCTCCGTTACCAGTACAGCCCCCTGGCTTTGGGGCTTCTCCCTTGGGCGGTCACAACATTTCGAGGTCGGGCAGCTGTGCTGGCATTGGCTTGGCCAAGCACCACCATCACCATCACTTGCACGGCGTTGTGATGCGGGGGTCAGCTGGAGGAGGCGCTGGTTCCGGTGGTGGCTCCTCCAGTGGAGTTGCCCATCATCGCCTAAGTTTGGTCACCAACGCGGCTGCCGTGGCAGCGGCTGGCGGCTCCCGGGCCCATTCCCCATACTCGGCCAGTCCCGTGGATAGTCCGCGCCTCAATTCACCCATGCCATTTGCATTTGCTCCGATCAAAAGAATCGCCTCGTGCCGCGGCGTTGTCGCAGACGGACGTCGCTGGTCCGTCGCCTCGCTGCCCTCCTCGGGGTATGGAACCACGCCTGGTAGCTCCAATTTGTCGGTAAGTTTGTTTAGATATTCCAAACATTTACGTTTTATATTTACGTTAATTGTTTAATTATTTCATGTATCACAGTCTCAGTGCTCGAGTCAGGAGGCTCTCAACCAGTTGGCGCACAACATTCCGCCCGGAGTGCAGGAGGCGGATGCCGCTGCCGTGGCCGCCGGTGCCTGCTGCGCCGAGCACCTCAAACAGCATTGTCCCAAGCACTG
This sequence comes from Drosophila santomea, assembly GCF_016746245.2. Classification (NCBI taxonomy): domain Eukaryota; kingdom Metazoa; phylum Arthropoda; class Insecta; order Diptera; family Drosophilidae; genus Drosophila; species Drosophila santomea. Next base: position 18,233,952 of record NC_053018.2, read on the forward strand.
CGCTCTGTTGCTAGCCGTTTCCCAAAAGCAACTGACGCCCCAGCCACCGAAGCCATCGCAGCTGAAACTGAAGACAGCGGCCTGCGTGAATTGCTGTGCCGAGCTGAGCGTTACCTGTGGTGGCCAGCAAGCCGTTGGTGGTGCTGGTAATGGTGGTTCATCCGCGAATATCTCCGCCTCGAGTGCAATGCAAGTTGGAGGTCGTATGTCGCCCTACTTTCGTCCGCGCTCAAGATCGCTGTCCAGCCCATCGCGTTCACCCATCGTGGACAATGAGATTGCTGTGATGAACACTTTGTACAAGGAGCGTTTTCCCAAGGCCACCCAGCAAATGGAGGAGCGGCTAAAGCACTTTATCAACGAAAATAAGAGTGCTGCATGCAATAGCTTCAGGGACTCGCAGCCGATAGTGCGGTAAGTCTAGTTCTTAAATCTGTTCAATCTGTTCTTCAGTTGATAAAATCGAGTATATGATACAGACAGACTCCTTATTTATTAGCCAAATCAGTATAGTTTCATTACAACTTGTTTTCTTCGTTCCTTGCAGCTTTGTGCATCATCAGGTATTGGAAATGGCAAGGGATTGCCTGCACAAATCGGAGGCCAAGCTGATAACCTCGCAATACTTTTACGAGCTGAGTGAAAATCTGGAACGTTTGCTAGTGGAGACAAAGGAGAAATCTCCGGAGGCGGCAGCTGAACTTAATGGTGTGATTAAAAAGCTGCTTTTGATTATTTCGCGACCAGCTCGATTGCTGGAATGCCTAGAATTCGACCCGCAAGAATTCTACGAGCTACTGGAGGCTGCAGAAGGACATGCCAAGGCAATGCCTGTGATAAAGGCGGACATTCCGCAATACATCATCCACAAGCTGGGGCTAAACCGAGATCCAATCGCAGAACTGCAACAGGAATTAAGGGAAACACAGCAGATGTGCTCGGAACAAGTTACCGTGGATGCGGATCCACTGCAACCCGGTGGCAGTTTGCTACTCAACTCGCCCTTAACCAGTGCAGCCAAGCAGTTAAGCAGCCTGGCCTTGGATTCCATTGCTTTGGACTCGGGAAGTGGCACAGTGACACCTCAACAGCCTCCTCAAACGCCAGTGGCTTCGTGTGACGCGGCACCCTCTTTTGCGCTGGCTATTAGCCAGATGAATGAGGAGAAGGGAGGATCAAGTAGTGCAGTTGGAGGATCTAGTGCGAAGGGGACGGGAGCTGAGGGATTATTCGGAGGATCGGCTGCACCAGTAACTGGCAGTGGAGTCCAACAACCCTCACCTCAAGAAAACGACTTTGACATTGTCAAGCTGATCTCAAATGGTGCTTATGGAGCCGTCTACCTGGTGAAGCACAAGACCACCCGTCAACGCTTTGCCATGAAGAAAATCAACAAAAATAATCTCATCCTGCGCAACCAGGTGGAGCAGGTCTTTGCGGAGCGTGATATTCTTTCCTTCGCCGACAATCCCTTTGTGGTCAGCATGTACTGTTCGTTTGAAACCAAGAAACACCTTTGCCTGGTGATGGAGTACGTGGAGGGCGGCGACTGCGGAACGCTGCTAAAGAACATCGGGCCACTGCCCGCGGATATGGCCCGCTTCTATTTCGCCGAGACAGTATTAGCCGTAGAGTATCTGCACAGCTACGGCATCGTGCATCGCGACCTCAAGCCGGACAACCTTTTGATCACGGCCTTGGGTCACATCAAACTAACTGATTTTGGGCTCTCCAAGATGGGTCTGATGTCATTGGCCACCAATTTGTATGAGGGTTATATCGACTCAGAAACGAGACAGTTTTCCGACAAGCAGGTATGCAAAATTTTCTTGTAGTTTCTAAAGAAAAATCTGTGAATATCTAAGTGTTAACTTCTTGATCCCTTCCAGGTTTATGGCACACCCGAGTATATTGCACCCGAAGTGATATTGCGCCAGGGCTATGGCAAACCTGTCGACTGGTGGTCCATGGGCATCATTCTGTATGAATTTCTCATCGGCTGTGTGCCGTTTTTTGGCGAAACCACTGAGGAACTGTTTGCGCACACCGTCAACGATGACATCGAGTGGCCGGACTGTGAGGACTGGCCTGTTCAAGCGGAGGCAAAGGACATAATCTCGCAGCTGCTGCAGCAGAATCCGCGGGATCGTCTGGGCACCCAATCGGGTGCGCTGGAGATGAAGGAGCACGAATATTTTCTGGGCATGGATTGGAATTCTCTGCTGCGGCAGAAGGCAGAGTTTGTGCCGCAGTTGTCTCACGATGATGATACCAGTTATTTTGACAGTAAGCTTTATAAGCTATATTGAAATAATGAATTATTATTTAATTTTAAATTTTTTCGACAGCCCGAATGGATCGCTATAACCATGATCTAGGTGGAGAAGATACGGACGACACGGATGACACTCCAGTCTTCGGCAGTTTCAATTCGTATACTCCGCAGTACAGAAAACAGCATTATAGCTGGTCGCGTCATGCCACGCCCACGTCTACCGATGGAGCGAAGCCAACGGGTCCACCGCCACTTGCATCGCTGCCATCGCGTGCGCAGGAGACTCCAGCAGCAGCAGTAGGACCCGCATCAACTGGCGCTCTGCCTAAACTTAAGTCGGGAATGGGAAGCGGAAGTGGAAGTGGCAGTGGTAGTGGTTCGGGTAGCGCCTCCCACGACGGAGTGGTCAACAAATTCTTGAACACGCCACAATTGCGAAAGCTAGATGTGAGTATTGATTTCTTGGAAAAGCGGCGATGGGTGATCAGTTATTCACGGACTTTATTAATGGAAAATTTCTTATAGCTCTCCTCAAGCTGCCTGAAGGTGCCGTCCACGCCGGATGCCGATTACTTGCCTGAATTGTTGCACAATGTGACGATTGGAAACGATGCTGAGTTGCGAATGCTTAAGCATTATCTCCAGCAACCAAATCCCGGCGCCACGCAGCGCATGCAGCAGCGGCATAGCATGCCACCAAATACAACTACGATCATTAGTACGCCGGCCACTCCGCCACCAACTCAAACTCAGGCGGCAATGTCGGCCACTCCGCCAACAGCTACGGTGGGCAGCTTTTCGCGCAGCACGCCGGAGAGTTCGCAAACGGACAGTGATGATTTTTCGCCACAGATCAACCGCAAACGGAAGGGTGTTTGCGCCAGAGACATTTTGCCGCGTTTCTCCATCTCGATAGAAGATGAAACCATTTCCGCGGGCAGCTCATCGACGGAGAACATGAACTTGCCAAGAGAACAGTCGCCGCTGGCTCTGCAGCATCAACCAAAATCCATGGACGGCAGCACCAGTGGCAGCAGCGTGAAGCATCATCGGTCCAGGTCTATTGTTAAGTCTGCATCGGCCTTGGGTTTGTCACTCATGACATCTCTGGACAACAGCCAATTGGCTGCACAGTTATGTGGAATTCAATCGCCGGGTGGTGGAGGCAATGGCTCCAGTACGGCCAGCTCAAGGGATACTTCTCCTTGCCGAGAGCTCTCGCCATTGGTTACAAATCTAAAGCCTCCGATCATCATACGACGTGGTCCCCGTGGTTTCGGCTTTACTGTTCATACCATTCGTGTGTACTATGGCGACACGGACTTCTATACAATGCATCATTTGGTCATGGCCGTGGACGAGGGCAGTCCAGCTTTTGAGGCGGGACTGCGGCCAGCGGATCTCATCACTCATGTCAATGGGGAGGCTGTGCAAGGCCTGTTCCACACACAGGTGCTGCAGCTGCTCCTCAGTGGTGGCGAGCACGTAACCCTGCGGGCCACTCCCCTCGAGCACACCAGCATTCAGAGCGGTGGGCGCAAGCGCGATCTCATGCAAAGCAAGCTGGCCAAGAAGGGTGTGAATCGCCAGAAGAAGCAGACAAAGCGAGAGCACGACAAGAAGCGCAAGACCTCGCTGTTTCGCCGCATAAGTAGCAAGCGTGCAAATGCAGAGATGCAGCAGGTAAAATCCCATTGTTGCTTTATGTAAGCCTCAACATTTAAACTAATTTTCTTGGTTATATGCATAATTTTAGTACTCAGCTGGCACTAGTTCACCCACCACACCATCGGCCAGAAACTTGTCGCCGTTGGATTCTTCGTATCACAGCAGCTGTTGCCAGTCGGCGGCCAACTCTTCATCGCAATCCACATCGCCCTCATCCTCATCGCCTAACACACCCACCGGTTCAAGTGGCTCCAATCACGGTGGCAACACAGGATCCGCTTCAGTTGCTCCCTCGGCCCTCAGTGTGCAATTGCCTGCTGCTCCGCCACCCACCCAGTTGGTGCTCCTGCCCCATGTGGGTGCCGTCGTTGGCAACAGTCCCACCTCTGTTGGAAATGTGCCGGGTAATGGGATTAGCCACAAGAATGCATTATCAGTTTATTGAACATTTCATCCTTATTTTGTACAGTCTCTCCCACTGGAGTCGTTCCGCAGCTGTACCAGCGTCCATCCACTTTACATGGTCTCAAGCACAAGCTGCATGCAGCCACCGCCGTAATAGCAGGCGGAGGCAACGCAAACAATCCCGCCGGAGGCCTGAAGACTCTACATACCACGAGCAACAATTCGTTGCCGAATCGACGGAAGTCTGTGGGTCACATTCCGCTCTCTCCATTGGCGCGAACTCCATCACCATCGCCGCTGCCATCGTCACCCACAAGATCTCCCTCCCCATTAGCATTTCCATTGGTGGGTCATCAGCCCGGTGCCTCTAACACCACACAGTCTTATAGTCCGGGGAGCACGCTGCCCACGTTGCAGACGGCGGTGAACGCAAACACCAAGAAGGCAGGATTTGCCCGAACCAAGTCGGCGGAACCGAGCTCTCCGCTGCTAAGGCGCGCCTTGTCACCGGATCGCTTGCATCCCCGTAGCGCTGAGACAAAGATATCGCCACTATGCTGTTCGCCGCCCATCAAACAGCCGACACACCAACGAGTGGTCACCACGACTTGGAGGTCGACGCCGGGCGGAGGTGCATCGGGAGCTGCAGGAGCGGTTTTGGGAGCTCCTTCAGCTCAGCCCCTGCAGTTGCTGCCTGCTGCTTCTGAGGAATCTCAAAAACAAACTGCTATGGCAACAGTTTTGTCCACAACCGCTGCCGGAACTGATCCAAGTGCCACCGCTGTGGTTACCCTGGCCAATTGTGAGCCGCTGCCGCGTATTGCTGAGGAGAAAGATTCGCCCACCAGTACCCAAGACAGCAGCAGTGTGTCCGATGGATTTATGCCCGCTATCGAGGAGTTCGCGGAGGGAGAATCCTCGTCTTCGCCCACTCAAACCCTGGAAAAGCCGACGAAGATAAAAGCCACCGAGCAGCCAGAGATGGAGCCTGCTGGCAAAAGCAAGAAGGTCGACCAGGGTAAGTTTGACGTATTTTCTAACAAGTTTATTTGCAAATAAACTGAAAATGTTCAAAGTTTTGAATCAGACATTCGAATTTTATTAGCCTAAAATGAGAGTACACATGAAATGAAAGCATACAACTTATTTGCATCCTTTTAGGTAAAACTACAACTCCTGGAACGCCCAAAACTAAACCCCACAACATTGGCTGTAAAACTTCGATGACAACGACAAAGCCCGCCAGTCCAAGCGTGACCATCTCCACAGCACCACGCAAGGATACAACGGTTGCGACCGGTGGAGGGACCTCTGGACCAGGAGGATCTGCAGCCACTTCATCTGCCAAGCAGAGAAAGTAGCGCCAGAGCAGCCGCGGTGGATATGGATGCTTGTGTTTTAAGTTTCGCGTTTAAATAATTATCCATGATGAGGATGGGCGTGGATGGAGGGCAGGAAACGGAAAGCCGCAGGAATTCAATATATATCTGTAGCGGGGGATTGCGTTTTAAACCTTTTTTCTAAGTAAGCTTGTGTTTTTGCGCAAATCATACAATTTAGCAATGAAATTAATTAGAAAATTCTGAAGCCTAGTAGTTTGTAGATGTCATAACTAAAGAAAAACAAAACAAAACAAAACCGCTTAAAAACTCTTAATGTAAATTAGTAGGCACGATAGCAAGTCGAGAAGGAGGAGCACGATATTCCAGTTGAAGCAAATATAAGAGGCACCACGCAATTATGTACTGTATATAAATGTGTAACATTGATAGAATTAACGAATTGTGGACTACGGATGATGAGTCGATGGGAGAGTCATGGAGCGAATGGCGCGGTGTTGGGCTGCGTTTATAACATTTTTGCGAATCTATACACTACGCCGAATTCAATATAAAATATATATTAAATAAATGTTATATGTGTGTGTACTTAAAGCGACTTTTTCATTGGTGTGGAGTTGTACAGATCAGGAAACGGGTGCAGCAAATATATGCGTAAATTAAAAATTATAGACTATGACTAATATAATAATTTGTTGTTAGGAATTTGATTTTTCCGAAGCGATTTTTGTTACAAAAAGCAAATACAAATATTTTACGTTGTTTTTTTGTATTTATAATCTAATACACTTGAGAAATTAAATCCTACCACAATTTAAATGTAAATTTTTTTTCTTTCCAAATTCAATTTATATTTTAGAAAATCACTTTCAAAAATTTTCAATAAATGAGTAAGTTTAATTTTTCTTAAGCCCATGTCGATAGGTCAAAACCAGACAGACGCAGTTATCGATAGAAAATTGCCAGCTGTGCAATAATTGTGCTATTGGCCAAATAACATTGTTTTCTATATCAATCTAGCACGAATATGCTGCCCAAACTGAAAATATCCGCATTCCTGCTGAAGGTGAGACTTTAAGTAGTTAAATTAACCATTTATGGGTTATCCGGACTCTTCGATTGCAGCGCCTGGAGCGAACAAAGCAGCAGTGTAGTGGTTGTTTATATGGAGTTTTCTACGGTGAAGGCACCTTACTCCTTCTGAGTTTCAACATTGAGTCCAGCTTGGGACAGCTTAACTACGAGCAGATCCAACACAGATTCCCGGCAGAACTGGATCTATGCGGACTGGTCAAGTTTGGTGGTTGCACTGATGGCGAGGCGCACCTTAATGAGGTCATCAAATCCGTGGATATCACCGATAATCCCATCCTATTGCAATGCGAATTGGGCACCTTGGTGGGCCTGCGGGCCTCGTTCTTCGTCCACGGAAAGTTGGAGGAGGTGACCTACGAAGTGATGGAGGCGGATCAGCTGTACAACGACTTTTGCTTCACCCGGCTGCACTGCGGATTCTATCTGCAAACGGCCGCCACACCTGAATCCGTGTCCCGGGAAATGCATGTGCTGCGCAAGAGGGTGGCCGACGGCAATCTGGTGTTTAATGTCCCGCAGACAAAAATTTTCATCAACAGCTACGGGCCCCTGGACACGCGGTTTACCTGCGATTCCCAAATTCAGGATCTTATAGACGTCATTCCCAGTCCAGGACATGAAAAGGAGACTACCGGGGGCGACAAAAAGAAGTCCAAAAGTCAGATCACGCCAATGAAGAGACTGGCGCCGACTGGCTGTGACTACGAGGTGATCCCCATCGATGTGATGCGCTCGCGCAGTCGTGATCCCGTGGCCCGGGACTCACCACCTCATCCGGCCCTTAGCATTGCAGTGGCCACTGAGGAACAGATCCGAGTACAGGTTCCATTAGAGATCGAAGCCATGGCCATTCTCTGCCGGAAGACCAAGCTCCAGCGGCTGTACGACGTGCTTATCGAGAGCATCTGTAGAGCTCTGAGATTGTTCGAATTGAGCCTGATTGAACATCTCACGGAGTCGGAAAGTGGAAAGCTGCTGGTGCCGGCTAGCTATCACTTTTATCCCCAAGAGTTTGGGCACTTCGTAAGCTGCGCTTATCTCGAAGATCTGGGTGACGATAAGCCCAGCATGCTGGAGAGACGCAAGCGCCTGCATCGACAATTTGCTTTGCCAGTCAGTCGTCCCTATTTTCGCAGAGCCAATCAGGTGCACTTCCTGGGTGAAACGGAGGACGCACCATGGACTCCCCTGCTAAATACCCACATCGGAGTCCGTCCCAGTGGAGTGGTCGACGGCAAGGAGTACTTAGTGAACGGTAATTACCATTACTATCACTACCTGCAACAGCAGGTGCAAGATAAGGGATGGGGATGCGCCTATCGCTCCCTGCAGACGATCTGCTCCTGGTTTGTGCTGCAGGGTTATACGAACGCACCGATCCCGACGCATCTGGAGGTGCAGGAATACCTTCACAAGATCAACGACAAACCTGCTGCATTCGTAGGATCATCTCAGTGGATTGGTTCGACGGAAATCAGCATGTGTCTGCAGGGATTCCTCAACGTGGATTCAAAGATTCTGCATGTAGCCTCTGGAGCTGAGCTGGCTACTGTTGCCTCCGAGCTCGCCATGCACTTCCAAACGCAAGGAACACCGGTGATGATTGGTGGCGGTGTGCTGGCCCACACCATTATCGGAGTGGACTACTGCGTGCAGACGGGTCAGGTGAAGTTCCTCATCCTGGATCCCCATTACACAGGTGCCGATGATCTGGCCACCATCCAAATTAAAGGCTGGTGTGGCTGGAAGGGCATGGACTTTTGGGACAAGGGCAGCTACTACAATCTTTGCATGCCCCAGCGGCCCATTTTGTATTAGGTTCAGATAGTTACCTTTCCATTTGCATTTAGGTAGGCGAGTATGAGTCCATTTGCTTTGCTTTGCTTAGGCATAAAGTATATGATTTTATATTGGGTAATATTTTTGTAATTAAAAATCAAGAAACATATTTTGTATGCATTTGTAAGCTGTTACTTAGCAGTTTTACGTTTGGCAATGATACAAGTCGACCCAACCTAAAGAACAATTTAGGTGAAGCTTTAAAGGGGTTTTTGTATAAATATTTTGATTTGTATGATACTTGTGTACTTTAATTTTATTCCACGTGTATGTTAAATGTCGATGCTATATATCCCACTCACTTATTAAACAATATTTTAAAATTGTAGCTTAGTAACAAAATGGAGACAGGTGTTAGTCCTAGAATAACTTCTTAATTGGAAGCAGTCCCAGATTAAACACCACTCTTAGAGTACTTCTTCCAGTAACGCTTCACATCATCGTGGCCATTCTTTTGCACCACCATTGTGCGAGTTCGCTCATTTTGCCACACCAGCATGTGGATCGACTGAGCGTAGTCTCTTAGCGTTACGAAATCTGTATGCGAGAGGAACTGATTGTACACCACGCCTTCGGTGTAGGTGAAGCGATTTCGCTCTAGTTCCCACAGCTTAATTTGATCAACGACTGTGGGAGGCAGGCAGGATTTGGACTGAATGGCAGACTCGACCAATCGCATATTGGGATGAGCATACTGCTCCAGATACGAGACAATCTGCTCTGCCGTAATACCGCCACGCAACGCCTGACGCACTGAGTCCCGAGTTAGCACGCCCACGACAAGATTGGGAAAGCGGTAGAGAAGCTCGGTGAACAGACCTAACACGGCCACCTGCAGCGGAGAATCAGTGTAGGCATACACCCGGTAATTAGTCTCCACAACGATGTAGCCACAGTCCTGAGTAGCCTCCTCATCCATGGCCACAGAGGCAGTCGCAGCCGCCTCCTTGCTGGTTACATTCAGAGCCAAACGTGTGGGATAAAAGCGTCCCTCCTTACGCTTACGCTGGAAGACCAGTCCAAACTCCCGTAGATGCTGCAGGAAGGTGAGCATCTGACTGTTCATGCCCTCCGAACTGTAATCCCTGCCCAGCGTTGAAAAACTGAGCTGGAACAACATGGACAAGCATTCCGGCAGGCTGATCCCTCTCTCTTCGCACGTGTCCAGGTACTGGAGCATAAAGTGCCACACCTGAGCTCGCGTGTCCAGCAGCAGGAACTGAAAGCCTTGCCGGGTGATTGTGATACCATCTCGTTCATCCCGTTTCATGAGATTGGCGTGCAGCAGAATCCTAACGGCGTCCGGACTGATGGCCTCCGCATCGGTGCCATTGCGATTTCCGGTACCGACCATGTAGTGCAAGACGCAGCGCCAGCGGGACATGGCGTATGTATCCAGGAAAGCAATGTCCCTTGGCTTTGAGTCCTTCTCCAGCGTGTTGGTCATGGGCCAAGGCTTTCCGCCGCCCAGCAGCACCTGGCGCACGCTTTTCTTAAAGGTGGGCGATAGCTCCCATGCAGAAAGGCCACCCGGAATGGCTGTGACTCGCCAGACGTTCAAAGCCGTCAGGCAGCTGGTTGCCTCGGCTTGCTCCCTGCAAAGGTAATAGATTGCACTGCTGTTTCTTAAACTTATTTAATAGAATCTTACTTGGCGCAACGTTGGGCCCCCCATGATGTGACCACCGCTTGTGGCACAGGTTGATCCACGAACAGTATCCTTATGATAAACTGCCGTGCTATCTCTGGAAGCTCCCGAAACACGGCCAAGCAAATAGGCGGGTAGTTGTAGAGCTTCTCCAGCGTCTCTGGCGTTTGGCGAGTGCGCAGATACTCCTGAAAGTCCTTGCATTCCAGGTTCGCAGGACCCTGCACCAAGGGCGACAGGCCGGTGGTTCCACTCCCCCCGGCAGCCGAGTACCGTCCAGTACCGGATTTCGTGTCGGCCATGACGGTTCGAATGTCGAATTGGTAAACAAAATATTTTCATCACACTCTCATCGATAGCCGGTCTTTCGTCGCGTGACAATCGATAGTATTTATCAAGGGCGTTACGAAGAGGGTCTTTCCCCGAAAATACAATACTTTCAGTCAATGTTCGATTAGATAAAAATAAATTTTTTTTATTAAAAAGGAAAACAGATTGTTAATTCAAAAATATATGTATGGATTAATACATGTTATTTTTGAGTTTACATTTTCCTTTAAAAAATCTTTTTCAAAAATATTAATGTAATGAAAGTATTAATTTATTCAAGAGGAACTATGGCCAGAGCGTCCCATTAATGCGAACAACAGAATCCCCTTTTCCACGCCCAGTTCTCGGCCACAGTGATGGCCCTCCCTTGTTATCGATTGCAGCTGTTACTCTGCACACGTGCTGGGCAAAGTATTTTTGTATTGTTATTTGATTTTACGAATTCTCCTGACAAAAAATGAGTGACGACGAGGAGCACTACGAACCGAAGGCGCACAAGAAGCTGCTGCAGGCCATCGGCAGTCTGGGCAAGGGACAGTACATCCAGAAGTCCACGCGCGACGAGCGGCAGTCGCGCCAGGATGAGTTCCAACTGGTGAAAGGTGTCTCGTCGGCGGAAACAGATCGTGCCCCCAGAGCCGTGGGTTTGAACGATCTGGTTGATATCCTGCGCACCTCCACCAAGCACAGTCAGACGGGCAAGAAGCTTAAGAACGTCCAGGGCAGCAAGAAGGTACTCGAGAAGCCGCTGGAGAAACCGGCAGCAGATCGCATTAAGCGAACCATTGGCTACGAGGGAGTGACCAAGAAGCTCGGTCGCTGGGATGCTGTGGTGGCTCAACAGAGATCTGCGGAGACGCAGGTAAGTGAATTTCAATTCATACGATGAAAGACATTAACTCCAAAACACATTACAGATCTTTCCCTTACCCTCCGAAACGGTTTACGTGAACACTTCGGCGAACACACGATCCCTAAACACACGGCTCAAATCCAATCTTGCTAAGGAACTCGAGGCTAACAACCTGAAACTACGGGAACTGCGGAAAGCTCAGATTGGGGACACCACGGATGAAAAAGAGCTGGCCAAGCAGGAGCGCCTTTTACTGCAAAAGAAGCTTACACGGGATGAGCTCTTCGCCCGTCGCAAGGAGCTGGCTTACCTGAAGATGCGCGAGTCTCAAAAGTCAGCAAAGGCACGCATGCAAAACAAAATCAAATCGAAAAAGTTCCACAAGCTGCAAAAGCGTCAAAAAATGTTGGAGCAGATGAAGGAGTTCGAGTTGCTGCAGAAAACCAACCCGGAAGCGGCGCTGGAAAAGCTAAATGCCCTGGAAAAAAGTCGAGTCCAGGAGCGCGCCAGCTTGCGGCACAAGAACACCGGTACTTGGGCTAAGAATCTGCAGATACGGGCCAAATACGACAAGGATGTGCGAAAGGATCTTGCCGAGCAGTTGGCTGTTAGCAGGGAACTGACCCAGAAAAAGCACCAGTCAGACAGCGAAGATGAAACTATCAACAAGAGAGTTGTTCCCGAAGAGGAGGAGAATGACTACGATCCCTTTAATCCTTGGACAAAACGAAAAGCTACTGAGGAAACTGAAAATGGAAAAGGTGAAGGTGAGGATGCCAATTGGCGACAATACTGGACAAAAAGGAATAAAAATGAAAAGTTACTGGAGCAGCATCGTAGGGATATGAAAGAAGTCCAGGATAACGACGAGCAGGAGGAGAATGGAACTATACAGAAACCATTAGCCGAAGTAAAACCCGCCAAGAAGATCCTAAAGAAATCGAAAGTTAAGATAGAAAATGGCTGGCAGGTGGAAGATATTAGCCCAACTAAACATAAAACAGTCAGGGGAAAACTGAATTCAAAAACCATTGACGACATTTTTGAGAAGCACGAAGATGAAATCAGAGCCAAACTAACTAAGAAAATGGAGAAATTAAAGGAACGGGTAAACAAACTTAAAGAAACCCCCGTCAAGGGAAAAAAGACGAAAAAGAAGGACGCCCTGCAAAACCTTAAAAGTCTGGCTTTAAGAAAGAGCAAGCAGCAGGTGGAGATTGATGAGCCTCTGAACTACGAGGAGGATAAAAACTCACAGATTAATATCCCTGCCCAATTGGAAGTTAATACAGAAAGCACGGAAACTCCAGCTGTGGACACCATAGATCCCAACAAGGTAACCACTTTAGTGTTCAGCCAAAAAAAGAACAGCTCGGGAGGTCTTAATGATGCTCTGATAGACGACGAAGCTGCAGAATACGACGAGGAAGACGCGGCTGCTGAACGGCAGTTGACAATCAGTCAGGCCTTCGAGGACGATGACATTGTAGCTGATTTTAATCGGGACAAAAGCAAAGACTCGGAGCTGAAAAACACTGAGCTTCAGCTGGCCCTGCCTGGATGGGGTTCCTGGGCGGGTGCTGGCATTTCGAAGGAGGTAATGGAGCGACGAAACAAGCGGCTTCTCCTTAAGTTGGCCGCTCCAGAAAAGCGTCGTGACGAAAATAAGGACAATCTTTACCTCAACGAGTCAGCCAGCAAGAAGGCGCGCGAGCACATGGTCTCCAGCATCCCATTTCCTTTCCGATCCCTAGCAGACTACGAAGCCAGTATCCGTGCCCCAGTTGGGCGGAACTTTGTACCGGAGACGGCCTTCCGCATGCTGACCCGTCCGGCTGTCATCACGCGCAAGGGTCAGGTAATCGAGCCTATGACGGAGAGCGAGCTGGTCAAGCCGGACAGACGCCTACGTCACATCGTGGACAGGAGGATAAAGCGCATACCGAAAGTCCCATCCAAGGCCAAGATAGCATAGAACTAGGAATAGTTTTAAAAATAAATCGGAATAAAATAAATGAATAGGAAGTCAATTTTGTCTACTGTTTTATGTTAAAAAAGCCATAGCATATAGGTGACATAGGATAGAAATGAGGAAAATCAAGAAAGAACATAGGTTATGCTGCAAGAAAGTCGCTGTTAAATTTACCCATCTTGTAGAATTAATATTAATTGCTTTTATGTAAAACCGAAATTGTTTAAACACTGTGGATAATACCAACGAACGGTGATGTATAAATACATATATAGATTAATAGACCAGTGAGGGAAAGAATTCAAAACACATATACCAACGAAAACCAAAAATTCTGTTATAAAGATCTATTAGTACGTGTATATGTTTATCTTTATGCTTAAAGATATATCCTAAAAATTACATTACAAAAAAACATAAGGCTTAAAATGATCGTTATGAACACAGGAAAATGTTATATTTGAAATCGATAGCTTTTGTAACCGTGCGCAATGTGACCAGACTATCCGTGTCCATGAAACGATAGCACTCCGTTAAGTTTTTAGGTATTTTGTGGAGTTTCTCACGGACGGCAAGCACATTTTGGAATTAATAATTTCCGCAGGTTCTTGTGTTAAACCAACGATTTTCGCCGCGGAAATGTACGAACTAAAGACTCTGCTGCCGCAATTCGACATCAAGCTGCCCACCTGCATGTATCACCTCAAGAACGTGAGCCTGGCGGCGGATCCTCTGGCCAGCGGCTCCTCCACATCAGCTACCACATCCGCGTCCACATCATCATGCGTAAGTTAAAGTGCCAGGCCGGTAAGAAGTTGGTCGGGTCGCAAGGACAGTGAATTTACGACATATGTCTACAACGCCACATCCATTCCATTCCCGCATGTGTGATCCTTGCCAGAAATTGGAGGCCAACTGGATCAGCAAAACAGGGCGAAACGCAGCCACATGTGCACTTGATTTGGACTCTTTAGGCCGACAAATACAGCGACTGCTAAAGGTTAAGACCACCAAACTAAAATACGAAATTCTATTTATAAACCACCGACTAACAAAAAAAAAGAAAAACTCAGTACCAGAAATATTTATAATGCATCCATGCTTCGTTTGTGTGTTCTTGTGGCCTTGGCCAATTGACTATGGAGCACCTTGTGTTAACTAACATATCCTCATTTTTTGCTTTTACTTTCAGGACGATACGGCATCAGTGGCTGCCCGCCAGGAGAAGGTTCTCAAGCAGCTGGAGGAGCTCAAGGCGCAGCTGGGACAAATCCGGGCAGGACTCGGGGTCTGCGGCAAGACCTTCCAGCACACGACTGCCTTCCAGAATGGTGGATTAAAGGAGGTACGACTATTAGTCCCAATACTGCGAAATGTGTCTCAACAGTAGGTTTGCTACTCCCGAAAAGCTTTAAAGTTAACAATATTTAGAAGCCGATGTAATGGGATTTAATTATGTGTAACATAGCTTTGAAAAGTCTTCGCTAAACTAGAGAGTTTCATAACCTTTAAGGCATATTTAATTATAATATTTTAAATAAATCAACGACAGGTGCCACTGCAGGATGTCGTCATCAATGGACATCCCAACTTTATACCCTATGCCTTGTTGGCCTTGAAGAATGCCTGGCGTGATCTGTACACCATTGATGTCAAGACCTTTACGCACTCAACGATGGCCGACATTGGACCAGCAGCTCGTGAATTCGAGGCCAACTTGGCGAAGGTTCCAGTAAATCCAGTTTTGCCCAAGATTAGTGTGACGCTCATCTGGAAGAACTGTGAGTAAGAGATATGGCGTATCACCAAAATTTCCATTTATTTATATTGCAAAGTAAATCCATAAATATGGAATTAGCTGATCTTGATTCCCATTCCTAACCCCTCCACAAAGTACAAGTACTGATTATGCAATGCTTTCCAGGCGAACACACCGAGATGATCAGCTCGCCCACCATGTACGTGCCCATCTACGGAGAAGTTAACATCATTCGCTATCTGGGCCGTGTGGGTCCAGCCGAGTATCGCTATGAGGGCTCTCCGCTCTGCAATGAGATCGACCTCGTCCTGGACATCTGCTACCAACTGCTGCGCTGCAACACGCACAAGACGCAGGTGGCTATGGTGCGCCTGCTGGACAAGCGACTGCAGAAACAGCAGTATTTCGGTGGATCCCAGATGTCGGTGGCAGATATCGGAGTCTACAGCTCACTGATACGCATGCCAGCTGTTACCGATAAGGATCTGACGCCTGCGCTTTTGGCTTGGAGGAAAAGGGCTAAGCTCGTGGTTCAGATCTAAATACATTATTCGACAAAGGCGAACAAATAAATTATAGAATTCAATGTGATGGAATGTGTAGTTTTGTGTACCCTTTAGTTTCTTAAAAAAACCCAAGAACATTTATTCCCAACAAACTCAATGATCATTATTTTTTCGGTAATTTTATTTGGCTTATTTATCTTTGCTGCAATTCTGTTTCTGTTTGAACAATGCGCTTCATCGTTTCTATACTGCAATAGCTGGTTTTAAACTTACTTTGTCAACTTTGCACTTAAAAATTGCTTAATCGCTAGGTTCCATATTTGCTTTTATTCTTGAAATCCATTGATTGTTTATTATGTGTATGCTGTGTCATTACGTACGATAGGATGCCGCGTCGCGAATTGGGACATTTGTATTTCGTTTCCGCTCATAAAAATGTGTGTATGTATATTTTTAAATATTAAATACCTAGTACATATGCTGTGTATATATTCATGTATATTGATAATCAGTTTCTGTTTGAGTTTCTTGTATTATCGGTTTTATTTTTGTTTCTGTGTTGCTAGATGCGTATAAAGGATTTGGAGAAGTCCCTGAACTCTTAATTGCTTGCCCACAGGCTGGGAATTGAGTTAGCCCGCGTATACCTGTAGCTTATACGAATCATCTTAGTTATCAAAGTAAAAGTGAGTCGATAAAATCATCTTAGGACCATTGTTTCAACTACCCTCGTATAAACATGGTAAATAATTGTTTTCTCAGTTGTTC
The DNA here is from genome assembly GCF_016746245.2 of Drosophila santomea. Classification (NCBI taxonomy): domain Eukaryota; kingdom Metazoa; phylum Arthropoda; class Insecta; order Diptera; family Drosophilidae; genus Drosophila; species Drosophila santomea. The sequence continues at coordinate 18,250,410 of NC_053018.2, forward strand.
GGTTTAGTTTTGAAACGTTTATAATTAGAATTAATCATAGTAATAATGTTGGAGAAATGAAAAGGCGGTGGCTCGCCGCCTTGGGCAGGAGTGGGAGGAAGAGATGACGCGACTCTGGCCTGGCTGCATTATGTGGTCTCGCCCTTGCCGCTGTCATCAGCGGATTCGGCATCGTCCGCTCCGGCAGCGGCCGCCTCCCTGCCCATCGCGTTGTTCTTGCACTTGCTGTTGCCTCCATTATTTTTGCTAATCGGCGCCGTGGCACTGTCCTCATCCTCATCCTCGTCCTCATCATCGTCGTCGTCCTCATCGAAGTCATCATCAGATGGCAGATCATCCTCCGTCTCCAGGTCGAAATCATCATCGTAGAAGTTGGCATCCAGGCCAGACTCCGTTGTGGGCTTGCGCGTGGGCTTCAGGCAATAATCCTCCAGGGTCATCGGCACCACAATGCCCTCCCGCTTGGCCTCAGCGTTGGCAGCCAGTGCCTGTTTCCGTATGATGTTTGGATACTCATTGTCCTTACCCTGAAATCAGCAAGTCCTTATTAAAGAGCCAAGTAGCGTTTGTAAATGTCTAGTATACGGACTTCAAGCGTTGCGTTATTTAATTTGATTGGTGGTTTAGTCTTCTTTATAATATTTAACACACAATTATTAGATTAAGTATTATAAAGGTTGAATAAGTTTCATTGGTAAAACAAGTATTTATTTAATTCTTATGAAAAGAGAACGTATTACAATGTAATACTGGACATATGTACGTTTGAAGAACAAAAATCAAGGCATGCAATTATAAGTGAATAATAACGAACAAATTAACAAATGTGCATTGAAACCCAGTGAACTAAAACTCAGTAAACTAGATCTGGGCCTACCAACTAAAGTAGATTGTAAATCAGTCTACTCCATAATCCACATTGAAAATTGTCCCTTTTGCATCGCTTTCATTATGAGAAGTCCGTATACTAGACATTTACTACGACTAGAAGAGCCAGTCTAACCTGTGAGTCCCGCCATCGGCGGTACATGACCGAGGCGTCCACGTTGGCCGGCGAGAATGTGTTCGGCTCGTTGAGCAGCGATATGACCGACAACAGGATGGTGCGCACATTCTGCGTGGGATTCCAGCGCTCGCAGGGCAGCTCCCCGCTCTGCGGATCATCCACCGGCGGATGTAGTATGGATATGCACAGATCACCGTTCTCGTACACATTTGGGTGCCAGACCTTGGTCAGGAAGCGTATGGATGGCGGTGAGTATGGATAGTCGTGCGGGAACTTCATGTGCGCCTTGAAGTAGCCGCCTTGGTAAAGGGTGTCCGGTGGCCCGAAGATGGCCACCTCCCATTCGAACAAATTGTCGTCGTTGATCAGTTTGACGCGGAATCCCTCCACCGGCTCTTCCTGCAGTGACTTGTACTCCATGGCCAGGGCGCGAACTGCCGAGCTGCTGGGCGTGGTGGTGGGGGCGGCACCGGTGGCGGACGACGAGGTCGCCAGGGATCCTGAGCTCGCCATCATTGTGGAGGACGATGTCGCATGCTGCGATGTGGAGGCGGCGGTGGTCATTTGTTCAGCCACTTGCAGTTGTTGCCGTGCTCTGTTTGTAAAAAAGTTATCCGAATGCCGAGACATGTTAATATTTTGATTTAAATATGTTTACGGATTGTTTAAAATGGCTACTATCTAAGGCTACCACTTTCTTGCCCGCGAGTGTCTATTTGCAGGGTCAATATCTTGCTGCCTGCTGATGAATTCAAGGTGAGCACGTCACAAAAGCGATGACTGTGCGGCTGCTTGAAAATACTGGGCTGGGAAAACTGCGAAATTTTGCTTAAAACCTGGTCTAGTTGTACGGGAGAATCGCGGGAAATATTCTTCTATATATGTCGTTTTTGAAAATGGGGGAAACTATTTTTGCTCTTGACGTTACTCTTGATTTTGTTGTTGTTACTTTCACAGCAGACAACACAGAATTAATTACCGATTGCTAAACAAAACTTGAGTGGAAAATTGATTTCTATATAGCAAAGCCGACAGCCCGATTATACGTACCTGAGTGGGCAATTTTTTTACTTTTTTAATGCGTTTTTAATGCTTTTTATTATTGTTGTTTGACTTGCAACAATTTCACTTTACAAAACAAAAACCAGGGTGGCATTATTTTAACCAGGGATGGCCATGCTGAGTCTGCCGCTAAGAAGGTGACGTTTGCACATATTCTCAGCGCGCAGCAATACGAGCGCGAGTGACGTCACAAGTATCGCAATTCTAGTGAGTTTCGAATTTGTACAACAAATATTTGACTATGCTTTGGGAGAACTATCAGTGTATATTAATGTATATATATATACAATGCATTTTTATATTAGGTGTAATATAAAATAAGGTTTGCTTTTCAATATAAGACATATATAAAAGACTGTAACATGTAGCTATGTAAATAGCTAAATAGCGATATTAGTACAATTTTAAAATAAACCTTGTAAAATTTTCCTATATTCTCCAAGAGCATTTCATTATCTGTAAGGCTTTCTAAAATCTGCATGTAACTTAAAATATGGTGTAAACAATAAAAACATTAGTAGTTAAGTGCATTTAATTTATTACTATTACATATGTATAAACGTTATGAAGTGAAATTCAAGGAACGAAGTATATTTGTTATGCTGGTGTAACATAATTCTATTTGTTTTTAACTCCATATATTTATGATCAGCGATTTACCAGGATTTTGAAACTTAACGAATACTGGAACAGCCCTACTTTTGTAGTATTTTTTTTTTTAATTTTCTGCCGGTATTTCAGCACGACGCGCAAAACCTAAATGATTTTCGCAGCTACCGCTCCATGGTCACACTCCGTTTTCAATATACAGCGAAAAAAGTCGTGCGTGCGGGCGAACGCAACAAAATAATTAAACACTCCTCGAAATAACACAACTAAACTAGTGCTAAACTAACCGAAAGTGACGCCTAGCGCCGCGTTTTCAACAAACCCAAACGAAATGCGATAGTCGGGCGTTTAATTCAGCAAGCGAGGGGCAAGCAAGCAAAGGCAAAGCAAAGCTCCGAGGCGTTGGCCAAAAAGAAGAAAAGCGCAAAAGAAACGGAGAAACGCAGAAACGCAGTGGAAAAGAGAGACGCGAAAGAAGAGAAGAAAAAATGCATACAGCAGGAGTGGTGGCGATTTTTTAATCAAAGCTGGCTTTTCAAAGCTGCTCTTTTTCGGCTGGAACTGAGAACTGGGGCTGCGACGCGAAAATAGGAGTCGAGAATAGTAAAAATCTAAAAGAAAATTTCCGTGTGTTGGGCAGGCGAACAATTTAGCATTCCAGTCAAGTGAACATGTTTGTGGCCAGCATAAAACCATAAAATCTGCCGAGCACATTTTCCTCTGCTCGCTGAAAAACTCGCCAGCACATACATACGCGCACACACACGCACGCACGCAAACATACACAGGCAGGAAAATCGCGTGAAAAACCATGTCCAGCTGGGCAGAACGCGTCCATAGGCGCGCCGCGGATTTGGGCAACGTGGTGACCTCCTGCGGCCACCCCGCCACCGCCCCCGCCTACCCGTACCGCCTCGAAAAGGTCAAATTCGGTGTGCCGCTGGAGGAGGTGTGCAAGCACAACAACAACATTCCCGGGCCCCTGCTCGTCCTGATCCTCAAGCTGAACAAGGAGTCACCTAACCGCCGCGATGTATTCCGCGCCCCCGGACACCAGGGCGCCATGAAGAAGCTGATACACTTCCTGCAGGCTGGTCGGCTCGTCAACGTGGACAACTATTCGGTGTTCACCATCGCCAGTGTGCTCAAGAAGTTCCTGCGCAAGATCCCCAATGGAATATTCGGGCGCAGCGGGGAGATGGAGCTGTTCGCCATCAACGATCTGCAAAACGAAGCCGAGCAAACGGAGCGACTGCACAGGTGAGTGGCAAGAAGGTGGGGCCTTCCGCTGGGGCCACCCAAAACAATGGGGGTCGCGAGGATAGCATCAACTGCTAGAAATGAATATTCTGTTAGTGAACTACTGTTAGATGATTCGCAAAAAAGCGTTTTCTTCATAGTTATTGGTGACATCTGTATGTCTATAAAACTGTAGCTTTAGGCAGCAAAATTGGCTTTAAGGAAATGGAAATGGATTTGGGTAAAATATAGGGTAATATTTACTATGAATAAAGCAAATCTGAAATGAGAGTTACGTTGATTCAGCATATGGAATTCCATTGATAAGAAATATCGAAAACAAGCAATTGTTTGAATTTTTTAATTCAGTAAATAGCAATTCGACTAAAGAATGATTCAGTCACTCTGGAATCCATTGATAAACATCGTGCTAGTTTAGCAATGTAAATAATATTGTTGTGTTTTTATTCGAATCATTCAAAAAACTTATACACTTTGTTGAGAATCAATCTGTAATGTTTAAACAATTTGTAACAGTTGTTAGGTTAGTAATCTTAGCACTGACAACGTCATTTGTATATTTTGGATTAGTTCAATGCAAAGACATAAGAAAGAAATTTCGTTTAACTAAATTAATGCATGTATCCGTCACTTCCAGGAATCTACGATAAGTAAATTTCATGGGAGTCACCATAAATTTGGCAACGTCTTGGAAATGTATAAACTTAGACATTTTATTAATGTTTCTGTGGAAACTGGCCATAAATTCTAAGTGGGCATTTTAATATATTTTCACCAAACATAAACGTTCGACAATACAATTAATTAATAGTAGCCAAAGTATACAATTCCTTATTCAGAATGTTATTACCAATTACTTGAGGCATTAGTATACAGATCGTGTGCCGGATTACAAGAGTTTATTTACATGTTGCTTTCCTTAAAGGTGTACTTTTATTTTTAGAAGTTTGTAACGCAGTTTATAGTAAATCCTTTATAGTAAATCAATTTGATTTAGACCGCTGGTAATTGTGGATTGTATTGGTATTAGTTTCTTGGGCCAACTGCTTTTTAACGACTAGCTTTGTGGCCGCTGCTGTGATGTGCGCACACATAGACGTTGGCTTTTTGTTGTAGTGTAACTAGCTTGCGGTAAACTTGCTGAACCGGATCTTAGATGTACATATATAGATATAGATGTAGATTCGGTTGTTGCAGCCCCAAGAATCTTCGGGGGGAGTTAATTCACTGGAAAGCCAGTCAGCTAGCCTCTTGTTGTTTTCGCTGCCTCCACTCTTGTTGTTGTTGTTAAATCGGTGTTGTTCTCGTTGTTGTGTTTGTTGTTTCTCGGCACTTGTTGACACATTTGTGTGGATTTTCACCAATTTTCACTTGAGCGTTAAGCGTTCGCTTAACCCTTAGATGTGCCAGGCAATTTACATAATTTGTGCGGCAGCAGAAAAAACAAGCAGTGGATGTTTGGCTTTATAGTAAACAGTATTACTTGCAAATATTGAACCAACATATGGTGTTTAAATATGTGGCTTCTTCTTGAGATAACTTATACGTTAATATAATCAATTCAAACAGAAGTTTTTTTTGTTACTTATGAATTTATCTTGAACCCTTAGACAATTATTTCTAGCTGTTTATAAAAATGAATAAAATTTCGATTTATAGTGTAAAATATTCGGAAGACAGATGTTCTACAAAAGTAACTCGAGTAAATCAATTCTTTAAATTCCTAAAAAAGTATATGTATAATTAATTCGCTTTCCGATTTTCGCTGATTCACTGTGCAGCCTTGTTTGGACTTTAAAAAACTCTGGAATGGAAATGTAAACAGAAGCCGCTGAAAGGGTTAAGCTTGGATTTCTTGACTCGCTTTTGGTTAACTCTCTGCTGTTGTTTGCCCATTTGCCCACTTGGTCGTTTGTTGTTTTTCCTTTTGTTGCAATCGATTTCTAACCATCTGAATTAGAGCATAAAGCGTGGGCCAACACATCACAAAGAAACCAGCCCACGAACGCGGGCTCAATTAAAAGTAAACGAAATACTTAGCCACTGCAATTTCTTCTCGGTTTTCAACTTGGTTTATTCGCAAAGTGAGAGGCCTGCCTGTAATTAAGAAATCGAACATTTATAGCCGATCGATTGCAATTGACGGGCCAAAATGATTTGTCTGTTTGGGCTTCCTCTGGCGTTTGCCTAATTTGCCAAACACTCAGTATCTGATTGAGATGGATATGGGAATGGGATTCGGTGGCTGGTGGATGGGAGATGCTTCTGCGTCAGCAGATCCATTGGTTACATTAAATGCCGAGCACTAAACACTGAACATTGAACACTGAACACTGAACACTGAAACGCCGATCGCTAAACGCCAAATGTGCGTGTAAACAAATAACGTCAGCAATATAACATAAATTTAAAACTTCTACATGCGTAGAAATCGACCGCCAAATTATTTCATTTCGCGGGAAGCGCTTTTCGGGTGGAAAAAGCGAAAGGATTGGAAAACGTAAATTTTCAGTTTGGCAACCTGTGTGTTTCTCTACAGCAGGGGCTGTGATAATAGCAGCGGGCTCAAGCAAATAAACTCAATAGTCGCGTTTGGTTTTAAGCAACAATTGGGGACATTCAGTTAATCTACATTTATATTAATATTTTTATTAAATTTTACATATATTTTAAATTAGAATACTGCTATTAAATCTTGATATCATATGTTAAGCTAATTGGTTACATGGAAATTTACGTGAATTAACATTTTATAAAAGTACAAAAATTAATTAGCATCATAGTTAATATTCAGACCCAACATTCCTAAATATTGTTCATGTTACTATTTTCTTGACCTCCGCTGTGCGTGTGTGTAAACTTTTCAAACCTGTACAATTATATACACATTTATTGTAATTGTTGTTGCTGCTGCTGCGTTGGCTACTTTTGTTTATTTACTTTTTGGGGAAGGCGCAACAGCAGCAGCAACAAGAACAACAAGAGCAGCAACAGCCATTACAACAACAGCTACAACAAAAACATTGGGCAATCACAATCGAATCAAACCAAACAAAATGCGCGAAAATAGCGCCTCTGCCGAAAGAAACAACAACAGCAACGCCTTTAAAAATAGACGCGTTGGAAACTTTGTATCAATTAAAAGTAAACGCAAAATTAGGAAGAGAGTGTGGAGGAGACGAGAGGGAGAGAGGCAGATAGTGTTTAATTCCATCAGTTGGCACATCGTTTTTGTTTGTGTACTTTCCAGCTGATGGCCTTTTTGCTGTTGTTGTTGCTGCTACTTCTGCTGCTGCTGCCGCTGTTATTGCAGCGGATCGACGTCATTGTTGCACGTTTTTGCAATAGTCCAAAAATATCCACAATCATACCTACATAAATACAAACATACGTTTGTGCAAATGAATTGTGTATTGTTTTTCTTGCCGTTTTGTTTTGTGTAAATTACAAACACAGCGGATGGGCGAAAAGAAAAAACCAAGAAAGCAGCTGCTGAAAGAGAGTGGGGCTAGTGCTTTCTCTGTCGCGCTTACACGCTTCTCTCGATTTGGCTCTCTCTGCCGTGAGTCCTGTTATTCGCAACTTGTTGCCTGGCTGAAAAAGAGCTTTCGCAAGCTTTTTCCAACGCCTGTTGCTCTTCCGTTTAACTTCTATCTGTACAGTTCTCAAACTGAAACTCCTCGATTTTCAAGCTCGACTGAGATACAATTTGAGCTTTATACAGACTTTACTTAAAGTAACATTTAAGGATATATTAACATTGTTTCTTACTTACAGTTAACCACAAATATTGATTTAAACTTTTGTAGATTTTGAAAAATCCTCCACCTCTTGTTAGAAATGAGAAATCTATTGTAATGGCTATTTGCTTTCAACATCCACCGCAATATTGGGCTGTCTGTACAAGGAAAGGAGTGAAGTGGATGTTTTAAAAATACCAAATAAAAACATATGTGGTGTTACAAGCATAGTTAATCTTTCCCCCTTTTCATTACAAATTAAACACGAGTAGCTAGAAATGTCAGTGCCTTGATATCATATTATCAAAGATAGCAGTGTTTAAATAAAGAATGCCTAATACGATCTTGAGGGTTAAGAAGCAGATTATATTATTTGTACCTCAGGAAATATTGGTTCCGAGGCTTTGGAATATATTATTTTAGTGTTTTTTTATAAAACATTCACAATCGTTCAGAATTCGATCCTAAATTCCATTTTCCGCTCGATTGGCTGCCTTTTTCTCTACTGCTATTTCTCTATTTGTTTCCATCTTTATATTCCTTATCCTTCTGATTCTTCTGCTTCTTAGTCTTTGGCCATACATAGTTAATAGGCTATTTACACAATTGCCTGCTGGACAATTGCTGATGGCCCAGGGAAAACTGTCTGCTGCGAATACTGATAAGTGCAGAAATGAGAGAGAAGGAGCTGAGGAATAAATGAAAATTTCTACCCGCTTTTGTTGGACTAGACAAACAAATGGCAAAAACTGCAGTGCAAAAACGACAAAGCCGCATTGTCCCAAATGGCATTACCAACAATACCAACAACAACAGCAAAAACAACAACGTTCTTGTCTATAAGTCGATAAGCCGTCGCCGTCATCCGACGTCTGGAAGGGCCCCTCCCCTTCCTCTCTTCCCTTCCATCGCCAACTTCCAGACGCCCGAGGTTTTGCTTCCTGATTATTATTATATATGGTTATTCACAAGCGTGCATTGTTTTCTCTCTTTTTATATCGGTTTTTCGGTCGGGGTTGCTTGAAACAAAAGTTCTACGGATGCAAAACTAATTCTTTACGTATTGGGATTTCTGTAAAATGCCACCAAATTGTATTCCCAAAAACAAAATGGTAAATCAACCTTTTACCTGGTGTATCCTTGGATATGATATGATGGATTTTTGGGTAGATTGTCATGTATTAAAAAAATCTATGTAGGCAGTTAAGATAGTTAAGAATTTAAATTTATTTTATATATATTGTGAAAATAGTGGGTGTATTGATTTTTTATAAATATATTTTACACTTCGACTCATTATAACTAAACCATAAAGTTTATTGCACCCAAATCCTAATAATATAATATAATTTTATTTTCGTATCTACTATTTGTTGTAGATTTTGAGGTAGAACAGCAAATACCTTCATGGATTTGCTAATTCTGTCTTTGTCTTATCGACTGCCTCCTCAGGAGTATCCATTCGACTTTGACTTTGCATAAATAAAAACTCGAAACTGCCGCCGACGTGTATAAACAACAATGGCAAACAAAACCAATAAATGTTAAATGAAACGAGCGCAAAAAAATGTACTTATAAACAGGCGAAAAGCGTGGAAATTTACGTCAGTGAACCGCTCGCTCGGTCGGTATTTCTTTTCTTCAAGGGTTCTCTTGGGTTCGCACTTTTCCCTCAGTGCTCAGTGAATCGCCCTGAACGCTGAACGCCGAACAACCGAACATTGCAGCCACTAAAACATATGGCGGATATACACTGGTCACCAGGGAATTGGTTTCCTTGGAGGTCAGGGCACTGCTCTTATCCGAAAACACTTTGCCCAGTTTATAAAAACTTTGGATAAGAGCGTATGTTGGCCCGTTGTTTTTGTTCGTTAAATGCTTATCTTGGTTTTTCAACAATTGGCAGTATTGACAAAATTCGTAGAGAAAAAAGGGGTGCATTGGTTAGGATGAGCAGTAGGTAGGTAGTTCTAATCCCAAAAACGAGAAAGTTCTATAGAAGGCCGAGTTATAAAAGATGCAGATGTCTTACCTGCAGACAAAATGAAATCTTGGTTTGGTTTTTTCCGCTCCTAAACACATGCCAACGTTCATAACGATCTATGACCTATTTTTATATCGGTCGTTGTAAAGTATATATAGTGAAGTACAGTGTATATAGCACAGTTAAGCTTCTATTAAAACGTTGTTCTGGTGAAATTTTTACATCAGAGAAGAAGTGAATTTATTATCTGATGTTCATGATTGATCACCGCGATAGAAACAAACAATGGGATGTCGAGTGTAATCAGGGCATTGTCTTTAGCTTGGTGGGTCATAGTCGTCATCCGTCGCATGTCGTGATGTTTGCACTTAGTATATGTATGTTATAAACTGCTTTTTATCATCGTGCACTTGGTGTGGTTGGTGTTGGAGTATTGCGTTTCCTTGGTTCGTTATTGTGACGTATTGTCTTTTGTATTCTGCCGACCAACAGCCATAAAAAAGTTGCTGCCGATGCGGTTATGTTTTCGCATCTGTTGAGTGAACAAGAAGCCACTTCATTCAACTGAATGTGTACTAAAGATATTTAAAAAAGCATTCGAATATCATTTTGTTAGTTGAACAGACATTTTAAAATATGGGAAGTCATATATCCAAATGAAAATGCTTAACATGACGCGATATTAACTGATAAATTATATTAACGATCAGTTAAGATCAGTATGAGCATATTTTTTCCGTGTACTCGACTCTCCGGTCGCGACTTGGGAGTGGAAGTGAACAGAAGATGCAGATTGAGCTTGTCGCAATGAATATTGATGCTGATGCAAAAAGACAGAAAAAATACAGAAAAAACAGAGAAGGGAGCTTCAAGATATGAGCGATACGGACAGCATAATTATAAAACTGACCGATCCGGCCTGCTTAGTAGGCAAAAAATGTTGTCGATGCGATAAGCGATCCAGAGATACACACACATTTTCTATACTTGTAGTTCCTTTGGATACTGTATGCTCTTTGTTCGCCCTAGTGATGCGTAATGCCCTTACCAGACTAACATAAACTCATTCGTTTATGACCTAATGTAAATGAATCATTAGCGAAGGCGACCACATCAATTGATCCACATATTGTTATTTTTATAGACCTCTTCAGACGATTACATTGCAGATAAAAACTGACCAACATTCATGTACGAAAATGGGATTTCACTTGGTAGCGCGGAAACACGCATGTTTTTATATTTTATAGTTTATGTCGGGAATAAATATTTAATAGCTTAAACTTCCGTTTTAAATTGGCTTTGACTCGAAGAAGTTTGTGTTTACACTTTCCCAATTTGAAAATATTGACACCTCATTTAGCAACTGTTTACGTCTTGCTTTCTATTTGCAATTAAAGATTATATTTATTTTATTATAGCATATACATAGGTAATTCCTAATTGCATTAGTTACTTTGTGAGCTCCTTGATATACATTCATTGTATTATTTTATATGTATTATTTATTATCTATGCCCAGCTTATAAAAACGTTCTCGTAAATCAAATTTTCAGACTTCCCTATAAATTCCCCAGAAAAGACTGAATAATTCCGCATTTGCAAGCTATCATTCAGTTGAATTCCATAAAGTATATTATGCACTTGTTCATTAATGTAAACCATTGAAGTACATATGTATGTACATATATAGGGAAACTCAATTATCTTGTGTGTGATATTTCACTTATCACATACACAGACCTCGACAGTCGGCATAATTCACTCACTTGACTTACTCACTCGGAGCAACTGAAACCGCGACCGAGATGGAGATTGGAGATCTCCTCTCGAAAGTGTCACAAAAGCGTTGGGTTTGTAATTGGGTTTGGGTTTGTGGGAACATCGGGGAACTGGTTTCTCTGTAGGGCATCGCATCTTCAACTTCCGAGACTTCTCATACGTAACGAACTGAAAACAAATCGCATATATCTGCAGACACATATAATATTGTGATAAAAAACTGTTACAAAAGCAAATCAAATGCGGCAAAATACAAACAAAACGAGAGAAGAGGCGAATAAAAAATTGTCCGACATATTTCATTTTTATGAATGAAAAAAAAAAAAACGAAAAGAAACAGCCAGCGAAGCAGTCAACAGCAGGGTAAATAAACAAAGTTAACAATAAATGAAAATGATTCATCTAAATAAAATGACGAGTTGTCTGATTGTCAATGAACAATACGCAGAAGCTACGCCTGCGAAATGCTAAATATTTCCCAAATCGGAAACTATTTAGCACTGGTTCGTGGAAATAGGTGTATGCTAATGCTTTTGCCGGTTTTTTATTGTCTTTATTTGCTTGGCTCTGTCTGTTGATTATTTGGCCTATTGATTATGTAAATGAGTGGCGTATACAAACGAACTGATACGACGCAAGCGCAACGCGATTATATAATGAAATCCATAGACCCTAATGGTCCGATGATCAATCACGAAGCTGCGAAGGTTCAAAAAAGTAGAAATCAAATGATAAAGTTAACAATAAACCACAATTACTCACACCATTGAGTGGCTTTTTTGGGATCGTAGGGCTCGGAAATACGGCTCTCGGTTCAATGATATTGCTTATCTCTCCAGTATCAACAGACGTAAACACTTGTTCCGCTTTCTGTTGCTGTGGTTTCTGCGGTTGTTGTTTATGCTTTTTTAACAGCATTCCACGTAATTAATGCAATTAATAAACGATTTGTACGCATTCCGCTTTATGGGCGTTAACCGGTTAACCGGCGCCAGAACGAGCAGCAAACTATCTGACTATATACTCGTAGTAATTGATAATCGTCGTTATCGGGCGACTTTTGGCCAAAAGTTCGAGGTGATCATTAGCTGCTGCCCCCTATCATTTTGGCCTCCAAGGAGTTCAGATGCTCGCCTTAAAAAAGCCGAAACATGTGTAGTTTAAATTTGTATCGATAAGATAAGGTTTTCGTGCCAATCTCCTTTTTTAGATTTTGCTATAGCTTTTGGAGCCACCTTTTTTGCCGATTTTATTTACAATGCAATGGTGGTTTACTTACTATATAGTGTTTGTTTGGCTTGGGTTGGGTCTGGTGGCATTGCTTGGGTTGTTCACATCGCCTTATTGACTCGCCTGTAGTTTTCAGCAAACAAATTGGGGGATATCAATGAACTAACGTACCTGGGAACCTGTCTAAAATTCATGTCAATCGAATAATCCATCGTTGTTTTATTGCAATTTAAAGTTCTATACCTCTAAAAAAAACACCCTATATATGTATATATTCTCAATAATTTAAGTAATAATTGATTAAATAACTAAATGAGAGGAAAATATGTTTTGCATTTCTATCTATCGTTTTTAGCACCATTAGGCGTTCCAAGAAACCGCTGGTCATCTCGGTCTCAGTTTTGTCCAGTGAGATATGGACTAATGACTGGTGTGGGTAATTTACAGCATTTAAGGTACCAACCTCTCACTTCGCCACTTTGGATTTCTCCAGTTGTGACAGTTCATGCGGGTTCCATCGTCGTAGAAGTTGTGTTGGCTAATTTCTTCACTTCAATTAACTGAGTCCGGAGACATTTCAATATTTTCCATTTATATTTCGAGAAACCCTATCGCTGCACTCCCTCTTTTCCAACCGAGATATTCATTCTAAATGCAACACTTATCGGCTTAAGCTGTCGTTTCTCTCGTTAGTCCGTTTTCCAGTCTTTCTTCTAGGGGCAATTCACACCACATCTGAAAATGAAAATAGAGCCAGACAGCCATCGCATTATAGTATAGTTCATTGTCAAGCGATTTTAGCCTTAGCCCCCACTTCGCCATCTCCTCCTGAATTTATTGTTGGATCTTGAAGTTTTCACTTTTTAAGCGCCAGCTGGGGAGAGATGTTGTGTTGCGAGTGTTGCTTTTAAAGCATTAATTGATTGAGTTGAGTTTTATATTTCTTTCTTTTTTCTCCATCGTATAGCTGGCCTGCCTGCCTGGCTTGGCTTGTCTCATGTTGGCTTTTGGTGCTGCCTTGGTCTTTTTGGTTTTGGTTTTGGTTTTGGTTAGCTACCTCTATCGAGTTGTGTAATGTGGACGCTTAGGAGGCTGCCAACCAGTTTTTCTTCTTCCCCGGCCAAAGTCACCGGGCTGCAGCTGGGGGCCCGCAGACTTGGCTTAACCATTTGTTTCGAAAAATCATTAGGCACGCCAAAATGAAAGTGTGAACAGGGGAGCTCTGAGCTGAGCTGAACTGAACTGAGTTGCTCTGACTTTCTTTGCCGGCTCCGCTCGGCCATACGATGATTTCGATGGGTAACAAGCGGACAGCAAAAGTAGAGGAGCTCACCTGAGAATGAGTCAGTGCACTTCTGTAATGGTAATATAAACAAATAGCATGAGTAACAATTGCTTTGCCAGCTCAAAAAGATGACAACAATTTATTTCGCTATGATAACAGATCTCAACCAATATTTATGAAATCTACAATCTACAATCTGGCCCACACAAGTACAGAAAACGATCGTCACTCTGTAAGACAATAAAATTACAATGCCAAATGAGAATTAGTGTCAGGCTCATTAAAAACGACCAGAGGAGATGATTGGGCTAACAAATGAAGGCTGATTATTCATCACAAACTCTTAGAATAGCTTGAAAAGCATTGAAGTAACTTTGAAAAAATAAAGAAGCGCAGAAATATAAGAAACTCTTTCTCACTGTGCGCTTTTGATATCTATAAGATAAATGTGCCGACATTCTTCTAAAGAACCTTTCTCTTTTCTCCTTGCAGACTCTTCGCTTCGCTGCCGAAATACACACAGCATCTATTAGTCTTACTGTTCGGCACATTCCGGGTTATCGCGAGCAATGCGGCCCACGCCTCCACCGGAATGACCAGCGAGGCGCTGGGCGTGTCCGTGGCCCCCAGTTTCTTTCAATCCTGCGTCAGCGATGGCAAAACCGCCCGCATGGAGGATGTGCTCAAGTTCAAGGTGAGTCCGCTTAACTCTGCGTTATATCAAAAATTTCTAAAGTCGGTTTTTTGCGCTTCACAGGTCTCCACGAAGATCATGCAGAATATAATTGATAAGTTTGCCACACACGACATCTTTGGGCGCGACAACTACGAGTACTACGCCCGCGTCACAGGACGCATCCTCAAGGTGCAGGACGAGTGGATATGCAGCTTTCAGTATCCGCCACCGCCACGTGGCAAGTTGGCTCAACAAAAATACGCATGTGAGTGGTGCCAGTGGGTTTTATACTTTAATCGAAATATGCTGGGGATATGAGAAGTCCCCTAGAATAGCATTGCAATCAATATATGACTATGATATAAAATAGATGAATAAAAGGGGCTTTATTCATTCAATAGGAATTTATTTTGTTATTTAAACTAAACAATATAAGTTAAAAAACAAATGACGTTTATAAATAGTCACTTAACTCGTACTTTTAAAATAATATTTTTTTGAAATGATATTCGTTCCTTCGCTTATGCTGCCCAAAGATTTACTACACGGCAAATATGTATATGCTTTAACTAGATATTACTTAACTAACTAATTTGTCGCTGAATTATTAAGCTGTTGACTCATTGCATTGAGCGCGTCCCTAATCGATTTATTGATTGGCTAAATAACTTCGAGTTCGGTCTTCTGTCCAAGCAATGAAAATTCCGCACTTATTCTCTTGCTAATAAGTTCTTATCGCTTTTCCACACAGTGCAACATTCTTTGGAGGCGGAGAAGACCTGGCTGCAGTGCCAATGCGAGCGTTGGGGCTTACGTGAGTACCTGAAAAGTGTTTACCTATACGTAGATATAGATAGAATCATACTCTATTGTGCTTTGCTTCTGGAATCTCCACCTCTATTTACTCTACACACTGTCCGATCTAACTTCTGTCTGTGTGTGTGTGTGTGGGGGAAATGCGGTCGAAAGACATGTATCTGATACCTTATTAGCTCATCTTTGGTCATCTGGTGTCCCGGAAAGATAAGCTTTTAGCCCCAACCGCACTGCACCACCCATTCAATAGCTTTGTGCCGCATGCCCAGTAGTTGTTTGCACCCCTCTCATTCTGACGAGTCATCCAATGCATTTGTTAACCCCCTGCCGACCTGATTTAGTGGCCCAGGAGGAGTCCCGCTCGACGCCCGCCCTGCTGACCAGCTCCAGTTCCGCGTTGGAGAACAGTGTCTTGTCGCTGGGAGTTTCCCCCGAGCACTCGTTCATCGAGAGCTGTGCCCGTCTCTCGGTTTCGCTGGAGGGACCCGGCATCTATGCCATGACATCGTCCCCGTTGCCCGCGAAGCGGAATGGCAATGGGAACGGCAACGGCAATGCCACGGACTACGACTATGATGACTATGCCGACGATGATGAGGACAACGATGAGCTGGACGGCGTTCACGACTTTGGTGCCGAGCTGGAGATCAGCAGCATAGCTCCGCCGCAGGGAAGTCGTGGCATCTATCGCCACAAGCAGCGAGCCCAGCAGCCACACCACTACCAACAACAACAACAACAGCAGCAGCAGGTGCCGCTCCAGCACCAGCGGGACTACGATGACGACGACGACGATGATGAGGATGAGATGACGTTTGTGAAGCGCCGCTATCGACAGAATAAAAAGAAGCCGGCGCCGCCGAGCAGCAGCCATCATCAGAGGCGATTGCGCACTGGAACCAAGAGTCTCGATGGCGGAGGAGAAAGGCGCACGGGATCGGGAGCAGCGGGAGGATCAGGAGGAGGAGGAGGTGCTTCAGGCTCAGCAGCTGGCAATCCCACGCCTCCCAAGCTCAAGCAGCGAACGTGCAGCCGCTGCAACCGGGGCATTCGGCACAGCAGCTCCTGCAGCTCCAATTCCGCCGGAGCAACTGGCTCCAACAGCGGAGGAGGAGGCAACGGAGGCTCGGGAGCCGGAAACGGAGGAGGCGCCGAGGGCGGCATGACCATGGAGGAGCTGAGGGCCGTCAACCGATATGCGGAGAGCACCAAGAGCCTCTCGTATCTGCCACAGGTGAGGGACGATTTCTTGCTGGGCTCACGCATTTCCGTTTGAGATCTTGCGACCGTTGTGTAGAACGTACCATCTATTATATAGATCCTAGGTCTAACCCCTTTGCAAATGCTCGAATTTCTTTTAAGTTTTGGTTTCTTTTTTCCAGGAAAAGAAAAAGAATCAAGAACCAAGAATATATTAGTATTTAAGTTTTCTCTTTTTATTTCTTCCGTTTTCTGTTGCGAATTTTTGATTTATTGTAATTGAACCTTTTGTAATACCTTAATTTAATATCTTTTGTTTCTTGTGTTTGAATTTTGTCAATTGGAAATGTTCTCTGCTCTAATCTTTCTATCACTCACTTCTACTTTGACTCTCTCTTAACTCGAATCACACAGCAAATTGCTCAAGTTTGTTTCATTTTGGAAATGTTTGCCTAGTTTTTTCTAATATTTTCATAGTCTAACAAAACAATTTGCGCCTGCCAACGAAACTCAACTACTACTTACACAAAAACAACAATCAACAACACACTAAGACTTAAGAATTTGAAGAATCTAAGCCCTCACACCCTTTACACCCCCAAAGCTGTACAAAAAAGTACAAACAAAAAAAAAGAAATCATTATACTTCACCAAAACTCTGTAAAAAAGGACTAAAACGGAGCAAAAATTGATTGAATACTTTTCATTTTACATTGTATGTTTATATTTTAATTTTATTTTCCCATTTTTATTTTTGTTCAAACTTCTCTTACAAAGAAAAACCAAACAAAGCAAAAAAAAAAAAAAAAAAAAAAAAAAAAAAAAAAAAAAAAAAAAAACGAAAACAACAAAATGTGAAACCATTTCAACAAAAACATTATATAAATACATTTTCTATGCCCAAAGACCTATTTTCACTAAATAAAAAACGAGTGCTATACAAAGTTGCAACAAAATAAAACTAAACACCAAATTGCGTATTTTATAATTAACGAATTGGGATTGACAAATAAGAATGCAATAAGAGAAGTTTATAGCCATTGGATATAAGTTCGTTCTAGAAGTTAATGGAGTTGTAAATACTAAGGATAGAATTAGTGAGTTCAGCAGTTCAAAAGATTCTAAAAACTAGTAATCAGTATTTTCTCTATTAGATTTCTCTATTTAATTGAAAGTATTCATTAGTCAGCTTTATAAGAAACGAATGTTAAGGATCCGAACGAAACTTTTATGGACAAAAGAACTTGGAATAAGTATCGCAGAAGTATACCAGCCTTTCCAAAAACTCTTGACACCATAAATAAAGTAGTTATCTCTAGATGTAGCACACCATGTACACCTAGTTATTATTTGTGTAATTATCATTTGCTGTACAAAGTGAAGGTGGCATATCTGAAATAACTAAAACAATGTATCATAAGCTACCGGTATGATTTCCTTTGATTTTGTTGTAATCGTTACTTTGTACTATATTTTAGACCCCTAAGCTACCCGAAGAATATTGTTAACTGTGCACCATTTTGAGTTTGATTCGTTGTCGCTTGGCTATCTGTCCTATGTATCGTAGACGCCTGCTTTTGTATGTTTTTGCTGCACGTTGCATAATAGTTGGTAGTTAATTCTTAACCACATAACATTTTGTTGTTAAGCTAAACGCGAAAACACGAGAGTACGAAAACATCATCATGCGAATACTACAAAACACGAGCCGAAAAACCCAAAACTGCATTTGTAATTAATCTTATTTTTGTCGGAATTTAAATGTTGTTCCTTCCACCTCAAGATAAGCAATCAAAGCGCTTGTTGGCGGTTTTTTCACTGAATGTTTCTATACCTAATTAAAATGTTCTTGTTTAGAGTATTCGGGGTATTCGTGGTAAAGTTAAGCTGGACTAAGGATTTTCTTTCTTCATCTTTATTTTGCGGTGAATACCCTGTGAATATTCTCTCCATCATTTTGTATAATCTTGCACTTTTTCCACTGCGCTGATTTTGCTGCATTTTATATATCACATAATTATGTTAACCCATTTTCTTTTGTGAACTTTTGTTTATTTCAAAGATTTTAATTTGGCTTTTCAATTTTTTAAATTAAGTGAATCAAGCAAAAGTTACAGCTAGCTAAAACTTAAATTTCAATTGCCAAAAACTCTAATGCGATAATTTTGAATCCCCCCTCGTCTTTCCACCAACAACTACAACCACACGACAACAACATCAACCAACAAACAAATAATTGCCATGTCGAAACGAAACATATCCGAAATGGGAAAATGTGTTAGGTCCATGAACGCCAAACCGCACGGATGCGCACCCGCTCCGAGTGGTTCCTGGGTCCCCGGGACGCGGTGGTCACGTTGCAGTTGCCGGCGGACACGTGCAGCAATTGCTGTTTGGCCGCAGCCGCTGGATATTTGGGTGGCGGCAGCACCAGGGACATGCGACAGGCTCAGACGGAGGGCGAACGGAACCAGGCGGCCTTGCTCTATCACTTTTACCGCAGGCAGCAGCAGCAACAGCAGCAGCAGCAGGAGCAACACTATGACGATATGATGGATACGGATGATAGCTACGGACAGCAGAAGGAGCAGCAGCATCAGCAGCTGGAGCAGCAACAGCAACAATTACATTCCAAGGGTCTTCTACGACCACCGCCCATGCAACATCAGCATCATCAACAGCAGCAGCAGCAGCAGCAGCAACAACGTCGCCTGCTGCTGGACGTCAATTCGGGTAGTTATAACGCTGGACTAACTACGCTCACCACCAACAACACTCATTTCGGCGACGATCTGGCCAACTATCTACACGAACCGCTCAGCAACACATGCTACTACTCCAGTCAATGCTTGAACCGCCTGCCACCTGTTGTCGTTGTGCGCGAGGATCAGCTGGTGGAGGTCACCGATAGCGATGGCGATGGCGACTCCCTGGACGGCGGCGGTGGCTTGCACACCCTGCAGGCCCACGAGTTGCAGCATCACGTGGAGCCCAGGCAGGCGGCAATGTTGCTGCTGCGCCACTCGACGCCGCAGCAGCAGCATCGCAGCAGCGTTGGCTCGTCCTTGTACCAATCCTTTGACGTGACCTCCGCCGATCTGAGCCAGGGCAACAGCCACAACAGGAGCGGCCACAATAATAGCAACAATAACCACAACAACAACTTTGCCACAGTCGTTTTCAATGTTTTGGACTTTTTGTTTTGATAAAAAAAGAAGAAAAAAAGAAAAAACTGAGAACAAATGCGAGCTGAACAATCGGAATGAAATGTCTTGTGTTTTGTAGCTACCAATTGCATCCAATCATGAATTTTGCTTATGTCCAACTAATGCTAAACATACGTACATTTAAGTTTTTTATTTATTTTCGTGTTGTTGAAGGAACTCAAAGTGTTTATCATGTCTACATAAGTATTAAGATGGAATCGAAGCGGAATACGCAACCTAATTTTAATTTCCCTAACCAAGCATGATAGGCCAAGATTTCTGTGTTGCCACCACCAGCCCATCGGAATTTTGCTAAGTGTACCTTTTAATTTGTATTATTTTTGATTTAGCTATCAAATAATTTAGTTATTTATTCGTATTGTGTACTTTGCTCCCGTTATCCATTTATCCATTTATGATTTTGCTTTGTAACAATAAACTTTTTTATTTATTTATACTGTGTATAACCGAAATCGAAATATGTTGAAAGCTTTTTGTGTTGTTTTTTGTGTGTTTTTTAAACTCGATACTCCCGACATGTGATACATGCATAACTACGTGTGTTGTACTTGTTGTTGTTTGATTTTGCCTACTAACCCCGAGTTTTGTGTGTTTTGTCCACATTTCGTACACT
This sequence comes from Drosophila santomea, assembly GCF_016746245.2. Lineage (NCBI taxonomy): Eukaryota > Metazoa > Arthropoda > Insecta > Diptera > Drosophilidae > Drosophila > Drosophila santomea. The sequence continues at coordinate 18,270,900 of NC_053018.2, forward strand.
AATTGTTAACGTTTTTGTGATTGTGAGTTGTTGTGGTCGAAACGCCCACAGAGACGGTCAGCTCAGCAGCAGCAACAACCACAGCAAACGAGAGTAGTAAGCCATATAACATCAAGAAAGCGCCTCAACCACAAACCAACACCAACATTCACTTGCTCTACTCCCAGACCTCCGAATGAAACAAATGAACTCATCAGCAATATTATTTCTCCTCTTTTTCTTTGTCCCAACCCCATGTCCGAACCCGACTTTAGTTGGCAACATCCGTTTGAGTAACAGCGCCGAGTCCATTCAGTATGCAGCCCGACGACCGGTCGCCAGTCTTGGCCTCAATCCCAGCCTCGGCGGCGCCATCACCACCACCACCACCACCCACAATCCCACCACCAGGCGGCTGCTCATCAATGTGCCGCGCCAGTATCGATCCTCGCTGCGGCGCAACAAGGAGAAGCAGATCGGCGGCAATAGTCAGAGCAACAGTAGCAATAGCCTGGGCAGTGATCAGTTGACCGGAAATCCTGGAGCAGCTGCAGGATCGGCCGGCGGAGTTGCGGTGCTAAACAAACCCCTACTGATGGTGGGCCTTCTGCCGGGAGCCGAGCAGCCGCCCTCGGTGAGGAACTCCATTGCCGAGTGCGGCATCTCGACGCCGGATGCAATGGACGTGGGCATGGAGTGCAGCACCACGCTGAGCTTCAAGCCGCCGCGGCTGTAACAAGGACAACAGCAGCCCATTCGACCGAAGGCTCAGCACACCCAGGAAGCCTCGGCCCATAACTATGTTAAGATCTAACCATTTTTTAATACGTATACATACTTCCAACTCAAACCAACACACACAAGAACGGGAGTGCCAAAGAAATCTATAGAGATATTAATGCAATGCTACTGATCTTACTGACCGCATTTTATCTGGCAGTTAAATCTCTAGAGATTTCGGTGGCCTTCCTAAATAACATCATACATTAGGTTATGGTTAACGATATATGTATTTAATGTGTATAGCAAGAAAAGGCTGATTTTCTTTAGTTAAACAAACAAAACAAACAAAAAACATGAAAAACGAACGAATGAAAACAAACAAACAAACAATTTACAACTGAAACTAACTATATTATGCAACAAATTGCCAAATTTTATTCAGCATTCATTTCGTTGTGTGAATTAGGTTGATTTTACATTGTGTTTTAGCCAAGAATCTCTCAAACTTGAACATTGTCAAGGTAAAAATAAACGAAATTTTCACCTGATCGCAAACCGAAACAACGATACAAAAAGCAGAAGAATTTCGAAACTCTTTAGCATCTGAACAATCCAACCAATCGATTTCGAGGCCGACTCTCTGTCTTTATAGGAACCACTATAAATGTTACTTCTAAGCTATGCAAATTGAAACTAATTAAATGAATGGAGCTCTTTAAAGGCAATCATAGATCCCGAATACAGATATACCAGATATATCACTTTTGATATAGTGAAGTACAAAATCAAAACTAAACAGAAACCAATCGAAAATATCTAATACAAATTCTACATTACTCTTACAAAGATAGAAACCACAAAACTTAGCATTTAATATCTAGATAAGCGTTTTCAAATTAAACTTGTAACTGCGAAAGGAAATCAATATGTAAATCGGATGTTATTTTAATGATGTTATCGTTAATAGTGCTATGTGTACATATATACGTGTATGTCTATGTGTCCAAGATATATCTAATTTGTATATTAACTAAACGATATGCTAAAACAGCCCTTCCTGCGTCGAGCAGAACCGCCAAACAACAGCTAAAACAAATGAGATAATTCCATTTTGTATAGAATCTGATTTAGCGAATCCTCTACGACTAATTACTAATAGAACCAATCCAAGTATAGTCTCCAGAAGGTCCCAAAGGACCCTCTCCAGATTGATTTCCACTGCCCCGCCTCTAGAGTTCTGTTTCCTCTTCATCCCGGACTTGGAGATTTTTCAGCTTTAATTGAAAAATTCTTTGCGAAGTTAGAGAAAGAAGCATTTTCCTCGCTGTGTTTGGCCACATTCGATGTGTTTCTTAAATTAAATTTACATAATTAATCTAAATGTTAGCTAAGTAAATAAAACGAATGGAAAAGAAAGCAACTTATTTTGCCATTTCATACGTAGTATGAAACGCATCTATTAAATTGTAAAAACTAGAATTTAAAGCTCTGAATGTTGCCCAGAACATAGGAATGAGAAATCCAAGAAACACCAATTTGTTGATTAGCAAAACAAAAAATAATTGATTTTATCGACATCATTTTTATTGCTGTATATGTGTAGGCTATAAGCTATAAAATATATAATTGTATAAATCTTACGGAGTACGAGTTCGAGTGAAGTACATTCATTAGCCACTAAATACTATTATATAAATATAAATCGTGTTGTAAATGATGACAGAATGGTTATAGATAAACGCTATGTTTAGTGAGCAGGATCTGTTCCATATATTTTCAAGTGCAAAATGCATTTCGAATACATTTTTCAAATATTTTTAATTTAATTTTATGATTTTTTGATTTACCCCATTCTAGAGACATTTTCCATTTTGTGAAAGTTGCACTTTAAGAACTTCTGTATACAAAAAACAAAAAAGAGAAAAGAATCATACATATAATGTAACTAATTACTGAATGGAAAAAATAAATAATTCAATTGCAAAATCAAAACGGAGGGCGGGCTTAAGTTCTCTTAAATGCTAATCTTACGAACACATATTTGGTCAAAATTTTGCGGATAATTCTAAGCCCTAGGCCTAAACTGACAAGTAACTCGGAGATTCCAAGAATTCTGATTATATTAAGCTGTTTAATAATTATTCGGGATGCAATGCAGAAATTAACAAAGATAGGGTGGATTTAAAATATTTGGGCTAACTTAATAAAGTTTAATTTTCAGCAATCTTCTAGTTTTTAAACAAATATTTTCAGCCTTGTTGGAAACATCCACTTCACTTCTATATTTAAATGGGTCATAGGTATACATTTAAAGGTCCAGCCGTGGGATAAGCCTCGAATAAGTTACTTGCCAGTTCATGAACCTAGCTGCCAACTCAATTGTACAGAGCTCTGTCCACTATAATGCCGTGCTCAATTAGAAAACTCTCCACGTCGGAGGCGAAGAAGTCGTCGCTGAGGTCATCGGTTAGCCGCACAAAGTTTCCGATGACCGCTTGCGCCTTGTAAACCAGCAGGGCTGGTAATCCCTTGGTGCGGAAGTCCCTGCTCATCCCGGCCACGGAACTGCAGATCTTGGCGAACTTAATGGACGGATAATCGCTGGCCAGACTGTCCAGGCATTTGTTAAGGGTGGCACAGGCGGCCAGTTGTCGTTCGTATATGTGGATGATGATGGTGGTGTGCTTGTTCTCCTGCTCGACGCAGGCGAGAAACTCCTCGTGGCTGGTCAACTGTTGCACCTGGCCAAACTGCTGGTGATGTCCCGTCTGCCGCAGCATCTCGGCCATCCGCTGCTTCTGGTACTGCTGCAGGAAGTCCTCGCTCATCAGTTCGTCCAGCTCGGCGTCCAGTTCCTCCTGCCGCTTGCGCTCCTCGTCCTCCGCCGACGTTGCCGTCGTAATAGTGAGCTTCTTGGCCAGCGCCAGTCGTTGACGCTCGGTTTCATCCCGGCGCTCTGCCTCCAGCTGCTTAAATCGCTGCCAGTCCTTGACCACGCCTTTGGGTCCTGTGTTCGTGGAGCTCTGCTGCCGGAATCCACCAGCTGGAGTCGCATCCGGATTTGTGTCGATGGTCAGGCCGGAGGATCGGGATTTTCCGGAGGCTCCCTTGGGTTCGTCGCCGTCATCGCCGTTGTCCTCGCCCTCGCTGCTACTGCAGTAGTACTCCAGTTTCTCGCCCAGTAGTTTGTCCTCCAAGGTGGCCATGATGGGTAATTACCGAGTTTTTACTTTTAATTTACAATTTAATTAGTCTGGATTATCAACTAATGGTTGTATCGATAGGTCGATAGTGATAAATAGCACGCATTTCCGATATTTCAGTTTCGATAGTACAACATTATTAGTGTGCCTGTATTTTCTCCGAACTTTTACGTTAGTATTTAATAATACTTTGTTAGTATGTATTTTTGAAGACCGCGATATTCAAAAAAGTTTCTTAAGTAATTATCCATTTTTAATATTTATAAAATAGTACACATTAGTATGGGCTATTTTTGGAACAATTATATTCATATAAGTTTCAAATATTTTATTTCGTTTTCTATTTTAATAGTTTTATTTTAAAGGGAAGAAATTTATGGTAAAATCTTTAATCAGTATCTATTTTTATGTGTCTTTCGAATTACATCGAAAATTTCCTTGAGTTTCTCGGGCACAGTGAAGTCCTGCATTATTTGCTCCATGCTGTTGAAGTCGGCCTTCTCCAGCTCGTCGCACGAATCATCCGATCCAGACTCATCAGCAAGTGCCAATCTTTCAGCGAAGGACACAATTCCGCACCAGGCGCGGAAATCCAAGTCACCCGATCCTTGGGCATCGTAGCCCAACATTCTTAGTGTGCCCTGCACGTTCTCCTCGGTGCCATGGAACTCCAGGACATCCTCGAGAGCTTGTGGCAGGCTCTGCCAGACGAGGGTTCTTTCACGGTATGTGTATTCCGGCAGCTCATCATTCCCCATGGCGGCCAACTCGCTTTCCGGCTCCTCGATTCTACTCAAGTACTTTAAGAATACTCGCTTATACAGCTGTTTTCTCTGATGCGATACCCAGACGCACTTGCTCAAATAATCCCAGGGCGTCATATCTGAATGAGTAATTTTATTAGAGTTAATTTCTTTAAATTATTTGAAGCATACTGACTTTTTAGCATGGAAAGATCCATGGGTACATCGAATCTGGTCGCTGATTTGGAGAACTTTCGCGGCATTTTGGACGTTGTTTCTGGTGGAACTTTATCATCGACTGGCTTCGGCACAGTTTTCGGTTTTGGCGGCATGTACTTAATCGCCTCTCTAAGAGCTCTATTAAGCTTCAGGAATTGGACTTCCACTGTTAAGAACAATACAAAGATTTTAAATGGTATCACATACGTATCTTCCAAAGGTGTTTTCTATAAGATCCACATCTAAATCGGTTTTCAACGCCTGAAAGGCTTCATCGGTGAGGAAACTGCCCTTCAGGAGGATCGGTTCCCGCTCAGTTTCTCGCTTATCCTTGGGCAACAAGGTGAGTGAGTTGGGTATCAAACTGGGTCTGGTGCTGGGATTGAGTGAATCGGGACCTAAAGCAGCCACCTGCGTCTCGGGATCCTCACTTAGGTGGAATGTGGTGGTGGCTTCAATTTAGAAAAGAGGTGGCAAATTCAGGAATATAATTTTATTTAGACTAGATTTTTTAGGTTTACCACCTTGAGCTGGCTTCAACTTCTTGCGCTTCTTGCCCCTTCGCACATCCTCGTCGCTGAGTTCGTGCTCATTGATGCAGGTTTTGGGCTTGGCCTCCGGATCATTGGTGGCATCTCCGCCTGGTGCCAGGTTTGCTGTGGCCAGAGAGGACTTCGGTCTCTGCTCGTTGGAGGGCTGCCTCTTCGGCTTCTTGTCCTCGTTGGCACCGGCACTCTTGGGCTTCTTGTCCTCCTCCAGGCCGCTTTGGGTCAACTCCGAACTGGGCTTCCAGTAGAGCGTCTCCTGGGAGTGGGATCTGCGGAGATCCAGTATGATCTTCTTCCGCTTTATATTCTCGTGCTTGCCCCACTCCGGAGTAATGCATCGGCGATAGAATGACCCAGCACTGGTTCTGGTATGGATACTCGTTACCGTGGGCGTTGGCGTCATCGGCCGCGAATCCGTTTCCGCATATCGCCGGAACAGATCCTCCGGAATATTATCCGCCTCATGGGGCTGCAGCTCCGGCTCCTCAGGAATTTTATCCTGCTTTCCATGCTGCTGGCCTTTGCCCTCGATCGCCAACGAAGTCTTCAGCTGGTTAATCACATCCTTAACCCCAGAAGGTGCGGGATGATTGCACAGCACCGAGCATCCCTTGGCGAAAGGATTAAAGAGGCCTCCAAACGGACGCAACGACAGCGGCATGGGCGTGGCCTCAAACTTGAGGGGCATTCGCGATATATCTCCATGTTGATTTTTGCGCTATTTAAGGAGGAGTTCTTTGAATGATGGATATTCAAATTTCGTCTGTAGGCCTTCAAATCAAATGTTTATAACTTTAATATTTAAAATTTAATATTCTCCAAAACAAATCATAAGGGTTTGTGCAATTACATTTCTCTCATTACTAAACTTAGAACATTTTAGTTATCTTTCAATAATAATCTCATGTGTGTATTTTTTTGACTAAAGTATTTTAAAAACAAAAAGTACATTTAAATACATTAGAATAATTATTGGTTTCTTACTTTTTTAAGATACTTGACATGCCTCTTGGGCGTGGGAATTAATCCAGTACGTGTTGTGGCGCTCATAGTTACTATTAAAATAGACTTCGAGTATCAGACGACGACAAAAGCCGGGTATGGCGTCAATGAAACTTTTTATTTAGTTTCCATGGTAATTATGAGGCACTGATGTATTTACTCGCTTTTATTGATTTTCAGCGATATCTACTCACCTTTACCAGTAAACAACCATTGACGAAAAATATCTTCTATAAATTAAATTAAATTTCTTCAAAAACAGCTATTTAAATGCGGAACTTTACTTGTACTTTATATTTAGCATATATTAAAATAATACAACATAATGTTATGAAGCTTTATAAATATTGGACGATTTGCTTTTAATATTAGCTTTTAGTTTTTTTCTTGAACTTTTTAAACTTTTTTAATTCATGCTAATTAACACTAGAATAAGTGAATAATACAAGATTTAGTTTCTAGGTTTTGCGGTTGATATATATTAATTTTAAAAATAAATAAAATAAAAAACATCAAAAAATAAAATGTACTTGCATAATAAATAATAAAAAATCAAAACTAAAAAGAATCTCAAACATAAGTCTAAATACTATCCAATATCTAAATAAGAGTGCGCCCTTTACTTTTGTTCTATTTGCTCTTACAATGCTTTCACCTTTTCCCAAAACACTTTAATTGAGTTTGAAACAAAAGGCATCATATAACAACGCATGTTTATTAAGTGTCTTAAAACTAACAACTCTTGGGATATGAATAACGTAGGGAGTACCTCTAGGAAGGATTAGTCAGGCAGTTCAAATGCTCTATATGGGTTCTCAGTAGAGGGAACCACGATGATGCAGATGCCTGAGGCGTTGATCCAGCAACTGGCGTTCGTTGGACAGTGAAATTGTGGAGGAGGAGCGATGCAGGACGGGCAGGATGGTGGCATTTCCGCCGCCACGGACTCCGTGGGCTCCTGACCCGTGAATGGCAGGACCGGCTGCCTCCGAAGGACCTACGCCGGCTGTATTTCCCACCGCCCGGGATCTCAGCAGATGATTCCTGAGAGGCGACTGCCGGCGCACCGAGTTATTGAATGAGATCTGCAGGGAGAGACGCTTCTGGGACAAGGAGGCCAGATGTTCCGGCGACAGTTCGATCACCTGGGGAGGAGCAGCCGCCGCCGCTGCCATCGCAGCCGCTGCCATCGCAGCCGCTGTGGCGGCACTGTAACTGGGCAGCGATGAGGTGGGCGAGGAGTTGCCACAATTGCAGGTGGTCGAGGCCAGCGACACATTATCCGCGGCAGCATCAGCGTTCGCCATGTTCGTCTCCACCAGGCTGTAGCCCACCGCCTGCTCCTTGCCGGTCTCGCTGCACTCGAAGATCTTGATGATGGGCACCACGGCGGGGGTCAGGATGATGCCCGCCTTCCGGAACTCCTCCAATGCGTCGTCGTACGTGGGCAGTCCGGACACAATCGTATACGAGGGCAGCGACTCCGCCTCGTAGTCCGGCGGACAGCGGCGGCAGATCTCAATCGTTGGATCACTGTGGTTGGCACGGTCTGTAAAGGAAATGAATACAGATATTATAATATTACAATATATTTCAATAGCGCATTAATTATCCTTAAATCCTTAATTTTCAGATTACAAATATAAAATTGTATATATTTCTTCTGCTAGTTACATATTTTAAGTACATTATTTCGAAAATTAGATTTACTGTGCCTTGTTTTTGTACTCTATCCTTTTTGTTCTATTCACTCAGATTCCATCTGACAATCAAACGAATAAAAAAGAGCAATCGGAATTATCAAATCAATTCCCATTTGCTGCCCTTCGAGAATTGGGAATCCACGGCACTTAAATCGCCTTCAAGCCCCGGAAATGTTACCTACAGTTTTTGGGGATGTTGCTGCGGATCTAAATGAAATTTTTATACCCCATGCTTGTTCGTTTAAAAGCTAGTGAAAAGCCCTCGAGGCGACCAACTGCAAGCTGCGACCCAACCCTTAAAAGTAGGCAACAAAAACATTTATTGCAATTGTCCAGCAGGAGGAGTGAAATAAATGTGGCTCCCGGGATGGGAAAACCATCTACCCGGGAATCTTCCCCACCCAGAGAAGGTGAGTCAGCAGCCCGGTGATGGAGTACATGGAACTGTTGATGCGGCAAGCGTTTTCCCCGTGACGTGGTACAAGATTTTCCAGATTAGCCGCATGCTGGGTGGCTTTGGCAAATATTGAAAATGGCACACGCTTCGGTTCACACCCTTTCTTTCCTGCTCTTTGGATACTTGCGGGGCTTTAAAGCCTACGGGTCGACATTTTCCGACATTTTCACACCCACATGAATGGACGTTCGTTCATTTTTTATGCAACGCTTTGTGAGCTTACGAAATTAAATTGATGATGGCCGGAAAATGTAGCAAGAAAGCGGGCGGATTGAAACTGAAAACTCATTTCGGGTGGTCTTGGGCTCTCGCGACCTGGAGCTCGTCTATGTGGCAGTGGACCACCCTGGGGGAGCTGTCAGTTCCCCAACTCCGTTACTTTTTCCTCCGACGACAGCTCAACGTGCTTAAGCCTTTTTGTAATTTTCAATTGACTTTAGTTAATTATGGCCGGCTTACATCGAGCTTAACGTATGGTCTTCGCAGCGACGTGACTGTTGGTTCATGTCGGGGGATACACTTTTGATTTTGCGACAAGTCGTCCGTACTTGTAAATGTATTATTAAGGTTTCAGTAAATACACCACAGTCAAGTGGCGGAGCTTCAAGAAAAGAACAATCAGAAAATACATTTGTCATTTGTTGTAGAAGACTATGAATGTAATAATTGATACAATTTACATTACCGCTGAAAATTCCCTTTTTATATTTTAGAATTTCAAATTATATTAGGTAAGTTCTACAAGGTTCTATGTGTATTTCAATATTCTATTTAAAGATTTTGTTATTTCCCTATTAAGAATTTGATCAATTGATCTATGTTTACCATTCACATTACATTTTAGTTTTCATTTTGAAAAAGCTAACTTGTAGTTCTGCTTGAACATAAACTCTAGTTGAAGTATCCAACCCCCACTTGGCCATAAGCTGTCCGTCCCCCAGCCGCCATTTGACCTGCCCAGCAACTACTTGGCTAGATGAACTGTCTGGGCCCATAATCCTGAGCCGCAGGACATACGCATTCAATTCCCCAAACGCAGCTTAGCACGACAATAAAATGAAGTGCAGCGCATAAAAAAGCGAAAGCCGCTTGCCAGAATGAAACAAAAATAAACAAAGCCCCAAGTGTAAGTGCGTTGTGCATAAAATATTCGCCCCAAGTTATAAGCCAGCAGCAAAATGGACACCCCAATTTCCAACTAGTCAATATGCCGAAGGTCGTGAAAGCGCCAAAGCGCCCACAACAAAAACTCGCCTGCCATCGGGATTGAAACTACAGGTACACAGAAAGAAAAATCTGCACATGCACTTCAAATTATGCCGAAAACTGCAGAAAACCAAAAAAAGATATTACGTAAAAATTAATAATTTGTTTGTAATTATCAAAGAATTAACCTCGACTGTATTAGGTCGTATATGTTAATCATTTATGTAAGTATGTAAAACTTAGTTGTTAATTAGTGTTTCATTATAAATATATATTACTGTCTTATGAAATGTTTGGCCAACATCATCCCATTTATACTCATTTCTGTGTAAGCACAGAGCATCCTCACCTAAGGCAGGCAGAGATATTTGGGCATTTTCACAATATCAACGCAAAAAGTTAAACACACTTTATGTTGGGGCTTCCTTCTCCTTCTGTATTGGGGTCTTCCAAGGAGGCGTATGAAACGCAGGAAGTGGGTGGGTGGGGGTGCTGTGCGTTTTTGTGGATTTGTGCGCCAAACCACCAAAGCAGAAAAGGAAAACAAACGACACACAGCTAAAGCAACCAAAAGTGACGTGCCCAGGATGAGGACGATGGCGATGGCGATGGCGATGGTGATGGCGACATGCCTGCCAGCAGACCGAAAAAAGTGGGCGAAAAGTGGGGAAAGGGGCAAGTGCTTTCCTCTGGGGCAAGCACTGCCAAAAATAACGTATGTAATCTGAGATATTTAAGAAAAATAATCAAGTCGACGCAGACATACAAATAATGGATTTAAGAATTTAAGATTTTTGCAGCAACATTTTGAAATATTTTGTCAGATTGTTGTACTTTTACTTGAAAAGTACCTAAAATTAATATTAAAAATAAAAATTATTAGAACTTCAAAAGCAAATTATTAATTTATTAGTAAATTGGGAAACTTTTAAATTAAAAGATTTGTAAGACAATTTACTTAAATTCAATACATTTTTGTTTTCTATCTTTTGTTTTTTTGAGTGCAGAATGGATGGCAGACAGCAGCCATCTCGAAGGCTTGCCAGACACGTAAGGAGTTTATGCCCCGGCGACCCCCTCCTCCCCCCCAAAAAAAAGAAGAGAGCCAAAAATAAGAGTTCAGCCCACATTTTTGGATGCTGCCGCCGTGATGCCGTCGTCGTCCTGCCAGCTGCCCCATCTCCATGTCCTTGGGGTTGGTAAACACGGCTCCAAATTGCCGTTTAAATTTCTCCCCAATGTCTACGCCCGGGGCCAAAGCGGCCTTGAAACATTATTATGACTGTGACGCCCCCTTTTCCCCACCTGTTAGGCCTGCCCCAAGATCTGGGCAGCAAGTTCCATGCCCCCAAGGGTGTTTCAGTCCCCCGATAACTTTGTATTTGAAGTTGTGGCCGCCGCCAGACAATTCCTGGAAAACGGATCACGGAGGCCAGGCGTTAAATGCTACCTATGCCTCCCACAGGATTTGGGGATCTGGGGCTGCTCTGATCCATGTCGAGGGCCTGGACTGGGTTTGCCAGGGGTTACTCGGCTAACTTATGGTCATGTCTGCTGCAGCCTCTGTTCTTTGTTTAACTAATTAAACTCTTGGAGCAGCCAGCATGCAAATACCATACCATTTTGGCCTTGCCTCGGAAAAACACGTGTCGGTCTGGCATGAAAAAAGATAGAAAACAATGCGAAAGAATGTTTTAGGCCCTAAACTAAACGCATGTCAGAATTGCATTGTTTTCGTTCAGCCGGAGACAAGAAAAATGATGTTGCCCATGGCCAGGATCCGAAAACGGTTGGTTCGAACTTGAAGACCTTGAAATTGCCTACTATTTAGGGAGAATATTGGTTAAATATAAGGGTTTTGAATAAATATGTTATCAATTTTTATAAATATAATTAATTAATAGATAATATAATGGAGCTTTATAAAAAATATATGACGAACGTTTTCTGTAACTAAATAAAATAATTGCTATACTAAAAATATTCTAAAATTTTTATATTTTAAAAATTTTTCTTAAGTAAAATAATTTTAAAATATTTCTATGACCCTATCCTAAAAATGATTAAAAGTGAATAAATTCCCTAAACTCAAACCATTGAATCAGATAGGCTCGACGGTGAATTTGGCGCATTGTGTTTGTGGCATTTGTGTTTCCCGGACAAATGTCCCATCAGCAGCAACTGTAGCGCATTAAAACTAACTGCTAAATTATTAGCAAGACAACCCATCCATCTCGGACGAAGGTCCTCGGTGGGTCCTTGCACACGAAACGGAACGGAAATTAAGAAAAATTGCGGCATGTCAGTGAAAGGCAGGAGCAACAATAAAAAGGACAAAACCGACAACATGAAGACGTCTTCAGCAGGAGTAAGCGAAACACGCGCCAGGAGCATCCAACATCCAACATGCCGCATCCAGGACGAAAAAGTAATAAGTGTGTCTATTTGTTTGCGAATATTTCATTTCCCGTGCCGTTTACCCTCTATCTCCCGTGTTCCGCCCACAGCAGGGTCCTTTGCAAAAGGACGAAAGTAGGGGTCTGTCACGAAAGTCGCATTTCCCAAAACTAAATTATACAATCGTACATCAAATTTAGTCGCTGTTTACGGCTTTGGCTAACAAACTCCATTTGAATTGGCGAAGTATTACTTTAACAGCGGGGTCTCATTTCATGGAAAAATAAATTCTTTGCTCAAAACTTAAGAAAAAATCTAATAATATTAATATTTTAAATATTCAACCAGCCCTATCACCCAGAAACAATGAACAAAAAAGTTAGGACCAATTTCTACTAGAATTCCTTTTTTTTTTTTTAAAGACCGAGTTCTTACGTCAATCCCATTGGTAAAATATTATTAAAAAAATATTATTAAAAAATATACACATATATTAAGTTTAATAAGTTAATATTTTATTTTACCGAATAAACACGCAAATAACAGTTTAAAATGTTTTTAAGTTGATATTACTTTTCGGTATAAGCCAAAGTGGAAATTATCTTTTTTATTTGAGTAACTGCTGTTGGACCATTTGATTTATGTACATTGAACTTGCTGAAAGTTCAACTAATACATAAAATGCAAACGGCGTGCGAAGGAGAGGGAAGAAAAAAGTTAGTGTAATTTATAAAATGCAAGCCACACATGGTGCCCTTTGCCTGTGCGAGGCGCTGAATGTTATTAAAAAGAATATAAACAACTTCCCGGTGGGATGTTTGGGGTCGATTGTTTATGTGGGGGCATGGGGCGTGGAAAACAAGCCTTAAACCACAAAGTACCACTTTTCCTGCCTATTGGCCGTTGTGCGGCAGTTGCGGCAATTTTCAAATTGACTTTTGCACATGTTGCCGCCGTAGCGAAAATGCGGGCAAACAATGTAGCCAAAGTACGCTCCACTAAAATCAAAAAACATAGCACAATAGGCTTAAACCGTCTGGGTGAGTGCGAGTCAGTGCTGGCAAGATTATATGGGAAAAAGTTTGACTATCCACAAAGGAAATGATAAAAGCAGCTTGAAAGGCTTAAAACTCTTTCCTTTTTAGGAATGTAATATAATTAATTAACAAATATTTTTTGTCTCATGGATTAAGAATCAAACAAAATGTTTTACAAGCAGATTTCAGTAAGCAGTTAAATAAAGTAGGCTTACAAAATCCAAGACAGCTGCACGAACGTGGTTTTGGCCGCTCTGTTGGCCACGAAGTAGTGCAAAAAGTGGGCGAATAAAACAAAAACAAGTGCATGGGAAATACGTGCCATTTGAGCGCGTGAACGGAATACACAAATAGTTGGCCGCTTCTGCGCCAAAAGTCAAATATCTATCAAAATGGCATTAGTGGCGGCAGCTGCTCTTCTACTATAACAATTTGCACTTAACGCCCTTTTTATTTGAATTTTAGCGCGTCTCTGCACCTTCGGCCTGCAACACTGCCCTTCGGGAAGGCGCTTTGCAGCACTGAACCGCTCAAACAGTGTTGCAAGCGATCACGCTCACCAACACAAGCACACCAATTTTCGCACGCTCGCACACGAACGCAATCGGGGTAAGAACGCGAACAGAGAGGGAGAGAGAGAGAGAGAGCAAAAGCAGAAAAATAAAAATTTCCAGCGGCGTCGGTGGATTTGGATTTGTTCTGAGCGCTGCGCCGCAGTTTTTGCCGATTTGTTAAAAGAAAAGCAAGCGTTTCACGTTCGACATGCTGAAAGTGGCAAATGTTGCAAATCCAATGCAAACAATGAAGAAAACAAACGGCGACGAGGAGTCCGATGAGTCCGATATGGAAGAAGAGGAGGAGGAGGAAGATGAGGAGGAGGACGATCTGCCGGATGTGGGACTCCAAATCGACAGCGAGGATGAGGCGGAACTAGAGGCACAGCGCATTCGTTTGGTAGAAGAGGAAGCAGCCAAGACAACAAAAAAGGCCGAGAAAGAACGCCAGCAGTTGCAACAAAAACAACAACGGCAAGCGCAGGTCAGTAACGGTAACGAAGAGCAGCTGGAGGAAAGTCAAAAACCCAGCAACAACAAACGCAAGGCCCGTGGAAGGCCCAAACGCAAGGTATCCACAAGTTCGCAGGCTTCCAGTGCCTCCATCGCTTCCAGTGCTTCCCTGGTGGCCGCTCAAGTTCTCGCAGATGAAAAGTCACGCCGCTTCATCTACAGCTGTACCAGCTGCACACACCACTACGCCGACAACCTGATCCTATCCAGACACTTCCAGCTGGAGCATGCCGAGAAACCGAAAAGGAAGCGGGGGAAAACCAAGTCTTCTGCTGAAGAGACCATGGTTACTCCTCCCTTGGTCATTGATCCCTTGGAAATGGGCCGCCTTAAGCCCTGTGCCCAGTTGCTCGTCCAAGGAGAATCCGTGCTGCAACTGTGCCTCGCCTGTAACTCACAGTTCGTGAATGTGGTACGCTTTCAGGAGCATCTCAGTCAGCAGCATGGTTATTTTCAGTTGCTGGTGCCCAAGGAGGAACCCACTGATCTCCCACCGCATGCCATGGTCACCATTCCCGGGGCTCTGGCTCTGAGCAAGGCCAATGCTCAGCTTCAGCTGCCCATTCCTGCACCGGAAACTCCGCCACCGGAGCAGGACGTCAAGGAGGCTCCGTTAAGTGCCGCGCCCAATGACAAGGAGGATCTTGCCATGATCAACGCCATGGTGGCGGAGATTGCAGCCGAGCGAGTGAAGAAAACCAGCAGTCCCAAGGTCAACAAGATGATCATAAAGCTTCCTATGCCCAAAAAAAGGGGCAGGAAGCGCACCAAGCCAGAGAAGATGCGGAACGAACAGGATAATGTGGAGAAGACGGAAAAAAAGAAAAAACTAAACAAGGAGGAGGGACAGCAGCCAGTTTTGGAGCCATTGCAGGCCAAAAAACTAATTAATCAGGCGGAACAGCAAGAGGAAAAGTCTGCAGCGGAGAAACCACAGTCGAATAATGTTGAAAAAGTTCAACAAACCCCGAAGGGATCACAGAAAGACGGTACTCAGCCGGCAAAGAAATCAGAGACTGAGCCGGAGTATTTAAAGGAAGATAACCAGTTGTCGGATAACACAGAATCTGATGGTTCACTAGAAGAAACCGGGAAAATACGGCTGGAGAAAGCCATCAAGGATAAACCATTGACAAACAATGTGCAAGTAGATGACAGCAGCCAACAGAAGCAGTTGGATAAGTGTGAGGAAGGTCGTTCCCAGCCGGAGAATGCTGGAAAATCTAAAACGGTGGAACCAGAGCATCAGCACATGTATGACGAGAGTAAAAAGGATCACCAGCAGATTGATGAGGTAAGATCGCACTTTAATTTATCTAAGAAGCCTATTTCTTATTAACACCCTTTTAATGAAGGAACCCACCAATTCAACCAAGCGCAAGCGCGGACGCAAAGAGCGCAAGTCACCGACACCCGTACTCATTCCGCTGGGAGACAAAGAAATCAAGGAGGAGCCAGAACTCCCAGAGCGGCGCATGCGTAAGAGTCGCCAGCATGTGGACTACGTTGTCGAAATCAAAGATGAAGGGGAAGACGATGACGAGGAGGAAGAGGCTGAGGTGGATGATGACTCCTCAGCCACTATTTCGCCGCACAACAGCTCAACCGATGAGAGTTTTACATCGATCAAACGTGAGTCATCAGAGGAATCGCAGCACAACGGAATCGGGGGAATTCACACCTGTAACTTCTGTGGCAAAACCTTCAAGCGCTTCTCAAGAATGCAGGATCACCTGCGACTCCATACCGGAGAGAAACCATACGTGTGTGGACAGTGTGGACGGGCTTTCCGTCTAAAGATGCGTCTGGTGGAGCATCAATTGCGACATCGCGCTGAGAAGGCATACAAATGCGATATCTGTTCAATGCCGCTGGCCACCAAGCAGGATCTCTCGCTGCACATGCGTCATCACAAGAATGATCGGCGCTACAAGTGCGACAAGTGCAACAAGGGATTTGTACGCAGCTCAGATTTGTCTATCCACGTGCGGATTCACACGGGTGAAAAACCTTACAGCTGTGATCTGTGCGGTAAGGCGTTCCGTGCTCGCCAAAATCTGGTGGTTCATCGACGTACTCATCTCGGCGATAAACCCATTCAGTGCGAGCTCTGCGACAAGCGTTTCGCCCGCAAGATTGATATGCGGGTGCACATGCGCAGACACACAGGTGAAAAGCCCTACAACTGCGATGCCTGTCAGCGTGGCTACTCCTCCCGTGTAAATCTGTTGCGTCACCAGGAGCGTGAGCATGGCATCGAGGAGCAAGTCTCCGGATCTGGCAAGGCGGATAAGAAACACCCAAAAACGGCAAAAGAAAAGGAGCAGGAAAACGAACCCAAAGCCAAAGCAACGACACGACGTCCGCGACGCGAGAAGCTGGAGCAAAAGATTGCTGCTCAGGAGAAGCTTCTAAATGACCTGAAGCGCAGCTTGAGTGCTATGCCAGAAATACCCGAGGAGCCAACGCAGGTCAAACTTGATGGAGCTGGCCAGGACTTGCCGGCAGATGCGGGAGCAGGACATGCTCAAGTACAAGTCACTCTGTCTATGCAAATGGAGCCAGCACCCAATACTGAGGACGACGAGGAGATCACGCCGGAGAAGGAGAACGCTTTGTCCAGCTCGATGACAGCAGATGGCAAGACAAAGGCGAGTCGCAAGATAGCCAGCTACTTCACTGTTGTGGGTCAGCAGGCGGAAATTTAAAGACTTAAGTTCAGGGTCAGCAACACTTCTTACTCATTAACTTTTAAGATGCCACTGTACTTGGAAATGATGGAGACATTTCCCTAGCGTAGCGCACACCTCGCAATTTTACTTTTTGGATTTAAAATGCAATCTTGCAGCAGGGATCAAGTATTTTCTATATATTCTATTTATATACTTACGACCTCATTTTGAGGATACGGATAGCCAGGAAATATTCAACGTTGTGAAGGACATAAAGCCGACAAGAACAAGAAAAGACTACTTTATAAAAGAAATAATGATATTTGATATGAAGAAATCAAGCAAGAGACTGCAAAGAGTTTTATACATAAATATATATATATTTTTCTATAGACAGAGCAACTTTTGTGAACAAAATAAGTTAAAGTATGTAAAAAATACCAATAAATTAGTCAGTAAGCTAGTATGGGAAATGTTTGCAACACTAAGCAACTAAAATATTTTAAATTTCAATGGCTGCAACTCAAATTTCATTTAAACCGAATTGAAGTCTCAATCAAGGTTTTTATAAATAATTTGTAAACAAACGCCGGACCAATTCAATCTTATCGAGCTTCAATATCAGCAAAACTTGATATTTATAAACAAGTGCGCACAACGATTCGAATTTGATTAGCAAACATATTCCCTCCATTCCCCCCGCATTTATATTCCGATCAAACTGAAGAATATTTCACAATTTCATTTAATTTCACAGCAAACATAAATTCAATCGCAAGTCATTTAGTATGCAATTTATACAAAATCTGCAACTTATGCTCGAAATTCCAAAACAAACGTAATTTAATGAATATAATTTTAAATTTTATATTTATATTGTAAGCACATGAATTGCTTCGGGAAAAGTTTTTATATAATTTCCCTTGAAGAGAATTCTGCACTATCTCAGCACCACTGCTTACTATATTTATTTTGTATACTTTACGCATTTACTTTAATATATTTACTTAATTTCTCGAATCGTAAGCGTAGAGAAAATGCAATGCAAAAAGTCAGCATCGCCTATTTCCCACATACACTGAACGCATTTTTGTACATTTAATTTGTGGCAGCTTCTCTCATTCTGTAGCATCTAAGAGAGTCCGATGAATATACGCTACTTTATAATTTCACATTTGTCGCTTGTTAATTTGATGCCACTTGCCAGTTGTTGTGCCCGGTACTTCAACCCCGAAATTGCAATTATTTGAATGGGGGTGTGCGAGTTTTACGTTTTATGTTTATGGCATAGGACAACCAGAAGCAGCTGCTGCTGCTGTTCTTGCAGCCCTTGTCAATTTTTCAACACTAACTATTGCTTGAGAGGATTGCGTTTTGGGGTGGTCGAAGGACGAAGGACCACGAAGAGTCCAAGCGACCGGAGAGTGAATGTCGAGCGGCAGTTTGTCATTTCTAATGGGGTTGTACACGGTTCATTTTATGCTGCCAGAGGGTTGATATGTGAGAGAGATAAATAAAGCGGGACAAATGGAGCTCTGAAAGAGATTTATGCTCAGATCCAGGTGGAAGAGCTATCTCCTAGGCGATCATTGAACTTTACGGACCAGAATATCAGGATAGGTTTAAAAACATTGAAAAACATATTCCTCTGTGCTTCCAAGTTTTACATTTTAAAGTTAAATCGAGGTAATGATTTTCATATGAAAGCTATAATTTCAACTATTTTTAGATTCTACATTAACATTGTGCGATTGACTGTGATAATCTCAAAATTTTAAAAATTTGCCTATCTCACTTTGAAATTTGTATGCCCAATGAATGAATATATACCAGCAAGAAACTGCAAAAAAAAAAGTAAATATAAAAATGATAAGCTTCTGCACTTCTTTGGTGAGTGACATTTTCATTTCGCCCGACGTTCCGGACTAAACAAAAGCCAATTTCTTTTGCTTTGCATGATTTGGCCATATGCTTATCATCTGGCAGCAGCAATGACAATTTATTTAGTTTTGGCTCTCAAACAAAAGCGCTGCCGGGGAAAAAATGCTAAAATCAGCGAATAGCAGAGGCCAAATATGAAGAGAAAAAGAATTTGCTTGCTGCATGCTTGCTTTCA
This sequence comes from Drosophila santomea, assembly GCF_016746245.2. Lineage (NCBI taxonomy): Eukaryota > Metazoa > Arthropoda > Insecta > Diptera > Drosophilidae > Drosophila > Drosophila santomea. The sequence goes on from NC_053018.2 coordinate 18,289,972, forward strand.
ATGCAATATTACGCATACGACGCGTGGTACCGCGTGCTTTGTTTGGGAGATTGTGCCAAAACACAAAAAAAGTAAGGGAAAGTCAAAAGATAGTCGACGTGACACACAACACATAGGCACACACGCACACACACACACGCATGTGCACGGGAGCTGTGCATGTGGGTGTGTGCGAAAATATGCAAATTAAGTGTGGCGACTTTTGTTCTCGCCGTTTTTTGGTGTAGAAAGCGTAAAAAGCGAGCAAAAACTGTACGTATACACATTATTTGGGCTGGCGATTGTGGAAAGCAAAGCGCCGAAAAAACGAGTATACGCCCCGTTGTACAGTCAGTCAGTCCGCAATGTGTGTGTGTCTGTGTGTGTGTTTGTTTGCGTGTCTGTCTGTGTTTGTGTGCCGATCAAGCCTGCTCTCCCCTCTCAGTTCTCTTCCTCTCTCCATCTCTCGTCTCCTCTGTTGTTTTGTTTTGTGTTTGGCTCGTCTCGTCAGCATTTTTACACTTTTATGTTGCTGGCTTTTAATTGAATTTTGCTTCATTCTCAGACTTTGACTTCTTCGGTTTTTTCTGCTCTTTCTTTTCGCTGTGGTTAATTTTAAAACTACCCATAAAGCCACACGCTGCGCCGATGTTGGCAGAGGCAGAGCCAGAGGCAGCGGTTTTTGGTACCAATACGATTACATCCTGCCACCACTGGAAAAAAACTAGTACACCAATTTTTTTTGTGGCGTTTTTACTAAAGTAATAGCTGCCCCATATTAAATCAATAAAATAAAATAATTAAATAATCTTAGACAATACCAAATAATAAATCGTTTTACTCAGCGATTTTAAAAGCTAAGAAAATGAATAAGCGAAGTGACAAAGAAGTTTGTAGCTGTATTTAATAAGTAGCTAATATATAGCTGTAATGATAAGGTAATAAATTACAGTATTAAGCAACCTAAACAAAATCCCATCGTATTTCATAAGAAATTTGTATACTATTTTTGCGCTGTGTAGACTCTCATTCATTTCACTCTCTCTCTGCTTTTGTTTTTGTTTGCTAAGTCTCTCTGCTGCGTTTCTTCTGCTCTTCATCCATTGCATTCTTTTTGCGGTCGTTAACTTGCAGCTGAACGTGTTTTGTTGTTGTTGATATCCCGCTCGATGTTCTAAGTTCTGCGCTCTTGAAATGCGCCAGTGTTTGTGTTGTTGCCTGGCTTTGTTGATTTGTTTGCGCAGTTCTCATTGCTTTGTGTGTGAGCCGCTTTGCCATCGACGCTTGTATGTGTGTGCGTACGGCAAATGAGAGCGAATGAGAGAACTGTCAAGTTTTCCAACACTCAAGCGAACGCGCGCCATTTAAAGATTTTGAATCGCCAACGGTGCGTATGAATGATTAAAGTGGAAAGTAGCTTGAAGTTACATTTATAAAATTCCTTAGTTTATACTAAATCAGATCCTAAAATTAAGGTATAGGGTGAAGACTTCAATAGAAAGCCATGCCTTTTGATAAATATTTCATTTACGTAAACATTTTTAGTTTAATAGGAAATGCAAATAGGAATAGGAAATGATTTAACAACTTATTGTAATAAATTAACTTCCGCACGAGTATTCAAAAGCAAAAAAAAATACTATATAAACATTTTAATCATTGGAACACCTTGAAAGGCAAACCATAGCATTTTTATTTTCCCATTTTAGTTCAATCGAAAACGCGAAGAATAATGGATTTAATAATTTAGACTCATAAATTTACTTCTGCTCTACGTTCAAAGTGTATTTTTTATAATAGAATTATATTGACGTGATTAAAGCCCGCAGGACCGTATAATCAAATTAATAGTATTTTAATTCTACAATACGAAATTGACTAGTTGTTTTTACGACACCAGGATTACGAATTTCTTGGATTGGTTCAATTGATTTACACGACTACCAAGCGATATTGCCAGCGTTAGCAGCAATTTTTATTCATAAGTCCTGCTGACAAGCCTCATGCTCATGAAATGCATTAAAAATTATTTATCCATAAATCATGCAATCGTTAATAAATAAAAAATGCATTCGAGTTCATTTCCCGTCGACAGTGAAATGGCACATAAACAAACAAACAAAGTCGAAAACGTTAAAAATGGAAATAAACGCGAAAAAAATATAGCCAAATGCATAAATAAATCCGAGCAGCGGGAAACAACAATGCGGCCTGTCGCTCTGTTGAACAAACAAATATTCATAATTGTAAAAAAGCCCAAAGTCAGCTCCCGCAGGCAAGTGAGATGGATAACACGACGGGGGAGCGAGATGGACTACGACTAACCGCTGAATGTGCATAATTTATAAAGCTAATTAAACGCGCATTTAACTAATTAAAAATATAGCGCGCTTCAATTATTGAAATATGCTGCCCAATTATGATGCAGTCGGAGGAAATTTGCAATTAAAATATATGCAGTGCACACACCTACATACGAGTACACAGATTCGATTCCCCAGCCGAATTACGCCGAATCGAATGCTCAACGTGGCGTATACGTAACGCTAATCAAAGTGTATATTACGTATACGACAGCTTGACATGTGTGAGGGTACACGCTAATTCTGGTAGCTGGTATTTGTTGCTGTTACTGCTGCCTCCTTTTTGGCTTTTAGCAACCAAATACTAATTGACATTTCGCTATGCCGCCTACGAGGGGAAATGGTGGAATAATAGGGCCGAACACATGTCTATAGCTTTACAGTTAGCCCACTACTGCTTGCCAATGCAAAAACAGTTTCAATTAAGCAATTAGCGCCATTGAAACAAATCCAACACGTTTTGTGGCTTATAAACTGAAGCATCATGTCGATTGGTTCGAACCCTGCGGTCGATGGAATGGAACCGGGAATAGGCCATAGGATTGGGGATTTTGTTTTCTGCGGCCATTCATTTAAGGCAATTAATGGGTAATTGGGGTATGCGTGTTTGTTTGGGGTCTGATTGATTGATGGAAAAGTCTGTTTGCGAGAGGGCAAGATACAAAACTAAAATCAGGATATAGATTTTTATAAAGTTTTTATGAAAAAGCTTAACATTTTTTACTATAGTAAGAGGAATGCCAATTCAATTTTGTTTTAATAGATTTTTTTGGAATAACATAAAACCTAAAGATATAGAAAGTATTTCGTTTTATTTTAGGAATATGAATGATCAGTGTTTCTTATTCTATTAAAGGGTAGTTCATATTCCTGTAAATTCATTATTGCAAAACTTCAAATAGGGGAATTTACAGTATTTAGCAGTCTACTAAAGTATAGGAAATACTTATTAGTGTTAGCCTTATTACGTGCATTACAAATACAAATGCAAATGCCATTTTCGTTACTACTGCTAATTTGCGCAACATTTTTGCCCCGCTCAGTTAGCATATTTATGCGAATTTTGCGCTTCGATTCAATTTTAGCCACAAATCGCAAACAACAAATGCCATTGGCATATATGTATCCAACGTTAAAGTCTTGATCCTAAACGTCAATCTACATATAGATCCGTAAGCCGCTTACGGCTTTGTTGTCTGCCGTGAAAACCATTCAGGATTGACGTCAGTGTTTTGCCCTCCTGCATTATATAAAGCAGCTTAAACCGAATCCATCGCTGTTTTTTTGGGGGAATGGCGGAGAAAGTCGGACTAAATACGATTGGATTTGATTAAGTTCGATTTGAAGAACCTGTGGACATTGGCCCTGATGATGATGCATCGCCGTTGCCATTGCAATTTGCACTTTAATAAACCTGATGAAGCATCGCAAATGTTAATTACTTTTGCAAATGCAATCAAAATCGAACAGCCTAATTGAATTAACCAATCGCTAAGTTTTATTTTCGGCGTGGTCAAGTTGATTAAAATGGTAGGAGGAGTTTTCATTACAGTTCGCAAAGTATTTTGCGGAGAGTATGCGTTAAAAGTTGAACTGAAAAGTTTGCACTCGATGGGAATATTAAGGTTTTCTATTTATATGGCACTTTTTATGGCCTGATTTGAAGGGGTTTATTTTTAGGGTCTTGACGCGAAGATTTTATGGTCTTTAAAAACCTTATCTTTATTTGGTACTTCGGCTTCTCAGCTAATTGGTACCACTCACATTAAGGTTACTAACCGTGCTACTAATAAGTTATCTTTATGGCGATTAAATTGACCCATTAGTTAGTTGTTGCTTTTAACATGAAAAAACATTGGAATTTTGCTGAATTTGTGGAACTTAAGATTCTGCGAACCTGCTTGATCTTAACATATCTTAACCTGCCCATCAACATAAATCCCTTAAAGCACGGAATTAAGTTTGTTGTCCTAAGGTTTTGGCCTCAAACAAATACCGAACATATGTTTACTATTTAAAGCCTTTAACCAAGCAAGCCAGTCAAGGGTGTCAGCTTAAAACAATAAGTGTTACGGGCAGCCAAAAGCGGTAAATTGGAAGGCAAATCAGTTAAAATAATAACAATGGGATGGCCGCAACAATGACGCCGGTAGTAACAGCAACAACACAAAGATAAACAACTCATTAAAAGGAAATTAAACAGCCGTGAACCAAAACGAACACCATGTCACGACCCGTCACTCATACGCACTGTTGTCTGGCATTCCGTGAGTGACGTTTCGTGGTTTGATAAAGACTCTCTTTACTTCTCCAGAAAAAAATAATTTCACCGAAAGGAACTTGATTAAGGGCATTGATATGCAAAGCACTTTGTGCGATTTGCAAAATTTAAATGACTACTGTCTATAAATAAGTGGCAATACATTTGTTTGAACAGATCTCCTCTAAACGTGTCTAAACGAAATGCTTAGCTACGAAAAGCAATGGCTAAAAAGTATAACAAAAGTTATCGTCAATAAACCAGGGGTGTGGTTATCCAAAAGTATTTAGCATCTGCCTGTTGACTTTGCTTGGTTGCCAACTCGAACATTTTTGGTGGTTTTTAGAGTTTATTTAGAGTTGAATAGATCGCAGGAGAAAAGTGTGAGGAAAATATTAGCTCAGAAAGAGGGGGAAACTTCTTTTGAATGGGTACAAAATTACACTTTTTAAAATATTTTTTTTTTAATTTTTATTTTTATTTTTAAATTACGTTTGGTGTAGATTTGAGTTAAATAATATGTACTGTTTTTATAATCGAATTAAACTGAAACATTAATATAAAATCGTTTAAAATAGCTCCTGATTAATTGACAACTAATATGATGAAATAATAATGAAATAATAACTAATAATATGAAATAAATAAAGTAAATTGGATTACGTGAAACAAATTTTTAAATGGTTTTGCGATTTTTTGTAAAATCTTTTTTTAAAAGTGAATACTACCAAATATCTTTAATTGCCAAGGGTAAATAGAATTTTGTGTTAGACCTTATCAGTAAAGAATGGAGAATATTTGCCATCTACCCATTAATGTTTGACGTCTTTGACTTCCTGCACTTGACTTACATTTGCCCCTTATGGCCCAAATAGAGCTGGCTTAATTGAAGCCAAATGAGAAAAGAAATTAGCCAGCAGTCATTTTAGCAGTAAGCAAACAATTGACATCCGTCTGTTGGCCAAGTGCAGGACAAGGGAACTTTAATTAATTAACACAAATTTGCAGTGTAATAGAGACGCTGGAAGCACAAGTACGAGTATTGGGGTCTCGAGATGTTGGCAAATGTAAACAACGGCAAATGCTTGAAATTCTCACTCTAAATGGGCCACTTGACTGCAACTTTAATTAACTGGAAACGTTATGTTTGTTTTTGAAGGCGGCCAACGGCAAAGACAATGGCCCAGAGCACCAAGATCCAAAAGCCAAGAAGATGGGGTTCTCGAAAGATAAGGGCCCAAAGCACATTGTCTGGGGGCTGTTCTCCTCCCACTGTTTAATCATTGTAGTTGGAAATTTATTGGGCTAATTGCTTTCTGATTTATTGGAGAGTGGAATCAGGACAATATATAATTATTATAGGGTGGTGCTAAGAGAAATGTCTTGGGTTTATATTTTTATGGATATGTATATTAAGAGGAAAGCAAGGCCTATCGTTAGATTTTGTAATGCATAAATATAGAAAGTAACACGAAAAATTAAAAGCATTTTATAGCAAGTGCTTTATTTTAAATTAATGCAGTTTAATATTTTTTTTTTTTTTTTTTTTTTTACAAAATAAAAAAATAAAAAAATTAGCATAAATATACAAAATAACACGAAAAATTAAAAGCATAACTTTTTTATGGGCAAAGTGCTTCTATTCTTATAAATTATAAGTATGGGAATAAATATACTATTTGTCTTACTAAAATCAATAAAAAGTTATAAGAATGAAAATTGAATTAAAATGTCTTTTTATCTTTAAATGGCGCTTGGTAATTTTTGCAGTGTTTTTAGCTTCTGATCTGCGGCTTCTAATTATTATTTTGGCAAATAGTAGGCGCAAACAGGCAGCTCATGGAACACACTCATTTATTGTTTATTAGCCAGCAGAGCTGTGAAATGTCTTTGGCTCTGGCTTCTGTTTCCAAGTCACAAGACATGACTGCGTGTGGTATGTGCTAAACAAATACTGACTGAAATTTCAATTCCCCCTTTTTTGGAGGTGAATCATTCTCCGCTGGGACAGAGTTTATTGTTTTGTTTTTGTTCTGCGCTTTTTTCATTTGTGTTGGAAAAGTTCTTTCCTGCCGCAGACTTTGCTTTTGGTACTTTTGTTTATTTGTTTTTATCGGTTTCTATTTTTGTTTTTTATTTGCTTGGCTCTCGCCGCTCTTCGCGCCAAAGTCCAAGTCTAAACGAGTTTCCACTGACGTTTAATTCAGCCCGAATGATTCTGCAATTTGATTTATGGATTACCGCGAATTTGAATTTTCAATAGCGCAATCGAGTTGTGTGACTGATTGTTTATGTTTGATTTGTCAGCTATGTAAATATGAAGGTATAGATTAAATCTAAACGGGGTATGGCGAAATACTATTGCGCTGATTATTGATCTGCTGACATGGGTGAAATTCAAAGGGCTTACTAAATGGCGCTAGCGTAATTGTCATTAGATCAGCAAAATTAGTTAAATCCCAATGGAATAAATTAAAACCCAATGAATTCAAATACATTTAAACCTAATATCACGCATACGCCACATTGGTCGCACTTACATGAATTCTTCCACTGCTGGAACTTGTGGTAAACGAAGCAAGCGCAAATGAAGAATATCACAAAGACGATGAGCAGTGTTAGGATGACCCCAATCCAGATGTCGCTGACCACGTGGGCAAAGTCCTGGCCATCGTCGCCCGTGTATATCCTGGATCCGTGTGCTATATGCGGGGGAGGTGCCCGAGCAGCTGGCAGGACATCAAAGAGATCGTCGGCCACATCGGCAACCTCGTTGGCCGAGGCCGCGCCACTCAAGTTGATCTCGACCTCCTGGCGATCGATGGTGAAATTTCCCAAGGCCGAGTCCAAGCCCAAGGCCAGCTGCTCCAGTTTGTTAATGAGTATGGAGTAGTTGCCGGGCAGATCGAAGCCGCCCAGATCGAGTTTTTCGCCACTATTGGTGGATGCTGCGGCATCCAAGGTCGTCGCGTTGCCATTGAGGCCTTCACTCAGAGTTGTGGTTGTGGCAGTTGCAATCGTTAGATTGCTGGTGTCTTCGAGGCCTGCCAGCAGGTTGCCCGTAATATTAAGAGCCTTCAATAAATCAGCCATGTTTCAGAGCTCGATGTATTCTGTAGTATTTATTTTCCACTTAGTTTTAGTACGGTTGGCACATGTGCTTTCGTATATTTCTTTCTTGAACTCAGCCGCGATGCTGGAGCTTCATTGCGCGACTGAAAACGGGCGCCGAGTGTAAAGTTGCAAATTTGCTGGCCCGCTTTTTGTCGACACTCCCGATTGGCATATAGATTTTATTTTATTTAATCTCCAGCTTCTACTTTACGCGGTTTTTCACTTTTCAACTAATTGTGTTAACGCATCGGTGTTAATTCGCCTCACGCATCTCGTACGGGTTTTGTTGAAAATTGTATCTGTATCTCACAGATACAGGCCGCTCTCATTGCTGATTTGTTGCACAAATATTGATCGTTGGCATTAAGGCTCTCCTTTTTTCATATATATTCCTGCTGTTTACTGTTTTTTACAGGCGGGGAATTTATCTTAGCAATAAACATATGCATATACTCTACATCCTTCGGCTGTCTACCTGTTTGAATTCAGTTTTATTGATTTGCCAAGTGGAAATGAGGGAAACATTTGGCATTACTCCGGAGCTCTGCTCCGTTTCGTTTAATCGCCGCCACTTTTGAGGCTGTAAAACCTCCGCATATTTGCCCAGCTAATTCTCAATTACACGTGAAGTGCATATGGACTCATCCAAGGCAGCCCTCGTGTAAAATGTCGATTTTCAGAGTGAATTACTTTATGATGGTTCAAGATCCATAAGCTCCTACCAAATAATTATATACGCAAGCTTACTTATTTCGAAATCTGCTAACATCATTCACAACACTGGAAAATATTTTACAAACTAAATTTACTGAAAGACATTTTATAAAATCGAGAATAAATAATAATTTATGAGTTACTAAGTGGCTTGCTTAGTTTTATTAAGAACAAATCAGCCATTCATTAAAAATCACTTGTAAGCACATACTCAATCATTAATGCCTATTCGCCTCAATCATATTCGACCCACTGACAACTAGATAGGCGTAACTCAACCCTCAATCAGAGGCTTTTCCGAGTCTTGAGGCACACACCCATCTCATTTTATGGCAGACGACTGTTCTATATTTAGAACAGCTTCAATAACAGTCAATTAGGCCGCTTGTTTTCAGCATCTATAAACATTAATTAAACTGGTGGAGCCCTATTGAATTTCAGTACAGATATCTGTGCATTTAAAAGTCTAGGCGCAGAATATATGCAATTAATGAATAAATCAAGCGGAAAATTTTGAGTTCTCAACGCCTTTGCATACAAAATTATTGGGGAGCTTGTGAATACTAGATCACCCCAACAACTGATAACGAGAATAGTATATAAATGTATAGAGCTTGAGCACATGTTTAACAAATCAATTTAATGTCATAACAAATATATATTCGAAGTAATTGAAGTGCTCGCAAAAAAGAATGCAAATCATGGCAATGGCTTTCATTGATAAAAATTGTCATTGACTTTTTAATGGGTTTCTTTTTTCATAAATTATTTTATTTATGTTAGGGAAATGTGTTCTTTCTTTAAAAAATAAATCGTGTGAATGTAGCTATGTGTTTTATTGCCCTTGTCATTTTGAGTTAATATTTCGCGGGTTTTTCATCATAATGTAATTTAATGTAGTCACACTTCTATTAAAGACGCAGCAAATCAGCAAACATGCAATATTGAAAAGTAGGAAGCACACGCTTTCATTAAAGCTTACTTTTTATAAACACATTTTTTCACTTCTATTTCAAATAATTTTTACTGCTTATTTAAAATAATTGTTTACTATGGTATTTGGCGCCAAACGTTTTTGGGTTATTCGTTTAATTTTCAAGACCTTTATCAACAACAACAAATGATGGAACAACTCGCGGGAGAACTTTTGGCCGTTTGTTATTGTTTAGCCCAATGAACCGACCAGGCGCGCTTGTTTACAACAATTAAAACTGCTTTCTTGCGTCTTGCAATTATAGCCACGTTAACAGCGAGAAGTTAACTGCCGCCGCGGTGACAGCGCTACGTCGACTGCGACCGCAAAATATCGTTGAAAAAGCCAGCGGCTCTTGGCAAACAAACCGAATGAATGACTTACTGAGCATGTGACAAACTGACAGACTGACTGAATGACGGAACCTGGGCAGATGCTGAGATTCAGATACAGATACGGATTGAGATTGGATTGAGCTATGTCTGGCCGAAACTGCTTCTGACGCGAAGACGCGGAAAATATTCAAATCAAGTGAGACAACGCGATCAACGGTCCCCGGAGACGAAATGACACTTAGAGAATTATTACCGCTGAAAACTAGTTATTTTATTAACTTAATAAAAGCATATATTTCATATATTTATCAGCGTATATGCCCAATCAATTCCTTGTCTTATTATAAATCTTTTAAATGATATTCATCTTTAATTTATGCATTGGTTTTGATTAACTTGTATATATCTAAATAATTTTTTATGAAATATTTATTGTAAATTAACAAACATTCACTATTTCTACATTGAATAATAAAATGGAAATTTAATTCATATTTTTTTACGCGCAGTGAGTTGCCGAGAGAACTGAAACTAGCTAATCAGTAATCACTACGAGCCGATTGCAGCAATTGAGTTTGCTCGATTGTACAATTTTCTTAGATTTATTTGTGTGTGACGTGTTGTTTTGATTAGCTTGTGGTTCCGACTAAATTTTATTTTATAATATAGCACAACTAAATAATATAGATCTTTATGATCTTTGGTTTCGAACTTCTTGAGTTTTGTTGTTTATTTTAATTGATATCGTTCATAATTTATATTTATGATTTACAAATAATTTAAATAATTTAATTGTAAAGAAGTTGTCGTGTTCCTAGCCATTCATTTCTCACAATTTATTGTATATTTATTGCTTAATATATTCCGTCTATATACTTAACAATTATTGCAGCCTACCTATTGTAGTGAAAGCAATCGTGCTTATTTGAATTTTATTAATTTGCGATAACTTACGATCCCTCTCTTTCTAATCAGTAATAAGAGTTCCTATTCACACAATCTATTTGAATTTAAATGCAATATAAATAATAAATATATTTCTTTATCTCCAGCTCTGAGTGCTTACTATTTACCAGATATACATATATACTCGTAAATATCTACCAGTTTGGCTTTAATGCGTTCGGCTTTGGTTTATTTCTAGTTGCACTTTTGCCGGAGACTATCAGAAATTGTGCTTCTAATCCGGCCATGCATATTTCATGTTTATTGCATATCATTTACATTTAAATTTATGCATTGGACTTATGCTGCCGAAACGTGAGCATTTCATGGACAATTTCACAGCGAGTATTTCATTAGTGTTTCGGTAGTATTTGTTATCTGGCTGCTAGGCAGTTGTAGTGTATGTTTTATTATCTTTTTGGTGTTTATTAAAATTTGCATTTAATTATTTCGTTTCATTACATTATTTGGAATTTTGCGGCTGCTGCACTTTGCCGCCTAAACTATGTATGTCGGCTCGAAATGTGGAGAAATTTCAATTATGTTGTGCTTTAATGCAATTGCATAATTCCAATTTCACGAGTTGTTTTGTCTGTGTGCTTAGTGGAAGTAATTTTTCCTGTGTTTGCGGTTAACTATTTGTAAATCACAAATTGATTCGATCGACTGCCTGATTATGAATTTTCCATTTGCTAATATTGACTTTTCTGTGTGGTGTTGCACTATTTATGAGCATCAATTGCAATTAGCATTCTGCACAGGCTTAGTGACGCATGATTAGAGCTTTATCAATTTCGAATTATTTTATTGACACTGGCACTTAAAGCTGGTACCCTGTTTGCACTCAAGGGGGTACTCTTAATCGCTTTTCAAGAGCCTTTGTCACGGGCTTTCCAATTGATAGATTACGAAATATGTATTTGCAAATAAATGGCGCTGGCGGATCCACCAGCAATTGAGTGCATTATATTGACCTCTTTTTGCTCTTTAACAGCAAAAGCTAAATTGAATGGAATTAATTGGGTTAAGAGGCCTGAATGGGAATGTGGACAATGGCTGATTGAGTTATTGTTTTAAAGTCGTATAAATGATATTGGTTTCCAATGTTTACATTTGCTGCCAGGTGTCTTGTGGGCATTCCTCCCGGCCATTTCACCCTAACATTAATCTAAAGTATCTGTGTACACATGATTTATTTGGAGTAGTCGGTTGCATTGTGTATCGCGGCGATTCCTTATCTCGAGTGGCCACCAATCATCTTGTCAGCTTGTTCACTCGTCAGATTACTATTTACGTTCTACATTAAACATGTGCTAAATACTTTTTGTTTTTAGGCAAAACAACGAATGTGTTTTTCACGAGGGGCGATATGATCTCTGTAAGTTTTGGTTCGATTTGGTTCGATCTGGTATTTTGCATGCTCTTCATACATTAGCTTGGCAATAAAGCTTCGTTAGCTATAATTAGTTTTTTATACAGATAAAATTAATGCCTTTTTTACATTAGCTTGGCCATACAACTTTGAGGGCTAAAATTACCATTTTTAACGGATGAACTTGTTTACAAAGCCTTTTAAATACAAATTAATTAATCTTTTTTATCTAAAAATATAACAGAAATTCTGATTCCATTACAGGTGTTATAAGATAGAGGCGTAGCAATAAGGACCATTTTATAGTACGATAAGAAATTGTTTTTACCAATTCGAACAAGATTTTTTCTTATATTTTATAAATAAATAAAATGATATAATATAATATAGTTTAAAAATTAAAAAAAAATATTTTAAATAATATTTAATAATTTTTTTTTAACATTTTATAACTTACGAAAATATTGTTTAATGATGTAAGTGAACAAATTTTGAATCACTCACAATTTAAAATCAAATTCACCACTGCATTTTCAAATCCTTATTATGGTTTTTAACCCAAATTGGTCCACTAAGGGTTGTGGTGCTCGCTAATCTGATCTAATTAGACCCCTTGGGACAGGAAACTCCCCAAATTAGGACAAGCTCACCACAAATTACTAATTAGATGCAGTAAGTCAGAAATACGAGATCCTGCCACCACTAATGGTTGTGGTGCTCGCTAACTTGCGATCTAATTAGACGCATTGGGACAGGAAACTCCCCAGATTAGGACAAACTCACCACAAACGACTAATTAGATACAAAATCACAGAAATACTTCGAAATCGAGCCTCCGACGAGTGTTATTAATATTTATAACATTGAGATGTTTACGTTTATTTCTTTTGCGTGCCAGACGCCGGCAGGCAGAAGTGAAAAGATGTGAACCGGTTGCGCATGCGCCAGGCAGAATAATCAGGTGACGCAGCTCACGTGATGACTTCGAAACTGCAAGTAATTTTAAGTAGGTAAGTCAACCTGTTTAGGTATTTTTGCACTATTTCGTCACACGGCTGCGAATAGCTTCGTTTCATCAAAAGCAAATGAGGTCAAGAGACAGAGTGCGACGCCAGTGGGTCTGGTGATAAGATCTTGATAAAAGTTCTTATATTAAAATCATAAATTTATCACCTTTGGAATTTGATGGCCTTCGGAGAGATTGCCGCTGAAAGTTCACAGTCATGCTGATGTGCTGATTGAGCCATCAATTAAGTAACTCTGGAATGGAATGTTATTCACCCCCGGGCATTTCCTATGTCAGCCCCGATCCGATCCGATGCGAACATTCCAGCCAGTTGAATATACTTGGCAAATAGTCAGCGTTATTTGCGCTTTACTCGCTTCACTTGGCTCCACTCGGGAAAAGGTGAGCAAACAAAGGAAGTGCGCGGAACGGCGGCCGCCGCCTGTAATGCACTTAATTATAGACTTCTGAGTAACCGGGGTCTTTGAACGAGCACTGACCGCATAGAAAGATAATGCTTCTGAATTATGAAATAGTTAGGTAACGTGGATGGGCCAAGATAATAACACAGAAGGCGCAGCTCGATGGCTTTTGAACAGCTTTGAACAGGGATTTTCATTTTAAGCAAAAACGTTTGAATTTAAGTGCCAACAGCACTTTGCACTTATTTTATTGTTAAAGTTCTGTTCCCTATATATTAACAGAACGCAGTAGGCATTATTAGAATATCAGTGAATTTAGGATCCACGAAAAATCCAATTAAATATACAATAAAAGATGAGCCGTTTTGCATATTCTCATAATCTCCGAACGGAAAGACCCTCGTCCTCGTGATAAACCATCTCTTCCTAACGCACTCGACTCCGGCACCGAAGCACCTTGTCTCCTTCAGATCCCTCATTGGCAACCCTATCGCAACAATCTTTTATCCAAACACAACAAGCCTCATTCTCAACCTCAGACCCTCCGACCCTTCGAACAAATGCCGTCAGTTGTTCGAACACTCCTCTTTGTGAGATATCTCCCGATGTTCCCGGCCCCCGATGGCCCGATATCCCGGCTACCCAGTTTCCCAGTTTCCCAGTTTCCCCGGTTCTCCGGTTCCTTTAAGCCAATTTGTAAACCATCAAATCGCGTTAAATGCGCTTTTCCGGTCGCGGCCTCTTTTCCTCTTTTATCTCCGGAGCGACAGCCGCAGCGAGGAAAAGTCTCATTGTTATTGTTTGGCTTGCTAAACGGAAATGGTTAGGCTGACAGCAGGCTGTATCCTTTTCGGCTTTGCACCTCCGACAGGTACAAGGACGACATATGCCTTGATAAGGATGCAATCGTTCGCGCTTCTCCCGACTTATTGATTTGTTTACCTTTGCGCCAGTGCCCAATGCCGCTGTGAGAACGGAAATTGGTCCAGGAATTCCTCATAGAGTTATGCAAGCGGTTTCTGTAATCATTTTTTTCTTTTTTTTTGTATTGGGATTGTCACCAGGCAAGTACTATGCCATACAACAATCTTTTTACGCCCCTACCGCCATTCGAACTTCCGTTGCAGAACAAACGACCAGAACCGTGGCCAATGCACTCGACTCACACACAGTAGCCGCATTGAAAGGTCGATTTTGGCCCGGTTCTGTTCATAAAATGTCTGAAAAATGAGCGTGTAATTTACGAGCTGTTTGTCAACAAAGCAGGAAAATCTATTTCGTTTTTTATTAGACGAAAAGAACCGAAAACTGGAACTGGAACTGAAACTGACCAGCAGCGAGCTAATGAGCCGTTTTTGATCGCTTCCGCTCCTTGTTGAATAAATTTAAATACTCATTAGGGCCAAATATTGAACAAATCGTCTTAATGTCAGGGGGCGACACACTGGCTCATTCATTATCCTATTTAATTGAGGAGTGAAAGTCGTAGGGGATGCGATAGAGGAAGTTCCAGTTGAAATAAGGTTGGTTGGACGAGACGAATTTAAAAAAGGTGCGGGGCGCTTCATTCCGAAGTAGACTAAATTGAATTTGAAACGCTGTATTGTTCTACCTTTTTGTCGACATTAAGGGAAATTATTGTTAAAGTTAAATAAATGGGAAAAATTTGAATACTTAATGTTTGAAAATGAATCTTTTGGGAAAATTCTTGATTTCAAGTACTCAATACTCATAAATTATTTAGAATTCTAGACCGCAAGACGGTATGTATATTTATCGAGGTTCTTCAATATACCTTTAAGTTTTTGAAACTTTTACGCTTCCATGTAGTTTGAAACTCAAAGTTTTCATCACCTTGTTTGCAATAGATTCCTGTGTGTCCGGGAATCCTTCAGCACTATCTACCTTGGCGATCTCAAAAATTACTTTTGAATAGTTTGCTTCCTTGTCAGCCAGCCATCCAGCCATCCAGCCAGTTTCCAGTGGCTTCCTGGCGTTTCTTCCCTGGTCTCCTGGACACACAATCAATCATAATTGTTTCTCAGTTTGTCAACAAACTACGAGT
The DNA here is from genome assembly GCF_016746245.2 of Drosophila santomea. Taxonomy (NCBI): domain Eukaryota; kingdom Metazoa; phylum Arthropoda; class Insecta; order Diptera; family Drosophilidae; genus Drosophila; species Drosophila santomea. The sequence goes on from NC_053018.2 coordinate 18,305,520, forward strand.
TTGGTGGTGCTGGAGTTTCGAGTTGTCTGTTATCGCAATGCAGCCAGGTTGTGGCGGTGGGCGGCTGGCCACGCCCACTTCCAGCGGCATCAAGCAAGTTTCAGCACAAAGCCATTGACATTTGTGGGCGGGAATGGGGGAGGCGACCGGAAAGTAGGGAATCGCGTTTGCTAGCTTTTGGCGGCATTGCATATAAAGTTGCAGCAAAAAGTGCACCCAGGGAACCACAACAATAACGAAGGACGAAGCTGATAAGCGTCGAAACGGAAGTGGCACACAGACACGGGACTAGCTTAAGGGGTATGGGTGTATTGGTACACTTGGGGAAAACAAATAGGTTTTAAATGAAATGATTATCAATAGTTTTCAATCTAACTAAGTTCTATATCGAACATTTCCTTCTATATCGAGTTAATATTTTGTAAGACATTTTTAGTTCTTTGACCCTTACGTTTTTTTTGCATCTTTTTACATAAAAGTAGATATTTTTTCGAGTGCAGCGACAAACGTGTGGCAAAGAAAAAATCGCTTGGCAGGCGAGGATGGGCGACGCAACAGTTTGCCAGGGGATATTGACGGACCAGAGTCGCGTTGAGTTGCTATCAATGGCATTGGAGGAATTCCCCAGTGTGTCCTGCGTGGCAGCAAAGCATGAAAACCCGATTACGCTCAGTTGATATGCAAGGAGCTCCCTCCCAGCCCCACGTCTCCATCCCTTAAGTACGTATAGGAATATATGTACATACATGGGTATATCTGTGCAGGCGACGAAGAAGGATAAGGCGCCGCGTTAACATATGATTGTCGTCTGCCTCGCCCAAACATAAAAAGGGATACGGGATAAAGGATAACGAAGCGCAAATTTCAAATAATCATGAATATTACATGAGCTGCAAGAGTAGACAAACAGACAGTTACACACACATGGAGGCCAGAGCATCGCTTCCCTTTCTTCTTGCCGGAACCTCCTCCTTCTTGGCAGCGATTTATATGAAAATCATTCACACGTTCCAAATTATTTATTAATGTCTATGCAAAATTGTGTGAATCTAGGGACCTAGAGCGCAGGAAACGGGGAAGTGCCGTAGTTAAAGAGGGTTTGAATAGCTGGGAAGTTAGGATTTGACATTTTTTGTGTTTAATTTCCAGACTCTCTTCTTTCCTGGACATTGACAAGGGGTAGAAAAGGTTAGAAAATGTCAATAAATCGATGCTTTCCATTTCCATGTACATTTGAATACTCAAAGATTAAAAAATATGGTTTTAATGAATTGATTAAACACTGAATATGTATCTTTTGTGTGGTTGTATAAAAACAGCTAAATCTTTTAAGAGGGATTTTTTACGTATTTGGTATGATACCTTTGACCAATTTGTATTTTAATCAAAGTAATAATCAAAGTTTTTAATTATATTTTAAAACCTTTTAAACATACAAATATATCTTATTAAGTGTATTTCATTTATCTTTGGCTTTACTTCCATTGTTAACATAGCATTAATACCTATAACGAATTAAAATTTTCCCTACTTACGCACACAAGTATGTACCTTTTGCCAAAGAGAATTCAAGACAGCTTGACTGCCATCCAGCGGCTCTGCTTGTGTGCGTGTGTATCTGTGAGCGAGCTTAAGAGTATCCGTGTGTGTGTGTGTGTGTGCGTGTGCGTCAGAAGGGAAGCCGCGGCAATGAGCTTGCAATAATGTGATAAGCGCAACGGAAATGAAAACAAGAATAAATGCAAGTGCAAACCGAGCGATGACAGCGGCATAAAAAAAGAAAAAGAGTGTAAGTACCGCCAATAACAACAACCAAAGCTGCAACAACAAAGGCGAGCCACAACAAAGACTGAGCACTTAAAAGCCATGCGAAGGCGCCAGCGTCAACATCGCACGGATGCACTGAGAAGAATGCTTTCTTCTCTACCAATATTTTATATTCTCGATTTTTGAATTAAATCGACTTCATCACGCTTACCGTCTCTTAAGCGGTCTTGAGTTCATTAATATGTACAAGTAATAATAAATAATAATCAACTTGCTTCTTAACCTATTTTATAATTCATGAACCTAAAATGTGAGTAAAGTCAGTTCTAATACTATGAAAACCCTTTACATTGACCTAAATAATTAGATATTATTAAGTTGTTGCTCTACAAGGCTTATTTTGTTTTAATTAACTTTATGACATTATAAAGAAAACATATTTCAAGAATTTATTCATTAATAAAAGAGTCCAAGAGTTGATTTCAGTGCAGTGTCAGCGGGACGGATTGAAAAGGGGTGTGAAAAGAGGAGTTGCCGTCATCAGGCAGTCAGGCAATAAAAGCAAAATTGCCATTGGAGCAAGGACCCCCTGCACTTTCAATACCCCTGAGCCCCCAAGCCCATATGCCCCCTTAACCCCTTAACCCATCACATGTGGCGCTTTTGCCTCAATTATTTTTATTGGTTCGGCGCAAAAATTTACGTTGCATACTTTGCAGCGCCGCCTGGCATGGCGTTAATTTCGTTATGGAAAATTGCAGCGACTTGACATGTGAGCGTGCGATGGGGAACCGGATGATGGGAGTCGGAAAAGTCGGATGGTAATGGGCTTAAGAGGGACAGACACTGGGGAAAATAGTCCGTGTAATCAGTATTAGTTTAATTAACCATATTTTTATTGCAAATATTGGGTAATTAAATGATATTCGCTAGAAAACTATTACTACTAAACAAGATAATTAGGCAAATGTCATTCTATTAATGAAAGCACATATGTATACATTTAAAACAGAGTCATTATAATTTCTAGACATTTTAAGAACAGCCGGTAACATTTTTAACGAATTATATGAATAAATATTTATTGCATATTTATTGAAAGTTTCGCAAAAGAAATTCTCTCCCTGAGATTTCAAATTTTCCAGTGACTTAGAACACCTTGTTTTCTCCTGTGTCGTAGAACCTGTGGAAAAGCGGAAAATGGGAACGTGCACCATGGTGCAAGGGAGCCGACAATGCGGCGCCACTGCATACAATTGAGCTTAATATTGAAAACTTTCGAGTATCTTAATTAAAGGTTAAGTGTGTGTGAGCCTTTTCAAAAAGAGAATGGAGAAGGAGCTCGAATTATGGTAATTTGTGTTGAAAGGCTGCTAAGTGGGCAATTGAATCGGTTGAATGGGTGCAAGATTTACGGCTAAAGCAGAAGGAGCATTAAATGCCAATTAAGGAGCTGTTGCCAAATATTGGTTAAATAATTAAATCAGTTGATTCATACGATTGCGCTGTTTGTCTGATTTAACCTTTTTAATTGATTAATGTTACTCCAATGACGCCCCTTTGTTTGGCATTGCTTTTCCCACTGACACTATAATTAATCCATTAATTCATTTGAACTCCATATGCAGCTCAGAATTCATTTATTAACCACTTTAACATACACTGCTCAGTCATTTAAATCCAAAAGGTAGAATAAAAAAAGTGCTTTGCTATAAAATAAATTGAGCATTATTTATCAAAATAAGCGCCACTACAGTAAGGCCAATGCAATTTGCAATTACTCGATAATTATACAACAAAAGCAATTAAATTCAACTTAATCAAATTGCAAATTGACAGCTTCAAATGCAGGACCACCCCTCGATAAAACAAATGCAATTGACCTGCATTTCAAATTGCAGGTGCCGAGCACGAATTTCTATCTCCCTTGAATTGAAGCATCGAACATCTTTCATTGCCCGAGCTCAATCAATAATCTAACGTTTGAAAAAAATAGATGGCAGAATGAGGTCGAAAAATTGGCAGAGTCGGGGAAATTGATGTTCGAAGTAGCCGGCGCCAATAAAAAATGTAAATTGTGCGCGCAATTTGAAGAGGAAAATCCAACACAATAAATACAAATTAGACGAAATGTCAAAGCAAAAACAGGCCACGTGGGGAACATAGGCGCTGATCGCTGGGGTGAACCGAAAAATACAATACGACTATTTATTTATTTTTATTTTTTTATATATTTTTGGAGAAGAATTTCAAAAATGTGTTTTTTTTTTTAAATTCATTTCACTTGATTGAGCCTATTAAAGAAGCCATACAATTTTAACCGCTCATATTCGCTATTACTTTTCCGAAAGATATTCTTAGATTTCTCTGATGCACAGCATTACTGATTAAGGTCGAATTAATTTTTTATGACTTAACATTTTTTAGGCAAATTAAGATCCACCCTAAAAGCGTTTCTATGCTGCGCCTCCTACTGAAACATGGTGCAAATCCAATCCGTCTGGCCGACTCCTGACCAAGTACAAGTTTCAAACTCACGTAGGACGCCTCCACCCTCGAAGGAGTCCTGCGAAAGTCCTTCCCCACTCCCAATCCTTGATGTCTGCTGTTATCGCCGAGGGCGATATTTTCAATGCGCTGTCGGTAAAAATGACGCACTCTTAGTTGGTCGCCTTCGTCCGCGGATGTTTTCAGCGACTTGTCTGCTGAATGGTTTCATTTTTCTTTTTTGCGTTTTGCTTTTTTCGATAGCCAACGGCGGGACATGAATATTTTAAAAAATTCGCCAGGCTCATCGCAGGATTGAGACGATGTCTTAGATGTTTAGATGGCGAACGAGGAGACGCAGGAGCCAAGCACACGCACACGCACAATGAATAATTTAAGGACTCCATAGACAGAGGGGTCCTGGCATCATCAAATAAATGCCAAATGAGCAATCAAAGTGCCATGAAAGACTAACTAAGCAGAGCCACCATCTGATGAGGGGCTGTAAAAAATGATGTACGCGAATTATCGGGACAGTGGGTGTTTTGTGGGAGGCGGTGTTTTGATTCCCGCAAATGAAGCGCGTAAATAGGAGATAAAGTTGAGAGAAATTTTTACGCATTTTTTACTCGCTTAAATAATAAAATGTTCCCTTATTACGTTGGGTTTGTTGCGCGAAGTAGAAAAACGTGTAGTTTCGAAGTATTTTTTTATAACACTTAACAACCTTTATAATATTCAAAGCAGAAAGGGAATTTTATATTCATACGATTCTACCTCATTTAAGTTTGAAACTAGTGGCTCGAAAATATCGTTTAATGAAAGAACACCTTTTAAAATATTTCAAAATATTAAAATAGGAAAACAACTCTTTTCGATACAAAGGGCTTATATTAGAATGTAATATGTTCCCCCGGCATTTTGCTGGCGAATTGGCTAAAGAAATTTAAAGTGGTCTACGCACCGAAGACAAAAGAAAATAGCTGGCGAAACTGAATTATAGATTCAACTCGAGGCGAGCAACTTGGCAGGCGCTCCTCCTCGATGGAAGACACAAAAACTTATTATACGCCGGGGCTTTTGCCGCATCAGCTGGGACCCCAGTGGGTGGTTGGGTGGAAAAGTGGGGGTCTGCACTCACAGCCCCGTATTGTCGATACATAAGCAATTGGTATGTACAACTGCGCCTCCTGGTTTTCCGACTTTCCCCTCTCGATTTTCCCGGGCAGAGAAATGCGGTTATGAATTCCTGAACAGAAAAGTCGAGGAGCAGCGGCATCGACTGCAGTTGGTTCGCACAAGAGGCTGAAGTTTTTTATTAAAACTTGTGCAGCGAAATGAGCGTCAGGCTAAATAAAATAAAAAATATAAAAAGTTTCATAAAACATTTGTGACTCTGCGCAATTTTTATGGCTTTCAACTTTAAGTTGCCCGTGTGGGGCAAAAGTGGAGTAGAGAACAGGGGCATTAACTAGGCAACTATTGGTCGGGGAGGTCTATGGAACCCAGGCACGTTTTGTGGCCACAGTTCGAAACGAAAGTGGAAGAATTTATTGCACTGACATACTAAGATGCTATTCTGCTATCCTATTTTGTTATCGAAGTGGGCCAAATGCGCTCGAGCGTATAAATTGAATGTGCCCCACCATGCGCCATGTGGTAGGTGCAAAGAAATATGTTATCTAGGTTAGTTGTGGGATTATTGATCTGCCATTTATCTAACTGGGTGATAAGAGAGTTGATAAATTGGAGCTACTAATGCTTCTGCACAGCTAAAAATAAATGTCTATCTCGCAGGATGCTCAGAAAATATTACTATTTCTTACATTTTATTTTATCCAAGCAATGAAAACCTCTTGCTGGTTCATTCAATTGCATAGTTACCAAAAAACCATGCAAAAATTCCTGTTTCAACGCTTTAGTTAAACACAATTTTGCACACCCAAATGGGCGTAACAGAGTCCTATTTATGTGCACTCCGAACCTATCATCTGTGCTTACTCACAAATGGCTCAACTGTGGTATCTGTTGTTAAGTTGAAATGCCAGGACACAAGAGCACACCAAAAATCGACAGAAACCATGGCAGAAATGCAACAACTTAAGCTTCTCACAGCCACACAATACACAAATCCCAGTTTTGGCTTAAATGCCAAACAAATTTTGCAACAAATTTTGCCGTTATCGAAATGACCCATTGACTGCTGTGCACTTTGGCTCACACACACACGCAGACACATACGCACATTCAAATACACAAACAAATACTCTCAAACACATATCGCTCTAATGAAACGCAATATCTTCGAGACAATGCTAATTGCCAACGATGCAAACGAAGCTGCATTGAGCGCAGCATATGCAACCAAATTATCCGACGAAATTCTACTGCTGTGCACTGAGAAAAATAATTACGTTTATTGAAAAATATAACTCTATATGAACCTAAGTAGAAAATATAATGGTTTTTGTTAAATAGATTCTTCGTAATTTGATCTTATTTCTTACTGTACTATACATACTTCACGTAAAATTATATATGTAAATACAGTTAAAAGAGCATTAAAAAAAATTGCGAATTCATAAGTTAACCGTAAAACAAGTAAAAATTTTTCTCTGTGTATGTGCAAGCCCGTCTGGGATATTTGTGTGCGAATGTTTGTGTAGAAGCATTCATTTCTCTGAACGCTGCGTTAACTTGGCCAAAAGCCAATTTTCAGCCAAAACGCATGCCAAATTTGCCAAAAACGGAGCGAAGCGAAATAAGAGAAATAGCTAAATATTTTATGATATCGATGAGGCAGGCAGTTCCGCAGAGCAACTCCCAAGCCCACAGAAGCCCCTTCGTGTTGTTTCGAAAAGTAGTTCAGCAACAGCGGCAAAGCGCATTGACAGGCCATTCGAATGCAGTTTTATACTCTGCAGTTCAGTTGGGGCCCAATGAATTTAAGTTGGATCAGGATATAAGCTTGTGAACATTTTTCAGTAATTAAAACAAGGAATGTTAAATCAGTCTCTTAGAAAAGTACCTACACACTTATTTTAATTTGTTGTCTAAGGCTTAATCCTAAAGTTGGCCAAGTATCCCAAATTGGCAAGCAAGTTTATTGTGTTTCCTTCGAATATTATATTTATTCATTCAGCTTTGAGCTAAATTGAATCGCAGAGTATATCGCACACTTGCTGGATCCTGGATATCCCTGCGGCTGCTCGTTTATTGTAGCCATTTATGGAATACTCGTGAAATATGACTTTAGTTATCCACAGGCAAGGGAGAACTTGGCCAGTCTCCCCAGGCCAATCAATATTCGACGGCAGCCTAAAAGTATGCAAACGAGCCCCCCAAAACAAAAGCTTTCGATGATAGAGCGAACTTGGAGCACTCACCTGCAGCTGCATCGTGGGTAGAGGCACTACCACTCCCATTTCCACTCCCATTTCCACCTTGTTCCACCTGATTAAGGCCATCGATATCGATGCTGGACCGTGACTTTCTGCCGCGCCACACGCTGACACCGCAGCACTCGGCGCAGCAGCAGAAGACAAAGCCCAGGATGAGCAGGATCCAGGCGGAGACCATCAGGACTATGGTCGAGGTGGATCGATAGCTATAGTTGTCCTCGCCGATGAGGACCAGGACGCTCTCCGCCGTTAAATTGGCATGGCTTGCAGTGCCATTTGCATGGAAATCCAGTAACTCGGCCTCCAAGGTCGGCGCATAGTAGCTATCGACATTGGCCAGAGCTGCAAAACTACTGCCCACCGTATGCAGATATGGTTGAACTTTGGTCACACGCACCACTGTGTAATTAGCCATGATTGCAGCTCACTCACTCAATAAGTCCATCAATCAATCAATCAATCGCTCTACCAGTTTATTATTAACTTAAATTTGGCACGAGAACGTATAAACTGAAGCCGCCAAACGCGACCGTTTCTTTGGTAACTCGCCAGCAAACTGAACTATAGAACGCCCGTTCAACGTTTATTCTGCGCATATATTATTTATTTTATTCCTTTGGTTTCAGTTTCTGTTTTCGTTTTTTGGCTTTCGGATTCAGTGTTTTGTGTGCGAAAAACAGCGACCACAGCTGACGACTGAACCGCAGTTTGGAAAGATTGTTTCATGCCCATACGCGCAATCTTCGTTATCACATTATGTATTTAAGCAGATAGATCCAGCGACAGAATCTAGTCTCTTGTTTAAACAATATTGTTCGCGTATTAACGCCTCCCTGCCAGATTTTGTTTAATTATTTTTATTTTTTGAGCCAGACAGGCCCGTTTTGACCGTTTCCTCTCTCGGGTTTCGACCGAGTTTTGTTTACCAGTGAGAGTTTTAGCTTAAGTTGATCAGTCGTGGTGTGTTCTCCCTGGGACCGAGGTGAAGCTCCATTGCGGAGAATGGCCAGAAGCTTTCTGAAATTCTTCAAAGAGCATCTACTGTCTACTGGCTAGCACCACTTAATGTCCGTTAATGGAACGTATTTATATACATATAATAACAATTTGTTCAAATACTTTAATACGTAGTTTTTCCTATTTTCGCATAGCTATTTGAATATGGGTACGGGTAATACTGAGTAAATACCAGAAATGAAGCAACAAAGATATAAGAGGCTTTATATCTCGGTACAAAGATATTTAAACATTTTTTTAAACATTCAGACTTCTATAGGTTTTATTGAACAACCGAATAAATTCAAAAACATTTTATTTTAATTTCTTTAGATTGACAACTGGCCCTGAGACAACCGAGAGCTTTGATCCCATGGATATAATTATTGGTATGTTAAATTGATCCAGGTAAACACCATACATATGAAACATGCTGTTTAAATATAAAAAGCTCGCAATGGCAATTGCAATGAATTTTTTAATGCCATCCATCAGTATTATCCGTATCAGAGATACAAGGAGAACATGGGATGTTATATTCATTTTAATTTATTTTGCGTTCTACTGCTAGTGGGTAAGGCAATTCCATTTTGGGCAATTTATTTTGAGTCTTAAACATTTGTAATGCATAGACTTTGGACAACCAGACCTGGAATATACGGACTACGGCAATTCAGAAGCACACCTAGATGATCACCTTACACGGCCTGATGTGGATGTGGCTGATAGTCATAATGAGATGACAATGTCGTATGATTATCATAATGAACACCACGACAGTACCATCCACCCAGATCCCCAAGTGGAATTATCAACTAATCATTATGATGAATCGCACGATGATCTAATAACCACTGGAATGGATGGTTTTGAAAGTAGTATGAATGATAAAACGAAAATGCAGCGAATTTTCCATGTTCTACGTTTGTCTAACCATCCAGGAAACTCAGACAAAGATTACGATCACCATGATCACCATGATCACCATGATCATCATGATCACCATGATCATCATGAACACCATGATCTCCATGATCACCATGATCACCATGACCATCATGATCACCATGATCACCATGATCACCATGATCACCATGATCACCATGATCATCATGATCACAATGATCACCATGATCACCATGATCATCATGATCACAATGATCATCATGATCACCATGATCACCATGACCATCATGATCACCAAGACCATCATGATCACCAAGATCATCACGTTGAACATGAAGTTGAAGATCGAATAGTGCGATATGCGTTGCATAAGCGGCACGAAGAAATTTGAATTGTATGGCAAATAAAATAACTTAGTTCTTTACTTCAATGCTCTCTTTGGTTTTTTTTAATCATTTCATGAATTTATTTGTGGGTGCTCATTAAATACGTCTGCGTTCCATACCAGCCCTCCTAGCAATGTCTTCACAGTTCATCGGTGAATCCCAGCCTAGAGCATAAGAATATTTATTAAAAATACAAATTCCAACAGGTATTTTGCAAAACTTACCCAAGCAGTTGAGCTTGCTGATCTCACAGCGTCCTACGTTCCTCCAGCGCCAAGACAATTCGGTCCTTTGTCGGCACTCCCTATTGAAGAGGGGTAAATCGCGATCGATTGCATTATCTAGACGCCTCACACAGGATTCACATCGCCTTGCCAATTCGTCACAGTCCCGTTCTTGCCCAGCAACCAGAGTCAGGCAAATGACTAAGAGTTATGAGTCATTAAGTTATGAGCATAATTTAATAAATATTTCTAACTTACCAAAGAAGACAGTAAACATTGTTTTTAGGCGCATCATTTTAGATTAAACTCTCACGATGGGAAACAGTGTGCACACTACAGAAGTTTTCGATCCAACTTGACTTTATATATTTACCACAAACAATATAAATCAGAAATGCCAGATGTTTTAAAAACATGGCAGGTATTTAAATCAGAAATAAAAGCCTTTAGTAAAGGGTGGAAAAGTTTTAGGAAATGGATTCGAAGTAGAACAACTTTTTGTTAAGTTGAATAAGCCATTTATTTTGCTTCCTGAATGTCATCTAAAAAGGTATACAAAATAAAGAGCCGGGTATTTTCCTTTAAAGCGAGCTGCACCTTATAAAAGCCCAAGTTTAGGCTCACTCAGCACAGAACATAAACGATTTTAAGTACGAAAGTCACGATGTCGAAGATTTCTCTGTTTATTGGTAAGGATCTGCAAATGGAATTTCTGAGTCCAACAACTAATATTATCAAATTTGTATATAATGCTTTCATTTAGCTTTTATTTGCCTAATCGTTATCGTTCAGGCACAAAACGATAGAGATATTTGTAGGCGAATTGTTGCCAGATGCGAGTCAAGGGTCTTGAGAAATGGAAGAAACAACGATATTTCGAATATTTTCAATGAGAACTGTCGCCGAACACATAGAAATTGGCGCGAAATTTCCCGATGCGAACTCGCAAAAGCCAATTGCATATGTAAGTATATTAAAATGTATATTATTATATACTTTCTATATACTCCCTTTGCGCAGTGACCCTTGAACGATGTGATACCGTGTCCTGCGAGAATGTCCGGCGAGTCCTTGCCCAATAAAATACTGAGACCAGATCCGAATGACGTAAAAAACAAAAATAATTTAATTCTGCAATTAAAAATAAATACTTCGATGCTCTCTACTAATATGCTTAGATTTTCTTGGGGCAATAAAAAAAACGTATGGAAAAAATAATCTTTATATAGTATAATAGATATTTCAAGTTAAATTTATATTTATATTTAAAAAGGAATTTTTTTGGCAATTGAAAATGTCATTTCATTTATATAAATGATAAAGGAGAAACTCAAAAGGGTTAAATTACGTCGTGTGCACTGTTGTCTGCTCAATTTTTAATGCATCTTAAATTTATGTTTACTCAATTGTTTCAGAGTCGTGAAATTTTGAAACGAAAAGAATGAGCTCAACACGTTATCTGTTTATTCGACAAAGATACCTTGTCCAAAAATGGTACCAATAAGCTCGTCAAAATTGAATAGGAAACTGGCAAGCCGAGGCCTAACAAAAGAAGGTGAGTGTTTCTTATAAATAATATTAAATATTAATAAATATTTGATTCAAAGGACTACCTGCCCGAAAATCTATCGGTTGTCTTTTTCTCGGCATAATACTTGGAGTACTTTTAGCCGGAGTACTCTTTTACTCGTTGATGAACGAAGACTGCAGGGAAAGTTCGAGGAATATAATAAACATTATTGGACTGAAAAATCTTCCAAATTTAAACAAAAATGCCACATCGATACTGGATACTGCCGTAAAAAAGATAGAAGACAAGGATGGCGGAGCACTTACAGAATTGAGCACAATAGGCACACAAGAAACCCCTGATGAATTTAATAAAGCCGATAATAGCTCAATAGTTTCTACGCCCTAAGATATTAACTTCTAAGTTAGAGCAATGAAATATTAAATAAACCGATGTTAGTCAAAATTGTACATAGTCTAAATCGAGCTCGATTAAAGTAGTCTTCTACTTTTAAACCTGTTATATTATATGTAAATTGAGAGTAATGTTTTTGAGAGCATTCAAGATTTTATATTTTTTCAGTAGGATACATTTTGCAGGATATTATTTTGAGCGATAAGGCTCTCGGTTTCATTCTTCAGTTGGAAGAGGAGTCGTAGTTCTGCGAGAAGATCTAGTAGTTGTTGTCCGACCACGTGTAGTTCTACGAGTAGATCTAGTAGCTGGCGTTCGACGAGTAGTACGCCGTGTGGTGATACGACTAGTAGTTGGAGTCCTACGAGTAGTTCGAGGTCGTCGGGTGTCAGGAATTCGCGGGGTCGTCCTTGGAGTGGGAGGGCGGCCGGTGACTCCACCATCAATGCTGTTTCTCACATTTTCGCAGTTTATAGCAGCACAACGCTCGATTGTCACTGTTAAAACGGAAGTAATATGATATATCATACATTTATATACATACATTTTTTACTATCTATGTAGAACTTACATCGACAAGTGGCCAGCGACAATTCGCAACGAGAAACATTGCGCCAGTTTCTAACTCCTGGCTGGCGGCGGCAGTGATTATTAAATATGGTCGAAACATCATTTTGAGCTCCCAACCTCCGCTCATTTCGTCGGCAAGTTTCATTTTCTCTACGGCATATGTCAGTTTGAGCCTGAACAGCCGCGCAAAGGCAAATACCAGCTAAAATGGTTATAAAAAGGATTAATAAATATTTATAGTATAGCGGCCTACATCCTTACCAAGAAAGAGAGTAAATTTCGACATGTTGGTATTGCTAATGACACCTTGTTTGACTTTAGTGATAAGTGTGCTTCGGTCTTGGGCTTTTATAAAGTGCTTGGCTGCCTTCGGAAAAAGAACCACGTGGCTTTATGGATTAAGCCCTTTATTTAAACCAGGAAGTAATTGTCTTAATGCTCTTCAATGCGCTCAAAAGATGGCCCAGTTTTTGTGAAGGGTTTGAATAGGCCTCGTGACAATTTTGTAAAGCTTTTGTTTCATATTTTTAACTCTCACCTTTTGTTGTGGGCAGATGTTTTGCTTTGGTACTTGCTTACGCTTGGGTTATGGTGTTTATATAAAGGTAGGTTCTGTCAAAGTCTTCGGTAGTTACCTAACTGATAAGTTCCCGTCAGCAGCCATAAGTTTTAAAACTAAAATTATGCATCTTAAAGCTGTTTTGACTGTGTTTTCTGGTAAGCTGGGACTAGAAACTATGCAGCAATGTTCCAAAATAAATAACTTTAACTTCAACTGGCTTACAGTCCTATTCCTGGCGTTGGTGTCTGGACAAAATCGGAACTGCGATGAATTGACCCGGAGGTGTGAACGCTGCGTGGCACAATTGAATAATGTAGTTGATCGTACCCTGCCCATCCTCAATAATGAGTGCAGATTTAGGACTCGAAACACCTGGCGTTGGAGGAATGTGGGGCGTTGTGAGCTCACCAGGCTGAACTGCTTGGGTAAGTTTTAAATAGTTCAAGGCAGTACTATATATGTACATAAATTTATAAATTTATCCTTATTTTGCCTACAGGATCCGATCGACGCATGAATTGTATTGATATTGCTGAACTTGCTGGGATGGAACGTGTTAGTGAATAAAATGTTTGCTTATTGATTTATAATAAAAACAGCAGAGAGCATTGAAGTACCAACTTGAATTCATAACACCTCAACTCATGTGCTAGAACTTTAGGATGGGAATATATGGGCTCTTCCACTTATCTTTTTCATTTCACATCCTTTTACGACTTCAAGTACTGATTTTATGGATTTAAAAATTCATTTAAGGGTCTATTCGTTTCATGAAGCCGTAAATCGAGTTCACCAAATTTAAGCCACGGTAACCAGCCAGACAAACCGTAGTAGTTCCCTCCCCTAGTTCCCCTTTTCCGGACTCTTGAATAAGCCGCAACCCAAACACAAAAACCCAAACGCCCACCCAAAAAATGAGACAGACTGAAGTAAAACAAGTGACGCCTTTTGTCCGATGGCCATTGACCAAGACTCTTGCAGCTTTTCACTGTTGCATTTTTGAATTTTAACTTGGTCTGCCTGTAAACGTACTTGCTCAGATTCAATTCCAAAGCGATTATCAGCACTTAGCTGTCAACGACACGACGCCAAACTCCGGTCCAAAAAAAGCGACTACGACACCGAAACCAAATCCAAGACCAAGTCCAAAATGAAGACCAAGTACGACCAAGTGCGAACGCCAATATCGCTGGCCAGGCACTTTGGATGTGGAGCTCTCTTGACAAAGGGCATGGCTGTTGAATGTGAGTGTCTACATGTGTACCTACTTCGCTGGCTCAAATAAAATTTACACTTACAAGTGGCGCTAAAGTCAAGTGCAACGCATTCCATATACCCCATCCCCATTCCCATCTCCATCTCCATCCCCATTCCGAAATCCCCAGCCTCGATCCATTCGGACCCCTTCTCTAACCACTTTTTCGGACGTCAGCTGGTCAGACATGTCCAAAGTGGAAGGGAACCGAGAGGAAAGCAAAGGAAAGGAAAGACGTTTCAGAATGGGAGGGGAGTGGCGGGGCGACGGGTGCGGCAAATGTGGTCAAGAGTTTTATAAAGTTCATCATCATGGCCTGGTCTAAGCATTTTTCAAGTGCAGCGCCAAAAAGATTTTCAATTTTCAAATATTATATAAGCAGTTGGCACAGGCTGAGTGGAAAATCATCACCATCCATGCCCTAACTTTGTATTTGGTATTGGGTCGATTTGCTATCAAAACCGCGACAAGAACTGCCATATTCAGCTTTAATTTAAAATCTGTTAAATTGGAAAATCTTATATAATTTAAAGTTTAGTGTAATTATGCACTTTATATTGGAAAGGTAACAAACAAAATACTTTGGTAAACTTAATACTCGAAAAATATACGATTTGATCTTTTGAAACTACTAGATCAATTAATTATAATTATTATTAAATTAATTATGTCATATTAAATTACATAATTTTAGTAAGTTTAATAAACTTAATCCCTGTTTTTAAGAGAACTCCCAGTTCGTGCAAGCACCCCAATCCCAATCGCTTCCCTGCACATTCATAAAGTACATAATCATGTTCATGACGTGAACTGAAGTGGGTGTCGGGTGGGAGTTTTGGGGTCGGGGCAGGTTGTCCGTTGGCTGGTAAGGGTAAAAGCTTAAACCGCTACAAGTATTTAAAAAGCACTTCACACGGACACAACTGCATTCACACAGTTTATATTAAAAGCATATTGAGAGTATATGCTTTGCTAAGTTCCATTAAATCAACATACGGGTAAATTCTTCCTAAGACACACTGACCTTGGCACCCAACACACAACGCACAATAATTAATTTCTAGCAATAGTACGGTCTGATTTAGTGAAAAACAATATAATTCAATGGTCAACAATTAGGTAGAAAGTATACATGATTAATAAATCGTGTTGTCAGTTTTCGTGTGTAATCAACATTGATTTTTGGATGCATTCAAGCTGAGCAGCCACATCCACATGCATCTCCACTGGAGGTAATGACAGGTCCGGGTCCAAAATTTCCGGGAATTTCGGGAACGGGTATTGTAGGACCGTCGGCACTCCAGCCTTGCGGGCAGTCTGGATCAAATCCGTTTTCTCCGTTGTTCGGAATGATAGGTCCGGGACCGAAAGGTCCGGGATATGTGGGTATCCAAGGACCGTCGAGCTTCCAACCTGGTGGATTCCACGATGCACATCCGCAGGGCTTTCGAGCAGTTGGAGGTGTTTGCCTAATCGGACCGCCGGGATTCCAGCCCGAAGGTTCTGGCGAACCACATCCACATGGTTTCTTGGTGGTTGAGACGATTGGGATTATAGGACCGCCAGGATTCCAGCCTGGTGGGTGAGTTTCCCCACATCCACATGGCTTTCGGGTGGTGGTCGAAGGTGTGGTCACTGGAGGAGGAGGTGGACGAGTACTAGGTGGATTGGGTTTTCGAGTGGTGCTTTCTGTACAACCGCAGGGTGGACGAGTCTTCTCAGTACTAGGTGGATTAGGTCTTTGAGTGGTGCTTTCTGTACAACCGCAAGGTGGACGAGTCTTCTCAGTACTAGGTGGATTGGGTTTTTGAGTGGTGCTTTCTGTACAACCGCAAGGTGGACGAGTCTTCTCAGTACTAGGTGGATTAGGTTTTTGAGTGGTGCTTTCTGTACAACCGCAAGGTGGACGAGTCTTCTCAGTACTAGGTGGATTAGGTTTTTGAGTGGTGCTTTCTGTACAACCGCAAGGTGGACGAGTCTTCTCAGTACTAGGTGGATTAGGTTTTTGAGTGGTGCTTTCTGTACAACCGCAAGGTGGACGAGTCTTCTCAGTACTAGGTGGATTAGGTTTTTGAGTGGTGCTTTCTGTACAACCGCAAGGTGGACGAGTCTTCTCAGTACTAGGTGGATTAGGTTTTTGAGTGGTGCTTTCTGTACAACCGCAAGGTGGACGAGTCTTCTCAGTACTAGGTGGATTAGGTTTTTGAGTGGTGCTTTCTGTACAACCGCAAGGTGGACGAGTCTTCTCAGTACTAGGTGGATTAGGTTTTTGAGTGGTGCTTTCTGTACAACCGCAAGGTGGACGAGTCTTCTCAGTACTAGGTGGATTAGGTTTTTGAGTGGTGCTTTCTGTACAACCGCAAGGTGGACGAGTCTTCTCAGTACTAGGTGGATTAGGTTTTTGAGTGGTGCTTTCTGTACAACCGCAAGGTGGACGAGTCTTCTCAGTACTAGGTGGATTAGGTTTTTGAGTGGTGCTTTCTGTACAACCGCAAGGTGGACGAGTCTTCTCAGTACTAGGTGGATTAGGTTTTTGAGTGGTGCTTTCTGTACAACCGCAAGGTGGACGAGTCTTCTCAGTACTAGGTGGATTAGGTTTTTGAGTGGTGCTTTCTGTACAACCGCAAGGTGGACGAGTCTTCTCAGTACTAGGTGGATTAGGTTTTTGAGTGGTGCTTTCTGTACAACCGCACGGTGGACGAGTCTTCTCAGTACTAGGTGGATTAGGTTTTTGAGTGGTGCTTTCTGTACAAGTACAAGGTGGATTGTTCCTTCGAGTAGTGTTTTCTTCACATGGTGAACGAGGGTTTGTAGGCTTCCGTGTTCTTCGATGAGGCTTCCAGCGTCTGGTAGGGTGCTGTTCTGGTCTTGGATTCTCATGTCTCCTAGTAACTATCCTTCTAGTGTTTCTCACAGGTCCTGGTCCTAGTCGTGCACCACCCCTGCGAGGCTCCCTATGACCCTCATGACCGCCTTCATTGCACGGCTCGAGACCCAAGGCTTTCTCAATTACCTCCAAGCAGGCTTCACTGTGCTCGGCATATTGCAGCAGGAAGAAGCTCACTGAAAGGATCAGCTAGGATGTAGCTAAGATATTTATCCATTTTCTAATGTAACTTACCCACTAAACAGACCACAGTTAGTTTCATGGTGAAACCCGTTTAGGAAGTTCTCGGAAACTGTGTGCATCCATACCTCCATAAAGAACTTATATACCATTCAGACTGGGCCAGTTTACTTGGCAATTGTGTAAATAGCTGTAGAAAATATGTAATTATAGACATGAACTCGGGTCGCTGCACATTTTGGGACATGCAAATAGGCAACTTATTTATAAGCGCCATCGGTTTGCACGAGTAGCGTGGAAAATTTTCGTCAAGTTCAGATCTTCAGATGAACTCCCGTCTAGCGCTTGGACCAAAAGCATTGGCTGCAATCTCAGACAGCCAAGTAATAAATTCCCATTTTTTATGGCATCAAGAAAATCAAAAACATTTCGTTGAAAAATTATGTTTTGGAAAGCCGAGGAGGGGAGGGGAGGGAGGAGTTTTGAAGAACTGCCAGACTGCCAGAGATGACGAGGATGCATCAAGTGCAAGACAAGCATGACGATGTGCGTGCCTGGCTCAACTCATCGCGATGCTGGTCTGGACCCGTCTTTACGATAATGCCCCGTACGTGGAAGATGCTCTCGGGGTCGGGCGACTGTTGATTCCTGGAAGGGCTGAGAGCTGAGGGCCCAGAGAAATTGAAGGCCAAGACCGCGTCTACGACAAGAACATATCGCTTTATTGGCCGCACAGACAAGCTAGAGCAACCAACTCAAATCTCTTCACATATGCATTTATTTGGACAAAACCACTTTTAATATTTTAGCTGTGCTCCTTTGGGGTAACCACAATGCTGGTGGGCATTCCTCTAAGTTCGCCTTGGCATCCCAGCAAGCTCTGCTATTACCAGGCAATCCAGTTTCCTCTTGTGAGCTGAAAACGCAGGAAAAGTCAATAATATGGTTAGGCACTTTTATAAATTTATGTCCGAAACAGACAGGTATGAAATGCAGAAAAATTAAATTAATTAGCTTCCCTTGTATATCTTATACTAGCTCTTGTCCGTTGGATAAATTAACATTTGTATTAAAAAATCTATTACTGCATTTGTTAACTTTAAATCCAAGAGTCCATGTTAGTAACATATATGACCTTTTTTAAAAGATTTTTAATTGCTATGCAGTAATTGTTTTCTGAAGCTTGTATGGAAGTAGATTTTATAACCAGCTACCCTTATTTCAAAGGGGTTATATTAACTTACCACCACAAGCGATGACTTGAAGATCGCAGCGAGTCTGATTCTTCCAGATGTATCTACCACGGACTTTCTCGCGGCATCCTTCGTTCATGAACTCCACATTGTTGATGGGATTATTGAGTCTTCGGATGCAAGGATTGCAAGTGTCCCTTAACTTGCGACAGTCAGGAGTTTGTCCATTAATAAGCACGCAGCCGAGGATCAAGATGACGCAGATAATACATGTCGATTGCATTTTAAGGCTTACGTGACAGTAAATCAGCTGGAGTTTTCCTTCTGGCTTAAATTGAAAAAGCTCAGCTTTATATAAGTTGGAAACAAGGAAGTGTTCTGTTCCAGATTGGACCACATCTGTTTTTTAGATTACATACATTTTCTGTAGGAGATAATAAAGCAACTAATTTTGCGCTACAGATGCACAGCTAGTTTGACAATGGTATTTGTAAGTTTAAGAAAAGGGATAAAGCCCTTTTACACCTGTTAGTAGACAATTGGAAACCTATTCTTGCTTGATCAATGTTTAGGGTATAAATAAAGGGGCTATACTTCGGTATAGTCAGAGTAGTGATCAAGTCCACCTCACGAACTTCTGCAATGTCGAAACTTGTGCTTTTGTTGGGTAAGCTAGTTTTTAAACGAAGTATACATATTTGTACTATGCTAACTATACTTACATTTTACTCCTTTAGCTTTCTGCTGCATTCTAATAGCCCAGGTCCTTGCTCAGGATCCTTCTGGTCGCCAATTTTGCGATCGTTTATTCGCCGACTGTCTTCGTGAGCAGCCAACCGTGGGAATCAGGGATGACACGGTGGATCTATTTAATTCATATTGCGGACAGCATGATCGAAACTGGAGGAAACTAACCCGTTGTGAGCTGGTCAAAGCCTCATGTATATGTAAGGAAACTTCTATTTATTTTATCGGATTTTTCTTTAAGATTTTCATTCCTCAGTAACTATGGTACGTTGCGACAATGGATCCTGCAAAAATGTTGCCGATAGCCTGCGGTCCTAAGAAACTTTAATATTCTACTCTTGTGAGATTCAATAAATGTGTTGTCAGCAGAATTAATCAATGAGAGAAAATGTAGTCATTTATTTATTATATTTTTGGGGCTTGCTTAACTTTTTAAAATATTTTCACTATTATGAGTTTAATAGTTGAAGAAAGTACTCTTATGGCGATTAAGCATTAAGCATTTACGTCTTAGAATATCATAATATTTTGATAATATCTATAATATCACAATGATAATGTAAACTTCTCCTGGACTTAAAGTTCACTCTTCGCTCTGCGCATTTGGGTAAAATCGGCCATTGTCAAACAATCCTTTTTCCTAACACCATTTACTGCAAAAGGGAATAATGTCATTATGCTAAAGTACACCTACATATGTCTATATACATACGTTCACAAGCGATTACCAGCATATCGCAGAGATCCTGATCCTTCCAAATGTAAACGTCTTGCAACTTCTGCCTGCATCCATTGTTAACGACCTCCAACTTGTTGTAGCTATCGTTTAGCTTTAGAAGACATTGTGAACAGTGCTTTTCAATTTCCTGACAGTCAGGTGATAGTCCTTTAACAACAAAAAAACACAGGAGAAAATGGATCCAAAAAGGACTTGACTTAGGAGTGCCTGAAATCATTGCATCTGAATAGATTCATTTTGCAGACGTGCTTTATATAATATGAGCAACAAGGAAACGAATCTCACACTTACCAGACTTTCAAAAATCTGTATATATTGGAACCGGAAAAGAAAAATTATACCGCTGGTTATAATTAACTACATATAAGGCATCTCCACAGCTGTTACTGAAGTGCTTATTATGTGCTATAAATATCTGGCCAGAATTGGAGATTCACAATAATATGCTTACATATAATTTGCTCGTATCGATTTCAGTGTTAACTTTAACTTGAAAGATATTGACTTAAAAGATTCTTAAACGTGAATTTTATTCTATAACGCAAACAAGCTTAAATCACATTATTAGTAAACATTTCTGTTATTTTTTATTACCTTGCTATTTCTTTTAAATTTGTGATTTTTATGTTATCTCCTTGAAAATGTTGTCAATGGTAGTAGAAATATTTAAAAACACAGAATTTCCGATAAATTCATTTTATTGAAAATCAGTATTTGCTCTAAGAATATGAGAAACAAATAAATATAATCCAGTTCCGAAAGTGTGTGTCAATCATATGCATATTTGGTTATAATTGGCCAGGTTTTTTAGTACATTTGTTATCCTGGAGGTCTTGGAGTCACTTTGCGCATTTTGGCTAACTCGGCGATAACAACACAATTCATTGCCCTATTCGGAACTGAAAGTAACCAATTAAACATTTCAGAAACTGTATAAAGTTAATAAAAATATATTGGCCTACCTGAACAAGCTATCGCTTGAAGTTCGCAAAGATTCTGATCCGTCCAAACATAGCTGCCTCGAACCCTGTTTCTGCATCCTTTATTTATAAATTCCACCTTGTTGTAGGGATCATTAAGTGTTCGGATGCACTTCGAGCAAATATCTTTTATCTCCTTGCAGTCAGGCGATTGGCCATGGACTACCACGCATCCCAGGATCAGCAGGAAACAAAGAGGCAACTTCATCTTCAGATGACTTTGTGGTGATTTGCACTGTCATAAAATCGTGCTCAGAATGGGGCTTTATATACGATAGCTAACAAGGAAGCAAGGTTTTAAATGTCCCCAATTTATCGAACATAATGAATGTATTATAGCTAATACTCGTAGGGTAAAAAGGTATACTAGACTAGTTGAAAAGTATGTACCAGGTAGAATAAGGGATTTTTAAATTTTATATAGTCAATTTCTATCGGTATGCCTTGCCACGCCCACCAACGCCTCCAAATCAGCAAAAAAATTTGTGTCTTGATTTCATTTTTTATTTGTTTTGCCAACTTCTATTGATATACCAAGAACATTTTAAGATTTCTCCTTCGGACTCCCACTAACCGAGTAACGGGTATCTGATAGTCGAGGAATTCGACTATAGCGTTTTACCCTGATATTCATTAAATCTGAATAAAGAAACAGATATGGTCTTAATATCTGCGCTAAATTCAGAAGGGTTTTCAATAAATTCTATAGCGCTTTTTGGACAATTGCAAAAGACAGCTTTAAATTCATAATTTAGGGTATAAATACCCCGGGATCTTTCCAGTGTAATCAGTGTAGACCATAACAATATTTCAAGCGTTGCGCCATGTTAAAAATTTTACTGTCACTATGTAAGCTTTACCAAAAGTTATTTTGAAGTATTAGTAAATTTATTTCTTACAGCTTTTGTATGCTTTCTTATGGCTTACATACAAGCCAATCCTGAAGAAGCTAGCAGACGTCATAAACTCTGCATTCGCACCTTCGATAAATGTATCGAAAATGAAGCTAGATTGGGAAAACAAGACGATACTTCCAAGTTCTTTAACGACTATTGTCGCCGTTCTGATTCTGGCTGGTCAGATGTAAGCAGATGTGATCTTCTCCGTATAGCCTGTTTATGTGAGTGAACTTCTCCGAAAGCTAAAGGACCAAGCTAATATTTTTCTAATTACTCAGCTACTGTGCGCGATTGCGAAACACCGACTTGCAAGAATGTTGCCCACCGCATGCGTCTTTGGTAAACGTTTTAAGAGCACTGTGCAAAGGTTACGTAAATAAACTGAAACAAGCAATATTATATACCAAGATTTTGCTTTTTATTCTTATTATTCATTTCAAAGTAATATTTTAAGTTGTAGCTGACAATAAAAATGACACTTTACTTGGTTGTTGTTTCTGCAAAACTTTACATTACTTCACATTTTCCCATTTCTATATCGAAACAGTTTTCAAAAGTGTGAGAGTGAAAGTTTTGGCCTGTTTGTGGGCGAAAGAGTGGGCGTGCCTAAAAGTTTTTTGGCATATCGATTGCTTGGCAACATTAGTTAACTATTTTGGGCTGCGTCTATGTCTCTGGAATCTGCATGCCTGATCTCAGCTTTCTAGCTTTTATAGTTCCTGAGATCTCGACGTTAATACGGACAGACGGACGGACAGACGGACGGACAGACGGACGGACAGACGGACGGATAGACGGACGGACATGGCCAGATCGTCTCGTCTATTGATCCTGATTAAGAATATATGTATATGCTTTATGCCACATATTTTTCAACGAATCTAGTATACCCTTATACTCTAAGAGTAACGGGTAAAATAATAAGAAATGGAATTAGTGAATTAGCTTGCCATATTTTAATAGAGTTTCCAAGATTCAGAAATGCAGTTTATTTTTTGGGTTATAGACTTGACATAAGGACTTGGACAAATCCATTTGTTTCTTTATTTACGTTTAAAAAATAAACTTTAATTACTCTCAAGAGGAAAGTAAAATCAACGAATCCGTCTCATGCCAGTTATTCTAGCCACATTCTCGCAATCCAGTCGGGTTTCGTGATCTGCAATATATGAAATATTCTCAGAGTTCTATATATTATACTTTATAAATTTCTTACTTTCGCACGCAACAATTTGCATATCACAACGCCTTACATCCCGCCAAATCCAACGACCTCTTAGTTTTTCCCTACAATCACTATTAATGAATTCCAGGTTGTTAACAGGATCCACTAAGCGACGGGTACAAGGACGACAATGCTCGCGAATCCTGGTGCAATTTAAGCTCTGAGCCTTTACTGAGAGGCAGCAGAGAAAAATTGTTAAGAAAAAAACACACAGATGCCGCATTTTTATCACAACTGATAGCTGGAAAGGGAGAAAAGTCGTTTTATACGCAGGCGAACAGAGAAAAAACACTTGCATAATAATGAAATTCGAATTGGAGCAAGGATAGCCATATCACAATGTGGAGTACTGACATCATAATTCGTGTACAACAAAAGAACCACCTGATTAAAATAGAGCCAGTGAAAGGTGTTCCTTTTATTATGGCGAGGAATCTTGATTTGATTGCCCGTATAAATACAACCGCTCAGATGCTGTCACTTCAGTTTGGGAAGCTAAGAAATGTGGAAAATATTCTTGCTATTGGGTAAGAGTTTTATCTTGTCACCAATTGTTTTTTTTCTTACAACCCCTTTTTAGTTCTTTGTGTCCTGCACTTGACCCATATTGAAGCTCAATGGAGTCGAGAGTACTGCGAGAATATCTATAACGATTGTCAGCGATTTACTCCCAGAATAGGACGATTTGATGAGACGATAGACTCCTTTAATCGCCATTGTCGTCGGGAGCGCAGGGGAAGGTGGACTAGTGTATCTCGATGTGAAATGGAAAAGGCCACTTGCCTTTGTGAGTAACATTTTCAATTTTATTCTTATAAACCACTCACTTATTGATATTTCAGTGATTTTTCGGCGCTGTGATGATATGTCCTGCAACAACATAGCGGATGTCTTGGAATTGTAATCAAGTCGTTGTAGGAAGTGTTCTGTCTAAAAACAGAAGATATCAACAAAAGCTTAAGCAATATCAGTCTTGTAATAAACACATTGTTTCATCAAAAGTAAATAAAAACAAACAAAGCCAATTCAAGGTCCAACTCTATAAAACCAGTTAAAATATGATTTCATATTGAGTTATATAGAAGATGTCAATCATATTGGTGCTGCTCGGTAAGCTCCTTTACTATATGGTTTTAATATTATTTTGTGCTAATAATGCCTCGAAAGTTGTCAGTGTTTTTATAGGAAGTGAAGGCAACTATTTTGGAGATTTATTCAAATGCAATGACTTGTTGCTAAAGTGTCAGGAAACTGAAACCATAATGGGGAAATTCAATAAAATGACAAATGAGCTGAATCGAAACTGCAGTCGGGAAATTGGCCCCAAGTGGAGCAATATCACCCGTTGTGAATTGGCAGCTACAAAGTGTTTGTGTAAGAATATAACCAAGTAATTTATTCTAACAAGTATAATTTGTAAAATTGGCTGATTATAGTGAAGCAGATGAATGCAATGGACGCGAATTGTGAAAATATTGCCGATGTAATGCACCTTTAAAAAGCGTATTTACTATCTATTTAAAAAGTAATGGAAATGCTAAAGAATAAAACATTACTTATTTATTTAAATTTGAATTGCTTTAACTAGAAATGGTTCAAACTTTTAGATTACCTCCCCCAAATTCTCGGTGAGCAATACTTTTAAGTGGAATATATTTTCTAGCCTTTGGGGCATCTGCTGTCTTCTTGTTTACCTTCGCATAAATCTCACCCTCGACAGGAGGAAATATTTATGAGGTAATCATTTCTAATTATCATCGAGCGACAACAAAAGCTGAGTAAACTTCTACTGGAAAATCTAATCACATGCTGGAACGGCGGACAGAAATAATTACGCCAAGACCTCGGGGCAACAGGAGCAAAAAAGCAAAGACTCCCAACTAAAATAAAAATAAAAATAAAAATCAATTTCAGGGCATTTCCTGGCCACGTTGCACGTGCCACGTGCCAAAGGAACAACAATAACAACTCGAGTGGAGTTTCGCTGGCTGGGGGATTCCCCCATATACTCGTATATATGGTATGCTGATAGCACTCGAACCCAAAATTTCATTACCATTTTTGGGGTAGCATTTTGTGCCCTCTGGCAGAGAGTCAATTACAGCAAGGAAGCGCCCGATGATGTCGTCATCCTTCCCGGAATCCTTCTCCGAGTCCTCGAAGAGGAAACACTCCACATAGTTGCTTAATATTTATCTAGCGTCGGTAATCAGCCATCCCCGACATGTGTCCATGATCTCGATAGCAAACAAGACCAAAAGCAAACAGTAATCCCGGCAAACAAATCTGAGCAGACCAGGCAACCCAATGGGTTTTTAATAAACTCTCAGTTAATAATAAAATTTTCAGTGAATGTGATTATGATTACAATCGCAGTGATGACAAGATTCAGAGATACAGCCCCTCTTTTCCATCGCTGTCGCCGTCGCCGCCCCTCCCCAAACTTTTACTTCGTTAGGGTTTCGTTTGAGTTATTTCAGAATCAGAAACTGAGTGTGAAATTTGGCAGCTTGTTACAGTTTTCCACCGGATCGAGGAAGTAGGGAGCCTGCAACCATTGACCCTAATCATGTAGCAGCTTGTAAAATGCGAGCGTGAAAAGAAAATTGAAAAGTTAGTTCGACGCCGTGTTTCCCGTTCGCCCCCGAAAGCCCCCTCTACGCCAGTTCTGTTTCTGAAAGGCTGTTGATTTGGGAAATTCCTTAAACTTGTCCGAAAGTCGGGTTGTAAAAGCCAAAAGTTGTTGGAGGTATATATGCCAAGATTATGGCAAGTTTCCTTAAGTACGAAAATGAGGAAAGCTATTTGAGTTTGGCGAACTATGGCTGCAATGCGGTGTTCTTCGACTTTATTTTGAATAGGTTAGAAGTATTTGGATGCAGTGAGCTTTATTAGGAAAAGGATTATTCAAATATATTCCTATTAAGAACATCTGATATATTATATAAAAAACTCCAAAACGTCATATATCTAGATACTTAAATATTATATAATTAATGTTAAAAGAGTTAAAGTGTTAAAGCAAATAGGTGTTTCCTTTTGATCTACTAGTCGTATTTAAAAAATAACTCTCTTTCATGGTTATTCTTATCTTTCTGCATCAATTTAGCTTCTTCAACGCCTTCCTTACAACTTTAATTTCTTCCGAACAAAGGCCTTTAAGAGCACTAAAAAACACCTTCCGAGGGTAATCGACAGCACACTCCCCCAGACAAAGGCCAAACCACCCAAACCCACCCAGTGCAGGGAACCACCCCCTTTTATGGAGCGGCCCCCCGTTCCATAACTGCAAAACACCCCACAAAAAACCCCCCAATAGATGGGCACACGTTTCGTTGCAATCCCGATGAGGAAATGCTAATCCGCATGTAATATTCGAAAATGATATGAAAATGCCAAACCAAACAACCACCCACCGAAGCATCCCGACTCCAAAAATCCACAGATCCAAAAATCCAGAGTAAAGCAGCCAGGCTGAACGGAAGCAACATTACTCAATGTCAACATCAAAATTGCTTTGGAATTCATGCATTCATTTATTTCGCCTTCAACAAAAAGGCAAACTAACGCAGTATAGAAATTTTCATTTTCGGCTGAGTTTTAATTCGGGGGAATCGGAATCTCCGGGGTCCTTAAATAGCTGAACAGCCGGTTGGGAATGGGAATGGGAACTTTCATGCTGATTAAAAGTGGCAACTGTGTCTACGGGGTTGCGATGCTTTTTTTTGGGTTTCGGTTTAGGTTTCGTGTTGCAACCGTTTTCCACTTGCCACCGAGGGTTGCCCCAGACACAACACAAAGGGGGTGACTCATCCTGCTCCTGGCTGCACTTGTCCTTTGCTATTAAACAGAAAAATTTCGTCACAGACGGTGGCGTGAAATTTCGAAACGAATTCTCTAAACTCGCTCATTGTAATTTCTGTAATAAGCGAGTGCATGGGCATGAGGCATGTGGCCAGGAAGTTTGTTTTTGTTTAAAGTTATTAGAATTCAGTTGGTTGTTCCGCGGCTGGAATTTGTGGTAGGTGGTGGTGGGTGGTGGTGGGTGATGGGTGCTGGGTGGGTCTACGCAGCAGCTGGTGCTCCTGGGCCAGAATGCGACCAGTACTTGGCCGCAGTGTGGTCAATTTGAAGGACCCTTGTCTCGCCTCAGCACTTGTTTGCTTTTTGCTGATATGTTTGCGTGAGTGCCGGGGATTTTAATTCATTGGAAGGGCAAACAAATGCGCAAAAGTCAAGCGATTTGCGAGCACTCCATCCCATAGTAAAACGCTGTGATTTTAATGGCAAGTACAAATTGTTTTCTAATCAAAAAAAAAAAAAACTAACAACAGTCGGGTACATAGGAAAAAATTAAAGCATAATGTACAAATTGTTTTAAAATTATACTTACATTACTAAAAAAGTAAATTGGATTGGTTAGATGAATAAAAGCATTAGATACGTGTTTTTTCCACTAAAGTATACCATGTATAATGGAATGTTGTTTATGGCTATCTCGTTAAGTCAATGGTTTGTTTTAGATTGCAGACTAGTCTCGAGAAAATGTGCACATCAAAAATCGCATTATAGCGCTCCTTAAAATAAGTCGTTAAGTCTAAGTCTCGCCAACTTGATTCATGATTCATAAGTAATTGTTGCAATCTCAGTGCTGGCAAACAAAACAAATCCATAAAATGTAGCCGGCTAGACAGATAAATCGAGCAGAAAACCTCGATGAAGCCGGAGACGTGTTGGGAGCTGTTGACATGCCACGAACCTGAAAACAATTAACGTCCGATTTTGATATGTGTAGGAGAGAGCTAATCGAAAATCCCCATCGGCCAGACGGACAGACACCAGACAGCAAACATGGGACAGTCCAGGTAACAATGTGATATTTGCCAGTCGACTGAGCAGCAAGGAGTCCTGCTCCACAGGACAAGTGTATTTGGCGATAACAAAAGGTGTTGCACAAACAAGGTCCTCCGTAGTTGGGATTTATGTAAGAGGATGCACCCAGAAAAATATGCAAGTAGAAAGTAGTCTGAATAGATCGAGATACGGTTTCCTTATTTCCAAAAAGAAAACAGGGAAAAACAGGAGAAAGCATTCCTTAAAATTTACTCATAAAATATATTAAGCATTTCCTATCAAGTAAAAGTATATTCTTAAAAGTATGTAACAGGCAGAAGGAAGCGTTTCCGACCATATAAAGTATATATATTCTTGATCAGGATCAATAGCCGAGTCGATTTGGCCATGTCCGTCTGTCCGTCCGTCTGTCTGTCCGTCTGTCCGTCTGTCCGTCTGTCCGTCTGTCCGTCTGTCCGTCTGTCCGTATGAACGTCGAGATCTCAGGAACTACAAAAGCTAGAAAGTTGACATTAAGCATACAGACTCCAGGGACATAGACGCAGCGCAAGTTTGTCGAATCATGCTGCCACGCCCACTCTAACGCCCACAAACCGCCCAAAACTGCCACGCCCACACTTTTGAAAAATGTTTTGAAATTTTTTCATTTTTGTATTAGTCTTGTAAATTTTTATCGATTTGCAAAAAAACTTTTTGCCACGCCCACTCTAACGCCCACAAACCGCCCAAAGCTGCCACGCCCACACTTTTGAAAAATGTTTTGATATTTTTTCATTTTTATATTGGTCTTGTAAATTTCTATATTTATTGCATAGCTCATTTTTAGACTTCTTATTTGTTCATATATTTTTTTTTTTTTTTTTATTGCATAGCTCATAGACTCTGATTTGTTCATAAAATATATTATTGCATAGCTTATTTCTTATTGCATAGCTTATAGACTCTGATTGATTTATAAAATCACAGCTGAATCAAAATTATTTTCCAGTGTTCAAATAAAACTCCCATAGGAGCCGCGTGGGAGCGAGGATTGTGCTCATTAAACGTCAATTTCTAGTCGCCGCCTCACATCAAACGCTGGCGAAAAGGACATCGCATACATCCCGCTGAGCGCGTGTCCTTTGAATTAGAAGCGATCCCAAGTCCATAATGCGGTCGAGCTGACCGACCGTTGTATCCGTACATATATACCCGTAGTACTTATATGTATGTCCTTAGTTCATCTGGCGCGCCTGAGTTATGCGACCATTGTTCCCATCGCCTTTCGGCCAGTGAGTTATTATCCCTTTCGCATATGTTGCGGCGCGGCATTGTCCTTCGGCTGCCTCGCCACGAATCCTTTCAAATGTCTGTTGCTCGGACACGCCTTGGAAATTGGGCGTTTTGCAGTTAAACGTCGTGGCTGCAAAATTTTTGGGGCGTGTTCGCTTCATAAATTGATTTCTGGTTCTGTAGAAATTTGGTTTCCTTTATTTTTGGGTTTTTGTAGATTTTCTTTGCCTCGAATTTCATAATTATCGGGGCGTGTGCGAGCACTCAGGATACATATATTCCTTTTGCCCGTATCCTGCACTTGTTCAACTTGTTCGAGGAGATACAAAAATCAATTTACTGCTTCGCCCTCCTCATCGATTGCCCTGTTTCCTGGCTGTTCTGTTTTTGGTTTTATTTTTATTTTTTGTGTATTTTTGGGCTGCGGTCAATGTTCTCGGCCAGGCCAGCAGTAGTGGTCAACCAAGTGTTGGACAGCATTATAAATATTTGAGCTTGCCCTTGCAGCTTACGGAAAACGAATGTCCGGAGCGGAGAAATTACTGCTGCAGTGCGTTGAATTGTTAAGGAATCTCGAGTGCTGAGCTTTGGCTCCTTTGCGGGTCGGTTGTTGATTTTATTTGCAACCATAAATCGTTGTAATGAAAAACTTGTTCAGACGCAGATTAAAGTTCTTCGGGCACTTCATAGAAACTTTATATTTATTGTGATAAGCTGACCCAGTTCTGGATTCATATCTTGATACAAATTGGTTGCAACATTTCATGAAAGTCAAACTTTCTGGGCTGCTTCAGATTACCACAATTAAATGGCAACCTAATATTGGGCAATTCTGTTCCACTTAAAAGTTTAAGCTCCCTTTTGTTCCGAAATGGCTGCAAGTTCAAATCTCGATTAGCCGAAATATCCTGCGGAGGCATGTCCTATCATTATATATCAACTCCGAAAGGGCTCTGCATCTATGAAAATTACACATTTGCCAACTGCTAATTGCAAGTCATAAATTAAACCCTCACCCGGCTCTCGAAAAGGACCAGAACGCTCGCAGGACTCTGGTCACTGGAGACAGGACACTGGGCGGTGATCCTTTCGGGCCCAGCACACAGATGCGAAACTGAACTGAAGTGCGGGGTTGTCAAAAACTTTAGATTGCATTAAAACTGCTCATAGGCCGGCGGCATAGTTGTGCGGCCTTCACTCGCAAAAATATGTTATTCGATTTATGGTAATTGATGATGATATCTATTCTATATTTAAGATAGAGTTTTAGGATTCACCTGAAAATGTTATACATAAATATGTATATTCATTTGTCAGTTAGTTCAACATTTAGTTGTGATAACCAACCAAAATATTAATACTAATAATTTCAAACTATAATATATTTGATCATAAATAAAAAATTTCCAGCAAGGATTATTATTTTTAAAATTAAGTATTGATTTCTTATTAATATTGGATTGAGTTTGTCCTTATTTTATTATTTATTATGTCAGTTCTGAGTGAGGGATCTCCGCCTACAAGGCGTTTAAAAATGTTTCAGAAAATCGTAAAATATCATAGGTAATCTTTGGTCAATTTATTATTAACCTTGATGGATTTTCTTATAGTGCCGGTTGGCTATCCTGTTTAATATGCGTCCTGCAGCTAGTTGTAGACATCCGCACGCATTGCGATGCCGTGGCCAAAGCTTCAAAATATTAATTATGACAGATCTCCGGAACAGGCTCGCACACACATATGTACTGTGGAGCATGGCGCCTGGCGAATGCCGTTGGCGAAATTTGCATTTATATTAAAAACAAACAGCAAGGAGTCCGGGAATCTCGGCCAGCAGCCAGCATCCAGCAGCCAGAAACCAGAAGCCAGAATCCGGGAACACGATGACAGCGCCAGCGACTTGCGGCGTAATCAAAGACACGTCACCAACAGGCCATGGACCAATTTGCAATCAACCGACACGCCCCACCACCCACCGACTGCCAACCGCCCAACGCCCACCGCCCATCAGGCAACCACCCCCGCAGTCAGAGCCACCCACCGCAAAACTATTGCACTAAACCAAAACTGATTTCGTGGTCCGGACTTTAATTACATCTCATATATCAGAGAAGCGCAAACTTGTCGTGCGGAAGGGAAGTGAAGCGGGGATCGCATAAAAATGATTTCGTTTTGATTGCAATAACTCCCCCAATTTTCTTGGCTAATCCCCCACTCCCCACCCCGCATCACGCGCTGCCCCACCCACACCCTTTGTTTGAGATGTGGCAAGTGCACTACTTGAGGGTTGTTCTACCCCAAAGTCGCCGCACAACACAAGTGTTGCCAATTGTTTGTAGCTATTTGGTCGGCGACAGCCTCCCAGAAATTGGCATCACAACCCCCAAAAATTATTAGATTTTATTGCATGTAGGAAAATGAAAATGGAAAATTTTTCATCACTCCTCGAGGAGCGGAGGGAAAAGTTGTACGTAAGCGATTTATTGGAGAGCGTGACTGTCACTGTCCTGCGGCTGTTTTTAATATTTCCAAGTGGCTTTTGTGGCAAATTTTACGATTGTATTATGTAGTGTTCTGTGCATTGGCATGGACCGGCTGGCGAAACCATCTGAACCCTCGAAAGGGTTAAAGTTCGGGTGGCTCCACAAAATGCAACGAGCCGTGAATATTTTGTCGAAATAAAAATTAGTTTGGGGATTTGCATTTGAATGGTATGCGGCGGGGTGGGGTATGCACAGCTCCACAGTTGGAAAGTTGGCAAATGAAAGTTGGCTGCGGGTCCTGTCAACATTTTCGGTGTATATAAATCTGTTTGCCATTTGCATATGTAATAAGTGCGAGGACATTCCACTGATGGGGTACGCAGCATGATAATCAGGAAAAGGACCTCCTCCGCAAAAAACAGAGAATATCAAACGAATTATGGTATGCTAACATGAATGCAAATGAACATGAGCACTTTTGGAATATTGTGGCAAAGTGAGTGGTATTATTATTGTGGCTGATATGAGATTGGATAGCTAGATTGTGATTATTTATGCTGCAGTCTGAAAATATCATAAACTATATACCTGTCTTCACTAAACGCATCCCATTAATTAGGCTGTATCAGAATTGTTTTAAATGGGCTTAAACTATCAGAATAGTTTTAAGCAAATATCATTTTTCAATAATTCTGAGGTAAGCCAAAAGAAAGTCTGTATTTTTATTGTATCCTGATACTTACTGGGAAAACTATGGAATATTTCCAGGTATTAAACATCTAAGGGTGACTTATGAGAGTGACTGTGTGGTCAGCTCAAGTGGAGATACGTATCTCGTATTTGCATCATATCTCACGGCTCCTTCACGTACTTAAAGATACCATCTAAAGCTGCTAAGTAGAAGGGCAAACTAAGAGCCGGCACTTGAGGTAACTAGATCAGTCATCGACAGTTGTTCAACCAGAGAATCGTTCTGCATTCTCTCGTATTTAATTATGGGGAATTTCTACTATTTTCAGGCACCTACTTTAAAGACCATTCAGCGCACGCCCTTGTTAGCATACAAATGCGAACCTACCGAACCTAAATCCCCTCAAATGGACAAGACTTGCTATAATTTCCATTGAGGTTCATGTTCAGGCTCGGCATCAGGCATCTCAGGTTTGTTCGGGGCAGGAACAGCTTGCTTTTGTCTACGAGAGCCGTCTGGCATTGGGTTACACAACTCCGAAAACTCAAACAGATGCCAGTCCGAGTTTCGTAGACCGAGGATGGGGCATTTAGCGCATCCTAACAACTGCTACATGACACCATATTATTAAATTAAATGCAGACACGCGTCCGGGCCACCAAAATCGTATGTTTCTCTATGGTATGGCCTTTGGACTTGGAGGAACAGATGGAGCCGGCCAACTACATGGTCAGTATTCGTGGCCAAGTCGCAGCTTCTCCTTCAGCTTGTTTAACTAACAAGCCACATCGCGGTTCCAGGAAAGGCAATCAATAGATCCGTATACCGAGATAATGAAAACGACTCGAATGAACGATTTTTAATTATACTTCTGATGGCCCGTTGGCCTGGTAGCGATTGAGATCTGGTCACATATCATGTAACGTTAGAAAAATCTCTGGCTTTCAATAGGGGAATACGCATCTGCGGGATTAACTTTCTTCTTGGGATGCATAATTTCATAATTCAAATGGAATATATGAAGGTAAAAAGTCACCTGCGCACTGCTTGGGTTCAATAAAACACTCAACAAAAAGTTTGACTGGTACTCCAGTTAAGTGTGTAGATTTGTATGCATTACTTAAAGTGAAAAGTAAGTAAGAAAGGCTAAATACTCAATCGATTAATGAATAGTATAATGTAGGATTAATGAAAATAAATGCATAAGAATTCTAGAGATAAATATATATAATATATAAATATATATAATATAATGTTTAGTAACATATATATTTTCATCTTTTCTTAAGGGGTAACAAAAGTTCGATTTTACTACTTTAAAGAGCAACTGCTGTGAAGTTACTCACTTAGATCCACATTTTCTCTGAGTGTACAATCGCGACCTGTGCCGGATGGCCCTTGTCCCGATGATCATTGATCAATGATCGTGCCTCCTGCCGTCTGGCTACCTGCGGCACTCAGGGCCACTTAGTGATTTTGGCCGTTGTTTGTTGACCAGGCCAAACAGCTGCCACTACTTTTTTTGGGTCCAGACGACTCCACAAAATTGATGACGACAGGTTGCCAGGGCCAAAGTAGAAATGGAAAAAGGAGGAATGGAACGATCGCAGAGGGCTGATCCCTCGGAACACGGATTGGGATTGGAGAAGTCAGGATCGTCTGCTGATCTGACGTTAATCGACTAAATTGTAGCAGCTGAACTGTCAGTTTAGTTAAGTGGGCTGTGCCTCACTGCGAAGGATGCTTTTGGCTTGATGTATTGCTGGCCAACATATCGATGACGAGTTGGCGATAAAGTCCTTCCTGCCCAGACTAGATATATATTCCCTGGCTCGTCTGCTCTCATTAGGTCCTTGATTAATGATAGTTCTGCTCTCGTTTGGGGCTTTATTGTCGCGCCTCTTGGCCAACGAAATTTTATTGCCTTCAATTTCGCAGTATCTATAGTGTCGCCGTCTTCATCGTCGCCCCAACTTCATCATCAGATTCTCGCTCGTTTCGGTTTCTTGTTCCTCGTCGCGTAATTAGTCTCGTTTGTTGTCATAAATTTTCAGTACATTTTGTTGAAAAGTCGCATTTAATTGCACTGATTTACAGTTTTGTGTTTTTGCAGCTTGGCCGGTTGGCCGGGTTTTTGGTTTGGGTTTTGGTTAGGTGTTTTACCACTTGCCTCACATAATTACGTGCAAAATTAATGATGCTTGTGCTGGGCTATGTGTAGCACTTTAACCAGTGGAAGACAAGTATTTCGGCTTTAGTTTTTATGATGCTTCCTTTTTTGGGTCTGTTTTGCAGCCTTTCAAGCAGATCGTTAGCCAAATTTAATGAATTCAGCAGGTGCAATTTGATAATTCCATGTGAGAAGGATGTTGTCTGACTGCGATCCTGCGGTTAGAATGTGTAATGATGCTGAGAATGAAAGCATAGCTGCAAGT
The DNA here is from genome assembly GCF_016746245.2 of Drosophila santomea. Taxonomy (NCBI): domain Eukaryota; kingdom Metazoa; phylum Arthropoda; class Insecta; order Diptera; family Drosophilidae; genus Drosophila; species Drosophila santomea. The sequence continues at coordinate 18,340,583 of NC_053018.2, forward strand.
TGCACCTTGCATTGATGGATGTTGACTCCACTTGACCGAAAATTATCGTTAGATACAATTTGTGGTCCACAAACTGGACTTGAAATGCGAGGCTTTGGTAGCCTAATTTATTTGGATTGCACAGCCAAATTAAGGAATTCATTTCCGTAAAGTTATTTGATAGAAACCTTGGACTTTGTGCTTCATTCGTATTTCCTCTTAATTTCCTTATTGAATGTGTCCAGCGAAAGATGCCTTTTACTGCAAATTATTTTATGAAACGGCGAAAAGCAATTAGTTTCCTTTGACTAATAATTAATAAGTGAAGAGTGCGGCCACTTCAAACTTTCTTTTACATTTGTGCATCGGCAACAGAGCTTATTTTTAATATTGAAGAATATTTCTTTTAAAACGAATGACCACAAATTAGACTCTATTAAATTTCTTCTCTGCATTAAGCACTCATTCAATATAGCTGATGACTCCGGTTATCATAGATCTAAAACAAAGAAATGAACGGAAGGTTATTACATCAAAGAAGCATTCTAAGCCCAAATTCGACTACTCATCGAGGGCCTCCCCGTCTGCAGAATAATTGAAACTCATCAAGTTTTATTTGGCTGTCGGAAGGTGGCGGCTTAGCCATCATTAATGCCCTTATCACGTACTTCAGGGCGACAGAAGCGACACCCCACAGCAAACCCCCCTCCATTACATATCCAATCCGAATGAATCCATTGAATCCTTGGCACTGTTCGGGGGAACGGGGAACACCTTACCCCAAGGATTTGTCTTAAAATTGCCACCCTTGATTACTTGTAAGCTTCCCGGGTCATCCCCCAGAAAAAGTTCAGCCTGCTTGACTTTGCAATTTGGAAGTGCAGCGACTCCCACTTTCGCCCCCTCGTGCCAAGGACACCCCAGTGGGCTGACCATTGATTAAATTGATGATGTTTGATGACTCCTGAAGTCGATTTCATCGTAGATTTCGCCGCTAACTACATGGATGGACGGTGGAAATGGGGACCACATATGGTGAGCCACCCCCCGCTCATTACGCTGCATTCGACATGCATCAGGAAGTCTTCAAGTCAGATTTTGGAAGCGGATCTCTGGCAGGGCTACTGTTTGTGGGGCTAGTTCTGCACACTAAGAAAAATATATTAGGCTAATTACTTAAAAAATTTAAAACATAGTTATAGATTGTGAGTGTCTATGATTACTTATGCATAAATGATTATTTATAATGCTATAACACTCTAATTAATTTATTGGTACAAAGTGTAAATACATATTCGGTTATCATTAGTAATTCAGCACTTTGTCATATATCGGAATGATGTATGACATTTAATACAACTTTTAACACAATCACTTATGTTCATAATTAATTGTTGCTTTCCTAATGCTGCCATCATTTTTATGTACATTTTTTATGTGTTTTGATAATACAAATAGCCTACTATAAGGGCATTCTGGAAGATTGCTGTTTAAGGCAGATCTTGAATTTCAGTCTTTACCCAAAGTCGCTGTGTTATTAGAAGTGCTTTTTTACAGTGTAAGAAGAACAGAGGGCCTGAAATTAAATTTGGTGAAAAGGAAGTGAGAGAAGAGGCTCCACGGCTCTTCCCATATTAGTTGGCATGACTAGACTAGGTCAGCCGTCTAAGGCGGCATTCTTTTGAGCCTGAACTCCCTGCTGACCTTAATTAATCTTCGGAACTGACTGAGAAGGCTGAGATGGGCTATACCGAACAGAGCCCGGCACCTATATCCGAGTGGAATGCAACTGGGAACTGGCAATGGCAACGTGCAACGTGCAACTTGCAACGCGACTGTGAAGCCAATGTTGATTAATGTGGCCGCGTGACTGGGCGGTATTTTCCTATTTTTCCCAGTTGTTGTTCGGGAAATGAGTTGCACGAGGCGTGCTATCAACTAATTGCGCCGCATTGTTGCGATGGACGAGATACCTAAAGGTGCATATCTGGAGAAAAGTTGAAATTCCAATGCAATTGCAATTGCCACAGAGAACTTCCGCATGGCAGACGCTGAAAGGCGAATCTCAATGCAAATACTATACTTGTATCTTTCACCAGTTTGAGGGTCCATCGCTGACTTTGACTCAAACTCGGACTCCGAGTGCTCCGACTCCTTCTACGGATTGTGACTGTGACAAACGTCCCGGGGGTGCAATATATTCTACAGACTGTAATGAAAGTGTGAATGAAATGCTCCATGGCCCCCTGTTCGCTGCAGTACTCCTTTCACCAGCACAAAAACGGATGTAGAAAGTTCAAATAGAATTTAACCCCAAGCGCATATTTATACCCATGTTTCCCACACCTCGCCGCCGCCTTCGCACTTTCAGCGTAAAACAAATAGCAAATGAGACAAGTGTGTGCGGGTGGGTTAAGTGTGCGGTGCCGGGGAATCCCCCCGTTTCACCATATTAAACCCTTCCTTGGCTTGCTGAAAATGACCCAAGGTAAGAGGAGATTTCCTCGGTGGCTTTGCATGCAGGTGAAAAGCGGATTCGGCTTGCCAGCCACCTTTACTATATACGAGTATACTCATTTTTTGTGTGTGTCTGCCCGGGGCCAGATGCGAAAGTTCAGCTGGATGATATGTCAATGATATACCAGGAAGTTAGGGAAAGTTGTGCCATTGCTGCAGCTTAAATTCGCTTCAAGTGAGAGGTGATCACTTACCAAAGCTTGTTGAAAGCCGCTTCTGGAAAATTTAAACAAAAAAACCTTATTTATAACTTTACGGACTAATCTCTTACGGTAGCACATGCAGTTTTTATTTTGTATAATTGGTCGAGAGAATGGGGAAAAGTCGTCAATAAAATGTATTTCTTAAATGCATTACATTATTTACCTTATCGTAGAAAAGGTATACATTGTTGAAAAGTATGTAACAGGCAGAAGGAAGCGTTTCCGACCATATAAAGTATATATATTCTTGATCAGGATCAATAGTCGAGTCGATCTGGCCATGTCCGTCTGTCCGTCCGTCTGTCTGTCCGTCTGTCCGTCTGTCCGTCTGTCCGTCTGTCTGTCTGTCCGTCCGTATGAACGCTGAGATCTCAGGAACTACAAAAGCTAGAAAGTTTAGATTGGGCATACAGACTCCAGAGACATAGACGCAGCGCAAGTTTGTCGATTCATGTTGCCACGCCCACTCTAACGCCCACAAACCGCCCAATACTGCCACGCCCACACTTTTGAAAAATGTTTTGATATTTTTTCATTTTTGTATTGGTTTTGTAAATTTCTATCAATTTGCCAAAAACCGTTTTGCCACGCCCACTCTAACGCCCACAAACCGCCCAAAGCTGCCACGCCCACACTTTTGAAAAATGTTTAGATATTTTTTCATTTTTGTATTAGTCGTCTAAATTTCTATGATTTAAATTTTGACTTAACAACTCTTTACTAGTGTATATAGTATCACTATATTTCTTTTTTATTTATATTTTAAAATTTTGGTATGAAAAATACAAGTTTTTTAAATGAATTAATATCCTCTACGATACATGTAGCCAGCCGAATATGAAAGTTCCCAGACAATTTGCCGAATTCCCATTTTCCATGTCTTCTCGGCTAAGCGCCTTCATGTTAATTAATTTTCCTGTCCAACTTTTCAATTCCAAAACGCGGTTGTCCACATCCTAGTCACTTTGAGTTCAGCCCCGCCCTCTACGAATGACAGATCACCGAAACCACTTGAGCCATATAAAGCCTGTCAGCTGAACTCAACCAGAACTCAGTTCAACTCAAGCCGAAACCGTAACACAAACCCAAAGAAACTATAACAATAAAGACCGGAAATTAAAGTGTGAAAGCGGCAGGCAGGAAGTTGCCTTGATTGCAAGTTTAGAAGTGAGAGGGTGAATAAGTTTATGTATCCCAACTGGTATCTCGCATCTGACAAATAGAAAAGTTTACAAATGCATTTCAACTGCCGGCTCAGAAACATAGGGTTTCGGTTGAACTGAAGTAACGAGTGGTTTGAGTTGGCCGCCGTCCCTGATTGAATGTTAAACATTTAATTTAAACTTGTCCACAGGCAATCGCCCCACCCCACAGTCCTATGCAACTCAAGCAACCCAAGCAACCCACCGAGCAAAACCAGAGTCGATGTGAGATTCGGATTTGAGACGTAATTTATGCACGCACATCAATTCAAATGCATCTAATTTGGTAAACAGACCGAGGAGAGGGGGGGCTGGTTCGAAGGAGAGCGATTTGCACTGCAAGAAAAACTATTTATTTATTCAAACTATTCCGATTCCGCAGCTCAATACAAATGACATTGATTCTCAATACTACTGTTGTTTTACAACTACACAGTAAGAGACTGTACAATTTCTTTTAAAAAATTTATAATGATTTCAAAAATGATCACATTTGAAGATAATTTTCTCAGTGCTCCGACAAAGTTTCAGTCACACCTGCCTGCCACTCGACAGACAATCGGCTTAAAATAGTTTTCATTTGTTTTCGGCGGCGAGTGCAACATGTGGCATTGGCAACGCCACTAAGTAGCCCCAGTCTGCATCATCAGCATCTGTTTAGGGAGTCATAAGAGTCAGCCCCTCCTCCTCCTCCTCCTCCTCCTCCAGAGCTCCTGAATCTCCGAGTCCCGAGTCCCGAACCACATCCATATCAGTAGTTCGTCTCGCCTCGCTTGGCTGCCGTACATGCAGCTCATTTAGTTGACATTTATTAACGTCACATAGCGCGCAATGTTTGACAATTAATTAGGCACTCTCCGATGCCGAAAGACGGGTCCTAAACAGCAGCTTCGAATGCATGTACAAATATGCAGATATAGATAGAGATACAGATACAGATACGAATGCCTGAACAGATATAGATACAAAGGAGGCATATGGGCAACTTGAACTTGAATTTCCATTTATTTCTAGTTCTGTTTGGGTCCCAAATTAGATCGGATTTAATTTATATGTAAGTGTTATTTTTCCACTACAGCTATGGTCGGGAATAATCGATTGGTTTGTATATAAGATAGAATGACTATTACTCTTGAAATTAAATAATTATCTAATGTTTTACAAATGTCAAAATAATTGTCTGATAATCTTGCCGAATAAAGCAAGATGTGATGTAGACCTTAAATTCATTTGATCCCAAACGCAAGCACACTGCAAGCTTCTCGTCATGGAAATCCTCCTTAGAGCGAATAATTTTAATCTGCTAATTCAACAATCATTCAATTTAAAACCCCCCTAAGAGACTCCACTTGAGTTCCTCCCTTTTTGGTCCTGTTCTTGCTCGCAAGGAATGCAAACCAACTGCCCCGAATCACAGCAATTTTCAAAGTAAACAGACAGAAATTTTTTCCTCTGAGTTATCCAGGCAGAGTGAGAAAAAGCGAACTTTTATTTATAAAACACTCGAAACGAGAAAAAATGTCCAAACTGTTTTTCGGGCATATTGACGCAAGGATTTCCCAGGCCGGCAAAGATGGGGGAAAAATAAAAAACTATGAAAAGCAATGCAATGTGAAGAGATCAAACAGTCGGCTGAAAGTCCTACGCTTGGGCCAAAGTTTGTTTCGCTTTTTCCTTTTTGGCAAATGTCACATGAAAAATGCGTTTGCTGTTTGCCAAAAATGCCGGCACTTTGCATGGCTCACCCTCACTCTCGGAAAATCAGTCGGAAAAGCACTACCCCCAGGACATTCTATTCTTCAGCTCCTCAGTTGAGCCAAAAGGATGGTGGTGTTGGTCTTCTTGCACGAAATTTCCATTTAATGTGTTTGCCCAAAGTATTAAAAGGCAAATGGCGATTGAGTATCGGAAAGTAGTAAAGCAAAGTTGGGAGCGCAGCTCTGGGGTGTCCGTAAACATAGCTCTGGAGTTGCACTCCTTGCAGAGACAGGGAGAAAATTCGTATCAATCTGATTAAAAGTTGCTAAAAATAATTTCTTTATATGTAAATTGATAGACCATTCCATTTTTATAGTCTCAGATCAGTTAAGCTAGCATGTGAGTTGCTCGAAATTCTACAATTGAAATAGAAAGAGCCTGACCCATCTCACCATGAACCATTCTCGAATTGCCGACCAATTCAGGAGGTATTTTTCCCAGTGCAGAGGCAAACTCCCCGACTGACTGCTGAGTGATTGCCATGATAAGTGGCCCATTATGATGCCAGTTTGCACAGCGAGATTGCTCTGCGCTCCATTGGAGTTGGCCATAGTCACAGCATCGACCATCGACCACCGACCATCGGCCATCGGCATCCACCTCCTTCTTCGACTCGGCTTTAATGCATATCAGAGTGGGCAAACTTTTGGCCAAAAAGTGCGTCATTGTACGTCCGCTTCTCGTTGTCTTTCGGCCAGATCCCGCTCCTCCGGTCCAAGTCCTCCATCAAGCGACTCCTGGTGCTCCAGTGTTCCTTTTGCAACGTCTGTTGACAAAAGACATTTAATTTTCCCGCCGCCTGGCGTCGTCGGTCGTCTTTAGCCTCCTGTGCGTGGAGGGCGAGTATCTGTATCTGAACTGGGGCCATGCAATAAAGTTGGTCGTCGTCGTGGTTTCTTTTCAGCTCTTTTTCGAATGGCCCTCGTCGCGTCTTTCCTTTTGCTCCATTTTTGTCTCCGCCGGCTAGCGAAAACTTTGATAAGTGAAATTTATTGTGGGTGCTTTGTGTGTCCACTATGATGGTTACACAGAAAAACATTCAAAGGTTCTAGAAATGAATTGGTTAAGTGTATTAAAAGAGATGAGACAAACTGTTCTTGGATTCAGAATTATCTTTTAAAGCAATAGAGGTCAATTAAAATTTGAAAAATAATTTATGTGACTCTGACCAAACTTTTCCTTTTTTTTTCCGTGTACCCCCACTGGAGACCGAAGAATGTCCAACTGATGGCGCTCTTAATGTTTTACGGCATTCAGTTGATGTCTATTATTTGCAGCATAAATCAGCAGAGCAATAACTGCAGGGGGATCCTCCAGCGATCTGGTTAGCGATCCTATGCAATCATTCGCACTACCAGCATTCCTCAACCCATGACCAACATCCTGTATAGCTATTTAAATAGCCTCCGGCTGACATCAACCCCCGATGGAAACTCATTAATTTACGTAAAATCCACTTAACTTCTTTCCCGTACGCAATAAATTCCACAACTTTGCGCCTCATCAAACGAAATGAATGCCGAAATTTACCACGCGACAAAGTCAGACAATAGAATAGATAGAAATCTACATGAAGTAGACGCCACGTCGCCGCTGAATTTCGGAACATGTGGTGTTATGATGAGGATTGGGACCTTCAAACCACTGAGCCACCGAACCACCACCCACAACGCACCCGGCAGTCGCCCACCCCGTGAAACTTGGCAGAGCCACCCCAAATCCTCGGACTTCGGTAGTCCGAAAAAGGGTGCATTGATATGCGTAAGCGAAGCGATTTTTCCAGCTTCGCCTGCTTTGTGGGGGAATTCCCCCGGAAGATCGAAGGACCGGAAGAATTACGTGCCGGCAGAGCTGTGCAGAGCGGAGAACTCATGCCAATGCATTGCCATCATTTCAGGCAATTGTCAAACAAAACGCCGGCTGGCTGGGTGGTGGGTGGATAAATTAGATTTTTACTTGCGCACAATTGCATAAAGCCCCAGGCCCAAAAGCCCGACAATCTAATCCTCAGAGGACCTAGTCGTAAATATTCATTGCATACGGCCGGGCGTTTGAGCTTAAAGTTCTATCACTCACCTCCAACCCAAGCCCCCCGTTCCCCCCAAAGCACCTTCCCTTCCACATTGTTCTTTGGTTTTTTTTCAAGGTCTTTGCCAAATTTTGGGGCGGCAGCAATTTCATTTTCGAACCACCCACCCAACGTCCTTGGCGTGCGCTACCCCCCAAAAAATGTTGGGGGTTGGACTTTTCCGGGTGTCGAGGGTGTCGAACTATAAATTGTACCTTTTGTTGCAGTTTTTGCCTGAATATCTTCAAGATTCGGGGGAAACTCCGTGGATCTCCGGGCTGGCAACCCTCAACGTGCGATGTCTTTAATAAATGTTTGGATGTTTCGTTGCGAGATTAAGTGGATTCCGTTTATGGCATGAGTAATGATGGATGCATAATGCGCACGTATGTGACAGGTGTGGGGTGTGGAAACGCTGTAGTGGCTGCGGTTTGCTGCGGTAAATGGGTGGATAGAGTACCGCGTTTCGGAAATATAATATATTTATCTCTGACGAAAATGGATATTTTTGTTTGACAAATATTTTTGCTTGTCGCTAATTCTAAGTTATTATTATTGTTTTCTGTTTTAAGTAAAATCAAATCATAGATAAAAAAGTATTGGTTAGAAAATCATGTTATTGTAAATTTTGATCCAAATTCTTATAAAGTTTATTTTGTGATCGAGGAGTGGTGGTAGATTATTATATACGAACTTACAGAGTTTAAAATGGTTTTATTAAATACAAAAAAATTATCGTGACCTGCATAATATCCTCTATATTAAGTGGACTTACCCTTAAAGACTTATAATAACTGAATACTTTCTAGTGCGATCTTTCTAGTTTATAAAACAAAAACTTAATTCTCGTAAAATTGTTCCACTTTCAACTAAAATGTTACGCTTTTAAACAACCATGCATTATTTAAGAGTCTGTATACAATTTCACATATTAAATAATCAGTTGGTCAGACATGGAAGTTTCCGCGACTGTCTTAAATTACTTATTTAAATACGTAGTTTTACACCTGTGGATCCTGATTGTGCTCCTGCTCCTGCACAGAGATCTGAGCAGTTGGGATGGACTGATGGGACCGCTTTCTCATCCGGGATTGGGTGAAAATGGAACTGCCTCCTATTTAAGTGTTCCATCTTCGGAAATCCATGCATATAAGCAGGGTTGGCGGTATTACTTATATAACGCTTGGTTGGCTGAAAGAATTCCACTACGGCGTTCTTTGCCAGACTTACGAGATCCCCGCTGCCTGGAGCTGGAATACGATGAGGATTCTGATGAGATGAAACCAGCCAGTATTATTTTGATATTCCGAAACGAGCAGCTGGTAGTTCTGCTGAGAACATTACACAGTTTGATGGAGAGAACTCCAAAGCACCTTTTTAACGAGCTTATTCTGGTGAACGATCACAGTGATACGGACTTTTGGAAAGAGGAACTATCACTCTTCTCCTTCGACAACTATGTGCACATGTATATTCATCCAAAAGCGCGGATTCTTCACCTGCCTGAACAGGTGGGCTTAATCAAGGCACGCATTTTGGCCTCCTACGAAGCCAAGGCCGAGAACTTGGTGTTCGTGGATGCACAAGTGGAGTTTACAAATGGCTGGTTACCTCCACTACTGGATACCATTGCGGAGCAGAGTCTCACCCTGGCCACTCCTATTTTGGACAATCTGGACGAGCAGACTTTGGCCTACCAGCGATCTATAGAAAGGCGAGGAATTTACGATTGGAGTTTAACTCGTCGGGAAGTTCCTTTGTCCAGAGAGAGGAGGTCGTTCCTTCCAAGACCCTACGAGGTTGCTGCCGTAAGGACTTCCGTCTTTGCCATTCGAGCTCTCTGGTTTCAGGACCTCTCGAAATTCGACAAAGAGCTCCGGGGCTTTGGAGCTGCTGAGCTGGTGCTCAGCTTCAAAGTGTGGTGTACTGGTGGGCGAATAGTTCAAGTTCCCTGCTCCCGAGTTGGACACTTGCAGCCCAAGGACCAGGACTACCTAAAGCGATATGGGGATCTCTACAAAATGGGTGACCAAGTATCAAGGGTATGTACAAATAAAAAAATAAATCAATGTCGAATTGTTATTAATATTTCATTTTCTCAGAACCTCAAACGAATTATAGAAGTGTGGGCTGGGGATCTAAAATCGGTTGTTTATAAATACCAGCCTCATCTCCTGAATATCTCAGAGGGCAATCTCCACGAACCGCGAAAACTATATCAGCAATACGAGTGCCAGTCCTTAAAAGTGTTTATAAATGACATTACGCCAGGTCTTAACCACGTTACGGCTCTTAATCGAACGGATTATGCTTCAGGACATGTAAAGTCCCTTGAATTTCCCAAGAAGTGTTTGACAATGAAGGCAAAAAGTCAGCATTTATTTCTGGAGCGCTGCAGTGCAAATAATACTCTTCAAAACTGGACATTAACCTATGTAAAGGATCTACGCGTAGCTGGAAATATTTGTGCAGAAGTGCAGCCCGATTTAAGGTTGGGTTACAATCTCTGCCACAGTTTAGGAGGCCGGCAAAGATGGCATTATGATTCGGTAAACAATCATCTAGTGAGCAATACAAAGTGTTTAGAATTCGCAGATGAGCTCAATATTTTTCTGAATTTTTGCAATGCAACGAACAGAAAGCAAAGATGGATTCTTGATAACATTAATCTAAGTGTAATGCAATCAGTACATACTTCAAGATAGATAGATTCTACCTTGTGAAAGCGGTAAGCTTCGCAGGCTTATAAGCTATATAACTCAGGATCTAATAGGTAGTGGTTTTAATAAAACTATAATTCTTGAACTTTAGTTGTATCTTTAACGGAATAAACATAAAGTACTCTTGTAAATTAAAAACTAGAATTGATCAAATAAAAATTTAAGAAATCCTTTCAGTTCAGTGGTTTACACTTAAGCAAACGTCCTTGCTGTGGTCTTTTAAGGCGTCCTGCTCTCCAGTGAACTTCCATCGTTGTTCCGTCACATTGGAATCGCAAGCACTTAAAATCAGGCCGACTTTATTGACATCGATTTCCAGACATTTGTTTCCGCTGCTGACAAATGAGCTGTGCAGGTAATTATAGTGCCAGGGATTTTTCGGCACTTTTTTAGAGCATTTCGTAGCCCGCACATTACTTTCATAGTCCACATCCAGGCACATGTTACCATGTTTCAGTTGACAACGAGACGTCAGAGTCCATTCCTCGGAATTAGTTGAGTTGCATTTCCTTATGACAGGAAGTCCTCCCTTGATGGATAAGCAAAAATGTGGCGCCACAAATGGCATTATTTTACCTATCGCATAGCTCGAAAGTCCGGCATGAAGATAGTAGTTCCTGATTTGTGGCGCCACTTGGCTTCTATACCATCCGAAGGACTTGCAATTCAGGCGACGTCGTAAATCTCGCTGCTTGTCCAGCGATTCTGCAGTAAGGTTTCTCAGCCTGGGATTGTATCGATAAAAGTGCAGCTTATATTCGTCGAACCAGACATCTACAACACGCTTGAAGTTCTGCAATTAATAAGAACCCCAAAAAAGAAAAGAATAAAATAAGAAAAAGTTATAGTTTAGTGATGGTAACCAACCTTTTGGACTTGTAAGCTCGGATTTCTGTTTGGTGTCATCTGGGCCTCAAGCTCATCGCTTTTATGGATAACTCCTACTCGTGAACAGGGAACGGCCAGGATGAGACCTCCACACTGCCACACCTTGAGGCTGAGTTCCAGGGCATCGCCCCCGTAATCCTGGAGTCCTTCATCCCATCCCCCAAGATGCCAGAACCACCTGCGATCAATGGCGAAAACAGGACCCTCCAGTTGGGCGGATGGGTATGGCTTGGGAAGGTTATTCCACGAGTGCTGATCCAGGGGCAGAGAAAAGTGGTCCAACTGCCAGTCGAATGCCATTTGCTTAGGTTCCACCAGCCTCTGGTAGCCAAACGTTTCTCTAGATATGGCATCTACAATGGGCTCAGTGACAGTCTGGTTGTTGGAGAGTATTGGTTCAAGTAGAGGAGGAAGCCAACCCTTTGTGACCTCCATGTGGCCATTGAGAAATACGAGAATATCTCCAGTGGCTATTTTAGCTCCAGTCAAACGACCATGAATAATTCCCTTCACAGTTTCCATTTCCAGCTGAGTAACTATGGGAAGTTTTTGATGAATGTGCTCGATAAGATCTGTATCGCCATGCCCATCATGAACCAGTACTATTTCTGTGAGTAGAGAGGGTGATGTTTGCGCAATAACGCTATAGATGGTTCTCAGCAGAGTGTGAGGATGCTCCTCTTGGATGGCTATTACTATGCTAACAGTAACCCTCTTTTCTGAACTATAGTTGATCTTGCGACATCTAAAAAAAGGATTTAGTATATGAAAATAAATTGGTTTACTTGCTGTACTTACTGTGGATCCCTATAGTCTTCTAGAGCTCGTTTCAGCGGAATTCTTTCAGAGAGCCAGGCATTGTATTGATATGTTTCGTTCTGTAGTGCGGCATCTACTAAATCCGTTTTTGTCATTTGCAAATGTGCTTCTTTTCCAAGTTCGCCAAGACTTTGAATTGAAAAGTATTCAAAGTCAACTATGGGATTTGATAAGTTATCTGTATACAAAAGCCATAAAAATACAGAAATTATACAATATGCCAAAATGAAGATCGCACAGCTACACGGTGTACCAAATAGTAATGGTTTCATTGTGATTAAAACCGGACTGAAGAAATTATTAAAAAAATGGTAAAAGGGTTTTGCTAATTCGGTTTGCATGGAACAAATTCATTCGATAGGGTATTTCCATATTTATTTGGGCACAATAAACATGCTATGTATCTTTAAGACAGTTTATTATCTGAAAATAAACAGATTGGTTATAACAACAAGAACTATGTGGACTAAAGTGAAATACAAATAAAACTTAATTAATTCATTTTTGTTTCAAAAAGCCAGTATATTATATTGACTTAAGACAGGATTTATTAAAGTCATTCGTCGCTAACTTTCAATGCAAAAAGTCTGAAACCCACTCCAATGGTCTTCGGAAATTTCAATATGCCCGAACATGATCTGCTCAATGAGCCACCGAATCGAAAACTTTCTCAGCGTATAAGATGGGATTACTGGTGTGGAAGACCGCTCTCGTCATGCTCTCAGTTGGCCAGCTTCAGTCTTGGCCAAAACGCTGCGCGGTTTAAGCCGAAAGTCTACTGTCCGTTCCGGAGGGCTGTGTTTGTTGCTGTGATACGATGTGCCTGGATATTTGGAGGCACAAGAAGAAGGTGTTGCCGCTGCTACTGCTGATGGCCATCGGCAGTATTATCTACTATCTATATACCCTGGAATTGGAGCGGGAGCTTGAAGAAGGCGCTGCTTCGACCACTTCTCGTTTGGAGCGTGACATTAGAGATCTGCAGGCGGTCTTCGAGTCGGAGGTCATTCCGGATCTGGGAGCTTTGGGTCGTCCGGCGCGGGGCAATTGGACTGAAGAGCAGTTGGAGGCCATCGACAAAAGTCAGCGGGAAACGGGTTACAATGCTTGGCTCTCCAAGCGCATCTCACCTGAGCGAACGCTCTACGACATGCGACATCGCAGGTGAGTGGCGAGAGTATTAGCTACGAGAGATTGCTGAGCGGCAATCGGCAGCTTTATAAGAGTGGGATCCGATTCAGTACTGCCGGTGCTTTAAAGACATTTCTCAGATAAACTCATCTCATTGCTGTTGATGTCCAGAAGAAGTCTAGTCAAATCTAACCCAATACTTTCCAATTAACTATCAGATACATTTTTAATTGAAATCGACACACCTTATATCTTGATATATTTCTAAAATATACAAAAAATATATATTTCCTTTCAGTGACATATTAAAAAATATCCGGATATAAAAACTTAAGCAAATATTATTTTTACACTCATTACTTTTTGCTCATAAAAATAGCCAAATCGTCATCACTCATTGTGATAAGACTCTCTGAAACGTGTGATCTTTCCACAGCTGCAAAAAGCTCAAGTACCCGCTGGAAAAGCTCCCGTCGGTCAGTGTGGTGATAACATATCACAATGAGGAGGCGAGCGTGCTGCTGCGAACGCTGAGCAGCTTGAGGAGCCGGACTCCGGTCCAGCTGCTTCGGGAGGTTATCCTGGTGGACGACGGGAGCACGCAGGTGGACGAGAAGCTCAACGACTTCATTAAGATCAAGTTCCTTAATATGGTGCAGCACCGCAGGATCACAACCCAGGTGGGTCTGATGCATGCCAGAGTCGTGGGCGCTGAACTGGCCCTGGCCGACGTCCTGGTCTTCCTTGACTGCCATGTGGAGGTGACCAAAGGCTGGCTGGAGCCACTCCTCGCTCCCATTTTGGAGGACAACAGGACCTGCACTACTCCAATCATAGACACCATTGACTTCGATACCTTCGCCTACAGAAGGGGCAAGCCGTCGAGGGGCTTCTTCAACTGGGAGTTCAATTATATTCAGCTTCCACTCCTCAAGGAGGAGGCCGTAGCCATGCCGGCACCGCATAAGAATCCCATAATGAATGGTGGTCTCTTTGCCATTGGACGTGAGTGGTTCTCGAAGCTTGGCGGCTACGACAAGAAATTGAAGATCTGGGGAGCCGAGCAGTTCGAGCTGAGCCTTAAGTTGTGGCTGTGCGGCGGACAGATCCTAGAAGTCCCCTGCTCAAGGATTGGCCACCTCTTTAGAGACGGAAAATTCCAAGTGCGCTATACCAACAAGGATAAAAATAGCGAGAGGAAACTTATTTCTAGGGTGAGTTCTTTTAAAGCCATATTTTCATTCAATAAATAGTTTGAATATAAATTAATCGTTTGTGTTTGAATACAATCTCCCTAGAACTACCGCCGAGTGGCTGAGATTTGGTTAGATGAATACAAGGACAAGCTATTTGCCAACATGCCACATTTAACAGTAATTCCGGTTGGCAATCTTGCCGAGCAACGAGACCTCAAGAAGCGCCTCCACTGCAAGCCTTTCAAGTGGTTCTTGGACAACCTCGCAGCGGATTTCCTGAACCTATATCCCATATTAGATCCCGCAGAATACGCCTCTGGAGTATTACAAAGTGTATCATCACCGAAACTGTGTCTGGATCGCAAAGAACCTCGGAATGGTCAACCCAAACTGGGTCCTTGCAGTTCGGACCACGTATTCCCCAGTCCGGAGCAGTATTGGAGCCTAACCAATCGTAGGGAGTTGCGATCCGGATTCTACTGCTTGGAGGTGCGCAATCAAGGAGTGAATGTTCATATATACCAATGCCATGGCCAGAGTGGAAACCAGTTCTGGTCCTTCGACTCCAAGACCCATCAGGTGGTCTCCGGCCAACAGCAAAACTTAAGGCATTGCCTGGAGGCGCAGCCGGAATCAAATTCGGTTACTTCGAGTGTCTGTGATCTGAAAAACCATAGGCAAAGGTGGAAATTCGGATATCAGAATAAACAAAGACTCCAACATTTTTGGGATAATGTCAAGACGCAGTAGGAGAAATTTAAGGCATTGTCAAAAGCTTTGTCTAAAACTGCCGAATTTCATTTGTAAATATAAATTAGCCGTAGGTCTACCTAGGCAACTTAATTTAGGTTTTAAATTTGTTATTTAGGAAAGAGTAACTGTATTATTTAACAATATTTGTTTAAATATAACGTAAAGACCGCTTAAGTTGTATGCACCTTAAGTTATGGTAATCAATTAATCAATTAATGTAGTCTTATTTTCGAGTAACATCCTTTCGTTTTCAAAGTTCAAGTTACGCGGCACTCCGAAAACTCTAGTTACATATGCAAAGTAGTACATATTATAAATGGTCATTATGTAGTTCGTATGAAAGCATATTAAATGCAAAGAGACCGGCAAGTGCATCTGAAATGAATCCGGAAAAAATAATGAAATGAAGTAATCAATAAATTAACTCAGCATAAAAACCCACATCAATTACTGGATAGTAAGAACGATCCAGAAAATACTTGTGGTGTTCTAGGGATTGATTAAATGTTGATCCCAAATGCAAGTCCGCATCGAAAGGCAGGAATCGATGTCCCTGCAACTCATCCCGACTATCCCCGGCTATCACATTGACATTAGTGAGACATCGACCCAGTTCCTGAGTGAAATCATTGCCTTTCGCCTCCGAACTGCAAATACTTTCGTTGGTCAGGGCTGCTAGTGCAAATCGCTTAAGAGCAGCTCCACTGAAGACAATCCCGGAACCTTCTAGCATGTACACCTAGAAATAAAATTAAAATATATAAGCCAGTCATTTAAAGTGCCGCTTATATTAGCATTATATCCTTAGTCAGAAAAATAATTGATGAAAAGCAAGTATTGATTATTCCATAATTGATTTTTAAAATTGGAAAACAAACTCACCAGACCATTGGGTGCTCGCATTTTGCATCCGAAGTAAATAAGTTCATTGGGACTATATGTCTTCAGCATGTGACGAAGATTGTCCACGACTACAAAGCTGAAAAGGCCATTAATATCACTCAAAGCATTCCGATAACTTCTTCATTCGCCATCATTACTTATCGTCATTGCAGTAGAGGAACCAGTCCCCCTGATGGAAGTGATACTTGTAGACGTACTCCAGATAGGCCCTCATTCGGTGCCACCGGTCATTCATATGCATAAACACCGCTGGCTCCAGGTAGTGGTCACTGTAATCGCTGACGAAGAGATAGTGATCGCAGTGCCTGACCCAAGTCCGATGGGTGTGAATTGCTACCTGTGTGTGGCGATATTCATATGTGGATATGATGCAAAAGATCCTAGGGGGTGGTGGACCAGAGCGTTCGACGACTTCTTCAGGTTTCAAGTTCCCAGGAAGGCGCAACGTAACCGTATAGAATATAGTGCCCAGGATAAGCAAATAAATTGCATTCTTTCCGGCGAGGAAGAGGCGCCGTGTACTAAACAGTCGTGGCATATCTAAACGATTACTGGAATCGGCGGTTTGGGTGGTGGAACTATTGGCGTTGGGTGGTCCGTCGACAATTTAATTACATTGAGTGCTTTTGTCGGTCCGCGCTGCCTCTGGTTTCTCTTTGCCCGCCGCATACAAATTGCCTTTTTCAATTAGAATTATTAACCCACCTGACGACTCGGGCATCGAAGACGCCTTGCCATCGTCTTTCATTGATGATAATGGCTTTCAAGTTGATGCAAAACTTTGCAGTTGAAAGTGAAGGGGCGAATGGCTCGGAAGATCCGGAAGGGTTTGGTCAGTTCATAAAG
This sequence comes from Drosophila santomea, assembly GCF_016746245.2. Taxonomy (NCBI): domain Eukaryota; kingdom Metazoa; phylum Arthropoda; class Insecta; order Diptera; family Drosophilidae; genus Drosophila; species Drosophila santomea. The sequence continues at coordinate 18,357,566 of NC_053018.2, forward strand.
TGTTGCGTAAACTAAACTAACTTAAAGTGGAGTATCGATTACTGGGTGCCAACATCTGGCGCTCATGTTTCCTGTTTTTAACAAACTTCGTGGAATCCGAAACTAAAGCTCATTCCGTGATTCAAACACGTTTCTAGATTTGCATAGATACTCGAATCTATTTTTAGACATCCCAAAATAACACGACAAAGTCACATATATTTGGAAAATATTATTCAATCGCCTACCTCTTTTGTTGCAAAACAAAAGGCCCACAAACGTTTGTATGGATTTCGATAATCACATGTGAGCGCCTTGTACGGGTTTCATGTGAAACTGTCAAACAAAAAATAAGGAACCTGCGAGAGGTAAGCGATATTCCGCTTATGTGGGATATTAATGTCTCAGTTTACGTGCTCAAGTTTCCAGATGAGCTAAGTTTTCATCTAACAGGCAATAGGCCTACACATGATAAAGGTTACAGGAAGCAGGGAAAAGTGCAATATTGCATTCATGTGAATATCTCCTTTCCCTCAGACATGATGTAACAATGACACTTTGCAGTTGGGCAGAGAAAAAGAAACCGAAAATCGAAGAGAAACGGAAGTAATTTTGCACAGACAAAGGGCATTGGGAAAATGAGACTCCAGGCCAGACGACAGATTCATTGATGAACACGTTTATCCTCCCCCTTTTTCCCACATGTGAGATGAGTTATGTGATGTACATGATATGTGGGTTACTTTGGATTGCATGGATTTACTAGGAAGTAACCTCATGTGTAACCAGGGCCCTCTGCCTTTCAGTAATTGAAACATCAGGAAGGAAGTTCGTCGACAGCTGCCAGAGGTGAGTCCTTTATTACGGCCTTTTACGGTCAATGGAGCTTGGGACGGGGACGGGGGTGCCAAAGGACTTTACTCGATAAACAAAATAGTAGTAATCGTACATTTCTGGCGGATATTTTACCAGAAAACTAATGGCGCGGCTGGATATGGGAACTGATTTCTGAAAAGATGATAAGGCGAAGTATTACATAGAACTTTATTACTCTTAGTAATAGATTACCTCTGTTCTTTTGTGATAAGTTAAGTTACGCAGCCAGGGTATAGTATCATAGCCATCTTGGAACTGGTTATCCATTTCTACGGGTATGAATGTCTCGTTCTCAAATTCGTCCCGACTTTCTGCTACCGTAACGTTAGCAAAACTCATGCACCGATGTATATCCAAATCCTCAGCATACCCCTCCCAATGAGTGCAATCCTTGTTCTCAGGATCCTTCGACGCCTCCGTATATCGTCTTAAGGCCTCTCTACTTATCACATACCCACTACGATAGTAGACAAAGGGCTAGAGGCCGCAATAAAACATATTTGCACAAATAGTGCCAAATATTGAAATATTCTGTTTATCAGTCCAAATTAAACTTACCTCATGTGTAACAATATTCTCGAGCTCGTAGCCAAAATATATCGGTTGACTGGGTTGATATTTCCTTTTGTCTATCATATGTCGGAGATTCTCCACAACTACAAAGCTGAAATAGGAAAACACTAGACTTCAGTCGAAAATTTCCTTTGTGCCAACTAAGAATTCTCATTCTTCATTCACGTCGCGAAATCGTGCATGTCAATAAAATCCATCACTGATCAGCTTTGCATACAAAGCCGCAATGCAAATATGTACGAGTGTTGTATGGCCGAATTGGTCGATGTGAGTCTTATGGATATTCAAAAAAATTGAGTACGGGTAGAGCGACAAGCAAACAATTGCCATTTAGAAAAACCGTGTCAACAACATGGCAAGATCCGTTTTTGAATGGATCGTGGACACGCAAAGCAAACAAAGTCCAAGTTCAAGCCGCAAATGTGCGACGCAAACAACGATGGCTAAAATCTCCGAAAAAAACAAAAAATAACGAAAATAAACGTACAAAATCATAAACACTTCGTTAAATATTTGCCAAACAACCAGACAAAGATACAAGTAATTGTAGATAATGTCGATGAGGTAAGGTGCCATATACTTGGATTTGGGAGGTAGAATGGTGAAGAGCCCCGATCACAATGTTTCAATTTCGCATTGTTTTCCCATCAGTCGATTTCTTATAATTAATTACGTAGATAAAACAGATGAAGCCGTCGTTGGAAATAGTATTCTATGACCAATGCAGAGCCGGCCAATAAAACTACCAACTTTAATGGCTCTTGCTACAAACATAAACTTTTAATTGTCAGTCAACGACCACACAAAGTAAACGCCAAGTCAGGTTATCAACTTATTTTAGAGACGATTAAGCAGTGTATAAATATTCCCAAGTCTAATCCCAATCCTAATTCAATTGATTTTGTAATATTCTACGGCTGGTGTTGACATCACATCCAATAAATTTCCAATTATGTATGACGGCATAAATTAGGAAAACACTATTTCAATCGACAGCTCTGCGGCACACTTAATTGACCTCTTGGCACGCATTTTAACCAATATTAAAAAACTCTTGATAATGCGCTCTAATCAATAACATTTACGACCGGGCATATTGAAACTTCTAGCATTTATATTACCATTAAGTTGGCATTTGAATGTAAACAGGGATTAATTGAATTGCATTTGAAAAGTGCGCAAAATATCAAAATAAATTGATAGCGCCAATTGCAAATATATTTAAGCTAATCAATGCCAGTGAAACGGAATGACACATGACGGAATGACCTGTCTATAAATGTCTAGTTTGTAGAGTGCATTTTATTTTCATAAATTAGAATTGAATGGGGAATACATTGGGATAGGGTTGCGATCACTCGCTCTGAATAGAAATTCGTTTGTGAGTTATCAGCATAATCTGAGGCAAACTATGCTAATGGCATTCCGCACCGTGAATGAAAATCCATGGGAAAATATTCTTTTTCAACTTCGAACTGAAATTTGTACCAATTATGAAGGCAAACCTCCCCGGAGAGCAATCAAGCGACATATACACAGAGGAAAATGGGGAACCGGGGCTGGGGAAGTGCATTGTGTCCCCTACAAAAGACAGATAAACTACCGCCCATAGATACTCGCACTTCCTTGGCACATTTTTCCATCCCCAGCTCCTCAAGATAAAGGAAACGCTCCGTGGGCTAAACCACAAAAGGAAGCCGAGGAAAAATCGATCAACAATGGAGTGAATGGAACGGAACCGACTGCAAAACGGGATGTAGACCTTAACGCAAACGGGAACATCCAGCAAACAACAATCGAAACCCAAACTCAAACTCGAGCACAAACAAATACTGCCGAAGGCTGACTGATAACTTTATCAATGAAAGAAGTCAAAATATGTTGAGTGAGGCGGCCACCGAACTCAACGCTCATAAAAATAAACAACAAGAATGAATAAGGAGCCACGGAAAAAAATAACATTGTATAAGATTGTATGAAATGTGAAAATTCATAGGTTGTCTGTAATTTAGTTGGCAACTTAAATCGTCCTTTAATCCAAAATATAGATAACGTATGTGCAATTATGTGCCCTTTCAAAGCAGAAAATCAAATTGTTGTTAAGAGCATAGGCAATAGTTAATATTTCGGACTAAGAAACTACATTTGATGACAAATGTTATAATGGTATATTCTTAATAAGTGGAACGGCCAAATCTTTTTCGGTGTAGTGGCAGAGTGGAAGTTGAGCGCTTAGAATATCATATCAATATTCCAGCGATAAAAGAAAACCATAATAGAGCTCTTCAGCAATTTATGACTGCGTCGAACGATTCAAATTATATTATGATCTGGTGAATATTACGGGGTCTTACCTAGAGGGCTCGACTCTGAGGAACCAATCGATTTTGTCGGCATAGGTCAGAGAGGCGTACATCAGCCCCTGATGGACCAAGGTCCACGTATGCGTGGAATTAATCACAGGCACATAGGGTTCCAATTCGCCATCGATATCCCCACTCACAAATAGCAAGACATTGCAGTGTTTTCCCCAGGTGCGTTTCACGTATTTGGAAGTGTTGGGGTCATGATAACTATAGGGTATCATGCAGAGAATCCTGATTTCTTCGTACAGGGGATCCACAGTGTGCTTGTTACTTAGTTTTGCAGGTGTCCTATCAACTTCGCCCGAATTAATATAGAGAGTGAAAGCCAAAAACAGAATTAAAGCCACGAAGAGGCCATGATAAACGCGTCTAGGTGAAGTCATGACTTTAAACTGACTATTATAAAAGTTTGATCACACACATGGGAAAAGTCAATTTTAGATAAGACAGTTATCAGTCTGAAGAAAGAATTTAACCCACTTAGTTTTCGGGGGTCGATGTGCACTCATGCTTCGTATTTAACAGCGGACGGAAGCTATTGAGCTATTTTGTTTACGGTTAAGTGATTTTTAGCTTCTGCCAAGTAGGAAGATACATTCTCTGGCTAAGCAGTTCCTATAATTAAACAATGATTCGTTTATTTTAGTGCGCAAAAAATGAACTTCATTATTTGGTCGTTTTAATTTTTGGCGAAAAAAATAATCTTGATTTTGTGGTCGTTTTAATTATACTTAATGAAACAGAATCGGTAATTGGTTTCACGATTGCATCTACAATTTGAACAGTTAATTAGAATATTTATTTAGTCCGCAAAGTGTTAACTCGATTCGCTGGGCCAATTAAACATAATTACACGATTCGCTGGCCACTGGGAGAAACATTTTTGATAAGATTAGCGAGCTTTGATTGCATTTTAGTAATCCAATCACGGAAGGGGGCAATTGTTTGGTTAGCGGTGCAGATAACTAAGTAACCATGGTTACCTATCAAATAATCATACAATTTGGCAAGTAAGCCGATGACTGTTGGATCAATGCTATTAAAGTAATGCTATTTGAATAACACTTAGCACTACAAATGTGCGCAATTAATGAGTAAGAGGAAAAGGGGCTATAAAATGTAAATTGATGTCCGGGTCGTCATCTCTGGATTTGAGTGCATTTCCGTTGAAAGCAGATGGGTACCAAAATAAAAGAAGATCCAACAACCTGCTGCTTCCAGTCTCCTGCAGGCCAAACAAACATTAAGTTACAAAATAAAATCTTTGGCCCATAAAATTAAACCGCAGCCAAATACGCAGAACAGACAAAGACGGGAAAAAAACAAATTGCTGGGAGGTGGAGGTGGAAGGGAAAACAGGCTAATCTCATGGCGCGAGCTTATCGGGAAAACAAACCTGCAGCAACCTACTTTATATGTATCTGTATCTTTGTCTGCATCTCCATCTGCATCTGCAACCGCTGTGGCTGGCTGCTGCGAGCTCCCAATCCGCGTCCCAATCCCATTTTTACACGGAGAAAAATCTTTAAAATAGTACAAATGATACTTAATTAAATTGTATGAATTGTTTGTATTTATTTCTTATAAGATAACACTAATTCAATTTAAAGATAAATAAATAAACGTAAATGAAATGTAAATACTACCTAAAAATATTTTGGGGAAAACTAAATAGCGTGTATATGAAATACTTCCAATAATATTCTTTTTTTTTGATAGTAAAACATTTCTGATTATGTGCTGTAAATGATAAGTAAGCACAAGTTATTTAGGTTTCTAGCGAAGTTAGTTCTCCGTAAGTTTCTGCACTAGTTTTTCACAGTGCCTTTTCAATCCCATTCCGAGTCCCAAATCCAATCCGATCCGATCCCCCACTGCTGCACTTTGATGTTCCTTTGATGGGAGCGCCCAAGATAGGAACAGTTAGCGCATCGCAGTTAACTCGTTCGGCGGAGTTTTCCTGTTGGGTTTTTATGAGCTGGGTTCAGGTCTGGAGTATCTAGCAGAGCGCCCATAACTTTAAATCGGACAACTTTTATTTGCATTTTTATTTGTTTTTCTTTTAGTCAAGCTTCTCGGAACGCTCCAACTTTTTATATATTTTCATGAAGATAGAATTTAATTTAGCTTTTGTTTGGCAACGCAATCGAGGTAAATATTTCACTTGAATTAAGCATAAAAGTTGAAACGCCTGCACTTTTCTGCTGCCAATATACAAATTTGAAGTGCACAGATTGTTAAACTCGTATTGCAGGGTTTTTGGAGCGTAGAACGTTTGTCAGTTACTAATTCGCATTCCATGCTTGACCCAATCTCGCACTCAAAGCCGAGCCCAAATCAATTTATTGTTATTCTTTTATGGAATTTCAATCAGAAAATTCTTTAATTTTGTCGAACGGAAAATTTATTTTCAGCTAGGTGGATTTTAGTATTCCGTATCTGTGTGCAAAGATACAGCATTCAAATTAATATCTTTTTGTGGTCCGCCGCAAACCAGGCAAGCAGAACTCTAGTGTAGATTATTTATCTAAGAAAGCTCTTAATTTTTCGCTATTTAACCCGCGTGGCAAAGCTTTTACTACACTTCACCATATCTACATATATGCAAAACATTCTGAGCAAATATTTTCCCAACCGCCGCAATTTCACTTGCCACTTACAAAGGCAAACACATCAAATGGCAAAATCTTCGCCTTGGCAGAGAAGTTGTTGCTAATATTTATTACTATTGTTTGCGTGCATTTTTTATCTTTTCTATGTTTTTTTTTTTTTCAGACCTTTCATTCACCTTTAAGTTGGGGTAATATCCAAGCAAATGGCGCAGCTTCAGTTCAAAATGTTTGCCCAAAGTCTAAAAGAAAAGATAAATAAATCGCGGCTGAACTTAACGCATGGCATTATAAAAAGGCTCAACAACTGACACGAGTGTTAAACAAATTTGAGGCACTGTGTGGCTCTTAATAAGAATTTCGGCAAAGCATAAATAAACATTTCATGGAGATCTGAAAAAAGTTGACTTAAATCGCCGGTAATCACCCTTGAAAAGTTAAATACTTTAAATAAATTTTTGGTTTTAGGTCAGCGGGCTTAAATGAATATTTAAATATTGACTCAATACCATTTACACAGCCTTTGTAGTTTTTTGTAATATTTGCTCTACTCGAGGCTAAAATCGATTTAAATGCCGTGGCATGTTTGTGTAATATGTATTTTATTTGAACAAGCAGCGCTGACCCCATAAAAATATTTATAGAAATGTGTAGATGTCCACAATTGGTGACCGTTTTCCTAGAGACAGCGGGCTTGCCAATTTCAATTTCAATTTTGGCTTTTGTTTTGGTTTTCGGTTTTAGCCGCCTGCACCATAAAGTGGGTCAGATATTGCGTATGACGTTGCTTTTTACCCAGCGGCTGTTGGCCAACCGGTTTCGCTTTCAAACATCGGCGGCGACTCGTCTGAGTTGGGAGTTAGTCGATTGGAGCCACAATGGTATGGGTATGGGTACGGGTATGGATATGGTTATCTTCCAGCTTCCACTTCCAGCTTAAAAAATGTAGCTTCGGCTTGGCCCACGATTTTGGCGCTTTATTGAAAATTCAGTTGGCCAAGACGACGTGTGTTGTGCGGGGCCGTAAACGTGGACTAATGTGCATTTTATTAATAAATTGTCCGCTTCATTAGGTTGTACCCTCTGCCCCAGCAACCTGCAACTTTCACCGATCCGAAAGATGCATCCGATGGATGGGCTTTTAATAAATTGCCCTTTGGTTGTGCTTTCGGATTCGGATTCAGCTTCCCATTCGAATTTGCATTTCGAGCTAATTATGTTGTTTATGCTGCATAATATTTTGATGTGCCGTGTGCGATCTACACATGTTTTCGTGGCAGCAGCCGTTAAACCCGGCAATGCAAATGCAAATCGAAAAATAAAACTCAAAACAAAAATAAAATTGGACAAGCTGTCTGGAGCCAAGGTGAAAGCATAGACAAATTGCCACATTTTGCAGGCCGGCAACTGGCGAATTTAGCTTCATAACCGATTGCTCTTTAACCCATTAGCCAGGCAATTAGCGGGGCTAACATAAAAACCGATACTAAAACTCATTAGCAACAATTTCAAGTATGCACTGGAACTGTTTGCTTTATGCCCGGTAATGGCAGTGATGAAATTATATGGCCTGCTGTAATACTGTAATATAAGTAGCTGAACTACGAACAATTGAATAATCCAGAATGGTTCTCCTAACCAGCAAAGCCAATACTTTTGGCTGTCTTTGTAGCCCGAAAGCTTTGACTGTTGTCGGTTGTACGTGAGGGGATTGTTTAAACAACTGACCACGCGCTTATTGGAATTTTTTGGCATTGTTTTGAACGGCGCCCAAATTCAACTAATGAAACAATTTGCACACATTGTGGCGTTCTGACAAATTGGTGGGCGTGTTTCGGCCAGGTTTCGCTTATTTCTACAGTCCAAGCGGCCGGCCGACAATAAAATCCATAGATCATTCCAGCCCTTGTGAAAACGGTCGCTGGCTAAGATATTCATAGGTTCTAGACATGAGGCTAAGTTAGTTAGGCGTCTCTCATCGGGGAATATGTCATAAGCTGTCAAATAAACAAAGAGCGATCGTAAATCTCGACTGCATTTGCAATTAATAATTATTGCTTTGCATAAGCGGCTTTCAGGCGAAGTCTGTTTTCTGTTTCAATGCTCCAACCAATATGCAAATGCCACCGCAAGAGGTTCTTCCCCAGAACTTGCCCCATTTCATTGATCACCGATCACTGGTCACGGACCTGTGATCACCGATCACGGATTGCGAGGCACTGGTCGTGAGATAAATAACTTTAATGGCACTCGCATAAATGCAATTTATTCGCACCCTCACATGTGGATTTCTAGTTGGTTGTCGGTGATTTGTTTACCCATTCAAATGGGCATAATAATAATGAAGCACGGAAGCGGACTGCAACTGCAAGTGCATTGCAAGTGCAACTGCAACCGGCAATCTATAAATACAACAGTAACAATAACGATAATAATAATAATGATAAATAAAAATCACATGGCGGTAAAGAGCGACAAATCCATTGCACAGTGAGATTAATTTCCATAGAATTCATTCCATTTGTTAATGCCGATAGCGGGTTGTTCAGATTGCAGATAGCGTGGTGATACTAACTTAGTTGCAGTAGTGTTTTCCAGCTCAGCTGTTGGAATGCGGGACCGTGTAGCGTAGAATAAAAATAAAATGGAAATAAATCTAAAAAACCTCCTACTCTTAAAGATAGAGCAATAGATCCCAAGACCTACCGCAATTCGTATTGCCTTCGGAAGCGGCCACGTTTTCCTGCACGGGGTTAACTGGGAGTCACGTCCACCGACTTAGCATCGATGCTAGGAAAACACTGCTTGAGATCATTTATTATGTCTATTGTCTCTGGCAGCGATTTGCATACCTATACATGGACTTACTAGCTTATCAATGCGAAATTACAATTGCACAAATGCATTGAGCACACTGCAGCACCGACAGTCGAGTAAGCTATCACGTCCTTAGCTCAATGTCAAATCGAACTGTCTCTATCTGTCTATCTATCTATCTATCTATCCATCTATCTACGACAACTATCTCAATCTGCCGGGTTGTTGATGTTGTGCTCCGGCATCCGAAGCTGGAAGCTGGAAGCTATTTTTAAAGCTCAGTGGAGCGGGGAGTAGTCACCGCCTGGCGAAAGGATTTGTATTTCATCTGTTCCTGGCGTCAATCAAATCAGTTGCTGCAGCATCAATGAATCAATTTGAATGCCAACTGATTGATGGCAAAATAATAATCAAAGGAGCTGGCAGATGGAGAGCTCCATGCCATGCAGCTGGCTTTAAAAGAGCGCTTGTTCTTTAGGGAATAATTAAAGCAATGATTATTTAAATTGTTAGGTGTATAATTTATTAATATTTAGTTTGTGGCCTACTTAAGTCTAGTAACAATTTGCATCTTTGCGTTTCCATAAGTACTGGATACGAAATCATTAAGTACAATGTGGCGTAACTATCTAGCTAACACATTTAGTAGCGAGTAGTATGTTTAGTAACGTCTTTTTGATAATCACAGCGCTTAGTTTAATTACATATGGGTATGTCTTTCCAGCATGAACATGAAAATATCACAGAGCTCAGTTGCGTGGTGGCTAGGTATCCGCATCCGGTATTGGCTCTACCTCTGCCTTTGCCTTTACTTTTAGCTTCACCCTTGCCTTTACCGCTTGATATCGTCTTTCACCTGGCTGTCTTTCGACTTCGATTTCTTTTTCTCGTCGACGGTTTTGTACGAGCTGCCGAATACCTCCGCATAACTGGGCACAATTGGCATCATCACAAAGTTTGGCTTAATCGCCTCGCACGTGGGCGAAGTTGCCAGTGTTGCAGATGTTGCTGTTGCTGCTGCTGCTGCTGCTGCTGTTGCTGCTGCTGTTGCTGTTGCTGCTGCGTGAGTGGCTGCTGCTGTTGTTGCTGGGAGCAGCGGCATGGTGGCCTCACAAAACGAAGGTGGCTGCGGTGCCCGCTGATTCTCGAGTGCGGCTGGAGGTGCTGATGTTGCAGCTCCTGGATGCAGCAGCTCCTGGCTGCTCCTCTCTTGCTTGTTGAACACATTAAACACACTTGGGTAGACAATCAGGCAGGACGACTGCGGGGATTTTTGGAGCAGCTTCAGAGCCGCCTCATAGCTGGGCAATCCAGATACCAGGGTGTATTCCGGCACCGGATCCTCCACATCCGGATGCAGTTTCAACGCCTCTATGTCCACAATGGTGCACTGCGTCGAGCCATTTGCATTGTTGCGATCTGCAAAACAAAGAACAATAATTGTTTATTAGTATTTGCCTTCGTTGGAGTGGAGTTGACTGGGCGAGATTATTGAAGACCTCGACCCAGTTGCAATATTACAATTGCTTCTGCCCGCATTTGCTTTGCCCTATTTGCTGGCTTTCATTGCCATTAACTTTTGAAAATATTTTCTCTTCGCTGCATTCTTTTCCATAATTGCCTTGGCACCGCTTTCGAATTAAACACGAGGTAGACGAATTTCTCTGAAATTTTTGCCGCACTTTTCTGCCATTTCGTTGGCGATGTGCTAATTTTTTCCCAAGGTTTCGTCACTTTTTAGGCCGCATCACGAACTATAGAAAATTGGTGTTTGTTCTTGAACCTGACGACAGTTAACGAAATACCTTGCTTTTACGACCCCAAAAAAATGGATTGACGTAATAAAGCGAATCATTAGAGATGTGGAAGCACTTAAGACGGAATAAGATACGAAAAGATTTCCACTCCTAATGGAGTATATTTCCCTGATGACGGTTGAAGTCGGGTCACCTAATTTCAACAATAAAATCGTTTATAATAGCCTGGAATTTTTACTTGTTTATGTGGCTTGAATTGCGACTGTTTTTGTTTTTTTTTGGCAGTACTGGCTAATCAAAACAGGCACTCGATAAGATTTTAATCTCTATAAACAACTATATATGAATGCCCTATGTATAATTCCCATTTCCAATGCGGAATACTTACAATTGCGTTTCCAGGTGCGGAACTGATGGTACAGGAAGCAGGAGCAGATGCAGAAGACCATCGAGATGAGGATCAGGGTGAAGACGATGCCGATCCACACCTCGTTCATGAATTTATCGTACTCCAACTGCTGCTGCAGCTGATCCACACTGCTGCTGTCCAGAATCACCCGGTTGGCCAGATCGAAATCCATGATCTCCTCGCTGGTGGAATTCCTCGGATGGCTGACTTCGTTGAGCTGGTGCTGATGTTTCAGTTGGATGGAGCTGAGGATCTGCTGGCCAATCTGTTTCAGGAAATCACTGCTGGAAATGGCATCCAATGTGGTGATGGTCGGCGTGGAGGCTTCGGGAGTACTTCTCCCGCTGTTCAGAATCTTCTGAGCTGCGGCACCGGCGTAATGATCGAAATGCAAATCGTGCGAGAGTTCGTAGTTTAATGCGCGCGGCAATCCCTCCATGGTTTACTTTTATATCGGTCGACTGGCGGGTGTAATCTCTATCTGTATCTATATCTCAGCTCGGCACACTTTCACTGCTGCGCTATCGGTATCGGTATTTGTATCTGTATCTCGTGGATCGTTCTTAATCTCCGCTTTCTTTTAACGAACGCACACGTCCGTCGACGTCTGAGTCTACACACAAACTGATTTGAGCGGCCGATCGTCGAGCGGTCAAGCCGAGCCAGCTCCCCGAGTTCAACTCCATTCCACTCAAGAGAGAACCGAACTGAACCGAGTCGAGTCGATCCGATCTGGAGTGTAAATCTACGAAATCTACCTGGCCAAGATCTCGATCACTGCTCTCTCCTTGCTCATTTGCCGCTCGGATACGCATCGCTGAGAACGTTCTCTCGCCGCGAAACGATCTTGTATCTTGTAATGCCCATTCCCATTCCCATTCCCATTCCCATTCCGATTCCGATTCCCGGAGCGCATCTTTTGTGCTCCCACAGAAAGAGACAATGCCCTGGAATTATGGGACCATAATTGGCGTTACAAAGCGGCGCACATGTTGCTCAAGCAGCAGAGAGGGAAAAGGGAGAGCATTTGGGATCGGGATCGCAATAGGGATCGGTATAGGAATCGGGAGGGGAGCGGAGAGAGAGGGACTACCCTGTGGCATCGATCTTCATTTCTCTGCCGGCTTCTTCGATTTCGGTTCGTTCTGCAGCCGGGCAAATGACATATCTCCATTTCCTTGCAGTCAAAAAAATAAGGAATCATATTTTGAAAATAGCAAATTGTTGGATGCAAATTGAATTACATTCAAATATTAATTATATCCAAGTAAGCACAAGGGTTAGGACTATAACTTACTTGGCATACCCCAAATAATGTCCTTAAAATTTATTCAAAAATTTAGTGGTTATACTAGAGGTATTTAGTTCGTATGCTTGTCTTAGAAATTTCTTCCCTAAATCTCACGGCACATTTTTCCGCTGGGTGTACAGTTCAGTTCTGGTTCCTCTGCATTGTTCGCCGGGAAAAGAGAAATTATTGCTGTAGGATAATGTGTTTGTGGTACTGTTGTTGTTGCTGCCCAAAGGGGCTCGAGACGTCTCTTGTTCTTCTTCAATTTTGTCTTTTTTTCATTTGGCTCGGCGGAGTTTTAAATTACAGCTACGTGCAGATATCTTATTTCGGGCAGCAATTTTGTGGGCGACGCGATGATCACCTGGCTTTGGGTTGATCACTTTTTGGCGATAGCAGCAGGTAGGGTTAGGTCTTCGTCTTTGCCTTTGGATCTTGAGAATGAAACCGGGAGTGGGGGAATGGGGATTGGCACTGAGGATCGAATAGATACAATAGATGTCCATTTATGGGATTGATGTGTGTGTAATTGGAGGTTTTGTGGATGAGCAGGGGAAGCTGACGGGGGATTATCCTTGCAATCAAAGAGGCGCAGACTAGGGTATGACATAATCTTTGGAAAATGGTTTCGGGCTTGCCTCTTAACGGTTGTCAATGGAAGTACCTAAATATTGAAGGTAGAATATTTTAGTATGCATCTCTGGAACGAATTTCCCACCGAGTCGCAACATTAGTTTTTCTTGTTGATGGCAAAGCACATTTCTAAGCATATCCCCAGACCCCGTAACAGCCCAATAAATCAACTAAAACTGTGTAGCCATCCCCTAATAATTAAATTGGAAGAGCCCCCTCCGAAATGCGTTGCCATTTCCCATTACGATGCCCCCGTCGATAAAAATCACATAAATACAAGCACTCAAAACAGGCCGGATAAGATCAGCACCCGCTGGAAGATGGAGGAGAAATTGCTTTTCAACAAGACAGCTTCTAAGATGAATCTCGTTGCGATTCACAAAGGGTTGCCTATGGTCTGTGGGCTCAATGCTTCCTCATGAGCTCATCGAAGAGCGGCCAGAAGTGAGCAGTCCTTATCACGACCGGCTAATCTCGCGGAGGAAATGAATCAGCAGAGAGGCTGGCGAGATTAGCAAAATGCCGGAGGTTGTCAGTGGTACGATGACGTCTCGAAGACAGGGGACAGACAATTATCCGGGCATTCTTCTCTGGTTAGTGCGGCTAACCCATATGGGCGAATGCCATTCCTCCCAATACCAATCTCATTCCCATCCCATTCCAATTCCCATTCCCTACACTTAGAACCGCCCATCTAAGTACGCCAGGTATGCAGTTCTTTTGCAATCAACTGTCACGGACCGTGAGAAGAGACAATGGCAATTTAATTAAGGAGGCTAAGGCCCGCCTTGGGTTTTCTTGGGCCTTAACCTATACCTATTCTCGGGGTAGTTCGGTAGCTTCTGCATATACGAGTATATCTGGGTTCCTCCGCATTGTGGTCTTCTCTTCGCGCCGCTTTCTTTTTCTTTCTCCGCACGTCGGCTTAGTTGACCGACTTGGGCCAAGTAGCTTTAATTTAAGACCCTAATGAGCCATTTAGGCATTCTGGGCTTTGTGTCTTCAATGCCGACTACTGTGTTTTGGTCGTCTCCCCGTTGCCCGCGAACAAAAGTTAAATTAATGAGTCCACGGCCAGTTGGTGTCTTTAGTCTTTGGTCTTTGGCTCTTTGGCTTTTGGGTCTTGGGTCTTGGGGCTCGGGGTTTAGTCTCTGGTTTTTGGGGGCCTCATTTTCGGATGCGGGTGATGCTCAGATGCTCTGATGCTGATAAAGCTGCTTAATTTTTCACTGACTCTGAGATCGGGGTCTCTGGGCTGCTTTGCATAATGCAGCCCAGCCATCGAGCCACAATTTTTACATAGTTTATTAATTTTTCGGATTTCGGCTTAGGTATTCTGTCGCCTGTCAACCGCTTCTGACACTAATAAATCGGCTTAAATTTGATCTTGAGCGGTGTATTTTTGATTCCCGACCTAGCTGAGGGCACTTTGTATCTCAGGGGCTGCGTGCGTGCATTATTGATGATGGCGACTGGACTGACCTTAGCTAGAAGCTGGCCCCAAAGAATCCGCCGATCGAGCCCCTGAGTTATGCTCAGCTCCATAATCGGCTTGCTGGGAGTGATTTAAATGGACCGGCTTTAATTGTATAGGAAACGCTGTGACGGCCGATTACTTTGATTTGAGTTAATTGCTGAACTCTGACGTATAAACTAACGTTTTTATTTTTCAATTTTTATATTTTTATGACCGTTTTGCAAAAGTGCCATACGCTCGCTGTACAATTACTCAAATGACGTCATTTAATCTGTTAATTATTAACAAAAAGTTCTGCTGAGGCGGAACTAGTTGCTAGCCAATGGTTAAATATAGATTTTTATTTTCAGTCACATATGAAGAAAGGGGGTGGTCATGAATTCGCAATAAAATATCTCAAAAACTGTTGCTGATTACACTGTTTAGAGTAAACAAAATATTGATTGTGTAATAATCTAGAAAGTTCAAATAAACTGACCCCAAATGTGTTTACTTTAATAAACTTATTGATAGTGCAAGCACTGGAACTTGATTCTGAAAGGCTTTGGAATGAATGACCGCCCTTCCACCTGAGAAATGTATTCCTAAAATTGTAAAATGAAACAATTATCCAGAGGCAGCTGGCATGTGGAAACCCTTTGGCATTGTGACTGCCACTTCCTTCCAGCTCTAATTGAGTTGTAAATTCAACCCTAGACTTTTGGCACACATCTAAATCGAACTGATTTCCATATGATAATTACAGGGCACACTGCTCTAATTGAGCGATCAGGAGAAGTATCATTGGGCGAATCAGTCTCGCAGTTGAGGCGGATTCCCCGAATCCCAGATTCCCGAATCCGGAGTTTCAGAACCAGAAACAGAATACAGCCAGCCACCCGTGGGCATGGGCCATAAAGTCATGACATCCTGCCGGGCAACTAGAAGCACTTGTTCCTCCTTTTCCACTCCGACTTTTTCTCACCCTGCCCGGGGGCGCATTTTCTGGATACGTATCTTGTGCCTTTTCCTTTTTTTGAAGCTCAGCAAGACGCATTGCAACCAACTGAGCTGTGACGGAGCGAAAGTCATGGCAGGAGCATATACTATATACCATGTAAGTACGAGTGGCCTGGCCAGGTAATTGCTGCAGTTGTCGGGGGGCAGTGATGTGAAACATTTGTCATATGGACTGAAACCGAGACGTGCCGCTGCCATGGGAAAGTCAGTTCGCAGTTCCGTAATCTGTGATATAGGTCATGCAACCCTCAAGGTTCCGAGTAGGTACCGGTGCCATCTCCATCTCCATCTCCATCTTCAACTTCAACTCCAAGTTCTAGACTCCGCATTGTCTTTGGTCCCATTGTGTTTGTTATGGATTCGTAGAAATTACGCGTGAGCATTCCAGCCATCCTTTTCATATTCTTATGTGACGAGCCAAGTAGCTTGGGCCTATTATGTTATGTTCTGTGTCTGTATCTGTATCTGAGTCCGAAGACAACAAGTGCAGCGATGAGTGCGCCTTTTATTCCAGGCACAATTAAAAACGCAGTTGTGCATAGAGTTAGCAGAATAGCTGCAAGTCTGGCTCAAGTTTAGCCAAGCCAAACCTCCGAATCCCCCACCCACGGGAACATCTTGCGTGTAGGCACCCACCCATTCAATGTCAATGAACCGCAGTTGTAATGTTTATACGCCCATCACAGTTAAAGATACGGATACAGCTACACGTGCACTGTGGAAAAAACGTATTCGAAGAACCAAATTTTCGACTTAAGTCGAATATGTGTTGAAATATCCCATAAATAATTATGAAATAATTTGTTCTCTTAAAAACTTTTTAAAATATTCATACACGACTATACTATTCTCCTTGCTCTAGTTTTCATTTTTAACAGACTAACAATAAATAGTCACAGTCCCAAATAAATCCGATGTAATTAATGGTGGGATGCAAAAGTTAAGTTAAGATTGTAATTAGATGGTAATCACAATTCTGGGCTTAAAAAGCTTAATAGCTTGACTTATAGTATTAGAAATTATAGATGAAAATATGAAATAATATACACTTCTAATGTTCCTAGGTTTTTTCTCCGCCTGCAGCTGCAGAGACAGATAGAAGCACACGGTATGGAGCACTCCAAAGTTGTCCACCTTCCGACGCTGTCGTTGCTTGGATTTTTACTTTATTTGTTTATGGTTTTGCCGTCTGATTATCTTGGGCGCGTTTTAGCCCCAAGTTCGTTGCGCTTGGCCAGACTTCCTTCTCCCAGTCCCCCATCACCTCCATATCATCCATGTAGTACTTATGATGTTATTTCATTTTATTGTCGCCGTCTTGGGGACCTTTCCCCATCACCGGCTGTCAAAGTTTTCGGTTTTTTGTTGGTTTATCGCTCCAAAGGTTTTCTATACAACAATTGATTGAACATTATTAGCACTCAAGCATAAATTTGTTCGACATTCTCGACAGGGTTAACTGGCTGTATAGGGCTTCAATATTTGTAGTCCATTGGGTGGGGGAGAACCTAGATGTTACAAAGCTGATGGATAGATAGGCACTTTTATGATCCAAGTGTCTAAGCAATCTATAAATACAAATGGGGTGAATGTTATGCTAAATTTACACTGAATCAAACGCAATCCGAATCAAGCAAGTTACAAAACACTGGGTTGCAGAAGAGCTAAATTACGCAGCACGCAATCCGATAAATGTATAGCTTTCAAAATCGAGTGAGCAAATAAAATCCAGATATAAGCCGGGTAACTGGAACGGTTTTGCAAGCAATGCGATATACCTTTATTGATTCATTTGACTAGTAATTTGCGGCTACTGTAACTAATGAAAGCTTACTTTTCATTAGAGTAGTAGTAGATAGAACGCGGAATATTTTAATGTCAGATTAATATTCCCCTGATCAACTTTATTATTTATCCGCTGTGACTTATAGATCGCTTACGCCGACAGCAACAAGTTGTCGCTGCTCGAGATCTGTAATTAAATCGGTCGAGCTCTTGAGTTGAGGAAACGATAGTGCCATGTAACACCTGGTTGCTTACCAGATAGTCAGATTAAAGTAACATTCATTATGAAGAGATTCATTAGAGGAGTTACAAGAAACTAATGCTTTAGGATGTAGCTGCATTCTCACGATAGAATGTAACATCTAGTGACATCAGTGCGTTGTGGTAATTATTTATATGGTACTTTGCATCACCCCCACGATCTGGCCCAATCAAATCTTAATTAATCAACTGCAATGTGTGGCCAGTCATTGAACCCGAATCCGAATAAGCGAAACCAGTTTCGCACGTGGTGGACATTCGCTTGCATTAACATACCGAACTTGTCTAATAAACCACAAGATCATCAAATCCGGCAGGGCGAGTGGAATTCTTTCACTTAATTCTACCGACTGCTGGGCTGATCACAGTGTGGGATCCCTTAATAGAGAACCAGAGACCCAGAGACCTTTAACTTCGATGGAAGACTTTCAATTAACCTTAATTTCGCACTTGGCGCCCAGCCGATTTTCTCTTCCGATTTCCACTTAAGCCCCGATTCCGATTCTACTGACCCCAATTGATTTCGTCAGGCCATCGGAGTCGATCAATAAACAAATTTTTTATTATTGATTATCGTGTTGCTCATGTTCACAAGGTGTTGGGAAACTTTCGGGTTTCTTTCTCTCTTTCCCGCAGCCCAAACTTCTTTAATTTCTGTATTTCCTTATCGCAGCACTCTTATCAAATGATATGCAAGGTGCCCGGGGAATTGATGTGCTTGGGCAATTCATCAATGCACTCTCTCTGTGCCTCCAGATATATGGGTTCCCCGGCTTTGTGGGCCTTGTCATTATTGACATTACAAATGTTATTGATTGTTGTCCGCTGGGTGTCGTTGGGGCTTTATTTCTCGGTTTTCATTTCTCTTCGCTGCGCCCTCGCCATAGTTTTCATTTGGCGGCTCACGAAATTGAAAGTACATGTTAATTATTTCCACACACGATCCAACAATCACCTGCACTTTTCGGTGGGACCCCAGATCCATTTCCACTGATAAGCGCATTAGTTTTCGAGTGTCACCGAAAAAGAAACAAAAACATTTCCCTGCCTCACTGATTTTCTTGTCAATCAGGCCTGAAAAAAGAGTTCGAAGCCCAATTTTTTCCGTGCTGACATTTTCTTTTTTCAGTTTTTTTCTTTTTGCCTCGTCAACGTTGCATGCAAACCAAAAATCTGGGGAACTGGGGGAGTTTTTCAGCCCGGCGACAGTAGCATTACAAAGCATTTGCTTTTCGGCCCTAGCAATTCTTGGAAGTGTCACTCTCACTGCATTGAATGCCTCTTTTTTTGGCGCGGATATCATTTTCCCCTTTCAGGTTCACTTTCCCACCTCTCCTTTGATTTCGGTAAATCGGTTATTGGGGCGTTTGAAAGGGGCTCGAAAGGTTTGTTAGCCTGTGAATGGCAGCTGAGTGATTGGGCCAAAAGGATCCAACAATCGAACTGAGTGCTGCGTGCTAATGAATGAAGTGAAAGTCAATTATGATTTCCAGAGTGATTCAAGACTCCATCAATGAATTCGCAGGGGCAGGGGGACAATAGAGGAATATTTATATTATTACGTCTTTCATTTCTGGAGCTGAGTGAAAATACATTTATAGGAAAATAAAAAAGGGGATAATGTTTTATAATTTTATTGAAATATGTACATGTCCAACTACTCATTTCATAGATTATCATGATTTTAGTAACTAGCTTAGATCAAGTAATAAGAGACGATTTAAGCATTTAACTTTAGCTATGCTGACTTGCAAATACCGTGTGGGTATACATTCAACAATATCTTATTAAACGTTCTCCACTTTTAGTTAAACATCAGCTAGAGTAAAAGCAATTAAGATAAGATAATCCCCCATCATTCCGCGCTATTTGCATTTGTAATGGGATTTCCACTCCGCCCCTCTAAGCCCAGAAGCTCAGCATTTCCCCTCGGCTTTTAGCCCCTCTGCCTTTTCTGCCACTTTTCACACGCTCATCTGCGAATGTTCCAATTAGACACCACACTATATATAGTACTATATAGCCGGCAGTCGTCCCACACCCACGCTAAAAATTAATTGCATGCTACCTTTTACACGCGCACCTGATGGAAATTTATACACCGATTGCCGCTGGCGCTTTTCGCTCAAAACTGAAGCGAAGACTGGGTCTCGCTTATTTAAAGTCCAATCTGCAACAATTCAATTAAGCCAATAACTAAACCAATTTGTAATGCGCTTCAGCTTTTTAGCTACAGCTACGAACTGCGATCACGATGATGATACACTGAGGCACAAATTACTTGATAATAGTTATAAACTGGCAAACAGCAAAAACCATCGAAACTTAACAAATATTGCGGATACCAGGATGTTATTTTAGTACTAGACTTCATTGTTTTGGTACCTTGAAAATATAAAGTAAGTTCCAGTAGCCCATTTTTTCTCCCTGTGTTGCGGGTGATGGGGGACATCCACGACTTGGTCCAAAGGAAATGGAAAAGGCCAAAGACAAAGCCCTGGCAAGGCAGCGGATCCAAATCCAATTAAACTAGTGACAACGACACTGCATCCACTAAAAAGGGCAAGTAGGCGGTGGGCGGAGGACAATGGGTGGCATAGGGGGAGCCAGCTGGTGGAGGGGTTCTTTGGGGGCGGTGGGAACTGCGAGCTGGCATAAAAATTGAATAAAGCGCAATTTCAACTGGACAGCGGCGGCGGAGCAATGTGGCCATGTTGCTGCCACCTGCTGTCTGCTTTACATTTGCAAAGAATACAGCACGACGAGAACCCGACTTCAAAGCAATTGCGACATAATTAAGTTGACAACAACAGATGCAACAACAGCACCGCCAAAGCAAAAGCACCAGAAAAGCACGAGCAAAGCTAAAGCAAAAGCAAAAGCAATGGCATAGCAAAAGCAACAGTGGCAGCGACACCAGCGAGCGATTGACACCACTGACCCAGATACGTGGCGCTGCAAAAGCGGCTGGAGAAAAAGTGGACGAGTTGTGAGCAGAACTCACTGAACTGCAGAGGAAACTCAAATAGTCTTCAAAGATATATTTCACAAAATATATATGTGACATAACAGCATATTAGCAATTCCATTGTCAATCAGCTATTTAATTTTTAGATTTTTAAAAATATTTGTTCATGTTTCTAGTATAATTTTAAACTTTCTAAATTAGTTGTTGATATTGTTATAAATAAATTATAGTCAGGCTGAAAATGATATCCTACAGGGATTAGGTGCTAACAAATATAGTTAGTTTGTAGGATTTTTAATATGATTTCAACCGTACATTAAACCGGATATTGAATCCGCTCAAACGAGAGACTGTGGCTGTTAGCAGGAAGTGTTAGTTTTAAAATAAATATTTACGGGGGTTTCCCACAGTGTAGGCTTGGACCTGGCTAAGAGCCAGCCGCGTGACGTCGTCGCAGCCGTAGTTTAAAATTGAAAATTAAAATTGTTAGACAGCGTGTCGCGCTGTCGCCTGTCAGTGGCATTTGTTTGGAGCGAATACCCTGCGGTGATATACACTCCACCAAAACGGATGAAGAGTGACTTGGACATGGTCATCGGTCAAAGGCACGGCTGGGAGATGGAAGATGGGAGATGGGAGATGGGCGATGGGAGGATGCAGTATGCTATAAAAGTCGCACTGGGCCAGGATTAGCTCAACAGTTTCATGGGGCTGGGACAGTAAAATAACAAAGAAAGTCCGCAGTGAAGAATTGCTTGAGGCATTCGGTGGGGGCTTACAGGTAGTTTTATGTCAGCTAAAGCCTTAAGAAGGTAGTAAACTAGCTTTGTAATGTATTTGCTAGTGAGGCACTTTCATTACTTTTCGCAAGGAAACAAGTTGTATTGGGATAAGCAGTCACTAAATGGTTGCTAGGAAAGTAATTTCCTTTTCCATATTTACTCCTAATACACTATTAAATATTACAACTCAGTATAAATATATAGATTTGCTTTATGCTTCACATATACAAATGTATTTTGAATATTTTGAATTTAACAATCAGTTACTTAGTGAAAAGTTATACTCTTACGTAAATGATTCTACGGCTCGTTTTATTAATTTCTTAATTCCAAAAGTTTACCTTCACCCACCTACCAATGCTTTTGCAGAGCCCAGAAAGGTTCAGCAGACCTAAACTAAACACTTAAGCCACAAACTCTTTTATTTGGGCGCAGTGTTAACGGGTTCCACCAGCTGGCCGACTGGCTTGTCTAGATGGTTGGATGTTGGTAGTTGGAAGCCGCGGTCTGGCTCTGAGCCTGGTTTTGTTTTTGTTCGACAGTCCCAGCCAAGCACCAGCACCGCCCCTCGCCGATTTTCACACCGACATTGTCACCAGATGGACGGCGCTTTCAATGTTTGCCCAGCTCCAACGACGAAATCCAATTAAAGAAATTATGTTTACATATAAAAATGCATAAGGCGCAAAGAAGAGAACAAAACCTGGCCACATTTGTGGCAAATTGTTATTAAAAAAGCTTAGCAAACAATTTGTTGGACAGCTCGGCGAAAGGCACTTGAAACACATTCACGCCTCGACCGCAAGTCTAGGTCCTCGTTTTTAGTTTTTCTTTAATTTTCACTTTGTTGGCCAAGTGGTTTGGCAGGGATCTGGTTGGTGATTGTTTTCTCAGAGGAAGCGACTGCTAAAAGGAGGAACAACATGCGAGTAATGCCACAATCCACACATGCTTTACTTGAGAGATTTTCAACAAATTCCCTGGCATAATTCCTACGAAAACAAGCAACAACAAAAGATACACTCTTTTTTTTAAGACACCAGATACTATTTAGTGGCCATTGGCATCAAATTGTATAAGAAGGAAGTGGCAGAGGGCATCCTTTGTGAAAACAAATTGCTCGAATTTCAGGGCACTCTCCTTGGGTCTTAAGGATACATGTGGGAGTGCGGACTTAAGTGCATTTCGGTATGGATTACACGTGAGCCAGAAGGATATTGCTCTGAATGTGGGACAAGATACAAATTTGTCCGACTAATAAGGAAGTTGTTGTGCTCAACTACTTTTTTACGATACGAAGCCCCTAGGAATTTAGCATGGCAACAGATACTACTTGACTGTCCAAATAATGTTGTTATCTCGGCTGTGATTCAGACTGATTGTCGAAAGGGATGATTCTCTAAACTGTGCCTTATCACGAATGACGAAATTCCGCAATCTTAAAGATGAATATCAGGTTAAATTTAAGTTGCGTGATTCAGAGGATGATACCAGAAAAAGAGGTATTTACATCTAAACACATAATACAGGATGATATTGCAGACTAAAGGGGATTTTCATGCAAAGCTGATGAAATCATGCTTAACTTATCAACTTATTTGTATAATATTTTTTAAGTTTCTCAGCTTTAGAGACTTAATTTATTTTCGATCACCCCGTCCCATTAGTCTTTCACCTGCCACAATTTGTTTTCAATTTGACCCTTGCATCTACACATAAATTGTATCTCTAATTACGCCTCACCCAACGATGACCTAAGTGCAGAGGGCACAGACCATTTTCAGTTTTAACTGCCCCACAAAAAATCAGGGAATAAAAAGACATAAATCTAATTTGGACCTGTGCATTTGCTTCTTTTATGGCGCCGGACCATTTCAAAGAGAGCCAGCGAATGGCAATGCTGATGGTGCTGATGTTGCTGACGATGACGATGATGATGATGATGATGATGGGCTATCTAAGCGCTCCAAATCCATTTACCCACCTGAGCACGAAAATGGGTGTGAGAATGGCCGAAAAGCGAACCCGAAATGGCCAAAGTTGAAAGGGAGTCAATGGCAATAATAAAACGAGAGACGAAACGCGAAATTTCCCAACGCCGCACGAAAATTATTTTATGATGCTTTTAAACTAATTTTCTGGAAAAACAACGTGCAAACGGATTTTCGTTTTTCCGCTCTTGTTGTTGCCGGCGAAAACTGTTGACTGAGGACGCGTGGGCACGTAAATTTTTTTATTTTATTTGCCATCGCTGCGAGCACATTTTCAAGTGGAACGCGTGTCGGTCGCGAGTTGTGAATTCTGAATTTTAGATGCAGGTAACAGGTGAGTCCTGTTCTTCCTTATTTCACCGCTCCCCATAGTTTCCAGTCACGAACTAGTCGTAAAATTAGCGCAGAGGCCTTAGAGCCACCTCCTCCTGGCATCTTCAAGGACTGTGAAACTCAATTTACTTTTGCTTTTGCAATTATACCAAAGACACTTTCCGTTTTGTGCCGTATCTCGAGGCCATCAATCTAAATTACGGCATAAAATTTTCAGCCTAAGCCGGACTTTTGTGGAGAAATAAAAATATTTTATGCCCGGCGACAAATTGATTTATCTGACAGCCTAATCAACTTTGGGGGATTTTGATAGATTTGTGCTGCAATTTATGAATGAGACAAAGTCGCAGCTGGAACTGCTCAGTTTTTGTACAATTTCTTAGGATGAAGTTCGGATGAAGTTCCAAATTGACATGTTCTGCCCAATAATGAAGCGATCAGGGGCCAAAACCTCATCCTGCTTCCTTGGCTTCTAAGGCACTCGGCCTATTCATAAATCCCCTTTTCCTGGCGATTTGTCAGCACCAGACATGCGACATTGACAATGTCTGTTCAGCATCTCTATCTTTTGGCCCGAACCAAGGACAAAGCACTTGCGAGGCGCTGCAGGTAGGGCTGGGTCTATGCCTAGGCCTCGTTATTGTCAATCCATCTTCCAGTATCTGCAAGTATCTCCCACTACTCCTTCCCCGAATCTCAATGTGTATGTCCATAGCCTTGGCCTTTGTTGGCTGCCTGCTCTTTTTGCCATCTCCTGTTTGTTTTTGCAGTTGACAGTCGACGAGGAGAAGGAGGCCGAAGGCTGTAAGCGTGAGCATAATTATGGTTTTCAATTTATTCCTGGAATCCAATCGCACACACAGCGTGGACGGGAGTTGCATAGGTTTCTCTAGAATCCGACCTGATGTTAGCCTTTTAGCAGGAGTTCCTAATTGAAAGTGTCATAAATTAAGAATGAACTTCAAGTCAAGTCGAGTTTGGCTGCTGTTTCTGCTGCTCTGGGAAATATTTATGGATATCGTGTAAGCATCAGGAGTTCATCCAAAGTAACCTTTTATATTTACCCTTTATATGTCGAATTTTACGGTTCTAAAACATCATTTCACGTGTTAAACAACAATGTTTTAACTTTGTTTTAACAATTAACTTTGGAATCATAAAGAGATCTTATTGCGATGTGAAATTAGAATATTTGTTTTCCAAAAACTCCTAGTCATCAAATAATATTCATACAATGAGATATTGCATTAAGAAGCTGATATTGTTCTGCTTTGCTGGGTGAACCTATCAGTTCCCACTTTCGCATCTAGTTCGACAACTCATTCTCTATTCAACAAGGTTTCCTGAATAAACACAGCAGCAATTTCCTGCATTATTTATTTACTTTTAAGTAGTCAGCCTAAATGCATTCATAATATCCTGCCTCCCCAAAAAACACGGCGAAAAACTCAAACATCATGCTCTAAAAAGAATATCCTGCCATAAAAAGGCAACACACAACTAGAGGAACTCATTCATAAATCAATGGCTACAAGTATTGTTAATTTTCGATACATTTCTTTTTTGGGGAAGCCTGTGAAGTGTTTATTGGAAAAAATGTGCTTCCTCACGGTTGTTTTTAGGATAAATATGCCAGAGGGAAATATGATAGCCTATAACTTCGCTGGCGGGACAGCTGGCCGATTGGAGTATCCTTTGGGCTTCCTGTGAGTGCACTTCTTTTTTATTTGGATCATTCGGAGCAGTGTGATTGATGACTCAAGCTGGGGGAACTCACCTTTCCACAGCCATTTCCCAGCCATTCCCAGCCAAGAGGACTCTCCGCGACTGTTTACGACTCTAATCTTGTTTCTGTGTAAAACCAAAACGTGACTCCATCGTTGACCCCACGGAACTTAAGCTAATGTCTGAGTCACCGCTTACCTAGAATTGTTCCCGCATGCCCCAATAAAGTATAAGGAACCCCAACCTACCGCCCATAATTCCACGTTGCCAATACCTTGGTTAAGGAAAATCGAAAACGCACCACGAGAATTTTCACATTTTCACCTGAACGAATGAAGCGAATGAAGCGAAGTGGAAGAACGTGTTCGGGCCATAAATATCAATTAGCTAAGATAAAGATACTAAAGCGAGCCACAAGACCACGAATCGGAAAATAAAACTAATTGCAGCTAGCCGGTGGTCCTTCTCCACGCTCCATATACTCGTACATATACATATCCATACCCATACACGTATTGGTATCTGGCCAGACTTGGACTGAAGAGGAAGTCGTAAAATTGATAAAGGCGCTGGACCAAGGAAAAACACTCCACTCCGATTATGAGAGTGAGTGTCACTAAAGTGCCAGGTCACGTTCGGAATTCGGTTCTGCGGCAAAAGTGAGTCACACACAGAAACCGAAACACCGACCGACTCCGGAGATCCGAGAATTTTCCGGAGCTCATCTTTTTATCAGCCAGCCAGCTTGATAAGCTGCTACAAATTTCGATGACGCAAGCGGAAAATGGAAATGAAAGTGGGTACCCCATCTCCCCCGACAGATTTTCCGGGCGGCAGTAGTCTCCGTAGTCGCTGCCTCTAATTTGCTGCTCATTTTGTTTGATGATGTGACGACACACGATTCGCCGCCTCTTTGAACTTGGCCTACGGCATTTTATCTGGATTTTGGATTCTGTATTCCGTATTCCGTATTCTGGATTTGGTTCTTTGAGAAGCTATCTCCAGACCCGGTGTGGTCCTTATCTCCGTCGTGTGCTGCTGCTAATGAGCGTATGCTAGCTGTTTGCATTTGGCTTAAACAAACAGCAAGTTAGCCGCACTGTTCTTTGTTTTATACTAGCGTCTGGGAACCGTCATCATGGGGATAAGACCTCTGGCTTATCGCTGAATAAACCTATCCCTGACCTAAGTCAGCGGCATTTACTCATACAAATAGTTTGTAGAGTGTGCTTCATGGCTGGAATAATCTGACAGCGACCCAGTTTGATAGGAACTGAAATGCGCCTAATCTACGGAATCGAAGGGGTTTCGGATTATGTGTTTGCTTAGCTGTAGCTAATCTTCAGAGGGGGGTAACAAATTCCATGTACCGGAGTGGGGTGATCTAGTTCACCGCATTAAAGCTTTTCAATTGGAAAACTTCAGAAAATATACAGGCCAATGAATAAATTGGCAAAAACAATTTTTATATATTTACTTTGATATATACTTTGATAAAGCCCAACGAAGTTGCATTTTGCTGTACATTTCCCTATGGCTACATTGTATATGTAGTTGAAAAATGTCCAAGTAATAATTTGAAATGTGCACTTACCAAACCAAATTGAATTAGAGGCTCCGGCGAATGCATCCATTTTACAGCTTAAATCATAAACAGAAGCGAATGCTGCTTAAAATTTCATTACGCGCACTTAAGTGGTGTGATTTTCGGCACACTCTTCTCTGGGGGAACCCCCTGTAACCCCTTTGTAACCTCCTGGAACCTCCTGTAACCCTCGCCAACCAGTGTTGCAAAAGCTCGTAAAATCCCCACTAGCTGCAGTCGCTGGATGGAAGCACCGCAGTGGTGACACATTCCCATCCGCGACCACGTCTTCGTCCTCGTCTTCGTCCACATCCACTGCAATGCAGCTGGCGAAATGTCATCAGCGCCTGGATTTTATGGCGGCGGCAAAAGGAGAATGTATCTAAGCTGCAGTCTTGTTCCTGGTTTCGCTGGTCCCTGTTTTCCGGCTCCTAAATTCGGCTAAAGCGTAAAACTTTTATGGCTGCCGCAGCGCGTGGAGAGGAAGAACTACTACTTCTACCTACTGACTCGTTCTCGTTCTCGTCGTAGTCGTCGTAAATAAATTTCTGGCCGTAATTAATTTTGCATGCCAGTCAGATAGTCAGATAGTTAGCTGCTTCTCAAGTCGCTTTTTCGGGGAGTTAACAAACGCACACGGCTGCTGATTGGGAATGCCACACGCCATTTAGCCCGCTTTGATATGCCAAATGTGTCGCTTAATGATTTTTATTCCTCATTGCTCATACGCACCGTGTGACGCGCGTAGGGCTTAGTATGCTAATTGCATCTTTGTATCTTTTTGTGTGTGTGACGCATGCGATGCGAGTCAGCCTCGAATCTGTCAGAATGTCAGCCAGTCAGCTAGTCAGCCAGAAAAGTTGGGTTTACAGTGCAGTCAGCTCATTAGTGAGTCTGTTTGCCATTGTGGCTCTTGTCTGGCTGCTCTAACATTATTTATCTGGCATTTTTAACACTTGCCGTTGACAGTCGCTTTGGCATATTCTGCGCTATTTTCTCCGCTGCCAGTGCACAACACACAAAAATGGCGAGGGAAAAAAACCCAAAGTCAGGCTAACAAGTGCAAATTTGTTTGCTGCATCGAGCTGAGCACAAATTTCTCAACCTTGGCTCCGTGCTCGCCTTGTTTGCCCCGCGTTAATTTTTGTTGATTTTACGCGTTAGCCGCTTGGCTGGCCCACTGTGTGTTTACTGTAGCTACAGTATTTGTATCGGGGCCAGGTCGCAGCTGTGTGTGAACGGAGCAGTGAAGTTAGTTGACACAATGATAGGGCTAGCTGCATTGAGATACTCAAAGGCTACATCTGAGCCAATTCAAATGCCTGGGGTCGACGGAACTTGCTAATAATTTCGAAATATCATGTTGTAATTGGCACATTAACAGGGCATATGTAAATTCTGAAATGCTTAGCTTGGCTAAGAATAGTAGTGGGATTTCCCTACCTTAAATATGACAACCTAAATGACTCTCAAGCCACTTTCTGGTTATAAAATAATTAGGTGACAGCAGTTGAAATAATGCCAATACAAGCCGATGAATTAATAATAATTCGAAGATATAATTATTTAAGGAATAATAGTAACCTCTCACGCTTCCATCAAGAATTTATTTGTATTATTTTATTTAGTTTATTTTCTTGATTCTTATTATTAAAATCCATAGTCAATGGTCTCACTTTGGAACTTTTAAGCACTGTTTTGAACGGCATGGATATCACGGACAGCAAACGGAAAAAATTTGGCCGGCAAACTTACGCATCCCTTGTGATATTTATGGGTGTAGCTGTGGCTCAATGGATTCTGGTCTGCTTGGTGTGGGTAATTGAGGTACAAAATAACTGAAATATTTCACAATATTTAATCTCACAGGGAAAGTGGTCGTAAGATTTTCCGTGACTTTGAGATAATTTGCTCGGGCACCTTTGCTCTAGCTGGCATATTTTTTACCATTTTCGTTTTCAACCAAGGTGTTCGCAACCACAAGATTTACAGCTGGGTTGTAGCTTTTGTGATTGTAAGTTTATTAGATAATTTCCGGATATATGTAAAAACCACAAATGTACATCAGGTGGAACTGGAGATATTTTCGATGTATGTTCTTGCAGCTCGAACTTGGATTCCAGATCTGCTGGCTTTCTTCTTTCTCTGCACGCTCCTGTTGATTGTAGCCCTGGTCGTGGGATGTCATCTTTCATTCTCGGTAGGACTATCAAATCATTTACAAGTCTATAATTTAACTCAAACCATCAGATGGATATAACTCGCTACATAGCTCCGCTCTTCATCTTGAGCTTTATACTGGCCATGATGTCCGCGTATTTTCTGTTGGCCCATTTATTTTTACCGAAGTTGATGCCCTATGCTTATCTCATCTTTGAGCTCGGCCTAACCTTTGTAATGACATCGGTAAAGTTTCTTCAGCAGCATAATTTACAATATATTTATAACCATTAATTATAAGATTATCATGCTGCATGCTCAAACAATTAATGGCGATCGGTATGTCCAGATGAGGGTGAAGGATTTCATCCTGGCTGCTTTGCTGGTCTTCCACGAATTTCTGCTCATCTACGCACTCACATTCTACTGGCAGATTCACTATAGCTACTTCACATCAGATGACTACTTCTGGATGTCGACTAGCACCCTAAATACACAGAGAACGACACCCAAAAATATTGAGTATGATTACTACGGTAAGGGATATTCATTTCTTGTTCAGGAGCTTTTTGATCATAACTTAACATTGCAGACAACAACGGATCTAAGGATGACTGGTCGGCTAAAAACGAATCCAATTATGGATTCAATCCGGATAATTGGGATATCAAAGATGAGGACATGTAATCAAAGCTGCCGAATATTTAAAAGAGCTGCAAACGTTAAATATAAAAAATAAATTGTATTTCGGTTATAGAATAAATATTCATACATTAAAGAAAATCACATTAGTTTTGAGGCTCCTTTTAAAATTGTTCTCCAAATAATACCCAACACGAAGCATTTCGATCTCTTCCTAATAACCTTTCGTGGTCGTGGACAAATTTGCAGTCAGATACATCGAATTAAAACAAAGTAGACCCATGAGTTACGATGTATGTATCCGACGAGCATCGCTTATACCGAAGGGCGCGAAGAAAGTTTTCTTTTAAGACCTATGGCTTGCTTGCTCTGTGGCTCGTTTTAGCTCTGGCCCAATGGCTGGTGATAGCATTTATGTAAGTTACAATATTAATAAATATATTGCGTTTAATGGATCTCACCTTCCACCAGAGAGAGTGCGAGGAAAACCTTCAGGTCGTTATACTACATCTGTCTAGCGACCTTTGCACTGGCCATCATAATATTCGGGCTCTTCATATTTGTTGAGAAGATGCGTTTCATCAAAGGCCTCAACTTTATCATGTCACTAATAATAGTGGAGCTTCAGATCGTATCCACATTTGCTCTTGTCGCCCTCAGTTGGTGGGCGGATGTCCTGACATTTTATGCAGTCGCCCTAATATTGGTGGTAATCTTTCTTGTAATAGGAGTATTTCTACCATCACGAGTAAGATATGAATTTTGAGCTTTAACAATCTTATCATTGCATACAAATATTTTTTCTAGGCGGACCTCACCCTAGATATAGCAGTTCTATTTATATTAGCATTTATTTTCCTGATTGTGGCCAGTTTTATACTACTGTTTGAACTACTTGTGCGGAAAACAATTCCCTATGCCTATTCAGTGGTGGAAATATCTGTAACCTTTATGATCCTACTGGTAAGTACTTTCCTAAATGTATGATTGTATAATTTCAGTATTCTTATACTTAGTTCGTAATGTACCATGGGCAAACAATTAATGGAAACCGATTCGCTGAGATGCGACTTAACGATTTCTTCTTGGGATCTCTAATTCTGTTCCACGACTTCCTGATCATTTTCTGGCTGACATTCTATTGGCAGATCCATTATCGACCTATCACACCTAATTCCTGGTTAGAGACATCTACTCCGTATTACAATTCCTCAGTCGGAAGAAACGATACCTATAGAAGTCTTGACGGTAATTACGTGAAAAAGTATTAGAGTGGAAATAGTTATATTTTCTTTTATGCAGGAGCAACGCACCCACCCTGGGGCGAAGATTGGTTCACCAGAAGATTTGATGACGGTTATGACAGTGATTCAGATGCAAGAGACTATCCTGAGATGCCGAGCGGTAGAGGAAAGCCAGGACATCGGAACCCTAATGACAGAGACCCCATGGACGAACACAGGCCAAATAATAGGGGTTTCACAAACGATTGGTCAGTTTACAATCAAAGGCCAAAAAATGGATTTAGAAGTCGCGGAAGGTCGCGAACTAAAAGTCCGGAACCAAAGAACGTACACCACAAACATCGTAAGCCTGAGGAATGGGACCCTGAATATATTACGCAAGGTGTCGATATGGCTGTGCCCTTTGATGACCGCTATGGCGAAAACTCAAAAGATGTCCAGGAAGATGATGAAGTGCATCCGATTCATAACGAGGATACAGGTCCCATAATGGAGGATGATGATGGGGATGTGCCCATCAGTGTTCACTCTGAACAGCCGATTGATAAGTTTTATCAAAATCCTAACACTGGACCAAAATTAGATGCTGGTATTGCCGAAGGAAAATCGGCCGCTGGCTTTGGTGATCCAACCGTCGATTTTCCTCCGGCGGACTACCAGCCATTTGATGATCCTTCATGGCAAATCCATTCGTCAACCGATTCTTCTCATATATATATTATTCCTAAGGCAAGACCCTCCAGCAATCAAAAATTCCTTCCAGGTGTTGAGGATTCTTATTCAATGGGCAATAATCGACAAAATTATATTCAAAATGAAAAGATGGAAGGTTTTATTGCTGCTCATGAGAAAAGTGATCTAAGTTCTCGGCCGGATAATATTCAGGAAAGCTCAAAGATGTTTACCGAAAGTGGATTCAGTAATAAGTTAAACAACTTGCAAAAGGATGAAATGACAGGACAAACCAGACAACATTTATCAGAAGGACGTAAAGACCTACATGAAGTTAGCCCACCTCCATGGGAGGAGCTATCCGAAGATGAAATCCGAAAAATTATAGACCAGAATTTCCATGAAGATAAGTATCGACCAAATGCAGACCGTTGGGTTGAGCCATTAATTACCAGAGAGCCTTATCCAATAAACCTTCCGGACTATGAGAAACTTGTACTGAACGTCAGTTCGAGCATATTGCAATAGGCTTTGAAGCCGTAAACAATATATGAATTATTTTCCTCTATAAATTTAATCCGATTTGCCGATTGTCATCAGAGCCATTAGGCATTTAATTGCACTCATTAAAGAGGGCAACACATCTTATTCAACCGCATGTGCGACAGGTGACAAACAAATTAATGTCTCAGGGATTTATGAGCCGCCCACAAAATGGGGTAAACAAGAGTCGACCGAAAAGTCAGGCCAAAACAACCTGTTCAATGAACTCTGCCGAAGGAAAAAATCAGAAAAACCGTTTAACAAATTACGGCCAACACACGTGCAGTCACCATAAAAACGTACCGTACCGTACTCCGGTGACCAGATACTCAGATACTCGGATACTCGCACCGTACAGTAGTAACTCATCGCATAGAACACATTTACTCGCATGTATGAATGCCGACCACATCGCTTATCTGTGGGACTGGCACTCCACCTACGAATGGAGCTTATGTTTGGTCTTTCACCTTGTTGGGGTCAGGGTAACTCTCGGGGATCGTTTGGCAGTGCAGGGTATTACTAGTTCTAAACGGCTGTTTTGTATTGATAACTTATTTAACAGAGTTAGCCTATGCTTAAAGATAGCTTTAATTATAGTCGTCTGCTAAAAAGTATTCAAAATGTTATGAAGAGTCTCATTTTAGTCATCGGAAAGTATTAATAAATTATGATGAAGACTATGAAGATTTAGTTATTCATGCCTAGTTAAACAGTTGGTCAATATTCCGTATTTTAAATAACATTTTACCTTATGGTTTTGTCAATCCTGCAGTATATTTCCTTCACCTGTCGCTGCCTCACAAGAGCATTTTGTATTCGCCATTCTCTGCGAGAGTTATACTTTTTTTGTCTTCGACTGGGTTTTTGTGCATTTTGGCAAATCATGGCGAGAACGCAAGGCACGACCACGACACACAGAGGGAACGAGAGCCACAAGTTCTCTAGATGTACTGTAGCTGCTGGTGTTGATGTCAGTGCCAGTCGACAGTCCTCAGTCCCCAATCCCCAATTCCCACTCCCCCGAACCCAATCCCGTTGGCATTCCCATTCGGAATCCCCCCGCTGTTGCCCCGTTTTGAGGCACAGTCACTCATGACGGCGACCTGAACCAGATACACGATGCACGATAATATAATTTATGGCCCTGTTTGGTGTTTGCAGCTCCTCGCTCACTTCCACGCTGCGTTATGGAATGTTTGATGTGCCATGCCAGTGCCTCTAGTGCCTCCAGTCCCTCCACCACGTCCATGCCTCCTTCTGCTTCTGGACTCATCAACAAATCGTACATTTGAATACAAATTGCAGCATTAAAGACGCAGAAGCTTCAACAAAAGTGTCAAATTTGACATGAAATTATTTATGCTCGCACGAAGCTTTAACTCGAGTTTTTAGTGCTGCTTTGTTGGCCGTTAGGTTCCTCGAGTCTTCAGTGCTCCCAATTAGGTTCATCGCCTGAGGAGCTGAAATCCCAGACAGGAAAATAAAATTTCGAGATTTTGTTCTTTTTTTTGGGTTTGATAATATCTTTTCATATATATTTTTGCATAATTAATTTCTTCCTTTTCTTCTTCCCATAGTCGACAATATTTATTCCGGTTGTTATTTGTTTTTAGGTTTTAGGTTTTACTCTAGTAAATGTTTCTATTTAATCGTAGTAACTGCAACATTAAGAAACTGTCTGTGTTTGTTAGTTATTGATCAATGATGTCTTAAGGGTGGACAACAATTTTTATGTTGAAAATTGAAGCGGAATCCTTAGAAGGAAAGTAATCACCATAATAGAACATTAAAGCGGGGTTTCAGAATATCCAGTGGATAACTTAATGGATCATAGGCGAAACTAATTTCTGTATGCCAGAAGATCACATTCATTTAATAAACAGACCATTCTTGAAGGCAATGTATTCAGCTTAATTTCTCCTACAAACTTTTCTGCCTTAATCCTTTACTTGGCCAAATCCTTGAGTAACACTTGAAACGGATGCTGAAAAATCCTGTCAGCAGTGCACGTTCGTGGGGAATTCCCCAGCTGCAGTGCATTTCTGCTGACCTAATCTCGACCAGCCGCATCCAAGTCACGTACATAATTTCAAAACAAAACCAAATCCGAAACCCCAAACGGCATCTGATATTTACTCTGCCCAAAGTACGGGTATCTGAGGGATTAGGATTCGTGCAGTGCCAGCAAGGTCAACAATGGGAGTGGAAATCGCGTAACTTTGGATATGATTTTTTTGGCATTGGGAACTGAAAAACTGATAAGGAAATGAAAACGAAAATTTCAATTTAGTTTGCAATGTGTTCATTCGAGTTTTATATTTTTTGTTTAACTCTCGCTTAGATATTAGGGCTTAATCGATAGACAATTCGGTTTTATACATAGTACAATAAATAATACTCAGTCTTGCGTAATACAATAATATATAACAGATAACTAAAAACGAAAACTAAATTTGCTTAGAGGAAGGAGGGAGGGTACATTCTCAGAGATATATGTTATTACATGGGGCAAACAACATTAGCAGACGATGCAACTATTTACAAGTGACTAAGCAATTGGGCTGCTACTCCCGGCCCTAAACCCTCGACTGACCCCTTAACCCCTGACCCCTGACCCTTGGGTGGGCAATCACGCGGCAACAACAACGACCAATGAGGCGCAATCATCGTCGACAGGCGCCGCTGGCTGTAAACTTTGTGCCGCTGCCACTGCAACTGCGGAATCGGAATCTGAATTATCCACCTCCTCATCCTGCCGCCCATTTGGCATGTTAATGCAAATGGCAGGCGTTGCTGTGGCCAAGTTCCCGGATTCCGAAGGGGATGGGGATGCAGAAGCAGATGCAGATGCAGACGTGGACGATGAGGAGTCGGCTTTATCCTCCTCCGTTGCCACTCCCACTCCCACTGCCACTGCCACTGCCGCTGACAGCTTGCACTTTTGCAGCTTATTCAGCGGCTCCTGCTTCTCCCAATTGGAAATGCAATGGTGATGATGATGCACGGCCGCCAACGAGGGATAAACGAACTTCATGCCGTAGGCAAAGTGCCGGGGCTGATGATGCAGTGCCTCATCGTAGCTGGGCAATCCGGTGGCGATTGTGTAGCAGGGCGGCGATTCGATTTGGTAGAAGCCAGCCTCGCTGCTCCGATGATGTGGATGCTGCATCTGCTGGTGCAACAGCAGTCTGCTGGCGTCGCATCCAACCAGGTGCGAGGAGTACGAGTCACTGGCCGCATGGATCTGGGCACGTATGTCCTTATCTGCAATAAACAGAGAACGGAGTTTGTTAGTTGAGTTTGTCAGCAGAAAGTTTCTATTGTTTAGATGGACAGCGAGAAAACGGGGACTTTTTGGGCTCGACAATGCAGAAAAATAAATAAGTGACTTCTTTTAATATTAAGAAATAAAACAAGAGAGAACGCTATAGTCGAGTTCCCCGACTATCTGATACCCGTTACTCAGCTAGTGTAAGTGCGAAGGACAGTTTTTGGCGGTTTGTGGGCGTTAGAGTGGGCGTGGCCAAAAGTTTTTTGGCAAATAGATAGAAATTTACAAGACTAATACAAAAATGAAAAAATATCAAAACATTTTTCAAAAGTGTGGGCGTGGCAGCTTGGGCGGTTTGTGGGCGTTAGAGTGGGCGTGGCCAAAAGTTTTTAGCAAATAGATAGAAATTTACAAGACTAATACAAATATGAAAAAATATCGAAACATTTTCAAAGTGTGGGCGTGGCAGCTTTGGGCGGTTTGTGGGCGTTAGAGTGGGCGTGGCAAAAGTTTTTTTGCAAATCGATAGAAATTTACAAGACCAATACAAAAATGAAAAAATATTAAAACATTTTCAAAATGTGGGCGTGGCAGTTTTGGGCGGTTGTGGGCGTTAGAGTGGGCGTGGCAACCTGAATCGACAAACTTGCGCTGCGTCTATGTCCTGGAGTCTGTATACTTAATCTCAACTTTCTAGCTTTTGTAGTTCCTGAGATCTCGACGTTCATACGGACAGACGGACAGACGGACAGACGGACAGACGGACAGACGGACAGACGGACAGACAGACGGACGGACAGACGGACATGGCCAGATCGACTCGGCTACTGATCCTGATCAGAATATATACTTTATATGGTCGGAAACGCTTCCTTCTGCCTGTTACATACTTTTCAACGAATCTAGTATACCCTTTTACTCTACGAGTAACGGGTATAATTATTTTAGGCAATTGACATCGTAAATGAGGAGTTTTTTGTTTTTAATTTTTTTTGTGACTTGTGTTTCTTTCTGTGTACGAAGAGCGGAGTGGGGGGTGCTTCCCAATCAGGCATCAAAGTTTTGACTCTGTCATTACTTTGTTTGTCCATGTCAAAGGACATTTGTAGAAGGATGGGCCCGTGGCATTAAATTCAATTTAGCGTAAAGGCGCAAACGCTTGAACTTTTCCGAATGCAGAGGCAAAAAAAGGCGAAAAAATGGCAAAAAGGGGGAAGCGGAAAGTTTTGTGCTGACCGGAAATGCCGGCGAGGATGGCAGGACAGGCGAAGTTCCTTCACAGCAGACTGACAACAGGCCACCCAAACAACAACAACAACAGCAACTAGGCAATAATATGCCGGAAGTGCGCGCGTGGCAGAATGGAATGAAATAAAATACTCTCTCGCACACACACACACACACACACACACACACACAGGCGCACACATACACCCTCGCCAACTGCAAACTGCCAACTGCAATGAAATAAAAGCTCGACAGCCCCGGAAAGTAGGCAGCAGAAAGCATTTAATTTTTATAATGCCACAGCTGCTGGCCATGTGTGTGTGCATGTTTCAAATTAAGCAGAGTTAAATTAAGATTGGAAAATTCCAATTCCATGCACACGCGCTCTAAGCCGAGGCCATCAAAGAATTTAATTTGGTTGCATTTTGAGTTACAGCCTTGATTAAAAATGCATGAAGCAATAATTTGCCTCAAATAGAATTTCGCCCATGCATATGTGGCATTGCAAAAAGAGGCAGGTATTCAGTGTTATTAAATGCAATTTAAACTGCATTCAATAAATAAATAGGGGATCGCCTCTGTCCGTTTTTTGTGTCATTTAATTTGGCTGCCTCGCTGTGGAAAAAGTCGCCAATTTTTTAATTGTTCAGGCTGTATTTTTCATAAATTCGCTGTTCTCTGTTCCCGAAAACGCTTTTTCAATTAAAGCGCATCTCGCAGGAAGGAAAGGTGGTCGGTATTTCGGTTTTTGTGGCAGGGTGGCCGGGTGGCAGAGGGTAAAGCCTGTTGAAGAATTTGCGCATTACAATATTAAAACGCAGCGGTAGCAGAACCAGTCAGCAGTTACAGTGGCTGCCAGCAGTTGTTGATTTATTGTTATAACTGTGGCACACACACATGTATATCCTTTTTTCGGCCAGGACACCCCACATGAGGACTCTGTCTCTTTGTTTTCCCTTTTTCGACTTTTGTTTCCGTGCTTTTTTCCTTGCTCTCTGTTTGATAGACAGCCTGCAAACAGGGCGCTGGACTGAGGGGGCGTGGCCCACTCATACGCGGACTGCAGGCTTCATATTTTATGCAAGTGTTGAACAAACAGCCGCCCCTGAAAAAGGGTAGCCCCTCAGCCTCTGAGCCTCTCAGCCATTTCAAACATTGCAGATGGCCGCAAAGAAAGTCGGAAAATCGGGGAAAAGGTGGCCAATGCACGCAGAAAAAATATAATGCTAACTAAAAGCCCTTTGGTCATATTAAAAATTTGTATATTCATTTGCTATTATTTTGGCAACCAGTTAGTAATGTTATTTAGAAGAAAAAGCACCGCTAATGGAAAAAAACATATACATAGCTACAAAACTCAGTTTGTTATTCGCTCTCTGTGTGGTTGGCAAAAAAACTCGTTGATGCCTTTTGTTTTTCAGCTGCATTGGCACTTTGCCTTCCTACTCTTTATTTTTGCATTTGTATCCTGTCTTTTTTCCCCCATTTCTGTTGTCGATGCGCCCAAATGTATGCAACAATTTAAATTCATCGCAATAAGCTGGCACTCTCGAATGAAAACTGGCAAATGGAAAGCAGCGAGCTGCTTTATTTTGTGCTGCCATAAATGTCTGTTAATTTTTTAAACGCACCAACTTTTCTGGCTTTATTCGAGCTGAGTGGAGTTTTTTATTTAAGAATTATGATCATTGGATTTAAGCTGCTTTCAATTGTTATTAAGCCGGCCATTGAAATGGGTATTCGAATTTTGTGTTTCCATTTTTCCCACACAATAGGTGCAGTCTCAGCCATTAAAACTTTTGCCAGCTCTATTATGTATGCCTTTCCCATACCACTAAGTGCTGGTCGGCTACAAAACAATTTGGTTAATTACAGCACTCAATTTGAGTTTGCCAAAATGGGGGTAAAAAACTACAAGCGCAACTAAAATATTTTCCATGGCCGAAAAAGAGAGCAGCTTCTACAGCTTCTAGTTTTTCTGCGCTGCTCGCAGGGAAAACCATTAAAAATTTAAAAGGTCTGCCGGGCTAAGAGCAACTTTTTCTGGTCTTGGCCAAATATGCTACGCTTAATTACATTTTTACGCAACTAAATTATGCAGGACCTATACAACATGATAAACAGTGGCTGCCGCTTCCCTGCTTGCCTTTAATTTAGTAACTTCATCTGGTCTGTTAATAAATTCAGTCGTAGTCCTCCGCTGCACTAATTGATAACAAGCCAAAGCCAAAGGACCGAAAGTTTGCCATCGCCAGTGTGTGTGACAGTTTAATAAATAAGGTGTAAGCCTAGCTGGCTGGCTGGCTGACTGGCTGGCTGAATGGCAACTGGGCCAGACACTCTTGTGTTTGGGCCTCGTTAAGCATTTATAAGGTAAACACTGCGAGACGCCACGTAGCTGGCATTAAATGCACAAAAGCCGAAGTGAACTCCGGCCTAGTTGCTTAATTATAAATGACACACGTACTTCTCGTATCCCAGTATCCCGGGCAACCTATCCCACCGACCACTTGCTATCTATCTAGGCCATAGGAGCAGGGAAAACCAGAGAAAAAAGCACAGAACACGACACTAACGAAACTAATTAGACGCATTGGACGCCCGAAAGCAGGCAACACATATCGCTCAAATTGATATTTCACGTATATATATAAATGGAGCTTTCCGGATCCACCCTTCTTGGTCGCGTGTCGTAATCGCAGGGCAAAGTTTTTAAGGCTCGTTAGCACAAAATTGACAGTTTGACAGTTGAGTTGGCCAGGCTTTAAGGCCACGGCCCTTTGGCCCAAGAAGTTGTGCTCACAGTTGCAGGAACAGGAGCAAAGTTTGCTCCTGGCCGTAGTCCTTCACTTGCTGCCCGGCCTAAATAAATCATTTGGCTAAATTGGTCTGCAAAAAGTTTGACACTTGAGTCGGAGTCGGAGTCTTGTTAGTTGTGTAGGTTGTTCGGCCAGCCCCTCCAATACAATTCCATTTTAGTTCTACTCTGTTCTGTTCGGTTCTGTTCTGTTTGGCTTAGCATGAGTTGGGTTCTTGGCTGTGGTGCTCCGTAATTATGTGTAAAGTGCCTAAACATATGATTTATTTTTGGGATTGGGAGCAACAGGTTTCGAGCAGATAAGATATATATTTACATGGGCTCTATTTGGGTTGAGTGGCGGTAATCTGGGTGGGATTTAGGTGGGATTTTGATAACAGTTGTGTCAAACTTGATTGATTTTGGATTTCACACTGGACTGCTACAGCCAAACTATGAGTGTGGGAGATGTCAGAAAATTATGAATATGAAATCCCATTTTCTATATTTTGAGGCCCTATTTGATAGCTAACAAAATAAATATTTTACAATCTCCCCCATTTACAAAGACCATACATCCACGGACTTTAGCTACGCAGCTGAATGATATGGTCCATCATAATTTTATTATATTACTCTTTATCGCCTCGGCCCCCAGAACAAAATATATAAATATCAAGGCACAATTTCACGCCTTTCGGCTGCAGAGCAACAAATTTCGGGGCAACAATTTCACTTTTCCGAGGGAGTGGGTGGGGGGTCGACGAGGTCGGCCATATTCTCCAGCTCGTACATTATCGCTATCATAAAAGGGGCACAATGCCTCCGAGGCGAGTCAATTTAATATTATAAATATGCGGCGCATATATTTTGTGGCATAATAAACTTGTGTATCTAAAATTACAACAGAACGATGCAAACGGCTGGCTGACAATTTCGAAGCGCGCCAAAAAATTTATGAGGCTTTGCGGCCATAGGAGCTCTATGGAGCTCCACAAAGCCCCTAAACTGATGGAACCGATGGGTGGTGGGACCTGTTCCGGGTGCTCTTACTGTTTCTGCATTTTATATTGTTTAGCCAGCTGAATAAATGGCCGGAGATAAGGCTTTGGCGAAACATTTTGATTAAAGTCGAGCACATAAAAGCCAGATGTATGGCATTTTGGGGGCGGAAAATGAGTGGGGCTTATATTTGGGTGGCTACACGACTGAAACTTACTGCATTTTTTCCAAGTGCGGAACTTCCTGTAGAAGTAGCAGCTGAAGAGGATGAAGACCAACGACAGAATGACCAGCGAGCTGACCACTCCGATCCACAGATAGTTGATGATCACATGCATGTCGGCATCCCCGAAGATCTGGCTCCACCACGAGGACTCGCCCGACTCCTCGGACCTGTCCCGCAAGTCGGCCAGATCCAGAACCACCGACTTGGACAGCTGCTCGGTGCTGATGCTGCCATCCGGGGACCAGCCGCTGGGTGGAGCGGGATCGTAGGACACCGCCGCATTGCCGATCCTCTGGAGCAGGGCGTTGAAGGAGTTGAGGGCGTCGATGTGTCGCAGATCGTGGGCACTGGGTATCTCGAAGGTGATCTGATTCTGCTGCAGGTGCTCGGCAATGGCAGCGGGACTCATGCTGCTGGCCGGCGCGGATATGTACTCCGCATACAGCTCTTCGGCAGTTGTGGTGGTTTCCACCGATGGATAATCCGTGGTGCTAATCATGGTGATTGCCTTTGATTTATTTCAATTTTTCTATTTTTCAACTTTACTTTCTGTTTGCGTCTGGCACACGCACACAACTGCTGGCACACTCGCGTCACGACACGTAAACAAATCGTTTGGCTCTATATATAAGTCATGGGTTCGATTTCGGGTTTTGTATTTGCCGTAGAGTTCGTATAGCTCGGTTTTCGGTGCGTCCGTTCGCTGGAGCGGCTATAAGTTGACTGACTGCTCGCTGGCAGAGTATAATGCCTACATCGGGTCGCTGAGAATCCCATGGCAGGGGAAATTTTCATTCCACTCACTCATTTCCTCGGTTCACTCGCTCTTGAGTGAGTTGTGGGCGAGGCACTCAAGAAATCAAGTCAAGTCCTTGCTTAAAGAAGCATGCAATTTCTGGCATGTCTTTTATGTTTTTAAATGTTTGACGTCCTTTCGCCTTCTCCCTTCCTTATTTTTTGCTATCCAGCTCTACCAGCTGACCTAGTTTGACCAAAAACTATATTTTCCGTACGAAAAGACAGAGAAAAAACGCTGTTAAGAAGGGAAAACTTCACCTCGGTCACGTTCGTTGTTTAAAGTTTTTCCAACGCTTTTCGCTCTTGTGTTTTTCCAGCAAATTGCTTTGTGGCAAACTTTCAGTCTGAGCTGATTTTAATGAAAAGCAAAACGGGGCTCTGTGGCATTTGATAAGCCTGAGCGCGAAGTTTGCGCCAAATCAAACGAAGAATTATGGCCAGCGAAAAGTTTTGTTTGGGGCATGAAGAATTTATGGAAATTATGTGACGTCTGGCTCTTGGCCATCCTAAACTAACCCAGTTTTGGCCGGCTTTAAAGTGGCCAAGAGCTGAAACTGAAACTAAAACTGTAACCAGAACTCAAAATCTCGACCATTATGAGTCCCGAGAGCGTCAGGATACCGCAATGCTTCCTGCTGCCAGCAGTTTCTGTTGCTTCCAAAAAGGCTAAAATGGGGTACAAAGCAACAAAAACCAGGAAGGGGATTCGACCCACAGCACGCTTCATTTCTGCTCATGTTGACCATAAGCCGGCAGTGTGGCACAAACTCAATGCACAAAAGGCTCCGACGACACAAAAACGTGCCAAAAATATCCTGCTCAGAAAGTGGAACAAATGCACTGCGCCCGAACTCACTCCATTATTATACGGAAACCCACTCGAAAACCGGTTTTTCTCAGAGAGACTCTCACTCGAAAGGGAAATTTTCTCCCACTCGATTGCGCACTCTCTCTCTCTCTCTCTCCCTCTCTCTCTGTCACACTTCTCGCTCCCTCTCTGGAGAGTGGATTTTCCCATTTCCCTGGCGGAAAACCAAACCGAAAATGAGCAGTCGATGGCAGTTGCCTTTGAACTGCCCTGGGTTAAAGGTCACACGGTGTGTTGTGGGTGTTTGAAAATGTCAGAGGGCTCGGGCGGCTGGAAAACACGTAGTTTTCCCAAACAACTACACTGTGTAGTTTCGCCTGCCTTGTAATTGCCAGGGGGAAATTGAAATAGATGCCCGATAATAAGCACTTAGCTGGAGACCAAAGTCACTCGATAAATGCATTAAAAACTTTTCCGAGCCGCCGAAAACTTCTGCACTGCACTTTGGCAAGCCGAGCTTATCGTTAATTAGCTTTCGACTAATTTTGAACTTGAGCATAAGTTTTAACTGCAGCGATTTTAATCAATGCGTGTTTGCGGGCATACTTCACTTGGTTGGGTTGTTCAGGGCAACTTTGATGGCCTAACTGCAGCTAGACAATAATCATTTATTTTCTGGGTCTATTTAAAAATATGTAGGTCTTTGGTAAAGTCGAAATTTGTAGTGGTAACGAAATCATTTAGGTATTAGGGAGTTAATTTAATGAAAATCATTTATTTTACAAATAGGGAAAATTAACAAAGAACAATTAAATTATTATATATATATATCTCACACTAGATCGGAGACTTTTTTAACTCGAGCAAACAAAGGCATTACACACATTTCCTCATTCTCGTTCACTTATAAAGGCCAACTATACTCGTAAGAACTCGAAATAATTCACTTGTATGCCTTTATGAAATACTACAAAAAATGTCATCACACAATTTGATTTGTTGGAATGCCTCTTTGAGCTTTCAATAACATTTGTTCGCATTTCTTCGTTTGTAATCCAATTTTGATGGCAATGCAAATTAAATTCACATCACTTCACTTGTCGCATTCAATCTGCTCAGATGGAAAACCAACCCCGAACGATATTTTCCAACAAAAGTGGGGTCTGATAAACAAGTTTACACCTCTTTCGTTTGTGTGCAGCGAAGTATGAAACCTCACAGCCCGTCTCTGCGAGATTTTAATATGAATCCTTAGAAAATTGTGAATATTCTGTCTTTCAGACAGGAGTCGCAAGCGAATGCTCCGTGACACCCAGCTAAAAGTAAATTCATTAAAAATTCCATCATAAAAATACCTCGGCTGACGTGAGCGAAAAGCCCGAAAAAAGGACGACGAACTTGTATTCTTTTTACTAACTAACTAAAAGTAAAC
Source organism: Drosophila santomea (assembly GCF_016746245.2). NCBI lineage: Eukaryota > Metazoa > Arthropoda > Insecta > Diptera > Drosophilidae > Drosophila > Drosophila santomea. The sequence goes on from NC_053018.2 coordinate 18,401,607, forward strand.
CATAAAATAGACAAGACGCCAGCAGGAAAGGGGCGCTGAGCGGGAGGGGGCGTGGCCATAAGACTGAAGGACGGAAGGATGTGGACTATATCTCTGGGTTTGGGCTCCGGTTCGGGTTCCATGCTTTGTGCATGACTCGCTCCGCTTTCATCTTATCTTCCAGCTTCCATCACACTTCACTTACATGCTCTTTAACATGTCAACATGTCAGCCCCGTACGTGTATGTGCACTGGTGTTGGTGCCCGTGTTGGTGTGTGCGGGTGTGTGGATGTGTGTGACATAGTGACATAATAAAATGTTACTTTAGTTAGTAGTTTAGACGTCGAAACCGCCCGCAAAAAGACGCTTTTTCACAGTGGTAACTGCGCCACTAAGCAACTTTTCTCCACGCCATTTTTCTGCGAGTCTAGAAAGTGCAGATTTAAGTGCAGTTTCTGGAGCAGCAAATGGTTTTTGCGGCTTAAACGAATCTGGGAACTATAAACTTCCCACACCCATATTCGCCGCAACACTCTTGTTTGTAGTTCTTAACTTTGGAATACTAAAAACAGTTACCTACGTCTTATCATAGGCAATTAAACTTCATAAGTTCATTAAGTTCTGAATAAACGCTAAGTTAAAATTCAACATACCATATATTTAAGTGGACAATTATTTGGTATGCAACTTAAGTCTGAATTATATCATATTTATTTGAATATTTCAAGTATATTATTCTGAAAATTCTCCCAATGCTGATAATGGCTTCATATTCAAACGCTTTATTCAATTTCGTCTTAAGTACTTGATAAATACTTAATTAATATGACACACTACCCTGCAAAGCCCGATGTCTTCCCAGTAAGCAATTCATTCGACTGTCAATGGGTTCCTGTTTGGCATATTCATTCGGATGCTGATTATGCAACAGCCGGTGAATAAACAACTAGATCCCAGTTCCCTTTCATTATTCAAATCGATTCATATCCCAAAGCAGGCCACACATAACATGCAAAAGTGATTTTCCATTCGCCGTGTCCGCATGCCATCAATGGCAAATTATGCATTTAATGGCCAAATGCAATTAGCATCTCCTTTCGCAGGAGAGAGGTCCTTTCCACGACCCCAGCCCCCTCAACCCCCATTCCATATTGCATACCATTTCAATTGGGTGCGTGTCCGGCATAATTGCCCAAGATTAACATAAATCAATCAAAGGGCATAAAGCACCTTTGTACCTTTGGGTCGCTGCAGTGGCAGTGCCAGTTGCATGTGCGGTGCTAAATGCCTGTGAAATTGCGCAGAAACTTTTGCGCTCTGCCAAAGGACCCTTCACAAAGGATACGTACAAAGCCGAGGAAGTGAAAGAAATGCAAACAATGCAAAGGAAGAGGCAGGAGAACTCAGTGCTAAGCTGTCCGGGTAAACAAATACAATTGCATAAGTCCTGATGCCGCTGTTGTTGTTGTCCTGCGAGATGTTATTTTTGTAGTGTCGCATGTCTTCATGTGTGTGTGTTGTGTGCACTTAAAAAAAAATAGTTTTGATACAAGGCGGAAAAGTAGGGTGTTAGTAAGGGAAACTTTGTGTACCATTTCGTACTCATAATCATTTTATATGGTTCTTGGTATATTAATTCAAACTATACTCAAAGAAAAACTTTAAAAATATTTAAATTTTTTTTTTTTTTTTTTTTTTTTTTTTTGCTTTTTATTATTTATTGAATCTTCCTTTGTGTTAAGAGACTAACAATAAGTGTTCAAATCTTAATCTAACTTAATTAACTTTCACTTAGTGATAGTTTTTCATTAATGCCTAATAAGTTTATTGCTGGCTGGAGTCGTTGCGGTGCAGCGGCTTTGACTGCATACTCGATTAGTTTTCTTGCGAGGGGATTTGTATGGGTGGTCAGCTTTTCGTTATACTTCGTTTTTTTCTCAGCTATTACTTCGATTACTAATTTGATTTTTAGGTCTCTGTGTATTAAAATATAAAAAAAATATTTCTAATAATTTTATGATATTATCCTAATCATATTTACCTATGAATTTTTGCTGGAAGTTTCTGCAAATGTTATTGAGGACTTTGTGTCAGTAGTTATTTCAACTATTTAATTTATCGAACCGATTTCTCTCTCTGCATATCTCCGATTCAGCCTGCGTACGTTTGTCTGAGAGTCTGTTTATCATATGTGCGCTTGATTAGCGCTGACAACATATGCAGGCATTGCAGACATCAGGCCACAGGACCACAAAAAGGACTGCCAACAGGACTCTGTTGACAAATAAAACAAACAAGTGCACATTTTTGTGCCGAGCTGCATATTCTCGTTTCTGCTCAACAACAACAACAGCAGGAAAGAAAACAAATATAGAGGCCTTTTCTCCACGCTGCCCCACACTGCCCTCGTTATCCTGTTGCAACTCCTGCATCCTGCAGCTAAACAAAAGGCCATGTTCACGAAGCAGTTTTAAAAGGATTTGCAGTTAAAATATGCTCCGGGCATTGCTGCTGTTGTTTATGCAAACTACGGCCAAGACGCCACATAAATGAAAACTGGTGATTTTTTTGGCAAAGGATTATGGCCAGAGTATATAAGCAAAGGACAGAGGCATTCAACTGGAAGGCATGCATCTTCAAGGATGTGCGATTAGTCACCAGAGGTGTTGATCTATGGTTCCGTATAAGAAACTTTTAAGGGTGTTCCAAATAACCGGAATATATTATTTTCAAAGGACAATATGCCATTACGTAGGTTAGTTCAAGCTCAGAGTCTCAACTAATTCGCAAATGTAACAAAATTGAGAAGCATCATCCCCCTTATTAAAGAAAAGTTTGTCTTTAGCTTTGTAGTGGCGATTTCTATTCATCATGTCTATGGCAGCGCAGCATTTTTGAAAATCCTCGAAGGACTCTTTGCTGTGTAGAGCCTTAGCTTTCAGTTTTTCAACCCAATTATCTAATTAATCTATTTCAAGAGCATTCGCTGCCATTTCGACCTACATTAATTTCCTATTCATTGTCCGGGTGGAGAACTGGGTGATGTTGCACCACCAGTCCAACGAGTGCTTGTGGCAGCATCAGCTGTTGCCCCACATTGCGCTGCCCCACCATCCACCACCACCGCCCACCTTTCTCCGCCCCTCGCGTGCCATTTGCGCATATTTCGCGCACTTCAGAAGTTTTCGCTTGCTTATTAAGAGAGCTAGAGAAACAAAAAGGCCGAAACAGAAATGTTTCGCCATAACTCAAGTGTGGCAGGCAGACAAACAAATGTGCACTGGAAAAACGAGAAGAGTGCAAAGGATATTGTCCATGTTGATATGAGTAACATAAATAAATAAATATTAATAATAATATTTTTAGTGATTTGAAACAGTAAGAGTACTGTTCTGTATTCTTTAGCTATCCATTTAGATGGGCTTGAGACATATACCTGCGGTTTTTTCCCTGTAGCCAAACAAAGAATTGCAGAGGGCCGCAGTCCTGACACGGCCGTGCTGCTGTCTCCGGCCCGTGGTCGAGTTCGGTATCCGTATCCGGAAGCCGGCTGCACGCTTCCGCTTTTGTGCCTTAAAATTAATGAGCTGAGCGGAGGAGCGGAGGAGCGGCGGCGTTGCCACACTTTTCGCAACTAATTCCCAACAACTTGTTACAGCAGCGAAACTTTTTCAGTCCGAGGGAGGTTAAGAGGCAGGGAGTGAGGGGCGGAGGACCCTCGACCCTCGACCTTCGTGCCAGTTCCTGCCTCACGCCGCACGTATCCGTATCCGTATCTGGCCCCTTCCCATCCGCAACTCCCGGTAACCCTCGGATTTTTCCACTCCCAGCGTTATTTGCGCAAAATTTTCGCTTCAAAGTTTGCTTATTGTTTACGTGCGTTGCTTCATTAAGACCTAACAAGTCGAGGGTATGGGTGTCCTGGTGTACGGGTGTGCGTTGGCATCAGGATCCTCCTCTCCGGTTAGTTGACTTACGGATATATAGTTACACAGACAGCAGCAGGAGCTGCAGGAGCAGTACAACTTGAATTGGGTCAGACACAACCAAGTTACAATTGTCTGTAAGTTGGACTGGGGGTTAAGCCAGGTTGTTGTGCTGCTGTTTCAACGGGCAGGAGGGTGTTAAGAGGGGTAGGTTATGATTTCAAGAGGCGCGTGTTTATTTGCCTTTGATATAGATTGGATTGTTGGATAAGTGTGTGCGCGAGCTGATTATGTGACAGATACAGTTACCAACTCCAGATCAGACAAATGAAATGCTTTATTAAAGTGGACAGTTCGGAGTTCGAATGAATTTAATTAAGGTGGGAAAGAACAACAACCTACATGGGAGTGCTCTCAGGGTGGAAAAACCTTAAGAGGGCTCTGAACACGTGGAATTGGCGAACGAGCTAATAAATATTTACATCTCAAGTGAATCAATTCAAGCTTAAATTCTTTAAGATCTGCCCCAGCTCAGCAAAAGTTTATCTAAAAATTCAATCAACCTCCGACCAAACTAAAAAGCCGTTCAGTTTCCAAATGAGCAGGCCAAACGACGGGAGTAGCAACAAAGAGCGGAAATAAAAAGACGAACCGAAGCGGAAATTGAAATAAGCAAGTGAGCCAAATAATCAAAAGAAACAAAGGCCCGAATACAGGAGCCCCAATTGAGCATCCACAGCGAGCCGAAATCATTCAAATCAGTGGAAATCTGAAATCAGAAATCAGCGCAGAGCCTCGCCTCAGTCAAAAGTGCAGAAATTAACATTTCCACTAGAGTAAACAATCAACGGTGGCGCCAAAATCACAGAAAACAAAAAAAGAAAATGGGGAAAAAAACGCGGAAAATCGGAAAAAATCAACAGAAATTTGAATGGCGTGCAAATTGGTTTTCTGGTCCAGATGGGAGGAGAAAATGAAAGACAGCGATGCCTGTGAGTAAGAACTTTTACCCCAAGGAATACTATTAAACAAATTTATTCGATATAATTAGAAAACTTGGCGACTTTTGAAGTAATTCGCTTAATTACTTTAAGTGCACAAAATGACGGCGAGGACCAAGTTTGAGGCGCTGCCATTGACTACGTCCCATTTGGGAACCCGACTTCAGCTCCAGGACTCCAGCTCCAGGAATCCATCTGAATCCTGGTGACAACAGGACGCAACAGAAAGGCGCCGCAAGCCAATAAAAGTTATGCCACGTAAATCGCAGAAATGTTCAAACTGCCTGCCAGCCTGACTTTGACATAAATAATGCCCGGAATGAGCGGAAATTTCGGCGAATGGCGTAAAATTAATTGATGACTGGGAAAATATGGAATGGGAAGCCTAAGCACGTGATAACAATCCGATTGAACTCCTAACATAATATTGGATTAAACACTTTAAAGGCTTTAACTATTAAGTAGATTTTAAAGGCTTTAAGCTAATGTGCACATATATTAGATCTGTAATCAAATAATATTCACAAATAACAATGACTCAAACGATTATATTCGCACAAAAGATGTTACGACCACTCTTTGAACTTTAAACTATACTGATCCCTGAATAAAGACTTATTTACTATATACGGAGTACAAATACTCAGAAATCCACAACTATTAGAAATACTTATCCCTAATGAACTATCCGGACTACTAAGTTCGTGAAAAGCTCCAGAAATCACCTTCTACTACAAACTTTTAGCTGCAAATGTGGCCAAATTAATATCCATCCCCAATCAGAAGCCCTAACTGACCTAACACAACCCGAAAATGGAGCCCAAAGTGAGTTGAACTGAACCGTAACCCAGATTCGTGTTGCGACAATAACCGTTCGCCGTCAAGCGCCCAAGTTCCGGTACAAACTTGAAAACATAATCCCACTTCCGGTGACCACAATTTCCGGTAATATGAAAAAGCCACAGTAAGCACAGCGACAACAACAGCAATAAGAACAACAGCTAAACAAATAGCTAGAACAACAAATGCTAAGCCCTTAGCCGAAAAAACAAAGAGCTCAACTGACTCGTTTCGAGGTTTTTGCGTTGGAAATGCCGTATAAATTTGATGCCCGGATTCGCGTGGCCGGGAAGCTGAACGGGCAGAAATGAAGATGAGATGGTAATAAGGATAAGACGCTTGTACATTAGGCAGCGAAAGGCAGAGACCGGAAAGCCAAATGGCGAATGGCAAGCGGGCAAAAAGGCGTTAAAAGCCAGAGCGAGGACTTTGTCAACGCAAAATGGCCAGGATCCAGGATGAACTGGCCGAAAGTGAGGAAGTGAGGGGCAGGCAGTTGATAATGATGTTATTACCATAGGAATGCTTATGATAAGCCACCAGCTTTTTTGAGTGCGGCAACCGACGACGGTTGGTAATAAAAATTAATGTTTATTTCGCTCACGCTTTTAATTAAAAATTGTCAGCCAAGCAAATTGAAAATTAAAATCCACATTTTATGGTTGACCCAGAAAAATGTGTGAAAAATTTCAGCTATTATTGTTCCTCCCTCGCCCCAAACAAATTTCTGGAGAGTGCTTTTCGGTGCGACAATTTTGGCTCTTGCTAAAGTTGAAATGTTTTGACCATAAAGTTTGCATACCACCACCTCCCACCAACGTGCCGCCCCTTTTGGCCATCTTTGTCTTGTTGCAAATGGCAAAAGTTTGCGCTTTAAATAATTGGCAAGGCAAGCAGAAGGGGCAAAGGGAAAGTGGCAAAGCCTTGGCAGTTAGTTTTAAATATTGTTGCTAATTTGCCACATTGTGCGTGAGACGTGGGCGCCGGAAAACGGCGAACTGCGACTGAAAGCTGGATTAAAATTATGAGCTTGGCATATTTTTTGAAGTGTCCGAGCTGAAACTGACGATGGCGAGTTGGCGAGATGACGATGATGGGCAAAATGCAGGGAAATAGTTGCTGAAGAGTGCGAAAAATTACAAGACGGCCGGATTATAAAATCTCATTTATTTTGCAAGCGAAGAGGGAACTCAACTAGATGATGGGTGCGAAGGATGAAGTTTACTTAACGAAATGAAAGAAATTGAAAAATTAGCAGGATGACGTTAAAACTTTGCATAATTCAAAGAAAAGTTGTAACTAGTCGAGGACAAGGGCTTTGGCTAAGCAAGATAATCGTTATTTATGTTTTACTGGATATGGATCGGTATTATAACCTCTCATGAATGTAAAAATACGAAATTTAAAGTTATTACAAAGTATTTGCATGCTATGAACTTTTCATTCGACATCAAGGACATTATTGGTATACCATTTGTAAAATAGGGGAATGCAACACTTGCGATGAACAATTTAAATTAAAGGCGCATCTCTCTTCCCTTATTCCAATCCCGAATCAATGCTTCTGCCGTTCGATCCACCAATTACAAGATGTAGACCTTCATAAATCCTTAAACCGCTTACAGCTAATCCCCTCAAGTCCCAAAAGCTCACCATGACGCACTTCCTGACGTGTTTCTGTGCAAGTGTGTGTGTGTGAGTGTGGCCAAGAAACAGGATGTGTGTCCCTTCACGTGTTATCCCTTGGTCGGGGATAACCGCATAACTGTTTTGGCATCTTATTACGGGCCAGTTGACAGGTGCATGACATTCTGTGGCCAAACGCATCGAAGGACATGTAGAGCATGTAGGCAGACGGGGAAACCCACAAGCCTGCACTTAAGAAAAATATCTTAAAAGTTGCCATAGATTTATATCTATAATCGGAGACTCTATAATGTGTTCCTTTGTAAAAAATATAACAATATAACAAGCAGTGGAAACACATCTGTGAACACTCGTTGCAATTGCACTCCGAATATTGTGCGTCCGAATTTTCTCCCTGTGCGGGATCACTGGTAGACCGAATATAGCTGATGTCCTGGTCAGAGGCGTCAACGTGCCAGAAAAACGAGCAGACCGCAGAAGCCAACATTCAATGTCCTGTCGCCCGTCGCCCGTCTGCTGTCGCCTGTCTCCGGTTACCCGATGGCCGAATCCCGGAAAGCCCCCTTATCCTTTATCCTGCTGACCGACCAGTCCCCGGTATCTGGTATCTGGTAGCTGCTATCTGGCATCGCTATCAATTGCCGCCCCTTGGCGTCAAATTGCATTATGGCCAAAGTAAATATAAATGGGAAATTGAATATATATTTGTGCATAACACATACTGTATACCGTACCGATTTATTCGCCGCCAGACGAAAATTGCTGACAGCTTTGAACTCGCTTTTTGTCGAGTTCGTGCCTACACAAAAAGGTTATTAAAATTGGCGAAACACTTGCCAAGGTTTTCATCTTTTTTCGCCATTTGTTTTTTTTTCTCTCTCATTCGCTTTCCATGCACGAATTGAACGCCATTTTTGCCAAACTGTTGACAGCTGTCGAGCTGGGGCGGCAGTAAAAATGGGGCGTGGTCGATGGTTTGCTCAGAAAAAATGATAGAAAAGGATTTAAGCTCTTTAATCCGGTGGCAGAAACTACTTTCCGATGTTTTGACAGCGTGGTGTGAAATAAAATGGTACTGGATGGAAAAAAATGGCAATGTCAGTGGCTTAATGGTGATATGTGAACAAAAAATGTAGAACTAGTAAAGCAAAAATAAACTAAAACAAGAATAAATGAATTTTTAAACGCGACTCATCATTAACAATTTTTAGCAATTATATATAATTTTACTAATAATTTTTTAAATTAAAAAATTTTGTTTACAGAACATGTTAAAATATGCTAGATGGAATATACCAATGAAATATAGAAATTTTTCATTTAAAAAGGTCCCAATAAAAATGACGTTAAAGTCATTAATATTAAAGCAATACAAAAATATCCAGCCAGGCATCTTAGAGGGCTCAACTAGATCCAATGCAAATGCCCCTTTCAAGCAATCCCAAGCAAATACGATTCGGTGAAGTCTTTTGCCCGCTTCCCTACGAAATGCACAGTGTCGTGCGAATAATTCCGAGTTCAAAACCCCGACTAGACTGTCATTTTGTCTGACATTCTGTCATTCAGTCGGTCGACCAGCCGCTGCAATGGCAATCTGTGTCTGCTGCGTCCTTATTTCATTTCTCACAACTGCCAAAAAGTTGCTCGAATCCGGACGGACGGACGAACTGCGTCCGTCTGGTGGCGTCTATCTTCATTTGATTCCAGTCGATTTCCTGGCAAAACGCGACTCTACGTCATCTTGACATAAGTCAACGGATTTTGGATTGGTCACGTAGCGAGTAAGTCGACGTCGACAACATCTGTTCCCATCTGCACAATTTCCCCTCTGTTTTGGCATATACATATATGAATATGAATCTCAAATACTCGAAAACTTATCGGCCGAGATATGGGCATCACCCAATTAAAATGTTTTTTATCACCCCATGATGATAGTTCCTTCCCCGCTTCGCGCCATAAACACACAAAGTCGCTGGGATGGGCATAAATATGCAAATTGTATGCGTTCTTAAATAATTTTCATGTTTTCAGGCCTCGACGCCGTTTTGCAGCCCACGCCAAAACATTTCCGTTTCTATTGAATGTTAAACGTTGAATGTGTTGCACTGATCATCAAAATCATCGATCAGCGGCAATTAAAAGGGGCCCAACGAGGAAATGATGAAGGAAAGTTTTCCCCAGCGAAAGTTTTCTCCTCATCTCGAGTATTTTCGGCTTGTTTTTATGGCATTTAGATTGGGCGTTTATGTGTGGATGGTTTTGGAAATATTTATGATTGGATTGGGGCACACAAACATTCGTTAATCCCATTCAACACATTTTTGTGGTATTTTAAACCGCGTGTTTAAATATTTTGTATGCACATTAAAGCGACAAAAATCCACCTAAATATTATTTCAAAACTTTTTCGAAATTTTCGACGCTATCAAGTCCACATTCTTATAAAAATGTTCTTTAATCTTCTTAGTTTAATAATTGATTTTTTATAAAGTATTTCCTTTAACTTCAACTGTATTTTATTAATTTCCGTAAAAAGCTTTAAGTTGAGCAGATTTTAATAAGCATTCTAAAGTGTTGAATAAACTGTTTGTGTGCAATATATACTTTAAAGCCTCCATTTATACCCCTAATAACGGTTTAAAACTCGCTTTTACTTCCTGAGGAAATAAGTTACGAACCATACCCATTTCTTAGTCATAAACTTAACATTCTTTTGTGCAGCCGCCCCTGACCAAGTATTTATGATTTTATTTTTATTACACTAAAGGATATGCGTCGAAATGCAAATTCGCTTCTTTCGTTTGAAAAAGGCATCAAATTAATTTTATTTTCATTATGACTCATAAAACGCCACCACATTGCGGAAACTTTTGGCGCCCCGAAACGGAGGGATTTCTAGAGACCCAAACACAAACATTTAGGGAACCCTTTTTTGCCGTCGGCCACATTTAATCAAGCTACTCGGGGCATCCAAAAAAGTGCGTACTTCCAGCCGACACATAATTAAGCTTAATAAATTTCTAATTATCAGATGGCCAGACTAAGTGAAAAAAAAGGGTCTAAGGACTCACTCAGAGCCTCAGCACAGAACACATGGTCTGGACTTAGGCGAGGGTTAGGGGCTTGCAAATTAACCCTTTTCATGGAGCAGCCAGAACTTCGACCTCGGACACGACTTGCCAGTAAAAAGTGCGCTCGTAAAATGTCCAGTTTTATGGTCGCAAGTCGCTCGTCAGTTGCTGTAGCAGTTTAAATTTAAATAAATTGTACAAAACTGGCTGTTGGTTAGTTGGGAAACTCTTCGTCACTTCCCACGTGTAGAGGGCTTTTACGAGTTGGCCGGGAATTAAAAAGTTTATCTTGATTCCCTAAACAGTTTGATGAACAAAGAAAGACGGCGACACTGCGAGCTGCATAATTAGACACCCGCTGACCATCGGAATCGCCATCTCCATCTCCATCTACATATTCCCTCCTCCTCCGAATCATTATTCACGCTCAGTTGACCACCTGTGAGTGGGTCTGGGTTACGGTAACTCTGGACTGGAGTAGACTGAAGTAAACTGAAGTGGACTGAACCGACCCAACCTGAGCCTGAACTTTATCCTATGGCGTTGACACAACCACTCGAATCGAATCGAGTCGCTTCAGAGCGAATTAGCATAATTGAATTAAGCATCGATAAGCCATGTTTTTCTTTGCTCCGCGACTGCAACCGATATCATTAGCTGCCGTTGCATAAACCGGGGAAAAACGATAGATATTACTTTGCAGACGGAATGCTTATGTTTGGAGTTCATTAATTAAACACTTGATAAGGTCGGCACGAAGGGGTTAAGCTGCCAGTCGGGGGTGGGTTAAAAGCCAGTGTCTGTTAGTTGTCAAAATGATAATGAGCGTTCAGCGTTTTTAACCCTTTCCAGGAATTGATTCGCCAGGGTTGTCAGCCACTCAAAACTAAGCACCCAAAGGGTTCAAGTTAAGCAAATTATTTATGTGTACATGTCAGAAACCGTTTTAGTTTTAACTTTAATACCACATAGTTTTATACAATAGTAATAAAAGCAAAGAATACTATTATTTTCTGAAATTAGATGTATAAATAGTAGAATAGATACTCTAAATGCCTATATTCGATTTAATATTGAGATTTGGTTCTAATTTCAACTCATTCAAAAATCCATTATTTTTCCAGCATCTGACACATCAATTGACCAATCCCATTTTGCATTATCGATGCAGACACAACATGAGATAACATGGCAAAGTGCTGTTCAAATGCACCTGACAACCCAGGCAAAATAACCAATTGGCTCCTCTGTTCTGGATTCCCGGACCAACTGGCAAGTGGCCAAGACTTTTGCTAAGCCCAGACAGACAGACAGCTGGACAAATATTTGATATTTAATCTTATGGAACTGCAAACAAACAAACAAACGAGTGAAACGGGGCAATGGCGATGTTGTCTGAATGAGTTTCGCAGCCAACGCATAAAATTGTAATTAATTAAATTTAAAGTCGAGCCAACAGGACGGATGGGTGATTCGGTGGTGGGGCAAATGGGTGGCAGACAACGCCCCGAAAGGATTAACAAATACAATGGCCAAACAACTTGAGGCTTAAAACCGTACACTACAAAACTGAAGACAAAATGTAAACACAAACACAAACACAAACGCCAGTGCAAGCAGCGCCCAACCCAAAATGGGGGCGTGGCGCAGTCTAAGAGTGCTTTTAACCTACTTTTTTGCGAGTAAACAGACTCGGATCCATCCCACATATGCATAAATAGACTTTAACCCTTGATGGCGGTACCGCCGAGGAAACGTGAGTATATAAAACAGTAAGTAAGAATGCTGGTGGTTCAGACTGATGAACTGAAGGGATACTCATTAAAACATGGATTCAAATAAATCAGTTGAAATTAATTACTATTGTTACTATTTAGAAATAAAAGAATAAGATTCATAAATAATAGGAATTTTAGTTACAATTTTCATTATCGAACTATTTCAAGTTTATTTACTTAATAAAATGTAAAAAAGAGAGAAAAATTAACAAATATATTAACGTTTTTGCTAAGTTTCAGTAAGAGTTATTTTCCGATCAGAAAATATGGGTCTTTGATATTAAAAATGACAGTTTTATGGATTATCAGAAATCAATAAGCAAACTTTCAATTTATTTGTATACCCTTCTAAGAACCATATTGGTTGGGTATAAAAAGTGTGGACCACACTTCGCGTTTCGGCCGCTGACGTCGCAATGCTTTCAACAAATTTAATCTTATTTACCCACACACATACACACACACACACACCCTTTGACTGGGACACACTCACACAACCGCAGGATCTCTCATCTACACTTAACAGTGTGCAGAACGTAATCCTTTAAATGAGTTTAGCGTCACGTTCGCACTTATGCGTTAAACACGTGTTTTTTGCCCGGCATTATCCTTGTGCCTAGGCACTTCTCACAACTGGTGGTGTACGGCAGGGGATGGAGGGGGATGGTCTGGGAAAAGGCGAAGAGGTAGGCAGAGGGCTGACCCACCCACCCAGCAATATGCAATGCGTTTTTTGCAGCAGCAACAGCTGCACAATTCAAAATGTCAATTGAGGCAGTCCAAAAGTCCCAAAAGCATAAAAAAGAGAAAGGACCCACGCCCCAAAGCCATTCCCCCAAACAAGGACCCAGGTCTCTATTTCTGGACTCCAAAACACTCTAATCCTGCGAGTGTTTGTTGCACATACACCGAAAAAATCATGGGTAACAAAAAATGAAATGTTTTATATGGAATATGTCACAAAAATGCTAATTTAATTAGCATGGCTTACTTTACAAACGAAATGAAGTTTTAGGTACTCTGAAACACTCACAAAAGTAATCTAAAACATTCACAGAAAATTACATTGTCCGTGTGGCTTTAAAGAAGTTAAATGATATATGTGATTCTATTCATGTACGTACTTCTAGTTTCATTTTAAATAGGGAACATATGTACTTCTAGATCACAGTGTTTTTCTCAGTGTTTTCCCCTAGATGGCCAAGCGCCGCTGGCGGGATTCAGTTTAGTCCACGCCACTGCACCTACAACAACTAGTGCCGTCAAGGGTGGTGAAAGGGGGCCGAAAGGGGTGGTGCTGGTTTGTGGTGCAGGAGGCACTGGAAAAGGACTTCGGTGACACGGCGAGGGGGGAGGTGAAAAGGGTTGCATGCAAGAGCACTCAGTGCGCAACGTTGGCTCATTAAAGTGGCATATTTCACACATAGCCCGAGCGACAACCACTGAACCAAAGGCAACAGCAGCAACTTGAGTGAAGTGAGTGAAAAGCGTGGAAAAAAGATTCGGGGATACTCTTTTCTTTTTAGAAACCGAAAAATATCTTATGCAGGCGCGGACCCACAAAAAATTCGTGGTTGCATAATTCGACAATTTGAGGTATTTTTTATGCGGATTTCCTGAACTACTGAAAAGCAGAGCTCTGTGCATTTAAAGTGTTTTTATTAAATGTAGATGTAATTTTCCATTTTTATTTATGAAAACTTCCCTTTCTAAGTAAAAATATTAGTTGGAATATAAAGATTTATTAAGTAAATAGCTAGGCAAGTGATTTTTTTAGTAATATTTTTATTTTTCCTCAATCATAAGTATCTTATTCAAGCAAGCCATAATCTCTGAATTCATTTAGCTACGAGTACGAGTTTTTGTCTACGTGAATTTGCGAGGATGTGTGACAATACGTGTGGGGAGGTGGGGAAGGGGGAGGGGACAAAAGGCTGGGAGACCGAAAGTGCAAAATTCCCCAGAACGCCACCCGACTTTGATGTTGGCGTTTTTCTAGCAGCGTGCGGCATGTTTTCAGGATCGGATCCTGGCATGTCCTGCCCGCTCGCAGCGAGTACAGTTGGACAACGGCTGCGAAAGTTAAGTGCTGGCAATTTGGCCTTCTTTTTCACAAACGAACTTGGTCGCACTTGGTTGTTGGCTGTTGGCTGTTGGCTGATGGGTGTTGGTTGTTGGTTGTTGCATTGCGTCGGGGGACGACGCGAGTATGTGGCAAATTACTTTAATTGTTTCGCAAGTGCTCGGAATGCCTCGAACTTAATGGGCTGCCCGGAAGTGGATTGGGTGGGACCCGAGTGGTACGTCGTCAAAATTAATGTCAAGGGAAATGCCATTTTTCGTTTGGATTAATTCACCCTTTGTTTAGTTAATTTTTGAGAAAGGTTTTTGCATAAGCCAGTTGGGAATGCGAATTCACCATGGACCTAGCATAATTATGCTCGTGACTTTTATTTAGGACAGTTAATTATTTATTTATAGAGCCAACGCAATTAAGATTAAGAGGATAATGAAAATAATAGAACAATACTACATTGCTTTAATCTATAACTTATGCATTTCCAAGTATTAAATATATATCTTTTATTGCATTTTTTATGCGAGCATAAAAAGCTACCTTAATATGTATTCACAAGGTTTACGACCATAACGTATCCCAATCAATTGGATTAAATTCTAGAAAACCCATAAAGCTGCACGGTGCCCGAAAACCTATTAATTAATTTATACGGTTAATTGTGGCAGCCAAAAGCCGATTTACCATATAATTACTATCCAATATTCATAAATACACGCGAAGTGTTCGTAAAAACCCATTACACTAAATTAATTTCACAAGGACAGTGGGTGGGTGGTGGGTGGCGAAGTGGCTAAGTGGGTGGATCAGAACACTTTTAGTGAAAATATTAAATGCATTGCAAATAAAAAGGCAAAAACAAAAACAACAACAAGAGCAAAAAAAAGGCCAACGAACAGCGGGCAATATAATAATAAATAACATGCAAACGGGGCGAAATCAATGTAAAACGCGTTGAAGCGTATCATTAGTGGGTGGGGCCACGCCCACAATGGAGCAGCCCTGTGGGTGGGTGGTGCCCCATTGGGCGTGGCAACGACAAAATAACCGCATGCTGTCAATCAATATGCATACGTACATACATGCCGTATATGCGAGTATATGGGATGTGGGTGGTTCTGCTTGCGGGGCATCCACGGGGGGGCAATATATAATCGAGGCATATCAACAACTTGCCGTCACGCTGGTTAACACTTCAATAAATCGATAAACGCATCAAACAGAAAACAGAAAACAGAAAAGCTGTTGCATAATTATGACCGTTTGTGGGCCAGGCCAGACGGGCTTTAATTAAATTGCCGGTGTATTAGTGCGAGAGCGATTGGCTTGCGAATCGAAGGGAAAACGCAGGCGGTCCCCGGTCCCTACATGCATTAATCATAAAAATGCAATCAATCGGACGGAGTTGTACGGCTGCTCACATTGTCGTTCCCGGAATACGCTTATCCTTGTACCAGGGCAATTTGGTTGCAGCGAGAAAAATGGATTAATAAGTGAAATACGACCGATTTCCAATTCACTTTGCTTTTTGCTTAAAACGCAGTTATATTTTGTTTTGGAGCCACCCGTGTATTTAATCCGCCAGAAATTTTATTCATATATTTACAGTTTAAGCCATAATAGGATTACATGAGTTTTATAATTATACAGATATATATAAGAAGGCGTATTTGAAAAATTGCTGTTAAAAATATATACGTTCCAAATTATGTATTCTAATACTTGTTTTATTTAACAGTTTGAGGTCTTTGTTCCACCTGTATATTTATACCACCGCATCTATAGCATATGACCCTCGTTTCCTTCCACGAAACTTCATCTACCGGTTCCAAGTGAATGGGCGCATCACTCGGCGATAACGATGACGTTACCGATTGCCAGTACGTCAGATACGCGGTGCAAAAACGAAAATTAAGTTTCCGCCAGTCGAGCAGCACCCACTACCATACACGCAAACACCCAAACGCCCACCGCCCACCACCCACATCCCACCCGCCGGAAAACGGCTGTAAACTGAAGTTGGCGCACGTGTCCAACAAACGTTTGGCACTCCACTCGACTCCACTACGGCAACTGCCACGTGTCGATGCACTTGTCAGCATATGTTCCACGTGATTCCCAACTGCCACTAGTGCCCCTGTTCCTGCATAGCTTCCCAGAACACTGCACAAAATTAATGACAATTTCTAAAACAAAAAAAACATTCTTTAGGTTCTACGACATCACACATGATTATAGATACTAGTTTTCTTAGTCATTAAAATCTCAGAACCCTTTTATATTTTTTGATCCCACAACAGACCAATTTCTTAAGTGAGAACAGTGTATTTCAGCACCCACATCCTTGCAGAGAAGTAGTGGGTACGGATGATTATGAAGATAGCCTGCGAATAAAAGCCAACTAATGGCGGCTTTTGTCATTACTTCGCGCTGTTCAGTGCTCGCATCCTTTCGTCCTTAATGTTATTTTGCTACTTGCTGTTTGCTTTCCTTTTTTACTAATTTTATTTAGCACTTTGTTTGCTGTTGGGTTTTTAATGCTGTTAAATGCAATGCAATTTTTATCTGCTCTAAAGGGATATCCCAACCCTCCGCTCCGTTTTTCACTCCCCCGAACGGATTACGTGTTTTTGCATTTTGAACTGGACTTGCATATCCTGTCCACGTCCTTTTGCAACCCAGCCCGCTGTGTTATCTTGCGGTTTTTTGCATCAAGTTGAGAATTTTCTCATTAATTTCAACGTTTTTCTGCAGCTGCCGTACTTGCTGATGTGTTTTGTGCTTGCGGACAGTTGTTGGTCCCTCTGTGTGTGGGAGGTCCTGTCCCACTGATTGTGGTTGCCCAGGATGTCCTGATGGGCGGCATCACGGTGACAGGGATATTCACATCTAGAAGGATAAAGGCATTGGGTAGCGAATTAAAGCGGGCATTAGTCTTTCAATGTTTGCAATCACGTTTCAAATAATCAAGTAGTGCAAAAATGCTTAAATAATTAGGAAAACCTTTTAATGTAGCCCATTTCTACCTAGGAATTTAAACTATTTTCAGGCTTAAGGAAGACAAATGGAATTTCTGACATTATCAAGTGCAGTTGATAGAAAGTTTGATATAATTAAGATGGCTTATCTCATCTCACCTATTTATACAAAGAAGAAATACTCCGTATAATCCATCTGATTCCATCATATCTGACACACAACAATTGCCTTATTTGGGGTTCATTAACCTACCGCAGCACCACTCTTTAATATCCACGCCTCATTTCCGATAGACAGTTCCGGGCAGCCAGAACAGAAATAATAAGAGACCAAGTGGAAACTCACACAAATTAAAGCCAAGTCGGGAAAATTCAGGGCAGCCAAGAGGAAAAGCCAGGGAAACGGAGGAAGAGCGGCCAAAGTCAAGTAGACAGGCAAGACAAACACCAATTAAATGCACATAATGATAATGTTGTGCCGAAAAGTCATTCGGAGCAACTAAATTACAACTTCCACTTTACATTACATGGCACGCCAGCGGAACCTCAGCCTCGACCTCCGGACCCGGAACCCAACGCAACCCAACCCATACCATCCCATCCCATCCCATCCCGATCCCAACCTAACCCAATGAACTCTTGGAAAAACTCCGAACGGAGCCGAAAAATCCACACGAAATTAAAAGTCTGCTGCAGTTGCAAAAGGAGAAACAGATGGCTACTGCAACGTAATGAAAACAAGCAGCACCAACGAAAATCGCCCGAATTTGTGTCTAAAGTGTTTGGACTCCGCACTTTTCACCCGTTCACCCGTTCACCCGTTCAACATTACCCCTCACCATTCCCCAAACAAACCACTCCCAAACAACCGAAAAAAGACAATCCTAGAGCTAAAGTTGGTTTACCGCTCGGCTGAGCGAAGAAGTTCAATGCACAAGTTCATGAACTTGGGGAGAGCGACTTGAAAAGGTTTGCCTTCTGGTCCGCTGACGGAGCGGTTTATAATTAGAAATCGTACGGAGTCCCAGCTCCAACTCCAACTCCATCTCCATCTCCATCTTCATCGCCTTCTAAAACTCTGGAGTATCTCACCCAAAAGAAAGTCAAGTGGATTTTGGCGGCAGAAGTTGGAAATGCACTGCATTGCCCCAGAGAAAAGCGGGAGATGAAGTCGGCGGAGTCCTCTGCCATGGTTACGTAACGTGGAACTTCTGTTTACCCAACGACGGCGATGATGGCGACAAGTGCATATACAGCTCCTCGGATATTGACAGAAAACAAAAGCAAACAATTTGTCGGTGTGCAGGTCGCTTATGTAAATAAAAGGCAAAGAAGTAAGGATATTCGGGGGATATTCCAACGAATTGGGAACTCCCTAACCTTGCCAAGACAATAAATGTAACAAAATGGAATAAATTGAATTGATGCAAATATTATAAAGCATTTATTTTATGTATAATATTGAATTCATTCATTTAAAATTCGTAATAACTTCAAAAAAGAAACGGCTTGCCCCTATTAAAATGGTTTGTTACTAAGCTAATAAGCAGATAGACTTATTTAACATATTCAACCGTCTCGGACACGTGTTTTACTGACTAAATTATAATAATTTAAGATGATTAAATTTGCCTTATCAACGAGCTTGTATATATTTAAAAAAGTTTTACCATAACCAGCTTAAGAATAAATTATGTTCTTTTGTGCCTAACAACATTATACTGGCAACTTCAAGAGATGTCCAGATCTTAATTTACCTATTTTGGTTAGTCAGTCAATTAACATGTTTAATAATTCTTAAATAATAAAGTAAGATTATTTAAAATGTATATTAAAGTAAAATCAGTGGGACTTATCAGCAGGGTAAATCGCCTTAAAGTTTTAGCGTACCAAACGTTTTGCAAGTAATTATGAAAAAGGAAAATTCACTCTAGAAATTCGAAGTGTTCCATACTCTTTAAAACTGTAATCATAATATTAGCTATTACCTTTTTTACAGAATTTAAGTATTTACATACATATAGTAAAACATCGAGATATATTTTGGCGCGAGGCAAAGATCGTATGAAGGTATGTAAATTTTCACGCACCTTAAGTTTTAACTTTTGTCTACAGTGTATAACAAATAAATAAAAAACGAAGCGCGCTGTCCATGGCAAAAAGATGTGGGCGAGTGGCCTTTGTTGTTTTTTTTTCAGCGGCTTAAGCAATGTTAAATATTTAACAAAAATAAAGCCGAGCCAACAAAGAGGGAATTCCGATTTTAACGTGCGAGCACACATTGCGAGTGCATATACAAGTAGAGAAGTATGGATCTGAACGGAATGGCATGGGAACCTGGAACCTGGAATCTGGAGCCTGGAGCTGCGAACAAAGCGGAGTTCCGTGCTCGTGGTTAATCTTTTAAGTGTGCCGTATAGCGAAGCGATCCCCCGCACCATCGGTGGTATATCTCATTCTCGCAGCGTGTTTATATTTCGATTTAAAATTCTGTGCACGCGCCGGGCATTATAAACATTTTTCTATATATGATTCCCACATACTCGTATATGAGTAACATACTATGGTACTGTGCAAGGGGTTTCCAGGCTCGGCGGCAGTGTTTGTTGTCGGTGGTTTTGCAACGTTTGTTGATGTCGCTGCCGTTGTCATTTGTTTGCGTTTTAATATGCAAATAAATATAATAGGACACACGATGCTTTTTAAATAAATACGGCCAAAACATTTATGACAACTCCGATTCCGCGGCGGTGAGCTTCGCCGTTCGTTTGTTCGCCGATTTTATTTTATTGTGCGCTTTTCATTGATAAGCGGACTGAATGCAATTGCACTGCGTTGGCAAAATAAATTGCAGGAAATGGAAAATAAAATGTTTATTTGCCATAAATCGGTCGAGCAGTTTGCTGGTTAACCAGTATAAAAATCGCGATCGTTCAGGTGGTCTGCGAAATTTGCCGCAAAGAAGTTACTGCGCTGAATGTAAAAGTATTCGGTCGGAATGGCCAAACTATTGGGGGTCCGCAATCTTTGGCATTTGGTAGCCGGTTTACGACGGTTTATGACAGTTTTCAGATTGGGCTTACAGGTTTTAGTTCTGCGATCAAAGTAGGACCAAGTGGAATGAGTTTTGGAAATTACTTTTCGTTTTCATAGTTTTTCTGCGAATAATTGATGACATATTTATACAAGGTTGTAAGTTATTGGAACTAGTCGTAATAAAATAATGACAGTAAAACATGCGTATTTTAGGGAATGCAAGTGGGTATTTATATTAAATGTTACAGTTCCACAATTCCATCTCTCCGATATCCTGTTAATGTATGTAACAGGAAGTCCGAAGTGAATGAACACCTGCCTTAGTTTGAACAGCAGTCTTGTGGCAATCGAAAGGTATTTTATCTTCAGTAATACTTGTTTTTCATGCTATGCAAGCGTTAACTTTCGCAATGCCCAACCCGCAAGACGCTGGATTTATAACCCCAGTTGGCAATTGTGCAACAAATCTGCTTGCTCATCGAGTTGTCAGGCCACAAGGACTTTGCCACTCGAATCGAGTCGGACCGCATTCATAACACTCGGCCACATTATGCTCAGACAATCTAATGCCTTGCCCAATATTTATATCCGCTCTCGACTTAAACTATTACCAAGACAAACATCGGGCCCATAAATCCTTCCAGCGGGCATCTGCATAATGCATTTATCTCCCCAAACCGACTAACATACAGACATGGCCGGCACTCATTTATCACATTTATCGCTTGCAAAAGCGAGCGAATGCAAAATTCTATTACTGTCCAGGACTCCAGCACTCCAGGACTCTTGCTTGGCAGGGAAGGAGATCCCAGGAAGCAGACCATTAAAAATTATGGAATAAAAATCTTGCACATCATGTGAGACCGACGACATATGCGATAAATTTGCCACAATGGGCAAAAGAAACTACGTACCACTGCATCATTCGCCGGGATCTTGAGATTTCCGCAGATTTTCTTTCACTGCACTAGTGGCCACCATTTATCACTGTCCAAGTTATGCCTGCTCGCATTGCATTTAAGCCGTGTCCATAAGGATCAATGGGGATAATTCGAATCTATGGCATCCACGGCGAGCTTTGGCCAAATGTAATTATCGTTTGTGCCGCAATGGGGCACGTTTCGTATTGGATGAGGTGGGGCGGGTGGTTTTAGGTTTTAGGTGATTGCGGATGGGAGGGGGGTGCTTAGATTTGTCATGGTTTTCAGCTGCACATTGTGATAAGCACATGTTATGGTTTTTCACACTCTCCCTCTCGATTGTGGGGTTATATTTTCGTGCTCGGATTTTTCGTGTTATCGATCGGCTTAGCATTCCGAACCGGACTCCTTGTTTGCGGTTGTTACATGTTTTCCTATCAGGATTATGATTAATTGATTGCCAAGTGTTGGGGTTGCCCCCTGCAAAACAGCACAATTATTGGGGCGGGCAGGGGTGTATTTTCTATCACGCCCCTGCAATTCGACTTTGGGTCAATGCTCCCCGCCACGAGAGAGTGGGAAAAGTTTTCCCGCTTTTCCACGGAAAAGCATAAAACGGAATTTTTCCCATTGCAGCGGACACTGATGTCAAACAGCTGGAAGTCTTTTGGACTCTTCGTGCATCGCATAAACAGCCAACAAATGTGCAACACACAAAATTGACAGCTCGAATCAAGCATAAGCAACATTTAATTGGCACTTGGCAACCAAAACAAAAAGTTTCCAGGCGGTGGATGGACTTTGGAATGCACTCTTTTCGGAAAGAGATTGCGGCCTTTTTTTAAATACTGATTTAAATTATTCAAAAGTGGAAAAATAGTTAAAATTTCCGATATAGATACTAAATATGATTGCGGTAACCTAATTAGCTTGACTCAACTTTTTTAAAAACATGAACTTTAATTCTAGTTTCATTCCCATCATGGAAAAGAAGACCACAACTACTGTGGCAATTATCAGAGTATAATGAGCAAGTCAGTCGGTTTGCCATGCCATCGAACGTGCGGAAAGTGCGGAGGAGCCTGTGGCTGCACATGTGTGCTCGGAGGCAATCATTTAAATAGTTATTGCACTTTTCCCCACCCGGCACACACGGCAATGCAATTAGTTTAAAAGGCCAAAAAGAGCAGCAGCCAGCCAAAGTGGAGAATACGAAAAAAGTGGGGAAAACGGGCAGCAACTGACAGGCTGACAAGCCAAAAGAGTGCGGGAGGATGAGCTATAAGGCACATGGAGGAATGTCAAAGCAAAATGAAGCCATTAAATGAACGGCAAAACTTGGAACCAGCCGAAAAAATCGAATAGACGACGGAAACAGAAGGCAGAAGCAGTACGAGCTCTAAGCCAGAAAGCAATGGCAACAAAAGTCTAACACCCGCTGACGACCCGATGTGCAAAACACATTCGTTGCCACAGCAGCACAGAAGCAGCAGCAGCATCAGGAGCCACAGAAGCAGCAACACCAGCCGGCAACATCATCTCCTCGTCATAGCCCAGATGGCGTTCCTGGAGGAGATGGATGAGAGAATGGAGGTAAGGTCCACGTCTCGTAAAGGCCGACATCTTTCACAAGGAATCACTGAGAAAAAACACTGATCTAGAATAGTACAGGTAAGGAAATCACTTTTACAACATAATCAGTAGTTAATAACAAAATAAAAAACAAATTGTAAGCAGGTTAAACCATTTTTTAGATTAAGGCAAAGTTTATCTTGCCGTGCATTTTCTCAGCTTTCCACGGCTGACATTGACAGGTCGCGAAAAAAGCCCTCCAAGCTGCACATCAGCGAATTCCCAACTGAGATTGAGCCAAAGTCGAAATTGTAATGGCCTCCCCAGATGCAATATGAACTAAGAGTGCTAATAGTTTTCCACATATTGCACTTGCCCAATGTGAAGATTTCACACCCAGCTACTCTGCTGCAGTTGAAGTTTCTTTGCCGCGCGAAGTGAAGTCTGAGCTCCACATTAATCAGCTAATAATGCCAGACAATTAGCAATTGCGACAGCCATTTACTGCAAATCCCCCAGATACTCAAAGGCAAGCAGAATGCCATCCATTTTCATATGCCAGCGTTTTGAGGTAGCGCTCCGCCGAAAAACTTTGCCCAGAAGACAAACGACTTGTCACTTTTGGGGAGCGGTGCACTGTAAGAACAGTTTATTTATTCCTTGACACCTGCAGAAAATGAAAGAAGGCTTAGGCATGCTACGAATAAATATATGTGTATAGAAAGCATACGAATTTGTTTATGATTTTAGGGATGTTGCAAAATAATGTTACGAGATAATTAACACATGTATCCAAAAAGCATCCATCAAAGAGCAGAAGAATAACGAACACCTCTAAGTCTAGCAGCTATTTATCATTTTGTCTCTTTGTGTAGCTGCAAGAACAGGGGCTTTCGATCTGTTTCTGGATCTGCTTTTTGTGTGAGCCCTGTTCACGTGAGTTCTGCAACATTTTTGCAAAGTAATTGCTCATTTTGACAGGTCGTGCAACGCCCTTGTTTGCAGTGGCAGCTTCTTCTGCTTTTTCTGCTGCCACCGGCTTGTTGCTTCCTGCCAGCAGCAATGGATGTTGCATTTGCAGCAGCAGCAACATCAGCAGCAGTAACATCAGCAGCAGTAGAAGCAGTAGAGCCAGTGGAATAACCTGCAGCAGCCCGTATTTCTTCACATGCGAGAAAGCAATAAAATCTTATAGTTTGTTTTTTGTGCCCGCCGCCTTCTGCACATGTGGCATACCGACAACGACAAATGCTACGGCGACTGGCAAAAAAGGCGACAACAATGACGACACTGACTACTGACTCGCCTCTGCCACTGACAGCCTGTCAAAAACGGGGGTTTTCGGGGGAGGCAGCAGCAGGAAGGAGGGGCGTAGGGCGGAGGTGAGAGCTGCACGAAGGGATTGAATGTCCTCCTGTTGTCGCGAACGGTAATGTGCCGCTTTCTTCTCTTATCCTGTGAGTTTGCGAGAGGATACGCAAAGGTTTAGGACCTCCAAAGCGTTTGTGCGCTTCAGGCAGCAATTCCGAATACTAAAGATTCCTCTGTATTATTTCATGGAATTTGAAGTAGATTCAAGGTTTCATAAGATATGCTAACAGTCTTTGAACTAACTTAATAATAAAGTAAGCTATTTGTTCTCCACATAACCTTGACCTAATGTACAAAGTACTCAAATTTTTATTTTTTAAGTCTCAATCTATTGTATCAAAGAATGTTAAAAAAAAATTTATTTTAATCATTTCTATTTAATAATTTGACTTAGTTTGGCAAGCTCTTTGAACATTTTTAAAAACTTTTTAAAAGTAGAGCCCTCTCAATTTCCTGTTAACAGAACAATCTGAATCCCTTTGAACACATTACGCTACATTTTCCTCGCTCCTCTTTTATTGCAACTATTAAATGCGTTGCACAATAGTTTGTCGATGGACATGTTATTGTTAGCCATAAAATTAATATGCGTGCTGGGGACAACAATGAAACGATTTTGATGACAGCCCAACAAGTGCAGCCAGTGCGACACTGAGTCTACATGGATCAACATCTGTTTAGCATAACCCGGGGGCAACATTGAATGCAATTCTTTGCAACCAGCTGCAGTTGCACAGGTCTCCTGAAAGCCACTTACTCCTGCACTTCTTTTGTTGTCGAACGAGTATGCCAGAGTTTTTCACAATTTAAACGGATGACGAGACACAGAAGTGTCAATCAAGCCGGGAACTAAAGCCCCCGAGGGCCATTCAAGGAATTCTGATGGAATGGAGTGGCGGTATGGAGCAATCTGTCACAATCAATTAATTGCTCGCAGAACTATCAACACACGAAGCGAGACACTCTCACATCAAACAGGAATCTAAAGGTAAATACCAGCGATGCGTATCTGTCAGATACGAGATACTTTTGCTTTTATCAGCACGCACGATCACTTCAAAGAGCAGAACCTCGTGGGAAGGGGCGGTTTGGATTCACCGAAACGGAAGTGATTGCCTTCACACCCATTGGGCTCACTGTTGCGGTTCGTTTGGATCCGATCTGGGGTCTACACTTCTCTGCTCCTCCAGACACGGCGGCAACTTCAACTGAATTTTCATCTAGCTGTAGCTTGTGGGGGGAAAATATCAGATCGATAATTCGATCATGTCGAGCTATTTCACCGTAGATCTACGCATCTGTGTGTTTGACTTGTCATGTTCACATTTGTGTTAAGGTTAAATGGAATTTGTTTCTGGGTTGCGAGCTCTCAAGCTTATTATACCCGTTACTCGTAGAGTAAAAGGGTATACTAGATTCGTTGAAAAGTATGTAACAGGCAGAAGGAAGCGTTTCCGACCATATAAAGTATATATATTCTTGATCAGGATCAATAGCCGAGTCGATCTGGCCATGTCCGTCTGTCCGTCCGCCTGTCCGTCTGTCCGTCCGTCTGTCCGTCTGTCCGTATGAACGTCGAGATCTCAGGAACTACAAAAGCTAGAAAGTTGAGATTAGCATACAGACTCCAGAGACATAGAAGCAGCGCAAGTTTGTCGATTCATGTTGCCACGCCCACTCTAACGCCCACAAACCGCCCAAAACTGCCACGCCCACACTTTTGAAAATGTTTTGATATTTTTTCATTTTTGTATTGGTCTTGTAAATTTCTATCGTTTTGCCAAAAAAACATGTATTTAATCATATAAACTCCGCACCCAGCACCCCGCACCCGCACCCCGGACCACGCACCCCGGACCCCGCACCACGGACCACGCACCACGGACCCGCACCCCGGACCCCGGACCCCGCACCACGGACCACGACCCGGACCCCGCACCCCGGACAACGGACCCCGGACAACGGACCCCGGACAACGGACCCCGGACAACGGACCCCGCACCCCGGATCCCACACCACGGACCCCGCACCACGGACCCCGGACACCGGACCCCGCACGACGCACCACGTACCACGGATCCCGGACAACGGACCCCGGACCCAGCACACCCCGGACCGCGCACCACGGACCCCGGACACCGGACCACGCACCCCGCACCCCGGACCCCGCACCCCGGACCCCGCACCCCGGACCCCGCACCCCGGACCCCGCACACGGACCACGGACCCCGGACCCCGCACCCCGGACAACGGACCCCGGAGCCCGCACCCCGGACCCCGGACCCCGCACCACGGACCCCGCACCCCGGAGCCCACACCACGGACACCGGACCCCGGACACCGGACCACGCACCCCGGACCCCGCACCACGGACCCCGCACCCCGGACAACGGACCCCGGACACCGGACCACGCACCCCGGACCCCACACCACGGACCCCGGACACCGGACCCCGCAGCCCGGACACCAGACCCCGCACCCCGGACCCCGGACAACGGACCCCGGACAACGGACCCCGGACCCCGCACCCCGGAGCCCACACCCCGGACCCCGCACGCCGGACCCCGCACCACGGACCCCGCACCACGGACCCCGGACCCACCAACTTGTTTTGGTTAAATTTTTGTTACACGTACTTCATTACACCCCGGACCCCGGACCCAGCACCCCGGACCACGGACACCGGACCCCGCACCCCGGACAACGGCCCACGCACCACGGACAACGGACCCCGCACCACGGACCTCGCACCCCGGACCCCGCACCCGGACCCGCACCCCGGACCACGCACCACGGACCCCGGACCCCGCACCCCGGACAACGGACCCCGGACCCCGCACCCCGGAGCCCACACCCCGGACACCAGACCCCGCACCCCGGACACCGGACCACGCACCCCGCACCCCGGACCCCGGACCCACCAACTTGTTTTGGTTAAATTTTTGTTACATGTACTTCATTACACCCCGCAGCCCGGACCCCGCACCCCGCACCACGGACCCTGGACCCAGCACCCCGGACCCCGCACCCCGGACACCAGACCCCGCACCCCGGACACCGGACCACGCACCCCGCACCCCGGACCCCGGACCCACCAACTTGTTTTGGTTAAATTTTTGTTACACGTACTTCATTACACCCCGCACCCCGGACCCAGCATCCCGGACCACGGACCCCGGACCCCGCACTCCGGACAACGGACCCCGGACAACGGACCCCGGACCCCGCACCCCGGAGCCCACACCCCGGACACCAGACCCCGCACCCCGGACCCAGCATCCCCGGACCCCGGACCCAGCACCCCGGACCAAGGACACCGGACCCCGCACCCGGACCCCGCACCCCGCACCCAGCACCCCGCACCCCACACCCCGCACCACGCAACTTTTTGTGGTTTGGCATTGGGGGACCTGCGTGTTTGCCATGCTATTGCATGGACTACGGACTCCAGCTCCAGCTCCATCCCCGTACCCGTACCCGGATCCGGACCCGAACTCCGGATCCAAGCAGGACCGGATCCAACTGGTCGGTTGGTTTTGCTTTTGCAGGGTTTGGTCCTTGGTTCTTGTGTTGGCACCCGCACCCAGCAACCACGCACCCAGCAACCACGCACCCAGCACCCAGCACCCGCACCCGCATAGAAATTGATAAAAAAACAAGAGAGTACGCTATAGTCGAGTTCCCAGACTATCTGATACCCGTTACTCAGCTAGTGGAAGTGCAAAGGAAAAATTTCCACACTGACAGTTTTTGGTGCGGTAGCACCCCGCTGAGTAACGGGTATCAGGTAGTCGAGAAACTCGACTACAGCGTTCTCTCTTGTTTTTTGGTTAAATAACACACACATTTCGGGCTGCTTATTTGGAACTTGGGATATAGCTAATTATATCGGAAAACTGAAGATTCCAGAGCTTATAAAATCTGTCAATAATAAAAACTGATATGTATGTAGATTATGTGCACATACATTTAACCTCTGTCAGCATGCATTAATACTTAACAAACAAACACGTTTCTTTCCTCTTCAATATTTTATTGATTGAAATTTGTTTATATATCTGGAAAAAATACGTCGTATATCAACCGATAATATTTGGCACATTTTAATTGTTTATTTGTCTATAAATATTATACATATCGTATATGAATAAATATACGCATTTGATAAGACTCCAACGATATCAGCTGCATGAAGCATAGAATGTTGACCAAGCTATTTGGTCGCTTTTAAATACTCAACCTCCTTAATGACGATTTCACGCATTAAGATCAATCCATCCCACCCTATCAAACTCTTATTAGACATATGCTGCTTTCTAAGCAACCTCCATTAAAATTGCATTACTTCCTGGCAAACGAGACCGAAGTGAAGGAAATGCCAGAGCAAACAATTTGGCTCATAAATAACACGTTGACAGTTTGTAATTTTTAAAAGTAATCAAGCCGAGCTAATTAACAACAGCACCCATACATGAGGTGCAACTACATATATATACATGCATGTGGAGTGCACTTTTCAAATGGGGGCGTGACCGGGAGGAAGAAGCAGAGGAAGTGCATTGGATACAGCAGAAGAGACATGTAGAAAGTCGGCGCTAATGAGAAAAATATGACACAATTGTAATTATCTGCAGGGAGCGGTGATGCGGGCCAGGTCTCAACGGTTAATACCAAATATGCCAGACGCAGTCCGAGCAAGATGAATGAGCATGAATTATAAAAACATAAATAAAAAAAACAGGAACGAGAAAATGCGAGTAAATAAAACAGCGAGGAGACCTCTTCAGGTGGCTGGAAATAGTTGCTACTCGTAGTTGGAACTGCAGCTGACATTTCTGTTAATTTTGATGTATGGCCAGGACCAGGAGGGAATATGTTTCTGTTGTTAACGCAAACGGATTTTCACTCTGGGGAAAACAGCAACAGAAAACAGCAACGGAAAACAGGCAACCGGAGAACGCTTGAAAAAACAATAACAACTCGAATGCGAATGAAATGTGGGCGTTATAAATTCAGTTGGTTAGTAATACACCTGCTTGCCCCAGAGTTTCTTAATTGCGAGACAGGTAAGCGAGTTCCCAAAGTAGGCGCTATGAAGTTTCATTAACCGTGACGCACACACCCTCGAAAATTTTACTATCATTCCGGGCCGTAACTGATTAACAAAATGCGCATAAATATGGTTACTATTACTGGGGTCACTCTCGCTTTTTCGGCTGACAGCATCCCAAGGCGGAAAATCCACCCCTAGGTGATCGCATGGCGAAAATTAGTGACTCAGTGAATTTGGGTTCGCTTTTCATGGGAAAGCATTATGTTCGTAGGCTGCACATCTATGAGGCTGGTCCTCGGATACGGGGATCGCATATAACTGTGGGTGGCAAACCGTATATGTGTATCTGCCTGTCACTTGTCGGGAAAATATGTTGTGTCATCCCTGCCACTCGAGCGTGTGTGTGTCCTACAGATCATTTAACTTGTGAGCATGCAGGAACATTTGTTCAGCCAGCAAGTATTTTGGGCAATTTTCGTCTATGGGAAAGTATTTAGACACGCGAAGACAACATGTGCAGGTCAGTAAAGGGAAAGCAATCGGTAGGTATTATGGGAAATCTAAAATATATATTTGATATTTTAGTTCATTTATACAGCTGCAATATAGAAATAATATTAACATTAACAGCTTTTAACAAGGCTATCTGTTCTAGCTTAACAATACATTTTGATTAAAAGCGTATCAAATGAATTTTGTAGCTGGTATATAAATGGTATACTTTAACAAGAGGTAAAAGCAAATAACTTTTAAATTACTCATCAATTCGTTACCGAAATACAAAGTTGACTTTATATATTTTTGGCAATTCCGAAAGTTTAGTCACATATTACGCATGTAATCCACTTACATACCATACATATCCACACAGCCAAAACGAAAAGCATGCACAGTTTTCCCAAATGATTTTCATCGATTTCGAGGCATTACCGCATTTACGAAACTTTGACGTATATTTACAAATTGATTTACAATAATGCATAAGCCAGCCAGAAAATATATAGATCTACATAGATGCAACTTTAAACAAACTTTTTTTGGGGCTGAGGGGCGGACTTCTGTTTGACCCAGATCGCTGCGTTTTGGTAGATGAAACATTCTCATAAATTCGAAGGCATAATGCGCAAAATTTATGTTTCACAATTTATGCAGCCGAGATTCCCCAATTTGCAGGCATATGTATCTCCAATGTGTGTCGGCAAAGCAGCAATGTGGTGCGGAAGGAGAAAGAATTCAAATTACAACTTTACAACTTGCGAGGCGGAGGAAAAGATTCTCACACTGTTTATCATAAAATTCGAAAGGAGAGGCGAACAGGGCAGCTCCGAAAAAAGCAAAAAAAAAATCAGTGAGAAAGCATGGCAAATGTTTACACAAATTACGAATCTGAATCTGCCCCTCCGATTTTTCCCCCTCTGTTGTGTATATTTGAACGGCTACCGTATTGGAAAATAAACCAATTGCCTTGTGCATTCGTTAGATTCGAGATACGATGTTCGAGCGGGTGTGTGAATATATATCTGGGATTGTACGAGGACGTGCAAACATTTCCAGCCAAACTGACACACGGAGTACGTCAGATGATAATATTTTCCCAAATGTCGATGGTGTGCTACAAGTAAATGGTATACATGGTATGAATGCGGGGAATGCGCTTCTCTTAGAGAAGCTCCTTTAAAGGAGTAAGGCGTTTTTACAAAAGAAATTACGAAATAGAAAGTGCTTAAAAACGTGCTTGTTCATAGTGTTACTACCAAGCATATTTTATAATTTCCTTCAAAAAAATAGGAATTAAACATCTTATAAATTGAAAACAAATATTTGAACATACTCTTTATTATTCCCGCTCATCACTGCGCCATCTCTAGCGTCAATCTATCGAATTCTGGTTGAAAGCAAAGCGGATTGAAGGTGTTAAATGGGCATGAAACAGCTGCAATGCGGACGCCGACGACGATGTCGACGAAAAGGGACAACGACAACCACTCGCAGGACAATCACCAAATAAATACAAACAACGTGAGCATTGGGAGTTTTTCCCCACCTCCACCTCCATCACCATCACCATCCCCAATTCGCCTTCTGTTGGCCTGCCGAAAAAGCTCAAAGGACGAAAACAAAATTCCCAATTGTTAATGCATGTTGGGATAGGGGACATCGATCGGGAATGTCGACTCTGGGCATATGTAAATACCAATTTACGCTACGGAAATGTCAACAACCACGATTACAACAACCATGGGGGTTCGCTTGCCCTTTAACCCTTTGAGGATACTCCGCCCAATTTTTCGAAGGTGTGTTGCCTGCTTAGTCGCTGCTCAGTGTTTGCTTTTCATTTAGTGCCGTCGCATATTAATTTTCCCATCGATCGGGAATATATAACTGACCCGGGGCCTATATAGACGCACCTTGGCAGCCAGACAGCCAGACAGCCATACAGCCACCCCCTTCGGGTGACCCAAATACGACTAATTGGCCATGACGTAATTAGTCATCTATTTAATTGTGCATTGAAAAACCTTTTCGGGGTTGAGTTCCCAGGATTCCGCTTTGTTTTGGTTTGGTTTTGGTCTGGGGTTTTTCGATTTTCGCATGGGAAATATTAAATTTCAGCTTCAGGATATTTATTCAAAAGAACCATACTTTTGATTAACTATCTGCAATTCACCATTGTGGTCAAAACACATCATTTACGGGAGATTTATTTAATGAAGTTTTATATACAACCTTAAAGGGAATGTATTTCTATTGTTTATACTGCAATATATATTTATTAAAATACAATTTAAGAAAGTTTCGGTAATTCTTGCCACGCACAAAAATAGCCTTCTTGTTTATTAAAGAAAATAATGCAGAATATTTCATATTTACTCATCGTCTGCGATGCAAATGTACTGACAAACCAGAACCTTTTTTCGAGGTATTATTATTGCCGCAGCTGTGTTTTAAAATGATTTTCACACGGACTTCGAGACAGAGTGTTAAATTTGGCCTGGGAGCAAACGGAAACATATTTGGGCATAACCGAAAGCTGCAGTTCGCTCGTAATCAAATAACAATTTGTTATGTCCAGCAGATTACAACATTTAAATCATTTCAATTTCAAATTAATTTCATCCCAGCAACAGACACCAACCAGCGTCATCCATCCAGCTATCTGAATCTCAAAGCGCCGCCGGCTGGGAAACTGGGAAAAGTCAGAGTCAAAGGAACATTTGTTATGGCAACAAGCGGCAACAAATCTCTTAAACCGAACGCAACACCCACAAACAGTGGAAGTGAGCAAAAAATGGGTAGCTGGGAATACCCCATTACCAAAATGAATTTATGCACATCTCAAAAACAGCAAACAAACAACGTGGCAGGGAAAAGATGCAGCCCGAATGGAAAACAAGATACGGATGATGATGATGATGATGATGATGCTGCTGCTCCTCCTGCTGACGAGGAATGGAAAACTTTTGCATCTCTGACTCTGTGTGTGCAGTTCGCTTTTCTTTCCCCTGTTTTTTGCGCTCGAATTTTCTTGTTTTTCCATTGTGAGAGCTGAATTGCAGGGCAAAAACTAACCAGGGTAAATATTTATTTTTTAACACGTTAATCTCACAAATCCCCTGAAGTGGACCAACCACAACCTACACACAACACACTATAACACTGTAACACTATAACACAATAACACGCAGCAGCCACACGCAGTTGGTTGAATAAACAAAACGACATCAGACAACGTTGCCACGGGCAGTTTAAGGTTCGAGCGTTCTAAATTTGTAAATCATGCATCATTTTGGTTCATATTGGTTCCTCTGGAGTGTTTCCCATTTTTTCATCCGACACTGGACGCAGGAGGGTAAACAAACAGTAGCATCCATCGGGGGCACATAATCGCCTGCAGGCCGCTCCAGAGCTGTCAGCACTTGACTTTCCCCAGACCCAGAGGCCAGCATCTCAAAACGAAGACCACAGACGACGGACAGAGACGGCGGACGGCGGACGGACTGCAATTTTCCCGGGAAATCCGAGGCGGGCGTTGCTACTTGCTGACGAAAATGTCGCGCCTAGAGGCGCTGGCAGAAAACATTATTTGGTTCTATATAAAGAAAGAACGCCGTGACAGGCACGAATTATAAATGCTCTTTCTTTATCCTTTATTATAAAAAACAGGGAAGTTTCAGATAATATGATACAGTACAGTAATTTTCAAAAACGATTTAACTACGGGTTTTTACAATTTAAATATAATAAAAATATTAAAGTAAAACAATATATGAAATCAAATAATATAGCACTACAAGCTTCACCTATTGCTACAACTTTAAATTTAAAGTCCAAGATTGAAGTCTATTTAACTTATAGGTAAAAGCCTTTTTATAAATTTATTTATTTTATGTTTTCACAGATTCATATACACACTTTTCCCTGAGGTATTCAAACAAGATTTCAAAAAGATTTAATTCAATTTGTACGAAAAAGACAAGAGATTCAGTGTGGTGTTCAAGCGTCAGTCATCCGCCAACCAGGAGAGGCGAGGCGAGGCCTCTTTGGGGACTGTTTTTCGTGCTCCGGCGACTCCCGACTACGGATATATGTCCGGGAACTGACAGGCTTTTGTGTGTGGTCCGGTTCAAGTGGCCATGGCTCTGCCAGTTGGCCAGGCCGAAAAGGAAGCGGCTCGATGGGTGGCTCTTGTGTTTCGAGGGGGCGGGAGAATCTCGTTTCAATTGTACTTTGGACATAGCCAGTTCGCGCCCGTTAATTATGATAACCAGTTTGTTGTTGGTCAAGTGGGGGGGAGGTGGAAAGGGGTCAGGGGTCAAACAATGGCTGCGAACGATGCACAGCTTTGCTAATTAGCTGGCAACTAAATGCCCGCTCTAATTTGCAGGCGGAGAGCTCCAACCGCGACCCGGACTTTGAGTCCGACTTGGACACGGAATCAGCTTCATTAGCTGGCATTAGCACTAAGTAAATTTCCTGGGCCCTTCCTACACGAAATATGATTAAGATGAAACACATGCCAAGCGAATACAACACAGCAGGAACTGGATTTTGGATCGGAATTGGAGCTGGGCAGGGACCGAAACAGAAAACCATCAAAACGCCGCAGGTGATTTCATTTCCATAAAAAAATACACAAAGCCCCCGAAAAAAACCGACACAAACCCCAGCGCACAACAATATAATTAAGAGCCTCGAGTGTGTTTAAATCAAAAGAAAGAAAAAACCAAAAGCAGCTAGTTGGGCAGGCAGGATCTTGGAGGTAGGCAGCGGCAGATTGGCAGGCAGATGTTTCCTTAAACTTAAACTTAAACTCAAATCCCCCATGAAGCGAACAAGCAAAATAAGAAGATGCAACATGAGTTAAACCAAATTTTGGCAAGCTGCAAAAAATATGAAATGTGCTACAGAAGATCTTAAGAGGCATATGGCTTAAACTTAAATGAAGCTTAAGACCGGCAAACTTTTTCAGAAAATATAAGGAGGAAGTATATAAAAAGTATTCCTTGAAAACAGTAATTTATTTAAGATTAAACATTCCTTTTAATTTTCTATATAGTTATATACTCAGCTCTTACATTTTACTAAAATCTCTCAATAATTAAACGTGTGTTATTATATTCACTATTATATTTTCTCCGTAAGTTTAGGCTACCATTTATATTTCAAGACATAACTAATTTCAGCTTACTTCAGTATAATTGCTAATCTTTCTTCAAACTCTTTAAAGAGTTAAACTTGTAAGGAAAATAAATTATACAAGAGCAGCGGTAAAAGATTTACATCACCATCATTAGCTAAATCTCTTTATTTACACAAACATCTTTCAGGCCAGGCAATGCAGCAAATACATCTGAAGTGTTGAAGAAATGTGCCCAAGAGGCACAAAGAACCATCCAAACCGCAGAAATTATAGCAGCCAATGGACCGCGACTGCGTATGCGATTATTTTGATGAGTCCGCCAGTCAGTTCGACTTACGCCGTAAATATTGGAGAAAAATATGGCACAAGAGCAGCGCCCAGCGGGAGTACATGGGGAATCCACTGACGAGGATCCGGATCCCCCCAAAACAGACACGGCATCGGAACCAGCACCAGAGCAGAGGGGTCTGGCACTAAAGATATTCCAGCAACGCCAACAACTCGCATGCCCCCATTCCCCCAGTTCGCCAGCTCACCAGCTCACCACGAGTTGCGTGTGATGTGCGTGAAATGCAACTAAATCATGCCGCGAAATAATTCAGGGATTGCTGCTCTCACAAAGGAGAACTGTATCGCGTGTACACGTGAAAAAAATGATTATAACAGGCTTAACAAAGGATTTATACACTACTATTCACTATTTCTGGTAATGATTGTCATACAAATAGTTCCAAGTAAAAACATTCAGATAATTGAAGTTAAGTTGATTTAAAGTTAAAGAGAACACTTAAGCCCAAAGTTTCTGGAAGTTCTATGATGCATTGAATAGAAACCAAAATAAGTACGAATACTAATACATAAATCTCTTCTTTTCTGGCTTTTCATTTTTAAGATAACATTTCTCAGGCATTTAATTTTCCAAGTTCTGCACTGCTAGTCTTTAGGTCCGATTTTCGCAGAGTGCAGCGACCAAACCCCCAACCAGCTCCCCACCAGGCGGCAGATGGCCGGTCGGGCGATTCTTGTTGTTGTTGATAACTTAAATGCCACATTTAGATACAGAAATTTCAGTAAAGTCGACGCATAAATCAAGCGGCAAGCGGCAGGCGGCGAACTGCAGTGGAATGGAGCTTGGGTTGGGTTGGAGTGGGGGCCAGTGAAGATCACCAGCGGCAGGAAGCAGGGGCGTTGCTATAAAGATGGAATGGGGAAGAGATCGGCTCCTAAGGGGATCGGATCGACTTCTGGAGGGACTGCAGCTCGATCGCCAGAAAGTCGGAGGCGGAGTTCGGGATCCGGAGGACGGAAGATGGAAGATGGAAGACGTAAGACGGAAGACGAAGAAAGGGCTGCCATTCAGATTCGTCCATCTCGTGCGCTTAATTATTGTCATTTTTTTGAAAGAGACTTTATTTTCCAAGGGGTGAAAATCGGAGACGAGCCGCTTAGTCACAGCTCTTTATCATCATTCGCCGCCCTCGTCGACGTCATTTGACACTTTTCTGACATTTTTATCATTTAAGTCACATTCAGACACATTTTTGTTTGTTTATTTTCGATCACTCCCCCGGCAGGAAAGCCCAACTGCAACTGGAATATGGCTTGGATATGACAGCTTTTCAGGGCCATATAAAGATATTTTATTGTTGCCCAATTCCGTTCTTTGTGTGCCTAATGAAAGTGTTGAGTTTTAGTTTTCGCTGCGCTTTTTATTTTTTTAATTGTTTGTTTATAGTCAACGCATTCGAGGCGTGCTCGTTAAGAGGGCTTCCTCCATGATAAATTGCCTTGGAGTTGGGAATGGATTTGGAAAACCCATTCAAAATACGCCATAAAACTGCCTCTCTTCGGCGAGCACATTTCAAATTGATTTAAGTTGTTGCCCGTTGTCGAAACACGGAAAATCTATAAAACATCCCAACTTACCTTCACAACTCTATTAAAAAACGGAAAAGTGAGCGCGGATAATACTTCTCCAAGTCAGCATTTCAAAACATTTCAATGAGTTTGCCTTTAGTGCGAGTACTAAAGAGCTGGGCATTAGCAAATACAAAACGTGGAGCAAATCATCGGTGGTTTATTTAAATGAAGGCACAAAGTAAACAAATGTAATCCAATAAAATTTAAGTACTCAGTGAAATGAGCAGCCAGGGAATGTTGATTTTGTTGCTGCTGTGATTGCCATTCAATTCGAAATGAGTGAGAGAACATAAAGTCAGGGAAAAGAAAATGTTTTACACACGTGAAACATGTTTACTACCCAACTTCCTCAGCTTAAGAAAAGGTATTGTTATTTACAATACAATATAAAATAACATTTAACTTCTATTCAGATATTTAATATCGGCCAAAAGTTTAAATCAACTTAAATCTAGATACCAAAATGTACATTTATTTGCAATATTTCAAACAAGGTAAACATGATGGCCATTTCAGGATAAACATATAAGTAAAAGTTCGTTTTAAAATATATACAGTTTGTTTATCTTTGCTTTAATCTTTTAGATAACACCAATTTATTAAAACAAATAAATCCACATAAAATTACACATTTTTATGACCAAATCCCTATCAGATTATCTATACGTTGTACAAAGCAAATTATTTTCTACCAATTAAATACCAAAGACCAGACAGCTGATACTTTAACTGGCTTTAACCACCAATGAACAGCAAACTACAGCGAATTATGTCCACTTATAAATCAAATACCCTAACAACATGGCCACTATAATTATGGGAAATTTATAAAAAATTACATAATATTTACAAGATGTTATCGAACTTAACTACGGGGGAGAAGAACGAAAGGAGATAGAACATAAGTTAATTTGTCTATTAGGAGCAGTTGGCTGCCAAATGCAGTCGAGGAGAATTTTGTTTTTTCGTAAATGGCTCTAATCAGTCAGCCAAAAGGGTAAGCCTGTAATTTGGTAATTACGACTACCAACGGGCCCAAAGGAAACTCGAGGAGATTACCCTCAACCAACGTCATACAAATGAAGGTAATAAGTCAAAAAACGGTTGCATTTCGGCTGCATAATTTTGGGTATACGAACTTCTGTTCTTGACTTTCTTCCCGTTCACATGGCCTGCGGGTATAATTAGCCAGGTCGAAATGTTGGTGCCCGCTGTTCGAAGGTCCGGATCGATCTTCAAAGTGGAAAAATGCAGTAGCCCCTGGATTTCCTCTTCTCCAGTACAGATGATGATGATCCAATCCGCCATAGAGACATCAACAGCTGTGGGACTTCTGACAATTTGATTTGTGGTTTTACGGAAACTATTTCACCGGCATATGTACATATGTATATATTTTGTGCCGCTCCACAAAACGTACCCACAACCTGAAATTTCATTTAAACCATTACGCTGCAAAAACCAGCAACATTGTTTAGAGCAATGCTCCTAAAAACCAAGCCGCTGGACCCGAAAACCGTTGACTGACCGCAGCCGTCAGTGGCAGCTAAAACCACATCGAAATTGTCGTCCTTCTGCAGCACAACGAAATTGATAAATGCCAAGCGAAATAAATACACTAATACAATATGACATCATAACATTAAACATCAAAATTGTTTTAATAAAATATTTCAAATATCTAGCGGCAGTATTGAAAATATTTTAGAAATCCCTCTCTGAGTGTGAAATGAACTTATTTGAAATAAATGTAAGCAATTTAAAAATGTGGATAATACTTTATGATTATTATGTATTACCATGTATTATTTCAGAGTGAAGCATTTTGCACAGCAGGTATGAGAAAACTTCAAAGGACGTAAGGACTAAAGGCCATTTCCCTGACCAACATTCGTATTTCCAAACAGTTACCATGACCTTTTTGGGCCAAAACCCTGTTTTTGGGTCACGCCCACGCACTTTGGCGCTTTATCTAGAAAACATTTACGCTCGGCATTGGAAAATGAAAAGGAGCAAAATTGGTGAATTTTTTTTGGGGGAGAGGAAAAACGTTTTTCAACCCACATATGCTGCTGTTGCCATCGTCCTCTGTGTCAAAATTACTGTTTAACTTTTATGGTGTTTTGTCGCATTTCACCAGCTATTTATACTTGGCTGCCGAAGCTTTTGCAGCTTATTTCTTTGGCATTTTTCGGCTGTTCGGCGTCTGACACAAATGTGACATAGAATTTTCGGTTGGAGCAGTTTCGGGGTGGCCAGACCCATACCCATACCCATACCCATACCCATCCTGCCATCCGGAATTTTCCCCAATCCCCACAATATGGCGCTTGTCTTTGGCCAAGTTGTTTGCTCTGGTTGCATGGCGTGTTGTGTAATTGCTGCAATCTGTTTTGGGAAGGGTCTCATTGGAAATATAGGGAAAAATATAAAACAAGAGGTGTGGCACTCCGTACGGAGTAAGGAGTGGGAGATCGGGGGACACACATGTTGTCGGAACAGCTTTTAAATTGTTATTGATTGGCAAAGCGAGGCGAAACGAAACGAAACGAAACAAACAGAACAAAGCTAAAAGTGTGACATGTTTTCGGTCTAAGTGGCTGGGAAAAGCAAAAACAAGCCAACGCAAAAACAAACAATTTAATATTGGAAATCGGGTTATGGAAATATATACATATACGTAGATATGCGTATCTGAAAAGTTTCAGCAAGAGCTCCTAACTGTGTAAACACCATCAATCAATGTTATGTAGGTATTGGCTGCGGGTAGTTTTATCTTTCGATGTGAAATTTGTGTGTGAATCTTTAAAGACTTTCATATAATAAATTTCTTCGAGCTGAAATCAATACAAATAAATTTGATTTATTTTTAGCAATTTTGCAATACTTAACAAGGAAATGTTCCAACATTTAATTTAATATTCATTTTTACTAAAAGTCTACCAAATCCCACTGTAATTAAGAATAGTGCCATTTGTTAGCCTTTTGAATGTTTAAGTATCACAATTTTCTTATCGGGCAGCTGCGGTGCATATTACACATGTCATACGCCGAAGAAAAATTAACTGAACGAGCAGCAAACAGAGGAGCTGGCCACCGAAATGCACTTTTCTCTTATCTAATTGCATTAAAAGTCGATAAATTAATAAATAGCAAGCAATAAATTTAGTGAAAACAAGCCATTAATAACACTTTGGTTGACACGGCCAACGAGAATCGTTGGCCCTGCGGCATCGGATCCGTTGGCCAGGTCGAGTCATCCACTGGCCGGTGGCTTTTCGGGTCCAGAGGTCAGGGGTCAGGGGTCAGAGAGCTGGGTGCAGGGTGTAGGGGTCGCGGGCCGCCGACATGTGCGCTGAAAAGTTGAAAAATCGAGCGCACCATGTTTTTGTCACCGCCAAACTAGCGGAAATTCCTAAGAAAAATGCAGCAGCTAATTTAATTTTTCACTTCGGTTTTTACAAAAGAAAGCCGAGGGCACAATTCGTTGCACTTGGCTGCGTTCCGTCGTTTATCAAACAATTCATTTATCAAACAATACATCCCACAATGTGACGAGGTGTGGGCGATTTGTGTCAGAGTGCCTCTGCCGACAATAAAGCGAAATTAAATTTTTAAAACTATTTAAATCAACGCCGCTGAACAATTGTAATTTCTACTGTAAATTAAATTTGATGGGCCACGCGAAGCATGCGGGCCTTGATTGAATCTGAATCTGTATCTGTATCTGAATCGGAATACGACTCGCACCAAAATCGAATCCTGTTAACGCGTGCCACTTTCCGCTTTCCAACAATCACTATTTTTATGTAATAAAAAAAACTTCTCTGTTGCGCATTTTACATTTCAAACTGTTGTTTGGGTAATTTGTTTAATTGGAAAAATCGTAAAAAGTGAGGGAATTGCCGCACAAATTGATTTTTACGACATTGAGCAATTGACAATAACGGTGGCTAACTAACGGATAATTTACGATGCACAGCTAAACCTTTTGGCATAGTTACGCCAAAAAGGGGTGACAATGGAAAATCTATATGTCTATAGAAGTATGCCATACGAGGGAATTCATTTAAATACCCATAAAGCGCAATTTATGTGAGGAAGCGATCGGAAAGTCAACAATTAAATGGGCAACTTTAGGATATCTTGTACCGCAACAAGCCAACAAGAGCTCGAAAATATATTTCCTGTTCTAGAAATAAATGTACACACATATACGAGTATATTCCATCCCTACCACCACAAGGCCAATTAAATCAGCAGCAAAAGTCTCACACTTTTGGCCAAAAAGGAGCATTAGCCTGCGGCACGTACCGCACAATGGGCCACAATACTGCTCTTCCAGCAGGGTCAGTTAGTTAGTGGGTTTTCCCCTGTTTTCCCCCGTTTTCCTCAGCTTTCCCAGGCCCAGTGCGTAGGCAATCATCAGCCTCCCGATTTTCCTACTTTTCCTGCATTTGAAGGGGGTTGTGGGCGGCAGCTTGAGAGACAACCACAAAAATGCACGCCATTCTCCGTGTGTGTGTGAAAATGTCAGAAAAAAAGGAAAACAGAAAACTGAGGGAACAGAATGGAAAAGTGGTGAAATGTATTTGGTTAGAACCACAGGGAAACGTGTCTCTAACTAACTTGCTGACTGACATGGGACTGAGTGACCCACCGAATGAACCACTGTCAGTTCGTCTGACTGACTGGGTGCACAGAGAAAAAATATGTTACTTAACGGATGAATATTCTCATATTATATATACAACCAAAAGGGTCTTTACTTGAGTACTATTCGTCACTAATAGCATTCTTACATTTCTTTTGCTTATTATAAATAATTTTTTATCCTTTTTGAAACTTCTTAAAATTTGTTTATTTGTCTCATATAATTTTTCAGATTCTCTTTATTTAGCAACAAAGTTCCATCTGAAAAACATACAACTTTTACGATATTTATATATATCGTAATATATAGAACGATTCATAATATATTTTAAATAACAATTTTAAAAAATTTAATGAAAATATATTTCTGTTTAAACTTGTGGTATTTACTTTTAGAATATTAGCCCTGAATATCACATTGAATCCTAGAAAACAAAATATTTGTACGGTTTGTCTCTGTGTAGTTTGGTGCGTTTCCAGAAGATAAAACAAATAGCATTTGGACACGCAATATGGAATTTATGTTGGATAATGCCGGAGCGACTCGTGCTGCTTTCGACTGCCGATGCAGAGATAAAGTTTCAAATTAGTTTTGTGGCTGGTAATTAAATTTAATTTTTTTATTAGGCCAAACCACATAGTGAACAATGTGGAATGTGTGCTGGGGTTAAACAAAATGAAATGATGACACTTCTAAATTGAAATGGTAGTTTTATCAAGGAACGGGAGATGCTGTACCGATGAGAGTTGATAAAAACCAACATTGCCATAGTTATTCCAATAGCATGTCTCAAAATAATTAGTAATTTGCGGCCATTCATCAACATCATACTCCTACTGCGAATTTGCATTTACACAAACCCAAAAAGCTTTCAGTCGAACCATCTTGATTGCCATTTGATTCGTGATCTTTCTCAACTCAACTGTCAGTTTACTCGACTTGATGACTTTGCCCCCAGTTTTCTGCCAAAGACTGATTGATTGATGATGCCCCCAGTGGAAGGAAGGTGTGTTTTCTCTGGTAAGTTCTCCAACTTCGTGGAGCACTCCTCTTGAATTTAAAGAGGAGTGGACTGCTTTAAGGAGACCCCTCCTTATAAGCCAAGTATTTTACCCTGGCAACCTGTTAACCCACTAAACAAAATCCCCAGAAAAGTAAAAAGTTCCCCCAGCATTATTGTAACAGAAAACTCTGACAGGAAAAACACTGGAAAAGCTTGCCAACAAGGTAAACACGTGAAGCAAACGGAGCGGCTAAAACAATATTGGCCAAAACAAAAAAGGAGCCCCCAAGAAAATAAAGTCAGCTGGGGCTGATAGCTGGCAAAAAAAGAAAGAAGAAACGAAAAACCAAAAGAGGCTAAAAACCCAATAAAGTACCAAACAAATTGGAGCACATACATATCTTCCGGACCAGACATAATCCACCGGAATGCCGGGGTTATGATAAAGTGTCAAGAAATTCCGAAGATTCAACCTGAGAGGTAATTGAAATAAGCGTGGAAATTTGTTAGGCTCAGGGAAAAGCTCTTAGCTGGAAGCTGCCCTTGCCCTCTTTTTTGGTTTTGAAATATATTCATGTCTATTAATTATGATTTTCAGGCAGGCTCTCCTCTAATGGAATCCATACACCTGAGTGGCGGGGGGTAACCCGGGTAATAAATTCAATTTAAATGAAGCGTAAAATTCAATCAGTTCGGTGGTTTTCGAGGCACTAGGGTTCAGATTCTGGCGGAGACTCAGCTTCTGCGGCTGCGTCTGCGGCTTCTTAGGTGGTAAATTGTTCTCCAAGATGCTCGGCCCTCGAGTTCTGCGAAATTAAAGGCAAACGCCACAATAAAGAAGTCAATTTATACACATTTTCCACTCCTCAGGTTCTGCGGTTGGCTCTCAACAGAAATGCAATCTACGAACTGCCCCGTCCTTGGCTCTTTGTTTTCCCTCCTCAAGTGGTTTTCATTCCCTGCCGCTCGCTTTTCTTTTGTGTAATAAAATTAAGGAAAAAATCTAGGTAGACAAAGCCGAGGTAGCATATGTTATGCGGTCGAGAGATGCGAGCTGCGGTATTCTTGAGACTCAGCCACCCAGGCATCCCAAGCAGCATTCAATCAAAATGATGTTGTTTTAATTTAAGGGACAAGCGGGATTTGCGTTGAGAATTTTTAATAAATGCTTTTACGACCATAAAGAATTGCCCTGTGGCTGCAGTGGAGTGTTTGCCGAGGGTCCTTGCTCTAATTTTATTGATGGTGCTTCATGTGCACTGGATTGTGCCCGGCATTTGTAAGCTGTAATTGCAGAATTTTCGGCCAAGTCAGTTGGCTTGAGTTGGGTTTCTGGCTTAGGTGCATATGTTACTCAGCAAAAATGGGTAGATGAGCCAGAAGAGGGCCTACAACTGCAGATTGTGGAAGGAAAACAAAGTTTGTCGAATGAACTGAATTCATTAATCTCTTGGAAATGGCAAAATACGAACAAAAGGATCAAAAAAATACAATTATATTAAAGTATACAGATAATGGAGGGAGTATATTTTATTAAATTGTTTGAAATTTCAGATTGAATGCCGAGGCTGGAACGCACCTCATCTGAAACCTTACTTTGCCCATGGCTTACCCAGGAGATCCCAATGCGAACCCTCACATATCCCACAAAAGCTTTTCATTGATAAAGAACAACAAATGTAATGGCTGTCGAAACTTAAGCTTCAATTTGACGAGCCAACAAAGGGATCCTCAGGCGGTCCTTTGAAAGTGGTGGTCCCCAAAAAGGTTTCCACCAAGTCCCAAGCAAATACGAAATATGCTTAGCTTGTCCTCGTACACAGTTCGAAATATGAAGTATAATTGCTACTGGAAAATATAAATCATATTTAAAATAATGAAAGTTTGTTCTAAAGTAGATTTAAATAATAATACAAAAACTATATATATGAT
This sequence comes from Drosophila santomea, assembly GCF_016746245.2. NCBI lineage: Eukaryota > Metazoa > Arthropoda > Insecta > Diptera > Drosophilidae > Drosophila > Drosophila santomea. The sequence continues at coordinate 18,446,010 of NC_053018.2, forward strand.
GTTCATACGTTTTAAATATTGTTTACCACATCCTTTTCTTATCTAAAGTATTAGTTCCATAAATATTTTTTTCACAGTGCGTATCCTGCATTGATTTGAAAATTGCAAAGCGTTTGGCACGCGTATGTGTGCTTGTGGTTTTTGTTTGCTCAACGCTCTCGGTGGGGAAAGCCCCCAACTATTTAGAAAATTGAGACACCTACGGGCAAGTCTATTAGTCGGCAGTAGGGTCGGCTGGCTCGGCTCGTAGCTGTAAAACAAAATATTTACACGCGCCGCAAACAGCACGCAAGCCAGCTGAGAACCCTCACCCATTCGGGTAGGATCTGCTGGGTTTAGTATCCTTCAGTTCAGGACATGGCAAGGACATGCGAACGAGACATTAAAGCCAACAAAACGCTACAGAATAGAACACAACCGAGTTGAAGGAGTCCCAGGCTTCCTGCAAAACAAAAAACAAAATGAAAACGCTTTTGCCTGCCTCGCTTACATTTAAACAGAGCAGACAAACCTTCTTCCTGGCAGCAACTCCATTCCATCAACAAAGCAGTGATGCCAGATTTGCATTTGATTAAAAATATCGAAGATAAGCTGGTTCGTAAAAATACAAAATACGCACGTAATCCTTATATATTCCGCACTTGCGAACTTATTTAATAACTTGCCTAACTTTTAAATTCATTTTTATGTTGTGGATTACATTGCTCTCAGTGGAAATTCAGTCAAAAAATATATATTTGTTAAAACTAAGATGGCTTAGCTCTGATTTAATAAATAATATTTACAAAAATATTTCAAATTTGAGATATCAGAATGAGTTACATCCAGTGAATCGTTTGCTGAAAATACCAAGTTGGGCGATGGAAATGCCATCACTGTCTCTCGAATTGAAGACAAACTGGCCTGGCACGTCTGCTCCGACGCTTTTAGTCTAAATAAAGGCATTTAAAAGATTTAGAGCAAATGAACCTAAGCTCGAGCGATGCCGGTTACCAGTTCCCAGTTCCCAGTTCCCAGTGCCCCGTTCCCAGTCCGCCATTAATGGGCTGCGGTTTTGGCATTTGGCAGTGCGAGGGGCGTGTCGCATAAAAAGAAAGGACACGCATGTCCTTCCATGTCCTGCCTGTCAGTCTGGTGCGTCCTCCTTCACTTGTGTGACATTTTTATGGCGAATTTAAGACACGCAACTTTTTGCCTTCCCTTCTTTCTTATTTTTTTGTCTTTCTCGCGGGTTTTCTGCTCGGTGATTTGTCGGCAGTCGCTTTAATTTCCTGATTGTATATGTCTTTCGAGGGATTTCGGGGTTCCTCCGCTGATGATGATGACAAAATGACGCAAATAAAATTCTTCTGTGCATTTCCCGATCACATCCTGCGGTCTGCGTGCACGTAATTGCTTAATTTTTTATGTTTTTCTGCTTTCCCCACGCGACTTTTCGCTGTTTTCCCTTTAATTCCGGGCTCCGATTTTTATTTATTTTACGCTCTTGGCGTATTTTTATTGCCACCTCCGTTTTGTGCAGATTTTCTGTTAATTTTTGCGCTTGATTTTTATCTCACAGCCGCTGTAGTTAATTAAGTTATTAAGTGCGCCAAGGGAAGGACGTCACCAGCAACTTTATATTGTATTATATAAGATTGTGTATGGTAATATCTCGTCTCGGTCTGCACATATACCTACATATACTTTTATGGCCACTGCCAGAGGCCTAGATCAAGGCAGTTGATATTGAGTCGGCGACAAGCAGAAGGTGGCCCAGCTGCCAAGGCTTTTAGCTAATTAAGTCGAGGAGCACACTCTTAACGATTGAAGCTTACGAGCATAATTAAATGGATTCACCTCATTGGGGAATTATAATAGGGCCATAAATAAGGTTTTTCAGAAAGGAGTGTAAACCATTTCAGATAGCATCTTAGGCGAAACTAAAAGTTCGAAAGCTATTTCAGTCGTAACTGCTTAGGCATTATTTTGCACAGATATTTTGTATTAATCTAATATTTTTATAGAATTTATTATAAGAAGTGGTTATTTTACTGAGCTTTACATATATAAAAAATCACCTTTGTCCATATTGTACATTTGTACTTTGTACATTTATATGTACTTAAATAACTTGATTTCAATTTCATAACTTTTAGAAGTCAATTTTAAATTAATGCAAGTGTCATAAGGCCTTAATAAATAAATTGTTTTATAGAAGCATTTGTTAGCTGCCACTTAGGCATGTTTTATGCAAATTATACCTCATCATCGTATTATGAGGTACTAATTGAAACTTCTGTAAAGTGCTACACAACTTTCTGGATTTTAGCAAGCGATGTTTCTTACCCAACTCATTACCCGATTCTTTGGCCGCGCGCACAACCGTCACTAATACTTTTCAAATTCGCAGAAGAACCCTTTATTCTTCATCCTTCTTCTAGAGGAGGTACCTATATACCCGACTACTTGCAGCGTCCACGCTTCAACGCCTACTCCAAAGTTTTAGCGCAACCAATGCAAATTAGCATTAGCATTTCGGACAAGACAATGTTGTGCCATTAAGTTGCTCTTGAGCACTCCATTGTTATGCATAAAGCTGGAAACCTAGACGCGACGTTGTCATGCATAATTCAAAGTGTCCGTCAAGTTGTCATAAACTGCAGCAGCAAAGGAAACTGGGTACTGAAAACTGAAGCTGGAGCTGGGCTCAAAGGAAATTAGCAAGCCAGAAAACAGAGCAGCCAAATTTGGCAAAAAGAAAAGACTTCGGCAGCTGGGGAAACTTCTCGGAGCTGCTGAAAATAAGGCGAGTACGAAAAGAGCAACTCTGGGAAAGTTACTCGCAACTTATGGCCAATGTAAATATTTTGTTTTAATTTTCGGAGATGATAAAAACAACTTCTCATGCGGGCCAGACATATTTGAAACTTCGAAAGTGGCATTGTGACGGTAACACGAGATAGACAGACAGCTCTCGAAAGCGCAGTGATATAAAATAGAATTATGAAAACTAATTATAGGGGTCCCATCCGCCGAGGGTTGTTCCACTGAGGTGAGTCCTCAGTTTCGCCCGTCAAACAGTAGCCGATATGGCCTAGTCTCTGCTTCTTCGACTGCCACGCAAACGTTCAAGATAATTAACCACTTATGTTTAAACAAATTTTAAGTGCAGCACCCCGCGCCCCTTTTTCCAAACGGAGGAGTGGCACATCGACGTGGGAATAATCAGAAGCACTGTCAAGCTAAAAGGAAATTTGATATCTGTAAGCGAAAGGGGAAATACTCTTGCCTGACGCATAAATAATGGCATTGCCCAAATGTAAATAATTTTGAACTGTAATTCAGATGGCAATACTTTAAAAAAACCAAAAAAATTTAGCCCTTTTAATGTTTTGAATATTCTGATGATAATTTAACTCATATTCGCATGAACTTATAGATCGTGAATAAATCACATCTTGTTTGTATCAAATGTATATATAATATAAATTTATGAAAATTTCGACTGTTAGCAGCTTAAAATCACAAGCCTTAAGGATGACAAAAGTTTCGCCGCATAATTTTTATAGGAAATCCGGGACCGTATCAATAAAGAATCCTCGATCTACTTCCGTTGTGCGTCGCCAACACAATTTAAAAGTAATAATACCCATTATTCCGGACCGTTCTGTTCAGGAACTCAGAAACTCAGTCACTCGCTCTGTGCAGGAACTATCCTCTGCTGCATTGCGGCGAAGTTAAAGTGAAAAACTTTTCTGTTTTCCCTTTTTTGCGTCGAAAGTTTTGCAGCTTGGCCGAGGAAAATTGCAGCGGCTGCCATTACAACGGCCAGGGAAATCACGGTTGGCGGTTAGATGTTGGCTGAAAGGGGGTGGAGGTGGTGGAGGGGGAGGAAAGGAAATGGCAGCGGAACCAAGGAATGTTAACCGAAAACAAACAGCAAACAGCGCGGTGACATTGATTTTTACGTGCCCCTGGACCAAACACACAACAGGCCACAAATGGCAGCTCAAGCCATCATTAACACGCACAGAGCTCACTTCCATGCTCGGCCTACACTGCACCAAATAAGTACACAAGTATGAATATTTATTCAAAAAATAAAGTATTCGTTTTGCATACTTTAGTTACGTAACTTAAAGTATATTTAAGTAATTTAAAGTATAACTATTAGTATGCTTTTTTGTATTTTAGATAAACACAAAGTACAGCTTAGTACCGTTGTATTTAATAATCTAATTTGATATATTAAGAGCACTGTAATTTAACAAGCTATCAAAATTTCTTTCAATGTAAGCACCTTATAACAATCAGCCTAGAAATTTTCCCAGTGTGGTCCTGAGCTTGCAGGCAAAACTTAAGCAGCTTAGCAGAGTTGCATGCAAACGGAAGCACATTGTAGCTGCTGCCTGCGAACACAGGGCCGTAGAAAGGACATTACACTCAGGACCCACATCGAATTTGGAGCCGGGCAGCAAGAACTACAATGTTGGCAGACATTTAGACAATTGGACAGCTCTGGGGAGTGGTAATGGTAGTACTGGAACGGGCATTACGGGGATATAGGGGGTGGCGAGGAGTTCGGGGCTTGTTGCAATTAAAGCCAAAGTAGTTTTGCCTTTTTAAAATAGTTTCCTTTTTGGCAAAGACAACGTCTGGAGTGGCTTCTACATCGAGGAAAAAATGCAGGAGGAGGACCCCTACAAAAAGGAAGTGGCAGAAATGTAGCAATTACTTTAATTATTGGCGGCAGGAAATGGGTTGACAGACAGAGCGGAAACAGCCAAAAAAAAGTGGTGCGGGGATAAAGGAGAAGAAAATATTTAGGATGGACCACTGAGGACCGAAACTGCGAGGTTGGTAAATAAAACATTATTTAAGTATATTTTTATAAGCTTACCAGAATCGAAATGTTGATACATCGTTATAGTATTATCAAAACCAAGGAATATTGTTCGTCAACTATAGAAATGAAAAGCACATTTTTCATCTGCAATTTCCACTACGTCCCAGTGAGCCCAAGTTTTCTGATCCTTTCGGAATTCGCACGTTATCACCGCCTTCATTCCATTTGCTTGCCAAGCCACCCACGCCCATTCAATTACATGCCAAGGCAGTTCCGCAATCGCTGGGAAAAAGTGATTTTACTTTGATTTTTGTTCTGGCAGCGAATACTTTTTGGCGCCTTCTCGCTGATTTGTAATCGCAGGACGAAGGACCCATGCAGCAGTACACTCCACCACCCACTACTTAGTTTGCTCCTTTGTTCTTCTGGTAATGCTGATGTCACGTAAAAAATTGGAGTGACCACCCGCTGATAGCTTCCCGTACTATTTGCTACGAGTATTTGTTATTTTATATACTATACCACCCAAGGTGTTCGTTTTGGCACGCCCAGTATTCCCGAATAGGTTTCATTATTTTTTGTAAATGGCTTGCACGCGTTCAATGCAAAACTTTAAGCATGATAAATGAGTGCAATTGTTGTTGCCCCGTTTGTGTTGGTGTTGGTGTTGCTCCTGTCAGGCAATTAACTTCTGCTTTTCCACCAAGTGAAATTTGATTTTTTTATTGAATCGCATTTTCCACCACCGTGGAAATCTCATAAATAAAGCAGTCAACGATGGTCGAGCTGAAAAGGTAGGTAGACAGTTAGGCAGCCCGCATCCCTTGCAGTAGCTACATTTTTTATTCCCGCTGACAGCTCAAAAAATAGGGAATAAAATTGAGTCATTGTCAATAGTTCGTTTTGACAGGCAGAAAACACAGGGAGAAACCTGATAGCCAAAAATTATATTTTATGAAATATTTTTTTTTATTTTATATTTTATAAAGTACTTGGGATCACGCAAGCCAGATATTCATTTTGTTTTATAGTTTTGACAGTGTTTTTTTATTAAGACTTTTATTTTTTCTCCGTGCAGATAGAACTGATGGATATTATGAGAATTATGAAATATTTCCCAGCTCAAAGTCGTAATTCCTTCAGCTAAGAACTGTCTATCTCAAACACCGAAAGAGAAGCCCAATCAATGTCTTTCACTCCGGCTTGGAATTTACCTTTCAATTTACCTTACCTTTTCCTTTAACCACTCGGTTGTCTGCGAAGTTTGACTTTGACATTTTCGTTGGCATTGTCGTCAGCCGGCAGCCAATGTGCAGCCAATTTGTCCGGATTTTTTGGTGGCCGGGGTGAAAATACCGGAGATAAGCGGCTTAGCTGGCTTATAAATGGAAATTGCAGCCAAGTTGCGTTTCCTGTTTATATAAGATCATGATCACAATGCTGCTGATGACGTTGCATGCTGACGATTTGAAAAATCAGATTAATAACCTGAATTGCTCTTGAGCTCACACAGAGCACACAGAAAGCGAGTGTCGAAGGCTTAAGCTCCCTTTTCCTTCCACTTCGATCCCGATAATTGGCTCACGTTCCAGGTAAATACTGAAAAGAGCATATGTAAGCTGGCGAACCATGAGGAAGAGTTTCGAAGTGCAGAGCTGAGCTTCAAACTTCGAGGTGTGGGAGTGGGTGTGTCTGCGTCTCTGAATTTTAATTAAAAAATTTTTCCCAGCTGCACTCTGCAATTTTGATTTCAGCAAACGTAAAAGTGAAGATAACGAAAGTTATTTGAACAAGCAGGAAGAAAACCTGAAGAGCAGAACTGCCAAAGTTGGTAATCGAAATGAAATCACGTTTGGTATTCAACAGGAAGAAATAGGGATACCTAAAATAAGCCAGTAATTTCTAGCTTTAATATTTACTTATTCATAAATAACAAAAGTTTCTGACAAGGAGTTCGTTCATACGCAGTATATCTTAATTTGTTTAAATGCATTTATTCAGTGCTTAACTTCTGTTTGAAAATTTTTGGTTAAACGTAACCCTTTACCTTAACAAAACAGTTTTGCAAATTCGTTTAAAGATATTATTTTATCTGCTAAAGTGAGTTATATTTGTCTGCTTTTACTACTTTAAAGCAAATGAGATTGCAGTCCAAAGCCCATCATTGTCAGTATCAATTTTACTAATGAAACGTTTAGAAAACTAATCTAAATTAAAGCCCAATCACTCCCAAAGCCCAAACCACTTTAATTTCAACCGAAATTAAAGTTTTATTAGCAACTGGGGAGCGGCAGACGGGCGCACTCTCTCTGCATTTAATCAATGGAAAGCCAGCATCGATCTGAGAACTGACCCTCGGACCAGGCAGATGGCTACGCCTCACTAAATTAAGAAATTAGTACCAAATAGAAAACAAATTAGGAAAGGGTCAGTTTGAAGAGCTGGCGAAGGCCATAAATGCCCGGGGGATAAGCAAACATCGGTCATCCTTCCCCTTTTCCAGCGCCCCACGAATGACAAAATCAAAGTGATAGTGATGGTCAGTTTATGATGGTCCACTGGGCCCGCACATCCCACAAACGAGAGACTTTGTTCGATAGGAGGGACATAAAAACTGACCACTGTCCAATGTCTGTACGCTGAGGAAATAAGAAATAGTTACCCCACCCATTATTTGCCCTGGCGTGTGTCCGCCTGTCAATCATGCGGCCCATGGGCGATAATTTAACTATTTCCCGATAATGAAAACGGGCCAGCAGTTTCTGCCTGCCTAGGCGAAAATCGGAAAACCGAACGAAAAATCAAATGTACTTTGGCTGATTGCCTTGGGGACCTGTGAATTGGATTGGCAATGGGAAGGGCCGACTGATGAGGCCGCATATGTAATGCCATTGATTAACTTTCATGCCTAAATATATACGTTCTGCATAATTTGACGGGGCGACAAGTTGGCAAAAATTGAGTTAGTCACTATGTAAAAATAGCTCTGGGAGTTGCGCAGCAGCAGGACAATCGATGCCAAATTAGGGAGCCTAGGAGATGCCACCAATCAGGCAGTTTATTTATAAAGGTCATTTATTAAAGAAAGGTTGTGTTTAAGGTAGTTTATATGGATTAAAGTAGTAGTAGAATAATCCAAAATTACATTTATTTGAGCATTTACATGCATTTAGAAATAATGTATAATATTTGATAGAATTTGTTCCCTCTTTTATTTAAAAAGGAGCATTTTAAAATTATAAAAGTGCAACTTTTAAAAATCTGTGTTTTGTTTCATTCGTTTTCTGTCAAGTACAATAATTTTAGAATGTTTCCTACACAACATCTCTCTCAAATTTAAAGAAAACATCAGTTTGCTATTGATTTGTACACCCATCAATTAATCTCCATTTGTCCGACTCCCCCATCGCACATCGCAGAGTTTTCCCAATCATTTTTCATGCCTAGGTGCAAATATAGAACTACATCATCCATCTGGGATTCTGAGCTTCTGGGCTCCGTGGCGTGAGAAAAGTGTAACTGAATACAAGGCCACCGTCGGCAATTTCCACTTCACGTCCCCCAGTGACAAACCATTAGCATGTTGGACTCAACCCCAAATACCCCAAATATGCAAGCGATTTTCGTAGGGGCCTTCGAGTTGGATATACTCAATCCTTTGCCTGTCAGCCTAAAAATAACATTTTCTTTAATTTGAGCCAGAGAAAGGCGAAGACTTTAAGCGCCTTTTTGACAATTTCCACGTCAACTACAAATCCCCCATTGACTGAGGAATCCCGGGAAGAGCCAGACGAAATTTACATAGCCGAGTGAGTCGAATAGGTGGGTATATATGTATGTATTATATCTGGAGTGCGAGTACATATAAAAATAAACACAATTTTTGTCGCTCGGCTTCATCTCTGTATCTCTGTGGCCCTCTGGAGGCATTCGTTGATATAAAAATATGAAGCGGAAAATCAGTGACAGCAGCACGGCGAGGATTCCTTTCCTCCTTTTCCCTGGTCGAGTTGGTTGGGTTGTAGTTCTGAAGTGGAGTTAAATTACTTTTGGGTGGGGGTGGCATATCCAGCGGATCGGGCTGGAAAACGGTATCTACATGAGATACCGGCATGTGCAATGCATTTGCCTCCGAGTTCCCCTGTTTTTCTTTTTTTCATTTTTTTGTGTTTTATTGGAAACTTATTCCCACAGTTCGTCCGACTGGCGGTCCAATCTGTCTGTTAGCTTGTCCGATTTGACTGGCAGCGAATGAAATATGGCTTTATGTGTAAAAAAACAGATCGAAAATAATATCTAGGGGTGGGCAAAAGCACATACACGAAAATCAGCCAAAAAGGTTTGCTGATGGGTCTAGCAAATTGCATTCTGATGTTGGCAACTTCTGTTGGCTATTGATTTTGCTCAATTGTTAAATTTCACAGCTTCAAGCGACTGATTACTTAGGAGCCCCACCTCGAAATGAAATTATCCAAACTTACGAATGAGCTACCCTTATTTTCTCGCACTTTCTCCGCCGCTCACTGATTTATGGGCAAATCATGTAAATTTTACTGGGCATCAAACTTGATTATTATTATTATTGATGAACTGCCCAATTCTACCCCCAGTTTGATGGCTTTTTATGACTTTGCCGCTGCAATTAAATGATTTCTAATTGCTGACAGAAAAAAAATCCCTCACAAATGATTTGTTGATTTATTGTGCCTTGAGACTTTGGCTCATAATTTGTCATATTTTCCCGACGGCCTGTTTTTGATAAAGATTTATTATGACATTTCCATTTTTTGTTGCGTAATTAATTATATCGAAGTTGTAAATACGCATAGAGGCAAATTGGCTTGAGCAATTTTTATGCTGGAAATTGATTGAGTTAATCAAATGAAAGTTGATAGGCTAATATAATCGGGATTGGGCTGGGCTTTGGAAAATATTGGGGTAATTCTTGGGGATTTCTTAAGGCCTTTGTGCAGCCATTAAAAGCTATTAACGTCTTAATAATGAGTGAATGTATGTAAATTTCAGATCGACTTTCTATTGAGTTTGTACTGGTTCACAGCTGTATAGATTTATTAGCAATAAATCATTTTATAATACTTTTCGGAAAACGTATGAATAACTTAATTTGTCGGGAAAACCAATGTATTTTTGGGAATGGAACATCGCATCAGCTTTTATATTGATGCGTATGAAAAATTAAGTTGTAAGATGACAATATCGTACTAAAAAAAATGGTGCTTAGATCTGAAACTATTTTTAGAATTTTAACTTAAAATTTTCTGTTTGATAAAATCTTATGTATAGTAAAAACATACGTATGAGACAGATGAGCTATTTTTGTTTTCTTCTGTAACTGTGCATTAAAGAAGGCAATATTTCTCCAAATTTACTTGGCCTGCCTTGTAACAAATAAAAATAATTTCTTTGATGATGAATGGGGGCCCTATCGGCAATCCTGAAAGCCTTTCTCGCTTTTATGAGCGCCTTTCCAGGATACTGCACGCATTCTTTCCCAAGACGTGTTGGCCTTATCGGGACCCCACTCTCCGACCCACAGAAGCCACGATATTTATACGGTGAAGCTTAACACAAAGCGACCAAAACCGCCAGCGATTCGGCGACCAAGCAAAGCCAACACATTTCGGTGATTTACATTGATAAAGTTAATGGAATGGAATGCGTGCGCGCTTGCTGACTCCACTGCGATTTCGATTCCGGTTCCAAAAGGCGATAAATGTATATATGTATATATAGTACGTATATCTGAGTACACGAGGCAGGAGAATGTGTGTGCAGAAATTTGCATTTCTTCTGAGCAGCGCCGACAACGTCACACGCCAAACGGAAGTTGTATACAAAGAGTTGCACTTAAAAAGCACCCACGAATGTTCCCGTTTCCCATTCGTTTTCAAGGAACTACACTGCGAAATGGTTTGTTATTAAGTTAGTTATATTACATAATACAAACTTAAAATGTACCAAGTTATAAATGATTATTGGGATGAGAGCATTAGTTGGGATAAGAGCATAGAGCATACAACAATGTGAGGGAACTTACTTCAAAGTTATGCAGTTATTTTCCTTTTAAATCTGCCCAACAATTTATTTATTATTATTAATAAAATTTCTATGAAAAATTAGAAAAAACAATTTTTTGTCTTATGACAAATTAGGTTCAGTAAGTTACCAACTGGTTTCTACTATCTGTATACCTTCTAACTGCATACCAAATAAAACTAATGCTTATATTTTTCCCAGTGCAGCTTTCAGCATGCAGGCGACAACCAGGACATGCAATTTTTATGGCTTGTAAGCTACCTCCCATTTTGGCAATTGAAATGGGCCCGTTTCATGTTTTCTGGGGGTTACGAAAAAGTGGGGTTTCTCTATTTGGTGGGGGGGAGCCTGCCAGGTCGGAAATGAAAAGCGCCTAATCTAACAAATTTTCGTGCTAATTTAGGTCAAAGGCGGATTTGCATAAATTTCGCCCCGTATTGCAGGTGTTCACCTTTTGCCACCTTATCAAAGTCCATTAGAGCCGAGCCAGCCGACATAATTTGCGATGCCGACGTCAGTTACTCCACCGTACGTACTCCTCACCTCTCCATTCCGCTATGGAAAAAAAAGAAAAGTATTTTCTCGGTATTTAAGTCATACTGACACATGACAAATTCCACATGAAAATTCCAAAACAGCTCAGGAGGGAGCCATAGGAGCCGATGCCAGAAGTCATTAGCCCAAACACCCAGTTCTCCACCGGAACTCACCAAGTGGGCATGGCCCAAATGGAATTTTGTCATAAACGTTGTAGTCGCTTTTCCCCCCTTTTTGTTCATTTTTTTTGCCTCCGTTGAGTTGCCGACACTAGTGGCACATTTTCGTGCAAAATTTCACGTTCATGCATATTTAAAGAGAGAGTTTTTGGAGCAAAATCACATGGAAATATTGAGTCGCATGGGTGGAGCCTATCTATTTTCGCCGCGTCCCCTTGATCTATGAATATTTCACTAACGTATATTGGCCGGCTTACTTAACTGTTATTATTTTAAAAGCCGTAATAGCCCAAGTAATACAGGTTTAATTTTACAGTTTTTACTGTCTTGTATTATGCTGTATAGTTGCATATATATTAAATGAATTAAAATGCCTGTTAATACTGTATATTGGGTATAGGTATCCCGACCTTTTCCCATGTGAGCCACACAGCGCCAAGTGGAAGCGTTATCAACTGAGTACCCAGTCCCATGCAAATGCGCTAACTAAATAAGCCGAAATTATAAATTACCATTGGATAGGCGGCACGAAAGCCAACTTCAGCTGATACCGGGATACCAGGCCTTCCCCATAATTTTGCACTTTTGCAGCTGTCCGAAAAAGGGGGGACATCAATCAAATGTCACGGGGAGAGCATTTCAACTTAGCGCTGAGTTATTGTTGGAAACCATTTTGGTTCGTACAGTTCTTCTTTGTATTTTACGATTCGGTATTCGGTTTTTGGGCGTGTCCTTGCCAGGCTTTGGCCGCATTAAGTGCACAGTTGCGTGCACACACGCCCAACCCGTTCGAAGGTGTAAAAGGGGGCGTGGCCGGTCGGAGGTGACGCCACGGGGCGCCCAGTAAGCAATTTACCTCAAATTGTTGCCATTTGTTTGCCTGGCGCTTAGCAGAGAGCCTCGAACACACAAAGTTGCATTATAACTTCTTGTGTGTTTAAATTGTTCATCAAGTTGTGCAAATTATGGAAATTGCCGTGCGTGAGCCAAGGCGACAGAATCGCAGGGAATCCGGGCTAATAGCTGCTGGAATGACATGGAAAAGAATTTCTGTGAAAGGAATTTGAATGCCGGTATTTGCATTTCAATCGATGCAGGGCAAAAGATACGCCTTGCAGTGGCAGCCACTTTTGAATAGAGATATTAGTTGGCTTGTGGGAAAATTCTGCTTTCAATTGCATCAATCTTTTATATTCAGCGAAATGTTGTGCTCAATCGAAAAATCAAAAACCGGATTGCTTGCATTCCTAGATTTTATACAACAATAGAATTTGTTTGCCTTTTGATTCAATTAAAATATATAGAATTTTTCTATCACTTAGTTTAGTTTGGGGTCCCTGGTTAAGAAACAGTTCTTACACATGAAGAAAATACATTTTAATATCCAATGACTGAGGACTTAAAGGGAAATTGCAATTTTCTTCAATTATAGAGATTGCATTTTCTTCTTGTTTTCCGTAATTTCTCAACTTTGAGTAAGAAATATAAAATGCTTTACATTGAGTTCGCCGGAGCTAGCCTGGCCGGCCCCACCTGTATTTATCAATAATAATTTTTTTGCCCCACCCGCCGTTAAGCGAAATGCACTTCAGGCCTTTGCCTCTTGGCCAAGTCCTTCACGGTTGAATGCACCCGTTTCTGTTTGGGCTTAACCTCGCCTGACCTACTCCAGAATGGAGCAACAGCAGGAGCAGGAGAAGAAGTCCGCAGATGGCTGCTCCGGGCAGAAGGAAAATGCAATTTCCTTTCTCCATTTTTCATATGCGCATTAAGCGCCTTTTCCACATTTCAATTTGCCGAGCTCACTCACTGCACGGCGCATTTGTGCCTTTTGGCCTGGCCCACAACTATTGCCACCTGGGCTCGTAAGCATATAAAAATTAATATTTGAATGAGTAACCCGAAAGCAGCACTACTGTGGGTTATGATTCCAGGCTCTTGGCAGGATCCTCAGGCTGTTCTCTGGCTTCTCAGGCGCCCGGCATCAAGGAGAAGGAGCACTCTGGGCATATATATGACCGAAATGTGGCTGCTAAAAAATGCATGAGAAGTCAGTCTGTTGGAAAACTGGGTGAAAGCTACGGTTGCACTGGCACAAACAACTTTATTTCCACTTAAGTTGTAAATTATACGAGTGTCTGGCGCCATTCGGGCCACCCACTTGGGCATTTGGCATTGTCCTTGCCCTTTTGACATATTGTTTTCGCAATTGTGCGACCACAAAAGGGGGCAGACATTAAATTAGTCGAAGGCCGAGGCCATCAAACTGTCCAAAATACACATAAATTCAATCGGGAAAAATTCTCACGCATTCACCTGTGGCTGTGACTGTGGCTGTGGCAATCACGTCCCCACCATAAGGTATAAGGCACATACATACATATACTTACCAAAAGCGAGTTTCCCCTTTTACAAACGTGGGCACACAAAGAACCACAGACAAAGGAATGGAACCCGGTGTCTCGCGGTGCTGCAGCCTCAGGAAAAGTGTACAAAACTCGAACAAAAAGATGACACAAAACAAAAATAATTTCATTTCTATTTCTCGTTACCAATTTCTATTCTTCTTTTTTCTCGCTTTGTACCAGTTCCCCTTAAAAATGGGTTTGACATTGTCTATGCGCAAAGTGTTGGGCCAGTGGCTACAAAAAGCCTTCGAACACACGAATATCGTGTTAAGCACACGTGGATCTATTGTTTTCGAGTTTTCCTCGGGCACAAGGATCGTGTTATAAAATTGATTATACACACTGGCCCCTAGTACAATAGGGCAGCCTATAAATATAATTTATTATATAATTTCTTTGAATATGCAAGGTAGTTGGTAGTGGGAAGATTGTCGACAGAGAAGACTTTAATGTAGTGTGATAGCAAACCCAGAAAGGAGCGGAAATGTGTGGGTAGTATTCCAGTTTCAGCTTCATTTGAATATCCCACATTTCTGTCACTTCCTCTCAATTGAGGCCTGAAGCGAGCAAAGTATCCGGCCAAAGTTTTAATTTCATTATGGTCTTTGCTACCCTTTTTAACCAACGGTATCTTCAAATTGTACTAAGAATAATCATGTACTGTCATGTACCGCAATATATATTCTAGAGTTTAGTTTGAAAAATGAGATGTTGATTGGCTGAAATTAGAGAAGAAGCCACATTATTTACCTGTAGGGTTAAAATGAAAGTTTTCCATTCAGTCAGCTGAACTTGCGTTGTATCTTCAAACTTTTTTCAAGTCCAACCCGAATCGAGCAATCATCGTCAAGTTTGGCCCAGGAATCCTGACAGTTTTTGCCAACCACTAAATGTCAAACTTTGTGAGGTCCCGAGTGAGTGAGACGGGGAGAGTGGCGTGTGAGCGGGACAGCAGCCACGTCCTGTCTCATATGTGACATTCAAGTGTCATCAAAGGAAACGTGATGGTTTGCATTTTTATGAGAATGACAGCTAAATGTGCGGAATCCCTGTTCCTATTTCCAATGACTTGAGTGACTTTCAATAACAGTGAAGAACACTGGGAGGCCTAAGAGTTAGCATAATTAAATTTGGAAAAAGTTTTCTCAGTGCTTTTTTGTATCCGGAGCAGACAAAGGATCTGCGCTGCCGGGAAATCAGCATAAAATAATTGAAAATGTGTACGGTTCTGGTTCTATTTGAATAAACGCAATTTGAATGCAAAAGCACGAAGTGCAAACAAGATGGCAGACGTGAAAGGATACACAGGTTGGGTGGTTTTCGGGTGGATGCTAGGATCCGGTACGTCAGGATGACAGTCTCCTCCTGTCTGCCGTTGATAGATGGATGGCACTGAATGGGGTTTCTAATGGACTCCTTTTTCTGCCAGCAAGGTAAGCAGAAGTCAAAAGGTGGGCGGGTAATCTCCGTCTTTGGTCAACTTAAAGGGTCTTGAATCTCAGGTTCTTTGTGCCATGGAATTCCCCGTACTTCTTGCATATCGCTAATCAGCCTCGTTTTCCGCCCCTTTAACCCTCGGTAAAATCCTAATCTAATCTCATTTGCCAGCAGCACACATGAAAAGACCAGCTGTGGGTCTAGGCCTAAACCCTTTGTTCCCCTATCAAAATCGCACATTTTCCGCACTTTTCAGTTTCCACTCTTTGGCAATTCACAAATTTCCACACCTACGCACACAATTGAGTGTGCGGGCAAGTGCAAAGCGCACTGTAGCAACAACAACAACATCACAAACAGCAACAACAAAGAAATTGTTAATGCCATTTGACAGTTGACAATTATAGCAATTGTCATAGCATTTAACACGAGAGCTGAGCACTATACGAAAAGCGGAAAGGGATGGATGAAATAGTCCATTGTTGTCTGCACAGAGAAAAAACAAGTATAGGTAATATTTTTATTTCAAAAATCGAAACGAAAGAAAAACTAGCTCAGCAATATTGCTATTATACTTACTTATACTTATTTTTATGCTTTTTTAAAAGGAAATGTAATTTCATTTTAAGTATAATGTAATGTCTAAAGATATAATGTAATCTCAAGATATTAAAACACACCAAAGCATTAGCTAGTATTTTTTTCTGTGTAAAACTAGGCACGGGTATAGAAAAAGCAAACGAGGGTTAAGCGACAGAGAGAGGCGGATGTTAACCCTTGGTGGGTCGGCCTCACCCCACGATCCGTTTTTGTCCTGTCACTCATTTACCCTTTTTTGCATGTCAGCGGGCATTAGTTGTCCTTGCTGCTGCTGTTCCTGATGTTGCTGTTGCTTTTGCTGTTGCTGTCCTTGGTGCCCTCGGACTGTGCTTATCTGCACCAAATTTGCACAGTCATTGTCAGGACTCGAGGTCCTGGACCGGCAGGCATCCCCTCTTGAACCTCTACTTTCAACCGACTATCCGTTCATTTTTGCTCCTCCCTTTTGTTCGCACTTTTTGCCAACTTTGCATATGTGCAAATAATTTAGCATCCCAGCAATAGCAAAAACAGCAAAAACTTCAGCACAAACCAACAACATCAGCAAGGACAATTGTGGATTTACTCGAGATTAGGGATCTTTGTTAGTTGGTCTGGTCTGCGGGTCTGTTTGTTTGTCTACTCCTTTACTGGCCGAATAAAAATTATAGTTGCCCGGTTCGCAGAGGGTTTCAATGTTAGTTGCTTTGTTGAAGGACTTGCCACTGGTTTAGGACAAATACAACTTGGCTCCGGGTCGAGTTTTTGGACCAACTCCAAGGGGCGATGAGCCAGTTAGTTGTCCGAAAGTGCGATGGAAGAAATGAGCTGATGATGGTTATGTGATGTGGGGGCCTCGACACCCAAAAGTCTCGGGGGAAATATAAGAATTATCATTAAATTTAATCTCATTTGGCTGCTCTTTTTGTTGAGTACTTATTGAAATTTATTTATACAAAATATATGAATAAGAGGTGAAGATTCTTGAACAAATAGCAAGTGGAACGCATGTCTTACACGGTAGAATTATTGGCACAAAAGAAAGGCTTCTTAAGTTAAGTTTTGAAATAAAGCTATAATTGGTTCACTTTTTCAATGTATACTTAGGGAGATACTCAAATGCAGATCCTTCTGAGCAGCATACATTCAGGGCGAAACCCATCAGAAAGTCCTTTGGCTCCCCTTTTGGCTTATTTTCCTTTATGCTCCTCCTGCGGATATTCGCACCCTTTGCTTTTCAGGTTTATCATTCCGCAAGCCAAAATCGCACAAGAGCCCCCTCGAGGACATTTCCTTGGGCGCCCAAGAAAAGTCGTGTGAAGTCAAAAGTGTCTCATCGCTGCTTATCTATACTGCAGAAATTGGCTGCTCAAAGTTCGACGAGGCGGGCAAATATGAAAACTTTCGGCTCAGCCATGCGAAAATCCCTTTTCCAAAGGCAATCTCTCATCTTTATCTGCACCGCACTGGGAGAGATGAATGCATCTTTCAGGACCCTTCGCTCACATATGCGACTCAACGCTCAGCACTCCAACACTCCAGCTTGTGCCAAATGCATAAAAATTCAGAGGGCGCGGCGCTGGCAGAAGATGAAGAACGGAGCTCCTTGACAGCAAAACTGCATTCAGAACAAGAAATAGAAAGCAGAACACCAGCTGCACTGCGCAAAAGTGGGCATTGGAAATGCAGATTTTAGTGTTTAATTCAAGCTTACTTTATTAACATTTAGAAGAAATCATAAATACTTTCATTCTATACCAGAAAATTATTAAAACTTTTAATTCAGTGACAAATCCTCGCTATCTGCTACATATTCTCACCATACGTCCTGCGATTCTTTCTGAGAATGAGAATGAGAAGCTTGGTCTTACCATACGGAGCCCAGATTTAGTGGCCAAATAGTTCTCTATGCTGCAGTGAAGTAGGTCAGTTAAGGGATTTTCCACACAGGGACTTAAAGCACATCCTTGCTTATTGTGCAAACAACAAAGTGTTCGTCCATTTTCAACACCCAGTGGTGTTCGTTGTTCGGTGTTCGGTGTTCGGTGTTTGGTGCTTGGCATTCTGGAATAATGGCCAAGCATTGTAGCAACATTTCAAATGCAAAATCCCATTTTCCTTCTAATTGCTTTATCGCTCAACAAGCTGTTGGATGTGCTTCACTCACACCCTCTCATCGCTCCGCTCATTTCTCACTAGCTCACTGCTGACAGGCTGACAGGATAATACCAACACACTCTCACAATGCCGCCCGATTAATTAGGGTGGCTCGAACTATTGGAATGGGGAACTATGAAAACTGAGATTTCTTTTAATTGTAAATAAGTTTTTCATCATATAAGAAATATGTAGGTGTCCATATACATACATAACAGATAAACGTTAATAAACGTTGTAATGTTATATTTACATTATTACAAACTTTTAAAATTATCCTAATATGAATAAAATATGATTCCTTTTGAAGATGAACTATGCATATTAGTAAACTGGCTACATGATTTGACCTAGTATTTCTTTCTATATATATACAACTACAGTTTGCTGTCCCAGAGCAGAGCATTATACATTATGAAACCTGTCCTGAACCTTACGTCGAATCGATCCACCCTAGCAGTAAGCCCATTTTAAGCCCCCTAGTTTCTTGTTTACGTTTGTGCTCTGTCAAATATGTTCGAATTTTCTAACGATTACAACTACATTGGACGCCTGGCTCTGCTGACCTGATTTTCCATTTTTCGCTTAGCCGTTTTTGGAACATGTGCTCCTGTTGTAGTAAGACCCTTTTGGGAGCTAGATGGCCAGGCTTTTGTTTGCGAAACGTCCCGGGGCTAAACGGATTTGTCCAACCTGCCATCGTCACCAGAGTCAAGGGTACCGTGCTGCAATCCCTCGATCAAATTGTTTGTTAATTGCAAAAACTTTTCGAAAATTGCGCATATTCTGGTCGGAACGGCCTTTCCTATCGGGCTCTGTACTGGTATTATACGAGTATCTTGTATATGAGGCGAGTGGGAGCGGACGAGGTGTTCGCCTATTGATCCGATGTGGTTAATGGTCGCTCCGCTTTTCGTAACAGTTGTCAGCTGCAGTTTAGCTAATGTCGAAAGCAATTTCCTGGATGGGTTCATAGAGGAAAATTGCAGCCGGAACAAGGCAATTGAGTATTCAAAGTGTAGAACTGGGGCAATGTTTTCAGATTTTCAGATGGCTGTTGTTAAGCCCAATAAAAGCAAACGCCAATGCCGTCAATTAACAAAAGCCTTTCGGCACACAAGTTAGCCAGGCGAATTGCAGAATTTCACAATCAGTTTGGCTCATTTTCTTAAATATTAGTTTGTTCTCGTCTATGACCGCTACCAATAACAACCTTTAGTAATGGAATGGAATATCACCATATAAATAATAGAACCAAATTGTATATTGTATATTTCAAAACATTATATATTATTATCATTTAATAAACTTCCCCAAATAGATACCTTTACCCTTCATCAGCCAATTAAAAGCAATATTATCGTCATGAGTAGCGGACATCTTTCAACATCTCCCCGCATTTGCTGAAATCATTAGAGAACCCCCATATATCATACAACCAATTCAGACCTACACTAACTATGTATCTCAGCCAATAATTGAAATGTCAAATCCCTGCTAATGACAAATGTAGGAGCCAAAAAACTTTCCGAACCGCAACCGAGCAGAACGCGGTCAGAAATTAATAAATGACACAGATTTTAGCACTTTAGTCTCGAGAACGAGGCACTCCGGAGACAAAACTGCTATAAAAACATAAGTGACAAGTGTGGCAGACACATGTGAATGAGATTTTCGGGTCGCTCGAAAAGCGGGAAAAGGCAGCCGAGAAATCCGAAATGTAGTGGGAATTTTGACACTTTTGACAGGCGAGCGGGGTCCTAAGTAAGCGGCCATTTGATAGCCTCATTAGTGGCAGAGCCACCGCAGAAGAAGCCCCCTGAAAGTGGCTGTCAAAGTGCTTAAGAAGGCTCCGATTCCTTGAGCTGTTTGCGTAACAGAAAACCAAAAGGATATCGACCATGACGCACATGCGATACTCGACCCCCGCCAATATCCAGCGTCCTATACAGAAATACAGAAATACAGACCGAACGCAACGGAAGGTAGGCGTTGTGCCGTCCCCAAAAAAATGTGGAAAAATTAAAATATGACCAAAACCAAAACCGAAACCGAAACACGAAACGCAAAGCAACACAGAAGTGGGATGGTCCCCCACAAATTCAGAGGCTGACACAAACTTGGCTCCTCACTCGGGGGCATTTAGCCATATTGAAACATTAAAAAAGTCAACACCCCCACATGGAAAACTAACAAACAGAACTTGACCGTATGGCTTTGCGGTTTCTGGTCATAATAAACAAGTCAAGGGGTTGGTAGTCAAAGCCACTGCCCAAATGAATAACGCACCACAGGAAAGGAAATCTGGAGCACATGGGGGCTTAGTGGGAAACTGGAAATGCCCTGCAGGTTTTCCATTAAAAGGAAATAGCAGAGGTCAAACTGAATGGTAAAGTATGAATAACTCTCTGAAAATTCAAATACTTATTCATGTGCAATGAGAACGAGCTGGTATTTAGGTGCCGAGAAATGAGGCACACTTTGAATTTTCAAATATTAATGGCAGGCTTTTAAAATATGGAGCACAGCTAATTGCCGGCCCTAAACTTTATGAAGTCATAACAATACACTTATTTATTTATTTTCTTTCTTAGCGTTGATAAAATTTAGATTTACGAAATATGAAAATTAGGAAAGATAGGTATGTAATACCTTTTATAAATTCCTCAAAGAAATAATCTTTGTGACAGAAAGGGAATTTATGGTCCTTACTTACAGATTATAACAAACCTTATACACATATCTTGTACCTTATCCTTATCACCCAACGGCAACTAAACGATTGTAACACGATCAGTGCTATCATTTAGTTGCTGACTTGGCCTTTAGCTTTGGGGACATGGGTTGGGCCTGGACTACAGTAAATGCCCAGAGCAGCCATAAAAATGTCAAAAATTTCTATGTATTCATAAACACATGTGCCGCAAAAGGAGGCAACTCAAAGTCGATGGCAAGCGACCCCAAGGAGAAACCCAAAACCCCAAAACACGCCAACGCAATTCGACCACAAAGTTGTCCAGGACACTCCGCACTTCACTCCACGTATATTTATATCCAAATATCTGTGGGTGTGTGTGCGTCTGCTTGTTAGTTTATATATGAAGTGTACATAACTTAAACATCCCAAAAACCGAATGTCCATATGTGCATTTAACATGCAAACTACGCCCCGATATGAAGGGCTCTTTGGGGGGAGAGGGCGGTTCTCAAATTTCCGGTCAAGCAAGTGAATCCTTACAGCCAAGCGACGAGGAGCATTCCATATTTTTGTTCCCTGCTTTTTTCCTTGCTTTATTTTTTTGGTTTCCTCTTCTTGGCTGACGCCCACAAAATTTCTGCTAAATTAAATTATAAATACGGGCAAAAAGTCGACGATAAAGTGGCCCGAAGGCAAAGAATCCGAGGTCTGGGCTTCCATTATGATTCATGGCCATGTCTGGACTACTGCTCCCCACACCCACACCCACACCTACACCCACGCTCCATCCACATCCTGCGTTAGTTAAAGCTCGCCAAAGGATGTCCCTCGCCTTTGGCCGGAGTGCGTGTCAAATTGGAGAGGCGAGCCATTCAATCCTTTGACAAGTCTGCATAGTTTTTGGCTCCGATATCCTTGATGTTGTGCTCGAGCATATTTGCCGGTCTGGATTTGTGTATTTTGTGGGTTGATTTGGGTAAGGCGATTGCCAATAGGGCTGTTTGGATAAGCCTGATGTGGGTTGATTGTTTCCGGCCAGGTTGTTCTTCGGTGTGGTTAAATCAAGTTATTAAAGTATAATAACTTGCACTAAACTACTGAGTCTCAGTAAATGAAATATAAAATATAATATTTGGAATTACAGACATCAACCCTTATAAAATAAGATTTGATTAAAAATTAGCAACTAAGAAAGAACTGGATTGCCTTATTTAATAATTCCGCTTTGATCTTACATTTCTGCCATTTCCTTACTTTAAAGGAGCATCACTTTGTTTTTAAAGAATAATGTATACAAACTTTATTGTAATAAATCAATACATCTTATTAATAATATTTTCGACGTTTCCTTTACTCCATTGGTTTGGTTTTGTTAACCCAATTTGCGTGTCAATCAAAAACCAAGTTGGCGAACAGGATAGAGGTACGCCCACAGAATCGAACCCCTAATCCTTCCACTCCATTGTGTGTCGCCGCAATCAACATTCAAACAACAACTCAGAACACCTCTGGAACCCACATTTGGAACATTTGGCCAGGAAGTGAACAATTTTCGCACCAATTAATCAAATTAAACGAGGACATTCAGCGGAGGAAAAAGGGATAAAAGGTTAACCTTTGACAGAGTTAATTGAAAATGCTGCGGTCGTAGGTTATCGCCAAAATAGGTTATCCCCTGGAACTGACAAGAGGAAAAATGTCGTGGGTGCAGCTGCAAGGATTTTAAATGCAGCCCCAGGATTCCATTAGGGATCAGGATCAGGCTCACGCACTGCGGCAGGACAATTACGCAGACGATTAGGCACGCCGCTAAAATCCAGAGACAGCGGCCAGGAGCCGCCAACAAGGACCTTCCCAGGACACCCTCTCCCTCTTTGCTCCTCTTTGGGATCTGCCAAGTTTTATCAGCTGCAAAACAGTTGCCATTGAAATGGCGCAGAAAGTCGTTAGATAGATGGCCCGAAAGCAAAACAAAAAATAAAGGAGCAGCCAAGGCAAGGAGTCGAACAAAGCAGGGACCACAAAGCCATAACCCCAAGCCAGAAACCCGAACCACTTCCAATCCGCAGACCTATCCCATTGCCACGCCCCCATCAGGACAGCGGAGCACCAGAACCTCACATCCTGCTCTCGTTTATAGAAAAAACATTGCGAAAATTGCTTTACAACTGATTAAACATTGAGCGGAACGCACGGCACGTTTAAATTTGGGTTAAATAGATTATATGAACTGGAAGTGTTATGAAATGATGTGCTCTGCCAGCCATGGATGCGTTCTGCAGTTCGCCGAGTACTCGCTCTATGATACCCTAAATGTTCAAATGTAGGGTACGTAAAATTCTATGAAATCTAAACGATCTGCGAGTTAGTTTTAACTTACTTAATAGGTAAGTTGTGTAAATAAGATATATTTCTATATTAAATATACAAGTAATTGAATACTTTTCTACATTATAAGCTCACCTACTTCTCTAGTGTTAGTTTTATACAAGTAGATTCGGTTCATCCGCAGTAGAGGGTATCCCAAAATCGTTCCCCCTCCTCCATTCCGCTTCATCATTTTCTCTATTTTATTTTGCCATTCTCGCACTGTTGCGCAGCGCAGCTCAACAGGATTCAGCTACAGGACTCTGCCCCAGATCCAGGACTTTGGTCCTTGGGCAAGCCTCGCAGCTGCGGCGCCTCTTTTCACGCTCGAAGGGTGCAAGTTAATGGCCAGATTCGATTTGCTCGTGTAGATGTTAACCACAGTTAAGGATTTTCGGGTTTTGGGTTACTCTACTCTGGTCATTTTCCCGTTGGGGAGTGGGAAATGGCAGGACCTGGGTTAATGTGACCTTGATTGTTAGCCGTCTTGGCAAATCAATTTCAATTCAATTATCCAACTTACGCCATACTTTTCGATACTTTTCAAGTCCATACATATAATAGATATATATTTGATTTCGTCTAGCGCATGATTAATGAAGTCTTAAACCGCGAAACCGAAACCCATTTTTCCGGCCCGCTGAAAGACGAACTGAATCTGGTGAAGTAAACTTTTAAATTCCCCCAACGTTTTGCCATTAATATCGCATTTATCAATATCACAGTTTTTCATTTTGCCGTCCGGTAAAACGTATTTTACTCTATCCACACATTTTACCGACTCCCCCGATAAACTCCCTTTTCTTCCCGGGCTCTAGTGCAATTTTCCTCTTTGGCAGTGTTTGCGAGTCGCTGGAGGAAAATGGGAAAAAACCCATTTCCATTATACAATGCCACATTTCTCTTTTCCGGTTTATACCGTTTAGATCGATTGCATTTTATAGTTTGTTTTAATGTTTTTTCTTCCTTCATCTTTTGTCCTTTGTGATTGCAAGGGAATCGGAGGCAAGACTACGAAGCCAGGATGCCACAGGACGAAATTGTCTTCAGCAGGAGGCCTCCTGCTCATTCTCATTTTCTACTTTTTTTCGGACGCCGGAAGCGCTACAAAATATATATTCCCTCTGAAGTCGGTCTAGAAAAATTATTTTATTGCTTCCCTCGATTTTCCGTCTCCTGATTCATTTAAAGTGAATATAACTTCCTTTTTGCCCGCACACACAATGGTCCATTGTCCTGGCTTCTTGTCCGAGCATCAAAAGGTTTTAAGTGTTTCTTTGCCCAATTTCTGTTTCAATTTCGTAACATTTTTTTCTTTTTTGCTACAATTCAATTAGGCAGTGCTCTGTGTGTGCGAGGAGTCAAAAGTGGGAGCACTTTGCTTTTTGACCATTTCCTGTTATTCAGATACCCAAATGATATAAACACGACTTACAATTCAATTTGTTACATTTCAGGAGAAAATTCGATAAAGAAGATTGAAATTGCCTTTTTAATCATATTTTCTTAAAGTTTTCCTAATATATTTTTAAAGCGTTTTCCTACCAAATTTCTACTTTCTTTACTGATCCAAAGAGAAACCTCAAAACTGCCATATTTTCGCATTTTGCTATCTCATACGTATCCATAATCTGGAGCTTTTATGTTGACTCCATTAAATAAGCCAGAAAAACTCCTCTTATCTTTGGCAAAACTTTTCCTGACCCCAAACGCAATATTGTTTATGCCCGTCAATTATCTCCAACCCCACGAACCACGAAGGACACAAAAACCGAGAGGAAGGAGCTGAAACGGCAGCAAAAAAATAGCAAACTAAGTAAATCTCTACCATTGCTAACAATAATCTGACATAATGTTTCAATTATGCGTCGTTTAGCATTATATGGATGTCCCAAATCCCCCACTTTTGTCAGCCCAAGAAATAAACAAGGCCAACTGCCCCGGCTCCCGGAAAATGAAGGAGCATTTGAAGAGCTAAGCAAATCTTACTAGAATAAACATTTTAGCATTAAATTTACATAAGAAGCGACAATGAGCGAGGAGGCGTGGCAGCAAAAGTTGAGAGGGAGGAAGGACTCGTCCACTTACCAGACATTTTCATAAACATCAGTAGCAGAATTTTCTTGCTTTTTTCCTCGCTTCAGCTTGATGTGTTTTCGCGTATTTGCATAAACATTAGCAAAACAAATTTGCACATTTGACTCACGCCCCCAACCCCTCCGCCCCCTCTGCCATCAGTCCCAACCGACATATGCAAACAAGCCGCAAAACAGCAACAAAGTTCACGGGCGTCAGGAAAATGAAGTTAGAGCGCAAAAGAACGGAAGTCTTTAGGCCAACGACTCTGGAAAAAAACCAAGCAAGGCGGAAACGGAAGTGCGTGCCATGGAGGATGTGCGGTGCCAGCGGGAAGGGAGGGTATGAGGAACTCCCGAGTGAGGAGCCAAATATGCTAAATCAGCCAAAAATGTTTATAATCTTTCAAAAGATGAAGACCATGATGATGGTGACAGCGTTTGGAAGAGGATGCCTTCCATGGGATTGGGGCGCACAAACTACTCGATGCTCTGGTCAACTAAAATGAAGTTTTCAATCAGAATACTACATTATTGTTATTTATTGCCCTAAAAATATATGTGATTAATTTTACAGCCTACAGTAGAGAAATGTACATTATAGTACATAAGGCACATACATATAATATAATATATATGTATATAAATATTTATTCTTTATTCGTAATTTCTTTTATTATATTAAATAATATTAAGTTGAAAGGCAGATGATTTTACATGACGTTAAGCATACTCCTCGTACCCTGTAAATAGCGCTACACTAACTTATGGCAGCCTAACGTCTATTTCATCTGTCTATCTCCCATTTGCTCCCCAGTCGCTTGGCATCTGAGTTCTTCACCCTCTGTTTGTTCACTTTCGTTTGCAACTTTAGCGCCGTTTTCTGTTTGCTTCTGTGGCAAATTTTGTGGCACTTTGGCGCCCAAAACTCGGAACAAATGACAGCCAAATATGCGTTTTATTGAATTTTATGTGCTCGGCTCTCTCAGCCGGCGCTTTTTCGCACCGTGACTCTCCAAGGATAACGCTCCTTGCTCGCTGACTTGGCCAGACATTATTTCCTTACAGCTTTTTTGGCGCTTAGCCGGCGTTTGGTTTCCTTTTTCCTCATTTATATTTTTGTAGTGAGATCACGCTGCGCAAGTGTAAAATACGTTTTTGGAAATTTTTCGTTTTGGCCGCCAAGTGAGCATGGACTTTTATTTTAGCCTTATTTAGTCGCGTCGTCGAGAGCCCTTGAACTTCATATTGGGGAACTTCATGACTTTTGGCACGGAACTCGGTAATACATTTTGATAAAGGGAAATTGCAGGATGCAATACAGAAGTTGGCATGTCAAGTGGAAAATTCTGGTAGTGCAATAGAAACTATTAAACAAAGTGGCGGGTATAATCTCGAGATAAGAAATTCCCCAAATTTTAATGCGTATCCTGTTCGTTTGATACAGGCAATTCATACAAATTTTAAAATAATATAAGTATAATAAAGGCAAGAAGATTTCTGAAAGGCATAAGTACCTGTAAGCCCATTTAAATTAATTGCAAACACCAGCAACCTTCAAAACTAACGCCACTTGACTTCGGCCAATCGAAATGAAACCTCAAAAACTAATTAGCACAAGTCAAAGGAAACCCAAAACATTTTCATTTCGACATATGTACTGGCATCTTTTTGTAATATGTAATCAATTAATTAACGCCTGAAACGGCCACCAAACCCACCAAAACCAAACTTCAACAAATTGCCAAATCCTTTCGACAGATGACCGCATCTGGATGGAACTTTCCGAAAACAACAACGACGTCGGAATGAAATTGGGGTTTGGTTTGGGGGATATGCATAAAATTTCAATTTTCTCTAGCATAAACAAGCCAAAAAGGCTTTGGCAGTCGAGGGAAAATCAAATCAAACCCAGAGGCAAAATTTAATTGCGTTTAACCTGAAATCAAATTTTCAAGACGATGCTGACCAGGCCTAGATTCAATCAATCCACAGGACACTCTAACTGGAGGCGAACGGGAAAACATCAAATCAGAAGGGTTCGTGTTTATCCAAATATTCATACAGTGAGAAATGCGAAGGTTACCCTTGCAAATTCTTTAACTGCGACCGCAACAATAATACCATATATAAATCAGCAATGGGTCTTGTTGGAATAAATGTGTATGCCTTGATATGAAATGTTAATTAGCATAAGAATGAATCAGCTGATCGCGGATAATGTAATGAAATGTAATGTAATGTTAAATAACATAATTATGTCACTTGCTCAAAGAATGTAAAACTGAATGGAAGTGCACGAAGCACAAAACAAAAGTATTAATAAATATATTCTAACTGAAATAAAGCAATCCACTTTATTATCAACATGGTAGCAGAGCAAGGTTAGAAAAAAAAAAAAAATTAATCCAAGGTTAGAAAAAAAAAAAAAATTAATCCAAGGTTAGAAAAAAATTAATCCAAGGTTAGAAAAAATTAATCCAAGGTTAGAAAAAATTAATCCAAGGTTCGAGAAAAGAAAATAATCCAAAGTGTATAACTAAATCCAAGTTATAAAAATAAATGCTGTTCGAGTGAAGCGACAAAAAAAAAAAAAAAAAAAAGAAAAACGTGTATAAGAAATAAAAGAGAAAAACAATATTAAAAGTGCGAAATATTAAAAAATACGAATACGTAAACAAGACTATTGACTAATGCTGAACAATTAACGGAAAAAGATTGAAAACATAAACTAAAAGGATTGATGGAAGCAGATTAAAAATTTAAAAGTTCACGTGCAAGCCTTTTATTACATGGAAGTAGAAAAGTGTGACCCTATATGAAAATGTGCATGAAATGAATGACATAGAAAGAGACATAAAAGAAGTGTGCGAACAGATTAAAAGTGAAACGGAAAAAATGAGTGCTAACGCAAAAATCGAAGACATTGTTATGCCCATATTCGATGGAGCTAATTTTGGAAGCTGGAAATTCAGATTAATGACAATATTGGAATACAAAGAGTGCAAAGAACCAGCAGTGCGAACAAGAACAACGGAAGATAATGAAACAACATGGATGAAAACAGAATTAAAAGCGAAAACAATTTTAATCAGTACAATATCAGACAAACAGTTAGAATATATTAGTGAGTGCCAAACGACATTAGAAATTATGAACAAGTTAAATGAAATGTATTCGACAAAATCAACAGCCCTGCAAATACTGTGCAGAGGAAAAATCGACGAAATTAAACTAAAAGACTATGAAACAGTGGAAGAATTTTTTATAGAATTCGAGAAAGCAGTAAATAAATTAAAAAACGCTGGAGGCACCATAGACGAAAACGAAAAAATGAGGTATCTTTTAAAAGCACTACCAACAAGCTACAGTTATATTGGAGACTTCTTAGATGTAATTCCGGAAGCACAACGAACGGTAGAGTACGTAAAATCAAAAATAAAAGAAAAAAGTTTAAACAGAGGTCCAGTGGACAAACAAATAACGTAAGCACATTTAACACCAAAACTAAAAAAGAATGCTATGTGTGTGGCAAAACAGGTCATATTCAGAGGGACTGCTGGCATGCTGAGCAAAATGCGAGAGGCGAAAATAAACAACAACAACAATTCAACAGGCGATATCAGAATACGAATCAAAGAGGCGGCCGAGGCAGAGGTCAACATCATGGAAATGGTCGAGGACGTGGAAATTACTCAGGAGACAGGAATCAAGGAAGACAACAAGAAAACAGCGACAGCGTACAGTCATGGACAACAAGAATGATAAGAAACGAAAAATTAATAAATTGTAATAACAGCGAAAGTAACAACGAAACTACAGTAAATTGGTTATTAGATAGTGGATGCACTGATCACATTATAAACGATTGTAAACTTTTTAAGAACTGTATTAATTTGAAAAATCCTATTAATGTTAAAGTAGCCGATGGCAAACAATTGCAAGCGACCAAGATTGGAAATGTAGAAACATATTTTAGAACATACAACAATGAAAATTTGATCGATATTAAAAATGTATACTTTGTAAAAGGCATAAAACAAAATTTGCTAAGCATATCAAAGATAACTGAAAATAAATGTACAGTCGTAGCCAGAAATAATGATACAAAAATCTATAACGAAAAGAGAGAATTGCTGACAGTTGCGAGTAAAATTGATAGTTTATATAATGTAAAAAGCTTCATGCCAAAAAATAAAAGAAATGAAATATATACAAATGTAACTAAATTAACTGAAAAAGAAAAATGGCACAGGGCATTAGGCCACGTAAATTTTCAATATTTGAATAGAATTATTAAGAATAAAATGTTAGATGGTCTGCCAGATAAAATCGAGAATACCGAAATGAAATGTGCGAATTGTATACAAAGTAAAATGTCAAACGAACCATTCGAGAACAATAGAAAGAAAACTAAAGAGACATTAGAGTTAATACATACAGACTTAAACGGACCACACAGCACAACAGGTTATTGTGGGGAAAAATATTTTTGACATTCGTTGACGATTTTAGTAAATGCGCGAGAATATATTGTATTAAAAATAAATCCGAAACTGCGAGCTGCTTAAAAGAATATGTTAATTATGTTGAAAATCAGTTCAGTAAAAAAGTAAAACAAATCCAATGCGATAACGGTAAAGAATATTTGAATAGAGAAATATTAAACTTTGTAAAGTATAAGGGAATTCAGTTAACTACATGTCCACCGTATGTACACGAATTAAACGGCGTAGCAGAAAGATATAACAGATCGGCAATGGATATTGGAAGGTGCTTAATGAGAGAAGCAAACATACATAGGCGATATTGGCCAGAAGTGATGAACACAGTAGCTTATTTAAAAAATCGAACAATCGCAAATACAGCAGTAAATAAAAGCCCATATGAAATATTTTTTGGTATAAAACCAAATGTAGAAAATTTAAAAATATACGGAAGTAGAGTTTTTGTTAGAGTTCCAGAAGTACGCAGAAAGAGTAAATGGGATAACAAATCAGAATTAGGAGTATTAGTTGGTTATAATACAAACGGATATAGAGTTTTACTAAACAATAGAGTAATAAACGCAAGACATGTTCAAGTTGTGGAAGAGAAAACAAAATTAATTTGCCTAGAGAAAAACAAGCAGAATGATAATGAAAGTGAAATAGATGAAAATGAAGAAGATGATGAAGATAACGCTAAGACAGACGAACTAAATGACACGGAAGAAGTTAATTCAAAAACTAGCGATGAAAGCGAGGGTGAGGAAAACAAAGAACATTTAACAGTGCAGAGAACATCAAATAGAAATAAAAGACCAGTAAATCTATACGGTAACCCAGTAACACATTTTATTTATATCAATTATGTAAATGCCATTGTACCAAACACGTACGAAGAGGCGATGAATAGTAATGAAAAGAAAGAATGGCTCAAAGCAATGAATACAGAAATGCAATGCTTAAATAAAAATAATACATGGCAAATTGTAGAAAAACCGATAAACAAAAAGATTATAGATGTAAAATGGGTGTACAAAAAGAAAAGTGATGGGACATACAAAGCTAGACTAGTAGTAGAGGTTTCCAACAAAGAGAACGACTAGAAAATGTATATTCACCAGTAGGAAAAATGCAAACATTAAAAATATTACTATCATATTGTTGTAAAAATGGTCTGTTTGTAAATCAGATGGATGTCGAAACAGCCTTTTTGAATGGCTATGTAAAATCAGAAGTTTATGTAAATGAACCAAAAGGTTACGAAACAGGAGAAAACAAAGTTTATAAATTAATAAAGGCATTATATGGATTAAGAGAAAGCCAAGAGCATGGTACGAATGTTTGCATAAATATCTCGACAAATTAAATTTTATAAGAAGCAATTACGATTATTGTTTATATGTAAAAAGAAAGGATAAAGATGAAATATATATTTTAGTATTTGTAGACGACATATTGATATGCAGTAAGAACAAAACGAAAATAACTGAAATTAAAGACTGTTTAATGAACAAATTTACAATGAAAGATTTAGGAAAAATCGGAAGTTATATTGGAATAGAAATTAATTATAGTACTGAAAGTAAGAAAATGACGTTAAATCAAAAACGATATATTGAATCACTGGCAATTAAGTATAATCTGGAAAATGCTAAGCTATACGAAACTCCAATGGAAACAAACTTAAAATTAGATCAAGCAACTGAATGTGATGAGAAAATTAAATACAGAAATTTGATAGGTGAATTATTATATATAAGCGCAGGTACAAGACCAGATATATCATATTCCGTAAATTACTTAAGCAGATATCAAAGTTGTTACAATTCAACACACTATAAATACGCGCTAAGAGTATTAAAATATTTATATAAGACAAGAGATCTGAATTTAACTTTTGAAGAGAATAAGAATAATGAATTATTAGATTGTATGGTAGACTCCGATTATGCAGGAGATAATGTTGATAGAAAATCCACGACGGGATTTATAATTAGAATGTATGGAAATATAGTATATTGGAAAACACACAAACAACACGCAGTAACAAAATGTTCAACGTTTGCAGAGTACATTGCCATGTCAGAAGCAGTCACAGAAATATTATTTGTCAAAAACATGTTATGTGAAATATTTAATATTGATAACGAAAAAGCGATAAAGATTTACGAAGATAATTCAGGCGCAGTAGCCATTGCTAAATTTGGTAACTTTACAAAAATTCGAAGCACATTGAAGTGCAGTATCATTATGTTAACGAAATTATGAAAAAGGTATTATAGACATTGTGAAGATAGAATCAAGACTTAATATAGCAGACATGTTAACCAAAGCGTTAGACAAACAGAAATTTATACGAAATAGAGATGCTGTAAAGTTAAAGTAATGAAAGAAAATCAAGACAACAAATTTAAGAGGCGTGTTGGAATAAATGTGTATGCCTTGATATGAAATGTTAATTAGCATAAGAATGAATCAGCTGATCGCGGATAATGTAATGAAATGTAATGTAATGTTAAATAACATAATTATGTCACTTGCTCAAAGAATGTAAAACTGAATGGAAGTGCACGAAGCACAAAACAAAAGTATTAATAAATATATTCTAACTGAAATAAAGCAATCCACTTTATTATCAACAGGTCTGAACCTGATCAGTTTTCTCTCTCTGTACCCTTATGACTGGATATTCTTTTCCCACAGTAGAAAGGATAATAAAATGCCTACGGGCAAACAAACATAAACAAGATGCGTACGGCCGGTTGGGTGCATCCTCAAAGGATGGATCCTTGAGGGAAGACGAGGTGAAGGCTTAGACTTAGATTGAGGCATTGATTTCATTTTCAGCTGTCTATCAAAACTAAATGGACAAGCACATTCAACAGAATCAGGCAGTTAGGATGCCCGAAAGGCACTGTTTGCTTTTCCTTTTTTTTATTATTATTTACTTTCATTTTGATTACATTCTGGCCTCCGGCAAAGTTTTGCCCATTCACACTTCATTTGGTAAAGCCCCAAAGGGCTGCAGGGGTTAAGGATCAACGTAAGAGTTCACCGAAAGTTTTGGCTGAACACTTTGAACAAATCATCGACTAATTTGGCCCGACTCACACCGAAACTAAAGGGGAAAAGTTTTTTATGGCCGGCAAATAAAATTAGCCGCCTTATCAACAGGTGTGTAGCCCCTAACAGATGTCCCAAATTCCCGACCCCGACCTTTGTCATATTTGTGGTTCCAGGTAAGACTACATAAAAATGAAACCTCAATTCCTTGTAGTACCCTTCCTCGAGTTCGATGCTTATCGCCGCAGCACCAATTCCTTTATTCCTTTTGGGGGAATCATAAAATTTTGGTATTAATAAACGCGCGCCTGTCAAAAGAAATCTAATGGATTTTAGGGTTTTGCCAGAGATAGAAATCTGTGGCCTGACATCTTTGGTGGATAGTTTATGGTTCGGCTTGGCTTTGCATCAGTGACTCACCTATGATCGTTGAGTCACATCTGTAGGATACAGAGCAAATAGAGCCTGTGAATATTTGGGAGGAATATTCTCAACAGGTGATGCGGGCTAAAAAATCGTGAACCTTGAATAAAAGATTAAATCAAAATATACAAGTAGATAAATGTATTCCCATGTGCCAAGGATATTATGAAAAATATATTCGGGTTTTATTGAAGTGTTGTCTGAACATAATCCACGCACTTCCACAATACATCGCCACTCAAAAAAATCAGATAGTCTTATCAAATTGCGAGGATTCTGTGCTGTTTTTGGGATGATTGTCGCAGTGATGAATCCTTAGGTCATGCCAGTGATAAATCATCACTTGTTTATACAAACTGAGCGATGATAATGAGCTCCGAACACCAAATTAAATACTCATTATTATTATTGCCTATTATAAATTTCAATGGATCAATCAATGTATTACCTAGTTATATTTCTCAGTGCTTAACTGTGTTGATAAATAAAAGCAAAAACGCTGCAAAGCATCATTCTGTAATTGATTCAATTCCCAATTTAATAACCAATAAAAACCTTTATAACTACCAATAATTCGGTTACAATTAAAATGAAACACACACTTAACCGCTTTATCTTACAATCAAAATAAATTTCGCTTGCACAAAGCCCTTTTTTCTGTCTCCTCTCCATTTATGTCCTGTTCAATGGAACACCAAAAGTTGCAACATTGTCGACCAGATTCGATGTTCCGATTCACCACTAGCAAAATACATTTGAATAAAAATAAAGAACCCTTTTAGCAGAATATCCGAAACTATAAATTATCAAGCCATTGAAAGAAGCGCCGTGAAAAAAGTCACTGCCATAAATCCCCAAAAGAGCGTTTTTCATTTACAACCCAAAACGTAACTCATGAATATTTCAACCCAAAAAGAGAGGGCCCAAAAAAATATATAGAGTGAACTGGAATACCGGACATGCAAAAAGTGCGACAGACGCCAAATGTAAAATCAACAAATAAACAAAAATAATAGACATTTTTATTTAGAAGTGGTTTTTGTTGGTGTTTCCATCGTTATTTTGTATCGGAGCGGGAGCAACAATCACAAAAGTAACCTCAAAAATTTCAATAAAGACCACAACAAAGCAATTTATAAAAATGCCACAGAAAGTAAGGGGCGAACGAACAACAAATGAAAGCTCCAATAGAACAGAAATATTGTTGGGGGATACTTCTCCTGGAGGATGGGTGGAAGTCGGGGACCCGGCACGACATTTTAACAAAACAATAGAAATCAATTGATTGCGTTGTGGGAAGCTTAGCACTTGATTTCCGTGGAGGGAGTGGGGTGGATGGACAAGGGGGCGGAGGTGGATATATTGCGTGAAAGCCAGAGGAGCTTTTCCTAGTTGCGTACAGTAAAGCTTCTATAAGTTCGATCTTCAACGAGAATCAACTAAATATTCGTTGAAGGAAGGGATATAAATAGAATCGGAAAAAAGAATACACTTTTGTTACAGCAAGTAATGAAACCATTTAATAAATATATTAATAATGGTTAAAAACAAGAAGGTTTAAAGTACTGGATCAAATATATCTTTACATATTATAATAAACATATACTGCTAATGAATAATACTTTGTTTTGTGACCAAATAATTCTAACGTTTGTAAGAACACAGACTAAGCATCTTAAAATGCTTTAAAGAAATGAAATGAAAGCTAATTATTTTATTACTAAGCATACGTTTCGTACAAGATGAACTGTACTGCGGATTGCCACTGTTATTGGAAATGGTGGTGCGGCTAAAATTCTATTTTTCCAATTTTTGCGCAATTTATTGCATTGTCAAGGGATTCGCAGGAGTCAGGAGGAAAACGAAAGCAAACGGAGGAAAAAAGGCGAGACACATCGAAAAGGAAAAACAAGTGAGCCAAATGCCAAAACATAGTGCGGCTTGTTCGGTTTATTGGAGGATGCGGATTGGGGATTGTGAATTGTGGATTGGGGATCTTTGGGGGGCTTTTGTCTGGGAGCGAGCGCAAAAGTAAACAAGGCCAAAAGCGGAAACGCAAGTGAAATAATACCACAGCAGCTCGGCAGCAGCAACTAAACATCAATAAGCATTGACTAACTGGATTCGCATTCCGGGCACAAGGACAACAACAACAAGCGAAGGATACGAAGGATACTCCCCAACTGGGGAGCACCCCCCGCCCCTCGGAGGACCCCACGGCATTAATAGCTCCAGATTAAATAATCGCTCCTTAAGCGGGCGCACAAAGAAATGCAAGAAATTGAAAAGACACTGCTGGGACTTGATTTCGAATTGAATAAAATTAATTTTAATTGGGTCTGCATTTTCTTGGATTGGTTCGGGGGGAATATTTATCTGAATGGGGTGCTGGATACCAGAGTAGTTGTAGTTTCTGGGGCTGATTGGATTCATTGTGGGGGTTAAATATTTGCGGTCTCTTATATCGCAGAGAAGGGAACTTTAGAAGGGGAAATCATTTATGAATCATATTCAAGCTTATATTCTTAAAGATTAAAGTCCTGGCTAAGACAAAAATTTACTTTAAGCTATTGAAATTACATAGAACGGTAGCTTTTACTATGAAAATGTTGGAGTTTTAGGAAGTTGTAGAAAACAATAGACTTAAGCCTATTGTTGAATAATCCTGGAGTAAGCAATTTTCCCCTAAAAAAGACATTAAAAGAGCAATACCCCAAACAATATCAACAACAAAGTCATCATCCACTGTCGTATCTCCATTCTGCGAGATCGGCCATAACTACGATAAAGATGCAACATTACAACGATTATACTGCGAGGCAAAGAAGGATCTTTTTAGAGAGAATAATGCATCGAAGGACAAAAGGGAGGGCGAACAAAATGTCATGATTATGGCAAATTTTCGGAGCTCTTTGTGGCTTTTCAGTTGCGCTTTTCCCAATCCACACGACACACACGGCCGACGGATCGAGAATCCTTACAATTCGGATCTGACAATGTCCAGCATTGAAAATCATCGACTGCAAAATCTCAAATGTCATGGGCCCGTCGCTCCTTCTAAACTGTAGGCAAGTTTCACAAATTAGAGGCTCTGGCTGCCCGCCGAGAGTCCTGCAAGGATGTCCCCTCAGGGCGGTCCTTTCCTCAGTCTTATCTCCTTTGTCCAGGTCGGCTAGTTTTATGGTTGACGCGCGCATCTTTTGACTCCGACTTGACATCATTGTCCTCGATTTGCAGCTGCATCTATATCTGCTGATGTCTTACTCCCTGTCAGCTTCCCTGGTAGCATTTCTCGAAAATAAAAAGAACTAAGGTCCGAAAGGGTCTCCTTTTTTCCTTTTTTGCGCAATGATTGTTTGTTGTTCCGATGTTCTTTTCTCGATCCTCCTGTAGGTGGTTACTAATTGGGTTATTGTCAAATATTTGATAAGATTAGGCGGCAGCTGCTCCGCTGCAGCTCCTGACCAATTAATATTTCTCTTGGCGTAATCATGAGCTGGAAAATTTATAGTTCCGTGGAAGCGCCGGCCAACATTGTTATCCTTTCCTGTTCCCTGCGCACAGAACACTATAAGAAATGAGTTTAAAATTCAACCTACTCACCTAAAATATAAATAAGTGGTCAACAATTTTTAGGTATATAAACTAAAAAAATGTAACCAGTGATGCCATGTAAAAAACTCACAGAATAACTTAAGCTTAAGAAAAGAACTGACTTTAAAATGTTAGTTTACTACAAAATGGTAATAAGGGAACATAGAACCAAGACTTTTTAATGCTAAGCCAAGGAATAATTGTAACTTTTTTAAGACCCGATGCTAGTTTTTTCGAGTGCCTTTAAATATTAAATGGCAGGCAGGCCAAGTTGGCGCCTTGGCGTCATCATAATTTAAATCGAGCCACGCGCACCGAGCGGAGGTAAATATGGAAAATGGGGAAAACTATGCCCCGGGCACTTTGCGCCAACGTCAGACATAATTTTCCAGCGAAACCGAATGAAAATGAGCATTATCCCCACGCAGGTCGGCGGTCCTTCTGCCGCATATAAAATCACTCTTTACCTGTTGATCGGTTGGGATTCAAATTGGGAACGGGAACGGGAACGGAATCGGGATTGGATTGGATCCGTGCCTGCGGATAGGGCGCCTGGCGGAAGGTTATGACAATTTTACACGCTAATTGGGCACCAAACATTTTGAATTTATGGAAATTTTATTACACTCTAGAACAGAGTAAGGGTTGTAAAGGAAATGGTTATTGGAATGCTTTTACCAAGGACAACATCCGCCTAATATCGATGACTATAGTGCTGTTAAGTGGAAATATGCTTAAAAATTATAGTAATATCTAAATACGTGTGGTAATTAAAATGTATAGCAGATTAAATTATGACACAAATAACTGAATGAATTATAAAGAGCACTGAAATATGCAATATAAAGTATAAAATTCATTTCAATATTATTTTTTTGTTCTATCAACTGGGAGGTAAAAACCAAAGCACGTTGTATAGTGTAGCGCCTCAGAAATGTTGTGTATTTCTTCTTTATTTTTCAAATTCCCTCATAATATGCAAGTAGTTCTTGGTCACACATGTGTCCCCAGAAGACAATAATTCCCGATTCCTGGCAGTCGCCTCCTTTCCTCTCGATTTCGTTGGCAGCGCCTTATGACAGTTTTATGGTTTTGGTGTTGGGTGCCGCTGCCCGTGCCCCACGCTGCTTGGTTTAAATGCAGGCAACAAAATTAGAGGGCAGAGAGGAAAACAGGGAAATTATGCATAATTTAATTTGTATATAATATATGCATTTTCCGAGCACATTTCGCCGCTACAGAAATTCCTAGAAGTTCGGCGACGGAAGCCGCTGGCGACAGGCTGCCAACTTCGCTCCCCAACTTCGACCCAATCAACAAAAAGTATATATTTGTGCTGGGGAAATTTATTCATGTTCCTCGTTTTTTATTGTGTTTTACTCGTAATTTGATTTTGATTTGGGAATTTTAATTAATAATCATGTTTTTCAGGGGGAAACGCTTTGAATTTTTGATGAAATATGGTTATGAATGCGCTGCGTGTGCCATGAACATGTAAATGGAACTCGCATTGGAACCGAAATAAAATTCTTATATGGATGGGGCACCTAAAATGGCACCAACAATATAATAATAATTTTATGGCTTTTAGAACATCTAATTGGCCGAACAGAACAGCTTTAATGATTGTTCTCATTTCGTTTAGCGGATATTTGAGATTCACTCAGGTGTGCAATTAATTGGTTTCGAAATTATTAAGTTATGGTACTTATTCATCTTATAGACAAATATAATTTAATTGTTAAGTATTTTTCAATATCAAAATGGATTATTATTGTCATTTCAAAATTATATAATTTAAATTTGAATTTTTTGTTCAATTTTAAATTCTTTTTTTTTTACTGTTTTTTGCCAAGTATTATATATGGGATATAGTAGTCTACGAACCAACAAACACCTTACAATTCCCGTTTTGTTCTGAAATTCTTGTTCCAAAAACTTTTCTTTCGAACTCCATTGTCGTCGACTTGAAAGCGGAACTCGTGTATTGCATTACCAGCAATAATAATGAAAGAAGGAGGAAAATCTCAATTAGTGTGCACTCGAGAACGTCCTAAAAGGAGCAGAAGTCCAGGAGCTGAGGAGGAAATTTGCAAAAAAGATCAATTTTCCAGCGAAACGGAAAGCCGGGCGCACATTTTAACAGGATAAGATGCGTTTAAGCAAATGAACGGACAAAAAGGACAATGGACGCGAGTCCTGGCCGGGCCCATTGAAGTTGCAGCCGAACAACAAAGCGAAATGGTCAAGCCACAAAAGGCAAACGGTGCGGAGCAGCTGGCCAAGATGTGAGCAGTAGAGATTAGCCAGGAGGAAAAAGGAGCAGCAGATCCTGAATACAATGCCATTTGGCAGAAAGGAGGGTTAAAAGCGGAAGCAAGGTCTTAAGACTTTTACTCGCTACTCGATTTAAAAAATCTCAAATTAATCCCATTTGGCGGAAAACATATTCAGTAGGCAGGCGGTATCGAAAAGCATGGCGAATGGAATAAATGCCGCTAAAATTCAGATGGGCATCCTGCAAAGATGCGGCATCCTGCTGCCAACTTTAGTACAAATTTCATGCTGGCTTTGGGAACAAAATTGCGACTCTCTTAACTTGCCGACAGCGTTTGGGCAAGAACTGTTGACACATTCAGCTGTCCTTTGATGTCCTGGTGCTAATATGGTAAGCAGCAGGCATTCCGAAAAACCGGACCATCTCAAAATTCACGCTGCGAGCAGAGAATCCCTTACCACTCCACAGAGATTTGGCTGTCATCGCAGAGTTTTGTCCTGCGGCGCTTTAGCCAGAGAAAATTCGGTATGTTGAAAGCGCATTGCCGGGTTCCTTAGGTTCCTATGCGATGTGGGAACATGTCTATATCTGGTGTCGTTTCATCTGAAATCTACTCCTCGGGTAAACACTTGACCCACATCTTTGGGCACCGAACTACCTATTTTGCCTGCTCAATCGAATTGCGTAATCGATACTTTGCCCCAAAGGCAGACTCACGATCGATTGCTGAGGTACAATGGCGGGGACAAAGGGATTTTCTGCTACATTGAGTTACGTAAAAAGAGGGATCCCAAGGTATTTCTTAAAAGGATCTCTAGACAGATGCTCAACTTATGTGGGCTCAATCAATTGAAGATCCTAGCTATCCAAACGGATCAATATCAACATTGAAATTTTTGAACTGGAAACCCCACACAAAAACAGACAAGCGATAAAGGCATATTATACAGATTATTACAATTCACTGAGCTCACTTAAGCTCGTTAGTGGAAAAGAGAATTATAAAATTATATTTTTAATAACCCCAAAAATATTATTTATTTATTATTTAAAAATATTATTTATATCGTCTTTCATTTTTATAATGAATCTAATCAATTTTTTAGCTTAAATGTAATAAAAGAAACCGATGCAAAAACTGTCACTATAATTTGATTATTAAAGTGCATAGCCAGCAGTTTACGCGTCCAAGTAAAATAAGTATTTTTATTAAGATACTAAAATATAACTTCCCGTACAATTTACCATGGGTCGTCGGTCGTCGCAAGTCCAAACGCAAAGGAGCTCCAAGAAGAAAAAACATTGAGCCGATGCCCCTACTTTTCGATTGTCCTTTCTGCAATCACAAGCAGGCATGTGAAGTAAAAATGTGAGTAGTGATCAAATGTTGTTTAATTCCACTAATTGCACAGTATTCCTAGAGATAAGGAGAAAAAACTGGGAAGAATTGCCTGTAATGTGTGTCAGGAATTGTTTCAAACTTCTGTAAACTATCTCACGGAAGCAATTGATATATTCAACGATTGGATTGATGCTTGCGAGGAGCAGAACTAACCATTTACACTTTTTAATGCACTTTACAATCTAAATATTCATTTAAAAACACGTAAATACACTTTTCAAACTTGTGAATTAGTGGTCAACCTTTAACACACGACTCTTATACTTTAAACATACACGGAAATCTACTTATACTGTGTGTTATACAAAATATTTTACCTTACATTTCTACTGCATACTTTTGAGCTGTAACCTTCCATTTATATAATTAACATGAATTTAAAATAAAAATAACGCATTATTTTAAAGCAAAGAAAAATGTGACAAAAAGATTTGGCAACACAATACCATTTTCAGTATTATTAAGATAATTTAAAATACTTAACCTTAAGATGCTTGGAAGAAAAGAACACTCAGTACTTATATTTTATTGGACACAGCATATGTAATCATAACTTTATGATTACTTTCTTTACAAAAAACACTGTTACCGACACGTGTGCATGTGTGTATGCTCCGAAATATTAATATTAGGTATATCCAATTAGTATATATCTAAGATGTTTTACTACCACCCAATTCGCAACCCAATTTACAGCATATAAACGTGGTTCTACCAACAGAAATCACCAAGCAAATTCCGAAAGCTCTGACCTTGATCACTCACTAGTAGCCTCAAACTCAATAGCTATGCTAATATTTTGTTAGTTGTTTCTATGTAGAATTTTAGGGCATTTCGTTGATCTTGTGGTAGTCAAACACTATCTACCGACTCAGACGATTCGCAAGGCATTTGCCAAATTTTGGGTATATAAGTTGAGGCCAAAAGCTCACTCAGCATCGAAAGCATCACAAGCTACAATCAATCATTAAATATGCAGTCCAACAAGGTTGTCTTCGTGTTCTTTGGTGAGTTTGGAAATGGAAGCCGGAAAAAGGATACCAAATCATTCAAGTCCATCCCATCCAATTTACATAGGTATCATCGCCATGGTGATGGCCGCCAGTCTCTCCTCAAAAGTTAAGGAACAGGATGATGATGTGATCAGTGATCGTCGTTTCCGCTGGGAATTCTCGCAGGATTCTGATGAGTCTGCCAACGACTTGCAAGAAGACGATGATGATGATGTTGAAAATGATGACGATCAAGATGATAGCGGTAGCGGATCCGAGGAAATTTGGATCATCGAATATCCTGAAGGCTACGAAAGCGCCTCCGATGAAAGCGCCTCCAATGAAAGCGCCTCCAATGAAAGCGCCTCCAATGAATCTTAATCATTTAGTTAACGATTTTTTAAATGTTGGTTTTTATAAATAGTATTTGTTGTTATCGCGAAAAGTTTAAGAAATATAAGATATTTGCGAACGTAATCCATTTTTTTATTTCCCCCAAAAGATACCGCAGCACTTGAATCATCCAAAAAGCATGCCCCACATTAGTGGCGTTGATTAC
This sequence comes from Drosophila santomea, assembly GCF_016746245.2. Taxonomy (NCBI): domain Eukaryota; kingdom Metazoa; phylum Arthropoda; class Insecta; order Diptera; family Drosophilidae; genus Drosophila; species Drosophila santomea. Next base: position 18,488,130 of record NC_053018.2, read on the forward strand.
AACGATGATTTGTATAATTAATTTTATTTAACATAATTTAAAGTATGTTTAATTCAATTTGAATATGGTTTACATACAATATTTATAGTGTTATTTGCATTAATTTAAACATTTTAGTATTATGCATTTAAATATATTTAAGGTATATTTAAACTATGACTAAACATAAATTTTACATAATTTTTTTCACCTCGCTAGTGATGTCGTTCAATAATTTATTTGCAATTTCTACTTAGTTGAAACCAAATATTTTGGAATGATGGGACACAGGCAACACAATTAATAGGATACAGAAAACGCAAAACGCTTATAAAACCAATATACATTTACATACATTTAATACAAAAATGGTTTTTAATTTAATCATTTTTTTAGGGGACTTCTGATCGTGTTATTTGGATTGCTCTAGAAAGAGATCAGAGCTAATCGGATTTAAAAACTTTAGTTATCCATTTGCGTTGGTTTTTGAACAATTAGAAATTGCACATGATTATGTAAATTGCCTGCCGATGTTCTCTTGGTTAGGTTTGCCCTTCAAATGTTGCGTTCTGAGTCTTGTTTTCTCACGGCACACCCAGCTCTCCGATTCCTCGATATCCTGATCACCTTCCTTCCGCATCACACATTGCTGTCCGTGCCCACGGCTCCGGTGAAGGAGAAGGGCTGGGCGTTGTTCACTATCCCCGCTCGATCGTTGGTTTGAGCAGGTGTATTTCCTCCGAAGGTTTGTTGTGCGGCTGCCCGCATGTCCTCAGCGGATGCTCTGTTGGGAGGAAAGGGGATTTCATTAGTCGTTTGAGTAAAGGATATTGGAAAATGGTTTTCAAAATTATACAATTTACAAGTGCTCAACTAAAAACTGTGACTTTGCCTACATAGAACCAAAGGGACGATTGTTCTAAAAGTAAATTTAACCAATGCTTTTCTAAGACAACCAAAAAAAAATAAAGCAGTATACAAATCTTACATAAATACCGGGATCTACAGGAACTAATCTAAATCTATTTAATTCTTCATGTGCACAAATAAAAATACGTCGTCGATCATTGACAAAATCTACAAAAAATGTACAATTTACAATCGCTAGCAATTACAACAAGAAAAGCTCAAAATGTATTTGCCTTAGTGATCTCTTGGACGCAGCAAAAGATGTGAACTCGGTAACGTAAATCGTATATTGTGGTTTATCGTTGTATGCCGCCGTTGAATGTACTTGGCTTAAACGGCAGGATTCTGGACAGGTGACATGTACAAAGTCTTTGTTATTTGATTCATGCGCGTTCAAACTCTAACGAAATATTTTACATGTTTTCCTTTTTAGTGTTGCGTTCAATGATTAACAAATTTCAACAAATTGATTACGATGCATTATTACTTTTGGGTGAGACTCTCAGTTGCTGGCGAAGGCTATATTGTAATAAATTATCGCGAGTTTCTTTTAAATAATTTATATTTAAAGTTATAATAAGTAAATTATACAATAACTTATGTGTAGGTAAACAAATTTTGGAATGCTTCTTGTGGTAAGAATGCCAAAAGGCAACAACAAAAATAATTTAAAACGTTTTTCTCAGACTTTCAAAGTTAAACGATTGGAATAAACACTTATAATTAACTTAGGTATACTAAAAAAAAGCATATACTTTTAGCAAACAAGAAATCATACGAAACCCGAAAAAGAAAACCTATTAAGCAAGTAATTGTATAAAAAGAAAAAACGCTTAACAATGCATCAAATTGAAATGGACACTTTTCGGTTACAACATTTAAAAATATAACTGGTAAATTCTCAACTTGTTGTATATATATATTCTATTTGTATGCTTGATTATGTTCAATTTCAAATTGTGACTATCCTGCGAGCAAATCGATTCTCAAATAACGTTTAACATTTAATTTTATGGTTTACATCGAAGCAAAGCATATAAAGTTAATACTTTCTGAGTTGTACATATTGCTCTAGGTTCTCGACATTCACTTGTCCATATCATCAGTGGCTTTTCATTAGCTTTAGCTGTGTGTGAGTGTGTGGAAGCTGTGGTTAACTTATAGGTTTCTCTTGCATTCGGTTAGCTTTCAAATATAGTTTCTCACTAAAAATATATGCTTGCTGCAGCTTGACATGTGAGTTACGTTATTGTTATCAGTAGTTTCTCTATGCATATAATATATTTAACTGTAGTTTTCAACAACACCAACCGCTCGACGAAAGTTACTAAAAAATTGTAATATGAATACGAATGTCATGCAAAAAGGGGACGAATGACGGAAATGCATTTGTCCAAAATACACTTTGATTACTAACACGCTCGGTTTCAACAGTAATGAGAATTTCGGTCAATTTATTTTTGTATTTGGTGGGGTGTTCTGTATACTAGTTCTCTGATGCCCTACAATGCTGCTTTGTAGTGATTTTCCTCTTCATTTAGTTACATTTATCCTCGGAACGAACACTAAAAACTAGGCGCCGTAAAATATGTGTTACTCGATCAATATTTGCATCGTTCGCATTTCTAGTGGAGTGTTTTGTGTGTGGATGTATCTGAGTATCTGTGTCTTTATCTGTATCTGAGTGTGGTTTTTTGGCAGTTACTAATGGCGCGGCTAGGAATTTATGTGGGGCGCCAGACATCGGGATCTTCCATGAGTGTGATATGCTGATCGCCGCCCATCTGCATCTGACCGCCCGCCTGACTGCCGGCCATCTGTGTGGGCGATGTGGCAGCGGCGGCCATGTCCTCTCGAGAAGCTCTACGTGTTAGTTTATTGTTATTTAAGCGTTTTCACAGTGGCAAGCACATCGTGGGAATATAGAGAAAACATTTGGTTTCGATTAGCAAAAATGGCTTAGCACAACTAACTAAATCGCTCGTTCCTCCGTTCGCTTAGCAACTAAACTAACCCCAACACGGTACATCGAAATCGACTTCAAATTCAGAAAATCTCCATTACGTCTTCCAGTTTCTTTTACATCTTTTAAAATTCTTAAGGCTGGCCGTGATTTTTTGAATTTAACTACGATTTCCCGATGTGATTACCGCCCCCTACTCACTTCTTTCCTAACGCCATCATGCCGTAGACCACGCCAGTGCCAAAGATCAGGCCACTGCCAAATAAGCTGGCAAGTCCGAAGCACAGAATTATGGGCGGAATGGCCATGCTAAAATAAAAAACATAAACGTTAGGAACTAGTAAAATTTATGGCAAACTTTTGGTTACTCACGCAATGTAGAGCCCGGCCCGGAAGTACAAGGGCTTAGAGTCCACCTTATCCGCGATTACATTCACCTGCTCGAAGCAGACGAAACAGCAGGGCGCCTCCAGAAGCATCACCACAAATCCTGCCACCATTTGAATGATGCCAGCCACCAGGCAGGATACGCTGAGAGTGATGATGGAGAACACATTCCACAGGCCGAAGAGAATGGCAACTGGAAGGAAGACAAAGAATACGAGTTGCAAGTTATAAAATGTTACAAGCCTATAATAATATATTATTAATACGTGAAGTGTTTTCTTGGCTCTTAAGATTTTGCCACTTAATCTGCTCACGTCTGCAAACTTTAATAGTAGTTTTGTTATTTAGTGAATAAGTAGGTTGTCAAATATAATTGAAACAAATTTTAATTATTTAACTCTTATATTTTGTATTTAATGTAGGAAGAGGTCAAGTAGATGTATTCTTTTTTTTTATTTTCCAATAAAAGGCGTATATCTGTATCTGCAAACACTGACCCAGGGGACTGACCAAAAATGCTAGTCTCATACTCCCACTAGACCCATTATGTCGTGCAAAGTGCTCAATATGGAAAAAAGCCGTGGAAACGGAATCTAATCTACAACGCTGACTCATATTGTGCCAATTTCCAACATTTTATGGGCCTTTCCTTTTATTCAAAATTTTAAAACAATAACCAGCCACAGAAGCGTGACAAACAGAATGAAAACAGTTGGGTAAATTGTTAGTAGATAGTAGTTCATAGGTAGAATTCACTAAATTCCACCTGATATCGCTAGGGGCGTACAAGTGAATTACATTAAAATATTTTATCAGCTGCTTTTGGCCTATGATAGAAGCATAAACAAAGAGTAAACAGCACATACTACTACAGTTCACAGATAAACAAATGTCTGGGGCGTGATAATTGGATAAAGTAGCTGGAAAAAATGCTGCAAAAGATCACGAGGTTTTCCTTTTGCTCAATTCTAAGAGACTTGAAAGATTCCACGATTTAGGTCACTTTTAATCTTTTGCTTCGCAAGCTATGTTTTTCCTTTTGCGAAATCCGATCTGGAACTTGAGGTTATTGCGGTTCTTAAACCCAGGCAAACTGACCCAACTTGGGGAAGTCGTTGTGCTCCACGGACCGGCTAATAAAATTATTTATTAATCATAGACTTTGGTTTTATTTTACGCAAACAGAACCGGTTCATTGTGGAAGCCGCACGAGTGAGTTGTGATCCCTTAATTGAGGTATTCATGTACTTATATGTATATTTATTTTAAGTGGATGGTGTTCATTTGTTGTGCAATTTCTCCATTTCCCCAAGTGAGAATCATTGCCAGAACATTCAACAACAAATGATACGTTTGTACGGAGACAAAAAATATGTAGAAACGTTTACCTGCAATGTGTATATATAATACATTTATTGAACTGAACTGTACAGCTTCCAGGGACAATATGTGTACGTTTTCTAAGTTTCTAGAGAATGAAACATATTGTTTCTGTAGAAATTTCAGTCTTCGATGACGCAAATTATATATATATAGTTTTTAAATTTGATTAATTTAATCAAATAATATTTATTGAATCTAAGAAGCTAAGATTTTCACTTTCATCCAAACAATTTTTTTAGAGTAAGTATCCGATGACATGAAACCCAATGGCATAATCAAAATCAACTGCAATTAAAATCGACTTGGACTAGATCAAAGTAGATCACAAATACTTGAAAGTTCATTGAACTTAAATTCTTATGCATTCAGAAGGTGATGATGAAATTACAAAATAGATTGAATTTAAGATTCGCAGTCAGTTGTTACGATGTTGCACTTATACCACGTATGACAGCCTAAGGGTTAAGGTTAAATGATTCCAGATAAAAATCAAATACGTAAACGGGTAAAACAAAGTTAAAAATAGAGAACGGGGAAACAAGGGATGCTGATAAAACAAAGGCAATGCGAAATTCGATTGAATGGTCACAGAGAATTACATTCGATGCGGAAAGAAAAAACAGAGCGCCAAACTTGACACAGAAAAGCTCCTATGCACACTTACAATTTCCACTACACGAAAAAAAAAAGTTAGAAAACGGTGGTATTGGACAAGTGAATAATAAATCGACAATTGTTTTAACTAAATGGGTAATATATTAATTATATATCGGTATCCTTTTGGACTTTATTGTATCTTATTGAAATGCAAACTCACTCCGTACCCTATATTTGCTTGAAACTGATGTAAACATAAACTATAGCTATACACATAACAAGTGTTCTTTTCAGTGTGCGAATTTGTGTATCCTTTTTGTGTTGTCTTTTCTATGTTTCCTTTCTCCGCTCTCACTACCTCTCTCTCACTGTCTTTCTTTTCCTTTATCAATGTCAGAGAGCGTGCGTACACACACGAACCCAACTGCACACCTACACCCACGAATAGATAACAGCAACAACAACAGAGGGTGGTACACAAAAATCGATGCAACATATTTTTGGGCCGCCCAATGTCACGGATGTTTTTTCCTACATTTTAATGAGTTAAGCTGAAAGATAACTTAGTATATGTATATCCTACGACTTACAGAAGGCGGCCACAATGCCCAGCAATCGACTTCCATATTTGAGATACCAGGGCTGCTCCGGTCCAATTGGATCTTGTTGGTTCGGCCGTGCCAGCAGACCCGTTATCTTTTCCGCAAACGACTGATCCAGGGAAAAAGGGGTAATGGGAAATGCGGAAATTGGGAAAAATCGAAATGCAATTAGGAAAAATCGAAGCACAATTTTGTATTGTGACGCGGCGGCCGCTTTTTTTTTTTAACACGCACACATTGCCACGACAAAAACACACACACCAGTTAATGCGCGGCTCACATGCATACACATATATGTACACCGCTCACTGCGTCAGCATTTTATCATACTTGTTTATCTCAATCGATCTACAACTACCTACCATGGCTATTTGTTTAGTTAGTTAACTAGCCTTAAACTAATTCGAACAAACACTATGTGCACTTTTCACGTCACACGGAACGAAAAAATCCTGTTGTACTTTGCGTTCTGGTGCACACGAACCGAACTAGATCGCGATTCTGATAGCCAATGAAGTCTATCGATACTCTTAGGTTATCGAATGCGTATGGAACTAGTTTCCCAATATCTAGATTCACTTAATTTAAAATTTTATATTTAAATCGTCATTAGTCAACGAAGCTAATCTTTTAACTGCACGCTCGGAAATACCAGCATGATGTTCAAAAATACGGTTTATAAAATCAATTAAAATTACATAATTCGAAACGAAATTATATTTTTTTAGGTTTGTGTAAATTTCTAAATCTAAAAATTAGACAACTGTTAGAAATCGATTAATTGAATTGCTTATCGATGTTAAGCAGCTCTGTAACATATCGATGTATTGAAGATTTATCGAGAGTATCGATTAGCAGACATCGAAGAAATCATTGATTATTTTGCAGTTAATATGGTTTTTACAACTCTTTAAAAGTATCTTCAAAATGACAGAAGCTGAGATGTGCAAACTATGCAAAGCTAACCGCGCAACAGAGATCGATCTTGAGAAGCCAAAATTCAAATCGGTCAACAAACTGTTGCAAAGACTATTCGATTGGTACAAAATTGATGTAAGTTCGGAAAGTCTATCCATGGATGTTGAAAGCAATCATAATCAACCAATTTTAGGTTGCCATTCTGGGAGAAAATTCATGCATCTGCGAGCTCTGTTTTGGGGAGGCTTTGCGCATAAGCGAATCCCTGGAGAAATGGAGCATGGCCCAGGAAGAGATCCACGACAAGCCCATTGAAATAGACGACTCCACTGCGTTTCAGGTCAAGTTGGAGTTTCCATCATACGAAGAAGAGGTGCAATCAGTCGAGAAAGATAAGAAATCTTTTGATCAGTATATTGCGGAGCCAGAGGAGGAGGAGCATATGGAATTCGATGTCCAAGCACCTTTAAAGCCCCCTACAGAGGATTTCTTCAGCGTGGGATTGGCCCGCGATGGCTTGGCGGTCACCAAGTTCTTCAAGGACAAGACCCAAGCCACCAGGATGCTATGCACCTGTTGTGGCCAGGTGCTCGAAATCCTGGCCCACATCCGCATGCACTGTGCAAAACCCCGCCCAAATCCGGACTACTATTGCCGCGAATGTGGCTCGAATTTCTCCAAACTTTGCGAGCTACAGGAGCACATGATGACGAGGGGACACTTCAAGAACAAGTGTGGCGGAAGGGATTTGGAATTCCTGTGCCTCAGATGCAACCAGATATTCCCACGATATTTTGACGTTATCCGCCACGACAACAGCGCCCACAGGCTATCGGAGTACATGTGCGTGGAGTGCAACGTGTCCTTCGTTTACCAAGGATCCTACGAGAAGCACCTGCGGAACCACGGTGTCGAGTCCACGGAGCAGCAAGTTTACGAGTGCCCTTATAAGGACTGCGTCTCAAGATTTCGGGTGTGGACGCGATTAGTGTCGCACATGAGGTGGCACAAGGGGCGGAGTTCCCAGTGCCCCTTTCCTGGATGCAATAGCAAATTGCCGTCCTCGAATTACCATACTCACATGCGTTCACACTCACAACAGGGTCGACTCCATCGGGAGGGGAAGTTCATGACCCTGGATCCGATGAAACGGGTAGAACCGGATCGACGAAAGGTGCCCTACGGCAAACGACACTTGGTTTTCACAGAAGCCCAGACGCTTTGTTCTTCCAACGGAGGAGAGTTCATCAGCCTGCCCAAGGAACTTTCCCTGCAGCAGGGAAAATACATTAATGTTGGGGATAATCCAAGCCCGTAGTTAGGTTGGCCCGTAGGTTAGAAATTAGGTATATGGCCATAGTTGGTCATTAATACACAGATGGCAACTTTAAGTAGAACTTTGTTAATATGAATGAGCTATTATTATCTGTCTCGTTGTTGAGTCTGTGACATTCTTCATGGATAAACGTCAAATGATGTATTTTATCCCAACGAAAACAAACATTGTTTTAAAACTTGGTACATCAATTTATTGCCGGAAATTTTGGGGGGAAAACGTTGGAAATATATATTGCCACAAATAAGTTATTTAATAATCTTTTTACTTTACAATTGTTCTTGATTGAAGAGTTAACTTGGATTTTGTATTTGTTTGTTTTGGCATTAAATTCTACAAATTGTATTTTTGATATCGTATGATTTTGAAGGAGGTGCTTACACTAGAATAGATAGCCCAACCAAATAATCTGGGTCACTTCCACTTCATTGTCAGAAAATCTATTCTTGTGCATTCACGTCCTTGATTTTGTATTGGACGTGTTTACAGATTTGTTTTTGGTTTGTTTATGTTCGATACAATGGTTAAAATGCATAGCAAATTTAGCTCGGAGCCGTAACTCGGATCACTCCGATCGTCGGGCGGTTCTGACTTTCAGGTGTTGGCAAGATTTCAGTATAGCAAGTCCTCACGCATCCAACATTCACTTAAATTAACTTAATGTGGTCGGTTGTTGTTCCAGGAGCCCTTTACTAAAGTTAACTAATGCTATGTCTATGGTTCTTCAAAGAATGAAATTAAAATATAATATGTGTCTCTGGATTGGTAAAATTGTAATGGGATTGCAGTTCATCATTAAATGAGAAGTAGGTTTGTTTGGATTCATATTTAAAATGTTTCACTTTAGAGTTTGTTTCTTTTTTTACAACAAAATGTTACAATATTTAATTCTTGGTTGTTTTGCAATTTCAAGCTGTGTAAACAACGCTGTTCTTGTAGTTTGATATTCATTGCTTGCTGGATAAGTTTGATGTTGTTTGTCACTTGGCCCAGACAAATGGCCAAAGAAGTTAAGTTCGTTTTGGTATTTCGAGAAAGAAGAAGGCATCAAATCAGAATGGATAAAAATTATTTTCAACTTCGTTGGGCATTTGTCTAGGGCGGCTGGAAACGGATCTTGAGTGTTTCCAAAAAATAAAAGTTTAAACTATAGGTTTTTAATAAAAATGAAGTATAATCCAAATCCAAATTAGGAGAGAAGTGTTTAAAACAGATTTGCAGCTCATTAATTAAACATATAAAATAAAAGTTAATATGGCTTTTCAAAAAGCTTTAAAAGTCAGTGGTAAAAGATTTAAAGCAAATGCAAATTTCTTACTGTTTTTGGCTGATACGCTTAAAGAACTACATTCAAATTGTACACGAAAGACCGAGTTACAGGGAACTTCTTTTGATTTTCGGTGCTGTAAACTTATAGGCTCTGATGATACCACCTTGGAGACATTGCTGGTCATTGCTTAGTCTAAAGATAAACGCTAATAGGCAACTGTTTCACACATTGGAGACTACGTTTGATTGAAGGAGGAATTAGTTAACATGCTGACATGCTTACGAATTATAGGAAACTTGGCCTGGCTGAAAACCATCACGAACTCTACGCGCAGTTATCAAAAGACTTAACATTTCTTAAAAGGCTTCTCTCCCCCGTTCTTACGCACTAGTGGCTCACAAAAATATACTTCCATTTTGCTTTTCGTTAAATTACAAGTCGCTCAAATACATCTACCTTTCATCGTATATATCATACAAACGTCTTATGATTGAAGACGTTTTAAGCATTCAATTTTAAACTAATTTAAATTCGTTAAATGTTTTTTTTCTCATGTTTAGCTTCACATTCCCAAGATGTCAATCAAAAATTGACAAGACACTTTGCTGCTGAGATATGCCTGATATTGCCCCTGATTGTGGAAAAGTGGGTCTTAATTTTGAACGGTTTGTGTGCGGGGCATTGTTTTGATTGATTAAAATGGTGTTGTGGTTCGCTTATAAAAGTTTTTGTAGTTGCCAGCCGTTTGTTAAGATCACAATTGTGCTAAGAAATACTATATCACAATTTAATTATTTACATTGTTATTATTTGTATTCTTTCTTACACATCTCTCTCTCTCTCTCCCTCTCGTCTATCTTCCTTAGGTGGGGGCGGGCAGTAAGTAATACGGCCCGGAAATATTATTGGTTAATCATCTTATTCTCGCCCCGCAGAAGCGTTTGCCCCTGCTGCTAGAAGTCAACTGTGGACTTTGAAATTGAAGCACAATGATCTGTACTCGAGGCGTTTTAAAGCTACGCTTTAGTTAAGTTAGATTTAGTTTGTTGGTTTCTCTAAAAATACGTTCAAACGGCGAGCACTCTGCTCGAAGTAGGCTTGGTTCACTTGGCTCACAATAAACACTTTTTAGCTTACAGGAAGGATTCTAACATAATTATACTCAATCTGTTCGGTCTCATTTCGGTCTTAAAGTCGAACAGCGATTGTAGTGTTATTACAAAATATTACTTTACGTGTGCTGAGCGGAAGACTCTCGTTTATGCTTTTTTTTTTTTGGTATGAAAATCTTGTTGTTTACAATTGATCGCATTCAATTTCGAGTTTAAGTGTGCTTGCAGTTCCCTAACGTAGAATATATGTCTGGAAAAGCTTGATCCCCAGTTCAGAGATCGAGAAACTTTACTTATATACATAGTCTCCAAGGCCTAGGACTAGACATGATTAGTTGTCCATAGTGTTGGTAGTTGTAGTGTTAGTTTTATAACAAATGAACTTGTTAAATGCAATTGGCATGCTTTCATTTACTGGCAAGTCTCCAAAGTTTCTGCTACCCAAAGCGCGAGTTCGAAAACTAAACAGAGCCTCCTAAACTATTTGGTGTTCCCGGTAACCGAGCCTTTTGTGGGGAAATGCATCAATTGAGAATTTTGAAAGGAAGTTTTTGACTGTAAGAAAAGTTTAGCAAAACACATTTGCTATGAAGTTCTTGGTAAAGGAGAAATTCGTCCACGAATTAAAATTTGGCGTAAAGTCAGTTCCTAACTGCTGCTGTTGCTGTTCTAGTTGCAACTGTTGCTGATGATGCTGCTGCGGTTGCTGCGATTGTGCCCGCTTCAGAATCCTCAAATTTGTGCCTGAGGCCATGCGCTGCAGCTTATGCATGTCCTGGGCATCCGGAGCTGATGGTGTTGCATGGTTGGTGGTAGCACTACCTGCTCCAAGGTTAAGCGACACAGAAGCTGGTCGTGGTCGTTGTCGCTGATGCTGCTGTTCTTGTGTTTGCTGCTCCTTATTTGATGTCTTTTGAGCTGCCGCAGCTGCCGATAGCATGGCTATCAAGTCCATGCCCGTGGTGGGCTGGTGTTGTCCCAGGATTTTGACTGGCTGCTGTGGATTGTACTGCTTATCACTCTGCGACTTGGTGCGCAATCGCTGTTGCTGCTGCTGTTGCTTTTGCGCCTTAGCTGCCTTAAGTTGTTGCTGCTTCTCCTTGCGTATTAAATCGAAGGAGCTGACAATCTGCTGAAGATGTTGCGTTTTAAATACGTTATATTATCAAACACTGAGACAACTCACCTTCTCATTGCTTGCCGATTGCTGCGCATCGTTTTGACTTTGGCTATGAAACAGTTGACGCTTCGAGGATACAGTACCGCCTCCGACGGCTCCATTTGACGTCACTGGCGTTGCTATTGTAGTTGGCGTTGCCTGATTGCTGCCCGCAGCCGCATTTTGTTTATTGCGTTTCCCATTGCTATTGCATATGTTCATCGAGTTGATGGCAGCGGTGGCGGAGGCGGGAGCTGTCAATCCCGCTCCCGCTCCAGCAGTCCCCTTGCCATTGAGATTATTTAACTTGACGCCATCCAAGTCACCCATGGACTTGTGTCTCTGGCGTCGCGATTCATTGCGCACTCCTGCGACGTCCTTCTTGCAGCTCCCATTCATATTCGTAGGCGAGGCCGCTTTTGGCGATTGCTGGCCAGAGCATTTGCGGCGACGCGGCTCCATTCCGGCCTTCCGATCGTTCACCCACTTCTTCAGGCGCTTTACAAACGGCATAATCATGAAGAAGGAGTTGGAGGTCTTGCCCAACTTGGCCTTTGATATGGCATCGTTCTTGTTCACCGGCAGCGCATCGATGCGGAACCAGTCGCAGCACTTGATCTCGTTGCGGGTGCGGGGCGCGAACTGCGTGTCCATCGGTATGTTGCGCACGACGTACAGCCGCGTGTACTGGTAATTGATGAAAGCCTCGATGTAGTCGTTGGCATCGATGAGGTCCGTGATATCGAACCCGGTCTCCTCATAAACCTAAAAGAGCGCCGAAGATTAATAAAACTATTTTTAATTTCAATAATTCTATTTAGGCACTAAAAGAAATTGCTTTCTTAAAGAATATAAAAGTAATCTCATTTCATCAATTTGTTTAAAAATGAGTTCACCATTTCTGCCCCATTTATAGGCACACAATATTTTCGGAATTCTAATTTGTTCCCGACTTGCCTCTCTTGTTGCACAATGGGCTGGGTCCTCGTTCTCGTTGATCTTGCCCTTGGGAAATCCCCAGGAGTTGCGGGCAAAGTAGGACTGCACTAGCAAGCAGTGATTGTGATCCTCGGACACCAGAATAGCTCCATAAGTGGGCACCGACAGCTTGTAGTTCTTCCACTCGTCCAGGATTTGATCCACGGTGCCAAAATGTTTGTTCAGGAAGGGAATGTGCTGGTGAAATAACAAGAATACAATCAATACAATTCAAACAACATAAGATCCTACTTCAGACCCGAAACTCACTTGGAACAACTGCATTGCAAACTGCTTGATGCCCACCGATGGCAGCTTTCGCTGCACGCACTTAGGGGTCTCGCCATCCTCTCCAGTTTCGGGGGCACAAAAGAAATCCAAATAGAACCAATGGGCCAGTTCGATTTGGAAACACATTCGTATTAGATTGTTGAGCTCCATGTCCGGAACATTGATTATAAATCGACTGGCCAGATCATCAAGTATATCGGACGGAATTTTTGATTTCTCTGGCAATTTATTGCTGGACGCCTTCGTGGTACTTGCTCTGGCTGTTGATGCTCCCGATGTGACAGATGCACCCGCACCCGTTGCCGATGGAGCTGATGTGCCCGCGGCTTCCTCCGAGGATGAGCTGCCGTAGGAGGAGTTCGTTGATGTCGATGAGTGGGTCGATGATATGGATGAGTTGAGGCGTTGCTTCTGTGCGCTGTATTGCTGCTGCTGTTGATGTGACTGTTGTGCATATTGATGTTGCTGCTGCAGCGTCTGCTTCTTCCTTTCGATGGCAATGGGCGCTGTGGGCGTGGCGGTGAAAACAGCTCCAGTTTTTAGCAATTGGTTTAGTACATCATTCTCGCTCTTAATGTCGAGGTTTCGTCGTTGTGGTTGTGTTTGCTGCTGTTGTTTTTGTTGCTCGTGTTGTTTGCTATCGCTATCGCTAATGTGGCTGTGGTTGTGGTTATGGTTTTTGATGTGCTGGTTATTGTTATTGTTGATATTTAGCACTTTTTGTAAAGTCAGCGACGCGAGCAGAGCCAGATTGTTGACTTCGAATAGAAAAAGCAAAAATTGGAAGATAAGCACACGCCCCAAGAAACTGATAGTAATAAAAACACCCCGATGTAATGGAACCACCTTAACAGCTGAAAGATATTTACTTCAGATATATAAATACACATAGGTGCCAGTTATGTATTTTCAGATAAAAGCAATTACATGTATCTTATAAATAGTAAATAAATAATCATAGCCCTCTTTATAAACTGTATATGAATTGATGACTCTAAGTTCTCGAATCTTTGTTTGTAAAGGAAATATGTTTGGTAAAAAATGCCATCAAGACAACTACGTTTTATAAATACTGGTTTGGCATTCTATTTATCGATTGTAAACGAAATGTTTTATGAATTGTTTTTTCTTGATTAGCAAAACTCTTCTAAACTATCCTAATTTATAGGTATACTTCCTGAAAGAAGTAAACCTCTATTAATTTCCAAGCAGTTTTACCTTTAATGGTAAACACCTTGATTTGATAAGCACCCAATGTAAGACCCTAAAAATAACCCCTTTCGACCATTGGTTGCCATGCTGTCTCGGAAACTGTGGCAAATGCTATTGGAGCACCTTGAGGAACTGCTGAGTAATCACAATCCCCTGGCCAATGATCTACGTACATTTCTGCGCTGCCAATTGCGCAACAACAAACAGCGGGACGAGCGGCAAAACCACTACTATTACTATGCTATTGCCGTCGTACTCCGTTCGCTTGGCCTCTAAAAAACAATTGAAAGCAGAAAAAACACACGGGCAGTTCAGCGACCCCCGTTGAAATGTGTTGCACCATCCACACGCACACTAGTTGGTGTGGGTGACTACTTGTGCAATGTGCAATGGTTGCTACAGTACGACTTCTAGAAGGTGGACAACTGACAAATAGCTTGTTGAAAGTTGGGAAAAAAAAATTGGAGATATACTCATGGAAAATTTTACCAATTCTATGTTACTCATGATAGTTCTACTCATACTACTACTACTACAAAAGGTTATTTCTTTGATTGGATAATAATGAATCTGAATCAAGACCGCCTCGATTTTTAATTTATTTAAAGAATAATAATTTATAAAACAATAGAATACCAGGTATGAAATGTCCTTTTTCGTTTAGTTTTTAATTAAGTGTTGTGCGTCTTAAAAATATATAATGATTTATGATGTAAACAAATTAGGTATTACGTAAAGAAACAAATAAATGTATTTGGTTTGTAGCCGGTTTAACCCGGAATACGAATTGTGAAGTTAGATAGCTGGCAGACTAGCCCGGTTTATTGGAGTAAAACGTTGTCTAGTCGATTAGAAGACATTCTGATTGTCTACTTCGGTTTCGGAAACATGGAAATCATATAATACGGAACGAACGTAAAGATTTTTAACGAGGCAATTAATAATGACTCTATCGAGTACCTACTGCACCTTATGCTTTAAATTTACATATATTTTCTTATCTATATAGTTATAAATCCACTGGCACAGGGAGAGTACCGCGTATCTTCTATAGACCCGCTTACCGTTATCATCCTGGCTGCTACTGCTGACGCTAGCAGAGGCAGAGGCAGAGACGGCGGCTGAGGCAGAGGCTGTGACGACAGCGACGGCGTTGTTGATCAGTGGTGCGATTTCCATAATATTTATTTCGATATCGGAGCTCCGTTTGTTTATGTAATACACTTTATTGGCTTTAGTTTTTGTGTTTGTCTTTTTCGCAAAATATTTTTGTTTGTTTGTTAATTCACATTCGCGTCTATCTCTCTCCCTCTCTCTTTCGGTTCGCCCGTGTGTGCGTGTGTGTATGTGTGAGAGCGCAACTGTGTGTGGGTGTACGAATGTGAGTATGTGTGTGTAAGCGTTTTGTCACGTATTTTTACAACGGCGTTGCTTTTGTAGTAAATATGGCTGCCAAGTTTTGAAAATTTCTGCAATCGTCCGCTTTTGTCGCACGAATTTCAATTTCCAATGCAATTTTTGTACTTGTACTCTTTTTATTCCATCGGTTGCATTACATTCTAATGCTTTTGCTATTGTTCTCTCGCTTTTCGCTCCTTTTCCCTCAACATTTTTTGCATTTGCGTTTAATTCTGTTGTTGCTATTGCTGTTGTTTTTGTTGCTGTGTCGTCGCTTTTGTTTTTGCTGTAGTCGTTGTGGTTCTTGTTGTTTGTGTTCCACTCCATCCACAAAATAATTGAGTGCGCTCCACTTTGGTGCGAGGGAGACGGAAAATTCTTCGCACGCACACAGTCTCACGTTTTTGCGTTTTCTTTTCTCGCCCAGTTCACGTACTTTCCACTTTCCAATCTCAAATTATTTGCTCGCGAAACTTTTTCGCGATCTGAATTACCTCTATTTACACGTTGCACTTAAAATTAGTTACTATTTTGCACTATTTTACGGGCTTTTCAACTGCTCAAAACTCGCCTACCTCGGACAGCGTCGCGTATAGAAATAGTGGTGGTGGGATTGAGTGGTGGGATTAAAAATACCAGCGTGTTGTTCAGGAAGATACCAAAATATACCGTTCGATTCTGTTGCTACCAGGGATCCAAATGTCTCTGTACAAATTGTGTTAGTTATTTATTATTATTATTCTCTTGTATACTGAGAAACATTTTGAAATGAAACTATTAAAATAATATTATTAATCTCTTCAACTTTTTAAAATGTTATGTTTCATCTTAAAAAGTATGTGTTCAAGTTAAAACTAAAATAATCTTAACATCGATATATCAAACATTTCAATAGGCAATCACGTTATTTATTCTCAACAACATCGATACATTGATAATATTATGCATTTCTCACATCCCTAGCACCATACCAATCGTTTCGTGTTTCGACTTTTCCAGGCCAACTAAAAAACGATTTTTCCGTGGTGAAAAGTGCAATTCGCGCAAGGAAAATCTTCGATGTGGTCCTTTTAAGCCATCAAGATTGCATTTTCGAAATTTTCCGCCTGCAGCTGGCCCTGGACGTGCTTTGTATCCGTGGAGAACAGAGACGCAAAGGTTGGGACACCTACATATACATCGAAATCTAAACCAACATCGGCCGCGTGTGTGTGTGTGTATGTGCGGTTGTGGGTGGACCAGGTTACCTTTCAAATTTAAGGTGTTCCGTGCAGTGCCTGTTGTACAAGCGAATGAATATAGATCGCATGGAAAAAATTGTTTTCAGTTTTGATACGATGTTGGTGAAGATAAACCACAAGAATTTTATTGAACTGGAGAAAAGTTTATTTTATCCATCAATCGACTCCCTCTGCCAATTTGTTTACCGATAATAGCAGATGTTTTAATTTTAAAACATACCTTGAAGAACTATTCTATTTTAGAAGTTAAAGTCGATTACAAGCAGAAGTTTCGAATTACCAAAATGTCGGTTAAAGTTTTAGGTTAAAGTTCATATATCTCGTATACGAATTGTAGTTTTTAAAACTTTAATGCTTCAAGTATAAGTTTTAAACTTTTATTGTTCCTTTTAGCTGAAAGGTGCGTGTTACACAGCATGTCTGTGTGTGGGTGTGTTCGCAAAGGGGGGTGAAGAAAAAAGGAAAATAAATCAGAATTTCCACATCCAGGGCCCAGAATATGAATTTATTTTTATAAAAACTGTACAATTACTTAATCGGTTAGGACTAAAAAATCGGAAAAGCAGCTTTAAGAAGATGTTAACAAATTAATGAGGTGACTTAACTAATATTAGTTAGTTTCAGAAAAATCGAGCTCATTGCCGCCCTTCTAACCTGCACATGAATTTGATTTACTTCGACACAAACAATGATCACTAACTACCATTTCTACCCACAGATAGACGCCGTGTGGGGTTGGGTTGCTTCCGGCCCGCTGCGCTTAGCAGCGAACAGAATGGGCGACCTGCCGGGCTCGGGCTCCACCGCTCAACCACGGGATGCTGGTAAGGATTTGAAAGGAGCTTGGTTTGGAATTTGGAAAAGAGCAAGCCAGGAGAACCTTGTGTGCCTCATTTGCCATTAGTAAAATACTTAAATGCTTCATATTTGTTCATGAAGCAATAATCTTTCATCTTAACAATAACTTAAGAAGGCGTTTTCCTCATAACAAAGTATTAAACCTTAGTCAGAACTCAAATTAATCGTTTCCTTTACGTTTATTTGTATTATTAAAAACATATGGTATTTTCTAACCCAAAATCACATCTTTTGCCAACAGCTGTCACCGGTACAGGTGGTAATTCCACGGCTGGTGGCGGCTCCTCCGTTGGATCAACGGCAGTGGACCGACCTCCGTCGCCCGCCCGCCTCTCTCACACGTCCGAGAAACATCCGAAGGTCACGCTCACGGAACTAAATATGCTACGGCGCCATCGGGAGCTCTGCGACGTGGTGCTCAACGTGGGCGGACGGAAGATCTTTGCCCACCGGGTCATCCTGTCCGCCTGCAGCTCATATTTCTGTGCCATGTTCACTGGCGAACTGGAGGAATCGCGCCAGACTGAGGTCACCATACGCGACATCGATGAGAATGCCATGGAGCTGCTCATCGACTTTTGTTACACCGCCCACATCATCGTCGAGGAGTCAAATGTCCAGACCCTCCTTCCCGCCGCCTGCCTGCTTCAACTGGTTGAGATTCAGGACATCTGCTGCGAGTTCCTCAAACGACAGTTGGATCCCACCAACTGCCTGGGCATCCGCGCCTTTGCCGACACACACTCCTGCCGAGAACTTCTTCGGATCGCGGACAAATTTACGCAGCACAACTTCCAGGAGGTGATGGAGAGCGAGGAGTTCCTGCTGCTCCCCGTCGGCCAGCTGGTTGACATCATTTGCAGCGATGAGCTGAACGTGCGCTCCGAGGAGCAGGTCTTCAACGCGGTCATGTCCTGGCTCAAGTACAATGTCGCCGAGCGGCGTCAACATCTGGCACAGGTGAGCAACTGCAAGCTGTTTTTGTTTATGAATACTACCATTAAAATACTGTTATTACTTTCGAAAACCAAAAGAATTCAATTTTTATGTATTGTAACTAGTAAATAACTTATATTTCCTACTATTTCCAGGTGCTCCAACACGTCCGTCTGCCTCTACTCTCTCCAAAGTTCCTGGTTGGCACGGTGGGCTCCGATCTCCTGGTGCGCAGCGACGAGGCCTGCCGGGATTTGGTGGATGAGGCCAAGAACTATCTGTTGCTTCCGCAGGAGCGACCGCTGATGCAGGGTCCTCGCACTAGACCGCGCAAACCAACTCGACGAGGAGAAGTCCTGTTCGCTGTGGGCGGATGGTGTTCCGGCGATGCCATAGCCTCCGTTGAGCGTTTCGATCCCCAGACCAACGACTGGAAAATGGTCGCTCCTATGAGCAAACGACGCTGCGGAGTTGGCGTGGCTGTGTTGAATGATCTACTCTACGCCGTGGGCGGTCACGATGGCCAGAGCTATCTGAACAGCATAGAGCGTTACGATCCACAAACGAACCAGTGGTCCTGTGACGTGGCACCCACCACTTCCTGCCGAACCAGCGTGGGTGTGGCTGTGCTCGATGGCTTCTTGTACGCGGTGGGCGGCCAGGATGGCGTTCAGTGTTTGAACCACGTGGAGCGGTACGATCCGAAGGAGAACAAATGGTCCAAAGTGGCTCCAATGACAACTAGGCGGCTGGGAGTGGCGGTAGCCGTGCTTGGAGGATTTCTCTACGCAATTGGCGGCTCTGATGGACAGTGCCCGTTGAACACCGTGGAGCGATATGATCCCAGGTAAACCATATATATAATGCAATTTCAATTAATATATTATAAAGCTATAATTTCCAAAATTCATGTAAACTTTTATACAAGTAATTTTACAGGCACTAGTAACAAATGACCTTTTGTACAGTGCACTTGAACGTAGTATCGTGATTGATTTACATTGCTCTGATTTAATCATTACAGACACAACAAATGGGTAGCCGTCAGCCCGATGTCCACGCGACGCAAGCACTTGGGCTGTGCTGTGTTCAACAACTACATTTACGCCGTCGGCGGGCGAGACGATTGCATGGAGCTCTCGTCCGCCGAGCGCTACAATCCACTGACCAATACTTGGAGCCCAATCGTGGCCATGACCTCCCGACGCAGTGGGGTGAGTTTTTCATACCTTTCTTCAGCGAATAGTATTGAATTAAATGAAATGGTGTTATTTTAGGTTGGCCTGGCCGTCGTTAATGGACAGCTGTATGCTGTGGGCGGCTTTGATGGTTCCGCCTATTTAAAAACCATCGAGGTCTACGACCCAGAGACGAACCAATGGCGTTTGTGCGGCTGCATGAACTACCGCCGACTGGGCGGCGGTGTGGGCGTGATGCGAGCCCCTCAGACTGAGAATTATATGTGGTGCGAAAATAGTTTTAAGCAACCAAATTCCTGAAACTAACTCAACTCCTATCCCTTCCATTGCTGATGAAATGTTGTCTTGTCTCTCTTTTCCCCCGAAAACATGCTAACATGCTAGGATCCGGAAAGATTCTGTTGTCTGATGGGAACAGCATCCGACGACGTTGCCCTCGCAAACGTTGCCGCCGCCGCACTTCTACTAACAATATCCGCAATCGAAGCCAAATCTAATCGACTAAACAAAACACCTTTCCCCCCATTGTCTAGCAGTATAATCGCTTTGTATTAATTGTTAATTGTTTATTTGGTAGAGCCTAAAGCGCATGTCTGTTAGACTTTTTCAGAATAGTATTAGAGTTAGCATTGCCCTTCTCCCCCGTTCACCTGCAACCACTCATCCCCATCACTCTGTGCGTAATTATATATAATTTTACTGTATGTTAAGCAAGTATATTTTATAAATAACTTAATGTCTAAATGCTGGTGGTATTTCATGGAAATCGCTAGCTCATAACCATGCCTTCTTTCGAAAAAACAACACAGAATCAAATATTAACTTAGAAACGAATTCGATTAGTTGTAAATCTTAAAACGATGAGCTCTAAAGTCAAGTAACAATTTGGTATTACAATAATTTAGTATTAAGGAGTGAATTCAAGAAAGTTTGTCCGAAATTAAACATCACAATGGTGCAATATTTCGATCGACCAACTTAACGCTGTTGTTTAGTCAAGTACACTTTAAATCATTGCAATCATCTTCAATAATACCACGACTATATGAAGTGAACCGAATAATTGCAATTTTGAATAGATGAATTGAATGTTCAGCCTGTCAAGCTTAAAAAACCATTAAGATAATCACACACACAATGAAGAAGTTAGACCTAGCCCAAATGAATTCAATAGTAACAATTAACAATTACACAGCCGTAAGATCAACTTAAGCGAATACATTTAAATATTGTTACTCCTAGATCGTAAACCGGTAAGAGTTTTCGGCCGAAATCAGGTCAAGTTTTAAGATGAATTATTGTTAAACCAAGTTTGACCATCGAGCTGAAAGAACCAACTCGAATTAATTGCTTAGATAAGAGAGTTGAAACACAACCAGACTCTCAATAACAACACATTTTGTTTGTTGCCTTTTACACCAACACTATTAAACAATTATTTATTCAAAATTATTATTTATTACACGCTTTTGTATCTCATTTAGTTTATTTTAGGGTGCACATTTGTCATTATTTTATACACTGTTGTTAAATCGAGCAAAAGGAAATTATCTTTGCTTCCAAATGATGAATAAGAATAGCATTTATAAAAAAACCAAGCTTATTTATATTATAGCCCTAAGTCAATGGTCAACACAAGTAATAGCATACCACACACTATGCGTAGTTAAGCAATGACTCTTTATAGTTGTATTAAATGGAAAAAAAGTGCTTAACGCAAATAATAGAAGTGTTTACCTAAGAAATGATCGTAAACCCGTGCTATGTATAAGAATATATAATAAAATATATCAAAACTAAGATACCATTATGTTTTATTGAAAGCAAGGAAAGAAGGGCCAAAGAGTTTACAAATGGCTACGATATTCAAAGCCCAATTGATAATAAATTTAAAAAATTATTATTTTGTGCAGTTGTATACTCTCTAATAAGTTAAGGTCTTATATTCTATAATTTATAGATTGTGGATGCATATTTGATGTACAATTTTGTACAAAAAGGTACTCTAACCCGGTACAAAGTAATGGAATCCCGTACACCAACCAGTACCTCGTACCACAGGAACAATATCGTACCCTGTACAACAGTTACGATATTGCATCCCATACCGATACCGGTACACAAGCCCGATAGATTCGTTTTTTAAATACGTGTGATGGCATACGTAAAGGCATAGTAATAAAATTAGCGCTATTTATAAACCCTGTAAAAAATCATTTTTATACTTTTTTAATCTTATGAAAATTACGGAATGACGGCTTCGTGGACATTTCGATATACAGCGCCGTCCAGTGTGAACGCTTCGCGATGTGAAAACTCAGCAATCGATAAGTCTAATTGTGTATTCGATTAGCGTGGGCTGAACAGCTGATTATTCTGGCGCTCTTTCATACCTTTCTCTGAAATAAATTTGTATTTCTGGCCGTAAAATATGTCCCAAGTCCCGGGTTTGGCCGGCGGAAATGAGCAACAGATGCGGAAGATTCTGAGCGGCGGCGAGTACAATCGCATCTGCCAGTTCATCAACGGCTTCCACGGATTGGCCATCGACTGCGAGTTCGAGTTGAGGAATCGTTTCTTCAGGGACGTGGAACCAATGGCTTTGACATGCATCCTGCAATCGGAGCTCTTTAACAGGGCGCGTGGTCACCACTGGAAGCAGGACCAGCGAGGAAAGAAGCTCCTCAAAGTGTAAGACCACAAATTCGTGTTATTTCCTGAGACCGTGGCCAATAATAATCCAAATTGTTTGGGTTCAGCTACGAGGAGCAGAAAAACTTGTACGACAATGCCCTCCTGATCCGAATGGCTTGTGTCGAGGCACTGAATCCGGTGGCTCTCTGCAGGATGTTGCTGCAGGAGAAGTACAAGGCGCGGCATCGATCGCACATATCACAGCTTCTTAGGCATCCGCATCTCATCGACGATCCGCGGCTGGCGGCCAATGTGCAGCAGTGCATAATCAGCGATAATCAAGAGGGATCTATTACGGACCTGCGACGACGCATCATGGGAGAGGAGTACGAGCTTAAGCTTAAGAATCTGGCTAAGGATGCGGGTATCCATTTCTACGACGAGCAGGATTTGCGACGAATGGGATATGACAAGACGCCGGACATCAAGATGATATTGCCGTTCCTTTACAGGGGCTCTGTGATCAACTGGATCGAAAGCAAGGCCAATTTCGGGGACACCAAGGCACATAAATTCAACATCCAACAGCAGCTGCAAAGCTACTGCAATCGGTAATATGAAAGAATACTTCCTATAACTTTCCTAATTATATATGTATGTATTGTTTTCAGTTTTGGGCCTGGAATCATAATCTACTGGTTTGGGTACCACGAGGAAACGCCCTCGCTGCCGGATAACAACATTGGTATTACAGTACTTGCTGATTTTCCGGCAAAAAAAGATTTAGTTTTCATGCATCTTGCGCAAGAAGAATTCCCCGCTGAGACTCTGGCAACAAAAGAGGACAGCAGTACCGGGAGTCAACTTCTAGGAGAACCTTTTGTAGCTGAATGTCCAACCAAAGAACTGAAAAAACTTTCATGAAGCTGAATATTCTGGAGAATGACTAGTTTCGGAGTATAAGATATTTTTAACTATTGAACGATATGTGCTTGTTAAACCAATGTACATAGAACCCCTACACTTTAATCAGGTAGTTGCCAAATGTTAAGTAGCATTGAAACAATCAAATCTATACTAATCTCGCACCATGCGAATATTTACATAAAGACAGGAATGCTTTGCATTTACACACTAACCGTAAGATAGGACAATGCTTCTGCAGCAGTAACATTTCTCTTTAAATTTAACAATTATTTCGTTTTTATTGTATTTATAAATTCTCATTTACATGATGTATTCAATGGTTTATAGTACAAAAAGATTGATTTTATTTCTGGCATAAATCGTATACAAAACTACGAAATCGTTAGCATCGTTATTCATAAACCAAATCAAAAACGGAGCACACGTAATTATTGTTACTCAACTTGCTCGTTGCCTTTCAGGGAAAATAAAAATCAAAACAAACGTATTTATTTTACTATGTGGAAATTTGCTTTGTATTGTGGTAGCCATGGGTTATTTTCAAAGTATAAACCAAAAGTCAGCAGTGTGTATATAAAAAATTCAGCTGGGCCCTTTGCTTTGGAAACTATGCTCTAACTTTATGCGCCCCTTGCATCGGCTTAAATGCTGATTTTGTATTTGGGCTGATGTAAAATTATTGTTGCAAAAGTTTCGTACTGGTAGGAAATTCGTCGATTTCGATCAGCTTGATATATTTATATATGCACCCAGCCTCATCGGTCATCAGACCTCCTTCAGCTCCTCTGGCATGTCGTTCTTGGGATGCTTGTTCTCGAAATGTTGCTTATATGTCTTGGGATCCGGCATTTGCGACTGAAATGGAAAGGAAGCTCGATTAGGTTTACCATAAAGCACAAAGTACGAGGAATTTATATTTACTATTAGTTTGGAAAAGGTAAAAGGTAGAAAAGATACATATATTTACATACACCTGAACATATCTTAACGATATGTTCTTTATAATAATAATTTTGTAATTTGAATTAAACATTCCGTCGTTAATAATACACTGTGCTCAAATAATAATAATTCCCAAATATTCATATTCTCGAACCCTTTCAGGAACCTTTTTGATTTCAAAAATAGTATTCAGATGGCCAAAATGGAGAATAATAGTAAAAAAAATGTTGAAGCCGAATTATTCAAAGTATTAAAGAAATACATCAGATACTTAAACATGGGTTTCAAAATCTCGACGTTAAATCAAACGAGTTCGTGGGCAATTCTTCTAGCTGTGTCAAAACTGCTTGACTAACCAACCCACTGGTGTTGTTGATTAGGCGAGGTTTCACTGTAGCTGGCTCACCTTGCAAACGGCGCACACATGGACAAGTGCCTTCTGAGCCGCCTTTTTCTGATCGTTGGCACTGTGTCCTTGCTGCTTCTTCAGCTTGGCCTGTTTCTCGGAGGCCTTCGCCTGCGACTGGATCTTCTGGTGTCCACGTGCCATTTCTTTCTGCTTGAATGGAAATGGAAGAGTAAGTATATGTAAATCGTCTTCGGGCTTCACGAGATTCGCAACAAAGGAGGCAGAAGCGCAGTCACTTTCACTTTCTCCCACACATCTGAATGGGTCACTCTTGGGGTTACCGAACGGGAAGTACACTTTCCGGTCCGCATACACTAGTTAAGACACCGATTATTTATGTTTTGAAAAGTCTGACACGACACTGTACTGGAACAACAACAAATCACCACCACAAGTGAAAATTGCGACCACGTTCTGCGCTCTTTTGCGAAGCTATCACAACTTACCTAATTAACACGCTTAAAATTGGTTGCCTGTATTAAATCCAGGTGATGCAGCCTTTGGAGTTAAGTAAAATTCGTTGTTAATAATCTGTTTTGATTTGATACCCGAAATTATTGGCGATTAACCGTAGATTTTTATCAATTTGTCGGGTTTTGTTTCGCTGCCAGGGTTGAGTGGGACCAGAGTTGAACTATATCCAAAATGTTAAGGCATAAATATCTGTGGGTTCGTTTCTTTGATTTACATCTACCCTGACTGAAGCCACTTAACGGTACTCGTAATGAATAATGCTTTTTCTAATTATTTGTAGTTTTTAAACCATTCAACAAAATTTTTTTTGGTAATGAATATGTTGGTATAATACATATAATATATGGTAATGGATATGTTAGAATTTTTAAAATATAAATACTCAATTTACCAATACAACAAACATAACATTGTTATTATCTAAGACTGCAAGTATAATTGCACAGGATGAATTAGAATAAAATATCATACAAAGCATAAAAAGTAATAGTTTTAACATTTTTATTTATAAATTGTCATTCACATAATTTAGTTATAGTACAAAAAGATTTATTTTCTTTCATTTCTGGCATAATTCGTATAAAACTTTTACGTGTAAACCAAATCCAAAACGGAGCTCAGAGTATTTATTTATGGTGTCCTAGATATCTTCCGTCATGTTCACAGGAATTAAACAATTTCTATTCATTTTGTAAGATAGGTAGGTGTCTTTGTATTGGGTCAGCCACACATCGAACATTCGCATACTGTGTTAATTTCAATGTATAAAACAAAACCAAAAAGCAGCAGTGTGTATACGAAAAAACTGGCATATATTATTATTACGGCTATTATCCATCCTCTTGGCTTCGGCTTGATTGTGGCTTTCTTCTTCGGGCTGTTGCTAATTTATTGTTGCAAATGTTTCGTACTGGTAGGCAACTCGTCCATCTCGTTCAGCTTTAAGTAAAATGGGCATCAGACATCCTTCAGCTCCTCGGGCATGTCGTTCTTGGGATGCTTGTTCTCGAAGTGCTGCTTGTAAGTCTTGGGATCCGGCATTTGCGACTGAAATGGAAAGAAAAAGCGATTAGATTTGGGTTTAAATTGTTATCTATTGAAAGGAAGGTGTTATCACTTAAAGTAACTTATATATCCGCAGTGCTTGGTCATAATATAATTTAAGATGACGTTGGACCAACATATTGTTTTTAAACTGGTAATTTATAGCAAATTAAATTAATTTTACAAAATGTTATAGTAGTTATTTTTATAATGTTGAAATTGGATACAATTTTATGCGGAATATAAATGGACAATATTCTGTGATATATGTATATAGATAATTTTTATATAATTACAAACATGGATAAAAACCGAAACTAGCGTCGCAACAATATTACAGGGTAAAGATTCCAGATAGTTTTAAACATTATAGACTTTAAGTGTTTTGTGCAATTTTTGTTTTAAGTGCTGTAATGCACACTTTTTCGAATTGCATTAAATGGGATTACCCTTTTTTAAGCTCAAATGGCCCGCTTCCATCTACTCTAGTTTGTTTGTTCTACAGAGGCTCCACTGTAGTTGGCTCACCTTGCAAACGGCGCACACATAGACAAGTGCCTTCTGAGCCGCCTTTTTCTGATCGTTGGCACTGTGTCCTTGCTGCTTCTTCAGCTTGGCCTGTTTCTCGGAGGCCTTCGCCTGCGACTGGATCTTCTGGTGTCCACGTGCCATTGCTTGCTGCTCAAATGCAAATAGAAGGGTTAGTTCAAGTGGATTGCAAAAATGCCATTAATCATCTGTGGCCCAAACGGGATTTGCAACAAAGGCGGCAGAAGCGCAGTAGCTTTCACTTTTTATCCACCACCCATTTAAAACTAACATCTGGAGTTTCGAGTCACAAGAGCGGATTTTCCGCTATCTGTGTAGCTCTATCGATAAGATATTTATAATATTTTGATCAAATCTGTTGCGTTACTGTACTGCAACAACAAAACACCCCCGCAAGTGAAAATGTGGGTTGCGACCACGTTCTGCGCTTCTTTGCAAACCGATTTTAACTTACCTAATTAACCCGAGTAAATTTGGTTAACTGTTCTAAATGCAGGAGATGCAGCCTCGAATTTAAGTAAGACTGGTTGTAAAGTAAATTGTTTTGTTACCCGAAATTATTGACAATTTGTCTTAAAATACTATTAATTTGATGGGTTTTGTTTTCTGCCTGGATTGAATGGGACCAGAGTTCAAGTATATCCAAAATGTTCTTCCAGCAACATATGTGGGTTCGAGTCTTTGATTGACATTTACCCTGACTCAAACCTCTTAACGGTATTTACGTATAATTCGTAATAAATAATGTAATTTTAAAAAGTTTTTAATTTAATTTTGAAGATTATTCCGAACCAATATAAAATGGGTACTCCATATTGAATGAAGTCACCCTTAAAATGTAAAATTAAAGAGATAGTTCAATAATAGTTTCAGAGCCAGCTTTTTAAAATAATTTACTCTTCAAAAATTACTTAAAGGTATTATATTACCAACAAACAAAAGCTGCTTAAAGCTTCCAGCTTACAAAAACCACAACTATTAAAATTCGTAGTTTAAAATACTTATAAAAAATGTATATTTATTTTGGTAAAAACGTAACAAGTGACACATAATTGTAATTACACCAGCATACTGGCATTATTATCGCAAAACTCGTAGATATTATCAACAAACTGCATTTCCTGCATATTTTTAGCATCTTGAGGAGTATTTTCATTTTCCTGTGAGGGACGTGGTACTTTAGCCACGCCTCTTTTACAGGCAGCATCTGCCTCCGATTCCTCCAAGGTCAGACGTTTCAAATTATTGATCAGCGATATATCGTGTCTGATCTCATTTTTCAATTCGAGAAGTTCGTGTTCCGTTTTAATAATGTCCTCGGCATAGGCTTCGATATTTTGTTGCAGCTGCCCCACCGATAACTCCATTTCCGGTCCCTTGTACCGTTCGTTCTGCAATCGGTACAGTCGGCACTTTTCCGATAGCTGTCGTGTTAGAGCGTGTTCCTTTTCATAGCGGACATTCATATCCGCATGAAGAGATGCCAACTTATAGCGTACGCTGTTTCGCAGCGGCTTATCCTTTCGCCTCCTTATGCAATTATTAACATTATAGTTATTGTTATTGCATTCGCTGGGAATCGCTGTTCTGAATGTTTCAACTGAGGCTTTGGTTATCTCGTGGCGACTTCGTCTTCGATGACGCTGCTTGGAGACGCGATTCTCGGCCAGTTTATAAAGTTTGGATTTGGCAGTGTTTTCGGTACCCTTATACAGTTGGTCTGGCATTATAATCACCACCAAATCATTCGGCATTGTTTGCTTTTGGCCGTGCACTTTCTTCTCCTTCAACTTATTAGGCACTTTCGGAGGCGTTTTAGTGGGTTTCGGTATCGTTTTCTTTCCCTTTTTAAGATGCAGTAGCTTCTTGAGCCACTTGTACATCGAAAATCCCGTGGGTGGCTGTGAATGGGGCACTAATTGCATGGCAAGGGGATCTCTGAAGCCATCACGGTGTTTTAACGAGATGCGCAGCTGTAATAAAGACGAGAAATATTTGTTTATAAATGAATTGAAGTATGTACATATTTAAAAAAAACATTTTACTACTTTATGAACATGTATTACTCCTTAATTTGTATTCCCCTTGTTGAAGTAACAAATTGACCTTTTTTTTATCATTGTATTATTCTCTACCCAACAATATACAAGTGAATACATTACTTTGTGATTATATTGTCATTTAATACAGCTCAAACAATAAAACCACCTTGGCGCTAGTTCTAACTCTTGCCCTCCATTAACTGGATAAGATCATCAAATAACAATTAGGAATTCTTTTTCCTCGAATAACATTATTCCTATGGCTAATGGTTAAGGTAATAAAACATTTACAGCATAATTAGGCCGAAACGAAAACATGAACTTAGATATAAAAATCAATAGGCAAATTGATTTCACTCGGTGCGTCATAAACAAATAAATACGAAAAGCCAAAGCATAAGTCAAATGCCAGTGGTACTATATATGTTTACATATGTATGTACATAATAGGTGTGCGGGTGTGACTTTGAAAGGGGAATACTGAGAACGTATGGAGTGGGATTTCGAGAACGACATGAATTTCACATTTCTAGGCTTGCGTGTGGCGCCAGGAAAAAAGCGCTTATTATGCAATCACTGTAGACTTTTCGTTTTTTTCTTTCGGGCTTTCGGGCCCAGTTTGCTGGTGTTTCTCTTTTATTTTGCTCCTTTTTTTCTGCACGCCAGGTGGGATTCCCCTGGTCCACCGACCGTTGCCATTACCTCATTGTGTACACGGCTCCAAGCGCGCCAAACGGGCAAAATGGCCATGTTGCCATCATAGCACCGCTCTATTCCGCCCCAACTTTCCGTTATAATGTAATCGCTGTAGTCACGCGATGCTGCTGCCGCTTTCCTCTGGCCGCCATCTTGTTTTCCAACGTGCGGAAAGCGGGAAAATTGAATGAAACGGAACGAAACGAAACGAAACGCAAAATGGGAGAAAATAAAAGAAATTGTAAATAAGGAGCATAAATAAATAAAAAACCAAATTGTGATGCATAAAAAATAGCAGTCACGACAGGATCGGCTGGGAATTATTATTATTAGACCACCTTTCGGATTATTGCCGCAGTAGAACCCATCGCCATTCCGCAGTTCGTCATCAATCAGCGCCTTGATTATGTCATCGCACGTCGTCTTGTTCGTCACTCCTGATACGTAACGCGCCTCTCCATCGTCCATCCAGATGGGGATTTCCTTGTGGCCTTGCTCCTGAAGGGTTGCCAGAAGAACAGGGATCAATTAACAGGGTTGCCAGGCTATTGGGAATGCATTGTAGGGTGGGGTACTGGCTTGCAAGCATGGGATATTTACAAAGTATTTCCTTGTCGGTCAAATAGTGATAAGACATTTAATAAACAAATAAGGTTATCCCATAAATAATTAATGCGATTTATTTACTATTTGGGAAATAATTATATATTACTAATAGTGGTATCAACTGTATTAGTATCTATGTGTACCATACTAGATAGCTATAAAAGAGCACCAGATAATATTTTGGTGTAAGCTCTATATATTTCCTTACTAAGCCAATATTATTAAGTGACAATATTTGTATATGTCTCATTTTCATCTTATTTAGTCCTTGAACCAACCTATCGAGGTAAACAATTTTTTGGAAATTTTTAAGAATCTCCATTCAATGTCAATCCGTTTAACAAGTGAATTCCTTTTTGTATTTTAAGCTATTACCAGTAAATTGTGTAAAAATTGCTTATAAACAAGTTTCTGATTATGTTTCCTACGAAACGCAAGGTTGCAATCAATTTCTTGAATAACAGACGCATTCTCGAAGTTCCCCATACCCTTCTATGTCAGTATAACACTGCCCACATACACATATGTCTATCGCCTCTGCCTGCCACTGCCAATTAGATGATTTGTTTGATTTCAGTGGAAAAGCTGGCGCTACCCAAAATCAGAGGCGGGGATTCGAGTGGGGTAGTGAGTAGCCAAGGGACCAGGAGCTGGAGGAGGAGCAGCAGGAGGAGGAGGCACTTACCACAGTGCTATTAACGCCATAGAGGGAAATGGAACGGTGGCGACGACTGGCCTGGCCAGCGTTTCCGTTTTCCCTGCCGTGTTTATTTTTGCATGCTTGCCGATGTGGTGGTGCTGGTGCCATGGGTATGGGCATAGATACAGCTATGGGTATAGGTGGTGCTAATGGTGGTTCCCCCACCGATAGCGATTCATCCACCAGGCGCTCCTCGAACGCCTGCTTATTATTATTATTGTTGGTGTCTTGATTCTGACAGCGTCGCGGCGGAAGAATGGGACTTTCGGGTAGATTTAATAGCGATGGACAGCTGTCCAGATTATCATCGATGAATGTGGAGTTCTGCTGTTGAGGCGCCATGTTCGTTTGCCCGGTTTTTAAAAAACCTCTCTCGGTAATTGGCACTGCAATGGAAAAGCGGAGGAAAAAACAGTTTAATACATATAGAGAACATGCAATATCCTTGTTAGACATTTTGTTGGTTCAGCTGGCGTTCGCCTTCGCCTACGCCTAACGATCAATTTAGATTTGTTGCCCGCGATTAAATAAATTATGCAGTAGCCCTCCGCCGTACAACATGTGCACCTATATGGCACATATACACATATATCTAGTTACATCTCACCATAGACACACGACGCAACCCCAACTAGATTCCTAGAAAATTGCCTACGAACGTCAGTTTGCGCCGGTGGCCCATTATTCAGGAACATTGCCGGCGTTTAGGCTGTCGCACCTATCCACCACTCCACCCATTCGATCCCCCATTCCGCAACCCAACTCAAGCCATCGGAATCCTGCGAGGCCTACAAGGCTCCTATTCCCCAGTTCACAGCCCCTGTAGGCCCACACATAATTTGTTGTTCGGGGGGCGTTGTACGAACATTGCAGTTTGTATGCAAATTCGCTTTTCCAGCCGAAAAACATTTTCCATTCTGCTTCATTTTCTCCTTTTTTTTGGATTTCAATTGGTGGCCTGACTGACTTATGAATTAATGCTAATTTATGCCGCCGGAAAATGCAGCGAAGGAGCTCAAATTATATAGTTTGGCGGCGGTTAGAGTGCTGAAAAATTTTTGGGCACCAATTTACTAGAATATAAGTGCTCAAACTGCTTGGTTTTTACAGGAGATCGCCAATAAAGAATAATCCTTGAAATGCATTTCAAAATACTAACAATAAATAAAGATAAATAAGATTTAAATGATATATTAAGATGTATTCTAACTGCACTCAAAGCAATTCAATTTCATAGATTATTTAGATAACTACTTTCTGATTTTAAATCTTTCTAATTTCAAGATACAAATTTCCGAAAATGCTTCCAACTGCACTCATAGAAATTTAATTTCAAAGATCATATAAAGAACGATAACTGAGGTGCTCCCCAAGGACCTTATTTGTGTTCAAAACTGCAATTGAAATGGAATTTACAGAAGTTTTCTGAATTCCCTCATCAAATATTTATTTGCTCTCTGGACGTGTGCCTTTGGCTATGGGTTACGCCCCGGTTCTATTAGAGAAATGAGTTATGAGTGAAGCAATTTGCAAAAGGATTTCCACCTGAGCCAATAGTCCTGCCGCTGGATATCCTTGAGTGTGGGCCGCCTTTGATTACGCTGGACAGCTGGACGTGTACAATGTACATTTAAAAATGTAATTTCCAATCAAGATAAGTTCAAATGTAAATTTCCATTGGTGAGGTCAATTACTGAACTCTGACACGCCCTTTGCATTGCACTTAATTGTTTGAAGGGGGTATGACTGTCACCCCCTCATAACACATTAATGCCCGGGCAGTGGGCCAAGTTAGGAAATACTTTTGACCCCCCGAAAGTTCAATGTCTCTAAAGTTTAGCCAGCGATTGTGTCGCACTCTGGGCTTTTAATATTTTTAAGTCTTTAACAATTCGGGCCTAGCCCCAATTAATTGCTCCCCTGCAATCCGCCTCGATGTTTTCGTTGCGTGTTGGGTGGAAATTAATTTTGTTTGGGTACTGCGCATTGGATTCTAAAATAAAAGTAGAGGAACCAACGCAGTCGTGACGTTGGTAGTTCAATGGGGTTGGTACTGGGGGCGTATGAGTAATATAGCGATGGCTGTGATTTGATAATGTAGTTTGTTTGTTTGTCTATGCTCAAACTTGGTAAAGAAAAACAGTTCGTTTGGGGTTGGGGAAAGTACTTTTCATTAATGTTATTATGACTTTTATTTTCAATCGATTTTAAGTTATGCATGCGTCGCATGTGTTAAAGATTTCCAATTTTACTGAATATTGGAATAAAGTTTATTTCAGGAAAGTGAAATCTAGAAACGACTTAAATGAAAAACGAAAATAAATGAATTTAGGTTTCAGACTTGTTTTATTAGGTATAAAGACAATGTTAAGTCAAGTTTCTAAAATTATCATTAATTATTTGTTCAGGACGGTTTTGGGGGCTAGTAAGAAAAAACTCATATGCATATATCCGTGTAATCAGCTCACCCCACTTAAAACCCTAAGAACTCTCTTCTAATTTTATGTTGCCTAAATTTTAGTTCTTAGAAATCGTTGTATAGAGCCGTTGATTAAATTTTGGCACCCGCAGAACCACAGAATAATAAAGTCAACTGTGAATTCTCCCAGTGCCAAGACTCAAAGTCAGCAGATTGAAGAGCTATCGTTCTGGATCGCCAGTTTCTAAGCGGGGATCACCTGAGATCACTTACCTTTAGATAGTTTCTCCAAATCTTAGAGTTGTTAAGCACTATTGAGGTGGATCCTTTTCGGTTTCTGGCCGTGTTTCTTCACTTTTTGGCAAGTCAGTGAGTAATTTGGTTATGAAGATTGTATTTCGCATTGGTGTTCACTGGTTCACACATGCTGCAGCTGCAAGGACATGCTAATCCTTTGAGCTTTGACACTTGACTGAAGTTCAAATTTGAATTTGCGGCTATGTAAGGTGAGCTAGGCAGCGACGTCGACGTCGACTGCGCAGTTAGCAGCGCTGCCGCCTACCGGCCGGATAATAAACGAGTATATAAAAAGGTTTCTAGATCTAGACAGGTGCTAATGTTGCTGTCCCTGTCGCTAGCACTCGATTCGAGCCTGGCACTGAAAGCCTTTCGTTCCGAAGCGGCACAGGTCCTTGCTGCCCGAGGACTAGTGGTTGCCAGGAACAACGTTGCACAACAAATAACTGAACGGCGTATCCTTGACGACGGCAAGTGACTAACTAAAATATTATTTGCTACCACACAAAACTTTAAAGCAAAAACGGTGCGAGCAGCTCGCAGGAACGCACACCGACACACCTGGCGTTGCGGGAGTGGGAGCGGGAGCGGTAGCGGTAGCGGGAAGGGGCAGGAAAGAGAGAGAGCGCCCGATCCGAGGGTAGGTTCCCTGTCCCTGTCCCTGCCTTCGCCCTTGGACCTGGCCCTGCTGTCGTCATCATCATCGTCATCCTGCCACCGTCTTTTGGCCAACCACCAGCCACCACCGAAACTGAGTAAAAGTAAAAAATATAATGCGATATATACGTCGCAGTGTTCCTACCAATTTCCACTAGCCCTAGCCTTCTAGAACTACTCTCTTTCGGCCACGACCAATACCAACATCACTACCACTACCACTACCACTACCACTGCCATCTACCACGACCACTCCCTCCGCTCTTTAATGCAGTTTCAGCTATTCCGTAAGCGAACTATAGCGTGTGCTATATGCCAACAGCACCACCAACACCAGGAAACTCCAGGAAACACCAGGAACCACCATCAGCACCAGCCCAGGAATGCACTGGGAAAAATATCGACAGTAATCGGCCTTTTTAGATTTTCAGTACTGTATTTCTTTTGGCGACTATTTATAAGATGTTATCGGTTCCTTTGAGCGTTTTAAAGATTAAATATTCACAGCATCAAAGAATATAGATGGATTTTATCAACCAATTATTATAATTATTAAGAAATATGTCGGTATATTTTCTTATAAAGTTATTGTGATCTTAATCAAAATAGTTCTAGTTTCGTTGCATGGTATGTATTGAGTACAACAAAGTCGATTTTTTTTTTCGGTGCACCAATGCCATGACGCGCACTTTGCGTTATTTGGTAAAACGAGATTGTTGATAACGTGCCACCAGCAACAGCAACAACAACGAACTATAAAAAACTCGCGGTACATAAAAAACGAATTTCTGCCTTGTTTTTATCCCCCCAGAGCCATTACGCCTGCTCTTCGACCAGCCTATTGCCACCCCACTGTTTTTTCGCTGTGTATTTTATTGTTAATGGGTAGCATTTGCTTTTCGATCCAATTTTTTTCCCCATTTTCTCCTTTGGTTGTACATTTGTTGCTAACAGACTTTTTCGGTCAGGATCAGAATCTTTAGAATAGCAGAGGGAGTAATAATATACATATGGAATCAAATTTGGGACGGGTTAAACAATGCTATCTAAGAAGTAGTGCTAATGTGTTCAGCGGCTGGCTTTTGTATCTCCATGAATGAGAAAGTAAAAGCCGCATTTGGGTAAATAGTTCGGTGGGTAATGCTTTTATTGGATTCTATGCCTCCTTATAAATATATAATTTCTTGATCTAGTTGTAGGAATTGTAACAAAATGTTTTTGCTTTTATATTTGTTTAAAGATTACTATAAACTGTTGGAAGAACCACATTTATTAATAATTGAATAACATAAACACCTTTTTATTAGTAAGTTAGAGTCAAAGGTTTTTAAAAATCAAAGTGAGTTAAGCATTTTTTAAAATAAGCATAAAAGAACAAATCCAAACAAATAGTTAGATTGAAATGCATTAGATGAAAATGCATTACACCCAATCCCCGATCGATGGACAATGACGTTGGTGGGTATTTACCCAAACTCCAACTCCTTTGGTCAGCAACCCAATATTTCCACTGGACTCATTTGGATTGGGCAATACAAATATTCAATAATGTTCAAGCTCATTAGGAATCGATTGGATTCAAGTAGAAATTATAGCTGCAGAGAAAGTGCGGAACCACCTCCTGCAAAGCTGATGGCAGGTGCCAACTTATGGTATCTGTGTAATATGACAAATGGCCCCACCTTGCAAGTCATTACAACTTCGCTCTGTAATGCTCAAGCAATTGCATTTGAAAGGAGAGTGGAGTGGTCAAGCCCAACCCCCTAATGGGAAAATAGAAACAATTAAAACCACGCAACTTGTACATTTCCAAGGAAAAAGCGCGTGAAAATTCGAAAAGCAAATGTGGCTATAGCGATTATGTAAATGATTGATTTGGAGCTGGAGCGGGTTAGGCTGTACTTGCTCTGTGACTAGGGGTTACTTGCCAGGGTGGCTAGTTTTCCGATGCGGTTCAGCTACTTCACGGCATAGCTCGGTGCTCGGTGCTCTGTGCTCTGTGCTCGGAATAAACAAACATAGGGCTCGTAATATCCTTATAATGGCCTGGCATCAGGGGGATTATTGCTACTATTCCCGCATTTTTAGTGTGGGAACATTTCCTGGTGGTTATTAATTTTTATTTGGATTTTTCTTGGCCACCTGAAGCGACTAATTGGCACGCCCCCGTCGCCTTTGCTCCCTAATTTGGCAAGTCCTTTCTGTCCATTCGGAGTGTTAGTTAGTCCTGCATGCAATTGCCTGGCGCCACGTGTCAGCGGGGCATGGGGCGCCCAAAAGGGGGTTATTTGTGTGGGGGGTGCTGTCTGGCGTTGCATGTGTCGCATATATGGAAATTTCCTAATGACAGGGGTGTACGGCCACTCGGCACCCAAGTTCATTGTAATCGAGTTCAGTGCTCAAGCAATGATTGAGTTTTATTGTTGATTGTTCAGCAGAGATTGCGGGTCAGCCATACAGGGTTAGTTGTCATTGGACATAAAGTTCCATACTTCCATAGTTCCATAGAGGGTGTCCTCAAACAGCCACGAAGAAATAAGCTATATGGGATGTTTATTGCCTGACATTTGAATTTATTATATATTTATATAAAACTTGAATTGAGTATAATTTCTATATCATAAAATGTATACTTCTTTATATTTTTAGTAAGTAAAATGATATGGTTCTTTTAAAATTGAAAGAAAACTTGTTTACAGTCCAGGTGCCTTTGTTTTTGGTTATTTTATATTTTTCATACGGGATTATCAATTCAAACTATTTATTATATTATTGGAGTGGGCAGCATCAGCTGTCTTCTGGCATTGTGCTCCTGGTTACGGCCTTACACACATGTTCTCCTCCAAAGACTGACCGTGACATAAATATTTCTTAAGATCAATTCACATGTGTTCGATCGAATCCACACCCTCCACAAAATGTAACGTATTTTTATAATTCGTTTGCATCGTGTCCCAAAGAGGGAAGATTGTTGCCTTTTCGGCCACTTACTTGCACAGGCACAAAATAATTACAAGTGGCAACCGGCAGACGACAAACGGCCAACTGCATCCAGGTAGAACCTGTCCCCTTCCCCAGGGGTTGTATCTTATACCCTTACTCTTACCTCTACAGTGCCTCTACCTTTACCTTTACCTTTACCTTTACCTTTACCGCGTGCCATCATCGCCGGCTGCTGTTGCAGGTGCACAAGTCAGCGGAGCGCGGCCCTCGCGATCCCAGTAGAACTCAAGCTGGTGCACTGGAAAATATGGGGTCAGCCACCACTAACACTAATTACAGTACATATATCATAGAGAAATACTGATTATTCGAGCATTTACCATAGAGGCATAGAAAGAAACTTTTAATAACAGAAAATATAAAATTCATTTAAATACATTACATTTATTATATTTTACAGAGCACTTATATTACTTCCTGTGCACAGACAGTTGCATTTCGAACAGGGCGGAAGGAAGCTGTTGCGCGGGTCAAAACACTTGTCCTCGTTCGCCGGTTCCGAGTTTGAACCTTTCGGCCGAACCTGTTTGCTGGTTTATCTGGCATGGGCGGCTCTGGGATCTGCCAACCAGTCAGATCCGACAAATACGCTGGGAGAAATGTGAAGAGCAAAATGAAGGAGAAATATGGAGACTTTCCTTAATATGTGAGAACGTATTCAAAGCATTCCGCTTAAGTAAAGTTTTAAGTAAATTTTTTTAAGGTTTAAAATATAAACCAATATTAATTTATGATTTCGACAATCGCAAAATTTGAATATAAATGAATAATTAATTAATTAAGATTAATTATATTTTATACTGTTTTTAGTATATTTACCGATGGATTTTTGACATATATAATAATGTATATTTTATATGATATATGAGCCTCATTAGTCAATTGACTCCAATATGTATATCCAATAACAATTTTAAATGTTATATAAAATTACATAATAGTTACCAACAGATCCAAAGTCCCAAAATGGGCCCATACCGCTCCAAATATCATGAATTTGGATTGAAATAATTAAAGTTATATTTTCTCTCCTCAGATGTTTTCCAGTGCAGGGACAGTTGCAGCACCAGCGCACTCAGTTGTCATTCGATGGGCAGGTTGTTTCCTACGTGTGGTGTCGATTTTAGGGGTAGTCCCGTCTTAACGGCAACTGCGACTGCGACTGTGTCTGTGTCTGCGTTTGTGGCTCGTGTGCATTGACCTGAAAACGCAGCGCGCCTTTTTTGATATTTTGCCCTGTTGTTGTATCTGAAACAACATCCACTCTATGAGGAGGAAGAGATGGCAATCTAAAATCATTTTTGTACGATTATAGATGGCACTTGCCGAATGGTTACTGAATCATATGCCGTGGGAACAGCCAAATTCCATTCAACAGAAGTCATCTGGTAATAAGATATAAAACCTATAAGAAACGAAATCATTCTTTTTTATCGGTTCTTTCCTGTAATATATAGTTTTTGCCCCAAATACATCTTCCCAGCCCAATAAGAAGTGCGATTGTTTCCATTTTATTTAATAATTCTTTTCGTTTTCTGATTGAGACGATCTTTATTAATGCGAAGCTGCTTTGTTTATTAGTTTTCTGGTTTGTTCGTTTGTTGTTTTCCAATTTATCGTTTTTTCAAATATTTACTCGTTTATAACTAATTTCTGACTCGTTTTATGTACTCGGTGTATTTACATGATGTTCGTTTCGGGAATGCAATGTTAATAAATCTGGTTTATTATGCTCAATATTGTGCATTATAAAAAGGTTGTTATTATAAATATTACGTTTGGTAGCATTGTGGGGACTTCGGTTTTTTGTAATTGATCTTTAAGAAATCTACTCGCATGTGAAATAAATTGGACAACAGAAATTGTCCCAATGTCTTAACTTTTTTTCTTTTTTAAACGTATTTCAGATATATCATTTTTTAACAAATCTCTAGCAAACAGTTCAGTTGGACTGTCATGGATTTAGCAAATATTGTTTATAAAGAAATTTGTTTAAAGTTATTCGATAAAATGATTTAACTGCTAACTGTCTTGATATATTAGTATTTACATTTCGTTCATAGCATTTACAAATTATAAAGCTTTGGAATAATGACAATTTAAACATTTTTTTTATTCTGCATTTTACATCAAATGTGATGAAATGTAACAGATTTTTCTAATCATTTGAAATCTTTTTTTTATAAATTTCTTGTTTGCTAAATTCATTAATGCTTTTTTAAGTGAGAACTTTTATGGCTTTGCTTTATATATATTTAGATACATTTTTATAATGTTACTGGTCTTTGGATTAGCTTCTACTTCATTTTATCAGCAGTTTAGCTTGTGAGGAGTTAAAAACAATCCCAAACAGAAATCCTTATAGGGCACATACGTCGGGTTCCCTTCCATAATAACAAAAACTGTGTTTCGCCTGAAACCATCTAAGCAATCAATAAGTTTTTAATTCTCTCAAAGAAGGCACCTTCACTCAAATCGATTGCTAACTAACATTTAACAGAGTTACATGGTTAAGCTGTTCAAAGAACGAATCGAGTATAGTTTCTTAGGGTCCATCTTTATCGTATTTTATTTGTACATTCCTTATATTGGCCACATATTCAGCAAATTCCACTCTCACTTCTTACCCTTGACTATACTTCCGCAACAAAAACATTTGTCATTGGACGCGATGAATTTGGAGTTCAGTTTTTGTGTTCTATATAAGCAGCTAATTTTACAAAAGGATTCTGAATTATTCGGCATTGCTTGTTTGAAAGATGGCTTAGCACTTCCATTTACTCAGATTAACTTTTTCGTTTTTGTAAATTGCAAAAAGATTGTCCTTGTCTTTGGGTTTTCCTTTTCGTAGTTGTTATTTAGTATTAAGTATATATTTTTTGCTAAATGAGAATTAACTTCGAAGAGCTTGCAAAATGGCGAAAAGAAAATTCCCAAAAATCTACAAATCTCTAAATTCATAAATGTATTTATTTGCAAAAAGCATTTCGTGTATACGCATATTGTGTTCTATATAGGTAATATTATTTAAACAATTGGTAACCGTGGCCCTCAATAACCTGCTCTCAATTAATTTCAATAAAATTTCGTATGCAAAGGTTCGTTTAAATTTAGGATTTTCGTTTGTGTTCTTTATCACAAGGTTTAAATTTGGTTTAGGTTTAACGTTCTTTGAATTAGGTCGTGCTTTTTTGGGTTTTGTATTTATTCTTTACTTGACCAACAAACGCTTGCCAGCATTTGTGGACATACATTTTATCTAAAATACTTGGGTGTTAGTTTTGTGAGTTTATAGTTGGGTTGGCATATGCTTCGTAGCTACTTATGAGAGTTTTATAAAGATTCGTGTCATATATTTTTTGTAAATATTTTAGTTAGCTTCGTTTATGTTTCTTCTATGAGCTTTGATATGTATTTTAATAAAAGTTTTTAGGCAATTCCTGCTGCTACTTAAAAAGGCGTTGATGGATCAAATGAAATGAATCTCTGAAGGTGTTTGTTTTGTGTGAACTATTTTTCTTCGTTACCTTCTTATAAAATGAGTTTATTTTATACGATTTTATTTCACCCGAATCTAAGTTTAGGAATGCTTTAATTGTGGTCTACTTTGCGGCGGTTTCATTTTCGTGAATCAATGCGATGCGTTAAAATCAGGGCTGGTTTATATATCGAACATTTATTGAAAAAATAAACAGAATTTAAATAAACATTTAAATCAATATTATATACAATAAAGCGTAACGTAAAAATGTGTGTGATGAGTAACAATTCGTGTGTTCTGTTTTATATTCTTTGACATATGCGGAGGCATTTCAACTCATCGAATTGAATTGAACAAAACTGGGTTTTAATTTCATAATATTCGACTAGAGCTGTTTGTAAATATATAACATCTATAGTATGTATATGTGTATAAACAGGTTGCATCATTTCGACTACTCAAATAGGTTAAGCCTTAAAGCTGTTTGGTTTGCGTTTCATATTTCATAGTTATAGGCTAGGTCTTTTTATCTTCTTGGATCGTGTTTTTTGGTACTTTCAGCATTAATTTGTTTGCTTATTAAATTGTTTAAATATTATATATTACAATTGCTAGACAGTGTTTCTTTGGTTGGTATAATTAACTAATGCATTTTCGAGCATATGCAAAAATTTGCAAATTTAATTTAAAGTTTTTTTGTTGCTTTTTTGGTTTGTTTCTACTATTTTTAAAAAAGGCAGTCGAAAATGTTTCTTTCGTATGTTTGCTCATTTGCATAAATTTAACTGTCGTAAATATTAATTATTAACAACTCATTCATTTATTTATTTCTTTTTCCCCATTAACAACTCAGTTTAAACTAATTTTTTCATTTTGACGTTTTTATCACTGGTTTTGTCATGTTGTTGCCTTTTAAAAAATCGTTAATGAATAATTAGATGTACTTTGTGTTTCCCTTTGTTCCATTAAAATTAGATGCTTTGCAAGGCCCTAGAATTTAGCAAACGAGTTTCCATGTCGGTCTGCATGTTTCTCTACAAATTACTTTACGGGTTTTCTGGCTTTGCTTCGGCAATTTAGCGTGTTCAAGTATCAATATATGTATGTTTATGCTTTACTTGTAGTGTGTTTGCTTAATTTTACGAAAATCCTTTATAGTGTACAAAGAAGAATATCAGAAAAATGGCATAAGCAGTTGGAAATGTAATTCTAGCGATGACATCGATCGTCTTGGCCACTCGAATCGGATGCGGTGGCTCTTTTTTCCGCACTTGAACGAAACATGTCTGCAAGCAAAAGGGAGAATTGTAAATATGTGTTTGAGGTTCAGACTCTGAAAATAAGTTTCCCTTTGAGAATACCTCTTCCCAAAGTTGCATTCAAAGTACTTAGTATTTATTTTCATTCTAGACAATAAAAACGTTTTTCTATTTCGCAATATTTAAAATATTGTATTCATTTATTTTCTTTTGTGGTTATTTAAGTTACCAGTAGAATAAAGATTTCGCAGTATTTAAAATATTATATTCATTTAAGATGAATTATAGTTCTTACAAGAAACTTATTTTCAGATTTGCTTATGTAGATATTTTGGTATATATGCTCACCTCCGTGGCACATCCATTGTTCGCCGAATGGGTGCACGGACTGTTGCTGCCGCCGCAGGTGGTGCATGCCACGATTTCGTTAGGTGCCCCGGCGTTTTGACGCTTTTCGCCCTGATAGACGGCGGTAAATTTAAAAAACTTATTTGTTAATTTTGATTGGACCATGGTGGTGGTTGGCAAACAAGTTGGCAATTTTACAAGTCAAATACAAGTGGTGAAAAAGGAGTTATTTACACATACATACACACACATACGCATACGCATACGAAAAAAAACGTAAAATTGGTTTGGCGGTTGCAGTTTGGTTATATTTTGGTTGTTTGCATTTCGTTTTTGCAAAAACCCAGCAAAAAGCGTATAAGTATGTTAAAAATATATGAAAAAAGGTAGAAAAATATTTGATTTATTAAAGTTTATTCGACATGTGGCACAAAAATTGAAATTTAACACTACGAAATTTATCACAAAAGCGCTTGGAATGCTTTTACATATTTAACTACAGAAATAATTTAAGAAAACAAGTATTATTATTAGTAGGTCGGCATACTTACGGGCTTTTAAATTTAATTTATTATTTGTATTGTAATTATGTCAGTGGCAGCAGTTGAAAAAGCAAAAAAGAGCAAATTTAATTTTAATACACGGTTTTCTATTTATAACCACAGCGCATTTAATATATTTATTGATTTTTTTCAAAATGGTCTAATTGTATTTTGCACGTACAGTATTTTATTTATTTGTTATTTCTGTTTAAGCTATAGCAGTTTGAGTAGATTTTTGTATATTGTTTGATATGAGAATGGCATGAGAATTTTGCTGTGTTTTCATTTTGGGTGGGTTGAAATTAAAAGAGGCACAAATGTGATGAAAATTCAAATCCAAATTTAAATAACACTTAATATCACGTTGCTTTTGTTGTAGGTTTATTATGATGTGGACTGCTTATTTGGATCGAATGTATTTAATGATTGGTTATGAACACATACAAGGTTAGTTTAGGTAAAATTCTGTTGAGTTTTGTGCATTTTATTGGGTGGTTTAAAGCGTGCTCTATTTTGGATATAACGATAGCAGAGGTGTTGGGTTTAAAACTGGTACTTTATATACAGGCTGTTTACTATACAAGCACACAGAGAAAAATCAACTAATGTGTAGCAACTATATTTTACTGCATATATATTTATGTTTAAAGTTGAATTTATATTTCCGCTCACAAGTATGCTACAATTCATTGCAGCTACAGTGGCACGT
Source organism: Drosophila santomea (assembly GCF_016746245.2). Taxonomy (NCBI): domain Eukaryota; kingdom Metazoa; phylum Arthropoda; class Insecta; order Diptera; family Drosophilidae; genus Drosophila; species Drosophila santomea. Next base: position 18,531,596 of record NC_053018.2, read on the forward strand.
ACTGCCCAAGTTGCATCTAAAAACGCCAACGAACCAGGGGAAAAATCAGGCGATTTTCCTGTGAATTGGGGGCGGTTGGGTGGGTGGGCGTTTGGCTGACTTGTCTTTGTTTGCCAGCAGCTGGCGGCCATTTGCCGAGTGCACAAATGCCGGCAAAGGTGGCCGGTGGGGTTGCGAGAATGGAAAAGTGGTGGAAAACAGGAAAAAGGGGAAATGGGCTGGGAGGAAACAGTTACTTAGGGAAGATGTATTATGCGGGTGTGTTTAAGCAGCCAGAGAGCCGGATAACGTGGCTGACCTAAATTAAACAAGGTGGCTGTGCCAGAACTTTGCTGCTCGTTAGTTTCCTTAAAATCAACAGACGCTTTTAATGATCAGTGGATAAAATAGAATAGTTTAATGTTTTTAAAAACGATTTGTGATTATAAAGGACTGAGGCAATATATTTAAGGTTATTGCGTTACTTAAAGGTCATATATCATAAGAACTATTATCCGAAAACCCTATTCAAAATCTTTTTGCCCGAGAATTCTTAAACACTAACAGCACTCGTAAATTTTACGTTAAGTGGTTCCCAAGATGCTTTCTCAGCAATTTAATTTTATTAACACAGTACTGGAAAAATGTATGACAAGCGAAGATTTATGTATCCAGTGCAATTATCATTGGGGGCAAAGCGAAAGTATCTTTCTTCGTGCATTTTTTCAGCTCTCCGTACTTTTCGCATTTGCATAAGACTCCCAAATGGAGGGAACCCGGGCTCGAACTTTTCCGATGGAAAATCCTTCCCAGAACATTTTCGACAATTATGATGCATGTACCGACGAGTTTTATTTCGTTTTCATTTTCATTTTCGTTTCGGTTTGCTTTCTTTCGGCCAGGGTCGACCGCATCCTTGGCAGCCATTTGTTTGTTTTCCACTCTCGTGTCGTTGGTTTTTCCGGTGCTCTCGGGCTCATTACGGCATTTTCCACTTTGGGGCGCTCATGAATAATTATCTTGTCCTGTTGCGGCCCAGTCATCCCGCTGTCCACCTGCCTGGGCGCCAATTTAAACGCGTACACCATTTTTAATTTACATGCTAATGGTGGAGAACATTTTCCCAGCCACCTTGTTGTCGACGGTTTTCCGCCTTTTCCCGGCTTTTCACCACTGGCCAGGCTGCAACTCCTTCCTGGGCTGCGTATCCTGGTGTTCTGGTTCTGTCGGAAGTCGTCGTCAGCGTTTCACAACTTCCCATAAAATAGTTTTGCTTTTCGGCAGACGGGTCTTTCATCACGCCCACTTTAGTTGCTTTTATTTGCTTTTGCCGTTGGATTTATATTTCTATCTTGATGGCGGTTTCTCCTCTTTCATTCCGATAAGTTTAATTCACTTGGGGACTTTTGAGGGAAGTTTAGTGATTTATGTCCTGGAAATCGGTTGCAAATCTAAAGGACAAAAAGTCTGATGCAAGTGTCTTAGCCACCATGGTGTAAAACAAACATATCTACTGCTTCTGAGCTAACAAACTTGGAGTTAAGAATTATTCTACAAATATTTAAATTTTCTATTTACTATACACGAGTGTATTCTATTTATTCAATTAACAAATGTTGGGATACATACTACTACTTTTAAGATTAAATATCAATACTTATTATATTATGTTTTCATTTAAATCAGAGCATTAAGACAATTTCGTAAGCCGGTTAAAACCCCTAATGCCCTAATGACTAAATCACTTAGGTGAAGGGTAATTAGTTGAGAAAACATCTTCATTGCTTGAATTTGATTCGGTAGAAGACAACCCGCCAGCCAGGCTGCTCTTAGCCCTAATTGCTTAACCTTGCTGTGCCTTTGGCAGCCATTACCTCATGTCTAATGCAGTTTACTCTTGTTAGTCATTGTTAGTTTTTCATTTAAAGTTCAATCGCAAGTTTGGGGAAAAATCCAACTTTGAGTGTGCGTGTTTGGGGGTGTTTGGGTGCATTTAGTGGGTGTTTTTTTTTGGGCAAATGGCAATCAAAATAACCGCAGGCAATCAAGTTTGGCCAAACTTTCCTCTTGCTGACGTTTTTCTTTGGCTGTGTTTTTTTCTGGTTAGTTATTAGTCGGTTGTGCAAGCAACAACAAGAACGAATGTTAAGATTTTTTGTGGATTTTTAAGGTTAGTCTCGGGGTCGATTCTGGTTTTCTGGTGTGTCCTTTACTCACTGTAGTTTCCACATTCTCGAATGCATCGCTGTAAACCGAGGCTGGTGAATTGGAACGTGAGGCCTTCCTGCGCGGCGGTTTCAGCGGCAAGGACAACTGACGTTCTGTCATTTCCATATCCTGGTTGGGCTGGGCTTCCGCCTCCAGATCGGTCTCGGCCTCGATCCTTACAACCAAAGCCGGTGTACTGGTGGCCACCGATCGGCGCAGTTTGGTGCTGGACTCCGGCTCCTCCGGTTGCTCCTCCCTCAGCTCGTCCTTGAACTTGACTTTGGTACTTGTAACGCCGGCTGTGGATCCACCGGGCTCTTCGTAGATATGCTCAGTGGGTCGACCACTGGGATGAGGCGATGTGGAAGTGGATGGACTTCTGGCCGCTTTCCGTTTTATCGAACGTGCCCTCAAATTCTGGACAGCAGCTCCAATGATTCCGCCATGGGCCTCCTGCCAGCGCATTCCGCCGCCGAAGAACTCTTCCGGATCGGTGGTCCTTGGGGTTCCAGGCGTCGCCACCGAGGAGGAGGCGGCCGGGGTGCCACTGGACATGGGCGTGGCACCGCCCATCATCGACATAGCCGGCGTGGCAGCGGCGCTTGCCTTTTCGGAGGACAAAAGCGGCATGAAATTCGCGTTCGATTATTACCTACAGAGCAGGTTGGTTGAATGGGGATAGTTTTTGTCTTGGTTTGTTGTTTATTTGTTCTGGATTGGTTATAGCTTTGGTATCTTGAAAGGTTTTTCGTTTTTGAACGCGGAGAAGAGAAAGACAATTTTCGGAGAGAGACACACAGGTGGTTTTAGTCAGGATAATCGAAGGCCACAAAAGTAATTGTGTTAATTGATTGGCATTATCAAGAGCGGTTACTTGGAGTCAAGCAGTTGTGGTGAAATGGTAAAGTAAGTTGTTTAAAAGATTCCACTACTAAGTGGTCTATTGTTTCTCTTCTTTATAGAAATTAGTTTTAGCTATTAGATTTATGAAAAAATCTCTTAAGTTTGGAACGACCTCTCATTACAAAACTTTGTTCAGTTTTCATTATAGTTTTTATTTGTTTTATTTTTTATAAAAAGTTAAAGTGTAAAATACATATATATCTGTCATGCTTTTTGAATCTTGTTAAACTGTTTCCCGCCTATGAAAAAACAGATATAATACATTTATTGCTTATTCGATGTTTCGGGTGTCTTGTTGTGGATTGCATTAGTGTTTCAGTATTTATTGAAAAACATTCAAATGCACAAAATGCACTAAAACTATGCGCCTAAACAAAAAGCTTTCAAGCAAACACTGACAGCGGAAAATAACCAAAAAACAAAATTGCTTCAGCTACTTCTTTTTAGTACGATAAATAATAGCGGCCAACATTTCCGGCACGATATATCGCTATGTTTTTGTTTTAGTAAACCAAAGAAATATTTGTTTTTTTAGTGGTACAGGGCGTGTCAGAAAATCAATAAAGAACTTAATTTAAATGTATATTTTTTCAAGGCAAATTTCAAATAGAGAAATTAAAATGTAAATCAGGGGCAAATAACAGAATTGATTTATAGCTCTTTCGATATAATTTTATCATATATGTAAAAGGAGAAAGAATTTTTTTCCATAATTGGTGATCATTTTTTCGCTTTTTGTTACAATTTTTTTTCGTAACATTTTTCCCAATTGTAAGTGACCTTAAAGTGTGTTTTATTGATATAGATATAATTTTTTGCATATATTTTTCATCATGAGTTTTTATTTGTTGTGGTTGTAGTTGTCGTTTCTGCTGTTGGTTGTGTGGAAATAGATTCTTCAAAAACAATTAAGCCACGCATATCAAGTATACGCACGATTGGCTGTTAGGTGTATAAGTATATTACGAGTTGATTTATGATTGATTCAAAACGAATTAACGTAAATAAATTATGAAAATAATCGTTGTAATCAATATGGAGTTATATACATTGAAAGCGAGTGCGAATCTACTATGTAATTAGGTAATTATTTAAATTTGAATTATAGTTATTGTAATTTTCATTGGTTTTCCGTTTTGGCTCGAAAATGAAATTAAACACTGTTTTTGTTTTTGGGAAACACAAAAACCAAAATCGAAACAAAACTTTTTCAATGCATTTCATCAAAGCGAAATTCGCATGCCATTTTTTCTTAGGTTTACATTTCGCTGTTTTTGGTCAGGGGAGGGGGAAGAAGGACTTTTCGGTGGGTGTACCAGTGTGGGTGTGTGTTTACTTGGCTTGTGTGTGTTAAGTTGGTTTTATTTTTTTTGGTTTGCTGCCGGTTGCTGCTAAATGGTTTTGTTAAAGTTTTCTGTTTTCTCAGGGGCGGGGCGGGGGTGGTGCATGAGTTGTGGTTGATAGCTTACCAAAGGACTTGCAAGAATTACTCCGATCCTGCTTAGTACTGCTGGAAGACGCTGCAAAAATGTACACAAAACAATGTTCATACTCAAAACACACTTTAAGTTTGATTTGGTTGTCATTTTGGTTGGGCTAAGTTTTGGTTTTCTGGTTTTCTGTTTGCTCAGTTCTCACTTAGCTGCTAGTTCTGAGAGTAAGTTAAATTTGGCTGGAGGTTATAGTTTCGAATAATTGCGTATCACTAAAATTGGGAACAATGTTCGATTCTTTTTTGTCGTTTACGCTTACGTCTTTCGACTCTCTTGGTATGAAATGAGGTAATTTTATGATGCATGGGGCTAGAAAGTGGCATTTATTTAAGTGGCACCATTAGCTTTGTTGATTCATAAGCTCTTTAAAATGATTTTAGTTATTAATCTCATTAAACATGCCACTTAAATGAATTCCAATATATAGGATTACAAGTTCGTAAACACATCAAAAAAATGCTTAACGTGCATTGTTAAACGATTTGATCTTAATTCGAAAGGTGCCTACGTAAAAACATAATGCATATTTTATTGGTTTTATTTTGTTTTATCAATTTTAGTGTTTGTTGCTTCATTTTCGTTAGAAAACAATGAAAACATAAATAACATACCTACCTACGGCATGTAAAACACTTGAATTATTTTTTTATTATTCATATTATGGCTGGGTTTTGTTAAGTTATTTTCAAACTAATTGGCGATGAATAAAACGCATTGTTTTCCTTACGAACGATTGTATAATACAACACTTAGAAAATAATTGAAACATAACAAAAGATGAATGTACAAATTCTATCAAAGAGGAAGAATGGTCTTTGGGCATTTCTCGGGGTAAATGCCACTTCATTGGGTTAATAAAATGCAAACAAATTAAACAACTGAGCATCGGCACAATAAATACACATACATCGACAGTATCTTCATAAAGGACAAAAATCAAAATTCAAATCAGAAGTGTGTGGACAAAAATCAAATGTAAAATCGAGCTATTTCGGTATTCTTAGGGCACACAAAGTTACGTTTACTATAGTTTTAAAAGGTTGTTTTACAAAATGCTAAGTTTCGGGATAAACACAAAGTGAGTTTTTATAGCGAGCATCTTGTAGTTGATAATGTAGATATGGCAATGGTTCTATAACTAAGGACCATTAAATAAGACTGGACAGTACACGGATAGGTGATCAAAGTTGGGTGTACGCAGATATAGAGAAAGGAAGAGATATAGACGGATATATAGCGAGACAGAGAGAAAGAGGGGGACGCAACACAATGGAGGATATCGAATTGTTTTCGTCTGAGTTTTTATATATATATTTTTTGTTTGTTTTTATGACTTGGGCTCAGGTGTTGCTGGCTTGCTAAACAAAGGAAGAACAAATAACTTGAATAACTTATATAGTACGAATGTTGGTAGTTGTGTTCGCTGTGTGTTCTTTTTTATATCGTTTGCTTAGTTTTATTTATATATATATATATAAGTATATATACGATTTTTTGTTGGCTTTGCACGCTCATGTAAAATTCATATTTAATTGCTTTCAAAATGCATACGAAATTAGCTTTTTTCTTGGACGGGGCTGCCTGGTGTGAATCGGATTAAATGATTATTTAATTTACCTGTGTTACGGGATTCTCGCCAGGCCGATAGACGACGTTGTGCAGGGGTCGCTTTCGCCCCACATAATTGACGCAGACGAATTCCAGCAAGGAGGCGTAAATGAAGCACATACACACGCCGTCCCAAACGTTCATCGCCGTCAAATTAGAAACAACCGGCAAAGTACTCCGGAAACCGTTCGAGGTAGTGAAGAAATTCAGCATTGTTGTCACGCCTTCATTCCGGTTGTCAAAGTTGATCCAAGTTGTTTCGAGTTGTTGTTTAAAGTTGGGGATTGTGGATGGTAATTGTAGAGAAAGTTGTATTAGCCGTTTGACACGTAATTAGAAAAGCATTGCATACTTTGGGGCTGGGGCAAACGGGTGTCAAGGACGAAAGGATGTACATATGTAGAGTATATTCTATGTGGTAATTAATTGAGTTGTTAAGAGGTTTTGTCATATGTACAAAAGGTTTTAATTTTATGTCCGGTTTACATAGAGAAAGAGATTGTTATCATATCAAATTGTGTTCGGTTTATCAGTTTGCATTTATTTGGTGATTTATAACTGTGCAAAAGCTAAAGAAAAGTAATCAATTCTACTTATTTTATAAGGAGCATAAGTTCTATATATGCGAAAATGTATTCGTGTAATATTTTTCTTGTTGTTTTATCGAATGTTAGTTTTCATAGTATTGTTCCGGATGATTTGTTATTTATTATTGGTTTTAATTGACTCATGTTTATGTATGTTATATAGTTTTTTAATTTATTTATTTATGCTTTACTGAAATTTATTATTCTTGTGCCGTAAAACTATAAAAAGCTTTAATATTTATTCAACCATATAGGAACTTGAACTGGTAAATATAATTTAGCACCTACAAAACTATGCTGTAGTAGCTTAAACACATTTGTGTAATTGGTAATCCATTAATTCACATTTTTTGATTTTCTTGTTTATGATTCAGATTAATAAATTAATTTATGATAATTATTTCGTTTTATTAAACCTAAAGTCAAAAACAATAAATAATATTTGATTCCGCATTAAAAGTTATTTATCAAAATCATGTGTTAAATTACGTAAATCCATTAACTCAGCTTTGTGTGCGAATTACTAAGTTCCTTGCTTCATTAATCAATTTTTCACATTGGCATTAGCAGCAGCGTAAATGAAATAAATCAGAGGTAATGCTCGCATTTAATATTAATTATTCAGCTCACAACCGCCATAACAGACATAAAAATGCTATCGACCAATTGCAGCTGGATATGCAACATTATCCATCTTGGTTGCCTAATTAGTTGCGTCAACGATTCTCTAACTAGTTTGGCATGCTGCAAGGAACTCTTGCTGCAACCGCATCGCTGCATCCACGAACCACATCGATTTTCAATTTGCCAGCGTTCTGGTATCCGCCCTACTCTTACCAAGAAATCAAACGAAAGAAAAAAAAAAATACAGAGGGAAATCTCAACGCTGCACTCAACTGCAAATGCTTCGAGGAAAAGCTCGAGCTGCGAGCTGCGAGTGGGTCACAAATGAGGCAAAAAGGATGCTGCCATGCTAAGAAGGAGGAGCTGCTGTGAAATGCATGCTATGTCAGCACTTTGACTAACAAAATGGCATCGCTTGCCTTGGAGTCATTTCGCCGTTTTTTGACTATTTATTTATTTAGTTTCCTTTTGTCATTGAAATGTCGTTTGATTGTGTTTGCCCTGTGCAGACAATGGCAGCCAGAAATAGAATTATCCTTCCCCTCCTTCGATTTTCACAATGCTATTTGAGTGCCATTTCATCGTTTTGTCATCGGAGGATTCAAGTGCATTATTACTGGAAAATTGTTTAAGGATCATTTCAGCAACTTAAAAACGTCACAGCATAGATTTAAAATTGAATTCATTTTTTCAGTTTTAACTTGAGAGTTTGCACACACATGAGTAATTTTAAGTATAACTATAACATTTGTTGATAACTTTATGCGAGGGATGCTAATATTCCCAATTCAAATTTGGTAAATTGAACAATGATTTTAGTATATATATTTTACTGCATTTTAAAGTAAAGTCGAAAACTAAGCTTTTTCAACGCCGTCTGCAAGTTTTTCATCCTTGCCTTAACTTTGTAGTTTTTGCATTTCACGCACAGAGCGCTCTGTTCTATTTGTCTAGTCCATGCTGGCCATATGGCTTATGCATAAATCATCATGTATGATGTGACCACCGCTCCACGTCATCATCATCATGATCCAAGGGATGTGAAGTTTGCCACAAGCCGTGTAAATACCAGGATACGGCCGTGTCCGTGTTTCTGTGTCTCCTGCCCCGATGCAGATGCCAACGACGTAGGATCCGGATGTTTCGGCTGACATTCTCTTTGCTGCTTTCATTATTTTCATTTCGGCTTCCCTTGCCCACATTTGGCGGGGTTAGAACATAGTAACCGCATTATCCTTGCCTCACTCTGTGTTCAGTTGAGAACTATACCAGCACCGAACTTTGAATAATATTATTACATGCTCTTAAAATCCTAATAATACATCTTTTAATTACAGCTTAAACTTCATAAATTAATATGGCTCTTTTTGAATTTCATATTCTACCAATGTATATAAAATATTTGGAGTTCCCTTCTGTTGATATTTATAGCAAGGAAAGTAATTAAAATGTTTTCGTTTTGTGATTATAATTAAGTTTTAATGTTTATACTGAAAAAGTTGTTATATTTATTTACTAGATTCGTTGAAAAGTGTTTACAAGGTAAAAGGAAGCTTTTCCGACCCTATAAAGTATATATGTATAAGCTCCCGTTCAGGATCAATAATTGAGTCAATCTAGCCATGTCTGTCTGTCCGTTCGTCTGTCCGTCCGTCAAAATGTCCGTATGAACGTCGAGTTCTCAGGCCCACAAACTGCCTTCAAAAACTGCGACGCTCACAATTTTCAACACGGGCAAAAAGATTCTTTTAATAGTTTTATTTGTTTGTAATTTTTTTTATTATATTTATTATTTGAAATATTGGATTTTTTTCTATTTGAATGTGTGTGCTGCAATCTAATTGAACATGAATTGTCGTATTCTTGTTTTAGCATGATGTATGTATGCTTCAGTTGATTTTCGTATATGGTTTCACTGAAGCTTCTCAAAGAAAAAAAAAGCTTAAAAATGCCTAGTTTAAGTTAAGAAGTCATGCAATGCACAAGGACTCAACGGAGTTGGGCGATTACCAAATACGAGTGCAGGAAGTAGAAAAATACAAAATGAGAAAATCAACATTGGTAAAATCAGTCCAAGTAATGGATCGAAATGAAAAAGGAATCCATTTAAATGGAGCGGCTAGCTAGACTTGATCTTTTTATGAGTTTATGAGTTAAATGTTCCTAAGCTGTTCTAAGCTAAATCACTTCTTTATTATCATTAAGCTTTGGCCAATTGTCTCGTGGTTGCGTTTAAATTTGGACTAAAACTCACTGGACTGCTACAATTCGTTAACGACTAAAATGTGATTTGGACTGTTTTTTCATTGGTTTGGAAGACTTCGATTTTTGTTAGGTTTTCTGTTTGCTTTATTGAGAACTTGGAACTTCTTTCGAAAGTTTTCAATTTGATTTTGTTTTTTTTTTACGTACCGATCATAACACGGGCTGGGACTGCATTCCATTCCAGCCAAAATGTGATAAACGACGAGGTGACCAATATAATGCCAGGTATGAAAACGGTTGTAAAATAATACGCACGATCACGGGTAAATGTCAACTCGACCTGTAGGCAACTGTAATTACCTTAAGAAACAAGGCCGGAATTATGCATTATGCAAATTCGGCCAAAGGTTAACACACGCATACACACAGAGACAGACAGAGAGAGATAGAAAGATAATAGATAGAGAGGCCTATTTGTTGGAACTATTTTCCACAGAGGACCTTACACTGTACTTTTCCCGATTTTTTGGCTTACTTCGGCTAAGCTATACTCATACTTTCAGAAGGAAACAAATACGTAAAGCTGTAAGTGATGGTAAGGTGAACTAAACTTGTGGTTCGGTAATTTGGGTAATGCTTTCCAGATTTTTGGGTGGGATGGCTCTCATTCAAGGAACAGAACCCATGCAGCAAACCTTAAAGTCTAGGATCTTTTTGGTGTGGGCATACTTTGAGTGGGCACTGTATTTCAAATAAATTACTACTACGTTGGCCGCATTGAAATGAAATGGAAAAGTGACAATTAGAAATCATAAAATGTACAAATTACTTTACAGAAGGGCAATCGAAAAAGGCAAATGCTACGAAAGGCGGAAAGAAAATCAAATCAATTGATTTTTGGTTCGGTTAATTTCTTAAAAGTACGTATTTTTATTAAGAGTATTTGGTTTTGTTTGGTGTGAGAGATATAGAGAGCGAGGGCAAAAATTGTTTATGGTTTTTGGTTATGGGTTTTTGGTTTTGTTTCTTATTTTGTTTAAATTGGTTGGTTGGTATTTTTGGTATTGTTACCTATCATCGATCTAGCTGGCACGGCATTCCATTCTAGCCAGAAAGTTATAAAGGACGACGTCACCAATATAATGCCGGGTATAAAAACGGTGGTGAAATAGAATGCACGATCTCTGGTAAAGATTAAATCGACCCTAAGACAGCTGTAGTTCCCTAGGGGCATTATTTTTTGCATTTCGGGTATTTTTTGTTGGTTGATTTGTAGCGTTTTTTATAAGAGAGTAGGTGTGGGAAGGTAGACAAAGAGTAGACCATTAGATAGGCATTGGATTTATTTTTGTAGATTCGTTGCTAAAATGGATAAGCTGCAAAGCAAGTCTAGCCGAGATCTGAGACTACGTAAGTAAATAAGAAAAATAATTAATATTTTAAAGCCAAGCCAAAGAATGGAGTACTAAACTGAGAAGGTCCGTTTTGTAAGAAAACCCTAAAATAATTGTATTGAATACGCCTTCTTGCATGTTGTACAAAGAAAATACCATTTTACCATCAAAAACACAACGGTTACTAAATAGCAAAACATTTCCCGGTTGTCATTTTTTTGGCTAATACAAAGTATAAGCAAATGAAGTGATTGGCATTCGATTACTGGCAATTCAGATCCCAATGACTTACCTCTCCAGCTGTTCTGATCGCAGGCCGTCGTTTGATTCTTGATTAAGTACGCGTTCAAAGTGGTCAGCGATGGACTCTTTCGCAGGGTATCTTCGTCGTTTTTCCAGACGTACTTGATTTGGGCCTCCTCGTAGGAAACTGCATAAGGATAAACGAGAAATTCAGCTTTAAGAATCACTGGTTCGCACAATTAGATTACATTCTCAACCTCGAGTAAGCCCATCACAATATCATTAATTAATTAGATTAATCTAAATAGGCGGGCACACACAAATGCATATTGTCTGAGCCATTTGTTTTTGGGGCTCGAGGAAGACCAGACCCAGCAAATTAAATCATATTTGACAAACAAGCCGTGACAAGCGGGCAAAAGGCGAAATGCGAAAGGCGAAAGGCACAACACTTCGATGGATGTTTCCCCACTCATAGATGACAATCTCGGCAGGAACCGACATCATCATCATCTTCCTCTCAAAGTAATTTACGATGTTGCTCACGTTCTTGGCCGATGTTTCCAAGCGGGTTGGGAACCGGAAACAACTTTCGCAAAACAATGTAAAGACAAAAAGCCCACAACAAGGCTGACTGGTGTGTGTGTGTGTGTGGCAGGCAGTCAGCCTTGTTAGTCACTTTGTAAGCTTTTGTCGTTTAGCCTCCTATGCCACGCCCCCTTTGCTCCGCCCGCCTCCTTCATTGTTGCATGAACACACACACACTCACACACAGAGCCAAACAAATAGGCAAATGCAGATGGTGGCGAAGATTTCCCCTGAGTGGCAGTCAACACGCTCGCCTGCCCATCTTTTTATCATCAGGACATCAACATCTTGAGGTTGCCTCTCAACACTTTGGATTTTCACATCATTTATACATTAATCCCACTTCAGATGTATTGTTTAAAAAATACTTAACGCTCAACACTTGCTCTTGACAACTTTCAATGTGCAATCCAATATACTTTTATCATCATCATTTAAACATAATTTTGTTGATATTTATTTTAAATTGCTGTTTAATAATAATAAAATGTAACTTACTGCTCTCCATGGAGAAGGAACACTTGGGGTCATCGAATGGAAATATATGAAGACTTCCCTGGCAGGATAATATCAGGTGACGTCTACAAGGAAATCGCAAAATTGGTTTATATAAATATACAAATAATTCAATTTGCATAAAAGTATCATATTTTCTGTTAAATTTCAGGAAACTAATTATATGGATATCCAAAGTCTTTTTTGCCTTTATGTTGCTTTTGGTCACACAAACCAGTGTAAGTTGAATTGAATCCTAAGCAAAAGTATTTACCTTTGAATAATTAATATATATTACATCCTCGAATTATTTGTGAATTTTGTTTTTTGCAATGCTCATCGACCGTAAAATATTTTTTGACCTTATAATTCTTTGCATTTTAGCCTCGAGCAATTTCATGCTTGTCTTTGCCACTTAATATCACGCTTTGTTCGGCAACATCAATTCATAATTTTCCACCCCGTGTCGCTGTCGCTTTTCCAAGAAGTTTTTCCGACGTTTCTCCTTGTCGGCTATGCAAACAGCAAAAGGGAAATGCTGGACCAGAAAATGCTGGGAAAAGTAAATGGCAACTGCAACTTATTTTAATTGCTGGACGACACTTTTGCGCTATGCAGTCAATTGGAAAAGTTCTGTTGAATTAAAAATGTAGACAAGTTGGAGAAACGAGGGGATGTGAGCGAGAAAAGGGGAAGAGTAAGACAAACAAGACCATCCAACAAATGTTGGTCATATTGTGAAAAGTTCCTCGCTTTTTTTCCCCCCATACGAGACTGAAATTTCCTGCTGGCCAGGAATTGGGATATATGTACTTTGTACCTGGGCAAATATTTACATACCTACTTTCACTTTACATTTTACTCATATTCACCTATTTTCCTGCCTTCTACATTTCTTGTGCTCTTTTTCATTACGGCCTCGTATGTTTGGCGGGCTAGCTTACATATTTGGTGGGCCCTTTCCCCAAAATTTTCCACTAGCCAGCGAGAAAAAAAAGAAGAAAAAAAGGTGGAAAATTGAGCAAAAGAAACTAAAAAAGCACAGAGAATAAAAAAATATTGCCGCTTCGCCTGTCATCTTATCCCTAATGAATATGAACTTTGAGCGAAAATTTGCATTTTCTGGCGCCATTAAAGCCGCTTAGCCCGGCCTCGTCTCCGGATTTTGTATAAAAAATTCATTCATATTCAAATCGGGCTACAGAGCAGCAGACACACACCTCATTGCGTACGTAATGGTCCCGTTCCGAAATATTCTTAAAGCGAAATGCATTGGTATGATGGGATCCTTGAAATCGCCATGCATAATGAAATACGTATCCGGCGTCCAGATGCTATCATGATGATGCAGAGCATTTAAGAAGTCATAATGAGACTTATTGCCATATTGCAGTCGCGGATCGTTCCATTGCTGGTTCAGCAGAAATTCAACCTCGTATTTCTGCAAGCAACCAATTCAATATAAATAAAAAATATATATTATATGATTTTCATTTATCCGCAGGACTCACCAAACTGCTTTCATCGGGCGATGCTAAGCTCAGGAGCAGCACGTTCACGTTCACCGTCAGAGTGCCTATTAAAAGAGGATTTCAATACACTCGGTAGTGGTCTACTTAACATATATTTCATTGAAGTGCCTAGTGCCAGAAGAAGAACGAAATGAACTACCCGGAGCAGCGATAAAAGCAAAATCTCTACTAAATTACTGAATTGGTTTATGGAAATGCAAAACTTAATCATCACTTAACAAATCTATAAAAGAGCTAAAGATTCAGTGCTCCTCTTAGTTTCATTAAAGAAACTACAACTCTTCGTAATAAATAGCTTGTTTAGAACTTGAGAAAAAATAGGGAAAATTATACTTGAAAATCAGAAAGGTCGTCGCAATGAAAGTAAGAAGTACAGATACAAGGTGCATCTACATAATATAAAAATCCGCGAGAGTAAACCAACCGCGATTGTGTGGTCTCCGTGCATTTTGATTAGTTGCCATATCGGGCGATTGCAAACCACAGCAAAAGTCTTCATCTGCAAAAATGAATAAAATTAGATTGAATCACTTCGAGTACAAATGTTTAACTTCAATCTCATCACTTTTTCCGATCCCTATTATCCTCTTGCATTGTTGTCTTATACTTTCCATTAGTAACAAAAATGCAATTTTCTAACAGCTCTACAGCAGAATGTAATGTTATGATTTTCCAAAGCATAAGCATGTCGAAAAAAACTTAATTGCATTGCATACTTTCTTTGGCTCAAGATAGTGGCCACCCAAACCCCAAAGTGTCCACATCTTTTGTGCATCCCATCCATGGCAGTGCAGCCATTAACTTTAATTGATTTTATAGTGTCCATACGTCGTGGCCTGGCTCCTCCAATTGTTGTCCGCTGGATGTCATTTGGCAAACAGCGGAGAAGACAACCCGAGATACCCGTTTTCCCCTCTTACGAAAGCAACTCTTATTAGCACAAACACTATGTGCAGTTTTTCCCCAGTCTCCACTTAGTAAAATTGGAAATTGAATCGCAACAATGTGAAAATGGCGGATAATTTCTGAAACGTCTTACCATTTACAGGCGGCAGTAATCGTTTATCGTAGCGCTTCTTCTCGAGCAGTAAATCTAATATTTCCTTATCCGAACTGGACTCATCAAATCTGTAGAACACGAGAAAATCATTTGAAAACTTGTAGACATTTTTGCGATCAATGTAAATTAGTGTTAGTAATTGACAAAGTAAGTAAGTTGTTATTTTCCCAAGGAATCTTTTATGTACAACAGTTTTGTGTGCTGTTTTAAGTAGATGGGAAGATTTCAGCCGAACAACTAAAAGATAAAATAAAAAAAACTCATAAGTAGGTAAGCGGTTTAAAGAATAATCTTGTTTTTCTCAATTCTTTAATGAGAATCTAAGAACTCCTTTAAGTTTTAGAAATCCTAAAATTATCGTTTAAGTCTGAGAGAGTAAAATAGTTGACTTGCTATGAAGTAGTTGGCTAAGCATTTTATTTTATGCAACTCATAAACTTTATTTCAAATTGCATGCATAACATCAGCAGAACGAAGCTGAGAAAAACCAATTACCTCAACTGGAAATCAAATAAACTCAAAGTGTATAGTGTGTGCAGAAAACGAAACTTAATAATTCCAGAAAAAGAGGTAACCAAAAACTCGAGTTTTCTCTTTTTCCGTATAATTCTCAGCTTTCGGTATTTCTTTTTTTTTTAGAGATGGAAGGAGGTGTGCATTAACTTACTTCGACCAATCGATGCCATGACTGAAAGAATTTCAAAAAGGAAAAAATAAATAGAACAATTTTTGTACGTGTTGTGAAAAGGATTGCCAGGCGATACAGAATGAAAGATATATGGAGAGACAGATGGATAGTTAGGAAAATAGAGGCTGTGTTCTGGTCAAAGGTAACAAAGGTAAATCAAATGGTTGTATTCCTAAATGAATTGGGTTGTTCTAATGAATGCGCCGAGTTCGCCCCGATTCTAACGTTTCGATTCTAGGACTTCTGCTCCTGATTAAACATTGTTGAAAAGTTTTCATTTCTGATTATTTCTATGGCCTCTTTTTGATAAATAAGTCTGATCCGCTCCGTTGCGAAGGATATGGTATTTGGAATAGTCTTGAGACAGATTGCTTTCAAACTAATAGACTTCTCTGAGTAGAATGAAACGGACGGACAGAAAGACAGACCTGAATATATATAATTTATATGTCCGCAACTATCTCCTTTACTGCGATTCACTTGATTGGTTATTTTTTTAAGTATGAATACTGCAAAGGAAAAGGGTACATAAGCATCGGCTAGCCGAAGCTATCTCTCTTCCATGTTTCTATTTTGGCTGAGGGAAATCAAGGCGAACTTTTGGGGTGCGTGACGTTGTATTGATTCTATCCGATTAATCCTGCACTCACATGGGATGCTTGTCGAGGGCACCCGTCTCCGACTGCGTGGCAGCTGCCGTGGACGCGGTGGTCAGATAGCAGAGCATCAGGAGGACGCTGGAGGCTGCGTAGAAGCTGATCGACTGGCTGTAGTGCTTGTAGTGCTGGCCGAGATACTGGAAGGCTGCCGCCGAGGTGGCCGCTGCCGTGGCGCCGACGTTCGCAATGATGGCCGCTGTCATGGTGGCGGGCAGTTGGGTCTCGGCATAGGGATGTCCTTGCCACGCCCGGTACGCTTGGGGCTGGCGATCCTGGACAGGACTTAAGTCCTCGTGCTTCTGCAGCGTTTTCGCTAGGGCGGCGAGGGCGTGAAAATGCAGGGATATTGCCGAAATTTTGGAGATGCTCGCAGGATCCGCTGCAGGATCTGGCTGGCGCCTCCGCCGTCGGACATTGTGTTGCTGCCAATGCTGCCCATCCTCATGCCGCTCGGCGATTTGAATCGTTGTTGCCGCAATATCGATTCCGATTCTGGCCGCCGCCGCCGTCGCCGCTGTATCGACAATGGATCCTTGCCGCGCCAACGCGTCCTCGCCTTCGTCCTTGTGCGTTTCAGCCACTTGACTACTGTGCTTGTTGTTCTCCTGACGTGCCTGCCGTATCGTTAAAAGCACTTGAGCCGTCGCTTTTAGATGTTCGGGCCCGGTTACTGCTCCTCTCTGGGCCTCAGCCTCCGATTCAGTTTCTGTTTCTGCTCCTGCTTCTATTGCTACTGCTACTGCTACTTCTGGTTGTGTTTGTGTTTCGGTTTGCGTTTTATGGTTTTGTTGATGGTTATCCTTGGTTCTGATGTCCTCAGCTGGCTTGTCGTTGTTTCCTCTGACAGAGACCTTGCCTTTGGTCCCCGCTGCTGCTTTTTCCGCTTTTCCACGGCATTGGTTGCGCCTCAGTTGCCTGCTTCTCGGTTTGTGGGGCTGCTCTTTGGCCGCTTCAAAGACGCAGCCCATGTTACGACAACTGCAAGGAATGGTTTGCCAAACAAAAGGGTATTATTTTTATGACATGTCAATCACTTTCTGATTTTATATCCTTTCATTTAGGAAATACAGGTAACGAAACTAGTCTTAATACGTTCCGCGTCTCTTATTATAAAGCTTATAAAAATAATACGGACACTTATTGCCAGTCCTAAAGTTAAGGAAACTTCTTGCATAACTTTTTTAATTTAATAATTTAATGTCAGCTGAATCACAATTACGGAATATATTAAAAAATATATTTTAAAAAGATTTACAAAAAAAATTAAAACAATTAAATTTGGAATATATAAAAAAATGGTTATGTATTGTACTAAAATGCTATAAGAAATCCAATTAAATTTAATATACTTTTCGAAAATTCGTACAATAAAACAACGATAAACGACTGTCAAAATGCCGCAGACAAATAGTTTTGAGAATGCCATCAGAAAGCCATTTTGTCGGGGTTTCAATTTAACTGCACCCCAGCCAAACTAATTAAGCTCGGCGAAAGCGATTCGCGCGCCACAATCTGAAATAAAAATCTATCGTCACCCACTTGATTGTCGTTCCAATGACTTGGCTGCATCAACACTCGCGGCGCTACATATAGGATTTGATTGATGTGGCAATATTGGATTGCTTCGGCCCAACGACCACGCCCACCTGCGTGCACACCTAGTCGTAAATGTCAGTTGCCAAATAACACACATCCTGTACCGGATTTACGACTGCCACAGGAAAACTTTAATTTTCCAGGTAATTTCAACCATAAGCAGGCACTTTGAAAATTCCGTGGTATACCCCATATTATATGGACAAGTTTCCTTTCTGAGGGCTTTTAGTCTAGATCGTGAATATAATGAGGTGTGTGAGCTAAAAAAGTTGACGACAATTGGTTGAGTACTCTATATATTTAATATCTATTTTATTATGAATTAAAAATATGTTAATCCTAGTCAAATTCATCAGAAGCAAGACTTATTTTTCCTACATAGGCCATTTAAGCTAGAAATATAAATAAATTATACTTTCGAAATATACTACGATCTCAAGCTCTTATGCCTTATTCAGCTGGAAAATGTTGCCAAAAGTGATAAAACAAGTTAGTCCTGCTGTGGTACGAGCGGTTTAGGCCAGGGCCAAAAAACGAATGTCAGTCAGCCAGTCAATGGTCCAACCGAATTTTTATTGCTGCCTGTCACAGGCTGTCTTTTCGCTGCCTTTCGGTTGTTGCCAATTCAGTTGTTGCTTTTGTAGAGCTTGTCAATTTGTGGCCAACTCACGGAGGAATGCAATTTTCATTTCGACCAAAAGACTACATATGTGTAAGTACAAGTAAGTACAAGTTGGGCTATTATTTGACATTTTTCAAACATGCAAAGACCTAAACGGCCATTGCCCCAGTGAAATGAATACCGACCTCAAAAATTCAATTTCCGCTTTTCACTAAATAAAACTGAAAACTGAAACGACATCCATTGGGCACGAGTGATTTGGGTTTGATAAGTTATTTTTGTACACATACCATGCATGCTTAAACACATGAACATATGTTTTTTAAAAGAAATATAATCGGCTTTTGTACAATACGCATAAGCAGCTTTTGGAAACTTTATTTTAATACTGTTAGCAGAAGTTTACAGATTAAGAATCGAGAAAACATGCAAGCAAACCGCACTCAATTTAAACTTGATTGCCCGAACAGCTTATTCCCAACCATATGGAAAAGCCAGTGAAAAACTTTGACATGAGTGAGTCCGTTCTCAGCATGCTCCCCATTTCCCCTTTTAATCAAAGAAAAACCGCAGAAAACGCAGACAAACCCACTAAAAGCGGGTACTCAGTGGCTTTGGGCTATCTGCCACCGTATTCAGGGTCTTCATTATACATTTATTCGATTTTTACGTGACTTTGGCCATAAAGCACAAAAATAAACCCCAAGACAGCAGATAGCAAAAGTAATAGGCATAGAAACTAGGCAAAGCCAAAGAAGTGGGCTCGTAAATGGGTCCCATATACAAATTGCTACCGATATAGCTTATACGTGTTTTCCTTGACATATACATATGTACATACACGTACACCCACCCACATGTGCCAGGACAATTATTGGCCCCAATCTGTTTTAAACGCTTGTGTTCGACTTTCCTTTTATTTTCGTGGTGTTGCTCCTAAATTGTCAAAAACTTTAACAGAATGAGCAAACTTTTCGAGCGAAGCAGAATGCTTGGAACAAAAAAACAAAAGGGCAGAATATATAAAAATTTCTGACCATAGATCAGTTCACAACTGGCTTCCTTTGAATCCTTCCTGGAACTCCCCGCTGATATCCTTCATGGCTTCCGGGGCATAACTTTACACAAACCGCGCTCGAGAGTCCGACGACTGCAGTTTGGTCAAAGTTAATCCTGCCATCGTCTGGCGGCCGGAAACGGCGCCAACTGACAGCCAAAGCCAACAAGCAACCCGAAACACGACCAATCCTTTTCATCCCTTCGTCCTTTTCCCCCTGGTTGAGCTTAGTCTATTTCGTTGTGCATTTTATTTTTCGCTCTCAGCTTTTTCATATTTTTAGTGGAGCAACTTTTCATATTCCGTATCTGAATCTTTATTTTGTATCTCCATTTTGTTGGTGCGACTTGTTCAGTCAATTTAATAATTTGCTGCTAGTTTTTGCCTCCCCTTTCCCCCTTTCCAAATTATTTGACACTGTGCGGGATTTGCATGCAACATTATTTGCATACTTTTGGGCGGGCGCTTTTGTTGCGGTGGCCACTGGCCACATGTCGGATACTTAATATCCCTCTGTCCGACAAACAGCACGTTTCGAGCACGTTTTATGCTGTATAAGCTTTAATGCCCTAATTTGCAATTTTGCCCAAATCAAGCGGCAATCCAATTAGATGGTAGTCCGACACTTTTGAAGCTGGCCAGAGTTAATTGAAAATTCCATTAAATTTGATGGAAGCGAAACTATTTGTCGGGATGAGTAATTGCAATTCACAGCTGATGTTCAGTGGAAAAGGTTGGTTGGTAATTGGAGTAAGTCCAATTTAGTTTAATGAAGTTCCTTCGATTGACGTTGATTATTCATTCTTAATTTTATTATGCATTATCTTCAGCTACAGTTTATTCCATAAATTATTGAAAAAATTAAACTAACCGAATCTGCTGACTTTGGTCTTTAAGGTCATTCCACTTACCCAAATCTCTTTTGTGGAAAAACCTTTTAAGGAAAATATTCAAATTTGCTGTAGAGGAACAAGTATCGGTCACAGACCAATGGGTAAGCTCAGTTAACGAAATAAAATAAAAACTTTACCCACAACAATAGCAACAAGCAACAATTACAAACAACTTTATATCGATTTTTCGGGCTTCAGTGTTTGCCATGGCGCCATTGTTCGAAGTCACGAACTTTCCAGTGACAGAAAAGACAAGAGCAAAATAAAGTTGATTAAACCCATTGAAAATATTCCTGACTTTTAACGTATCCTATATAGCCACGTATATATAAAGATTGGGGGCGGCCAAACCAGAAAGGCTAAATGGGGGCATTGTTGTGTTGAAGGCAGCTCAACGAATTATGAATGTGGACAACTCAACAAATTGTGAACTTATCCATTGTTCCGAGAAAGTTACAGTCACACAAGGAGAAAATCTTTTTGCAAGTAAGTTAGATTGCAAGCCAAATGAAATTCATTTTTAATGAGCTTAGTTCACCGCTAGCCATAATGGACCATAATCTGTTGCATTAAAAGTTATTAAAATGTCATGGCAAATACCAAAATTGCATTGGCTGGCAAACGTGGTAGCTGAAGAAGGGCACTTGACCCACTTTTGCCAGCCAGCGAGCGAATTGAAATTGGAAATCGGCAGTAAGAGCAATATGCATGCTGCCATGCCTAATTAAATAACTCGGTGGCCAGATGCAGTGCGATTCAGTCCTGGAATGCAGGTGGTTATCCGGAGTGGAATGGCCCGGCGATTCGATTCGAACGGAGTGGAGTGCAGTTCATTCGCATTTCAATTAAAATGGGAGTGCAGACATAGACACAAACGGGCGGCGGGCACTCAACAAATGCAAACCACTCAGTGGGACGCTAAGCCGTTTAGGCTTAAGTCAGCTTATTGCTCGGAAAAGTGGAACACGCGACGACATAGTTGACACACGACGACGACCTGTTGGAGACCGAGAATTTTCCAATAATCGAACGTGCGCGTTTAATTAATGCCAGCCAAGTGTAATTGAATAAAAGGTGCTCCGACTCCTGCGGTTTTTATTTCGATTGCATTGTTCAGTCTGAGCCTTACAGTAAAGTACTAGAATAATTCAAAAACAAATGACTAGGAAAATGTTTGGCATTTGTAGCACCTTTAGTTATGTGCACATGACAGGAATATATCATTTCCTTCTGTCCAGGCCTACGATTAACCGCTGAGTTGAGCCACTAAGCCAAACTAATTGCCCCTTTTGACAGTTTTCGGTGCAAAGGCTTGCGCACAGTTAACTCAAAATGACAAAGTGCAAGTGTGCAAGTGCAGCGCTGGTGTGGAAAAAGGGTAGACACTGCGGTTTGACTGGGTAGTGGTAATGGGAATTCGGATGGGTTGAGGAGCTAGTGGTGCACTTATGGGAGGTGGGGGCGTTGCGAAGTTCGTTGTTTGCCTGCGTGGTATCGCATTCTGTTTACAATAAGCTCTGGTCAGCTCGATGACGATGTTGGCCAGCACAGGCGAACTTCGAACGCAGAAATGTCGAAGAAGAGACAACTTGTTTCCTTCTGCGCCCCAGGGAAATAAGAACTGAAATCGAACAGATGGTTGTCGAACGTCGACTTTCGGAATTTTCGCAAGCTGCCTTGTTTATGCAGCGTGTTTCGGTTGAACACTTTGGAAAAGTTGCGCTCACATATTTCATAAATAAATAAATAATTAAAATTGAATGAGTAAATTGCGGTGGATATTCACGGATGACCGCGACCACAGGTCCTTTAAGTGAAGCGGAAGTATGTCATGCGCGCAAATGTTGCGTACACAGTTGTGGTCAGAATATTAATGCTGCAGCTCGAGTTATTGGGGATTTAACCGATTTAGGTATTTAATAGTTACAAATTTATATTGAATGTCTGTGGTATCACCTATAATAAATGTCCAAAAAGAAACATTAATAAAATAAATATAATAGTCATATCATAAATATACCCTTCGGATTACAAAGTTCCTTTTAAATACCCTAGATTACAGGACTCCGAACTTCAACTTTAGCTGAGTATGATTATTTTATGGCCACCACTCGCCGCTCGTTGAGTAATTAAGCAATCGAATCGAGCAATCCCCTTGATCCCATTTTCAGATCGAACTTTTCGAGGCTGCGTCCTTTTTTGTAAACATTTTTTGCTGCACATCATGACCAGTTTCGTTAAAGGGCTTTGGCAGGGATTTGCTTTTTGTGCGTCGAGAGTCCTCCTAAAATGTCGATGGGAGGAGTTCGAATGCTCTTCGTCCTGTCACAGCCACTTAAATGCCATGCATCATGGAAATTTATGTGAATAAATTATAATCAAGCGAAGAAAAGCTTGCAGACCGTAATAATTCAGATTAAAAAGTATTTATACACATGACACAGTCAGTTGGGAAAATTCTTCACGGTGGCCTGAAGGCCCCTCTGGGATGTGGGCGTGGCAGTTGCAAAATGAAAGTTGGGTGGGCTTATGCTGCTGGTCACGCGTGTTGGTCGCGTGTGTCCTGCGCTGATTTCGCCATAATAAATTGACATTTTTTGGACATTTCTCTGCTCCTCGCTCTGGTTTTCGCTCGGAGAACTGGGAGCTGTCAGTCACTTAAGCCCCCTTTTTCCTTTTCCCTCTTTTGGCTGGTGGTTTCTGCTGTTTTTACAAGCGTCCAGGGCAAGCAGCTTACGGCGATATTGGCCAAGAGATGAATTCAAGCCGATACGACCAGTTTAAAATTTATATTTTAAGTCAAATTGGTTCTTAAAAATTACACTTTTCCAGTTGTGCTTACTTATGGTATTTTGGAGTTCAAGCTTGACACCATTTCGGATTTGAAACCACCAACATGTGTGCTCCTAGCTTTATGAAATCTGGACAATCAAATTCTGGGGCTTGCCCCACAAAACAACAAAAAGACAGGAAAAAAATGACAGGAAAACGCAATAAGCAGTGGAAAAACAAGTAGCATAAGCACAGCGAACAAGCAGCGACAATAATTTGGCACAAAAGCAAATAAACAAGAT
Source organism: Drosophila santomea (assembly GCF_016746245.2). Taxonomy (NCBI): domain Eukaryota; kingdom Metazoa; phylum Arthropoda; class Insecta; order Diptera; family Drosophilidae; genus Drosophila; species Drosophila santomea. The sequence continues at coordinate 18,555,104 of NC_053018.2, forward strand.
AAGCAAACAAACAAACAAACAACATGAGGAAAGACGTTGAAGAAGCAACAACAAACGAGGAAAGTAAAGACAAAAACGAGCCAAGTACCAAAGCACATAATGAGCATAATGGGCGTGTTGAGAGGGGTGGCTGCTGTTTGGGGGTCACATTGCCCCTATGCCATGTGGCCTACCCCTAGGCAACATCCCCCTTTTCCCCGCCCCCTTCGCCGTGGACATGACGAGCGCCAAAGAGCTTTTTGTGTTGGTTTCCCTCTGTTAGTGCTAGAATAAGCGCCACTTTACATGCACACACATTCGCTCACACATGTACACTGGGAAAATACTGTGACGGTAGAATTTATAAAGTATACTGAATAATATATGGTGTTAGCACAACGCCAATATGGCAAACTTTACAAATGATTTTGATATTAAGATGTTTCCATTATTATTACACATATTTTTAGTTTATTAATTTAATTAATTTAAATTAAGAATTCCTCGCTTTTATTACTTTTAATCTAGCATTTAGCTTAGTCAGCTGCTATAGCTAATCATTCGCATTTTAATCATGCGTTAATTTTAATAATAATAAAAATCTAGCAATTTGTTCGCGTGTAGAGTATTATAATTGATTTAGGGACAAAGTTTCGCTGCCGTCAGATGACATATTTTTGCCACCGTCTCTGTTCTGGATCTTAAAAAACAACTTAATCTTTTGAAATAGCAATTTCGTGACTCCCTTCGTTAAGTGTAGTTGCTGAGGGGCGTTGGCAAAATAGAAATTAGGGGATGTCACCCATCCTGGCAGGATGCAGTTACCAGCTGCAGCTGCAACTGCGAAACGAGGGCAAAGGCACGTCGCCAACCATTTAAACTAATCTTGAGGCAGTTTATTTATATATCTCAAGGGTCGTTTGTTCTAACAATGTGCCCAGCTTATATAGGAGCATATATATTCCTGTATATATATGTATACCTGTATATAAACCTGTTTAAGCGCAGGTGGCTTGTAAAAAGGGGAGCATGCCAAACGAGAAAGGGGTATCTATAAAGAACAACTTGATACATGCAGGAGATATATCTCATCGCGTAGAGAACATTAAGCCAAGCTTTTGATAGTGGAACATATTGCCAAACATAGCACAAATAACATATAGTGCATTTCTTCTGTAAGTTATGGACTTCTTTTGTGAACTTAAACCATAATAATAACTTAAAACATAACATATAATGCATTTCCTCTGTAAGTTATGGACTCTTTTTGTAAACTTAAATCATAATAATAACATAAAAACTTTAGGTCTGAACATCAAGCTCTAATTAAAACGTTAAACGGTGCGTATACGCAATAAATGCATATTTAATCTTCGGAGTATCTTATCCCACTGTTTAAAGGATTTTCTTAGTTTAAACGCACATTGCGACCCTTTGCTATGATTTCCCATGTCTGCGTTTCAGGTGATCAGCATAATCTGCATGAAAGGACGTCAATTACATGAATTGAATGAGGTACCCAACCTCACCAGCCACTCCCTCGCCTCCAGTTCAATGGTTCATGGAGCTACTTAAGGTCGGAGCCGCACACTTCACTGACCTTTGCCTTAAGTAATACCGGTCTGAAGCTATTTAATTTCTATATAAATATTTTGCCGTAGACCACAAATCTGCGGGTCATAAGCCGCAAGGACACGACGCCGCAGGACACGCAGCTCCTTGGGAGCTTACGAGTCCGTCAGGCTCGCCAAGCCTCAAGTGCATGCCCGACTGAACTTGTATTAAAGCAGCCGGAAATTAAACACACAAAAGTTTTCCAAGAACTAGCCCGCACCTTCACGAATACACATGCACACAGCTGCACTGCAGAAAGCCAGGGTTTCAAATGAAGAGGTCCTTGTAATATGTTTTTCTACCAAAGGAAAAGCTCTTCTTCACTACAAAAAAGTGGATAAACTTACGAAAACTAAATCACGAATTTATGTGTTCAGTTGTATCTAAAATCCAGTTGATTACCTTAATTCTCTATCAAAATGTTCAGGTTTCTAAATTCAATCTAATCCCAATGATTTTAATAATTATTCGGGCTTTTCTCTTCCTGTAGAGCACTGCTTGCTATGTCCTGCACTTTATTTTTAAGTATTTCCCGTATGAGATTCTTTGAAACCGAATGCATTCAGAGATCTGTTTGGGCTGTTGGGGCGTTGAACAAGTAAACGCTGCCATTGTGACTGAAAGGATATGTTTTCTACTCACCAAATTTAACCCGGCAGCCAGTTCAATGGAATCCACTATCGCCTTGTGTCTGCATGGGCGCACACTTCGCCAGACCGCTGAAAAAGATAAGCACCAATTATTAAATGGAGTTTTTATTATCAATGGAGTTTCGCCCTCCCAGATTGTTTGTGTTATGTTTGGGATTAATTCCCTATTGTGGGGACTAGTTCTCGAAACAACGAGAAGCAGCAGACGAGGACGGCTTTTAGATAAAATTAACTCATGGCGAATGGAAAGGGGTCGAGACTTAGGCCCAGCTACTCATGTCGTCGGCATCACCAGCTTGGAATTCCCCAGCATGTGCCTGCGGCGCAAATGATGGAAATCACTTAACACGGAGTGCGGGGCACTGGATGACGATGACAACGAGGATATGACAGGGACAGGAGTGGGTTGTAGTGGTCCTGGAAGAAGTGGAGTGCTCTGGAGTGGGTATTGTGTCTGAGTTCCTAATGAGCTTTTGTCTGCTGCATACTTTTGAGCGACGAGCGGGCATTGGAGACGGATACTGGAGGCGAGACTTCTGCGTCTTGGGCTTTGTGCTAATATTTGACAGGCGGCAGAGGGGCGGGGCTGTCCCTTGGTTATTATGGCCAAGTTTCTCGAAGCAGAGTGCAGAACTAATGAAAAATCAGAGCGAAGGGCTTTCAGCGAACAATTAAGCTATGACGGACATATAGCAGATCATTTCATTACCTCGCAGATGTAAACAAGTTCTACATTAGGGATAAACATAAACATATTGCACAGTTTTATTTAAGAAAGTTAAAAGACTTTATAAAAAATGATGGTCTATTGCTTGATATCTGATGGAAGAGTGTTAACTTAACAGCTTAATGAAATATTTAAAATGTGAGTACCATAAAAGATTGTATAGAAGAGATGAAATTATTCACGGGTATATTAAACAAAAGCCCGTTAAAAATATTAAATTGCTGCAGAATAAATTTTATCTAAGCTGCAGCTGTATGATAAAATGCACAAATTGCTTACTGAAATCATAAATCCTGCTTTGGTTTTACACTTTTGGTGAGCCAAATATAAGCCGACATATAGCAATATATTGTCCATTGCATATATAGCCCAATTTATTAGCTCCAGCAAGGATAGCGAATATTAATTTCCGTCACACAATTTCATTAAAGTCTCTACGCGTAATGAGTTCCCAGTTAATTGCCCTTTTTACAAGATTTTCCCTTCCGACTTTCCCAACAATATCAATAACTTGTTTATGGACACACAAAATTGAAATTCCCCCACTTATTTAATACACTTAAGCCATCAACTTGGACTTGGTGCACATGGCCACACGTACTAAATCACTTACGGCCAAGTTCAATCAGACGAGTTAATAACTTCCGCAATGTGGCAGCCAAAATTAACCATAATTCACATGCTACGGCCAACTAAACTGACCTATTAGCCCGGCTGAACTTCGGACTTCGGACTTTGGGGTTCGGGGTTCGGGGTTCGGAAGCCGGTCAGTACGCTTGAATGGACGGGCCGTGCTCCACAGTGACCACGTTGATCTGGGCCAAGAATTCTCGGAAGGAGGGGGACTGTAATATGGTAATTTTAGCGCTTGTCTCTCCACGGACTCACATGGCAATCAGCACACACAAGCCCAGGTACACAAAGAATAAAAATGCCGGAGCACATGTCACATTTGCCACATGAGTTAACGTAGCTCATTTATCATGGCCCCTTTCAGCGTTCCGCGTCCTGCGAACTACGAGCTGCGACCTGCGAGCTGCGACCTGCGTCCTGCGTCCTGCGATGTCCTTTATCCTTCTGTCTCCCTGAGGCGACGGTTCAAGGTGACCAAGGCATTTGCCGGCCAATCTGAGGTCGTGTTCTCACGTGCACTTGGAAATCACTACGTACACTTTAGTTGGGTACAAAAATGTAAAATCACTAAAGCATATTGTTTAGAAGTAAAATAAATTTTTAAGAAATTGTTTTAATAAAAAGCAACATATAATCAGAAACAACATACATACATGATTTCTCTACAAATATGTATATTGTAAACTTCATTTTGATTTTATGGGTAATATTTGCATAAACTGACAATTGATGACAGTTGAATATTACAATAAGGTGGTCCCTTTTTGGAATAATTTTACATCCCAAATAAGCGATATTTTTTAATTTATGTACAATTGGTAAGCAGCAAAATTCCCTTTTAATAAAATATAATAAATAATAATATATTTAAATGCTTTTTTCGCCTATGACTGCAATGTTTTTCATCTCCCCGACTTTAAAACACTTTTATTCAAGTGTAAGTATGCATGTGTACACCTAACACCAAAATCTAATTGTAGCCCCAAGGCATTGGCATAAGCAGATGGTGGAAGATCCTTAATTACGGCAACCACGACCCCTCAAACTGAACGGACTCTGTTCCCAGTATCACAGTGCAATATTTATTAGTGCGTGTGGCCGTGCTCCCTGGCCTCCACTAGTATATATTAAACATATGTATGTGCATGCGAACATACACTATAACACATGTGGTATGGCATTATATGTCGCCTGACTAAATTTAGATATGCAAATCGATAAAAAAGAAATACCAAGGCACGCACGCATTTTTAGTGCCTAGAAACGTTTTCCAGGCAGAACGAGCTAGGACTTCTACGACTAGGACTCGTGGTCGTATAAAAAGGACTCTGGCTGAGGGACAAGTGAGCAAAGGTCGCGCTTGTGTTATAATTGTTTAAAGATAGTAGAGGCCTTATTCCCGCAAAACGATTTACAAACCTGCCACGAGGATTCGCCCCCAACTGGGGCTTTAGATTTAGGCTAGCATGATAGCCTTTCCCAGGAAATGCCAACTCATTTGTTTTCCTCGGGAGGGTGGTTAGTGCCAAACTCAAGCAGAAAGTAATTCAATGTGGGTTTTGTGAACAGTGCACAAATTAGGGACTTCCAGTGATTGGCAATGAAATTGATTTTATTGATGCACACATAATTTAGCAGCGAATTTAGATCTTAATTGAAGACAAACAGCCTTTAGAAGAATATGATATATGAAGAGTCTTCTGTTTCATCTCTAAATGTATATCTGTATTTTTAACTTTCATTTACACCCATTTATTTGCCAGGTGTTGTTACTTTCAGGATCTGTCTGGCCCCTAAATTATAATGTTCGTTCATAATCACCTCGTAATTATAGAGTTGCTGCCTGAATCGAGGTGGCCCATGCACTTTAGTATTGTGGGAACCTCAGCTTTTGTTTTACTTTCACTAATTAAACCAATTGGGCCACACAAACATATGTTCATATATACTTCTTCTATGCCTGAGAGCTCTGTGCAATATTTATGGGCATATATTGATTAAATAATTAGGCCTCTGCAAGAGACCAATTCACATGGATATAAATGAAATTTATGTCAAATGCCAGGGAATATAAATTTGTGCAGAAGCAAAATCAGCTTTTTCAGTTGCATTTCATTAAATAGAGCAAATTGCCCAGACTGGCCGAGTGGAGCGACTTAATTAATAATTTATACGCTGCTTGTTAACACTTTTTCCCCTACTTTTCGCTTATGCTTGTTTTATCAACATTTTCCGTGTTTGTTTCTCCTTTTTTATTTGTTGTTTTCTTTGGGGCAAAGCCCCAGGATATTTGAGCAGGACTCTCTGAAAAGGGGTTAAGTTTTTGAGCCAGACTCAGATAGACAAAGTGAATAATAAAGGTGCACCTAGCAGAAAAGGTGGAGCAGATTCGGTCAAAGTATGTGGTAAAGCGTGAGAGGAACTCGAAATTTGCAGGATTTGGTTTGTGGTTTCCCATAAATAAAAGGAGTTTCCTTAGTGCAGTAAAATCTACAACTCTTCAACTTCCAAAAACATAAAATTATATCTTATACTAATCTTGTTATCAAAGTAAATGCTAAGTTATCTGAAATTTATTAAGACTTAGAAACAGCGATTGTTCTTTCCCATAAAGTGACTTAATAAAATTTCTGTTGATGTTAAATGCAATTTGGGAATCAATTAAGAAAAAAGCCCACAATTGTAGAAAGTTATTAAATTTGCAAACCAGCAACAAAAATCTGCTTTTATTTAATTTTCACAACTACTAAGCATTATAATCGGATAAAACTATTCCAAAACGTATGCAACAAAATGAGCATCGCATTTCGCGTTAGAGCTCACGCTCTTTTGTGGCTTTTATCCACATCAATTTATTAATGGCAGTTTTTGCCGGTATTTCAGTCAATTTACCTCGGGTGCTATTAAAGTTTATAGTTTGTGGCGCGGATAAGCCAAAATCGCTCGCTCACATACTGATGGATATTTATGGCGTTCGTGGCTGGGAAGTGGAAAGGCTTCAAAATACGTGCATGATTAAAATCCTCGCAAGAGCACACGGATGTGCGGATTTGGCCAGCGGACATGGCTCAATCAAACCAGTCAAATAGCTCGGGGCATACCGAATTGGCTTTGTAGCTGTTTGAATTTGTTTACCCAACATTTATTTGGCCACATCTGCGGGGCAACGGAGATTGCAGTTGCAATCTCATCTATCGATTTTCCCATCGAATCTCTCGGTGTTTTAATGCTCTTTTTTTGCCATTGCCAAGTATTTCAACATACTGTGTGCTGTTTGCCTATTTGCAAAAATATTTATTCTGCATTTGCTCTTGATTTGTTTTTGCCGCTAATTGCTTGCATGGCATAAAATAGATAGTAGGCATGTGAGATTGGGAATTGCTTCAATCTGAAAATCATTAAAGGATATTTCGCTTAATCTCTTGGGAATAAATCGTAGTTGTTGTCTTACCTTTAAGCCATTTAAATTCAAACATTAAATGGAAATATCACAATAACCATTTAAGTTATTGAAACTTAATTTCTTGACCCCTGAAGTGCGTAGTTTTAAATGAATGGCTAGCTTAATTTGTTAGATATATGGCTTATCCTTCCTATTCAATAACATAGCCATATAATAAGTTATTTAAATGGCAAAAAATCTTTCAAATATTTTCAGTTGTTTACGGTTTTAGAAATCACACGAAAAGACTGTATTTTATAGTCCCACATCTCTCACAAACATTTTAAATGGTTATTCTAATTTGATTGCTCAGTGCAAATAATAAATTCTGCAGGAGCACAAACATTTCCCCGTGCAGTCGGCAAATAGCAAAGTTAATTAGTTTTATGCACAACCTTTGTTTGCGCAAAAAGTAGCAGACTAACGGAAAGCAGAGGAAAATCTACAAAAAGTTTTCACATTTTCGTGCAAGGACATGCGTGACGTAGTTGGGTGACCCCTCAGTTTTCACACTTGCCACTTTCTCACACACATTCCTACACTTCTTTTTTTCATTTTTTTGGCCACTTCTCGCACGACTTTCGAGAAATTAGGAACGAAAAACGAATAAAAATAAAATACATATATGTGTAAAACACCCAAAGGACATTACTATGATTAGCATTTCAATAGCGCTGAGTTGAGTCCTTGCCGGGGATATTATTCATCAGAGGCGATTACTTTTAATGCCCAGGCAGGCCCTTCTGTGCCAGAATGCAACTATAATTAGATGGCCAATTATGGCGTTGAAAATTGAAATTTGCAGCGACTGCAGTCAATTTGCGATACAAGGAACAACGTGGCCAATGTGGCGTATACGTAACCTGCACTTGTTCTCGTGGACCTCTTAGTCACGCGTTCGCATCTAGAAATCCTGGCTCACAGGCGCCAGGTAGCCATAAAAAAGCGTGTCATCCAAGCGATTATCCTTGCGTGTCCATGGATTAATTTTAATGCTCAAAATGACGCACGATTCGGCCTAATACATGCGGACTTACCAAAGGTGTGTGGCCAAGGGAGCTAGTTAGTCCTCTGAGCTGGTTCACCTGGCCTCTGTCCTGATCACGAATCGGTTAAAGACAAGCTTTTCTAATGCAAATTTACCAGCAATTTAATGCACCTATTCCAACCGCAAAACATGACACGATTTAATCAACCCGCTACAAACCACAATCTGCATTTCACTTCTTTCAGAATTACGCTCCATTGCAAATCGTGCTACTAGGGTTCATCCTGATTGAATTTTAATTAAAAAACACCAACGTGTAATACGAGAAGAAAAAAACCAACACGTCAAACTGTTTGGTAATAAAGTCAACCGGTTCATTTGGCGTTTAAGGCAATTAAACTACAATGTTTATATCAATTAAATGGGTCTCCACGGGTGTCCGCTGTGGACTGGTCCACCGAAATGTTTACATAATAAAATAATTAAAAGTAATTGTGTTGCATTAAGCGATAATGGAAAAGCGATGCCTGAATTCAGCAGCACTGACATTATAAAATAATGACAAGAACCAATTATAATGGTCAATCGAATTAAGTGTTTTTTGTTAATATATGTATATATATCAACAAAATATTAATTTCTAAAATAAAGCGTTTTTCGTTTATTTTTAAATCTTTGCAGTCTTTGACAGATAAAGTGTAGAAATTGTTCTTGGATTAAAAAAGAAAATAAAAGTTGAAAAGTACGTGGATTTTTACTTTGCTCGCCGAGTGCCACATCGAAGTGGGAATAAGAATAAACTCGGGAAAATCTTTAAAATATTCCCCACTCGCATACGAACACATATGAATTGCACTAACTTATTACCATACACCATTTTCCTCGAACGCAGCAAAAATTGTTGCACAGCATGTGGCGAGGAAAATTGTTGGGGGAAAAACGAGGACCGGAGTTAGGATCCTTCGTACAGAGAGCATATTTGAGTTTCCTGCTGGCGAAGTCCTGCATAATAATCCTGCACACACATGCTCGTTGTGATACATGCTTTACCTTACATTGAGGGGAATGTAAACGAAAATTGTTGTATTGAAAGCATGGCTTGGATTTCAGCGCCCTGCAGATGACACGATGTCCCCATTTCCACCTTCACCGCCCTGAATGTTCAATGAGTTTGACTTTTCGCCTGCTTCAGACATTTTCTGGTTTTTCTTGAGTTTGGGTTTTTGATGACATATAACCCGCATCCAGGTGGGAAGATAAAAGGGGCATTTATTACATTGAAGTCAATACGGTTCAAGTCATATTTCAATAAACGCCGCCATTCGACTTGTCAACGTGTCGCCTGCCAAAGTGGCTGTAAAATGCAACTCCCTTCGACCAGTTTTTCAGGTATTTTTTCCATCAATGCCCGCATATTTTCCCGCTCACTCGAAACTTGTTTTTCCAACGCGAATTTCCTTTGCGACGACATAAAAATCGCACGAGGATTGGAAAGGGTAACTCATTTAAGCCGTGACATGTGATACCTGCCTGCCTTGTTATGTGACGGCCAAGGGTGAAAGTTTTGCATAATTTACGCTGAGCGCGAAATGTGAAAGTTTTGCATCACCCCTCACCACCAATTTTTTTTTCGTATTTTTTTAATGTTCTGTGTCAGGACACAGAGCCTGGAAAGTTAAAATATGTCTTTTGCAACATTCATTAAACTTATTACATGACGGAACTTCCTTTTTTAGATAAAGTTTTGATAGAGTTGTTATTATAAAGTTTAAATAAATGATTAATATAACAATGGTTAAAACTTCATGAATCTGTTGAAGACAAGAATACTATTAATTTTGGAATAATATGTAGTGCACCCTGAAAACTTGTTACGTCACTGAACTTTACTTGAGAACAAATAGTAAAAGCTATTTAAATGCAACTTAAGTACTTAAAAGAAATATTGGGAGAATTAATATTTTCCTATGAATGTCAAACATCAGAAATATCCCTTTTAGATTTCCATATTTCGTTTATTTGAAGCTTTGAGATTTGATTTGGAAGTGCTGAAAAACGCACAGGGACAGCTCTAAATCCGTCTACCGTCTAGTCCAAAGCCCGGTATCGTTTTCATTTTGGTTCTGGCAAGAACGCAAAAAATATCGAGCAAATATACAAGTATATATAGATATATATGCAACAACGGCAGAAACAACAAATCAATTTCTGTTTGACCAAGCGCTTCACTGAGCTGGACATTGAGCTAACTGAAAGCGGCGGCGGCGGCGGCGACAGGAGAAGAGAAGGGCCAATCCAATGCACTTAACTCCGGGTTACCACCACGTCCAACTGTTCCTGATTTGGTTCATGCCCTTCGATACTACCTGCAAATAAACTTGGATTCGTTTGAGCTCCACCTCTGCTTTTGGTTCTGTTTCTGTTTCTGGCTCTCGATACTCGTTCTCGATTCTGCCCGTGGCACTGACACTGATTGCTTGTGAGCCATGTGCCCAACATGACTGCAGTCAAGACGGCCATTATTCACTTGCACTCGCCACTTCAGTCGGCACTTGTGGCCCAAAGAAAACGGGAGGGCCAACTTCGGATTCTCGTCGCAACTTCACGGGTTATAGGAGACCAGCCACAAGGGCAGGCGGACCGCTTAATAATATATAATATTATTTCAAATATATAATATATTTCAAACAGTTGAAAACAAAGAGGGTTGAGCTAATATTAACCATTTGTTTGGAACCATATTATTTTGAGATTTAAAAGTACAATGCATATTTATTTTATGTCCTGGTATGAGAATAGCTTATATAACTAAAACTAACATGACAGATTATACAACTAGCTGACTACATGCATATTTTCAGGGAACTTCGAATAGTTCTAGTGTAAAGAAAACTATATATAATTGGCAAATATTTAATTTGTCATACTCTTCAAATAATTTTTCAATAGTGCGGTTGTTCATCCTTTATTTTCATATAAATAATACATTTTCATACAAATAATTTTTCAATAGTTAAGTTGTACATCCTTTATTTTCAGACGGATGGTCTAGTTTCCTATGTAAGATTCCTACAGCACTGACTGCACATCTGCAAGTCTTCTTTTTATTTTCAATATTAGAAGATTTCTTTTCTCTGTACCCAAATCCTTGGGGGGGTGGTGGTGGTGGTGCGTTGTAGGCTTGGCCACCGCACCGCACCGGATGTCCTGGCATTTCCGCCATGCTAATACAGAGTCGCTATGAGTCAGCCATTGTTGGGCCATGTTTGCCTTTGAATGGCTCGTGCTTTTCTTAGTTTTCATTAGCATTTTCTTGGAAGTCTGTGGGGAAATATTGTCGTCAATTATGTTACATAATCAACAAAACAAAAATGTAGCCATTTCTTGGGTTTGCAGACTTTGACACGGTTCTTTGGGTTTTTCCCAGCAGATTAGTATTAATGATGTTAAGTTTGCACGCGCACAGATCTAGGTTAACTTAATATCTGGGTTAATTTGGCTAATTTTTCTTACTTTTGGTCGCAAAACAAATGGATCAGGAAACTAGACTCGAATTACACAATTATTACTTTAGCAACGGATGTGAGCTGAAATTTGCGTCGCTTTCTCATCAGCAACTTTACCAAATCAAGGTCTTGGGTTAATTGTATTCCAAGGAAACAGTATCACGAAGGCAAACAAATGTTTCAGGTTTTATCCTTATAAATATAAAATAACTTATTTTTGTTATTTTGAGTTGTATACTATACTCAGCAGTTCTTCGTTTCTGTACTAAAATATTTATTTGTATTATATTTGCGCTTACTAGTATATGCAAATGAAAAACAGAGTTTTTAAACATTGTTGTGATCGAGTTGTTATGCTGTTTGGAAGCTAATGAAGCAAAATTTATTACCAAGGCCTTATGGACATAAACACAGTTCGCACATACTCGTTTTATGGCCAACAACACAAAATAAAGTGGCTGAAAAGCAGACAGAATCGGCTAATGTATGCAAGAGTACGGCGGATGAAGAACGAAAAAAATGTGGGATGTTAAGGATGGTGGGTACGCAAAATGGATTTTGTCTGCATTAAAATAACTTCTAGATAAAGCGAGGAAATTGCTTTTGAATACAGGCATGCAAATATATTTTTGATGGCAAATTGAGACATTTTCTATGGCACTTTTCAAGTCGTTAAGCTGCAAGGCGCACACATGACGTATAGGCAATTTTCCACATTGCTTGCCACCAGCATCGATTGCAGGAAAAGAAGCGAGATGGGAACTCTGGAATTGTGCTTAATTTACTTATGGGTTTTTTAGCTGTCTTGATGTTTTGATGTTTTGCCAACTGAACGGGTGCCAATTGAAGAGACTCCCACATAACAGCTCATAAATCTATGTCCAAATTAGAATTGCAGAACTGAAGACAGACCATAAATCCGAATTTGGCATCGCAGAAATCAAATTTTCCAAGCACGCACAGCTAAGAAAAGAGCGTCATATCCCCGTTATACTTTTGGCCAAATAAACCCACTCAATATGTTCAGATATCTGGGTCATGGCATGAGTTATGGATTCTCCTCCGCACTCGTAAGCCGCTTAAAGAGTTGGGCAAACATGCTGTTGCAAATAAAATGAAATGAAATGAAATCTCCAGTCTGGCGAAGTCCTTTTCCGTACGTAACCTTGGCTAAGTCCATTCGAGCTTCTAGGCTGGCCACACGCACACATAAATAATTAAAATGACCTCATAATGTTTCGATTTTCTGGCTTTTCCCTGGCTACCATTCATTGTTTTCCCTGTTCTTGTCTGCCCAGTGGACTTTTTGCCGCTTTTTGGACTTTTTGCCGCTTTTTCGACTTTTTGCCGCAGTCATTAATGTAATGGTCTGCATTATTTGCCGACATTCAGAGTGCTAGTGTCCATCTCAGTCCTCCTATTTATATGTCTTCCTTTCGTACTCTGTTCTGCGATTTCAGGCACAAACTCTACATATAAGTGGATAACACGCATAGCACTCGGTTACCCTTTTAAAGAGGTGAGGAGTGTTCCAATATTATGTTTTTAGACACAGTCATACTCTTATGGAACAAGTTCCTTTGCCTAGTTCTATATAGTTATAGTATTTGTTACATTTGATTCAAAAATCTATTACATTTTTAAAGTGTTTTCTATACCATTGATTATATACGAGGGTCGTTTGATAAGTCCGTGACTTTTTGTATTTGCCGCGCACCTGCTCTAAATACAACACTGCTCCTGTCAGCAGTTATCGATTAACAGCTGACTGTAAAATTTTGAGAAAGCTGCGTTTTTTGGTTTGCGTTTTATAGGCATTGAAAGCAGACGATCTCGTGAATTTAACGAAATGGAAAAAGTGAATTTCGTGTGCTAATTAAGCATTATTTTTTGCGTAAAAAATCCATCACCGAAACCAAGGAAAGACTTGATAAATATTATGGGGACTCTGCACCATCAATTTCAATGGTTAAGAAATGGTTTACTGAGTTCCGTTGTGGTCGTACCAGTACAAGTGATGCCGAACGTTCAGGTCGCCCAAAAGAGGTCGTCATGCCAGAAATCGTCGACAAAATCCATGGAATGATATTGGATGATCGGAGAATGAAAGTGCGTGAGGTAGCTGAGGCTGTAGGCATCTCAACTGAACGGGTACATCACATTTTACATGAATATTTGGACATGAAAAAGCTTTCCGCGCGATGGGTGCCGCGATTGCTCACACACGACCATAAGCGCAACCGTGTGACCATTTCAGAGGAGTGTTTGGCGATGTTCAACCGCAATCCAAACGAATTTTTGCGCCGTTTCGTTACCGTAGACGAAACATGGATCCACCACACCACACCAGAGACCAAAGAACAATCAAGACAGTGGGTTTCTCCGGGTGAACGTGCACCAAAGAAGGCCAAGGTGGGTCTGTCGGCCAACAAGGTCATGGCCAGTTTTTTGGGATGCACAAGGTATCATTCACATCGATTACCTTGAAAAGGGTAAAACGATCACCGGCGAATATTATTCAGAGCTTTTGGACAGATTCGATATTGATTTGAAGCAGAAACGACCGCATTTGGCGAAAAAAAAAGTGCTGTTCCATCAGGACAATGCACGGGTGCACACGTGTGTAGTCAGCATGGCAAAATTTCATAAATTGGGCTACGAACTGCTACCCCATCCAGCATATTCTCCAGATTTAGCCCCCTGTGACTATTTTTTGTTTCCAAACATGAAGAAATGGCTCGGCGGTAAGAGATTCGGGTCAAATGAAGAGGTAATCACAGAAACAAACGACTATTTTGAGGGCCTTGAGAAAACCTATTATTTGGAAGGAATAAAAAAATTGGAAAAACGCTGGACTAAATGTATAGAGCTAAAAGGAGATTATGTTGAGAAATAAAACGCTTCTTTGACGAAAAAAATATATTTTATTCAAAAAGTCACGGACTTATCAAACGACCCTCGTATATAAACGAAGCCAACCTTCATGGCAGACAAAATCGCTAGATCTAAGGCCAGGGTTCCAGATATGGAAGTTTGACTGTAGACTTTATTTTTGGGTTCCTGGCCTTCTACTACGCTATGCATGTACTCGTATGTTCCGTTTAGCATTTTATTGCTGGTCACTTTTATTTTCGTCGTGCTGTCGCCCAGCCTTTGATTCGGAGCTTTCCTTTTGGAGTATTTTTTCCTTTTAGTTGTTTGAGCTACCGCTTTTCTCAGCAGTTTTTCCGCTTGGCATTCGAGCATTCGATGGGCAGTCATTCATGACGTGGCCAGCGTTGCTCCGGCCTAATCCTGCACTGCCGTTTTGCCTGCCAAATCGGCTGTGCCATCAAATTAAACGACAACTAAATTGGCGCACATTTTGCGCTATTTGGCAGGCTTTTGTCTGCTGTTCAGGGTTTACATAAGCGCACAAAAAAGCGGCCAACAAGAGGGCAAATAAAATGCTAACAATGACAACGGCTGACATTGATTGGGCCACCGAAGGCCACCAAAGCCGGCAGGCGGACGCAAAGGCGGGTCTAATGACTGTAATAATAATAAGTAGCTGATAATTTGACACTAAGCCACGGGGTTGCATGCCTAATGCGATAGAACATAGCCGGAATCGGATTCCGCCAACAATTAATTGGTTGAATAGGTGAGCATGTGGAAAATTATGTAAAACACTCAGGTGCGAAAATTTCTATTGATCTTAAATAGTTGTTATCGTTACTATACTTGTATACTATAATTAATTTGGTCATAGTTTTAATATGGTGATTACGACAACGTCAACATATTTTTGGCAAAATTTTCAGCTGAGG
This sequence comes from Drosophila santomea, assembly GCF_016746245.2. Lineage (NCBI taxonomy): Eukaryota > Metazoa > Arthropoda > Insecta > Diptera > Drosophilidae > Drosophila > Drosophila santomea. The sequence continues at coordinate 18,570,452 of NC_053018.2, forward strand.
GGTAAGCTTTAAATTAACCATTAAGTTATTAGGGGCTATTCAGAGACATCGCCTTTGATTTTGTATAGGGATAGAAGGGTAATTGCATCAAAATCAAATCAGACCGACCCTAATTTCATTCTCCTTCTGTGCACCAAATCACTGAAGTCCTGCCACGCCAAAATGGTGAAAGCAACCACACTCCGGGTACGAATCTCTTGATTTTCCCACACCAATTCACCCGACACCTTCGCATCTTTCACCTCGGGAAACGTCGAGTGCAATTTCCTGACTGACTTAATTAGTTACTGTCACATTTTCTGGCAACCTGTTCTTGGGCAAGACGAAAGCCCGCCGCCCACAAGCACTTGCAGCTCCCGCGGCGCACATGGAAAACTTTCAGAATAGATTAAATTTGTTCAGGCTGCGGTACCAAAGGGGGGATTCACCGCAGCTTCCAGTCCCAGAAGAAAGCGCCGAATTGCAAGAAATGGCTAAATTGAGTGCACACAAAGGGCGGAAACGGGGAACAGGGCGCAGCGAGGACGGGGCAGATAGTTGTTGCACAAGTGCAGTTTTCCTGCCGCTGCTGCTGTCCAAACATAAAAAGGATAATACATGCAGCCACAAAAGGGCCAATACGTTTTCAGATAGTCCTGCCAACAGGATGAGCCGTTTTTCCTGAGCTTGTGCCCAGTGTTGCCAACATGTGATTTAAGAACAAGAGTGAACGCTATAGTCAAGTTACTCGACTATAAAATACCCGTTACTCAGCTAGTGGAAGTGTGAACAAGAACTTTTAACATTCTTTATAAAATAAATAATAATATTTAAAAAAAATCCACAAAAATTGAAAAGTGTGGGCGTGGGAGTTTGTGCACCGTTTGTGGGCGTGATAACATTTGGAAATAAATGTGTCTGACCTAATTACTACTGCATGCCTAATTACTACTTTCTACTTTAAATAGTTTCTGATATCGAGGCATTCATACGGACAGGCGGACAAGGCCAGCTAGGCGGACAAGGCCAGATAGACTCGCCTGATCAAGAATATGTATACATATATAGATATAGCTTTTAAACACTGTATAACCAATTTAATTAATAATTTATATCAAATTCACAAGTAAGGCACTAGTTTGAGTGTTCTAGACTAAGTTTAGGCCTATCGCCATCGACTATAAATTAGCCAAGTTGCCAGCTTCGGACGTGATGCTCGTCCGGTTATGACAACAAAAGGATGCGCCAACGCGAAAGCAGAAAGGATACACCGAGGGGCAGCAAAATAGAGCCTGCTTTGTGGAGGAGCGAGCAGCAGAAAGGCCAAGCTAGCTGGTGCTGCCTTTGGGCCATTCAATTGTCCGCTTGATCCCAGAAAAAGAGGAGCCAGTTGCCCCAGAATATCCTCTTATATGCCTGCTGGCCTTCCTTCTCTTTGCTGTGGATTTTCTATTTGGCCAGAACATCGCCTCCTCGTTTCCCCAGGCTCCATGTTTAATGTTCTTGGCTTTCAGTTACCTGTGCCTTTATGTGGGTCAATTTTACCATCAGATACAAAAGCATGGCATATTTCTTGGAATATAGTTTCTGTGCATATCTCGGATAAGTCAAAATAAACATGAAATATTTTTCTCATACAAAGCAAATAAATCCAAAAATGTTAATTTATTTTATGATTCCTATGAATTTTAAATATTTACATTTTTCCGCATATTGTTTTCTTTAGACATCTTCCCAACGGCTCTCAGTATAATAACTCGAGCTACCAATTCGTTTAACCAAAAATAGTTTTTCCATCCATTTCAGGCTCCAATCAACAAGAATTTGAGAAAAAAATACAATTGAAACATGGCAAAAAATGCAATTGGCCAGTTTCCCATGAAACAGTACATTTTGCATAGTGTTTCCATTGATGGTTGGAAACCCAGAGAAATATAACAAATAAATAGGAGCAGCTGGAAGACCCGGAAAATATTGGACACCGAATTTACAATCATTGAATGCCATTTATCATCCAGCTATAATGCAATGGATGATTCTATTCAACACGAAATGAAAACCAAACACTGCAGCGTCATTTCACCTGCGTGCATGATTATCTGACCCCCAATTCTCTCTTGGCACTTTAGTCGGGAAATTCAATTTGGCGCAACGCGGTTTCCAAAAATGAGGAAAAATCGGCTCAATAGCTTTTCCGTTCTGCTCTGTGCATCGACTATAGAGGGGAATGTGCGATTAAAAGAAATGGAAAATCTATTTTCTCTTCCGTTGCAAACAAGAAGGAAATAATTAAAAACAATTTAGTTCCAAATTTGAATAGCCTTTGAGCATGGTTATACAATAATAATTATATTATTATATGTTATAATTAACACATTAATATGCTGCGATCAGGGATAATAGACACGAATTTTTCTATAATCTATGATAGGAATAAATATTATTCATACATAATATTATTATTATTATTTTTAATTCAAAGCTCTCTCCATCAATATACATATTAAGGAAAAGTTTTTTATTTTATATAAACATTTCAGTGATTTCAAACATCGGAGCTAAACACATAGACGCGATAAACACCTAAGCATTTAAATAAGTACCATAGAAAGGCCAAAATAAAATACGTTTACGAATTAAAATAAGCTAGTGGCCACGTGGCGTATGTGTAAATTTACTGCACTCGCGGCTGACGTAAATTGCCATAATTACAGTTCGTCCCCGAAATGAAATAATATGCCTCCTGACCATCTCCTCCTGACCACAAAGGACACACTCCTTGCGGCCGAATGGCAGTGACTTACCTAATTAGCGCCAGGATTTCCAGCGGCAGCACGCAGTGTTGTTGCTGCTCAGCCAGCTAGCTAGCGCCACCAAGCGGGCGACAGACGGACTAGCCGACAACGTTCATTTGGCCCTTTGGGCAATTGTTGTGGTTGTCGTTGTTGCAGTACTGCTGTAGCCGTTGTTTGTGTGGTTGTTGCTGTTGCTATTGGCCAACAATCTGGCAACGCCTTGCAGCCAGCTTACAATGCTGTGTTTTTTATACTGTTTTACCTATTTTGTTACGTTGTTTTTGCTCTTGTTGTAGTTGTTACATTGCTTGTTGCAACTTATGTGCAATTGCCGCTGGCTGTGGCCTGTGCGAGTGAACGAGTGAGCGAGAAGGGGTGAGTGAGCGAGAGGGGACGAGCCGAAAGTTGCAAGGACACGCATCACATCGCCTGACGAACGACACACACACACTCAGACACACACACGCACGCACACATAGACCGCGCTTCGCACTCACACTCGCGTGCAGCCGACAAGGTACGACACTTTGAAATGTATATTTCTCTTTTTTTCGCTTTCGTCGTTTTTCTTTTGATTTGCACTAGTGTTGGGGCTGGGGCGTTAGGTCCTTTGAAACCGCCCCTCGAACAACAAAAACAACAGCTTCTGGCCTCACACCCCCGGTTTTATTTCACTTTTTATTTTATTTCGCCTTATTTTGGCCAACTTTTGACGCTTTATGCCTGGCCATGTGATTTTCTTTATTTCTCTCACTCTGTTCCTCTGCCTGTTTTTTCTGCTTCCTCCTTTGTGTGTTTTGTTCCCACATTCGCAGTCGTCTTTTACGATTGTTTTGTTTACTTTGACGTCCTAACTGCCCAGCAATGTATGCTAAAGTTTTCCGATTTTCCGTTCGTACCTTCACTCTGCTGCTGCTCATTTGGCGCCACTTTTTGGCCAACAACTTTTGTATTTCCTTTGAGTAACTAACGGTCGAGCAGCTTATGTAAGTGGCAGCAATTTGCCAAGCAGTTAGCGGGCAAAGCTGCAAGGAACACTTGCCTTGAGGTGGAAACTTATGGAAAGTGATGTAGAGTTGGGACCCAGATAAAAGTCGGTGGGGCGACAGGCTGCGTCTTGGGGGAAAATTTATAATGGGATCTGGTAGAGTTGAAGAGGTCGAGAGCAGCTGAAGTTTTAAAGTAACCTAAAGTCTGAGTAAAACGTCTGAAAGTTCGGAAAACTGATTCTAAGTTTGAATCTGGCTTATTGATAAAGCATTGGAGTAGGAAAAGGAAATTGTAGAATAAAAATTGTATTACCATTTCATACAAAATATAAAAATATAGTAAAAATATGGTAAAAATAGTAATACAATTTTTTACAGTTAATAAAAAATTAAAATTAATGTTTGGAATTAATTTTTACTTTAAACTATATATTGGCATAATATTTTTTTAAAAGAGATTAGTAAGAAACACAGTACTAGCACTGAACCAATAATAAAGAAAATAGTAATAAGGATACTATGCTGAAATTAAATAGAAATTAAATTAAATTAAAAAACCCTTGAAATTGAGAATGTGTAAAAAAAAAGGGATAGATTTTCAGTATGTACAAAAAAAGGACCCTGGATGTACACTTTTAAAATCTTACTATTAAAATGAGCTGCTCCTTACCTCTTTTAACACTAAGTCAAGAAAATATTTCTCCCGAGTTCCTCATACCAATATCATTATTCTATTATTCATTTGGATTCAACTCAGCCACCTTAAACTGTCCATACGCCCTATATTTGTACACTTGCCTGTTCCCAGCGATTCATTAATAAATAATTTCTAGCACTTCCTATACTGACATGTATTTCACATACCTCTTGAATGTGAATGCGAATAAACAGCACAGGCTGTAAAAATCGTGTTTGTCTTCTGCCTCAATGAACTATTTTTATTTATTTATACACTTTATTATTGCCAAGCGTGCGAGTATTTGCGTGAAAATAGTGCGCTTAAATAATATGATATACAAGAAAAAAACCGTTTGGCAGTAGATTCAATTGGCATTGCAATTCGACAAATCGTTGCCAACTTGAATATATATACTAGCGTTTATGATGCAGTTTTTGGAACTTTACTATAGAAATGGCCATAGGAAAAGGTAGCCCATTTGTATTTACCAAAGAGATCGTAAAGAACGTCGGTCTTGGCCTTATCATCCATTTATTTCGCATCATCTGCGGCAGACAATGTAATAAAAGGTGGGAATTTTTCACCCGCTCCGAGAAAATCTGTTAAAAATAAACCAAAGCAATGCAAAGAGAAATGCAAAAATGCGAAGCTTCGGACCAAAGCAAAACCTAGAAAATATACCATGTGTATAGGTGATGGTTCGGCATTTAACAAGCCAAAAACAAGGAACACTATATCTAATTTAATTGTGTTTTTTGTTAAAACAAATTCACCCGCTCGTCGCTACACAAATGCCAAAATGCTGAGTATATTTCGGTGTTTTTCATCTCATTACTGCGAGGGTGGCGGTCAGACAAATGCCTTTGTTTCAATGTCTGTCCTTAACACGGCATTGGAATGCCGGGAATTTCGTCGAAAACGACATTTTTGTCTAGCAGCCAACACGCCCCGAAATATGCAACATGTCTCCTGGTCCCGCCATCCCGCTGCCCCCATATCCAGTACCCACTTTTCTTCTTCTGTGGCGGAGGCTCCACCCAGGAGCACTCAATGTGGCAAGGACGAGGACAATGCACTATTCAAAAAGAATAGTTCCAAAATTTGACCGCATTTCTAAGAAGTTATTTTCTGTTTTCTAGATCTAGTTTCAAGTACATGTATTCAAAGAAAATACTGTGATTATGGTAAATATTATTATATTTACTGTCATGTATTGTTATTTATATAAAATGCTAGCTTTGGAAGTCGATCATACACTAATAAGGCTCTACTTTTTATTAACGTGTTTTTCCTTTTTCTATTCTTCATATTTTGAATTTGTAGATTAATTTTAGTTTGTTACCTTTCCGTTCCTTGAAGTAAGGAACACTTAATTCGAAAACACAGAATTATCCTTAGAGTGTAGGTCACATACTGGCTGACGCATAGGACATTTTGGATAATGATTGACTGAGTGACTGAATTACTGACTGACTGACTGACTGACTGACTGACTGGCTGACTGACTGACTGACTGACTGACTGAGGGAATGACTAACCAGCGTGTGTGACTTTTCCCAGTTGTGTGTGGGCTTTCGGCGACTTTGCGTGTAGTTCGTAATTTAAGTAATGTGGGTCGCCGCTGAAAACTGAGCCCTGCGTATCCTTGTTGTTGTTGCCAACGCGATTTACCTTCCAACGAAACACGCGCCACGGTTCCGTTACGTTGGCATTAGCTCTTGGCTGTTAGCTGTGGGCTATAGCTTTACCGTTACCAGTGCTCTTAGCGTTAGCATATATAGAGAGACCTGCGGTTATAGCAGCCTAATTGTCATTGAAGGCAACCCACCCAAGACATAAATTCAATTTCATTCTCTTCGATATGACAAGTCTTGAGGAGATCCCCCCTTTTCGCCCACTTGTCACCCCCAAATGCACCTTGTATTTGTTATTATTTTTTGATAGCCACCTTTTCGTGTGTTGCTTTCTCGCGATGTCGTCGCCGCCGCCAAGAAAAGGGGAACCCCCTTTGCTTGGTTCTTTTTGCGCTTTCTTGACTTGTTCTTTTGGCTCGACTGTCGCCGTCTCTGTCTCAGGCTCTATTTCCATCTCTGTCTCTGTGCACTGGCTGCACCTTGACACTAATATTGTGCAAAGTAAAATAAACTTAAAAAAAAAAACAGAAAAACCTGAAAAAAGGAAAGCAAGTGCAACTAAAAATAGTCGGAGACCGCTAAAAGAGAATTGATTGGCGGTTGTGTGTGTGTGTGGCTCTTGGGCTCTTTATGCGGACACTTGGCGATTTTATTGTCAAGTTATAATTGGTAATTGATGCCGATACCCAAACTGATTGTGTTATGATACACAAAGCTTACTCAATGGGATGATTGCAGGGGATTGAAGCGACTGAAAATGGTTTTTGATTGATTTGCCCACGCGGTGTTAGCAGCGATAACTTTGGGCTTTATATACAATTTAGTGGGTCTGGGCAGAGTTTCCTTAACTTAAGTTCTGAATTGCATGTCTGCTAAGTTTTCCAACATTAAATAATTTTCTTGTAATGCACTGATACAACCTCGCTTACACTTTCTCTGATTAAGAATGTGCAAAAACAAGAATTTTATAAAGAATCTGAAAAATATTTTTTTTATTTGTAACATATATTTATTTAATTCAAGAGACTACTACTACTTTTTGTAATTGTTGTTTGGTAATTTTTGTTTTTATTCATATTTGTAAATTCTACATTCTGCAAGATTTGGGCTCTGCTGCGTATACTTAATATCTCGAAGAAATACTTTTGAACCGCTATATTTATATATTTCGGTAAATTTATAAATTTCTTTGAATAATTGTCTTTAAATAAAGTCGGTTATTGTAGTGACTATTAAAAAATAAGGAAGCGAACTTCCAACTCTTCAGATTTTTAAATATTGTGGTTCTTTTAACTGTCAAATCCAACATTTTAAAAATTTTTATTTTTTGGCCTTGAAATGGGTTTAACATCGTAAACTTATTTTCGCTCAGCACGCCAAAATGCACTAAAATTGTCAGGATTTCAAGTTCATGCATAAATTAGCAGTAATCCGTGGGTGCGTATACCTAATTTCCACCGCCAGGACAATTCTGGTTTGAAATCCCATTTCTTTGCATCCTAATTCTCTTGTTTTAATTTTTAATGACCACATTTCTTGAAGCCACTCAATCTTGCAACGCTTATTGTCGCTTCACACGCTCGTTGTTCTTTTTGTTGTTGCTGGTGGTGCAGTTGCCACAATTGTTGTTGTTGTTATTGTTATGGGCGGGGATGGGGTTGGAGGTGGGGGTGTGGGTTACTATCCCGCACCCAACGCGAAGAACCAAAAAGAACCCAACACCAGAGCTTTACATAACTCACTCGCTCACTCACTCACTGCAAAAAATGGAAACACTTGGGTTGAGCGTTAAAAATTCAAAACACAAATACACATTTCAATTCGCACACTGCACTTTCCACGCGATTTTCAATCATTTTCCAACGCATTGGATTAGCCCCTCAATGGGTTGGCACTTTTGGATTTCATTCCGATACCGTTTTCTGGCGAATATCATATATATAATATATATATCGAGGGCGGTGTGAAGTCGATATTACTACGCTGGCTTATTGTTTGGCCCGTCCGCTCTGGCGACGAGTTTTCTCCGCTTCCGCAGTGCTGTTGAATTGCAAACCCGACCCGAACTGAGACCTCAACTGACCAAGTTTTCCTTTTCATGCAGTTTGGCACGCATTCTCGATTCGGAAAAGCGGAAAAGCAGGATGACGAAGCGCGGCGAAAACCGAAAAGTCTCTGGTGCGCCGCTTGCTTTTCGATGTCGCCTCCTATTTCCCATTCGGAGCCAAAGCTCTCCGCCGGCTCTCTCCGAAGCTCCTCGAATTGGGCAGCTTTCCGAGTGCCCCAAAGCTCCACAGCTGATTGCCGCCAGTGCATGCGGCATTTGCCCCCCTTGGCCCCTCTGCCCCGCTGCTCCCACTCATCCTTCGTCCGTAAAAACAGCTGATGGCCGAGGGTCAGCCTCCGTGTCGTTGGAGACGTGGCGGCAAGTGACGTAATCCTTTGCGGATGTACGTGGCACAGTGGGACGGATGCGCAATCCGGTTAACAAAATTGCTGAGAAATTGGACGATTTTAGTGAGCAAGCTCTATTAAAATTTAAATTAAACACAAATACAGATAACAGCTCTTTGATATATAATTTATGTGCTTCTAAATAGAATATATAAGAAGCTTTAACAAGAAGCATAATATAGTAAAACCAAAAACAAAACAAATATATTATAAATTAATTAAATTAACAAATCAGTTTCTTTTTTTGACACTGTAAAATAAAACTTAATAATAAAAGCAATTTCGATTGCAACCAATAAAAAAATGTCAAACAACAAAATGAAATAATGTAAACCATAGCTGTCTTTCATAAAATTAAGCATACGACCCATAGGCCATACAGAATTTTCCATTCGGAGCATTTAAAAAAGCCTTAGTTATTATTTGAAATATTAATTTTATTTTTAAATTGCAATTACAATCTGTTGTTGTTTGCTTGTCTGTTCACGGTTTGTTTTTATGCTAAGTGGTATTTTATTTGTATTTATATATATTTCACACATTTTCTTGCAAACAATATCAATAATTCTTTTAACCTAATAACAGATGCCATTTTGTTTGTTTGTTTGTTCTTTTTTTGTTTTGTTTTGGTTTAGTTGTTTCCCTTACACTTGTTGGTTCTAATATTTATCTCTTGTATGGTTCGATCTCGGCCTGGCTACGATTCATCCACCTCAGACGCGATTCCTCAAGCTTAAAATTAAATTACAAAATACAATCATTCAACTTACATATATCCGAAGATACAAAACAAAGCGCACAATGCAGTATTTAACTTAGCCGTAATCACTTGCAGAACTAATTACAATATTACAATATTATGTTGAAACGCAGAGGAAAACGAAAACAACAACGTAAAAAGCGTAGTACAATACACAACATTACCCTCTAAATGTATTTTAATAAGTATGCGAATCGTTTATTTTGTAATGAGTAATAAACATTCTCCATTGCACTACATTTGCATCTGAAGTAAAGCGCTTGCTTTGGTGTATAATGCGTGTATATGTATATATATCGGGGTGTATATATATACTATAGATAGAAATATGTATACGTTGCATATAAAATTATCTCGGCGCAAATATTCGCTGCTCAATGCACAAGGCGAAGCAGTTAAAATGAGTTAGTTGGGTTTGGTGGTGATTATGTTTTTGAGAAGAGCGCGAAAGATTGGTTGATCATCTAGTATAGGCTTCAGTTAAGGTAAAAAGGTAGGCGTGGCATAATGCAGCATTGAGTATTAGGTGTTTGGATTGGAGTCCTTATAAAGCAATTGTCGTTCTACTTTTCCTCGTAGCCACGATTGGAGTTTAGTTTGCAGAGCGTTTAGTAATGCTTAGGTGTAGTGTTATTAGGTTTTAGTATCGAGTGAAAAATATGATCTTTACATTTCTTATGGTACAATCTTGGTGATGAAATGTAACTTGTATTAAATGCGCTTGTATGTAAATATATATGGATGTACGAATGCAGGTGAGGCATATAGATGTATACTTCGTATATGTTGGGTATGCTGGTAGGACTTTGTTCTTGTATATGAAAGTAAATACAGAATACAATATGATCGTGGTGTATATGATATATGCATGTATAAATATATGAATGCCATCTCTTCAAGTCGGTGAGCTTAATTTTGAATGTGTGTTCAGCTTAAATGCGTTTCTTCTTGAGTATTTTCCATATGATGAGCGATAAATAATTTGATGTATTTGATAGTTAATGCTAGAAAGTAATTTCATTTCAATATTATTGCATGATTCTTGTTTGAGTTCGTTCTCGTGTGTGTTTTTTGCAAGTACTGATTCAATACTTTTTAATAGGTATATTTAATATTTATTATGTATGTTTTACGCGACCTTAACTCGGTTTATCATTAAGCATTTATTAACTTGTCGTAATTTGTCGTTTAATATTTGTTCTAATCACGTTTTAGTATCGCTTCATACTTTCCCTCTGACTATTTTGATATTGCTGTCATACACAGTTTCAGTATAGATCTATATCCTTTTACACGTTACAAACAATATTCAGTTGTCCCTTACATTCTTATCCAGTAGATTCCACAAATTGCTGAGGTGCATCTACATTGTTGTTAGCTTTAAGTGGATAAATGGACGGTTTTTTGTTTGGATTTCATTAGCTTTATGTCGATTTCTTAAGTCTTTTAGTTTCAAATCATCGTATGCGGTATATAAAGAACTCTGATTGGCTTGGGTGGTGCTACAAAAGAATCTATAAACTATGAAAAGTAAGGTAGGGAAGGATTCAATGTGATTGTTAGTGGGGTTGCCATGCGAAACACGTCGTACACTGAGAGAAAGACTATCGTAGGTCGCCAATAGCATTGCGACTTGTGCATTCTTGGACAGCTTGTTTGCTCTACTTGCTTTTCAATAAAAAATATACCACCTCCAATTGAATTTCTCTCCTAGGTTTTTTTGTCTATAATGCAACCCAGCAATTTGTACAATCCCCGACTCCTTCTATACATAGATATATATTTCGTCCCAATCGATTTATACAAGTATCGGTTAAGAAAGCTTTATTTCATGCCCATGCAAAATATATTGTTTCTGGTAATTAATGTCATTACTTTAATGTTTTGTGTATGCTTTATTAGGCATGTGCTGTGTCGTTTTAGTAATTCGGTGTCTTATATACATTTTATATTTTTGTTTTCATTCTTTCCTATCAATATCTGTTGAGTTTATCTACCGCACAACACTCTTTTGATCGTCATATATGCATGTCTGAAGTTCGAAAGTTGACGCGTTTTGCTTAGTATTTTGTTATTAGGAAAAATAGTTTGCGTTTTCCGTTCTGCTTCGTCGGTTCTTGTTTTTATGGCTAGCAAAATAGTTTTATCGATTTGGTTTGTTAGAAAAAACAGCAACGCTAAGGTAATGCAAAAGTTATCTTGTTGTTTTTTGTTTCTTGTTTGTTACTTTAGTTAGTATTTAAAGATCAGTGCATTTGCGTAATATCCTTTATACACTCTATACAAATCGTCAGAGAATTTTCTTGAGTAGCAATCCTCATTTGCGTAGCTAAATACGAGGCCTAGTCTAGGTAAAGAAAATGACTAGAATAACTGGTTCGACTTAGGCTAGTGGTAACTTGATTTTTTGTATATTTTTACACGGTGTTTATATTTGCAAGCTTTTTAGGCGCGGCGGCAACAATGTCCCTCAAAAGAACATATACAAAAAGTCAATAAAAAATGAACAATTGATAGAAAATCAAGTTCGATAAAAGCTAGAGCAGCTAGCAAAGTTCTGTTCATTCGATCGGCATTCAAAAGTTCAGATTCGTTACATATGCTATTTCTTATAAATTCCACTATTATTGCTTTGGTATATTATTTGGATTTTCGTGTGTGTTTTACTTAGTTTGAAGATCTCTGGCTGATGGTACTCTAGAAAAAATACTGTTTGAGTGGCTGATTCGTTTCTAGTTGGTTTGCAATATTTGTTTGCGTTGGTTGCTCACTAGTGCCATATCGAAACAAATGTCCTTCAGAAAAATGTAACTAAATCAGAGAAATAATTCTCATGCGATTGCACTACCGGACATCGTTGTCGCCTGACGCTCACTCTGCAGCTCGCGGTTGCGTTCGTGCTCAGCGGTCTCAGAACTGGAAGAAATGGGAAACAAGCAATTAATATATTTGTAATATTATAATAATCACATATTAAGGGCATGTTAGGGCCAATAAAAATAAATTTGGTTATATTTGATTGATGCCGAAAAGTACTGACACTTTAACAGCTTATATTAACGAGTCTACCATTGCGAGTACTATTTTACAAGTTTCTTTTAGAAAATTATCCGAAGTCCGGCAAACAATATATAGTTCTCTTGGTTTTGCAAATATTAAAGTACGATCTGCTTACTTGGATCGCACAGCAATTGGACTTCCGGGAATGTCAACTGGATTGGCATTATTGTTGTTGGTGGTCGAGGCCCGACGTCCATTGCCCGACTTGTACGAGAATATGGAATCGTTCTCCATATCGTTTTCAATCTAAATAAAATGCAGTTAGTTTAACGATCTGATTAATCGCTCTTTAAGGGACCTTACCACCTGTCGCTTGTACGATAACCTCTCGCTGGACACCGATCCGCAGGAGGAGCTCTCCGAGACCGCCTGGGTCACGCTGGTCACCGTTGGCGGACTACTGGGACCTGGGAATCGCTTGGAACACACCTGGGACTGGATGTGCTCGCATATGCGCCGAAAACGCCGAATGTTACCTGTACAAACAAGCAGTTCAATAAGACTGTATACATAGTTTAGTAAAGACGTATTGATTACCTGACAGCAGCGTGAATGTCAATGCAAACAGCATATCTGCTATGTCCCCTTGCTTGCAAATGGCGCTGATGTCGACCTGAAATTATACATATACTATTAGCACACTGTATTCCTACTGATAGTTTTTAAACTCACCTGGAACTTTACATGGCGCTGGAACATGACAGGTCCATTGCCATTCCGCTTGTACTCCACCCGAAACGAGGTGGGCGACACCACACTATGAGATAGTTCGGCCATCTATAGGAAACAAATACTCGCAGTTAATATGGGAATGAATCATTTTATCAATCATTTAGATAGCTACTTACGGATAGAAATGCGTGTATCAAATGCGCCTTTACAGTGGCAATGGGCTTGCCCTTGACCAAAATTGTAAAGGTTTCATCCTTCTCGGTTGTTATGAGATTTCCAAACCAGGAGCGCTTTGTAAGCTCTGGCGAAGATTCGGGCGTCAAGTGCACCTCATCGGCAGAAACTGTGAAAAGATATTTGAACAAAAGTTATTTCTATTGTTATTCTTCATAAATTTAGTTCACCTACCCTGCATTTTTCTGCGATGGAACCGCGGACTTCCCAAGAAACTGTTTTTGATGTTTGTCAGTCGCGTCTTCCACAACTGACCACCGGGTGTATGGCAAGGAGATCCGGGCATTCCCGGACTGCTGTTGTTAATCATGGGCGAACCATTGGGATTCACAACTGTACGTGAGAAATGTAAAGATTATTCCAGACCATCGTTACACAGAAATCGTGATATCAGTTATATAACCGATGTGTCTTATGGTTCAGTTGATACTTTCAAGCTTATATTATAGATAAAAATGTAAATTTTACTTATGAAGCACTTGAAAATACAAAAATAGCCATTACAGATCGGTTCTTAGAACATGAAACAAGATCAATTACTTCTTGATGTATACTGATCTTCTTTCTGTACTAGTTTGCTATTTTAGGGGAACTACGGGGCATGCACACACCACTATTCGAATCTGGATCGTGGAACATACTAATGGCAATGGTCGGACCTGAGTTGGCACGGTGGTGCACCGACGGCGAGGCAGAAGTGGATCCGCTCGAGTTGCCGCCCGGACTGCCCGGCGGTATGCCGCAATCGCCTCGCTCCCTTGGTGATCCTCCGCCGCGCTCCTGACGCAGTGAATCCCTCCGCTCGATCCGCGGCTCCCGCACCACCACCACATCGCCCTCGATGCTCTTCTGCGAACTGTGCGACGGTGTCCGGCTGACGGAGGAGTGGTGTCCGGATCGATCCCGATCCCCGTATGTGGAGTGCCGGGTGCCCGCCGCCGGGGAAGATGGTCGGGATATGGCATTCGCCTGCTGCTGCGCCGAACTCATCGGAGAGTTGCAGCGCGTGGGACTGTGATATGAGGAGCTCCGCACCGACGAGGAAACAGTTGTGGGCGATCGACGTTGGTGGTTCCGGGTGCTGCTGTACGATCGGAAACTGAACAAAAACCATAAATAAGTTAGTCAGGATTCTAAAAAGTTGTGCTATAAATTAGAACACTCACTTAAAGGCCTGTCGTCTTGGCGTGAGCGGTGAACCTTCCGATATCTGTCCATAGCTGGGTGCATTGGTGCCATTGATGCGACACGTGTCCAGGCGTTTACGCGGCGGATCCACTGCATCCAGTTCGCTACGGGACTTTTGCGCTATCTCATCATCATCCTCCAGCGCAGGTCGCCTTCGTTTGCGCTCGAGCAGCAGGAAATATATGACCTTCTCCGTATTGTGACTGTTGAGTAAAACGATAAAGTTACATAAAATCCGTAATTAAATATTAAAGACCTTCAAACTCACCTAGCACTGAGCAGCTCCTGGATGAGTTTTTCCTTCTCTTTGAAACAGCCCAGCGAGCAAATCGCGTTCAACACATCCGGATCCACCGCGGTGGCTGTGGGAATAACGTGTGTTTGCACCACCTCCATCATCGGCAGCTCCAGCTCCAGCTCTCCTTTGCCACCAGCTGTGACCCACGGATGGCGGTTGATTTCAGCCAGCTGGACGCGGTCGGAAATGAAGCAAAAACGAGTTGAGGGGAGGCAGTCCAAAGGGGGTGGGTGAAAGAGTGAGAACGTGGTGACCCAAAAACCAACAATCGCTGTGAGGGTGGCTCCCAAAATGACTCACCACCCACACTCAAAAAAAAAAACACGCAACAGGCTAATATATTTAAATTAGCTTTAAAAACAGACTATTCTTTTTCGAGACTTTAACAAGGAAATAATTCTTTAAAGTTTGAATTATAAAATAGCTCAGGTCTACAGAGTTAAAACCGTTTTGACGAATTTTATTGCACTCTCTGATATAAAAATAGTAAGAAAAACAATTAACGATGGTTTAGAGGTAAATCAACATTTTTTCAAGTGCACCAAGTTTGGGAATTGACATTGTCGGATCAGATCACCAATGCATTTCGGGTGTGAGTGTGGTGGGGATGACTCACCGTGAGCCGCCGGTCCGGATTGACCTCAATCATGCCGCGCAGCAGACTCTGGCAGTCCGGCGGCACGAAGTGCGGTATGTGAAAGACGCCGCGCTTGACTTTCTCCAGCAGCTGGCGCAAGTTGTCGTCATCGAAGGGCAACGCACCCACCAGGAGGGCGTAGAGAATGACCCCACAGGACCAGACATCCGCCTTGCGGCCATCGTACTTCTCGCCCTGGAAAAATAATAATGGGGGAAAATGCGAAATCAGAAATTGAGACATTTCCAAGACGAGCGTTTGTTTGCTTGTTTGGATATTCGGTTTATGGTTGCTTTCAGCTTGATTATTTTGAAATTCGATTGGCCTTTGTGCGTGGCCCCAACCCGTTATCCCTTTTTTATCGAACCGCATTCGTATGGGATTGCCATAATCCCCGTCCGAATGCTTACTAATTTAAAAAGTTTTCTATTTAAAGACGGACGGGGGTGGTCTGTTCAACTCGTTGACGTCCATCGACGTGTCCATCAAATGCCAAGTTTGCCCCACTCCGACGAATCGTGGTTTTCCTAGGGGACGGTCATTGACTTGGCAGGTAAGTGGGACACTGACTCGTAGTTTGTTGCCCACTACAATGTGTAATTGTAGCACGATTGTAAATAACTGGCCACTTAATGCGAGATATTTAAGCCTTGAAGCACGAAGGAGTGTTTTTTTTAATGATTCTAAAAATATTTCATCAGCTTTGTAACCTTAAGAATAATAGTAATTTCTATTACCTAGCTTTTTACTTACAATCTTTCAATACTCTATTAACTTGCTTAGTTTATTTTAAAGAAAAAGTCTGATGAATGAAAATCAATAAACCTTAAGTTTTCTACAAAAACCTCGTATGTTCCCCGTCATAAACCAAAGCTCACCCATTACTCATAAACACTTTCCAATTACAGCTAGTCTCGAAACTCCAATTTGTAAGATTATAAGTCTGGTGTACGCTCGATTACCCAAACCCAGTTTGGTTTGTCGGTAACCCAGCCACAACCACCTCCCAAAGATTGATAAACGACCACTTATGTGATTGAGCACATGGGCTTTCCACGCAATGTTCCCCTACAAATTGTCAAGGTTTTTCCCTTACAGTGCAGATTTGGTTAGCAGCCATCAATTAGAAGTTGCGAGGGAACTACCCGTCCGCACTGAGCTCCGACTGTTGAATATTTATAAAAGAACATATATGTATGTGCAGATAAGCTAAACATCACGTACCGAGCTAGATTTATAACCAGAGACTGAACGAGGAGATATTTTAAAATTCCCCTTATGAATTTATTACGAGTGCAGGAGCTATAAAGATTCGCCAGAAGCTGCAGCAGCTTCTGCTTAAAGGATATGATGCAGGGTACACTAAGAAAATTTCTAAATTACTTTCCATTCTTTATTAAGGCTTCAGCCTGTCTCTAGGGTCGCAAAATTTGATAAAGTCTCCTTCCTAATTAAAACGTAAGAAACAATTTAGAAGCTACTTTAGGGGCAAAGTATATTGCTGCTTACTTTCATTTTAAAACGTTGTATAGCAATAAGTGAAAGTTATTCTTTAAATTGAAGGTTGCTGGAAAGTAAAATAACTGATTTGTAACTCGCAATAAAATGCTTCTCTGGAGAACCTAAGGAGCTCTTTTATCCTTAGCGGAAAGTCGAACACTTTAAGGGGGAATCGCAACTTTTTGCTAGCTGTTCAGAACGCAATGCATCCCGAGATGGGAAATCATATGCGCACATGACGTGCATTTGCATAGAAGGGAGCTGACGAAATTTGCATAGGAAAGCGACTCCAGGAGCCGCCTCCACCAACTTTCTGCACAGTTGAAGGCACCGCTGCTGCATCTGAAAATGTGCTAAAAAGTTCGCCTTGATTGACGTTTATGCGTTTGCCGCACTCGGGCGGCTTGGGGGATGAGAGGAGAAGAAGCTGCCTGGGCTGGCAATCTTTTGGCCATTTTTCACTGGGAGACTTACCCGTATGACCTCTGGACACGCGTAGTGTGGGCTGCCGCAGGAGGTCTCCAACATGCTGCCAGCTGGCTGCAGGGAAGCCATCCCAAAGTCCGCTATCTTAATGTTATTCTTCTCGTCCAGCAGCAGGTTCTCCGGCTTCAAGTCCCGATGGCTGAAACGCAAAAACGCATAATAAATCCAATATTGATTGCCGTTTGGGAGGGAAGTTTTCAACAGGGACTTACCAAATCGAATGCGAGTGACAGAAATCCAGGGCGGAGATGATTTGCCTGAAGAACTTGCGCGCTTCCTTCGGCGTCAATCGACCCTTCTTCACCAGGTAATCGAAGAGCTCTCCGCCGGATACATGCTCCAATATCAAATACAAATACTTCTTGTTCTCGTACACATCGCTCAGGCCAAGGACGTGTGGATGATCGATTAGTTTCATTATGGCGATTTCACGCTCGACCTTTGCATGGAGAGGAGAGTGGAGCACACAAGCGATTTTAATCGACTTATCGACAATGTTGCCAGGTTCCTCGTAAATCCCCATACCAACACTCGGAGAAAAAATCAATCAAATATAACTGAACAATAATAAAAGAAAAACCATCGTAATGACTTTATAAAGAGTATTGAAAAGCTTAAGTAGCAGACATGGTAAAGAAATAATATTAAAGCAATATCTTTTGAAAACTGATCTGAATTCCCAAGTATTTTGAAAAGTGCACCTATCCTTAGAATGCATTCAAAGTGCCTGGTGCTTGGCCGACCATAATAGCCCATTGTTGTCCTCCGGATGGCGTCCGATTTCTCATTGCGTGTCCCGACCAGCTGGCCCTGCAACATGGGCACCACACGCAATCATCGGCGGTTCTTTATCCTCATTTGCACCCCTCGACCTCACCTTGCATTTCGATTGTGCTACATGTCTGAGCTTCTCTCACCCCAAAAACTCCACCCCAAAGGCGGAGGGCAGTCAATTCTGTTTTACTTTGTTGTCGCACGCACTAATTTGTCCCATGTCCTTTCAGTGTCCTACAAAAAAATGCACCACATTTTCGGTAGACATGGAACAGTGGTTGTGAGTGGGGTAACCTTTCCCTGATTCTATTATGACAGCAGAGAAAAGATAAATAGTTGAGCTTTACTCTGACTTTTATTGGAAGTGAATGAATGGCGGCGGGTCTGGGAATGAATGAAATCTATTTAGAGTGTTTGACACGCATTATAATGGACGTGGGACGTTCTCGAATATGGCAGAAAATCGATAGAGAATGAATGAATATTTACCACAGATAATTTCCGAACATTTAAATGATAATGGATATTTGTGTACGAGTAGCTTTTTTTATTAAAACCCTAAAGCACAAACACAAAAATATGAAAAATTGTAAGTCCCGCTAAAGATGGAAAGTATCCTTTTGACTTTCCCTGACTTTGGCACAAAGATCCGAAGCCCATGGAAGCCGCAAGCCTGTTAAATCCCCAAAAGCAATTCCCTTTCCCTATCATGTCATATAAGACCAAAAGTCCAAATGGCTGTAAGTTTGACTGCAATACTAGATCTCCGAATCCGCCCTTCATACAGCGCCAAAAACACGGAACACTTCCATGGAGGAGGGCAATAAAACAACGAACCACAAAACAAATTTTATTGTCACAGTTTTTTATGACCCGTACGCCAGGAGAAGACAAACAAGAAGTAAGTAAGAAATAGAAGAGGAAAACGAAAAACAAAATCATAAACTGCGGGAAAACATTAAACCGATGCCAGCGAAACTTTTCATCGAGTTGTGACCTTCGACCCCGCAAAACCACTCACCTTCATTAGCACCGATTCGCTGAGTTTTTCGCGATTGATTATTTTAATCGCAACCTTCTTGCCAATCACACAATGCACGCCCAACTTGACGAGACCTGCGAAACAATAAGAATAAGTTAGAAATCGTAATTGCGATTACTTTTGCGACAACTGCAGGTATTCCTAAGTGGTTTCCAAGTTTTAGTAGGAAAAGGGTAATTTCAGTTGGGGAAAACCCCTAGAATGGCTAATTGCTTTACCTTTATGAGTGACTTTAATCGATAAAGCAATCAAAAAAGCAATTCAATTGCATATTGTTTTACAATGACATTATTTATGTACATGCTTTTTAATTAATGTTTTTATTTTATTATATTTAAATGCCTCTGATGATTTTATAACAGTTTAACATTGGAGACAGTTTATTTTCACTAAAACATTTGTCAGATATGATGGATGTCGAGTAAGCTGCTTTAGGTTTTCGAATAGTTATTGCAGACTCAAGTGCAATTACAGTAAATAAGTCTCGAGTGAACAGCCACTCCGCCTAATAAAATGCAATGATAGTTTCACCCGATGCAGCCACCACCTAGTACACCACTTAGTATCCCGTAAAAGGAAAGAGTTTTCCTGCACTTACCCGTTTGACCCTTGCCGAGGGTTTTCTCCAGGCGATAGGGCCCCACAAATTGGCAATTCTCCGCCGTGACATTGTTCTCCTTCTGCATTTTGTTGGCCGTCGCTTCGACTTCGACTTCGTCCTGCGTCCTGTCGTCCTGCGCCCTGCGTCCTTGGCGCCCGCTGCCTGGGGCTCCTGGGTGTTAGCTGTTAGCTGTTTGCGGCTGGCAGCGTCAGCTGACTCCTGGCCATGTACTCCTGTGCTCCGCCTGGCCCCACTCGCCTCCTCGCCGCCTTGCCCCCTTGCCACGCCTACCAACTTTGTTGTCGCATAGCTGCAAGTGAGTGTGGCTATTGGTGTGGGTATGGGTATGGGTATGGGTGTGAGGTCCTTTAATTACTTTTGTTCGACAAAAAGTTTTATTGCGATTGTTAAGAATTCCTTTTTGCAGTTTGCAAATGATGCAGCGTTTAATTAACTTTTGCCTATAATTGTACTGCTATTTCCACATGACTTCATCACAAAATACTGCCTGCAATAAAAAAGAGAGAAGGAGACAGAGCGATGGTGAGAAAGAGAGAGAGAGAGACAGAGAGAGTTAGTAAGGTCAATGTGATTACCAATGAATATTTATGTTCCCCCTTGACCAAACTGAATTTTTAATTGAAATAAATGGAAACTAACTATGTTGCCGGATAACGATGTTCGTGAGGTAGTGTGTATTTTAGTTAGTCAGGTGTTCTAATTAAAACCCTCCAGCTGTGCCTGTGTGTTTGCTTCTGCTCTTGGCCATTTCAGGAGAGAATTTATGACTCCGACAGCTTCCTGCGAACAGGAAAACCATCTCACACACACACATAATCAGGTGAGAAGCACATATATTTTAGTGTCTGTTGGTTAATTTAAATTTCGTAATAATCTCTACCCTTTCAAGTGTTTCGTTTTCAATTACTTGGCCATTACGTTTAATTAAAGGTACACATTCTGTTTATAGTAGATGTTCATGCGGTAAAGGGATTACTATTTCTGTAATTATGAGAAACCTAAACAGATGGAATTTTTGATTGTTGGTGCTTAATGGATTGTTTAACTGATAAGCCTAGAAGCAGCTCAAAAGATAATCTGTATCTCAGTATTATTGCGGTTTTGTGGCATTGTTTATTCTAGACATAAAGAGATTTTTTTGGAGCGACTAAAACTATTAAATAGATACTGATCACTACCATTATATAAAAGCATCTGAAATGTAATTAAATCAACTACAAGCATTAAAGCAATCAGTGAAATTAAATAACAATATCCCAAATTAGCACAATTACGTGTTTTTGCCAAACTCAATTAATAAAGTACACTGTTGACTTCATTGTTTTACCGAGTTAACCCTTTAGGACGAACTGGTTTAGAGCCACCATTTTTAGGGTCAAGAAAGGCAGACAAAGAGATAGAAATAATTTCTGGGAATTTTTCTTCGGCAATTCTCACTTTTCAATCTGCTGCTGGCCGTGGAGTAAAACGAAATCGTTTAAAAATTTCATTAGAAAAGCACTAAAGCATCCATAGAAGCAACAACAATTGCTCAACGGGGCGTGTTGGCATAAAAAGCGAGCATAAAACTTGGCCAACGCAGACTGCCTGAAAGATGGCCAAGAACAAAGGCCACCCAAAGATAGAAAGCCAGGGATTCGTACTGTACAGTGGACGAGGGGGCAGGTAAGCTTTATATTCAGATGCTGACGCAGTCACTGATAATTCACCGAGATGACGTTGAAGTGCCAAGTCCTGGGACGGGTTTGAATGAGACGCCAAACTGACAGGACGATGGATGCTTACGCGCTCAAATTGAAAAATAAGTGCACATCAAAATGGAACAGTGCGCAAATGTGGATACACAAAGAGGAATATACATAAGCTTTGGTAGCCATTTTTTTATTTACTTTTGCTTTAATATTATCACTGGAATTACCTTGAAATGCCCATTACAACCAATTCAAAATATTTACCCTTATATATTCACAAATATCTATTTATATCCATTTTATACATAGAGCCAATATTTAATAAATATTACCATTAAATTAGTTTTTAAAAAACGATAAATGACCTTAATTTTAAGAATCCATATAACACTTTGACATATTTAAGACATTTTCATTTCATAAAATTTTTTTTCAAAAACTGAACTTTTTATTTTCTCTGGGCTTTACGAAGAGTTCATGGGTGTTAAGGGTGCGGTTCTGGTTTGCCCCTAACATTAAGGTTAAACGGGCAGCAGATGGTGGCTTTTACGCAGGAAGCGCAGGAAGGAAGGATGCTAACAAGCCTACCGCCAAGTCCTTTCCCTTCCGCCCGAAACAATAAGAAAACTTTCACTGGCACCAGCACACCCCTATACACTTACACACGCACACCCCGCCATCCTGACATCCTTTAACCCCGCGCCCCTCCCCCTGCTGTTCCGCTAACCTAATTTGAAAAATGCGCTAAAAGTTTAGAACTGACATTGTTTGGCAAGTGCCAACAGAAAAAATAGCGCCAAGATAAGGCCAAATTGAAGCCACGAATGGTGGATACTTCGCATAACTTAAAGTTTTCATTTGCATGTACTTTGGCGATTTTATCACTCTGCAGGAATTTCCATTCTGTGTGATGTAAGTATTTTGCTAGGCAGTTTTCCTTAGTGAAGTAAAATGACTTCCTTTTATCAATGGCTAGAAAACATAAGTGACTTTAAATCAATAGTTCTCAATTCTTGTGCCATGATAACAAGCTGTTATCCGAAAAGTATGCTATGATTCTTGCATTTCGCGGTATTTGAGGAAAACCGTCTCATCAAAGGAAACCTAATGAAATAAGCAAAGTGCTTGTTCACATAGGCGCAGCAAGTATAAAAGGGGCGTGGCTGCCAACTGCCATAAACAAGTCATCGTCATGGGTCGCCTTTTTCAGATTTTTCTGAAGCCTTTGCACTTGGGGCTGCGGCAAAATGTCGACACAAGGTTTATATATAAACATACCATTTTATTTATATATATATGTCTGTACGGATCTGAATAAGTTTGCGTTTGTGCGCGTGCAATAAAAATCATAAGCAAAACGTTTAGAGCATTTGGCGTTGATTTTGGCCTAGCCACGGGAAATTTATGCTTTTAGGTCGTGGCAACTAGGAGAAATACACAAGGCAAAAAAGAAAGCGGAACGAGAAGGGGAAGAGCAAAAGTTATTGAGGCAGGAAGGAGAAAATGGAGACGACCGTTATTGATGTAGGCCCAAAAAGACCAAAGGATCTGACCAACTTTTATGGCTCCATGCCCCAATAAAACGACATCAACCATAATTAAGCGATTTGCAAACAATGCACAGCCATATAAGGGCAATGAATAGTGCCCAGATATATCGAAGCTCGAGATGACTTGATTTCGCATAAATTACTTAATGGCAAACATAAGGAAATTGAGACAATGTGTGTTGAAATCGGTCGATGTTCGATTAATTAGCAAAATACTTTGACAACAAGTCATATCTAAAGTGTCACTGCATTTATGCTAAATTTATAATCAAATATATAATCTACATATGTACATATGTATAATCTACATAAAAAACTGTTTGCTTGAAACGTCACATTAGATAAGTAAAAATTTTAGTTATTAAAAATCTATTATCATTAGGGCTACTCATTAGCATATCAATTAACAATCAAAGTTATTTCTGCAACTAATTAAACTTTCTACTCATATTTCATAGGCCAAAATCAAACCCCCAATTAGCAATTATACAAGCCTTTTCTAGTTTTCCTCGAATTTACATCTTATTAATGTTCACTCAACGGTTTCAAAAACAATTAACAAGCTGAGCCTCAAAACGCAGCTGCCAGATGCTGCCCTATTTCCATGTTCATTAGCCATCTCGCACAATTAACCCCGAGGGGCCACGAGCACCGGAAAATAAGGAGTTTTCCGTAGGCAAATGTGTTATCTAACCAGCAGCAAGATGGAATAAAAAAGCAAGCAAAAATGACTTTGATTTCTCTGGCGAGCCCCATCCACATTTGCATACATCTGGATGAAAGCTCGAGGGCTAAATTGCCTTTTGCAGCCGAGCCGAGAAAAGACCCCAAAGTTTAACCAACTTTATTTCGGTTCGAAGGGGAGGTGGTGCCATCTAAGAGCCAGAAAAACTCAATTTCAAAAACGACAGTCAATAAACGCACCCAGCTCACACGCACATATCTGAAAGGGTCTGTAAAATTCACTGGAGCAGTATGCCAGTCAACGTGGCGTATGAGTGTTTTGGTTTCGCCCTCAACCCGGCGTTTTTAAAGTGCAATCAATAAAATGCTTTTGAGTTGTGAAAATTGTGCGTAAGTGGCTTTTCATCATCATGGCCCCCTTCTGACAAGAGTTTCGTGAGGAGGCGAATTGAGGAAATTCTGAAACAGCAGCAGAAACCAAATGAGGAACAGCAAAAGGGCGTTGCTGCCAAGAGAATAACGAGAGCTCGTGCACAGTGGAAAGGGTGGAAAAATGGGAAAATCTATACCTATATTATTTGTAGCCTGTCATCTGGCCATTCAAGAACATTTTTTAAGTAAAGTTACCATATAACTTTACTGTATTTATAACAGATTATACACAGAACAATATATATTTACAAAATTAGACATTAAAATGTTCTGAAATTTTAAAATAGCTAGATATATACTTTTGTAACTTAAATAGTCCTCTAAATAAGTCCTCTTTGCCATACTTTACTTGTTTTCTAAGCGATTTAGTTTACTCTCGCTCTATTGACTCCTTTATAAATTCAAAATTATTTATATAAGCGTTGGCCACGGTGCCACTTTGAGCCTCCGTCGTGATGGCTCCTCAACACGATTTCTCGTTGAATGCCTGTTATTGCATCCGTTCCTGTTTGTGATGTTTCCCCGACACCATGTTTAATCAGAATCAGACACCGTCAGGAGCGGCGTTGTTGGCAATCATGGGGAAACAGGACTGCAACAGCTGGCTCCACATTCATCAACTAATTGCAATTATGTGGAAAATTAAAATCAATATTTAACTAACTTCCGCCCCTCGGATGCTCCACACGAGTGCTGTTGTCATTTGACACTGTCATTTAACATTGATTTCCACTTTTCATGTCGGATCGCATCTGCAGTGTCCTCAGCAGCAAACAATTTTTAGTTTTCCGATAATTTTTCGATTGAATTCCTTGAATAATTTATTTGCATAACAGCAACAAATGAAAAAATATAAGACTTAATTAAATATTTGGAAAATTTGTTTTAAAAACACTTTTTGCTAAGCTGACTGAATGTGGTCGGACATTCGAAGAATTTTATTATTAAATCAGAAAATATTTCTGAGCTCGCCATTTCATAAAGGAAATGTAACATTTTTAAATCATTTTGGATACATTTAAATAATTATTTTTTTATATATATATTTTATAGACTTATCATTTTGGACCAATTACTTAAAAGTGATACAAAGAAATTAACCCACCTCCTAAGAATACTAAATGAAAACAATGTCAAAAAACATCAACAACAAAAGAGCTTTCCATTCCTTTAGATGTCTTTCAAGAACTAAACAAACTAGCTTAAGTTTGTCAATTAATCATTTATAGAGAAAATCAATCAGAGCATTCAATGAATTTGTCACTTTGTTAGAATAGCCACCACAAGTTGGTAAATACTTTTCTTCTCCGAAAACAAACAAGTTCAGGGAGAATCAACTGCTTGAACGGAGAAAACAAAAACAGAGCCAAAAAACCAAAAGACAAAGCCCTCTTTAAACCGGATACGTCAACTTTAAGCTTGCAGATTTTCAGCTGTATGGAAATGAGGAATGAAACCGTTTCCTTTCATTATTAAATAATATCCAGTGTGGAGGGGCCGATGTAAAGCTACTTACATGCAAAGCTTGGCTAATAAACCGCTCAGATCAATACGCAAAATGCAAAAGAAGCAAACGAGGAAAAAACCTTTAACCAGACTCCAGTTAACTGTTCAAAAACCCGCAGTTAGCTTAACAGCAAAAATTCGATTAAAAGCAACCAAAAACTAACACAGCTGCCGGAGGAGAAGGCGGCTCCTATTTGAGGCTGCAGGACCTGGACCAGCACAAATTAACTCGATTCGATAGGGCCAAAAAGCCAAAGGCATCCACAGCAGCTGTTCCTGTTCACAGCAACAGGAACAAACAGCAAACAGGCACAGAGAAAAAAAAGGGCACATCGAAGAAGGAAATCTACGATTAACATTCGAATAACTAAGTTCAAGAATAAATAAAATTTAAAAAGTTCCACCTATTGGTTAAGATTCAGTAGTAGATTCTTACAATCTATATCAAGTTATTGATGAATAAAAATTGGAATGCAGGCATTTTCTCTAAGTGAACGGTGTTGGTTGCCAGTTTTGCTCATCTTTTTGCGAAACCAGCATCGAATCAAGTTTGTATTTGCCTACGGAGTGTCCACCTCTCGTCCTCGAAAATTGCCAGTTTATTTGCCCTGCCTTTTGGCAGGACGATTTCGATTACCGAACACACACACCACTGACTAACCTGGCCGGAAACTAAAAAGATGAAATGATTAAGGTCGCAATTAGATGGCTAACATCCGCACTGAACTCCAGCCTGACCGTTTTCAATCCCCCGAGCGGCAAAAAATTCAATTATTTCTTGGAAAAAAATGAATGCAAAGCCAGCCAAATAAAATGCAAACGCGAAAATTTGGGGAAAATTGAAAATTGGCATCGGTATAAAAGAGAATAGTGAATGGAATAGCTGGAAATGGCAGGGACTATGAAAAAACTCAATTAAAAA
Organism: Drosophila santomea; assembly: GCF_016746245.2. Lineage (NCBI taxonomy): Eukaryota > Metazoa > Arthropoda > Insecta > Diptera > Drosophilidae > Drosophila > Drosophila santomea. Next base: position 18,597,040 of record NC_053018.2, read on the forward strand.
CGAAGACTAAAAACGCCGCATAGTAGATTGTTCAATTTAATCAAGAAAGATTGCTATGGATAAGGATGATGTAGTTAAACGGACTTTAAGTCCAAGGATGTCCTATATTCTAACCATATTGCTCAATAGTTTTTTTAAAAACTGAAATACTGACAGACTGTTGCTTTTTAAAAATCAGTTGAAATAGAATAAGTATCCAAAAAGAATCCAATGATTATTCTCGAATTACCAAAAAATCATGACTCATCAGTATTTCACGTAAGACAATTTATTAAGCTTTGATTGAAGACCCACAGAAGCTATGAGGAGTGTGGGAAACGCTCGTAAAACTTCCACCCTTATTTCGGTCACACTTAAAGGAAACTCCCCCGCAAAGTGTTTTTCTTACAAAATATGGAAATCAAGTTTAGTTGTACAAATAATTCACAACAGGAAAAAAGAGCAACAAAACGTAGACCAAACAACAACAATCTAAAAAAACAGGGCGAAAAACAAGCAGGGCATTTTTCAATTTTTCGCGTCAAACAGCCACCCCTCCAACCTCCGATATCCTCGCCCCTTGCCCGTGGGGCAAACAATCCGGACTCCTGAATCCACAATCCGGGGAACAAGATCTCAGGACATGAGCACGGACTTGGCAAAGCCCGCATTTGTTTGCCAAAGCCACGGGCTCTCGCCAGCCATCACCTCCATCACCTCCATAACCTCCAGCTGCTCCAATTCTCCAAAGCTCCACTGCTCCGCTCCAGCCCGCTTAGAATTCAATTAGGGAGTGCGGGGTGCAGGAGGAGCAGGAGTTGTATGGACACTCAAAAAAATAGAAGAGTGTATTTCCAACGAATTGGATATTTGTCCAAACATCTAAGCAAAAAATCTTGTGGTTTTTAAGCAAAAAGTATAAATATTAGCTCCCATAATAAGATTCATTCGGAATTCAATTGAATAAGATTCAAATAAGTAACATGTATAAAAAGAATATGTTAATTGTATTTATTAAGTACCGAATTAGTTCTACACAAAGTTTCTTTAGCGGCTAAGATAACATAATAACTTATCATTTTACATCTGCAAGTTTCTGTAAACATTTGATATCGAATAGTATAGGTTCTAACATATAGAGTTTTTGATTTGAAGTACTCTAGACTATAATAATTTGGTAATTTCATTGAACTACTTAACTTCACATTTCAACTTTATAAATGCAACGACTGTGAATCTATTATTGCAATTCAATAAAAAAAATATTAACTTCCTTCTGACAACAAAATTCCGCAAACCAATTTTCTTTTGCTTATAAACAGATCTAAAGAAAACAATTTATTTGTCATTAAGTGCAAATCTGAAAATAACATTTTGTTTATGATATTATTTAAAGCATCCACAACATAACTTTTTTTGAGTGATTCTGCCGCTCTTCTAAAAAAAGAACGAGAAACGCGTATATTTCGTGGTTTTGCCACCGCACTTAATTCAATTCTCATTTACTCAGTTATGCATGCGTGATGCCGGCGCCACGCCCTCCAGCCGCCTCTTTTGCCCAAGGATGCTGGCCTGGCCAATTTGCGGTTCCCAGCCTCTCGTTATTTTGTTGCCTTGGCACAATTTGTTTCCTTTTTTCACCGCGCCAGGACGAGCGTGTTTACGCCTTTCGCGCGGCCACTTTGACGTTTTAATTCGCCGGCACTTTGGGTGTGTTTAATGCAATTTCTCGGTGAGATTGACTGGATCCAACAGGCCCATCTGGTGGCTGGTATTGCACTTCAGATGCGGCTTAATTGGAGACAGTCGACAAAACTTTTCAATTAGAACTAATGATGTTAGGGGCAACTGCCGTGGGCAGATAAAAACAATGTGGGAGAAAACTGAGAAAATTGCACTTGTCGCTGCGGTGGGTGAAATTATTTTGCCAATTACAACTGCAATTTTTGCACAAATGAAAATCTTTCTGACAGACAACTGAAATATGCAAATTAAATTTATGACTCGACATTCCTCGAGGCAAAAAGTGCCAACTGTGAAATACAATTCTGGTGTTGCATACTGTTGGTAGGAAAAACGGAGCTACAATGACCTCAAAACTACAACGAGGCAAGATCCAGCCTTTAATGGCAGGCTTAGGGCTTAAAGTACAAATAAACGGATATTCGGCTCCTTTGCTGTCAAGGATTTTGCATTCTGGTGTTGGATTTTGTGTCACATTTGTGTAACGTGTATTTCTGCCTTTCTTTCTCTGCACTTTTTGGCAGCCTGAGCCATCGCATTAGGGCTAAGCAGATGGCTCGAACCCGAGCCGACTGATGGAGTCTCTGATGTAAGCCCAGTTTTGTATAATTGATGACATCCGAGCGGGACCGCACAAGCAGGTCAAGGCAGGTGGCTGGGGGCTCATCCAAGGCCAGTTGGGCACGTCTTGCAGGCAAGTGAGCCCTTAAATTGCCCACTCTTAATTTCGTTGGGAATAAGTCTTTGAAGTTTTGCATTTGAATAAAGGGGAAATTTCTATAATTCCTCGATGTAAAATACGAACTATTGCGAAATGAGTTCAATAATACATACATACATTTATTTGTATTTTATTCGTACGATTCTAAATGGCCTTCCAAATAAACTCAAAAAAGATACTATATATGAGATATGCAAATAAATGTAATTATCTTTTGCTGAGGCTAACACACTAGACTTGCCCTTGAAGCAGAAAACTATTTCGCAGCTCGCAGATAACCAATTTCACACCAATGCCAGATAGAATTCCCCTCGGTTAGTCCTGAAGAAAAAAATCGATTTCGGGGCCATTGGATGGGGATGGCTTCGGCTCCACCGCTCATTCTGGCTCCACTCGTGCAGGCAATAAAGCGTTCCCAGGACCCATAATATTTGCCCAAATGTTTCGGTCCCTGCATCGGAAAACCCTTCAACGGATACTGGCTAAACCTATGACAACAACTAGAAAAACAAGCGGACACACATTCCCTTTGCAGAAATTTATGCGGTCGCTCGCATAAACAAATTTCAACTTTCAAACAAGCCGAGCAAAAATTGCAAGGTGGCGCAAGCTGAATAACCAATTCGATTTTGCCATATGCAATGTAAATCCTCCACGGATTTAAAGAGGACGTACGTAGGGACATGCGGCACATGTTCCAGGCTCAGAAGTTGAAGGAAAAAATGTGGAAGAAACGGAAAAAAACGTTTGCATATGCTTTAATCAAAGGCAGTGACGTACGGGAATGTGGTTCATTCTTAAAAACGTTGCCAGGATTCCGGAGAGGGTTATCGCGGGTTGGGGCAGCGGGGTCTGGGGTCTGGGGCTTGGGGCTGCGAGAGAGGGCTTCCTCCAGAAACGGAACTGTTGACAAAGCCATGCGGGTAGCTGCTCAGCAAGGATTGCCAATGGACATTTGTGATTGTCCGCTGGCAAGTCCGGCGCACGCGCAAGGGTTAATCCAAAGAGAACGGAGAGAGCTTCGCGACTCTTTCTCTGCTCTGCCGCCCTTTCTGCGGCTTACACGCCCCACTGGGTGGTTGCTGTGCTCTCGGCAGGGTTGCTTTTGACATTTTGTTTGCCATGTGCCCCACTGTAAGACAACTGTGCACTGGGAAAAATAAGAACTATCGAAAAAGAAAAAGTTTTGACAGCATTCAAAGAATATTGAATAAATATGAATATTGAATATTATAAATACTACTTCGATCTATAGCTTATCTCAAAATTGTTACCCTGTAAGGAAATCTGCAACATAAATGTAAAGCATTTTCTTGTCCATTTAAACAAAGGACATGGAACAATTGTCCTGTTTTTGAAATAAGTGAATTTCTCAATGCTTTAACCAATGCTTAAGTATAAGTACGTACCTCAAGCTTTAAAATTTTAACGAACCATTTCTAAAAGTATGTATTTACCTTGTTTATTTATTTAAGGCATTCAATTCAATTTATTTTGAGAGATCCATCAAAATAATAATTTCTTGCAGTGCACCCTCCCCGCAGCCCCATTTGCACCCAGCAACCCCTCGTTTCTTGGTTGCCGCTTATAGCTTTTTAATTGCAAATAGGAACGGTTAACATTTTTGTTTACGTTTATTAAACTAATTGGATGAGGCAATGCCACTGCATAGTTTACATCCTGGTCACCTGGCCTTTGTTGGGGATTTTCGGGCTGCAGAAACTACCGCCCACGTTTAGGGTACTCCCGACTTTGTCTACAGCGGTAATCCCCCGGGTCATTAAGGCGTCTACGTGTCTGCAACGGCAGCATCGCAGGATGCTTCCAGCCAGGACATTGTCGCCTGCCGATTGTCGCATGTTTTATTCAGTTCTGCGATGTTCTCCTCATCGCCGCCATCAAGTTGTAAATATTGAACAACACCAACAACAGTGGCGGGGGAACAACAACCGAGGACAGAAATCCTCCGGAAGCCAAAATGGTGCTCATATTTTAAGATGCTGCATTTTTGATCTGACGCGACAGTTTTTCTTATTGCCCAAGACGAAGGACACCTTAATTGTTGGCTGCGAAAAGGATGAAAGCCAAAGTGCTGGGGAAGCTTAAGCTGCAAGAACCCCTGGGAAATGTCATTGGAAGAAATGGAAAAGGAAACAAAAATGGAAATATAAAAAAAGGAAAAGAAATTGTAATAAAATAGAGATACAATTTGAGTTAGAAACAGAGATGGCAACGTAGATAGGAAAGATAAAATTATACGAAAGCCACTGGAGCTTAACATTTGGCATTTCTATCGATAAGCCAACTTGTCCGCCGTGTATCTGTGAGATATGAAGGACTTTCCTGGTCTTGCGTTTGATTGATAAAAACTTTTACTTTGCCTGATGAAAAGTTTGCAAGTTGTAAGCGCAAAGTTCCAAAGAATATGTCATAAGCAAGTTACATGAAATGTAGCACAAATGTTGCATTACAGAAGATTTGACATTTACTTTCGTCTGACAGTTGCGAAATTACCAACAATAATTTATTTTGAATAAATGCTTTCCCAAGCGAAATAATTGTTGGTACTTTAGCATATGTACATTTTAAACTAATTGTTCGTGAATTTTTTGAACGCGAAATTCAATAAATTTTAGATAACATTCTATTTACCCTTGCTCCCTAAAAACAATGTCCTGCCATTTATCGACTTTTTATTGTTGCATGGATTTTTTTTTTGGTACGCCATAGAGTAGAGTAGTTCATTAGGGCAGTGCAATGTTGACAACAACATTTTGAGGGTTGAACTTGGCTATAAATACGAAACTATAATGCTCACAAAGGAAACTAAGCTGACAAAAACAGACAACAAGACAGGGGATCACGGCTTGGGGTTGGAAATGGAAATGTTTATGAACTCACGTTCCTAAGTATTTCTGGATAGATGACGTCATTGCCGGAAAATATGATTGCAAATTATTGGGGATACTTGACGTAGGTACACAAAAGCATGACATCAATCAATATCGAGTATTTATCATCATCTTTACTCGGCAATCCGCCGCCCCGTTTGTATATCAATATTTTGAGCGAGGACAATTTGATAACGAAGACGTTTAGCCATTTGCAGGGCCAACTTCTTCAGGCCCACAAGTGTCTCCTTCATTTTCCGTACCGCCCCATCTCGTCCCACCCCCTTCTTGCCCCTTGATTAATGCCCTTACTGTCAGGGCAAACACCTCAAGTGCCCATTGAGGCCCCGGCTCCTCTGCCACCTTTCTCGAAGCTCGCAGGTGAGCACTCGTAAAACTCAAAAGCCACATCCGCCCGCCATATTAAATTCTGCAATTCAACTTCATTTTCGTGCAGAAACAAAAAACTGTCTATAAATACTGTTAAATGAGTGAGTTGAAGTCTCCTGCGTACAAGGACACTGAGGGAAAAGATACCATCTAAAGCAGATTGCGTCCTAACATGCTAAGGTTGAATATTTAAGCACTTGTCCTTAAATTATCCCACACTTTAGTAATGCACTATTTTGAATTTTGAATTAGAGAATTTATGAAAAATATTTGTTTTTCTTTCAAATAAACGCCCCAAACCCGTTTGTCTAAAAATTCGTAATTAAATTATGGTAAACCTAAAAAGTCCGAAATTATTCTATATTTTAAAACTTTTCCTTAACACTTTTTTTTCGCAGTATGTGTGTAGCCATACGTAGTTGCGGTTGATTGTGGCTTCCCCCTGAAATAATTGTGGGTGTATGGGTGTTTGGGTGTTTGTGTGTGCGGACGCACGGATGGATGGTTCGATGTTGTTTCCCAGTTGTTTTTGGTTGAAAATCGATAGAAACAAAAAATCCATAAAAACAAAACAGTAACAAACGAAAAAAAATGCGAAACATGCATAATATCGTAGGAAAATATGTGGTCTCTGTGCGCCAACTATAGGAACTAAGCACTGATATAAATATGGAGTTTAAACATTTATAAGCCACTGTTTTTTATGCTCTATGCTTAAAAACTCATTAATATTTTAAAATTTGATAAAATGAATATTAATTGTAAGGATTCGCAAACACAAATGAACACCTGAATTTGTGCGGGACAGGAAATCCTTTAGAATACTTTGTTTTATACCAATTAATGTATCGATATTTTTGAATTTGTTTTATATATAAAAATATAAAGGTTTAGACGCAAATAATATAGTTTAAACTTGGTTTGGTGCTCAACAATCCCCTTAAACAAATCGGTAGCAATATGGCAAGAATGCAAACCTGCTATGGATAATGTATGGGCTCTACGTACCAACTATTTCCGCTCGGGTGTAAAATTTCAGAGGCTTTCGGCCTTATACAAATCACTTCCGGGATGAAGCGTTCACGTTGTTGCACCCACAGTGCACACATACAGGCACTCACTGCCGCTCACACACACACTGACAGCTGGCCACGAGACACCAACACACGGCCACAATCGCCTACACCTACGCACTATGGGGAATTTGACCTGTTTTTTTGGCATAAATGTATTTTTTAAAGTGTTTCAAATTTTGAAATTTTTTTTTTTAACATATTAAGAATTGATCAAAGATTTATAATCTGTAACGCAAATGTTAAATTAACAGTCCACTGTTAAAATTAACAGCTGTAAAGTCAGCTGTTGCAAACACAAAGCACATGCCATCGGAGAGCTTCTTTTTTTAGTGCTTACTAAAATTAATATTTCTTGAACCACAAGGCCTAAACCCGTCAAATTTGAAATGAATACTCATTCTTGAGGTGTGTACTATGTGTTTCTACTAATATGTTGCTTAGTTCGTGCGCGTAAACTTAACAATTTGTATATTTATCAAGTGATGTTCTCGTCCAACTTTCAAAATAAAATTTCAACTTTGAATAGAGTTTTAAAAAATTGTTCAAATTTGTTTAGTAAGTGTGTTAGTCCATGCTGTAGAGTGATTAATTCCCTATTTAGAACACATAGGTTTCATTTGCGAATTTTTGCGACTTTTCGCGAAAATTAAATTATTAGGTAGCAACCTCTCAATTTTCAATGCGGCCCTCCTAGAAGCGTGGCGCACGCATTGTTGGGCATATCGACGACAGTCTTCTTGAAATTAATCAAGGTAACTTATGGCATGTTTCATAACACTTTTATGCATAAATGAAAAATAAAAATAAATAAATAAATGAAATAAAAAGCTTTATAATACCCGGCCTGGACGGAAGGCAAGGCCCGTTGAACATCATATGAAAACTACTACTGAAACGGCTCTGGCCTTATGACGAACAAAAATGAAAAATAAAAATTTCTTATTTTTCAACGTTAAAATAGATACTGAAGAATATATTGGGTAGAAAAAAAAAAAATCGTAAAGATAGGGGGGCGGGGGGCTGATGTGGGCGGTTGTTCGAAGGCGGCGACACGCCCACTTTGCCAAATTGATTGTAAAGGTGTGTATAAGAATAGACAAAAAAATTATCATCGTATCTTAAATATTTTACGAGATATTAATTTATGCCAAAAAAACATGTCGAATTCCCCATAGTGCTACGTAGACACAAACACACCCACTCTCACGCAAAAGGAAGAGGAGCTGCAACCTCTGCTTTTCCTTTGTATTTGACAAAAAACACTTTTCGTTTATTTCGTTGGACCGCTCCTTAATTATATAATTTTGTTTCACTCAAATGCACTTTACGATTTAACGCAATTGGCGCACATTCGTCGCATGATTTGCATAAACATTTTACTGATTTTTCCCACAGCACACACACACGAGCGCCTTCTGTGACGTACGCACTATCGCACACACACACTGGCGTACTATTTTTCTCCTTATTTTTTGGTTGCCTATAATCGCGCTGCCGTTTACAGTTGGAAATGGTGTTCCAACTAAAGTAGTGCTTGTCCGTTCTTTTTTGGCCACGGCAAACGTTGTCTACAAACTGAATGATTTTATGGAGCGAGGCTTGTGAAAAGCCGCGCTCTGCTGTATAACTGTAAAAAGCGTGCCGTGCCAAAAGGAAGAGAGCGCTCTCTGAGAGAAAGCACGTCCCATGTTTTCTGTTGTTGTTGCTGCTGCCGTGGTGGTAGTTTCGCGGCCACAGGGTGACTTCCGCACGCCGCGTTTACCCTGTAGAAGAGACTACATGCGCGAGGCACAGTGGACTAATTCGAGTCATGGTTTGCAATGCATATAACATTGTTATTTGTTAACTGTTGTCAACAAATTGTAATATTTGTATATTAGATTTATTTACTAAGTCGAAAAGCTCCAACACAAATGGCTTACAAACCATATATTATACGAGAGTGGAAAGGGTTTCAGAGTTTCAGATCCGACAGGGCTTTATATGCAGTTGCGAATACTTTTTAAATTCCCTAGTTTCTAAATAAACCGCTTTGCCTTAAGACTTTATTAGTATTAATATTAATTTTATCATAATTAAGTTTATTTTTGTGCATTACGTTTCATTTGTGTACCCATTTCATTTATTTCAAAATTCCCTCCAATTGATATCGATTAAAATCGCTTACCAGTTTTCCGATACACAAACCGGAAAACGGGAAAAGCGCTTGTGTCTAAATAAGAAAAGGCAAGCTTGCCAAATATATACCGCCATCGATTTAAAAAGTTGTATGATAAATAGCGATAGTTTTATGACTTTAATAGAACTACAGAATTCATTTTTGAATTTCATAGAAACCTGTTTCTATTACATCAAAATTAATATTATTTTTATTATTATCAATTTATGTATTTAAAAAGACGAAATTTTTAAAATAAAACAAAAAACAAGAACTGGACCAAAATACTTTAAAATATATACAAGCAAACGTCAAACAAAGATCACGCTCGTCAGCAAAGCGACTCGTGTTCCGATGTGACAGATTTACGGATCCAAAGCTAATCCCCTGAAGGTAGAGAAATATATTCGAAATTAAAATACAAAGGCTTGGCCAAATTTCAATTTGTATCACTTTATTCAACGTTTTACGTTAATATTTTGTTGTTTTTTATAATATATTCTTTACTGTACTTTAGCTGTACTCTTATAGGTGTTTCTTTCTAGTTGTGGGGGCTGCTCGCTATTTGAACATTTAAACAATTAAGTATATATAAATAATTTTAGACGCCACTCGCTAGACATAACATAACGGGTATAAACTTAGTCTTACTATGTACGGGTGTATGTTTATGTATAGTCGTATTGTATAATATAGTTTATGTATATAAATATATGTACCATTACATATCATTGCATCAGCACAGCACTTTAAACACTTAATTGCCAGTATAAATAATAAATGTTCTTGCTGTCGCAAATTATAACAAATTTTCAACAGAAAACAAAAAACTACAATTTCTCGGCTCTTATTTAGAAATCATTGAAGTACTGCAAATCTCTTTGGTCTACTGCCTTGGCGGGCTTCCAATCCTTCTCGGGATAATCATCAAAATTTTTGGTATCCCCATCGTGGTGTACATCGGGCAGAATTGGTGGCTGTAAATGAAGAAAATTTTAAAAATGATTGCTTGATTGTATATATCTTATATTTTAAACTAATTATCGAATATTTATGAGTGTTTAAACACAAGAAAACTGAATCCCAAATACATGTTTAGGTAAATTAAAATATGTATATTAGTTTTAAAGTAAACTTCTATTTGGTTTTATAAATGAAATCCATAAAATGAAATTATAAGCTATAGCATTTTCATTTTGAAAATCACATCAAACATACGTAGCCGACGGGTAAAATTTGAGAAATGTGCGCTAAATTCAGCACGTTTGTAACAATCAGTTGTGACGCATTTAACCCACTGTCTCCCGCCTGGACGGAGGCGTTCATGTGGGCAATTAACACCTTCTCCTGCAGATGCGAAATGCCCCCTTTTGTTACATTTCACTCGCACTTGGACCAACTGGACTGGGCAGAGGGAATCGGTAGATTTATGGGTCCAACACCCACCCAAAAGGCCGAAATAGACGCTGCGGTCATTAACTAAAGGCACAGCTAATTTGGAAAACTTATTTGTTTATTTGCTTTTAATTACGAGAACGTATGAAAATACATTGGCCGTCTGACAAAAGCTGAGGCAGAAATCAGTGTGCCAAAAATTCACACAAAGTAATGGCCACAATTACTAATAATTAAAAAGAAAAACGAAAGGAAAATCGGAGAATAGAGAGGACCCTTGAACTTACCTTAAGTTTCTTGCTGTAGACGTCATTCCAATTCAAGTGCTTGAACCAGCGATGCCTCTTCACGTCATCGGCGCCATTCTGTGGGGATGAGGTATATTCCGAAATCGGAGGGCGAACATAGAATGAAATACAAAATTTTGGACATAAATAACGTTTTGCATTTGGCTAGCTCGTGTTGCAAAAAACGCGCGACAAATCTATTAAAATATAAGAAAGTGCGGGGCGACGAAAACGAAATTCAGGGGTAGGTGAAAAATGATTTCGTAGAAAATGTATTAGGCTAACTGACAACAAGCATGTGCAGATCTATTTGTGATGGCCAACAATTAATTTTTGATATATGCGATGCAATTTTTAATGCCAGCAACAAAATCCGACCGCGACAAGTGTAAACAATTCTCTATAAATATGGGGCCTAATAAGCCGGAAAATGTTAACGAAAGCCTTGCCAAGTATTTTTATGAGACTATCTAAGAAAAGAGTAAAGCAGATTGAAGGGGTAAAACAAATAAATAAACTTTGACAGTGCTAATTTTACTTTTCGTTAAAAGAAGGAAACGAAATCGAATGAAACAAACAGATGACTTGATGTATAGTACGGCAGCTGAACAAACTTTATGCTCCAAATTATTTGTTTATTTATTGCATTCCCATCTTAGATCTTCGAGACTTTCTAAGCTTATGAGTCTACATATTCTACATATGAACATATGTTTCTCACCTTCATGTTGCCCAGTCGCTTGGTTCTATCATTCACCAGCAGCTTTTTGATCAAGTCTTTGGCAATGGGATCCATATGACGCTCCCACTCAATTTTTCCGCTCAATATTTTCTCATAAATCCCAAAGGGCTGCTCATCGTAGAATGGTGGGTAACCCACGAGCATTTCGTAGATGAGAACTCCTAAAAGTGAATCCATTACAATTTCATTTACCATCCTCGTTAACTAGCGAATTGAGACTCACCCAATGCCCACCAATCTACGGCTTTATTGTGACCCTTGGACTGGATTATCTCAGGTGCTATATACTCAGGTGTTCCGCACAAAGTCCAAGTGCGATCCCTCAGCTTTTTGGCAAAGCCGAAATCTGTTATTTTTAAATGGCCATCCCGATTGATCAGCAGATTCTCTGGCTTTAAGTCACGATAAACAATTTGCAGTGAGTGCAGGTATTCCAGAGCACTGACGATCTCAGCCGCATAGAAGTTGGCTAAAATCAAAATCATTTTTATAGATACATACATAAACGATTTAATAGAATAGTGACTTACAGGTTTGACTAGTGAATTTTCCTGCATTTCGCAGATATGTGAACAGCTCTCCGCCGCAGACATAATCGAAGATCATATACAGATTTGAGTCATCCTTTGTGGACCATTCCCTGCATTAAAAAAATACCATTAAGTAACGGAATATGTAATTATTCTTGATAAGTTAACAACATAAATAAACTGAATACAAGGTATGAAGTCTCTCAATTATAATTTTCCCGCTCTTAAGTGATATTGAACAGAAAATACAATGTTTATGCATGTAATCTGGATCAATTATAAAAAATTTTTAATTTTAAATATTTTACACGACAAAATATATAATTAAAATAATTTAATTTTTTGTATATAAGAAGTTTATAATTTTTTTCGACCTACATATATTTTTTTTAGAATATGACAACTTTATTATCAAGATTTTAAATAATTTTTTAAAATTATAATTTTGGATATTTTCCATATTGCTTTACTTACAGGCTGATGACAAACGGATGTCGTATTTCGCGCAATATATTCCGCTCATTCTTAACGTGTTCAATTTGTTTGAGACGAATGACTTCGGTCATGGCCAAAATCTTCATGGCACAGTACTTCTCCGAAATGCGATCGCGACATAAGCACACTCGTCCAAAGGTGCCCGTGCCTGCAAGGGAAAGGGAAGAGGTGGTAATGTAGGGTATCGTATTATCGAGAGCAGCGAAGCCAAAACCGCAAACAGCGTTCTTAAATATCGGGGCATGCCCCATTTAAGTGTTTGCAAATGATATGGCAAAGGTCTCGGCTTAACCAAAACGTGAGTTAGTGACAGACGCGGTGAAAATCATAGTACTCAGAAAGTCAAATATTTATTTCATACTTATTCGAACATTTGTTTATGTAATATGTGTAATAGTTTCAATTAAGAATTACTGCCAGTTATTTTGCAACTTAAAATTTGTACCTCAAAGTTAACTTATGTATATAAGTTTTTGAATCATAATTCTTCCGGTTCCCTATAGTATATTGCCATTTAATGAGCGCTATCTTTAGAACCACTTTTCGAACCTCAACTGTTTGCATAATTACTGTTTTCACTGTCGAGCACGTTTTGAGGCTACGAAAGCCAGCTCGCTTCTACCACTACTAGCACCACTAACACTAATATGACCAACATGGGTGTTGGCTTACACGCCCGCCCGAGATTTTCTCAACCTTGAGTTTTTAATTGGGCTAACGCCCGACTCGCTGGGCTCGCTTTTGGTGGGCCAACGAGTGACTAACTGGCAGGAAAGGAAACACGGAGCGTGTGAGGCTCTCGGATTTCACGTAAACACTTTGGCCTGATACACTTGTGGCCAAGAGCGACGGCTGAAAATTTCTTTCTTTTCATATTCTCTGTTTTGTTTTCCACGGCATGCCAAAACAACAAAACGGCTACAAATTGATTTGTCTTATAAATCAAAAGCCGAAACGCAATCAAACCATTTCCAATTCGAAGCGCCCGGGGAGGAGTGGGAAAAGTTTCGCTTTCTGCAGCTGCTTTTAGTTTTTCAGCACGTTTTCCCTGTGTGTACGCGATGTTCGGTGTTCCCGTTCACGCCAACAATAATTAGCCGTGATTTTCAATGTAATAAAGCAGAAGTGAGCAGATTATTGAACTCGGCCACAATTATTTGCCACGTGCGGTCCTCCTCGAAAAATGAAGCAACGTCCGAGCAACTTGCCAGAATAGTTGGCTTCTTACAGCTGCGGTCAAGCAAAGGAAACAGGAAAGACGGCCAAACAAATAAGAAAGTTTACAATTAAATAATTATGTAGCTAAATGTAAAGACTGAGATATTTGCAACTGAAGAAGTGTTTTTTCTCCGTTCCGAAAAATTGTTATGAATGTACGATACGGATTATTCTAATTAATTGTACGAAATAATAATTTAAAGAAATAAAGGCTGAAAATTGCCTTCACTAATATTTTGCCTGCTGCTGTATGTGGGCGTGGGTGGGTGGGCAAGGTTCTCCCCATATGGATACACCTTGATAAGGCAAGCATTACGCGTGCAAATCAAAATATGATTCCGACTTTGTAATTAATGAATTGTTCTTTTCGATTGCGTAGTTTAAATGACTAAGCAAGACAGTGGGATTATATAAGTGGGAATGCAAAAGCGGACAAAGTGAAGGTGAAATGTCTAAGAGCCTTATTGATAAATCCCAGAGACAAGACGCTTTAATGAGATCATAACACTTCTAGCGAAATGAGTTTGAAATTCATGCGTTTAAAAGCAAATCTCCAAATTTCCAGAAATTCCAGAGAAATATTTTATAAGTGCCAAACCATTGGCCGGATTGTTTAAAACATTTTTATAGGCACATTGCTCAAGTGCAAACAAACTCGAGCATGAGGAATCCCCAAAATCTAACTTTGGAAACTTCTACTAAAAGTTGCAATAACTAATTAAACCATCATATATAAACAACCCATAAGACATGCATATGCGTCAAATATTTATAAGATAAATGCTTAGCAATTGCCTTGGCATTCAAAATAAATAGCTTGACTAAGCAAGGAATAAATATTAAATTCATGCCGGATTGGATGTAGTTATTCCAATGATAGAATATTTCACGATTCGATCTCAAATTTGCGGGCTAAATGGCAGACACCGACACATTGCATGGTTTTATGAAGCGAGAAGGAAATCACAGGAAATAGGAAAAATATTTGAGGAAAAGGTATGAAAAATCGGAAAGTTCTGGCTGGCAACAAGTTGCATGCCTTGCATGGGGGCACATGGCTAGTGTGGAATAATTTGCGGCTTTGCTCCGGAGAAAATAGTTTTTTTTAAATATTTACATGCTTTTATAGTGGAAAATTTTATCGAAAAGTATTCATATTTTCTAAAAGGGAATGCAGAAGGGTGCTGGAAAAATAAACAAGTGAAAGGCTTTGTTTAAAATAAGGAATTTCCAGTGCAGTTGCTAAAGCACTTAAATATTTACATTAAACTGATAGAAAATATACTGTTGAATTATACCATGATAATCATTATACCAATTTTTAAATTATTTTTTAACTAAAAACACTAAATATGTCTGAAAAGCGAGCTGCCTTTTACTTACAGTGGATATTAAGCCCATCCTAATGTTGATTGAACACCGCATAAGCCGCTGGTTTATGTCAAGTACAATGACTGTGTAAATGCTCACTACACGTCTTAAATACTCTGTAAGATGGCTTTCTAAGAAGAAGCGGCATCTTCGCACTCGCCAAACATCTAAAATGATCTCTTAGCACCTCATATATGTACGACCCACTCCACCTCAAGTCGATCTTGACTAGTGCAAAGGAAAGTGCTTTTACCAATGTTTTAACTACCACTTCCACTACCTCAGCCACCAACAGGCCGCCGGCGGCTGATCCTAAATGTCTGGCCAAAGTGAAATTGTGACAGCTGCGGAGCAGACAAACTCGAGACTACAGATTGCACTAAAATAACCAGCAGAATTATTGGCAAAAAAATAAGACACAAAGAAATAAAACTATTGTGAAATCCCTGTAATTTGTTATAAAGAAATTAAAATACATTTCATAAAGGTCGCGTCTATTCTATAAGTTCTAATAAAAACAGAAAAGTGATAATCCAGTGAAAAATACATATTACCTAAACTTAGAACTTAGAATAAAAACTATTCAAATTTCCTAATATTTACCTAATTTGTAGCATTAAAATAATAATTTCGTTCGTTATTGCCATATTTTTCGCTCAGTGCCAGGCTCAGTCTTCAGACGAAGACGCAGACGACCGACCAATTCGATAGTCGGCCACAATTAAAGTCTGGCCGAGATGTGGCTGTGCAAAAACCTGTTGGCGATGGAGAGGCAGACGGAGACGGCGCACATGAGTTGCCGAGATGCAACTGGAAAAAGTGCGTGGAAAAAGGCGAAACATATTTTACATAATACACGAAACTTTCTATTTGACGAAGCGATGGCATAAACTGTCCAGTGAAATGGCCATCCCATGGATGCAGTTCGTCCGTCCGCCTGACAGTGCACATCTGATGGATGGATGGATGGATGGATGGATGGATGGATGAATAGATGGAGATGCCTTTCGTTTGCGCTGGCAAATAAAAATCATTGCGTATCTGTTTCTGTATTTAATGAATTGTGTGCGCCAAGAGTCAAAATACTGTAAAAAGTTTTTCGAAAAGCAGAGCATGTAAATGCGAATATAAACTTGGCACCATTTGCAGTTCTCGCCAGCTGCCGCACCAAGTTAAATAAAGTTAATTGCGTTTTATGCAGTTCGTCGAGGCAAAGTTTGTTTAAAGATTCATAAATAAAGGAAGACCTAGTGAGAGACACGGAGCTTCAGAGGCCAGGTTAAAATAATACTGGCACGATCGTAAGTTTAAACATTTCCAAATAGGCATTAAAAGCGCATTTTTAAGCTGTTGTAAATAATAATAAACAACGAGAATTTAGGTCGCGTGATAATTGCAGACTGACTGGTCTAATTAAGTTCCCCGCTGAAACTTGTTGTTGATTTTACAATTAGTTCTTTCAAGATACGATCTTTCCGGCTTTTATTTATTTGTTTTCATAATGGGTTACAAAACTACTGATTTATACCCTTTGCTAATTGTAATAATAAAGGGGTGTCAAAACTCGCACTTTGGTTGCAAAACTTCAGTTTAATTATTTTGACGCATATTAAATTAAAAATTGAAGACAACAAAAACATTTGCAAGTTACATTTGCCCGGATTAATTATTAAAAGATTTAATTATTAAAAGTGTGATTCTCAGAATCAATTGCAGAAATATATTCAAGCGAGCCCAGTTCTAGGAAATCATATAAAAAATATAATATGTATTGGCAGAAATAAAATATATACTGGCGCTCAAACAAAAAAATATATAAAATATTATTTAATTTATAATTATATATTATAAATATATATTTATTTATTTTGTATATATTTATATATTACAACATGATTTAGGATTTCTAGAAGTGTTTCTTTCCAATTTCTTCCTAGTTATACCCTATACAGCAATATTGACGCGAAATGGGAAAGATCTGTACTGCGGAAATTACCAATCCGCCCACAGAACCTCTCACCCCGCCCCATCACCCTTCCATTTGCGACATCCCAGTCATAACTTAAGCGATTTATGACACTTTCGAAGCAGATGTTTACCATTTACCACATAGCATATAGAAATTAGCCCACCTGCCCCTGCCTGTCGATGATGTTTTCACATTTGTCAAGTTTTTACACTGCAGCTTTACAAGACCGCAAAGTGGTGGGGGCGTGATCGAACATAAATCTGATGTCGAAATATAGAAAATCATTCCGCCTATTCCGCATGTTCCGCCTATTGCGTCTATTTTGGGCAATGGGTGTAGTTCGATTTGCCTATTTCGGCCAGATGCAAAATGCATTTTTGGGTCACCTTTTTAAATAAGACACAAAAGAGGCGAAAAGTGTGCTTATAACGCAGTTTTATAGGTATATGCTAGTTTAATGTTTGAAAGACTGGCAGCCCGACTGGGTCCCCAAAACTCACCAATGCCTCCGCCCCAAAAAAAAGGGGGCTGAGTGATGGGGGACTTTGGTTTTCGGCACATTGCCAAATAATAATTTTTATAATATTTGCTTATACGGTGGCGCGATTTTGTTGGAATAAAATTCACATTTTCGTCGGAGCTTCACAAAGTTTACAGAGATCGGGCGAGGCGAATTCAAATTTTCCATACGATCGTAAATTTGCCGCTGACTGATTTTGTCTTTTCATGCGGCGAGCACAGACGAAATGATTATTACTTATACAGAAAGTATAGATATACATTTTAGGCACTTAGCAGACAACAAAAAGCGACCAGGAGGTATAGCATTTGAACTGTGAGTTATACTTTGCAGACGCAATGTCGACACACAACTTGTTGTTCTACACGGCCCACAAACACTGGGACATGTGTTCGCTATCCGACACAAAATTTGATTGGCCTTTATTATTTAAAAATCAATTTATGCTAAAAGCACAAAAGACAGCCAAAATACCCAAAAGGAACGCCTGCCACACACGCCGTCTGACACTCGCCGATTTCAATTCGATTTCAATTGGCAAACGGCAACGGGCTCTTGTGTTTTGGCCAGTTTTATGTCCCATCTGAATTGTATTTCCCAGAACCGTGCGTAAATATTTATCTGTGCAAAATCCATCAATCAATGGGCAGACTAAAAGGATTGCCAGCTCAAAAATATACCGCACCACGATCCATTGAAAAGTCCGCAAAGTCAGACACCCCCCACTGGGAATATTTGTCAAGTTGATATATTAGCTGTGGAGACCTGAGGGAAACATAAGGTCAGCACCTCAATTGTCAGAGATTTCCGCATTGGCTCTACTTAGTCGAAAAAGTGGGCCACCGAACAAAATTTATAACTTTTCCTCCGCCAACTGATGGGGTTATTGATCCTCGCCGAAAATATGCACTTTGCAACAATTTATACAATGTTAGAGCACTGGGCGCATTTCAGAATTTTTAATGACCCAATTGATCGCCCGAGAACACATTTCACAATTCCAAAATAATGGCTATCAGACCATTTTGCGCTCTTAATTCAGAAATTTTGAATTTCTTGGGTGGGATAATTTTCGGGATTTTGGTTTAGGATCCATAAACGATCTTGGTTATTAAAGGAGGAATGTGTGTATCTTTAAAAAGAATTTAATGAGAGTGGACATATACACCAACCCAAGCTTACAGTTTTGTTTATATCTACCTATTTATAAATCTATCTTTTCATATTATAACAATACCTGAAAAGATCCCGGTTTAAATACTAAGAAATACTAACTTTCTTCCCGGATACTTTAGCAATGATAAGACATGGACTTTCACTCAAATAAAAGTATTGCTGAGACAGGCAAGACTTCAACTTCAATCCAGTTTCCCGAGACGAGCATTTCCTTTTCCAGTTACAACCAAAGTCCATTCCACTGCGGTGTTAATTGCACCTCAACTGTTGATTTGACAGGTTTAAGGCCAAAGTTAATGGCATTTTCTGATTGTTGATCCATCGTCGAATCACATGCAGCCAGAACGTGCACAAATGAAAACATGTTTTGTTTGTTTCCCAAAAGGAAAAAAAAGTTATACTGTTGTTTTCGAAAATTAGAAAACATTTCTTGGGAAATCTTCTCTCACGAAAAACCCCCTCTTTTAAAGAGACCTGAGGTCGCTGGTATCATCAATGGGATTTGCGAAACAACTATCAATATTTATAGTAAATCTTAAGGGGCACATGTTTAGAGTTGGCGATGTTTTTGTTTTGTTTCAGTGCGGGTTTTCTTCATATTCTCTTGCCATATTGCTTTCAGCATCCACTGGCTTTTCCTCAATTATGGCGATGATGCTCACTTCTATACATCGCCTGTAATTGTTATTATCGGAAAGGGGAATGGGTAAAATAGACCGGCTGATTATCCGTATGCCCTTATAGAAGCGTGACTCACTGCCATTTATAATCCAGCAGCCCATTCCCATTTCATTTGGGATACCATGCACACGCATGGCATGACTTCCGCTCTGGATTATTTACTTCTTACGGATTTCTCTCGAAAATCGCACTCAATACCTTTTGGGCTCTGGCAATTGTTTGAAATCCATGCTATATTACTCATACGGCGTGTGGTACACTCTAAACGCGGTGAAAAGCAGATACGGAAAGGAACTCAGCGGAATTACTCATATCGCGGAAGTTCTGTTGACTGATGAACTTTAAACAATGAACAGCAAGTCGTACCCATTAACATAGGGCAAGATTTGAAAGGTAAATTCAATAAAAATTTATACAGTAAGCCAGGATCCTAACTGCAATTAATAGACCATTTCTTTTTACACCGAAAAACAATTGTAAATAAATCAAATAATCAGTAACTGAATGAATTAAATTTGAAAGTAGGCAAACTTAATCTCCATTAAATTTAATTACTTAGGAACAAGGAAAAAGTGACTGCTAACTAAAAACAAACAAAACAAAATTACAATATTCGCAGAAACGATTTTATGTAGGCAGCTAAAAGCCATTAGCTCCCACAATGGATTCCTAAAACGTATAGCTTTCATTAATTTGCTAAAATACAAAAAAAAGGGGGAATATGTAAAACAATTTAAAAGGTAATTGCAGTCCAAAGAAACGCCATTAGTTACTCCCACAATATTTCGGCGATTGTTTGAGTTGGCCTCAGCATTTTGGAACTGAAACGATCGGTGCACAAATCCATTTAAATGATTTTGATAGTAAGGAAAACCCAAATTGATCACACGTGTAGCAGAGGAACTGTTGTGGCAATAAATCAGGAAAATGCCCTGAACTCACCTCAAACTGAAGTAAATATTTATGCCACAAGGCTTAATGAGTGTTTGAATAGTATACTAAATTTAGTCGTATACTAAAAGAGGCTGCTTTGCTCACACCGAAGACGTCAAAATGGGAAAACAAATCAAAATATTATGGGCATTAATTGGCTGAGCGTCTATGCGAGTACGTAAGACCCATTGATGATCCTAAGCAGAGTCCCAGAATATATAATCGTACGTAAGCGAACTCACTTTAAATATTGTCTAAATTAAATTTTATGCAAGCCAGATCGCCGTGAAGCAATGAAAACAATTCTCTGGCCCGCTGTGGTGCGAAAAGCTCATAATAATCATAATACGAGCTCCTAGTCTTCTTCACTGCCTCATTCAATTTGCGTAATCAATAAGAATTTATTTATGCATAAAGCCAATAAAAAGCAATAAGAAAGTGAAGCTGACGCTGAGCCAAAAGAGGCTCGGTCATACCGACGTGCTCAAAAAATGAGGTAATAAATATTTGAAATTAAATCGTTGAGCGAAATCAAAGAATAGCAAACAAAAAGCATAGAAAAAGTAAAACAATGGTATTTGAATACATTTTTCCTTTTTCAGATGAAACAACTGGGGATGAAAACGAATTGATTGAACAGGTGAGAAAACTCTTTTAATTAAATGGAATAATCAAAGTAAAGAATTTCAAATGTGTGCTGGGCGAGTTTTCCATTTTTGACAGTGATTCCCACGAATTTTGTGAGAAATTTTGGGCTTACTGCAAACGAAGCAGTCCAGACAGCAAGTGGATAATTGCTTCGAGGAATGTTAGAAATGTTTTTTAAATCGATATTTATTTATATACTTAAGAGATGTCTAAAATAATACAAATTGGTTAAGCCACACTTTCAAAGTCTGGTCTATATTTGCAAACATTAAGGTATTAAGCAAGAAACTACGCTATTTGGGTTAAAATAGCCTTCATATATCTCCCTATGACCTCATCTGACCTAGAAGCGAAAGAGTATTGATGGCACCAGTCTAAACAGTTTTCCTGGCAAAATCAACAAACACGAGAAACTATCGATCGAGAAACCGAGTCGTAGACTATCATTCGCAGCCGCGCGACAAGTTGAAGGCTGAAAGGCGTGGGACCTTAACATCAATCATACGCCCCGTGGGGCTAGTGTAAACAGCATCCAACTTACCCACTGTTTTGATTATCTGGTAGTCGTCCAAGTGGTATTTGCGCACTCCCTTCGCGGTCTGGACACTGCTGCTCTCCTCGGACTCGTCGTCGTCCTCCTCGTCATCGGTCTCATTGCCATCGTCCTCCTCGATGCTTTCGCTGGAATCGTGAGTGACGTCATCCGCATCCCGGCCGTTACCCTCCTCCTCGTCCTCGTCGTCCTCCTCATCCTCCTCGTCGACGTCATTGTCATGGTCAGCGGAACTGGTGGTGGTGGTGGTGGCGGTGCTGCTGCTCCGGCTGTTTGTCGCCGGATCGGGACGCTGCTGCTCCTGCTCCGGATCCTCCTCGCTGTAATCGGACTCCAGGGGATCGGATGACTCGCTGGAGGCTACGTTGCTGCTGCTCCGGCCGTTTGAGCGGCCCAATTTGAATGTGAATGTTGTCTCTGTGTTGCTGCTGTCATTTGCTGTTGTGCTGTTGCTTGATGGAATTTTCTTCTTGTACGCCGACGTCATCGTGTTGCCGCTTCCGTTTCCGGTTGTCAATTTTGATGTGGATCCTGCCGTGCCGGATGACAAAGGCGTGCAGAAGCGAGCACAAGTCGCCGTGGACATCTCTCTCGCAATCCTCGCCTGTGGATTCCCGATTGTCCTTGCCGGAGTTCCTGTCGTCCCGTTGTCTCCTGTCGCTTTTCCTGCAATCGAATGGATTGGAAATGAATTGTCGAGTTATATTTGGATAACAAAGCAAATAGCCGGCGTGATTGATTGAAAGAAGTTTGGGAAAAAGGGCAAAGGGGGTTACACTTGCCGTAATTACATCGCCGTAACGTTTCTCTGTTGGCAGTTCACGTAACTATTTAAATACGAGGTACTACGCTGTCGAAAAAAAATTAATTACCCATTTAAATCATGAACAACTGCATACAAAAAATCAATTTATGTTGTGTACGCCTTTCATACTTAAATGCTTAACTGAAAATTAAGTATTGATTTGATCTCAAGCGCGTAAGGGTGTGAACACTACTTAGTGAAACAGATGCATAAGATATGTGGATATTCCTGAACACTTCTTAGTAAAGCAGATGCATATAATATTTAGATATTCGTGAACAGCCAATCAATAAATGCGTATGAATTTTATATATTTTATTGAAGTCTTTGACTTTGACCTCAAAACATTTGGGGAAACAATCACGTTGTTTCCACCATTTACCTGCATTCTTTCTATTCACTTCCCGTTCTTTAAGTTCGGTTCACATATCCATTAAGAGCTCAGTACGCTCGGCTAAATGCCGCCTCCATTGTTCTTTCAAATTGCCTTGGGGTGTATTTATACGCCGAGTCCCACAATCCAATCCAGTCCAGTAAGCTCCCATTGCCAGACCATGGTCGTTTAATTAACCAGCCGAGGATAGTGATGATGGCTTTGTGTTTGGGCCCGGTCCACTCATTGTAGTGTTCGTAAATTGAAAGTGAAATGGAATGGCCGCTGGTACTACACTCGTAGGTACATATATATACATATGTACTGTGCATCCAGCAACAAGTGTTTTATCAACACAGAGACAGGCGTCCGGACAAAAGGCATTATAAACTGTCAGCCTAGGAAAATTGAGTTCGCATGCCAAAGGGTTTCCACCGCCGCCACAAAGGAGGCTGCAGTCCAGTTAATATCACATCTCGTACTAATATTATTAATAACAATGACTGCAGTCTTGATTCAATTTGATGGCTACCCGGTTTCCCGGCTGCCAACAAAAGGAAAACCCCTGAGGCCCCAGACACAGAGGCAATTTCTTGAGGTTCGCCTTAATGCCCCGATGCATTTAAATCAAGAAATAATAAAGTCGATAAAGCGCTATTGAGGTCGGTCCACCCGAATTGCAAAATCGAGATGGACGCATCCGACTATAAAATCAATATCCATCTACATGGCGCTTCCATCCGCATATTCTTGGCTGACCTGAGTGGCTTTTATTGTTTAAGCGTTGGCCGGGGCAATCTAGGCCAGCTGGTCCATAGAAGAGCATTCGACTGACTCGAGGATGCACAAGAGCGCCACCCAAAATGTGCACTGGAGGGCAGGGATTGATGCGCATCATTAACTACAGCTTTGGCTGTTTGAAGGCCAAGAAGATGACAATAGATTAGTCAGGCGTGGCATTCGACTACCGAGCGTCGAAAGGGTTTATTGCCAATTTCGGTGAAAGGGAATATTGTCGAAAATGTAAAAACGGCAAGCACAAGTGCAAATAAGTACTATTCAATGGAGGAGGAAGAAAGTTAAATACGAGTATACTGTACCCAACAAATAAAGTATTTCATTACATACAACCCAGTCATTGACGTATGATAGCTCAGAAACTCGATTGGTTTTTCCACGAATTCAGTCTAATTAAAAGGCATCTGCCCTTTAGTTTCTCTCTCAACTTCGCAGTTGTCTGAGGGACAAGCAGATATACAGATATCTTACCCACGTAACAAATGTCTTCCCCATTGCAATTGACACGCCTCGAAGAGCAAACCCTGATAAACCTGGATTTACGTAAATTCATTTAACTGCGCCTCGAGAAATATTAAGTATACGTATGGATATGCATATCTAAATCGCTTTATTGTAGTAAACCTTGTGTGGTAGAACGTTTTGATATGTGCAAAAAATACCACCCGACAATTTCTTGGAATATTTCCTTAAGCTTTCGCTTTGTTTTGTTTTGTTTTTTTTATTATTATTATTACACATACATTAATTTTATGAACGACTGTCATTCATGATTATTTACGTACGCGATCAAGATGTTTGCACTTTTTCGGTAGGAAAATATGAAAATGAAACGCCAACACATAAAAGTGCGGAAATATAAATTAAAGTTGTCTAAGGCAAAGTGCATGGCTTGTTTTGAGAATAATTTTTCAAAAATTATTGTAGACAATCACTCGGGCTGTAAATTAGCCAAGCAGCCAAAAGAACCAAGAAACAGAAACAACCGATCTCAGCCGATCGGCCAGTCCTATATACAGATATATGTATATTCATATATACCCACTTACACTTACCCACTGAAGATCGGCCCCATTCACCTTGGCGTCTGCCAAATTTGAAAATGGAAATGGAAATGGAAATTGGGGTCGTCGTTGCCAGCCAGCCGCCAGCCAGCCAGCCAAAAGTTAAATTGTTGCCTAATCTTCCGGTGGCCAGCACTCTTTTTTTGCTCTTGTAGACGCTTCCACTTTTCGTGAATGGAAAACGCAATAAAAAGCATATACTAACGTTAAGCACAAGAATTAGTGCCTGCGAGATAAGATGCAAAGATCAGGTGAGTGGGGTGTGAGATTGCGCAAGATCAGGGTTATCTTCTTCTGGAGAAGTGATTCTGATTAAAAGACCGATTCCGTGTAAGGTCAATAAACGTTTTATGTCGTTTACTTTTAAAAGCTACTCCAATTACAACATATATTTTGAAATACGTATAATATATACACTCTTTCTCTATTTCCACTTTTTTGCAATCCATAATCCAGAAAAGGTAACTTTAAATTACCTATGTATATCCCCATAACTCATTCAAAATATTTATATTTATATTTTTATAAATAATTTGCTGAAACTTTTATGCTTCAGGAAATTTCCACGTATCCCATGGGTCTTAGCTCACCTAACATTAAGAGACTTGATTTATTCGGAATATCAGCGAATATATTTTGAAAGGCTGAGCAAGAGGAGATTGCCTAATCCTGTGACTACAAGCCAATTGACCTTTTTTATTGGGTAAATTAATTTTAGGTGCAATGTTTGCAACATTTATTAATTCGTTGGGCGACCCAAGGCATAAATTGTGTGCTTAATTAATTAAAAACAGCGCGAGGCGATTTGTTTAAAAATATGTGCACGAATTTATAGATAGCTTTTTTATAAAAAGAAAGCGTCTCATATTAATATCATCGTCATCGGTGTATTTTCGAAATTTCCAAACAGCGAAAGAGAATTGCTGTAGGCGTTGGCATTAATAATATTTTTCGTACGCCAGGATATGTAATTATCTGAATAAGTGCATACGCTGGAATTAATGATGGGGGTGTTACAAAAACGAGAATTCATTGGCCATTTTGGGTTGACAAGGATAAGGATTGTCACCCACTCCATTGGTTTTCGGCTAATAAACACCAAATGGCAATAATCGTCAAAAATAATGCCGGCTAAATGTAATCATAACATAAATACATATAACAGCCAGCGACACGCTTTGTTTTCTTTACGAGTATTTTCTCTGGGTGGGTTTTCCGAACTCTCATAAGGGCGAAACAGATTTATGGTCTTGGATTTGTTTTTATGGAGCAAGTGCTTCCGTTGTCCTTGTGCTAGTTCCTCACTTAAGTTGCCACTGTATTTGGCTAGCGAAACATATAAACATTTATGCGTATGGGGAAGTTGGGGAATAGATTTCGAAAGTCCTTGACTGAGTTTGCGCAGAGTTATTGAAGCGCGACATGAAAAAATGCTATTTAAATGGGGTCACCTGAATGCAAATAGATGCCAAATTTGAAAAAAAGGGGGAGAAGTACTTGATGCGTCTTAATTCCTCTTTATTGAGTGGTTAAGAAGAAATAAATCACTTCGAATTCTTTAAATACTTACTATTTGTCGGTAAAGAATCT
Organism: Drosophila santomea; assembly: GCF_016746245.2. NCBI lineage: Eukaryota > Metazoa > Arthropoda > Insecta > Diptera > Drosophilidae > Drosophila > Drosophila santomea. The sequence goes on from NC_053018.2 coordinate 18,623,146, forward strand.
AATAATTTATACCGCTTTCTGATCTTTGAAATCTTTAACAAGTTTAAGAAAATGTACATTTTATCCGAATGAATAATTTGCTTTCTTTCACAGATGAAAGATATATGTGAACCAAAGTTTTTATAAATTCCTCGGAAATATAACTTTTGGATCCACAACTTAAAAAACAATTCTTATCAATGCCAAAAAAAATTAGAAATATTTAAACGTATTTACAATTTAACTTGCTTATTCTATACTTGCTTATATATATAGACATTTAAATATTTTATTCTAATTTATATTTTTCATATTTCTGTTTATATCATGGGCATTTATATCTCCCTGCTCCATTTAAGCTTTTAAAGACGTGTCAATTGCAAAGCTCATTAACTTAATGACTACATCAGCAAGATCTCAAAATATCTATAAGAGAAAATGCAAAGAAAACCCACATTAGGTACCGACACTTTTTTGCTTCTATTCCACTCCAAAAACCAAGATTTACCTCTTCATGTGAGGTGTAATTAGCTAATTGCACTAATTAAATCGGCTCGCCTAATTATAGTACTCAAAGCTTAATCATCAAACGAATTTATCTCCACATTTTGTTTCTATTTTGGAAAGCAAGCATTTATGATTTGTGGCTGGCTGCTGACTGCTGGCTTCCACTTTTTACACTACCAAAGATTACTCACCAAGCTAAATTTTGAGATCCAAAGTTGCCGGCCGTTGTTGGCTTGTTTTTTGTTTTGGTTTTTGGTTTTTTGGTTTGGCTTTTTTTCTACTTAACGATCCCACAGCCGATCTATATTTATTGTTGTTGTTCGGGTTGCGATTGTCTGGCTTGTGAGTTCTGAATTTTTTGCTGGAGCGAAATTTGAACGCTTGCGAAATTGTTAAAAATAAATATGTTACTTTAAGAGCGCACGATGTTCCGCGACTAGCCGTTTCGTCGATTTCGATTTTTCCTTCGCTTCTGGCCGGCAATAATAACAGAATAAAGGCGAAAACCGCTGAAGCCGACACAGAAACAGAAATAAACTCAACACTCAGCGTTTCGCGGGGGGCTGCTATAGGTATTATGGGTGTTATAGGTATACGGGGGCCATAGGTATTACTTTATGGGTACCAGAGATCGACTGGACACACTGGGCACACCGATCGCGATTCGCTTTATTTGTGTCACTTTTTTCGTGGGTTTTTCTTCGCTGTTTTGTGTGGCAAAATGTGCCGCTTTGTTTTGTTTATATGCGCTGGGATCGTGAGATCCGAGAGATCTAGAATTTCCGGTTTTTACAATGCAGCTTGCAGTTTTCTTCGTTTTTCGTTGGTCTCCGTTTGGCCAGCACAAAGCCAAATTACTCCAGCTTAGCGCAATTAATCAAACGTGATGATTGCAAACTTTGAATATGTGTTTTTTCTGCTCTGGAGACCAATGCCGAGTTTTCCAATTTTCTTTCGGATGATTGTTCAGTGTTCTGTGGTGTTTTTCTTGGGTTGACCAGCCGCTTCCACGTTTTGCACGAAACTGAAACGTAAAATCTGCGAATCGCTTGCCACAGCTCTCGACGTTGACGCCGACGTCGCAGTCGCAGCGCAGTCGTGGTGGTTCGGAAAAGGGGGCGGCCTGGTCGGAGGGGGCGGGGCAGCGGCCAATGATGACGATGGCAATAATGATGATTTCGATGGCGGCCAAGGGGAGATGCTTCGGGATGCTTGCTTGATAGTCGGATGTGTTTGTGCTTGTGTTTGCTCTCCATGTGTGCAGACATTTGGTTTTGGCCAAGTGTCCCGGGTGCTGTTCCATTTGAGGGCCTAAACGGTTTGGCGGCAACAGGATCATCACCATCAGGATGGCGGAGGCGTTCCGTAATCACCGATGGTGATAAGACGGCCAGAATGGTGTGCGCCCGGCTAATTGGCAGTACCATCACGGAACTGAAAGTCTTTGCAGCGACCGAAATCTACATGCATATACAAGTAATAATTTATCTTGAAGATACATAGACAGAAATGTACCCATTTTGTCGCTGTGTAGACAACAATTTACACATTTTCGCCAGAATCTTACATTGTTTAATAAAATACTTTGCTTTTACATATGTTTTTGATGAAAGGAAAAGATCAATCTAATATACAGTATTAGTTATATATTTTAACCAAGTTCAGCATTACACAATAGTTCTTATAAATGTTCAAAAATTTTTTAAACTTATTTTTACTAACAGGGAAATCATGGGAAATAATGAAAAGTAAAACATACATGTGTATGTATGTAAATTTAAAACTATTTCCATAAGTTTATACGATTTTTAAAATTTTTAAATTACCCATTGGAAAACTGTAATATATAATGTAGCAAATATATAATTCTATTTCTCTATTTGATTCAATGTAAATTTAATTTTGTACGTAATGTATAATATACCTGTTAGTCCTCCCGCGATAATTGAGAGGTTTGGTTATATTATTTATATGTTTAATTGCAATGTTATGGTACTACATAGTACTGCATGTACGGATTCGTCGCTTTAATAAAACTAAATATAAAAAAAAAAAAAATCCTGAATTCTGAGTTAGGTAGTTGATACGCATATATGTAGATTAGTATTCTTTAAACGGTTTTAACAGACATATTCTGTGGAAAACCGGGATATTGCGATAAAAGGGGTTTTTCCAAGTGTGGGAGTTTCATCAGACATTTCGGCAGCGGCGAATTTTGAATATTCCTAGAAACACTTATACCTATATACATATGTATGTATATAGATATTGTATGTACATAGGTATTTATTACATTTATAGCAGAGGTGCTCAATAAATCAAACAGACTAAGGCAAAATCTTACGGCTGGTAGTTCGATTGTAAAACCTCCTAGAATTAACTAAATTTAAGTACAAACATATATGTATATGGCAAAAACTTAACACTACCTTATATAAAATGTGCCAAATTAAGATTCAACCCAGAAGCTTTTAAGAGCCCGCTTTAAATCAAAAGGTAAGTGTCTGGTTTTATGGTGGGGGTGTTTTTCCTCAGTGTTTTGTTTGTTTTCAGTAGACTTTGCGGCAGCGGCGATTCGTTGCGTTGCTTAGAAAATCTGGGAAATATGTTTTGTGTATTTACGAGCCCTCTGTTTCGGTTTAAGCAAACAGCGAGCGCGCCTCTTTAACGGTTTTCGGGTTTTGCGTTCGCATGTTTATGCACGTTGATGTTGTTGGCCGTTGTAATAAAGGCCAACAAGGTCAGGTGCAAACGAAATGCGAGTACGAGTACGAGTGACGCCTGCGTGCCACAGTCTCATTTCAGGTGCCGCATACAATTGCCGTGTGCATTTCAATTTGATGGTATAATTAAGCGAAGGCAGGCACGGGATGTCAGCAAGCTTTGCGTTTGCGTTTTCTGTGTGTGACTTCTGTGTGTTTTTTCTATTTTCTTGTTGAGCCTGCTTCAGGCCTGTTGTCAAGTGCAAGGACATTGCATGCACTCACCTCCTTGAGTGGGCGTGGCCAGTCCTGCCCGCAGACCGGAAGCCATGTCATGGTCGCCCCAAACTGTAAGCCATAATAATGTAAGTCTACTTGCAGCTTTAAGTATAAATGTAGAAACAACTCACATTGCTTCCAGCAGGAATATATTCCGAAGCCGAAATTCGCGAAAACACATGTGCTGACTCTGCAAACCACTAAAATACGATCCAAAAATATATGCCACATTTCCATTTCAAGAGAATATTTTTTTATTTACACCTTTTTGAATTTTTTCCCCCCGAACTATCGATATATTTCCTGTCAGTTTGTGCTTTGATTTGTGTGTGTCAGAGGGCGCCACTGTCCTAAAATTTAAAATACTCTTCGCAAAGATACAAGATTAATTTGCCGTCTTAAATATTGCTCTTTTCTGCCACCTTTAAAAATCTCTTCTATTTCGACCATAGTCTGAAAAAAAGTTTAAAACCCCTTTTAAAAGGTATAGGTAAAATAGGTAGGTAAATTAGCAAAGCATTACGAATATCTTCTCCCTCCGTGTTTTGCCATTATGAATTGCAAACATTGTTGGCGGCGCCTAAAAGTATGCCACATAAAGGGAACCTCCGAGCCGGTTGGCATATTTGAACGGGCAGCGCTCGGTCACACTGCTAGAAATATCTTTCGGATAGTTTAGTTTATTATTACGCGCAATCAACAAATAGCTCACCCTTCGAGGAGGAATAAAACAGCGAGCATGCAGTTTTCGTGGATGAAGGTGGCCATATACCTTCTAACGTTCCTCACATACGCCTATTCAGGCTATGGATCCAGCACTATAGTCCATGTAAGGTGCACCTCTTTTCGAAGGGAATCCGTAAGAGATGCCATATGTACTCCTGTATCTTCTCTCCCCGGATCTAGCTAAGGGATGCCATTATAGCCGCGGAGGCGATCTTTGGTGACGTGTTCAAGAACCTGATAGTTCTGGTGCGCAAATTTCGCACGGTCCACGAGGTTTTCGATGCGGCCGTGGACGAGAACTGCATATACCAGTGCCCCGCTCCGGATATCGGAGGACCAGGTGTGGTGACGCACTTCTAGTTATGTGAATTATGTAAATTGCCCAGCTTCTATCTTACAGCACCCAGGGCGGTTCAGAATAAGTTCTATACCCCCACCGCAGATGGATGTGGTTCCCTGGGCCTAAGGATCAGCACCGACTATCTGCCGGCCAAGGAGATGGAGACCTGCTGCAATGACCACGATATCTGCTACGACACCTGCAACAGCGATAAGGAGCTGTGCGACCTGGACTTCAAGAGGTGTCTGTACAAGTACTGTGATAGCTACGAGAAGTCCATAGCCAGCGATCTGATGATGAAGGGCTGCAAGGCGGCTGCCAAGATGCTGTTCACCGGCACCTTGACCCTGGGATGCCGCTCCTATCTGGACTCCCAGCAGAGATCCTGCTATTGCGCCCATCCGAAGAGCTCCTCCTACAATGGCAACAGGCAGGGCAATGGCAACAGTAGGGAGAAGCAGCAGCGCCAGAAATATGGATGGAAGGATCGCAACGAGATATAGTACAGGATCACTTGCTACGAGGGTGCGGGGCACGGGGGGTATCTGACTAAGCGTTGAATGTGTTATGTGTTGTGTTAGCCTATGGAGTCCCTTGGACTCACATTTCGAGGAATTTCATTTTGTATACCAAATAGTGTCATGCCAACGGTCCAGACTGTTAAATACATTGATATTTTTAGCTATCGTGAAGACAATATATTTTTTAAACAATTAATCACTTTGGGTTTACCATGACGTGGTCCTTAGGGCAGGATATGTATATTATTTGTTAAATATATAGTCGTCGGTTCTGTAAACAGATCATAACCAAGACAAGGGTGTATTTTATTTATCAATCTGCCTAGCTTAGTACAAAAAATTATTTTGTCTTCAATGTGGTCTCTGAAATAAACGATTGGAGAAATAAAAACCCTTAAGTTTAGAGATCAACTTTTACTTTAAAATTAAGGACAAACAAAAATTATTTAGTCAATATTTTCCAGCTAAACAGCTATTTTAAAAAGCCATTTCTAGCGGAATATAGCTAAAGTGCCACCCCCGCTCACCAGCACTACTGATTTACACTACACAACACTGCACTGACTGAAACGAAAAAAAACACAGATTTTGCAATCCGCAGAAAAGACTTATGAATAGTATTTTTATGCGGATGGCCAGCGCGCAGAGGACCTAAGAGATGGGCTACGATGTGAATCGCTTTCAGGGGGAGGTGGACGAGGAGCTCACCTGCCCCATCTGCTCCGGAGTGCTGGAGGATCCGCTGCAGGTTTGTTTTGTTTGCAAGAACACACACCACGCATCATACATATGCATTAAATATACAACATACATATCTACCGATTCAGGCCGTGATGTGCGAGCACGCCTTCTGTCGCGGATGCATTAACGAGTGGCTAACCCGCCAGCCCACCTGTCCGGTGGATCGCAATGCCCTGACTACTGCCAACTTGCGGGCAGTGCCTCGAATATTGCGCAACCTACTGTCCAGGTGAGAACCACCCAACCTACTTAACTCTCCACCCATGTGAGCCCTAACTAATCTTTGACCTCTGCCCACCAGACTGTCAATTACCTGTGACAATGCACCTTATGGCTGCACGGCTGTTCTAAAGCTAGACGCTTACAACTCCCATCTGGAGGAATGCATTCACAACCCGAAGCGACCATTTCCCTGCGAGAAGGGTTGCGGCTTTGACATACCCAAGGATGAGCTAAAGGACCACAACTGCGTACGGGAGCTGCGCACTTTAATTGTCAAGCAGACGGAAAAGATGGGTGAGCTCAAATCGGAGCTGACCGACCAGCAGCTGACAATCAACGAACTGAAGCGTGAGCTGCAGCTATTCAAGGACTTTATGCGTGCCATGCGCGTCTCCAATCCTGCGATGCGGGCCATAGCCGACCAGATGGAGCGCGACGAGGTGATCCGCTGGAGCAGCACACTGCCTCGGGCCAGGGTTACGCGCTGGGGGGGAATGATCTCTACGCCCGACGATGCACTGCAGGTGAAGCCCTGAGTCTACATTTTTTAAAAACTTGAATTCACTATTCATTTCATAGCTCATGATCAAGCGCGCTTTGTCCGAGTCGGGTTGTCCGCCACACATCCTGGATAGTCTCATGGAGTTCTGCCACGAGCGACGTTGGCCCCGAGGACTCAGTTCGCTAGAGACACGACAAACCAACCGCAGGATCTACGACAACTATGTGTGTCGACGCATTCCAGGTAGTAAGCTAAAATCCTGCACCTTACAGGCTTTACCTTGAAATTTACTCTTTCGCAGGCAAGCAAGCTGTGCTCGTTTTGAGCTGCGACAACCTCCACATGACTGAGGACGTCATGATCGATCCAGGTTTGGTCATGATCTTCGCCCATGGCATCGAGTAGGCCCTCTGCCGCTGATTAACCACTTATCCTAGGTTAAATGCTAACTATATCGAACAGTGCTCAGTTTTGTTGATTCCTTAACTTAAGAATAAGCATTAAAAACAATATTGTAAGGAAAAACTCGCAAAACAAACCATTCAAGCGCCTCATGACGACTTTCAAGTTGTACAAAAAATATATATTACTTTCGGTTCATTGTTTCTCCCCATTTAGTTAGTACGCAAATTCGTATACTTCATTAAATCGTTCGCATACCCAATATTATATGTTTGATTAAGCGATCTCAATTGTCCCTTCGTTATCGTTCACTTCATTCTCATTTCGATGGAAGGAAGCTGTGAGTGTCTTAATTAATTAAAATTCTTATTGCACACCCTACTTAAAATTCTGAAATATTTGTCAATACTTTTAGAATAAATGTGAAACAAGTAATAAACGGTTTATTTAACTAATGTATTCATTGAAGAATTTGCCCTTACGTCAAATTTTTTTTCAATTATGAATTAAAATTGAAATGCTAAGTTACAGAAAAGAAATCCGTTCATTCATTATTGTGGGTATAGCAATATTCTTGCATACATTTAAGTAATCTCAAATTATTTTTGAAAGTTTTTCTAACCTCTTAGATAAGAAATAGTAATAAAACTGATTATTCCCATTAAACTAGTGGTTCTAGCCTCTTATCAGCTGAAAGGGCAGACAAGCGTCTGCATTTGGAAATCCGACACAAATGTTCACTGGGATACCCCCCACTTGCATGCACCAACACATGGGGGAGATCTGGCCGCCTCCACTCTTGGGACCCGTAAAAGTTCTGGACAACATCTGTTTCCCGAAAAGGAAATCGAAAAGCAACAAAAACCAGGCACCTCCCAGCAACAAAATAAACAAAAGAAAACCAAACTAGTTCCTCCACGAGCTTTGAATGCAAACCGGTTTCGGCTTTTGTACACCCGTTTTGTTTTTTTCCTACATAATACAACATTATTCAAAGTTTGCATCTGTTACATGTGCCAAAAATCGTTTGATTATACAAGCCAGTTTTCGTATTAATTTTTTGTTCGTATTTGCCGAAACATCTTGAATATTGATAGAAGCAATTAGCGCCATCAGACCAAAGGGGCAGCCCCCTGTGGCGATTGAAAGTGAGAGTTGATCGGCCGCTCGGCCAGGCTGAAATACATCCAGCAGTTGACGGCGAAGCGGCGCAGCCAACGGACGTGTCCAGCTGCGATCTCCAAAGGGAAACTAATCTAATCGAAGAACACGAAATGAATCTATCAATTCCGGTGCTATTCGTGGCCCTCATCTGTGTGGGAGCTGTATCGGCGTTTCCCCAACTGAGGCAGCGCAACGAGAAGCAGGTCCAAACAGGCGTTGAAGATTTGCGTAAGTGGATTTTTATGTTTTAAGACTCTCAAGTTTTAGCAAAACTGTGTTCTAACTTTTATTGGGCTGTAAAATTTCCACAATTAATTTAGAAAATAATATTTTTCAAATTCGAAATTCTGTAATGGTTCACAAATATCTATCTATAAATTTATTCAAATATATGTACATTCAATTAGTGCGAGCAAAGAGTGAAATATTTGGTAAATTTATAGACTTCAGAGAACTTTTTGAATAATACTTTTGCGATTATTCGTATTCTTTTATTAGCTACAGCTCCAAGAATTGAATCGTTATACCAATTTTCATTTTACAGCTTCCAAGGGCGCCACAATCGAGGAAGTAGTGGTGGAATCCGCCTTGTACATAAAACCGAAGTCTAACCCACAGGTACGACGCGTCCGTTCGGTCCTTGATCAAATATCCGGAATCCACGCTACTCATAAGAGGGTGAAGCGTCAGTTTGGACGCCAATTTGGTAGTCAGTATGCTGGAAACCCCGGATTCGGCGGCGGATTCGGTGGAGGGCCTGGTCTTGGAGGTGGATTCGGCGGTAATCAGGAATTTGGAGGTAACCAAGGATTCGAAGGAAATCAGGGATTCGGTGGTAACCCGGGAATTAATGGTAATCCAGGATTCGGTGGTAATCAAGGATTCGGTGGTAATTCAGGGCTCGGTGGAAAAGTTCAGGCAGGCACATCGGCTGGCGCTGGAGGAACCAAAGCGGGGGTAGATGTTGGAGCCGGACCAGATGGCGGCAATGCCAATGCCAACGTCGAGTTAAATCCGCTTGGACCACTCGGACCCAGTGGTTACAACCAGGAGCAGGCCGCATCCAACGGAGCTGCCAACAGCAACTACAACAATGGACTCAACTCTGGATCCTCGGCCGCCATTGGCCAGGCTCAGGGCTTCCAGTCGCAGAGCACCAATGGATCATTCGGTGCCTCTTCGGCTAGTACGGCTACTCAGTCCCAGAACAGCAGCCCCTTCGGATCCAATAATGCGGCAGGTGCTTCTCTGAGTCAGGTGTACCACCTTCCCAATGGACAGACAATCAACTTTAGCTCCACGAACAGCTTCGCTAATGGTGGAGCCAATCATGGCAATAGTCATGGCTCGGCAGTGTCTGTCAGCCGTTAAAGGCAAAGTCCAGCCCACAGGGAAAATACCTCCAAGTTAATCTATTGGTCAGCAATCCTATGTGCAAATGTCTAAAAAACCCAAATAAATATTTATGATTAAATTAAAGATAACCTGGGATAGTTCTTTAAAATCTTAACGGTCTGATGACTACAAATTATACAATTACGAATTGTAAAAGCTCACGAAAGGGCATATGTCTACCCTTTTGGTATCAACCAAAGACATAACCACGTTTTTAATATTTTGTATTTATTTTTTTGTTTTGTACAAATCACTGAATAGAATTATACTCAGTGGTGCTCGTACATTTTTCCCCTACTAAAGAAATACAAGAAATTATTGCTACAATTGATGGGATTAAATTGTAAAATGATTGACTTTCATTTGCGCGGACATGCTCAAATTATGATCCTTAAGAAAACTAATCTGACTCGCTTTCGCTTTCCGACTGGAAGTCACCCACTTCGATGGAGAACTTGTACTCCTGATCGCAACCCAAATAGGAATCGCTCATGTAGTACAAAGTGTAGTCGTGTTTGCCCGGGCTAGGTGCCACAAAGTCCAGCTTAACCTTTGCCTTTTGCTGCAGCGTGAGCCGTTTGATGGAGAGCAGGGAGTTGGTCTTGGGATCACCTATAACGACCCACCATCCTTCTTCGCGTTTCTGCGGGAAGAATGGGGCAATGACTGGGCCGGTGACCTCATCCTCACGTTCCAGTTGAACCACTACATTGACGGTTGATCCTGAGTTGATGCGGTCTTTGTCCACCACTTCATAGTTGAGCTCAATGTTGGGATACCGGTTGCAGAATCGAGCAACATCGGCCATTTGTAAATCGGAGAGCTGCAGCAGGCGAGTGCGATCCTCATCCTCCAGTTCCATGATATCGAAAACGGTTTCGATTTTCTGAAATATAAAACCAAACATGAGATAAGCCTAGAGAATAAAGTGTTGTTACACTCACCTTTTCTGTGCACCGCTTGACAATCTCGGGACTGAAGTGCGGCAACTGCTTCAAATACGAGTCCTTGCTCCACATGGCCTGCGTGACCATCTGAGCCAGCTCCATGGCAGCCACAGCCGGCGAAAGCCAGCCATTTGAACTCAACACATCTACGCAAGCCTGAATAAGACGAATGGCCTTGCTCAGTATCTGCTCCGTGTCACCTTGCAGTTCAGGTCCCAATTGCAGTCGCGAAAGATGAGCCTGAAGCAGCAAATTGGTCTTGATATGCGGATCATTGAATCTGAAATTACATTAGTAAGGTTCTTTTTCCAATTCTAGATATAGTGGCTTCTTACTTTGGAGCCGTTTCATTGGGTCCTGTGAGTTTGTTGGGCAGTCGCTGAGATAGCGTGCGTAGAACCTGCTCCTCATGATGTCTGACCACCACGTCCTCGTACTCGGCTGCCGATGAAATAATTTCCAGCAGGCCACGCACTTTTGTTTTGCTATTAAGGGACAAGCTGAAGAGCTCTGGGGAAAAATGATAGGGAAATGAAGATGAAAATTGCTTCAACTTAAATCTACTGCTTCATACCGATAGTTGTATAGTTGATGTAATAGTAGGCAGCAATCATGCCCAGATTGAGAGGTAGGGTGTCCATATCATCCTCCACGCTGATACACTTCGACTGTTCTAGATCGCTCAGCGTATTCTCCACCAACTCTGAAAGATGGTCGGAGAGATGGCGATGCGTGACGCCCTGCAGGTTGTAGTAATTGGGATTTTGGGTCAATCTTCTGTAGAGGAACGTCCAGGTGAGATAATCCACAGCATCCTGTTTGTTCTCAATCGTCTTGGTAACCACCTCGGCGTTAAAGTGATCGTGCATTCTATGATCCAGATGACTTTCGATGGGCAGCGGTTCGTTGATGAATTTCTTAAAGAAGTCCTTTTTGCTGCTCTGGCACATCAGCACGCACTTGGCATCCGCATCCTCGTTGGGTCGATTGGCTCGACCAATCATCTGCAGCACGTCTGTAATGGGATAGTCCTCATACGAATGGTTCTTGCCGTTGTAGAATTGAGTGTCCATGATGATCACCAAGTGAGCGGAGATGCTCATGCCCCAGCAAAGATCCCTGGAGACCACTGCTACTTGCACAGCGCCAGAGTCGAATAGCTGCTCCACCAAGCGATGATCTGAGGCGGATAGTCCCTCATGAAGATAAGCCACTCCTTGCGCCAGGGTCTCCTTCAAAGTTTTATCTGTCATTCGCTCAAGGAACGGCTTGATGTCCTCCTCCTCAGCATGGAAGAATCGATTGGGTTGCAAATCCGAGGCTGCGTATGTCAGAACGTCAATTGCAGTGAGCCTGGCCTGCTTTCTGGACGAGACGAAAACAATCACCGGCTTGTGGGCGCTGTACTTGAGGATGGCATTGTAAACAGGCTTGGACATCGTGGCAATTCTGGTAGCGTTGTGGGTGACATTATAGCCTTGGATGTGCAGCTCCAACGGGATGGGACGCACGCTTGGGTGGAAATTGAATGTGGCATTGGGATTACAGCCAAGCCACTGGGCGACATCCCTGGCATCCGTTAGCGATGCAGACAACGCCACTATTCTGATCTGTTTCTCAATCTGTGAGCTAATGTATCTCATCCTAGAGCATACTATCTCCATAACAGGACCATCCTCGCCTCCCACCAGCTGCAGTTCGTCCACAATGAAGAGGTTCACCAGTTGTACGTTCTTCCTTTGTTTCCATCTACGAGACAACACATCCCATTTATCCGCAGTAGTGATCACCAGCTGTCCCTTGGCTATAAGCTTAAGATCGGTTCCAGTTTCGCCGGTCAATTTAACCACTTTTATGTCCAGCGATCCAAATTTGTTATGCCAATCCGCAAAAACTAAATCCGCCAAAGCCTCTTGCGAGACCAAATAGACACATCGGGCATCGGATTGAGTAGTGAACAAGCGCATGATGGCAAACTCCGCAATAGTCATCTTTCCGGATCCAGTTGGTGCTCCAACAAAGACATTTTCATCGCTATTGTAGACTGCATTGAAAACTTGTGTCTGAATGGGATTGAATTGCGGGAAGCGTTGCGAATAAAACGATTCAAATTTCGGCTGCCGCAGTGCACTTATAGGAAGCGGTTGGAGATCCAACAGCTCCGTAGGTGGCATATTCTTCTCGGGCAGAATTAAGTGTCGGAAAGACACTGGTAATTGGGTCTCTGCTCCTATCCAGCGATCTGAGACAATGCGAAGGAAGTACTGCGGTGGCAGAGGTTCAAACACAGGCACAAAGAACTTTAGCTGGTGTTCATCCTGGGAATACTTCTGTTTCAGCAGAAAGAACTCATGATGGAGAATGAGTTCCGAGTCGACATCTTCGATTAAAACCCAAAAACCTTCCGACTGGCCATGCACCTTTTCATCCCATTGGAAATCCGGTGTAATGGTGAGTTCCACTCTCAGGGTTCCCCTTGTTATAGGTTGAATGTGCGTGGAGAGCTCCAGTTTGGGGAACTGGTGCACAAACTTGTGGATAGTTTTTCCTAGCTTGGGCACTCTAATCAGCTCTCCAAGTTCATGTGGCTCTAGATCGTAAAGCCTGCCCCAAGGGAAGTGTTTTTTCTCCAGTTTCTTGGCAATCTCATCGGGCATCTTCTTGAACTGCCTCAGTGGAGTCATCGATTGCCACATCCTTCTGTCAATCATTTTGCAGAGCGTCAACGTTTTGTCTGCCAATTGAGCCCATCCGCGGGTCAATACAATCTCAAAAATGGCTCTCATCAGACGGGCAGCGGATTGGGTAATGAACACCATATCCGACATCAACGCAAAGCCCTCCAGTTTTAGCTGGGAGATATAAGCTTGCAGCAAAACATTCACCTTGGCGCTGTGCTCCTCAATGGACTCCTTAATGGGAATGGGCACTCGTTCCATGAGCTTCTGCAGCTCCAATTTTTCCTCTTCTCTGACGGAAATATGACGGAATTCCGAGGATAGGGAGAATACGCGGAACAACTCGATCTCACTAAGAGTTTGCTTAAGCAGCTGGTTGTAAGTCAGCATGGTTTCATGGGTTAGGTAATAGTGAGAGGCAATGCGACCCAGATCAGTCACCTGGAAGTGTCCCGTCTTTCGATCGTATTTAACAAGGCCACTCCGCTCCAGACAGCAAGCCGCGGTGTGCAAGAGATCAGCCCGATGCTGCTCCAACAGAGGATCAGCCTTAATGGCATCGTGGGAAACTCCGTATAACGTGGGATTCCTCAGCATTCTAATGTACAGATAAGTGTAGCCCAACCAGTTAACTGCATCCTGGAGATGTTGGACCGTTCCTAGCACAATCTCTGCATTCAGCATGTCAGGAAGCTTGGAGATGAATTGGGACTCAATCGGCAACTGCTGGTTGAGCAAGGAGAGATAGAACTGCAACTCACTGTGATTGGTTATAAGAATACCCTCACCCTTGGTGTCATACTGCGGTCTTCCAGCACGACCCAACATCTGCAGAACATCCAAAGCACTCAGCTCCACCCAACGTCCTTTTTCCGGATTGTACACCTGCGTGCCCTTGATGATTACAGTGTGGGCAGGCAGATTCACACCCCAAGCTAGAGTGGCGGTGGAAACCAAAACTTGAATGTGCCGATCAGCGAATAGATCTTCCACCAAAGTACGATCCACGCGGGTCATTCCAGCATGATGAATGGCGAAGCCGTAGGGCAATAACTCCTTTAGCTCTGTGTTCTTTACTTGCTCGGCTTCAGTACGCAGCACTTCCATACTTGCTGATCCCTCCTTAAGAAAGCTACCAAGGGTATCTTGCTCCAGGCACATGTCCCTCACGGCCCTGGCCGTTTTTCCAGTCTCCTTGCGCGAGTGTACAAAAACCAGGACCTGATTACGCCCAGCATGCTCCATGGTCTTCTCATAAACAATCTCGTTCATCACCTGGAACCGCTTTAGGGCCTTCTTCTCCGTCACACCGATATACTGCTGCTCCAGGGACACAGGCCGATAGCTGTTATCAAAGTAGAACAGGCCTTTATCGGGTTTCACGCGTAAGAAGGTGGCCACATCCTGATAGTTGGGCAGTGTGGCAGATAAGCCCACCAACCGCACATCCTCCTGGGTAGTTTCAATATTCCTTATCGTACGTGCCACCAGGGCCTCAAGCACCGGACCACGCTCGTCGTGGAGCAAGTGAATCTCATCGATGATTACCAATCGCACTAAGCTCACAAAGGTACGCTCTCCTCCCTTTCGAGTGATGATGTCCCATTTCTCTGGTGTGCACACAATCACCTGAGTGGCGGCAATCTGTTCCCTGGTCAATTGGTGATCTCCAGTCAACTCGGAGACCGTCAGATTGTAGCAAGCAAGGCGTCGTCCAAAATTGCCCACCATTTCCTGCACCAGAGATTTCATGGGAGCCACGTAGATGATTTTGAAATCCTGAGCATTGATGGTGCCATCCTCGTTGATGTGCTTTCCAATCTCCCGCATCATGGTTAGCAAGGCCACATTAGTTTTACCAGCTCCAGTAGGGGCACACAGCAGCATATTCTCATCACTGTCCAGTGCGGCCTTGTACAACCGACTTTGTATACGATTAAGGGTCTTGAAACCCTCGAACACAGGCTGCACATATTTCGGGAGCTTGTCCACAGGCTGAAGTTCCTCATTGGCATCAAATGGTACGGCTTTCAGGGCAGGCACGTGCACCTCCTCGTACCCTTTTCGTTGTTTCCTGTAGGAACCGTCGGGCAGTTGGCAGCGCTTGTTTGCCATAAAGTGGGATCCTTGAGTGAATGCCATCTCTTCCAACTCGAGTAGCTGTCGCACACCGGCCACCTGACCGGCAGCCGCCGCTCCACCATTCTCTGCATCTCCTTTTCCACGCTTACTTCCCCGTGCTTCGCCCTCGTCCTGGTCTTCTGACTTTCCCGTATCCAATTGCCTAAGGATCTTCGCCAACGCTGAATTTCCGCGCATCTTCTCGCGAATCCTTTGCCGCTCACTGTCTGTTTGAGCCGAGGCCAGCATGGTGCAGTACAGTACCATCTGCCGGTTAAGCTTCAATTGCTTGATGAAGTCAAAGCAATCGTAGCCCAGCAGAAGCACCAACTGATTTTCGCAATCGCGATCGTCGGCGGCATCTTTGAGGATCTTCAGCACGTCGGCAGCTTTGCTTTGCGACACCATGGCATCCTTGTAGAATTTACTCAGACAACGCTGCAACCAATACGCATCTATGTCCAGAGGATGCAAGGAGCGCTCTTTCTTTACATTATTGGCGGCTTCCTCGTTGGCCAGCTGGAAAAGGATACACGAATTATACATAGGAATCGCAGTTTTAACTACACTACTCACGTTTTCTGCATGCAGGGTGTGATCGATGCGGGCCTCCTCCCCCTCATCCTGGGCATCATCGTCGCGAATCTCACCATACATATCGTTGTCGCTCTCCTCCTCGGATTCCTCAAACTGGACATTGATGCCGTAAGTCTCATCGATCTGCTCCTCGTTGTTGGGGGCAGCAGTCAAAGCATTCACGGCATCGCTGCCAAAGTCTGTAATTTTTTTGCCCAGGTTAACTAGCAGGGCAAATCGCTCATCAGTAACTGCGCCCAGCAAGCTGTCCACATCTCTCTTTCGCTCCCGATCTTTTAAGCGATCATTCTTAAGGACAGCCAGAATCTCATCAGCGGCACCGCACAGGATATCCCTGGGCTGATCCCCCAGAGCCTCCTGAATGAAGCTGAGCAGAACCTCGTAGGTCTGTCGGGTCTCCTGGGTCTTGGGCCGATACACAATGCCCACCATCTCATCGATGCCCTCGGAGAGCAGGGTGGCGCCCTTCATCCGCTCGAAGTCATACTGGGCCTCGTCTCGCTTCTGGCGTTTCACCTTGCGCTCCTCCGTTTTTTCCGGCTTCGTCCGCTGGTACCGATCTCCCATTCTGGTTCCGTCCAGCTTTCCCACCAAGGAGCATACCTCGCCAGTAGCCTCATCGCGCCGCGGGCGTTCGATGAGTCGGACATCGGCTTGCAGCACAAGATTGGAGTTCTGAAATATGGAAAACACATTTTACGTGTTTGTGAAATTCGGTTCAGACGCCGCATGGAATGGGAAGTTTTTCCGAGCTGGATTTAACACTTACCGCCTTGTACTCGTACTGCAGCTGACGTGCTGCGGCATCCGCCATGTCTGTTTAGTTGTTTTCACAAGTATTTTGCACTTAATTAACCTATTTTACAACTTTTTCCAGAAAAATGGAAGAGAAACGCCGCTGTTTGTGGTTACTCGTGCTGCCAGATTGTCAGTCTCTTTTCCGAGAGAGATGCCATATGCTCGATGGCAACGGGTAATCGTTACCAGAGCTGCTATTTATATGAACCTATTTTTTGCGCGCGCAAAAACTTAAAAAAAATGAAGATACATATTTAAGATTTTGGGAAGGGCTTTTTAACTTTTGTAAACACAGAATTAAAAAAACCTTTTTATAAAGTTGCTTATTAAATTTCATTCGGACTGTGGTAGTGGTATAAAACTGACGATAATTCCTATAATTCAGGTGTGTTTAGTATATTTAATGCCATGAATTGTGGCCTTTGGTCACACTGGCAGCGACGTCGGCAGCGATGCCGACGTCTATTTACAACGCATCGTTTTGTTTATTGTTCAGTCAGATCAGAGTAACGTGCTTATATATGAGGCTGCAGCTGGTTTAACTGGAAACATTTGCCGTCCGTCGACTGATCGAGATCATTGCACACGGCTGTCACAAGTCATTACTACGCAACCGAAGGGAAACCAGAGAGGACGAACCAGTGCGAGCATGCTGCTGCCCCCGTACCAGGAAGCCTGCAATCCCGGCTTTTGCGATTGCCCGTTCCCCAACTCCATTGAGGTCACCAACCACAAGGGCCACATACCCGACCTGGTCAGGTGCCGTTGCGGCGAGGATGAGCCCGGAAACGTGAACGCCTGGCGTTGGCACGCCACTGATGAATCGGATGCCGTGGTCAACGACAGGGACATTATCTTCCATCCCACCTACAGTCAGGGCACGGCGATTGTGAGGGGGGAACAAGCTCTGAAAGCAAACATGGTGCACTTTTGGGAAATGCGCGTCATCACGACTCTGGCCGGCACGGATGTGGTTAGTGACCAGCCCGGCTTAGCAACTAGTTGGGATGCTCAGCGTGACGAAAGTCACTCAAAGTCGTCGCCTTAAAATAGAACACCACTAACCAGGCATCTGGTGTACTCGATTCCATTGGAGACGGCTTGATTGTTCGCTTCATTGTATTTTGGATTACAGATTGTAACGCGGCGATAAGATAACAGACGCAGCGGGAGGAGGAAATCTCAGCAGGCACCCCAACTAGATGATAAGCCAGCTAAAGTTCAATGTAAATAATGCTCTCTTTATAATTGTCTTCGTTTTCTTTCAACTTTTCCTAGATGTTCGGCATCGGCACGGAAAGCGTTAATCTAGGGCAGTTCAAGTTCCACTTCGTCTCGGCTCTGGGCACCAATGCCCAGTCCTGGGGCTTCTCATATTCCGGAAGGATTCAGCACTGTGGCGAGCTACTGCCTTATGGTCAAAAGTTCTCGCAGGGCTGCCTGATTGGTGTCTGTTTGGATCGAACGCGTGGCCACCTGGAGTTCTATCTGAATCGCAGATCACTAGGAGTGGCATACACCAATGTACCTACGGATCCGGATGTTAAAATATACCCCATGGTCTGCTCCACAGCCGCAAAGTCCGTGATCCGGCTGATCAACTGCACTTCGCAACCAGTGTCACTGCAGCTGCGATCTTTTCAAGCATTGTCCAGGCAGCCGCTCAAGCTGGCTGAACTGCGTCAAATGCCCGGTCTCAAAGGCATCATACAATCCTACTGGTTTCTGGCGCCGCCAATTCGTTACTCCAGGAACTCTCGCGAAAACGAATTAGATCTAGGCGATGAAGCTGTGCTCTCCAGCTCCAAGCAAAGGTTAAGGCGAAAACAAAAGTACCGAGGTAAGATCATGGAGTGACTTCCAATATCAATTCTACCACATTACTTTTGTAATTATTATTAATAGAAACTGACGATGCGGCTGTTGATGAGGACGACTTGTACGCCAATGCACACAAAATCACGTTGCGGAGCAGTGATAGCGGCGACGAGGAGCATACCGCTACTGTCCAAGATATGTGCGACGAGTACTTCCACTACCTGCTTTAGCCTTACCAACCATATCAATATGTTTAAGTATGCATTTATTTGAAGAAGCGTAGTTATACATGTATTAAATAGCAATGCTGATGCCACTTTTAATTACTTTAGACTTCATAAAATACAAATTATTAATTTAACAAAACAACACTATAACTTACCTTTTCTTAACCTTTTGTTGTATAACACGGATCTCAGGATTTACATATAAATATGGCGTGGCTTATTAGTGTTTTATCTAAGCCAAAGGACATTAGGAGTGGCGTACATCAATGTACCCGTTGATCAGCGCACTCAATGATCTGTACATTGCTGCTTCGATCCTTTCAAGAATTATTAAACAAACAACCAAAACAAGTCTCCGAGCTACGGCAACCAGGTAATTTTTTAAATTCTATTGATTGCTGGACAATGTTACAGTCCAACGTGACATTATATCATATTTCAAGAAACAAACAAACTACTCTATGTTAGGTATGCATTTATTTTAAAGCACATAATTATACAATTAATAGAATTGGGAGAAATAATGGGAGAAATTTTGTGTGCGAAAATAATTGAATAGGAAACTTAATCGGGAACTTACAACTAGGAGAGATGTATAGCATGATAGGGAGGCTAGATGGTTAAGAAAACCCTTAGTTTAGGGTTTTGGTAAGCATCGTCCTTCAAAGTGGTTAGACTTAAACTAATTAATAATCAATTGCCCATGCCTTCGACATCCGACGATCCGCGCTTGAAGATCACTCCCAACGGTAGCTAGTCCATGTCATCGTCGTCATCGTCTGAAATAGTGTACTTCTTTTGGGAACGCTTGCGACGCGTCTGTTTCTTGGATGTGGTAGCCGCTCCGCTGCTGACATTCGACGATGATTGCGTGGGCGTAGCTGGGGCACTAGCCAGAGATTTGTTCAGCTTGAGCTTCATTTTGACAGCCGCCGCTGAAGTGGTTGCAATCTCCTCGTCGTCGGAGCCGTCATCGCCGCCATCGTCGTCGTCGTTGTCCGAATTATCCGAGCCTCCATTTCCATGCGCCTCACCAGTGTTATCTCCTGCCGCCACTGCGGCTGCATCCGCTGCAGCTGTTATCCTCTGCCTGGCCCCAACGAATACCTTTTGCAGGGCAATCGAATCCAGGTAGATCAGCGAGGCCTCTTCGTTGTAGATCTGTGCATTCTGGCATAGCTGCATAAAGTCCTTCTCCAGCTCGTTGAGATCGGCATACTTGCAGTCCTCAATACGCTGCAGGATTTTCTTAATGTCAACTGGCCGCTTAATGATCTCGTAATAGTCAGGCAACCGCTGTCGCGAAGGCAGCTTCATGAATGGTTCGGACAGAGTGCGTCCATCCTGGTTGTGCTTTATAACTGCACTCATAATCTTGTGCATCTGCTTCTTCGACCGCTTGTCCAGATTTTGGCGTCGTCGCCGTTTTAGGATCAACGAATCATCGTCGGACTCTTCCTTCCGATTCTTTCGCTTTCGTCGCTTGCGCTTCGAATCGTCTTCCTCCTCTTCCTCGTCAAACTCAGCGCCATCGTCGATGGCTTTCAGCCACTCCTTTTCAGTCAAACTATCAGTGTAGTCTACTTCCTTTCGCTGCCGCGAGCCTCGACCTAAAGCGGGAAAGTTATTTTCAGAAAAATCGTTAAATAACTGAGAGCTGTGTAACTCACCCAGAATGGTGTCCTCGTCGTATTGATAGTGGAAACGCTCAACCTCGTCATCGTCCTTTGTCAACCAGTCGGGTAGCTCGGACTCGTCGATCAGACGTTCCCTACCCGGATGGATTTCCTCATCCTCCTTCTTGCGCTCCGCATCCATGCGCTTAAAGATTTCGATCTCCTCCTCACTGCGGGCAATCATCATGTTGATCATTTCATCATCGGGCACTTCATTTTCTTCCTCCTCTTCGTTGTCATCCTGGTGCAGAATCGTCTGTAGGAACTGCTGCCGCTCGCTACCCGTTGACTTCTGATCGAACATACCAGCCTGGATGACCTTCTCGTCCATGTTCAGCTTGTACCTGGCTGCAGCCAAGATGCGCTCTTCCACGGAGTTGACTGTCATTAGTCGCAGAACGCGCACCTCATTACGTTGACCAATACGATGGGCACGATCCTGCGCTTGCAGATCCTGGTGGGGATTCCAATCGGAGTCGAAGATTACTACAGTATCGGCGGTTTGCAGATTAAGACCCAAACCACCGGCTCGGGTGGATAGCAAAAACACAAACACGTCCGAGCCCTTGGCGTTGAATTTTCGCAGTAGTTCGCCACGATCCTCGGCCTTTGTGGTGCCGTCAAGTCGAAGGTAGCCGAATTGGCGCCATCCCAGGTAATCTTCGATAATGGTCATGCACTGAGTCATCTGACAGAAGAGAAGGACGCGATGATTGGTGGCCTTTAGCTTGGGCAGGATGCGATCTAGCAGCTCGAATTTGCCGGAGACGCGATATAGATCCGGTCCTTTAAAACGAATATAAAGAATACAATATAAATTTAAATAAACGAAAAGATGAATAAGGTGAACTAACCGGACACAACTCCATGGCCGCCAGTGTGGTCGCAGTATTTCTCTTCTATGTGCTGGAACATGAACGGATGGTTACACAGCTTGCGCAGCTGAACGATCGTGTTCATCAGCGCCTTAGCGCCTCCCTTGCCGTGCTTGCCCTTCTCGGATCCATCAGTGAGTAGGACACCCTTACTCTGCATGTGCTTGTATAGAACTCGCTGAAGGGCGGACATGTCGCACTTGATGATGTACTCCACCTTGTCGGGGAGCTGGTGCTCTACCTCCTTTTTAAGACGACGCAGCAGGAATGGACGAAGAACCTTGTGCAGACGACGAATGATGAGGATTGTCTCCTCCTCGTTTAGCTCGACCTTCTCGCCAGTGGTGGCAAATGGAGCATTGAACCACTGCTCAAATGTGGAACAGGACTTAAATATCGAGGGCAGCAGGAAATTAAGAAGCGCCCACAACTCGGGAAGCTTGTTTTGCAGAGGTGTACCCGTGAGAAGTAACCGATAGGGGGCTATATAGTGGGTGTTTAACACCTGGGTGAGTTTGCAGTGATGGTTCTTCATGCGGTGACCCTCGTCGATGATCATGTATTTCCACTGGATCTTGGCCAGCACTGCCTTGTCCTTGATGACGTACTCATAGGTGGTTAACAGCACATTAAACTTAGTGGCTCGCATTTGATTTTGCAGCAATCGCCTTCCTTGCGGGCTGCCCTTGTAACTGACTACACCCACGGCTGGCGCCCACTTCTCGAATTCCAGCACCCAATTGGGCAGAGTCGAGAGTGGTACAATAATCAAGTAGGGACCCATAACCTTCTTCCGATCCATAAGGTACGTTACCAGCGAAATGGTCTGAATGGTTTTACCCAAACCCATTTCGTCGGCCAGAATTCCGTTTAAATTGTTGTTGTAGAGCGAAACCAACCACTCCAAGCCTTTGATCTGGTATTCCTTGAGCGTACCATTTACCATGATGCTGGCCTGCTCCACAACCTTTTCATGAATGGTATGAGCGATGCTGTAGTACGTCTGTTCCTCCGTCCTGTACTCATCGTCCTCCACCTTGGCCTTGGTAATTAGATCCTTGGGATCCTCCTCGTTGCCCGTCGCCTGCGCTTTGTCAGTGACATCTTCTGTAGCCGTTGGTTGCTCCTCCACCTTGGGTTTATGGTCCTCGTTGCTCCCACAGCTGTCCTCCTCGTCGTCAATCCAGTCCCAGCCAGGATGCATGTTAAGCCAGCGGTGCAAGTGCTTCAGCATGGGGGCATCATCGCCGGTGAGTTTCTTGCCAGTGCACTGTTCCACCACATGGACACGCATATCAGCAACAATGCTGCCCTCATCAATGCCAATGTACTCTCCGCTCATCAGCAGTTCCTTTTTGAACTGTATCAGCCGCTTGCCCTCCTCCTCCTTTTTCTTCATCTGGTCGTCCTTGTGTTGTTTCACCATCTGAGTTAGGTTGCTAATATACTCATCTGTCTGCGACAGTAGGAAAGCCAATCTCTTGTCCTTCTTTTGATCAATCAGCTTGCGGTAACCCTCCTCATCCTCGGCCATCAGACGTCGCATACGTTCCTTCTCGATGCGCTCTTGTTCCTTCTTTTGCTCACGCTCCGCATTTGCGTGATGGTTCATCACGGCCTTGTTCATCCTTGCAAGTTGGGCCTGGTGAATTAAAGTATATATTAGTTTAAGATCTTACTGATATTCTTAGTTCGTCACGACTCACCTTATTATTCCTGTGGAATTCTCTTAGATCCTTGCCGTGCTGAAGCACAGCAGCCAAGAACTCCAGATGCTTTTGACGGCGCTTCCGTTCAGCCTCTAGCTTCTGTTGCTTTTCGAGTTTTTCAGTAGCACGTGCCTCCCGCAGACCCTGCCGCTTGGTCCTCTTGTAGAGCTTAATATTTAACGCTGTTTCCAAAGTGGTATCTCGTCTCGTGCACTGAACGAACTCCATACGCAGCTGGCGCTGGAAGTTTAAGACCCTTAGGGCCCTCAACTCAATAGCCGCTTGCAGCCGAAGATCCTCGGACATGGTGGCCGGAAGACGTTGCAACTCCTGCATGCGCAGTGATATCCTGGCCGCTATTCTATTCTCCCTTTCCTGCAGCAATGTAATGGGATCCAGGCCCACGGGTTTGGCCACTGTTGTAATGCGATTAGGTTTGGGCATCGGCATGCCTGCAGGTGGAACCTGTCGCGGAGGACCTCCTCCTGGTTGCGGAACCTGAGTACCTGGCGGCATTCCTGGCAGAGCCCCTCTGACTTGTGGCTGCATGGGCGATGATGGTATTAGTGGCTGCCCTCCAGATGGCCCCATACTCAGGGGTTTGCCTCCGTTTGGCAACTGGTGCTGATGTTGCTCCGGTGGCGGAGGCTGAGGCTGTTGTTGCTGTTGCTGAGGTGGCTGTTGCTGTTGGATAGGCGGGGGTCCACCCACTTGTGGCGGCTGTGGTGGCAATGGCTGTCCCTGTTGCATGTGTGGCGGTGGTGGCGCTACCTGCATTTTCTGACCAGGAACTGGCGGACCATAAGGATTGCTTGCGGGCGGCGTGGAGCACTGAGGCGGAGTTCCTGCTGAAGGGGGCGGTTGTTGCTGCTGCTGCGGCTGCACGGGTGGTTGTCCTGCATGTTGGCTCCCTGGCGGCGGTCCACCTGGTGCTCCAGGTGGTCCAATTGGTGGTCCTGGCGGAGGCTGTTGCTGTGCCGCCTGAAGCGCCTGTTGCATCTGCATGGATATGGGCTTGTTCCGCGCCAACAACCGATAAGCGGTAATCTGTGTGCGCAACAAGTTCACCTGATTGCCGTTAAGGTGCTGGTGCTTCGAAGTGGCCCGCATTGCCAGGAGCTGGGAGTAGCGAGGATCTTCCTGCAAGCCCTTTTCCTCCATAGAATCGATGGCGCGTTGAAGCGCGTGCAGATTCTCCTGGCTCGAGCGCTCGGGAGGTGGCGGACCCCCAGGCGGGCCACCAGGTGACACTATGCAGGGTTGTGTGGGAGCCTGAAAAAGAAGGGAATCAACGTAAAGCTATTAAGTTTATTTAACTTGCTTAAAACGGAAGCAATTTAGAAATTGATAAACAAGGATAAGTATTTTGAAAATGTTTTGATATACGTACTACAAAATCCATACTGCACAAAAAGCTGACTTTAAGTACAAATTAATTAAAAAACAAAAAGCTCTCACTCGCCCAGAATCTGAGTTAGCGAATGCCAGACACATAACCAAGTTACTGAACTGCGATAACTCGTTCTACCGACTGTGCTCAGTGCTTTATTCACTCGACACGAAGTCGGACCAGGTGCAATATATCGCAGAAACATATTGTAAGATACACAGATAGGTACGTAGATAAGTAGATTGGAGAAGCAACTGAGATGGCAGCCAGTAAGTTCCAAGTCGAGGAGCTGTACGACTTTATACACCCGCTCGCAGTGAGAGCTGGGGAAATCCTGCTAGAGGGCTACCAAAATGCTGGCAAGGCGGTGGCCCTCAAGGACGGCGAATTCTACAATGTAGTCACTGCCTATGATAACCAGATAGAGGAGTTTCTCATGGAGAAGATACTGGCGCGCTACCCGGATCACAAATTCATTGGAGAGGAGGACACCCACAAAAATAACAATGTGACCAAAGAGCTGACGGATGCTCCTACTTGGATCATAGATCCCATCGATGGGACCTCAAACTTCATCAAACAAATTCCACATGTATCGGTTTCGATTGGATTGTCCATTAAAAAACAGATCGTGTTAGGCGTAGTTAACAATCCCGCACAGAATAAGCTATATACCGCGAAGTTGGGCCAGGGCGCCTTTTGCAATGGAAAACCCATTCATGTGAGCAGCTGTGAACATCTGAATGATGCCAATGTGGCATACGAGGTTTGCTTGCTGCACGCTCCAAAGATCAGGAACAAGCACATCAAAAGAATCTACCATGTGGGATCTAATGCCAGAAGGTAAGCGGGGGTGTTCCATATGCCAAAATCCACCTCATATAAGTTCTGAATCCTTTTCAGACTCCTGGCCTATTCAGCTGTGGTGGATTCCCTATGCATGGTGGCCGCTGGCAACTTGGATGCCTTTCACATTGAAGACATGTATCCCTGGGATTGTGCAGCTGGCTATTTGCTTATCCGTGAGGCCGGCGGAGTTGTCACCCATCCGTACGGTGGTCCCTTTGATATCATGAAGCCAGATCTAATTTGCGCCGGAACGGAGACATTGAGAGCTGAGATAGAGCATCTCATTCGGAAGGCTGATCAGGAGAAGCATGTGGGTGCAGAGTAAGACCAGAGTAAAACCAAAGCGGTTTTGTCAACAAATAAAAGTCTAATGATCAACATAAAACAGAATCTTGTTTAAACGCTGGCTCCTTTGTTTTTGTTCTACAAATCAACTGCTATCAGCTCAGTTCATCCACAAGACAGTCTTTAATAACCCAAAGTGGGACACTACACACCTCATTAAGCAAACAGGCCTTTTTATCTTTGAAATACCCAACGTCTCAAGAAACTGTATCCTTAATATGATTAATTATAGTAACAGTAACACTATTTCAGTTCTGGAATATTTAATTCGTATATCGGAAAATCCTAAATTACTTGCATCTTTCTTATCACATTGTAAATAATTATTGTAATCAAAAACATATATTCTATAAATAAAATGACTGCCTTAAATATTGGCAAGAATTTCCAGAGCAGAAAGTTTTTTTTTAGGTTGACCAGTGTAGTAATATCACACCCATATACCCGAAACAGCAGTTAGTAAGCAACTCTATCGCACTCTCCCATATGTCCAAAGTTCTATTGCATCAAAGAAAGCTTCGCCATAAAGCTTTTCACTGGCGTCGCAACTATTCCACAGCTGACTTGCGTCTATATAGTTCTGCTGCTCAGTCGGAAACCAACAGAAATAGCGATGAGTTCCGCGGTCAGCGAGTCCAAGCTCAAGGAGTACTACGATGTGGCCCTGAAACTGGTCCTCAAGTGCGGGCCTCTGATGCAGGAGGGCTACCAGAAGGCCAAGACGGACTACAAGGTCAAGGCGGACTTTTACGACCTAGTCACCGTGTACGACAAGCAAATCGAGGATATTTTGACCGAGGGATTGGTGGCGGCCTTTCCCGAATCCCTGATTATTGGCGAGGAGGAGTCGGCCGCTTCACAGCGCCAGGCGGAGCTGACCGATGCGCCCACTTGGATCATAGATCCCATCGACGGCACCACCAACTTCATCCACCGCATTCCACACTGCTGCATTTCCGTGGGCTTGGCCATCAACAAGGAGCTGGTGGTGGGCATCATCTACAATCCGCCGGCGAATGAACTGTTCTCCGCCTACAAGGGACATGGAGCCTATCTGAATGGCGAACCCATCCACACATCCAAAGTGACGACGGTAAGAGAGTGCTTATATAACCTGGGAGCAACAATAAAGAGAGACAAGCAAGATAAACGAAATTTAACAAATAACCGTGCATGACATTATTCCTGCCATCAGGTTTATTGGTGCACAAAAAAAAAATTAAATATGCATTTCGATAAGAATGTTTAAGCAACTTGATAAAAGTGCTTTGTACAATACTGCAAAAAATGTTAATTTTTTAGAACTGGCTTTTTTTAGAGCTCAAATATTTTATAACAAAATTGCCACAAAATTTTGTTAAAAATTTTAGCGAACATCTTTGTACCAATTAGATATGCTGAACATTTCTTTCAGTGGACCGATGGCAATATCGTTCGTTGCTATTTCGACGAACAAAAATAGCTCTGCATAATTACGCACATACATATATTCCCTCTCAATTAATGTACCCTCTTCCAGACCAAGCAGGCAGTGATTGCCTACGAAATCTCGCTGATCCACGCAGCCGGAGTGAGGGACAAGAATGTGAAGCGACTGTACAAGATGGCATCGAATGCCACAGGAACCCGGTGTTTTGGAAGTGCCGCCCTAACCCTTTGCTACGTGGCCACGGGTCAGTGCGATGCCTATCATGTGGAGGACCTAAAACCCTGGGACATAGCTGCCGGAGCCATCATTCTGACCGAAGCCGGGGGCACTGTATGCCACACTAGCGGATCCAAATTCGACGTGATGAAACCGGATTGCGTGTGCGCTTCCACGCCGGAGTTGGCCAAGAATGTGATTAGCCTTATCGAAGAGGCCAGTCAGATTACGGAATACACATTCAAGTAAAGACAGTTAATGGCTCATTATGCAAAGACAGTATCCACGATTATCAATTACTCGCTTATATTCCAGTACAATAAAACAAACTATGTATGTAATCTAAACTTCAGGATCTCTATCTGGTAAAGCTTGCGAAAAAAGCTTTACCAAATGCCAGCTATTTCTGAAAAAATATTAGTTTATACTTTAATCAGTCACTTCTCTAGCCATGAGTTACCGGGTCAGCGAGGAAAAACTTGAAGAATACTACCAGGTATCCCTGCAACTGGTCAGGAAGTGCGGTCAGCTTTTCTTGGAAGGTTTCCAGAAACCAAAGCCCGAATACGAAATCAAGACAGCATTCTATGACTTGGTCACCGTGTACGACAAGCAAATAGAAGCCACTCTTACAGATGGATTGCTAAAGGCGTTCCCGGAATCCAAAATAATAGGGGAAGAAGCTATGGCAAACGCCAAGACCCAGGTCGAGTTGACGGATGCCCCCACGTGGATCATAGATCCCATTGATGGCACCAACAACTACGTGCAAAAGATTCCCCATTGCTGTATTTCCGTGGGTTTGGCCGTAAACAAAGAGCTGGTGCTGGGGATTGTCTATAATCCACCTGCAAATGAGTTGTATTCAGCTTGGCAAGGTCACGGAGCTTTTTTAAATGGGCAACCCATTGAGGTTTCTAACGCTAAAAAGGTAGGTTTCGCGAAAGTGATAAAATCATGCAATATCTTGGAGATTGGGAACTGATACACTGTGGCAATAACAAAAAAGCTGGATGTGTGAATGCCCCCTAATGGTTTCAAGTAATCTATAAAAATTATCACTTCATAAATTTGGTAATACCAAAAGGCACTAAAATACCAAGTGCACATGAACCTAAAGTGATCTTAATTACAAATTTTGTTTCCTTCAACTAAGCTTAAGAACCCACATCCAAATGAAATAATAATATGTTTTCCACCAGTCTATCTGCTACAAAGTTCGCAAGCCAACTTTTGCAATACATAAAAGTGAACTAGCATTTTCGGAAACAATTGCAGGTGAACCAAGCAGTGGTGGGCTATGAGATCTCCCTAATCGTGGTGCCCAAGGGGCGAGACAAGAACGTGAAGCGTCTCTACAAGTTGGCCTCGAATGCCACAGGGTAAGTGACCCAAAGAACTTTGATCTATTCCCATCATTTACACATTTTACGCATGCCACTATCAGCACTCGCAGCTTTGGAAGTGCAGCTCTCACGCTCTGCTACATAGCCGCCGGCAGATGTGACGCCTATCATGTGGAGAATCTTAAGCCCTGGGATCTGGCAGGCGGTGCGGTAATCCTCAGGGAAGCCGGCGGATGTGTTTACAACACCAGCGGAGAGAGATTTGATGTGATGAAACCCGATTGTGTGTGCACCAGCTCTGAAGAATTGGCCAAAGATGTAATTGAATTAATAGAAGCAGCTGACCAAATTACTGGCTATACTTTTGAATAAAAATCGTAAATAGTAAATCATATAAAGCATTATAGATGAAGGCTAAACAACATATACACTAGGATGGAAATTATGGAAATATAAAACTATACAAATATTGTTAGACATATTTCCCAATTCCATTTAGACATAAAGGCAAAGTTCAAAGATAATAAGACAAATGATTGATCTTCATAAAAAAGACCTGATCATTTTTAACATAATACCTGCAAGGCCTCTCTGACTATAATGACTTGCAGCTCGAAAGTGTAAATCATCCAATAATAAAGTCTGAGAGCGGGAAAAATGCTGATAAAAACGGGTTTTACAACTATTTGACTGTCTGCTTGTGGAGATAAAAAGAGTATGTCTATTTGTGTACATCAAACCAATTGAGATAAAACAGAGGCACGCAGCCAGGTGAGATGCCAATTTTTAGTACACCCTATGGGACGATGTCGCAGCGATCATAAAACGCGAGGCAGGCAAACAATCATAGAACGAGTGAATTTAACCGAACCGAAAGCACTGCTCCAGCGCCAGCTAGGCAAAATCAGCCGGAGCGTGGAGCTACTTCCAGTGGGGTGCAGTCTCTCCGATTAGTTGGCCCCGCGAGCTGAGCAGCGACGGATCGTTTTTTGCCCAAGAAATAAGCATAGAAGCAATATGGCAGAAGTAAGACAAGCGGATATCGAGGAGTTGTATAACTTTATCCACCCCCTGGCCATCGAAGCCGGCGAGATCCTCGTGGAGGGCTACGAGATGGCCAGTAAAAACGTCTCCATCAAAGGAGATTTCTACGACGTGGTTACTGACTACGACAACAAGATCGAGGACTTCTTAATGGAGAAGATTTTGGCCAGGTACCCGGAACACAAGTTCATCGGTGAAGAGGCGACGGCCAAGAACAACAACGTATCCGGGGAGCTGACGGATGCTCCAACCTGGATCATAGATCCCATCGATGGTACTTCTAACTTTATCAAACAGATTCCACACGTTTGCGTCTCAATCGGTTTGGCGATCAACAAACAAATCGTGGTGGGAGTGATCAACAATCCTGTTCAGAAAAAGCTCTTCACAACGAAACTGGGTCAAGGCGCCTTTTGCAATGGCAAACCCATCCATGTAAGCAGCTGCGAGAGCGTTAAGGATGCCAATGTGGCCTACGAAGTGTCCCTGCTGCATGTCCATTCGGTGGCCAACAAACACATTAAAAGGATCTACCATATGGGACTAAATGCCAGACGGTGAGTAAGTCATTTATACATTTGGATCTGCTTCGCACACCTAATTACTGTGTATATATTAGTCACTGCCTAAAAAGCACTTAAAAACAATCAAAAAAGCTTATCGAAATCAAATTTAAACCCGTCTTAATAATCACTTGTCTGTGTAAAAACCAAAACAAAAACATCTGAGTACAAAACAATTAACCAGTCGATGTTAAATAAAAAGCTTCAATCGCCTTTTGTTCCACAAACATAATATTAATTATAAGCAAGTGTAGCCTGGCACCCTTTACAAAATGTCCGATACATCCCCAGACTTGTGGCCTACTCTTGTGTGGTGGATGAGCTGTGCATGGTGGCCGCTGGCAATCTGGATGCCTTCTACATTGAGGACATGTATCCCTGGGACTGTGCCGCCGGTTCCCTGCTGGTTAAGGAGGCGGGAGGCGTGGTAACACACCCCTTTGGCGGACCATTTGACATTATGAAGCCGGATCTAATCTGCGCCGGCACGGAAAAGTTGCGCAAGGAAATCGAAGACCTTCTGCGCAAGGGAGACCAGGAGGAGTCCGTAGGAGGGAAGCCGGTGCAGAAGTAATTTAAGCAAGGCAAACACGATCTTAATTAAAAAGCTTGGGGTCAGCTGCACTGTCAATTGGCGCTCGAAGCTCTTCTAATGGGGAGCTTTTAGATATATTCCAGCTTTGATCGCCGGCAGCTGTTCCACGATAGACCTAAAAAGGCGGGAAAGCCAGGCAGTCTCACTTGAGACTTTGAAACTCCACTTCTTATGATAACACCATAATTTTAAGCACTAAGCTGTCAAATAAATCAAGAAAGATTACCCTAATGGAAAATTTGTCTATACTCCTTTAAAAAGTTTCCAAAATATGTCATTTTGTCATACTTATTTGCAGAGTCAAATATCCCTCTGAAGAAAGGGAGCAAAGCGATATTTTCCATACAAGTTTTTAAGTTAATAATAATATCAATCCCATGCATAAACTAAAGTCAAAAAAGTTATTTAAAGAAATCCTTAATCTTTGAATTTTGTATAATATGCAAATTATGTAGGATAGGTTATGATTCCTTTCTATTTTGCTCTGTTGCAATGAACTGTTAGATGGAACTGAGATATCTAAAAACAGATTCATACGAGGTCACTTACATTGGGTGGCATTCCGTGGGTTTGGTAGGGGGACATATTCGGACCCGTCGGCGGCATCTGCATTCCCATGTGCGGACCTTTTGAGAAAACTACGGATAATTACGTGCGACTGAGGCGATTGGTAGTGGGTTGTTCAAGAACATACTCATCCCCTGGTGGTGCGGTGGCATATGATGACCGGGAGGACCCTGGCCTGGTGGTCCGTGCTGCATGGGATGTCCATAGGCAGCGGGATGCCCGGGCGGCGGAGGTCCTTGCAGTGGACCCGGCTGCTGGTGAGGATAGGGGCTGTGTGGCGAGGGGGCGGGGCTCTGCGAGGGCGGGGCCATCGGACTGGGCGCCTGTGGCGGTGGCATGGGACTGTTCGCCGGAGAGGGCGAGGCCATATTGCAGCTCCTTTTCCTAGCTTTATCCCAAGGGCGATATCCAAGCAACTGGTGCAGCCTTATCTGCAGATGGAACACACGTCAATGCACTGTATTTACCAACATTAAGAAGCTATAGCCACGATATGTAATCGAAGCTACCGTTTTGGTGCCTTTTTTTGGCACATTTTTTGCGCAGCCCGGTGCAAACACAAAATTAACGACCAAAGACACGCCAAATCGGATGAATTCAATATCACGCTTCTCGCACACAGAAAACTCAATCGGATGCCTTCATTTGGTACCGAAAGTATTACCTATTAGCACTGTTTTTAGAAGGTTTTCTTCTCTTTTCACAACGCGACGCGACAGCAAAACTCTAATGGCGGCCGTCTCTATAACAAAAGTCACGCAAGGGTGGCAACTCTGTGAACCGGCAATAAAGGTGGGCGCGTTCAGCACAAGTAACAGTGAATATTCCTTTAATAAATCTCTAATGGATAAATGTTATTCCTCTAAATGTTATTTATTTTAATTTGATTTAAAGTATTAAACGTGTTTTGAAAGTTATTTAAAAGTTATTTTTTACAAAATATTTGTTGCTGAACGCACGCTGTGACACGTCATGTTCCCGTGACCTGCGAATGGCAAAAACGAAACCATTCTCCAGCCCAAAAAAAGTGAAAACAAGACTTTTCCGATTTTGTATTAATTGTAGCACCAAATACAATTAACTAGGTTTACACTTAAGCATTTAGAGGCAGCGCCAGCTCTAGACAAAGTTCAGCCGTAATCATGGGTTTGTACACCACGGAGAATGAGAACGGAACCTCCCATTCCAGAGACACCCGGTGACGAAGTCTAGTCATAAAAATCGTACGTTTTACCTCCAGGTGGGGTGCTCAGCTACTTTCGCGGACTGCTCGGCTCCCGGGAGATGCGCATCTTGATCCTGGGTCTGGACGGCGCCGGCAAGACCACGATCCTCTACAGACTGCAGGTGGGCGAGGTGGTTACCACGATACCCACCATCGGCTTCAACGTGGAGCAGGTCACCTATAAGAACCTCAAGTTCCAGGTCTGGGATTTGGGCGGCCAGACAAGTATTAGGTGAGTGGGTTACACGAGACCCATACTATGACCCGTACTCTTACCCAACATCACCCAAGTCTTACGGCGATTATGGCCTTCATGTGTTCCGAGAAAATGTTTTTAAAGCGTGTTCAAAAAAAATCACATCTGGACAAATTTTTTTACAGATGTAGTCTGGTTTCAAAAATGTGTTAAAATTAGACATCATCTCATACATATTGATATCTAATCTCATTACAAAATTAAAATATTTCGTCAATTCAGCATTAGGGTTATTTTTATTTCATGTTTCAACGTCCGAAAGTTTTCTACATTGCTAACACGTCATTTCCCTATCATCTTGTTTATCTGAAATTACGATTATCACGATAATATTTAAGAATATCAGTAATAACCTTCTGTTGATACAAAACCATGATGTGAACGATAACTTAAAAATTTGAAATAGTTCCTTTGTAGGACAGCGTACATACATATTTCTATATTGTCCCTAAGAATCAAATTGTAATCTTAATCTAAATTTTTGTGCTATTTCCATTCCAGACCTTATTGGCGTTGCTACTACAGCAACACAGACGCCATCATCTACGTGGTGGACTCAGCGGACCGGGACCGCATTGGCATCTCCAAGGACGAGCTGCTGTACATGCTGCGGGAGGAGGAGCTGGCCGGCGCGATACTGGTTGTCCTGGCGAACAAGCAGGACATGGACGGATGCATGACCGTCGCGGAAGTCCATCACGCGTTAGGGCTGGAGAACCTTAAGAACCGCACATTTCAGATATTTAAAACGTCGGCCACCAAGGGCGAGGGACTCGACCAGGCCATGGACTGGCTGTCCAACACCCTGCAGAGTCGCAAGTAGATACTTAGCCAGTCCTCAGACCCCCAGTCCCATGTGTAAAAATGTGTGTCCAAAGCATCGCCAGCTAGGAAACGTCTACAGCTTTTTTCAAAATGCATATTGCGCAAAAAAATCCACGAACCGAAAGAAACTTTGTAATAACTTCTAGTAATATAATTATTAAATTATAGGATTAAACAATTCAGTATATTCATGCATTGGTTACCACTCGGCCAGGCCGAATCGCATCACCCGCTTCTCCTGATTGTCTAGATCCATGCGAACCTTCTGTCGCATGTAGAATATGGGACAATCTCTGTTGGAGCAGATCACCTCCTCGTGCAAGGATTCCTGGCACCGCTGGCACTCGGTCCACAGGCGGGAGAATGTCTCCTCCAGTTCCCTCTTCGCACCCACCTCCTTCTGATAGAGCTCACTCATTCGTGGCTCGCAGTGCGGACACAGGCAGGCCTGTTCGTACCCCTTGGGCATCAGGGATTTGCAACCCAAACATGCCGTTTTCTTGGTCATAAAACCAGCTAGTCCGCCTACTTTGGATGTTACCACAGTTCGTGTGCGCGTGTGTTCTCCCTTTAACAAAATCGACTCGGCATTGTCTCCCAAAATAGGTTCAAAGATCCTTAGCAGCGGTTTGGACAGCTGCTGTTCCAGGTAGTAGGTGGCATCGATGGGCACGCTGTTTTCTAGCACATACAGCGGATCCTCTGCCTTTTGGTAAGCAGGTGTGTTTTTAGCTGCCGCACAGATCACATAGGGAACTCGATCTCCAAGTTTGGGCGCCGTACCGGGATCTCTTTTCTTCATCTTGGCGGCCAGCTCAACGTGCGCCTGTTTTGCAGCGTAGTCCGTTTTGGCCAACTCTTTGGTTATGACCAAGTGGGAAATATCGATGCGGTTGCAGAGCAGATCGGCTATTACTTGTTTTACATAGGCAACCGCACCATCGGGATCCCTCTCGATGAGTAGTTTCTGCAGGCAGGAGTTCATTAGGTTGGCCACCAGGGGTGAGTTATCTCTCCTCACGGTTTCAATGCCCTTGCAATCCATTTTATCGTAGGTATCTGGACGCGTGAAATACAATCCCGCATAACGTTTTTTGTTAATGAGAAGGTAGGGATAGTAAACTTTCTCGAATTCCAATTTGATAGGATGCACGAACTTTGAGCTGACTAGTTCCGCAGCCTCGCGTCCCAGCTCCATGCTGCGCTCCAGAGTTTTTACTCCGAAATTAACCATTACAGAATCTGTGTCGCCGTAGATGACCACTGCATTGTTCTCGTAACCATTGGCCTGGGTGTAGTGGGATTCCACTTCGTTTTTGGTCATCTCAATCATGGTACGTCCGTAGGCGGTGACGCTGCCCGAGATCTCTAAGCATGGCAACTTTCCCACCTGTGCGCCAGTGAATCCGTACACGGAATTAGCCGAAATCTTTAGCGCCAGCTGTCTGCCATCCAGGACCTTTCTTTTAAACGGATCGGTTTCGACTTTTAGGTCATTTTTGGCACGCTTTCTGGCTGCCAAAAGGGATTCTAGAATTTCCGGAAGCAGACCACGGCGCACCTCAGACTTCACAAAGTAATTGTTGGCAGGAGTACGTTCCACTTGATCGTCCTGTAGGTTTTCCTGCTCCCGCAGCTTCTCACGAGTTCCACCCAAAACCAAGGTGGTGTAGCACAAGTTATGCGCCATCATGATACTTGGATATAGGGAGGCGAAATCCAGCGTTGAAATGGGGTCTGCATAGTAACCCCTTTTTGGTTCAATCACAGTAGCTCCTTCATACTGTTCATCTGATCCTTGGGAGGTGTATGAGGGCATGATGAATCCCTTGGTTTTGGCCTTGCGCAGCAATTGACTTAAAACCTTGATCTGTTGTCCGCGGGTAAGCAAGGACTCCAGCGGCACACCCGTTACCCTCGCCATCTCCATGTAGTTAACAATGGCCATTAGCTTCTCCAGCAATCTTAGCGGTAAGTAGGCATCCTTTAGACAGTACATGGCCAGCCGACGACGG
Source organism: Drosophila santomea (assembly GCF_016746245.2). NCBI lineage: Eukaryota > Metazoa > Arthropoda > Insecta > Diptera > Drosophilidae > Drosophila > Drosophila santomea. Next base: position 18,658,737 of record NC_053018.2, read on the forward strand.
GTCTGCTCGTCTCCATTCTGAAGATCTGTGATGATGCTATGATGCACATCCTCCTTTTGTTCCTGCAGGAAGTGATAGCTCACAGCGTTGAGAGTATACGAACGAAGTTTATAGTCGCGGAGCAGGACAAATAGAAGATCGAAGGGAACCCTACCTTCAAAATTAACATACTGGTTTTCCCTGCGACCCATCTGCTTTGACTGCAACATCTGTTCCTTGATCACTGAACGAATGTTCTTAATCCTTCCCAAATACTCGAAGTTTTTGACCTTCAAGTGAGCTGCCCTATTAATCAAATAGGGGAAGTCAAAGTTGTTGATATTATATCCGGTCAAAATGTCTGGGTCAACTTCCCGGACAAAGGCAGACCACTTGTCCAGCATCTGGGTCTCCTTGTCGTGGCACAACACCTGGCTGCCTATGATCGGAGCGCACTGATTTAGGGTAAAGACATTCCTTATGAAGGGCTCTCGCTCGCCTTGCCTGATCACCATATTGGCTATTTGAATGACTGGATCCATTTTGGCCTCCGGAAAGATTCCCTTGCGGCCAGCGCATTCAATATCAAAGGAGAGAATGCGGAAGGGAGCCACCTTTGACCATTCACCCTCGGGCTCGTGGGATATAAATCTGTCGAAAGCAACGTCTACTTCAATCTGGCAGCGGGATTCAGGCAATGGTTTGCTATGACTGTTCCTTATTCGCCAGTGACCCATGGGAAGCTCAATCCAATTGCAGCCCACCACATCTGTGTCCACCATGAAGCGAATGTCAAAGTCTATGTTATTCTCAAAGGCGCGACAATCCTGAAAGTCAATCTCCGACATGATAACCTCCTTTTTGAGAAGTCGTGAAGCTGCAGCCACAAATCTGGGCAGCGTAACCGAGATTTTTATGTACCTCTGCTTCTTGTCTCCATTGTATCCATGGATGTTTAGCTTCTCCACCAGTTCCACCATGAGCACAGCCTCTTGGACATTATCTTTGTTGTTGCGAATATCAGCAATAACCTTCTGATCCAAGGCTTTTTGTAGTTTCTCACAGTGGTGCTCCTCAAATTGCCTGGGCGCCTCTATGTAGAAGTACGGACAAAAGCCATGCACATGGCAGCACACAGAGTTACCCTCCATGGTGACACCAAACATTCGGACCACAGGCACAGGTCCTATTTGGGCTCCTGGCATTCCCGGCAACGGCTGTCCCAAGTAGTTTTCCACGTCCAGCTGCTGAAATTCCAAATTGTGCTTGGAGGGATCCAGTTCTGGGGGCGGTGGACGTGACCAACGCTCGCTGGTTGTTTGGTTTTCCGGTCCATCACCCATTAGCAGAGTCTGGTCCATATCGTCGGAGTTCTCGAAGGCGGCCAGTTCCGCCTCAAAGCCCATTTCCTCATCTTCATCGGGATTCCTGCGGGGAAAGTTTGTATCGACTTGTGTTACGCCCTTACATGAGTTACGCACCTAGGCTTCTTGGCATGCCCATTGGAGGTTCCATTAAACTTGCGTTTGCCGTCCATTGTGGGTTCCTCCAGGAATTGGTATTTGCAAAATCATAAGAAGATGCGATGCTAAATAATAAGGCGCGCTTTTGCAGGTGGACAAATCAGTGTGACCGCAGCTGGAGAAAATTGCAATGTAAAACTTTTCTAGTGTTAAAAATATTTTAAGAACAACCAAAATAAAGAATACTTTACAATATTAGTAATACCATAGAGGCAATTAATGACAAATGTTTCAGATTTCCTGAAGCTTAAATTAATATGTAAATTCCAAACATTTTTTTAAAATTATTCTTACAAAATTTGACGTCTATATATATATAAATTGATTATATATTATTTAATTGACATAAAATTAGAGATCAAACGTTTATCAAAAATCAGCGGGTAACAACTATAATAAACGAAAAATAAAACTTTATTATCTAAATTTGATTTTTAAAATGATACAGCGGCTTCGCTTAAAAATACCACATATCTTCTTAAAAATACCACACAAGTTGCGAAATTTCCTGCGATAGTGTTGGAAGTCGCGCCACACATTCAGTGCTATCAGCTTGCATTGTACCACCAAAATTGCTTGTAGTCCTCCGAAATTGGCAGGTAAAACGCATTAAACTGATAAACGCGATAGCCCTGCCGTCACCAGGAGATCCTCCCGAGAAGCGAGTGCCACAGCACGGAGGAGAAAACAGCTGTCGTGGGACACTCCGGTGAAAATGACAAACCTGTGAATTCCTCGAAACTGTTCCTGGTGGGGGTGTCTCTCCTGCTCTCTTCCTCTCTCTCTCTATCCGCTCACCCCTCTCACTCGCTCGCCCGCTGGAAGGAGGGGGATGGACGGTTGATGTTACGACGAGCACCTCAGCGCAGTGTGAATCACGTTTGGACGACCCCAAGGGAACGGCAACCACAAGAAGCCAGCGATGTACCAGAGTGCCTGCCAGGCGGCCACCACGGGCTCCTGTGTCCCGGGAGCTGGTCAGCAGCCGGACAACGAGCGACAGTCGGCGCTGATCGCCCAACAACCCCCCACCGCGCCTGTGGAGCCTGACTACAGTGGCTTCGATATCGTTAAGGCGACCCAGTATGGGGCCATTGCACGGGTCCGGGAGCTGGTCGAGTCAGGCTGGGATGTTAATCAGCCGGACAGCGAAACGGTCACCCTTCTTCATTGGGCGGCCATCAACAATCGAAGGGACATTATCCGGTACTTCCTCGAGAAGGGCGCCACCGTGGATGCTGTGGGAGGCGAACTTAATGCCACGCCCCTGCACTGGGCTACGCGACAGGGACATCTTGGTGCCGTCGTTCTGCTAATGGCCGCCGGTGCAGATCCGAGAATCAGGGATGCGGAGGGCTGCTCCTGCATACACATCGCCGCCCAGTTCGCGCACACTGCTCTAGTGGCCTACTTCATAGCTAAAGGCGTGGACCCGGATCTCCAGGATCGAGGCGGAATGACAGCGCTGATGTGGGCAGCATGGAAGGTAAGCTTGGTTTTGATACAACCCACTTAGGCATCTCCAATATTATATATGTATATACATATGTATTGTATGGTAGGAATCCGAGGAAATTAAAATATTTGAATGATTAATGATTCACTCACAAAATTCTCAGGAAATCATGCCCTAACTACTTGTACAAAAAAATATAATCAATCTCTTGGGAAAAAGTGAAGTTCTGATAATATACATAGTTTAACTTAAGAACCCTTATAAAAGGCCAGTTCATTACTAATGAACTTTTTTTTGTTTAAGGTTTGCGCACTGGATCCCGTGCGCTTGCTGCTGACCCTCGGAGCGAATCCCGCCATGGTTGATTACACACATGGCAACACGGCGCTGCATTGGGCTATCCTGGCCCGCAATGCTACGGCCATTTCCACACTCGTGCTCAAGTCGAAGGCCTCGCTGGATGTGCCCAATCTGCGGGGCGAAACGCCGCTATCCATGCTGGAATCCCAGACAGGAGCCATTTGGATAGGGGCGAAGGTGATGGACCGCGTAAAAGAAGCGGCACTCACCTCGCAGCAAAGGCGGTCGCTGCTCTCCAAGCTGCGGCATGACAAACGCCTGAGGTGGTGGTCCATGGTGGCCTGCCCCTTTACCGCTTTCTATCTGGCTGGCATCGTATTCACCGTAAACACGCTGTACATTATTAAGTTTTTCCTGCTTGGCTGCTTGTATGCAATATTCCACACGATCGGCAAGGCATTGTTCGATGAGCACCTGATGGCCCTGCTGCCGCTGAGTGTTTACCTGGCCACCAAGGCATGGTTCTATGTCACCTGGCTGATGTATATCGACGATGCCGTCTCGCTTACGGCCACCGTTTGCTTCCTGATCTCCTCGCTGTTATTGTGGGTGTGCTTCCTCAAGTCATGGAAGGGAGATCCTGGTATTATTCGGCCTACCAGAGAGCAGCGATTTAAGGTAGCAGTCTGTTTTCTATTAATTTATGTATCCGCATACTCGCCAGTTCCAACTAATGCGATATACTCCTAATTTATAACCTTATAGACCATCATTGAGCTGTCGGAGCGGGGTGGAATCGGCTTTGAGCCCGCCTCTTTCTGCTCTGGCTGCTTGGTGCGCCGGCCCATCCGCTCCAAGCACTGCTCCGTGTGTGATCGCTGTGTAGCGAGGTTTGATCACCATTGCCCCTGGGTGGGCAACTGCATCGGGTTGAAGAACCACAGTTACTTTATGGGATTCCTCTGGATGCTGTTGATTATGTGCGCCTGGATGCTGTACGGAGGCTCCAAGTACTACGTCAATCAGTGTAATGTTCGATTCGATGGTAAGTTTAACCGTTGAGCCTTCAGAATATTTCTTAAATTGCGTTTTCCAACAGACTTTCTTGGTGCCATGCGGGCCATTGGCAACTGCGATGCCTGGGTGGGCTGGGTAATGGGCAACGCCATGCTGCACATGTCCTGGGTGATCCTGTTGACGATCTGCCAGACATATCAGGTGATTTGCTTGGGCATGACCACCAATGAGCGCATGAACCGGGGACGGTACCGCCACTTCCAAGCTAAGGGCGGCCACAGTCCGTTCACACGTGGGCCCATTCAGAACCTTGTGGACTTTCTCGAGTGCAGTTGCTTCGGATTGGTACAGCCCAAGCGGGTGGACTGGATGAACTACTACGACTACGATTCGCAAACGCATCAGACCATCGAGAAGGAGCCGTTGCTGAGCGTGGACTGCCCAGATGGGATGGCTGGCGACCACCAGTATGTGTAGGATAAGTCCTATCGGGATGCGAAGACGCTTCAAATGCCCATTGCGCATGTTTAACAACAAACACCAACCGCTTTAAAAAGTCCGCTACAGCTTTTTCTCTTTTCCAAAAATCCAATTCGTTTCATTTTCGCCACCATTTTAATTGGTCCCCACTGATCTGCTGCTAAAATATATAAACTGCGATTCGCAAAAAAGTATTCAACACAACCAAGACAGAAGCGTCATCGCTGACCGATATCGGATGGACGAGTTGGGGTCCAGGCCCACCGTGGCTACCCTTCACTAACGTACATATTATGAATGTATTACTGTAATTACTCTGTATATTTCTGCGTATTTCTTACTCTTCGATCATAAGCCGAAAGTACACAAAACCATTTTGTCCTTCAAAGTATTTGTATACCAAAAAACCTAAATGCAAACGTAAGCAAATGAACACCGAACAATTTTAACAATGCAACCATAATCAAACCAGAGTTTGTTTGAGCGTGCAATATTCAAGATTCTAATTCACTTACTGAGATATTAACAAATTGTAAAGCGCACACAACAAAAAGAAACACCAAACGTAAACTGTCAAAGTCTTAAGGGATTGCACAGAGGTGGAATCTGAGCGAAGTTTGTCCTAGGCGGGCTGCTCATTGGAGCATAATCTATTAGAGAAGTGTATAGTTATACCGAAAATTCAGGAATACGCAGTCTTCATAGCTGACAGCTCTCTATGGATCGATGACTTCGCTTCGAGAACGACACGCAAAGACTTTTCAAATATCACTAATTAATGTGGCAAACGCAGCGAAGACAGCAATTTAATCAATTGATCCCAAGCACTAGCATACTTAAATCAATAATGAATTAATTCTAAATGCGATCCAATTCTAATTATGCACTAGTCTAGTCAGAAAATTATTTAAGTAAAATGTTAAAGTGCAACTACAGCCACAAATTCGATAAATAAATTGCATATTTATATAAACCCATATAGCTATGAAATGATCTAATTATAATGTAAAAGGAATTTCAGCAACCTGAGAACAAACCGCATAGCAATGAATAAAATATGTTGTAATTGTAACACGTTACTTAAATGCATTTAAATATTAATTCAAACGAAGTCTACAAACCATTTTAATACAAAACAATCGCTAAGCAAACCTTTTCAACTATGTACTGTACGATATATTGATAAAAACACAACTTTTTCGACGTATTTTGTATTTGAGATTATACAAACGGAAGTGGAGATGAAGGATTTGCTATGAACTTATATGTTTCAAATCCATTTTGTATATTCCTTTCGCTCACACTGCTAGAAGATGAAAGCTTTCGAAAGACTATATAAACCGAACAAGATCTAACATCAAGCAAGCACCAACGTAGCATTGCGCATATTAACGTATAAACTAAGTGTTTTTGGCCTATTTAATAAAGCAAATCAACCCCATTGCCTACATCTTTAGTTTAGCGACTAAGTTCAAGACAAATATATTTAACTAAATATATATTAATGAATGTATTAAATAGTGTGTAGAACGATGAAACTTGTGAGCTCGATGAGGTGTATGTGTATGTGTAACAATGTGCGTTAAAAACAAATTTAAATAATAAATAGACCTTTATTCCGTATTCAAAAAAGGCAGAGTTCGCATTAATAATTGTGTTTTGATAGGTTTAACAAAAATAAAAGGCGTTTCGGATTGGGTTTTAATTTGTTTTTATTGTTTGATGACATAATATTGTAGATTTTAAATTTCATTTTTTGTTTTTATTTTTTCTTTTTTGTCGACATTGATGCATTACATTAATAGGCTCACTTTAAAAATAGAATTTCTTCCCTTTTATGATAAATTAAGTGAATGGTTTTATCGATTGATTTTTGTTTTGCTTTTACAAAAAGTAAAACATTTAAAAATAGGAAATTTAAAGGAGTTCTTGCGATTTACTGCGATTTAAACTTCGTGATTAGTTGCAATTCTTTTCTAGCGTTTGCCTTAGACTTTTGCAGCGTTGTAAATGATATACAATACATATATTATTTTAGCATTATTTATAATTTACTTGCTTGATTGCAAAAAATATGAGAATTTCGCGCGTTTGCAACGAGCCAATTTTTGTATCCTTCCAATAGTATTATTTTTAGTTTAAGCAAATAAAAAACAGAAGGGCTTATGCACTAAATAAAAGAATGGTTGCAAAAGTTAGTTGAGAAATACAAGACATTGATTACATATAGAGTAAAAGATTAAAAGTAGTTCTGGACTGGTCTGTGAGCGAATCGTGTGTTTTGGATAGCAATAGCGTCTTTTGTCTATATAATATATTTATCAGGTGGGATTTCGGCGTGGCCAGCTTGAGCTCAATATATATACTATATAATGATTGATATTTGGTCGGAGTTGAAAGAAGCTATAGGTGTTTTATCGTTTACAATCGTTTCCCGTTTTCACATGCTAACACACAGAATGCAGAACGCGGCCGAAGATGAAGTTCATAGAAAAGAAGGGTTAAATTAGGAGTAAATATATATTGCAATGCGTTTCATAAGCGCACTTGATAAGAGGGGCAATAAACATAAATCGGTTAAAATATATAAATGTATAATTTTCCTTTAAGCCTAATACAATGTTTTACGACTGCGCTTGGCCGAGTTCCAAAGACGGCAATTAGAATTTGCGCTAGGACAGTGCGGTATTCGTTATACCAGATTGAATTAAGTGTGTGTACAGAACAGGATCGAAAGTAAACTCCCGATTTTGGACCACCGCCAAGCGCAGCCGAAGCGGTTTTTTATATATTAACTACGGACGCGCCGCAGACTTTTAGATGCTTTACAAAGTGGCTTACAGATAGCCCATTTTTACCCTCTTGCAATGCAACTTAGCTCTTTTAAGCGCGGCCTCACCACTCAAGACTGAGAGACTTTTCAGGAAACCAGAATGTGATACGATGAAGCCATTTATGGGACAAACCCCATTTGCCAACTTTAAAATTTACCAGTGCCAACGATCAAGCGTGAGTGGGAGACCACGCTTAAGCTTAATTCTTTAATAAATATACGAAATATTATACATGCCTAAGTGCTAGAAACATGTGTAGACACATGCCTTAAATATATATCCATGTATGTATGTATATATAAATTTGTTTTAGTACACGTATTATATATAATGTTTTTAGTTTTCTTTTCTTTTTTTCTTCTCCCCATTTTACTCTTATTTCTTTTTGTATTCCTTTTTTTAATAAAAAATATATATAAATATAGCTATTTGAATTTGATTTTATCTCTCTGTTCATATGTATAGTTATCATTTTTGTTTTATGCATTTAAATCTTTTGCCTGCTCAGTTGGTTTACCATTAAATACGCTTACAGAGTTATGATTATTGGGTAAAAATAGAGGCTTATGCTTGGATTTAATATACCCTTTAGTTGGGGTACAGCAAAACGCAGTAAGCAATTAGCAGTTGATTAAAAAAACACAAAAAAATAATAATTATTATAATTGGTAGAGCAAAACAAGAATAAATAACAAATGTGCCGTGTAAATTGGGTTCTGTAAAAATTATGTATATCATATAAAACTTATGCTTAGGCCTAGCTGTCGAGCTGGGGATTATAGTTGATAGCAAATGGTAGTTGGTTTCATCTCGTCGCCCCATTCTCAGTCGTCCTGGGGTAATGAGTGAACGGTTTGGGAAAGGGATGTTTTGTTTGCTTGCTTGTCGGCTTGCTTGGTCTTGTAATATGTATACAATTTATCATATATTTATAAACATTAGTTCCCACTGATGTTACGTCTTTTGCAGCAACTCGCTTTGTTGACTGGGCGGACTTGTCTGCTGCTGGTTCAACATGGTCGGAGCAGACAGAGTGGTTGCCTGGGTAATAACTGTCGTGGCAGAGATGGTCTGTTGCTGTTGCTGCTGCTGATGCAGCTGGTTCGGCGCCTGCTGCAGCTCCTGTGGATGCTGCTGGTTGGACTGATTGTTCAGCGGCTGGTTCGAATTGCAGAGCACCGAGTAGACGGAGTCAACTTTGCTAAGCTTCTCGAAGAGTGGGATCAGTTCGCGCAGTTCGCAGTCGGTAACATCGTCAAACCAGGATTTTACAGGAACCTTTGATGGGACATAAATAATTCAGTACGGGATTTATATTTGGTCAGTCTTTGTTCCACTTACTGCATTGTCTGGATGAAAGATATAACTGGCCGGTGAATTATCGACAATAACGATCTTTTGAAGATCCCGCCCCAGACGATTCAGATCCTTTATGTAATTACCCCTGTAATAAACGCATGATTCCCTAAACAGTCTTGCACGAAACACATTCCACCTGAAATTACAATTAAGTCAATATAAACATAAATATAAATTAGAGTAAATATAATTTAAACTCACTTGTCTAGCAGATCGGCGACGGGATCTGCATATTTGGCTAGTGATGCTGTAAACAGAACGCACTCGTATAGTTCGCCCATCTTTTGCAGAAACTCGTCCACGTGCGGTCGCTTCAGAACGTATACCTGATGTACGGTTCCATCGATCTCCACGGGAACTATGAAATCAGCATTCGGTATGGGCTGGAAAGTACAAAATCAACTCAAATGAATATGAGGAATACTAGGCGATTATCCAGATGCACTCACCTTAAAACTACTGTGCACTAGGGTCTCATCCAAATCGATCACCATGCACTTTCTGTGCATATCGGTAAGCCTAACCTGAGGTAGTAGGTACCTTTGTTGGTCCGGTAGTGGTGGCGGTGTTGTTGAACCATCGATTTGTGTGCCATTCTGGTTGGTTTTCGTTCGGTTTCGTCGCCAGCAGCAAAGCAGAGATTGGAATAATCCTCGCTTCTGTGGCTTTAAGCGATCCACATCATCTAGAGATATACGAGGAATAAATCAAACATATGGGCTTAGTAAATATTTTAATGATTTTTCTTCAGTATTAATAAGAGATATGATGATCCTTTCTTAGAAGAATTTTAATTTGTACAGTAAAAATGCAATCACAAATTTGTTTAAAATTTCAACCACCCACTGAAATCTCAAATTTGTTTAAAATTTCAGCCACGTTTTTCAAATAAAACAAACTAATTTTCAGCATGTGATGTAGCTAAGCACATCATAAATCTCAATAAGGATATCCAAATGCCAAGTACATTCCATCGCTCTAACATCATATATTTTAACAGCAATTCCGAGTATTTTCTCGATGACTCCTCCATTAATTTAAACAAAATTCTATCCGCCTCATAAAAACTTCTCGCGCAATATTTAAGACCCCTAAATACTCGTACGCCCACGATGTTTTCCCATGCGTGCGTATATATTTTCATTCCATTTTCGTCTGGGTGTTTCGCCTTGCTCGGATTACTATTTACAGATTGTCAGTTTGGCCACATAATGACATAAACATTGTCTGTTTTGTTTGCCACATTTGCATAACACAAATATAGATCTATTCCAATTTCTATATCTGGTTAATACTGCAGTACATGCAGTGCAGACAATTTGTTATAGTTTCTCGTTTGGCCGCCACTGTGTTTTGGTTTGCGGTTTGTGTTTTTGTGCAAAATTGTTTATAAATAGAAGTCAAAGGCAAAACTAGAAGGCAGCAACACGACTGCTCGAGGGGAGGCGGCAGGGTGTGCGGTTCAGGGGGTGGAAACATGCGTTTAATCGATGGGAAATGCTATAATTGCATACAAACACAAACAAAGTAGGTAGAGCAGGTGAACAAGTCCGTGTTTTACAGTCCAACTTCATTTCTACTAATTTTGGAAATAAAAATAAGAAAGTTATTTCACACTAATTGTTTTTAATTGGAAATTGTTCATACTAGTTGTTTATAAATGCATAATAATTATATGACAAATAGTTGGAATGTTAATTATTCAATTATTATTTGTTTTTCCATATTCTTTTATTAATAATATCTATTTTTTTAACTATAGTGTCCTATTCAAGAGCGCGAATTTGGTGGAGTGCAAGCTAACGTAGTTTCACTGTAGCAGATACAGCGAGCAGAGAGATAGTTAGTTGGATAGATAGATATATGGATAGAAGGTCACAGGTTGACCTTTAAGCTGGCTTGAGCTGCGGCCACCTTGGCAAAAAGGGATGAGGGATGGCTGGCAGATGGGGAGTCAGCGATAGAGGATAGCGGGAATGCGTCCGTCCGCCATTTGCATTGTGTGGCAACAAAAGGAAACAGCAGTCAAACATCACTTAGCAGGGAAAACAAGCTTCAAGTGGGCGATGGGGGTGGTGGCGAAAGGGGGTTGGTGGGGGAGCGTCCTTCTTGCTGGCTAAGCTAGACGTAACGGTTCATTGAACCGTTAGCCAAGTGAAAACTGAGCTTAGCTGAACCTCTTTTCACCATACCCTTTTAAATGGTCTTCAAAATTGATGTGTAGAAAATGCATCCATATATAATGAGTAATCTATTTCGATGTTCTATAAAACCATTTTTGCTTCGTGAAAACTAAATCTTAAAACTTCTTCCAAGCTGAAAAAATAAATCTTGATATTTTCGAAAACCAATAGTTTCTAGAACGATCTTACAAAATAATCGAAGGTCACAGAAAATGGCTTTAGCATGGGCTAGAAATATTAATTTACCTCAGCTAGTTATCCATTCAAATCTAGTAGAAACGTATAATCTTATTCGTATGCTGTATTCGTATGTTTTTGAGATCGCATCTTGCAAGGAGTGGTCTACAAAGGGTACTTAAACCTAGCGTTACTCTTTCTTGCTTTTTCCTAATGCATTTTTTTGCACATAGAACCCTTGCCAGTGAAGTGCAAATGCACTTGAATATTTTATGAGCGTGTGCTCTTGTTGTAGTTGCTGCTGCTCCGCTAGCATAATGAAAGCTTTTTCCAGCGTCTGGCATTTGTAATTATTAGGCAGGTGAACCACCCCCAATCCCCACAGCCTTCACCTCCTTTCCGCTCCTTTTCCGCTCACCTCTCAAGTTTTTGCATAACTTTGCATAAAAAGGGGCCGACAGCCAACGCGAAACACTCAACTTGTTGAAAACTGCTCTGTATCCTGGCTGATTATTGATAGGCAATCTATATTTGGGTCGTCAATGGAGCAACACCTCCAACAACCAACCAACCAAGCAATCAACCAACCATCCAGCCAACCCACTGTAATCCATTCCATTCCCAACATCCACCCCATCCCACCCACATCACACTCAAATAGGCTTTTGTCCTATTTTTAAGGTGTTTCAAGCAAACCGTCGATGGAATTGTGTGGGCAGCCGCTTCGCATTCCTCTTGTGCTCGTTTCCAGACATATTTAGATGACCATATTTATAGCTCATTATTGGGCCAACAATCTGTCAAGTCTCTACAAGATTCTGTTTTAATAGACACCCAAATATGGGCGAAAGTATGCGAAACGAGTCGGTCACGTTGAAATACTCAATAATTCAAATGTCAGGTTGCATTGATGATGATTACCGCTTACACTTGAAGTACTTAAATACTTAAATAAAAGTTATATAAAGATATTAATTGCAACTGCTACAATCACCAAATGATAAACATATATGATTGATCCATTACCACTTCTGTATAAAGTAATGAAAATAAAATACTACGGAATGGTTGTATATAACTTTACGTAATTAAATAAAGCTTTGCATTTTAGCAATAAATGGTAAATTCCCTGCACCTCTAGAGTAAATGCATTGGTTAATAACAGCAAACCACACTCAATGCAGATAACTTCAGCTGAGGGTAAACGAATAAATTATTTATGTAAAATATTAAAAAAAAAAAAAATGTACACAAGGACGAAGGCAACTATAATCGGTGCATTGAATTATGCAAATGCGATTCCTTCTCCGCCAGACTGTTAAACGGCCTTACGCGTCAATTGGGCTTGATCTTCAGGACAAACCGACAACCTACAGCTCAAGAAAAGCCAAACCAACTATATGTATATGTATGTACATATATCTGGTGATGCGAAACGGCACTGGCCATTCCCAAAGATTTTCGTTTGTTATAATTTGAACATATTTCTGTGACAACTTTCTGTTCTGTTGGCGGGCAAGGTCTTATTATGTCAGATAAGCAGGGGAAACACGTCAGGGGGGTATTATTTGATAATTAATGTAAAACAAATAAAAGAAAAATTCATAAGAAATCGAGACTATAATTGCCCACATGCACACACACAATTGAGTTGTTTTATTCGGTTCTCGTCCACAGACGCTTATCTAATCGAAATGTTTGTTATCTGGCAGGGGGCACACCATGATATCATTCTTGCCGATTCCAAGAGCAACAAAAATGCCACACAGTCTCGACCTTCAGCATATTTATGAAGTTTTTTCTGTTTTCAAAAACTTCAAGATAGAGGCAGCTTAAATTTTAAGCTCCGCCAAAGAAGATGGCAAACAAAGTTAATGGCACGTGATATAAATGGGCAAAAAAACAAGTGTCAATGGCTACAGTAAATATTGGAAACGGGAACTGTGTAAATTAAAAGTTATTGATCAATTATTTTTTGTTTAAATATTTACCCAAATGAAAAGGAAAATAGTACTTAAATTTTCTTAGTGTCAATTGGTACACCTGCTTTACAATATTTGAAAACTGAATTTCTTTTCTCCCTTGTAAAAATGACTATACAATTAAAGCACCCCAAGTCGCCTTTGTTTTTTGAGGGTTGTTCTTAGTTTTAAGAAGCTGGGTTCTGAAAAAGCAAATTTTAGAAATTTGAAGCTTTGAATTGCTTGCTCATGTTTTGAAATATCATATTTTCAAAACTGAACGTGAACAAAACTAATTTCTGGGCAAACAATTCTAGCTTTCGAATTCTAAAAATTTGCTTCTACCGAATCCACTTTTTTTTCCAAACGCATCTTCTTTAAGCTGTTGGCCTTTATTTAACCCCCATCGTAGTTCAACGAACCCATATTAACCACGAAGATAAAATCTCCTTGTTCAGAACTCGTTGACCTTTATCGATTCAAAAAGGAAAAACTAAGGCCGTCTTTTTCAAAAATGTTTCTTCTGTTTCTGTGAGCAATATATATAGGAAATAGCATCTCACAAATCTTTTGCACGCAGTCCGCTCATCTCGTGCCGTATATAATATTATTTTTCAACAATTAAGCATTGGAATGCATCTGTTCACTGTCTGTTTTGTGTATTTTAGGGTCCATTATGTCGTCGTTTAGATACACTTATAGATACAGGCAAAATTGTAGCAAGAAAACCAATTAGTTCCTTTTTGTCAATTATAAGAGATTTTTAACACCAATTTTTAAAGTAGTCAAGATTCAATAAACTTGAATAAACGTTACATAAAAAATTGTATAAACAAAATATACATATATCACTCTAGCAGTCTAATTTTTAACGCTAGTTCGTCTAGTGTTCTGTTTAAAATTAGGTTTTAAAACTTAACGTTCTTTGGCAAGCGCAATAATTGAAAAATAACCAAATAAATAAATGTCAGCATTTACCTTCACATTTAGTTATTTTGGGATCTGCCTAATAATTGCATAATATGAAATGTTTATACATTTAAATTATAAATATTTCAGAGTGTTCAACAAATGTTTATAGTATTTAACGTTACTATTTTTGGTGTACAGCAATAAATGAAATAATAAAAAATTCTATATAATAGAACAAGTGATATGTTTATGAAATAAAAAGTATAAACATTTCAGCATGCCGCAGTAAAATGTTCAGCATTCGGTACAATCCAGTTTTCCCATTTTCCAAAATTTGTTTATGCACGAGATCTTTGAACTCAATTCGCACTCTTTAATTTAACATTATTTGTGCTATTTTTAGACTCGCTCAATAAATGTGAAAAATAATAAATTTTTGGGAAAGGGCGTTTAATCGAAGAAAAGCGCGCAGTCTGTGTGTGCGCGAGCAATTTGGCTTTTAAGACCTTGAGAAAATTGAAAAATCACAGCAGTTCAGCTGAGGCGTCTAGAAATGAGATACTAGAGAGCATTTGCGTTTGCCCATAAAAACAATATAGATGTATTTATAAGCGAGGGGAGTCCATGGAGCGCGGAGGGGCGTGAGGTTGGCGGTATGGCGAACACATATCTATATAAATATTTATACGCGGTGAGGCAAAGCAAAAAGCACTTAGGCGGCGGCACCCACTCTCAAATAAAAAAGAAAAACATATTTCAACTGTTGCTGTTCGCTTGCCGGTTTGTCCCCTATTGCCGTGCTCTTTGCACGCAAAAGCGCCCCACACACCCACTCGCTCACTCACGAAAAACAGCTGAGATCAGAATAATAGTAGTGAGTTTTTTTAAAGGCCTGCAATCTTGAGATCAAGTAAAGCACCCCTGTATGTACACATCATATTGGTGCATCAATTTATTGTTAACATGTATAACCAAAACTGTTCTGTAAATCCTAAGGGTTTATTACATTAACATATGAATGTATGTATATGAAAATTATATTTTACATTATTTTTACTTAGCCAAAAATAAAAGCAAAATAGATAACGATTCTAGACACAAACTGTGTGATAGCAAGCTGGAAATTATTACGTTTTTGTGAGTGTACTACAGTCTTGACCACAAGTGTTGTGCATACAGCTACGGTGACGTTTTGCTCATTATCTCACGCTCTCACAGTTGGCTAAAGCTCAACTAGTAGAAACCGCATAGATCCCTATTTGGAACGTAATGGGATAACTTGATTTCAAGATGTAGGCTCCCGAAGCGATTTTCAATATATATATATATATATTTCTGGTGACACATATAGATCGGCGAGGCGATAAAGAAAGACATTTATTTGCGGCTAGCTGGCAGCACAGTCGATAGAAATCAAAATCAAGTTCGAAATCAGAATCAAAGTGAGCGAGCGACGTCGATTAGCACCTAACCGCAAATATTTTGTATATAATATACCAAGTATAGCCCGTACATTTGTGTGAACATGTATATAAGGTGCAGTGGCGACCGCAGATTAGATTAAATTAGTTATTACTTTACTTAAAAGCGTTCATCGCGTTTTTTCCTGCGCTCAGTCAGCCCCGCCCTCCTACTTTTTTATTGCTCACTCTCTGCACAAATAAAAAATACGAAAATCTTAGGTCAAATAGACTTTTTTCATTGATGTTCAAATCATTTCGATATAGGAATAATAGCGAATGCTTGGTTGATCACTTAAGAGGCACTTGTTTCTGATAACAATAGTCCGGGTGGTTTAATTCAGTAAATATGTAAATACATCTAGGATTGTGTATTAAATATATCTACTTTCGATCGCATTTTCTTGGTGTGTACTTAACCCGCTCTCTCATGGCTCTCACCATTCATTTATTCATTCATTACAAACGTATCTCAACCTTTAAGCTACGCTTTTGTTGTTCGTCTGTTGCTTTGCTTGTTTGTTTGTTTGCATCACTGTAAAAAAAATACACACAACTAGTTTGATTGTGCTCTCTCTCGCTGTCTCCCGCTTCATACCGGTTTTCCTGTATTTTTTTAAACTTTTTTCTGCGTTTTTTCTGCTGTGTTTTACTGTGCAATTTAATTGGCAGTTTCTATTGTTGGACCCTCGAAAGTAAACATGCAAAGGCAGTAAAGCGAACGAAAAGAAAATAAGATGGGAGGAAAGTAAAGGCTTTCGTGTCGAAATTCCATGACGTCACATGCGCCGAAAGACGTCATCAATTGATTACAGGTGGGAGTGGGCCAGTGGGTGGGAAATGGGCGATGGGTGGTGGCTCGCTGGCGGCAGAGTTGCAACTGCGTCGCAAAATAATTCAATAACCACAAAGCGAAGCCAGCAAGTGGTTAGATCATTCACAATGGCCAACGAACAAGAAAACACTGTGTGCTGTGCTGTGTTGAATAAAAAAAGGGGGCGAAACAAACACAACAGGCAGACACAACTGCCGCGAAAATAACACTATTATTAAGTATTGTTATACATCGCAGTAAAAACCTGTGCAAGACCATTCATTTGAATGTTAACTCACGATTCGGGAAATTTATCATTAGAGAATATTAAATCTATTTGTTGTAAAAAAATACTTAGTGAGTTCATCACATAAATATTATTTTAGATTAAGCCTTATTTCACCACAAAAAAGTGTTTATAAGGTCAAACTTCTAGTCTAAGCTGAAAGAATTAATCAGAAAAATTAAAGATATTTAAAATGGAAATTAGATTCTCAATTATAGCAAAGAAATTGCCATTTAATTGGTTTCAAATTACAGAAAGTACGGCGAACTGGAAACAGTCGTGCAAATAAATACTAGCTAATGATACGTTTATTGCATGTTATTTAAATATATTTTTCCAAATTTCAAGCACTTTTGTCTATTATTCATTTCATTTATGGAGTGGTTCCTGTACAAATTAAAAAGGCCAATGCCATTTAACTCGCTGCGACTTTCAGAAACTACGACACATGTACAACTAACTTATTCCCACAATTATATTGACCGCAATTGGATGAGTTTGAAAGGTCAGCGGGGTGTTGGGGCCTCTTTTTTGGGGGGTATACTGGGTGGTGGGTGATAAGTGGGGGAAACTTCTTGGCAGCGGACAAGTGTCCTTTCGTCTTTGTTGTGACGCCTTCCAGTGGCGATGAGTCATGAGGGGAGCTCTATATATATATGTACAAGTGTGTATGGGGTCTTAAACCGCTTTCCCCAGTATTACCCCCATTTTTTGTTCTCACCTTTGTCATTGGGATAGCTGGGATAGACGTTCAGTTGCTCGTCGTCGCGGGAAACTTGCGTTATTATTGATGTTGCATCCATTTAAGCACTCGGTTTGTGGCTCCACTTCGCTTAACAGGTTGATAATTCGGATTCGGATTCAGATTCTGATTCAGATCGGTTTCGGATAGGATAGCTGCAAAATGTTGCGCACACATGAGAGATAGAGATACATAGGATATTGCAATTATCGCGAAATGATTCCATGTTTTCTTCGCATATATGGTAAGTGTCATGTAGTATATATGCCATACATATGTACATTCACCACGTATATATAGCTCACACACACACACATGCACCAATTGATAGCCTGCCCCAGACAGTGGAATTTTACAATTACGCTTTGGCCGTCCGTTCGCTTCGTTTTATTTCTCGATGCAAATGGGTTTTCCCTTTGATATTCACCTCGCTATTTATCGCTCTCTCTTTAGCTCTGTTGCACTTTCGCCTCTCGGTTTAAGTAAATTCAAAACTTTTTAACGAATTTCAATAAAAAACACTTTCTTTCTTTCCTTCGCTCTTGTTTTTGGTTGCGCTCATTCTTTTACTTCTTTATCCGCGTCTGCTTTTCGCACACAGCTTCGCAGCGTTTTATTTATAAACGCCCACACAGACACAGCACTAACACACACTCTCGCACGCACACGTACGCACACTTGCTCGGCCGCTGGTGTTTTCGTTATTTCGTCTCGTTATTTAATTTTTTTCTAATTTTTGCCATTAATTAATCGCGCAAAATAACAAAACGCGTGTGTACGTCGAAAAAAAGTAACAGGAATAGCGCAAAAAACAAAACGTGTGATTAGAGTGACCGAGGTGGATGCGAGACTTAATACCGATGTGCAACGAAAAAGTGGTAACACTTTGTATTTGCCTTGGATGTACAGGTAAAAGAAATTCTTATAAATAACTAAATTATTTATAAGAAGGATATAGGATTTCTTAGAAAGAACATTTAAAGCGTGGAGTACATATAATAAATGATCACTTGCATGGATTTCCAAATTTGAAAATCAAAGGTCATACTTTGCGCTGCAATGGACTGCCAACTTTAGTGAAATGTATTTATAAAACTCTTGATTTCAAATGCCATTTTATTTTCTTATTTTCATACTTTACACCACATAAAAATAACAATTTTTCATCAAATGATTAAGCTAGTTAGGGATAGTTCCGCTTTATGTGATTGAGTTCTACCGGCTTTCAGGACCAAAATATATAAGAAAAATTAGGTCAAACCTAAAATAACGCCAAATTTAGCTATAAACTAGCTTGAATGGCAGTGCAAATAATTGAGCAGGTCTGGCAACTCGTCACCGAATTGTTGTTACGCGAGCGATTCTTTTCGTTTTATTTCTAGTTAAAATTATTAAAGAAATATAATAGAATGTTGGCCTTACGAAGTTCCCAGAGATTAGGCTTACGGTAGGCCACCCTTCTAATTAGAAGTAACCAAAAGGAATCCCTCACCTGACCCATATTTTTTCAGTTCCCTGCTACCGGCTGCCTTCAGAAACGTGGGATTGGTCAACTATTCTTCCTCGCAGTCCAAAAACGACAATGGATACTCCTCTTCGGACGACGAAAAGCCCACGAAGAAGAAGGAGAAACCTGTGGAAACGGCGGCCCAGCGGCTGAACCGCCTGTTGGGCACCATGCAGGCCACGGATCAGCTCTCGGCATCTGATTTCCCCCGCCCTGGCGATGCCAACAGGAAGCGGAGAGAGGCCCAGAAACAGGAGGCGGCCGCCAAGAATGTTCTCACTGCGGCTAAGAATATTGCTAGCATGTTGGGCACCAGTGAGAGTGACAAGAAGCAGACAGAGTCGGAGCTATTGGCCAAGCTCCTGGGACATGAAAGCGAGTCTTCTCCAGCTGCGACCGGAGAAAAACAAACGACAGATGCTTCAGCATCTCCTTCTGGTGATAAGGAACTCAATCTGAGGTGGGTACAAGTTTAATGGACTTCAGCCGGAATTTTTTATATTCTTATTTCAATGTCTTTTCCGGATACAACAGTGATCTAATAGTGGGCATGAAGATCGATCGTCGCCAGCAGCCACAGCAGGTGGAGCAGACTCGCGGCGAGTACGTTCGTCGCTCTCTGGCTTCCAGATCCAAGCCACAGAATCGAGATGGTTTTTACCAGCGGCCACAGAGGCAAACCAAACGAGAGGCTGAATCATTTACAGGCAGTGTCAACTTGTACGGCGGAGAACCGTTGGGCATCTTCAAGGATACCCAGCTGCCCATTTCCAACGACATCCTTTCAACCTGGTCGCAGCTGAGCGAAAGGGAGCTTAGTCTCCAGGCTTCCCATCCCCCGGCAAACTACTTCGAGCAAATGGTCCTGTGGACGGATCAGAAAAAGGTGTGGCGCTTTCCTATCAACAATGAGCAAGACTGGGAGGACGAGCAGAACGTAGACTTCTCGGAACACATTTTCCTCGAACAGCATCTCGAGGATTGGTGTCCTAACAAGGGACCTATTCGACATTTCATGGAGCTTGTCTGCGTCGGCCTGTCGAAGAATCCCTATCTGACTGCACAAGAGAAGAAGGATCACATTTTCTGGTTCCGCGACTATTTCCAGGCCAAGAAGGACATACTGAGGGATCTGATTAGCAAGGAGCCGAGCAAAAGTATTTCTGCTTAATGTTTTCGTTTGAATATTTGTTAAAAATATATTTTTGCTTTATAAGACCAATCGATATATAGTTATATATATGATATTGTGTAGATATATGTGTGTGTATAAGTATGTGAGTCCTTTAAATATCCTAATACTTCGAAGGCTGTGCTGACTGTGCGCGGAATGTGTGAGCCGGGAACGGGCTTCAGAAGAGCAGGATGCGTTTTTCCACAGTCTTGCGGCAGATGGGACACCCCTCAATCTGATCGCCGCACATCTGGCACGTGCCGTGGCCACATAGGAAGACCATGTTCTTTATGCGGTCAAAGCAGACAGGACACATAGTCTATAAGATAAATATAGAATCAGTGACTGAAACATTTTCAAACAAATTCGAACTCACCTGCTCCTTGATGTCCTGGAGCTGCTGCTTTAATTTTTGGACATCATCCATCTGGAAGTTGTTGACATTGGAAGGAGCCACGATCGCGTTTCCAGCTGCTGCTAGATTTGATACATTTGAAGAGGCTGCTGCAGCGGCCAGCAGATTATTCTGGCTATTCAACTGATTGCTGCTGCCGGCCACCGGAGTAACTACAGTGTTGTTCATGGCCACGCTATGACCGGAGGCATTGGCACATGCTGCCGCTGCTGCAGCTTCCATGAAGCGATCGTCGGGCAGTGGCAATCCCACTGATGCCATTCCTCCAGCTGCCACGGAGACCTTCTCTGGTCGGCCACCTCCTCCGCAGCAGAGACTGAACGACAATATCTCATCGATTTGCGTGCGACACAGGACACACTTTTTCATCAAAGCACTGCAATGCTCACATGCGACCATATGGCCACAGGGTCGGAAGAACACAGCTGCCCTGCGATCCGAGCACACCATACACTCGTCGATCTTTTCGCGCGAGGAAACTGTCTCCCGGCAGATGAGGCACTTCTTCACCCTCGGAGCGCAGGTCTCGCAGCAACTGACATGGCCACAGGGTTTGAACACCGTATCTCTCTTGGCGTCCGAGCACACCATGCACTCATCCAGGGTGGCTGAGGATTTCGGAGGATCCTCGTGCAGCGATTGGCTCAATTCGTTGGCGATGCCATTGAGAGCAAATATGGATGATGAGGCAGCGGGGAAAGTGGATGAGGCAGCCAGGCTGGCAAGCGGCAAATTGGCTGAGGAGGACTGATTTAGGGTACCACTGGCGGCTCTTGCCCTGGCATTCGAACTTGTACCAGCCACATTTCCGGGCAACTCAGAGTCGTCGGTTTTCCTTTCGTTATAGCACTTGACCAGGGTCTTGCAGAGATTGGGATCAGGACACAAGTCCAGTGGGGTTTGCTGCTTCCGATTCTTCAAAGTCAAATCAGCTCCATTTGCAGCCAAGAAGCATGCAATCGAAGCAGAGGCCTTCTTGTTATTAGCATTCCTCAGGCCCATCAATAGCTTACCAAATCCTTCCACATCTTGCAATTGCTTCAGTTGCGAGAGAGTGTGATGTCGAAGCGCTTCATGCAGCGGAGTATCCCCGTCTTTGTCGGGTATGTTTAAATCTGCGCCATCCTGCACCAGCAGCTTGACGATCTGCACATGCTGACGCTCCACAGCAAGATGCAGAGCCGTCTGGAGATTAACATTTTGCCTGTCCATATTGGCTTTACCCATATGCACTAGTAGCTCAGCAATTTCAACGTGGTTGTTAAGTGCTGCCAGGTGCAGAGCTGTGTAGCCATCATCCTTCTTCTCCTCCACGATCCATGGACGGTTCGTCTTGGTCAGCAGGATCTTCATGGCACTAGGATTACCTTTTAGAGCAGCATGATGCAAGGCATTGAATCCATTGTTGTTGTTTAGCGTGATGTCAGCCCCGAAGTCCAGCAACAGGGACAGCATCTCGTCGTGCTCCTTAGATATGGCATCGTGTAGGGGGGTATCGCCCTCGGAATCTTGCAAACTAGGATGGCAACCTAGCGTAAGAAGCGTCTTCACTACGTTCAAATGGCCCTTGTTGACAGCAATATGCAGAGATGTTTGCCTTCGCTTATTGCGCGCATTTAAGTCCGCCCCTGCTTTGGCCAATATTTCGATCACCGCCGCCTCATCGCCAAACGCGGCATGGTGGACAGCTCGGTCTCCGTCTTTGTCCTCAATCTCTACGTCGACGGCGTGCCGTAGAAGCACCTGTATCACTTCAATATGGCCATTCTGGCTGGCTGCTTGCAGAGCAGTATGCCCGGCAAACACACCGTTGACATTGACATCTGGCCCTGAACTGGGCGAGGCACTGGAAGTCGAGGGTTGAGCTGCACCAGCCAAGTATTCCTCGCATCGTGCCTGGACACAGGGATAAATATTTAATATCAATTAAAAAGTGTATTTTCTTGTACTTACCGCAAATCCATTGGCTGCTGCCTTGACAAATTCTTCAGTGGCATCGCCGGAGACATTTGGTTCGAACAGCTTTTTGAGAATGGCCGAGAGACGCTCACTACTGGGGATAACTGGAGCACAGCCGCCATCGGAGGCAGTGGAAGAAGCCACCTTGCAAACGGCCAGCGGGTTATAGGTCCACGAAGTATTTCCCACCTCCACTTTAAGGTCGTTATCATGGTAAACCTGCTGCACGCGGCCGATTTTTCCCAGAGTCAATTGCATGGCGTCAGCCCACTCTCCGTGTCCTCGCTGCAGGATCTTGATGCTCTCCACATCAGAACAGATCTTGACAATGTCGCCCACCTGAAACTCGGGGGGAGCAGTGGTTGGCGAGGATACTTTTGTGAGGACAGCTGGATTGAAAGTCCAGCGATTGCCGGAATTGTAGGCCACCACAATGTCGTGATCCTCATCGATGCCAACGACCATTCCCGCGTTGCTCAGGCACTCGAACATGCCATCGGTCCAGCCGCCATGTCCATGCTGCAGAGACTGAACGATTTCTAGGTCTAGATCAACGGTGACCTTGTCGCCGATTTGGAAGCCATGCGGCCCTTTTCCGGGTCCGTTTTCGCCCAGGAGTGGCAGGTGATCCCTGTAAACATTACTACCCTTGGCATCGTTAACGACCTTTAGATCCGCCATTCCCTCGAAGCCTACGCGGTACAGATTCTTGGAGCCATTGTCCCAAATTACGTAGGCGGCCGATCTTGGCGAGGCCGAAGACCAGTCCTGGATTTCGTTGACCTTACCACGCCGGCCTACGCCTCCGTCCTGATCCTCCCACTGCCAATCCACACCGCGAACTACACGAGCTCCCGGGAAGATGCCTCTGGCGAGCACTTTCTTGGACTTACGGCGAGGTTCCAGCATGGTTCGTTCACCTCCTGGCGTTGTGATCCTGTAAAAGCGGTGCCTCAGATGGTGTTTATCTCCATGGTAGCAGATGGAGCACAAATCGTAGTTGATGCACTCAGCACACTTCCAGCGGATGCCGAAGATCGGTTGCTGGCGGCAGGTGTCGCACATGGTGCCCTCGTGTTTTACGCCCGTGGGTGCACTGTCCAGGATGCGCAGATCGTAGGCTCCGGCGCAGCGGTAATTGGCAGCTGTTCCATTGTCCCATACCACCACCACCTCCTCGGCGGATTCGAAATTGCGAACGGTGCCAACATGTCCTTCGCCGCCGTCCTGAGAATCGAAACGAAAAATTATTATAGTAGTGACTCAGTCAATCTTTCGATTTTCCATTTCGTAACCCACGCTGATTAGGACGCGAAAGTAATAGCCGAAGTGCATAACTGCAACTAACTAAGTGTTAAGGTAGGCAGTCGCTACAAATTCATTTCGCTATCTCTTAATGGGATCAACGAGTCAAAAATAAATAAATCTCATTTCAATGTAATAGGGTTATTTTTGTGCCGCGCTAGCCATCATCTAACTGAAAACATTATTATTCATTTAATTATTTAATGATTTCGGGAATTTACAAAAATTCATAATAACTGACAATGCTCAATTTATACTATGATTCTCGAATTTTGAAATGTTTCAGGTATTATCAACATGATTTCTCAAATCATGTCTCTGATTAGATGTTATTACGATTCACTTTTCTTGCTGTCAAATCTTCATAAAATCAGTTAAAGCAATTATGTGCGGAAATGTGACTATTTTAATCATGCTTTTTTGTATCTTTCTGCACTTTCAAATCGTTTTTCTGGGCTAAAGCAAACAGACTTTCAAAGCTTGCATCAGAGTTATGATGTATGAGTTATTACTCACACGCCATTTGTTAAGACATAATTAGGCAAGCAAAGGTAACACTTATTAAATGTAAATGTAAGCTTGGGAAGAGAAGAATCGAGTGAATGAATAATTTGAAGTGTTTACTGAATATGCTCAACATTATTACATAGGTATAATTTTTAATTGGTTCACAAGATGCTATACTCCTTATATAAATTTACATAGTTCTTGGTTGTGCACTTTGATCTCTCTTAAATTGCAATTCTAAATGAAACTAATGACTATTTTATTAGTTTCATGAACTGGATTTTCTCAGTGCACCTAAGTAGGACTTCATACCCACTTTCTAGGATCACATGTGTCCCCATTGATATTCTGGTTTATAATGCGAAAAGAGAAACTTGACTAGTTTGGCGAGATGTCAAGAATCAAGTTGCGCGGTGTGCAATTAAATTAATTGATCGGTCAATTGAGAACGGGGAGAGTTCTTTTTCACTGGAAGCACAAACAGAACCAGCGCCAAAACTGGACACCTTCCACCCTGCCCACCTGTTTGTTCCACTTCCAGTCCGGTCCGCGGATCACCCTGGCACCCACGCCCTCCATGGAGAATCTTCGGACGAGGGCCGCTGCCGAATTGCCGCCGCCTCCCGTTGCTACGCCACCGTTGGCGGAGGCGGAGGACGAGGAGGTGGTGCCTCCGGGAAGGGAACCAGCCCCACCCCCTCCTCCGCCTACTACACCACCTGCACCGCCGCCCGCTGCACTGCTCACTACCACACCCACAGCTGTGGACTGTGTGTTGGTGTTAGTGTTGGTATTGCTGTTTGTTGGTGCTCCTCCTCCACTGGCATTTGCATTGGTGGAGTCCTTGGCCGACGAGAGGGTGGCCGCACAAGACATTTTACCACTCCGCAAGATCGCTGGGCGGGTGGACTTCGCTTTCCACGGTATATTGCACTCTTTTGTTGGGTAATTCGCGTTTTAAAATCGGAATCGCTGCGAGGCAGTCACGGAATTTTTACAACCACCGAACAATGTGACCGTATTCGCGTAAGCGATAGATCCCATACTATACGATGCGATAGATATCAGTATGACCGACACTCAGGAAATGACTAATGCAATTGCTTAACTCTGGCCACTCTATGGAGCACAGTGGAAAAAGTGCGAATACTTTGCAGCAAAAATGTAACGATAGAAAGATAGAATCTATTATATGGTTTATACCGTTTTAAGTTTCTACGTGATATTGTACTTCACACTTCATGTAGATATACGTGTTCTGGGCAAAGAAAAATTGGCTGTGTAGATATTATGGAGAATAAGTATTTAGTAAATGTTGTATGCAGTATTAGTAATATTAGTTGTATTAATTTGAGTAAGCATAAGGATTAGAATAACTATTAAATTTTTTTTAGTTGATCTATTCAAAAGCTGTCAAGAATATCCCACTGAATTTTTATTTTAGTTTTAACCTAAAATAAATAGTAGTTTTAAAAAATATTATTCTGGTCAAATTTAATATGGTGTTTTGATAGACTTTTGAATAATAAATTTCCGATGTGGCTGATAACTAAGCAACAGCTTTAACAATATTTCTGTGAAAATAGAAATGATTTGATTTTCAGCTCTATTTTATAAAGTAATCGTACGAATAAGCTTACTTCAGTCCAACGAAAATCATTTCATCCATCAAAAAGTTTGGTAATTAAAATCCTGGCTGCCTAAACAGCATGCATAATTGCCACCGTAAAGTATCAATCACAGATTTGAGTAATTTCCAAGCGTCCCCTTGGCTGCAACTAATCAGTTTAATGGCCCGAAATGGCCGGCCCAAATGATCTGTTAGCGGCCGAGATGAAAGGCTGGCACGGACAATAGTCAAAAGTGTCCTCGTACATCAGAGACATCAGCAGACACGCTTCCCTATGGGCCTAATTGCTTTAAAATAAGCCACACCCACGGTGCCCGAAAATCCATCTTGCACGCACATTACGAGCCCATCGATCGACCGTTAGGCAAGTGACTGCATCTCGGACCTTTTCTCCCACCGGAGGATTGAGCGTGCGGGCGGCCGGCGGCTTTGATCTTAAGGATCGGAGCGGTATAGTATGGTATGGTATAGTGTAGTACGGATATGGTGCATGGTATAGTATGGTATGGTGTGGTATGGAGTGGTGTGGTATAGTGCGGTGTGCGGGGCACGCTTGTCAATTGTGGTTGGCTTCAAAAGCGGCTTACTGAGCCCCATGTCCCGATACCAATACCGTTTTCAATCCCAATCCCAATCGCAGTCCAAGCCGCTGTCCCAGTTCCCCGGGCGAATGAAGTGTGTAATTTGAAATTAGCTCAGGCTCAGCGGCACCTTTTGAGCCCGGCCGACTTGACTTGCTGCACCTGCTGCTGGCGGAGATTGTGCTGCTGATGCTGCTGCCGCTGCCGATGGCAGTGGTGGTGATGGTGATGGTGATGGCGAAGTTGATGGGGACGGTGCGGCTGTCCTGCGGCGGCTACTTAGTTACGCAGTCGCACCGCAGCGTCAAGGCCACATACCGTCGTCGCCCGCATCTCGTCCAGCTCGCTTCGATGCACAAGGAAAAATAAGTAGTGCGATTGGCTTTCAATATTGTTATCTATGATATACATATTATACCTATCTATTAATTACGCGAGTTAAATAATGTTGCTCTATGCATATGAATATGTACATATGTATAGTCCTTAGTTCCTGTAGGGTGTGTTACAAATAAAATCGGGATAACTTATATTTCAATATTCGACGATATTATAGACATACACATTCATATATAAATAAGTTGGAATGATTTTTAAGGCATGAAAGTAGTAGAGATCTAATAATATGTTTAATTATTTCCTTGAGCAGAATATATTAAAGCAGTTTGGGATTCTTCTACCAATAGTCTGGTCCAAGGCAAGAATTTCTTTAGATAATATCCTATATCAAGAGCACCAAACGTTTCTCGCGGTGTACGATTTCATTTTCGTTTTCAGCTCCATTCAGCAAACGAATGCCACTGAGATATACGCAAATTTATGGCCGCACACATCTGTATGTACATTTATAATCTGACTAATTTGCGATCTCTCGATTTTCCAAATCCAAGACTCATCCAATCCGGGCTTCAATCTTCTATGCGTGCATTAAGCGGGGGGCGCTAATCAGGTTTCTGGCCCCAAATTGGTTTCATTTTCATATTTCAATTTCGAAAGACGGTAGCCGGAGGTCTGTCGAAAATGCAAAATCAGTAAGACCAGTAGTCGCGACATGATATAAATTAACTGTTTTGACTTTGTGAAATGAAATGCCGGCCCCCTTTGAAATTCAAAAGGCCGCAGCGCAGAGGCGAAAATATCGAAAATAACAGCCAAATCGATTTCTTACTCGCAGCCGAAAATTCAGAAAAACAAAATAAAATACCATTCAAAGTGGCTCCGAGTTGTTTATCTCGTTAGAGTTGCCAGCGCGCCGATTTCTTTTCGGCTTAAATGGTTTATGTGCGTTTGCAACCAGTTTTATGGACATCGCCTCCGCAGCCTGACGGAGCGGCCTGATAATATATTGATGCCGCCGCTGGACGCTGGACGCTGGATGCGGGATCTTGGATCTTGGTGGAGGTTGGTCGTAGTTTCCGATGCCGCCAGACTGAAGCCAGCCTTACATTTAGGTGGGATGTGGCCGGCGCCTTTGAAGCAGCGCGTTTACCACGTGCCGTGGCAAGTTCAAACCACATCCCATCCCTTCCGCAATCCTCTCCAGCAAGAGCAGCCATCAGCGCTCGCTGATCACCCACATGATCCAATCAAATCGGCGACACACAGACCCCCATTCGAATTAATAAACAAAGCAATGCTCATAAATAAATATGCATTTTATAAATGTTTATTTATATTGTTTAGCCGAGGGGTAAGCAGATTCCGCAGCTCGCAGCTCGCAGCCAGTTTTCAAGTCGAGTAGCGATTTGAACGATTTTAATGATGTGTTCAACGTCTTATGATTTAATTATGCCGTTTGTTGCTGCGGTTATCGTTTGTTATCTTCGCTCGGTTTTGTTTTTTGTTTGTTGTCTCCGCCTCTCTTAATATAATATGCCCCATATTGAAGCCGGATCGGCTATTTATTGAGCCTTAATTATGTGCGATTTAAATTCTTAATGAATGCCGCTTTTGGCCAGATCCCGCTTTTGCCGCAGATCAGCTCCCGTTTGGCGTGGGCGCACATGTGCCGATGATTTAGCTGATAACGAATTGAGATATCTGCATAATGCCAACTTAATCACAACCTAATGCCATAATGTGGGTGGGAGTCGCGATGACCAGGCGCCAGCATGACGACCCAAGCGAAACACCTTGCTCACTCGCGAAATTCCGCGGATTCGGACGAAATGTGAATCCATAATAATATGGATTATTATGATGAGGTTGGTTCTGCTGGCCAAGAGGAAGTGGAAGTAGTTCTACTACGCTCTACAACACAATGATAAATAAATAAGTACACAAATAAATTTAAATTTCATTCGAAAAGCACAGATTTGCTGTGTAAGTTTGTACTGTTTCGTATTTAATACCACAAAAAAAGGATATCATTTCAATTATTGTTTAGTAAATAATTTCTAACGCGAAGTGTTATTTTCTGAACACAGTAATGTGCGGTTGATAAACTTATTACCTATTAACACAATAAGAAAGAAAAACTATAAATATTTTTAGTTCGCTTCTTTATGCCTTAATTTAATTTATTCATTCCATTTTCAAAATTCATTATTAAAAATTAATTTAATGGGTTTTCATCATTATGTAGGAATAGGCTTGTATGCTGAGCAAACAACAGATGCTTAATTACTGAAATACTATTGTCTAAAAAGTACCCACAGAACATTTGATCCTTTTGACGAGATCAAAGTGGTTTGCCTCTGAAACTGGAGAATGAATCTTTCGGCATATGAAAGTGGAAATAGAGGATGGATGGTTCCGGGTCTAGAGCAGAACTTCTGGGCTCTGGGAGGCGGAGGGGCGTGGCAGCCGGTGACATATGTAGGTTGCGTTTAGTAGCTTAGAATCAAAGTCGGATCAGCGCAAATTTCTGTGATCTTCTCAGATCTCCAGCGATTGCTCTCTGCCGACGTCGCTGCCGCTGCCGCTGCTCTGCCGCTGTCGGCTGAACACTTTGATGTCCTAATTGGTTTATTACTTTGTCGGCATCTCCAGTCTTCTTTGTGTTTCTGTTTTTTCTCTCCACCTATCCAGATCGCTCTCCCTCTCTCCATGCACTGCGAAATAATTTGTACTTCAAATGTATGTAATTTTACAGCTTAAAGTCAGACACAACTCTTAGAATTAGAAAACTACATGCAAATGTAGTTTTAGGTATACATTTAAACCACTTTATAAACAAAACTATGAATAAGGTATTTTTCTAGAAAGGTGGGTATACTTTAATAGTTTCTTCTTACTTTTAACAATACATTTCAATGTATGTTTGTAGAGAAATATTATAATAGTAAATATATTATATCAAATATGTTTAAGAAGAAGACCGAAATAATTTTTCTTGTGCAATATTTTTCGGTGCATTTTCTGCTGTGGCTGGAGTCTGTTTTATGCCGTTGCCTGTTTTATTTATTTCTTCATTTCCCTGGGCTTTCATGCTGCAGCCAGGGACTTGAGTTGAGTTGAGATACGACCTGGGGCCCGGCTTTGGCCCGAAATGGAGCTTAACGAGTGAGCACGCGCACAGAACGGGATGGTTGATGGCTGATGGTCGATGGGACGGTCGTTGGGCCCCGGGGCACCGAGATCCCGGACTGGAAAACGATCTACCCAAGCTCCCCAGCCGCCTCAGTGAATTCCCCATTGGAAGCCCCAACTCCAGCCCCAACCACTCTTAGCCTTAACAATGTTGCCGCGTGTGCGCTCAATCAACATGTTGCGATATCAGCGCAATTTGTCATCTTATAAACAACAGAGAGCGCGGCTGAAATTCTGATTCTGGCCAGGTCTGATGGCATCGTGATCAGAAGCAGTTTAGCCACTGCCATGGTTAAAAGCAGAACAGCAGAGCAGCAGAACAGCAGACCATCGGAACATCACAATGGCCAACTACCAGGAAACCGTTTTCCCAAATCGCCCATCTTCCATCTTATAGCCCACATATCCCATCCCATCCGATCCCATTCCACAGCTCACATCTTATATCTCAGTTCAGTTTCTGTGCGGTGGTCCTGTGTGAAGTTCGCCGTATTCAAAGCACAAGAAAACTCAATCAAGGGCCTCGTAAATCTTGGCACAATTTGATGAGTGCACAGTGGGAGACAATGGCATGGGCCGTGACCCGTGCACAGTGGGCCATAAAGGTGTCATAAGGAATGCCTTTCGGACACTGAAAAGAGCTGAAATATTCCTACAATAGCTTCAACTAGTATGGAGTAGGTATATCCATATTCACGAGTTACACTGACTTTACATTAATAACAAATTGGAACTGTCGAATAATTATAGCAAAAACTATATTTGTCAACAGGTGCATGCTTCTTAAAAATTAAATGAGTAATTTTGAAAGAATCATAGTATATTCAATATATACATTACTACATATTAAATAAAATTGTAAAACTAAACTATTGGGATTTATTGATAAATTGTATCGGCTTGATACGAAAATAAATTCTGGTTGACAGGCATGTACCTAAAATGTATTAAACTGGCAAGAACAGAAGAAAGGTATCAATATATAATAATATAATATTGATGGTGAGGATAAGATTCATACCACGGTGCTGCCCTGCAAGTGGTTCCAAATTTCTCGGCTTATTGATTCCAGCCGACGCTTGGGCATTGGCGCATCCAGTTCCATTTCCGATTCGTCATCATTGCCACCAGCTGTGAGATTCTTGAGGATTCAATCGCAGCAATGATGGCTCGATGTGTGTGGCGGGTGTTTTGACATTTCGATTTGCTCGAAATGGGAATCTCGGCGTTCGCCTTCCCGAACTCGAATCATCAAAAGTGATACGTCGAACTGCCGAGCGGGGCTGGTGCTGATTCCGAGGTTGATCCGGGTCATTATTGATCGTCTGTGTCCCGCTGTTGTGATCCGGTCGCAGCAGGCGATGCGATCCTCCGGCTGCAACAATGGCATCGTTGTCCCATAATCTACACCACCGGCGGCGGACCTTTTGAAGGTCCTTTGGGCCAAAGTTCTGGCCGTAAGGGCGAACACACACGCCGCCGGCAGCATATGCAAAACACAATGAGGTTCTTTGAAGCGCATCGTGTTCCCCTCTTTCAGGTAAGCGACAATTATTTATCTTACAAATTTACCTGAAATTAAATACTTTCGTTTGACGGCGCTGCGCAATGCAGCTACACAAAAGGCGACAAATTCCCCCTTTTTGCCATGTGTGCGTCGTGTTTTCATTTTTTGTCTTTAATCAGCGGCTGTTGCTTTGATCACCATCTCGGGATCGCCATCGCCATCGCCATTGCCATTCCCACTGCCATCAGCACCACCTGACAAGGTGCTACGTTTAAGTCCCTCCCTGCTTCCTGGCTGCCCACCAATGTATAGGTGGTATACCTGCGGTCGAAGGTGTGACAAGTCAGCGGATTTGCGTGTTGCTTCTTGCGAAATATTTAAAATGCAAGATTATCGCCCAAAAAGGCTAGTTCGCCGCACTTAATCCTGCCGCTCCTGCAGTCTCTCCAATTTCAACCGGGTAACTTACACCGAGAACATTTATTGCCATCATATATTCAAGATATAAAGTGTACTTTGTAAGCTATATTTGTAATTTTTAAGTTTCAATTTGATATTTCATTTTTATTACTTACCAACAAGTAAGACCTTCATAAAATGTAAACGTTTTTTAAAAACGTGCAGAAGAGTAATGAAAATGCACCAAAAACATACATAGTTTTAATTATGTAAACCATGTTTTCGTATCCAGGAATTCCTTACCCATTCTATTTACCTGGATATTTGATTTAGAACCTCAGGCAAGTTATATTTATTGGCTTAAATGGTTTTTAAATAATATGTGGTCGTGGTATACCAAAAATATTAGATACATTTGCTTTCTATATTAAAGACACCATAATAACTTGTTTTAAATCTAATGCAAATGCTTTTTGTTATTTAATTGTTTTTTCCTGTGTACAAAATGATGCCGTTTTTGATCTTGCCGTGTGCTCGACTAATTAGCAAAGAAAGCCACAGAAACAGTAAAAAGAGCGGTGGATGTAAGAACAAAACCATTTCGATTAAAGCAAAATCCACCGACAACTAATTCAATCCAATAATAATCGCGCAATCATAATTACACGAATCTTCCGAAAGAGTAATCCAGACCCAGTTTCAGTCGCCGTCCAGATCCCAATGCCGATCCCAATCCCAATCCCAGAGAAAGACACAAACGAAGATCAACCGACCGACCGAGCGAGCGTTCTTAGCCGGAATTCTATTGCCGCCTGTGGCAACAACAACTGCAACAACAACAGCAGCGGCAGCACTAACAATAACAACGTCAACAACAACAGGTTGCCGCCGCCTGAAGTGCTTCGTGGCCCAGACAAACGTTAAGATTGTAATAACCATGTTAAAAGCAATTTACGTTTAAAGTGCTACCGTGATACGCCGCCGCTGCGTTTCTTGATTAAGAACAGAGGGGATGCTGGAAGGTGAAGGTGAAGAAGGTGACGGGGAAAGGAGGCGAGGAGGTCCAGGAACTGGACTTGCATTTATTTGGCGGCAAGAAATGTGCATACCCGTTACCTGTCCAGAAATAGGGTATGTTGTACTCCACATGGAATAAGATGCAGAATACTATGATGTCTCTAAAAAATGTATAAATTTATATGTTATGCCACTGTTATGAAATCGTTAAACAATTTAACAAATTAATTCAAAGCGTTCGCATAAATCTTATATTTCTTTTATATAGGTCTAATGCCATCTAGATGATCTTGTAAAGATATATTATCTTAAGAAATGAACGCTCATAAGTATGCAACATTATGAGTATCATGTATGTATCGTACTACAAATTAATAAAGTTATAGCATATTGGAGTATATTGGAGCATATTGGAGTATGTAGAGAGTATTCCATAGTCGAGGCAATTTCTTCGTTCCATGTTTTTTATTTGGCTCCTTTGGGAACTTTCCTCTCATATTCACAGTCCACTTAACACGCGCGTCGCACAATGCGCCTCAAAACACAAATGAGCAGAGTTCTGCGCATGCGTCGCTGAGGCTGATGTTGCTGCTGCTGTTGCTGCTGCTGCTGCTGGTGCTGATGTTGCTGCTGCCCCAACGGTGGCGTTGGTAACCTCAGAAAATCTGTGCTGGCGGCGCGCTTTGATGTTCGGAATGGCGTGTGCCCCTATGCAGAGATTTTCGCTTTGTTGTTTCGCCGACTTTGTCTACGTCTTAGTTGCCGGCCAACAACAACACCATCGCCATGCAACAGCAATTTGCCGCCAAGTGGACCGCAGCAGCAGCAGCAGCCACAGCACAAACCTGAGGAGCGTGCAACATTGGAGCGTGCGATTCGAGAGAGTGCCACCAGAAAGTGGTTGCCCCTTGGCCAAGTGGGGAAACCATTGCAGCCATCTATGGCGGCCTTTGGAGTAACCATAGAGCTCACCGCTTATTAAACAAATCATTCATCCTAAGAGATAAACAAAATTAATGGAAATTTAGCCAAAAATTAAAGTCTTACAATAGTTATTGTAATCATATTAGCTAAATAATAATCTTTGCATTTCCCCAAGGATTTTTAAACATCTTGAATCTTTATGATTCATTACCATCTGGATGAAATCATTGATAAAAGCTTGGACATCTAGAGCTTAATGGAAAGTTCTTAAAAATATTAAAGGAATTCAGGGGGGAATTCAAATTATATACCCATAATAATATATTTTAACCATATGTAGTGGTTGTTTTTCTTCATTCAAATAAGGTGTCAATAAATTCTGCTAAAACTCTTAACAATTTCCGTAAACCACCTTGTGACCATCCAACATCACTGACCTCCGTCAATGGAGAGCAATGCAATTAGGATCCCCGGCTGGATGAAATTCGAGATGCCCGCTCCGCCGGTTGATGGATGAGAAATGCTGCTGCATACTGGAGATTGGATTCTGTATGCTGGATGCTGGAGCCTCGGCGCACCTGTTGCGTTTCCCACAGAGAAAGGCCGCTTTGCTTTTCGCAAAAAAGACGAGGAAACGCCGGAGAACAGTTGCGCAGCGGATCCTGAAATCCGGCAAAAGGATCAAAGGACGTGACCGTGACTGGGACAAACCGATAATAAAGTTGTGCATTAAATGAAATTTTAATTGCTTATCGGCGACCGGCGATCCGGGAGCCCATCTGTTGGGATTAGAGCGGCGGAATGGTCGAGTCGATTGATGTCAAGCGATCGGTCGGTCGGTGCTTTGAAGATTATGCCCAAAGTTATGAGGCTGAGACTGTGGCCGAGGTAGGGGCTCTGTATTCCAGGTGCTCCGTTCTCCAGGTGATCAGATCGGCCCATGCGAAATTATATAGCTCAGCAGCGGTGGTAGCGATGTAGCAGCTTTAACTACGCAGTGCCTGTCGCTTCCTCGCCGTCCTCTTTCTCGTCATCGTGATCGTCATCTTCATCTTCATCGTCATCATCATCATCATGGTCATCATCTTCCGCTGGGGCACCGCATCAGCTGGCGCTGCTGCTTGTTGCTTGCTGCTTGCTATTTGCTGCATGCGGCAGAAGATGAAACGCGGCGGCAACACTTTGATGCGGCCAAGATCAAAGCCGCCGATTGTTTACATAATAGTGGCCTTTGAAACGGAACAATAGAATGCCAGGATCAAAGACACCGACCAGTTTACCCGGTTAGTGCGCTTAAGCGAAATGAATGTCCATGTCCGTCCGCCCGTGATCTGTTTTCCTGGCCCCACACCGCAAGAAAATCTACGCACTTTCAAATTTAAATAAGCTCTAGCTTGTCGGAACCACAAATAAATCCTTCATTTCTTCTTTTTTGAATCAGCGAGACTCGGTTTTATTAACTATGCTATCTACAATTTGGGTTTGCTTCATTTTGCACAAAGAGTTCTTCCAGTGTAATAAAAGTAGCACACCTTGCTGAGGATGGGAACATCGCCGTTTTGAGTTCTGCGGTAAATCAAAATTTTAAGGAAAACAACGAAAATAATACAAATTGTTTTTGACACTTATCAGGTTTAGTTTTTCGTTTCAAAGACAACAATAAATTATGGTTTTATTCCTTCAATTTTTTGTCCATTTCCAGAGCACTGAGATTTTTGCTAATAGCACATCCATAAACATCAGCAACATAAGCTGCTAATACTTTGGGAATACAGTCGTCTTCTCGAAACTTGCTAAATATTGTACACTTGTGAAGTTTGTTTTCATTAAACATACATAGCTATCTGTCTGTGCTTCGAATATATTGTTTTACAATTTTCAATTGTGGTCTTGTTACTACAAAATGCATATATGTATGTATATACGTATAAGTTATGTAACAGTCTATGAAATTTAAGTTATCATTAGGTATACTTTGCTTTCAAGAAATAAACAAATTATAAAACTTTTACAAAACAACATATTAATATTAAAATAATTGGTTTATGCTCCAATAGTTCACGGTGCAGTAAAAGTAGCACTCATCACAGCCACATGCTCATCCAGCTGGCAAAATCGTCATGGAGTGTCTTTGAATTTGTGCTGCTGTAATTGCTGCTTTTGCAGCCGAAGGAGTTGCAACTGCAACTGCAACTGCTGCTGCTGCTGCTGATTGCGCGTCAAATGTTTATGGCATTCATCGCGTGCTGGCGGCGTTTTAATTGCTGGAACGGCACAAGCGCCAAGTGGTTGGTAGATGGCCACGCTGCGTATGAGCAATGCGAGCATCAATAATCTCCTGAGATGCTGCCGCCGCCGTTGTCGCATAATAATTGCGTGTACTTAATGCATAAATATTGCACTGAATCGGACTGGTCGACCGGGTCGGCTCCTTTCTATTTGCCACTTTTAAGTTTGCCGCCGCCGTCGCCGCCAGTTGGACATCATTTTTTCAGGCACTGTTTTGTTTTTCTCATTTTTCCAATTCATTTTATTTATTTTTTTTGCTCTCCCTGCCTTCTTCCTTTAGGCCTAAAATTTCTATTGAAGCAGAGCTGCGACGGCGGCGAACAGCTAAAATCAATTTGGTCAGTGATAAAATTTTTGCAAAAGCGAATCAATTTTATGGTTGTGCCGGGGTGTCGTTGGGGCGGGGGTAAATCGTAAAAGTATTTCGATTTCGGGGCCAAATACGGCAAAAATCAAAAGGCCCGAAAAAGAAGAATTTTTAATGATCTCTTATTAATTGAGTTTCCTATAGAGAAGAGTGTGGCAAGGGTCTGCTGCTGAAACGGGGAATTCGCCTTTAGATTTACAATTAGATAAAAGTCGCTGGCTACTTTATTGAGATTTTATGTCTTTAAGCCGCATCCAAGCTGCCGAATGTCCAGGGCCATATCAAAATTGCTTCGTTTCCACGAAATGCCGACAGCTATAAAACACCAAATGACCCAGCCAAAAAAAAAAAGAAAAACAATAAAAACAACATATATATGCGATGAGCGAATTATGAGAGTTTGCATTATAATTGCAATTACACTAAATTAGCATTAACCAAGCAAGGGGAAGAAAAAAAGGCGCAGTCAGAAAACAAAAGACTTAGGCAACGAACTCGAGCGAGAAGACCAGAAGCGCGTTGAGTTTCATTTCGGCATTCGATTAAGCAGATCAAAGGGAACCTTAATACGCTTATTAACAAGTAGGTGCTGCTCCTGATGCTGCTCTGCTGCTGTTGCTGCTACCGCCGCTGCCGATGAAACTGCCACTGCCTCTTCGGCGTCGCAGTTGCAGCGCTGCCCGCGATTCTCTCAACTTGCATTGCCCTGCAGTTTATTATTAGTTTTGTTATTATTTTGCGTATTCTAAACAAAAACGCAGACGAAACAAATACAAATACCGCCGAGAGTGAGAAGGCGAGAGCGAGCGGTAAGCACGTGAGAGAGAGCGACGACGTCGACCGCAGCAGCGAATCCGGCAGTGGCAGCGGCAGCGGCGGTAGCAGAGCAGAAACTTCGGCACTTCCACAGCGCAAGGTAAAATTTCATTCCGTGGCGAGCATTCGATGTGAGCGGACGTTTAAAGCGCGTGTGCCGTGCCGCAGATAAGAAAACATTGCAGTGCTATCACCAGAGTAGAAAACAGAATCGAATCAAATACATTAATTCACAGTTAAACGACGAGAAATCAGAAAAACCCCCGCCCTACGGAAATCAAAATCACAAGTTGATAAGTGCCAAAACAAAAATCAATAACGATCGCATACAATGCAGCGCCCCAAAAAGTGCTCCAAACTGTGCTGAACAAAAAGAGAAATAAGCAAAACAAACAACAGAAAATCTATATTTAATCTATACTATATCTATGTGTAATCGAATCGAAAATGGCAGTCGAACAAATTGATAAAATGGCAGCTAAAGCCGGAGAAGCTACAAATAAATGGATTAAGCCACAGCAGGTGAGTTATCAAAAGCGAACGCCGAAATACGGTAGCCCCGCAAATGAAATATGAAGCTGCTGCGAATTAATATACAAAAAAAAAAAAATTAATATAGGCAAAAGGGGGGATATCAAAAGTTGCCGCTTAAGCTGAAAACCCAAAAAATACAGTAGCACGTCAATTAAAATTAATAGCTTCCGACTTAAGCCGCTGGCCAGGTTGTGAGAACTCGGTTGAGAAAACACCGAAAACCCAAACCCTCTACAGCTTTATTTACGACATTAGCATAGTAGGGTCGAAATCAATTTGAAAATCCTTTGCAAGGGCATAAAAAACGAGATTAAATTTGCCTGCGTGCGCAAAAAGCCACAGAAAAGGCGGAAAACAAAAAGAGCAGAGAAAAATAAGTTGCAGATTGGGAATGGGGATTCGGATGGGAAGAAAACAAAAAGGCCGACAGAAATGAGCAGGGAATGGGTCTTTAAGTGTAGCTAACCAAAAACCCTCATCAGCAGCATAACAACAAAGTGCAGGCCGCCTTCGTGCGCCCCACTTCGCATCAAGTCGAGGCCCCTATCCCCAGATCCCCACATCTCCACATCCCCATTGCCATGCGGCCCCTGCCACATCCACATCCACATCCTCAGCCAGAGCCACATCTACTCCACTCCTCGGCCGTAGTAGCTACTGTTTTCAAAGTTAAGATCAATGAGTGCGACGACGATGCCTTGGCTTTTTGTAGTTGGCCCGAACTGCACGGCAAACAATTTTGCTTGTTCTTCAAAGTGATCTAAATATTTTGTGAATAATTTCTTTCAAAATAAAAAGGGTGCTTAATTTTAAGACTTTGGGGTAATGACATATTGTAAGAAACTTTATAACAGATTGCCAAATGTTGTAGGTAAAATCATCCAGCTATTGATTTTAGTTGCTTACATTGTAACTATTATCATGTTAAAGTACAAAACTTTAAAAAAGTAAGAAAAAGAAATGTTTAATAAGCACAAATGATTACTAGTTTACTATGATTCTATAATCTACTTCGGCTGGCAGTTCTGAACTAAAAACTAAAAAAATCATATTAAAGTTAAAGATCCCCCCAATTTCTCTCGGTGCCGTGCTGGCCAGCTTCGATCTGCTTTGCAACATGCCGCAAACATACACGAGTCCATGGGCGGCAAAGTACAAAGCCGAAAACGGCACGGGTTTAGCGCGCTCGGAGTAAAAAGCGATCAGCGGGCAGCAGCGGTAAAGGCGACCGCTTGGCAGACGTGCGCACATCCACAGATACAGATACTCAGCAAAAGATTCAGCTACAGCTACAGCTACAGAAACAGATACAAGTACAAATACAAATACAGATGCAGATACTCAGATCAGGCCGGTCTAATAACGCTGCTGTTGGCACTGGCTACACGTTTCGGCGGCTTCGCTTTTGTTGTTGCCGCTCCACTACCGCTTCATACCCATACTCATACCAATGGCCATACCCATACCCATACCCATATACTCCTTCGGATTCCCATTCCCGCTGGCCTGCGGCTTCATTTGAGGCTGCTTCCGAATTACCTGCGCCTTTGCCATGCCAGCAATGCAGTAGCAACAGCAACAGCAGCGCAACAGCAGCCACTGCGTTATTTCCCTGCCATAAAAAGTATTAAATTGCCGCAAACAGGTGTATTTTTATGCCCGGCAGGCAGAGAAAAACAACTGAAACCATAAGGCGGAGCGTTCAGGTTTCGGGAACTGCAATTATGAACGCCTAGGCCCGTGGCTTTAAGTATTCTAAAATCTAAAAAAAAAGCGCAATCCAGGTCACAACCGGTGAACAAATCAATCTTTTACAGCTGCCCAGGATTAGTCAGGTAAAAGTGGGAAAGTTGGCAAATTACCATGGAAAATTAACACAGAAAGTTATGCAGCGCGGAAAAGCATAAAGGCTGCCTTAGGCAAAATAGAAATGTTCACTTCTATTAACGCGTTACAAACTAACAAGTTGTATCTCGATCTTGCAAATAATAACTCAATAAACCAAACAAGAGATGTATAAAATATATATTTTAAATATATTTTACTGACAACAAACATTATATAATTATATTATATAATCTCTGTTGGTGATCACATACTTAGTCCTCTGTAACTCACAAAGGGTCCTTTATCCGAGTTCTCAACATTTCGGGGGTATTTCTTAAACTTTTTTATTCTTTTTGGTAAGAGCGCGCTCTCTTTCGTAACGATTCTGGTTACGCGCGCAAACTGAAGGCAATGGAAATTAAAGCCGGCAAACAACAGAGAGACCGGGACAGAGACAGCGATATGGGTTCGTATGGGTGGGAAGAGATGGGGAAACGCAAACAAACTGGCAGCAGGAACCACAACAACAACAAATAAAACAATAATAACAAGAACAAGAACAACAAGTGCCATGAGAACGGCAACGGAAGTTTATTTATGCCCCAGACCGCTGTTTGTTTAAGCGTATTGCGATAAGCTGCGAGTGACTGAAAAGCGCTCGTCCGTTTGTAGTTGTTGTTATTGCTCTTGGTGTTGGTGTTGTTGTTGTTGTTGTTGCTGCTGCTGCAAGTGCGCCAAGAATAACAACAACCTCAGCACTGAAGTGGAGCTGCCTCCACTTTTCCGAGCCCAGCGACGACGGCCTCCCTTTGATTTGGACAAGGTCGTTATGGATTGTGCTTAGATAACTCAGCATACAGGCAAGCCTCGCTAATTCAAACAACTAGCAGAATGAATTAATATTAACTACTTTTTCTTTTATCTATATTAGATTTTTTTACAGTTAACATTTCTTATTTTGAATATCAAATGATCTGCTAAAGAAAGATTAAATATTTAAAAACCGAATATTTAAAAGAGTTTTTCAATGGAATAACACATTAGAATTAAAATATAAAAATATTTGCCAAGAATTCATATCAACCGTTGCAAATATGATTTAATCATTCTTAAATCAAATCAACTTTCACGAATTGGCGTAACTCGCAATCCCTAAGCTAATGCAAATGGCAATTCGAATAAAAACACTTAAAAGGGGCGCACAGTCGCAGTCAATTGCCAGCGCAATCGAATCAAATCAATTCAAGTCACAACGGGGCGTATACTCGATTTTTTTAATAAATGAAAAAAGTGGCAAGAAAAAACACACCGTGCATATAAAGAACGCTTAGCGCCATCGCGTCGCAATCGCGACCGAGTATTTGCAGCAATTAATAAAAACTGACAATATAATCGGTGCGACAAGTAGTTGGCTGCCAGCCAGCCCCCAGACATTCGATTCGATTCGAATCGAATCGAATCAAGCAGAATAGCGCTCCTTTGTCGGCTTCGCCGCTGGGCGAGGGAGGGGTATGAGTTAAGAAAAAAAAAGGTGGAAAAAAGAAGAAAATAAGGCAAAATATTAATAAGCAGTGCCCGCAATTAATAGCGCAACTTAAGACTCTATATAGGGTAATTAAGCGGCGCTTGTGAACATTTTTCCTTTGGCCACGCCGCCTCTGTTTTTGTTTTTTGTTCATCGGCGCTGCCGTTTTCTTTAGTTTTTTTTACTATTTCCCCTCGCAACAGGTAAACAACAAGTGCAACGTACGCTCACCCGTATCTCTAGGTGTATCTGTATCTGTATCTGTTTCTTTGCCGGTGTTTACTCAAACGTAAATCCGCGCACGCACACGTGAAATCTTTTTATTTGTATTTATTTTACTTGCTTTTTTTTGGTTGGTGGTTCGGTGGTTCATTGTGGCCGCAGTTGGCGCAGTTGAACTAATCAACAATGGAAACTACTCATCTGGTGTTGAGGAGCGAGCTCTTGTCAATTTCGTTGTTTGGCGGCAAACATCAGACGACGAGCGGCTAAGACGACCCGAAAAATATCCAAACCTGTTGTAAGAGACGTGCAGAGTGGAGAAGTATCGGGGGATGGGGTGAGAACTAGAGGAATGGGGCGGCTTGGGTCTGAAAAGCTGAGAATGGGGGTACTTCTTAGAAGTTTTACTAAAATAAAACATTTTTAAGGGTAAAATAAAAATATTGCATTACAAATAAGAGTTATCAAAGCTCTTTTATTAAATATCGTTCATTATAAGCTCCACATATATATCCGTACTTTATATTTAGTCATTAACTATTAATTGAATTAATCGCCGACTTCGTTATTATATTGATTTAAATTTGTATTGGCAACGAAATAAATGGATGGCTTTCATAAATCAAGCTCGCGCACATCTTAATCGAAATTTATAAAGCATACTGTCAAATAAAATCAATTCACTATTATTAAAACGTTATCAACCAGGGTATTTGTCAATGATTTTGTTAAACCAAATTTATCTGAATTCCTGCATTTTGCATAATTCATTTGAATTCGGGGGAACCAGATTGTTGGGTTTATAAATATATATAAATACATAAGTGGCAAAACCGCCGATATCGCCGCAGATATATATGGATATATTTTAATGACGGCTGGCTGGCTACCGTTAGCACCACTTTGCATTTGAGTTGAGTTGGCCCAAACGAAATTATACTTTGTAGGCCTTTGGCCAATATAATTGCCAGAGCTTTTGTTGTTGTTTCGTTTCGTCGTTTCGTGTTTGTGTCATTTGCATTTTTCTGTCTGCAAATTGTCGTGGCTGGCGGCAACGAATCGGCAGGAATCGGCGGACTTCAAAGGCCTGTATAAACATTGATTGAAGATTTCTTTACGATTTCTGAATGGTTATTTATGCGGAGGCAAGACCGTAGACAGAATTGACAGACTGACACACTGAGACACTAAAATCGTTGCCCATGCTGTCGGCAAATGTGTTTTGTTGTTCTTATTGTTATTGTCTTATTTACAAATTGCTGGAAAATAGCTAAACAAAAACCCGAACCCGAACTCGAAGTCGAAGTCGAGAATCAGCGAAACGACGAAGCAAATCGCCAGATAGCTCATTTGATTGATGTGTGTAAAAAAAAAGAGGGGAAAAAAGAGTGAAAAGAAACAACGAGGCGACCTTAAGTTCAAAGCCAAGAACTGGTGATTACCACGCGTCAGCGGCCATGACATTGTGAAATTGAAATTTGTTTGACTGGCCCACGGGGCGTATGATTAACTACAATTTCTTGCCGTGTTTGACTAAATACCTTAAGGTTGTCTCTCCGTGTTTCTCTCTATGTAAAAAACAAAAATCTACCAAAAAACCAGAGACAAAGGAAAAGGGGGAGGAGGAAAATAACACAACGAAACGGCAGGCGGCAACAATTTCTTTGATCTTATCGCAAAGCTTCTTGCTCGCATTTTGATCAAAGCAAGTTTTCCGCCAAAAACACACACACACACACCACTCATTGGTCGCGTGAGAGAGCCGCGAGTGATTTTTCGGCCCAAACAGAGAGCAGCATCTCTTCCATCATCTTAGCCATATATTGTTCACTCTGTAGCGACACTAGACACTAAAGCAACTCTCTTCCCTGCTCTTTTCTCGATCACACAGACAGCAGCGCCGCTGCTAACGCTTCTGCTGCTCTTGGCCACGTTTAGTCAGCTGCCAGCCGCGCGCAGCAGCGGCATCTTGGACGCAGCCAGTCTGCAGGAGAAGGATCCCCTGAGGGACACCAGCATGAACATGATCCAGCGCAACTACATGGTGATGCACTCGGCCAGCGGCTCCGGCGACCACAGCCGCTCCCTGAAGCGCGCCAACCTGGCCAACTCGAGCATCACCTGCAACGATGGCAGCCACGCCGGCTTCTACCTGCGCAAGCATCCCAGCTCCAAGAAGTGGATCGTCCTACTCGAGGGCGGCTGGCACTGCTTCGACGTGCGCTCGTGCCGCGCCAGGTGGATGCGCCTGCGCCACCTCATGACCTCCTCCCAGTGGCCAGAGACGAGAGATGGTGAGTCCGATAGCGAATACACTTTACATTTCATAACAATACGTTGCTTATTTTCAACTAATCTAACAAATTAACCGGAACAACGAAAAGTAATCACTACATTTTCCTTTTCCAGTTGGAGGCATTCTGTCGCCCCATCCCGAGGAGAATCCCTACTGGCACAATGCCAACCACGTGCTCATCCCGTACTGCAGCAGTGACTCGTGGTCGGGAACGCGAACGGAGCCGGATACCAGCGATCGGGAGAACAGTTGGCGCTTCATGGGAGCCCTGATCCTGCGCCAGGTGATCGCAGAGCTGATTCCCGTCGGATTGGGTCGAGTGCCTGGTGGAGAACTGCTTCTCGTGGGCTCATCGGCTGGTGGCCTGGGTGTGATGCTCAATTTGGATCGCATTCGCGACTTTCTTGTCAACGAGAAAAAGCTACAGATCACCGTGAGAGGAGTGAGTGACTCTGGCTGGTTCCTGGACAGAGAGCCATACACGCCGGCGGCAGTGGCCTCCAATGAGGCAGTGCGTCAGGGATGGAAGTTGTGGCAGGGCCTGCTGCCCGAGGAGTGCACCAAAAGTTATCCCACGGAGCCCTGGCGGTGTTACTACGGATACCGCCTATATCCCACTCTAAAAAGTATGTTGTTTACAACCTATAGAGATTTTCGATTTTATTTAAACCGCTTTTCACCTCCAAACAGCGCCCCTTTTCGTCTTCCAATGGCTTTTCGACGAGGCCCAAATGCGAGTGGATAATGTTGGAGCACCCGTAACGCCGCAGCAGTGGAACTACATCCACGAAATGGGCGGCGCCCTGAGATCCTCGCTGGATAATGTGAGCGCCGTTTTCGCACCCAGTTGCATCGGTCATGGAGTGCTGTTCAAACGCGACTGGGTTAATATCAAGATCGACGATATATCCTTGCCCTCGGCACTGCGCTGCTGGGAGCACTCAACACGCAGCAGGCGTCATGACAAGCTCAAGCGTTCCACGGAGCCATCGACGGCGGTCTCGCATCCACCACATGCCAATAACCAAA
Source organism: Drosophila santomea (assembly GCF_016746245.2). Taxonomy (NCBI): domain Eukaryota; kingdom Metazoa; phylum Arthropoda; class Insecta; order Diptera; family Drosophilidae; genus Drosophila; species Drosophila santomea. Next base: position 18,703,581 of record NC_053018.2, read on the forward strand.
GACACCAGCGACACCGCCAGCGGCTGCAGCGCCAGAAGCAGAACAACGTGGCCCAAACTGGAGGGCAGCAGCGGAGGCACAATCACCTGAGCAAGGAGGAGCGGGAGGAGCGGAAACGAGTGCGCCAGGAGCAGCGACAGAGGCGCAAGCAACGGCGCCGCCAGCAGCAGCAGAAGAAGGCGCAGGAGCATCGGAACAAGAAGGATAACAGCCCCAATGAGCAGCGGAAGCAGCGGCGGCGCCAGCAGCTGACTCCCGAGGAAAGGCAGGAGCAGCGAAAGCGACGCAGGAAGGCCCAGCAGCAGCAGATGAAAATGCAGCGGGAACAGCCGGCAGCCGGAGTCTTGCTGCAGGCGAGTGCGCCCCAGAAGACACGCTCCTCCAACAACGCCTCCGCGGGCACAAAGTCCAAGAAGCGCAATCGCGTGCCGCGAGTGCCGGAGAAGTGCGGCCTCCGTCTCCTGGAACGCTGCAGTTGGCCGCAGTGCAATCACTCCTGTCCCACGCTCACGAATCCCATGACCGGCGAGGAGATGCGCTTCCTGGAGCTGCTCACCGCCTTCGGCTTGGACATCGAGGCGGTGGCCGCCGCTCTGGGCGTCGACATGCACACGCTCAACAACATGGAGCGCACCGAATTGGTCAACATGCTCACCCAGCAGGCCAACTAGGCTCACCAAATACCCTGTACCCCTTGGGGGGATCCAAAAATGGGCATGAAAATCGTAGGAGAACGAAAATCCTTAAGGGATATTATGCACAGTTTCTTGGTTTCTATCTTAAAGCGTAAAACTTGACAAGTTAGCTAAATATCTAGTGATCTTAAACTACAAGAGAGTTCTGATCCCTTAGCTGTATTAACTGAACATCATTAACAGAAAAGAAGATCAATAAGGAAAAAGTTCTTCCTTTTAACTTTGATTATTTCTAAAAATAGAACACCCTACGATTTGCAAGCACTTTTTGGAGGTCTATGGAACTCGAACCACCCTACTGTAAATAGGCGCCCCTTATATATATAGTTTGTAGGTGGGGCCGCTTTGTAAATATTACATAACACCACCCCAAACACACTCACATTAGCGGAGATAACTCCAATTCCTAGAACACACCAAGAAGAAAAGACATGCGCATAGTACCCAGTAATTAAGCAGAATTTATTTATAGTCCTACTCGAACTGCAACTCCTATTCGTATTCGTACTCGTATTCACATTCACATTCGCCACATTTATTCATTCGCATTCTGCAATCATAATCAAAGAAATGAAATCTGCTTAACGAGAAACTAAACACAAATGCAACCACAAGACTGTTTTTATGTTTTTTTACATATATATATTGATAAATATCATAGTTTACATAGATATGCTTAGTGAACGTAAATGTTTATGTAATTTATTTGATAATTTATGGGCCGTTTAGGATTTTACTTTTGTGTGGAATCTAGACTGCTTCACATGCCCCACGCATATGATTATTATTTTTTTATATATTTTTTTTTTATACACTTATTTTGTACCTACCTCAGATCAGTAAGAATGAATGAAATTGATAAACAGCTGCCTTCACATAGCATTGCGTACCTGTGCAACGAAAATCAAATACTTAATACTTAACTTAATACCGCCCGCATTCCGTTGAAGAGAAAATGAATAAATACATAAAAGATACAACAGCAAGCTAAATAGCTAATCAGAAGCGAAGTGAACAAATCGAGTAAATAATTGTAGCAATGTTTGTAAAGAATTTCTAGATAAACGAGAATAAATCGCACACAAATTAACTATTTAAAAGTAGTAACTTATGCTAAGCCTGTACAGAACTGGTTGAAGTTTAGCCCTAAGAATTGTTGTACTTAAACTTAGTGATAATCATACACGTAATGCAATTCGCAAGCTTAATAGCTTTTGTTAGCGTTGTTCAAATGAACTGGTTATCATTTTCAAAAGATGAAATCGACCAATGTTTGAAGAAGGAAGCCAATCCAATAAACCCGAAAAATAATTAAATGCAAACTCTGTCTAATTATTTGTTTATTTACTATACTATTTTATCTTGGCCGTCGGCAGCCTTCACATAACGCTTTTGTGCACCATCGATTGTCATTGCCACCACATCCTAGGTAATTGATTTGGGTGCAGTTTTTTGTCAGTGCATTGTAGTGCCACATATCTTTGTTGGCCGACTTCTTGCACTTGCTTTTGCGATTGTTACCGCCATCGAGGTTCCCCGCACACTTGGAGTCTCCTGGAAGAATAAATTATAATTTCAAAATAAATTCCTTAGTATATTTGGTGTTGAGTACTTACTGGGCTTTCCCTTGCACCGAGTTACTCCAGTTACATCCGCAAATAGGCATACAGCCATAACTACTGCGATGAGGATCAATGTGGTTATCCGCATTTTGGCCCCAAACTTCCACTCGTGAGTTACGATTGCAGAATGAGGTCTTAACTCTGCTGGCAGGCCCCTTTTAAAGTCCAGTACTGCAAATATTCGATAAACTTTATTTTCGGCGTGCAATTGTTTAATACAAAAGCTGAGCAGCAAAACAAGAAAGAGGCACGTGTTTTTAAGTGAATAATAGGCAACAATTTAATACTTCTTCTTTAACTAAGGAAAGGCTTTCGACATAAAAGATTTCGCTGCTTAGCCTAATAAGGTGAATAAACTTTACTTTTTTACTTATGTTTTACACTGTCGAATACATATAATTTCTATAGAAAGTGATTATATATATAAATAGAATAATAACTAATTTCTGCGAATAACAAAATGTTTAAGTCAATGCTCCTGTTAATCATCAGTGCTTTTCGGCCGAGCTTTAATAATCTTCTTTACTATATAAACAATGAGATTGAGACCTGCAACAATCATTTCTAATCGGCTGACATTGAATTTCGTTTTAGTTCTCGCTTGTTTCACTCTGAACGTGGCCCTTGCAAACTCCCAATTACTTTGCCGCGCGCGAATAAGTGAGTCAAATACATTTCTAGTCATTTTGAGATCTGGAAAACCTTTTTCAGGCAATCCGACATGTTTTGGACCCAGAAACATTGGAACCCCGCTTGGACTTGCATGTGCCCTGAGGTTTATGCCCAGGAGATGCGAACCGATGCCGTACCTCGGATGCGGAGGAAGCAACAATAGATTCTGCTCCCTTCAAGACTGCCGAATCAACTGTTTACAATTTAAGCGTTGCAATGAAGCTAAACCATTTTGAGACGAACTTATACATAGGTGCATCTCTGGCATATTCTATAATTCATTCATCATGAAAAACTTGGGGAATTGAATTATAGAATTATTTCTACCAAACCGCTTTTGTAAATCCTGCTTAAGGGCAGAGTTCCAAGGCCGCCGACTTGTATCACTCAAGTGTTTCCAAAACTAGCACACTTATGTGCTTTGTTCCACCCACACATCCATATCCTCAGTTAAAAATAGCGATCAATAGCAGTAAACTAATGAAATTTAGCACAGTTTTAAAGGCGAAAATCTAGGACAAGCTCATATAAAGGTATTGTCTTTATAGAAATTTACATCGAAGGCGTTTTGTGTATTTTCCTATAAATATTTTCCTATAAATCGAACGGTGGAGCAGTTGTATCGAACGCCCACACGTGAGGTAATCAAAATGAAGTCCCTTTTCCTGATCATCGCTGGCCTAACTCTGTATGTGGCCTATATAAATGCCCAGATTTGCCCAGGTCGTCCAGGTAACAAAACAATGCGATGTCCGAGATCCCCTTAACCACGACAACAAATTAAGTCTTTCAGTTGTGCACTGGCGGCAAGGATGAGGGAAATCGCAATGGACGACTTTGCGGCTTGACTGCCCAGAATGGTATGTGGTTCTATAATAGCCGGAACAGGAAGTGCGAGAAGATGAACTATCGCGGCTGTGGCGGCAATGGCAATCGCTACTGCCAAGTGGAAGATTGCAATCGGTGCAGGCGCTGAGCTCATCAACTCTTTGAAGTTATTACTCTGAACATTGACAATTAAATGATCGAATAAAAGCAGAAAATATATGTTCAAAAACCAGACGTTTTTACAAAACCAACGACGATGGAAAGTCAAGATTTAATTCTTACTAAATTTAAGAAAGCTTATAGATTATGCAATGTTATGCAAGTTTTTCGATTTATGTAATCACCTTAAGTAGGGGAATTGTTTTCCCTACAAGTATTCAACATTATTCAACAATATCTACCTTTCCTTTGGAACGAATCATTTCAAACGAATATTAGGTAGATTGTATGTTTTTGTAATACATTTACCTATGAAACAAATTATTAGATCATTAGGTCTGCTATATACATTGAAGTTTATAGTAAATAATCAAACATTTATTGGAAGTCCAAAATCAATCTTGAAAAGTACGCTCTAGTTTGTTTTATCGGAATAAGTGTATTGTAGAATGTTTCTTCCCCAAAACAATCTTCATTTGAAATGCTCTCTCGGGTCAAACGACATCAAAGTTGAGTATGCGAAATCGCTCATTGCGGTGCTCAAATGGCGGTTAAAGGCGTTGCGGGGGCGAAAATGGTTGATTCAATTGTCGCCGGGAACGAGATGTGTGGAAGTGCACAGATATGTATCAAGTATCTTTCGCCTCAATTCGGCTCTGGATGCCGAGCAAACAAGACGCCAAATCTATTCACAGTGCACGTAATTTCTAATTGAGTGTCAAGTTTAAAGATGATACAAAAACATATTCTCTTGGTGCCTTTGCTGCAGTCAATTCTTTTGATGAGCTCCCTTGAAGGTAGGTATTACGTACAACAAAAATTAAGTAAAATTGGTTATCTTATCCCTTTTACATAAGCTTCTTTAAAACTACGCCTTTTAATATCTTAGCTTGCCAAAAGTCTTTGCCTTCATTCTCAACTTTTTATGTGTACAAAACTCAGACGTGGTGAGCCAAACTTTTATAGAAACAAAGACGGAGCCCCGTTGAGTTAGAAAGTTTCAGGTACTGGAGGTGCCACAGAGGTCCCTATTTAATCCTAGATTTTACCCGTATTTTTTGCAGCGGGCTGTCCTGTTTACCTCACCATTTCGCTGACGGGCAAAACCCTGCAGGACACCTTGCTCGAGATCAATTGGGGTCCCAACTGCTATGGACCACCGCAGTGGGTGGGTATCTACAGCCAGGATCCGACCATCTCCAACTTTCAGCCCGATCTGCGTATCAATGGCATTTTCAATAGGACCGGCAAGATGCTGACCTCCATCAAGCTGGGCAAGCTGCGTTTTCCTGGCGGCTGGAATAAGCAGGACAGTGGCGATCAGCCGGCCACGCAATATCCTACGGGAAAGTGCCTGCCACACTACGTGGCCAGTTACAATGGCACTGAGCTGCGCACCGTGGATTGCCTCAAGATACAGCCCAACTGGATGGCCCAGACCAAGCACGTCAGCCGGCTGCCGCTGAAGGACATCTTCCTGCCCGGCACACATGCCTCGGGTGCCGTCCTGGGCAGCTCCAGTAAGTCCGATTCGATACTGGTCAGGGATTACCTGGTGGCCCAGCAACTCGATGTTTGGTCGCAGCTGGTCTTTGGCATTCGTTATCTCGATTTAAGCATAGGGTGAGTATTAAAACTAATTCGTATTTCATACCGATATAAAAATCACTTTCAAAACGGCAAGATTCAAGAACATGAATACGGACAAGGATGCGGATAATTTCTGGATAGCCAACGAGAACATGCTGATCACACCTCTGCTCGGAGTTCTGCGTGATGTTCGTCAGTTTGTTAAAAGATCTGGCGAGATGGTAGTCCTGGATTTCAGCAGTTTTCCCATTGGCTTCTACAAACACCCGGAGATCTACAGTTCGCTATTCCGCCTGCTTCGCCAGGAGCTGGGTGATGAGGCCTATCGGCGGAATGTGAGCAAGGACGAAAACTGCGCGAATCGAAATTTAAGCGAAGTACTGCTGCAAAAGAGGCATCTGGTGATATTATTTCCCACGCAGGAACTGCCCTATCCGGAGAAAGGTATGTTGGCATTTTAAAATCTTCATTAAATTATCGAAGTTCTTAAAACGATCTTTCCGATACTTCTTCTTGCAAGGTTGAAAGCATGCACTTTATATAAACCATATTTCCCAAAACATATTCCTAAAAACATATATAAAATACCTTTCCAGAATCGAACATGCTCTGCCCGCCGTGGCAGCGTTTCAGCACCAGCTTCATGAATATTTCTCAAACCCTGGACTATATGCGTCTGCTGTTCAGCAGGAAGCCGGATTCTCCAGTTCGGAATGTTGGCTGGATATTCACGGCGGTGAGGAGCATGGAGCAGACACTGAACGCCCACCAGCTGCAGACCTCCAAGGAGCGGGCAACGGTGCTCAATCCCAAGATAAACAAGTGGCTAAAAGGACCTTGGGGCAATAATGCCAATGTGGTGGCCATGGACTACTTCAGCAATACGAATATCGTGGATCTGGCCATACAAGTCAATGCGCACAAGGCCTTTATCATGGCCAACAACGATTTTATCAATTTGGACATTTTTAACTTGTACTGAAAAATGTAATAAAATAGATCCCTTTTCCCTGGTTCAACAATTATTATAAGTTATTTGTGAAAACTAAAAGTAATTTTGCTCAGTGTGCGCTAAGAGTGTGTTTAAAAAAGGTTGGCAGCCCTTGTAGTTCATAAAACAATTAGGCAATAGCTTTTAGCCAGCACATGAACCACTCAAAAGGCAACCAAGCTAAGAACCAAACCCAACAAGTTAAGAACCAAACCCAACCCAACAAGTTCCACCAAATCATCGATTAAAGTTGAAATCAGTATGGCAGCTTCAAAAGTACGTTATTTTGAAATTGAGACGTAGGAAATTAAACATTTCAGATATATTTATTTGCACACATTCCATTCATGAAATCGCATTAGAATTTAACGAATATCTGGATTTTTTTATTTCTGAACTTAGCGCAGTTTAATTATAATTGTTATTTCTAAAGCTCTTGAATAAACTTTTTAGTTAAGATTAGATGTGGTGTAATTGTTGGCTTCCCACACAAATCAAGGCAATTTCCATAGAAACTTTCGTCTGTTAATTAAAAACCTCACGCAATCTAAGGTCACCGCCTGACTTTGCGATCGCCAGCAGTTGAAACTAGATCAGCAATTTGCATAATAGATCGGCAATAGTCGAATGCCAATCTAGTTATGATCTCTGATATTTGCAGTCTACAAGCAAATAGCAAGTAACATAGCAAGTACACGTACCTTTCGCAGTTCTTAGAACTTATGACTCAGGCAAATGTTTCATTCATCAAGGCGTTTCGTAATGAAATATGTATCGCAAGAGCCTGATATCTAACACGTGTGCAATCGCATCGGAATATGTCACATCCATATGCATATGGGGTGATGCAACCGAAAAGTCGCACCTACCCGCTCGCAGGGTATGCAGCATTCTCACCTTGGCCAATGCGAAACCGGATCTATACTAATTGAAGTGCACTGCGAGCTTATCTGATGATGTGGAAAACGCTTCAATCCGAATCTGAGCTCCCAAAACAAATCACCATGTCATAAACCTGAAATTTCAGCATTCGTACGGCTTGGCAAACGCAACAAAGAGCACGGATTTGTCACTGCACTCCCCACTGCAGTTGTAATTGCAGTTGAATGCACTTTGTTGTAGGCGTGGGTGAGTGAGTAATGGCAAAACCTTATATACCTTATAATACCAATGACTGATAAGGGCTCCTTACTCTATAGTAACGACCCAGCCACGCTTTGTATACGTTAATCTGTGGACTATACTTATCGCATACCTGCAACGACTGCAGGCGATATGGTTTCTGCACAAAGAAATAAATATTTCGAAGTATTTAACAACCAGTCAACTCTTTACCACTTTATCTAATCAATTTTTGTTGATAAACTACTTTCCCTGCTCGCTTTTCGTCTTAATTGACAAGCCAAACAAAAACAGTATTATAAAACTGATTGCATTCAAGAAAGCCAAAGTGCCTTTTCATTGACTGAATAATTGCCCTTCTACGAAATTGCTCGTGAGTCCAGCGACGTGGCGGAGCCATCAAAGCCTTTTGTGTGTAATCCACACGGCAAAACGACAATGAGATTTCGGTAATATATTAGTTTTATTATAAATAACGCATAGAAGTGCTGTACTAAACTAATATTACAATGTAGGCTTACAATAACTACCAGGCTTTGTGATCTTGTCAAGTGCAACGGCCAGCTGCCGGGCATCCCAACAACTGGCCGTTGCGATCGCCTGCTGAACCACGATTTTTTCCTACGCTTATGATTAACACATTTCGAAATGGATTTCCTCTTGTTTATTGTGAAGTCGAGGACTTGGGTGCGCATTAGGGCTCTTAAGAAAAATATACGCGCATCACATCGGTGAAGGGTTTTCGGCACAGCGGGCACTTCGTCACAGAGGAGGCGCACTTGGCGCAGGCCACCACATGGCCGCAGGGCAGGAATGCCGTATTGTACTCGGCGCCGTAGCAGATCTTGCACAGCTTCTCCTCGGGTATAGAGGTGGAGCCGGTGCTGCTGCTGGACGGGGAAGCCACCGCTGTCGCCTCGATGATCTTGTCGAAGATGCGTGTGGCTGCCGTGGGAGCAACGGACGGGGCAACATCCCCCGAACCGGCCTCCACCGATGGCGGTGAAATCTGCTCCTCTTCTGAAGCTTGCCTGCTGCTGGCCACGTCTCCTCCAATCGAAGAGCTCTCCTCCTTTTCCTCGGCCGGCTCTGGTTTGGCGGCCACCGTATCGATATAGAGTTGACCCTTCATCAGCTTGACGAATCGGCACTGACTTAGCCACAGGGCATGCTGTTCCCAGGGCTCGTCGTTGTCGTCCCAGTCCTTGAGACCACCGCCGCAACTGAAGCAGCGGACGCGATCTCCAACGCCCGTGTAGAAGAAACCCGCCTCGGCCAGCTGGTGAGGCTTCTGTTTTAGGTTCCTCGGCCACGCCTCGAAGGTGCGCAGGCGTGCCGACTCGACGGCGTACTCGGGATACTCGGGAAAATAATTGCCGCTGGCGGCTGGCGCACGACATGTCTCCGGCTGGACATCGCCATTGGCCTGTGTGGCCGTCGACGCATGGGTGGCGACCATTGCCCTCGGCTGCGGGGATGCGATTCCAGCGACACTGGCTGCCGCATTTGCTGTATTCACGCCTATCGACTGAATTAGCTGTGACATCGGTATGCGGCCTTCCGCGTAGGCATGCTCCCTCAGCTCCACCGCCGTCGTCGAGTCGTTGGCGCCGCAGATATCGAAGCTGATTGGCGGCAGGATGCGATCCAATGCCTCGCCATTGATCGGCACATTGTTGGTGGTGCGTCGGCGCAGCAGTGGGCAATTGGGCGACCATCGCTGATGCTCCGGCACGGGCTGATCCTCCTGCTCCCAGCAACCGATTTCTACGCCGCAGAAAAAGCATTTCACTTTGTCGCCGGCGTGTGTGAAGAACATGCCCGTCTGGGCCAGTTGGTGTTTATCCAGCCAATCCAGCGGCCAGTCGGTGAAGGTCTTTAGGCGCGCCTCCTCGCGGTTTAGATCGTTCATTATGTTATTGAATTTATTGTTTTTGAATAGCTGGGTTGCGTTCGTGTTGTTATCCACCTGATCGATTACTAGCCCAAAATTGCTGGGTCCATAAGACTGTGGAAGGTCGGCTACCACATATGCCATTTTGTGTTCTGGTAGATGTTCTCTCTTTTGGATAGCTGATTCTTAATTTCTTCTCCGGCTGCTTGCCTCTGAGCTCGAAACTGAAATGAAGAACAAAGGAAAGCATACGTTAATATAGGTGATAGGAGTTATCAGCATGATAAGCTTATGTACACCTGACTTCCCAATCCCACTCGAAGCTCCTGCTCTTGGAAGGCTCTACTCGCTTCGAGAAACCGACATTGTACGCGTTCTGCTAGCAACTGGCAGTCACAGAATATCGCAAGATTACTTTATACTACTTGAAATTCGCTATATCAAACAATTGTAATTGTAGATAATGTCAACATCAGATAGCGCCAATGGGAAGCTTAAGCCACCTCAAAATTGTTGTACTATTATGAAACCTATAAATTTAAATGTGAATAACATATATTTTTTGCGACAACAAAACTTGTTTTGACGTATTTTCTTATCACAACTCAATTAGGGCAGGACAGTGTCGCTATCGTTTTAAATTACAATTTCCATTGAAACCCATTAATTTGGGTGCATACTCTGCCAAGCAAAAATTCTACACACATTTTAAGTGCAGCTTTAATTAAATGATAACGAGAATTTTGATTAAACAGTGGCTACGTTATCGTTGCTTTTAAAATTAAATCGATCAATCACTGTTTGGTTTTATCATTACCTTTCCTTTGAAAAGAATAAATGTTTTCTCGGACAAAGCTTCCAGACACTTCGTCGCACTTCTACGTTTTTCAGAGTGTGTATGTACAATGCAGGGAAAAACTGAAACGCAGTTCAAGAAACTGGAGATGCAGCATCAACGAACTTTAAGAGCCCTTAGATGATGGAAAACACAGCGGTTGTCCCGCTCGCACCCGAGCCAAGGGTGGTTTTTCCTTTCGGGAAAAACTCCCGAGTTGCGACTGAAAAAGTATTCGTAGTGCCATAGAGTACGCAATGTTACAACCGCTCGTTTTCGCAGTGCGCCGAATCGCAGCGAGTATTAGTATTCTAATCTCAAAACAGCACCACCGAAAGGAGTGCTGTGGGGTGCTAAGTGGGTGGTGTTTTATCATAGGCGAATGGGTGGCGACAGAAAAAAAAAACCCTCGATAACGATACTCGTCTGACTCACCGAGCGAATAATTCCAAAGTTAATAACAAAAAACTTGTAGTTACAAAAAGGGGCAACAAATAAATCACTGCTAATCGTTGGGTAGGCAACCCACGCGGCAGTTTTCAATTGCTCGTCAGTTGTTGTGTTGGCAATTATAGTAATGACAGGAAAAGCATATATGTACATGCGTTTAAAAAACTGCTTTTTATAAATTGTTTCTATTAAAAAGATCATTTTGAATTTATACAACTGTTCGTTGTACTGTATCGGATTTTGCCAATCGATATATTTTAAATAATCGACAAAAAATTTGAACTACAATAATCATTTATAAGTGGCAAATTATAAGGTATCATTTAAGTTTTTTTAATCATGTTACTTTAATAAGCTTTAGAAGACCAAAGTAACATCATATCAATGGCCTCATGTCGCTGTCTATCGACTGCTGACTGGGAACCTAAACTGTATCTGCGGTGGTCTCCTCGAAGGAGATTGTACAGCCGTTTTTCGACATTTACTCGCCTGGGCCACCAGCAAACAAACAAACAAAAAAGAGCTCAGCACGACCGCTGAGTTGGGCCCCGAGTGTTCAAAGTCCAAATTTCAACCACAAACCAGCCAAACTCGCCAAACAATTGCAACGGATCGGGCGGTGGAGGCCCTGGGGGCCAGAGGGCCATCGGCGGGTAAGCTGGCAGTGCCATGCACTGTGGAGCACTCCGAGCTAGCCGACTGTGAGAAAGTTTTAATGGAATGCAGTCAAACCACTCTGGCGACGGCGCACTCGGCGACTCCGGCTATGGCTCCAGCTCCAGCTACAGCTCCAGCTCCACCGCCATGGAGCCCAACTTGCAGCATAAAGCGCAGCATATAATGCATATTGGTGGCCTGGCGGTGCAAGCGAGACGGCCATGTGGTGCAAAGACGAAACCATCAATGGGAAAAACAACTAACCACAGGGAAAACAGAGTGCAGCGCAGCGCAAAAGCAAGAAGAAAAAAAAACGAAAAAAAAACAGTACACATACAGTGCAGCAAAAACAAAAGCAATTGTAATTTACAAATGCTGACTTCTGGAGCTCGGGATATATGTACATATTGAGGATGCTCCTAGATCGGGGGATGCTACAGATGGGGGTCTGTTTCTGTGCAGAGATTGCGCATTGTTTTTGAAGTGGAGCAGCCAGCAGCCAGCATCCAGCAGCACACAGAAAGCTTGAGATGCTGTCTGCCATTGTAATTGCAGTTTGGCTACTCTTATAGGCGGCATTGCATCTTTGCAATGCCTTGGATGCTCTAGCTTCTAAAACTAATATCGTTCAAATGTGTAAAGATAATTCCGTAAGATTTTAGTGATATCATAGTGCACGAATTGACAATGTTTCATATCAATCTAAAGGGAAAGACTTTTAGCAAGAGTATTCGGATCTTCGGTCTTAGGTGCTGCCCCCTCATTATTGTTTGTTTTGCTTCTCTAGCCAGTACAAAGTGCAATTACAGCTGCCTCTGTCGACGTCTGTTATTTGTTATTGTGGAATGCCAAGCCCATTAACAATTGTAATGCAAACCGACTATTGGAATTTCACCGGGGCTATCAGGAAATTCCGCAAAAAGTTCAAGAGCCAGACAATTGCATTTACTCAATTATACAGGGTACTTTATACACTTACCAGTTTCGATCAAAATACAAAAAACTTGCTGAACTTTAAAATGGATTTTTATTTTACAAGATTATTATGCGGATGACAAGGAACTACACTATTTATATCGAGCGATGGATAAACCGTGAGCAGCGCCTTCACCCAACACCAACCGAAGACCGACTGAAGAGACAAGGCCTCCTGGGCGGCGCATGAATGGCATGGGAGCTCGATCCCAGAGACCAGAAGAAAATACCACTCCGCAGCAAAGAAAATCATAATCAAAGGCCAACGCAAAAGGCTAGGCCCAGGAGGCAAGGCAAGGCAACAAACAGAAAACTCAAATAAAACAAAAAAAAAGACAGAAGAGCAAACGAACACGAAAGACAAGAGCAAAACCAAAACCGAAACCAAACCAACGAACCTCCAATGGAATGCAGTCGGGCAACTTTTCTACAAAACTCCGCCACAGAAAATCAAACTGGAGTTGGAGTTCGGAGTTGGGTTGGAGTGGAGTGGAGTGGAGTGGCATAGTGGTTGGAGCTGCCTTTCGAGTTTTCTGATTGGAATAAGCGCAGCCGATCCAAGCCAAGCCAAACCAAGCCAGCCCAGGCCAGGCCAGTTCATTCCGTTCCCAGTGGGTAAGTAAAGCTGGGCCCAAGTGATTGGAGTTCTGCTGTTGCTATCGTTGTAGTAAGTGAAGGTAACCGCAGAGGTCCAAAGCCGTGGAGAAGGTCTGCGTTCTGTAACTACAACTACAGGCGAGCGCAATGTAATAGGAGTGCATACATATATTTCCATATTTCCTTCCTAACATATTTGGCTTACAAAAAAAAAACTATACTAACTATATATATTAGGTTTTGATCCTGGGATTCCTTGGATTTTTATATCAGAAAGAAGTACTTATTAAGTATTATGAAGTTTGTTATCAAGGAATTCTGTAAATTTATTGCTGTCCCTAACACGCGTTATATTTTTAAATTTAGATTTAATATAGAAAGGGATTTAAGAATTAAAAAAAAAAAAAATTTACACGAATCAGAGTAGGCTTAATAAAGATAACAAATTCTTTAGAAAGTAAATATCCATACTTAATAAAATTATCTTCAAACTCATTGGTTCTAAAGTATTGACCCCAGCTGTTTTCACTATACCTTGGGAGCCCCGGAGACATGAGCTCGACTGTGGGAAACTCTTTTAAACACTTTACCATTCTTTTCGTTCTTGCTGTTGTTGTTGCCACCGACAGAAAAAAAAACCGAGATTGGAATGCGGTGATACCAGATACGGCAGGGGCAAAAGCAACAACACAGAGCTAGGGTTAAAAGAGGGGCAGCGGAGGGCGAGGTGGAGATACCCCCCTACTGCCGCTGCTGCAGCATGAGTCGTCGTCGTGCTCAGAACCCAAGAAGAGGAAGAAGATGATGCTGAAGAATCCGAAGTGGAAGAATCCGTGGAGGAGGATGATGAAGAGGGGCGCACAGCACACAGAAGGAGGATGCAGAAAAGTAAATAAATGCAGCACACACAAGGAACATTCTTGCATGAAAGTGTGTGTGTGTACGTGTGTGTGCGTGTGTGCGTGTGTGCGTGAGCGTGCGTGCTGTGGCCTTCCAAGAAATGCAGCTACAAAACGACCGCCGACGTCGATAATACGAGAAGAAAACGGAGATGAAACAACAACAACAACAACAACAAGAATAACAACAACAACAAGTACAACAACAGCGACAGCGATTCTGGGATGCTGGCCAACAAAGGGCAATATTGTAATCATAATAAATGCGCCCCGATCCGAGCTGCTAAAGAATGCATTAAGATTGTCTCGAAGCCATATAGCCCTCTCGCTCCACCGATGCCTTTCTTCTCCCTCTTCCCTATTGAACATTGATCGATTGTCCAAATAACTAACGGCGGCTTGGTTCAAAGTGCCCGAGCCGCCGACGCCGCCAGCGTTTTTCCTCGGAAAACCAAGGGAAAACTGTTCTCAAACCCGAAGAGTCAAGTCGTGTGCGAGTGAGATGGCGAAACATTTATCATCACAGCAGCATCTCTATGGGACTTGGAATGTGGGTACGATCTCATGGAAAAGTGAGATGAAGATCAGGGGAAACGAGGAGTCGGCGGCGGGAGGGATGCGGGGACCCCTCGTTAGTGGAAATAATGGCTGAAAGGTCGTTTTTCACGCGGTCCAGGCTCAAAGGTCGTGGAGGCGACGAGATGATTCAGCTTGGCGAGCATCGAGAATTCCGGGAATTCCGAATTGTAATTTTCCTCATCTTATGCCTGGTCTTGTTCGGGATTCTCTTTCAAGGGCCGCTGTGGACTGGTCCATTTCCATTCATGTGCTGATTGCCGTCGCGTCTGTTGGCGATAACAAATGGAACTCAGACGAGCAAACAATAGATTCTATTCTGCTTTTCGGGAAAATTCTACTCCCAGCATTTACGTGAGAACTGTTTGTTGTGTCTTAAGCACCTTATCTATCGTTTTATTAACGAATTGTCTCGACTCCTCCCGAAATCCGATTCGTGGGAGTGGGATTGGGATTGAAAAATGTGGGCGCAGAGACCACCATCGATGGTGTGTGGGTGCGGCGATAATGGAAATTGAAGATGTGGTGTCCCTGCCACGTTGCCAGCGAGAAAACAGGCCACGACTTGGAATCCCTATAAGGAAACGCCAGTTTGAGCAGGCGTTTTTATAGTTCCTTCGTTCGGTTAAATGAACTTTATCCCTAAAAGTATTCATAAATTTGCTTAATATCGAAAGTACTCATTCGGTTTTAAAATGGTATGGTATATTGAATGGCATAACGGTTTCAATACGATTTGCTATGGTAAGCTCGGGTTCCGATAAAGGAACTTGGGCTGTGTATAGAAGTCGGACTGTATTGAGCTGTAAACCAAAGCTCGGACTCAGCTCAAATTGAGAAACTGAGAGACTGGCGAGACTTTCTCTTTGTTCCGCGAAAAATGAACGCAAAAGTTCAAAGCAATGAAGCATAAAAAGCGGCACAGTGCGCAAAATATGAAAATAAAATAAAAACTGCACTCGGCGCAAAAAAGACATAGTGAAAAGTGGCAACAGCTCAACGGTTTTCAGAGCTCGTCTCTGTGCCAATGGTAATGGGTATGGTTTTTCGACTCTTTTTCTCTCCATTTCTGCAGAGTGGAAAACACGCATGAGTGCACCACTTCCGCTGGCAGCGGATGTGCCAGACAAAGAAGCTAATGCTCCACACTCCGGAATTGGTGGTACTGGCGATGACGATGGCGATAGTGGTGGTGGTGGTGGTGGGTTGGGCCGGATTATGCCACTGAGTGTGTGCGTAAAAGAGGAAGTGCCTTACACACAGTATAATCGTATATCGTATGGAGTAAAGTATGTGTATATACCCAGTAAACTGACGCGTCATCTGTTTATTCAGATGCACTCAAAGAAATTAAGTTACTATATACATTGCCTTAGGAAATTCTATTTTAAACTATTAGGTAATCCTTGTTACTAAATAAATTAAATATAAACGCTTTTCAAAGGTATAAAAGGGAACTGAAAGGTTTTTTACTTTGAACCATATCCACTATAATCTACCAATGATTTCCGTGTCGAATTCAATTAAATATAATTAGAACATGATGGAGTTCTCATCTGATTGAAGAATGACACATAAAGTGACCTTCGAATCTGCTCAAAATTGGGTAAACTTGAATATTTTGCTTGCTATAGTCATCGCTTAATTTTAAGCGTAGACGAATACTGTGTATTGCGTAGTCCGAATTTTGGATGAATATATGTACATATAAAATTAATGGCATTGTATGGTACAATAACCGCCCCTTATTCTTCTCCATCCACATTATGCCCAATTGAGAATGTTGTTTTTAAAACAGCATTGTTGATCGAGGGGGAAGTACGGGGTGTGGAATTTTGGATGAAATCACTCAATGCGAAAACAGGGTTACCATATGGCGGAAAGTTTTGTGTTTCCACAGCCAGAAAAGCCGTGCAAACAAGCGTGTGTCATTTTGAATTGATGTTTACGAGACCCGAAAAAATTCACCGAATTCGCTGGGTAAACAAAAATTTGTAATTTTGTAAATAATTTAAAGTGAATAATAATAGTATTTAGCAACTCTACGGCCGCCATGTTTTCACGAAACAATCTCTCGTCGCAGCGGTCGTCGGGTGTGAGCGAGATGGGGCGAACGAAACGGGAACACACAACAAACGGCTCACAGCCGACGAAAAATAAATGAACGTTTTTGGTTAAAAAGAAATTTTAATTTAAAACCTTTACTGATAACTAATATTTATATACTGCAGCAACCATATGTGTTCTTTGTATTTATAACAAATGGGAACATAAATAGCTCATTCAGTAAAATCATATGCGACAACTTTGTCGTCTGGACACTCGTATGCTTGTGTGCGTCTGTGTGTTTTTTTCCTGAGACAGTGTGTGTGTATGCGCCAGTGAACATAAAAGCAAAGCAAACAAAATATATTTTAGCTTTTGCCTTTGCCTTCTGATGTCACGTTTTCATTAAATTTTGGGGTTATTTTTTCGCTTGGGGAACACAAAATACTATGCACTACACGCTATGGAACTGGGGCTCACCTTGACGGCTTTTCTCTTTTTCTTGAAAAACTCAAGTTTCCACTGGAAAATTTCCTCTACGTTGAGATTCGACGATATGCTAATCGGGTAAATAATGCGCTTTCACAGTCACTATTGATTTTCCGTGAACAAAACGAACGGAAAAACACAATAATGTTACACTTAGACAAGCACACGTTCTCTGTTATCTTCTACGCTCTGTATTTGCATTTATTGTTGCTGCTGTGTCGCCAACAATTACAAAGCCAACTATCACAATTGAGTCCGGGTAAATACTTTTTTTTGTACTTTATTCTAGCTTTAAATGCATAAATTTAAGTCGAGACAGCGTTCAAAACAACTGATCCATTGCGTCTTTACGAGTCGAGTTGCGATTCCGAACTGAATCGAACCAGCGAGACGAGCGCTGCCGAAGTTACCACTGACAGCGTGTGAGAGAGACACACAACGCAGCAGCAGCAGGGTGAGCGAGCGAAAGGGAGAATTTTTAATGCAGTTCGGCCTTTCGCAGCTGTAATTTTGGAAAAAACGTCGCAAAGCAGAAACTTTATTTAGTCTGCGAGGGCAGGACCAATTAACGTTATTTCAAACCAAACAGTTAGGCTATTAGTGTGCTCAAGTTTAACAAGAGAAATGGCCAAATGCAAGTGCATGGTGTTGTTGTACTACGACTAGTATTAGTACGTAAACCGTAATAGACGTACTACTATTGGCTATGTGGCCATCCCTTTCCCACTTGCAGATGCAGCAGACAGGATCATTGATTTTTATGCTCCTGGCAGAGAGAGCGAAGAGCATGCGCCGGGCGATGGAAGTGGCGCGTGTCAATGCACCGCATTTCTACCGCTCTCTCTCATCCCACAAACGGTTCCTTCCAGACGCCGCGAGAAAGAGAGAGGGAGCGCGAGAGCAGACAGCAGCTGCAGTTTTTGTGTATGCACCTCATTCCCACTCCGCTCTCACCTTCCCCCTCTCTCATTTGCGCCTTACCTGCCTCTCATTCGGCTGAAGAAAAGCAGCTGGAAATATCCTGAAGTCGGTTATCACAAAAGCTAGATAAGAATCTATTGGTCTAACATTTTCTGTCGTCCGACACGGATGCTTTATACATTTTAGTCACGCTCTGTTTTATAAACTTATTAAGGACCAATATGTAATTTTTACAATAAATATGGGTTTAACTATATATTTTCAGGTAATCCCAAGTTGATTGTCTTCACAGACTACATATCTATAGAAAGTGTCAATCTTATCGTTCATTTTATGATAAGCTTTGTAAGATCTTTAGGATTGATAGCCCCTATAAAAAGATTAGTAATGTAACCGACTCAATACCAATAACTAAAGAACAACAGAACTAAAGCACCTTTTTAATTGTGTTTTTGTGTTATTAAATATCCCTATAATCGTTTGAAGTCAGCTATTTGCTTCGGTTTTAGGTTACAGAAAATGAGTTTCTGGGGCTTGGCTCTAATATCTATATTGCACGAAGTACAAATACTGAGTAATTGTTACAAGTTGTATGGTCTATGGCTGGAATTTATATGATACATGTTAGGGATCACAAAATGAAAATGATTGTTAAAAAATAATAAATGTGAAGATTCCACTAAGTATTGTTAAACTATTTGTTTAATATATTTACTTAACGTAATGTACTTATGTAAATTTCGCAACCTAATTAAAAATAAAAAATATATTTATTAAATTGACGCTGTTATCTAAAAGTCGATTGAAAGTGAAGTAATTTCAGCTAGCTTTGTATGTACATATGTATGTATGTACATGATAAGAAATTATTTCCAATGAACCATCAGTACTTGAAGTATTTTTAATCAAAGTCCTACAAGCTTTTCTAATTGAGCACCCATGACATGAAGTTTAGATGTCCATAAAAATAAATATTTACGTTGTAGTGGCAAGGGAAATGCCGACACGTTCGAGAACTGAAATACAAAAGATTGCCAAGTTTGAATCATTTACGGAAAGTACGCGGCAACAGTGCGCGACATGTGCATATGGCGTCCGCCCGCAAACGGGTTGAACTTTTCAAATTTTATAAATACACGCTGCTAAATTTACCACGAAGATGTCGCGACGCATTTGAGAAATTTGCCTATAAATGCGGAGTCTAGACGACTTTGACATGTTGCAAGGCGACACTATTGCAGGCGGTCTTTTGGTGGAAATTAAGCGAAAATGTGGCGGCTATATGAGCATTCTATTTGCGGACGGAGCCTGCGGCACTTGTGTTTTATTTTTCACTCGGTTTCAAAAGATCACTCCGCTGACCAAACAGAGTTTGGCTCTCGAGTCGCCGGACAAGTTTGAGCTGCAAAATCCCTGGCTCAGAGCTAAACGGCCTTGCAAGGCCTTTTAAAGTTGTTGCACTCGCTGGCTGTTCTTGTTGTTTTTGCTGCTGCTCACTGTGATTGTGATTTCGATGGCTCACCCATACAGTTTATTTTATCCACAGTGTAAATAGCCTACAGCGGCTTATCTTACTGCCCTCACCAGCTGTATTGCAAACTACTTGAGTCACTTTGTTGCTTTAATAATAAAACTAACAACTTTGCGTTTGTGACTCAATTTGAGTGTTCGTAACAGAAAACTTTGTGGTATCTTCACTTCTTTAATTTTTAAATATTTTAAGAAATATTTAGACTTTAAAATAAATATTAACGAGCTGTCCAGAAGTATGACATAGTTGCAGGTCATTCCCAGATTCCTCCTGTTGAGGCTCAAAAACTATATTCTATAGCGCACTTTTAGGTGTTTCAGTTATAGAAAATAGATAACCAAGTAATAAAAATATATTTTTTTTTGGTTTTTTTGTATCAAAAGCAAGTTGTATTTGCTGACGTTCCACTGTATTATTCGTAATGGCTCTTGCTAGCTTCGTCTGTGCTTTTTAATTGACAGCCAAATGCAGCCAGCGGGCTGAAAACCTGTTTGCCATTTTTGCATTCTCCTCACTTGCGAGGCGATTGGCAAAAGGTGTCATACCGTCATACCGCCGAGTTGGGCACGATTCGATTAGATTGCCCATTACCTATTACGTATAACATGTGCTGCCTGTCGGTCGGTCCCTTTTCTAGCCACCATATAATTACCCGCTCCAATCAGGGCCCAAAAAAAAAGAAAGAAAGAAACTGGATCGACAATTGCGGACGTGTGCCGGCAGCTGCAGCAACTACGAGTATAAAAGTATAAACCGATCAGAGGACCGCCGAAAGCGGAGCCAGCACATCTGCTCCTGGGGCAGGGGTCCTCGTCCTTATTGTGCCCGCTTCCAGTGAAAGGATCGCGCGGCACATGACGTCGCCAGCTGCCGTCGATCCTTTGTCAGGATCCTTTGGGTATGTGGATGTGTGGATGTGTGGATGCGTGGAACAATCCAATAATGAACCCACCGATCTAAGGTGTCCTGCGGATCTGTTGCTGTCAAATGAATGAGCCTCAAAAGAGATATGTTCTACGATATCGATGTAACACATACTAATGTGCATATCCATATGTATGTATATAGCCATGTCAATTCATTTTAATCCAATGATTTCGTAACTTAATTTATATATTGATGATTGCAATAGTTATACACGTTTCTTCAATTGGCGAAATTATAAATATAAATTATTATAAATAATTCAATGCAATACTTCAGAATTATAGTAATATTTCACAAATAATTTAGGAGATAAGAAATTAGTGCTTTCTAGTCATTGTGGCTTCTAAAAGGTTTTCTTCATATTTTTATGTGTACATTGTATATGGTGGATTACTAGCTTTCAGAAAGCTGAAGGCCATTACTTCCACAAAAGTAATTGGAAAACATGAATATGCCTAGTACTTTTTGATAACTCCAGGTGGGACCCAAGAAAACTTATCAGTAAATTCCATTAATGTGTTTTCGGAAATGCCATTGTTTTATATACATAAAATCAAAGAAGTTTAATGGGAAAATTTGAATAATATGTACATATAAATAAACACATTTCACACAAGCCTTGCAATTTGGAATTTGGTAGATTAGATCAAAGATCAAGATCAAGGAGGTTCGAGTATTGCTGTGAACGGCATTCTACTAAACTGGCTAGTGACTTCATTCATTTCATGAATAAGAATCGCAATCTTTCTGTTTAACCGGGCTAGTCACCGTTACTAGGAATAGACAATAGACTGGAAAATTATATGCCAGTTGTTTCACAGGAACTTCTGGTTCCCTAAAGTCCAGTTCTTATCAATAGAACGAGGCGCCACAAGAAGCGGAAGTAATTATAGTGTGAAGTTGTTGTTTGCCAAGTTAAGCACAATGACGCAAAGCAGAATGCAGCTAGGCAAGTGGAATTTCGTATTAGTGAAATGAGTGAGGTGAGCAGCTGATGCTATTGGCGAAATCGCATCAATTATCCAAACCTACGCAGCGCTGTAAATGGAAGTGACATTGAGCGGTAATTAAAAATAGGAAAATTCTAGCTAGTCGCGTTCTACGAGTGGGTGGGTTTCGCCGCTTGGGGTGGGGTTGGTTTCATCATGAATGAAATGCGAGGCGAATGAGCTCAGCATCGGCGGAGATAAAAGGTACACTGGCACAATCTAGAATGCAATGTTGGGTAATATCTACATATTCACGGCCATGTGCGTCATAGCCGAATGTGCAGGTGGAAGCATCCAAGGGATTATTTTTTATAGATAGTTTCGAAATCTTCTATATAAGACACCTTCGAATCTCCTTCAAAGGTGGAAGGTAACAGTGAGGCCCCGCAAAACCCATAGAACGACGTAGATAAGACGGCAGCCTGACCCTATCCCGACCTCCAGATTGTTTTCGAAATCACTGGAAAATGCCAAAGAGCGGCGAGAGAGCGAGATTGAGAGGGGGAGAGAGAGAGAGAACGGTGGTGTCCGTGTGCACTTTCCAGGGGGTGGCTGTGCGAGTAAGGACATGAATGAAAAAGGAGTGTAAGAGAGAGAGGGGGCCTTTTTCAATTATAGTAAAGTTAACCCTTTTTAAATCACATAAAAACCAAGTCAAACTACACGGCAACTCAAACATTTAAGGAAATGACTGGGTACTTTATCTATTCTACAAAAAATTTAATCTACATGAGCTGGTTAGCCATACAAACAAACAAATATCCACTTACCAGAGACATTTTAAGCAGTGATAACGTATCAATTTATCATTTGCTTTTCCCCTATTTTTGGCTCCGAAACGTAAAGTGTTTACGCTACGATAAGATTAAAAGATCGCTTTGAAACAAGCTTGCTTTGCAATAAAAAGTACTTCACTCGATGTGCACGCGACCGGTGGGTTTGAGTGTCTTGCAGCGACTACGCCAAAACTATGCGACTATATAGCCTACTTTCCTATAGGTATTTGTTTTGTCGGTTTTGCGTTCTCATTTGTTTTGTTTTGCTTGGCTTTCTAGAGAGGGAGAGGGTGCTGGCGCGGGAAAGAGAGAGAACTAGCGGGGCGGAACGGCCGAAATAGTTTTTTGCCGCCCCAGCGATGCGCAATTATTTTAGGGGGTGGGTTGTCCGCTCTCTTGTTCGCTATTTTCAGCTCTCTATCTTAAAAGCTGCGATGTTTTCTTTTAAGTTTTTGTGGGAAATAATAACTATTTTGCGAAGCTTTTTATATTGCTGAATATTTAAAATTTCAAAAAATTAACAACTGTAAGGAAGTGCACGCTGCCCTGGTTGGAAATAAATGCTATATGGGGACACACTGTTGAAGGTACTTGGCGATCTGCTATATCGATAGGCGGACGGCCGATATCGATACGTTGTCGCAGATGGTTCAAGTCTATGGTAGACACTTAGCGAAGTTTTCAACCACCGTTTATCGAATAAAACTGCTTAGAAATCGGGATGGAAATGTTGAATTACAAGACATGTAAAATTAATGAGTAAAAGACGTAAAATACAGCAGAGGTCTGTAGAAGCTGCTACTGTAACAGCGCAAAAACAGAGTTCATTTCAATTCATCGGAATTAGCGGCTAACTGACATTTTATCTTCTTGAGTTAACCTTCAGTTCCCAATAAAAGCCAAAAGCTGAGCCCAATTTGCTAATTTTGTTCCCCTCCCTTTTTTGTTGTTAACAAGATAAATTATTCCAAAATAATATAGGTTCTTGTTTGTTGTTTCGGTTGACCTTTTTAAAAAGCATATTTTTGACAACTGGTTAGAAATATTTCATTTTTAAATAAAATCTCAACTTGTTCTTCGCCTGTCGTGGTCAGTAAAAACATAGAGCTTTTAAAAATACCATCTTAAAAGATCATTCATCGAGATTTCAGTTGAAGAACCGCGAAATCTGTTCATAGTTTGGAATACAAAAGTAAAGCCGCTGTTATTGCTGATTTATTTATTTTTTTTTTATTAGCCTCAAAACAGCATTTCTTGGCTTTAAAAGTAAATTGCTTCTGCTGTGTTCTTCTGTTCCTATTCCTATTTCTATATTCAGGGTGTCAGTCTATTTAGTTATGTTGTCCGCTACAAAACTCTATCTATTTTAAGTATCAAATAGTTGGCTTATAAACATCATCTAGATCTATGTATAGCTCCTACATACTTGCTAAGTCGATCCCTATTCAAAAGCATTTCCCACGCTTTGTTGAACAAACAACTATTACTGGTGCCTATAAAGTAATTAAATATTGCATGCCAAAAATCTAAAAATGTAATAAAATCGAAACTAAATTAGGTGAGCACAGTTCAAAATATTCAAACAATAAAAAGTTTATATTAAAATTGATAGATTTGTTTTGTTTAACTTAAGAAAAAACATTCGAATTCTTTATTACATCTTCCACGATTCTATAAATAAAGAATTAAAAAAGAATTAAATACATTGTTAGAAAGTAACACAGAACTCGCACATCATTGAAAATATCGATGGCTATCGCCTGATGTTAGGCAAAACGACGCTTAAAACTTTGTTAAGCTAAAAGTAAAGTTAAAGATTTAAAAAATGAGCGAGAAGAAAAATGGTATAATAGGGCGAATAGTGGCGAGTATTTAAAAATATAAATGATTTATAGTTTCATTGACATCGTTTAAAAATATCGGTCCATAACAGCTACGCTAAGTATTAACATAACAAACACGCCATCTACAATTCTGTGAGCGGCGAACCGTAAGTGTGACCAGTCGACGCAAGTCGGGAATATACCACGCACTGCCCTCCGATTCACATCGTCAAAAAATTTTGGTCTGTGAACTTCGTGCGGATGAAATTCGATTTGAACGCCAGCGAAAATATGCAAAATAAAGTGAAATACCAGTGCCTCGCGGACGAGGAGCGCTTCAGCGGAGAGTCCTGCAGCTATTAAAGTCCAGAGAGCACTAAAAGTTCTGGGAATTTCGCGGGAAAGGTGCGTTTTTCGCTTGGTCTTTCGGTGTGTGTGAAAAGTTTCTACTGCAATCCATTTTTCTCTACGTGCGTGTGCGGCATACGTGTGTGTGTGGCGTCTGTGTGCGAGGCGAGTGAGAGTGTGTGTGTGTGGAGTGGAATGTAAAATGTGGGGCGATGTAAAAATGCCTTTACATAATTACACGGGCATTTGCAAGGACTTTTGTGCAATTCCGCTAGCCAGCCAAATTACATAAAATCATCGCATTTCAGCGCGTGAAAAAATACGCCGCTTCCATTTTCGTTCTATTTACTCGCGACGTCAGCGTAGCGGCTGTTGAATTTATGTCAAATTGGTAACACACACACATGCAGCCCCAGCCATTCGCGCTCTCCGTATGCAGGCCCTAACTGCATGGGTGTGTGTGAGTGTGTCTGAGAGAGAGAGAGAGAGAGAGAGCGCGAAAGGAAGAATGATAAACAAAGTGTAAAAAAAACAAGCGGCTGTGAAAATGCCCGCAAGTGTTTTCAATTGATATGAAAATGTGTTTGCTTAACACTATGTAGCCCGGCAGCTGGAAGCTCAAAATAAAGCAGTTGCAAAATATTAATTTCCCCTGTTAACTACTTACTTTTCGTCCTATTTTCGCACTCTCTTGTGTAATTTCCATTGAATGCAACAACAAAGGTGCGCGTTAAACAACAACAAATAGCATTGTTTTGCGGGAGAGCGAGTGAGAGAAAGAGCGCAACCGATTGCGGCATTGTGTGAGTGAGTGAGAAGAAAACGCCAAGAAGTTGGCTGATAAAGCAAACGCACACGCACGCACACACACACACACACGCAAAGAAAATAGAAAAATCGTAAAATAATAATAATCAGCAAGCAGGAGAAGAAGAAGCAGCAGCAGCAGTAGTAGTACAAACAGCAAAAGTGTAGTTGTGATCGAAAATCGAAAGTGTGAAGCATTTTCTATAAATAGTGCAAAATCAAAACCAAATTCCCACTGCAAACAAAAGCGCAATAAAGCAATAATAGCAAAAACAGTAAGACACATACAGCGCCACATACTACACACATCTGGAGCAGTCGAGCGATCTCACAGAGCGCCTGCTCTGCAGCAAGTAGCAGGATTATCTGAAGGATCGTCCGTCTGGCCAAGAAGGATCTTCCAAGATGTCCTCGCTGGACGCGCGCAACAACTCGGCGATGATGAAGCGCGCCGAGCAGCTGAAGCGCTGGGAGGAGTCGGACACCAACCGCGCCGCCCCCACCCCTCGCCACGAGCACGGGCGCAGGATCAAGTTCAGCTCCGGCTGCGTCTTCCTCGCCGCCTGCCTCTCCGGCGACAAGGACGAGGTCGTCCAGCTGCTCGACCAGGGCGCCGACATCAACACCGCCAACGTCGATGGACTTACCGCCCTGCACCAGGTGAGTCTGCCAGTATTCGCTTACCTGGCTTATACTTTACTATTTCCTGCTTCGAAATAGTCCTTATAGGGTGCGTTTCAATCTAGTAAGGATTTATAACTAAAGTGAAGGAGAATACTCTTTAACTTTTTTATTTGTATAGAAGAGTTTCACCTCGTCTTTCTTAGTTAAAAGTCAAAAGTTAAAAGTTCCAGTAAGACGAGATACGAATTATTATCCACGTATTGGGTATAAACATCTATCTAATGCTTTTATTTTTGTTCAACTAGTCATTTATCTAGTATTTATCTTATTAGTATTAGGCATTCTATCAGGGGTGGATTTGCATCAGGTGCAATGTCCATTTAATGTATGCATATTCACACTGCATCCCCTTGCACTACGGATTGATTTCCCTATAGAAGGGAGCTAGGCGTTGCGTCAGTTTGCCGCAACTGAGATCACGCGACCGGGCGAGGGGGTGAGGGGTGCAATGCGGGTGGGGATGGGGTGGAACGGGCGCAGGGTGCTGCAGTTTCGACACTGTTGCGTTGCGTCCAACTGTGGTGCTGACGTGGATCGCACGGTGGATCGAATTCCAAGGGGTCACGGATCCAAATTATCAAAGATCTACAAGAATATATGAAAAGAAGCGAAAGAATTAACTAGTTACTATTTAATATTAAGAATGTTATGTTAATCTTATTGAAGTTGCTTAAATCCTATAAATGTTTGTTTAATTAATGATAATGAAGACCAAGAGATGTTTAATATAAAACAGCATTTTCAACAAATTACATGATTTAACCTCCTCTGTGAGTTTTTTTTTTACAAAACTAAAACGAAAAAGGGAAATAATGCAATATGGAAATACAACGATGTTATTATTGTTTTGTCAAAGGATACCCACTCAAGGTCAAGAATGATCCTCCTTTTTAGGCCCACTGTGCAGCGCCGATCGCTAGACGCTCGACCATAATTGTTGTTGGGTATTTCGTGCTCTTTCTGCGGTTTCAACACCGCCGCCGCAACAATTCGAATTTCGAATATTAACAAATACAGCAAATACATGGCTAATGCAAGCCGACGATTTACAAGTCGAATGGCCAGAACGGCAAAACCAAAAGCAGCAGCAGCAACAACCACACGCAAAAGGCAAACGGCCAAAAGCATTAAATAAGAAAAATACAAAATGTTCTATTTTTAACAGCCAAGAAAACATACAAAACCCATACACACGAAAGCGCGTTTACATATTAAAAGCCCAAAGATTTTCGCAAAATCATTTTCAGTTTTCCTCCCATTTGTTTTACTCAATTTTGTGCGATGTCGAAGAATAGGAATTTAATGATACTTTGCTGGCACGGAAATGATATAAAACCAACTGTTAAGACTGCAATTTTCTGGATATTCTTTGTATGGTTTATACACGTGATGAAATTCAGGATACATATTCCTTTGACTTATAATATTCAAGATAATTAATTAATACGAAACAGTAGAAAGAACAAATAAAGATTCATTGTAATGCTATTTTAGATTTTAAAAAACTTCAAATGATATCAACCTGTGTTGGAGGAACACAAAAATTGTTTGGGTTTTTTGATTACTTATTAAAACAAATTAGACTCGAGAATTTTCCCATTCTTATGCAAATTTCTTAGTGCAAGATGGGCACTCACTGTACTCTCAAATTTCATTTGGTAATAACTACCACGTTGTAAATTTAAAAATGAAATACGTATCGCCGAAATGGTTTCCTCTGAGATTCCCAATCAAATTCCTAAGATTATTTCCAAGAGTGCCGCCTGTCCACACCCATCTTGCACTCACTGTGCGCTCTGCTCTGCTCCAATTCGATATAATTGATTCTAATTATGCTGCGCCAGCGAAGAGTCGTAGATTTTCACCGTTTAACCGCGGCGCACTTGTTAACCAGATGCTAATTTGTCGAGTGCGGGATGGGCGGGCATGGCGGGCCTTGCGGGGAGGCTTCACTGTCTGGGAGTGCACTGTAATTACAGCAACAGCGGCTACGAGCAGCACAATAATAAATAATAATAACAATGGGAACAGTGCAAACGTTTTGAATTACCTGCCACATTGTTTGCGGTGCAAGTGCGGCCGCAACCTGCGGCTATTTGCTTCACTTGCCGTTGTCGTTTCTGCTAGACCGCAAAGCAGAATTTCGATTGCATTTATTACAATAATAATCTTATCGCCTGCACTTACAAGTCCTCTAATGGTTGCAAAAGTCCTCCCCCGCCCTTTCTCTTGCTACTCGCTTTCCTTTGGCCCATGCCGCACCAACTTCACAGTCACATTCGCATTCACATATACCCATGCAGGTGAGTGTTTTCTACGTTTGGGCCTTCCATTCATGAGCATTGACAACGACAGCACCACACCTGCACCACATTTTCAATGGCATGCGACACGACGGCTGCGGACAGGATGGGCCACAGTGGTTTCAAGTCCCATGGAAATGGTTCCAAAATGTATTCTCTGGCAGGAGGGCATTCTTCTGTCGCCTCAACTAATCGGTTGTCAAGTAATATTAAACATTTGATTCACAACTGAGTATTTAGAAAAAATAATTAACATAAATTTTTGATTTGAGCATCAAAGCGAACGAACGTTAACTGATAATATACATTAACAATAAAGATTTACCTTTGTGTTAATTAAAAATTTCTTAGTATGCGAAGAAGTATTTATTAGTTTAACATAACTCATTCCAGCGGATATGCAAATTAATGTCTGAAAATCGCCTGAACTATTAAATCATGAATTATTGAAAATGTATAATGAAATGAACATAAACTTTGAACTTAGTGATAAATACTTGTTATGCACGCGAGTGAGATTGTAATGTGTATTGCGTCAACATCAACATTTACTTGATAAACAAGTGTAGGGAATGAACTGCTGGGTCGCGATAGAACTTAATCAGAAGTGAGAAACCTAGTTCTAAAGTACATAAAATATTTAGGAAATCACAGGCGGCCACCAGTTCCACTGTGTACCGCCGCTACCTTGGTCTTCATATGAATGATGTTGACTGATGGAGAGGAAGATAGGAACGCGAGGATGGAGGGGATGGAGATGTTGGGGAGGAGGCTGTTGCAAGTGACCGTGTATCCATGCCGCTGGCTGACTTTGATTTTCATGTGGCCTACAAGCTGGCTGCGTGCAATGACGTTCAAACTCGCTGGGGGACAAGTGGGAAATGATCAAAGAAATGGCAATAAATTACGGCTGTTTACAGGCGTTCGTTCATACTCAGAAATCTACATTTAAATACAGTTCAAGGATAGTGTGGCGCTTTTTATTCGAAATATATTTTATATAATTGTATTTCAAGGTCCACACCAGTTCACATGAAATAGATGTGAGTGCTAAAATAAGAACTTTTGGAAATACGTGGGCTTTACGGCAATATGTATTTGGTTTCAGTGCGTTAATTATAATCAAATGAATCATTTTGTAGCTCTGAAGTTAAACTATTAAGAGCAAATCAAAATACTATTTTTATTTTATGCTTCTTTTGTGAATAAAACTATCGTTTTGCCTAATTTACTCATCTATATACTAGAAACTCTTTTAAACATGCAATCATGTTTTGGTCCCCTGAGTGCGAATCTGTGTTTCTTCATTAATCAGCCTCTATCAAAGATTTGCTCAAATTAAGAATTGATTTATATACATACATTTCTGCCAATTAGCAATTGATATATTTCGATTTCTGTAGGGTGGGAAAGGGGAAAGGGGAACAGGGGCAGGCCAACTGGCGCCGCATAAATTAAGAAATTATTCTGTCAAGACTTCTGCTAAATTGAGCTATAGTCAGTGCTGAGTGCATAATAATCGTAACAATTGCCGATCCGCTGACATGACGATCGTGAGTCGCGGATGGATGACGAGTCCTGATCGGCGGAGCGAGCGGATCGGTGTGTTTGGGGAGTTGGGAAAAGTTGCGTGAGTTTTCCCAAATCCAAAATGAGAAATACACACAGCATGAGCGCTGGTAGATTTGTTGCTGTCGGCTAACGCGCTTTATTGACGTGTTTTCTAACCTTGGCCCGGTTCTCGACGGACTGACGGGACGGACAGCTGTTGAAACGCACAGCTACAGACTACAGACTACAGAGTACAGACTACGGAATATAGAATACAGACTCACAGTTTCACAGATACAACAAATCGAATATCCTCAAGAATGATCTCTCTGGATGTATCTGTTTGGTTTTGGTTGTATATAAATGGATGCGGTCGCTACACTTGATTTGATTTATTTCTCGTTTCGTGCTTTACACCCAAAATAACAAACGAATGCGAATGATCAAAATGAAAATTCGCTCTATGCCAGATACAATTTGATGTGATGTCTGCAGTCCGCATCTCGCATCTCGCACTTGTATCTGTATCTGTATCTGCTGTCAGTATGTGATGTGTGTGCGTTGCATAATACCATTTCTAGCCATAGCCAGACGCGAAATGTATGCCATTAAAAATGCTTCGTTTTACAACCGAGTTCCTTCGACTTGGGCCTATCCAATCTTTTATTTTCCATCATTTCTGGTTGCCAATTCTGCCGCTGCCCGATTATTATAATTATTATATGTACATTTGGCTCGGCGCGTGCGAGCCAAATCTGCTGTTTTATGGATAAACCAACCGAAACCAGCGGGAACTATACGAAAAATACGATTATTTTTGCCAACCCATGACGACATGAGTTCAGAAATAGTTCGGCGGAAAAATATGTTTAATTCTATACGTGTTTAATGGAAGTATTGTTATATTTGTTTCTAATATTTTCCAGCAGGAAATGTTTTCCATATACAAATCATTTAGATAGTTCTTAGAATTTATATTACTCATTTACGATTTCCCCCGTATATTAGAACTATTAATTTTTTATCAACGAAAACTTCGTGGAATCGAAAACTGCACAGGTGAAAGTTTAGACTGTGGAATACTGTGAATACTGTTTATCATATCAGCTTATTCACTCTTGAAATCTTGGGTAAATAAACATTGAAAAGATAAGATTTTTTAAAAGCAAGCACAAACTTTGTAAAATTTATTTCTAAGATTGATTTCATTCTACATAAGAGTTAATATCCGCTTGTTTTCTTAAATTTAATAATTACAATGTAATTTCGCAAGCACATCATAAATTTTGGGAATCATAAGGAAATTGCCTAGATTCTAGTTTCCGTTTGGATTTTCTTTCGGAATCTTCCTCGACATTCAACAGGCATTTGATAGAGTTTGGATCCCGGGACTACTAGCCAAAGTCAAAACAGCGCTGCCAGCCAACCTGTTTGAGCTCATCAGATCGTTTCTCACAAACAGAGAGTTTTGCGTCCAGTCCAGAGACGCAACCTCTGTAAATGTTGCCATTGCAGCTGGCGTACCTCAAGGAAGCGTCTTAGGACCGATACTTTACTCCATCTATACAGCAGACATCCCCAAGCCAAGCTATTATGAAATGACCAATGACAACAGCAAAATGCTGCTGGCCAGCTTCGCTGACGACGTCTGCTTTCTCAGCTCCTCGAACAGTGAGACCGAGTCGTCACAAATGCTGCAAACTTATCTCAACGAATTCGAGAAATGGGCCATGGCGAACAACATCAAAATTAACGAAAGCAAATGCGTAAACGTTTGCTTTACGTTACGCCGTAAAACAACTCCTGCGGTACACATTAATAATGTGGACATAGAGCAAGCAACTAAGGCGAAATACCTAGGCCTCACACTGGACAAACGCCTAACCTTCCGAGATCATATTGCCAGAGTCGTCAAAATGTGCAACCTAAAGCGTAACCAACTATTCTGGATGCTAAATAAGAAAAGCAAACTACTTTAAGATGCAAGCGTCAGATTATCAGCAAATTATCGCACCTACTTGGAGATACGGCATCCAAATTGGGAGTGGCGGCTGCGTCCCACCGAAAACGATTCCAAACCGTCCAGAACAAAACATTAAGACAAATCACTGGCTGTGACTGGTTCGTTAGCGGCCAAACGCTTCACAATGATTTAAACCTGAGCCTTGTTGAAGACCAAATCTCGTTCTTCTCAAGCAGATACAACGATCGACTAACTGCCCACCGTAATCGTCTCGCCCGGAGATTACAGGGGCTATCCCAATTCGCAGGCTCAAAAGAAGACATTTGGCTGCTTCTAAGATGATAGTATGAATATATATTTACCTGAAACCTCACTACTCGAAATTTGACCTATTCCTATATATTAAGATGAAAACAAATTATATTTATAATTAAGAGATTATTTACTTAAGACAACATTTAGGTTAAAGGCTTTAATTGACCTGTTCCTGAATAATATTAAATAAAGATGTTAATTAATTTAAAAAAAAAAAAAAAAAATCCAAATTTGTAATTTATTGAACTCAAGCGGTTGGCTCGCCTATTTTGGCATTTCAATTATAATATATGCACAATTGCTTTTTCCCGAATAATTGTATACTAAGGCGGCAGGTCAATGAGTGCCGAGGAATGTTTCTTAAAACGTATTTTAAAATACAATGAATTGGTCAATTATTTAATGTTCTTGTTATCGTAATGAAACAAAGAGCTACAAATTTAGCCGGGAGCAGGAAAAATCATGAAAAAAAAACCATGTAAAATATTCGATTGTATTGAATAAATAATTATGTATGATTAAATATTTCTCGATTTAGCAGTTTAACAAACAACCAAGCACAAATTTCAAAGGGATATCTCATTACCAGGGCTTAGTTTAAGCTTGCAGTAAAGTTCGTTATCAAAGCTTTGTTTGTCTTTCCAAAGTTCATCTCTAACTTAATCAGTTATGCCTTGAATATCTAATAGCCCACTACTTAATCTGAAATCCCCAAGCCTTACCTCTGAAGCAGGGTTTTCCGTGGAACTCTTCAGCCTGCTTCTTCATCAAAGGAATTATTCAGGCTATTGAGTTATAAGCCAGAATTATGTGCATTGATGGTTGGGAAAGCGGGGGCCAAATGGAGCTTGGCGCTTGGCAAACTGCCGCGTAATGAGCCACGTTAAGCTGGCGGCCCAGAGTCTGAAAGCCGTCTCAACAAGTCGCTGTTGGCTTCTGGCTGCAGCTGGGGGCTGCTACGCGGCGTATACGTAATGCGGCGAGGTGAATAACATTTGGCGTGCAACGGCTGAAAATGCCGCTCAATGGCGTGCCAAAACAAAAGGCTAAACTTAGCATGCATTTGTTTTTTCTTCTTCTTTTCGCGTTTTTCACCGCTTTTCGGGTTGGCCATGCAAATGGAAATAGCGTAGAATCCGTTGCTCTGCTGACATTAAGGCCCAAAGCCTGGGGAATCGAGGGAATTTCGCTGATGGAATAGCTCGTGTCAAAAATGTTTGCATACCACAAAATGCCATTGGACATTGTCGTCAACTTGATTTGCGGATGGTCACGCGTGGGCGTTTTCTCTTCGCAAAACCCCTTCTTCCTGCCGGTCGGTCGGTCAGCTTATCAAAATTGTTCATAATTAATTAATTGTCTGCGTTCCAGATTTACAAATTGTGTGGCCCACCCGCCGTCGTCTCGCTCGCTCTTTCTAGCCTTCTTCTGCTTTTGTTTTTTTATGCGTTTTACTGCGAAATGGAAATTGCTTTTGGATTCTAAAGGCAACGGCAAAGAAGTCACTTTGAAGCTCGGCCAGTAAAAAATTTGAATTAACATATGCCGCGTTAGGGAAATAGGAGAGAACGATAGAGAGACACAGGCGAGAATCGGTCATTTGATTTGTATAATGCCCCCTCCTCAAACGGGCTCTGTTATCAAATGCGAGAGGAGAGGTGGTGGGGAGAATACACTGGAAAATAAAAAAAGAAGAATTAACATCGGAAACACTTAAAAATAATATAATATTTGTTCTTTAAACATGATATGAGACAGTAACAATCATGAAATAAACTAAACTTTTTTAAAACTAAATGTAATTGTTGAATAAGTTATTGCTGTTTAAAAAATATTTTAAAAATGGCTTGTAGGTAGTTTGTGCTGCCGTGAATATAATCCAGCAAAGGCAGACCGTAGACTTATTGAGTTAACTATGTCGCTTGTGTTCTGCCGTTGAAAATTTTGATAAGCAAACTAGTTATTAGCTTGCTTCCAAAAATATGCCAATAACATAAGCCGTGCTGAATGAATATCGCGCAGATAAGAACCCATACAATATACAATTGGAATGTGACTGGGTTCGATTTTTTGGGCTGTGCATTGATAGAGTAGAGTTAGCGCCTTTTGTTGTGGGCCTGTTCTTTTACTTTCTTTTCTTTCGACGGAGCTGTTGCTTTTGCGCCAAAGAATGCTTATCGGCATTTGCAACTACGGCGCGAGTGGAGACGACAACTCCACTCGCGTCGCCCCGCCATTGTTGTGGGGTTGGATTGGGTTGGGTTGGGCTGGACTGGGCTGGGCTGGGTTGTTCTTCGCTGGTTCCCAGATAGCAGCGGCCCCAAAGAAGCGCCGGAGTCGCGGACGATGATATCATCGTCGTTCGGTGGCGTGCATGTGCCATCCAACCATCCAGCCAAATGAAGAGATGTCTAGGCGGGTTCAGCGGAAATCCGCATAAACAACCGAACCATGCTGGATACGCTCCGCTTTGGCGTTTGCCTTCTGGCTGTTTACTTTCGCGTTTTAGCAAGATAAACACAACATTTTTAAATCATTTACTAGCTCTTATAAAAGCAAATCGAGGTAAGCTGCCAGGCGAATCTCTTCTACGAAAGTTGATTCAACTTTTGATGCACTGCATTTACGACTCTGCTCGGGAAATCAAATTGTTTTTCTGGCCATAAAAATTTAAATAAATACGAGTACATTTCGTTTGGCAAAGTAGAACGCTTTCAAGGATTCATGTTTATGGTTTCGACCTTTCAATTTGGAATACAATGGGGAAGTCTCATCCAAAAGATGAGCAATTTATAGCAGATAGACGTTTGTATTTTGAGAGAAAATTTACTTGAGCACACTCACCAGGAAATATGATTTGCTTATTGCCGGAATTATGCAGTTCATTTTTTCTTAATTTATTGCAAATTATGAACTTTGCAATGATCACAAAACTGAACCGTAGAAATGATATGTAAGCTAATTGTTATATCGTCATATAAAGCCATGTAAATACCTAAGTGAGTTAAGCATGACACCTTTTTTCGGTGTTATACAAACTTATGTGAATAAAGCTTTTAATAGCATAAGAAACCTTGTCTCTAAATACTTCCCAAAAACTTAACTTATCTGGATCCCCAGTCACATTGGCATTTTAGGCAATGAAAGCGCAGACAAAACACCTAAAGATGCCACCACTACATGGAAAAATCCTTCCACAACATTTGCCCTCTTGGCAAAAATTCCGAGATAGACTTTAAACACGTCATAATTAAGTGTACTTCCCTTTCCCTACATAGAACAGGTGTCTTTCATTCAATCTTTCAACAAAATTATTATCTCTCATGCACTGTAAATATCATTGTCACCCTAGTCGTGCAGAAGGTCTTAGCTGCTAATGCTTGTGGATTTTATTTTGCTTATAGTTTAATGCTCTAATTATAAATACTCTAAGTTATCTAAATATATAAAGATGTTAAAATTGTCTATCTTTTTTGAAAAAACTCCCATAACGCTTTCTAAATCGGATACTCATTTTGCAAATTTTACAGGCGTGCATAGACGACAATCTGGACATGGTGGAGTTTCTGGTGGAGCGAGGTGCCGACATAAACCGCCAGGATAACGAGGGCTGGACGCCCCTGCACGCCACTGCCTCCTGCGGGTGAGTTCTTGTCCAAATTCCAATCAGTTTTTAATACTAATTTTGCGCTTAATCAATTTTCCTAGATTTGTGAGCATAGCTCGGTATTTGGTGGAAAACGGCGCTGATGTGGCCGCTGTGAACAGCGATGGCGATCTGGCCTTGGATTTGGCCATCGATGTGCAGCACATGGCCATGATTGACTACATGGAGAAGATGGTGCAGGAGCTGAACATCAATGTGGATGAGGCTCGAAAGGCCGAGGAGCAGGCGATGCTGAACGATGCCAAAAAGTGGCTGAGAAGCGATGCCGCCGAGGTGGATAGACCGCACCCGAAAACGGGAGCCACAGCCCTCCACGTAGCCGCCGCAAAGGGTTATACGAAAGTTCTGGGCCTGCTCCTGGCTGGACGTGGCAATGTGGATCGCCAGGATAACGATGGCTGGACGCCACTGCACGCGGCATCGCATTGGGGTCAGCGGGAGACGGCCGAGATGCTCGTGGAGTCACTGGCCGACATGGATATCCGAAACTATGCCGGGCAGTCATGCATCGATGTGGCCGATCGCAAAATAGTCAAATTCCTGGAAGAACTGCGGGCCAACAAACGCAACAAGCGGCGACCATCTAGTCAAATAAGGTGAGGGAATAATAAAATTATAGCAAGAATTTAATGAAAACAAAATAAGGGGTTCTTTAGCTTAAAGAGTTGACAATATATGTTATGCGAAATACATGTTGTTTTTTAAATTGAAACAAATTTAAAAGAAGGAATTTTAAGGCATAGTATTTTTAGTGAATCACCTATCTTGATATTATTCCAATGAAAATTACGCATATTATACAAAAATATTGACAAAATGTAAGTTCTTGATAACTTTTTGCTTTTGTTAAATTATGTTGTTATAATCTGAAGCTTTGCAAACTGTAAAAACATATAACTAATGCATGAATTGCTCATACTTTTCAGCAGAATCTCAGATGCAATGGAAAATCATGTGGACAAGACGCCCACTAAACTGGTGCGCGTCGAAGTGAGAACTGATGCCACAAAGGATGGTGCGTATGCCTCCAAATCGGAGCTATCTTCAACTTACCCTGGACTCATAATATAAACGAATAGCTTTCTTTGATTTCTCGCACACACACACTCTTGTGTTCGTCCTGTTTATTATCCTGTTTAGGTTCTCATGCGCGATAACCTTTTGTTGTTGGAGCATTTAATCGTAAAACATTTGCCACTGCCTCTCGTATTTTAGTCATTCAAGATCACATTGTCCAGTATAATTTGCCTTCATCATGATCACGATCATCCATCAGTGGTATCCTGTTCTTCTCTCTCTGTATCTGTATAGTGTCTCTTTCTCTCTCTCTCTCTGTATTTGTGTATTGTCTCTGCTTGTAAATCACGCACACTGCAGCTGCCAGTGGCTCAAGTGAAGCTACCAAAGCTGATTCTTCGATTCCAAACGCTGCTCATGATGATGATGATGTTAGTGGAGGTGGCGAAGTGGTGGCCAGTGGCCAGAGCGATACAGAAGAGCTGAGTGATTCCACGGAAAGCTCACACTTGACCAGTCTTTCCGAGAGCGAAGGTAGTCGGCATTTGTTTTGCGTCCCAATTGAGGAGTTCCTCGACGAACCCTTTCTGTGATAAGCCCGCCCAATAGCCACTAACCTATTCCTAGTTGTACCTTTTTTTTGAGATGACCACTAACATTTTTCATTTGTTGCTTTTACAGCTGAGAACGTCAAGACCAACCAGCAGATCCACGCCGTCGAGCATCCAGTGGAGGAGGAGGCGCCATGGCGACGCAAACTGCCCCGCACCCCCAACGACAGTCCCACTAATAATCGTAAGTCCTAATGGAATTGTCAAGTGCTTTTAAGGGTTACAGATAAGAAATTAATGAATTGTTCAAAAGGAAAGCCTTTGTGTATAAATGCATCGATGCACCAAACGTTGTAATCTACAATGATCTATCTGCTATCTGCAATCCCTTGAAGAGCAGTGATTGGCAACGTCTGTTATCGAATCAGATAGTAATAATCAATATAATTACCATTTGCAGAAGTTCCTGATAGAGAGCTTAGCAGCAATAGCTCGGAGACCGCCAACGACGTCATTTTGCGGCGCACGCAAAGCTTTGAGAACGATCAAAAGTGAGTTGAACACCAAGAAAATAAAACATTGCGTGCCGCTCACACACAAACACCCAATCGCATCTCAGATTAACCCACATATACAATAATCATGTACATCGATCGGCCAAATTGCACCGAAAGGTCTTGATTTATTGGTTGACTTTGCAGTTCGCTTTTCACTTTTGCCGATTGCATTTGCTTATCATCATTGTCATTATCACACATACTCACGCTGAAATTGTAAACCACTCATTTAGCTTTTCTCGAAATGCATATACTGATAAATTGTTTAAATTTACCCATGATGGTATCATGATCTGGGAAAGCTCTGGGAATCTCCATGAATCACAAGCTTTCCGTTTATGAGCTTTTTCCATAACACCACTCGCATTTTGGCAAAGTGAAGCGTTGACTGCAAAAGGCAACAAATAAGGGAAAACAAAGTATTGTATTGATTTTAAAATTTTTGTTTTGCTTTATTTTTTTTCCAACCTTTTTTAAACAACAATCAAAAATCGAACAAAAAATTGCATTGCCAACGCACCACAACCAACCAAAAACAACAAACTCATCAAAACGCTTATCCCGAAATCTAACCTGCCCGCTCGCCCACCTGCTCGCTCCGCCCGCCCACCTGTACGCCCGCCCGCCCGCACGAACGAACGTTCGAAAAACGCTCGAAAATCACACTCCAACCGCCAATCCGCAAATCGGCCATTCCGAATGACAGGTTCTATCAAAAGTACAATGAGCTGCGGGCACGCATAAAGGCCAACTCCTGTCCCATTTTGCCGGCGAATGCGAATGCTAGTGCCGCTGCTGCCAATAAATCCAATAACAATAACAACCTAAGTAGCAATAACTATCATAATAACAACAATAACAACAACAAAAGCGATCTGCTATTGGGATATGCTGCTGGCGCCACAACGACAACAAGCACCTCCACAACAACAACAACAACATCCAGTACATTCAACAACACCCACTCGAACACCAACAACACAAGCACAACACAACAACCACAACAGCAACCAGCAGCAGCATCGGCAGTAAATCAATTATATAGCGTACAAAGATCGGCCTCACTCAAAGATAACTCAATGTATTACAGGTTTGTTTTGCATTCAACACATCCCAAAAGGCCGACTAGATCAGATTTGTTAGTTACATTAAGTAGAAGTTGATAAATTGTAAAGAGGGAACTCTAATTGTATGTATTTCATAGCTTAATTTGGATTTGTTATGAGTTGTAAATGGATATTTTAAGTAAAGAGTTAAACTTAAGGGTTATATTAGGCCACCAAGAAGTTGATAAAGCTTACCTTGTATGCAATACTCTTTATTATAATCCAAACTCAGTTTTGTATTATTTAGTACCTCATGCGAGCTTATAAGTAATGGAATTTTCATGGACTAAAATCTGATCTAGTTTAAAAACCATGCCTACTCATAGCTGTTAACACAACCCTAATTTGTTGTAACTATTAACCTACTGTGCTTTTGCTTAGCTTCTACTCTTCTACACCTTCAGTATAAAAACTCATTGCACCAAACTATTTAACATATTTTCCTAGGCCACGCACCAATGTCGTCTACCTACTCTTGGCTGTATTCCCAGTTCATCCTTGAACTCTTCTCTAACGTCTTTCTATTTTGATTATCCTCAGGAAACCGACGATTACGATTGCCACGCCTACGAGCACAGCATCCACGGCGATCAATTCTCCATCGACAACTGTACAGACCCCACCAATTCGCAGGTAAGTTTATTTGGTTAATCATCATGTGCCGACTCGTTTTAAAAACTCCATTGTCGATCAATTAGCCAAGTTACAGCGAAAATACCAGAAAAGAGCAATAATGGCAGCTCGTCCACGGCCAGTGTCAGCGATGCGGAGAGCTCCAAGCCACCGCCCAAACAATCCGCGAGCAATATGATCAAGAACTTCTTCAAGTAATGAGAAAGAATTAATGGTTGTTTCCATTCACGTTGAGCTAACCCCGCTAAACAGCTGCTAACCCGATTTTTGATCCCAAGAAAGCGAAGTTTTTTGTAGCATGATTTGTGATATTGAACTGAGGTTCTATTTACATTTAAACTTTCCGATCTATGAATTAACATGTGCAAATTAGCATTTAAAGGCTCGATGTGTTTCCACTGGCTTTCCAATGCTGTAGCCCGTTTATTGAATGCAGTTTAAATGATTAATGTTAAAGCTACATATTTTACATATAAACTTTACTACATAAACTACATATTTTTACTCAACCCACACGTAGATCCTTTGTGCCACCGGTGCGTGATGAAGAAAGCGAAACGCAACGAAAGGCACATGCTAAGCGCGTGAGGGAGACTCGCCGGTCCACCCAAGGTGTCACCCTGGACGAGATCAAGAGTGCCGAGGAGCTGGTTAAGAAGAAGAACATGGGCATGGCCAACAACAACAATAACAACAATATCAGCACCACCACCACGAACACGATCAGCAACAGCGGCGTAAGTAGTCCAGGGTCCAAGTGGCCACTCTAACCAGATCATCCAAGCTATCACAACAAAAACCAAACCGAAACATTCACACTCGAGGAAGCTCTCTTCATAGAATCACTGTTAGATCATACCTGTAGTCCTAGCCGGGATTACACCATCCACACACGATGTCCACATGCAGTTCACACCCACTCAAACGTTGAGCAATACACACCAGATCAAAAACCGAATAAATATACGCTTATGGTTATGGTGTCCCCATTGTTTGGATATCCCTTTTTGTTTATGTGTTCGATTCTGTTCACTCACTGAAACACAATCATCAAATATAAACAATACCATTGATTGATTGTGTGAGTGAGAGAAAAATGTACTAAAATAGTGATTGTAGTTTAGTTTATATCGTGTAGTATGCAGAATGCAAAAGGTTCTGAAATGCCCTAAGAAGTATGCTATGAATTTAAACATATTAATAAATCTATCTATAAACAAAAATAATGTAAAATGCATATTAAATCGGGTGCTTTCAAAGATTGCTGGCACTTTCAGTGTTGATCTTGATAAATGTACAAAATGAAAGCAAATTGCTTTAGCCATCTTGATGATAAATTCAAACCTGCCGCATTCTGTTTTCTCACTCCACAAAAAAGCCGCAGCCATAAGCTG
Organism: Drosophila santomea; assembly: GCF_016746245.2. Lineage (NCBI taxonomy): Eukaryota > Metazoa > Arthropoda > Insecta > Diptera > Drosophilidae > Drosophila > Drosophila santomea. The sequence goes on from NC_053018.2 coordinate 18,744,541, forward strand.
TCATCATTTCAATCAGATCCAGTCTCATCGATCAATCAAAGCTCATTTAGCGTACGTTGCCACCCGTTTGATTATTATTCGTTCGTGATCGATCGCAGTATCGCATTTAACCAATCAAGTTGAGTTCAGTTCCTGCGTAATGCACCTCCGCTCCGCCCTGCCACGCCCTTTGACTCGCCGCGCCTCCGCCTCATCGATTTTGAGTACTCTATATAGCGTAGCTTTATATTTATGATTTCCAATCATCAGCAGCTCCAGATCAGCGAACCATAGCGTAATTACCATTCCGAATTGTATTTATGTTACAGCTCTTAAGTTATCTCTATGTTCAGTTCTCTTACTACTCACTACTCACTAGGCTCTATATTTATATAGCAATAAACTGTATGTCTATGGAATATGTTGATGATTATCATTTTGCATGTCCCATTTGCATGCGTAATCAAATCGGGTCACCCTAAGTATCATTATAGTATGCAATTGTTATTTATATACAATATATATAGTGAGACCTTTTTGATTTTTGTTTGAAGCGCACTCGCGTCCATCGCCTCTGGACAACTGTTTTTTATTTGTTCCGAACTAATATTATTAACAGAACGAAACAAGCTCTGCATCATCGACATCAGCTCCAACACCATCAATCCTCGGCAGCAATGAGCAGCAGGACGAGCTGCAACCACCGCCACCGCCCACCACTCCACCGCCAGCCATAATACCCACCACAACAACGGCCACCGATGAGACGGAGATCGAGGAAGTGGTGTCCAATCCTCCAGCTGGCCAAAGTCAGAACGATACCACTGCTAGCTTTACGCTATCCGCTCCCGTGCGAAGATCCCTGTCGGCCGACAGGGAGGCCGATGCCAATAGTGATCCGGAGGGTGATCAGGATCAGACGGTGGTCAGTGCCAGCTATACGATAATGCCCAGGCGGGAACGGCTTCCCGAAAGCTCAGAAAATTTAGAAAGCATAAGATCGCCACAAAAGACTGACCCAGTTGCCAAAACCGCCAGCGAGGAACAGGCCGAGGAGCAACCACATGCCAGGCCCACGGATCTGCCACTGAATCCGGCTCCCGCTTCTCCTAGCACAGAAGCTATCAAGTCATCCTCGGCGGCCACCACGCCCGCCGCCCTCGAGAGTCCAGTGCGCTTGCGGGACAAGCGGGGTCTGGCGGGGTCTGGCAGCCAGGAATCTGAAGCCAAGTCCGATACCGCCTCGCCCGTGTCCTCCCATCCGGACTTCAATGCCCGGGACTCGCTACTCAGTCTATACGCCCGACGCACAACGGACAGCAGCGCGGGAGGAGGTGGTGGTGGTGCAGGTGCTGCGGGTGGAGCAGCATCCTCGTCTTCAACTTCGGCAGCAGAACGGCGTCCGTCTTGGCGCCTGAAATTTGATGCCGGCTCCAAGGTATGCCCACACTACCCAACTCTGTCCTCTAAGCGAATCCGATAGCCTAATCCTCAATATACGTCAAGACTATTTTTCGATCGGTGGCCAAATTCGTGTGCGCCGTAAATACATTTGTTAATCTCTAAGTGTAGCATGGATTTATTTTGATTAGTGTATGTATGATTAATTGAGAACTTCTGCTTAGAAAAATGCGAAAATTTGCATTGCTTTGGTCGAATTCATAAAAAAACCTATCGTTTCTAAATGGATTTTTGAATTTTAGAAATCTAATTTAAGGTCATTGTTTTATATCATTTCGATTTTGCTACCGTTTTAACTTATCGCCTACCTTATTTATGTTTAATGACTGTAGAAAGTAACATTGCTTTTCAAAGGAAAAATAATAAATGATGACGTGATCCGCCTATTTGAATATATACTTTATTGTTAAACGCCTGAATTATTTATCTTAAGATATTTTGCATTTAGTTTATCAACGCATCTGTACTTATTCATGTTTTAATTTGCTCGTAACTTGTGCTTGATGTACTCAAAATATAAGTCTTTTATAATTAAGAAATCCCATATGTATTATTTAATAGATTCACTTTTTTATTTTTAACGCTTTTCGTATGTATGTACTTAGATACCAATTCTCTTCATTCGGCTGATAGACATTTTCTGTAAATACTACATGCTAAAAAAATTCAATCAATAGCATTTGCTTTTGTGTTTCTTAATGGTAAACTTCCGTTGTTATTAAATCTTGTTTACCAAAAGATCATAAATATATATTATAAAATATAATTAACTACTTACATGTTACTTACTCAACACTTACATTTTTGTTCAACTAATATTAACTAAACTATACTGGTTCAGGGAAATACAGAAATTGCTTAGCTTAGGTAATGGGTTGCGGACTCTAACTGATGGATCCAAAATGGATATGGTGTCTGATACTAGTTGATTACTACTAAATGTTTAGTATAAACTAACTCCCGCTGCATTCGAATGATTCAAGACACGGCATAGCTTCTTGTAAGAACAAATACATCGCACACAACCCAAACAAATACGACAATTATAGAGAAACATTTCAAAACATATATTGATATTTAACATTGTATCTTCATGATTGAATTGAGCAATTAGTAAAAGCTTCTTTATCCATGCAGTTCAAGTTGGAGGACATAACCAGCGGTGGAACATATCCGCCCAACAACAGCACCATCATACCCAGTGCTCCGGCGGTAATGGCAGCCGCGAACTTATCAACCACAACTGGTGTCCAGAGGCGCATCAGCAGCGGTCCCAATGCACGTGAGTTATCAAGGATATAAGACGCGCCTAACTTCCAGATAGTAACAGTAATATCTACTTCCCTTGCAGTAAATGCTTCCAATCAGTCGCTCAACTCTGTGGGTCGTCCAGTTTCCGCGCCCAGCGAGGGCACGAACAACAGTGCCTACTTCACGCCCTCAGCTCGCAAATTCGAGACGAATGCCACCCCCACGGGAGCGACCACTGCAGCGATCACGACTAGCAACTCAACCTCCAATTCAGTGTCTGCCACCAGTGCCAATCATACAGCGGCTACGGCACCAAATGCCACGTCAAACCATGACGACAAGGGTAAGGAGATGTCTGTTGAGATTCATGGGTAGCTAATAGGAGTAGCAAGATCCAAATTGAATGAATGTTAAGTTGTGCTACAAACATACAGAACTAATTCAGTAGTATCTAAAGCTAAATTCACATGTAACATAGGAGAAATGCATTACGATACATCGAAGTGAAGCTAGTGCCTAAGAATCTGTCTCTATTAAATTCAGAGTATTTAATAGGAATATGGAATGGGATATTCTAGTGCCTAAAATATAAGCTAAACTGATCTTTCTTCCCATTTTTAACAGATAATGATAAGGAGAACGATAATCGCACACAGACCGTCATTCAGAGGCGACGCAAGCCGAAGCGCAGATCAACGGGCGTGGTGCACATCGATATGGATGTAAGTATGGCTGGGAGATACATCATTTGGGCGCCTAATTGCCAGGCAGTTTGTCAGAATAAATGAGCCATGGTCCAAGAGCCGTATGCCTACTATTCTCAGTCAAATTGCTAATTAGTTGGAGGAATGGGAATATGCTAAAGTATAAATATCTTTTGTTCTGCTGCAGGAACTGGACCCCGAGCGACAGAACGAATCGTCCAACAACGACAACGAGGAGAAGGAGAAGGAGGTGAGTTTGCACACCGATAATTAGTGCTTACCATATGTGAACTACCAACAACAACAAACACAACAGCAACAGCATCAATATTATTGAATATTTCACACCTTGCCAAGCAATTAGAAAATATTTGTGTCAGCCTTTTATTCCGAGCTGCACCTGACCACATGTGTTTTCTTTGTGCCTCTGCCTTCGTCACACCTTGTCACAATTTCAGAGCACTCCGCGTCCTTCAAAGTAGCTAGTGTAGTGCCCCTCCTCCATGCATTTGGCCCACAATTTTCTCATTTTCCCATCGTATGTCTGGTCCAATTAGCGGACGACCCAAAAACGAAATTATGATTTGCCACTTTGAAAGTGCGCACGTGGCATTGTGGGTTCGGGATTTTCGTGTGGGAATTCGAGTGTAAGTGCAAGGCAACTGCAAATCCTTTCATGGCCGAGGTCAGAACTATTAGTGCGCATCCAATTTGCGTCCATAGAAATCACGAGTCTGGCCCGAGAACCTGTTAACAATTTATCTGAGCAAGTGTCAGCGCCGGTGTCGCCTATTATTAAAATCTGACACAATTTCTGAGTGCATCTTGTCATTAACGTGCGCTGTGCTTGTTCCTATAAAAAGTTATTAATTGTTTTGACCATTGGTCACTTAAAGACGGACCATAAATCTTACATTCGGTTTAGCATTGATAAATGCTACATATTTGCATTTCATATTGTTTCATTAGCCAGTAGTCAATTAAACTTAAAAAGAATGCACAAATGATGTGCTTTATATTTCAGAAACAATATGTTCGATAGCATTAATTGAATTTTAATATTTGGATGTAGTTTACATGATATATAGTACTAGGAAAGTACAGAAGAGTCTTTAGAACTACTCTTTATAAACTACTTTGTTTAAAAGAGCAATTCATACATGCCCATTGTGAATTATTGCTACAAATACACACAATCATTAAAAGTGAATTTAATTGGTAATTTACTTGTCTGAAACTGTGCGATACGAAGGTCTACATCCCATGAAGTGAATGATGTAACACGATGTCTAAATTTGAAATGAAAATTTCATTTTGAGCACAATATTTTCCTGGAATTTGAAGTTTTTACTATTCGTTTTCCTGTGGCGTGGAGAAATAAGTAATAGTATGCAATTTGCAGCATGTGTGGCTGTGTTTCCCCAAACGATCCATCCAAAATGACGGCAGACCATTTGAAGCTCTTTGATTGACGATGTCAAGTGTGCCATTGTGCATTTATTCTACTTTTTAGTTTTCATCTTGCAAATGCATCTGGGAAAATCACTTTCACAATCGTCTTTGCAGACAGTTTGCATTTTATAATAAATTGGGCAATTACAGAGGCACGACCCAAACCGAAGGAAATATCTGTTTGTCTGTTTTTATATAGAGAAGCGCATAATAATAAGAAAAGCTGGCACACGTACGTTGAACTTTGCAGAAAAAGCGAGAATATGTGCGGCTAAATTTATAACAGCTTGCTGCAGGCATTTGCTTCCTCATTCTCCCTGCGACGAAAGGATCGTCATGTGGTATTTATAGCCGGAAAGTGCATCCAACGAGAGTATAAACTCAGCATGGAGGGGTGTGATTTTGGCCCAGTTATGAGGAGGGAGCAACTCTCCAAATTGGATCCTCCTGTCGCGCACTTACCGCTAAATTTAAACGCAAACAAAAATAGTTTTTCCTATGCTCGCTTGCCTATGTCTGCTTTTGATCAAATTTTCCTAGTTTCGGTGCAGTCATGTGTCAATGACTGTGCTTCGCCTTTTGGCCCAGTTTGCAGTGCTCTCGTTTGTGGCGTGTTTCCCTGATTTCTTCTGACCCCAGCATAGTTAACAATTTTGCGTCTCGGACATTGGGCCAAATACGTGTGCGATTTACTAAATTTAGATGTGGCTCAACCAGGTGAAAAACTCGCATAACGAATTTTTGTGTGCGCAATTTCAAGTGAAAATTTGGCTCCTTTCCCTGCTCTTATTATTTCTTGTGTTCATATTTGAGTTGAAAATATGCCGCCACCTGGTCTTCTTTTATTTTTCCGGCTTTTCCGCTCTTCACTTGGCTCTTAGCTCCATGTGGGCACTCTTTCGCTGCTCTTTCGTGTTTATTTCCGATCGTTCGCTTTCAAATAAAACATTTCAAATCGTCTGCGAGCAACACAGTTGAGTTTTGTGCGCCCAGCACAGCGGATCATCTCAGTTCGATTCAGTTCAGATCACCCAAACCCAGCTAATCCAATCAAACCAGTCTAAATCTCAATGTAAATCCCAATTAAACTCAAGAATTCAATACGTCAAGTGCAACCAGAGACCGAAAACCACAAGACCTGTCGAATGTGTCAAAGAATTGTTGGGATCAGTTTACCCCTGGGAGATCATAGATCACGGGGGATCGTAGCAGCTGGAGGGGATTTTCCAAACCAAAGTTGATGATTTGACTGCCAGCCACAAAAAGTTCGCTCGTTTTCAGTTGATGGAATCGCTCCGCGTTGCCTTTTTTGGCCAACTGCGCATAATTTTTGGACATTTCAAGTTGATGCTCTCTCAGGTGGCTTTTGCAAATATGGTCAGCTATTTTGATAAGTTTTTAATTTGATTTCGTGAACGTGCCTAATTTATTTGTATTTCTTTCGTGACCACAAATGCTAAAGTTTAACAAGAGAACTGAACAAAAATTCATTGAACATCTTAGAAGTTCAAAATTTAATAAAAGTCAAGTTCAAATCAAAAATATGAATTTGTCGAACAATACTTGTAAAGTATTTTTCCATTAAAAAAAATATTTTTGTAAATGATAAATTCAGTAAAAATCTGAAGGTTTTAGTCATGTTTTTATAGATACTCTCCTAGAAAATTGCCAAATCATTTAGCTAGTATTTATCCTTTTTCTTGATTTACGTCCATTTCCTAATCTTTTTTATGATGCCTTTGCGACCCGGCTAGTTCATTTATCTTCCGGATGACACAACAGAAAATGTTATTTTTAAAAGCTTCGTTTTTATAGATTTTACGCGATATTTGCCAAGCAAAATGTTTGAATTACCACAATTCAGAAGGCACAAATGGGGAAAATTATTGCAAAAGACTAAACATTAAAAAAGGCGCTTCATTCATGGGCGATTTCCTATAGATAGAGCCATTTAAAAGGCAGATACATAGAACGAGTCTTGTAGAAAACAGAAACGGTTCGTCATGAATTATATGCATTGGAAAATCGCTTGAAATGAAAAACGTTTTCTGGTCTGACGGTCGGTTTCATGTTTGTTGTTTTGTATCGCGTGGGCGGAGGATGAGAGGCATCAACTTAGAGAAACAAATAAATACCAGGCCGGCAGCGGGATATTCGCACCCATATATCACGTTTTCTATGTGTTTTCAATCCTATGAAGAGCATCCCGTCGAGATCCAGTCGAGCTATACATACGTCGAAATCCGAAATGAAAATTGTCAAAATGTATGCCTTGACGTCATTTTCGGTTTTCCCGGTGCACGTCCAAAACCGACCCCCAAACCACATGTCAATATTGCGTTCTCCAAATCGAAATATATCCCTCGAGTATATAGAGACATGTAAACACACCGAAAAGCTGTTTGTTTTCCTTTATTTTTGTTTATACCGAAGTCAAGAACATTTTGTGTGTTCGCTTTGATTATAATTGTAATTGCCTTTTGTGTGCGCGTCTATAATTGGAACACAAATCGATCAAAATCGAACTCGAAATGCCCTTTAACTGCAAATAATTCCCAGGGGTATCGTTCGTTCCCATGCGTTCTTTATATAGCATCTTGCATTTGAACTAAAGTTCAAAGAGTCTTTTGAAGGATAGCTGTCCACATTCATTAAAAGCTTTTCTTGTCAATTAAAGAACATTTACCGATTTCATCTGATTTATTTAGTTTAATTTCGAAAACACCTGAAAGTGGTGAACTGTAGATCGCAGTTTATAATTCTATTAATTCTGCATACCCAAATAATGAAGGACGTGTCTAAGCTATTAATGGTATACTTATGTGAAACTATCAATAGATAAAACGAATTGGGAACGACTTACCTAGTATAAAGTCAATGCAAACTTGTTGCCAGATGGCAGATCCCCTCCGATAGGAAAGAGCATTCAGATCATGTGGCTTCTGGTTGAACTGTTTAAGCGTAATTGCACTTTGGCACTGACGATTGATATACGAAGTGCCAGGCGAGACGGCAACTAATGGGGCCCATGTTCTTATAGCTTATAGCTTCCATCAGCGAGATGTCCTTTCGCTCGAGATCAAGAACCCAGGCGCCGCTGTCCAGTCGGCGGCGATCGTTGTCCTCCAGCTCGCGCATGGCTCCCTCGAGTGGGGGATCCGGGGCCTATAACTACAACGGAAGTAGCTATAGCAGCTCCGGCAGCACTGGTCGTCCCTTGAGCACCGGCTACTTTCCCAGCAGCAGTGGCGTCTCCAGCTACCAGAGTCCCTATGCCAGTGTCTACAGCTCGAGGGAGAGTTTGTATGGCGGAGGAGGTGCTGGTCGGAGTTCTTATGGTAATGCTAGCAGTCGCTACGATTACGGGGCCTCCAAGTATCACCTCCATCAGCAGCAGCATCATCATCATCTTCATCAACATCAGCATCAGCAGTTCACCAGCACCAACCACTATTCGAATCAGCATTCCCATCAGCCAACTCCCAGCAGTGGCCCATCGACGGCAGTAACCTCATCCGCCTCCACATGCCATGCGGCATCCATAGCTTCTGCGTCCAATGCCGCCATGCCAGCAACTAAAACGCAATCGCACCAGGGCAACCGCTACTATCTGCAGCTTCAGCCCACCGCCTCTTCATCTGCTTCGGGTTCGGCAGCCACAAGCGGTGGTCATCACTATGGCCACCTGGTGGTGGGCAAGCATATAAGCCAGAGCCATAGTTACGGCCAGTCTAAAGCCTCTGCTCTCTCCTCCTCTCTGTCCACCGTCTCGTCGTCGTCCTCCTCCTCGGCCTCGAATGGAACAGGCAGCGGTGGTGGAGGCTACGACAGTTCCAGGTACAATCCTAGCTCCTATTCCTCGGCGGGATCTTCGTACTCCACAAGCGATCGATATGTCAGCCCCTATTCGAGTAGTTATGATAAGGGTGTGACCACCGCCTCACTGACCTTCAAGTCACCCGGTTTGAGTTCGTCCAATTCCTTCAAGAGTTCGCGTTTACTGAAGACCAAATCGCTGTCGGCATCAAATAGCAGCCTGAATGGAGCCTATGGTGGTCCATCCTCAAATGGAGTAACCAGTGCCGGAGCCACTGTGGCGGCCATTGCAGCCACGAGGAGCAACTCTCTGCGGGAACAGGAGCGCAAGTCTCGCAATCGCACGCGGTCGAAGAGCGCGGCACAGAGATCCATTAGTGCTTCCTCCGAGAAGAGTGAGGGATATGAAGTAAGCAGGTGTTCTGGTTAAGTCTTTTTGTATTTAATTATTTAATGCTGTTGTTGTTGTTATTGGTTACGATTTTGCACTTACATATTTAATTTATTTACTTTTAAAGTCTATCTTGAAAAGCATATAGAACGGATACATTGTACATTTAATCAAATCAGAAAGTACATAGTAGAAGAAGTGAAGTTTTTAGAAAAGACTTCAAGTTTGTACTGTTTTGTTTTAATTGCTAAAATTCGTTTCCCGTTTTTGCCTCCTTACAGAGTGGCAGTGAGCGGACATCCCGTTCCCGCCTGGGCAGCACCGCGAGTACGGCCACCACCAGCGAGTCAAAGAGCTCCAGCAGTAATGACAAGACGGAGAATGGCGATGGCATTGACTACAAGGCGCTCTGGGAAGCGGAAAAGTGAGTAGATTTGCCCAACAAGAAACCCAATTTATATAACCGATCCCGATTATGATCGATAATCCCATATAGGTTGGAGAACGATAAGCTGAGGCAGATGCTCAAGCAGAAGGACGATGAAGCCCTGCAGACACGTGCAACGCTCGAGAGATTCGCCAATGCCGTAAGTACAGAAACACGCCCCTAACATGCCACGCCCACATCAGCCCACTATAAACTGAAAGCCGATAAACCATTACCGAAACTGGCAGCAGTAACCAACAACAAAACAACACGCAACACCATAAACTTAGTTCAAGGATGCACTAAAATAAACATATTTACTATATATCTTTATCACACAAAAACCACCCACCTCGCTGCCTCTTTTTCCCCCTCATGTGAAGCTTACTGCTCGCGCTCTCTTTCGCTCTTTACACCCCGCTCTGTCGTATATATATCTTTTTTCGATCCGTTGAACAACAATATGAACCCCAACAAACTACAATAAACTACACCACAAAACTGAACAAGAAAAACCAAGACCCGAATCCGAATCGAAATCGAAAAACAAAAATCGCAAAACCACATCTTGTTTCATTTCACATTCGCAGACAACGAAAAATTCACTATCTGAACTTGAGAAACGCGAAAGAAGAGCTATGGAACGCAAGCTTTCCGAGTTGGAAGAAGAGCTCAAGGTAATTACAAAAGTGTCCTTTGCTAACCATAAGTGTTAAAAGTGCCGCCGCTGTCGCTGTTTTTGTGTTCTGAGAACAGGACCCCAAAATTGATTGCTATTTTGGTTTATTTTTATTTTGGTTCCATACCCCATATGATTTGTCCAAGAGTTGTGATACTTTTCCCCCGAAAAGCCTTGTTGCATGTCTGAAATCTTGATTTATTAACCCCCCTATTATTAACTGGAATTGAGCTGTTCTGTTCTTATAACCCAAAATCATAATACCCCTTCGCACTGAGTTCGAGCACACGTTTCTATCACCCTTATATATTAATCTTACTTTTATAATTGCCTTTCCTTTTTGGCCATCATATAGAACACCTAGTTAGTTGACTAGCTGTCTTCTGTGTGTGAATGCCATGGCACTTGATTTGATTTGAAATTAATTTAGCAAGTCCTCCTGTGTATAGTACTTGTATTATTTTGTGCCACCCCGCTGTACAGTGATGCGATCGCTTTGATTTCCCTCGCCAATTTATTTTTGCCCCACCTCCGCCTAGTGATCAGATCATACATTTGTTTTCTATGGTTATTTTTTCATATCACACCACAGCAACAACAGACATCAGACATGTTCTCATCTGAAGACCATTATGTTTCGCTGTCATCATCGCATCTCAATTCATCACTCGCTCAATCTCTCGCTCTGTCATTTGCCACCTTTTATGATTTTTGGTCACTGTTCCCATGCGTTTATACGTTATACGTTTATCGTTATACGTCTACCAATCGCACTCACATATTTGTTACAAATTTTAAACAAAAGCGCTCTCATTGAACAATACGCTCACTCAAATTTGATTTTCTTTTCTCTCTCTCTTCCCACGCGCCTCATCGATCGAACAAACAATCGAAACTATCGAAACAATCGATTATCGGCAATCGCTCAAATGAAAACATGCCTATTTTCCACTTATTTTTCTTGCGTCGCCGCTGTTGTCCTTATTCTTTGTGTGATTTTAGCTATTGCAGAAGCTAAAGACTGAGAACGATCGTCTGCGAGCCGAGAATCGGGCCCTCACGCGGGTCGTCTCCAAGCTGACCACCTCGGCTCAGAGTCAGCTGGCCAAGACCAAATAGGCGCAGATCAAAAGCATTTAGATTGCCCAGCACCAGCCCACATACACCCCAAAATTCTCCCGCCCCTTGCTCACAAGCACAATGTCGCGATTATCGTTATATCGTTTCTATTAGAACTGGAAAAGCATCGATGTTTTTGCAGGTAAACATCGATAACCAATAATCATCGATGTTTTTCTTGCTTCTGTTTCGTTACTACAATACATAACTTCGATGTCGTTAAAAATATTATATGGATATTTAAGCATAACCAAAACCACAATAACTAAATGTATCGTAGCTAAATTTAAGTTCACATTGAGCTCATTGGCTTTGGACTGGTCACTGGTAATATAACATGGTATTTAACATATATATACTACTACTCCTTGGGAGTTACTATATACTACAGACCCTTTGATAGAACCACAACCTTCAAAAGTAGTTAATTTTTTAATAGTAAAATATTACTCACACGGTGCAAATGTTGCGAATTGGAAATGTAATTTATATCGAACTATATCATATGGTCGGTCCCTACATAAAACTGTACGGCCGATAAGCACTTATAAATCAAAAGTCAGCCCACTCTCGAATCAAATCAAAGTAAAGCTCATCGAAACCAACGAGATCAAACATCAAGTCCCCACCAACAAAAAAAATTAAAAAACAGCATCGGCGATTAGCGGCCAAGGATCTGGAGGCTTTATATAGGGTCTCCAAAAGTCGATCATCAGGGAGAGCGAAGTGGTCTAGTTGGTGATGCTGGAAGCTTAACGGTAAATGCCCCACCACTGACACTCAGTTGAGCCATTCTAAGAACCTGCGCCCCAATATTATGAGCTGGCTGTTGTTTTGTTGTTATACACATACCACTTATAAAGAATATAATAAAATATATTATAGCTATAACTGTAACATGGAGTGTTTCAAACTGATGGAGAATGATTGGAAATAGCTTGCAACAAAATACTGACTTTAAAATTGATTGCGCCTTAAAAAATTATATGATTGTTTAATTAGGAGGGAAATTTCGGAATAAAAGAATTGTTATAAAATGTGGATAGGAGCTGTGTTGCTTTCAATCCACCAACATTTTGAAACACTCTGAATGTACATATAAACAATACTTACTTAATACTCTACTCTTTAAATAATGTCTATTAAACTATACTATGGATTTATACCTCTTGTTGTTACTATTGTTACCAGTTTTATCTGCCATTTTGTTTACCCTTCTGTGTGTTTTCAACCACAACACCACCATTGACCGATTTTGAGTTATATATATATATGCATATATAAATATGAAATAAACAAAATTTTGCTCACTGTCGATCTTATTCTATTACTTCCGTTTATTGTTTGAATACGCCACATTGGGTGGCTGTATATTTATGGAACACTCGCATCAGGCATCTATATTCATGAGATTCATTGGACATTATATGATCGATTCGTCTATAGCTCGCTTATCACAGCACACGACACGCGTCATAAAGATCACACGAATCAGATTTCGCAGAGACAATTATCTAAGCGCCTATGTTTCGAGTGTAGTTTGTGGTTAAGTGCATGCTATCTGGTTTTATTCGCAAGATTAGGGCGTCCAGATGAGTTCCATTTTTAGGTAATTACTAATTGTTTCTTGTTGTTGCTGTTGTTGTTGCTGCTGTGGCTGCGGCTACCGCATCCCCAATAGATTAACGAAGCATGCCCCATGCACATCTAACTCCAAGACTTGTGCCTCCCCTGCCCTAAACGTATACCCATTTGGATATCTGTACAAAGTGAACTAACTGAATTTCTTCTCATCCGTTTAACAGCAACTTGATGCCTACAAGTCGGATAATCATCGCCTGAAGGAGGAAAACGCCGCGTTGATTAGAGTAATTAGCAAATTAAGTAAATGAAATTATGTTTTACTTGCAGTGTATGTATGTCTGAGAACCTATATCATCGAGAAGCAACAATTTTACTTTAGTTACCAGCTGGCAGAAGGCTGAACAAGAATGAAAATGAATGTTAAAGCAAAGTGCGATGCAAGCGAAAGCCGGATATTCGCGTGAAAATTTCAAAATTTGTTTATTATTTGTGTTAGGCCGTTAAGAATTAGGTGAAACCATGTTTCAAATATCGTTGAGAATTGTTTCGTTCGTTTTATATAAAGAATTCTTATGTATTTGGTCAAATTTTATATTCGAAATAGAGAAAATTATAAATAAACTTACACAAATCAAGCCTAACTATATTTACATAAACATACGCAACGTGTATAACTATCAGAAGATCAAAAGAAATGAAATGGAAAGCGAAAACCTTTACATACAAACTGAGAACATAATCATCAAATGAGCCCTAGTTACATTACAGATTAGTTTAACTACATGATACATATAAATATATATATATATATTTTTTCATATATAAATTATATATACACATTACATAATATATATTTAAAGCAACCGAATCATAAGTTCAACATGTCAATGTGTAATATCATCGAGGATCCAGACCGCCAGTTCATGAGACTCCGGAGATGTGTCGTAACCAGCCCACGCGTCATCTTACTAAGTGTAATCATTATCATCCAATTGTAATTGTGTTTAGTGCTGCATAGATAAAGGCATCGGTGATACCATCAAAAGCTATAGTATGTGTACCCTTAAACTGAGGAGACTTATTCGCAAAAGCTCCATGGCGCTGTCCTATAGATCGGATGGGTTTCACTACGTATGCCCAATTATTTCTATTATTTGAGTACCTTAAGATAAGCAGACACTTTTAGTTATCTCCTTTACTTCGAAACGTATTATATACATTTACATCGTACTATATTTTACTTTCGCTTATAACGAAACAAATGATCATACGCATATTTCTGTTATTTATTAAATTCGCCTAAGAGATTTTGTGTTACTCGTAAATGGAAACGATAATCAAGCATAAACATTTATAAGAACGTGAATTGTGTAATATGTAAAATTGTGTGAGAAAATATTTATGAAAATTTGATTCAAATACGAAACTTAATAAATGTGATCGCAAGCAAATCCACGTTGTTTCCCTGTGCACTTTCCAAGGATGAATGGGGGTACTAAGGTGTTTCTCGGAATTATAGTTATTTTCGCCTAGATAGCAAAGTGCCAATTATTGTGAAGGTGATATCTTTCACTCAACGTGTTCCCAGGTTTATTTTTATTCCCGTTGCTCGTAGAGTAAGTGGGAGGGTATACTAGATATACTAGAAAGTATGTAACAAAGTAGGTGTGTATATATTTTTGATCAGGATCACTGACCAACTCGATCTGGCCATGTCCGTCCGTATGAACGCTTCGATCTCAAAAACTATAAAAGCCAAAGGTTAGGCATGCAGATTCCAGAGACAAATGCTGAACCAATTTATTGATATTTTTTTCATTTTCTATCGATTTGCTACGCCTACTCTAACGCCCAAAACGGCAATGCTTACACTATTGAAAGTTATTTTGTTTTTTCTCCATTTATTATTTGACTTGCCATTTTCTATCGGCATTTTGGCCACGCCCCTTTTAACGCCCAAAACTGTCATTCCCACACTTGAAAAATCTTAAAGAAATTTTATTTTTATGATTTTTTCCCAATTTATACCAATATTCCAGAATAACAATAATATGTTAAATTTTCTCGTTCGCTCTTCCAGCAGCTGAGTAACGGGTATCTGATAGTCGAGAAACTCGACTACAGGGTCGGGTCTCCTCTGGTTTATTGTCATTTTATTTATTTTTTGATAAGACCAACCTTAAAGTTAACATGTGAAATTTATTTGGTACTTGTTTTTTTTTTTGGTTATTCTTCGTCTGGTAAACAGTAATCCACAATCTGCAGATCCAGTTTGATTGATCCAGTAATGAATCATGATTTTACTTATAAATTATGTAGGATGTATTAATATTTAAAAGTCAGCCCTGTTCGTAGTAGAAAAGCTTTTAATATTACTTTTCCCTGACAAACAATATTATCAGAAGAGCCATAAAAACGTCACTAAAGTTGCATTTATTAGGGCTTTGAAATCATCAGCTATATAAGAGTGCAAGTGCATTGAACGAAATCTTCAAACTATTTCGAGGTTTTACCAGAGAATCTACTTGAAGTCCTTGGAAAATGAAGCGAACTCTCCTGATTATGTCCATAGTTATTTGTGGCCTAGCTGATGTGAAGGCACTAAACTGTCAGGAGTGCCTAACGGATAACGAAGTGTATTGTGTAGACCAAACTTCCTATAGGAATTGCATCAGTAAGTTTAGATCAAAGTTCCTTGGTACTTAATTCTGAGACGACTTCATTTAGAAAGTAAACCTTTTGGCAACGTGATCAGCTGCCCCACCGATACCGTTTGCACAAATTCCAAAAATGTTTGTGTGAAAAGTTCTGAGCTACCAGACTCTATAGTCGATGTCTGTGGAGCCTCCGGTGGAAATGAATGTGCAACGTGCACCAATCAAAATTATGCTTGCGTTAGCAAAAATCAATTTATAAGATGCGATGGATCGAGTTTGGTGGACTCCAACATCTATGAGTGCGATACTGATGAGATTTGCAGTTCGGAAGCTCTTGAACAGTTCGACAACATATGTGCGCCTTCGTGTGTTCTTGATTTTGTATGTATTCTTAGGTAACTGGTTTGGGCTGTGTTGTCATCCTTCATCCTTATTTTTGCAGCTCAGCTTGAGAGCCACTTGCAGCAACAGTGAATACACGACCACAACTACCGCAGCTCCGACAACTGTCACACCCAGTATAGATCAGAAAAAGAAAGCCTGCGATGAAGCAAATAAAGAACTTGAAATACCTGAAGGCACCATGTACTTCTTTACGATCTACAAAGAGGATACTTCCTGTCACACTTATCTCTACTGCCAGAAAAATTCAACCACATGGGACACCGCTTATTTATCCTGCGAACAACCCAAGCCATATTTCGATTCAACTGCCAGCCTCTGCGTAGCGACGAAACCGTCTGGATGCTCCTAAATCGGATAATCCTTTGTTTGCAGAACATACATATATCATTAGACGATCTTTAAGTTTGAATTTTCAGCTTCAGCACCTTTAAATAATATATTATGGGATTTGGGCATTAGTGTTGTGTTCGTTTTATTTCTGGTATTAAAATGCAAATAGAAGACAGGATTTTAGATTTTATAAAATATCTTGTTAATTTGAAGGTAAGAAGAAATGCATAGCGAAAAAACATGACTCAAAAGGTAACAGCAATGTCAATAGACCTTCAAAAGTACCATATACGATTACAGTTTATGAACCGCACTTCCAGGTATGAAGTACGTAAAATTAAAAAGCATGTTGCTGTCATTTAGATCGCTCCAATATTACTTTATGGTAATAGACTTTTGGCAGGCATAGACAACGAAATCTGACAAACAATATTATCAACCCATAAACCATTGAAGGTTAATGCATAGCGAACTTCTCCGCTATATAAGACGGCAGATGGGTGATATGGATCATATCAGAAAATCATTCAGGTTGAGCAGCAATACGGCGAAAAGCTTGGAAGGAACATGCAGAGGATTATCGCCTTGGTGGCCATCATGGCATGTGGACTATCGTTCGTGGCAGCTCAGTCTTGTCAGACGTGTCAGGCGGAGAACGATGTGTATTGCGTCGATCAGAACAGTTATCAGAATTGCATGAGTAAGTCCTGGGCCGTAGTCCTTTACAAGCTGAAGTCCTTCAAAGCACATTTTACACTTAAACATCCTTTTCGGTACCTCAGAAAATGCTCCAGTTGGAGATATTGTCGAATGTCCCGCGGACACTGTTTGCTCCAATACCGACAGTGTTTGTGCGAGTGTCTCCGAGCTGAATTCGACCGTTTTGGATGTGTGTGGAGGCTCTGGTGGAAATGGGGCCCAGTGTGAAGTGTGTTCCTCAGGCGCCAAATACGCCTGTGTCAGCAGCTCCCAGTATGCCCGTTGCTCCTCCACCGGTGATGTGCTGACCACCAGTGTGTACAGCTG
This sequence comes from Drosophila santomea, assembly GCF_016746245.2. Taxonomy (NCBI): domain Eukaryota; kingdom Metazoa; phylum Arthropoda; class Insecta; order Diptera; family Drosophilidae; genus Drosophila; species Drosophila santomea. Next base: position 18,761,822 of record NC_053018.2, read on the forward strand.
CGGCGCAGATGAGATTTGTAGCGTGGATGCTCTGTCTACTTATCAAACCGTCTGTGTACCGTCTTGTGCCTCCGAATTTGTAGGTTTTGTTGAACTAAAAAACGATCCATTGTAACTTATGATCCCTTGCAGCTTGGATTGGATGCCACCTGCAGCAACAGTGTTTATCAGCCCACCACGACAACTACAGTGGCACCGACGACAACACCCAGTGCTGAGCAAAAACAGGATTTATGCAATGATGGCGAACCCAGTTCCCAGCCTAGTTACTTCTTTACCAGGATAACTGATGACTCCACGTGCAACAGTTACCTGTACTGCCAGAAATCTGGAACCACTTGGGTAGCCCTCTACATGACTTGTGCCCCCGCCAAGCCCTTCTTTGACTCGACCACGAGCTCCTGTGTGACAACCAGGCCGACCAGCTGCTCGGTAACAACCAGCACGACCACTACTACGACCCAGTCGCCCTCTGATTCTTCAACGACGGCTTCTTCAACGGACTCTTCCTCAACGGAATCCTCCACCGAGTCTTCGTCCACCACTGCTTCTACCACGCAGTCTTCAACGGATTCCTCTACCGAGTCTTCACCAACGACCGCATCTTCCACGGCTTCTTCATCAACGGAATCCTCCACTGATTCTTCGTCCACGGAATCCTCTACCGAGTCGTCGTCCACCACACAGTCTTCAACGGAATCCTCCACTGAGTCTTCGTCCACCACGCAGTCTTCAACGGAATCATCTACCGAGTCTTCCTCCACAACTTCTACGACTGCTCCTTAAGCCAATGATTCCACTGCTGGCACTTGTGCTTAACACAGGTTCACGTCTACCAGTACAAGTTTCGTAGTGAAAACATTGAAATGCTTTCTACAACCTCCTAAAATAATGAAACGATATACATATTAGATTTGTAAACAATCTTCGATAGGCATTTAATAAGTCAAAAATAATAAATACGTTACATTTGAAATTTGTTTTGGTGTTTAATCGTTATTGGGATCTAATGGCTTTAACTATGACTAAAATGAAGGACACGATCTTAGGCAGTATTATTCCTCAAGTATTATTCATCATCTAATGGAACTCACTTTATGCTGGTGCATGTAGTTTGTAAAAGCCTCGAGATGTCTAGCATTCTATATGCCGTGAAATACCATAGGATTATTAGCTGGAACCCATAAACGGAGAAATGAATACGTATGAATGTTTCGTTTAGAACAGCTCGCGTCATATGCGTATGTATGTATGTACAAATCGATTTACGCTAAAAAGTAAAAGCATTTTCACAATATTCATGTTGAGGACAACTCGCGATACTAGAGACCTTGATATTGTGTGTGCATGCTGTGGCTTCTGCTTAGCTGAAATTAATGGGTTAAGTTCTGTACATTGATGGCCGTAAACACTTGGACATAAACACACAGATGCGCACACAAGTCAGCGCGTCTAAATATACAAACGGATACAAACATATGCCCCCTCGAATATGATATTCCGAACAGACTCGCATGCCGCCGGCTGATTTATCTAGCGCACCCGGTTCGACGAGGGATACAATATATTCGAAATCCTATTTCATTGCTACTACTAGTACTGCACACATTACGATCTACGAGAATTTACAATAAAAAGTTTTTGCTTAATTATCTTAATATTTCGCCGAGAGAATAAAGCATATACATAATGCTGCCCGGCTCTTCGGGCGCCTTCTGCTGCCATATGTCATTGGCAGCGATTGTCGCGGCAATTAAACATTAAATCAAATGAATTGCAGATGCAGAGCAGCGGGACCAGAAGCTACGGGAAGATGCGGGGGACTGCAGCTAGTTGGCCAGCCCACATTTAAATGCGCAAATGGAAATTATGGCCATTGACGACGCACGATCGGCCCGGGACGCTGTACGTGGGCAGCGGCGAATGCACAAACTACAAATATAAACACACGCCGAATTAGATATATGTAAAATCAGAAAATGATGGATGGGTGTACGAACCTTTGGCACCCTCTGGTTGGTTGCCATGTAGCCGACACAAAACGACTGCGTCGTGTGGCTCCACATCACCTCGCCGCTGCTCTGGCCCGGATAATAGAGCAGCGTTAGAGCTCCAGCGTACAGATCCTGCTCTCGGGGCAGCAGCGGAGAATCCAGGAACTTTTGTTTGAACGTCTTGTGCAGACTGGTCACCGCACAATCACTGCTAAAGGCCCCATGGCAGATCTCTCTGGCCAACAGCGTTTTCATCAGGTACTCACCGTTTCCGGTTGTGCAGGTGGCTATGGCCAGTTCGTCCGTATCGGTGGCCCAACAGCCGGCACCATAAGTTGCTGCCTGACCCACTCTGCCTGGAACTTTGAGCAGTATGCCACCGGAGCTACAACCAGCTGCCGTGTTCCCTGCCCCATCAACACATACCGCTCCCACTGTGTCCAAAGCAGCGGCAAGTTCCACCTCGTTACCCGGTTCTGGCACTGTGACTGGTTCCTCGGACGTAGCCTTGCTCAATCTGCTGTTGACCACGAGATCGTATTTGCTTTTGTAGTGATTAAACTGGAACTTGGCCTTCGATGAGATCAATACGCCGGGCTCCACCATGGAGCAACCGACCTCGTCGGCGTAGTGTTCCGCTCCAGTGCCGGCGAGGATCATCGGTGGAATGCGCTCCAGGAGCTGTGGACTGGACTGGGCATCGCAGATGCGTCTCGCCAACTGGATGGGGTTCTTAACCCGGCTAACGTTTGTGCAGGCCCCAAAGTTAAGCGTGGAACCATCCATTATAGCCGCATCGCACTGCACAGAGCCGTCCATGCAGAGATTTGATCCGTAGCCGGCGTTTGTGTAGCCGCAGTTCTCCAGCCGCACAATGGCCGCCTCGCAGGCGTCGACGGCGGAGCCGCCGTTGCGGAGGATCTCTGTGGCGTGCAGGCAGGCCTCCTTGATCACCCGCTGGTACTTCGTCTCGTCGATGCAGTTCCCAGCCCCTGAGAGCAAGTGGCGGTCATCAATCATCTGGCTGTCTGCCCGGCGGATCGGAATCACCATGGCCAAGATACGTACCTGTGTGCACCGCGACGAAGCCGGCCATGTTGGTATCGCTGTTTATGCTCGCGCCTTGTTGTTGGCCCAACTGCAATTCGTGCGCTATACGGCGTAAACAAATTGATCAGAGTGACCGTGCGGGCGAAGTTCAAATATACCACGGAGAATAGGTATCTGAAAGCCGGCCACATTAGAAATATACCAATTCTACACTCAGCAAAATGGTTTTGATTATAAATTACCCGCTTTGTTTAAAAACTGCATATATTTGGAATATACTACGTTTACTAGTATCCCGAAACAGAACCTTACAAAATATAAAAACCTAAATATATATGTTTTGATTACTTTGAAAAAGGAAGGAAGGACCCTCACTATTACATAGAGTTATTAGACCGCTTAGAGGACGAACTTGCCAAGAAAAGACCGCATTAAAAAAAATTGTTTTATCAAGAAAATGCACCGTGTCATTAAAGACATTAGAATAATGTCTTTATATAATGTATTATAATGTCTTTGGTGTCACGGTCACGAGTCAGGAGCAATAATAAATTGGGCTTCGAATTGCTTCCGCATCGACCGTATTCTCCAGATCTGGCCCCCAGCGAATATATCCTGTTCTCAGACCTCAAAAGATCTCAAAAATGCTCGCTGGAAAAAAATGTTCGTCGAATGACGAGGTGATCGCCGAAACTGAGGTCTATTTTGAAGCAATGAAGAAATCGTACCACAAAATGGTATCGAAAAGTTGAGTCGCTACTACTCTTTAACTTGTTGAATAAAAAACAACATTGCCAAAAAAAAAATATTTTTGCTTTGATTTTTTTTAACCCGTTTAGTTACTACTAATTTTATTGTCTTTAACTTAATTGTGTTAATCTTGGTATGTAAGTCTGAGGTGTATTTTTATCTTCTTACATATCGTGCAAAATTTTGAAATCAAATTTAAAATTCTCTAAATTATAATTACAAAGAAGTCTTAAATTACCTTAACTCTCTATTGAAATTATATTAAATTATGTAAGTAAATAGTTTCTATAAATTAAATATATTTTCATTTTTCATATTACGAAGAATAATTTTGAATATTTAATAATCGTTCATTTGGTAAGCTAGCATTTTCACTGAAAACGTTTTGGATGGCTTAAATAATACAGGTCTTTCCAAACCCAATTTTATTTTACAAGAATGTTGTTTGAAACCCAAGCTGAATGAGTAAAAGAATTAACGTAAAGTCCGTTAAAAATCTGGAACTTCCTGAACGAAGTTCTTCATTATCAGTGAAAAAATAGTTCAAACAAGCTGCAGGTGGCTTTACGTACGATGTAAATTCGGGGTAGCGAATTATTTCCGATGGAATTGATAATGAATCCTTGGATACACGACAAAAAGTCATATGTGTTCCAGTTATAAATGCTTGTTCAACACGTTTCGTAAAAAGAGGATCATGCCAAGGCAACTGATTCAAATGCGATAGAAATGTGCGATCATGAAATTCGGGTGGGTCAGATATAACAAGTTTGTTCAACAAAGACTCTTGGTAAATTACATCTTCTTTGGACGTTTTTCCGTAATTTGATTTCGTTGTCGCATTCTTTGTGTGTCTACTGTCTACATCGTAGTCAGTGTTGTAGAGAAACATATTCTCAACATCAGTCATATTAAAGGAATAGAATTGGTACACACGGAACATCTCAATAAATTCGCGCACTGGTGTCATACTATAACATCCGGACATCTCAATCTTCGGGTAATAGGTAATAAAGGAGAGACACATTTCCTCCTTCGATGAATAGCCGCCGAATGTGGGTCGTTTTCTGAGCTCTGTCTCATAAGAGCAGTCTGTGATTAAGTAATCTCCAGGCAATATAACCGTTTCATTAGCAAGCTGATGGACTTTCTGGTGCCTATAATCGTAGCTGTCGTCAACAATGATCGGATTTAACTCCTTACCAGATCGAACATGCCGAAGACTTATTGTGCGACCAGCTTGATGTGAGTGCAGTGTTCCGGAAATTATTTTAATACCATCCTTTGGAAACATGACGCTGGAACAAGAAGGTCCACAGATGCCGACAGATCGATATTTCTTTTGACCAGGCGGGATGAGTTGGGTTTCCGAAACGGAAACACCACTTATAAGGATTCCGGAATCGTGAGTTCGCAGATTGGGTGTGTAATGTATTCGGAAACCGGAATGATCTACAGATTCCTTTCCATCCGGATTATCGTAGTGTATTTCCAGCATATAATATCTAACTCCAGATGCTCCGCCCATTGGGATGCCTGCGTGGGGAGGTAGAAACTGTCCATCAGATCCCAAGGACCAAACTGCAACTGGCGTAGAACACGAATCCCAGTCACGTGGTGTCAGTTGGTTGCTGTTGCACACAGTGCCGGCACTCCTAACCCAAAGGTCCCAGGACGAAGGATCGGATCCATACAATAACTTTGATTGACACTCAAAAAGGGTCATGTGGTGAACAACATTCGTATTGTATTTACCAGACAGCAGAGGCTCGTAACCAATTATGTGCTGTTTGCCAGTTAACTCTGGGAGTCGCACTATTTTACACCAGTAAAGTGTATCCATTGACTTCTCAATTGTTACGTTGTTTACAGTTATGTCCCATTTTTGGGTCCCTTCGATCGAGTTACTATTTTTCGTAAACATTGGCGAAAACAATTGCAAAGATTTCACGCCTCTGCTCTGACCATGCCAATCCAAGTTTCCATGAATAGGATCATTTTCTCCAATGGACCACAGTACCTTAAAAGTGTCGGCCTTCGAAATAAATGAATAATGATATTTTCAGTTCCAATCGATTGTGAAGAGAACTTACCGAAAGTGGAATATCGAATGGGTCGCAGGTTTCAATCTTACGTTTAAACTTTAGAAATGTATGCGTCCCGTTTTGTTTACCATCTATGACATGGTAGTTTTGTGTATCGTCCTGTAGTGGCGGTCCGCTCGCCCCATGGCAGTCCAACACGTTCGCATGTCCTGTGGCGTCATCTACCCACAATAAAACCACATCCGCTCTGGCCAGCCGGCCATCCTTGGAGAAACCCAGGCCGGCAAAGCCTCGCGTATGAACAGTAACTTCGAAGTAAATGCTATTTTCGTTGGCATTTATCCACCATTTAAGCCAGTACATTCCCAAGCTATCCATCATTTCGTCACGCACCCAGTTTTTGTGGTGTACAGAACCATTTTTATCGACATCGTAGTCCTGCGTCCTTTGGTTATTTTCAAAATAACAAACACCAAAACTCAACTGCACCGTGAGTACAATCCATAGTACGTCTTGCAAGGACATGGCGGATGCCTTGTACTTTAGTGTATGTGAACAATATAGTTTTCTTTTAGATGAAATTGAAACTTGTTTGGTGCTGAGTTTGCAAGCAATTCGCGCGTCTGCATTTTTTTCAATGAACATAGTGATCGCGTCAGGATATCATACCTATCGCGAAAGCTATCGATTCCTGTTCGATACATTGTATTCGGTATTTCTTCAGCTCGCCCGCTCTGGTCACACTGGCAGTTCGCAAATAAATTATTCGCACACAAAAGTAAGCACTTTACAAAAGTAATGTGTACTATATAATCGATCAAATACATGTTCGAGCCATCGTAATGCCCATGAGATCGAGCTCACATCCGCGAAACGAGTGAAATGGATAGAAAGTGATTGCATTGCCGATTCGCCCCACGAACAGTTGTTTGTGCGTGTGTGTGTTTGTACTTAGTGACGTGCGCTCGCTGCGCTGCAACTGCGCTGCTGCTGCGCCGCTTAGCTGGACTGCAACGCAAAAAGGGAACCCAAAATATTAGATAGCTATCCAAAGAAATTGCCAACGTAGGATCGCCTGAACGCAGGATGGAGAAGTTTCCGCTGAAGGGCAGCAGGGAGGCCGCCGCGGAGGGCAACAACTACATAACCGCCTACCAAACAGTCATGAAAAAGGTAGCCCACCATAAAACCCACTGGGATTTCCCCCCTTCACTTTCGCAGCAGAACAAATGTCTGTTGAAAAAGTAAAATGCGGCTTAATTTTAGATAAATATGGTGGAAAAATACTTATAGCTATTGTTGGCACGGTCATTTTAAACTAAACTTGTTTAAAAAGGGATTTCGTTCACTGTAAAATCCTTAGATCCTTACTTCTGCGAGATTTGGTTTTAAAAAAATGGCACCAAGCCCAATAAAGGAGTCTCTTTTATCCAAATTCTGCTAAAGCTTTCCGGATAAGGGCCAAACCCCTGATTACGGCAGTATTCTACGAAATGACACAGAAACATCTGGCACAAGGGGGCGGAAATGCTTTCAATTGTAATTCAACGTACAGATGTGTGTCGCTTTTAACGTTTCAACTGTGTCGCTTTGTCCGAGATCATAATCTTATCATTGCGTATGCGTAAACAAAGCGTTTGAGACTAGCTCTCCAAATTCACAAACCTTATCTTAGCTTTTCGTTTATTTTGCTTATTCAGTCGAACGGCCACACAAACGGAGCCGGCGGCGACGGCAACCTAGACGGATCTTTTCGTGACCACCCGCTGGCGCAGCACACGAAACTGACCACCTCGCTGACGGCGGCGGGCACCGACGACGAGGACATGATCGACATCACACCGCGCTCCAGTCCGGGAGATGTGATCGGCGGCGGCGGAGGAGGTAGCAGCAGTGGCTATCACCGGGAAACGGCCACCGAATCGGACACCGAACGAGATTTCGGACACTCTGGCGGCAGCGGCGGCGGCAATCACCACAATCAGCGGACAATGCACCAGCATGTGCCAACTCACAGTGCCTTCGGCGATCCAATGGACGGTGAGTTCAGAGAGATCCATTGCGTAAAACAGCCACTGTCGCTGTCTGTGTTGTTAATCAAGAACATGATCATTTGACTAAGGCTACGTCACCTTGTCTCTCTGCCGGTTCTGAATATTCGGTGGCGTGGCTCACAGCTGTACTCGCTCCCTGGGCAATTCAATTAATATGTACAATCATTAGCATACAGACATGTATTGTGGAGCCACCAGTTAAATTCACGAAAAATACGTACATATATAAATATAACACCAGCTGGCATTTCTATTCGGAACTATTTATCAAAACGAAAATAAATGAATTATACTTGTTGGGTAAATACTTATTCATATATGTGATGATGAGTTCAATCACAAAGGCAATTATAATATTAGCAATTAAATTAAATTAAAACGATCAATATCTATAAGAATAAACAATTTTTTTCTAGAAACCAGTTAAAGAAAAAAGTTAAATCACAAAACCTGACACGTTCTTAGTCTCGACATCTGAATGAAACACAAGTAAAATATGCAGAATTTTTGCGCTAATGTTTATAAAACTCTGTTTCTCTTTGGACTTTGATATAAAACCATTAAAATTAAAGTTATCAGTATAATAATCGTTTAGCTACGACAATATGAATCAGAGCTTACAGTGTCAAATCCAAAATGTTTATTGTATTCTTTTTCATTGCTTTAGGAGCCCTATCCTTCTATGGTTCCTCGGACGTGCAAGATGATATTCCTGGCATTGGACAGTACGAAGATTTTCACACTATTGATTGGCAGCGGGACATTGCCCGCGATCGGATGCGACATCGCTACATAGTCAAGAAGCGACAGGACTCCCTGTGGGATCTGATAAAGGTAGAATTGTTTATGATTTAAATTACACTTAACTAATCAGTCATCTTTATTTAGGGTTCCATTGATGCCGGATCTGGCTGGCTATGCGTTTTACTTGTCGGAATCGCCGCAGGATGTGTTGCGGGCATGGTGGACATTGGAGCCAGTTGGATGTCAGATCTAAAGCATGGCATTTGCCCACCTGCCTTTTGGTTTAACAGGGAACAATGCTGCTATCCGGCCAAACAGTCGGTGTTTGAAGAAGGCAACTGCTCGACGGTGAGTAAAACTACATTCTCTTACAAATAAGTTACTAAAACCGCCGCATTTCATTTCAGTGGAAAACCTGGCCGGAGATCTTTGGTTTGGATCGAAATGGCACCGGACCATATATCGTCGCTTATATCTGGTATGTGCTGTGGGCCTTGCTATTTGCTTCGCTCAGCGCCTCCCTTGTGCGAATGTTTGCGCCCTACGCCTGCGGATCTGGTATTCCCGAGATTAAGACCATTTTGTCGGGCTTCATCATACGCGGCTACCTAGGAAAATGGACGCTTCTGATCAAATCAGTGGGTCTGATGCTGTCTGTGTCCGCCGGTCTTACTTTGGGAAAGGAAGGACCCATGGTCCACATTGCCAGTTGTATTGGAAACATATTTTCGCACGTTTTTCCTAAATATGGTCGAAATGAGGCGAAGAAGCGTGAGATTCTTTCGGCAGCAGCAGCGGCAGGCGTGTCTGTGGCCTTCGGAGCACCAATCGGTGGAGTTCTTTTTTCGCTGGAGGAGGTGTCCTACTATTTCCCACTGAAGACATTGTGGCGCTCATTCTTTTGTGCATTGATCGCCGCATTCGTTTTACGATCGCTGACTCCGTTTGGCAACGAGCATTCCGTGCTCTTCTTCGTGGAGTACAACAAGCCCTGGATCTTTTTCGAACTTATTCCTTTTGTTTTCCTCGGAATTATGGGGGTAAGTGCAATGTAATTTTGAAGTACTGTGTCTCATTAAAATACATACTATTTCTTACAGGGTGTTATTGGCACGTTTTTCATTAAAGCCAATTTGTGGTGGTGCCGCTACAGGAAGTTCAGCAAGCTGGGCCAGTATCCAGTAATGGAAGTGCTCTTCGTGACCCTGGTCACTGCCATCATTTGCTACCCCAATCCATTTACCCGTATGAACATGAACGAGCTGATATTCCTATTGGTGAGCAAGTGCTCACCCGGAGATGTCACCAATCCATTGTGGTACGATTTTAAATAACAATTATGTTAGATAATAATATAATATATATTATAATAATACGATAATAATTATTATAACTATTTATTTTCTTACAGTGATTACAAGCGCATGAACATAACGTCGGGCAACACTTTCATTGAGGTTACGGAGCCAGGTCCCGGTGTTTACAGCTCCATTTGGCTGCTGATGCTCACCTTTATACTTAAACTGGCCCTGACCATCTTCACGTTCGGCATGAAAGTGCCCGCTGGTCTGTTTATTCCGTCCCTGCTGCTCGGCGCCATCATGGGCCGTATTGTGGGAATCGGCGTGGAGCAGTTTGCCTACAGCTATCCCAACATTTGGTTCTTCACCGGCGAATGCGCTGACAGCAATCTAATCACTCCCGGATTGTATGCGGTTGTGGGAGCAGCAGCTGTGCTGGGAGGTGTCACTCGAATGACCGTCTCCCTGGTAGTGATCATGTTCGAATTGACAGGCGGCGTGAGGTATATTGTGCCCCTAATGGCTGCTGCCATGGCTTCCAAGTGGGTGGGTGATGCTCTCGGCAGGCAAGGTATCTACGATGCGCACATAGCGCTGAATGGTTATCCGTTCCTAGATAGCAAAGAAGAGTTTGCGCATACAACACTGGCCGCAGATGTGATGCAGCCAAAGTATGTATAAGGAATACAAATTATCATCAAAATGATCTAACAAATACTACATTTTAGGCGGAATGAAACTTTGAATGTCATCACCCAAGACTCCATGACTGTGGACGATGTGGAAAACCTTCTTAAAGAGACAGAACACAATGGCTATCCAGTTGTGGTGTCGCGGGAGAATCAATACTTAGTCGGCTTTGTGTTGCGCAGGGATCTTAACTTGGCCATAGGTGAGTCATGACTAGCTACGAGCTCATGTGTTATAATTTAATATTAATAATTTTACAGGCAATGCCAAGCGTCTGATCGAGGGCATTAGCAGTAGCTCCATAGTATTATTCACATCATCCCAGCCCATTCAAAATCTGGGACCCCAGCCGCTGAAGCTGAAAAAGATCTTGGACATGGCACCCATTACAGTAACAGATCAAACGCCAATGGAGACGGTAGTGGACATGTTCCGAAAGCTAGGCTTGCGCCAAACATTAGTTACACACAACGGGTGAGTATCTAGCCAGAAGCCGTTTAACCAGTTTTAAGTTATCTAATCTGAATTCCATTGCAGTCGCTTACTAGGAGTAATTACCAAGAAAGATGTGCTACGCCACGTGAAGCAGATGGACAACGAAGACCCCAATACGGTGCTCTTCAACTGAATTTATCAGCCAATCAGAAGCTGGGAGAGCGCTGCTTCTAGTTATTATTATGTGAACTATGTGCAAAATGCAGATTGCAATCTAAGCTTAAGTGAAAAGTTGAACGAGTGGATGCAAAGTGGACTGAAATGGATTAGAGTGGAATCGCGTGATTAGGACAGATAGGATCGAACGTTCGAACGTGAGAGATTTAGCAAAATTGTGTGCAGTTCTATTATATATTTATATATCGCATATATCTCGTTAATGTTAATTGTATAATTTATTTTACTGTAGGCAAATGGTTATAAAAGATTAGTGTATTCATTTATTGCCATTTTGTAATTATGTCATTGTAGCACTTTTCTACACACAGCATATTTTTCTTTTATATGGTCACCTACAACTTGATCAAGAGTGTGCACTATAAAATGATCTATAGTTGTAAAAGGAACGTTTTATTTTGTGAATCGTATGTGAAAACGCGTTTTTAACGAGATTCCCACAGAGAAAGCAGTCTTATTTTACGCCAAACTTTCGAAATGACTTTTCGTTTGTTGCATTTTGTTCAAAATTCTACACAGATAAACTCTTGTTTATACAATACATAGTCTATATTTACATGTGGTATTTGTTAGAGATCTGAGAAATTTTAAAATAAAATCGTGTATATAGCAACCCTAAGAGAAGATGAAATCGTACATATTAACTAACATAAGCAGTCATGCAAATACAAGCGATTATTGAGAACAAAATCCAAATCGACCGTTTAGTATTCTACGTAAAATATCTGGAATTCATCGCCATAGAGGCCTGCAATTAACCAGCGTCTGTAAGATAAGTATTCTTCACGAATGTGGATTTTATGATTTCTTTGTATAATTAGCTCACCCATTGTCGCTACTTCGGATAAGGCTTCCCTTGCCGCGAAGTCCTCCCTTGACGTGGGCATGTGCTCCATCACTCACTCTATAGTATTCCAGTGATCCATCATTGGCTGGGCAGTAGATGATGTTCCCATCCCGACTGCAGGCGATTACGTTCTTAAAGGGTAGTGGGATTTGTACTATCAACTGAGTCATATCCTGTACAGCAGTAAAGAGGAAATAAATAAAGTTCAGCTGGTTTGTTTGCCATGTAATCACCTCATCCACAAGACGCATATCGTGATAGAAGGCTTGCCCACTGAGATCGCAGCTCAGGACGAACTGGTTGCCTTCCATTTCAGTGCGAATCAGCGTGGTCACCATGAAAAGATGTCGCCGTAGGGCCAACAATTTGATCTGCTTGGTGGCTGCGGTTTGGCGCCCAGTGTTCCAGCAGCGATAGACGCCACCATCGTTAGTGCCCACGACGAAATCATCCAGTCCAAGGGTCAACATTGCCGTGGGCTCTGATGTAATCGTTGCGGGAAGGGAGTACCTGGTGGTATTAATTGAAGAATGAAGATTAATGTAGAAAAACGTTCAGTTTAGTTATTGGAGCGCCTTACTCCCAATCCAGAGCCATCTGCCTGCTCAAATCCCACTGTCGAACGCTGCCATTGGCAAAGCAGGCCAACAGAAGCTGTGCCCTCGGCCAGTCCAGAGCCACTGCAGCACCCTGGGCAGACGACACACTGTAAAGCTGTTTGATATCGACGCTGGAATCGGAACCCCTCGCCTGCTCATATAGCCAGATGAATAGCTCTCCATCCATGGTGGAACCAGCGAACATGGTCTTGTTGAACGGATTTGTGCATAGACTCCGCAAGCAGGATTTTAGGGCCAGAGTTTTGGCCTCTGTGTACATCACCAGGTTGCCACTGGACATTCTTTGGGGAACAAACAGTTTTAGCTGCTGATCCACATGCTCGCACCAGTCATCATGGGGAGCTACCGTGGTGGCCACCAGAACTGGAGCATTATTGGTATGCACACACAACCAGATGGCCAGTCCTTGCGAGTTGTCCGCACCACCCATTGCCAGCTTCTGGTACGTGTACACCTGCAGTTCCTCCTCCAAGCGGCACTGACTCATCGTTAGATCCTCCATCAGAAGCGTGGGATTCATTAGCTCTCGTTCTACCATGGGATAGATTTGTCGCAGCCACTTGGCCAAAGCCCTCTCATCGTATTCCACATCCTTGCTGCTAACTACTCGTCGCTCCGTTTGTGTGGCCACATGCAGCATCTCATGCGTTTCGGTGGCGGCATCTTTGCTAGAAGACGGTGGATCAGTGCCCGTACAGTTGTCCACCAGGGCGTGCTGCTTCTCCAGCGGCTGTGTTGCCGGAAATTCAACCACGGGTGAGCTGTAATGCGATAGTACGTCCATTTTCCTTCAGCTTCAAAATGGTACTGTTTTGGCTACAATATTTCGTGGCTATCGGTATCCTAGGAAACCAAACGCTTCAACCCTTAAGCAGAGCCATAGGAACACATATGTGAAGATCAATTCTGAATCTAAGCTTTATCTTTGCTTTATGAATATAAATGAATGTACAAATATTATATAATTTTTTTTTTCGCGCGAGGGGCGCTGCCGTGTATCGTACGGTTTGAATCGCGGGAAGATAGACGCGATATAGAAGTAAGATCTAAGAATTTGTTAAATATGTTAGTATTGATCGCTTTAGGAACGGCAGAGAGTCAGAATTAGAGATAATAGGATAGAATCTATTATAGTCAGAACATAATACTCTGTAGGGATCATGCAACTCATAATTAGATCTTTAGATTGATTTAAAATTAACGGTACGTAGTTTTTAGTAAATCTGCTATACATTTTATTAATTCATTTTTTTTTTTGGCGAAAGCTCTAGATCTTAAATTTTGGCAATTTAAAATGAAGAGTAAATTTAAAAAAACGTTTAAATACTTACACAAATCTTGTAAACCTCCTTAGAAATGTTAGAAAATAAAAAGGCTCACAAAAAAAAAAATAGGTGACAACCCATTAAAAATTGCATAGTACAAATCCTTGAATACCATATTTTAGGAGGCTTTGCTGCCATCTGTCATTACAAGCAAGTTTGATTTGCAGCGAAGACGTCTAAGCAGCGAAAGAAATATAAAATAAGTAAAAATGTTGGTTTCTTGGGCTAAAATGGCTACGGGTAAGAGGAATGAACCAATTTCACATGATCTGCCTCCTCTGAAAATTAAAAACTATGTTAGCATGTGCAAGGATGGGCATAAAGATGGGTCCGGGAACCGGAGGTCATCGGGCCAATTATCTAGGTAATCCTGTAAAGCTTCCCAGCCATGCTCGCTACCTTCATGCCTCCTTGTCCCTTTGGGATGACAAGGATAAGAAGTCGGGCGATGAGTGCGAGTCCGAACCGCAGGACGTCTGCAAGACGGACGCGGAACTAGTCAAGAAGAAGGGTGAACGCGAGGATGGGTGTGAGGAGAAGAAGTCGGCCGGAGGAGGCAAGGTGCTGGATAGCAAGGGTCGCAAGGGTGTCATCCATGCTGTCATCGGTCCTGTCATCGATGTGTACTTCGAGGAGGAGGTTCCGGAGGTTCTCAACGCCCTTCAGGTGCAGGATGCTCCCATTGACAACCTGGTGCTGGAGGTAAGTCAAAGGATTATCCAATTACTAGACCGACGACATTAAGACAACCAACATAGTCAATTTAATATAACTATAACTCTAAACGGTTTTTTTCATAAGAAATAGGTTAATCATTTTATTAATGTCTAACATTTAACATTTTCAAAATTTGAAAATAATACTATTAATATATTGTTTAATTGAGCGATTATAAAACCTAATCTTTATCAACCCATTTCTGATTGCTGATTCTGATAGGTATTTCACCACCTGGGCAACAACATCGTCCGTTGCGTGGCCATGGATTCCACCGAGGGGCTCCGTCGTGGTCAGCCGGTAATCGATACGGGTTACCCCATCCGCGTGGCGGTGGGCAAGGCCGTTTTGGGACGCATTCTCAACGTGGTCGGCGATCCCATCGACGATCGCGGTGAGATCAAGTCAGACTACTACTCCTTTATCCATAACGAAGCCCCGGAGCTGACCGACTTAAGCGTGAAGCCAGAGATCCTGGTCACCGGCATCAAGGTGATTGATTTGCTGGCTCCTTACGTAAAGGGCGGCAAGATCGGGCTGTTTGGAGGCGCCGGCGTGGGCAAGACGGTGCTCATCATGGAGCTGATCAATAACATAGCCAAGTCCCATGGCGGTTACTCCGTGTTCGTGGGCGCAGGAGAGCGAA
Organism: Drosophila santomea; assembly: GCF_016746245.2. Lineage (NCBI taxonomy): Eukaryota > Metazoa > Arthropoda > Insecta > Diptera > Drosophilidae > Drosophila > Drosophila santomea. The sequence continues at coordinate 18,777,277 of NC_053018.2, forward strand.
CCCGGGAGGGCAACGATCTGTACCATGAGATGATTGAGTCCAAGGTCATATCCCTGGAGGATGAGTCCTCGAAGGTGGTTCTGGTCTTTGGCCAGATGAATGAGCCACCGGGCGCTCGCTCTCGTGTGGTTCTCACCGGACTGACCATCGCCGAGTATTTCCGCGACGTGGACGGGCAGGATGTGCTGCTCTTCATTGACAACATTTTCCGTTTCACCCAGGCGGGATCGGAAGTGTCGGCCCTGCTCGGGCGCATTCCCTCGGCGGTGGGCTATCAGCCAACTCTGGGAACCGACATGGGCACAATGCAGGAGCGGATAACTAGTACCCGCAACGGTTCCATCACTTCCGTCCAGGCTGTCTACGTGCCCGCAGATGATCTCAGTGATCCCGCTCCGGCGGCTACCTTTTCGCATTTGGATGCCACCACTGTGCTCTCACGTCCCATTGCTGAGTTGGGTATTTATCCGGCTGTGGATCCCTTGGACTCCTCATCCCGCATTCTCGATCCCGATGTTGTAGGCGAGGAGCACTACAATGTGGCTCGAGCAGTTCAGAAAACTCTGCAGGCCTACAAGTCGCTTCAGGACATTATCGCCATCCTGGGAATGGATGAGCTGTCCGAAGATGATAAGTTAACGGTGGCCAGGGCCCGCAAGATGCAGCGCTTTCTTTCGCAGCCGTTCCAAGTGGCTGAGATCTTCACTGGACATCCGGGAAAGCTGGTGCCGGTGGAGAAGTGTGTGGAGGGCTTCAAGCGGTTGTTAAATGGGGAATACGACGACATCCCGGAGATTGCCTTCTACATGGTTGGGGATGCCGAAGAGGTGCTGGCCAAAGCAACCCAACTGGCCGCCAGCATGTCAGGAGATACTCCTCCAGCCAAGGCGGAAGGCAAGAAGGAGGACAAGAAGGACGAAAAGGAGGCAAAGCCAGAGGAGGGCAAGAAGGAGGAGCCGCCGAAGGGAGAAGCCAAAAAGAAGGAAGCAAGGGATGACAAACCGAAGGAACCGGAAAAGAAAGATTAGGGAATTTGAATAGCGATTCCATCTACGAGATTACCCTTTACAAGTTATTATAAGAATTTTGCATTTGTGAATTTTTTTTTAACCTAAAATATAATATTTCTTTTATCAACTCAGCTCAATTTGTATTTATTTTTTATGTACATAGAAAAGTGTTAAAATTCTATTAATAGAAAAAAACAACCTTTGAGCAAATGCCAAATATTTATGCGCCCACTAGAATTTACTAAAATCATGTAAAATTACATTTTGAACTTACGATCCACCTCGCAGTGGCAGTGTGAACAGTGCTTATCTTCCACAAGGCCATATGACTTCCACTTTGCCGGCTGTTGTTACGTTTTGCCTCTTCTTCTTATTCGGCAGCAAAATGCTTAGGATTTTCAATTTACGCGTTGGAAATCGCTTATATTCTGTGAAAGCGGCCAAAAAAGATGCAAAGAAATACACCGACACCATCAACCTACCAAAGACCAAGTTTCCCAACCGCCTGACCGCAGCAAAACGTGAGGATCAGGAGCGTCTAGTTCTCGAGGCAGGTTCTTGGATATGTGAAGTAACCAAATCTTAATGTATCAAATTATATTTTGCAGAAGAAGATTGCAGTTTCCTATGCGTACCAGGAGCAGAGACTGGCGGAGAAAGGGAAACCCACCTTCGTCCTTCACGATGGACCGCCCTATGCCAACGGAGAACTCCACATGGGCCACGCCGTCAACAAGATCCTTAAAGATATCACTCTGCGCCAGCGAGTAGCACATGGTCAGCAGGTCAACTACGTTCCTGGCTGGGATTGTCATGGCCTGCCAATCGAACTGAAGGCCACAAGCACAGCTCAAAACCAGTGTGCTCAAGAAATCCGCAAAAAATGTAAGTTATTTCCATTGGTATAGATACCATTACCACTTTATTATTTCTTACAGCTCGTGCCTTTGCTTTGGAGGCCATTAAATCGCAGAAGGAGGAGTTCATCAGCTGGGGCATTTTGGCCAACTGGCAGAAAGATAATATCTACATGACTCTTCAGCCAGATTTTCTAGTCAATCAATTGCAAATGTTTTATAATCTGTACGAGAAAGGTCTGGTCTATCGCGACTTAAAACCAGTTTACTGGTCACCTTCATCCAGGTGCGTTAATGACAACATAAAAGGATACTTTACACTATCTAATATTTTATTAGGACAGCCCTGGCCGAGGCGGAACTGGAATATGATGCCAATCACATAAGTCCCTCGGTATATGTGAGATTTGCTCTTAATCCAAGTAGCTTCGATATACAGGATAAGCAAATTTATGCACTCGTCTGGACCACAACACCTTGGACCTTGCCGAGCAACCAAGCTATCTGTTACAATGCGTCTTTGGAGTACGTTCTCGTCACGTTATCGGATCGCAACCAGGATGAGCTATACCTCATGGCTTCAGCTCTTATGGAGGACTTTGAGTCCAATACTCAGCTAAAATGTGAGATAGTGCAGCATTTGAGTGGAGAATCCTTGAGCAAGCTGAGCTATAATCATCCGATTGACAAAGAACAATCGAATATGCCCTTCTTCGAAGCCAGTCATGTGCAGGATAGCAAAGGCACTGGCTTGGTGCACACAGCACCCGCCCATGGACCAGAAGATTTCCTTGTTAGTCTGACCCACAAAATTCCTGTTAAATGTTTTGTGAATGAGGAGGGCACTTACACCAAGGAAGCTCCTGATTTTCTACGCGGACAATCAGTATTGGATCAGGGAAATTCCCTAGTCCTTGAACGCATAGCAGAGGATGTGGTTCACTCCTCCAAGCTGGAGCATTCCTATCCCATAGATTGGCGTACAAAAAAGCCTGTGATAATTCGTGCCAGCGAACAGTGGTTCATTAATACCGAAAAGCTTAAGTCGCCTGCTGCCGACGCCTTAGAACAAGTAGAGATCTATCCTAAAGCCAATGCTGACGCCAGCAAGAAGGCATTGCTCACCCAACTCCAGAAGAGACCCTATTGGTGCATTTCCAGGCAGCGAGCGTGGGGAGTTCCCATTCCCGTTTTCTACAGTCGGGAGTCCGGAAAAGTGGTACTTAATTCAACTCTCATAGAGCATCTCTGCAATCTGCTGCGCCAGGAGGGATCAATCGACTTCTGGTGGGTAAAATCCGTGGAGGAACTTGTTCCCGCTAATATACTTCGAGAGCTTCGCTGTGAAGCCAAAGATCTTGTCAAGGGCACCGACATTTTGGACATCTGGTTCGACTCTGGCAGCACATGGTCTGCTGTGCTGGGGAAGGATAAGATAGCCGATTTGTATCTTGAGGGGTATGATCAATTTACCGGCTGGTTTCAATCTTCCCTTCTAATGAGCATTGCTGCTCGGGAATGTTCTCCCTACAAGTAAGTAAATACATAATACCTAAAAAAAACCTTTGTATCCCCATCTTTACCTCCAATAGAGCCCTCTTTGTTCACGGATTCACAGTGGATGAGAAGGGATACAAGATGTCAAAATCGTTGGGTAACGTAATTTCCCCAAAGCAGATTACCAAAAAGTATGGGACGGATGCACTGCGTTGGTGGGTGGCTTCCCATGGAACGCAACACATGTCCATTACGGTTAGCGATAAGCTACTGCAGCAGGCAGCAGAAAATCTGAGCAAGGTTCGTGGGACTCTGCGGTATTTAAAAGGCGTTATTGGAGAGAAACAATCGACGGAGAGGCTAATACCAACTTCAGATAAGAGCTATCTTAATCGTTATTTGTTAAGCCAGTTGGTTGAGTTTGAATCTGAGGTAGGAAACTGTTGTAAGCTCTGTTTTTCATATAATCATGTCATTCGCTTTTAAGGTGGAGAAGCTTTACAACGCTTATGAGTACAATCGTGTGGTCGCCTATGTTCAAAACTTCATTGCCAATCAGGTGTCCGCCGTCTATGTGCATCTCATCAAGGACCGCCTTTATTGTGGTGATGATCAGGAGATACTGGCCATTCGTCAGACTCTTACCCACTGTTACCAACAACTCTGCAAGAGCTTATGGCCAGTTGTTCCCTTCCTGGTAGAAGAAAGCTGGAGCTATTATGACACCACATGTGCTGCATTCCACGAGCAGATTGTTCGGACTGAACCCGAATGGCGGGACAACAAAGCCACTGAAACGATAAACGCAGCGTTCGATGTTAAACGTCTTATCAACCAGCAGGCTGGCGATGTTAACACCTGGCACTTGGCCGTGACCATCAAAGGAAAGGAAAGCGGTCAGCTAGGACTGCTGCGAGATCTTCACAGTCCTCTTGCAGAGGCTTTCAGCAATTCTGAATTGTGCGAAGTACTGCAAGTGGGGTCAGTTACTCTCTCACAGTCCAATAATGACGACTTGGACATTGCTTTGAGTACACTTCAGACATCACTGTGCCCACGTTGCCGTCGCTATGGTCTGAAGGATGAGCAAAATACCTGTCAACGATGCTCTGACGTAATGAATGCAAAGAACTAAGCATAAGGAAGTGTTGTTTTTTAGGTGTAAGGAATACATTTATGTTTTCAAAAACTCTGTAGGCATTTCATGATGGTGTCGCGTAGCTTGAGCCGGGTCGTTGGCTTTCCGCCGCAGATTATGTGCGTCTCGTTGTCCTCGAACTTAATAACTGTGTCCTCATTGACAAGGTTCAATGTCAGAGCGCCGCCTGTGCGGTCAAGCTTGATGTTGGAGAAGCCATCCTGCGTTAGCCTCTTCATGACTGCCTCTACATCGATGCTGCCATACTCGTATTTAACGTTCTTCAGCACATCCTCCTTGGTCGGAGCGCTATTACTTGAGATGGTCTCTTCTTTAATGCTATCCGCGCATGGCTGGATGCAATGGACCTTGTCCTTAACTTGCAGAACTCCCGTCAACGTGGAGAAGGTCACGCCGGCCGCCACCTCCTTTGGCGATATTTTCTGGGCCAATTCCGAGGTAATGTAGATTCGATCCAGCTTTCGTTTTAATGGCAGACGTATAATCTCGCCGCACTTGAACGTTATTATCTTCTTGTCCGGCTGTTCAATGAACAGATTTGGGGCCGAGGGATGTGGTTTTGTGTACGCCTCTGGGATGACAAGCACATTTGGTTTTAACTCCTTGATCAGTTTATTGGCCTGCTGATAATTCAGAGAGGTGTCGATGGGACAGTAAAAAGCCTTCATGGCCAGTGGCTGGAACGGCGCCAATACTTGAAGGTACGGAAAGTCCGGCTCCGTGAATATGATGGAGTTGTTGGGATTATTGCCCCACATCTCGATGAAGTGAACAGCGTCGCCGAAACGCAAGCTGGGATGGCCACAAAAGACCACGCAGGGCTGTAAAAAGCGAGAGAATTTAAAGTATGAGATACAAAAAAAAAAAATATATATATATGTTGGACAAATCCTACCTGCCGAAAGTCCTTGCTAAAGCCCTCAGAGAAGACATGGTTGTAGTGCTTTAACTTGTTGTTGCGCAGGTAAAAGGCATGCGGGAAAGGATCGTCGGGGAGATACACTTTGTTCTGCTTGGCGGAACTTAGCCACTCGGCCAGGATGTTGGAGTAGGCCAATGAGCTGTCTGCCACTGGAGATATGAAGAACATGGGAACATTGTTGAGGCCAGCGTTTTCTAAGTTCTGTGTGAGGCACTCGAAGAGGTCATAGACAACGCCCGACGGATAACAGGGAATCAAGGCAGACCCATTGTTGCGGATCGTCAAGGCCACATTCATACAGAGTTCGCCCAGCTTCGTGTCCGGATTGACTGTCGGGGCCTGCGTCAGTCCGGTCATGATGAGCACATCGGCGTGCTTAAGCGCCGACTGATTGATAGGCCTAGGATGTGTGGTCAACGTGGAGGAACCACTGACATAGCAAATCTTTTCATGGGCCGTGCTCAGTACCCAGTTGCTGGAGCCCAGGCAGTAGCCAGAGCTGACAGGAGTGGCGATAAAGGCCCCGAGGATGTCAAGCTTCTCGTCGTAGCCCATGATGGTCACCTTAGACAGACTGCCTTGGACATCCTTTAGACTAAAGATCGTGCGCCACTTCTTGGCGCGAAAGGCTTCGCTTAATGGACTGGGCAAGAGATGGAGCTTCTCCTTCCATAGGCGAGCGGTGCATGCCTTGGGCGAAACTTCGATGTAGTCAACCAGCTCCTCCAGGAAAAACCGGCCAATCTGTAGCGTTGGCTCCGTGGCATAGACTTTGCCCTTGAACCCCGTGTTCTCCGTGATGTACGGCAAGGCCAGCATATTTAGATAATTCGAGATAAGTATCACATCCACTTCGCTGAAATCCAGCATTTTGTCCATGGGCAGATTAAACTCAGGCGTGGAGTCGACGAAAACCCGGCCGCAGCAGTCCTTTAGCTCACCATCCATCTGGGGATCGTGATCCCGGCTGGGCACGAAGTTGGGCAAATTGGACCACTTCAGGGACTGGACAAAGGGCAGTGGAAGGAAATTCAGGACTGTCTGCTCCGTGAGGCCGCAGTCCAGCATTATCCGCAGGCCCTTGAAGGTAATGATGTAACATGGCTTGGCCAGGTCCCCGCTGAGACAGTACTGCAATGAGGAGAGTCACTTCCGCTGATTAGATTGTTATTAACCTAGCATGATGACTTACCAATCGCATTTTATAAACCGTCACTGCCGACTAAACGATGAAAGTTTGTTTATATTTTGACCAGGGATGGAAATCAATTGGCCTTCAATTGGTTCACTTTTGAACCGGAATCGGCACCCTGCTAAATCATAAGCCAAAGGTACAAAAATACATGAATTACAAACAATCGTTATTAATTGTTCAACTATAGAATTCTCGCTTTAAGATGTATTCCAAAAAATATTTAGTTCACTTCTCTGGTTCCATAAATGGTTGCTTTCCATCCCTGGTCTGTTTATTTGGTTTTTCACAAATTTGAAAAATAATGCCCCAGCAAATTCGCGTGGTACAATGCATCCAATGCAAAATGTACCAGGTTAGCGCTCAAAACTAAATTAATCCTCAGAACTCAATAACTACTTAAATACTTCATTTAAATAAGGTGGACTTCGTGAAAAAGGCCAACACATGGCAGTGTAAAGTTTGCCGGCAAAACCAAAATTTGCTTAAAGAGTTCTTTCGAGGATCGGCAGCAGAATGCCGGGTTAAGGTGCAGCATCTCAATTTGAAGCGCGGAATGCAGGAGGATAGACTGAATGGTTTATTTCTCACGGCAAAGGAGCAGCTCCAAGCGGAGGAAGACTGTCTGGAAAACGACGAAAACACTACACCTCAGAAAAATGTAAATAAATGGGCAAACTACGTAGACGAACCACTTGAAAAGTCTGCAGTGGAACCCAGGATAACCGAAGAAATGTCCGACGAAATTTCGATGGACTTTAGGAAAACCAGGCGCACAGAAGCACGGTCCTTCAAACGTTCTGCTGAAAATATGCCGTCAGCAAATAAGAAAAGTTGCTCTAGATGGAGCGATTTTTTATAAGTCTTAAAAAAATATATATACCTCATGAAGAGGAGTAAAATTCTTTAAAAATGTAATTGTTGGTAGATGCTGACTTTCTTTATATTCTGACATCTAATATATTAAGATTTATGTATTCAGCGAATAATATTCCCAGTATTCGGTTATCTTTAGAAGATTAATATCAGCTTTGTAAATGGATTAACCTATCTTTATTGAAAAAAAATAATTTCATTATAATTGTTCAATACGTTTTATTAAAATCCGCTTCGTTCTTGTATTTGTGTAAATGAGTGTGAGGGCCAAAATGTTCACATTCAAACTGAATTACATTGCCTTGCCTTGCACTAATGCTAGAAAAATACAAGTTTTATGATCCGCTAAATATGGTTAGTTAAAGTTCGTGTATTGGGGATTAGCTAATCGCCAATTGGGCAACATGTTGGACATGCTTAGCTCCTTGTGCCCAAATTGGTTTGAATACTCGTGTACAGATAAGAGTTGGTTATAGTTAAGTGGCGCTTGGACGCGCATTTATCTTGAGAGAAATTGTAATTTTAGTAGCCGACTACGTGTATATAATCTATTCCCGCCGCTTAGGCACTGGCAGGAGTGCCTCCGGCACCCTCCTTCTTGGCCACCTTCTCATCAGAGCCGGTATCATCGATGTCATTGGACTCCGTTTCCGTGCCGGGGGGACCACCAGCCTTGCCCGATGACCTACGTCGCTTGCGGTTGACGCGCCATGGACGCATGGGAAACTTCATGGCCGGCAGCGGCTCCATGCCGAGCACTTTGTATATCTGGCGGAAGGCAATGTAGCGCAGGAAGAGCTGTGCGGACACAGTGAGATCCTCGCGCTCCTGTTTGGTCAAGTCGAGAAGAGCGTCTGTGGGGTCCTTCTCGCAGGGATCCAGCAGGCCCGGGCCGTTAATTAGAAAGCCCGAAGATAAGGCCTCCATGATGCGGCGCATGCAGTCGCCGGGTGAGATGGGAAAGCCAGCCGACGAGATCACCTTCTCTACGAGGAGCTCCAAGGACCATTGAGGCAGCGCCTGCCAGGAGGCCACGCGCTGGCACAGATCCCTGAGGATGCGTATGACCATGACGCACGATTGAAGGCCTGTCGCTCGAGCCTGGAACCATTTTGCATGACGCAAGTCAGCTAAAGCCTAAAGAAATATTCATAATTGGTTAATGACTTTTCTAGTTGCTTTTTAGGAATACTTACACGTAGACAGGGCTCACGGGCCAGGAATTCGGAATCGCCTTCACCTTCTTCGCTGGTGGAAACTTCCCCGGGATTGGCATCGCGCAGCAAAGGCGAGGTGAGGGTAATCTTAACCGAGACAGCCTCGTCCAGCACAATTAGGGCGGCTTCTTCGGCGTTGACCTCCACGCGGTAATTGACCTGAATTTCGCCTGAAATCAAGAGAGCAATGGAACAAAATGTGACAAAGGCGTCTTTGAAGGAAGCTCAAAATATCGAAATACTAGATTCGACTTGGAAAAAGAGACAAACATTGTGGGTGAAACAAAATTCCAGTGTGGGCCCGCAAACTACACGTATGTATACATTGTAAAATAGTGATTAGCAACAATTGAATATATAGATATATATTGTTCAAATGGGGACTTGATGCACGGTATGAAAAGCACGAATAATGTTTGTTTCTTCCCACGATCCTCGTATTCGCTCGGTTCCCAGCAAACAGGAGATTCGTTCGACTTGCGTGCTGGGATCGGTATCTCCGTTTGGGGCCTCGTAAACGGAATTGCAAGCTCGAGACTCGGACTCGGCGTCATCCACCCGTTGCAATTCCACTTAGAGCGCGCACTTCTGTATTTTACTGAATTTCGACTTGAACTATTAAACGGAATTATCTTGATTTGTTTGTTGGTTAGTTTGCATTAAAATATTGAACGAAATTTATGGCTGCGGGAAACGTTGACCAGACGTCTCGTGTTCAGTACTCTCCATTCACGGTGCGCAACGCAAATTTCGGTCGCAATTTTTGTTTGCATTTTTAGATATAGATAGATATATATTTTCTATATTGGACAATCAAGCTTGATACACACAATTCGGCCGCTTGCACATATATATGTATACGAGATTACAGAGTATAGATATATTTGCTTGGTTTCGAGTGAAAGGTGAGGCAGCACATCGGCGCTGCAATTTTGGCCCAAGCACTTGCATTCTCGTGTGTGGATCAATCGCATTGCTTCTTGGCGTGTTGTTGTGTTGTTCAACTTCTTGGCCAGGCCATCAAAGGACTTTATTTACACAAAGTTTCATCCGGAATCGAATCGAGGGCGCGCAAACTTTGTATAAATATATTCCTTTGGTTCGAATTTCAGTTGGTTAAGAGTTTGGATTTGACTGTTTCATCAAGGACACCACACCACATTAGACTGCAGGAGGCTGGACTTGTGGCACCGAGTCCGCGCTTGTTACCGTGACGATCCGCTGGTGGTGATTGGATTGGAGTGGAGCGGAGCAGCAGCAGCCGAGCGGGAAGAGGAGCAACCTGGGAGGGCTGAGCTACAGCTACAGATGGCTAACTGAACGACACACTCAAGACTCTAGACTCACAGAGCTTCTAGGCTAAGGCTCAATGCTCGAGGCTCGAAACTTATCCTGCAGAGAGAGAAGCTGAAAACGGCAAATACGTTTTTATTCGCAATTAGTTGCTATGTTGGCTGGGGCGTTGGGCGCGGTTTGGCGGGCGTGGCAATCTATATCCACCGCAACAACAGGGCTCAACTCTAGTTGTCCTAGTTTCTATGTACAATAATTTTATATAGTTAAATTTGATTTATTTTGCTGACTTTTTCCACACAAATTGCCCGTCGAACGTGAACGTAATGAATAGCGAATGTGAACGTATCGTGAGTTGCGTGCGTTCATCTTGCATTAGCGCTCCGAAAATCGATTGGTTTTCGTTTATAAGTTTTAGTTGATTAGTTTGAGCCGCTTCCAATTTGGCCAAATTCACCTGCGCAGGTCAGTGTGAATTTGGCCAAGCTAAGAACGTGTTTATGTATTTTTTGTTTTGATTATGATTCAGTGATGCTTTTCAGCCGCATTTATCACTCAAGCCATTTCTCTGGAAAAAGTTTTCTTCTGTTCCTCTTATTAGGACAACCAAAATGTCATTCAAGAATAGTGGAATGCAATTTGTACGTTGGCATCTGCCCCATCTCACTTACCTGCCACCTCCTTGAGTTTGTCGGGCAACACATTGGCCACACGCTGCAACAGACCCGAAGTCGGCTTCTCCGCGCAAAGGACGACCAGCTCAACGGCGTTGTCGCCGTGGAGCAGCAGCCCCTTGGCCAGGTAGCCCACTCGCATCACTCCCTTCAGGATGCGCACGACATTGCCACCATTGTCGGCGTCCTTGTGGAACGAGAAGATCTGATTGTCGCGTCCGTCTTTCTCCGACGGCTTGTCAGCCTTGTCCTTCTTATTGGCCGCTCCGGCATCGCTGGGTTGCTCGGCCAGGGCATCGGAGACCAATTTGAGGGCCCTCTCGGTGTGCGAGACGATGCGCTGGATGGTCTGCAGCTCTTCCTCCTTGGGATAAATCTCGGCGTGACGGGCAATGGCGTGGCGATCATCAGTGCTTTCCGGACGACGAACATTTCCGCCGGGCATCATGCCAAAGTGCGGCGGCGGTCCATTACCCATTCGCCCAAAGCGTTGGGCACCTGCAATGGTAATTTATATAAATATATATATTTGTGCTCATAATAATCAACCAAGCTCCAATTAAATATCTTATCTAACAAAAAGGAACAGACAGACAAACTCGACTGGCTATTGATCCTTATTAAAAGTGTGTATACATACATAAATTATATTTCTTTCTCGTTTCTATAACTTTTTTCTACGTTTATCGGGTTTAAAAGTGCTATATTTTTTGGGCTCTTCAACTGCTGTTACAGCCCTGCATCACTATTACGTAATGAAATGTGCTTCATTGATTAAATTTCCTAATATAAATGTTTATTCCTTTGCCTATTATGCTTACCCAAAGGGGTTGGTGCAGTGTTTAACCCCAAGTATTATAACGTGTAAACTCACCTCCGAAACTGCGCGACATCCAGTTGTTGTAGTCATACTCTTCGTTGTATTGTCGATTGCGCTGCTCCTCCCAGTAGCCGCCGTCGTGATCGTCACCGCCGCGATGCGAGGACATCATGGCCCGGTTGGCACGGGCCTCAGCCAGGCGACGCTGGCGAGGAGTGGGCTTGAAGTCGACGACTAGATCTGGCTGCACCTTTCGCTTGTACTGCAAGCGATGGCGACGGCCCTTCATGTGCATCTCTTTGGCATTCGGGTCGTTGAACTTGCAATCGCATAGCTTGCAGTTGAAGCTCAATATCTTGCCCTCTTCGTCCTTGACCTCCTCAATATACTCGCCACCCACCGGCTTAATGTTGTCCGTGTTTTCGCCCAGCGAATCATCCAAGTTATCATCGAGGTCTCCAGCTGCGTCGCTTTCGTTCGCGCCGCCTTCGGTCTTAACAACAGCAGCTCCGGCTGCTCCACCAGCCCCAACAGCAGCAGGCACAAAGTTGATCTTGCCCATCTTTTTGGGCTCCTCCGATGGAATGGGTTTGCCCAGTTTCTGGTGCAACTTGACAACCTTCTGATGCTTGGCTCCGCGCACATGAGCGGCATATGCGTCCGTACCAGTGCATGTCACATCGCACAGCTCGCAGTGGTAGTTGTTACCACGATTTTGTGTAGTACTGGTGGCACTAGCAGACATCTTGAGCGAAGCCTCGCGTTTCTTGTGTTTCTGACCCTCCAGGTGCTCGCGATAGGTCTGCGGTCCGGCGCACGAGATCTTGCACACTTCGCAGTAGTGCAGCTGCTGGGGACGTGGAGGTGCCTTAGGACGCATACCCCTTATGGCCGGAGCTCCCGGAATGGTGGGTCCCATCTTGCGCTGATACCAGTTATTGGCGCCGCCATTTGGCTTTTGGTTTGGATTGCCCTGATGCTGTTGGGCCACATACATGCTAGCCGCATTGTAGAGGGCTGTATCATAACCACTGTAATTGTTGCCCGCCGGAGGAGCCGAGCTAGGCGGCTTGGGACCACCATTCGACTTGTCCATCTTGCCCTTAACCTGATTCTTGACTGGCGGAGCCGAGTAGTGCGTCTTGCTGACCGAGGCTGTCGAACCGGAGGCGTTGTAGCTGGCCGACGATTGCTGATAGAATGTCTTGGAGGCGTCGTACGATTGCATGGCACTGCGGTAATCGGCGTAGCCACCGTAACCCCCCGCCCCTGGGCCAGAGGGAGCGCCAGCGCCCGCTCCTGCTGCTCCGCCGTAACCACCCTGACCGGCGGCCACAGCGGCATTCTGATAGGCGGCCGCATTCGCGTAGGTGGCATTGGTTACCGCCGGGTACGAGACCTGGCCCGTATTGTACTGGGTGCCGCCGTAGTTAAACCCGGCGTAGTTGTTGTTGGCCATTGTCGTCGGTGTGCTGCAATTACGGAAATCGAATTTGTTTGACAATCTTTTTGCGGTTTAGTAGTTTACCATTGGCATTTGCATTTTGTATCAGCCCCCATCCCCACCAAGTGCTCTACTTACATTAACTGTCCTATCCGACTGACTGTCAATATTTATGCGACTTCGAATGCGGATTTATTCGGGAATTTATATGTGCTTTCCGCGTAATAGCCTGTTTATAGCTGTAAAGGCAAAGTGGTCTTAGTCACGTCATGTTGAAGAAGGGGCTCCCCCACCACTTTCCCATCCGTTTTTCATCTCCTTTTCTCTATCGATTTTTACCCTGCAACTTTAGACGCACTTTTCGCGTGTCTAGTCCACATGCGAGTGAACACACGTGGCGAACTCTTTTCCAACGGCTCTTTAGCTCAAGTTGTGCATGGCTAAATTACAGTTAATAGAAATTATAATTACCTCAATTCTGCTAAATAAAATTTTCCTTCTGTCTATATGCGCCGGTATTAGTGTGGTCGCAGAGTTATCGGAAAATTATACCGTTAAGCCGGAAAATACTGTTTGTACCATTTTCAACTTATACCATAATAAATATACCATTACAATATGTTTATGTAATAATGTAATAAGTTAAATATAACTAATGAGCATGGTCTATTATTTTTATAAAACATGGAAATTTGTCGCGACATGTCCGTAAATTTTTTGTGTATGACCGCGAATTATCAAAAAAAAAAAATTTTGGAGGTCGCACTCTTATCGAAATCTCGATATAATGGTATTTTAAAAATGGAAAGGGTTTGCGCTGTTTTTTACACGGAACAGAAAAATGCAATTTCCTCCAAAACTGTGGATATAAAATTGTAATAAAACTTTTTGCATAAATAATGAATAAAATTATAAAACTTTTAAGATACCGTGCAACGTGGAACACGGTCTGTGAGCGGAGTAATTAATATTTGTATTTAGCGGGGATATTTTTTTTACATGTACGTTGGCGGTTATGTAGCCCAGCTTCGAACACGATGAATGTAAAAACACGTGTCGTAAAAGAAATATGCTATTTCCTCTAAAACTGTGGATCAAATTGATATGAAACTTTTTGCATAAATAATGAATAAAATTATAAAACTTTTAAAATACCGTGCAACGTGGAACACGCTCTGTGAGCGGAGTTATAAATATTTAAAGTAAGCGCACAGCTCTTTTTGTTAATATAGCGGTTCATGACATGAATTGGCTGCGGTACTTGTACTAAAGAAGTAGGCATTTTTAAATGCCACTGTTACGAGATTTTCTGGAAATCTTTGGATATTTTTTGAATGAATTTTTCCAGGATCATTACTTAATGATAGGAAATAGGTCTACATAAGCCTATAAGCACGGCATTCGTGAACACGCTCTGTGAAGAACCACAATATATAATAAAACTTAAGGGCTCATTTTTGTATGGGATTGTTTATAGATGAACCCACTGTTATGCCATTATGTCAAAAACTGTGGAAATTTTTTTTTTAATTTACTGAAAAGTCTCTAATGAAATGTCCTTTAAGGTGGTCTGGCGTGCATTATGGAACACGCTCTGCGAGGTAAGATATTTCTTAAATAGTGGGGAGCAAATTTTTTAATTGCATATTTAATATACTTTCTTGAGTCCTGTAAACTTAAGACGCATATAGATAGTTGGATCGTTCTTTTCTTAACATTATTGCATCTTTATTATTTGCAATTCACCTCTAAATAACGAAAAAATGTTCCAAATTTGTATTGTTCCGCTCTCGCCGCTAATTTGACGCACATTTTTTAATTTAAGTTAATGAAGTCTAATTTAAAATACTAAAAAAGTTAGGTATACACCGCCGCAATAATTGGTTTTAATAATTATTTACTCCAAACTGTTGTTGTGAAACAAACTTTGTTTCGTAAACTAATACTAAAAACATAAATTTAAATAAATATTTTGTAGGCTATTGGCTTATGTTCATAGCAGATGTATCCGAACTCACGTCTGCAATGTGGAATGAGGCATCGTCCGCGGGCATGTCATCCTCATCGGTGTACAATCGGCGTAAGCGCTCCTTATAGCTTTTAAAGAAAAAACGCTATTTAATACAGAATGCATGAACTAATTAGGACATCTTACAGTTCGCTATCAGGATTATTGGCTTGATTGCGGCACTTATCTAATTTCTTCTCGATGGCCTTAACCTTATCCCGATCGGGCTGCTGATATTGCTTCACCATTATACGAATTTCTGTGAGAGAAAGGGGATGTAGAGCTGGGTGCATTATTTCACAAGACAAACTTACTTCTTACGGCATCTATGAGTCCGGGTAGCTTCTCCCTGGCGGAAACAAAAAGAAGATCCGTCACATAGCTATCAAGATTCTCCTGTTCTCTGCTGGCAGCGTGGAGAACGGCAGCTAATGCAATTTGCGAGGGCGTATGCAAAAGACAGGCATCCGAGTAGAACGTGGAATCAATAAAACTATCAATATGTGGCCGCAGACGCTCTGGATGTTGCATATTGCTCCGAGTCTAAAACAAATCAAAATGTCAACGATTTGAAATATACATAAATGTAGATATATATCGCACTTTTATATCTATTAGAAACCCCTCGATGGGTCTGAACGGATTATGTATGGTGAGGTAGTAGTTGAGCTGTCCAATCAGCAGTAATTCATTGGATAACACTATGTCTGTGGCCTTGTTCCTGTCGCCCTTGATGTTGTTAACGAACTGGTTGATAGACACGTTGAATTCCTCCACTTTGCAGGCAACGAACACGCATGTGGCTCTGAAAAGGTTTTTTTAAAAGGTTTTAAGAGGTATAAACCGCCTGTTCGCCTATTATACTTTTGCATGAGTATTCTTACAGGATCTCTTTGGGGTGATAGTCCATGGGGGTGTTGTTCAGATAAAACCGCTTGAAGTAGTGGAAGGCTGTTCCCACAACGCACTTGGGCATCGGCGGATCGAAGCGGCGGCAGAAGTCGAAGAGGTAGATCTCGTACTGCTTCAGCAATAGACGCTCCTCCGCCGGCGTAAGAAAGTGCTCATTAGGGTCGCGACCCTGCGCCTCGTCCTCGTGCGCCTCGATGTACTTGCTGTTCTGCTCCACACGGAAGTCCATAAGCTGGCCCTCGTTGGCGAAGGTCCAGGACCTCTTTTGAGAGCTCACGGGATACATTTTGCACAGCTGCCGGCGAAGTCAAAACTCTGACACCCTGCATGGTGTTACCGATTGCAGGGTGAAAAAAATACCAGAATACGGTTAAAAAAAATATTAGGGTAGTTCCTACACGTACATTAAACACTACCTTGTTTTGTGGACTTCATTACAAACTAGAAATGCAAAATTAGCAATAGCTGAAAAAATATTAAAACTGTGGCCTTTTATTTTTACTCTTTTTTTTAAATTTGAATAATTACAATCCTCTTGAATAATTTCGAGTATATACCACACTAAATGTTATCATTTTAAAATTATTTATACTTCAAGAAATGAAGTATGCCCATTAAGCATAAGCTATTAAAACTAGATACAAATTTAATTTAAAAGTTACAGACAACTACGGATGTTTAATGTGACGCACATATGTTACATACATACATATGTACGTACATACAACAAAGTACAATTTATGGACCCAGTTTACAGTCTCCTTTTTTTCTTGGTCGAATTTCAGGACGCACGTGCTCCGAATTTTTCAACTTTGAGGTACCTGCAGCATCAGGCGGCTCAGAATTGAATAAATATTGTTTGGCTTTGGTTTTTGGAGAGCTGGTCTGTACAATTGGGTCACTTAAATCTTTGGACGGCTACATAAGTAGGACTTTATGTTCTGATTAAATTACTCTTTTGTTTTCCGAACGACCGTAATTGCCTTAATCATTTTACATTTACATACTATTATGATATTTGAATTATTTGAGGGTTATTTATCTTGAGTACCTTTTCATTTACCTTTGCATTCCCTTTCAGAGAATATATTGTTTTTAGCCTGAAGTGGAGATATTCGTGTTTGTTTAATTCAAAAAATTTATTGATTTGGTATACACCAGTTTCTTGGCAGTATATACTTCATTTCGTTTTTAGTTTCAAAAACAAAATTAATACTATTTGAATATATATATAAGATTATAAGCCAAGGTTTCCTTAACAATGGTTAACCTATCCCGTGTTCTGCGTGTGTGTTCTTTGTATTACTCAAGATTTTAAAAAGTAAAAATAGTCAAATAAATATTCGATTAATATGTACACATATTACTATTTTTACTTTTATTTTTGGCAGGGAATCCCTCGATTGGTAATGGTTCTTAAGTGGGCTTCTCGCAACATTGGAAGCCAGCTTAAATTCATTTTTAAGATCCAGAATGTTGTTTCAGCGTCCGCACCGCTAGAAAGTTTTAATTTTTTTATTTATTTTATTTCGGTATCTCCCTGGCCGGAGGAACATTTGAGTGTAAGGCACATTGAGTACTTTGTATGCAGGAGCTGCCTCCTGTGGCAATAAAATTGCAATTAATTTTTATTGACAACTCTGAACTCTTGTTGTACCGTGTTGTTGGTGATCTTTCCGCGATTTCACAGCGGCAAGGTAAAGACTGTTTTTGTGTCGGGTTTAATGCTGCTAAACGGATCTTTCAGAGCATTTTAATTTGTCATCTTATAACAAATAAGCAATAAATTAAAAGACGAATATTAATTACCTTTATTTCCTTGACATTGGTGATACTCTTTAGTAAGCAATTTCAACAAATCTTTTTCCTTTTTGCTTTTTATCATTGTAGAATTGACAAAGTTTAACTAATCTATTAAATACAACATTATTGAATATTATAGAAATGATATGAGATTGTGTTATGTTATAAATTAGCTATTGTCAGTCTAATTATGGTTATTGTTTGATTTGCTGCTCGGTTTTTGTCTTCACCAATTTCAGTATTATTTGTGATATTTATTTTTAATTCAGCCCTCAAGTGAGTAGGCTTCGAGTATTACAGCTTAGCCGATACCAATAACTGACTCGGTTTTGGGGCCAGTTCCCTCTTACAGAGCTAACTGGCTCAGTGAGAAGTTTGTGCGCGTGCGCGACACACAGGCGAAAAGACACACAGACAGACGGACGATCGGGGATGGAATGGATTGCCGTCGGCGGGACTGACTGACTGCTTGACTGACTGATCGACTGACTGACAGTCGATTGGCTCAGCTTATCGTCAGTTTCTAGTTGCGGATACAAAAGGAAGCTCGGCGCTGGGCGTACTTAAAATTCAATTGAATCTTGAATTATTGCATTGAATTTCATTGTTTGTAAATGCTCGCCCGCTGGGTTTGTATCGGATTGTAAACTGATTTCATTTTCTCCCTGTGCCATAGATTTATTTATTTTTCATTTTATTGAATGCTTCAAGTTCAGCCGTCGTAAATCTACTCAAATGTTATGATTATTATTGGAGCAGGTATTGTATTACATAAATTGGGTGGTCTCTGGTTTTTGGGCAATCTATGTAAGTCGCTGCAATGAATTTCGTTTACCTTATTTTTATCCCTTTATGCCAGAGACTTTCCATTGATCGGTAGATCTCTATCGGCGACACCAATAAAACTCATTGCGAAAGTATCTGAAACAAGCATCTACACCAGCGGGCACTTGTATCTCGGCGCCCCATTCCCCATCACCGTGCATAAATGCATTTTAAAAGCTTATTGAGCACGCGAGTCGATGTTTCATGCTCACGATGTCCAGTCTCCCATTTTGGCCCCCTTCCCTGGATCCCCTTGGAAATCGCTGGGGGTATTACTTCTGCTCAGCAGCTACTGTTTGCGCGGCTAATTGTGCGTGTGTCGTGCGATTATTCAGCTTTGTATCTCACTTTGTGCGCTGCTCTCGGGGGGCGTGTTCCCAAAGATACTCTCCCAAACACACCGATGTAGACGTATACCTATCGGATAGACGTGTGAATTGCCATTCGAGAGTTTCACAGCCAATCAAGAGTTATGCCTTCGTATATATGCACATCTCGGAGTGTGAGTGATGGCGAAGCGTAAGTGGAATGAAGTGTTTAAGGTGTATAAATCAGCAGAGATGTGTAGTCGGCAGCTGATATGTGATGGCCTTTTTGTTGTCCCGCTTAAAGAGGGTGGTATATAATCAATATGACATCAACCTTGACTGAACAACACAATTTTTAACTTATTTGTTGGTTCGAAAGAATATACTTAGAGTTCGCTTCCTTAGTCATTTGTTTTGCTTTGAGTTCGCAGCATATTTCATTGCTTTACCGATTAAAAAACTGTGTTTCATTTGTAACTTACTCCTGCACAATAACTTGGTCAACTCACTCATTTATTGATATACTTACATGCACTTTTTTTTTGTCTCGGAAATGACTGCGCGTTCGTTTCGTAAGTCATTTGTTTTGGTCTCTACAACCCGTTCCAGCCGGTGCTCTCCCCGTGCGCTGATATAAACTTGTGTCATGTGTCTTGGTCTGTCATAATTACATTTATATAGTCAACATCTAGGTAGCCTGACATTTGGAAATATGTCAGCCCGCACTATTTCGCAATGAATAACGCATTGACTAGCCAGGACTTTCTGTTCCGTCTTGATGGATATACACATAAGCCCAGATGGAGTGACAGTTGAATTGAAAATACATACATATATATGTTAAAATCAACTTGTATACAGAAGAAATTTCTGCTGTAGATGGGAAGGAAATGTTCGCTCATGTGTCAATAGAATGAGGCTGTTTGTGTCAAAATCCAGAGGAAGAAATGTACGTGTTTTTCATTGGAAGTTTGAAGATCAAAAAAACACAGAAGACCAATTACTGAAGCTCAGAAACAATAACAAGACTTACTTCTTTTTTACACATTTTTATTTGTTTCCTTATTTACATTTTAAAATTCTTAACTTTCTAAGAAAATAAATAGTTTAAAAATAATAAAACAAACAAAAAGTCAATACGAGAACAACACTCTAAATTATTAATCCCTATCTTAGTCTTACAGAATTCCTATACATAAGTTAAGAAAACAATAAAAATTTAAGCAAAATCAATTGGGCTAAGTATTGTTTTATACATTTATTAAGTTAATAAATGTTATTATTATAAGGTTTTTTTACTGTCATTGAGCTATAGTTATGTAAATTAATATTGATATTTGTACATTATTTTTACTGGCACCAAAATGTTTAATGTCCCTTGGCATATTAAAATATGAATAGTTTTTGAATCGATGGGTTTGCTCATATGTTTTTTGTAGTTTATATTTCAAGTGGATAAGAAATTAAAACAATTTATAAATAATTTATTAATCTGAGATGAATTTCTGTAACTTTCCAAAAGTAATCATACATATACTAGTAAACCGAATTAAAGTTACCGCAAATCATCCTGAAACCCATCTAATTTCAAGTTGATTGAATACTTTTTACATACCTAAGCCTATGGTTTTCGAAATTGTTTTGGCACTCGAATTCTCTGGCAATAACGAGATGATCTCAGCCTGTCAACGTTTGTGACCTCACCAGGGTGAGATCAAGAGGCGTGGTCTTTCGGACGAAGTTTGGGGACTCCCCCAAACAGTGGGTGGCCGCAGCGGGCTCACTTAAACTGGGACTATTCGAGTTGTGGGCCATCGGACTGGCAGGATCCGCTCGAGATCTAAAGGACAGATCGATGGGCTCCTCGATATCCGGACTGCTGGTCGTCGGGAACAGCAGCTCAGCTTTAAACTGATCCTTAAAAATGGGCAGCTGCGGAACTCCGGCGGCGAGCAGCACAGGTGGCAGGTGGCTAAATGGGGCAAAGGAGCTGTACAGGGGCTCCGAGTGACTGCGAAAGATTTCGAGCAGCTCCTGGTGGCGCTGCCGCTGCATATCCGCATCCGGCTCTGAGGTGGCAGGAAAGTTCGGATGCCGCAGATCCAGCTTGGGTAGGCTGGTGGCGTTGGTGGATGATGGCGTGGCGATTTGGCCACTAAAGACGCTGGTGGCACCATCTTCGTTGGGATCTCCCGCAGATGATGCTCCAGAATCGCTGGGAGTGTTGCTGAGGCGGGACTCGAGCTTTAACTGTCGCTGGTGGTGATGATGGTGGTGGAGCTTGGCCGCTTGAAGAATTGACGGCGAGGCGCCGCCACCGATTCCCGTGCCCAACGCCGCACTTTCGATCCTGGGTGATGTCGCTGTGGCTGACTTAATGCAGGGATTGGTCTTGTCCTGATAGGTTTGCCGCGCCTGGTTACTGGCCTGCTGCAATCGCGCCAGTTGCTCCAGACTCGCACTGCTCACTCCGCCACCTGATCCGATTCCGGAGGAGCTCCCTCCTCCGAGGCCCGACGTCGTCTGCTGCTCCTGCAGCAGGCAGTGGATCTTGAACCAGTTGGACCGGCGACCGTAGCGGGAGCCACTCTTGGACATCCCAACCAGGAGGCACTTGCGCAGGCGGCACGCCTTGCAGGCCGTGCGGTTCTTCTTGTTAATCACGCAATCCCCGTTGTGCTTACATCCTGCTATCGCCGCAATGTTGTTGTACGTACGACCAAAAAAGGACTGCGGAGGAAAAAGAATAGTGCATAGGTAATTTATTATCTTTAGAATTACAGGAAGTAATGTTGACCAGCTATTTCAAAAATGTTTGGTTTTTATACCCGCTACTCGTTGAGTCGTTACCCTATAACTTATATGTATCATCATGATCTCTATCCGAGTCGATCTGATCCTGTCTGTATGAACGTCAAGTTACCAGCAGATTTATTTATTTTATTTATTTATTTACGTCAATGGAAACTTTTAACCTTGTCTGGCTACTTTAAAATATATATTAAGCTTTTATCCTACATAAAAAATAATTTACAAGATATTGTTTAGACTTAAGCCTATTAGCTCCCCAACTAAACGAATGCTTGCAGGAAGAGAGTTAAATAATCGCAATGCTGGGAATGTTTTCATTTCGCGCATAAATGGTCCTGACAGTGGCTTTATTCAATATAATATTAACAAACAGCATTCCAGCTATCGAACGCCGATTCTCCTATGAGCGGGTATGGACGAGACAACACTGGCTGCGATATGATGGACGGGGATCAGAGAATCGCAGGAACTGCAGTGAAAACTTCATACATTTTTTCTCAAGCCAGTCTAGTCTATTGGCATGCACAGTGGGAGTTGGGCTCCAAATAATGGAAGCATATTACACCCTACGTCCACGGACAAAGGCAGAGTACACAGATAGACAGAGATTTATAAAAGCTAGATAGTTAAGACTTGCATAGATATTCTAGAGGCGTAGACTTAACAAAAGTTAAATTTATTATTTTTTGCATCCATTACAACGCCTAGATACCCTTTTTTGTGTTCATTTTTCGATATGCAAAAATATATGTTTGTAAGTCTTACTCAAACTCCAAAAATATGATTTGGCTATTGCTTTTTATTATATTATTTTTATTGATAGGCTAAAACATGATGGCCAGAAAAGAGAGTTTTGAAAAAGGTGTTTACTATTTTACTAGCCAATTTCTTTCTTGTTTTTTTTACTAGATCAGTATCGGGTATCCAATAGTCGTTAAATTTGATTATACCTTCCTATCCGTAAGTATTAACCTAATCATTTAAAAGTATGTGTTTTTTATAAAAAATATTTATTTAAATAACCTATAACTTAAATAAACTAAACTATAATTTGTATCACAATATTTTAGGGATGGGGTACTAGATAACTTTTTACGGACCCAATAGTGTTCTTATTTAAATCAAAGTAAAAAATGTTAACAAATTTTGTAAATATTTTATTTGCAGCATAAGTTCGGCTACCTCATTTGTCGATTAAAGGTCCATTCAAATAGCTTGCCTCAAACTGAACAAAGTCTATATCAGATAATCCACAAAACAACTACCACAATTGGTTCATCATTACTCCATTTGTTTTTATTATTTGCACCTGTCAATGTAGTGCTCAACCCATTGAACTTGCTTCAATTACAGAATATGCGTCAATAATTCGGTCAACTACTTGTGAAGATAAGATAAAGAAAATGTTCTTCGTGATCCATTTAACGTATAACAGCTGGCTGCCTTTGTTTTGGAGCCATGCCAACTCACGTTGGAGATGGAAAACTTGCCCCCAGTTGGTTTTGAAGTTCAATTTTGAGTGGTGTTTGATGGGTGTCTTGGACTTTTGTTTCCGATTGTGCTGACTCATCTAATATGCATGTAATTTTTATTTGATTGACTGCAGTTCACAATTGTGTTCGCCTTGGGGCTTACCCAGCTCTATATATGGATCTCCTGCGGACTGCTCTGAATTTTGCACTTTTTCCCATGCTACTTGAAGGTAAGCCGTGTATTGTGGCCTCTGCGCACACGTATCTACTTATAGTCAATTAAAAATCGATTAATTGCCGAATTGAATTTTAATTACAGTAATAATGTTTTCGATTATGCTTTGTGTAAAAGTAAAGCCCAAGATCAAGATCATTTTTTGCACATTTTGTCTACGAAATGTGCGAAATCGCATCTCTACAGTTTCTCACAATTGTCACAAATGAGTTACATAAAATATCGATTTGGGTCGCCATTCCCACATAGTAATGAACTCACCTTGCAGCCTTCACATGTAAATGCCCCAAAATGAAAACCAGCCGCCGGCTCGCCGCACACTTTGCACAGCTGGTTCATCTGCAACAAAAAAAGGAGAAATTAAGAATGCATTTGGATTATATTAAATGGGTATCAAATTAAAGTATGTTTATATATTAAAACATAAAATATCTGAAAAAAAATTGTTTGATTACTTTTAATTTTAACTGGTTTACTTGTCTTGGCCTTACTCTATATGTTGTCACTTGCTTCTTTAATTTATAAAATTTCACTATTTATTTTCAGCCTTGATGCTTTCTCTAATAGTCTTAGGTAGTGCATTTATACGGCTGTCAACCCTTTTGAAGTATTTATAAACAAGATAGGGTTATGATCAAATGAAATCTAAATTTTATTTAAAAACAAGAGAGAACGCTATAGTCGAGTTCCCCGACTATCGGATACCCGTTACACAGCTAGTGAAAGTGCGAAGGAGAAACACTGACCGTTTTTGGAGGTTTATGGGCGTGGCAAAAAGATTTTTGGCGAATCGAGAAAAATTTCCAGAACTAACAAAAACGTGAAAAAAATATCAACACATTTTTCAAAAGTGTGCGTGGCAGTTTTGGGTTTTTTTTAGGGTGGACGTGCCAAAATTTTGTTGGACATCGATAGAAATTTACAATACTAATAAAAAATGAAAAAATATCAAAAAAATTTTCTAATGTGTGGGCGTTAGATTGGCGTGGCAACATGGCCAACAAACTTGCGCTGCGTCTATGTTTCTGAAGTCAGCATGCTTAGTCCCAACCTTTTAGCTTTTACAGTTCCTGAGATCTGAAAGATCATATGGACGGACATGGCCAGATTGACTCTTTTTGCTGCCTGTTACATGCTGTTCAAAAAATCTAGTGCACCATTTCACTCTACGATTAATGGGTATAAGAAACCTATGTATACCGAATAAGAACAATAAACGTTCCAAAACAACGAAACTATGATTTAGTAATGATGACTTTAAAAATCTTTATCTTTCACGCCTATTAAAGTTTAATAATGCAGATAATGCAGATAAGGGAAAGTATAGTTAATGTATTGAATATATAGACCAATATAAAGCAAATATAAATAGTTTCTTTAAAACGTAACAAATTTGTGGATAATGCAGTTTGTGTTTCGCTACGAAATCCCTGAAATGTTTGGGCAATTGAAGTGAATATCACATAAATAATTTGAGCCAAATCTGGATTCTTCTATCCATCCAATGTGTTTTTATGCGACTAATTGAAAAGTCCAGTTCTGGCGACCCCTTCACGATTGTCCTTGGTATTGATGGTGCCTATTTTCACAGGCTTTTTCGCTGGATTGTGTTCTTGCTGGTGGACCAACCATTGGCCATCGGGCTAGCTCAGCTCAGCTGTGATCGAGACGAGGCCATGGCCATAGGAACAACCACGAAACCACGCCAAGAAGCACCAGAGGAGGAATGGGAACTCCAGCGGCAAGCAGCAGCATGCATAACCGATGACCCACTGCGTTTCTCTTTATTTTATTCTTTTTTCGCAGTTTTGCTTTTTTATTTCGCTACAGGTCGTGGATAGAAATTGAGGTATGCAGCGACCGGTTTGGGCTTGCACCATCAAAGTTTCGGTCGCGGCAATGTCTGAAGACCCTGCACCTCGTCTTCCCTCCTCGTCCATCCGAGAACCCCTCTCCCTTTTCCCGGCAAGACATTTTCACACATCTAATGCAATGTACTACAGTGACTTGTTTTGCCAGCCCATAAAGCCTAAGGTCAAGCCAGAAAAGATACGGCGAAGAGCAAATAAAATATCTGCGAAAATCTTGCGTCAACTATTTAATGAGCATGAAGAATCCGAGGGAGGGATCAATTTTGTCATGGATATACAATATAAATTCTTAGACACATTTGTGTGCAAATAATGTATTCCATGGAGACCTTAGCTGCCACTTTTGTGGAAATCCGGGCCTAAATAGACAGACTCCTTCATTTTTAATTTTTAAAGTTATTTTAATTACATGCGTTTTCATGCGAAGGACCGAAACTTGAAAAGCTCGTTGTTACATTTAATAGAACCTATTTGGCTTCAGTTCAATCAATCTCGGAAGTTCGTTTTTTTTAACTTATAAATTATTGGTGTTTTCCTTTACACATCTTCTCGGTGGATAGCTTATTGCGTTAAATGTTTAAACCACTAAAAGTGGCAATAAACTAGATACGTTTAGTATGTATAATATATATGGTTTGAGTATCAATAGGAGCTTAAAATATATTTATGTTGCGAAGTCCAAGCAAAAAAAAAAATTTAGTATTTAAAGATGAAACGCATAAATTACATACAAAATAAGTAACTTATATATTGATAAGTGCAAAGCTAAGAATAATAAATTTTTGTTTGTTAAATGTTATAATTCTGTTTAGTATTTTCAATATTTGCAGTACTGTTATTATGAATGTAATTTTTAATGTTAATATTAGAAGTATTGTGGCTAACCTATCACTATCTTCGTAATTCTCCATCACCCCATTGAGAAGAGAACTGCCCCTGAACGTCCTGGCTCCCTTCAATGCCAGCCAGCATAAGTGCTCCTCAGAGGTTTCCCAGTCTGGATATTTTCCGGACCAGGGATGCGAGTGGCAGGGAGCTGCTCCGCGAAATGCGCCCAGCAGGTGGTGCTGCCACAATGGTGCGCTGCTTCTGTGATAGTGGTTGGCCCCGTCCGAACCCCGCCGGCTTTCAGATCCCAAGCTGGCCTGCCAATGCTCGGCACTTTGCATATAAACGCTCGCTAATGGACACCAAAGGTGACAGCAGAGCGCTGCTAAATTGGCAAACATTAAATTTGCACCTTCACAGCGAGCGAGCCATCGAACGCGAAACCGTGACAATTTTCGGCACAGCGGTGCACTTTTTAAGAAAGCAGGAAAATCATCGAGGAGATCTTCCATCGCCGACAAAAGTCTCGTGGTACCAACGACTTAGAACCGCAGTTAATGCAGCTGGTGGAGCTGGAGTGTTAAGCTAGACTGCACTTAGCCAGAAAAAATATCACAGAAATGGGGGAGAATTGGGGAAATAGATTCATAAACAACGCGTATGCCGAGAATTGGCTATAATTACATAGGATGGGTAAATTTGACCTCCGACTTTGCGAACATCCCATATTACTGCTGCACTATTTTCATAAATAAAGGTTATAAAAAGATGTTGCTTGCGGTAAAGTGTGTCTTCTGCTGTATTTATTCGTTTAATATGCATAGAGGTGCTTTAAATTGCCATTTATCTTGCTGTACCCGATTAACGTAGATTAAGAACAAAAAAGTCAAAGATCATTTCGATCCTTCTTCAGAAACCCGATTGAAATCCAATTGAGCGGCACGCTTAAGCTATAAACTTGCAGATCTATCTATCTCTATCCGCAGGCGGCATCTCAATCCTTTAGCTTTATCACGACGACGACCAAGGCCACTAATCCACGTAACCGGCCGCATATTTGAGAGGCTTGTTCTTGGAGCATCTTTAGGACCCCTTCAATTCACTGAATAGAAGTAGCAGAAGTCATGGAGGAGGACATAATTCCCATGCCTGGAGCTAATTAAAAGTCCTCAATCCGAGCCCAAACATAAGGTGAATGTAATCCTTAGGTCCGATGGCCAGTTTGGTTTGTGGGAAAACAATGAGTAGACCAGAGTTGTGCAAGCTCGAAATATTTGACTCTGCAGGTTCCTTTCAAATTTTAAAATGGAATCCCCATTGTTCATTTCTCGCAATATAGGAACGATCTTGGCTGTCAATTTTATCGATTAAGTCAAGATTAATGTTACACATTAAGCAGAAACAGACAATTAATTAGAAACCTAAACTGCTAAAGAAACTACATTTTGATCGCAAGCCAAATGGATGATTGTTCGGATCTAATCTCTGGAAATCTGTAGATGAACTTGATGGGGACAAGTTCAGAGCGGCTTAGACAATAAGAACCAGATCAGTTGGTAGCTGCCACATTCTCAACATTCTCAACAAGCTCATCAACTCTCTGTTGACAGAGCTGAAATAAATGGGAAGAACGTTGGATTTCTCTCAATAAGAATAATAAACAAGGTTCCAAAAAAATGTGTCCTTAAAAGCAAACAAAATGATGGACAATGCCAAATCAGATAAAGGCAACAGAGGGAGAAAAGGTGTTCAAACAAGCAAACCACGATTGTCTCAAATATTTTGAAGCCGCTACAAAATAGAACAAGAATCAAGAACACAGCCCACTGAACCCCGCAGCATTGACACAATCTGCAATCCAAATCCAAACCCTTCCTCAACCCGAATCCCTTCTATCTGGCGTACAATCGCCGGTAATATGCTTTATTATTAGCCTTGCCAGTCGCTGGAGACGGACATTCGCAGTATGCAAATCCACTCAGCAGTCACACGCTCTAGTTTGAATTGTCTGCTTCCGCAATCCTCGATCTGCGATCTGCGATCTGCGATCCTCCTTGCTCCATTCACCATCCTCGATCCTTCATCCTCCGCGATCGAGGATCCACGATCCAGTCGCTTCAGGCTGCCCCTGGCCCTTTTCTGCTTGATTGCCGACAGCAGTTGGACAATTAAAAGTTTGAATATCTCCCATCTTTGTCCATTCTCTGCCCCTATTGTAGTAATTTCTTGACACTTATCGCACAAAAGGCAATAATATTATTAATGAGCATGTCAATGAGCTTCTTTTGTCTTCGCCATTACACTTTTTCTGGTTCCCCTTGGCCGTCCTTAGTGGTGGCTATGAACTCATGGGAGTTAAGCTTGGTCCTTGATAACTAAGCAAATGCGGCAACTTTCTTTGCAACAGATTTGTCATTTGTTTGTACTAACAAACGCAACTATTAATAAATATATTTATTTATGACTTACTTTTAATGTCGTTTAATTTTTTATATTCAAACACAACTATCCGAAAGTATTATCTGACCTAATTCCTAATTTATGCAAATTATGCAAAGTGGTATTTAAAAAGTTATTTATTAAATATTTATTCAACATGTATTTATGAATTGTTATAGCGATTTGCGTTTGATTTATGTGTTCAGAATTTCAACTTGTTATTGCCTCATTAATTCAATGAATAAATGTTTTATTTATTCACTTAATATGTTTTGTTTTTGTCAACCGGGAGAGTTAGAGCGAAAATCTTACCTTTTCCAGATTGTATATTTCCAGAACAGCATAAATTCGATGAGGAAATCACTATTTTTATTTGGTTTCCCTTTTAGATGCTATTTTTCTAGTTTTTCTTAACATCAACACTGGGGTATATTTGAACGAAAATCAACTGATTATACCAAACACACTCTTCACATGACACTTTAAATCCGAATTATCGCTGATGATATAGCGACGGCTTTCGAAGGAAACTTCAGCAATCACGTGGCGCACATAGTGCCGAAGAACTTCGCGATCGGTCGGATATTATGCGCTTGCGATTCCGATTGCGAGAGCGAGAGAGCAGCGAAAGCCTGACTGACGGTGCTTGGCAGCGAAGCGTCCATCCGAGACTAAAACGTCGCCGTCGTTCTGAGCGCCAAACAGACTCGGACTGCCAGCACGGCCCTGGCCACAAAGATCATCTTACCCCAGCAGAAGCAGCAGCAGCATCTGCAGCACGAACAGCAGCAGAAGCAGCACTAACAGCAGCGGCAACAAGACAACAAGACAACAAAGCGCACGCGTCTCAAGATTGTGTGTGTGCGTTTGCAACAGTGGCAGGACACGGCGAAACTTAACTGTTAATCGGCCGCCGCCGTTGTTGGAAATCCTGTTTGGCAAACAGCTGCTGCGACGAATGCTGCGCATGCTCCGCTCTGCCGGTTTTACAGCAATGTTAAGGCAGCAAGATCTGCACTGTTGACTGAACTGTTGTTAACCGAGCAAATTGTATGATATTTTTCAGACAAGCTTGTTTCTGTCTGTGAGAAATTTAATTACAAGGTAGCTCAGGTTAATCTTCTTATCTTAAGAAATTATTAGTTCTTTTTGACCGGAAGAAAATAAATGTTTGTTTATAAACAAGTTCTGAATCCACAACTATATTTAAATTTTTACATATACTTTTATATTTGCATAAACGAGTTGCTTATAATTTGTTATGATGGAAATAATTGATTTAAATTTAGAAAATTTGGTACATAAATTAGGGATGATCTAGGCAAATTTTATGCTTATAATAAAAACAATTATGATTTCAGCCTTTATGACATCGCTAACAGCTAACATTTTCCATTTCTCCAAGTGCACCATTGTACAGACTTTGCTTCGAACATGTTTGCTGTACATTTGCAGTTTGGCTTGAGACTCCGCTCTCCGGAAATGTTAAAGCGTCGCTTCTTCTGAGAGCTGCTCTGTGGTTGGCTGTTGGCACTGGCACGATCTCAAAACGTTTCGTTCGTTTCCATTGAATATTGTGTCGATGCGGTTGGCTGTTGGCTGTTGAGTTTTTACCCCCAGTTGACTTTACACACGGTACTGTTATCATTTGAGTGTATTGAACACGAGAGTGTTGGCTCTGGTTTGCTTGGTTGTGCATGTGCATCCATTTGAACTCGTATTGGACGACTAATGTGGCAAGGAGGTGGGCACTTAATGCCCGGCGATCAGTGTAAATAAACATTGGGAGATACCAAGAAAACATCAGAGCTTATTTGTTGCTTGGCTCGCAAAATAGAGAAAACAAGTTTGTCGCCTAAATCGTATGTGAGTCTTTGTCGGATAGATTACGATTGGAAAAAACAACATGGGAAACATATAAAATATCCTGGGGCATTGCAGAATTATTTTAGGTAGCATACAACACTCGTCACTCGAACTATATTATTCCTGTGAGCTGTAAACACCATTCTACACGATACTTAGAAAATCAATGCTAAAACCTCACTGCTTAAATTGGATTTCCACCAGCAGGAAATTGCCAGTGGAACAATCAACGCGTTTTCATATGTCTAATTGAATTCTCCTGTCATGAGCACGATCAGATGGCCTTCGTGCGCCGAGATGCCCACTCAAGGGATCCCCGGGCATTTGACCAGTCTTTGTCCGTGCCTCCATCTCAGCTCATCTCAGCTTAGACTCAGACTCAGACTCAGGCTCTCGGCTTCTGTCACTTGTTGATGATGATGATTTCATTTTAATAACACCACTGGACGGAGGAAGACTGCCACGGCGGAGATCGTTTAATACTCTGCATTCGCCGCGGCCGTGTCAACACCACTTGACGGAGTAACAAGGAAGCGCAACACTCTAAAACGACGTGTAATTTATCACAGCCAAAAGCATTTAGCCATGAACTGGAACGGAGACTCATGAATCCGACTGCAACTGCAACAAAATCTGGCTAGTTTCTTGGAGTAGTTTCCTCTGGCTCTGCCTGTCAGCATAGTTGTCGTCATAATCTGCCAACTGGCGATGCAGCTCCTGAAGCTGCTGCGCTGCAATTTGGTCGTCATATTAAAATTTCTTCTGCTCGTGGGCAAATCTGAAATCTTCCCTCCGCTCTCTCCAAATTTTTAATTAAGTTTGGGCCTTGGCAACGGGCTCATGCGTATCTGGCCTGCTCTCGTGTTCATCTCCCGGTGATGAGTTGGTGCATTAGCTTTGATGGTTGCTCATATTTATTAGAGCGCAATCTGCCTCAAATTGTTGCCACTGGAAGCGATACAGTGAGCGTGTAACGATAATCTAATTATGAAAAAAGGTGGTTGACTTACTTTCAAGCCGGACTTAAATTGTATTTAATACATAGTGTAAACGTAATGTAAATTGTATTGAAACACATGCAAAAGACACATTCACAACTAAAAGCAAGAGAGAACGAGTTCACCGACTATCTGATACCCGTTACTCAGCTAGTGGAAGTGCGAAGGAGAAATTTTCTTTTCTTTGTTATTTTGTGGGCGTTAGAGTGGGCGTGGCAAAAAGTTTCTTGGCAAATCGTTAGAAATATACAAGACTAACAAAATAAATGAAAAAATAACAAAACATTTTACTTGCGCGGCGTCTATGTCTCTGGAGTCTACATGCTGAATCTCAACTTTCTAACTTTTATAGTTCCTAAGATCTCAACGTTCATCTGGACGGACAGGCTGACGCACATGGCCAGATCGACTCGGGTATTGATCCTGATTAAGAATATATATATTTTTTATATGGTTGGAAACGCTTCCTTCTGCCTGTTACATACTTTTCAACGAATCTAGTATACCCTTTTACTACACGATTATCGGGTATAACTACACCAGAATTTATGTAAGTATAACCATATATAACTTTAAAGTTCTTATTTGAGAAAAACATGTATTACAGATTTTCTTTTGGTTTTTAATTTGAATAAAGCTTAAAAACAGAGAATACTCAAATAATATTGCGGATATGCAATTCCATTATCCATAGGAGCTTTGGAAATACTAAAAGAATATTTATTTAACAAATGTGAGTATATCGTTAATGCTAAAGATGTATTAATTCAAAAAGTAACTTTTTTATAGAGCAAGATCATATTGTTATTGGTTAAGCCTTAAACAAATTGGATTTCAATGTATTAATTAACTATATTTCAAAGTTTGCTAAAGTATCAACCAAGTAAACAGTCTTTTTTTTTTTAATACGACGTCCTCAAACTTTTTAAAGAAAACTTCAGTCAATCGGAGATTGCCAAACACTTAAACAGGTCTGTTTTGTGCGCTGGCATGGCCAAATACAAATTGGCCATGGCCAAAAAAGAAGACGAATCTGCGAAAGAAATCACTGCGAGGCACAAACAAAATAGGCGACAAATCTTCCGAAGCTGACTTGAAGCCGGAATACCAGAGAGTTAAAGACATTTGGCGACATGCGATCGATTGCCAAATCGATCCAGATACAGATACTTTAAATCACAATTTCAATTGAACGGACGCAGGCCAAACCGAGCCAAAAAAATCTGAAAAATCGATCTGCGCACATGTCAAAGGCGGTAGCGATCTCTGCAACAACAACGCGTTTAGACGCAACAACATCGCCAACAACAACATTCGCAACAACTGGAAGGCAGCATTTTATTTCTATTTCAATTGATTGTCGTACAATCGCCATGAATAATTCAATTTTTAGAATTGCATTGCATTGCATGAATGAAGTCAGATAGAGATAGCTGCTGGATAGGCGACAGAGAGGGAGTGGGGAATACGTAGCATGGACATATTTTTGCTGCTGTGTCTTGCTATAGCTGTAAGTTATAGACATGTAACCCCTTCTCCTTCTTTCCTCCTGATTCCCCAGCCGCTGACAATACTATTGTCGATGTAAGGATACATGCAAGAGGGCTCATCTATATAATCCCCAAAAAGCGTTATTACCAAGAGTTAGATGCCATTTGCATTTGCATTACTGTGTAGTACTTGAAGTTTTAAGTTGTTATTTTCTTCATACATTTCATTAAAATACTTTATAGGTCAACCTATCTGATATCCGATATTTTTAAAAGCTGAAGCTTGATATACCAGCAATCGTTCATATTCCGTGCTTCTCAATGAAATGGACAATGGCAGATGCTTAGATTTTTGGGCAATTTTTTGTGTAGTAGGGAGGGGTACATAAATGAAATGCATCAAAACATCATCTTGAATCATTAGCAATGTCAGACACATTAAGCATCCCCTGCAAAATAGGACTCCTTCATCTGCCATGGAACTCCAGCCAAGCATCGGTGATTAATGTGTTTATTATGCAACAATTATGTACATAAACACCGAGCATTGAATGCGTATACGAATTGGAATGAGTTTGAGTGTCCCGTATGAATTCGGCTCTTGAGCCTTTCAAGATCACGGATCATATCAAATTAATGAACTCGCTCCCGGCCCTTGACTTTGACACTTCATAAAGGTGTCGACGCGAGGGAAGAGCAGTTGGCATCCTGACAAGGACAACAGCCGGGCTGCCCGTTTATTTGCCTCACTTTATGCGAGGACAGGCTTCGTCTCCCAAGACATTCCCAGCCCGAATAAATCACACAGCGATGAATTTGCATAACTCCCGGTGCAGATCAGTCGAGTAATTTGTTCTGCTTAAGGGAAACTAGTTTGCGTCCTGTCATGGGATACACTTAAAGTCCTTTTTTTGGCCACCGTTTTTCGGCGATCAAGGCTTGCTAAAGCGAAAGGCTCCCAAGTGTAGCTGTATCTGAATCTCTATCTGTCGGATGCGGACCTCGATCTAGATTTCCTTTCATCCATCTGCCGGCTGCATTCCATCGCTCATCTGCTTCGTACTCCATTTGGAGCCGCTCCTTTTTGGGGCACATATTTGGCCTCTGATGTCATTTCCCTCTTCTCAGCCAGCGACTCGCATAAATTCGCAGCCTAATTTGTTAAGAGCGCGTGCTTTAGTTTTCGCCCGAGTCGGCGGCTTCCCTCAAAAAGATACTAATAATAATTGTGCGATCTGCCTTGGCTCACTTTTGCTCCTCTTTGCGGCTAACAAGGGAATCTTTCGGCCAATACGAGTTGGAGATACTCTTAATTCATGTAATTCACTATGCGGTCCTCCTTAATAGTATGCAGATCATAAATTTAAATAATAAATTGCTTTACTCTGAAGCTTACGTTTAAACGTTTTAAAACGAAAAATTACCTCATATAAATATAGTTTTAAATGTTATCGAAGATGCCCTTTTAAAGTTTCTAATAAACCCAGATCCCTTTTGGCAGGGCAACCACAGAGTTTTTGCATCTTGCCCGCTCGGGCCTAAGCTAAAGTGACAAATTGGAGCGTTTTTTCGGTGCCTCATGGTTGAAGTTAAAGCCTGGATCTGATCTGGGTGCAGGGGTTTGAGGCTTGGGATTTTGGGGTCTGGTGCCCAGACACCTCTCCACACATGTGGAACGACGAAATTCGGGGCTTGGCCACAGCAAGCCGCAGTTAAGTGGATTTTGGAGCGTTCTGCGAGGGGCGAAACAAAAAAAACGGTTTGCCCTATAAATCTTCTGGGTGTTGACTTGGTTTTCTTTTCTGTTTTGCTTTTTCTGCACGTTTTACGACTGACATTAATTGAATGCGTCTTAAATTGGGGGAACTTTCCTTCGAGCATAGCACACGCTTCATTTGATTTATTCGCAATGCGTAATCTTGGCGGCCGGCCAAATATTCGGTGAACTTGGCTTTAACTTGTCTGCGCAGTGGGAATTAGAGGCCTCTCCCCTGTTCGGTGTCGCTGTGTAGATGTGTCGGCCCGAAAACAAAGTGCAGTCGAAATGCCAGGAACAATTGCTTCACATTTTCCAACTTTCTTTCGGTATGCTTAATAGTCCGGGCCGGGGACCTGAGCAGTCCAAGGAGCCCATGGATAGCTCCTAGAACCAGTCGCAAGATCAAAGCTCGGCAATATAATTGGTCTCTGCTGCTCGTTGACCGCAGAGATCCACATGCACATGCCCATCCACATCGACAATCCAATCCTCGAGCCAGTGCATGCTTAATAATAATTCGTTTTGGCAAACAATGTAAATTCTTCATTAACCTCCTAATTTGCTTGGGATCCTCTAGCCGCTCGATCCTTCCCAATTGTTTGTGCCTCCGAGATCTGGATAAATGGTATTTTATGAGAAGCACGGCGAAATTTGTTACATTTTCTTGGGCTATCTTGGAAGCTTCTTGGGGCTTCTGTCATTTCCGCTGGGACATAAATGATTCTTTTTGTGGGCGGTAAGCTAGAAAGAAAATTAATGTTTATTGCTTAGTTTGTTTATGATTTCAGCGGAAGGAACATATGTAGTATCCTCAGTTTGAAAATCGGAACTCATCTTAACTTAATTTGTTTGGTTTTAATAGGTGAAATTAATTAAGTGAAAAGGGCTATTCATAAATTGTTTTTTAACATAACCTTAGTTCAAACAAATCAGTTCAATAACAAATCGAGCATAACGTTTAAGTTACAAAATATATGTGAATTTAAGTCAGTTACCATCTTAATCAAACTTTCCAGTTGTTATTTCCCGATAGTTTCTCAGCTTCCACTCGGTCATTAGACATTCTATCCTGCATATTCGAAACGCTTTTCTCCGTTCTCTGTTTTTCCATCTTGGAGTAATTTTTCACTCCACATGCTACGAAAGCAAGTCGCAGGAATGTTGCTGCTTTGCGCTGATTGATCGATTGATTGAGTGATTGACAACGGCGCCAATGAGAGGCCGATCATTCGCTAACTTGGGCAGTTCACGTTCGCTAATTAATTAAATGCCGAAATGCCAGAGCTGTCATAGTCAGATCAATGCGAACATGGCCAACTTGGTGGCTTTAAAGTTAGCCAGAGGGCTGCTTTCAGTAAATGGTAAATAGTGAGGGGTTAAATAGTAAACGGTGATTGGTAAGAAGAGCTCTGCTGCGTTTCCTCGCACTCCAGAAACTCCAGAGTTTAGAGTATTGCAGAAAAAAATTGCAGCGTTTCGTTGCTCTGCTTCTCCGGCTGTGACTGGGACCATTCTTTACGAAAGGCAATAAATTTAACAATTTGTTTAGTGCAGACATGGACATGAATGCAGCACCAATACACGGACACGCAAAGTGTCTACGGCTCCTGGCCATATATGGCGAATCCTGAGGCTGGGGCCGCTTCGGAGATGCCAAAAGCAAAGCAATTTGTCGTGCGGTAAACCAAAAGCCAGCAATAACATTGGGGCAGCTGTTGTCGCCAGATGTGTAGGTTATTCCAGGGGGCTAGGAGGAGTCTCGAGGTACAGAGCTATAGATGTATAGAAAGCAAGAGTTCGAGCCATTCTGCAATATCGTATTCACGTCACGCAGGCAACCATCGCCTTAGGATTTCGTCGGCCAAACTTTGCGCTTCGATAATCGGAGCTGATCGATATAATTACCGACTTTCTTCGGATAAACCATCACTTTTTTCGACCAAACTGCTTTCAACCTGATTGATCTATTGGCCAGGCAGTAAAGGTGGGGCAGAAGTACCATTGGGAAAGGAAACACTTCAATGTCAATTTACTGTTATTGTTTAAAGAAAATAATTCGACATAGAACTGCTTTGTGTCGTCTTTGTTGCAATAGCAGCAGCAGAGTGAAATATAAAACTTCTTGTCTCAAAATAAGCCATTTTTGCTTGCATCGCACATTTTAGTAACTTTTCTCAGTTATCCTCATTCCCATAAGATTTCCTTTGTCGCCAACGAAAAACATGAAATGCTGAGGGCGTTCACGTGAAAAATAGAATTTGGTGCCAGTGCTCAAAGACAAAACTGCAAGTCAAACATGAGGGAAAAAGCCGCGGAAGAACCGCTAAAGTGAAAACGCGTCGAGACAAAAGAGAACAAGAAGAACCAAAAGGTAAATAGCGGCAACCAGGTAACAAGTGGAAACTCGATGTCCGATGCCCAATACCCCTATGCCCCCCATGCACTGCCCATTTGGCCCCCAGATGAGTCCGTATTGCCCCGAACGGCCTTTACACTTAGGAAAAATTGTAAGCATATTTATTGATAATTTTAAATGTATCCTTTTGTTTGATGTTGTGGTAAGTTCATACGACCTTGTACATCTATTAACTGCATGCATTGGGATGGTATTGAAATAATTATTATTTAAAATCTAACATATCTTTTTGTATTGTAGGATAATGTATACAGATTCATTGGAAAATAAAATGACGACAGAAAAATAACGAGTTATTTTATTACTTAGTTAAACTAAAATTGTATTTTAAAAAGCAACCAAAAATTTGTAATGAACTTACCTTTTCAATATACAATCTGACCGTCTCTATACTAAAGTTTTAAATCAACGGATAAATTCCAATGCTGGTTTTTGTTTATATTCAAAAATCGTGGAGTAAATCGGTATACTTGTTGAAAAGTATGTTTTTGAGCCCTTATATACAATATATATATCTATATTTATTCGGAAACGCTTCCTTCTGCCTTTTACGGACTGTTCAACGAATCTAGTATACCCTTTTACTCTACGAGTAACGGGTCAAATTACTACGCAGAGACTATTAAAAAATAGTTTGATTCTTTTAAATTTTATTATTTGTTTTGCCTGATTCTATTAACACGTCAATATAATTTTAAAATTTGTCCGTCGCATGCCCACTAGTTGAGTAACGGGTATCTGATAGTCGATCAAATCGAATACAGCGTTCTCCCTTGTTTCATTTCCGAACAGCAGGTTTGCATCATCTATAAAGCTAAACTTAAATTCCTTTTGACATCTAAAGAAGAATGAATATATATTTATTAATATTTTGGTTTTACATAGTTGTAAGATTTACTACTTAATACATACATACATATGTACATATGATGTAAATTCAAATCATATTAATCTTGGTATACATTTTTTTCAGTGCCCGCATTCGCCGCGGCCGCGCTGTCTAAGCCAGTGTCACTGTCTGCGGCTGTGCTGCGTCTCTTCTCTGCCCATGTCGATGGCGACGTCGTCATCTCTCCCGTGAGCCGGTGTTCAACTTCTGGCCCGGCTCCACCTCCACCTCCACCTCACCTCCGCCGTCCGCCGTCCGCTGGCCATTCCAGTTGCCGGCTCGTATGCATGACAGCCATATAATGCAGCTCATCAAGAACAAAACGGCAGCGGAGGCAAATGCAACATGTGCTCCGTGCTGCAAGTGCCCTGCTTCTCCTTCTTCTTCTGCTTATACTTCATCTTCTGCCGGGCTTCTTCTACAGCCATAAACAAATATGAGTGGCTGCGCATGCGCCGCACTCTATTCTCTCTCTATTTCCACCACTCGTGTGTCTGTGTGTGGTTTTGTGTGTGCGTGCGCCTCCTTCGAGAAGTGTGGGAAAATTTTCGGAATTTCTTTTCTCGTCTTGGCTTTTCTTTCTGCAAAACCCCCACTTTCCGCGCTTCTCTCCCCTCCCCTCATGCTTGCGAAGGGGCGGCTGGGGCAGGGGCAGGGGGCGTGGCCTAGCGGGGGCTGGGCTCGGCATGCCAACTAGTGAAATTCTTTCTGATAATTTAATTTAAAAAATATTGTGTATGGACGCCAACGACCCCGACCCCCCGACCCCTTGACCAGACGGCAACCAGAATTTGGCTTAGCGAATCTCCAACGGTGGGTTTTCGTGTACCGAATTCTCAGGCTGGCAACAGTGGAGAAAGTTTTTGTCGCCGCTGAAAAGAAGCTTAATTACTCGCCAACGAGATTGAAACTGGAAAAGTTATAAACGGCTATAACTTGCGTTTGCCATTCCGTGTCTATCGAAACACAAAGTTGACTTGGCTGCATATGAAGAATATTATTCCTTGCTCTCCTTTGAAGAAATTATATAGGCAGGGACCTCATGAGCTGTAGTTGGAAGAGCATAAAATTAATTTTAAAGTCGGTTTGAAAGACTTAAATGCCGAAGAATAGTTCTTAATTTTCTTACTGCACGTGCAGTAAAAAAACGAAATAAAACAAGAGAGAACGCTATAGTCGAGTTCCCCGACTATCTGATACCCGCTACTCAGCTAGTGGAAGGGAGAAGGAGAGTCTTAAACACAGTTTTTGGCGATTTGTAGGCGTTATAGTGGGCGTGGCAGAAAGTTTTTTGGCAAATCGGTAGAAATTTACAAGACTAATACAAAAATGAAAAAATATCAAAACATTTTTCAAAAGTGTGGGCGTAGCAGCTTTGGGCGGTTTGTGGGCGTTATAGTGGGCGTGGCAGAAAGTTTTTTGGCAAATCGATAGAAATTTAGAAGACTAATACAAAAATGAAAAAATATCAAAACATTTTTCAAAAGTGTGGGCGTGGCAGTTTTTGGCGGTTTGTGGGCGTTAGAGTGGGCGTGGCAACATGAATCGACAAACTTGCGCTGCTTCTATGTCTCTGAAGTCTGTATGCTTAATCTCAACTTTCTAGCTTTTGTAGTTCCTGAGATCACAGCGTTCATACGGACGGACAGACAGACGGACAGACGGACAGACGGACAGACAAGACAAGACATTAACTGGCTATGTCTGATAAGAAAAAATATAAAACAAAAAAAAAAATAAAAAAAATTAACTGGCCATGTGCTTAAGAAAAAAGTGTATTTAAGGAGTGCCGTGAGGAACGATTTGATGAATTCCAAAGGAAAGAGTAATTCACAGGAGCCTGGCCCACTTCTAAGCCGTTTTCAATTAGGTCTTTTACAACTAAAAGCCATCCCACAATTTATTACCCCAGTAACCATCCCAGATCGTGTAATTGAACTCGTAGTGGAGACGGGCATTCGTCCACTCCATTGCAGTGCACTGTACAGTGTCATCATCATTTGGCGGACACACATTAACCGATCTCGTTTAGCCACGCATAGTTTAGTTTATGATGTCGATTAGTTGCACTATAAGCAAC
This sequence comes from Drosophila santomea, assembly GCF_016746245.2. NCBI lineage: Eukaryota > Metazoa > Arthropoda > Insecta > Diptera > Drosophilidae > Drosophila > Drosophila santomea. The sequence continues at coordinate 18,817,248 of NC_053018.2, forward strand.
ACCTTTAACTGCCAACAAATTACAACTTTATCATGCCGCAAACGACGTCCGCAGGCCGGGTCTCCGTCTCCATTCGCGGACCAGTTCCCATACCATGTCCATTAATTCTGGTCCAATCTGCTTCGAGAGCAGTTCGCATAATTAATGAAGTGCAGGAATGGCAGCGAGTGCCAGCAGCCGGGATGCCACAAATGAAGCTATTCCGCGGAGTGGGCCAGTCTTGTGGATGCCGCGCACTGCGGCTCCTCCATATTTATACAGAGCGCGCATGTTAAATAAAAGATAAGCGGCCCGAGCGGCGAGTGTCACGCGCTCCTCCATTCCGTCGGCACCTCCTGGATCCCATTTAGCCTCTTCTAACTCGGAACTCCTACTCGATTGCGGCTACGATTTCAATATGCCGTTCGGCGCTCTTTCTCCGGGTGTCGCATCATTTTGCAAGTCTAATCACATAAATTAAAACTGCCGTCAATTGGAAAATGCTGCGACGGCTTCTTTGGATCTTTGGGTCCCAGGAAGGGAAAAACTCTGGGAAATGAATGCTAATCCAGCAACGCCATATAGTTAAATATCCTAAGCGATTCCTAATGTAGCAAAGAGCATTCCTTTAATACTTATTTAAATTCATGGTCCTTTTAGCAATATTATCTTCCAATTAATTACTCATAGCATTCACTTATGGCTGACTTTTGATATAATATTAATACTAGCAATTATTAATTTTTATACTATTCGGTATTAAATACTCATTTGTGGAAACAATAAGACATGATTTTAAATTCATCAAGGGTTATAAAATGTATCTAGCCGTTGAAACCACAGTTAAAACAACTTTCTTCATAATTATATTACAATTATTCATATTTATAATTGTTATAATTGAAACCACTATCTAATGGTTAATTTTTGTTTTGTAACTTCTATTCACTTCACCAAAAATCCAGTTGCACCATTGACCCTAAAATCTGAAAAAAAAAGACAAAAGAAAATGTTGTTAACAGTTCTTGCACCGATTTCAGTTGACTACGAGTCGAATGTGTCAACACTTAAATTTAGATTATACCATATTTGTATGGGTTGACTGATTTTACCATCGGGTGCAGCAATATTTAATTTTAGACTCCAGTCGCAGTCGCAGTCGAAGTCAAACAGTCCGAAGTCGGTAGCAGCTCCACAGTCAGTGACTGTGATGTTGATCAGAAAGCATTTGCTCGGCCAGCTTGTAATTCAATCTGCTTGCATTCAGACATGTAACAGCAATTTTAAAACAATTTTCAACTTACTGACAGACCGGCTACCGGATTGGCTTGGCCCCAAGCCCCCAGTCCCAGCCCCAGCCTCAGAGTCAGCCTGAGTTTCAGCTTTAGATCCAAGTTGAGATCCAGAGCCCGGGGCTGAGGCTCGGCTTTATCCGCTGTCTGGGTATCAGAATCGGAGCTGTGGAGCTGTAGAGCTGTGGAGCTGAGGAGCTGGCAACGGCAACGCTTTTTGAGTGACTTTGGTACCAATCTGTCCATCATCATTACCATCAAGTGTAACATTTGTGACGACAGCCAGCGGCGCACCGAGAACCTCAGGTGCTGCGGATGATGCTCAATCTGAGTCTGAGTCCCAGTCTGATGCCGATTCCGATGTCGATGCTGCATCTGATACTGATGAGGCTGGGTTTGCCTCCTCCTGACTCTTTGCGTTCCAACTGCTATTGATGTTGGTGGCGGACTGAAAGCGCAGCGAAGCTGCTTCAGCGTGCTGTGAATGCCTGTGCAATTACTTTGTAATTTAAGTTATTGATTGCCAGGCTCCTCGCCAGTCTAGCTTCCCTGGATTCCCCTTCACCTGGCTCCCTGCCAACCGAATCTCTTGGATGATCTCAGAGCGGCACCGTTATAGACCGTCACCCAATGTGACTTTGTCGCCCTATAAAAAGTTAAAAGTGTCGAAAGGGCATGTTACTATATAGATTGACCAGGTAATTGACGAAAAGTAATACATTAAAAATAAAGATTTTCGTTTGCAATAATTAGGCTTGAAAGAGTTCATAGTCAATGTACTTTTACCAATTTAGGACAAGTAAAAGCTCATTTGTATTACTTTTTCAAAGATGTTTTGATACAATGTATATTTAGCTCTTTGAGAAGAAGTTTTTAAATAATAAATATTAAAATAGGATTAATAATATTATTTTTATAGAAACTATAAAATGAACCTTATTTTTGGGCTAGACAATTTCAAAGGTACTTTAGAGGTTAACAACTAGCGTAGTTCATACTAATAAATATACTACCCCTAATAATATACATAATAATATATATTAGATCATACAGTAGTCGACTGTGACGAACCCATTTTTTTGTAGTTTGTGCGTTTACCTTAGAATTTATACAGTGGCTATTCCGGAATATTTTATGTTTTGATTAGTGGCAGTCCGGGAGTCGGTTTATGACGAAATTCAATTTGGATTTTTGTAATCATTTAGCTGTATAGTTTTTCCGTGTTTATTTTACCGATCTAAGAGAAATGGCTCCCTGTGCTTTCATATTATTAAATTCCTGGGTTTTTGCATTTTCGCATTGCTGTTAGACGTAGACAGTATCTTATATTTGCACGGAACATGGAGGAAGAAAGAAAAAGATTTCATCAGAATATATTCCACTTTTTGTAGCTCTGGAAACTGTCATAACTCATTAATGTTGTATCTGTTCCTGAGTTTTTTTAGAGTTGACAAGGGGCAGTGATTGATGTATTGATTGTTGTTAGTTTGTAATGCCGTCAGTTATGACAGTAATTTGTTTTCACAATTTGTTAGACACACCAATGGAAATAGGTTGAAAGAGGTATTTTTTTAACTGTAACAAAGATGGAGGAAGCCATCTCCGCCAGGAAATTCAGGTTTGATTCGCCGGGGGGACGCATGGTAGAGCTAATTAGTATTTGAGGACTGCGCATCATATTTCACAGCAATAGTTGAAACCTTTTTATGGACAGTCGGCTTTTACTACGTGCCACAGATGCGCCTCGAGGTTGATAGCTCGTTTTGGAGTCCTTTGGCTTGAGATGGACTCAAAATGAAAGGCCTTGGCACTTTGAAGTTTCAGCGTCGATTTGATTGCCTACTTATAAGCGGAGTATGCATTTCACTTTGTTCTCCCACCGACTTTCCCCCAGCCTAATGCATCTTCGCATCTTCGACGTGTTCGAGTCCAGTTTGGACGGTCACTAACAAAGAAATCAAAGACAGTCTGCAGAAATAAATCACAATTCGAACCAAATTAGTAGAAAATCCCGTGCCATAATAGGCCAAGTGTTTGTCTATGAGTGCCTCACTAATTTGGTCATTAATTGGCATTGGCTGTACGGATGGGCTCCACATTCAGGCATTTAATATAGTTGGTGCATATATACGTATAAATATTGCTGTATTGGTGCGATAGAGATGATCAATATAATTTGGTAGAAACTAGAATTAGGGCAATATATTTATCAAAATTGAGATCCAATGAGCTGATCAATATTATTTGGTAGTCGTTATTGGGAAACTAGAATATGGAGAGTATTTTTATCCAAATTAAAAATCTGGTGAGGCAATAGGAAATTATAAGAAAACCTCTTGAATCAAAATACTTATAATAAATCATGTATGATTATTGTTATTTTTTTTGTGTTTTATACAAAACTTTCAATATTCTCATAACATTACATTTTTGTTTGGATGCTAAAGAGCTTTCCCCAACTTTCAAAAATTGGGGAACACCATTTCAATAAAACAATTTATTGATGTTACATCTGCAATTTTTGACTTGTAAATAGTTTTATCCAAGCTTTATGTGACAGATTCATTGTTTAAGTGCAATCGCCAGGGACCATCACAGCATGGAAGTGTGTGTGTCATGCCCAAATTCTCGAAACACCCAAAAGGCATAGCTTCAGCTCATAAATAACAAAAATTGCCTACGACAAACCACATTGCTATTTAATAATAATAATAATAAATGTGCCAAAACAAGACAGGCAGCTGCTGCTGGAGGAAGCTAGAAAAACTGGCCATTGACCACGATCCTCTGCCGAGGAGCAGTACCCCAAGTCCGATGCCTGAAAAGAAGCAATTCCCGCAATCACAACTCGAGCAGAAGAAAGTAGGAGTTCGCGAGTGCGATTTGGTCATGCGATGGTGTTTTCCTGCGCAGCTGGAAGCCATTTTTAGCCAGAGCCGCCAGATGATCGATGATCGATGATACCCAGGTCGCCTCCGCTGGCCAAGTGCGGCCTGCCTTTTGAAATAGATTCAGCCAGACCCGCCAGCGCCTTGGGGGCATCGTTTTTAGTTTTGGTTATCGCCTTACTAGTAGCAATGGCTACTGCATCAGATCAGCCAGGAGCAGCCACCAAGTGGCATCTTCGTATCTGGTATCTGGGATCTGGGAAGATATAGCGCCGGATGGAGGCAACAAGTTCATTTTGTTTTTGGTAAATTACTCTGGCTCTCGTGTCTCAAGGTGATGTCTGTATTCGACAATCTAGATCAGCACAACAGTTTACGACGTTTTTATGACACGTTTAGCCCCCGTTAGTGTTATCAATTACAAAAACTGTCAGCTCCAAAAGGAATTCGTTGGCCAAACATGAAAATAACGATATTTCTGAGAGGCACATTGGGGGTTAGGGATGTTGGTCGAGATAAATTTGTATGATTTATGTAAGTCTACCTCAGCTTTGAAGTTCTCCAACAATAGTAGCCATTTAGAAGAAAATGTTTAGTTAAGTAAAACCTATGTAGGTTTGGCAAAATCGCAATCTTAAGAACGTTGGGTATTTACTTCTTCATAACTGATTTGGTGCAGTGATGTAATATAAAATAAAATTACTCATCCGACAAGTTGGTCATAAGTATGTGTGCGCTTTAATCCATATGAAACTTAAAGTAATTTCTCTATATATACGTTAACTTTCCAGATAGGGCTAACGGAGTGCGTAGAGATTAGCTGAAAATAGGAATGAAGAAGACAGCGAAGAAATGAAATTAATCTCCACCGAGATAGCATTTGATGAGTGGCATGCAAAATGCCAGACGGATTTATGAGAACGGACAGATTTGGAGCAGTGAAGTGGGGAATCCAAACGATGTTACGCATTAGACAAACAACAAGCAGTCACACAAGTCCCCATATAGTCGGTGTGAGCCCGAATCCGAGTCCGAAATTAAGCCGTATGCTGATTTCATTTTAATTACGGATCGTCTCCCTCCGGTCCCCTCTTGAGTCCTGAGTCTCGGACTGGAGTGATGGCAATCAGGCTTGGCAAAGCTGGATCAGCTTAGAGCGACAAGTGCGTAATGCACATGCAATTACAAATACCCATGTGTCCAGGCACATGTGTGTAATTGCAGGAGATCTCCGGAGCTCCGAGCTCTGGAGCTCTGGAGTCTGGACCTGTAAGCTCAACTTGTCAACTCAAATAGGTGGAGGTAAATTCAGTGCGTGGCTGGGCGATCAAAATCAAGTAAACTTCGGGTCGGAAGTGTATCTGGACGGTAAGAAGATTTCATGTTGAAGATAGAAGGCCTTATAAAAATATACAAATATTATAAAATATTTTGTTTCTTTAAAGATTAATGTTATACCAAACATGTTAGGCATGTGAGTCTAAGAATGTATTTAATTAATACATTTGAACACAATCACTCTTTACTATCGTGTACTGACCCTCCCATCGGATAAGTGATCACCTTAAAAAGGGTTCCATTTTCCGCAAGTTTGTACGTCATTTGTCAAAGTTTTCTTGCTCGTATATGTAATGCTAATGTGTCGAGCCAAAGTGCCAACAGTCATAACTCATTTGGCTTTAAACGGCTGCCTTAGAAACCATTTATTGTGGGCTGCTGGCCTGAACCTGCGAACTAAACCACAAAACGCTGCACATTTGCTGCAGCTTATAGGTATTTTCATATATATTTCTTGCAGCACCCAAAACCAAGTCAAAACCAAGTCACGCGTTGCAGCTGAATGCAACAGGAAACGGAGTATCAACCTATGACGGGTTGCCCGCAGCGTCTCCACGAGTAGTTACAATGGAAATGGACCCATGCGGATTGCAGGCGAAAGTTTTTCGTTACATATCGCAGTGGCATGGGGAGCAGGGCGAAGTGCTTGGGGAGGGAACCTGTGGGGCGGATGAGTCCTCATTGAAAGCGGCGACATTGACAAATGCATGTGGCAAACGCAACGTTGCAGATTTGTAGACGTGCCAACGCATGCCCAAATGCACAAACGTATTTATTTGTTATTTTAGGGCCAAGTTAATGTGAAATCAATTTTAGGATATTGAGGGTTTTCCAACTTAAGTGAATGAAATAGCTATTATAAGTGAGTGTTAGACGTTCTTAAGTGCCCTGTTTAAGAAAGTAAACTTATATTCAGAAAATAACCTTTTACATTTATCATTTAAACTCATTTATGAAAAATTAATCATTCAAATCATTCAAAGAAATAGTCATGCCTGTAATGAATTATACATATGTACTAAATATAAGTTATTACTGTTTAAAATATCTATAAGATTATTTAATCTGAACTTTAGGAAGTGGAACAGTTTACAATTCGCTTTGGAAGTGAACTGCTCGCTTGGCGATCTTCATCGAGCCTTCTTTATACGGTTAACTTGGCTATGAAATTATGGCACCGTGCTGCCATATTCGGTTGTCAGGGTTTCGTTATTGAGTGGCGACATAAATTAAGGCATGATTTATTGCCGAGTAGGTGGAATGAACCATAAACTCCTTGACAACTCACAGTAGCCACTCCACCGAGTAGTAGCAAAAGACAGCCAAATGTAAGCAAAGCGGATAAATTACTAGACATTAATTGAAAGTTAAGTAAAAAATAACATAAATTGGGGGAGATCCACAGAGCGGCAGGGAGTTCCAATCCTGCCGTGAATAATGCCCCCAGATGAGCCGCTAGGAGAGCGCTCAGCTGCCTCGCCGTGGGCAACAATAAATTTCACCTTGTAAGTGTAACAATTTGTATGTTAAACGCGCCCAGCGAGAAGCAAACACAAAAAATAAAGCATCCAGGGCCCCAGAAGTGGACGCGGATAGAGGATCGGATGGGGTCCCACCAGGCTGCGAGAAAGCAGATCCCAGCCGGAGACTCCCCGACTGCCCCCAGGGGAGACGATGTCCAAGTCGTCGTCTGTGTCCCAGCCTTGCGGCTTCGTGTGGCTGCTACCAGGCGGCAGTTGCATTTGAAAAAGAATAGACAATTGTTTGGGCCGCATATCAAGTTGAAGGCAAACAGCCTGGAGAAGATGCTCTCCCAGGCTGGCCAGGCTCCCGAACGGGGTTGAGATGGGGACACCTAGGACAGTGGTAAGGGAACTGCAATTCAAACTTTTACAAATTATTTAGTATCCTGGAAAAAAGCGAAACACTTTAAAAGTGTTAGCAATTTTAATTTTAAATAGTATGCAAATAAAATATTTTAATTTCACTTAAGTTTTTCTCAGTAATCTTGCGTTTTAAAGTTAAAAAGCTGTGAGGACTTAAAGTAAGAATGACCTGTATTTGTGAATCGACTAAAAATTATTTTAATGTGTCCTGCATTATTTTATGCAAGGATATAAAGTACTTAAGCATCGTGAATGTTTGCCTAGAAAAACTTGAAATGAGTTAAATACTTTGAGCATTGTACTCTTTAAAAGACCAATTTGTTAAACTTTCCGTTAAGTAAAATATTATAATGAAATTTTGAAATTAAAATTGTTTTGAATAAATAACAGTGCCTTTTTTTTAGTGCTTGAAACATTAAAATACCACTTATTGGCTGTATTTTAGTATATTGTACTATACTTATTATACTATGGTATTATACTTATTGTATACTGTTTAATCGCTTATGCTATTAAATATGTTTTTTTTAAGACCTTCTAAAGTGCTTTTAATAAGATATTGGGCACAATTGTACATATATATTTCTGAAAGCTTTGTAAAACTATACTGTGTAATATTTAGAGCTAAACCCAATTTTTTATTATGTTTTATTCCTTATTATGAAATTCGATTGTTCCTCCCCCAAAACAACCAGCTTTTTAGCCAGTCAGGATACCACGGTTGCGAGCAGACAATATAATAATGCCGACCGAAACTGAACAGAGTCGGGGAACGAAAATAGATTTGTATCGAGTGGCGGCTTCTCTGAAGCGCGCCTTGCGATTTGCAAATATTTTGTCATTGTGTGGCGAGATTTATGGAGTGGAGTGGAGTCGAAAGACGCGGCTCAGTCGAAGTGGTAGCTGCGGCGGAGGAAAACGCTGTCGCCCCGCTATGGTTTCCAGGAAAAACTTTTGGCACAGGCAAATATACCGCTAGTCGGACTATAGCTCCGACTCCAACTCCGACTGCAGTCGCGGAGTGTCAGCGCCTGACTATGTGACACAATTCTCACTCACCTGACATCGGGGCGGCTCTGGACGGGGGCTACATCTGGAGCTGAAGCTTCAGCTGGAGCTGGAGCTGGTGCCTCGCTCCCAGCATATGCAATGTGTCACGGGGGCAGCACGCTCACAGACTCGGCTTCATGCCCAGACTCCCTCCCATGCTAAACAGCCTTTGGCATTCTTCCTCATCTAAGATTTTCCGGGCACATTTTCTGGCCGATCATCAGCTGTGCATGCCAAAAGGAAGTATGGGTGATTTCGTTCAAATATGTTTTAGTTGCGACACAAAACTGTGAATCTGTGCTTAGGAGAATGTAACATTGAATGGTCTGAAGCGGTAAACAAGGATACCACTGCTATTTTCATACATATTTCAAGTCTAATAAAGGCAATATAAACGGTTTTACAGTTGAACAATATTGGTTTGCTTCATATTATTGTTATTATACCTCCTTTTTTTGGTAAACTGTAAGTAAATAAATAATAAAGTTACAAATTTATTATGCAAAGTCAACTGTTACCTTGAAATATTTATTAACGAACTTATAGCCCTATACGAATTAAGTATATAAAATATATAATGTTGAACACCTTTGGAAATGGTTAGACATATAAAATATTCTTATTAATATTAGTGTTATCATTGCAAATACTTTTCGATTAAAATCTGCTGTCCGAATAAAATCGATTTGGTATGCCCAACTTAAAGTCGACAATTAGTCAACAACTAAACGCCTTTCACACCTCGCAGCGTAGAGCACACAGATGCACACTCGCAGATTCGCACAAATGGCAATTGCAGACTGCGTCTCATTCGCATCCTCGACGTCAAACATCCAATATCACTCAGTCGCAATCACGATCGGGGAGCACAAGTGAACTTCGGTGGCATTTAATGGCCAAACGAGAATCGGGCTGAGACCAAGACCGGAGGCACTGCTGCCACACAGTCACCATCGCACAATGCCGCACAGTGACTCCGACCGAGAGCTAACAATACCGGAGGAGATGGGGCTGAGGCGGAGGCTGAAAGAGAGGGCAGCTAGATTTGAGCCTTAGATCAAAGCCAAATGCACCGCCACTTGCTGTTAACTCGATGGCGCTCCAAGGTATACTTTTTGGACCTCTGTCTAGGCCATTCCGTAGGCTCGGGCCATTTTTATTTGATTCCATTTATTTTTGATGATTTTTCTGTTATACGAGGTGCATTGCAAAGTTGTTTAGTTTGAGTGGCTGAATGTAACAAGGTCGCTATCTAACCCTAAGCCACGTAGTTTGTAGGGTATTCATGTAAGGTCGACTATAATAGTGTTCGTCTTACGTTCTTTGGAATTTTTCAGCCCCTGAAAGTAGGCATCCAAGTTTCAGCTTTGCAGTGATCACCAGGTACTTTCAAGTCGAAGATCTCAGCTTTAGCCACCTTTCCTGTTTTTCGATCGGCTTCAGCTGGTTGAACTGTTTGCTTTGCTTTGAAAGTGTGCAAATGTTCGCGTCAGGCAATTTGCTGACGCGTTTGTTGTAATTAAATCGATTGCAGTGCCGTCTCAGGATGGAGAGGTACACGATACACGGCATCGATTTGATCGGCAGTTGGCTGGTACTTCAGCTGCAGCCTAAGCTTGCGAATGCGATTGCCGCTCTGTCCATTCATTGTGCACATGAATCTCCAGATGTCCAGGCTCTGGGGCGGTCCATCGGCCTGCGTCCAGCTAATCTGTTGGGACTCAATGCATTCGATCGTCTCGCTGGCTTGTTACTCTTGCATACAAATGACACAAATGCCTCGGTCGACGTTTCTTTTTGTTCCTTTGGCCGGCAACTCTCTCGGCTTGTATTTTGTATTTCTAATGCCGTCACAGGCAATCAGATTCATTCGCCAGCCGATCTCCCGATCGCTGGATCGGCCGGCCAACGTGGTCGACTCCTGACTGAGATTTCACCTCGACGCTAATGGCGACAAACTGCCGTGGAGTGCAAGATTGTAGTCATGTGTCTTTAATTTGATACTGCCGCTACTCCTGCGGCGGGCAAGCAATTTATCCCATTTGTTCGGCCGCGCTGATCACAATGATCTACATGCTAATCAAATCAAATCACAACAAATCAACTCGCCAATTACTCACTTGAACACCATCGGTATCGAGCAATAACAAATGACTTAGGCGACAAACTCAATGCTTGTGCCACACTCACACACGTTCACAGCGAGCCAGAGCGAGGCAGCAAGACCGGCCAGTGGGCGGCGGATGGAGAGTGTGTAAAGTGTGGATAAGTAATGGCCACGGAGCTGGTCATTTGTCTTCATTGGTGGCACACGGTGGAGGTGAAAAAAGCTTAACACCTGCTTTCAGACCACTTAATGGGCATTGCTTTAGTGATTGGTTAATCTGGTTTAATTAAATATGAGATGCTTACGAAAAAGATAAATGTAGTCTATATTAGTTTACAAATATGTTGCAAAATGGTGTACTCCTGGTTCTATCGCTTCGAAAGCTAAACGATCACAAAATCTTTGTGACTGAATTAAGAAGAAGGTTTTAATTGTATTTCCTTTTGGAAATAATAGAGCAATGCCGCTGCGCTATGATCGGAAAATCTTAGGCTTAAAATTGTCTTAACTTTGCATAGAAAACTTTAAGTTAAAACAATTGGTACTTTGACATTTGGTTAGTAATTAGCAAATATGCATTGCCATTCGAACTGAAATATTAAGCTCGATATATGCAAGTATCGACTTCAGCCTTCAACTGTAGCGGGCCCCATTTAAAAGATCATTTGGTAAATGCCAAAAGTAAAACTGATCACTGAGCACTTTATAAAGAAGCATGGCGAATCGACGGTCTAACGCCTAGCAAAACATGTCATAACAAATTTATTGCTAAATAATGAACTTTATATTGTTGGCAATGAGTTCCCAGTTTCAAAATGTTTGCAAATCAAATGGAAATCCATCCATAAAGAGGCAGACAGCACAGCCAATCGTTTGGTGATTGCCAATTGTTGAAAACGGCATTCAGCAAGAGTCAGAAACGGAATCAGAGGGAAAAATTGTCGCTCTTGTTGGTAATTTATGAGTTTATTTTTTGCCAGCAAACAGAAGGTCTTTTATGATCGAGATCGAAGTCATTCAGTTGCGAGCCCGAAGAGGCATTAATCAATAAATTTGTTTCCCTGCCAAGCGATGACATACCGCACAGTCAACCCTCGATGTCGGGGTCGTTCGAACATCGAGCATTGGGCATTGGGCATTGAGCATTGTCAGCAGTGCCGTGCAACAAAGGGACAATGTTTCTCGATAAATATTGTTGCCCAACGGCAGATCGTGCTCATTTAAGCGCCCTCATTGTTGTGACAACTTCACAGGCATTCAATGGAGCGGGTGTTCCTGCTAGTTCCTGCAAGCGGATGGCCTGATAGGGCAGCTGTTCAAGTGTCCTTTGTGCCGTTGTTGATTTTAATAGGTGTTGCCGATCCCTTTAATCACATCTCCGGCAGTAACTCCCCAATTTATGCCCCATTGAGCAGCATTCAAAGGTGCGCATTGGTTTCGCTACTAACCGCCGCGTTAATGGTCTTAAAAGAAGCATCAACCCATTAGTAACCTACCCATAAGTGACTGGCAACACCCACTTGCATGTTTCATGATATGAAAAAAGCGTCAACTGGGTAATTGATTTAACGAACCGTCTGTACGTCATATGGCTGAAGTAAATGTTAGTTTCGGAAACATTTCAAAAACAAAAAAAAAAAAAAAAAAAAAAAAAAAAAAAAAAAAAAAAAAAAAAAAAAAAAAAAAAAAAAAAAACAACAAGTTAGGTTTACATTTCCAAAAAATATGAAGTTAAAAAGATAGTTAACACAAAAAAAAAAAAAAAAAAAAAAAAAAAAAAAAAAAAAAAAAAAAAAAAAAAAATATGAAGTTAAAAAGATAAGTTTTAGCCAACACTGGCGGCAATTATCGAGTAAACAGCTGAAGCACATCAAGGAAAAGAGAAAAAATAAATTCCCGTGGCCATGCCGGATCGTACGCAAGCGCATGCCAAAGATAGCTTGGATGCCAGCAGATCGGGGAAGTAGTAGCCGGTATATATATGTACATCGCATATGGGGAACCAGGCGACTAAGTGTGAAGCGCATGCGCAAATGCGCGATAAGAGAGTGAGGCCATTGTTGGTGCTCTTGGCCAAACACAAAGCCGATTGAGTGGCAGTCCAGTTCAGTTTCAGAAATGGTATTAAACGATTACGTCAATTTATGCGCGCCAACACTATAAAGTAATTTTCAGCTGAAAACGGTCATGGACAAGGGAGAGGAACGCGGGACGTGGGCTGCGGGGGAGGACTCAAAGTATGGAGCTGCCAGTGCCAGGTAGATAGGCTAGTTTTTCACCTGAAATACTGCTCGAGTTGTCTTTGACACAAAGTGTCTGAAGTAGTCCAGTACTCTGTGCTCTTGTTTATCAAAACAAGAGTGAACGCCATAGTCGAGTCCCTCGACTATCAGATACCCGTTACTAGATAATCAGATAATTGCACACTAGAGCCAATTTGACCGAAGCGTGAGAAAGGGCTTATATGAAAGGACTTTTGATATATGAATATAATTTTGCAGGTCAAATACATTAATATTACTTAGTGTATAATAAAGCTATTTGTTACATCTGCAACTTTTCCTCAACCGAAACGTTAAATAGGGTCACATGCGTTCATTTGCTTACCTTTGATAAGTGCTTGTCGTCATTGCTGCCGACCTTGACGCCTGGTGATGGGCGATAATGCGGTTGCATGTATTAATTAAGTTGCCGCCTGGCTTTTGGGCCATAACTCAGCGTGTTCGGCAGCAACACACGACACAGACTTGCGCGGCAGCCACATTCACCTTTGGCAATGTGCGGCAATATATTTCTGCATCCGTATCCGTACGCGTTGTAGCGGCTACCTGAACATGCAACTTGCAACTGGGATCTGCAACTTGCAACCAAATCAGATAAACAAGCTGCGCAATTGCAACAAGCGTAGTTTGCACTAATAACAACTCAATAAATAATAAAAGCAACATTCCCATTCGGCAACGGCCGCAAACGACTCTCTGGCCTGCAACAATAAACATGCGCATCTTTATTTTATTTACTTTTTACGCCTTATTTGCCTGAGCAAATTTTCATTATTTCCATCTTTCCCCAGATGCCCAGCTAGCTTCCCACAGAAGCTTGGATCAGAATTAAAGCCGCCGATCCCGTTTCCTTTCCCACCATTCCGCCAATTTCTTCCCACAGTGGGACTTCCTCAGTGCGCGCTCCATATTTTGAGCTTATTAAATAAATACGTATTTAATAGACAAATTTTCAAAAAAGCTTTAAAAGTGAAAAAGCAATTTGAAAACAACAAAAATTAAAATAATTGCCATTAGATTTCACACAAGGTCTCAAAGGAACTATAGCTTAGATACTTAAATATATTTTACAACCCTTTTGTACTGATATGTAGTGATTATAAAATATTATATACATATATCCTTATTATGATGATTTCTCTTATATTTTTCTCTATTCATTGATGTAGAAAGATAGGGACCAAAAAATTGGCGTTCAATTGAACATTTTTTATTAATTAGAATTTAAGTTGTGCATTTGGATTGTGTTAGTCCACATAATTAATTTAAAAGAGTTGCATAAACCATCGTTCATTGCTGTTTCCCACTGTATCGCCGACTTGCGATTTGTTGCCTGGAACATTTTCTGGCAATGAGCAATCAATGGAGCGGCAGCAACATCTGTGGCCGTGTTTTGCCGGCGCAGAATTTATGCTAATATCCATAATGTCGAACATGTTATAGTTTCTTCCCTCGTTTCATATATCTGCGCCGATATATGTGTACGAGCCTTGCTTTTTTCGGGGCGTTAACTGGGAAATTGCCGCTTGCCGTTCGCCGGCTGGCAGTAGCGCAAGTGTTGAGCTCTTAATAGAAAAGTGGAAACGAACCACGATCTGGCTGCGGCCCGACTTCATTTGTCCGTAGGCGGCGGGGATCTGCATGTGATGCTGGTATAAATCAGAAGGTGTTATCGTCTGCATAAATATTGATATTGTTGGGGCAAGTGATAGCCGGCGTTGTGCTCGGAGCGGTAATTGCACGGCTCCAGACGAGCGACTCCACCAGATTCGGATTCAGACTGCATCCAGACTCTGGGAAAATTGCCATTGGCCATGGCGTTGGCATTGGCAGTGGCTCCCTGCCCCTTTGTCCCTCTAACCTTCCAGTCCCGCCGCTTAGGTGCGCCTAATGGCTCTCCGTGGGTCCTCGATAGAGTTCGCCTTCGGGGCTCCAGGTGACGCCCACTTCTTCGTGGGTTCCTGGTGGCTTCGATATGGGTTTGGGACTGGGTATGGGCTCGCCTTGCACCATTCGACAATTTAGTGATTGCGATTAGGAGGTGTAAATGCGCTTCAGAAATTAATTTGTTCGCCACAAATTAAATTTTTATTATTAAAAAGTCTTGCGTGTGGCTTAAAATGCTAGAAATAGCCAATTTTTCATGTGCGGCTTTCTTTGCTAACAAATGGGGGATCCTAGATTTGCCTTTTAGTGGAGTTTAAGTGGAAATGTATATTGAATGGCTATGGGATCTTACTTAAACGAACGTAGCCTTGTGTTAGATAAGTAAAATTAAAATATCGTTCTAATTTATATTCCTAATAATAACTTTAAAGAAACCAAAATTATTTGTTTGCGGTCGACTAACTCAATTTATCAGAAATATATACATGAATAAATAGGTATATTTTTATGCATTCTTCAGATATGTTTTAGATTATACCAAAACATAGAATTAATAAGAGACTGAGTGTGCACTGTTTTCCCACCCATTGACTATAGTTCTCATCCAATGCATTTTTTCCCTGACCAGGCACTCCCCCATTGACCAACGGTAGCAGGTAGTTGAGTATCTGGGAATGAGCCGATCATTACCCATTCGGCCGGTATTCCCATCTCTGATCCATTAGCATAAACGTAGCATAAATGAAGACATTTTTCGGTCAGTAGCAACCGAACAAGAACAGTATCGAGAGGCATCATCGGCATCATGATCCGCGGCATGACCAATAATGGGAACCAGAGCAACAGAGGCAAGCCATAAAAAAATGTTCCCAGTTTTTTATTATCACCGGGCGATCTCGTCTTTGCATTGTAATAGAGTCAGATGCAATTTTTTGTTTGCATTTGGCTTGCATTGGATTAAATTAAAATTCAATGACAGCCTCTGGAGTAGGAGTGGAAGTAGTGGAGTGGTATGGGGCTGGCGGTGGGAGCAGGATGGAAGTGAGGCTTGCGGCAGAGCACCTACGTTTTGGATTTGTCGTGCAAATCAAAATGAAATCACGGACAAAAGAACATGCCAGTCGGACTGAGTCCGAGAGCTACAGTCGCTGGGCCAGTGGAAGCGCATTTCGGGGCAGTTCGTGACTCAAATGAACCGCAGAAAATCATTCGGCGAACAAAAACTGAGAAAAAATACAGAAGCTCCCAGATCTGCGCTCCATAGAGCTAAGGGGGGTACAGGCGCCATGTCCAAGGCTAAAACAAGATCAGTTATGGTAAATTCGTTCTCATCGCCGCGGACAGGCCGGGGCCACTTGTCATAAGTCCGGATAGCCGACATCGGATGACAAATCCGCCAAAGAACCAAATTCGAACCGATTCAAGTCGAAGTCAATTCAAAGGAAAAAGACTTCCTAAAAGAGGAGCACTCACACTGCAAACTAATCAAGCGGTTATAAAAGGATTATTACTTAATAATATATGTAATTTCAACCCACATCTAATCATTATCAAAGCAGCTAGTCTTGCAAATAGTGATATAGTTAAGTGGCACAGATACCACTGTAAATATATAAGACTATGATAAAAATATATTATAATAATGTATATAAGATCAAAACATTGATAGCAGGCTAGAATAATAAATTAGTTAATCTTTAACTTTAAAGTTTTTTTTAAACATATATTTCTAATTTAAATTGAGATGCATTTTGTATTGCAGTGTGCAGTTGCTCACACATGGCGGTAAAAATTAAAAGCTTTCCGAGGCCGACAAGGGAAAAACTCGGCGAAAAATATAAATTTAGGTGGAATGTCAACGTTATCGTCGAGCTGATATCTGTTGGGGGACATCACTGGAGGCAGCATCTGTCCCGGCCGACCAGAGATGGCCTTTTGCATGGTCGGAGCTGACGATCAATAGCCAGCCATTTGGTAGGTGTTTCATGGTTAGCCAGCAAGTCACCCAACTACCGATTCCCAAACCAAACCACGCCAAACCAAGCCGACCAGCATCAAATGCCGCTTGCTGTATTTGCAGTTGCACATTGCTGGCTTCTAGTTGCAAGTTGCTGTTGGCGTTGCCGCCGATCGGGAGGCAAATTAAACTGTCGAAACTATTTCATGTCCCATGCGCGATTTGGCAAACAATTTGTGACATTTGAATGGCCGTTCAATGACAATTGTGGCTGCCTTTTAGCCAAGTCCTCCGTTCATTCGCTCTTCCTGCGCTCTGTTATTGATTTCCCGGCTCTCTGCGTCGGCATCGCTCACAAGATTCTATTAAGGATTGGATTGGGATTGGGATTGGGTTGGGTCGCCGATCTCGGTTCTCGGCTCGGTGGGAAATGAAATCTGTGCCATAAAATTACGAGTATCTGATGGGCGTAATGTGTGAGAAATCTTTCAGATACCGTTGGGCATCAAGTTATTGCTGATTAGGTTTCTCGATTGCTTATTACGAATCATATGCGGCGAGGCTCTTAAGTTCCTAAAGTTTCTTAGATTTAATTCTTCAAAAAGAGAACAAAAATAAAGGAAAGCATTTTGATGGCACTCCACTAATAAAAGGAATTAATTATCCAAGCTAATCTATGGAGTAACTATTTGATTTCAAAAAATGGTTCATCCCTAATAGTTTATGTCTACATATAGAAAGTTTTAATAAATATAATTATATCCGTAATTCGTAGATTATGGGAGAATACTAGATTAGTTGAAAAACTTTTAACAAGTAGAAAGAAGCGTTTCTCCCACTAGCTGAGTAACGGGTATCTCATACTCGAGAATCTCGACTATTGCGTTCCCTCTTCTTTTCTTTTAATTTCAATAGGTTTTTACATTAAAGCATTTAAAAAACAGATATTTTAATACCCGTTACTCGAGAGTAACTCTAACGCAAAAGTGTAGCAAAAGTGTCGAATTTTTGAAAAAGTTTTAATCTTTTTAACTTACTATTTTGTTTTTCATTTCTACTATATTCTAGAAAATGTTGGCATTTCTCGTTCGCACTTCCATTAGATGAGTGACGGATATCTGATAGTCGTGAAGGTCGACTATAGCATTTCCTCTTGTTCCTCGTAAACTGTATCAAGATCCACAAATCGAGGGGAGGGGCTTGGAAAGCGAAAGATTTACGCGGCTACCGGAGCGGACGATGTAAACAAGCCGCTAATGCCCCTGTCAAAGTTGCGGGCTGAAGTGCGTGCACCGCACAATGTGCAACATGGATTTTGCATTTGGCAGTGGACTGGTTGAGCACCCGGGTATGCCCCAAACGACGAGCAGCCGCTTAAATGAGCGCAAATTAAATGCGGGTCGGCGAAAAGTTGCACAAACGAAATTAGCGCACCCAAAAAGCTGCAGGATTGGATGGGGGAATCCCCACATCTTTCCATGCTCAGTGGCAAGCAAATTATGCCGGCTCCGAAGTGACACGCCACATAGACCAAAAGAAGAGAGTCTTGCCTGCTTACTTTGGCTGGAATGTCCGCTGCGAACGTGGCGGCCAATAAAAACGCGCATTAGAAAGGTAACAATTGCCTGGTCAAGATTAAAAACCAGAACGTGAGACATTTTGCACTCTATTTGGCGCCCAACGGGGGCTGGGAGCAGAGTAGTAGCGATGTAGTTGTCTTGGATCCGGTAAGTGTTTATCGCCCGATGCACAGTTTTCTCAATATTTAGCGGTAGCATTTGTAATAGACGATTCATTTGATCGATTCGGTGGCAGTGACAATACAAATAATGAATGGTGAAAAAAAGTTCCTAGGGATGTTGTCCCAATATTTAATTTAATATTTTCATTTATAGCACTTTACACATTAAATTATTATTTTTAGATATATAGCAACAAATATATAGCGAGAACCTACAAAATAAAGTTTACCAATAAATACTTTCAAGTGCATTAATTCTCAATTTGCTACATCCAGCCCAGGAAATCTATAAATGCCTACAAAACTTTAATTTGGTCATAATAGTTTCCCATGCTGATTTCAACAAATTAGAGAGACTTCTACTTGCTTATACGTGTATTATTTCTGCTTAAAGCCGACATTAAATGTCAATAAGCTAGGCCATTTATGAGAATGGTAACAGACGCATTTGTGCTCCATATTAAGGATCATTATTATTCATTTCACCGGGGCCAAAAGCGGCAGACAATTGGCTCTGATTACGGCAAGCCGATAGGCTAAACTGTCGGTCGATGGATGATGGGCCGTGGAAAAAGGACTGGTGGCGATCCAAATTAGTGTAACAACGAGTTCATTATGGTTGGTCTAGCTGATTGTTGAAGTGGAAGCGCAGGGACCCGGAGATCTTCTTGGCAACAAAGTTAATGCACTTTTCAAATGCGTTGTTTCTTTGTTCGGGCGGTTTGTCGGTTGGTTTTTAATTAACGCTTTCGCAACAAACTTGCCATTAGCCAGATTTTACAACTTGCGATTCTTTTTCGCAACGCCCGCATTACAACAAACTGGCGAAAAGAGATGCAAGCAGAGCGAGACAGGGACAGTCGCATTTGTTGCCGGAATTTTTAGTAGTAGTAAAAATGGTTAAATAGTCTGCGGCGGCAGAGGATGGGCCCGCTTCAAAAAATAGTAGACATACACAGAAACTAAATTGGAATGCTGTGCAGATCCTGACTCGACTCCATGTACACCTGCAAATCTCAAAAATAAATGTAAATATTCTACTCAAATTACAATTATATATTATTTAATATATAATTATATATAACAATAAACATTGCGCAATAGTGTACATTCAAAGACTTGTCAGAGACAATATTAAAAATATCTTAAAAGTTGTTGTATTAATAAAACCCAAACTTACTCCTAACAATCTTATCCCACCCTCAAAAATGAATAGGTATACTACTGAAATTGCTGATTATCAATTTTACCTAGAATATTGACATCCCGGGCTTAAAGGGTATTTCCAGAGTATTAACACTCAAAAGTGAAACCACTTTGGAATCATTACCACTCGCTCTGCCTGCCTCTTTCTACTACTAACTACCCAGTGGCCCCACTCATTCCCTCGTCTTTCTAGTTGACTAAACTTATTTCGACGGATTTCGGCTCGTTTCGGGTCTCCAATTGCTAATCATCCTCCGTTGGCCAGCTTATGAAGTGCCATTTTGGCATACATTGTTGATGGAACTCTATATCTGATCTGTAGGTGAACCCCAGACGGAGCTTCTGCAGCTGAAACTGGTGGAAGGAGTTGATAGTTTCTCGGATTCCATGTGCCAATATCTGGCAACAGGTTTACCATCCGACCCTCCAAATGGCAGTATCAGTACCCGTACCCATACCCATGGATTCGTTGGCGTCGTCAGCTTGGCCGGCTTATTAGCAGACTATGATTTATGCTCGGCTCCCAAGTAATTGCCAAACGTTTCATTTGGGGTAGCAGAATGGTGGAGCCTAACTCAAATTATTTAAGATCACCAATAAGCCATTGAGGAATGTGCGAACAGAATTACGTTCGTACAAGTGTTTGCTAATCCCTATCCTAGAAGGATAATACGTATGTTTGATACTGTTATAGTTATATAACACACAAGAATAATTGGGTCAACAGGTCACGGAATATACTTGTATATAAAATTATATTTAAATAATATCTTCATACTTAGAAACCATTAACTCCTTACAAGATTAAGAATGTTTTCTTGCTTATATTCTGATTCCATCTGATCGTCCCGAGAATATCGGTGAGCCTACTCCTGGCACAAATATCTTAAATCACAATGCTGCAAATTAAACCTCTGTGGGCATTGGCGGCGTCGGCGGCTTCAGAGGTTAACGAAATCGTGTTTAGAGGTCCAGAGTTCCGCATTGAATGGCGGCCAAAGATTGCTCGGCCTCCGGACAGCCGAACTATGCTGGTATGGAATGGGAATGGGGATTCGATCGGGATGCGAACTACAGGCGAGACACATGTGCAGAAACATTTTAATGAATTAAAGCGCTCAATGGCGGAATACAGCCATAAATATTTTTGTGTTATTAAAAGTGATTGAGACCATGAAACACCCAGCAATACTATTTTGCTATGAATTGTGCTATCATTTACCGGATTTATTTTATATTACAATTGCCAACATTTGTCCCTATTAAGAACTCTAAATTATGTTAACTTCTCAATGTGCACTAAGTTTCCCACAAGTCTCTCCCTTTTCTGATTCCCATCAATTGACTATTCGCTAATAAGCCAATCTGTAGACCAATCAAATGTCAATACATTGAGCACAGAGTTCGTTGATCAGATGGAACATTTATTATTTCAAATAGTACAGCATTAGTTGCACTAATCCGACGGATTTTTCCCCGACCTCTAACAGCGACAATCGGCGATTGGTCGGATAAAATATTTGGTTTCATTCGCCAGCCGATGTCCGTAGACATGAACAAAGCCACGTCGTAAACTGACTTGACTTGCAATCCTCAGCTACACACGTCGAATGCGTGAGCTAGAGGTGACATAGTGGTAAAGAAACACCTTATAAGCTCCGGGGTATTGAACAATATTTTGAACAAAATAATAATAATTTGGAAATCGGAAATATAGTTGCGCTTAAATAACATGACTTACTCGACCACACCTTCAACAAATTTGTATATATCTAATATGCTTAGTTCACTTACACTTTCTCGTGCCAATTAACTAACACGACATATAGACAATTCGAGCTAGGAAAGTTTAGGTCATAAAAGTGTAATTGAACGCTGTGAATATAAATATGTAAAATGGAGTCTCAAAACATATTAAACCGTGTCTGAGATTTAATAAATCTTCGGTTAACAGCTCAGGATTATTAGGCGTTACATTGAGTCAATAAGTAGACAACGATATTGCTTAAAAAAATATAAAAGAAATTCTGCAAATAAAAACTTTAGTTAAAGATCCAAGAACAAACACCATTTTCTCACGCACCCATCTCTTCCATTTGGCTTAAAAAGTCCCAGGAAAGAATACAAAAAGTTGGAGGGGGGCCCAACTCCTTTGCATAGCCTCTTCATAGTGCGAAGAGCAATGCAAGGGATTCGAAAAATTCCCAGGCGTTTGCTGCAGCACCGCCGCACATCGCGAGATGGCCATCTAATAAATTCAGCTAATTAATGGCGAGTATGAGAGCATGAGATTGAGCCACAGGCAGCCATGTGGTGTGGAATGGTGGTGGAGAGGTGCACAGCAGTGCGAACCGCACATTAGCAAAATCTACATGATATTGAGATGCCACAAGATGCCCGAAGATGAGCCCCAGAATCCTCCGGCGGCCGGTTTGCACACCTGAATCTGAATGCCGTCCTCATTATGGCCAGAGGCAGAGCTTTGCTGCATGCTGGCGGCAATAGCCTTAGATACAGATTTCTTATCATTAATTAATCCCAGGCATGTTAGCTACCGTGTTCGGAGATATAAGGCGCTTCTGGCCACGGATCCCGATCCGCAGATCCAGCATCTTTCAACTGGCCGCTGGGGGCGGCATCCATCGATTCCCCCCGGCTGCGGCACACGCCTTATCACCAGCACGCAATCGTTGTGGTTTGTGTGGCATGCCACCACCTGCCCGTTTGGCCTCCTCGTACCACTGGTAGGTGTTGGGTCAGCCGGAGCAGGCAAGATTGCGCATCAGGAGCAACTTCATTTGACTAAACCGAGCAGGGTTTAAGGTCCGGTCGATAAGAGCACGATTTCACTGACTCGTCCACCATTTTGCCCATTTCAAGATAAGCAAGTTTTGTTTTTTATTTTCCAGTTCCAAAATATGGCGCAAAAATCTCAGGAATATTTAACTATTAAAAAAAAGGTCCCACCTCAAGGAATTAACAGAAAATGGAAAAATACTTCGATTAGCTAGCTATTAGAGTAGCCAACATATGGATTACATAACTATTAGCAACTCGGGCCGTCTAAGTGGGATTGCTGTAACACCGAGGCTTTCATACGATTTCCCGATCCGATCCGCCGCCACATTACCGCTTTGCCAAAAATGATTCCCCCGGGCAAACTGCAAACTCTCCCCGTTCCTCGAGTCTCGGCCCATCTTATCTCGCCTCGTTGTCAACAATGTAATTTATCAGGCAAGCGACATAATTACCTGCCACTTATGGCAATGAAAAAAACGCAGATGGAGCGAGACAGCACAGAAATCTGGCCCGAACCGAAACGAGCCTGGCTGAAAAGCTAGCTGCCTGCATTCAAATGCAGTCCGCAGCGGGCGACGAGCGGAAGCTGCAGCACCAACTGAAGCTGAAGGATTTATGTTCTTACTAAACGCTCCGAGGCGCTTAACAAGTGAGGCAACCAACCGGCGACCAGGGCCATAGATTGATCGCCTCTGCGCTGGGCAGAGGAAGGTACACTCAGAGAAGTCAATAAAATCTATATAATATTTAAGATATGAAAGTTAAATGAAATATATGTATGCCCATTCTCACCATACTTATATTGGTGTAAATCCATCCAAAATGCTCTCAGAAAAATTGTAATATTTATTTAGAAGCAGACGAATTCATATAAAATATCTAATGAAGTGCATTCGATGTTTTCCTAAGTTTCCACCATAGGAGAAGGAGCCTACGACGACGGGGCGTGTGGGCAACGAAATTCCCGCCATTTGGTAGCCGCCGTTTAGCGCCTGCCTGTGCAACAGATTCCCACAACCGGCGGCACACCCGCTTTGATCTCCTTCCCTTTTCCCGACTGCTGGCTCTGGGGGAGATTCGTGCCTGCCGCTGTAGCGGCTTAGTCCAAGAGCATTGACAAGTCACATGAGCATTGTGATCCGGCGAGGATTTAACATATTGGCCAACACCGCGGCTAAGTAAGCCCGTGTGCTGTCCATCGGGGCTCCACCTGTGGGGGGAGGTGGTGGCCCCCGTCTGGCGTAAATTAGTTGACAAATGGTGGGGCCTAAGCAATGGAAAGCCTTTCGATTGCCGAAGATTGATTGTAATGGATTTTAGGTTGCTACACTCATTTTATGCCCAATGGGTACCCATTGGATGACATATTAAAAAATGATAAGCTTAAAAAGGCATTTTTCTTACATTTTTAAAGCATAGTCAACTAATAATACCGCCTATCGAGGTTACAAACAAGTGGAGATCACACCATTAACGTACAAAAGTACTAATATTAACTTTCGTGACGAAGAGTGATTTTACATTTGTCTAAATAGAGTTCACTCCTTCAGCACGCTTCATTGAATCATATACATAAAATAGTTCAAGTAATTAATAACATGCTACAATATATCATAGTATCATTATATTTATAGTAGCTTCGGTCCGAAAATATGTTCATTAAGTGAATGACCCGTAGTTCGACTATGTGAGATTCGATCGGCACCCGCTTTTCAAGCCGCATTTCCTTACCGATTCCTTGTGGCTCCCAGCCGAATCTAACTCATTCCTCGCCATATATGTGGGGCTTCTGAGTTCCCCACTATCCCCCGCCGATTTTCCAATCCTGCAATCCTCCGAAAACCGTCATAACAGTACAGCAGCCCGCAACACGACGGAACAATGGCAGAGGGACTTCTGTTGACCCCGCCAGGTGAACCCACCTGTTTGCAGGCCTTATCAATTGCCGTTAGTTGGGACAGGCCAAATGGAGTCGACTCACTTCCTAAAGAACAGAAATCGCCAGACAAATTCATATTTTATTGCCGCAACCATGGCCGGGCCAAAAGCATTAACAAACAATGCCACGGCAACAACGAACGGCCAACAAGAAGATCAATGCGAAAGCAACTATTTTCACTCCGCGGTTGCCTGAATCCTAATCTGAATCCGAGCGCAACAGCTCCTGATCTGGCTGGTCTGGCCATTGTTTTTGCCGATGGTGCCGCTCCCGTTGGATCGGCGGATGCCTCCTGCTCCTCCCTCTGCTCCTTCTTGGCCAAACGGCATTTCGGACATAATTTTCATATGTCGCTCTGGCAGTTATAATCACGTTCACAGCTCGTTAGCCGAATGCGAATACAAATAAAATTACCGAAAAACCCGAATTTGAGCCACAACCCACCTGCAGCTCCTCCACACTGCCTGTATGGCCATAATTGTCGGGAACCAGCATAACGTTCATGAGGTTGGCTAGATGGCTGGATGGCTAGATAGCTGACCATCTCCATATTGACCATTTGGCGGGCCGAGAGTGCGTTTTGCATTTTGTGCATCTTCATCGATTTCACCATTTGGCGCGCGGTGCATAATTGGCCAGGCCAGGACCGACCAAACGAGCCCGAACCCCCACAGGTGCACAGGGAATAATATTGCTATAAAAAGGTTAGCATAAGATAAGATCAATTTATTTCATTCATTAAATGTAAGGTGCTCCCGATCAAAAGTAATTTTGTAGGATACGAAAACTGCATGTATAAAAATAATAACATTTTTCATATTAGAAATAAGTTAAAGTAATTTCTCTCCGTGTACGGGGAGCAAGGCAGAGTCAAAGCAACGGCACGTTTTTCGCTGCTGATGATTACCGATATAGCCAGTGAAAAATGCGTTGGATGCGTGGAAAACTTTGCTGGTTTTTCATCTACTAAAAATCTAGTGGCGGAGAAAATGTACTCCATTCCGCAGGGTGAAAATGGGTGGATCTCGACATATAAAAGAAACTTTGAAATTCCTAAGGTATTTAACAAAACGATCGAAACTCAATTTTTCAAGCTTAGTTAAGAAATGCATTAAAGGCAGAGAAAATGTTGCTTGACTTACATTTAAATCAAAAGAAACCAATTCGGCAAATCTTTTAATTTTTGTATACCCTTGCATAGAGTATATGGATTTTAGTCACACGTTTGCAGCGGAATAAAGTCAGAGCCTCGTAGTCTTTGATCATAAATGTATAATGACAATGTATAAATTTGATTTAAATTTGGCAAACATCATATAGCAGCCGTAGGAACATTAGGGATATGACATTTTTCCGACATATTAATAGAAATTACAAAAAAAAAAAATTTCTTATTTTATGTGTAGTATATTGACATAATTACTTGCGTCTATTTCTCTGGTATCTGTATGCTTAATCTCAACTTTCTAATTTGTATGGTTCCTGGGAAATAGACGTTCATACGGAGAAGGGACATGGCCAGATTGACTTGGCTATTGATCAAGAATATAGTGACATTTAAATAAAGAGGAAGCGCTTTACCTAAGCGGCACTCTAAGTCTTCAACTATTTTATACAATCAATATGCCAAGCGAGCGATCTTGCTCCCGAAACATTGTTAACAAAAGGGCAGCGCAAGTGCGGTTTTTGTCACAAGAATTTAGTCTTAACTGAAAACAATTTCTCCAAGTTTTTTTATTCTTAGCGTTGTCCTTAGTCCACTGGCGTAATATTAGTTCGACTCAATAACATATAAACATTTCCCAATTTATATACTAGTTGGGTCGGAAACGTTCTACCTGGTACATACTTCGAAATTCATAGTTTTAAATATTATTGTTAAGTGTTGCTTCAAAAACATTTACGTCATATACGTAAGATGTAAGATACAAGATTTCGTTTTCAATAACGAACATAATAATATCGACTATATGAACAAAAAACCAGAGAGAATGGGTTCCCCAACTATCAGATACCCGCTACTCAGCTAGTGAAAGTACGAAGCAGCTATTTCAACATTGCCCGTTTTTTGGCGGTTTGTGGGCGCGGCAAAAAGTTTTTTTGCAAATCGATAGAAATTTACAAGACATACAAATATGAAAAATATCAAATATTTTTTTTAAAGTGTGGGCGTGGCAGTTTTGGGCGGTTCAACTTTCTGGCTTCTATAGTTCCTGAGAACTCGACTTTCATAGGAACGGACAGACCGACATGGCCAATTCGACTCGGCTTTTAATCCTGATCAAGAATACGAAACACCAGACCATGAATATTTACAATCCGCGTGCCCAATACTTGTAGTCAATGAAGCTTAATAAATTACTTATAAAATATCTAACTTTAAATAAACCGCCACGTCTAGCAACGTTTTTATCTTTATGACTTGATCTGGTAACATTCTTGGAATATATTTTTCTTGTACGGCACGTTTTTTGGCGTCAACTTCACTTGGAAAACAAGTGCTTTAATCATGTGCTGCGACTTTTTAATAGATATTAACATTTACTCAGCTAAGGAAAGTGCGAGCTCCCTGACCGAATTCTTACTTCGAAGTATGCATAAAAATATTACAATACAACGTGCAAAGCCTTACATATAAAAAAAAACTTTCAGTAAACAATGATGTTGATATTGCACTTCATTAAGAAATTTGGGTTAAAGATAACTCGTTACGAGTACGAGGATATTGGAATATATACATATAATCAGTGTAATTTTTTTTTAAATCAGAATTTTCGTGTATTAATAATGGCTTGCCGACATTTAATAATCCGATCATATATTGATATTTTAGTAATAAAAAATAAGTAAAAATTACAAAAACAAAAAAATACCACATTTCCCATATAATAGAATAGATTAAAAAACAACACTTCTGAACCTTCTATTTTATAGAGAGACATAGACGCAGCTCAAGTTTATCGATTCATGTTGCTTTTTTTTTTGGACTTGTCTTCACAGATAGAGGACTTATATGGGTTGCTGCCGGCTATTATTCTGTTATACTTTTGTTATTGTGAAAAATGTAGTACACTGGAAATAGAAAAGGGAGTGTTATAGCAAAGAGATATTGACTGCTTACTAACTTAGGTCGCAACCAAAAGTTCGAAAAAATAATTGAAAAAGCTCGGAATGCAGAGCTTTTGCACACTGTGCTATAATTTTTCTATAAAACAATTTTCAGCCAATAATAAAATAATAATACAAGGTTTTTAACTAAAAAAAATTTAAAAAAAAATAATAATAATAATCCTTTCTAAAGGACAAGGACAGACGAGGTACAAAGTCGTGAAAGCATTGAATGGAAAGTTTCGTATCGTGTATTTAGATGCTGTTATGATGGATATGTTAAGGAAAATAAAAAACCCAAGTTCACCGATTCCACATAATTTAAGGGGGGTAGGTTTGAGGTCAAAAAAGTGATTTTTTTAATTGCATTATGAAAGTATAGTAATCAAGATGTTGTCTGTAAATAGGAAGTCAATGAGCAAAACTCACAAGATATAGCTTGGAAGTAGCGGTCCGAACAACCTGAGTATCCAGCAGGAAACGCAACAAAAACTTTAAACACGTTTTTCTCAAATCGATGTTTTTTGAGTCGGTGCACTCTGTATCTCAAAATCTATTCAACCGATCGTTCTCAAATTTTTTACAGTATTTCCTTACATAATTTATGAGGTAACCCTGTCGAGATTTTTTCGTTTTTGATTTTAATTTTTTTATTATTAACAACAATAGTCATGAACTTTGGCCAAAAATCGGTATTTTCACTTTCAAGTTTTGTAAAAAGTTCAAAATTATAATAAATGGAAAAACTCGACAGGGATACCTAGAGGGACATAAAAATTGATGGAAAAACGTTGGGTATTTCATATCAGATTATCCAGTGCTGAGGTATGACGTGCACCGCAAAATGTATTTTTTCTGAGGCGCCTACGAAGAATTGCTGCCATTCGGTCAATTTTCAATATTTTCAACCAATATTTCACAGAATATAGTTCAAATACTACTCTTTAATGTACAATAATCAGAAATAAATTTACTTTTACCGTACGCCCAAAAAAATCTGTAAAACCTGTTTTTTTCCTTTAAACCTACCCCCTTAACAACCTGTTTGGTCTACACACAGTTTCTGCAAAAAATACTAGCACCCTTTTCAATTATACTTTAATTTTACAATGTCCTCTTGTTATTATTGTGAATATTAATATACATTTTCTACCATACACATATGTACACACATCGTAAAAAAATCAAAGCCATATATGTATGTACATTTGCTGTACATATGAAATATTTTCTTTAAAAGTGTGTAACAATGGAAGGCACACTTTAAACAAACGGGACTTACAAAAAGCAACTAACGATAGAATCAGACAAAGAAGTCCGGCATTTTTGTTGATTTATTGCGTTTCTGTTCAGCTGCTCTTTCGATTTTGAATCGTCAAGATCGTCAATGTTTTCTTAAAAATTTATCGACGGCTTTCAGATTTCAGTTTGTATTTTGCCATTAAGCACATTGTTAATATTATTTATAAATATTTAAGTTCAATTTTATTATGTGTTTTGTGTTTTTTTTATTTCTTTTCCATTTTTTTTTTTTCTTCTGATTCTCTAGATTATCTGTACATTGCAGATGTTTGCCTTTCTGACGTTTCTGAATGTATTGTATAAATATTCTGAAATATTCGTTTTGGTAACATACAGAAGCCTTTCAAGGAATGCTAGCAGAAGCCTTTCAGGAAATTCATCTCCAAGCCTTTTCCAGAGTGCTTACAAATCCGTTGCATGAAAAGGTTTACACAGTAAACCTCCTCCTCAGGAGGATGTATGAAAAGAGTCTCACGGCCGGATAAATGAAATATTTACTGTCCTACTTTGTGATTTATTGGGAAGTGATCCTTCCATGTAGTGGGCATAAGTGAAGTTGGGGTGTCCAAGCCTGAGCCTGTCCATAAGGATTACAGTTTTCAGAAGGATAAGTTTTTTGTGGTAACTTGAGTTTACCAGGGAGTTATGTTGTTGTGCAGCTATGTTTGTTTGGAACTGACGAATTTTTTAATGAGTCGCAAAATTTCGCTGTCAAGAGTACCGTATTCTCAAAGAATTTTTTTAAGATTCGATTATTCGGCGGTGGTGTTCTAAATGCTCCTAAAGTAGTAGGTTTTTATATATTTTATGCGGGTTGTTAAACGATTTGGGATTATTTAGAGATTAAGGTCGAATTTAAGCATTTCCGACATTAAAAACTCTATATATATTCTCGACCACGATCAATAGCCGAGTCGATCTAGTCATATCCGTAAGAACGCCTCGATCTCCGGAACTATTTAAGCTGGAAAGTTAAGGTTAAGCATGCAGATTCCAGAGTCTCTGCCACAAATTTTGGTATTCAAAAAATTAAGACTTGAATTTTTTTATATGTATTATTAGGATTTAAATAGAATTTCGGATTTTGTTTACTTTTTGATCTGACCACGCCTTCTTCTCCATCCACAAAAACAACCCTTGAAAATAAAGTGAAAAATGTATTATACAAATGAAAGCGGTTTTAAAGGAGATGGATGTGGGACGAAGGAGGTGTGGGTGTTCAGCTGTCTGTGGTTCAACCGGTGGATACGGAGGTGTCTTTCCTGGGGATTGGCCTGGGAGCGAACTAACAAATTTTGTATATAT
Organism: Drosophila santomea; assembly: GCF_016746245.2. Classification (NCBI taxonomy): domain Eukaryota; kingdom Metazoa; phylum Arthropoda; class Insecta; order Diptera; family Drosophilidae; genus Drosophila; species Drosophila santomea. The sequence continues at coordinate 18,847,314 of NC_053018.2, forward strand.
TATTAAGTTTATTGATATTCTTCAACTTCCTGCTATAAAAATATTGAATTCGTCTTTAACTTCCGCTTATTGTTCTTCATTAATAGATTGATAGCTTAATTTATAAACTTCTGCATCCGGATTGTGAAGAATATCGATTACTTTTTTTGGGAGCAGTTTCTTTTTTCCAAACTTACCGCCAATTTTCACAATTCAAAGCACCTTCGAATCAGCTGACCTTAAAATGTTCTAAAATTATTTTTATGCTATCTTGTTATTAAGGAATCAAAAAATGAAAGCAGCATTAAAATATCAGTCACAAAAAAATTACATTAATACCAACATTTCCGGCTTTTTACCCATAGTGCAGTGCAAAGTTATCTGACCAAGTAGCTCCGCTTTTGCGAACCCTATTTTATTGGTCAAAAGAAGAATGGTACAGCCAGGCGTTGTGTTTTCGTTTTCGACAAGTTTTCGTTAATATCTGATCAGATAGCCAGGTTGCGAGGCGCAAAGTTCTTTTCCCTGTGCCGAGTGGGAACGGGATCGGGAACAAGACCTGTGTCAATTTCGTGAAGAAGGGGGGGTATGGTGGGTTTTGATGATCACGTTTGACCCCAAGTCTGTGCCCAACCGTCGCCATCTGAATATACGTCGTTGTAGTATTAGCATTGGCGACTATATATACAATATTATATTTATTATACACTTAATAATAGTAATAATTAGTATAGTTTACTATCTACTAGTTTACTACTATTATAACAATAACTCAAGTTACCTCGGTGTAAACATTTATTTTGCTTTTACGCTCTTTGTCGATATCGATAGAAAACTATCGAAAGTTATGCTAAATACCGTTTGGTATTTTAGAATAACTGCCTTACTTTTCTCATTCTCCAACTTTTCATTTATCTTTTGGATCTTGAGGGAATAAAACGTTTATGTGCTGAAAATTTTATTACTTACTGTTATGTGATGTACAAAAATAAATAAAAGTGACCTGTTGCTAGGCTGTAAAAACTGTGAATACAGTTGAGAGGCACTGATCATATTTAGTATAATTAACGTAAACCAAACCTGTAGTGGTCTGCCACTATGGCGGAAAGCACTTACTTTTTCTTCAAATTTTTTTTACGCGGGAAAGAAGTTTTACCAGCTTCTACGGGCCGCAATTCTCTAAGATCGCCGAACACGATAAGCGGAGGTGTTTCAAAAGGAGTTTCAACATTAGAAAAAATTTGCTTTAGGCAGGCGAGACCCATTTAAGGCGCCGTAAGGTAAAAAGCTTTCGTTTCGAGTGGGACAGAATATTAAATTCGGTTTTGATACCGCGTAAGAGTAAGGCCGTTCGGAAACGTAGAATACATGGTTTGAAAAAACTTGGCAAATAGATCAGCTATTGCCTAATCCAATGCCTAATAAAGATCGAACCAATTAAAGCCAGATATAAAATGATTTAGCCTCCGAAAGTTTGCCTTACGAAAACAATGCATTCGTTTGGTTGACTTATCAGGCCTCTCTTTAATTACGGTACCTGTGTCGATTGTCACCTCGAAAGTTGGATGGTATGGATCTTCTGGTTGACTAAGAGGTGCTACTTTAGTCAGAAACACACTTTCATCACAAATTTTTTACAGTAATTGGGTTACAGTTATGTTGTCATTGTGTAAAATGAGTTCGGACAGCGCGGAGGTAAGTCTAAGTTTTCTGTGTTTGTGTATTATTATGTGCGTGTGCGTCTTATTTAATAATTTTGTAGCATTTGTCTAAAACGAATATATAAATTGTGTTGTCAATTATAAATATTTAAAAGAGAATAGTAAAAAAAAATAATAAAATCGTTTATATAGCTAACGTCAGGGGACGCATCGTTTATCGAAAAGTCGGCGACTGTAATAAAACAGAAATTGGAGAACGGTGTATATTCGTTTAAGAGGTCGTAGCAAAGTCTGGGATTATTTTTTACAAGTATATGATGAAGATGGAAAGCAGATAAAAGATTGTGTGGCCTGCAAGATCTGTAAAAGTGTTTATAAATTTTCCGGCAACACCTCGAATTTAGTTAAACATACAGTGGCGAGCAAAAGTGAGTGCATGTTCATAACTCTCGACTTTCATCATCTATAAAAACAAAACTAAAGCAGGTAATCCAATTATTTTTGTTATTTTTGTTTACCTATCCTATTCGTAACAAATAGGACAAAAAAAACCGTAACAATATGTATTCAGCGAAGACTTAGAAAATAAAAACCAAAAAATGTCGCAAAAACTCACTTTTGCACGTTTCATAATTACAGCTATTTTCGCTCACCAACTTTTCTTATCAGCAGAAATCTCCGTTATATTTGTCTTATCTTGCATTCTTGTTGTTCGGAGATCAATTTAAAACGTTGTTTTACGATTGCAAAACAAATTGTGTAAATTTCTGGCTCATTTAAAAAGTTGATAATTTTTCTTAAAAAAAATTAGCATTGAAAGTGAGAGTAGTGTTGTGTGTCTGACCGAGAAGGGTCACGAGCCATTGCCAAAAAGCTCGGTATAAGCCAATCGGCAGTGATTGCAGCTCAAAAACGCCGAAATATGACATCCAGAACGCAACAGACTCAGATGCCCGACTAATGGTATCCCAGATGAGGAAAAATAGGCTGCTAACACCTAAAGAAGCATCTTTGGCCATAAACAAAAACGTTAGCGAATGGACTGCCAGAAGAGCGCTGCGCAACATTGGATATGCAGCGGCTGTTAAAAAAAACAAACCTGCATTATCCGAAGAAAATGTTAAGGCGCGTCTAAAATTTGCGAGAGAGCACAAAGATTGGACCACAGATGATTGGAAACGTGTTGTCAGATGGTAAGCAATACTGCTGGCGTAGACCCGGGAAACGGATTCAAAGACACCATGCGAATCAAACGGTTAAACATGGCGGCGGAAATATAATGGTCTGGGGATGCTTCACATGGTGGCAAGTCGGCCCCCTGCATTTAATAGATGGCATTATGCGAAAAGAGGGCTATCTGCATATTTTGCAAACCCATCTTCCCAATTTTATGAAGAGATGTGCGTATTCGGAAGAAGATATTAATTTTTAACAACACGGCGATCCGAAGCACACAGCAAAAATTGTCAAGGAATGGATGGGTGAACAAAATTTCAAGTTGATGGAGTGGCCAGCACAAAATCCTGACCTCAATCCGATTGAAAATCTTAGGTCATTCGTGAAACGAAGGCTCGGGCAGTACGACTCAGCCCCAAAAAACATGACCAATCTTTGGGAGCGTGTACAAGATGAATTGAACCGAATTCCCAAGGAAGTCATTGAAAACATGGTAGAGAGTATGCCATCTCGAGTATATCAAGTAATTCATAATAAGGGGCTATGAACAAACTATTAAAAATTAATTTTTTCTTTATTTTCTTATAACGTGCAAAAGTGAGTTTTTGCGACTTTTTTTGGTTTTTATTTTCTAAGTCTTCGCTGAATACATATTGTTACGGTTTTTTTGTCCTATTTGTTACGAATAGGATATTCTAATTTTTAAATAAAGCAACAAAGAGGACTTGGACAACATTTGGTTCCAGCAAGACCACGGACCGTCCACACAGCCAACGTTACGATCGATCTTATGCGCACTGTTTTCGGTGACCGAACTATCACCCGAAATTCTGATGTCGTTTGGCCGCCTCGGAGCTGTGATTTGACACCGTTGGATTATTATTTGTGGGGCGCCGTCAAAGACAAGTGTTATGTGGACAAGCCAGCGTCAATTCAAGCTTTAAAGGACAACATTCGCGTCGCCGTTGCCGAAATACGGCCGCAAACGATCGGAAATGTCCTCAAAAATTGGGTCGGCCGTGTGGCGTACTGCAAGGCCAGCCGAGGCAGCCTTTGAACGAACTTGTATTCCATAAGTAACCGGAAGGATTGTACTTTAATATGAAAAAATAAATTTGATGATCGGATGAAACGTTTTTGTTTTATTCATTAAAAAAAAAAATTCACTTTGCGGACGCTGTATATATCTATAAATATTTTATTAAGTCGTGTATATAATTCTTAGAAATGCCTCGTCTAAATAGACCCACTGCTTCTCAACGTGCAACAACGCAATTGTTGAGAAATTGGATAAATAGGGGAAATAAAGTATATGCAGAGGTGGAGAGAGTAGCAAATACAGTATCTCCGCGTAGGCGTAGGGAAGACTCGTTAGTCAGGAATGCAGAACAGGGCGTCAATACAGTGTCGCAAAGTTTGAGACGCTTGAATCTAACTCTCAGTTTTGTTCAGAAAGGCGTCTAGAACCTGCAATTCGAGCAGATACTCGACGTCGTTCTGAAAAGCGACAAAATAGCGAGAATCGAGCTGTGGAGCAGGTTCAAAATATTGCTGGCCATAGGGAAAGGCGCTTGAATCCTGCTCTTCGTGCAGCTCAGCAAGCAGCCAATACTCGACGTCGTTTAGAAAGGCGACAAAACAGCGCGAATCGGGCTATACAAGAAGTAAGTACCCTGCGTCGAGCACTGGCAAGAGATACACAGGAACGCTTATTAGAAAGAGAGCGTGATAGGGTAACAGAGCTAGGGCTAGGGCAGGTGGGGATTTAGTCAGTATAGAAGCCTTAGTGCAAATAGGGAAGCAAAAAATCTTCGAAATGCACTTCGAAGTCAGGAGATTAGACTTGATATAGCTCAAGAAAATAGGACTATTAGAATCAGACCTATTGAAATAGAAGCTCGCATAGCTACATTCAATAGGAATTTTAAGCTTGGCTCAGATCAGATTTGCTTTTGTTGCAGAGGATTATGGTTCCCCAAGCAAATAAGCAAGCTTCCTAGGTACTATTTGGAGGAACATTGAGAGTTCAGGGAAGAGATATACCAAAATGCAAGACATCTTGCTTTTACTGGTAATCTTTTCTAGTTTTTTCCCAGAAATTCATACATCTTTGAGGGGCCTAAATCCCTTGGATGAACGACTGATTTCACCTCACCTTCCGTTTATGATAATTAAGTCAATAGGTCACGAGCGTCAAATTGCTGTCAATGTCCCTATTCCAGTAAGCAATATCGTAACGCCTCTTCCATGAGCTTTCAATGAGGCAGAGGTAATTAAGCTCCACCTCAAACGAAGAATGGAATATGGACATGATTTTATGGCAGAAACCATACGGCCTGCCAAAATTGCTGACGCTATTAGGTATTTAGTTAATACAGACCTTTATAGAAAGCACAATGTGTCAGTTAACGAGCAGTGGATCTCTGACTTCACATCCGAAACTGGTCCATTCATAGCATCTCAAGCTGATGTAGCCTTTTTGTAGAGGGACAACTAGCCATCCAGCAGGAGAATGAAAACTCGAAGACGCGTAATTCTGATCAGAATACAGAAACCGAAGAACTAAATCCTGGAGGACAAGAAACTTGAGAATAACCAGACACATACTGTACGAATGACGAGAATTACAATAGCTCCAGGTGAGGGACAAAGAACTCGACGTTATTCTCGATGCTGAAGAACTGGTATTCCCTAGCAGATATGCTGGCATAAAAAGACCATCTTCAGAAAGCTACACAACTAGTTAGATCTAAACTTAGGAATGTAGATAGACGAGGTTGTCGAACTGATAAGTTATTCCTCAATTATAAGAAGTTGGAATTAATAAAAATTCGAAATAATATTTCAACTTGCTTACGTAAGCGGAGTGCCTCACAACCATGTGAGCCTTAGTTACGAGGACTACATTTATGCTATTTGGTCGAGTTTGAAATACGCACAGATTTTTCTGAAGAGAACATTTGCAGAAATTCAATTAAATGCTTATAATAAACACATTCTTTCTATGCAAAGGGCAAATATGGATATCCAGTTAATTTTGGACCCTTTTGCTTGCTGTAGCTACATTATTAATTATATTAACAAATCCCAACGGCGTATTTCGAAGTTAATGCGAGAAGCAGCTAATGACATCAGAAGAGCATTCGATAAAAGCTACAGTATCTCGGTCACAAGTTTATTTCAGGCACTGAGATATCTGCTCAGGAAGCCGTGTATTGTTGTCTGGGAATGGCGTTGTCCGAAGCAAGTAATAAGTGCGTTCATATCAACACCTTCCCTCCAGAACAAAGAGTTCGTATGCTTAGACCAACACGCGACCTTCAAAATATGCCTCAGAATTCAACTGACATATTTCTGAAAGGATTGCTGGATAGATACGAACAAAGACCAGATTTCCACCAAGGCCTGTGTTTAGCCGATTTTTCAGCCATTTGTGAGTTTTTTAAGTGCCGTAGAAGTACTCGTCAGAGGGCAAATAGTGACGATGACACTGAAGAAGGCAATGACGTTTTAGGAGATGTATATTTTCCGCTCCGAGATGGAAGCGGCTTTATAAGGGAAAGAAATAAGGATAGTATTATTAGGTATAGGCCATATAATATTAATACAGATAGGATAAACTATTTTAGAACACTAGTAATGCTCTTTTCTCCGTGGAGAAACGAACAGGTAGATTTGATGCAAAGAAATTGCGAGGAATTTTACAATGAGAATAAGGAGGCTATTAAAGTTAATTTTGAAAAATATAATGCCATAGATAGTTTAGAAGACGCGCTTAGAAGGGCCATGGAAGCCGATAATATAGAAGAAAATGAAGAAGAAGAGGTTGAACCTAATGAGGAGTTTAGGGCATAAGCTATTCCTGAAATATCTTCTCAAATTAATGTTTTAAACTTGAACAACAATTTGTTAGATGTTGATCCGGATAGCAATATCCGGGTAATAAAGCTTCCGCCACTTATAACCCTTTTAAACTTAGCAAATTTAGTTAGATCGCTAAATTTGGAGCAAAAAACTTTCCTTACACATGTTTTGCATAATGCAAGGATAAATCGAACCTTTTATAAGTTCGTAGGTGGCGGAGCAGGTGTCGGCAAAAGTAGACTAATGTCAACCTTATTTCAGTCCCTATCCAAGGAGTATAATGGTAGAGTAGGATGCGACCCAACTTCTGTAAAAATTTTACTGTGTGCTCCCACATGAAAAGGTGCTTTCGGGATTGGAGGATCCACTCTTCATTCCATCTTCTCTCTTCCTGTAAATCAGGCTGGGTCCGCATTTAGAAGTTTAAGCCCTGATTTGTTGAATACACTTCGTTCAAGACTTATTGATCTTAAAATTCTTTTAATAGACGAAATTTCTTTGGTCGGTGCAACGATGTTTTCTCACTTGTACTCTCGCCTAAAGCAAATTTTTTACCTTTCGGAGGTATATCGGTTATCGTGTTCGGCGATCGTATGTGATCGCTGGATTTTTAAGCCCCGTCGCATGATCCATACAGCGCTATATTTGGATCGTATCTGTGGAGTCCTTCTAGGTTTTTTGAACTTACAGAGATAATGCGACAGCGAGATGACCAACCGTCTGATGATATTAGCTTGCTTAGATCTAGAATTTCCGATGAAAGTCGAATTCCAAATGACTCAATTCACCTTTTTACAAGTAATCAGGACACAAATCGGTACAATAGGGAGAAGCTTAACTCGATTCCCACTGCACAATTTCTCTCGGAAGCTTCGAAGAAAAGAAGAAATACAGTTTAATCGGATTTAATTTTTTTATGACCGAATGCAGTAAGCATTAGCAAGTAACCCTAAGCACAAAGACGTTTAATTCCTTCACGAGCCAAGAGCGAAGTGAGCGAGTCAGAAAAGTGAGCGAGTGAGAAAAGTAAGGCAGTAATTCAAAAATACCAAAAATAATTCAATTATAAATACGGTATTTAGCAAGACTAATGCGAGTTTCCAATCAAAATCAAATTTACAAAATACCAACATTTCACCCGAGTACTCTAATCATTTACTCTGCATTCACTCATTCTATCCATTCCGCTTTGGTTTATATTTCAATCATTTCGCATACAACAAAAACAACGCTTACCAATGCGCAATTCACTCTGTTGAAACCTTTTTGGCACGCCGAATTGCGACTTCGGCTTGTTACTATTTAAATAAACGAAAATTTTGAAAGTGTTCTTGCAGACCTCAAATGTGTGTACCAGAGAGCTGCAACGAGTCAAACATATTTGTTCATACTCGAGTACTGATTTTGATTCTCAGTGATTCTTTCGGTTTGATTCATGTATATGAATCGATCCATTTGCCTTCGACCAGCAACATTCAACACACTTTAAGTATTTAACAATCACCTCATACTTGATTTGCTTTTGCACGTTCACTATTGTAGGATACAACCGAAAATGATTCGCATTAATACTTGCATGATTGAAGCGTTTGAAAGAGTTCGGGTAGAACATCATACTAAATGAAAGCATTTACTCAAGTCATTTTGCACAGTCATTGCGTCATTGCATAGTTTGGTTAAACTTTTGTAAAAATGGAAAACAATTCAGCTGTATCCGATAAAATAAAGTGCGTAACATATACCTTAAGTGGTGTACGCAAAGGTCAAAGTATATTGGATGAGATAAAAGAATTTTGTGCATCGCTTGCTTTTTCAAAAAAGGCCAAAAATGAGCCATTATCACCCTTAACTCCAACTACAAGCTCAATATTTAACTTTGACTTAAATAGCCAGACGGATGCCTCAAGCGAATTTGATAATTTAGTTTTATCTACCTCAGACGACGCTTTTTTCCTTGTACAATTAATACAAAATTCGGGTTTACCAAAAATAGAAACTCCTGACGAGGAGGCCGAACCTAATGAGGAGTTTAGGGCACTAGCAATTACTGAAATATCTTCTCAAATTAATGTTTTAAAGTTAAACAACAATTTGTTAGATGTTGATCCGGATAGCAATATCCGGGTAATAAAGCTTCCGCCACTTATATCCCCTTTAAACTTAGCAAATTTAGTTAGATCTCTAAATTTGGAGCAAAAAACTTTCCTTACACATGTTTTGCATAATGCAAGGATAAATCGAACCTTTTATAAGTTCGTAGGTGGCGGAGCAGGTGTCGGCAAAAGTAGACTAATATCAACCTTATTTCAGTCCCTATCCAAGGAGTATAATGGTAGAGTAGGATGCGACCCAACTTCTGTAAAAATTTTACTGTGTGCTCCCACATGCAAAGGTGCTTTCGGGATTGGAGGATCCACTCTTCATTCCATCTTCTCTCTTCCTGTAAATCAGGCTGGGTCCGCATTTAGAAGTTTAAGCCCTGATTTGTTGAATACACTTCGTTCAAGACTTATTGATCTTAAAATTCTTTTAATAGACGAAATTTCTTTGGTCGGTGCAACGATGTTTTCTCACTTGTACTCTCGCCTAAAGCAAATTTTTTACCTTTCGGAGGTATATCGGTTATCGTGTTCGGCGATCGTATGTGATCGCTGGATTTTTAAGCCCCGTCGCATGATCCATACAGCGCTATATTTGGATCGTATCTGTGGAGTCCTTCTAGGTTTTTTGAACTCAGAGATAATGCGACAGCGAGATGACCAACCGTTTGCAATTGCACTTAATAACATAGCATCCGGCCAAATGACGTCTGATGATATTAGCTTGCTTAGATCTAGAATTTCCGATGAAAGTCAAATTCCAAATGACTCAATTCACCTTTTTACAAGTATTCAGGACACAGATCGGTACAATAGGAAGAAGCTTAACTCGATTCCCACTGCACAATTTCTCTCGGAAGCTTTAGACTCAGTTAAGTCCGCTCAAATAAGCTTAGAGCAGAGGAACAGTAAATCCAACATTCCAAACCTTCTTTGGATACAATTTTTAGATGCAAGCATAGGAGTAAATGTGCGTTCCAAGCGCAGACATTGTGAGGAGGCTCCATGGACGCCGATTTCGAAAATTAGTTTTTAAATTAATTCTAATCAGGCAACTACAATAGACCGAAATCAGTTTCCAGTCGTTCCTGCAGGAGCAATTACTATTCATAAAAGTCAAGGAGCTACGTACAGTAAAGTGGTCGTTCACACTAACTCCAGCATGCAGAGAGCTGCGCTGTAGCCTGTAGTAGAGCCACAAGTGCGGCAGGTCTTTTCAATATTGGACCTTTTGTTCCCCCAAGATCCACTCAGGATTCAGGCTCAGAAGCAGAGCTCCGAGCATTGCGTTCCACTAAGCTACTGAATACCCATTTCTATTATTTAATCAATAGTCCGAACTTTCATATTTTTTCCATAATACGGAAAGTTTACACTGCCACATTAGCGATGTTTGTTCCGATCGTCTAATGCTTAGGGGTTCTCTTTTGCGCTTCGTTGAAGCATCAACGTACTCAAATGAAGTATATGAAATTCCTGGCTTTACCACAGCAGTGAGATTAGATTAGATTAATTTCGTAATTTTACGCGCCGTAATACCGTTATTTCGTAATACCACGTGCTGCTGCTTTTCGAAGAAGGTTTGATTTAAAATGTATAATTTGTAATATAAAAACATTGCATTGGCACATTGAAATTACCTTATGCCGAAAAAAAAGGGCAAGCAAAAGTGCGAACAAGTGCAGTTTACCACACTGAAAAGGATCCAACAATTTTAATGAAATGGGCGGACAAGTGCGAGCACTTCATCACTGTTTTTATGCCACGATAATTTCTTCCCAAATGATATTGGGGTAAAATATCTGAAGAAAGGAACAATTCCAGATCGAAACCGTATGAAATATAATAGTTGCAATAATGATGAAATAAATTTTAATGCTGTAAGGTCGTCAGTGCCATAAAAACACGAAAACATTGTTTCAAAAAATATATATATCTTATAAAAAAAAAGTGATGAAAAACAAATTCGAATTAAAATGCTGAGGAAAGAAAACTCAAATTTAAAACGAAAGATAATAAGGTGTCCAAAAAAAACCAACATTCTCAAATTGATAAAATTAATTAAACGGGAAATAAAAAAAAATATTGGCGAAAATGCTTCTTAAAGAAAAAAAAGTCACAAATACAAGATGGAATGATTCCGAAAAATTGTTTTCTTAGAGCATATATTGCAGGTCCACTGCAACATATATGTTTTTTAGGGACTCTAATTATATTTTTTTAGTCCGTCGTCGTTTCAAAACCATTAGGGAAATGAATGAATCTGATAACTTGTGACGAAGTAGCTATAATAAAACATAACGTATAATGTATCAGTTGATATAATAGATGGATGGATTTACTTGTTTGCTTTAATAAAAGGGTATTTTAAAGAAATGGAAATTTATATTTAACTATTTCGAGCACGAAACAAATATAAAAGGCGATTCCTTGACAAAGCTTTTTTATAAAAACATTAATATTGCTGAAAATATTGGGTTCAAAGAATGGGGTGTTGTTTATGATCAAGGAGGTATCATTACTTTAAGTCACCAATGAGAAACCTCACATTACCTTAAATAGTAACAAGTCTATAAGAAATAATTCTCTTAAAGCTAATTTTGAAACCCCTGACGGACGAGTTGACTTTGATGTCATCCGAGAGGTTTACGAATTAGATCAGGGATCAGTAACGAGAATGACTAAATTAACAAGGAGTCTCCTAAATCCAGCTAAATTTGAGCTAATGCGGGTAAGTTTGGCAACTCAGAAACTTAGTCACTCAGTTGCAGCGACAATTAAAACTTGTAACCAAAACAAGCAATTTCATCGAAATAGTCCCGAAGTAGCAGCCACTACTGCTGCTTTGTCTGAAGATTTAATGATTTAATTGCCTGTTATTACCTGACAGAAACCCCATAAAATGCGCATATCAAGTAAACGGAACTTAATAATTTAAATTAATTACTTAATAATATGGACAGGGTGGAAAATCAGAGAAAATTACAGCTACTGAATATAAATAAACTTTTAAGCCGATTACTCTTGAGCACTTAATTTAAATTACATTTCAATTTTCTTCGAAGAAAAGATGAAATACAGTTTAATCGGACTTAATTTTTTTATGACCGAATGCAGTAAGCATCAGCAAGTAACCCTAAGCACAAAGACGTTTAATTCTAGGGTTGTTGATAATATATCAAAATATCAATAAATCGATATTTTTTCTGTAAATGATATATTTATATCGTGACATTTTTTTTGCCCTAATATCGGTATTGCGATATTTTTTTTGATTTTTTTTTTATATTTTTCCTTCGGTCACTATGATTGCGACGCTTTTACCGAGTACACGCGCACGTGACAAATTACACTGAAATAAAAAACGGGACTGCAAAATGCAAACTGTGCGAAAGGATAATAAAAACCAGTGGAAACACTTTAAACATGTCCTCGCACCTTAAAAATAAACATTACGATGTTTTCGTAAAATGTGCGAAAAAGAAGGTATGTACATATGGCATATGTATGTATGTGTGTGTATGTTCAGATTTCAGAAAGTTTCTACTGAAAATCGAAGAACAAACGCGTACATACACGTTGCTCAAACATAGATAAATTTATTTTATTCTTAGCTGTCAACAAACTTCGAAAATGTCCTCACGATAACCGAGTCGTTTAAGACTGCTGAGGCGTTTAAAGGTAAGTGTGTTTTAAACCTGTTATAATTAAAAATAAAAACGTATCTTCACTTTATTATAGATGATGGTTTCAAAACCAAAGAAATCACAGACGCAATCGTTTTATGATTTGTAAAGACAACATGCCAGTGCGGTGTGTAGAGAAGGAAGGATTACAAGGGCTCCTAAGAAATAACTAATTAACTTGTAAAAATGTGTGCCGCATTATAAAATGCCATGCAGATCTAAGGCAAGTAGTAAAGAAATTTTATGTATTATGATAGATCATCATAAATTTAAATCTATTTTCAGATCACAACAATGATTGAGGATAAATACACTGGATGTGTAGGAACACTAACAGAGATTTTGAGTTCTGTGGAGGACGTAGCGTTCACCTGCGACGCTGTAACGATCCCAAACTCGACTCGCTCGTTTCTCACAATTACAGCTCATTTTCTACATGAAGAATCGCTGAATTCCATATGCCTTAAAGCTTCCAGAATGGATCAGGTTTTGTTTAAATTTAAATATTTTGTGTTTTTCGTGTGTTTTGTGTTTGGTCGTCCATTGTTTGTCGTGTTTGTCTTGTGCTCTGTTGATATGTTACTTGTTTCTTATTTATTTATCAAAAAACATTTTATAACATACTTTTTGTGTTAAATATAGTCGCATACCAGTGATTATATAACCACTTTATTGGAAGAGGCCTGCGCAGAGTTCGGTATTAACCGTTTTAAGTGTACCACTCTTACTACTGACAGCGCCAATAATATGAAGTGCGCTGCCAAACTTTTCTTGGGGAATGGAAAGCATGTGCCGTGCTTCGCGCATACAATTAACTTAGTTGTGGATGATTCCATTAAGGAAATTCAGTCCTTTTCCAATATTTTTGATAAAATTAAGCGAATCGTGATGCACTTTAAACATAGCACGGCCATGATGGACCTACTGAGAAAGGCGCAAGCGGATGAGGGCACTCCGGAAGGGAAAATAAAAACCCTAGTCCAAAACATAGAGACCCGGTGGAACTCGTGTCTGGATATGATGCAAGCGTTCCTCAACCTAGCGAACAAAGTCGCAGTAATTTTAATTAATAAATCTGAACACGCTAAGGGACTTCCCGAAATGTTGAATTCATCAGAAATTACTATATGGTATGTAGGGACCTATGTAGTCTCCTTCAGCCATTTAAAGCAGCCACGGAACAAATAAGTGGAGAGCAGTATGTGACTGTTAGCTTGGTAATTCTGATAGCTTTGATATCGAATCAAATACAAAAATTAAACATGGAGACAGAAGACGGAAAGCGCGCCAAGGAGGCGTTTGTACGGATTTCCAATAAAAGATTTCAGTCGTATCACCAAAACAAAATCTTGGTCAAATCGTCGTTTCTAGATCCTAGATTTAAGAAAATGTACCTAGCACCAATGATGGTGAAGGAGGCGGTGTTTGAAATTAATAATGAGAACACAATGTCTGCCCAAGAAAGACGGGTATGTCATCAAGCTAAAATTTTGCTTAGTAATAATAATAATAAGTAATACTAATAAGAAATAACTAATTAACTTGTAAATGTAATCAGTTTAACATAATATATATATAACATTTCAAATTTTGTATACAATTAGAAATACAGATACTAATTATTTAAACTTTTACAGATTTCTGAAGTCGACAGCTCTAAGGATTTGGGGGACTTCATGAGCTGCCATAACAGCTCCATTGCAAAAGAGTTGGACGATCAGAACATGGAGAGCAAGGAGCTTAAACTATATTTTAGCTTTCCTCAAGCTGCTTGGGAAAGCAATCCAATTGAAGTATGGAAAGGCCACAAGGCAACAATGCCGGGCCTTTACCGCTTGGCCATGAGATACTTAATAACTCCGGGAAGCTCAGTGCCTTCAGAGCGGTTGGCGTCCGCCATAAAATGGGTAGTGTGCGACGCACGAAGCCGGATGACGGCTTAAAAACGAGTGTTTTTAAAATCTCTAAACTCTAAGTTTTGGCATTAACATATGAAATGTATTATTATCTGTAAAATTATCCGTATTATTATTATTATGATCTGTATAAGAAATCCATGAATTGAAGTTATGATATAATAAGTTTAAATGAAAATATGAAATGAAATATGGAAATCAAGTTAATAAGAAACTTATATGTTTATTGTGCGAGGAAAAAAATTTTATTTGAAAAAAAAATATCAAAAATATCAATATATCGATATTTTTTTGTGATATTTTAAATATTATCATCATTTTGTTTTGATAAAAAAATATAATCGATACGATATTTTTTTAATATCACGACATCCCTATTTAATTCCTTCACGAGCCAAAAGCGAAGTGAGCGAGTCAGGAAAGTGAGCTAGGTAGGGAAGTGAGCGAGTGAGAAAACTAAGGCAGTAATTCAAAAATACCAAAAATAATTCAATTATAAGACTTATGCGAGTTTCCAATCAAAATCAAATTTACAAAATACCAACATTTCACCCGAGTACTCTAATCATTTACTCAGCATTCACTCATTCTATCCATTCCGCTTTGGTTTATATTTCAATCATTTCGCATACAACAAAAACAACGCTTACCAATGCGCAATTCACTCTGTTGAAACCTTTTTGGCACGCCGAATTGCGACTTCGGCTTGTTACTATTTAAATAAACGAAAATTTTGAGTGTTCTTGCAGACCTCAAATGTGTGTACCAGAGAGCTGCAACGAGTCAAACATATTTGTTCATACTCGAGTACTGATTTGGATTCTCAGTGATTCTTTCGGTTTGATTCATGTATGTTTTTTTTTTGCCATAAATTAATATCTCGCAAAATATTTGAGATACGATGATAATTTTCTTTCTAGTCTTATATACACCTTTAAAATTACGAGGGTCGTTTGATAAGTCCGTGACTTTTTGTATTTGCCGCAACTGCTCTAAATACAACACTGCTCTGTCAGCAGTTATCGATTAACAGCTGACTGTAAAATTTTGAGAAAGCTGCGTTTTTTGGTTTGCGTTTTATAGGCATTGAAAGCAGACGATCTCGTGAATTTTAACGAAAATGGAAAAAAGTGAATTTCGTGTGCTAATTAAGCATTATTTTTTGCGTAAAAATCCATCACCGAAACCAAGGAAAGACTTGATAAATATTATGGGGACTCTGCACCATCAATTTCAATGGTTAAGAAATGGTTTACTGAGTTCCGTTGTGGTCGTACCAGTACAAGTGATGCCGAACGTTCAGGTCGCCCAAAAGAGGTCGTCATGCCAGAAATCGTCGACAAAATCCATGGAATGATATTGGATGATCGGAGAATGAAAGTGCGTGAGGTAGCTGAGGCTGTAGGCATCTCAACTGAACGGGTACATCACATTTTACATGAATATTTGGACATGAAAAAGCTTTCCGCGCGATGGGTGCCGCGATTGCTCACACACGACCATAAGCGCAACCGTGTGACCATTTCAAAGGATGTTTGGCGATGTTCAACCGCAATCCAAACGAATTTTTGCGCCGTTTCGTTACCGTAGACGAACATGGATCCACCACACACCAGAGACAAGAACAATCAAGACAGTGGTTTTCCGGGTGAACGTGCACCAAAGAAGCCAAGGTGGGTCTGTCGGCCACAAGTCATGGCCACAGTTTTTTGGATGCACCTTGAAAAGGGTAAAACGATACCGGCGAATATTATTCAGAGCTTTTGGACAGATTCGATATTGATTTGAAGCAGAAACGACGCATTTGGCGAAAAAAAAATGCTGTTCCATCAGGACAATGCACGGTGCACACGTGTGTAGTCAGCATGGCAAAATTTCATAAATTGGGCTACGAACTTCTACCCATCCAGCATATTCTCCAGATTTAGCCCCTGTGACTATTTTTGTTTCCAAACATGAAGAAATGGCTCGCGGTAAGAGATTCGGTCAAATGAAGAGTCATCACAGAAACAAACGACTATTTTGAGGGCTTGAGAAACTATTATTGGAAGGAATAAAAAATTGAAAAACGCTGGACTAAATGTATAGAGCTAAAGGGATTATGTTGAGAAATAAAACGCTTCTTGACGAAAAAATATATTTTATTCAAAAAGTCACGACTATCAACGACCTCGTAGATTCTTTTACAGAGGACGCAGAAGGTATTTTTATTATAGGTAGGAGATTTTTAGATATTCGTAGCTTTTATAATGCGCCCAGCTCTAGGTATTTGATTAGCAAGTGGGAATATGGCACTCGATTTAGAAAAAATAAGAATACTAATATGGTTAGGAAAGCAATAGCGATGCCATATAAGAGCCAAATATTGCTAGTTGCATTTTACATTTTTCTTAGGGTCTACATTCTCCCGTTGCTAATTTTATTAAACATTTTTTTTTTGGAGGTGTTTAGTCCGTAGGCGTATTTTTCAATATGAATCGGGCATACCTTAAATGATGGCGTTTTAGCTGCCTTAGTTCGATGACCCAAAAAAATCGTATTTAATTGAAGTATAACAAGAAGAACAAATTAAATACAATATCACTTTTTATAGTGTTTTTAAAGATGTCACAACCAGCGCAAAGTTCATCCAAGTGGTTTTCTTCCTTGAAGGTAAGTGAACCAAATAAAATCATATTGCTTTCATTTTTATATCAGTACCATTTTTTTTTTTAAATAGAGGATGATCTTGTGATTAAAACCCGTCAACCACCAACCATAAACGACTAATTGGCCGAGATCAGCCAACGAGTTCGGGCTTTAGAAACCGCGATGGAGGCGAACACTAGGCAGCTGAGGTAAACCACAAACCAGGTTGCGAGGATGACGGCCTTGTTGGAGGTGTTTGTGAAGAGGAAGGCGAATGATGTGGCTGTGGAAGAGGCGTTCCCAGCCGCATCGGAAGAGGACCTTCCCTGGGAATACCCCAGGAATTTCGAATTCCTCGCCCGAACGCCCGTTGTATGAAAATTCCTCGCCGATTTGTATGGAGAATTCCCCGGTATTTCATAGGGACTGGTACTGAAGGGTAGGTTAGAAAAAAGATGAATTGCTCATTGCAGCGTATCTGCACTCTCTTCGTATACTCGGACACCACCTGATCAATTTTTTTATATTTGTAAAATTCATATACAAGTTTTTGAAAATATTTTTAAAAAATATAAAAAGCGAATGTGTATAACAAAATTTATTGTATACCAATGCATTAGTGCACAAATGAAAGTAATTATTGTAATTAATAATCCTTTTTAGCCAGCTTTTTTTAGTTTTATGTGTTATGTGTTATTTACCGCAACACCAGCAGCACAACTTAGCTCGCATAAGAAAAAAATAAAAAAGAAGAAACGAAAACAGTGTGACCAAAGGCAAGATAATCAATAATGCTTGAAGTCATTAAAACTAAATGGTATTTCTGTATAGAAATGGGATATTCCAACACACCGCCTCACAAGTACAATCTTTAATATTATAAACTAAAAATAATTTATTTGTAATTATAATGGACTTAGTGTGGGTGGTGTGAATTCTGAGAAGTTATGTGATCCAGCATTTGCTGCAAGGACAAGTTGAAAACCCAGAAAAAACCGATCAGATCACTTATATAAATATACATGTGTTTTCAAAGAATTAAATTTTAAATTAAGAAAAACGAACAAGGGTTTTAATGAGATAAAAAATAAAAGAACAAAAAATAAAAGTAAAGAACAGCATCTGCAGACATTGAATTAGTCATCTTGTAGTAATCCCAATAGACGTTGTATTTCTAAGAACCTTTCGGCAGGCAATGCCTTAGTGAAGATATCAGCAAGTTGGTTCTCTGTCGAAATATACTCAAGACAAATAGTTTTACTTTCAATTTGCTCACTGGTAAAATGATATTTTATATCTATATGTTTAGCTCGTTTATGACATGAGGGGTTATTTGCTATATTTATACAGCCGTGGTTATCTTCGTAAATTTTAATTGGATTTTCAAGGTTGATATTAACAATACTAAAAAAAAATCCTCTTCAAAAGCCATGTACTCAGCTTTAGTTGATGATGCTGCTACTGAGTCTAGTAGGTCGGTAGGTAGGTTTTCAAATAAAAACCCTGTGGTACTTTTTCTATTAACCTCGTTTCCTCCCCAATCAGAATGTACATAACCAATTAATGTATTTTCAAACTGTGCATTTCTTTTAAAAATAAGTCTTATATAAATAGTTATTTTTAAATACCTAAGGACATTTCATCTGAGTTAAGTAACTCATAGTATAATTTGCTTGGTAAGAGGGTACTAACTGCATTGCAATTTTCATGTTAAATTAATCCAAGATTCTTTGAACATATGCAGCTTGGCTCAAGTAAATTTTATCCACATACATTTCTTTCCTAATACCAGTAAAGTGTTTTATTTTTTTCAGATCGGTCAACACATCATCAACATATAACACCACGTAAATATTTTCCTTAATACAGTCATACAGTCATTCAATGATTGCTCAAACACCTCAAACCAGCATCTAGGGGCTTGTTTGAGTCTGTAAATTGCCTTATTTAACTTACACACATTGTTAGCCTTGCAATGTATACCTCATATATATTTCCTGTTTTAATGTGCCATTTAAGAACGCTGTTTTTTACATCCATTTGACGGACATTCAAGTTTTATTGTACTGCCAATGATAATATAAATAGCGAAAGTCTCTTCATAGTCGACTTGGTATTTCTGAGTAAATCCTCGTGCAACCAATCTAGCTTTATATAATCGTGGACTTAAGTATTTTGACATAAATAAAAATGATCATTTTCTGTAATAAACTATATTTATACCCGTTACTCCTTCTGCCTGTTACATACTTTTCAACGAATCTAGTATACCCTTTTACTCTACGAGTAACGGGTATAATTAAGTAAAGTGTGAGGCCAAAAGTATTTTGCCAAAATTAATATAATTTGGCAAAACTTTTAAGAAAATAATTAAGAAATTAATAAAAAAAAAAAGGGGGAACGCTATAGTCGAGTTCCCCGACTATCTGATACCCTTTACTCAGCTAGGGGAAGTGGGAAGGAGAGTCTGCAAAACATTTTTCATAAAACATTTCCTCGAAAACTTTGGATCAAATTGTTATGAAACTTTTTGCATAAATAATGAATAAAATTATAAAACTTGTAAGATACCGTGCAATGTGGAACACGCTCTGTGAGCGGAATAATTAATATTTGTATTAAGCGTGGGTATTTAATATACATGTACAGTTGCGGTCAAAATAATAGTAGTGCCGGTGACGCAGCACGTTATTTCTCATTATTTCCTCTATTCCTTAACATATTCAAATTAGTTTTTCACACATATAACTGTAATTCTCTGTTCTCTCAGAATGTAAAGTTATTTTTGGTTCTCTCTTCGCTTTACATTCTTTTTCGCCTTTAAGTGCAAGAATGCACTTGTTTGACCCAGTCAAAATAATAGTAGTGCCAGATAAATTGACAAGAATAATTAAATTTAATCGCTTTTTAGCCAGGTTTGTGGTATTTTACAATACTCTTGCGTGTATTTAAACAGTTTCTACCATTTTTAGACTCTTCTTTGATATTAAGTACCGAATATATGGGGCGTGGCAAACATTGTACTGCCGAGAGGCGGGAACTCATTAAAAAATTGATTTATTAAACATGCCGCCAAACGTTTGAAATTTGCAAGAGAGCACTTGAATTGGCCTTTGGAGAAGTGGAGGAATATTTTGTGGTCGGATGAGTCCAAAGTAGTTTTGTTTGGAGGCCATGGCTCTCGGCAGTTTGTTAGACGACCACCATTATCTGCTTTTTCCCCGAAGTATACACTTAAAACGGTTACGCACGGTGGTTCATCAATTATGATTTGGGCGAGTATTTCGTATTATGGAGTTGGACCCGTGTATTGGGTCAAAAACATCATGGGTCGTTTTTTTATGTTAAAATTTTAAAGAGGTGATGCTCCCATATGCCATCGAGGACATGCCACTTGTTTGGACTTTCCAACATACTAGTAAACTCGCGAAAGAATGGTTCGCAGCCAATCAAGTCGGTGTCATGGAGTGGCCCGCACAGTCACCCGATCTCAATCCAATTTAGAATTTGTGGTGTGACGTTAAAAGAGCAATCTCAAAAATAAAACCGAGTAACAACTATGAACTTTGGGAAGCTGTACAAAGGTCATGGAACTCTATTCCTGTGCAAAGATGCCAGAATCTAGTTGATTCCATGCATAAGCGCTGTGCGTCTGTTATAGCCAACAAAGGCTATTCAACAAAATACTAAAATAAACATTAAATATAGGGCTATTACATAGTTTTTATCATTTAAACTTAAAATGTTTTATTTGGCTGTGATGCTGTTTGAAAAAACGCACTACTATTATTTTGACCGATCAAATTTAGGTCCAATTTGACATTTTAATTTCTTTCTTAAAAGTCTTATGAGTTATCCAAAGTCAATTTTCATTATTATCACCTACTATAATTTAAGTTTAATTAAAAATTAAAAAAAATTTTGTTAAAGGTTTGTTTGAAAGGTTTTTTTTTGGTTGTTGTTTGAAAACCTCTGTGGGCACTACTATTATTTTGACTACTTCGAACACAATGAACGTAAAAATTGCATAAATAATGAATAAAATTACAAAAGATTTAAAGTACCGGGCAATGATGAGCACGCTCTTTGAGCTGAGTTATAAATATTTAAAGTCAGCGCAAAGCTGCGGTATTTGTTCTAGAGAAGGTGGCATTCCGGAACACGCTCTGTGAACAACCACAATATAAAATGAAATTTTATGACTCATTTTTGTATGGGAGCGTTCATAGATGGTAGAGGGCTGCATAACACCATTCTCTTTGTTTGCATTTAGAGTACTCATTGGTTTTAGTATGTATTTAGAATACATACCATTCAGTTGTCGCGATCTCTTTGCGTTCATTTCGTATGCGTTCGGAGTTTTGGGCACCCGAGCGAAAGGAAGTCAATGAATGCGCGCGAAAACTAAATGAAGCCAATGAATTTTCAATAGAAATTCATAGTACTCTGAATACTGTATTATTATGTGCGTGTGCGTCTTATTTAATAATATTGTAGCATTTGTCTAATACGAATATATAAATTGTGTTGTCAAATATAAATATTTGAAAAAGAATAGTAAAAACAAAATAATAAAATCGTTTATATAGCTAACGTCAGGCGACGCATCGTTTATCTGCCATTTCGCTTAACTCGGAAAATATTAATAAAATTATGTTTTTAAACAATAACATTGAAAATTAAAGAAAATATATATATATATATTTATAAGATAAGAATATAATGTATTATCAGTTATGTAATAATAAACAATACGCGCTCGCGTGGCTTTTTCTTCACATCTGAGCACCGATCACACTCGTCACTCATAACGAAGGGTAGAGAAGGCAAACAGGCAGAAAAAGGCAAGTGCCCAAAAAGGGATGAGTGGCAAAAACACTCATTTTTGTCTCGGAAACACCCGGGTGTCTGGTAGACACTTTGAGTGCCTGTGGTAATATAATTCATAAAAAACGTAATATGTACATATATTATGCCCAAAATCTGAAGATCGCCTTCTTTTTTTGCATTCTTTTTACAGAAATTTAAACAACGCAAAATAGACTTTTCTTTTGTATATATTATATTATTTGTTTTGTTAAAGTTTGTAATATTTGCTTCTATAAATGTATAATTTTATAATAAAAATAATAAAAATGTATAATAAAAAAAACAAGCGAAAAAACAATAGAAATATAATAGTGTTAATAATGGATAAAATTATATTAAATAATATATAAGATTGTTTTTTGTTAAGACATTAGATACATCAAAACGCAAAAAGTGGATGATTTATTCCACAACATCCAACAAATTATACTGTTTTTGCTGTAGAATCTTCGCAACCAGTTACGACCTGCAAAAAACATTTGTTTCCGGCTTTGATCAGTGGTGGAAGTTGAATCCAAAAATCGCACAACATGAGGCATCGAACACTTGTCAAATTTCGAAAAATGGAAAACTCTGACAGTCACGCTCAAAAACGAAAACACCATAGACCACGTCACCCAAAAAGCCATAAATTCTGAAACAAAGAAATGGCGAGATATTTTTCACCGGCTATTACAAGCTACTCTTTTTTTGGCGAAACAAAACCTTGCATTTCGCGGTCACAGAGAAGATTTTGAGTCAGAAAATCGGGGCAATTTTTTAGAGCTGATAAAAAGATTGCCTTCGTATTTTTCAAAGGGTATTCAAAATGAGTTGATTTGCATTTTGGGAGACCACGTTTTGGAGAATATCGTATCAGATGTCAAAAAAGCTAAGTATACTTGATAGCACACCAGACAACAGTCACATAGATCAAATGTGTAAAATCGTAAGGTATGTCCACATTGAAGGAAAGGTTGTTGAAGTGCGAGAATCGTTTTTGGGTTTTTTTGCAATGAATGGAAAAAACAGCAGCTGACATAACTGAAGATATTCTGAATGAATTGGAGAAAGACAAACTGGACATTCAACTGTGCACATCTCAAGGTTACGACAACGCTTTTACAATGTCTGGTCGACATAAAGGAGTGCAAACGAGGATTCGAAATCAAAACCCTAAGGCAATATTCAACCCATGTTCTAATCATTCTTTTAATCTCTGTGGCGCTCATTCATTCGGTTGTGTGACCTCCAGCGTGACATTCTTTGGCACACTTGAGAAGATATATGCTTTCTTTGCTGCTTCTACTCATAGATGGGAAATACTTGTAAAAAACATAGACACGACCTTGAAAAGATAAACCGACACTCGCTGGAGCGCACATCATCAAAGTGTGAAGGCAGCAAGGAATAACATCGTGAATTTGGTTGAAACAATAGAAACAATTCGTGATTCTCCGGATGAAAATTTAAATAGTAAATCTGCTGCAGGCGCGTTACTGCCCCCAATCTGCAACTTCACATTTTTGTGTTTCTTGGAATTTTGGTTCATAATTCTAACTGAAGTTGATTCTACTCAGATATATTTACAAAAGAAAGGCATGACATGACTCTGAAGAAAATGAAATCTTTACTGCTTTTTTTGGTTAAAGAAAGAGATGACATTGTCAGTAAAGTCACCTTTGGCACTGAAAAGAGTCGAGAACTTGACGTTGAGATTGAAAATCGACAAAGACGCAGAAAGAGAAAACTTTTACCAGGTGAGCTAGCCACAGAATCCCACTTGACCGTCCTAGAGGAAAATCGAAGATCAATGTACGAGTGTTTGGATCGTTTCGTTCAGGAACTTCAATAGAGGTTAAGCGCAACACAGAAAATTTCTGATACATTCCAAGTGATCCAGTCTAATTTTCTTATGACTGCGTCGGAGTCAGATATTTCATCTGCTGTAAAAGAACTAAACCTTGAGTATGATGATTTTGATGAAGAGATTTGTCAGTGACGAATACAACGATCGAAACAGCCAGTTCATGGACGACAAAGGAAACGCTTCAGTTTATCGTCACGAGGGACTTCAATGAATCTTTGCCTCATTTTGAAGTACTTTTTAACTATATGTGTGTCAGTAGCTTCATGTGAAAGAAGTTTTTCGAAATTGAAACTCAATAAAAATTACTTGAGGTCTACGATGTGTGAACAAAGATTAAACAGTCTTGCCATCTTGTCGATCGAGAGAAACATCGCGTCGACAATAGATTTCGACGAAGTAATTAACAAATTCGCTTCACTTAAAGCAAGAAAGCATAAATTTCAATTTGTTTGATTGTAAACGCTCGTGTCGAATTGTAATTTAATATTCTGAATAAATTTATTTCTTGTCAAAGAATTTCATTAATTGATAATCCAATAATTATTTTATGACGAATTTATGAAAAGCTGAGGGGGCCCCCGACTTAAACCCGCCCCGGGCCTCAAGTGTCCTTAGTCCGCCACTGGGCTAATTTAAGAGGTTAGAGTAGGGTAAACAATAACAAGGGCTTTAATCTACAACATATAAACACAGACCACAAACAAAAAGTTTCATCATCAATCCAAACATTAATATTTATTAAAAAATGTTGGTGCAATTATTACGACACGCTGCAAAAAGACGGGAAGCTCAGTGAGCTGCACGCTGAAACATATGTTGATTTTGGAAGCTCACAGCTGATTGAATCGACAATATTAAAGAGAAAAAAGACTGTCGAAATACTCAGTGAGATAAAGGTAACCGATTAAGGAAAACATTATCATGTGAAAACATTATTACATTATCAGCCAAAATTCGTTTGGCCGCCTCGGAGCTGTGATTTGACACCGTTGGATTATTATTTGTGGGGCGCCGTCAAAGACAAGTGTTATGTGGACAAGCCAGCGTCAATTCAAGCTTTAAAGGACAACATTCGCGTCGCCGTTGCCGAAATACGGCCGCAAACGATCGGAAATGTCCTCAAAAATTGGGTCGGCCGTGTGGCGTACTGCAAGGCCAGCCGAGGCAGCCATTTGAACGAAGTAACCATAAGTAACCGGAAGGATTGTACTTTAATATGAAAAAATAAATTTGATGATCGGATGAAACGTTTTTGTTTTATTCATTAAAAAAAAAATGCACTTTGCGGACGCTGTATATATCTATAAATATTTTATTAAGTCGTGTATATAATTCTTAGAAATGCCTCGTCTAAATAGACCCACTGCTTCTCAACGTGCAAGAACGCAATTGTTGAGAAATTGGATAAATAGGGGAAATAAAGTATATGCAGAGGTGGAGAGAGTGGCAAATACAGTATCTCTGCGTAGGCGTAGGGAAGACTCGTTAGTCAGGAATGTAGAACAGGGCGTCAATACAGTGTCGCAAAGTTTGAGACGCTTGAATCTAACTCTCAGTTTTGTTCAGAAAGGCGTCTAGAACCTGCAATTCGAGCAGATACTCGACGTCGTTCTGAAAAGCGACAAAATAGCGAGAATCGAGCTGTGGAGCAGGTTCAAAATATTGCTGGCCATAGGGAAAGGCGCTTGAATCCTGCTCTTCGTGCAGCTGAGCAAGCAGCCAATACTCGACGTCGTTTAGAAAGGCGACAAAACAGCGCGAATCGGGCTATACAACAAGAAGTAAGTACCCTGCGTCGAGCACTGGCAAGAGATACACAGGAACGCTTATTAGAAAGAGAGCGTGATAGGGTAACAGAGCTAGGGCTAGGGCAGGTGGGGATTTAGTCAGTATAGAAGCCTTAGTGCAAATAGGGAAGCAAAAAATCTTCGAAATGCACTTCGAAGTCAGGAGATTAGACTTGATATACCTCAAGAAAATAGGACTATTAGAATCAGACCTATTGAAATAGAAGCTCGCATAGCTACATTCAATAGGAATTTTAAGCTTGGCTCAGATCAGATTTGCTTTTGTTGCAGAGGATTATGGTTCCCCAAGCAAATAAGCAAGCTTTCTAGGTCCTATTTGGAAGAACATTGCGAGTTCAGGGAAGAGATATACCAAAATGCAAGACATCTTGCTTTTACTGGTAATCTTTTCAAGTTTTTTCCCAGAAATTCATAAATCTTTGAGGGGCCTAAATCCCTTGGATGAACGACTGATTTCACCTCGCCTTCCGTTTATGATAATTAAGTCAATAGGTCACGAGCGTCAAAGTGCTGTCAATGTCCCTATTCCAGTAAGCAATATCGTAACGCCTCTTCCATGAGCTTTCAATGAGGCAGAGGTAATTAAGCTCCACCTCAAACGAAGAATGGAATATGGACATGATTTTATGGCAGAAACCATACGGCCTGCCAAAATTGCTGACGCTATTAGGTATTTAGTTAATACAGACCTTTATAGAAAGCACAATGTGTCAGTTAACGAGCAGTGGATCTCTGACTTCACATCCGAAACTGGTCCATTCATAGCATCTCAAGCTGATGTAGCCTTTTTGTAGAGGGACAACTAGCCATCCAGCAGGAGAATGAAAACTCGAAGACGCGTAATTCTGATCAGAATACAGAAACCGAAGAACTAAATCCTGGAGGACAAGAAACTTGAGAATAACCAGACACATACTGTACGAATGACGAGAATTACAATAGCTCCAGGTGAGGGACAAAGAACTCGACGTTATTCTCGATGCTGAAGAACTGGTATTCCCTAGCAGATATGCTGGCATAAAAAGACCATCTTCAGAAAGCTACACAACTAGTTAGATCTAAACTTAGGAATGTAGATAGACGAGGTTGTCGAACTGATAAGTTATTCCTCAATTATAAGAAGTTGGAATTAATAAAAATTCGAAATAATATTTCAACTTGCTTACGTAAGCGGAGTGCCTCACAACCATGTGAGCCTTAGTTACGAGGACTACATTTATGCTATTGGTCGAGTTTGAAATACGCACAGATTTTTCTGAAGAGAACATTTGCAGAAATTCAATTAAATGCTTATAATAAACACATTCTTTCTATGCAAAGGGCAAATATGGATATCCAGTTAATTTTGGACCCTTTTGCTTGCTGTAGCTACATTATTAATTATATTAACAAATCCCAACGGCGTATTTCGAAGTTAATGCGAGAAGCAGCTAATGACATCAGAAGAGCATTCGATAAAAGCTACAGTATCTCGGTCACAAGTTTATTTCAGGCACTGAGATATCTGCTCAGGAAGCCGTGTATTGTTGTCTGGGAATGGCGTTGTCCGAAGCAAGTAATAAGTGCGTTCATATCAACACCTTCCCTCCAGAACAAAGAGTTCGTATGCTTAGACCAACACGCGACCTTCAAAATATGCCTCAGAATTCAACTGACATATTTCTGAAAGGATTGCTGAATAGATACGAACAAAGACCAGATTTCCATGAAGGCCTGTGTTTAGCCGATTTTTCAGCAAATTATGAGTTTTCGACAAGCCGTAGAAGTACTCGTCAGAGGGCAAATAGTGACGATGACACTGAAGAAGGCAATGACGTTTTAGGAGATATATATTTTCCGCTCCGAAATGGAAGCAGCTTTATTAGGGAAAGAAATAGGGCTAGTATTATTAAGTATAGGCCATATAATATTAATACAGATAGGATAAACTATTTTAGAACACTAGTAATGCTCTTTTCTCCGTGGAGAAACGAACAGGTAGATTTGATGCAAAGAAATTGTGAGGAATTTTACAATGAGAATGAGGAGGCTATTAAAGCCAATTTTGAAAAATATAATGCCATAGATAGTTTAGAAGACGCGCTTAGAAGGGCCATGGAAGCCGATAATATAGAAGAAAATGAAGAAGAAGAGGTTGAACCTAATGAGGAGTTTAGGGCATAAGCTATTCCTGAAATATCTTCTCAAATTAATGTTTTAAACTTGAACAACAATTTGTTAGATGTTGATCCGGATAGCAATATCCGGGTAATAAAGCTTCCGCCACTTATATCCCTTTTAAACTTAGCAAATTTAGTTAGATCGCTAAATTTGGAGCAAAAAACTTTCCTTACACATGTTTTGCATAATGCAAGGATAAATCGAACCTTTTATAAGTTCGTAGGTGGCGGAGCAGGTGTCGGCAAAAGTAGACTAATATCAACCTTATTTCAGTCCCTATCCAAGGAGTATAATGGTAGAGTAGGATGCGACCCAACATCTGTAAAAATTTTACTGTGTGCTCCCACAGGCAAAGCTGCTTTCGGGATCGGAGGATCCACTCTTCATTCCATGTTCTCTCTTCCGGTAAATCAGGCTGGATACACTTCGTTCAAGACTTATTGATCTTAAAATTCTTTTAATAGACGAAATTTCTATGGTCGGTGCAACGATTTTTTCTCATTTGGACTCTCGCCTAAAGCTAATTTTTTCTAATGTTGAAACTCCATTCGGAGGTATTTCGGATATCGTGTTCGGCGATCTTAGACAATTGCGGCCCGTATGTGATCGCTGGATCTTTCCGGCCCCGTCACATGATCCATACAGCGCTATATTTGGATCGTATCTGTGGAGTCCTTCTAGGTTTTTTGAACTTACAGAGATAATGCGACAGCGAGATGACCAACCGTCTGATGATATTAGCTTGCTTAGATCTAGAATTTCCGATGAAAGTCGAATTCCAAATGACTCAATTCACCTTTTTACAAGTAATCAGGACACAAATCGGTACAATAGGGAGAAGCTTAACTCGATTCCCACTGCACAATTTCTCTCGGAAGCTTCGAAAAAAGAAGAAATACAGTTTAATCTGATTTAATTTTTTTATGACCGAATGCAGTAAGCATCAGCAAGTAATCCTAAGCACAAAGACGTTTAATTCCTTCACGAGCCAAGAGCGAAGTGAGCGAGCCAGGAAAGTGAGCGAGTGAGAAAAGTAAGGCAGTAATTCAAAAATACCAAAAATAATTCAATTATAAATACGGTATTTAGCAAGACTTATGCGATTTTCCAATCAAAATCAAATTTACAAAATACCAACATTTCACCCGAGTACTCTAATCATTTACTCTGCATTCACTCATTCTATCCATCAATCATTTCGCATTCAACAAAACCAACGCTTACCAATGCGCAATTCACTCTGTTGAAACCTTTTTGGCACGCCGAATTGCGACTTCGGCTTGTTACTATTTAAATAAACGAAAATTTTGAAAGTGTTCTTGCAGACCTCAAATGTGTGTACCAGAGAGCTGCAACGAGTCAAACATATTTGTTCATACTCGAGTACTGATTTTGATTCTCAGTGATTCTTTCGGTTTGATTCATGTATATGCCTTCGACCAGCAACATTCAACACACTTTAAGTATTTAACAATCACCTCATACTTGATTTGCTTTTGCACGTTCACTATTGTAGGATACAACCGAAAATGATTCGCTACTAGTTGTAAAGCTTAATACTGAATAAGTAATAAATCTAATGTTTACATATAATAAATATGTTAAAATTTTTGCTAAGCTTTGTTTAAAAGGCAGTGAAGACAAAAGACCGTTTACGATGAGTCCTTCGTTTTTTCGCTCTTCTGCTGACCCTCAACGAGCGAGCGTTCAGTTGGCTCGCTCTCTTGAGTGAGCATAACAAGAACCACGCGACTGAGAACAGTTGACCGAAAACCAAAACAAAGAGAAACGAAAAGTTCTGTTCAGAGCGAGAGCACACGCGCATCGTCTTTTGCAGACCGCAAAACGAAAATCGGTTGACAGTTATTTGCGAGCTATGATCTAAACTTAGGAATGTAGATAGACGAGGTTGTCGAACTGATAAGGTTTTCTTCAATTATAAGAAGTTGGCATTAATAAAAATTCAAAATAATATTTCAACTTGCTTACGTAAGCGGAGTGCCTCCAGTGCCATTACAGCTGCTAACGTCCTGAATGAAGATTTTATGGGCAACCTCATTTGTCATGATGAGGGATATAGGATCCTTAGGGATATTCGCACGTCTTCTGCTCACTGGGAAGATGAGAAGAAAAAGGTCAAGGCCATGATACGCCAATTTGGGCTGCCAACTTTTTTCATAACTTTATCGGCCGCTGAAACTAGGTGGCCAGAGCTGTTAGTACTGTTCAAGCGCAATGTAGATAGGATTAATATAAATGAAGAAGAAGCTTTAAACTTGCAGTTTAGGGAAAAGGCGCGCCTTATAAGAACAGACCCAGTGATTACAGATATAGAGAAGTTTTAAAACTTATGAAAAAGCTTGGGGGTGTCTTTGGAAGTAATTTCGTTACTACCTTTTATTGGCGAGTTGAGTTTCAACAGAGAGGTTCGCCTCATATTCACGGCATGTTTTGTCTGAAAGATGCCCCAAAAGTGGATTTAAACAATGAAGAGTCTATGCGTACTGTAGTAGCCTTCATTGATCAGTTTGTAACTGTGGATGCTACAAACCCAGATTTGGCTCCGTATATTGAATTCCAAAAACATAAGCACGGGCATTCGTGTCTTAAAAAAGTGCGGGGATAATCTATTTGTCGTTACGGTATTCCATACCCTCCAATGCCCGGACGGAAATATTAAATCCACTTCCCGAAGCAACTCAAAATTCTCTTCATCACGAAAACTTTAAAAAAATTCGAGATTTTCTACTTCGCAATCATGCAGATGACATGATTAGCCGTTTAAGCATATTTGAAAATTTTCTTTCTCACAACCATGTGAGCCTCAGTTACGAGGACTACATTTATGCTATTAGATCTAGTTTGAAAAAACCACAGATTTTTCTGAAGAGAACATTTGCAGAAATTCGAGTAAATGCTTATAATAAACACAATCCTTCTATGCAAAGGGCCAATTTTGGACCCTTTTGCTTGCTGTAGCTACATTATAAATTATATTAACAAGTCCCAACGGGGTATTTCGAAGTTAATGCGAGAAGCAGCTAATGACATTAGAAGAGGCAATTCAAGCATACCGGAAAGAAATAAAGCTAGTATTATTAGGTATAGGCCTTTTAATATTAATACAGATAGGATAAACTATTTTAGATCATTAGTAATGCTTTTTTCTCCTTGGCGAAACGAACAGGTAGATATAATTCAAAGAAATTGCGAGGAATTTTATAAGGAGAATTAGGAGGCTATTAAAGCCAACTTTAAAAAGTGTAATGCCATAGATAGTTTAGAAGACGCGCTTAGAAGGGCCATGAAAGTAGATAATAGGGAAGACAATGAAGAAGAGGAGACCGAACCTTATGAGGAGTTTAGGGCATTAGCTATTCCTGAAATATCTTCTCAAATTAATGTTTTAAACTTGAACAACAATTTGTTAGATGTTGATCCGGATAGCAATATCCGGGTAATAAAGCTTCCGCCACTTATATCCCCTTTAAACTTAGCAAATTTAGTTAGATCTCTAAATTTGGAGCAAAAAACTTTCCTTACACATGTTTTGCATAATGCAAGGATAAATCGAACCTTTTATAAGTTCGTAGGTGGCGGAGCAGGTGTCGGCAAAAGTAGACTAATATCAACCTTATTTCAGTCCCTATCCAAGGAGTATAATGGTAGAGTAGGATGCGACCCAACTTCTGTAAAAATTTTTCTGTGTGTGCTCCCACAGGCAAAGCTGCTTTCGGGATCGGAGGATCCACTCTTCATTCCATGTTCTCTCTTCCGGTAAATCAGGCTGGATACACTTCGTTCAAGACTTATTGATCTTAAAATTCTTTTAATAGACGAAATTTCTATGGTCGGTGCAACGATGTTTTCTAATTTGGACTCTCGCCTAAAGCCAATTTTTTCTAATGTTGAAACTCCTTTCGGAGGTATTTCGGTTATCGTGTTCGGCGATCTTAGACAATTGCGGCCGTTATTTCATCGTTGGATTTTTCAGGCCCCGTCACATGATCCATACAGTGCATTATTTGGATCGTATCTGTGGAGTCCTTTTAGATTTTTTGAACTCACAGAGATAATGCGACAGCGAGATGACCAACCGTTTGCAATTGCACTTAATAACATAGCATCCGGCCAAATGACGTCTGATGATATTAGCTTGCTTAGATCTAGAATTTCCGATGAAAGTCAAATTCCAAATGACTCAATTCACCTTTTTACAAGTATTCAGGACACAGATCGGTACAATAGGAAGAAGCTTAACTCGATTCCCACTGCACAATTTCTCTCGGAAGCTATAGACTCAGTTAAGTCCGCTCAAATAAGCTTAGAGCAGAGGAACAGATGTCTGGAACAAGCTAGGTCCCTAAAAACATCTGAGACACAAGGATTGTTTACCTCTTTAAAAACCACTGCCAAATATATGATGACGGTCAATGTAGACACATCAGATGGTCTCGTAAACGGAGCCACTGGTGTTTTTAGGGAGATAGTACGTTCAGTACGTCCAACATTCCAAACCTTCTTTGTATACAATTTTTAGATGCAAGCATAGGAGTAAATGTGCGTTCCAAGCGCAGACATTGTGAGGAGGCTCCATGGACGCCAATTTCGAAAATTATAAAAAGTTTTTAAATTAATTCTAATCAGGCAACTACAATAGACCGAAATCAGTTTCCAGTCGTTCCTGCAGGAGCAATTACTATTCATAAAAGTCAAGGAGCTACGTACAGTAAAGTGGTCGTTCACACTAACTCCAGCATGCAGAGAGCTGCGCTGTAGCCTGTAGTAGAGCCACAAGTGCGGCAGGTCTTTTCAATATTGGACCTTTTGTTCCCCCAAGATCCACTCAGGATTCAGGCTCAGAAGCAGAGCTTCGAGAAGCTACTGAATTACCCATTTCTATTTTTTAATCAATAGTCCGAACTTTTATATTTTTTCCATAATACGGAAAGTTTACACTGCCACATTAGCGATGTTTGTTCCGATCGTCTAATGCTTACGGGTTCTCTTTTGTGCTTCGTTGAAGCATCAACATACTGAAATGAAGTTTATGAAATTCCTGGCTTTACCACAGCAGTGAAATTAGATTAGATTAATTTCGTAATTTTACCGTAATACCGTTATTTCGTAATACCACGTGCTGCTGCTTTTCGAAGAAAGTTTGATTTAAAATGTATAATTTGTAATATAAAAACATTAATTGGCACATTGAAATTACCTTATGCCGAAAAGGATCCAACAATTTTAATGAAATGGGCGGACAAGTGCGAGCACTTCATCACTGTTTTTATGCCACGATCATTTCTTCCCAGATGATATTGGGGTAAAATATCTGAAGAAAGGAACAATTCCAGATCGAAACCATATGAAATATAATAGTTGCAATAATGATGAAATAAATTTTAATGCTGTAAGGTCGTCAGTGCCATAAAAACACGAAAACATTGTTTCCACAAATATATATATCTTATAAAAAAAAGTGATGAAAAACAAATTCGAATTAAAATGCTGAGGAAAGAAAACTCAAATTTAAAACGAAAGATAATAAGGTGTCCGAAAAAAACCAACATTCTCAAATTGATAAAATTAATTAAACGGGAAATGAAAAAATATTGGCGAAAATGCTTCTTAAAGAAAAAAAGTCACAAATACAAGATGGAATGATTCCGAAAAATTGTTTTCTTAGAGCATATATTGCAGGTCCACTGCAACATATGTTTTTAAGGGACTCTAATTATATTTTTCTAGTCCGTCGTCGTTACAAAACCATTAGGGAAATGAATGAATCTGATAACTTGTGACGAAGTAGCTATAATAAAACATAACGTATAATGTATCAGTTGATGGATGGATTTACTTGATTGCTTTAATAAAAGGGAAAGCCACATTTGCGTATCTGTTATTCGGGGTATTTTAAAGAAATGGAAATTTATATTTAACTATTTCGAGCACGAAACAAATATAAAAGGCGATTGCTTGACAAAGCTTTTTTATAAAAACATTAATATTGCTGAAAATATTGGGTTCAAAGTATGGGGTGTTGTTTATGATCAAGGAGGTATCATTACTTGAAGTCACCAATGAGAAAACTCACTTTACCTTAAATAGTAACAATTATTATATGTTTTATAACATTCCGCATCTTTTCAAGTCTATAAGAAATAATTCTCTTAAAGCTAATTTTGAAACCCCTGACGGACGAGTTGACTTTGATGTCATCCGAGAGGTTTACGAATTAGATCAGGGATCAGTAACGAGAATGACTAAATTAACAAGGAGTCTCCTTAATCCAACTAAATTTGAGCTAATGCGGGTAAGTTTGGCAACTCAGAAACTTAGTCACTCAGTTGCAGCGACAATTAAAACTTGTAACCAAAACAAGCAATTTCATCGAAATAGTCCCGAAGCTGCAGCCACTACTGCTGCTTTGTCTAAAAAGTTTATGATTACTTTAATTGCCTGAAAAGCAGAGTATTAACTGACAGAAACCCCATAAAATGCGCACATCAAGTAAACAGAACTTAATAATTTAAATTAATTACTTAATTATATGGAAAGGGTGGAAAATCAGAGAAAATTATAGCTACTGAATATAAATAAACTTTTAAGCCGATTACTCTTGAGCACTTAATTTAAATTAAATTTCAATTTTCTTCGAAGAAAAAAAGAAATACAGTTTAATCGGACTTAATTTTTTTATGACCGAATGCAGTAAGCATCAGCAAGTAACCCTAAGCACAAAGACGTTTAATTCCTTCACGAGCCAAAAGCGAAGTGAGCGAGTCAGGAAAGTGAGCGAGGTAGGGAAGTGAGCGAGTGAGAAAAGTAAGGCAGTAATTCAAAAATACCAAAAATAATTCAATTATTAAAACGGTATTCAGTAAGACTTATGCGAGTTTCCAATCAAAATCATGAAACGCAAATTAAGTGTTCACACTGCGGGAACTGGAGTTTGATCTGGAGTTTCGTTTCATCTGCTGTTACAGCAGTTTAATAATAAACAACAAGTTAACCGATTTCAAACTATCTGTGTTGGTATTGATTATAGTGGATTGATTTTCTTAATATTTTTATAGTCGTTACTCGTAGAGTAAAAGGAAATACTAGATTCGTTGAAAAGTATGTAACAGGCAGAAGGAAGTATATATTCTTGATCATGAACTGTATAAGGTAGAAAGTTGAGATTCATCATATATTCATATATTCATTCATTCATATAGGCAGCGCAAGTTTGTGGATTTAGTAACCACGCCCACAAACCGCCAAAAACTGCCACGCCCACACATCTAAAAAATGTTTTGATGTTTTTTAAGTTTATTATTAGTTTTGTGTATTGTTATCGATTTGCAAAAATAATCGAATCGCCCACAAACCGCCCAAGACTGCCACGCCACCACTTTTGAGAAATGTTTTCATGTTTTTTAATTTTATTATTAGTTTTGTGAATTTCTCTCGATTTGCCAAACAATATTGCAATTTCTTTTACTAGCTGAGTAACGGGTATGAAATAGTCGGGGAACTCGAATATAGCGTTCTCTTTTGTTGTTATATATATCACTTGTATCGACTTAACTGGAAAATACAACGAAAATATTTTGAAAATTACGCCAGCGCCATCTGCATCGATGGTGACGGTTGCGCACACGAGACCGACAGTCGGGCCAAAGACTTCAGAACATATTGCAAGGGGGTTCTTCTTTTAGATATTTACGATTTTATCCTTGTGCGAGCTTTTGCAAAACGAATATCTCAAACATCAAATAGATATCGATGACGGAAACCCTATTGCGTCTAAAACAGCGTCTCGACTACAAATACCCGTTACCCAGCTTGTAGGTATGCTAGAGAGAAATTCAAAATTCTTTTGGCATAATGATAGAATTAAGAAAAACAATAAAACCTAAAAATATTTTGAAATTGTGTAAAAGTTTTATTCGGTTAATGGTCATGGTTTTCGATAAAATGTGTGCTTGTTTTTAAATGTTATAAATAAATGGCAGAAACATTATAAACAAACTCTGTGTCTGCACCGTCTTTCTTGCAACTTTGTCTCAGCAACTTTGTCATTGTGAATTTGTCGCTGTAACAAAAGAGCCTAAGTTGCTAAACATAGCTTATCCGTCCCTTATTTTTTGTAAGAGAGGGAGCTTTTCGTGAGAGCCCAGTCTATTTAAGCTCTTGCGCGCATAAATTTCTTTTTATTCTGAATCTTAGCCGCGTTGCATTCGGTTCCCTTTACGAATATTTGTAAAATACAGCGTAAATCCTCGATATCCGATAAATCGCGGGGTAAAACAACACGCATCATATATTATTTACCAAAAAAGTGCATTTTCATAGGTTTTATTGCCTCGCGACTTTCCAACGCCAACGAACTCAGCATCGCGCTTTTCCAACGGCTTTTCACAAGCGCCGCCGTCTCCGCCGAACAAACAATAATAATGAAAAGCGACAGACAAAAAGCTAAGAGCTAACTGGCCGACCAATAGTGTAGTACGGCATTTTTTAATGTTAAGTGTTGACTTCGCTCGACGTCGCATCGCGTAATTGTTGGCATATCAAATGACCATGTTTTCTGGACTCTGAATAAAAAGGGAGCCGCCGATTAGTGTAATAAAATCA
This sequence comes from Drosophila santomea, assembly GCF_016746245.2. Classification (NCBI taxonomy): domain Eukaryota; kingdom Metazoa; phylum Arthropoda; class Insecta; order Diptera; family Drosophilidae; genus Drosophila; species Drosophila santomea. The sequence goes on from NC_053018.2 coordinate 18,883,631, forward strand.
AAATAAGTTGAAAGCAAAAAATCCCTATACATACGCACACACTGGAGCTCGGGAGCGCCACAGTGTGTGTCAGAGTGTAGGTGTGTGTTCATGCGCAGGCGCCAATTCTAGTTCCTGAGCATTAATTGCTTTTCGCAAAGTACTTCGCAATACGATCGAATGGTAGGTGGTAACCGATTTTCTTCGCATTTTTCATGTCTATGAATATTTTTTTTAAATTTTCTTGGATATGTTTCCTTGTCAACAAAGAGTGTGCCCCCACGCAGCGATGGCCTATGCCGCACTCCTCCCCCAAAACACCACCCGCACATTTACTACGCGCGCTTTGCCGGAAAGCTCCGTCTCTGCGACGGCGTAAGCTTTTTCTTTCATTCAAGTCGCCGCTGCTGCAGTCGTTGCTGTTATGTTGCGTGAAAGTTAATTCCGTTTACTATCGGTATTCATCATCATCATCATCGCCACCCACCCACTCAAAGCAACCACACTCCCACTCCGCACCTTTTGCCGGCTTTTTGTGCTAAGCATTTAAGCGGTAATTGACATGCATTCGCCGATATGTGTTGACAGATAACCACTGCTATGATTTTTTGTTGCCATTTGCCCTTTTCCTTTCCCTTTGAAAGTGTGGGTAAGTTTCGGATGGGTGGGGATCAGTATTACGACGGGACTAGGGTAGTGAAAGTCATAAAAATTTTCATCATGAAATTGTATTTTAATACTGTGTTGTGTTTGGGTTTTAAATTGATATAATTTGTGCCTCGATTAAGACATATTTTTGCCATTTATGGCATTGAAATTGTCCTTACGTTTTCGCGTTAAATGTGTTAACTGCACTCATAAGGCCCATAATAATAAATCCACAAAGTGAAAACCTTATGTAAGACGGTCTCACAGGCACGTTTTTGATTAGAAGTATTGGATGCCAACACATAACGTGTTCTATAGTTAAAGATATAAGGTTGACACTGTACTGACCATCTACAAAAAATTCAAGTTTGCGAAAATTTTGATAAAAGTAAATGTGGGAAACTTTTACTGTATCGTCCACTTTTGTTATTTTCTGTAACCGTATATGGGTATTTGAAGCTAACAAAATGGATAAAAAATATATTAGAAAAGCGACCTAATTATAAGTGGTATCCTTTCCTGGATCACTTTCATATTGGGCATAGAAACTATGTTTTTAGAAAAGTGTAATCCGCTTTTTGGCTTAACATTCTGTTGCTTTCTCTCCCAGAAAAAAAAACCAAATCTCGCTAACTTAATCAGAGCGACGTGCAATTACGTGCATTAGAGCATTTCCACTTGGTCTGTTAGCCCCCGGCTCCCCAAATCCCCACTTCACCATCTTGTTGGCTGCTTAGTTCCTTTCTTGGCCCGGCTTTTGTTCCATTTGTTTCCGTTACCTTCTGGCATCCATTGCGCCTTTCAACAGCTCAGCGATGTGACTGAGAGGCGTCGGCGACGGTATCGTCGGGAAAATATCGCACTTAAATTGCTCTTAATGAAGCTGCATCATCACATTTTGCATTTCATGAAACAGTACACTGAGAAAAGGAGTAAAGAAGCTTAATGGAGCTTTGTTCATGGATATTGTTAGTCCTTTAAATGTTTCTGGATTGTTTTAGTGAAGTAACTTTTTTACTAAATTATTACAAGTACATTTATTCAGAAATTGAAATCGATAAAAGGTAATTTAACATAATGTTAACTATGACAGTGTTTGCAATTTTAATTTTTATCTTTTCTTTTCAATTAGCTTTTACGTTAATTTATGTTACTGTTATACGTTTTTCCACCATAAGGTTTTAAACTAAACTAAATTTGCTTCTGTGCTGGCGCAGAATGAAGTGGTTTCCATTGTCGTTTGTCGAAAGGTTTCAGTGCATTGCCATTTCCTTTCGTTTGTGAGGAGATCCCACTTGCAGTCAACAGACAAATGAGTGAAAATTATGCCAAGACACTGGCAATTAATAAGTGGAGAACGGCATTGTACGCATCCGCACTTCCCTTCTCCCTTCGTTTGTTGCTTGACTTTTGTCTCTGGCCACCTGCTGTTAGCCGCCTTCAGTGATTACAGACACTTCGCACACCTTGTAGCACAGCTCCACCCACCACCACCCACTTCACCTGCGATCCCCTTCAACCCGAACGTCTCATTTACATGCTCGCATTGGGGGTGTTGAGTGTTTGCCAACGGCGGTACATAATAATCCCCTGGTCGCTCTGCACTGCCAGAAATCAGTTGGTAGTATTTGGAACCCGCCTTTCTGTCGGATTGCCGTTGGGAATCTGGTGGATATCTTGATTTGTTTTTAATGGGGCTTCCCATTAGCGATAGCTTGGATTGATAGAATAATTATTATTATTTTAATCACAGATAAGCTGTAATATCCAAAAACTATTCCCAGCCAATACAGAAACCAGTTTGGATCAGTAATTCATATATTCAATAATGTTTAAGAAAGTTGTTCTTTATCTAAACTAATAACCATCAAAATTGAGCAGACATGAAGTGGTTCTGGGATTAAAATTGGGCAAGCACCATAGCTGTGGATATAAAACCATCGCCCAAAAAGTGGATGCCCACAAAACCCCTCCACACACACACACACACACACAGACATAATCCCCCGACCCCGCACAATACAATCGATATAAACGCATTTTCATAATTAATCAATGCTGAATAATTTGTCAGACGGAGTTGGGTTATGTGGTGGCACTGAGTGTGGTGAAGGGGGAGGGCCAGGCTGTGTGGGCGGTGTTGTATGTGCTAATAAGCAAATCTCGGAGGTTTGTTTTGGCTTTTATCGGTCGCAGCGGTGGCTTTGAGGACAGCACATGAAAAAACTGTCTATCCGATTCCCACACACATGAGTGGCGAAACGACAGCAGGAGGCTAGGTCAACTGTGTTGACGTTCACACTGGGACACCAATAAGCGGTAGTGAGGGACTATAAATAGGTGTGCAATTGGGGATTAAAAGAAAACGTACCATTCATTATGGAATGAGTTATATGTAAGATCTCTCTTTTGTCAAACTTACCAAAATAAATTTACTGTATTTATCAACTGTTGTAAACTCTATGCTTATATGCTCAGGCATTTTTTTCGCTGAGTTCTCACATTGGAAATATAACTAACAATACAAATGTCGGGTAACTAGGTAACAAAGTGGGTAAACCAACAGGGCATCCTCCCTTTTCGGTCCACAGTTCGAGTGTGTGAAGCTGTCCGTGTGTGCGGCATGTTCTGGGTATTATGTGTATTTAAAGATCATTAGTGCGCAATTTATATGTAGATATTCCGAGTATACGTACGTAAATGCGTATCGATTTTCACCAGTTGAGCGGCATGAGAGCTTAATGCCAGCCCAACGTGTGGCGGCATTGTTAAGAATGATTAAGAGGCTTCGATGGCATCAGTGGCCAGGAGGTGGAACAGGTCGTGGGGCGACGGGTTGTCGAGGTTGGCGAGGTCAAAAGGTCGGGTGGTAGGTGCTCTGTGGGCCGAAGGCTCAAGGCGGTGTCACGGCCAAGCGTCAAGTGTTCCCCATGTGGGTTCTACCTTAATCGATGCTTAGGTGGGAAGGTAATGAAAGGCAAGGAAGCCAATGTAGGGTCAAATGACGAAAAAAGGAGAGCGGCGAAAAACTGGACGATGAATTGGCTTAAATGACGTTAAATAACCATTAGAAAAGTCCTTTGTTCGGCTATGCACGACCCAGCAATTATATTCCATATTTTCTGAAGGTGAACGGTTTCTTGCATTAAATATCTAGATTATTCAAAGGTGCACTTGGTAGAAAAAATATATGGTAAAAATGTATCGTTGTGTCTACTTTGAAATTGATTTTTCCATTAACATTAAACGATTTTCAACTGGACTTTTCTGCCACCATTTTCCCAGGAGCCCCAAAGTATGCAATAAAAAGTCGACCATTCAGCATGGCCTTTCCTTCTCCGCCATCCATCCGCAATATATCGTTGTCAATTTGGCCGATAACGATCAAGATTCCATTAAACGTATAGGAGACCTTTCCGCCATCAACCGGCGCAGCATTTTTGCATACATTTACCATTAAATCACCGGAACCTGGATGGTTCAGATAAAAAGAATTAAATGCACGGTCGCGGCGGGAAAGGATGCGGATTAAATTAATGTGGGGAAACAATGTGAGGGCGCCAGTTGCCACTCTCTCTAATGAAGCAACATTTGCACACCGAACCCCACACCCACACCCACCAAGTGACACACACACCCACACATCTAGAGAGCGAAGCAAATAGCAAAAATTCCATGGAGTCTCTGCGGCGGGAAAAAGAAGCCAGAGCCGGCCATAAATATTTTTCGAAATAAATTCTCGTTTACAAATTATGATTTTATGACTTTTTGATGGCTCCGCCACAAGACCCACACTTCCCATTTACACACAAACAGGCACACACACACTTACGCAGAGTAATATTTTCCCGCTCGGACGGAAGGAGTGTGCGGGAGAGGCCGATGCGAAGGAAAAAAGCTTTACGTATTTATGGCAATTCCGCATTGGGGGGTGCTGCTGCATGCTGGTACTGCTGCTGCTTTATGTATCGATACAAAGGACCTCCTTTTTCGCCCATCACCAAGTTTGCATTACAAAAATTGGCACAAAAAACAAAGCGAACAAATCGGACGAAAGAGGCGAGCCTTAAAGCGGGGCCAAAAAAAAATTATTACACGAAAGCGCGAAAAAATTCTGTGCGAGTTGAATGCAACTTGCATGTGTATGTGCCTGGGTGGTATGTATATGTAAGGGTTGCAGCAGCTGCTGCCACTTCCCAGCATTTAAGTTCAATTTTTTTTGGACGATTTTCGCGCTGCCTACTTTTGGGCGCATAATTTATGACCGCCTGGCATTAAATTAGCTAAAGCAGAGCATGAAAAACGACAGAACGCTGGCGACAAGCGACGTCCGGCGCTTATTAGGCGATGACATGGGCTGGTGTTTAATGGTGCTAAGTGGCTAAAGGGGGGTCCGATTGCCGGGGTGGTACAAAGGGGGCGTGACCCACATCTACAAACAGTCTAATCTGCTTTGGGCCATGTCAGCGGGCTGTTACCAACGTTTCACATTTATTTTGGTCTACACACGGGCTATTTTGTTAAAGCTCTCACTGCCAGATTTTTTCGCAAATTCTCAAATATTTAATATACCCGTTACTTGTAGAGTAAAAGGGTATACTAGATTCGTTGAAAAGTATGTAACAGGCAGAAGGAAGCGTTTCCGACCATATAAAGTTTATATATTCTTGATCAGGATCAATAGCCGAGTCAATCTTGCCATGTCCGTCCGTCTGTCCGTCCGTATGAACGTCGAGATCTCAGAAACTATAAAAGCTAGAAGGTTGAGATTCACAGTTTCTCTCGATTTGCCAAAAATCTTATTGACACGCCCACAAACTGCCAAAACCTGTTAGTACTGAAATTTCTCCTTCGCACTTCCACTAGGTGAGTAACGCGTATCAGATAGTCTGGAAACTCGTCTGAATATGATTTTATTTAACTATTGTGTTTGCGGACGCTTCATTTTTATGCTCTTCTCGAGGGTATCTGGACAGTTGCAACCATTCGTCGCTTATATTAATAGAGTTTAACAATAGTTTTGGATATTTGTTCTTAGTTTTTCGAGGTCGCAGCAATATCGGGAGTATAACTTTTGGAAATTCATTTTGAATTGTTTTGGCATTAACTGATAACTTACTGAGAAGCGAATTGTTAAACCGCTTTGCATGTGCATTTCCTTCCCAATCTCAGAAGTCAGGCCTCGTGTATCCTAAAATGAATATATTCATGCACCCTCTGAACTTGTTTTGGTTTACAATTATGAGCGTGTTGGTGACAACGTTGCCAGCGCCCTCGTCCTTCATCTCAAGCAGTCACACACTTGGAAAGTTTTTTATAAATTTCGCCAAGTCTTCTGGGGGCCTTGAGCTGTGGCATTGCAATAATAATTACAAATGTTGCACAATAAATTGCAAAGTAAACAGACTTGGTGACGGCAGCACATTCGAGGAGCAGGGGCAAAATTACTTCCTGCTGAATCGTAACGGAAATGTACATACAAATGGCACTCACACGGGCGCAATCACAATCACAGAAACAGGATGTGTCTGACTGGAGCAGTCCTTTACCGGTTGAGAGCGTGAGCACGAAATCGATTTGGATGTGGATGCTGGTTGCTGGTTGCTCCCTGCAAACTGGGGGATTCCCCCCGGCGTGTCACGATGGGATCTCAGGCAGGTCTGCTGCTCCTCGGAGAGTGGCAACTTGTCAAATAGAAAATCATAGAAAAAAGTCCCGCGGCGGCGACAAGATGCGTAATTGCAGAGCTCCGAGCGGGGAACTGTTGCACTGCGGCTGCCAAGGATGTGAAAGGAGTGTGTGGAAGGATGTGGCCGGATGTCGAAGGATGTGTGCCCCAAATGCCACGGGTTTTTGCATTCCCCCACTGGTTTTGCCATCTCCACCCATGAATACTCCTATCTTCTTGACTTGTCGGAGAATGCAATAAATCCTGGTCTGGCAAAACAATGACAAATGTCCCTTCTTCCGCTACGCATTTCTGCCTTCGTGTGTGTCATCCACATGCCGGACATTTAATTTGATATCCGCTTATCGCCAGCAATTCCCTCCAGCCTCTGTCATCTGCATGTCAAGCTGAAGATAGGCTCATTGGCTCACCTGGTTACGGAATTGAGGTGTATTTCTATAATGGCACAAATTAAACTGGTCAATTTTCGTTGCATTCCTTTAACAACCACAGCAAAAATTTAATCGCTTATCTTCGCAATTAGTGTTATTTGACTTAGCATCCGTTCAACTGTCACATTGTTAATTATTGCTCAAATACCAATAAACTTGGCTAAGCTTTTATTTTATCGCACACAGCAAATTAATAAATTTCACATGCAGCAAGAAAGCACTTTAATGCTGGGCCATGCTAAATTTGTGCATGCAATTAATTGAAATGCCACAAATTACGGATTTATTAGTATGGGTCACAAAAAATATCAATTGTTTGGCTTTAACATGAATATTAACTTATAAATTTTAAAACTGCATGCCAAAGTGAAGCATTTAAAATAATATGTTTTTATTCTTTCTGCTCTTTTAGGCGACTACAATGTAGAATCACATATCAGCAGTTAGCATTTCAAGTCAGAGAGGAATCATGGTGGAATCCTCGAGTCTGGGGAGAACCCCGCCGGCGGCCCAGCAGCCCATTCCGCAGCAGCACTCCCCATCGCCCTCAGGACTGCGATGCGGCAACATGGAAACGCGAGTGCGCGGCGCGTGGTACCGCGTCCTGGTCACGTTGGAAACCGACTTCCTGGCCGTCAGTCTGGACGAGTCCTGTGAGGCGGCGCAGCCTTCGAACGATGGACAATCTACTACCCTAAATGGAACCATGGGGTGAGTTGTGGTCTATAAGGAACAAAAAAACATTGTTTCTTAAAACATATTTGAGGTTCTTGGGTCAAATGATTGTTTGTATGGCTTTTTGGACAAGAGGCTTTAATATAATTTAAGAACTTCTCGACTACCCGTAATTTAGCTAAAGGTAGTTCCGTCCATTTACCTTTTACATACATTTTCCAATTCTGGTATAGCCTGTTACTTAACGAGTACCGAGTATAATGCTTTTAATTTTGTTACGCTGTAGATTGTAGGCTTATATAAAAGATATTAGACATCAAGTGGTTTATCCTTAAGATTTTTAGGCGTTTAAGTCTGCTCAAGATCATTGATGCCTGCCTATTAACCATTACTTATAAAGGTAACCTGCGATTTGGCTAATGATGAACCCATCATTTTCTCCCACAGAAGCAATCACAGTGGCGGAGGAGGCGGTGGCGCAGGCGGTGGAGGAACAGGAGGAGGTGGCCAGAACGGCACCCTGCCAAGTTCCGCGTCGCTGCACGGTATGAATATCCAGGACACAGAGTTGGACGGCTCCGGCAGCATTGACAATGGGGACCGCGATTCTTGCCTGAACAACAACAATGCTGGCGACGGCGGCGGTATGGATATGTGCGACGTACCTGACCATGTGGCCAACCAGAAGCGTCATGTGCGGATCATAAAGTCGGACAACAACGGCCTGGGTATCTCCATCAAGGGCGGCCGGGAGAACCGCATGCCCATCCTCATCTCGAAGATCTTCCGGGGCATGGCCGCCGACCAGGCCAAAGGTCTCTATGTGGGCGACGCCATCCTGACCGTCAACGGGGAGGAGCTGCGGGACGCCACCCACGACGAGGCGGTGAGGGCCCTGAAGCGGTCCGGTCGAGTGGTGGATCTGGAAGGTGGGTACACAATGATGATACATTTGTTACTCCCCCTACCAGAATGTCAAATTGTTATTTGAGTAAAACATTTCGCACACACGAAAGGGGAAAGGTGGAGTGCCGAAAAAGGAGAGAGCTTAAAAAACGCGAGTCAAACTATGAAGTGAACTATGAGAGCCATCGCGAACAGTTGGGTACAGTGGGATAGATTGGCACAGAGAACACACATATGTAGAAATAAGCAATAGTTGCTTCATATCGCCATATTATTTGGACAACTTATAGCATATTGAAATACTTATTCGAGCTACATGGATTTTATTTGAGGTCCTCTTGCATAGCTGAGGCTAAGGCTATATCGCTGTCCGCAACTATTAACTAGAATCCAACTCGAAATGCAGATCCCCGCAGTAACAATAAATTTGAAGTATGTTTTGCCTGTGGCTTGTTTTTGTGATAAATTGCGTCTTTAATTTTCCCCGTTCCTATCCCCCAACCTCAATCCAGCACAGATAATCTTTTACAAACTTGTTCAACCGTGATTAATTGACCGACAGTGGGGATTCTTTTTTGTCCCGTTGTTGTGGCACCCGTCCCATGGTGGTGTAGCGAGCTGGAAAGGCGGAACAGAGGGTTTTAGTGCAAATACATACGTGGGATTACTCGGCAAAACATGCGAGTCACTGCCGCAGCCACTGCGACTGCTATTGCCACTGTTGCAGCTGGGTCCTGTTGTAAATCCCCCAGTATCCTGCCCCTCTTCTGCCGCGAATCCCCCCTTTTCCCACCACTCCACTCCACTTTTGTTGACTGTTAGCTGTTGACTGCCGCTAGTTGCGCTGGTTTGTCGGCTGGCTGGTTGGTTGGTTGGTTGGTTGGTTGGTTGGTTGGTGCGTTGCCTGGTTTGTTTGCTCCGTCTTGGCAATGAGTAATGAGAAAAGTTTTCTTTCCATTTGATCAAATGGCCCAAAAATACATAGCCGCCCCATGTGGGTGATACACCAACGCCCAGTGGCGTCGAATGGCAAAAAGCGAAAACGATTCATGTTGAGGCAGGTTGGGATGATGGGCAACAGGGATTATAGGATGCATTCTCAACTGTCTTAGTAGCTGACATGCCAGAGCTGGTAGATATAAAAATAGTAAGGGTTTTAGGTGATGAAAGCGGTTTGCAACAAATCGGAAGAAATTGGAAGCAATTATCAATGTTTGGTGGCAAAAATGTTATGAAACAAAACTTTCTTTTCAATCGGACTTAAAAACTGCTCAATTATTGGCTACCCTTTGATCTCAACTCTTGAACGTCTTAGCGAATCTCGCTTAACTGCACCACATGACACTAAAAAGGGACACAATAGACCCAGGCCAGAGCTAATAACAAGACAAGTACATAGTCACACCAGGACATCCTCATCGTAATCATAATCGCAGACAGAGGAAGGACAATACCTAATCAAAATGGTCAAGCGAAGTTGGTGCATCGTTTCCTGTTCATCTCCACTGAGTTGTGTATTGCTGGGCTCCACTCGGCTCCTGGTTCATAACACAATAAACAATAGTAAGCATCAATTAGGCGATGTATGGGTGGGATGTCCTTGCACACACATAAATACACACAGTGTCCCACAAAGCGGCAATCCCTGGCACACCCACTGGTGCATTCTGTGGGCGTGACCCAATCACATGCCGAACCAGTAGCATTAACAAGCCAATGAGCCGTGCACGAGAATTGTCCTGCAAAACTCTTCCTCTGCGAAATAATGGAGGAAAGGATTCAGTCGCTGCTGGAGTTGGAGTTCCAGTTGGGATTGTAGTGAGGACCCCCTTGGACACAGCCAATTCCTTTCCGACATATACATTTTTTGGGCAGCTTCTCCAGTGAAACAGTCGCCGTAATAAGTCCTTTCAAAAATTTATAAGATTTCCAGGTATATTCAACGAAAACTATTAAATTGGCTAAATAAGTACTTAATAAGACAGGCATTACTTTATAATCTAATACCCACTTTTAAATGGGTTAAGTACAGAAAAAACCTTTAAACATTAACCTACTAAGGTATTTTGACATTTAAAACTTTCTAGTGAGATAAAATTTCGTAATTTCTTAAGTAACCACTCTGTTGAGCGTTCTAATTACGAATAACAGAAAAAGTCCCAAATGAACACAGACAAATTCAGTAGAAACAAGTACGTATATTTTCCTTCAAATAATCCCCTTGAACAGGCAAGTGAATCCCTAAATCCTCCTCAGTCGTTCGCTCCTGAGGCGCAGACGTGGCTGCTCTACGGCAAGGATAAGGCGACCGAACTGGGATCCCCTGGCACCCAAGGGCAGCAGGATCAGGCGGCCACTGGTCAGTTCGTTGGTCAGCGCCTCCTCCGCCGCCGCCTCCTCTTCAACCAGCTCAACTTGCGACTCCTCCAGATCCAACTCGTTTTCGGTCTCGCTCAGCTCAGGCACTCCGTAGGTGCCGGCGGGTGGTCCATAGGTTCCAGCTGGGGTGACGGCCTTGACCTCCGGCTCATCGTTCTGCGACTCCGCTTGGCCCAGGGCAGGGACATCAGCAACAGGCTGCTCGCCATCAACAGCAGCAGCGCCATCGGCGGCAAAGTCCTCGACGACGTCCAGAGTGGGGGGCTGAAAGTCGCGGGCTGGCTCCTGGGCCACCACCTCTACGGTGTCCGGTTCTAGGGGATCCTGCTCTTCAGGGGCTCCGTAGGTGTTGGCAGGCGTGCGGATGGACACTTCCAAGTCCGCTTCCGTCTCCGCTTCCGGCTGCTGCTGCTCGGTGGTGCTAAGTGGTTCGGTATCCTCCAGGGTTTCCACTTCGTTCGCAGACGTGGTACTGCTGGTGGTCAGTGGTTCCGTCTCGAGCTTGGGCTGCACTTCACCGGGCAGATTAAACGGAATCATGGGACGGAAGCCAGCTGCCGGGTAGGGTGTGGATGAGTACTCCACCTGGCGTTGGCTCTTCGCACGACGCTGTGGCATGGCGGAAACGGTGGAGAGGGCCAGGAGGCACACAGCCAGAATCAGGATGGGTTGACTCTTCATGTTGATTGGTAGACGAGTGCTAACTGTTTGTGCCCGGCTGCTGTGGGTGCCGCCTATTTATGCGAGGAGTGCCACCGATGCTCCCATCAGAATTCAGTAACGGTCGCAAGGTCGCCTTCGCCTGGGGTTATGATAACTCACTCGATCCCAGATGCATAGTACGAATGCGAATTTGTGAAATAACTGACAAACTGACAATATTCATGCATTTAAAAACGTATCGTGGGCCATCAAAGCAGCCATCAAGCTCAATGTTAATGTCGCTTTAATATCAACAACCGACCTGCCCCATCCCGCACAACTTCAGTTCCATCTCGGCCTGAGCCCTCCAAGACTCACGTCATCGTCTCCAACGTGCCTCGCATGACACGCAGCCCACAGCTGAAGTATCTGTCCCAAAGTCTGACTCGCATTTAATTTTGGCCAGCTCATGTCCATGCTGAGCCGCCGGTGATCCATTTCGCCGCCTTTTCAGCACCGAAATATATTACAGCGAGCCAATTTTAGCGACTATTTTCGTAGAATTTCGGCAAAGCTACGAAGCTCCTTTACTCTGCTTAGAAGTTCAAGAACATTTATTTGTTGACTTTGTTTTGAAGAATTAATACAATAACACCATTAATAATTTATTTAGTTTTATATAAGAATCTAAATATAATTATTTCTTAATCAATTTGTACGCTCACTTTATTTAAGGTGATTTACATAATCACTTGTTTGTAGAACCCACATCCCTCTCGATAAACCAATCCAATCAATTAGCCAATTTACCCCGCTCCTTGGTGCCCAGAAATTTGCCTTCACCACTAGTTTTGCTATTGAGTGCGCATTTTGATTTTCGGCTTTCGGTTTGCGGTCGTTTTCATAATTTCGACGAAGTGCTCATTAAATTAAAGTGGCCCAGATCTATAGGCACGCAGAGTGGCGCAAATGTAATAACCATTTCTAAAGGGGCGGCGACAAATTCAGCAGCTCACAACTGTCCCGCCCCCTTTCCGCCCACCGACTTCGAACTTAAATTTACAAGTTGGCCAAGTTGTTCGCCAAGCTCCGCTGGCCGTTGGCCGCACAACTTTGGCCAAAAGAATTGGCGCACAGGCAGTCTTATTGTAATTTAAATAAGGAGCGGAACGGGTAGAAGTCGGGAGGACCAGCAACTGGGGAACTGGAATTGGATTCCAGCTCCGACTGCCAAATGTCAGCGAAGAATCCGACGGAGGAGGCGACGACAGTTGGCTTAGCTCGCCTTCGCCTCCCAGAAGTCCATTAGCAATGGTTTTTACAGCTTGGCACACATTTGCAGACTCACCAAGCAGCTCCAACAACCCACCACACAACCACCCAACCACAAACCCACCAGTTCCACCTCCAATCAAGTGCCCCCCACTTAAACAACCTGCCCACTTCCTCGCCAGGAACGCGTGAGATTTTACTCGCAAAAGTTTTGCGCAAAGTTTGTTTTAACGCACGATTTGCCGAATTCCGAATGCCTCCTGCTGTTGATATCATATTTCGACCGGCCACGCCCACTATACGCGTCGCCCCTTTGATTTATGCTTTTGGGTGGCAGCTCTGCCGGATTTTCAGGATATCCTTTTGTCGGCAAAGGTGTAAAAAGTTTTTTGCCCGGCTGTGAATTAAGTGGGATAATGTGGAAAGGGCAAAAACCGGAGAGCAGTTTTAAATGAATGCGTTCTGGCGTTCTGGGTAATATTATTATAGTTTGGATGACCACGGAAAGCAGTGTAAAACAAAACGCAAGGAGCTTAATGATATATGTTATCGCACTAAAAGAACTCTTTAAACGAATTTAAGTACTGAAGATGATTACCAAGCGTAATTCCCCAATCAAGAAGGAAGGCTGAAAGCTTACAAACAGTTTTAAGGTATATATTACCAGTTTTATTTTTGTCGATAAAATAATTTTTTCTATTTGTGCTAGAGACAAGAAAGTGGCAATGCAATAGATCAAAATGTTGGTATTTGTAAAACAAGTTTATGCTGTAATTTATGACAAATTTTAGAAGATAAAGATTATGTTATTGTAGCTGCATTAAGGGGCAATTTAAGCTTGCACTTTAATCTATTGAAAATAATAGTTGACTTTGCAAAAAACTAACACGAATTAAACAAGCACTTTTCCTGGGTATTTTCATGAATTTTCGTTTGCAATAAAAGCATCTCAAACATTCGTTTACTCGCCATTTCAAGTCATATAGACTTTACCCATATGCTAGAAGCACTGCGCAAATCCTTGACTTTAATCTTCAGTGGATTGTTTGTAAAACCCTATTTATTTGAAAAATGTTAACGAAAATATTCATACTTAGGCAGCTAACAACTGTGGCCTGCGGTGGTTTTCAGCCAACTTTTCCATAACTTGTTTGTTTTTATAGCAACACACACACTCTCAACTTTATTTACACTTAAATGCAAAAATTTGCAAAACTTATTACCGTGGTTATTGTTGTTTTTGCTGTTGCATCTAAACTTTTGCCGCTGGCAGTTAGGTTTTCGTTTGTCGTTTTTGGCATAGTTTGCTCTGCAGTCCACTCCAAAAAATCCAGTCCGGCCATCCGAAGCTCCCCTTTTTCCTCCAAAGCTTCATCACACTTTGCGCCTGTCGCTGCTCGTAGAGTAAAAAGGGTATGCTAGACTCGGCAGAAGAACGCGTTTCCGACCATATATATTATTGATCGGGATCAAATTAATCTGGCAATGTCAGTCCATCGTTCAGTCTTTAAATACGCATAAACGTCGAGATATCAGGAACTATCACGCAGGTTGCATAAACATAAACGCAGCGCACAGCCCACAATTTGATTTATATTTCCAATTTCTACCGGTTGATACTGTTGATATTTCTCGTTCGCCTATCCACTATCTACTAGCTGAGTAACGGGTATCTGATAATCGGGGAAGTCGAGTATAGCAATCTCTCTTGGCATATTTATTTTCTCCTCTTGTTTGTCGTCGGTCGCATATTTGTAAGTGCAAATGCTTTCGGGGGCTCCAGAAGGCTCGGGAGATGGGCACTCGGAGCTCCACCTTTCGGAGCACGTAAATGCCGAGCAATTAGCAAGTGGGGGTGGCCAGGACCCCCTCAATGGCACATTATGCATCCGTCGTGGTGCCGTCTGCTCTAATTAGTCGGGCTAAACACACGAATTGAGTCGGACGAACCGCCGCCAACCGTCGGCCGATGGCATTAAGTGTGAAAATTGAATTTCCAAATCACTCGAATGGCAACCGACGACTACAACAACAGTAACAACAGCAAAACAGGAACAGAACGACAACGGCAACGGCAACAGCAAACGGAAATTGTGCAAATGTTGTGGGCGGAATTCTGAGCATATCAAGTGGGTTGGGTGGGTGGCTATGGCATGGGACTTTTCCAGTTACCGCCAGAGCACCTGGCATCGTCAGCACCATTTGCATAGTAGTTGCACAGTGGTCTACTCTTTAATGAACAGAGTGATGTAGAACATATCCAATTATAATTCTAAGTTATTCACGAAATTTCAAAAATTAGCAAGGTTTTAAATGAAGTCTATGTCGATCTCCATGTTTTTCGTTTTTAATAGCTATTTTATAATAATATCAGTAATATCAGTAATATGTAAATGTTCTATTGATTGAAGTTTTTAGGGAACTCGCGGTAAAAATATGTGAAGAATAAACCATAACGATGTGCCCACTGTACCCAAGAGTTTTACGATAGTTGGGTGACTTTGGGTGTGCAAATCTAATAAAAATGGAGCGGAAACTCTAATGAATTTATGCCGCAGCGTTTGCCAAGACTTCCGCAGCAGCAACAGCAACAGCAACAAGGGCTGAAGCTCTAGCTGATGAAGAAGGCTCTAACTGCGGCTGATTGAATGCTGTGTGTTTTGTGAGTGTTTTGCTGATGACACTGGGCGCCACCTCAAACATCCCGTCCTGCATCCATATTCATGCGATACCGTTTGATTTGCACTGATGTTTCTCCTGTGTGCTTTGCAGTCAAATTCCTGCGCGAAGTGACGCCCTACTTTCGGAAGGCGAGCATCATCTCGGAAGTGGGCTGGGAGCTCCAGCGGGCCTTTCTCTGTCCGCTGGGACCAGGTGTGCCCACGTCGCCGCCCGCTCCCAAGACGGCACCCCGGGCGGATACGCGATACATCCCACTGCAGCTGACGCATCTGGCCAGGAATCTCAAATACATCGACCCGGGTAAGAATTTGCTTTGTTTTCGAAAACTGTATTTAGCTTTCGAATAATAATAATAATAATAAATATATTGAATACCCATACGTACTCAAAGCTAATGCTTTATCCCCGTTAGAAAATCGGTGCTTCGAGTTGCATTCGCCGGACGGAGTGCACTCCTGCATCCTGCGGGCCTCGGACTCGGCGGAGGCACTGGTCTGGTTCAACGCCCTCCACTCGGCGATGAGCACCAGCACGCAGCGGGCTCTGGCCGAGGCCAATCGGGCACTGACCAACCTCATCGGCGAACTGAAACATATTGGATGGCTGAGCAAGCGGATGAGCGGCGGGGGAAGTTCTGGGAGTGCCGGGGGCGGAGCGGCCAGCGGAGGCAGCGGCACCTCGAACAGCGGTGTAGCCGGCGAGTTGGTAAGTGTAAGTTGACCCAACACCCCAATAAAAGTACATAACCGATTTTACAAACCTTACACAGTATCAAGTTCATTTGAAACAAATATATATATATTTTTGCGATCAACAGCCCAGCGGTCGTTCCAGTTCGGAGAGCTCCGATGAGAGTGACAAGTGGCTGCCCATATTCGTGGCAGTTACGGAGCGTGAGTTCCGGATATACGAGAGTGCTCCCTGGTCGGTGGAGGCCTGGAGTCGCCCCCTGGAAATCTACGCCCTGGCCACGACGCGTCTGGCAGGAGCCGGTAACAATTCCTCCCTGAACGTGAGTACATAGCTGGCTGACTGCGAAACAGAAAACAAATATTATAGCAACTGGATCGGTTGCAGGGCCAGCAGACTACGGTGTTCTGCGTCCGATGCGGCACCGCCCGCGGGGTGCTCGTCTACTGGCTCCGCTCGGAGACGCATCGGGACATGGCCGCCTGGGCCAGGTCCCTCGTCCAGGGCTCCCATCAGGCGGTCAGCTACCAGAGGGAGTTCTCCTTCCGCTGCCTGTTTCAGGGCCGGCAGTGTCAATTGGTTGTGCACATAAATCGTGGCTTCTTTCTGTACGACTGTGGTGGATTCGCTCCAACCACTCCGACGGTGGCCACCGCGAAGACGCAGCTGTGGCAGTTCGCCTTCGACAAGCTGAAGGGTTCCGCGGATGACGGCACCAGGATGCTGTATCTGGACTTTGGCGAGGACGGAGAGATTGTGAGTGAGTCCAGAAAGTAGGACACTTTGAGTTAATTGCGATGTATTTGCAGGAACTGGACATGGAGTGCTGTCCAAAGCCGGTTGTTTTTGTCGTGCACAATTGCCTGTCGGCTAAAGTACACAACATCGCCTAGGACGAGGTGGGATTGGAAACCAGTCTGATAACTGCTGATGTTTTGGGTGTAATGGATGTTCATTTGCACTAGGTACAAAGCTACAGTGCATATTTTGTAGAAATATTCTTTAGTTATTAGATTGTTTAACGACAAATTATTATTACTTATTTTATGTGTTAAAGGTTTGTTCGTTTAGACACTTGACATATCTGAAGACATTTATTAAATGCAATAATTGTTATCTGTCAATTAATCCAGATTTAATCAAGAAATTCGCATTACGCGACATTTTGTAAACCTCATTTGTAGATCAGCCTAAAAGACGATCGTGAAATATAAAAATTCTGTTAGTATTGTAGCTTCCGTTTTGCCTAAAATATTAACATTTACAAGAGCAAGGCCTACCAAAATGATGACTTAGTTAATTTAGCAAAGAAAGTATTAGATAGTGGTAGATGAGTGAGCATTTCACGCTTCCTGGTGGGTTTGAAAATGGATTAGTTGGATTGGATTAACTGAAAGATGAATGCAGGAAAAGAAAAGTAGATTTTTGAAAAAAAACGCGAAGCACAAACCAAAAACCAAAAGTAAAGACAAGTAAGACAAAACAAAACCACTTTATATAACTTGTAAGTAGACGTAAATTCGTTTTATACGTGTGCCATTTACACCATCTAAAATGAAATTGAAAAACGAAATCTAATTCTATGAACTCCACAACATTTGCATAAACGTTGAACAATAAATATCGTAATTGTACTTAACTACTTGTATCTTGAATCTTGTATCTAAACGAAGCACACATATCTCGAGGCCTCGTCATTGGGGTCGATATCGTGGGTTAGGCTCCCAGTAAAACTAAATATAAAATCAGACAGTTACCTAAAAGATACGAGTATATCCTGGCCATTTCGCAATTTTCCCCACTCTTCATGTACAAGCCATCGATCATATGCAATTATTATACATTTATATCTAAATATAACACGACACATACTCATTTTATGAAATTAGAAATTTCGTTATTGACAAAAAAAAGACACAAAAGTAATACAAGTAATGACAGAAGTCAATAAGATAATAACAAAGTATAAGACGTACAATATTTTTAACGTAAGTAGTGTTGAATCTTCTACAATAAACTTATATATAAATACTATACCATCAACTATATCGGGTTTGAGTTTTAATTAATATGGGAGTGAATAACTCGAATGGGTTTTTTGATTATTTGGTGAATGCTTTAATTCTTGGTTTAAAGGGAACGAAAGTTACTTTTGTATCGAATAATATTCACTCAAAGTTAACAAAGTTAACATGTTGTGCATTCGATGCCTGCAAATATGTCTCTGGGTCAGCAGGCAATCAATGAACTTGTAGCCTGTTGCTGTTTTTGTTGTCCCAAGACACATTTATTTCCTCCTGTGAGCGTGTGTGTTTATATGAATTTATTTTCAATTTTATCATTTCCCATTTAGACGAAAACAAAGTCACCCGAAGAACGTGACCAGCATGGCCAACAGTGGACACGGTCAAGCCACTAACTTTGCTCATCACAAAGTTAAACCGACAAAACTACACAAGCTCACACAGAGATAGAAGGCATAGGCCTTCCTTACAGTTGCGGTCAACTTGCTAGATACAAGTTGTTTTCTGTACGTAAAATTAAGACCAATCCAAATTATCTGTTTTATTTATCCATTTTAAAGAAAACTTACGAAAATGTAATTATATATTTTAATTTTTAATTAATGTACTTAATTGTTTCTCGTAAGCAATTTATTTATCAAAAGTACTCTGAGGAAGATAAAAGTGGCATAAACTTAGGTATATAGCGAGGGTTTTCAGCATTCCAGGTTAGCTACCAAGACATTTATCTTCACTTTACAGTTAACTTTAGCCACTGACACTAGTATTTCAACCTCAGCTGTAAGCGATCTAGTATGCGTAACGAAGTTAAAGTCAAGAATGTAAAGTGACTTTTTGGGGTTGCCACCGTGGCCATCGTTGCGGTCAATGGGGCTGTGTGGGGCTTAAGGTGTAGAGACCCAGGGCTTTCTGGCCTCCTCCAATGCCGCCACAGACTCGCACAACACAACACCCTCTGGCAGACAGAAACTCACGCCCACAGACGGGGGCATTACATTTCCGGTTTGGGCCACTTGCGGAAGTCCGCCTTAAATTAAATGCTCAGGGCTGAAATTATGACAGTTCCCGAATGGGTGGGAACCATTTGTATAAATACGCTCGTCTGGAATGGAGTGCCATCAAATCGTCAGCAAATTGACCAGCGAACATGTGGAAAGGACTGCGTTGCACTCTACTGTGCCTGGCTGTGGTCCAGGCGGCTGTTATCCGTCCCGGAGGGGATTCGGAGGTTCCGGAAACCACAACTAGTGCGGTTATCCGGGATCAAGAGGGTGATGTCACCACTGAGGAGTCCACAACTTTGGCGGGTCCTGCTTTGAGTCGCGACGAGGAGGCCAGCATACTGATAGATCCTGCCCCGGGCTCTTTACATGAGGATGGCGGCATGGTGCCAGAGAAGTCCGGGAAGCTCCTGCTGCTCAGTACAACTCCCAAGCGACTCCGTGAAATTGAGCGCCAACTGGAGGAGCAGGACGACGAGGGGAAGGACGACAACAAGGCCGATGTGGAGGTAACTACAACTGAGCAGCCAAGGGAAGCCGCCGAGCAGAAGGAGGAGGAGGAGGAGGAGGAGGAGGTCGTCACCCCTGAAAGTTCAACCACAGAGAGCAGCACAACTGCGGACTCAACCAAACTGTTTGCAATCGATGCCACTCCGGCCGGAGTGGAATCCCCACCACCGAACCTGGCCATCTCCCTCTCCCAGGACAATGACAATGCAACTCTTTCGATTGCCGAGCAGCCGCAGGTGCCCGGCGACAATAATGCCGCCGTGGAGCTGGCCATCGTGGAGCCGGAGGCCGAGTACGTGCTGGTGGATGGCGGCCCCGATGACCTGGACCTCCAGCTGGCCAGCTTCACGCACATCGACAGCGATGTCCACTTGCAGCCGGTTGTGCACTCCATCGAAATCGTGCCCACCAGCTTCGATGATCCTTTGATTGTCAATTACGTGCACAATTTGCGCTGACTTTCCCAAGGAGGCGTGCCAGGACGAATCAATTAACCCGGTGCGGTGGCCACGCTGACTCTGTTAAAGTTTCTTAACTCGTTATTGATGACTTTTGTTACCTCTTGAATTTGCTTATCGAATGGCCTTCTGAATGGCCTGTTACGAAATAAATAAGCCCATATATTAAAGGGCATCGGATTCCTTACATATTTACAAATCTGTTCATTTATATGGTACCTTGTATCCAAATTTATTGGATACAATAAAGCTGTCGCTCCAATAGAATGCCGTGGCAAATTCACGAAATTCTCACATAAAATATTCAAAAATATCGCCATAGATGTCTTATGACATGAGCTCCACCTCCTCCTCCAAAGTAGTCGAACGCCTTTCCGGATGCCACGCACGTTCCACGGTTAAAACTTCGCACATCCGCACATCAAACTTAATACGGATGTCGGGATGCCCGGATGTTGGGATGAAGAATTCTCCGGCTGACTCTAGACGAAGGCTGTCACCATTTGATAGAAAACACTCCTTCTTCAATTGCGAACAAAAACAACATTTAACAAAACATTCAGTGACGTTAGAGAAATAAAGTTTGGAACGTGCTACAACTTCCAGCCGATGAAGAATGATACGTTATAATTTGTATTAAACTTCCAGAATCTTTGCTGTCAAGTTAAGAAAAACAACTCGAGTTGCTTGAAGGGAAAAACAAGTAGTTTATAAATTAAATTGATTTTCACCCAATTGCTGTATAAGTAAATACCAAGAGGCTTAAAGGTAAATAACAATAGAAAAATTTATTTATTCATACACAAAAGTAACTTTAAATACTGAGCTGTTAACAATGATTATGATTACCTCCCGTCCCATCATCACCGCTGCTCCACACGCGTGGTGTAGACAAATCCCCGCGATCTGGGAGCCCGGATCAGTGGCTGCGATCGCAAGGGAATAGCCACCGGGATGGAGGAGGGTGCTCTAGCCACCACCACAGCGGGTCCCACATTGGCAGTAAAGACCACACTCTCCGAGTCGGGCTCATTCTTGGATCCTGGCTCCGGAGTGGGTTTCAGGGGATTAGTGCTGACACCGCAGATCGGGTGATCGGCGTTACTGTCGGTGGAGTTGCTGGAGAAGGTCTGCTGCTCCTCCTCGGCATTCTGCTCTGTGGGCAGGCGGAAGGCGCGACTCGGTCGGTAACCAGCTGGTGGATAAGGGGCATTCATAAATGCTCGACTGGAACGCGATTCCGCAGCTGGGGGAGCTGTGGTAGTGTCCACGAAATCCCCATTGGTGGTCGTGCTCCAGTCTCCGGTTGAATCTGTAGTACTGTTTAACAAATCCTCGAGAGACAGCTCGGTTGTAGTAGTCTGCTGATCCGCGCCCAAACCAGAGCCTTCCTGAACCTCCACTTCCACAGCACCTTGCCCTTCTTGAACCTCTACTTCCACTTCGCCTGGCAGCCAGAAGGAGCGACCTTGTGGTCTATAGCCCGCCGCCGGATAGGGAGCATCCTTAGCCTCAGACGGCTGATCCTCCTGCACACTGACCGCATAACGGTTGATCCTGACCTGACGCGCTTCGATCTCGACAGGATTAAGGACCCAAAGGCAAAGGATAACTGGTAGAACACACTGCATGCTGGCGTTTCGATCTCGGCCCGAATTTAGACCCAACTGATCCAGGTATGATTGCGGGCGATACTTTTATACAGAGTTCTCAATCCCGGAGAATATTGACATGAGGCTTCTATATCGACACGACATCGATTAGGCGCACACTTAATGATTTATTTTGCATAGCTTTTTGTTTGTTTCTGGTCTCCGCCGACAAAACCACGTCCGCTGCCAGCTCATATCTCCACCATATCGCCCACATTATCACCGGTCTCCTACTGCCAACTGGCGTCCGATGTCCACGTCCGATTCGCCATGTTCTTTGAAAATTAAATGCGTTTCGTACGTGACACGAAACTCAATCCACAGTCAATTGAAAGCGAAAAGAGGGAGCGAAGTCGAAATCGTCCACTGTTGTCAATTGCATTATGCTGAATTTGTTAGCTTGAGTGTTAGAATTTTTGATTAAACACTTATAATCAATATTTATGCGATCAACGATTTGGCGTTGAGGTGACCGTCAAGGTCACCTATCCCATTCCCTCAATCGATTGTTTTATGTCACGTCCTGAACTATCACTACATGAAATAAAGTGAGGATGACTAAATATAGGGTGTTTTTTTTAGAGGTATAGAACTTTAAATTGCAATAAAACAACGATGGATTATTCGATTGACATGAATTTTATTGACATGAAAGATAATCTTGTGGCATTACATTTTAAATATGATTTCTGGCATATGACCGCCACGGCTGGCTCGGATGTAGTCCAATCTGGACGTCCAATTTGCAATGACTTTTTCCAACATTTGGCCGTATATCGGCAATAACACGGCGAATGTTGTCTTCCAAATGGTTAGCGTTTGTGGCTTATCCGCATAGACCAATGACTTTACATAGCCCACAAAAAGTAGTCTAGCGGTGTTAAATCACAAGATCTTGGAGGCTTATGAAAAATCGGGAACAACAGCAATCTCGTTTTGGGCCATTCGACGAATCTACGCCTTGCTTGATGATCGTTTGGTTTCAATTCTTGCACGAGTTGGATTTTGTAAGCACGCATGACGAATTGCCAAACCAAACTGAGAATAAATCACTTGACAGCTGTTAAATCGGTCGCCATCTTGAACAGTAATGCCAACTTAAAGTTCTATACCTCTAAAAAAAACACCCGTTACAAATAATAGGTGTACGCAAACGAAAATTTATAAAACATTATAAACCATATTCAATATTAACTTGTAATTAAATGAAATAACTTTTAGCACTTAAGGATGTATAAGTTGGAATATAGTTACAAATACGTTTTACTTTATACAAATTTTATAGTATATTCCGCAAGGCATCAAGCTATTTTACTTTCTTAAATTATTATTATTTTTAAATATAAAAAGTAAAAGGGTGTACTAGATTTGTTGAAAACACATAACAGGCAGAAGGAAGCGTTTCCGATCACATAAACTATATATGTATATTCTTAATTATCTTAATTAGGATCAATAGCCAAGTCGATCTGGCCATGTCCTTCTGTCCGTCTGTCTGTCCGTATGAACGCCGAGATCTCAGGAACTATAAAAGCTAGAAAGTTGAGATTAGGCGTGCAGACTCCAGAGACATAGACATAGACCCATGTCGCCACGCCCACTCTAACGCCCACAAACCGCCCAAAACTGCCACGCCCAGTGTTGAAGTCTCTCCATCCTCTTTCACTAGCTGAGTAACGGGTAAAAGTTTTTTTTTAACTCAGCATGCTCTTTAAATTAGGATGAGTATGATTCTAACTATAAAATATATATTAGTTATATTAATTCTGTACAATAAAAATTTAAAATATTTCAAGGCTACGTGCCTTGGACTAAAATAGATTTCTGTCTGTTTCCATTTTACCAATATCCTTTAACTTCGCCCCAAATTTACGACTAGCCGTTAATTCACCTTCTGTCACATTAAGAGCGTTTTAATGTTGAGTGATTGGTTTAATCGCGCTAGAGACACTTTCAGATATTGGACTGATTTCTGTCGGAACCTCGGACCTCTACATCTGCTTCCCATTTCTGGTCACGTCGTGGGCTCATAAAGACGCCGCAGACACCGGCGATCGTGGGTAACCAAGACCATAGTAGTGTGCCGACGTCAGACCATAGGTCCAAAAAAGGATGCCCACGCTGGGTCCATGCGTCGCACATTAAACAGGTGCCCATCCAAGTCCTAGCTATAAAAGCGCCCAAGTAGGCTCTTCCAGTCATCAGTCGTTGGCTCAGCCTTCCCGCAGATACACTTCAATCCATCCATCTCCAGCATGGCAAAGTTCCAGGTTATCCTTTTGGCTGCAGCCCTTAGCTTGTTGGCCGTTTCCCAAGCCCAGCAGCAGCGCTATTCGCAGCGGCTCAGCCGCGGACGTTCGAGGTACTCCGCTCGCCAAGAGCTGGCTCCTGCCGACGCAGCTGATCCGGATGCCGTCACGCCCTATCCCTCGGCGGATGAACTGAAGCCGGAAGTGCCCTTTGACGAGGCTGCTGCTCCCTCGGCCGCTGAACCCACTCCGGATGCCGTTTACGGACCACCCGATGCTGCGCCTAACAGCGTTCCCGACGAGGTGTACGGCCCACCCGACGTAACCGGAAACGACCTGCCCGCCGCCGCTGACATTCCGGCGGAGCAGCAGGCCCGTTTGGTAGCTGCGAGGAGGGCCGCCAACTACCGGAGAGTAGCCAGGCCTGTGGCCTATCGTCGTCCACTTTCCGGCGCAGCTCGTCCTGCAAAATTGAGTGCCGCCCGGTCCACCTTGAGACGCTTTTAAATGGAATTCCACGTAAGGAGTTAACTCATCAAGAATAACTTTTATATCCTAACTCCAATCCAAAAAATAATTCATAGCCAATTCCGTATGGAGATATATATACCTCTAGGAATTTATACATATATATTTTTAATGACTAAATCTAGAATATCTTTAAAAAGTTCTTTATTTGTTGCTTGCAGTTCCCAGCAGACAACTCAAAACAAAAACCCATGACGATCCAACCAGCCACGATGACGACAAAAACACACACAGGAACACTTTTTCACCTGATCCCGCACTCATACACAGGAAACACACATCCGATTATAATATAATGCAAATAAATCTGGTTTCGAGATAGAACGTTCTTTTTTTCTGGCAGACCCACCAGTGAATCACTTCGGCACAGAGGGGAAGAAACTTAGCTAGACGCGTCCAAAAACCAATTTTCTGCCAACTTAATTAAGAAGTTATTGATCATCGGGAGAGTGGTTGAAGAGGAAGACCTGGAACCGGTTTGGGAACGCACGCTTCGCAAACTGGTGACGAATTGGGGATTGCCCCGACCGCAAAAAAACAAGAAATACGCCAGTCTTCTAGTGAAAAATTAATACTCTAATCTTGAATTCGACTCAGGTCAGTCTAGGTAATCAGTGTGGGAAAATAGTGCAGATGATCAAGACGAAAAATAATGAAAATGATTTATTATCATAAAGAAAGAAAACAAATGCTAATGTATGTATGTGATGTTATTTTTAATAACAGCACAATAATTAAACCATTATACATGAGTTTTATTTATGGATCCATTATCACAAATGGAACAATATTAATAATTATTATTAAAAATGCTGTGTAAATAAGAGAGAAGTGCTCTAGGAACTATCCGGAAGAATAAAACAATCCCAACACACATAATTACCAGATTAAATGACTCAATTAATTGCATTTAAACATTTTAAATTTCGAAGGACTGTCAAGGGCCAATGTAAGAGTATTTTTAGCCATTAAGGTAAAAACATTACACATCACAAAGTAAGGAAGTTAAGAAATTGTTCCCTTCGACTACAAATAATCTACACACACTTTAAGAAACAACGATTAAAAATTTCCCATCAAAATAGAGAGAGTATAAATTACGTATATCACGGGGAATTAAATATTTAATTAGTCGCGTTAAGACTCATTACAGTAGTAAACATCGAAACAAAACGAAAGCAATAAGAAATAAGAACGTTTTATTACAACAATTAATATAAAAAAATTAATTAATTAATACAAAAAAATTAAATTCATATTTAGCTTACATACTTTTCAACACATTTAATTATAATGACGATGTCTCATACACTTTTTTTTCTGTGCAACTTGTTTGAAAAAAAAGTTCGTTAAGAACCAGTACAGTAGTATAACCCGAAACCAAACGATGCAATATCTATTAAGAACGTTTTATTACAACTATTAATATAAAAATATAAAAAATGAATTAATTAATACAAAAATGAAAATCGTATTTGGCTTCTATACTTTTTATAATAATTATTATATTTTTTTATAATGACGATGTCTTATACACTTTTCTTTCTGTGCAACTCGTTTGATTTGAAGAAAAGCTGCTTTCGAGCAGAGAATCGAAGCTTATTTAAATGATCTTTCGAGTCGCCTGTACTCAGTTGTCGGAGAAGATCAGGCCAGATTACTTCGCGTGAAGCTGCCGGAGAAACTCGTGCAAAAAGTGAAATTTTCATTGTAACAATGTTGAAACGAATGTTTGCCGTGGCTATCATCACCATGACTCTGTTGGAAACTATAAGAGCCCAACGGCCCGCCTTTGCGGGATTGAGGCCACCAGGTGGACTAAGTCAGAAGGACAAGTACCACGCAACCCAAAACACAGCCGTGGAGAATATCACCGGAGTGGACATAGCTACGAGATTTGGAGAGCCATCCAGTTCGCAGAAGCCAGATCTAATCAATCTACCCTTCGGAGCCTCCCAGAGGCCGCCCGTTGGAGTTCCCCTAGTACTGCCAATAAGTGGGTCTGCTCCGGAGGCGGTTCCCACTGTGGCCAACCGATTTGGAGCAGAGGACAACCCAGAATCCACAACGCAGTCCACTAGTTCCACAGCCGGCAGTCCCGCAACCTCCGTGAGCCCGGTTCTTAGCCAGCTGCCCATCGATGCCCATGGTGATCAGGAGTGGGTCAACCACTTGAGTCAGCTGCCCGTGGAACAGCAGCCCTTTTGGTTCATTAATTACCAGGCAATCGAGGCTCATCGGAACAGCTCGAGACGTGAAGTGGGCGCTCTGGAAACGCGGGGATCTTTCCGCGGTTAACAATCTAATTTAATAACAACAATGAGATTTAAAAAGCTTTCGTTTTACTAACTCAAATATGTGCGAATTTACATATAGAATTACTTATTTATTTTATATAAAGAAAAAAATGCGTATTTATAGGTGGCGATAATGGAATCAACTCAAAGCTGATAAGATAGATGCCATGTCCGAGCACATCAATATACCCGTTACTCGTAGAGTCGTGATGATAACCCTGAATCGTATTTTAATTGACTCGATGTACACTTCATAGGTATATATTAAGCTTTCAAACACTTTATTCTATTTAGGAAACAGTTACAGGCCAAGCTAAGGACAGAACATATAAGTACCTTTGGTTGTTTGACTTTTTGAAAAATACTTTTTCTATAATTTGAACCCCTAAATTTAGAGACTTATTACACAAGGCAGTTGTAACAGAAATTTTGTGTGTTGAAGGTTCCATTTTCTCATACGGACGAGCAAACAGTCGGACAGGGCCAGATCAACTTGACTATTGATCCTAATCAAGAATTTACATATATACTTCATATGTTCTGCATGTTACATACTTTTCAACAAATCTAGAATACCCTTTTGCTCTACAAGTAATTGGTACAAAAAGAGCTCCGCAAGCCATTACACTTGTGAGCCAGCCCCTGCAGCTAGAATAAAACAATGCATTATATATGCATTGGAAATGGGAAACCATTCACAAAAGACCATAAAATTCCGCTAAAAGTATGCGAAGGGAACAAGGAACCCTTTAAACGTTTACCTGGCAACTCACATGTCAAGGGGATAT
This sequence comes from Drosophila santomea, assembly GCF_016746245.2. Taxonomy (NCBI): domain Eukaryota; kingdom Metazoa; phylum Arthropoda; class Insecta; order Diptera; family Drosophilidae; genus Drosophila; species Drosophila santomea. The sequence continues at coordinate 18,911,131 of NC_053018.2, forward strand.
GCTAAGCATTCTGAACAGAAGCACGTTCAGAAGAGGTCTATCTTAAAGGCGAATGACTTGCTATGTTATTTGAAAATAAAGATCTTTGAGCGCTGTGTAATGAATGCAAACCAAATTTCATCCTTTTTAAAATTTCTTTATTTTATTAACAGTTAAAGTCATTATTTCGCGTGCAAAATGAAAGAATACGTATTAATCTCCTTCATTATAAATGTATAATAATAAAAAAGGGAGACAGTTCTCGCAGATTGTAGACGCTGTGAAGGCTTAACTCATACTTCACACCACCTATAGTTCACGGCGGGATGACAGACACGTGTAGACGAGCATGGCAAGATGCAGCAATGCATCAGCATCAGCCCTTAAAGTTCTAAGATTACTTAAAAAGTAAGCAAAACAAGCAGACACTTTATACAAATTGCGAAAATATATTTTTAACAGCAAAATTAAATCGAAACCGAACAAATTTAGTGAAGAAAACTAGCGTTACTACCAGCCCACTTGCTGGGGGGCAGCGTTGTAGGCTGCCAGGTAGTACGGTTGCTGGGCACCCACATAGTAAAACTGGGGCGTGGCCAATGCTGGTGCCTGAGCAACTGGAACCACCGGAGCCACCGGAGCCACTTCTTCATTCACGGGCAGCTCCTCCAGGCGAGCTATGCGTTGGCGGAGACGCTTGGGCTTGGACAGCTGCAACTTGGCCAGTCTCTGGCGGCTGCGTAGGCGGGCCGGAGCGGAGGAGGGTGTGGTGGCCTCAAGGGAGCTCTCCTCGGTGTCCACCTCCTCGTTTTCTGGGGTAGGCTCGAAAGTGTCCACTGGTAGCTCCTGTTCCGACGGCAAGGCATCTGTATCCACATCCTCGGGAGGTCCGTAGGTCAGTGCGGGCTGTTCGGCGGCGGGTTTCAGCTCAGCAGCCGAGGGATAGGGCGTGGGAGCCACCTCCTGCCGGGCGAACGCCACCGGACGCAGACGCAGAGTACGCCGAAGTGGTGCCTGTGCCGCACAATTCACGGCGCAGATGGCCAGCAGGAGAAGGAGCGAACTGAGGAACTGATAACGTGCCATGATCGTGGAACTTGCAGTGGAGCTGTGTTGGCTGTCGTATATGGAGCTTTAACTTTTATACCTCCAAATGCCGCAGCGGTGGCCGGTGGCCCTGCTGATCGGTGGTCACTGGACAACGATTCTAGCCCAGCCAACAACGCCGTGCATTTTAAGCAGAGCGCCGCGATTTGAAATCCATCAATGCGAATGCGTATGTCAAGCAGGCGCCGCACAGTGGAGCGGAATTTAAAGTGCTGGCAGATCTATAGCCCTAGTAGTCCATGTGAAGCATAGGCTATATACTTAGTGTCATTCTCAGCACATTAAAATGGGAAGTAGGTTGTGCAAGAAACCCAGTAGCTCAGCTAAAGTGCGACAAATTGCTATTATTTCTTGCAATGTTGATTTGGTATGGACACAAATTTTAAAAGAAATATCTTTAACCTATTTATAAAATTAAAAAAAAACGATTTATTTTAGTTAGCTCTCCTATTTTTTCGTTACTACCTTGACTTCTATTTGCAACCCATTGCTCATAGCCAGTGAAGCCACGGTATATGAAAAAGTTAAATGCCCGCGGGTTATAATTAACGGCCAATGGTTATGGCTTAGACATGGGCCCTTGACTAAATATTGTCACGTCCATAGGCCATCGAAAGGGTGTCCCTCGATGTGCCAAATAAAAGTGGCCGAAAACTTCAGTTTGTATAAAAGGCGCCCCACTTCCAGCTATTGACAACATTCTAAGCCAACTCAGCAGCAACTCAACATGGCTCACAAGTTCCTCTGCTCCCTGCTCCTGATCGCAGCCATGTCTGCCGTTTCTCTGGCGGAGCCTACTAGGTTCCGTGGCCGATCAGCACGCCTGCAGTTTGCCCGTCAGGAGCAGGCTCCAGAGGATCAGGCTGCTCCGGTCGACCCCGCCGTGGATATTGTACCCACTCCAGCCTCGGCCCCTTATCCGCCATCAGGAGTTACACCGGAGGTGCCCTTCGACCTGCCCACGGAAACCGAAGCGCAGCCTGATCTAACCTACGGACCACCAGCTCAGCCCGACAACACCTACGGACCTCCGGATAATACCTATGGACCTCCTGCCGAGCCGGAAAACACCTATGGACCTCCAGCCGATGGCCCATCGGACCAGCCCCCTGTTGCGGATCCCGTGCCCGCCGGTTTGATCCAGCCTCGTAACGAACGCCTCCGCAGCCGTCGACCAACCTCGCAGAAGCTTCGATCCGCTCAGACCATCCGCTCTGGATCAGTGCTGGTGTACACCATCTGAAATGGGTCAACCCTGATTTGCTAGAAATTAAATGGTATCGACACATTAGGATACGCATTTAATACTTTGTTGCTAAATAAGTTGTTGTTGAATATTTTCATTTAAATAAGTGAATAATTGACCAAATATATAAGTTAACCCAAACCTTTTTACAATTTGTCTATTACAAAAGTTTTTTGTCTGGTTTTTAGTGGCGCAAAACTATATTCATTTATTTGATTAAGCTAACAGATATATGAACACAATTGCTCTTTCATTAATATTTTACATTTTTGACCAGGATCGCTCATGGCGAAAACTTATTATTTAAAGACAAAAGGGAGTCGAGTGTCTGAACTACCAGGTACCCAGGATGCATAGCTAATTTTACCAAAATAAGTAAGATAATATTCTACAACACTATCCTCATTTCCAAATTAAATATATGATCTATTGGGAATTATGTAAAGTAATAAGTAAGCTATCATAAACCTTCGGGTTCCCAACAAAAGTGACCTGCCTTAACAAACATTAAATGAATATCGTACGTAGCAGTTTGGTTTCCAAAGTTTTATTGGTCATTTCGGAGGCGGTAAAGGCGTCACTCCTAGTCGCACGCATAATGTATAGTGAGTCCATGCAAATACATTAGAATATTTATTTAATGTATTTCGTGCAAGTGTTTCCAATGCGGGGTGTGCAAACATTAAGTGCATATCTTACCTATGACTTTGGCGACACAAAACTTTAAATATATGTACAAGTTCTTTCTAAGTTGTTGACCCATCAATAGTACTTAGTATGCATGTACTAAGTAATTAAATTATCAAAAATCAGAAACGTAAAAGTCAGAAGGTAAATTGTTAATCCAAAAACTAAACAAATCATAAATTTTTTCATTTCCATTTTCATTGACCCTGTTAAAAACTAAAAATAGGATTTAATTTTTATATATTTTAATATGACTGAATTATTAAAAATCAGAAAAGGTATATTGTTCCATAAGCTAAACTAATAATAACCAATTCTTTTTCTTATATTCGATTTTCATTGACCTTGATAAAAACGGTCTAAATGGGACGTGCATTTAAAAGTGCGTCTTTGATGGATTTTTTTACAGCCTAATTTGTTTTGCATGAATACAAAGTTTATCAAATAAAATTATGAACTGCCAAGAACCCAAAGCCGAACAAGCTCAAATGTTCACAGCGACGCCAAAGCCCGCGCTAAGTGTTAATGAATGATTCCAAGGAGGGGAAACGGACGCGTATTCCAAATCATAGCATTGGCCAATGAATTTCGAAAAAGAGTCACGTATCGGGTATTAAGCTGAAGCTACATCGTCGCCGATCGCAACATAATCAAAGCTTAACCGGGAATAAGAGCCTAAAACTGAAAGCAACGAGCATAAATTAAGGCAGAACCCAATCTGGTGGCTTCGGGCTATAAATAAGTCGACTCGGATTGAGAAATCAGAACAGAAGCCCTTCAACCGCGAAAATGAGTAAACCGACTGGCGCACCAATTGCTATTCTTGTCCTCAGCCTGTTGGCACTGAGTTCCGCGGAACCAATCTCCCGGAGATTCCCGGTGCGCCAGGTGGAGGGTATACCCAGTCCTTCGCCCACTGGATATCCGGAGGCTGGCATCACTCCGAGTGTCCCCTTCGATTTGCCCAGTTCGACAATCAAGCCGGAGAACTCTTATCTGCCACCTGATAACACCTATGGACCTCCGGACAACACATATGGGCCACCAGATAACACTTACGGACCTCCAGAGGCCGACTCCGTGCCGGTTATTGCTCCCGAGGCTGATGCGCAGCCAGAGAATCCCATCGAGACTGATGATATTCCAGAAACTGACGAAGCATCGGTGGATGGTGCCAAGCTGCAGCCCGCTGATGAGGACGCCGAGGAGGATGAACCACAGTTGGAAGTCACTGAGGATGGCACTGTGATCGTTGTAGCCAGCAGTCTTGACCAGCCTCAGCCCGTTCAGTCCGCACGACTCTACCAACGATTTCCTCAAGGACGGCGTTTTCAGAAGCCCGTTCCTCAGCGTCTAATCCTGCGTCGCAGTTGGTAGGCTCAACAACTTTGGCGTAAGATTTACTGCATCAGACTTTATCAATCACTTAATAACCACTGCATCAAAAACTTTGATGTTAGATCTTTTTTTGTGATATCATTCGGGCACCGTACACCAAAAAATGTATTCACATATTATTACTTACAAAATTCAGTTTAAAAATAAATCGACAATAAAACTAATTAGAAAGCGTTGCACTTAATTTAGAGATGATTGTACTTTTTCATTTATTTATTTCTTGTTTTTGTGTAAAAACAATATACTAGTATTTTCAAGCTAGCCAGTACTTACATCGATGGGCACGTATCGTTGGACCTGCCATATAAGCCATTGGCCTCGATGTTTCTTCAGGTGTTTGGATTGGGCAGTCCCCAAGGGCATCCCCAGTGGGTACTTATAGGCGCCACTTAGCCGCCCCATGCAGTAGTTCATGTCAGCACACCACAATGTCCGGTTATCCAACTGCTTCTCTGGCCACCTTTGCGCTTTGTTCCATTCTTTGCCTGAATGGAATGGAAGGCAGTCATCTGAGGTTCCCAGGACCCGCGGCGGGTATGTTTCTGCAAAGACAGGAACAAGCGCCATATCCACCAGCAGGCCTGGTCCCCAATCCGCCATTCGACCTGCCAACGGAGGAGGAGGTTGTATTTCTTCAACCAGAGGAGACATATGGTCCTCCAGCTGAAACATACGGGCCGCCAACAGTAGTGGAAACTCCAGCTGAGACCTACGGCCCACCGGATCAAGTTTATGGACCGCCCGATCAGACCTACGGACCTCCAGACCAGCCAGCCAACGATGTCAGCTCCAACCCCTTACCACAAAGCGCAGCTATAATTAATTTGGCCAGTTTGCCGCTGCCACCCCAAGCTCAGTATGTTCTTCCGCTATTGAACCGCCTGGCTGCCTTCCGCCCGCAGCGTCGGCCTGCTAAGCTTACGGCTCATGCTCTACCCAATTCGGCCAAGATTGTGAATGCTATTAGGCCCACTCCAGTGTTCCCATCGACTCCACAGGCATTGCCCTTCGTAGATCGCCGCATTCCTTTCCGCCCACGGCCTTCACGACTGATTATAAACGCGCCTTTCAGACGCCCATCCAGGCAATAGACTACATCTTTCAGCACTCCAACCAATGTTATGAACGCACTGTAAATAAAGTTTGTTGTTTATGTCTAATTTGCGAACGAATATAAGTAGGTAGAAATTTTAGAAGGCCAGCCGCTTCATTAGTAGGTACATGTGCTGGTCCACCTCGAAGCCGTGAAGATTGTTGGCGTCACCCTGCAGCCGCATCAGCAGGCCCCCGAAGGACACGTAAGCGGAGAGCCGGGAGGCCTCGTTGTGTGCCTCGTCACCCTCGATCCTGTAGATTTTGCCGTACATCACGTACTCAAAGCTGTCCGCCCGCGTGCCCTCGTGCTCCATTGGATTGTACTCTCCGCTGTCCGGGCAACCATCTTCGCGCAGCGTGGTGGCCAGTACCAGGCGGAACTTGTCACCCAGCTCCATGGGGTACAGCCACGAGTTGATGTCCAGGATCAGGTCCATCTTAAAAGACTCGGACTCGCAGTGCAGGCGGGACACACGGTCGAACTTCTTGCCCTCCGGATCCATGTCCTTCACGTTGAAGATGTCCTCAAAGAGTACTCCAGCCATGTTAGCTGGAAATTTGATAAGTAATTTAGTTAATGCTTTGAAGTCACATCAGCGGAGCGCCAAAAACGCACGCTTTACCTTGTGTCGGGTGATTGGAGCTTATATGTATGAAATCCTTTCAGCAGAGGTAGTGGCGTGGTTTTTATTGAAAGGGGTTTATTTCAGCAGAATAATATAATATTTACACTATTGTTAGCTACTGATTTCCATTTCTTAAATATTTTGCTTGCGCGTGTTTAAGAACCAGCGTTGCCAGACCTTTTTGGCGGATTCGGGCGTTGCCACACTACTGCGGTTTCAGTGTGGAAAGTGGTCGCGTTCAGCAGTCTGTGATTTCAGTGTGCAAAAGAAGTCACGTTCGCTTGGCTGTTATTAAAATTTCCATAAATATTGCCAGACATAATTTAAGGTGAATTTTAATTTTTTTTGTAGATAAAATGGGTTTCTAAATTATAACCAACCCGTTATTGTATTTTATAAAACTTGCAAAATTGTATTTCTCTGAAAAGTGGCTCTGAATCACGCTCCCATCTGTAGACGTGCAGACATAGTCCCTGTGTGACCGTAAATCGGTAAGTGCACATCACCAAGATTAAGAACAACATCGAAAAACCACCGAAAACTGTTATTTATTTTGATAGATTGCAAATTGGTATTGGCTTAGAGCAGGCAAACCTCCATAGTACTCAGGCTAAGCCGCAGGCTGCACGATGGATACACCTTGAAAAGCCAGCCGGACTGCCAGCTAGCGGATTGCAAAAAGTATGTACACACAGCTCGGGGCGTCAAAATTATAAACAAAAAAGAAGCGAACTCCTAGTCGGACGCGGAATGTATAAGAAGTCAAGGTGTGTCCCATTAGGAGTGACGATGTGTTCCTGCGGATCGAGGGCTCTTAACTTAGCGATTCCCGCTTACTGCGAGGGTAAGTCCGCGCCTAATGGCGCTGCGGTGTTGGTGTTAAATGTGGAACCCCTGGGCCAAATGTGTAGCATATGTGTAGAATGGTCTGATTTACGTATATGACTCTTGTGGTGCTGGTGCATTTATAACAATTACTAACAATCGGTTGCAAGACCCCGAAAACTTTGGAGTCGTCGAGTTTTGTGCCCCAAATACGAAAGACTTCAACGGCTCCTCCCCCTCCCCCTCGCTTAACCCTTACCCACCCCCATAACCCTGCCTATTTAGCATTACAAAACTGCTGTTATGTATTCACTTCTTTATTTTCGCTTTTTGTGTGTGATTTTCGCTGTCGTTCGTGCTTTTTGCCCCGTTCTCTTTCAGTTTCGATTCCCGGCTCCGGATTCTAGCTTTAATTCGCTTTTTCAACAGTTTGGTCGAGGGCCGTTGTGCAGTTAAAGTGAGTTAGTTTTCAGCTTCTGCGGGTGCGGCTCTAATGAACCATTAACCCTCCGCAGGGGCAGGGGGTTGGTCGGGCCGGGATCGGCGCTGGTATCGGAATCGGAATCGGAGGGTTCCCAATCTGTTTGCCAGATGTTCGTCGCAGTCCAGGGTCATCGTCGTCGCTCTCTTCCAGTTGCATTTTCTCTGTGCTCGCTTTTCATTGGAAATTCCGCTGCCTCGGAGAACAGACGCCGCGGGATCGAAAACGGGCAGGTTGTACAGCTTTATCTCGATATCTATCATGGCTATATTGTGATTTTAGTGAGTGTGTTGGATTGCTTATCAGTTGTTGCCTTCCTCGGGATCTTATCAGTCGGTTTCGTCCATCTCGCTCCCTCCCAAACAAAAGATTAAGGCAACAAACTGGGATATTTTTGTGGAAGCTTACGTTCGCTGGAAATGTCAAATGATAACGCGATCCACTTCGAGACTATGGAGCTCCTATCTCTCTACACCGCGAAAAACTGTGCATTTGTATAGTTCAGAACATACACGGCTATTTCCAAATTGGATAGCCAATGTATTGAATATAATTCATTAAGTATTGGGTATAACTCCGAAGTGATTCTGACAACACTGCCAAAATAATAAGAACTATTGTAGTAAACACATCAAAAAGTATAAAAGTGTCGTGCCCTTTCAAGCACCTAAATATGCAAATCTCTCAATTTTGGTAATATTTTTCCTGTGCATAGGTCTTATCACTATTGACACAGCTGGAGGTTCTGTTCCGTTGCTGTTTCTTTTCTTGTTTCTGTTTCGGCCTCACATACGGTTACTATTTCTGTCTGTGTTTTTGATTCTCCCTCTGCTTCGGAACGTGGCGCACGGTGAATGGAGAATTAAAACAGTTCTTAACTTTTTTGCAGCTCATCTAAACTAATCCAAACCAATGGTGTATGGGACTATCCTAGAAGTAGCAAATTGAAACGAAAAATACGAATCCCTAATTACATACGTAGAAAATTAACTTTAGAAGTAAAGCTAAACAGCTGGTGCCGGTGTTTCCCAGGAAGCGGTCCTCAAAAATTTAGTTACGAATCGAAATAATAAAAGCAAACAAATGGTACGCAGCCGTCGCAGTGTGTCCAAGGAGGATACCGTCTCTCTGCTCACAGACAGCGGCATATCGTTGTCCTCGCCGCCGGCGGCGAGGGAATCCTCACCAGGCCACACACTTTCGATCAAGAGGAGGAAGAGCAGCTTGGCAAGTCTGCGGGACGCATGTGTGGAGGAGGAAGAGGACGACGGCGGAGAGCAGGACTCAAGGGATGACGACTACGTGCAGCCGCAGCTGAAGAAGTCTGCCCGAAAGGTCGAACCGGTGAAACGCAAGCACCATGTCTGCAGCCAATGCTCCAAGGAGTTCGGCGGCAAGACGGATCTGCAGCGCCATATGCTTATCCACTCGGACGAGCGACCGCACAAGTGCAAGGATTGTGGCAAGAGCTACCGCCAGGCGGTCAATCTGAAGAACCATATTACCACCGCCCACGAGCATCGGAAGCAGTTCGTCTGTTCCCAGTGCCCAAAATCATTCGCACTAAAGGAGCGCCTGCGACTCCACATGCGCCTCCACTCTGGCGAGAAGCCCTATCCTTGCGCCCTCTGTGACAAAAAATTCGCCCGAGGAGGTCAGGTGAGTAATACGACATTAAATTTCGATTTAACGATTGATTATATACTTTTCTAAAACCCCAAAAAGTTATTTGTTTTTTTTTATAAGCTTAAATTTACATATATGTTTATAAATTTCTGGTTAGGCTTTTGTTTTAATAGTTTTAGCAACCGTGTTACCAATTTATATTATTATCTATATTGCAGCTTCAACAGCACATGGTTTCTCACCACAAGACGAGTATCCAGCAGTTCAACTGCACAAAGTGTTCGGCCAGCTTCTCAACCAACGCCAATTTGCGGGTGCACATGGAGCGACACGAACAGGGCATGGAACACCGGTGCAGCATCTGTGAAAGCCAATTCGCCAATGAGCTGGCCCTGCGAGCCCACATAAACCAGGAGCACCACAAGCTGACGCAATTTGAGTGCGAGATATGCCACAAAATGATCGAGCCGGACGAGGATCTGGCCACTCACATGCAGAGACACGCCGCTGTTAAGACACACGTGTGCGAGGTGTGCAACACATATTTCACCCAGAAGAGCCAGTACAATGTCCACATGCGGATGCATACAGGAGAGCGCCCATACCAATGTAGGGTAAGTTGAAAGGGTCTTAGCCTGCATGTAGCCCTAACTTATATTTCAACTCCCATCAGATCTGCCACCAGACCTTTGCCCATTCAAGCGTACTAAAACTGCACATCCGGAAGCACACGGGAGAAAAACCCTTTCGCTGCCAGCTGTGCGAGGACGAAGTAGCTTTCTCTCAGCTGGCACACCTTAAGAACCATATGAAGAAGATACACAAACAGCAAAAGCCCTACATGTGCGAAGGCTGCAACGAGTTCTTTAAGATCAAGGTGGAGCTGCAGTCGCATGTTGAGCAGTGCGATAAGTGTCCTGTTGGCGGAGACCAATCCAGTGGCAGTCAGTCTGAAGATGCGCAAATCCTCTCTGTGTTAAGATTCAACATGGCAGTGGTACTGAAAAAAATTAGCTCCGCTCAGAAGCTACGCCAATTGGGTTACGAGAAGCGTCTGATCGATAACGTTATCATTGCATCCTTAAAGCTGGCTCAGCGACAATCCCATGACGACGCCACGATGACACCATTGGCCAGACTCCGTCTAAATGTGGAGGAATTTCTAAAGTGGATTGTGCCAGCCCCCACAATGCAGAAATTCAGCGACGAATTGTTATCTATCGACACAATTCTTGAGAAAATTGCTACCATGTATATGAAGCAGAAGTAGAATCCAGGAGTTGCTAGCCAACGCCAAATGCGAGTGTGCCATAGAAGAAGGATTTGTAGAAATAGTTCTTGCCATTTAGTTTAGTGTCTAGTAACCCAAAGTTGCAGAATGAAACCCAACCAAATAATTTATCCCAAAGATGTATACTTTGTACTAGAGATCATTTTTATGAATTACTATCCCTTACCCCCAATTTTGCTGCTACCAAAAAGTATAATTTGAAAAATGTATGAGTTAGTGTGGTCATAATCATTTTCCTATAAAAAGGAAATTAGTTTAAGAACGAATTTCGATGCAATAATTTATATAATAATAAGTTTAACACGATTGAAACCTCAAATATTTTGTATTCTTAGTCTTGCCAGAGAAACAGATTGTCCCAAAGTGAATCTATAACAGCTCAAGTACAACACAACTCTTTGTGGCCATGCTTGTAAAACGAATAAGCTTAATGCATTTAGTTGCCATTGTCTAAAGAATGCAAAATCGGAAGTATACAACTGAAATGCAAATCAAAATACGCAAGTGAAGTAATGAAATGAATAATAAATATTGTTTGTGATTACAACCCAATACCAAATACTGGAAATTCGTTTTCTGATCTTTCAAAAACTGTAAACATGAAACTATTGGCAACTAGTATTAGGTTTCCTTATTTTGGAAGTTCTTTAGTTATGTCTTTTCTTTCGCAATTGAAAAGAGTCAAAGGATGTTCTTTAACAAAACTACTTAAGAAGAGATTGAGAGGATCTGTCAAATTGAATGATTAAATAAAATAATAATCTTTTTAAGTCTATTTGACGACTCATTAGTTTCACTATTCATTTAATATTTAACATTTTTTATGTCAATTGCTAATTTCTATATATGCATATTGCAAAGAATTTTGGCCGCGTCGACTCCACCGTCCAAAAATAACAAAGCGGCTTCTTTTTACGCAGGACACATTATTTCAATCAACTTTCGAACTTGCATATGCATCAATGCATTATCCTACTATTTGTTACTAGTACGTATATTTTTGGCCGTTTAAGTTGTATGTTTGTTTGTTTTAACAATTTATTTCGGTCGCATCTAATAGCAATAGCAATAGGGATGTGAATACACTTGAATCAATCAATTTTATTCATCTGGCAGCCGTGGTTCTGACCTTTGAGGCTAATCTATGGGATTTTAGGCCATGTCCGGCTGGAAGCTGCATTCCATATTTGAATGCAGCCTAAAAAAGCATCGAGCCACACAGAAACACCCAGGCACACCCAACCAGGATGGCATCTAACCACATAAACAGTTAGGTACAAGTGCCCCATGGGTCCCTGCCCGATGGCCATAAATGGCTTGGGCTTGTGCACAAATTTATAAGCCACTTACATTAAGGTGGCCAATATTTTTTATGGCACATACCGCACTGGAAGCGAACTGAGCTCTGAGCAGCGGTGGCATCTGTGACATCTGCAAGCGTTGTGGCACCTGCCCGCGCCACTTCCTCCGCTCCACCAACTTCCACCCACCCAAAGCAATTAATGAATTTGCACGGCAAATTTATTGACGCGACCGTTAGTGTCAACCCAAAGGAATCGCCTGGTGGGGGTGCCATTTGCTTAGATGTATGTACAATTTTATGTGTCAAATATAGTTACGATTTTATGATAGCCAGGTCCAGCCTGGGATTTGCCTCCGGACAAACCATTGCGTGTCTGTCACCTGAAGCTGCTGATGTAATCTCCGCCAGTCTTTCATGCCATCCCATTCCGTTTCCGCTCCCGCCCCGCCCCGATCTCAATTGCTGGTGCCGGGGAGCAGCTTAATGTCTACATTTGTTCTGGCCGTTGCGTGTTCACTGGTTGCCCTTTTTGCAATCTCAGCTAACTCGGTTACTCCTGCTCCCACCGCCCACCGCCCACTGCCACCTCCATGTCCTCCTGCTTCTCCACGGCCGTTGCAACTGCAAGTCAGGCACTCCAGCTCCTTCCGCTTCTTCCACAGATTTAGTCTCGCCATTTTCAGCAGCTGCCGCTGCCATGGCGCATTAGAACAAATTGCTCTTGTTGCGATAGGAAGGATGGACATGCCTTTTGCCATGTTTGGGCCGACGGACAGAATGCCTCTGCTGGTTAGAGAGCAGTCACACTCGATCTAGCGGCTATATGTGAAAACTTGTTCAGTTAGTTACAGGATGTCGTTCACAACTTACAACTCACATTTAATATGTCGGGACAAATATATACAAAATATACAAATTTTGTACTTGGTAGTGAGAGGTGGAAACTGTACCCCTCCCAAGTAAATTAATATATTCTTTACAACATTCCAACGGATAAGAAGAGTATATGAAGTTCCACAAACGCAACTTAAATCCGCTTGTTTATTTTCCAAGTAAAATGCGCCGCGAATTCGTGAAACAAATAGTCACAGACGTATGTAAGTACGCATGTTTCGCCTGTTGGCCAGGGCTCGTTGCTGGCTCAGCCTAATCTGCATACCTGTATTTGACCGGGACAATGTTAATGATGAGAACGCGGAGGAGCAGCCTGTCTCGAGAGCCTCCGAGAGCAGGTCCCATTTTCGTTTATCTTTCGGGACCTGGACTGAAGCAAATTGATTCGACTTTAGCCCATGCTTGGTCGGTATCATTTGCGTTAGCTTGTTTGTCATTATGTAATGCATAATTCTTTTGTTGTCTGCGGCTTATTAGCGAATTTACCCTGGCATTGGGCTAATGTCATACCACTTGGAGACAAACTCGTTAATATGAATCTAAGCCCAAGAGAAGTTTGAGTGGAGTTCTCCACTGACATCATATTTGAGACGAAGGCGGGAAACTTGCTAGCTAAATTGCAGTAGCCCACGTCATCGGCAAGGGCTAAAGTAGGAGAAATCCATAATTGCCTGGGAATGCCCAAGTGAAACCAAGTTCACAGAGCATTTGAATTTAACTTGGGCCGACATATTGGGCTCCAAAGTTGAGTTTTCAAGAAATTATAAGTTCTGTAAATGTGGGAATTGTAGTAATACTTTTTTTTATAAATAACTATATACATCTTTACTTTATTTAAGCATTTAAATTAATTGTGACATTCACCAATTTGTGAAGATGATTTCATTGAAATGTTGTTTCAACACGCTATAAATACATATATAGCTTTTGAAGATAAAGGGAGACAAGTCTTTGAGGTCATTCAACTTAGGCTAGCCAGGGCGATTTAGGAGGCAAGTCAAAGTCAAGTCAAAAGTCATAAAAGTATGCAGGCCTGCGCAGTCGGATTGCCTCAGCAAAAGTACGAGTCTACAGATGGTTTGTATAGCCAAAGCTCTGGGCTTGGGTACGGGATTGAGCTGGGGTTGGGGCTTAAGAATGACTGTCTGCATGCGTTTGAGTATGGGTGTATGCCTGTATGGGTACGGCATGGGGAAGTGCGTTGCAGTGGTAATCCTTGGCCATGTCTGCGCTGCCCTTATTGCAACAAAAACTGCAAAAGAGCATAAGAAACAACAATTACAAATGGACGACTTCTTTGTTCTGTCAGCAAGGCCTGCTGCAGTCCAACAGCCCTGAATCAGCATCAGCACCAGCACCAGCACCAGCACCAGCAACAAATCCAGTTGGATCTGAAGCCCAAGTTTTGGGCCCAGTTAAGGCCAAAAGAGCTGCAGTCCGAGTTTTGCGGTAGCAACCCAAAAGAGGGGGCGTTGTCAGAGTCGTCTCCATCTCCATCTATGCGGCAGCTGCTACGCATAAAGCATACGATCGACACTTCGAGAAAAAAGTCGGAAAAAAGTGTATATTTTTTCTTTATAAGTTTTCATAGAGTTAAGAATCTATACAAGGTATTTCAGATAAATCGCATATTTAGATTGAAAAATTTCTAAAAACTGGTTACAAAAATGTTTCGTTTTCATAAAATGTTTCGTTAATCGGACGACTGATAAATATTAAAATTTGATGACCTTTTTTTTAAGTGCTCACTGCGGATGCTGATCGTTTTTACTGGCCAAAACAAAAATGAAGAGCTGCATTCAGCAGCAGCGTCTCTTTTTGTTTGGAAGACGGAGGAGTCAGAAATGTGCAACGTTATCATAACTAAGTTCTTGTGGATGCGTTTGCTTGTGATTTTCCCGAAACGAAACGAAACGAAACAAAACCAAAAGAAGGAAACCGTCTGCATATGCATAATTCATGCTATTGAACCTTCTGCGGTTATGACTGGACATGGACATGGGGCCCTGTACTTGAACCTACCAATCCTCGAAGGTGGGCCAGAGGGACGGGACTGGGAGCAGGGGCGGGAATAGGAATGGGCATGGGACCTCAGCCAGGCAACTAGAAAAATTATAATTTCACAAGTCATAATAGGATTTGCAATTCAAATGCGAGAAGGCAACGCAGACACTAAAAGCAGACTCAAGTCCGCTGGGTTTCTTTGAGATTGTTCCTGTTGTTGTTGTTGCTATTTTTGTTGTTGCCATTTCCTTTTTGTGAAAATGCCTGTGGAAGGAGCAAACAACAATAAGAGGCTTCTCGGCCAGGGCCCAGACTTATGGCCAAGGCCCCGCCAATATGTCAAAAATATTAAGAGACATGGCCAATGGGCCCGGGATCGAGAATAGGATCGAGAATCGGCAACAGAATCGGTTTTGGGTTTGTGGTGTGGGGATTGGCCTGGCTATCGGACGAGAATCATGCATATATATGCAAAGGATAGAAGCTCTCCTCTATAAAGTTGTAAAATTGACAAGCGTTGCAATGCCAAACTCTCAAATAAAGCAATAAAATGCACTAAAACATCGCCAGCCAGGGATCGCAACTCCAAGCCGATCGGTAGCCATCGACCAAATGCAGAAATTAGAAATGAAAGCCAGCGGGTCGCAGCAACAGATCCTCCTGCTCCTTCACCACCAGCACCTCCTAGCCTGCTTGCCCAGAATTTATGCCATTCTGGCTGGCACTTCGCGGGGGAATGGGAAAGATCCGATGGAAAGATGAGCGCGGAAGCATCATCGTTTGTCACTGGCGCATGCATAGGCTATGGGCTCAATTCATGATTCTGCATCGATATCGCGAAGGAAGTCCGCCTCGAGTGACAGCAGGCAGCGCATAAAGATAACAAATAGTATTGCAGTGGGTTGCATCGTAATCATGTCAAGCTGCAAATACCGGTAGCCCCAGAAGGGTAGCCCACAACTTACGACTCACTTAGGGCTTCCTACTTCATGCGAAATCGAGCACAAAGCTCAATTCCAGGAAATTCAAAGAGATGAAGTCGATATAAATTAAGAGAACGAATTTTCGGAATTTGGTTTTTGGCTTTTAGTTCGTCTCGAAGAAAATAACAAAAGACTCAGGCCACGAACTAGACAGTTTTTCCAGCTAAGTACGCAAGCGAATTGTGCAGATTTAATTAGGGATTAGTGTCTGGCCTTGCTCAGCCGTGGCATCATAAATATTTAATGATATTGTCAGCTCCGCGGAAAGAGAGCATACGTATGGCTCTGATATTGACTTCGGACCAGGCTTTTTCCCCGGCTTTGGCTTCAATTTAAATCAAACGTCGCAACGTTGCTGTCGACACGAGACTTGTTTTTGGCCTGGGTTTGAGTTTTGTTTTGGCCCAGCGCGGTTTGGCTGGCCATGGCCTTTTATTTTTAGCATATAGCAACCATATGATCGACACTCGAACTCACTGAGTGTGTGCTAGTTCTATTTTTAGTGGTGCATTTAAGTGGCGACCGCGGCCTGAACTCTCTAGAAAAATGTGTCCCGCTGTGAATTATGTGCCTACATAAATTACCCGGTCAGGAATTAATCATGTTTTATGCAGGACTGCGGCAAAACCTGGCTTAAGCCAGCACGGCAACGAAGGCATGGCCTGTTTTTTTTTCGTTGTTGTGTTGCTTGCCCATTAGGTTTAGTTCTCTGGCCTGGCTTGGTGTGGATCTGGGTTTGAGTGCCTCCAGGGGCACTTGGAGTCGGTCCGAATTTTTGTCTCTGTCCCAGAAATTGGAGTTGAAATGGCGCAGGATGCTGTATTGGCGCCTTCTCTATTTTTCAGAATAGCCAATGTAATTGGAAGAAGCAGTCAAATGTCTATGCCGCATGAGATTAAATTTGTTTTTTTTTCTTGCGTGGGCCAGGCTGTAATGTCATATTATGAACTATTTTGCGACATTTATTTAAAAATGCAGTAGAACGATATTCATTTAAATTATTTTAACACTACGAACTAGTTCCATTTATTTTGATTGGTGTATTCGTATATTTAATGAATCGTAAAATATTATGGAGAAGATAAAAAACTGAACAAATTAAAAAAAAGGCTTAGGTGTCAACTTTGCAGACTCCAAATAAATATTATTGGGTTGAATCCAAAATTTTTCAGGTATAACGTTTTTTTGATCCACCAAAAACTGTATGTATCTTATGTACTAGACTTAACATAAATTTGCTCAGATAACTTTTTTTCGGCCCTATAAGTTATAGTATATATGTTCTTGACCAGGAGCAGAGTCAATAGCAGAGTTGATTTGGCTATGTCCATCCGTCTGTCCGTTTGTATAAACGTCGAGATCTCAGAAGATATAAAATAGAATGTTAAGATTAAATATGCAGATTCTAGAGACATAGACGCATTTTCTTGATACTGTCAAGCCCATAAACCGCCCAAAACGGCCATGCCCACACGTTAGAAAAGTACTTTTTACTATTTGTTTTCTATCGATGCTCCAAAAAGCATTTTAAATGTTTGAGTAACGAGTATCTGATAGTCGAGGAACCCGACTTTAGCGTTCTTTCTTGTTTTATATTTTATTGAAGGAGATTTCTAGGACACCCCTAACCCCCTAACCACCTAACCCCCAAGGCTTCCCTCAAACTTTACCCGCCTCTAAAACTTTAGTGTCGTTGTCCATGGCGAATATGTTGTAGTGGCTGCTGAGACCGGTGTAGTTATTGTTGTTAGCATGTAGCCCTCTATAATTGATACGTGCTGCACTTGCGCGCAAAGACAAAATCTGCCCGCTGGCTATTTGCTTTGGTCAGGCATGTGGAAGAGGGGCAATCCGGGAGGTGACGGCGGGGAGGGGTGTTCATCCTGGACGCCAGTGCAACACAGGTGGGGCGTGGCAGCAGCAGAGGAGGATGCTGGAGGAAGCGGTTGGGGAGCAGGGTCGCCGCCCTGTTTGGCGTCTTCCGTTGTATTGTATTAAATGTCGGGAAAATCGCACGTCCACCCTCGTTTGTTGGCTGTCCTTGCGTCTGGAACTTAGCAATTTCTTAGCAGTGTGGGCACTGGAGGGTTGAGAGTAGAAGGATACTCCTGGCCACCGCCCCACTTGCATGGCATTTTATAATTTAATTTTCATATGTGGCAGCGGCCGACGAATGTCGGGGCCCAGTTCGTTTATCTCCCACTCCAAGTGGGTGTTGCTATCGATTATTATCGATTATTCAGCAGTCCCGGCAACCATAAATCAGTGCCCCCCACTCCCTGCTGGGCTTTCATCAGCTCATTTATCACTTGGGTAAACAGCAGAGGGTACAGCTGCATGAAAAAAAAAAAGGGAAATGAAACAGAAACAAAAGACTCAGGCAACGAACTAAGTGCTGTTGCCATCTTGTGTCGGCGCTGGGATTTTCTACTGATCCTTCGCAGAAATAGGAGGCAAAAGAACTCGCAGCTACCAGCAACAAAAGTGATAATTAATGTGTAAGCCGATCGCCCCGATCCCCAATCTCCTGCCCCGAGAAAATTGTCATCGGCCGGGCAGCGAGGCGCTAGAGCTCCACATGCTAACCGGGGTGCTGACACAAAGCACTTGTCACCCAGCCCGCAGCAAGAGCCAGGAGTCCGATGCCACATATGCCAGTGCTTGCCAGTGATGGTGGCCCGCGCGAAAATTAATCAGTGAATCGCAGCGAAAATCACATGAATAAGCCTTCCCCACAAGATTATAAACTCTTGGCTGAAACTATAGTACTATAGTACACTTTGACCAACACCAAAATTATTGCAATTTTTATTAGTTCTAAGTTAATCAAATGCCCTTAAACGCATTGCTGTTTTTAATTAAGTTAATTTAAGTTAATCTTAAGTGAATAATTAAAAGTGTTGCCCACGATTGTTTATATGTTCGGCTTTATGATATTTACTTAAATAAATATTACTTACTTAAATGAACTTACAGCTCTGTTTAAGCGCTACGTGACCAATGCCAGTGACTGTGGAGCATTCACAGTGATCCCGAGGCCTGCTCATCTTAATCTGGCCATGCGTGTGTTTCCACCGACTCCAACTTCCCCCGCCGGTGTCCGAAACGGAGACATGTCTCCACTGCAGCTGGACAAATTGCATTTGTCGTCGTTGTCGTTTGGTGGATGCTGCCTTCTTTTTTCAGACAAATGTGTGCGGATATATAAGAAAGGCCTTTCGCAGCCTGGGTCGTTGTTATGTGCGTAGTTATGCAAACAGTGGCGGCCAGAACATGTTGTGGCTGCCGTTGGCTGTCGTAATTAAAGGTCAACATTTGCGCAAGTTGTCAATGGCCTGACCATGCAAGGGGTGACCCAAGATTGGAGAGGGTCTGAGAACCAGGACCAGCTAAATAAGTTCCGCACATGAGATGTTATAGGTGGGGGGAGCTGACCGCTGTTAAAAGCGCTTAGAACGTAAAGCAAGAGGATCATACAACTGAATTAGTTTACATTATGGGGGCTTTAGGAATGTCGTCAAAGTTATGATCACGATGGTCAGATTTCTGATTTGTCTCAGTCTTTGGAAACGAATTTCAAATGATATTCGATGACTTCTTAGGTTATCTACAGAAATTTTCTTAGACTCAGATCGGCATCCAAAAAGATCCGCTAGAGAGGAAGTATTTACCGTCTGAAAGACTTTTACCTAGGTTTCGACTCCGGCCTTAGGCTCATTTGCAATTTAGACAAAAGCTAAAATTTCCAAAGATGATTGCTGCTGCTACCTAAGCCTTTCTTTGAGGCTGCGGGAAATTTCACTTTTTCTTTTACGGTTTTGTATTTCAGCTCGGCACTCTGCGTTGCACTTTACATTATTACTATTGTTATTCAACCCAAAATATTTTTAATGAAACTGGCCGAGTTGCTGCTCCATTGCTCGCACAAATTGCAGTCTATTCTGCGGCAAGTGCAAGCTCGCGAAAATAAAGACTACCACTTGGCCATTAAACACTGAGAGAATAAAGCTCTTTGTTCATTCCCACAGTATTAAAATATATATACCTATTGAAATAAAAGTAGATTTTAGTCTTTAGTATACCAAGCCAACACCCAACTTGGGCTTATATTAATAGTTTTAGGATATGGAGTCGAGTTTCCTCAACTCAAATGAGAGCTTAACACTTTTTCCAATTATTTGTTTCCCATTACCTGTTACTCGTAAAGTATTTGTTGAAAAGTATTTTGAACTATTAGGGCTATAACGAGGAGATAAAGTTGTTACATGCACAATTTGGAAAAATGTTTATATTTTTTTGTAACGCGTATCTAAAAGTCGAGGAGTTCGACACTAGCGATCTCCTTGTTCTTTCCCGTTCATATTTGTATTTTGAAAACTAACATTTAGCTATTCTTTTGATTAATGCATAAAACTAGGAAGTAGTTATAACATCATTTTTTAATCTCTGGCAAAAGTCATAGCAGCTATGGCTGGTAGCTTAGTTTTATAATAATTAAAAATCTATGCGATATAAACAAATAGAAAAAATGGATTCTGTTATTACATCTAAATACTTTTCGCCCTTTAAATTAATATAACTTATGGCTCAGTGTAGTCTCATTGCCTCGTCATGCTTTCTTTGCTTTTTCCTCGAGCAATGTGCATTGTGTGATATTTGATGATGTTGTTGCTGCGCTTTTTCCCTGCGCTAATTACGAACTGAGCGGGCTTTTTGTGATTTATTGCAGAGTGCAGCTGAAGGAACTGCGAGGAGGAGGTTGTTGCATCTGCAGTTGCACTTGCTGCAGTGGCTGTTGCTGTTGTTGTTGTTGGTCCCATGAAGCGTGGCACGTGTTGCGTTTAATGTGCAGTTTCTATTACTCTCGCCGGGCTGCGGCAATTGAAAGTGAAACTCAATTTTATGAGGCAGATAGATAAGTCATCTCGAAGGAAGACCGCCGAAAGGGGGTACCAGTACCTCGGAGCTGGCGAACAACTTGCACTTTTGGTTGATAATTGACCTCATTTAAGATGCGGCCGCTGCGATAAAGCTGATAGGAATTAAAAGCGGCATTCATTAATTTAGCCGGACTCCCAGCGGAAGGATGGGCATATTCTATGGGAGATGGAGATGGAGATGGAGACGGAGAGCCCCGGCCTGACTATGATCCTTATCAATCGGCCCTTAGGACTAGACCAAAAGAGAAGTTGACTCGAATATAGTTGCTGCCTATCCGGCTGCTCCTGCTCTTGGTCATTGGCTGTTGCCAATT
The DNA here is from genome assembly GCF_016746245.2 of Drosophila santomea. Taxonomy (NCBI): domain Eukaryota; kingdom Metazoa; phylum Arthropoda; class Insecta; order Diptera; family Drosophilidae; genus Drosophila; species Drosophila santomea. The sequence goes on from NC_053018.2 coordinate 18,931,930, forward strand.
TCCAATCGCAGCCAGCAATCGCGCCACGCTAACGAGACGACGACAACAACGTGCTGCAGGCACTGCCAGCGAGGGGAGATTTGTAAATATGACATGACTTATTTCAACTAATTTACATAACGTTTTTTTTATGATTTAGCATGGTGCTAGTAGGCTTTGCATTTCTTTTCGCTTACAAATATTAGCCCAAAAACCATTAAGGGTGCGTTCTCACTTTTCATAACTCAGCAATTGTAGAGTATAGTATTTACCAGAAAAAAAAAATTTTAGTTTAATTTTTAGTATTTTCATGTGATGGCAAATTTACGACATTTGCTTTGTGTGCTACTCAATCAAGATCGCGCGAAATTGGCAAAGTAAGAAACAGTAATAATTCCAATTGCTTTGAGTAGAAAAAATGTTAGTCGTATTAAAAATACGACCATATATATAGAACCTCAATAATTTGGTTTTGTTTAGTTCTCCACTGTTTTATTGACATTGACTCGTTACCTTGATCATAACTCGAACTTAAGGGATCGTTCAGTGCCATGTAAAAATTTTAGATTGTAATCTGCCAAAAAAGCTAGAATTGGGACAAACTCTTTGGGCACAAAACTTCAGTCGCTCAATTTGACTATTCATGAACCGAAATTAACATTCAAAAGATCTTCGGCCAATTCAGACAATATTATATTCAGATATATTTTTAATAGAGATATTATTCCTGGCAAAACTCAGTGAGCCACCCACGAATGAGAAACGCGAACTAAGCCCGGGACGCGCCTTGCAGTGGTTGCCGCTGCATAGGCATCTGTAACTTTTCGCGCTTATCTAAGCCATAAATCTCCGATGGCGGTAGGCAAGTCCACAAGGCTCCTAGTCAAAGACCAAGTCCAAGTCCAATCCAAGTCCAAGTTTAAGCCCAAGAGCAACTCAAGTACGAGTGGAAGTCGTGCGGGCGTTGGTTTGGTAATCGGCGTGGTATATTTCGCAGTGGCTACTTGATATCAAGTGACTAACTTTGAGACTGGCGAGCTGAATCCGAGACTGACTGGCAATCAAAGGCGATGTGCGATCCCCGATTTTCGATTTTCGATTCCCGATCCTCGATCCCAGATTCCCAGCCGCGAATTCGCGGTTTCCTATTTCCAGCGCTCCATCATCATCCTCGGCCGTCTCTAATGGGCTAACGTCACACTTCTTATCTAACAATAAGTCTCGGCCCAGTGGAAGGACCGGTAGTAGTAAGTGCGACCCACATACGCGACCAGTTGGCTTGACCAAAAATAAACACAAAAGCAGCAGCACCATTCTTTGCGTTGCCCTGCCCTGGCCTGGCCCCAAATCTCGCCAATTCGATGGAGGAGGCCAGAGTCCAGGGAGCAGGGAGCAGGGAGCAGGGAGCACGGAGCAGGGACCAAAGACCCCAGACGGGATTTCCAGTGGCTCAGTGGCAATAAATTTCAATTTGCTGGCTGCTCGCAGCCAGCTGAGCTCCTACTCCAACTCAAAACTGCAAGCTGCCTGGCAACAATGCAATGCGGAGGTAAAATGATAAAAATTCGATTACATTCAGGTGTGAAACTCACTTGTACTGCAGCGTTTTACTTGTTTTTGTCCTCTACGATCTGGTAATTAAGTATCTGGGGTACCGGGCACGGATAGATATCTATCTGACGTTATAAATATTTCCTCTCGAAATTCGGTGTGTGGAATCATTTTAAGTTTGAGTCTAGACTTCGCATTTCAGGCTAAGTGTCAGGATTTTTTACGTTTCTTATGTTTTATTTTTTACCAATTTCTAAAAAAATATTTTAAATTGCTTGCAAATAAGTTTAGTGAGAAAGGTTTGGCAGTTGAATACTTTTAAAATACTAACAATACTAACATGGTTCTATTTACCCACTGAAGTAGGACTTGCCGTAGCTCTTACTACGATTGGCTTACATTGCGCTGACTTTGTTTGGGATTCTTTGGGCCAAGACTAGTATGGAACTCAAGTCTTGGACTAAAATATGCTGGGAGTCAAGCTCCGTTGGCATCCTTATTCCACCATTGGATTCGTAACAACTTTGCTCTAAGGCCCTTGTTGGTCATTAATCATGCGCTGTAAACGACAAGCGTATAAGTTACTACGCGATTGGCCCCGAAAAAGGCCATCGGAATTGGGCTCAGCGAGGGCCCAGAGCAACCAGGAATGGCTTAGAAGAAAGCCTTCGTCTGGGCCTCCGCCTAATTGGATGCAGATGGGCATTACGAACCCGACCCCAAAGACCCGAATCAGCGATGCGGACAACAGCAAGTTTTGGTGATTGGCTGCTCGCCGATTCCTGATTGTTGATCGTTATGATCAGATTCGGTAGCCAAGGCGTTGTTGTCCAATTGTTTGTATCGATGCTGGCCAGAACCTATGTATCTATGTTCTAAGGGAACTTTGGAAATGGTAGTAGAAATGGTATTTATTGAATAAGTAACGTTCTGGAAGCTTTAAAATAGAATATTTTGTATTAGTCAATGGAATTATTCAATGTGATATTTTATAAAACAATTAATATAAGCCATCAAAATCAAAGCAATTAGGCAGATTTTAAGGGGCCTCAAATAATTAAAGAATTCACAAACCACAAAACCTTAGCTAAATTCCCTTTGGTACTAAGTTGCAGAGGGTAATACTTCGGTTTTGTAAAAAATATTTTAATATTTAAAAACATGCGGTATCCAGTATATGCATTTATCTATTAGAAAGTACACCCCTTTGAAAAGTTGGCCACGACTGCGTTAACTGGGTTTTGCAGGTTTTTGGATATCTAATGTTGAATTGGATTTGGCTCGGCATGCGATGGATTTGTGTCATAATTGAATTGCCCCGCTTGCAGATCTACACGCGATATTCGCCGCCCAAGCGGGTAAGTAATTAAAACTGGTTTTCACTTTTTGCCCAACGGAAATCGCTTGCATCGCAGTGTAGAGGACTGGAAAACTAATTTGGCCGCGGCAGATGGAAACCCTTTGCGTCATGTGGACGTCGTCCGAGGAATGTTCCTTTGGGGCAACACCCACAATGGACGCTGGAAGCCGTCAACAGCCATTAGCACTTTGGCACATAATTGATACGTGGCTGGACCATAAAGCAAAATGCATAGACATCTACCTGGACAGACCCGGGCCCACGAACGCGACTCGCCGCGCACAAAGCGACGTTGTAGGAAAAGGAATTCCTTTCGTTGTGTCCATTCCCGCCATGTTCCTCAGATTTTTCCGCACAACACCTTCGGGGGCGTTGTGCCATATGACACCATCACCATACCGAACCGCAGCACAGCACTCTTGCCACAGAATCTGACGTAGGAGAAGGGCTTTGCTTTGGCTTTGGGTTTGGGCTTGGGCTTGGAGTCTGGGACGGGCTCATCCCTTCGGTTCGGTTCCGTTCCGTTCCGGAACGTAACTAACAATTTATTTAATACGCTGTACGTGCGCTTTAATAAAAGGCTCAATCAATCTGGGAAGCTAAGAACTAAGAACCAGCCTGAAGACTGCTTTCGGCCGAAAATGTGACCGAATTGGGGGTACACTTATAAAAGTGCTCAATGCAAAATGAACTAAGTTAAATAGAAGAATGACCGACTTTGCAATCTAATCAAATAAAAATGTTTTTAAATCTGTATTACTAAATTGGCAATGAAAGAAATGATGAATTGTATTTAAGTTGTGTTTGTTAAACCATTGTTTCTAATCACTTTAAGTTAGATACTAGCAGAAAATAGATTAGACATATGTACATATGTCATGAACTTGGACTCAAAATCCCTCTATTTGGAAGCATTGCAATGCATTGTACTCAACCAAGCTTCACAGACCCGAATCGAAGCGACCCGAGCTGAACCCCTTTGAAGTGTGCATACAAAGTCCCGCGGGCTCAGGGCCTCGAGAATGAGGAGCGACTCTCCGTAGTGACAGATAGATAGACAACGCAGTCTTGGCGACGAAGACGAAGAGGATGACGCTTTGATGACTATGTCGATGCCGATCCTTTTGGCGCTAATGCAGACAGCGTGTCGAATGGCTTTTTTGTGGAGTCGGAGCTGGGGGCTCCGAGAGGTTTTCGCTAATGAAGCCGTAAAGATATGTATTATTCCATACATTTAACAAAGCCCGCCTTTGACACCCACACACATGGCACACACAGGGCAAAAGAACCTCTGACGTCCTGATAATCTCAACCAACTATATGCATTTGACGACGAGAAATGCACTTAATTTTAACCACAATTAGCAACGCAAAAGGGCAACTCGAATGCCAATGCGAATGGGAGTTGTGCGAAGGGAAGGTGCGATCGGCGGGCGTTCCCGGTGGAGATTATGGCCAAGAAGAGTTCTTTTCCTTATTGCAGTCCCTCGGCAATCCAGGCTTCGGCTCCGGCTGTCTCTCAAACGCCTAACAAGGTGTCAATATCTTAAAAATGTTATCTTTCTGCACATAAAACTCAAGCGGATCATAGTAAATCAGCCTTTGGTCAGGCGGACCACTGCGGCCTGGCACCTTAGAGCCGAGTTAGCCACCATCTGAAGGCCTTATGCTTGGCTCGACCAAGTTCGCCATCGGGGCTGACCCCACCACTACCCACTCCCCACAGCACAATTGACTCCCCCTGCCCTGCTCCCCCTTCCTAGCCAGCCCCAATGGGCCGAGCTATGTGCCTTTTATACGCCGGATTTACGAGCAAACTCTCCACGTCGTCCACGTCGTCATCGCCGTCGGAGCGTCGTGGCCAAAGAAATATTCGATGGCCAGGCAACGATTAAAACGGACGCTTCACGCATGCGTGCTCGCACACAACACTCCCGTACTAACTCCGATACTTGCACTTGCATTTATATGCATTCTGCATAATGGAACTAAACAAAAAGTGGGAAGCACAGAGGAGGTCAGCGCAGTAGAGAAAGAAATTTGTGTGTTTGTTATAGTAAACGAACTATCACCCAAATTACAGAATGATGCGTATATATGCATATGATGCATATAGCATATATGTATAATGTAAAAACGGAAATGGTAATCAAAATGATTAATACTTAAATAAGAATTCTTCGAAACTGGCACGATAGGAAAAACTCCTTGCCTTGTTATGAGTATAAAATACTTAAATGCCAGAGACAATCCTGATTAAAATATAATATAAATGTGGCTCACAAATGCATTTATCATCATGCTAACCTTTCTAGATTTCATATTCACCATATTTATTATTTTGCTCGTGTGTAAAAAGCAGTACCTAATCACCTGCACACCACTGTGTTACAGCTCACAGCGAACTCCTCTGTTGAGCAATGTTCACTGGGTGTTTGGCCTGCCAGCACTTGCAACACCAGTAACAGCAAAGTCCAGGGCGGCATCCCAGCATCGTCAAGAGCATCGGAGGGGTCGAGATCGCTTCTGGGTTAGGATGGGATGGGATGGGATCGGGGACCAGGGACCAGGGCTCGCACAGGGGGATTCGGATTGGGGCGCATCGTCATGTGCGCATTGCACGCACGTGATTAAAGCGCAGCCCCGCCGCGAACGAGGGGTTCTTGTGGGGGGATGAAGGGGGAAAGACGGGCATTTGGCCAAGACCCGCTTATAAATCAGAATTCGCTCTTTTAGGGACGACAATGAACCCGGCTAAAATGTTGGCGAACGAAATGGAGGGAAGGGCTGGGAAGCGCACTACATATTGATAAATAAATAAGATCGCCAAAAGGCTTTTGTCTCTGAATATTTTTCATCGAGTCCCGCTCATTCCGATGGTGGCAGGTTCAATGAACTGGCCCAACTGGTTTCAATTTAAATTAAATATGCAACCCTCAAGATTTACGGGCGGCACGTCTTAGCTTGGTCCAAAAATTCAATGATCGAAATGTCCAAAAATTAATTGCACCATAGAATTATGAGCGGAAACATTTGTAAATCGTAAGCCGATTGACACTTGACCCAGACGGCCCTGTCTTGTCTTTTGGCATATAAATTATGGCGCCTTTGCCGCAAGCAAAGGACCGGCCCGATTATTGGACCCATTTTGTTGGCCAAGCCAACTGGCGGCACTTCCTTATCCTCTAGAAGTTTTTGCAGTTCCAGGTCTAGGTACAGGTCCGGGGTAGAGGTTGTCCAGGTCTCGGGCCAGACATTCAAATCACCCGGAATCAATCAACTTCGGGATGGATTCGAAATCTTTGGCGCCGGCGGTCTACTCGGCCAAAGTAATATTAGCCCATCTAGGCGGCGAGGTCACAGTCAGGTTACTTTTTCCTGCGAAATCGTGCAAATATTCTGGATTCATCGAGTAATTTGAATACATTTTAAACATGAAGAAAGTTGATGCACAAATCGTTTAATGAGAGCGCTACGGCCGCACGAAAAGGATAATTTATGATATGGAATACAGAGGTTGTCTACTTGAATTTTACTTAAGTCTCTAACTTAGACTTTTGAAATATATTTGTATACTCGTTTTATTGATATTTCAGTCAGTTTGCAATGCAGTGTGAATGAGATATATATTCTTGAACAGTATAAACAGTATAATGTGCGAGCTAGCCTCTCAATTTAGAAGTTATTTAAACGAAACTTTCCCAAAATCGGGCGATTATATCATAAAGCTGCCATAGGAACATTTAAGAGATTAATGGAATATAATAAAAAGAAAGAGTAATTTCGCTGCTTTTGTTCGTAAATTTTCTTAAGTATTAAGCTTCAGTTTGGCAAAGTCTGCTTTCTTTCTTGTTTGGTATTGTTTTAAATGGTCCAACATATGCAGGAATTTATAGTACTGCTGCCAGGTATGAATCAAAGTGAATCTTGGAAATACATTAATATAAGAGATATTGCTGATTCTGAGAGACCAATTGACCAATTTTTTGGTCAAGGTGTGGGCCAATTGACTTTTGGCCTGCCCACGAGCCACAGTGCCGCCTTCATCTTGTGCTCAGTCAGGGGTTATTAACGCAATGTGTCTCGGATCTCGGGTATGTCGTGAAACGTGATCTGGCGGTCGGGAGAAAGGCGAAACGTAACATTAGAATGCCTTTTAATTAGCTAAGATGGCTCTAAGACCGCGTGATTACATAAAGCAATGTTACTGTTGCCAAGGGAAGCTAGCCGTTTGGCAAGGCTAACAGCCAAGTGACAGCTTTAATTAAACGGATAATGGAAATCGGCTAAGCTAAAACCAGGATTAAGCACACTGTGAACGGAATTTCATTCGGCAGAGACAGGTCATAATTGAAAAGATCATAAATAAGGCTGCCTCATCATCCTCATCCCTGCTCGATTCGTATTACGGAGTCCGCCTAAATGTCTCTCTCCTTAACATAAGATCTACATAGCCAACAGGCACAGCGAACAGCGACAGGTATGCATGTAGTATACATATAGCTCCGTAACGCTCAAGATCATGATCGCAGCAGAAGCCGAGTTGAGTTATGGTCGGTTATGGCCAGTCACAAATTTGACTACGCGCTCATTTGCGCGAATTGTTTTTTCCGACTCTGAATTCGGGCCACGCCGAAAGGTTATTTACCCGCCTCCATGTCAATACAGAACGCAGATGCCGGACTCTGACCCTCCAAACTCGCAGATCGTCACTACCGATACCGTAAGTTGGCAACTCGGGCGGTGGCAAGTTAGTCCGGTCCTAGGGGGGTGGTGGTGGGGGTGGAGCTCGGTCGCCGTCGACATGATCTACATAACATTTGTTGCTACTAATGGCTGCGGTTTGCCGTCCGCGCCAAATATGGAGATAAATGTCTAGTGGCCAATAAGGTCCGCTTGGGCCAAAGCGCAGACTTCGTTTTACCTCAAGATTCTTCAGAAAGTTGGCCTTTACCTGTCACAGGACCATTTGGTATTAGAGCTACTTGCAATCGGATTGTCATATAAGTATATCGTACATAAGTTTAAAGATTACCTAGTTTCGAACATTATTATTATTTATTATAAATAGCTCTAAGATATTTATTTAGGTCAGTACCTGTGGTCTGTCCCTAAAGACTATGCATGATTACGGCTTAGACCCACTTGAGTGCCGATTTTATGCATTACATTTCCTAACACCTTTCTTGCCCACTCATTCAGGTGATCCGAGTTCTAACTGTGGTTTGCTGAAAGCGCGCGCCGCACACAATAATGCCTAAGGAATCAGTTCAGAGCGAGTTCCTATTGCTATTGCCGTTTCGAATGCTATTGGCGTTGCCTTTCCCGCCTCAACACTTTGTATATCGATATATCATTAGCGCTCTTTTGATTTACAATCGCCTTTTGTGCGCGGATTTCGCTATTTGGCCTTTTGTTGGCTCTTTTTCGAGGAGAGAGGCTGCGCGAGGAGACCGCAAAAGCGGTTGGCTAATAGATAATGGCCCATAGCACTTTCCTACCAGCCAAGTCGAGCAGCAGCATTTCAGCATAAGCTGAAATTCCGCATATGCAGAACGAATGAAAGTGTTCTCCATCCCGCAATCGGTTTCAATGTGGAGTCTGTGCTAAGTCTGTGGATCATGGGCTAAGTCTGTGGATCGCGTCTGCGGATGGTTGCAACTTGCAACCAACTGCGGAGGGAAAAGTTGCTAGACCGATGATAATATCCCATAATATGAAATCAAATTTGATTTATTATCAAATGCAAAAGATACTTTATTTGTTTATACATAAATGTGTAAATGAGTTCCTGGATTATATGGGTTGCTGCTTTTCTCAAAGTTTTTACTCGAACGGATTGGTAAGCAAATTAAAGATAAAAAGCGTTCTTAATTATGCCAATTATTAAATCTTAGCTTTATAGATCAAAGCAATAAATTTCACCGAGTAGTCGAGCTGTTCCAAACAGTAGTTCTTGAACCTAAATATGTGTTTAACCTTAAAACCCAGAAGAGCGAGTGACTGAATTAAAAAAATATTTACATAAATGCTCGGAAAATGTTACATTGCCAAAAATCATATAAAACAGACCTAAAGCCCAACTGCCTCCCACGCTGTAGCGCTATAATGTTGCGTTCCTGTAAGTGTTAGCCGGGCCAGCAAACGCACATCGAACTCAAACAAGTGTTAGTTCGACTGGGCTGCCGTCAAACTGGTCTCAAACGACTAAGCCGGTCCAAAGCCCAACTTGCAGAGCCGCCAGTCAGTTGCAGTTGGTCGATCGGAGCAAGCGGACGTTTTAGCGCGAGAATCGAGAAGAATAAGACCGCAGAATTGAATTGAGATCGAGGGCCTGCGAAGACTAAAGAATTTTCGAGCCTGGAGAATCGCGATCGCGTGTGCGTGGTTAGTGTGCGTTCGCGAGAGATGTGCCGCGTTTGATTACTTGATCAGAGATCCAGGGCATCGAAGGTCACCACTTTCAATGGCCGTTAGACGCCACCTGCTGCTGATCCTGCTGCTGATCCTGCAGCTGATCGCCACCACGCCGGCGTCGCGCAGCCTCAGCGTTAATGGCAACAACATTTGGCGGCGGGTGCGCCTGGTGACCAGCCAGGAATCCGATCGTAACGCCTACCAGGTGCTCAAGCCGAGTAGCCGTAATGCCACCAGCACCACCACTACCACCAGTACTACCACAAGTACCACCACTAGTACCACCACTAGTACCACTACTCCGGCAGCTCCTCAGTCCCAGCGATCTGCCAAGCAAATAGATCTCAATTTTCCGGGTGGCAATGTCTCCAGTGCTGCCCGTCTCGAAATGTCCACGGAATTCTTTGTGGTGCCCACACTATCAGCCAGTAGTTCTAGCACCACCACGTCCACCACCACACCAGCCACGCCCCGTCGTAGTTCGGGGGCTAAGGCGCGAGCTGCCGGCACCACTGGACGGGTGACTCCTGGGAGCAGCTCTAACAGCACGCCTCCCAGCATAGTGTCCACCCACTTGCCCTTCGCAGGCTTGCGCAAGGAGCCGTGGGTGGTGCCGGTGCTAGTCCTGGCCACCCTCACCATGCTGATGATGGCAGCCTTTGAGATCTTTGTGCTCTTCAAGGCCTGGCGGACGTCGCCGTCGCGAAGACACCTTTTTCTGGGCCAGATGCTGCTCCTCGGCCTTTTCGCCTGCGCTAGTTTAGGGGCCATCATCACCGCTCAGCCCTCCTTGATCAGTTGCGGGGCCATCCGCTTCGGAGTGGGTGTGTCCTACGCCCTGGTCTTTGCCGCCCTGCTGGTCAAGTGCGTATTTCTGATTAGTCTGAATGGAGGGGTGTATCTGCCGGCTCCATACCAGGGATTGCTACTCCTCTTTGCGCTGCTCATTCAGGTGGCGATCGGAGGTCAGTGGCTGCTCACTCAACCACCGGAGGTGTACACCACCAGTGTGCCTGTGATGGGAAGTGGCTTCCTCAGCACCACGGTGGCCTCACAGACCAACTACTCGGCACTGTTTTACCCCACGTCCTACACCACGCTGGACGGCACTCCGGAGATCTACACCCGGATAGCGGCGGTCAGCACCGTGCTAATACCGCTCTGCAAGACCCAGTTCACGGAGCTGCTCTTCTCGCTGATCTACATTGTCTTTCTGATCGTCTTCATCGCCGTGCTGGCCATTAAGTCGCGCGGCATCCGGGACAACTACCGTGAGGCCACCTACATTGGGCTGGCCATCGGGGGAGCCATCCCCATCTGGCTGGGATGGATGCTATGCGGGCTGGCCGTGGCCGAGCGACATAAGGACGCTTGCGTGGCCTTCGGCCTGGTGGCCACTTCCGCCACGGTCTTCCTGGTGATGTTCATGCCCAAGGGCAGACAACTGGCGGCCATGGGCAAGGAGGGCCTCTACGTGGAGGACCGCGAAGAGCAGTTCAGTTCCTTGAGCCGCGCCGGATCAGGCTACTCCCCCTCGTTCTTCCACTTCAAGCCCATCAAGTACGGCGTGATGAGTGGTTGCGGACTGCCCAACTCTGCATCCAACACGGGCCAGGGACTCAGCTCCAAACACTGCTCCAGTGCCAACAATGGAGGTGGTAAGTCCCGCTCCTACGAGCTATTTCTTCTCCAAATTTGTCACAATTCACAATTCTGCCCGAGGCGATCGGACCCCACTCAACCTGGACACAGTTCCATTTCAGCCCCATCCCTCTGCCCTTGTCAGCTGTCAGCCTCTGTTAATTTTGTAATAACTTTCTTTTCTTTCTTGCCTCATGTGCGCCAAGGGGCGGGGCTGGCAACCTCTTGAACTCTTGTTTATCCATTTGTTTGGTCTTTCTAAAAGCAAAAACAAAGTCGGGGGAAAAAATCAAAAGTCTTAACTTTCAAACACTGTGAGCTTCAGCAGACTGTGGCCAACGTACAGTGGTATAAGTACCCAAAATGAACACATGAATCGAACTATATTTCACAATTTGTAGGTAGAAAATTACTAGAAATACACATTGTGTATTTTGAAATGCTTAAGGCAATAAGCTAGTCTCAATAATTTGTGTCCAACATCATTGTTTATTATTATTCTCAATTCTCTATCAATATTTTTCAATCAGCATTCATTGTACAAATAGAAAAATTGTTTTTGCACTAAATCAGGGAAAATGAAAATCCAGTACTCTCGGTTTCATTGTCATTGCCAATGCCAAATAAATAATTAGACAATTTCACGAACCGCGCCCTGTCATTATTTTCATTTGCATTGGTTTTGCATTTGGTTTCTTTTCCACTTAGTATGTGAGGCAATTTTCCTTTTGCTGCGCTTCATTTGCTTGTATGCAAATTTTAGCGCTTTCATTTCTCGGCCACTGGCAGTTGTGTGCAATTTTTCGTGGCGGATTTGCGTAGCTTGCAGCCACTGTGCGGCGGCATTAACTGGGCTTAAAATTGTTTTGCCGGGCCGTGTAATTGTTTGGTATATTAATTTTTCCGACGCCACAGTCGTCGTGTAAGCCAAGTGTGAAAACAGCTCACATCTAGCGATCCATCTGTCTTTTAGCTTTCGTTTTCATTTTCTATGTGAGAACGTCCAGGTTCGTGGGTTAGGTCTTTGATTAAGATTTCGCTGCTGCGGCTTAAATCATTTCTGCCGATGCAAATAAAGCCATCAACACCACTGAAAACTTATTCGTGAAATTTCACGTTGGTCGGTGATAAATATCGTTGTCAATGAAATTCGCTTTTCAAAGAGCAAGTGGAACTGGGCTTTTCAAAGAGCAAGTGGAACTGGGTAAAGACAATTTTAGACGACTAACAGTAGAAGCTGACTTTGCAATTTTCGGCCATTTATGGACTGCCTGGCAGAAACAATATTTGAATTTATGTGTATTATATTTATTAGTTTTCGTTTTCTTCTTTCTAAACGACAAAAAGGCGTTTAAAATATTTTAGCTTTCTAATGAAAGCACAAGTGGAGTGGTCTAAGTGTGTGGCGAACTGGAATAATATGGGGGACTTCGGAGAAGGAAGGGCGCCCAGTGGGGGATTTAAAATGTGCGTGCTTGAGCTACGTAACACTTTACGTAATTTAATTAAAGTAAATACATCACTAAAGTATGATTACAGTCAGCAAAAGCATTTCGAATGAAAATAAGAGAGGAAAACTTGGGGTAGTTCATGTGGAAAACAAAGCACAAATGCTCTGCGCAACGCTGTGCGCAATATATAACTACCTTAGGCCTACCGAAATTGAAGACATACATTTTGTTAACAGAAGATGCATAAGACATGCATAAGGCATCGAACGTTGTTAACTATTTTAAATGTTCAAATCTTTTCACGGAATCCAGCTACTGAGAGCTGCAAAAGGATTCCAAATTATTACAATGCGCTGGAAGGCCTTAGTAGGAAGCGTCATGCGAGTACATGGCAGCTACTTGACGACGACTCCAAGTCCGAATCCGAAGCCGAATCTGAACAGTATTTGAGCCATGCATTAGGAGCAGGACAAAAGCCGAGGTGCAGCTGAAACTTTGGGGAAGCTGGAGCCGAATCTGGAGTTGGAGCCACGGCCCACAAGCCAAAGTGCCTGTGGGCAGCCCGGGCTTAGAGCTCAGCGCCTCGTATTCCGATTTCAGTTCCAATTCCAATTCCGGCTCGGTGATCGGTGATCGGTGCTCGGGTGAAGAAAGGCAGCAAGTGAGGCAGCCGCCGGCGACAGACGAAATATAGGTAGGTTCGTATATAGATAGATAAATGAGAGATATAGTGCTCTGGCCCGGCTACATATATACACGTCAAGCTGTCTGCAATTGAAAGTGCATTTGAGGGGTAACAGAAATCAACGACGAACGAAAAACTAGGCAGCAGGCAGAAACCTTAAGAGCCAACGACAAATGTCTGGAGACACACGGAGCCCAGCAAAATCAAAGTAGGCACAAAGCTTAACAAGCAAAAGAAGCAAACATCAGCCGAGAGCTGCAATCGCTGCCATTATCGTACCCAGACCAGACCCATACCTCAGCCCATAGTCTAGCCCGATCCAATCCAATCCGATCCGATCCGATCCAGAAACATGTGTGTGGGTTGTGTAGTTGTCTCGCTGACTCTTCGACTCCGACTCCGACTTCGACTTCAACTTGAGCCAGGGTGAGTGAAGTGAACCAAAGGGAACGACAGCAAGGGTCTCGGCTTGATTAAGGGCACAGAAAGAAAAAACTGGAGCTACATGTGGGCAGCAGCTGAAAATTTACATAAGGCGATGAGGCAAGAGAAAAATCAAAAGTTTTTCCCTTTTCGTGCAATTGCTTGGGCTGATTGAAGAGCAAATGACTTGGGCAACGAACTTGATTTGGCTGGCAAGTTGACAGCTTAAGCAGAGGCTGAAGTAAGATGCAATCTACTGCTGGGGTTCTCGATTATTGGATCATTGAATCTATTGTATCCGATGGGAAACAAAACGTTTATATGCATAGGCTCTGCATGGGCATTGGTAAAAATGGCGAACAAAAATAGGAACTGCATTTTTAAATAAGACCATAACTTGTTTCCGGTATTTTGCACAGTAATAAAGAACAGCGCTAAATTAAAAATGAATAAAATGAAAAGCTACCTTATAAATTGTTATCTCTAGTGAACTCTACCTTACCAATTATTTATAAAAACACAATTATGTTGGAGCCCTTCCATTGCAATTAATGGTTTAATTAATTAAAATGTACTAATACATAAAAGTCATCAAAAACTTGCATGACCTTAAATCATAAATTTATTTGATACAAATTAGGAATCTCACAACTGGTAAGCCGAAACCGCAGGGTGAGTCGAAAGACATTTCCAATAAATCCATAATATCGAATTTCCTGCCAAGCCTTCAAATATACACATTCACTGGCACTTGTGTGTGTGGTCGTTGGCAGCAAGCAGTTCGGCACATAATTCACTGAACAATTTGCAACAATAAACTAAACGACAGCTAACGGCGTTGACGCCAAGGAATGAGCCGGGCCAAAAGATTCCAGGGCAAGGGCAGGAGCAGGGGATCAGTGGACCGGGGGAAAGGGCGCAGACAGAGGCCAGCTCTCGATGATTGCCGCCATGAAGTCAAAGTCGAAGGCGAGGAACGAACGCAGATTGACAGCTGCAGCTTGGGTCTTTCTTGCACACAGAAAAATTGTGATCTCTTTTAAATGGATTTGTGTACATATGCATTGCATAACCACTGCTTTAAAATATTATATGAAAACAAGGAGGAAACTAGCGGCGAATCTATTATACCCTTGCAGACTTTAGACATCTAAACAAGAAAGAAACGTATTTTGCGCAAGTCGAAGTAAAATTAAAAATAACCATTTACAATGACAAGAGATTATTATTATTACAAATTATGAAACCATGATTTCTTTTATATTATTTATGATATTGATCCGATCTAATCAAATTAATCCCGAAAATATGAAGTAGCATTGATGAATAATGAACCAATTTATGAGTTCGTTGCCTAAGTCATTTGATTTTGCTCGCATAAAACCAAATATTCAGCGGAAAATCTGACAGTTAATCATGTCGTGTGTGTTTTAATACAATTTCTTGCTGTGTGGGTTCGGATTCGGCTGGATGGGGCCGAAAGGATGTCGTGGGGATGAGCAGCCTTTTGCCGCTGATTGAACGAGAGTTCAAGGTTGCTAGGCTGCTTTAATTAGAGTCGCATTGTTGTAAGTGCTTCGGGCAGCTGTTAGCAACAAGCGGCGCGATGACAGGCGGTACCACAAAAATAGATACTCGTACATGCTTCCGTTGCCGCTGCGTGATGTTATCATTATACCCTAACCTCTGGGCCCCGAACGCTGGGTGGAGAAGTACTGCAACTGGAATCTGTGCGCACATGGCTCCCGAGACGATTCAGTGACCTTATCAGTCCGCAGAGTGTCCCATCTTCGACTTGGCAATGACGCCACTTGGCCAGTTGGTCAGTAAGACGGGCCCATCAATCTGGGCATCTGCAGCGGTCTTTGTTCTCCCTTCTCGACGTCTCAGTTTTTTGTTATTTTATTGAGTGACTTTATGCCAGGCAGCCACATACATAAAATCGATCATTCATGCCCATGGAGTCGGGCAGATCCAAGCAGATTCGAGCAGACCTTGGAAGGTTAAAGCTTGTCGCTACACTCCAGAGGCTCGTGTAGAAGTTTTTTTTCTATTTGTCTTATATGTTTATCGATCGATGGGGATTTGTCAATAAAGAGCCCAGGGAGGCCACATAGTCATTTAACTGTGCACAGTCCAAAGATTGGCTTTGTATGTGAATTTTTTTTTATTTTTTGCACACTTGAGGACCTGAAGCTTAGCTCAGGCGAGGTTTCTTGTGTTATTGATGGATACTTCCAAATGGTTGCTTCATTGTCGTAAACCAGTTGGCCCAATGGGGCTTAGTTAAAAGAAATCTCATTTATGTTATGAGAAGTGCATAAATTATGGCCATTATTATATTAGATTCCTTTGTAGAAATTATAACTTGCCCACAAAACTAATTGGAAAGTATTAAGTTTCCGCCTGAAAGGGTAAACCAAAGTTCGTTCCTCCATTTTTTTGTTGCTGCAAATAAAATGTATTCTTGTTGTACGATACTCACGGAGAAATATACGCAACAATTATGTTTAATATTAGATTTTAACAAGTTGTTACCTTAGTTTTCCATTTTTTAACTCGAAAATATATAAAAACACAAAACAACTATAATAGAAAGCACGTTAAACAAATTGCATGGTCAATTTGAATACTATTTCTTAAACTGTTGTTGGAAAACACATTTTTTATTTATTCATCGAAGTAAATACAAAAGATAGCACAAACTGTTATATTTGATTGTCTAGGCTGTCAATTATTAAAACCAAATTTAAAGCAATCTAAAAACACATCATACAACAATTTCCATTAAATTATTTTTGTTAACCTGGCTTTGTTTAGAGCATAACTTTGCCGTGGGGCACCCATCGAAACGCTTCGACCAGCATCAGCTGTCGAAAATATGACATAAAAAAGATTCGATTAGCCTCAATTGTTCTAAAACCGCTGCCAGCAGGCCAAAGACTGAGGCAACGAACTTGAAATTGAAAAACCAAAGAGCAAAAACAAAAGAACAAAACAGAACAGAACAGCGCGGGGCAGAAAACTTGACAACGATGATGGGCAAGATGATAATCATGATGATGACGATGGCGCAATGTACAAATCTGTGAAGTACGTGTTGTTGAGTATCGTAACCAACTTCAGTTTGCAGTCCGCTGCGGCGGCTGTTTATGGGACTTAATATATGAGTTTGGTAAATGCTGCCAGCACGTGCTTGAAACGAGCGTCACTGTATATTACCACAAAATTATAGCGGTTTGCAATAGGAGCCGCTGCCTCGGAGAGCCGGGCAGGATGCTGTGGAGTGATGTTATTTAGTTTTGCCTAGAAGTGCCAGCAGCCGGCCAGCAGCGTAATCGATAACCAGTTCCGAATTGCGGCAATGAAACCGAAAGCGGAAAAACTAACTCAGGTCTTGGTACCAGCTCTTAGCCCGGCCCAAAGCGGTTTAGGCCATCCGATCGCCGGGGGGAGAGGATCTGAGGAAGGCTAGGGAGCCAGTGAACCGCACGCCAACTGCACATGCTAAAATTATTATGCTAAATTGGTGAGGAGATCGCCTTGGCCTTACGGTATATCCATCGACTCGACAAAAGAATGGGGGACAGATACGAAAAGTGCGAGTTGATTCCGCTTCAAAATAATGACTGCCTTAAAGTGTTAATCCTTTGCAATCCCTACTGCTACAAAAAGTCATTGCAAACAAGTTTATATAATAAACTATCTACAATTAGCATGAATAATGTTCAATAGCAGGAATAATTATGGGAAAACCATAACAAGGACCCAAGAAAGTTAATTCAAGTTCAGCTTATACGAAAATGAATCTATGGCTTTTTGTGTGCGACTTTGCAGCATTGTTATACGCTGCTAAGCAACCATCTTTACAGCCCTCACTTAGTTGAAATGTAAATTGAATTGTAGCAATTTGAAGGTCATACGCCCTTAGCCGAAATATGCAAATTGCCTAGCGTTGCGGCCATGTGAAAAATGCTTTTCTTCCGCCTCGAAATGGGTAGGAAAATCTCCTAGGCGCAGTTCATGACAATGAACTCTGGCTGGAATAGTTGTGGGGATGGGGATGGGGATGGGGGAGTTGGGATGGTATGGGATGGGATGGGATGGCTTAGAACGAACGTGGCCAATTAGTTATAATGCTGCTTCGTGATATCACAACATCTGGCAACTCACTCTCAAAGAGCCAGACAACGGCCAAGGCAAAAGCAAGGAACCTTTGGCGCTGCGGCCGGAGGCAGAAAGAAAGAGTCAACGCCGAAGCCAATGAGGAAAGTCTAAAAAAGCAAAAAGCCAGCGCTCGGCGAAGAAATTACTCAAGTCTGCAAAGTATGTAGCAACTAACAACAGCAGCAGTAACAAAAGCAACTCGGCTGTGGCAAGAACAACAGCGGCGAAGGCAACTGGCCAACTGAGCAACTGAGCAACTGAGCTGGGCCTACAACAAAAACGAACAATGACAATCTGCACGTAGCAATCAGTCAACGTGCGGCAGTTGGTTTAACTCCAACTTCTTGCCAGCCAGATAGAAGATACTGGGCCCAGGGTGAGGAAGCAGATGCACTTGGGGCGGGGGCACTCCGACCAACTGCAAATGCAAAATGCAAAACGTGGCTCTGTCTCCGCCAATAGAGATGGCAATTTTAATGAATTTTCCCCAGCCGGTGAAAAAGGCAGAAATAATTAAATGCAAGTGAGGAAAAGTAAAAACAGCCGGGCAACACACGGAAAGTGGAATTAAAGGTGGGAAAATAATGGAGATGGAATAAATCGCCCAGTTCAAGAAGGGAAATAATTCATAAAAAGAATTTCTTCAGTAGCCGGAAAGACATGCGTTTTGTACATATTTCTGTTGCCGCAGGAACACATAACGTAATTAGAATAACGTCAAAGAACCAATTAGTATGGGTAATAAGTAATTTTTATTCACTTTTATTTAGAAATGAATAACAACATGACAACATAAAATTCTACAGTAATTCGCAGATATATGTAAATGTTGGCATTTTTGAAACCCACAAGATCTAATTGCAAACTAAATTAAGAAAAATTCGAGCAAATTGAGCAAAAATTTAATGCGCATTCTAGTTTCGTAGATTTAAGTAGATCTATAAAAGGAAAGAACACTTTTAAACATGGTTTTTAATATGTCAGGGTCACGTATTCCTACCATCTCTAGCCATATCGAATTCCCTGACTCCTAGGGCGGCCTCATACATAGATACGTAGTGTACCAACACCAAAGAAATTCAATCTCTAGAATGGCAATACATTTTTGCACTTAATTAGCGTTTAGGTTATATTTCGTCTCGTTTCGCTAAGTTGGCTGTCAGCTGTGAGCTAAAGTAGCATATTTAATGCTGGCGCACATAATTCATAATGGCCAAGTGAGCTGACAGACGGCTCAAATCGGAGAGAAAGATTTTCTAGTCGGTCCAAACGGAATTAAGCCAAATTTGCCGCTTCAGCTGCCTGCTGCTGCTGAAGACTAGTTTCTTTTTTACGCAAAGCGCAAAAGCCTGCCCACCGCAGATACAGATGCACATATATATGTACATATGTATATATTTATGTTTACATATGTATATATACGCGCACGGATACAGCTAGAGATTACGATTCTGGCTCAGACAAGAAGTTTCATTTTCTGACACATAATTCCACATTCATGGTAGGGGAAACAGAACAGAAGTCTCACAAAAACAAGCGGGCTTAATTGCAGTATTTGTTCTGAGTTAATTAGAAGCCCAAGAGAGTGCCACGGAAAAAGGAGGTTGGCATGTAAGAGCAGCATTTAACACCGTTCAGAGTTCAGATCCCCCGATTTTCCAGCCTCAGTTTTCGTCGGTTTTCATGTAATTAACACAGTTTGCCACACTCTTTGAATTATAGCAATAATCGTACGTTATTGCCTCGGCTGCAGTCCGTTGCTTTATCTTACATTTGTAAGGTTTTGGCCCTCTTAAGTGAATATAAACCAGAAGTTGGATACTGGAAGTTAAAAATTGCAGCTGCAACCATAACGCATATTTATTCGGCGTCGTGTAAAAATTGTGTAGCAAACCTCTGGCTATTTCGCTATACAAGTTTTTTAACCTTTTACGGTAATGAAGGTCACACAGCTCCGTAAGATTGATAAACAAGGGCAAAGCTGTTTTTAAATCCAACACAAAACGATTAAGATTCCAATGGATATAGCTCGGGTTTTTTGCCCAATACCCGTAAAAACAAAACTAAATGCACACATGGGACTTTCTCCATGGCTCGGGGGTGTAGAGTTAACCCATTGACATGAAATCGTTTGACATCATTAGGTCCGCCATAAATTGGCCGGCAAAAGTGTGAAATATGGCAACGTAATTTCCTTGAATTGGGAACATCTGCGTCTGGGTTCGGGCTTTGGGTCAGGCCAATTAAGACTGACCGTGGGCAGAATTGTGACATATTTACTGATTTATGTGCGAGCTTATGGCTATGGCTGCAATCTAAGCACATGAAAACACACAAAGATATAAACAATATATATAAATATACATGTACACCCTTTTATTATTTTATTTTGTTTAATTTTTATTTGTCTTGTCATGCATACACTTGTCATCTAAAAACCACCGCCAACCAACACGACACTCATCTACAACATCAACAACGAAAACAAAAATATTCTCCTCATCATCGTCATTATCATCGTCATTATCATCATCATCATCATCATCATCATCGCTGCATCGACACTATATACATATCTTCTCCTTATCGTAAAAACATACTTCACCTATATCATCACCCTCAAACCTTGTCGAACGTAATCAAAAAATTCTCGACACGCTCACGACTCGCACACTTGCATATGTCATTTCATAATCCATTCGTGTGGTATCTGTAATTTTTTCATTACCCTTATGTTCATCAATCACTCGGAACCTATTTCATTATTGGTTGACTCTTTTGGCTTTGTTTCCGGTATTTTTACCTTTTCGAAACTTAATTGAATTTACATTTATTGTCAAAAAACCAATAATTACTGTACATATATGTTTATCCTATACGTAATACTACCAATACGCGTGTGTGGGTCACGACTGGTTTTGTTAATGGTTTGGTTACTCTGGGATCTGGGCACTGGGACTCCCAACCACACACGCACCCACTCCTCCACCACCGCACCACCGCACCTCGCACCACCAAAACCCGCAATCCGCCGACAGATCGGGTTGCTCTGGTCACCGCCGCACCGCCGAGTTATACGCGTATGTATCACTATTTTCCAGCACACCTGAGTCCGCACCCGTTCTGCTATTATCCTCCCGCACCACCACCACCACTGCCACCGCAACCACCGCCACCACAGCAAGCCGCACCGCCCACGCTCACGCCGTTGACCCTCAAACAGTTGGGCAACTCGCTAACCTCCATGACACAAGCGGCGCAGTTGGCCAAAACGCTGCGCTATGCGCCAGGTAATACTCGCCGATTGCTGACGATCCCCTAGGGATATTACCCTTTGTCTGCAGGGAGGGCATCCGAAAGTGATGTATAAATATTATGCAATCTGGTGGATAGAGTGTACGCAATTATCACATACCTGTATACCTACCTTAGCAGTTTAGGGTTACTGTGCTGTAAATATATTTATAGATTTATAAATACATTTATAGATTTATATGCCAATTAACCCCAATTTAATATCTATTTTATTTGGTTAAGCTTCGTTAAATTTTATTTGGCTAAATTATTCACACTTCTAAATCAATTGATTAAAAGAAAATCGTTTTTTTTAATTTTAACTCAACTATTAGAAAACTGCAAAGCAAACTATAAAAGTATTCAATTGATGATACGTGTTAATGGTATTGTTCCAAGTAGTTTTGTTATCTGATTTATGTAAATGTGTGTATTAAATTAAAGTTCTCTTTAAATTAGCTGAGTTCTGGATTAGTCTTCGTTATTTGAAACAGTCGAGCCTCAGCTAATGTAATGATTTAAACAATAGATAAATATAAAATGGGGAACATTTAACATGGTCGGTTGTCATAGTTTGTAACCCCATTAGAGATTATGCATCTCTGCACTCAAAATGTACTACCCACATGCATTAAAGCTGTTCATGAACTCCGAATGGATAGTAATTCTGGCTTTTTCCAGGCATGTTTATACGACCAGACGAAACGAACCTCTACACCACGCTGGAGCCCACGTTGAGCAGCAATCCGAATGTGTACTTCCAGCGCAGCGGGGCCGTCCATCCCGGCATCCTGTACTGAGTATTCCGTAAACCCCATAGGAGCACCGAGCATCGAGAACACTGGAACTGAGTATTTTTCTTATCTTTAAGGTACGGCTCCCAAGGAGCAGCAATAAGCGAATGATATTCCGCGATCATTTCACATAGTGTAATAATTTTGTCATAACTACTAAGATCTTTGCATCTAAGTTTGCGATACGAAGAATACATATAGCGACCTAGTAGATTAAGGATCGGGGACCCGACCTGACCCCAGGAATTTTGATATATTCCCAACGGTCAGGAGGTAAGAAGTTCATGGATCTGCAGAGTGCAGTCCTATTTTAGCAATATCGACCAATACCGACACTGGTTACATTTTACACTCTCGCTGTAGCAACGATTCTATCAAAGAAGTCTTGAAAGGCAGTTTGCTGGCCTTGATTCCTAAATAATCTTACCGAGTTATTTTTGGCTTGTGATTTATTAAAGTAAATTGTACTTCAAAAGATCTAATAATATTCGTACAGCTCTGCTGCTCTAAAATAGCTCAAGAACGCAGGGGTAAACCATATGTGCGAAATATATCTGCAAAACTTAGTTCGAATTTTCACTAAGAGCATTAAGTATAGTTGTACAAAATATGCAAAATTAAAGCAGTGAGAAAAGTCTCTGGAATACGCCTGATGTTCGTCGGGTATATTTGTACAGATGTTTTACTCCTGCGAACACACATACTCCAGTAAGTAATAGCCTTAATATCCATTTGTCTAGCCACGTAAAACCATCGCTTAAGCAAACGCGAAATGTTGTACATATTACAATGGCCCCGAGCCAAACACATACACACACTGGGTGAGCAAGCCAATCTCAATAAAAGAAAAGAAACCGAACACCAACTCTCGATTGCCGCACAGGAACATCAGCAATGACGATTACAATTAACTATAATTGCAAATTATTCGCATCGCAATGCCTATTAACGCCTGCTTGGCCCACAGAGGGTCGCTCCAGGAGGAGGATTCCATTGGATGGAAGGGAAGTGGATGGGACGCGTTGGTTAAGGTTGGGATCTAAGTGCGGGGAGGATTATTGGATGCCAACGCGGCGCTACATGTTTCAAATAATTTGTTAACGCCTTTCAGCCGGCGATTGGTTTGGGAGCTAGTCCAGTACAGACCGGCTGTATTGGAATAGATAAACGTTCGACCATTATCGCCTGGTTCTAAGTGCTCCATGGATCACTCTCCATTGCGAGATGCGACGACGCCTCTGACGACTTGACCCCATATATGGTCTGGTGTGGTCCAGGGACTACCACTGCTTCTACTGACCACGTCGAGTGCATGCCGAGGGCGTGTTCGCCAGGAGGATGCGAGTTGGAAGGAGCACCTCCACTCCATCCCCACATTAATTAAGTGCAACAATGCGGTGCGGTGCGGTGCGGAGGGAGTTGCAAGGGCGGAATGAGGCAACATTCCCATCCACATCTCCAGGCAGTCACATCATTCGCTCGTATTAATGACATTTCTCACGAACATTTTACCAGGGCAGTCAACACAAGGAGCTCTTGTCCAGCCGAAGGCACTGAGATAAATGTTTGGGCAACTTCAATTATCCACAAAGGGATGCCATTCTAGTGTTTTCAATCACACTTTATAGCAACCACAAGGAACTTTTCCAATGTTGCGCCTATGTTTCAAAAATAAATACATTTTTGCTTAAACTAAAATTATACTATAGTATATTAAATTAAATTATATAACAGGTATGAAGCATAATTACCATAAGGTAAATTACTGTCGAATCTATAATCTAGGCTGTCTTCTTAAACTTGCGAGATGCGAAAGTGGTAACTATGTATGTTTTAACATCTGAGACCTTTAAATGTATGACATAGAAGCTATTATGCTCATAAAGGTTTTTTCGATCCGACAGCCCTCGGTAAATGATACTTGTATATAAAATGTATAGACATTATGAATATATTGCTGGATTTTTAGTAAGGCTTAAAGTTGGAATTGCCTTCGGGTCTTTCGAAACCCACCCGATAGGTCAAGATAAGACCATTTATGTAAGTAATTTTATAAATAAAATTTGAGACTTTTTCGGACACTTATAGGTAAATTCTTGTATATTCTCGTATTCTGGATCTGTTTTAGAGTCAATCAATCATCATTTTCAATCAAGTCTTTCATGAAACTTGCCAAACTCATTTTCCCTGTTGCAACTAGTACACAAGTCAAAACAGTGTATTAATTTATTTTTATATAATTTTTATAATTTTTTTACATTATTTATAATTACAGCAGATTATTATATATCAATTCGGGTTTAATTTAATCTAAAACGGATGAATGGCGGTAAATTAATTGAATATAATACGAATATTATTAATTTAATATGTACGGTATACATAACTTGTTTTTTGATGTATAATTGGGTAAATAAACTTTAGCTTGCCGAAGCTAGTATCCTATCCTGTTTTATATAAGGAATACAACATTTGTTACTAATTTATTGCACCAACATAACACACATTTTGGCTTAGTATGAAAAATACAATTTTATAATAAACACCTTTTCCAGCCATACTTTTTAAACTACCACAAACATTCACCGAAGAGCTTTTTCAAATACTCGTAACAGAACGAAGTTGCTTCGCTTTGTGTTCCTATCATTAGACACAGACTTTTAACGAATTATCACAAATATACCAACCTTTGAAAATGGGATTAAAATATTCCATGCTTTTTCCAAAATGGTAAGTTTTGTTAGATTTAGGCATGTGGTTTTGGACAGTGCAGCCAAAGTCCGATGTACAGTACGTCCAGTCTCAGAATCTGCTTCTCGCTTTGCAGTCGCCTGGCTTCAATTAGGCGCGCCTTCAAATCACAAGTCAATCAAAGTTGTTAGATTCGCCGTCCTCGTCCTCGTCGTCATCGTCATAGTCAGGGAGTCACAGTCGTGGTCGGCTGGACTCGGACATCGTGGTTCCGTCGCCATCACTGGTGGGTTGACATCTCTTGACATGGCACACAATGTTGCAGGACCCAGGGGCTGGCCATCCAGAATCGGTTGTAGCGAATCGGGAGTCGGGATAGTGTAGCTTGGAGCCCGGAGGCGGCAGCATCAATTACAACATCCATGACAGGCACAGCGTGAAATGTTTGTACATTTCTTGGCGGCGCTTCCGAGGGGACCAATTAGCCCTAAGTGGGCATTTCACATTTCAAATGGACTCCGGCAATTAGCCAAAATCGAAGCCAACAATTTCATCATGGCTCAACCATCGCCCTTCCACATCCACATTGCTCAGGTCAGGCCCATCATCATCGACATCGCCATCGCCATCGCCACTATCATTATCATTCTCGATCGTTATCGATCTGTCCATCACTGCAATTTATTTGATCAATTCATTGCCTATGTCCGTTACCTATACCTACACCTACATACATTCCTATGGTCCTGCTCCTCGATTTTAATCCGACTTTTATGTGCATCCCTTGCTTCCAGGGGCGTACCTTCCGACGTGCTAATAGCGATTTGGTAACGCTTTATGGCATAATGTGTATTAGCCGGCCAACACGATCTCCATCTAATGCGGTTGCGAGCGGGCAAACAGAATCCGCTGGGGATGGACTAGACTGGCAAAACCTTGATACAAGCTAAACCAAAGTATACGGAAGAAATTGTGAAAAAAAATAAGAAAATAAGAAAAATCAAATTTTTAGAGTTAGAGTGGGTGTGGCAACATCAGTTAACAAACTTGTCTCTGGAAGCTGCATCTCTTATCTCAACTTTCTAGCTGATATAGTTCCTGAGATCTCGGCGTTCATACGGACGGACAGTCGAATGGACAGACGGACATGGCCAGATCACCTCAGCTTTTGATCCTGCGTAGGCCTTTTACTCTTCGAGTAATGATTATAATTGAGTAACGAATATTTTGCCTACCAGCTTATTAAGGTTTCTATTTAAAATCAATATGGATTCTGCTTAATTGCAACAATGTGTTTATATTCCGTATTTACTAAAGATAAAACCCTTCGTTACACAGTATCAATCAGTATTTATATTTTTGTTCCTATTAACTCACAAAAATTTGGAATTTCCCCTAGATATTCCATCGCTACAAAGTTTCAGGGAAAATTATAGCAATAGTTGCTGGTAATTTGCTCGAGCCAACTTTGCCGACTGCCGCCAGTCCTCACTGTCTCATCTCCAAACTCTGGACGACTGACGATCGCCGAGGGCCGCAATATGAGGTATCTGCAGCTCAAGCCGCAGCTCCATCTCAATCTGTATCTGTATCTGCATCTGCGCCTGCGCCTGCCTCCATCTGCTGCTCCATGTGACCACCGTCTGCGCGGCTGTCTAGTCGCGATTTTCGGCCATAATAATTCGCGTTGTTCGTTTGTTGGGGGCATGTGGCGAGTGTACGAGTAAATTAAATTACTCGGCGGACGCGCCATTAACCGTAACATTATCCTTGAATGAATGGGGGCTGGGCGGCGTTGGGCTGGCATTACAGCTATTATTGTGGTGCAAATGTTATGACCGCTTTATAGAGAGAGTGCAAGCACAAAGCCCCAAGGGCGGCATCACGTTGCTGATTTGATGGTCTTTTCCGAGCCGGAGGAGGAGCAAGGGGGAGTTGGGAGCTTGAGCTGGGAGCTGGGAGCTAAAGTGCCGGGGCTGCGCGATCGCAGGTCGATAAGCTGGCGGTGTGGAGCCGGCAACTAGTAACTGGTAATGCGTGCATTGACCGTTGGGATCTGGGATCTCCGATCTGGGGCCCTGGAGCGCTGGAGCGCTGGCGTTCACGTAAGTGGAAATTACATTTGCGCCGCGGCCCAGAGACGAGCGATGTCTTCGCAGTACAGTTAACCTCGTTTAAGTGCGCCACGCACTGCCAAACTCCGAGGCCCCTGAAAGCGGACGAGCTGGCTGGGTCCAATTAACAGTTCCAAGCTCCGAAGGAAGTGGATCCGCAGTACCAGCCAACGAGCAGCCGGCCCAGAGCACACAGAGCCCAGTTTTGTCGCATGCTCCTGCTTAAAACCTAAGTATAACGCTGCCAACTGGTTCTGGGTCCTCTGCCAACACCTTTTCCGCAGTGTTGAGGGATAAAAAAAGCCAAAACTGTCTTCATTTCGCTGTTTTTATTGGGAGTCCATGGAAGAGAGGAAAACAAGGAGGCTAAATATATATATAAATAAATATAAATTAGTTTGTAAATATAGGGGATTGGTGAAATGTACATTTTTTATATGCACCTTTTGAATAACTAAGAAAACCAGTTTCATAAATGCAAATTCTTGTTTAAATTAGTTTGAAAATAGAAAAAAATCTACGAAATCAATAGGAAAATTAAAAAGAAAACTGTTTGGATTCGGGTAGGACCATACTAATCCAATATCCGATTGTGGTGACTTTCGAACTAAGTTCTTTTAATCTATTCTCTTGCTGAATTTCCAAGCTATACCCACAAAATGGTTAAACTGGCATCCCTGCTCCGAGATCCATGCTGGGAGAATCGGCAAGCGGCTCTGGCAGCAACAACCCGGCATACGAGTTTATAGCGGATGCGTAAACGTAAACGCATTTGGCTCAAATGCCGTTAGGGCCTCTGACTAAATTGCATAGCCACATGGGCCCCTTGGGCTGCGGATTCCTCCTCGACTTGGACTTGGCATCTGGCTATGCGCTATTTGCTATTTGCTATTTGCATGTTGTCTGGTGAGACGCCAGGCCAGGAACAAGACTCTCCCATTGACATTTTGTCTCGTTCCTGTGCCCGTGGCTTGGGCTCTTTGGCTACCCCTGGCCTGGAATGGAGAAATGTTAATGCATTACATAGTTATCGATCGAAAGCCGCCCAGCTAGAAGCCTCACATTGAAGCATCTGGCATCCAATCCAAATCCCATTTGACGTAATCAAGGCAACAGAATGTGGGCAACCCAAAAATGTTTTGGGTCATTGATTCCAGTCGCTATCCAATGATCTTAACGGTTCTTTCCACTATTTTGTAATGGGCCAAGATCAATTTACCAATCCGCGGCCAAGAAGCTGGGCTTCGAGTTGAGCGCTCGATGGAGTGTCTTCCCTTTTATGTGGAGTACGCGCAACGGAGTCCCCATTGATTAAATAACCAGGGTCCATATAATGGAAATCAAAAGAGAGCCAAAAAAGTTCAACTAGAGATTGGAGAGTCGAAGCGGGAATACCCTAAACTTGATCAGTTACTACTATAAACTAAATACTGGAATATGGTTTAAAAATTATATGGTCTAAGAGGGCTTAACATTGCCTTTGATATTTAACGAAGTCTCCCTAAAAACCATTAAAGTTGCCTGGCTTACATGTCAGGCCTCTAAAATACGCCAAGTTTTCTGAAAATAATCCAACCAACTCGATAACTTGATAAAGAGCACTGTGAAAATGTTCAGTACAAACTTCTTAATTATTTTTTACGGTCTTCGCTGAACCGACTACCATCTGAAGCTCTCTCAAAAGAAATCCATTTCAACTGTCTTTTATGGCCGGTTTTTAAATGCTTCAATTGAATTCAGATGAATTGGGTCAAAACGTTCCAGCAGCGTTAGAAGGTAAATTAAAATGTGCCCACGTAGCTCAGCATTACAGCTACAGGTTCATTGAGATGTTTCGTCATCCCGAAAGATGTGTTTATCGACAATACCCAAGGGGGAAGAGGAGATGTAAATCGGTGAATATAATTATGATTTATGCTTAAAGAAAGGCCAGCAGCCAAGTGTGGCTTGTTAGGAGTGATAATACCCATCTTATGAATAATGTATTTAATCTGAAAACACCGAGAGCGAAACTGAGTAATTTATATTTTAAATGACTTTGCACATGGACCGGCAAGATGATTAAAATCGCTTATGACCAAAATTCATCATCATGGGGTGTCGAAATCGAGCTCTGGTTTCTTCGCTCCTTGTGTTAGGGTCTATAAGAATGTATTTCAGCAATTGCAAGAAGTCAATTTTCTAATGGCCGCGATTGTTGCTTCAATCACGATCTCGTCCTTGTCCCTCCAAATCATCCCACTGGGATCTTCATTGCGGTTCATTGTATGCAAAATTCTAAAAGGGAAAATGAAGCCCACAAAGTCGTGCGCTAAATATAAAATTTTATATGGAACTTACACATGTTCTGTAGATGCACCAAATGGCCCGCCTGGCTCTTTAGCCATTTGATGATTCTCCGTGATCGGCTCTAGTTCATCTGCTCTGGAGCTGGAGTGGGCTAAAAGCTCTCACGCGACTGGGAGACCGAGGGATTCGGGGTCATTTGCTGATTTTTTACGACTATTTCTATCTTAAAGATACAAGTTTATTTATGGCCGTGCTGTAAAGTGCACGAGTGTGTAAAACGCAGGGAATGACATTGCAACACCCAGTGAGCAGGATCCGATCCGAATCTTAAACCAAATCAGAATGGAAATGGCCCCTCCGGTGGGAGTGCGTTTGGATGGGATGGGAATAAAGGGGAGTATGTTTGGGCACAGGAACCACTGGCAGGGCACTAAACATGCCGCTCGAATGTGGGTAAGTTGACTCGACTTTAATGTGCCTGGGCAGCTAAATGCAAACGCACCAAGGCCCTGGGGTCCAGATGCAGCCACTGTGGGGGCCACCAGCCATCACGCCTGAATGCTAAAAGGGTTCGGGCCACATCGCTTCGATCCCCGCTCCCCACTGCTATTTTTTCCCCTGATGCGCCTCTGGAAACCAGTTTCCACGAGGAGCTGCAGCGCCGGAGGAGCGGCGGACGGAGGACTCTAGACAATTGACAATTTAAACGAATTTCCTTCAAACACAGCACTGACATGGCCCGGCACAAATGACGAATAGTGGCGGATGCCCAAGCCAAAGCCAAAGTTTACGCATGAAATATGCACCACCAGGAGGCAGAGCCAGCTTCCTTACCCTTCCTGGCCTTCGTGGCCGGTGGTTTGTGGTCAGTTGCAGTTACCAGTTGCCAGTGGCCAGTGGCCAGTTGTAAGCTGCAGATCCAGGGACGCACGTCTGAAGTGTCATTCATCTGGCCATAAACGCATTATTCAATATGCACTGAGAAGAATTTGTATGGTAAACCACTTAAATGAAGTTTGCCAAAAAGTATTGAAATGGTGGCTTTCTGAAAAGGACCTCAATATGTTTCAAAGAAAACGTGTTTTTTTTATCAGAAGTTGATAAAAAAATCTTTATTTAATAAAAATAATAGGGGACTAGTATATAATATTTTCTCATTGGTTTCTGATGACTAGAAACATATAAAATGGAAAACTGTGTTAAATAAGGACAAAATATGGTGAAGTAATATCAGAACACTGTTCGGATTTCTCTCACTGCATCAGCTAGACAAACGAGGGATCGGCAACGGACAACAACAACAACAGCAGCATTAGTGGTATCAGCAGCCAGAACAACTGCAGCAACAACGACGTCTGACTAAATGCCTCATACTGTGCGCGATCTGAGGTTCAGGCTCCTTGGCTATCTGTCCGCCGGCTGATCCGTCCGCTCGGTTTTCAAGGTTAACAAGTTGCATTTGCAATTTGGCACTAGGACTGACTGGCCTGCCCAGACTGGAGACCCAGTCGGAGCAGAAAGACGGAACTCAACATCTTTTCTCAACCCCTTCGACCGCATCAATCGACCGCGTCAATGGTGAGAATTAAATGTTTATGCCTTTTGTTTGGCCAGAACCCCCTCTTACCATTTTACTACTCCGCTTTAAGAAGCGACCTGCTCAATACAAAGAACCGAAATCAGAGATCCAAAGTGAGGTACAGCAAAAAGCACTCTCATCGAATCAAATGATACCCTCGGACGGACGAAACGATGTCCCCACTTTGCTGGATGTGGCAGAGAAGATGGGAAATTTAATAATAGAGCCCAAATGGGTATCAATACCAAAATGAAAGTATTCGTGCATCTGAATTCCAAGTACGAAATAAAATAGTGGTAATGCAAATTTTCACTAAGAAGCTTGTAAAAATGTATTATTACTGATTGGGATTGGGAAATTGTTAGGGGGGCTACGCTTATATTTACATAATAATAATTCGAATATTATTGCTATAAAGAAATTTGGAAGGATAGATAGTAACGGTCTCAATACAGGGAACTGTCAATTTCAAGAGAATTTTAAGAATCAGAAATGTAATATTTATATAATAATAATGCTGCTAACGTAACCAATTGAAAAGCCAAGATATTTCTGAATTTTAATTGCTTAAGTTTTATTTTTATTTGTTTTTTTATTATATTTAGCCTGAGCAACACTATTTTCAGTCAACCCAATCCAATGGCACATCATCCATGGCACAGGCCGAAGACCCAAAGAAATCCATTGCTCCATTGCAAAGAGCACTTCAGCAAGGAGTCTGCAATAATACGACGCTGATCTATTATTCGCTAGATTGTAAAAATGTAAAAATCACGCTTTCGTGTTGTGTATAAATTGAATGCAATTTATAAATGTCCAGAACAGAATTAAATCCCCATCCGTCGGCACAAGCCGCGATCGGGTGATGGTGATTTTTCAAAATAAACAACCTTGAGCCGAGGGCTCCGCAGCCATATACCTTCATAGCCGCAAAGCCCCATGGCCCCATAGCTCCAGAGATCCAGAACCGACAACCGAGAACAATTGCCAGAGCCCAGGGCAACAATAGACGGCAGCAGCAACGGCCCAAAAGGATCCGCCAGATCGGATCCCTGGGAGCCACAGATGAAAAATTGCGCCAATTGAATTTGACCACCGAGCGGGAGGGTCTCTCGAGGATCGGGAATCGGGGATCGGGGAGCCTGGCGTGGGGCGGTCGCTTAGTTTTCAACGCATTTATCAATACCCAAGTGGATCGCCTCTCCTCCTGCGGGCCCGTCTGGATTCCCTTCCAGGCGTTGACAATGCCAAGGGCGGTGTGGGATACCTTCGCCTAATATATTGCGAGCCTAATGAAAAAAGACTGCCCCGTCTCTGATTGGTGATGAAGCTACAAAATCGATTTGCCACAGTTCCTTCATCGTTGCAAAGACATGTTTCCGCTTTAAGGGCGACTTTCCATGTGACTGATTGGGAATACAATAAGGACATTGTGTTATAGGAATAACTATGGTATTATTCAATTCTAAACTCATAAAGTGATACAGGTATAGCTATTTATAATAATTACATTTTCTTCGCTTTGCGGAACGGATTACACATTAAGTCGATCCAATTTATCAGGCGACTTTTTTGAACCAATCAGTCATAGAGGTAAACTCTATAAGCCAGGTTGCGTTATGAATTTTATCTCCTCCATATTACTAGTGGTGACCATTTTATCCTTCACTGCCTACTCCGCGGTAAGGGGTATCCGAGATTCTTTAACTTATAGGGTTATATGGATTTCAAAATTATTTTAAGGGAGACGGAGATAGGCACCTAAATGAGAACTTAAATGAAGCTACGGTAAAGAAAACTAAGGGTAAGGATTACATGATAATGAATTGGACATCTATGGCATTACAAATTTCCCCCTAGATGGCTGGCAATGTGCCGGTGTAACATGCCCTAAGGAGTTTACGGCATCTTGTAAGGTCACCAAGGTCCTGAAACCATCTGACCTACAGCATACCGAACTCCTAATATTATGCATGGATAAACATGATAAGCCGAGGTGTGGGATTACGCGAACTCGGAAAGGGGTAATACAGGAAGTTTTAAACGTGGACGAAGACGGAAATTCAATATATGACCAGAAGGAGGTTATTTCGGAAAACGATGGTACTACAATTCCTCGGTGCCCACGAAAATAAATTATGTGCACTGATCGGTTTCACACAAATATATTTTATCTTCACAAGGTATTTACATTTTACGTGTTATTTTATAGCCAATAATTACACAAAAATTATTTATATGTCTTATAGAAAAAATATTGGTAAAGTTTGGCCGCTAGTGTTTATATAGAATTGGAGAAAGAACGAACTTGGAACTAGCAGAACGAACAGAAACAAGATAACACAAAAAATAAGATAACGAATACAAAAGACAACGAAAAAAATATTTCCATAAATTGAGCTAAGTTTGATCTAAATAAAAATTAAATTAAATTCATAATTGCACCTTAAGGGAAAACAAAATTCGAGAATTATCAATTAGGTACCACAACAGAAATATCTAAGCATTTGACTGAAAACTACATTATGCTCGTCTAAGAGTGCTCTGCCACCGCTCGAAGTTCTTCCATTAGGGAGGGCATGGGCTCCACTCTTCTCTGTTCTTGGCCAGCACTGAGAAGCCTGCTTAGCTCCTTCATATCAGACTGGCAGGCAGAAATACCCTCGCCTAACTTGCACAAATTCGGTTGGCATAGCTGACTCCGCTCGATCAGATCAAAAATAAAGCTGTTCCGAGGGCGACATGTTTCATTGGCGGTTTGCTGAACAAGCTGCGGCAAGGAAAATCAATTTAAGAAATATCAAAAGAACCCAAGCGTAGGGGAACTCAATTACCTTCTTGTAGTCATCAATTAGATTAGCCACCTCATGGGCGGGCTCCTGAGGCGTGTTGCTAGCCGTCGATTTTCCCGAGTCCGAAGCCTCAAACCGCGCTCGCTCCACTGCCAAGGTTTGCTCCAGACACTGTGGAAAACATTATATTGTGTTACTAAATCAGAACTCTTATTTTTAAATATATAACTTTAGAAGCTATTTTAGGCAGTACAATTTTACATACCTTAATTTTGGATAAAGCTTGTTGATGCCTTCCGCTAATCTCAGTCAGTTTCATTTTAAGCCCAGGAAGCTCTTCAGCCTTTCGACTATTAACCCTCCCGTTTCGCAGTTCTTTCCGTAGAAGTTTGGCCAATTGAGGCCAGCTTTTTATATGTGGGAGTCTCCTCCCTGTTTCCATCTCGAGAACTTGACCGAGAGATCGCAAACACTCTACTGCTTTGCGTTCTTCTCGCGCAGTTTCTTCCTTCTCATCTAGCAAAGACTTTACCTGGCTTTGCAGCCTTTGCATGTTGATCGAAGCTGCAGAGTGTATCTCCATATTCTCTTGGAATGATTCCTTTAAAAGCTGTAATTCTAGTTGCTTCTCCTCGTCTTTGGCCTGACTCAATCTCTGGAGCTTCTGCAGTTCGTCATTTTGTCCAGCGAAGAGTTCATTCAGGTGCTCCAATTCAATCGTCTTATGCTGAAGCTCTGCCCGCATTTCCTGCTCCAAGCTTTGAGTAGCTTGCAGAGCATCTAACAGTTGTAGCCAGTCTGCTTCCATTTCGTTAGTGCTCTTGATTTTAGCTTCTTGCTGTTGGAGGAGTTTTTGGAGCAGCGAAACTGTGTGTAATTTCTGGCTCTTGACATCCGCTAGTTGCTGTTCCAATGTTTCAATGCGCTGAATTAAAATAGGTTCTTCAAGGTCCGTTTGGGACGACTGGCTTGTTCGTTCGATTGTTTTTAGCTGCGCTTGCCAGCTCTCTGTCTTTTTGCTTTGCATATCGATACGAGACTCAGCTTCGGTCAATGATTTTCTTAGCTCATCACACTGCGCTGCATAACCTTTGAGTTTATCCATCAACTCACTTTCCCTTAAGGAACCGTTCTGCTTTATTTTGCCAATTTCGACTTTCTCCAGTTCCAATTGCTGTTTGGTCTTTTGACACAAGACGCACATTTCGGCATACTGTTTTTGAAGAATATCCACCTTTTGCTCTAGAATCTTCAAGGTAGTTTGCGCCTCACAAACATGTTCTTTTAAGCCTTCCTTTTCTAGTTGTAAGGAAGCCAAAGAAATGGTTAAATTCTCCACTTGCTCCAGTTTTAGAGCATTGCTTTGCCGAAGCTGACCCTCCTCCAAAAGTTTTGCCTGCAATGTGAACTCCAGTTGCTCAAGTTGACGCTGCTGTTCCTCGCACTGCTCTTTTAGCTGTGACATCAGCATCAGCTCGGTCTGAAGCTCGTTAAGGGAATTCTTTAGGCTGGCGATTTCACTTGTCTTACTGTTAATCGCCTCGTGAAATTTCATGCTATAAGAGTGCATAATTTCTATGCTGCTCTCCCGGGTCAACTTTTGCTGGTAGTACTGTTTCAAATCGAGGAACTCCTGTTCTTTTAACGCTAGCAGGTGCTCCTGGGTTTGAAGCGTCTCGTTAAGCTCACCAATGACTTGTCGTAGCTGATTCCGCTCTGCGGTGACGCTGCGCAGGGCAGTGCTCCTCAGCTTTAGCTGGTACTCCATTTGACTTTTTAGGTCGAGTAGTTGCTTGCATTTCCCAGTTACGTGCTTGCTTTCCAGCTCCATACCAACCACAGTCTGCTGCAACTGCGAAAGTTTCTCTTCATGTTCCAGGCTGAGCTTCTGAATGTCGTCCAGAAGCATCTTCTTTTGCTTTCGGAGCACGTCTATTAACTGACGCTGATCCCGTAAGCGCGCCTCCTGCAGTTTGGCCTCAAAGGAAGAGTCAAGGGACTCAGAGTCCACTTCAAGTGGCGATGAACCTGGCGAAATTTGTGACCCCTGCTCCTGCTGCTTCTCCAGAGTGGCACATTTTGTATGCAGGCGGATCGATTCTTGCTGTAGCCTCTGGTTCTCCATTAAATACTTCCGCTCCTGTGCGTACAATCGTTCTAGCGTCTCAAGCCTGCTGTGCTTCTGGGACTTTAGCTCCTTTTTGTACCACTGCTCTGATTTCAATAGCCTTTCCACCTCACTGCGTGTCCGAAGCAGCTCCTGCCGCACCAGAAACATCGATTGTTCTGGTTCCGGCTCCGGTTTCTGACCAGGATCTCCTCCTCCATCGTCGCTGGTGCAGCTAAAGTGGCCGGAGTCGTCCGCCAACGCCATTGCGCCCTCGCAGTCCGAATCCATACTCGAGCTGAAAAAATTGTTTTTTTGGAAGGTGAGTTCGTGGCTCAAACAAGTTTTGTGGGCGTATGGAAATCAGCATTACCACACGGATGGCTCTAATGGAACGTACTAGTTGAAGTTGCAAAACACTTTTGACGATTGTTATAATGTTACTTTAATATTCCCTAATTAACGATAAAACTACATTTTAAGCGAAATAAACAAAACTTGCAAAAACTTTTGAGTCAAACAGCTGATTGCAAAAACAATATGACCATATAGACAAAATTAAAAAAAAATTGTGCCGCAACCAAAAAATACCAAATCAACTTTTTATATAGAGAGTTTCTATTTTTGTGGCGATTGCAGCTCGTGTGTTATTTATTTGTCAACCATGTTTGTCATTGTGCATATCTAATTGTTTTTAAAAATTATCATGTAGTAGAAATAATCTGTGCATACAAAATTTGTTAAAAATTATAAAGTGGCTCTTTTGCCTGAACACCCTTACTTAATAAAACCTTAATATGACTCAAAAGCGCTGGTCACACTATACCAAAAAATCATCACAAAAACATGAATTCTTATTAGTCAGTTAAAAACAAGTGAAAACAGACTTTTTCCTACCGTGGCATCTAGCATTGCATTTCAAATCGTGTCATATGATGCTCGTCGGTACCAGTGTTGCCTAGCGAAGATCGGAGTACGTGCACCATGTGAGAACGACCTGCAGGCGAATCGTGCAATTGCGTCGTGTTACAAATCTTTGGCCCTGGCCAGTCCCCAATAAAAATTTGCACATCATGGCCAGTGCAGCGGATGACTCGGCATTTGGTGGTCAGGAGGAGCCAGAGTCCTTCACCATTTATCATGAAGGCAGGGCACTGCAGCTTCACTGGCGCGGATTGCCTCCCCTGCAGCGGGCTCCCGCATCCCGGATTTGCAGCATTGCTGGCGGATCCCTGCTCCTTCTGACCACTGACCACGCCCTTTACTCCGCCAAGCTGCAGGCCAACGGCGGCCACCTGGACCTTCAACTCCTGCGTACCGATGTTCTAGATATGGACTTCTGTTCCGGCAGTCAGGACCTATTTGTAGTTCTCACCAATGGCTCTGTGCAGCACCAAGCCACGGGATCTGGCCGGGATGTGGGTCATCCCCACGCGTGGCAAACCCTCGGTTTCGACCCCCTCGAATTGCATGCTGAGGGCGTACGCATCCGCCGGGTTTGCTGCTCCGCACAGGGCGTTGTCTTCGTCGGCGCTGATGGGGAGACCTACGTCATGGGCAGCTGTGGAGAAGTCTTTAAGGCGGAACAACAGCCTCGGCACATGCGCCTTTACGAAGAGGGCAAGGAACTGCTGGACTTGGCAGCGGGAAATGAGCACTTTGTGATGTTAGTTGCTCCCTACAACCTGGCCGACGATGTGCTTCAATTGTCGGTGACTAGTGCAAAGGAAGAACCCGAGGACGAACGTGCCTCTGTAAAATCCCTAAGCAGTGACCACTCGGAGCGCAGCATTGCGGCTAACACAAGACACCTTCTCCATCAAGGATACGCTCTACTTCACACCCAACTTTTCACCTTCGGAGCCTCCAATAATGGCCTCCTTGGTAGTGGGGATCATATTCGGAGGGCCAATGTGATGCGCCTGCAGAAACTAGACAGCATGGGCGTGTGCAGCATTGCAGCTGGATTAGAGCACACGGTGGCCCGCACCCTGGACGGAAGGCTCTACCACTGGGGCCTGAACAATCACTCTCAGTTGGGTGAAGATGTCAGCTCTCCCATGGAGATCACCATCACGGACAGCACGGCAGCGCTACCCATAGAACAGAACTCGGCGCTTGAGGCGACTTGCGGCGACTACCACACACTACTGCTAAATGCCTCCGGTCAGATACAATCTCTCCAGCCTGCGCCTCCAATGCGACATCTGCAGCAATCCAGCACATACGCTCAGACGCTCCTCCAGCTTCAGTTGGGAGCAGTGTGGCCTAATCAACTACGTTTGCTCATGTGTTCCGGCGGATACACTCTTCAAAACCAAAGGCAGTTCCAGCGGCAGTATCACTACTACCTGAGTCATCTGCAGTCACAATTACAGCTACTTCTCAAACACCGACAAGCAGTCCAAACACTCGAAATCTGGCAAAGACAGTCGACGCAAGAGCCGCTTAGGGCCCTCGGCCCCTTGCTGATCAGCTGGGAGCGTATTTTGTGCCTGCTAGTGGCCACCTTGCATTCGCTAGAGGGATTCTACCGAGCGGACTTTGTGCAGCCTGCCGATCTGTTGTTCATCTGCCATTACAAAGAGTACATCGATCTGTTTGACGGCTACACAAAGGCATATTGCGAGGTGTTCTCGATCAATGGATTTGGGGAGGCGGTGGTCGCCATTACTGGACTCAGCAGCCCGCTGGCCGAGCTCAACGAGGAGAGCTACGTCACACGGTTGTTCCAGCAACCCTTCAGTATATACCAGCTGTTTGTCCAGTTTATGGAGCTGCTGGTGAGGACACAACCTGAGTACGGAGAGCACAGGGTGGCCTGGTCGGAGTTCGCACGGCACAGCTGCATCAGCCAAGAGCTGGCCGTGAACACCAAAGATTTCTGGAGCAGCAACGATAGAAACCCTAGGATTGTGCAGTTTAAAAGGCGCCAGAGAAGGGTTATTTTGACGTCGGCTTTGGTTCCACTGAAACTGGTTACTTCTGGTATCAGCAGGTCCAGCAACAGTTTCATCCTCTTCTCGGACTTCCTCTGCCAAGTAAGCGGCAACTCGCTTTACTCCTATCCCTTAACTACCCTGTGGGTGTGGACCGAAGGCGACAGCCTGCGCTTGACCACGCCGGAAAAAACTTTCCTAGTAACCACCCGTTCGCACGAGATGCGCAAGGTGTGGCTGGACCAGTTGCAAACGAGCATTGTTGCGTCCTTGGGCAGGCCACTCGGCAGTCCTGTGCCCAGTTATCGCTCCACGGGGTACGAGTTTAGCCGGGAGCACCCGAAGTTCTCCAGGGTGAAAGCGTGCGGTACCTGGAGGAAGGGCGTTCTCCACGGAAACGCCTACCTGGAGTATCCAGACGGAAGTGTATACTGCGGAGAGCTGCAACACGGGATCATTGAAGGTGAGTTTTTACTTAAAAGTTTAAACAAAAAGTAGCAGCCATCGAAAGAAGCCAAGAAATACCAGAAACATCCATGGTGTAATTTAGTCATATAGCTTCTACGCAGACTATCGAGTATAATCACCATATTTCTTAACAAATATTACGTATCGTGCTTAGAAGAAATATGCAAGTACTGCTTTGTAAAAAATAATTTTTAATATAATTGTGATATGAGTTTGTAATTTATTGGTAGATTTCTTTCTTTCGTTTTATCCCTCATAAGTAATTTGTTTTTAAAAGTTTGAATGATATCCGAAACAGAAAAAACATTGAAAGAATGTTATTCCTTAGGTTTCGGCAAAATGGTGATTCCGACAACGGGCCTGTATGTGGGTAATTTTAAAGGTGGCCGGTTCCACGGTCACGGTATTTACGAACTGCACTGTAAGGATTCCCCCGAGAGCGAAGTCTACGAGGGAAACTTTTGCGAGGGCCTCTTTCACGGCCATGGAATGATGCGGAACAACCGATACATCTACGTGGGCGAGTACCAGGCCAATGCACGCAGTGGATATGGAGTGATAGAGGACCTGGTTACCGGCGACAAATACATGGGCATGTTTGCGGACAACAAGCGATCTGGAATCGGCAGCTGTATCACCAACCGCGGCGACTACTTCGAAGGCAACTTTTCCGGAGACGATCTCATCGGCAGTGGGGTGGCTGTGTTTGAGAACGACTATTACTATGAGGGCGAACTCACACTCCACGGCCCGAACGGACGGGGGGAGTACTACATGCCCAGTGGAGATGCCGGCGGAGGAAGTGGTGCCATAGGGACCGGGGAGTTCGACGAAACCTGCGAACTTATTGGAAACAAAATGTTTGGA
Organism: Drosophila santomea; assembly: GCF_016746245.2. NCBI lineage: Eukaryota > Metazoa > Arthropoda > Insecta > Diptera > Drosophilidae > Drosophila > Drosophila santomea. The sequence continues at coordinate 18,971,538 of NC_053018.2, forward strand.
CAGCTTAGTGGCACCTGGGACACGGTGCGGATTCAAGCCGGCGAACTGGTGCTAAATCGGCGGTTCCCTAAGTACCCCAGGTGAGTAAAAAATAACCAAAAAATACTTGAATTGCAAGTAAAAATAATGACTTTTCTGTAGCTCCCTTGGGCGTCAAGTGGTAGATCACAATCGCAAGTGGCGATCGCTGTTTAACAACTTTGAATCGAACCTGGCCAATTGCACGTCCACTAGCAGCTCTGGTGGCAATCAGTCAGCTGGCACCCTCAGAAAATCCTCGAAACCCAATTTGAGCACGGCCCAAATCTGGAACTGCATAGCGGTGTACATGAGCAAGCAGCGTGCTCGTGAAGGAACCAAGCCTGGTAACTACTTCAACAACATCCTGCTCAGTCTGCCGCTGCCGCAAAAGACATCCTCTCCACTGGCAAAGGCCCGCACCACCACCAACGCGCTGAGCAAGCTACAAACGGAGGCTGCATCAGCGCTGGACTTCTTAGGATTTCCGCCACGACGAATCCACTCCCAAGAGGCACTTAACATCAAGCCAGGCGGATTACAGAGAGCGGATAGCTTGATCTCCATGGGCCACAATACATCTCGTGATTTGGACACCAGCAGTCTGGCCAGTTTCCAGTTGGACCAAAGCCTAATGAACAGCACCGTCGACGGCGATGAATCCAGCATGCTCAATGAAAGTTTTTCGAAGCAAAGTAACAACAACAATAACAGCATTTTGAAACACATGAACAACAGCGATGGTTCAATAACGTCAACCACATCTACAACGAGTGCAGTGCTTGACCAGGTGCCCAGTTTTGGAATGGCTTCGGTGCTTACTGAGCAAGATATGGCCTCCATACGCTTGTACCTGGAGCAGGCTTTCAAGGATCGCCATCACCCGCTGTACGTTTTAAACGAGCGCATTGCCAACTGTTTCCACTACTCATATGGCTATTGGAAGGTTAAACCCACTCCGATTTTGGCGAAGCAAGCCATGAGAGAGTGGGAGTCCATATCGCGTCGCATTTACCGCTTTGTGCGGCAGATGTTTCCAGCGTTACCCGAGGAACTTTGCCAGATGGAAGGCAGCAGGGAAGTTATATCGCATATTACCCTTCTATACCCACTTGTGCTATCAGAGGGCATCTACTCCACCTTATTTGTGCTGTATGCAAATAAGTACAGTCGAAAGGACGAAATGTATCGGCAGAATTTGAATCTTGCCGAGAAGCTAAACGACCAAGAGCTCGTTGAACTTATGGGCCATGAAAGGTATTCTTTGATGTGTGCTCTGTTTTAACTTATTTTATAATTTTTAAGTTTGCTATTAGTTTCCTGCACAATGTAATGTTGGACCCAAAATTTGAGGAGTCCGTGCAGATGTTAAAGGAACTGCAGGAGAAGTTTAGTCCCCAGGACATGTTGACTGTGATACAGCGCAGCACCCAGCTGCTAACTGAGGCCTACGAACACGCGATGGCAGGTGAGTCTCAAATGTCCAAGTATCCGTAAATTGTTCCACAAAGCAGTTCTGATTCACAGCCAATGCCGCCCAGCTCAATGCGGACAACATGATACCGCTCACCATGCTCACGATGCTGCGCGCTGCTGTTCCCCACTTGGGTGCAGAGTTGGCCTTATTGGACGATCTGACGGGTGGCCCCAATTTCCAGGCCGAGATGAATGGAATGGCGGGCTACTGCTACACTACATTGAAGGCCGCATATGAGCACGTAACGTCGAAAGCTCTGCAAAAAATCCCCTGAGCGTGGTCAGCCCAAAGATGAAAGCTGTACTATTCATTGTTTCCTGTTTCGAAGTCCGACACATGAGGTTTTAGCGAATTAGTTAAGGGAAAATACGTTTCTTTTTTTGGTACTGTAAAGCTGTGGTGAATAAGAAACGAAACTGTTGAATTCCCGTAAATAGTCTGTATATACATTGAACGACGAAATTCCCTCATAGGATTACGCTATCGATTCTGTACAGCAGCAAATTGTTATCCCCTAGTACAACGTAGAAATGTGTATCTATATATTGTATGTATTTATGTATGTATCTGTTTTGTATATTCTAGGCCAACGCGTTAACATTCCAATTACTCGCCAAAGCAAATAAATTATCTACATACATATAGGAACTAAATCTATTCAATTTCCTTGAGCGTCTGCATCTGGTCCTGGTCCACAGGAAACAGACTTTCCGCCATGTGCGCCGCAAAGTTAGTCTTGTCCAGCTTGTACACGATGTACTTTTCAGGAAACGATGTGCCATCCTCGTAGTTGTACACCAGGATCACCTGATCGTTCTGCTTGGCGATTTTTCGCTTCACCAAATAGGCCAACGCGTAAATGACCTTCAGGAAGACGTTCCTTCGATGTGAAATAATGCACTTGGTGTGGAATGGAAGCATGGTAACGTTGTGGTAAATGGAAACGTAATCCTCCGCGGAGCGCATGTGGCTAACGAAGAGAATGGGGGATTGTGGCCGAAAGTGGGAAATCTTTTGCACCATCCGCGTGGTGACTCCGATCACCACGATGGCCACCGCATGGACTTCCATGGAGGCGGTTACCACGGCACGCGCTAGGCTATCCGCTCCAGTGTGGGATCGATCGCAGTACGGAGTATTGGCCAGTGTCGCTGGACAGATCTGCTCGAAAATAGCGGATTGCAGTAACCGGAAGTAGATTGTGCTTTTGGGCTGCGGGCACGTGGTCACGTACTTGTCCGGATAATAGAACGTGTAGTGGTAGTGCGCCGGGTCCACCCTAAGCTTTTGCTCATCCAAAACCCGCGGATCAAAGATAATGGGTTTCTTCGAAGCGTAGGTAAGCTGCATGAAGCACTCGGCATCGGGGCACAGGTGCATTATGTCCGGAATAATCGCCGGCTCCGCCAGTTCCACCAAGAAGCCGTCGTAGCGTTTGACCGCCCAGTTCAGCTCCCCCTTGCAGCCCTTGATCTCGTTCAGCACCACTCTGGCATACAGTCTCATGCCATCGCAGCGCATGGCGGTCATCGCCTGCTCCAAGACGTCCAGGTACTTCGGGGTCCCCACGATGTGGGACACTATCACATTTAAGCCTACCTCCCGGGCGAAGGTTAGGTCCTCTAGCTCCTCGTACGAGACCCGGAAACGACGACACCTGGCCGGAAATAGCACAGGCATCTGGGCGTATAGCATGCCTCCCCTGGCCACACAGCACTTAAGGTGGTCCGTGTGGATGCTCCGCACCATCAGTTGAATGTCCTCGCCAATCAGGATAAAGTCCAAGCGCTGCACATCGCCGATCAGAAAGCGGGCATTCACATATATAACATCAGCGTTGCACCGATCCGAGTACTGCCTATCCACGGTCAGGATTACCTTCTGGCCTTGCACGAGTTCAACGCACTTCTTGCCCTCCTGGCGGAACTGAGTGCTGAATCCGCCAGTGAACTGGTGGCGCGGCGATATCTTCACCATTACTGAAGACGCCACGGGAAAACCCAACTCCTTAGAAACACTGATCTCCGACTCCCGCAGCTTTACGATGAGGCTCTGGTTGTCATGCTGGGTGCCCACGAAAAGGTTGACCATAAAGCAACGCACTCCGCTCACTGAAAGGAAAGAGTTGTAGTGTAATTATAAATTATATAAGTTGCATTAATTGATCTAATGTTGAATAGAATTGAAGCAAACGAATTGTAAACGCACGTAGGTGGTTTTTGATCTCGTGATCGCAATTTGTCATCGACGTGAGCTCCACACACTTGCGGTTCTCGTTGGGATCGGTGGCGACTGGAGTGGTCAGGATCTGAAAGTCTTTAAAGAAGCCGTGCCAGCGATCCTCTTCGAAAGGTATGTTGCAGGGATCCTCGCTCAACTCCTCGAAGTCGAGTTCCTCCTCAGAACCTGGGCCGCTGTTCTGGTTGAAATTTGAATGTAAGGAATACTTAGAGCGGAGGACCCCCATCTCGCTTCCAAGGTTCATGCTGACTTCTTCTTCCTGGCCTAGAAGATGGTAGAAGGTGTTCCTCCGCTGCATGTTAGCCAGTTTCTCCTTGGCCTTCTGTAATTTCTCTACGTCCACGGCGATGATCCGCAGCCGGGTGAACATGTTGTCTATAATCGACTCGAAGTTCGATGCCTGCAGCTCGTTATTATCCTCATTATCGCTCATTGTTGGGGCTGATAGAAAATTTTGGAGTCGAATCAAAAACGTTGTGATAGTCAAATTTGATAGGGGGACTGGGTGTTCTAACATTCAAATTTACTTAGCTTTTGATATAAAATACCCTTCACTTTTATTACAGTATTCTTTCATTGTTTTACTATGAAACCTGTTTTCGCTTTAGGACTGGAGAAAAAGCCAAAAAAAACATTAAAGAATAAACGAATTGTAAATCCCTCCTAATTCGCTATATATTCATATTTCAAAGTTTCTATATCCGTATACGGACGTGGAACGTGGAGATCTCTGAAAATACAAAAACCAGAAAGTGGAAATTAACGCCCGCAATAACGCCCAATATACCTACACTGAAATATGTTTGCCGCCCATTTTTTTTAAAATGTTTTTAAATTTTTATACCCATTTACTCGTAGAGTAAAAGTACAAAAGCTAGAAAGTTGAGATTAAGTATACAGACTCCAGGGACATAGACGCAGCGCAAGTTTGTCGATTCAGGTTGCCACGCCCACTCTAACGCCCAAACCGCCTAAAGCTGCCACGCCACACTTTTGAAAAATGTTTTGATATTTGTTCATTTTTGTATTAGTCTTGTAAATTTCTATCTTTTTGCCAAAAAACTTTTTGCCACGCCCACTCTAACGCCCACAAACCGCCAAAAACTGTCAGTGTTGAAGACTCTCCTTCGCACTTCCACTAACTGAGTAACGGGTATCAGATAGTCGGGGAACTCGACTGTAGCGTTCTCTCTTGTTTTTTCTTTTCAACCTATTTTCTACCCGTAATACGCATATTTACTATTAAAGTAATCTGTCATAAAAAATTTGCCTATCATAGTTCAGACGAAATTGTTAATATTTCTATTCGATTTGATTGCCATCAGTGTGTTTCAAGTTCATCTAAATCAATAGGCTAGCGCGATATGATATTATTAATATTTAGTTCGGACTATATATTTTTCATTCGCCAGAATACACAAAGATTATATATTCGTATATTGGGGTAAAGGTTTTCTGTACATTTATGTTCAGAAGTCATATCTGACGAAAGCTGTGCAATTCAACAGTGATTCAATGTTGATTGAATCATTACCTATTGCCTCTTGAAAAGCAAACGTACTTATGTGTGGCCATTAAATTACATCATTTTAGGGAGGATTCAGCCAGTTATCCATCCGCATTAGAGTTCCAAGCAGATCGACCTCCTCCGAACCCAGGCGTGAGTTTAGTTTTCCTGCCCTTTTGCCACCCATGCATTTCCCATTTCCACTCAACACATTTAGTTTCTGGTTTTGAAGTTCTCCAGCGATAAAAGGAACCGCAATCCGAAGCACAGGTAACTTTAGGTTTTTGTTGCCGATGCTGTTTCTCATTTTGTTTATTTCCGTAATTTATTTGCCTGTTTTGCCTTGTCCGAAGGCGAAAATGTTAAATTTAGCATCAAGCGTCAAGTGAAATGTTTACAATGTGAGAGAAAGTTAAATGGAAAAGCGGGAGGGACGGTCTTTCAGTTCGGAAAACTAAAAACTGGAAACCGAGAACGGGATTCCTAGCCAAGCGTTTTAGAATCTATTCGGAATCTTGTTTCAGCGGAGGCCCAGCACTTGAGCACCCCGAGTTCCGCCCGAGAAAAGGGGAAAACATAAACATCCAGGAATGTTTAGAGAATAAAATTGTTCATACTCGCTGCTCTCTACTTTTCGTGTGTGTTTCCCCCTTTGTTGTTTATTTTCCCCCAGCCAACGGATGGATACACCGGCTGAGTAAGACCACGACCAAGACCCACACCCACACCCGTACCCGTACCCGTGCGGACACGGACCTGGTCCCCGAGTGGGGATGTGGCTGGAAGACTGGGTGTGGCTGCAGCCATGTTTAGACTAAACAGCCGATCATGGAAATGTGTAGAATTCCTCCCGCTCGACTGCTAACAGCGCTTGAACTTTGACGCCGAACTGCACTCATCGGTTCGACTTCCCCCTGCTTTCCTTCCTTTTCGTCCCATTTTAGACACGGACTTTTCTATCCCAGGGGGCGTGGGTGGGTGGAGTGGCGGATTGGAGTGGAGTGGAGTGGGCGGAGTGGGTCTGCTGCCATTGAGCAGCAGCATAAATTGCCTGGCTCCTTGGCTGGCGATCGGACGGGATCGTGTGGGATCGTATGGGATGGTTCGGATCAGCTCTCTCCCTCTCTTTTCAATTCTCTGGGCCCTCTCTTTCTAGCCGAACAGTGCCGTCCCGCTTCCACGTCCATTCATTTCGTGAATAGAATTTTCTAAATGTCTTTGAGTTTTCAAAATTTTGGAGCGTAGGTGCAGTGCGTCGCGAAGCGTCAGCGTGTACGGTTGGCTTTCAAGATTTCAAGACATTCCAAAGGCGATCGGGAAACTAGAAAGTACTACAAGAAAAGTACATCCACCAAAGGAAATCCAAAAAAAAACAAATAATTTTACCTCGTTTCAAATATTCAAAGTAATGTTAAAAGTTAATAGAGAACAGTGCTCAGTGCTGGAAAATAGGATTCCCGGAACAGGATCCGTTTCGAACTCTCCCCACAGAAGTGGGCGTTATTCGGTGCCTGTTGCCAGGTCCCCAGATGAACCCCACCCACACAGATACACACCCACACACCCACACACAAACACACACAAACACACACGCACACACTGTGGCAATAATTTTTCATCTTTCCAATATCCCACTCGACTGGCAAAATATTCGCCTCTGCCGTTCGGCTAAAAATATTTAAAAATCCAAAAATCCACTCGTGTCGCTGGCGGCCATTTCAACCTACTACGGCCGCCTGTTTTTCATAATTTTCAGTTTCGGTTTTATTTATTTACCCCATACCCCATTCCCCATACCTTATACCCCATACATACTCGCACGTCCGCCCATTTTCCCAGTCTTTTTGTTATGCGACTGCCGAAAGTTTGGCCCGTTTCATTTGGCATGTCGTCGTTTTTGTTTATCCCACCCTGCCGATTTCCCGGCTTTCCCAGCCAACCCGCCACCCTTGGCCGTTCATTTTCTGCATTATCTTCGCGACTTTTCCCACATTTTTCGCGGTCTTTGTCTCTTGAGGAGCCGGATTCCGGAGCCGGGGTATTTGGATGGCGGTCTTAATTGCCGACCCCGTGGTACAAATCACAACCTAATGGACAGCCTCCTCCCGAGTGGTTTACAACTTCCTTGCCCAGATATCTCTATAGATGAATAGATATATACCCATGTACTATATAGACGGTTAGTTGGCATCGGAAGACAGCTGTGTGCATTGGCAGATGCCATCAACATCATCATCATCATCTTGGTCGTCCATTGCGTATGTGGGGGAAGTCCATAAAAAAAAGAAACCAAACCAGCACACAGTTATAAAAATAAAACTATTTTCGTATGGCGTGCATATAGACTCTCGATCATTAGACGGCAGCAGAGCCGCCTCTTGGCACAGTTTTCCAGAGCACAGATTGGACCATAAATCAATCGAACCAAATTAAATTAATTCAATTCCCAAACAAGAAGCAATCTCATCACGGTGCCATGTGTGCGGATCGGTATGTGAAAAGTGGATACACAAATTCTAGTCGATTTGTCTTTTTCCGCTTACTGGCGTTTCATTTCAACAACGACAGGAAAGGGAAAAAGGCGTATTTACTATGAGTTTGACCATCGATTTGCAGGTGATCAAGCTGCATAGTATGGGTAGTAGTGGTATACCCTCAAGTGTGGGTAAGTATTTCGAGGATATACATATTTTATCTGACTAATCAAAGTCAACTGACTCAACGACGCATGCAACTCATTTTGCGGCTCATCTGCAATCATTATCGTCAAAATTAGCATCATTAGCATCTAACAAAAAGTCGCCAAAGCCACGGAACTCTAAATAAGTTTAAAGATAGAACCCTTCATGTTTTCTCAGGAGCTTTGTTCTATTTTAATGATCTTTCGGTAAATGAAATGGCAACGAAACTTTTAGTGCAGGTATGTTAGAATCGAACTAAAAATTATTTGGAAATAGCTTATAAAAATGCATTGAGTATCGAAACACAAAGAGGACAACACCCAATGACTAATTTCCTAAAATTACAACATTTTGGAATACGTGTTCACATTCATTGGTACATTTTGAAATCAAAAGCCAAAGCAGAGGAAACTTAAAATCGTGCCATCACTCATGTGCTTAATAATTTTTTCAATTGCTCACCACTCAAACGGAATTTAGGATTTCGATATATAATTAATTATAACACAACCAGAACAAAGAAACAATATTTGCCAGATTCCCCGTACATGCGAAAGCTAACAAATTGCTTCGCCCGCCGCCAGTGGATTCAATTCTCATCCAAATCGGGCATTTTCGACATTGCTGTTGCACTGCAAATGTATCGAACGTTAAATGTAAAATTTATTGTTGCATAAACAGAATGCCAGGAATCGGACCGCATCCAAATCGAACGATGCGTATGTGGCACCTTTAAGTTTTCTGCCCCTGCTCATCCACCCATCCCATCTCCATCCCCATCTCCATCTCCATCCCATTACCGCCCCCTTTTCCATCTCCATCATATGGGGCCCCCAGCATCTACATCTACATCTCCATCTGACCGGCTGGAAGGCACATAGTATGGTCGGCTGCAGAGGATGGAGGATTTAGTGCCGCCTCATGCCCAGTGGCCAAAAATAACATCAATGGGGGCAAAGCGCGGCGACGGACGCCGTGTGTTTGCTTTGTTTATAGTTTTCGTGTAAACAATTGCCAGCGGAAAATCGACTTCCCGGCGTGTTGGCGTTCGAGAAAAATCGAATCTGGAAAATGCCCAAAAGCAGCTGGAACTCAAACATTGTAATGAAAAGTGGCCAGGGCAACGAAATAGTACCAAAAATGAAGCACATGTGGAGGAAATAATCTCCATCTCAGAAATAATTTCTTCATTTTATATTGCTCAATTGCCGCCAATGTAAAAGAGAATATTTTTGGTGGTCGTATTAATTGAATGCAAAACATCTTATACTTTACCCCTATACCCCTTTGAATGTTACCATTACAGAGATGAGTAAGTGAGACCCTGATCCGGGGTCGAACATAAATTAGGAACCTCAAATTGCAGGCCGAGATTCGAAATTGCAGTGGGAGATGGGAGATGGGAGATGGCAGATGGGCTTGGGCAAGAAGCTCGCTCTTTAATTAATTCTTAGAACGGGTTTCAAGTAAATACCCCTGGACTCATATGGACTCATGTACATATGGTGTGTATGTAAGCGAGTGTCTGGATGTTGGACGATAACCGGTAAACAAGACGACCAGCAATTCCAAATCCACTTCATTTTTGGCAATATAAATAGCCGTCTTCCCTCACTCACAGTCAATTCAAAGTCAGCTTCCCATCCAGACAGCAGCATGTTCAAGACTGTGAGTAACGCGCCACCGAGAGACGATCACTCCAAGGACTAGCCCATTCCAAAACCATTATTCCAGATCATCGTCTTCCTGGCCCTTTCCATGGCCGTCGTTCTGAGTGCTCCGGTGGAGCACGGCTCATCCACCGCCCAGCCACCGGTGGCAATTCTCGAATCATCTCACGAAAAGCACGAGGATGGATCGTACAACTTCTCCTACCTCGGCGAGGATGGCACCCACAGACGGGAGGAGGCCGTGGTCAGGAACCAGGGCACTGAGAACGAGTACCTGGAGATCAGCGGCTCCTACTCCTACTTCGATGCCAACGGGCAGGAGGTAACCGTCACCTACAAGGCCGATGACCATGGATTTGTGCCCGAGGGCGGTGCCATTCTGCCCCAGATTTCGCTGGCCGCCAAGCAGGTCAGCGAACAGGTGTCCCAGCCAGATCTTGATTACGATAAGCCTCCTAAGGTCTAATAAACAAGCACGTGATATAGAATCTAGTTGGTTTTGTTCTGGTATTTAGAAGAAGCATCGGTATATAATTGCAAAGATCTCGGGATCTTCAATAACCATATACATATTGGCTTAAAGGTGATTTACCATTCGAGTGCTGCCTCCGTTCAAATGAAAATGTTGTTAGATATAATTTTACTTCCTTCATTTAATGCAGAAACAATTTCAACTACCAATAATAGCTAGAGGACCGCCTGCTCGGCCATCCTGGGGTTCGTAAAGGTTAACAGTGCGCTGAACAACTTGAAAATACAAAAATACAACTAGGAAGGGGGCAAGGACGTCGGGGCGGGCAGGGGCACTATTATAATACATAAGAGCTCAGAGATTAAATTAAAAACAATGCAATAAATAAGAATTCGATTCCGTCAAGCAAGTGGGAGCAGAGCTCCTTCACTTTTTCACGGGCGTGACCGGTGGCGATCGGTAGGAGTTGACCAGACCACCACCCGAGTTGGGCTTCCGGGCCTTCAGGCGATTCTGAAGCGTCTGCAGCAGACCGGCGAGCACGTCGTGGTTGGGGATCTTCTTGGCGAACAGGAGACGCTTCACGGAGTCGTCGTAGGTGAGCAGGGCCACCATATTCTGGAGCAGGAAGCACTGGCAAAACTCCAGCAGCCGATTGGCATTGTAGACCTGGAAAAGCAAACCATTCAGGATCACCGGCAAATACGAATCTATGCCATTAGCAGTCCCACCTTGGCGTGAATGTACATCGCCACCACATTGTCCACATCGACCATTTCCGAGCAGCGTGCCTCCGTGTAGCGCAGCAGTCCCTCCAGCTGGAAGAAGCTTGCCGCCGCCATCAGCTCCAGCACATCGCCGTGGGCCACGTCCAAGGAGCTGCAGCCGCCGCAGTAGAGGAACTGCATCACCAGCTGGAAGATGTGGTAGCGTATGTCGTTGATCTGCACCGTGGGCGTGGAACTGCCCTCGCTCAGTTTGGAGCTCAGCATGCTTTGGAAGCGAGGCGATGCGGTGACCAGGACGATCTTGTGTCCGTAGAAGATCTTGCCCTCCACTCTGCAATTCAAAGTTAAAAAATTGGATTGTTTAGAGCAATCAAAAGTAGGGGATGGTATTTCACCTATTTTCGAATATTATTAAATTAATGTTTAGCAGTTGACCCACTTTGTACTAGAATAAGTTGTGTTAAATTGAAGTCACACCCACCTGAAGGTCACGTCGCTTAGTTCCGGATTGTTAACGAACTTGGGATCGATGCGGGAGCCCTGGACGGGCTGCATCGGCGGTTGTTCCTTCACCGGAGGCAATGTCTCCCAGCCGAAACAGGTGGCAAAGATGTCCGCCAGGAGGAGGGTGGTGCCCTCGTTCTTGTTCCGGAAAATGTTGAACAGCAGAGGGAGGCACTCGCTCACGAACTGGGCGCTGTAGTCGTCGGGACACACTTGCAGGAAGTCTTGGAGCAACTGGTCTATGACCGCGTCCAGTCGCAAGTCGTGGGCCGCCGACAGGGCGTGCATCCAGCAATGGAGGGTCCATGGAACCCCCAGTTTCCGCAGTTCAATGGTTATATCTGCCAAAAAGGAACCGGAGCGCTATTAATTGTATGCAAGTACGCAAAAATTGAACATATCTGCTAAACAAGAATTCATTTCTCGTGAAACACAAAAAAAGCAAACACCTTGTAAGCAAAATTGTTTTAACGTATCTAGACCTGATTTTATTTTATTTAGTCTAATTTCCAAACAATCCTAAACCGATCAAATGAATTTGCGAGCCATTAAAACCAGATTGAATTAATTTAGCGGTCAATGGTAGCGGTTTAATTAGAATTGCAAATGGTATCGCAAATGGTATCGCAACCAGCTAACTTTTCGGTTCTGGTAAATACGGGAACTTTTGTGTATTATTGGGTATTATTGGAAATATTTATTATATTTAATATATATCTATAATTATTGTAAGCAACGACTTACGCGTAACATATACCCATTTTTATATAAAACATTGTTCCAACTAAACTCACCCAAATGATTATTCTCGGCACTGTGGTACATGGCCTCCTGGAGTCGCTTGATCTGCGTCTTGTTGAGCAGCGGCAGAATGTCCTCGATGTTTCCACTGGCACTGGCACTGTTTGGTCCTCCGGCTCCTCCGGGACCACTTGCTCCCCTCACTCCGCCCACATCGCCCTCGGCCAGCATCTCCTCCAGAGAGAGTACATCCCTCGTTCCAGGAGAAACGGGGTGGGTGAGCAGCTTGCGGAGGCACGATCGGTGTCCGTGGGCAGCAGCCACTGAAATGGCGCAGAAGCAACCCTTCTGCGCGGATCCTGCGAAGCACAGTGAATCCTTCTGCTGCGTGGACAAAAAGGCATTGGCACCGTGGGCCAGCAGCAATGCCACGATCTCCAGGTTGCCAGTGCCGGCTGCCAACTGCAGGGGGGTCAGGGTGCACTTCTCCTCGCTGCTCCTGGCCCCGCCCTCCACCTTACCGCCCCTTTCCAGAAGGATCCTCAGCGCCACGTAGTTGGCCCTGCTGGCGGCGAAGCTCAGAGCAGTCCAGTGCTGGGTGTCCGGCTGGATAGCCGGGTAGCCGGCGCTTCCCGCAGGGGGCACCTCAACATTCGGATCGCATCCCGCGTCCAGGAGAGCGTGCAGTGCCACTTCATCATTTCGGATGCTGGCGATCATCAGAGCGGTCAGCCCAGCGCTGTTCTGGGTGTCGTACCGCGTGGTGGGCGGCAGTAGCTGTGCCGCCTGGGCCAACAATTCCGCCCTACCAGTCAGCAGTAGCTGCGGAAGGAATTTACATAGACGTTCGATTATAAACGCATATGTACGTATATTCTTCATCAGCATCACTAGCCGAGTCGAACTGACCATGTCCGTCTGTCCGTCTGACTGTCCGTATATACATAAGCCTCGATTTCAGGAACTATTAAAGCTAGAATGTTTTGATTCAGTATGCTAATTTCAGAGACACAGACGCACACACTTTTGAAAAATGTTTTAATATTTTTTCATTTTGGTATTAGTCTTGTAAATTTCTATCGATTTGCCAAAAAAAAACTTTTTGCCACGCTTACTCTAACGCCCACAAACCGCCAAAAACTGTCAGTGTTGAAGACTCTCCTTCGCACTTCCACTAACTGAGTAACGGGTATCAGATAGTCGGTCATCTCGACTATAGCGTTCTCTCTTGTTTTACTTATTTTTATTTTTTTTATTTATTTTTAATTTATTCTCTTTTCCTAATTCTATAAAAATTCTAGAAAAATGTGAAAATCTTCCACTAGCTCTGTAATATCGGGTATCAGATAGTCGGGAAACTCGACTATCGCATTTTCTCATGTTTAGGTAGAAGAGTGTACATTGAATTACAGATGAGCTCTTCACCGCAGTTAGAAGATTATGTCGCAGAACGCACTTACCTTGAACGCCACTCCAATTGTGGCTCGCCTGCCTAGCTCAGAGGTGTCCTCTCCGATTCCGATGCCAATCCCACTGACCACCGGGGAACTGCAGCTACTGCTGCCCGTTCCCGTGCCCGTGGAGCTGACAGTGGGTGCAGTGTTGAAGTGAGTCTTCTTGGTGGGCAGCTCCTCGTCGTGCGCCACCGGCCTTATGGGACAGTCCACTCCGGGAAGGAGCAATCTGGCGGCCTGCATCACGTCATCCTTGTCAATCATCATGGCATTCCGGTGCTCGGCGTGAGCTGCAGCCACCCTCAACCACTCGGCCAGTGGAGGTAGCACCACGTAGGCTCGCTCGTAGCACAACTCCTGGACGTGGTGGCCCGCGGAGGAGGTTCCTCCGCCTGGAGCAGCTGCTTGAGCCTGCCCAGAATGGCAGCCCGAGGCGGCGAGAAGTTCCGTGTGCTCCAGCTGCGAGCAGCGCATGAAGTAGAAGAGGGCCGCCAGAGCGGATCCGGACAGGGCGGCGGCCAACTGGAACTCCTGCTGGGTGCGAAGGGCCTTCTCCTTCAGCTCCCTTATGCTGCCCACACAGGTGGCTAGATGACCTCGAAAGTCACCGGAGCTGGTACACATGAAATAAGAAAATTATGAATAATAATAAATTAATAATAATTGGATAAGACATTTCGTTTGCTCCCATCACTCCGCCACAATTTTGTATCCTCTATATAACATCCCCTGATATAACATCGTTCATACGGAAGCACGGAAAGTTGGACGGACAGGCGGAGGGACATGACTAGATCGGTTCGGTTAGTGATCCTGACAAGAATATATATACTTATCGCGGTCGCAAACGCTTCCATCTTCCTGTTACATATTTTTCAACAAGTCTAATATACCCTTTTACTCTACAAGTAACTGGTATAATAAAAGCCGTTGCCAGAAAGGTTGGAAGTAAATACCTGGCAATAACTTGATCCAAGGAGTTGGCCCACCTGGGCAGAGCCAAGGCGCCACTGGCCACTCTTCCCGCGTTTAGATGGGCGAAAGGCTGAAGCAGTCCCCACACATCCCCGGAACTGGCAATACTTTGATCTAAAGCGGCCGCCGTGCTCCCGTTGCACTGGAGGGCAATCTCCTCCAGCAGATTCTCGATACCGGCGCACAGATACACGGCGGCGTACTCGTGGATGAATTTGCCCAGCCTGGCGTCCGTCATCCAGCGATAGAAGCGCCCCACGGACAATTGGAGGCCCGCCCGTGCGGACTTGCTCTGCTTCAGTGCGCTCTCTCCGGGAACCGCAAACATGGCGGCGGACCTGAGGCACGCCTTTGTGCAGGAGTCCGCCAGCGAGGAGCTGAGCACCACCCGCAGGGCTCCGACCACCTCCTGCTTGGAGCAGAGACCCACTCCGGCCGAGAATCGTTGGATCTCGCGGGCGATCCTCACCAGCGCCCGCTGCAGCAGATAGCCGAGGCGGGAAACCGCCTCTACGGCCAGGTGCTCAGCCTGCTGCTGGCAGCGTCCGTTCCTCAGGACCTTCAGGATGCACTGCTGGCTCCACGGCGGATGCTGCAGCTCCACTAGCCGGTTGTGCGAGTCCACCCACACGAACTCGTCAGCACTGGTGCTGGTCACCACCGTCTCCAGCGAAGAGTATCTGCCCAGGCGACGAGCGGGCTCAGAGCTCTCCGATCCGGCGCTCAGGCTGCTGTAGGTGCTGCTGCTGGTTTGGGAGCGCAGTGTGAGCATGGCCAGCTTGATGTCCTCCAGTCCGGTGCCGCTCCACGGAGCTTTTCCGCCCGGCATGATTCCACGATGCCGCCGCGATCGGGTGCTCCTGTTGGTGACTCCCGCCGCCAGGCGATCCTCGGGCAACGGACCCAAGGTCATGCCCCCCGCGGGCGAGGAGCTGTGGCCACCGGTATCCGACATGCTGGCGTGTCCGGAGCTGCGGTTCTCGTCCGAAGAACTGTGGCACTCCTGCACCCGCTGCAGCGCCCGGAACTGGTCATGCTGGTGGATCCTGGGCGGCGTGGGATTTCCGCCTGTGGTGGGTATGCCCAAAGTATGTCTGCTGGGCGAGACCTGGCTCTGGCCCTGGCTTTGGCTCTGGCTCAGGCTCCCACTCAGTTGCGGTGGCTGCGACTTTACGGGCGTACTCTGGACCGTGAGTCGCGCCGGACCAGCCACTGCCCTCTGTGGAATCAGCGCCTTTGAGGCGGCCAGTGGTGACGGCATCTTGCAGGACGAGTTCGCCTGTCCGCCACTGCAGGACGAGGATGAGGCCACCATCTTGAGGGGCAGCCCCTTGCTCGGCTGCTGGGCCAGCTCCTTGAACACTCTGGGAGCCGGAGTGGCCATGGCCAACGACAATCCTTTCTGAGACGACAGCGGCGTCTGCGAGGGGGGTAGCTGGCTCTGCACCTGGTGGGGCGACTGCATCTGCGGCGGGGGCACTGGGGGCAGGCCTGTCACTTGGCTGGGAGGCTGGTGCTGGCCAAAGTTGGGCGGCAAGTTGCCAGTGGGTCTGGAAGGAGTTAAGTAAAATAAGGTTAGTGTGTGATTGATAATGGTTACTCATAGATAGAGGACGGATTCTAAAGGATTCACATTAAGATCATTGTGAATAATTATGTCTGCTTAAGTAAAGTGAAAAATAATTAAGTCATAAGAAATCAAAAATGGTTTTAATACTCATGGAAAAGAGCAAATTAAAGGAATAGCTGTATCCACAAAATCAAAAGTAAAACCATGGCTAAGCTTCTAAATTAAAGCTGACCCATTTTCAGTCCCATAAATGATGCAACTCATTAAAATTCCTCAGCTCTTTAAAGCAGAAAGAATGCCAGCCAAATTAAACAATGGATTTTACTAACGGGCAGCGAGAAATCTCTGCTAATCTTTGTCAACACAGTCTTGACCATCTTCTAGTTAGCCACGAGCCCAACCTCACACCTGATTAGTGCAGTAGTCCCAGTAGGAAAACTGGAACGTAGTTATATTCTGTGTATATATACATATGTAAGTAAAGTTGTTCATAGTCGAGAACTTCGTCGATTAAAGAACTTAAAAATGTCTAGGACCCACGATTGAAGTAATATTAAGAAGAAGATATCGCCGCATGACTGGAGTCTAGAAGTGGGTTGATCTTCGTCTCCACGATTCGTTCTCACATTTCTTTTTGCGTTTATGACCATCATCTTCTAACTGGGTTGCCAACTTCAAATACAAAGCGATATTAAAAGCCAGTTACGATTTTTCATTTGCATGCGAAAAAGTCTTTTGATTTTTCATTCTTTTTGGGCTCGTTATTATTCAAATTTTGCCCATCCCTTTGACAGTCTATGCTGTAACTTGAGCTCTGATTGACCTAAATTTCAAATGCTGAGATCTTTATTGTCTTTTCGACAATATGTCTTTAGTACAGATATTTAAGATCTAAACAATGTTCTGTGCTAAATGCGATTTATGAGTGGTGCTTTGAATTTCTTCTGAGTACTGTTATAATGATCTTATTCTGAACTTGAATATTTCGTGGTCTTTAGTCACCGTGCAGTGACCTTTGGATTTCTGTTTGCATAAATATTTGCCTTGTTTGTTCATCGATTTAGTTTTATATTTAAAGCAAGAAGCTAAAAATTATTTAAGAGCTAATATGGCATTTTTTGCATTGCAGCCCGTAGTTATATTTCCCACAGAACCGATCCATTTCCTAAAACTCATCTATGGAGCTTGTACGATAACCTCACGATCTGTATCTAAATATTATGAGATATAAATACAACATCTGTTCTAATGGAGTTCATTAAAACGAACATTCGAAGTTAATTTGTTCCCTATAATGATTCTTTGACTGGGTTTTGTAGTCTTGGTTAACTTTGTATTAATTGGCGAATAAGAGTGTTTTACTCAGAGCTACTCGATCATAGGTATGTTACAGGTAAAAGAAAGCGTTCTCGATTGTGAAAAGTATATATATTTTTGACCAGGATCACTATCCGAGTCCGTCTGTGTGTCCACATGAACGTCGAGACTCGGACGCCCAAACGATGTTACTTTCCTTTTTGCCAATCAAAAGGACAATTCTACGCCCAGACGAAATCCCTTTTCCCCGACTTTCACAAAAGAATTGCAGCAGTGCAACATGGATAGAAATGTAAAATGGAATTGGGGAGCAGAAAATAATTAATAATAGCTTAAGATCTGAAGAGTTCCCAGTACCGTTTCGCCGCCCTCCGCCACTCCTGGACGTAGCTCCAGTCGCACGAGTCTGTCTCTGCCTCATCTTGGCCAGGGTCGTCGCAGTCATCATCCGCACTACCATCGTCATTATCACCGACGGCTGCATCGGACTCGGATTTCGTTGGACCCACCACGGCCAGAGTGGGCTTTGCCACCGTTTCCACCAGCGCACTGGCTCGCCGGTAATTGCCTTCAATTCTGATATTAATTACGCCGTTCTGCACGCTCTCAATGTAGGGCGGCAGTTCGTCATTCGCTGGCGGGCCAGTCTCCGGTTTCCCCTCCACCTGCTGCACCTGCTGCACCTGCTGCACCTTCTTCCCCTTTTCCACTGCCGGTTGGGCCTCCTCCGCCACGCCGGTCTTCAGTTTCTGGGACATCTCTTGCAGCAGCTGCGAGTGGAGTTCCTTGGGCGAGGGCAGCGGCGATTGCTGGCCACCGCGGTGGATGGAATCGCCGAAGTAGATGACCACTTTGTGGTTGGGCTTCTTGGTCCGCGGCGAATCCTCCGTCGCCCAGTCCGGCAGCTCCTCGATGGGCGTGGGCGAGGGCGTCTGCGGGGGGCGTGGCACCGGCATCTGCTGGGCCAGCATTTCGCTGTTCCTCAGCGATTGTGGCTGGAAGTTCTTAAGGGAGATGCCGCGGCGTCGCAGGATGAAGTTGTCGTTCAGCATCCTGCTGAACAAAGTGGGCGGTGAAGGAGCCACCTTCTTGCCACTGGGCTTGTATCCTCGTAACTCGCGACACAGGCTGCAGGTGCAATCTTTGGTGCAATACATGCTGCTTTTAGTTTCGCTTTGGTTTCATTTCAGATACTTTCACAGAGAATTACCCCTTTCGGGCTAACTTATTATATTATGTTATATTATATTATATTATTTGCATGTTATATTTACAAATTTCTTTTAAAGGAAATATTAATAATTCTCGAAATATCTTGTGATGGTTTTTGGTAGCAGAAACATTTAACTTGTTCACTTATGCGTCACTAATCGGGATCTCTTAGGCACATCTGCTTTTTCTTCAGCACAAAACTATGTTATTTTCTACATTTCAATGGGTTTTAATATTTTAAAAAATTTCTTTGAGCACAGTTAGCTTCTTCTTCTGCCAGTATGATGTTTTCCATTTCACTGTCGCACTGGTAACAATGGTAATTATGCAAATTATAAACTGTCCTAGCTTTTCGGTGTTCATCCATCCGCGGCCGAAACTTCGCATCCAAAGCTGTGTGCCCGAAATCCGGACCCGCCGACTATCAAAAACCGTTCGCTCCCGTCTGGTACTGAAGCTCGACTGAATTGGAAGCTCGGATTCGGTCTGAGCCCCAGCTCGCAGCCAGCTGCGCCGGCGCAGAAGTCGACTGCGCTGCTTAGTCATTGTCGGCGGCGGCGGTATCTGTTTTTCCTCATTTTCACAGCGCGGCTTGGGCCTGCGGGGGGATCCGGGTTGCAGGGTTCCGGGGATGAGGCCACCTTGCATGGAGGGTCTTCGGGTCTTCGGCTCTATCGGCTTGGGTAATTTTTCCATTTGCTTCTCAGCTGTGTGACCAAAACAATGGGTCTGCACCAACATTTGACATCCACAGCCGCCAGCGGCGCAGAAACAACCTCAGCAACAGCTACATCAGCCAGCTTTGGGGGCTCACTTTGGACGCCGAGCGTTGTACTAGATGTACTGGAGCAGCGTCAGTGAGTTTTCTTTTTCATTTTTCATTTTTCCCGCTTGCCTTTTTCAAAAAATCAAAATCACTGCGATCGGCGGCAGAGATGCTCAGCGGTGAAATTTTCAACAGGAGAATGGAAAATTGAGAAACGCAGAAACTGAAGTTGAAGATACAGCTTATATAAGTTATTATTAATATCATTTTACTTGTCAAGTTAAGATAAACAGAACTTAAGTATTGAATATCAACCCATTATATAGCTTTTAATCACTGTTTTTACTCCTGCAGCTAAAAGAGGTTCAACTATGTGGTTGATCACATACTTTGCCATCTCTAGCGAAGTGACTGGCCAAAGTGGCTGCCAACTCAGGTGGCGAGCCCTGCTCTGAATTTAATTACGTATAACTGTTTGGCGGGGCCAAGGGAGCATAGCACCTCAGCTCCACAGCACACAGCACACAGCTCACAGCTCACAGCACCACCCAGCACACGAAGGTTATACAATCCAGCACTTATCAGATCGTTTTGCCAGCTTCCTTCCAGCACGGGATTGCCCGCTTCCAAGATAGAAAATCAGCCAGGTTCTGAGCTGAGACCTCTGAGGTTTGAGATCCGAGCATGGGCAGACGTGCGTAGGCTTCGAGATACATCTACAAGATACATCTCATGTGTGGAGCAAATAAATTGCCGAGCGTAACCTGCTCCTAATGATTTATACAAGCCCAGGCACGCTGACTTAACGGTTTCTTGGGGTTAGCCTTTTGTTTTTCCGATACGAAACCATGATTTCGACCGCCGCGGTGGTAGAAGCTTCTCTTTTGTGGATGAAGAATTGAATGGTGGTAAATGGGAGCGGTCCGAAGCCACAGACCCAAATATAATCCCATTCACAGCCACTGACATACGCGCATGGCAATTGCAATTAGAAAGCCTCGGTCGTATGATCCAAATACCGAAATCCCCGAATGAAAATCGGGCATTGAACGCCCACGTAATACGGAAAACCGAAACAAATGCTCTATGAATCTTTCTACGGTCCGATTGCACAATAACTTTCTTCAGTGGCCGCCGGCTGTTTGGGTTTGGGTTTCTAAGCCAGGTGGATTATTAAAAAAATTACACTCCGAGCAATTTTCGCATTAAAAAGTTTAATTTACGGAAAAGTAATGACAGGCCATAAATATGCTTACGCCCATTAGGCGGAGCTTCATACGCCGCACTAAAAAGACCCCCAAAATAAAAAAACGGCACAGAAACACAAAAACCAAAAACTACACCAAAAGGTTTAATGTAATATTCGCGTGTTTATAAAACAACTTGGCCGCGAAGGAGAAAAACACCGAAAACGGCTGGAAAAACTGGACAAAGGCGGCAAATGCAACTCACCAGAAAGTAGAGAGGAGGAATATGGCCCAGCCCCACCCGTTGGTATCGGCGATGTATATATGTACATATATCCAGCATATATCTGTGTCACCCGACTAATGAGGTTTGAGGTACTTTCGTTTTTCATGCCTGACAGTATTAGACAGGAAATGGTTTTCGGTTTTCTGTATTCTGTTTTCTGTTTTCTGTTTTCGGCTTAGATTGCAGATCATTAGAACCAGGTCTTCCAGCGAGATCATTAATAATCTTTACCTCGCAAAAATATCTGCGAGTTGTGAGAAGCAAGGTTAGCCTAATATATTAAAGCCTCAAGCCAAGCCCAAACACTCAAGCCAGATACTTGCTGTTAGAGGATTTCAATTTCACTTGTGTTCCCCATTTTCCATTTTCCCTTGGAAGATTTACCAAAATGTGATAGACATGGATTGCTCAAGCCAAACTTCTTTTGGGCTGAGTCATGTTTTCGATCGGCCTGGGAAAAGTGGGAATTACAAAATTTGGATTTATAGAAAAGTTATTGGAGAGCTTAGAAACTGTTTAATAAACTTTAAGTCTGTCGCCGTAAGCTGTCAGTTAGAGAACTAACCGAGCTACCACTTGGACATGATTTCAGCTATTGAGTCAAGGATAATAATGCCATATTCGCTGGGAATTATACCCCACAGCCCAATCAATCCCGGTTAGTTTACACTCCGCACCTGTGTGTCTCCCAAATGATATACTCAAGACGCATATATCCCGACACCATCAGTGACACGGCAATTGGCTGTAACTGTTATGAAACCCCAACATCTGACAAATTGCTACCTTCTGCGAGTGCTTTCGGCCCTATCATATCATCGCATCTACCTGATTAGAGTTAAATATGCTGCGACTACTGTGGGGATTTCCGCATTCAACCACATCCCCAATTCAAAAGCCAATTGAAGAAGCTGCGAAGTGGCAGATGATGATGAGGCTGCAGATGAGGCTGCAGATGAAGATGGAGATGGAGATGGAGATGTACCGACTGACTTTGCTTCCGTTTGAAGACAGAGTCTTCCTCGACGGCAGCTTCCCCGACTTAATTGGCCGCCTGCCTGTCCATCCAGATCTATCAACAGGCTGCTCCAATTCCGAAAACAGCTGACGCCCCCAAATATCTCCCACACTTTCGCAGCCCAAATTGTCTCTGATCTCTTGGTATTTGCGGCTTTGGGCTGCGGCGAGTCGAGTCGAGTGTTTTGATGGCGATTACTTAGTTGGCCAAGTAGGTATTTTTTTGACAAACGCCGCGGAGTATCTCACAGATAGCCGTATCTCTATCTGTATCTGTATCTGTACCTGTGGCCGTAAAGAAAGTCGCGGAAAGGTAAAAAGGTAACAACATTTTCACTTGCCCCACGTCGTCGCATTATTTCTTGTGCCAGCTTTAATGCTGCGTTCAAATTACCTCCGAATTGAAGATGCCACGACGATAGGTACTACGATTCGGAGATCGGGGAGGTGGGAGTTCCAGTAAGTGTATCAAGTTTGTTGCCCTCGCAGATGGGTCTGCCCTCCGCGTGGCCATTGTCATTGACTTTGTTGGCTACAAATTGTTGCTGCTGCTGCTGCTGCTGCTGCTTCGCTGCAGCAATTGTAGCGAATTTTTCGTACATTTTTCCTATTTCAGTTCGTTAGCTATTATTATTTTATTCGCCGTATTGTTGGGCCCTGCTAATTATTCACATTTTGTGATTTTCACTTTCGTTTGTTGTGTGAAATACACCGACTGTCATTTGTTTGTTGTTACTCGCATTTCGGACTTTTAATTGCCTGCAAGAGAGAAGCGCGCCACAATAAAGTTTCGTAAATGCCAGTCATATTTCAGTTTCCTGGAGGGCGGCCAGATTTCGATCGGCAATTGTCTGACTCCGCCATCCGATTTCTCAATCGAGCTTGAACTTTGCGAGGAAAGAGCTAAAACCTTCAGCCGCAGCCTCGTTTGTTTCTATCTTCATTTGTATCTGTATTTGTCCGTAGCTCTAAATGTATCTCAAGCTCAGCTATAGTCTTGTTTTAATTGAATTAGTTGTGTATAGTCGAGTCTCTGGGCCAGGCCCGCATTTAATAATTATTCATCTCTACCTGAGTAGATGCGGTCGTAAAGCAGGCCCATCTACTTTTTGTGGCACACATCCGGGGCAATCTTCTGCTGTCGGAGAACGGCAGAGATGTGGCTCTAATATTTTCCAAATTAACCTTGACCGGCTTCACAATGCGAAAACGAATCGCAGACGGATCGTTCCCGTTTGGCCCAGCGACCAAGAAGCCAAGAAGATCGTAGCAAACACACAAGCAATCCATTATTATTTCCGAAAATCGTCTAGCGTCCGCTATTCTGCCCCAGCCACACACGCCTCGTCCAACTTCTTTTCCTCGTAGCTGCTCATGTTCCACTTCCGAAAAGAAGTTGGTCTCTCGGCCGAGAATAAAAGTTTATTGTCCGTTCAACCTACACTCTTTCCCCGCCCAAAAGCGCCTCACTTCACGCTGTCGTGCACAATTATGCATGCAAGTGACCAACTCCAAAAATAGCGGCCATTGTGGCTCTGTCTGAAGCTGTTGGAGCTTCTAAGCTTCTAAGAGACTGGACTGGCGCTTGAAACACAATACGTAACCAGAGGGGCAAATATTTGAGGTACTCCAACGGAGCAGAAACATCCTTCTTGTCACAGACATCTAAAAATAGTTATACACTCGAGTAATAATCATAAAAGGAGTTAAATAACGAATAGAATTATCCAATATACTTATTTAGAATTGGTAATAGAATACATTTATTTGCTCACAAACTTTTCATTTACTTTCTTAAGCAATTCCAGACCTTTGGATCATCATCCCCCTAAATATTGCCCTAATGTCATATTTTACCCTCTTAAAAGTGGGTACGGAGTTTATGTTATTGTCTTCAAATTTAAATTAGGTACGAATTTGAACTGTTTAAAATGTTGAAGTTATTTGAAATAATGCCACCTATCGGATAGCCGGTACACCAGCTATGCTTGAGAAACCTACGGCCAGATGGCGCACGCTGTTAAATCCGTGTACCTTCCCAGGTTCCGTATACCAAATCTAGGTGGCGCTTAAGCACGATCTTTTCTGGAACAGTTGGTATTTACAGATCTATAATACAGCCGTAATATTTCTTACCCTAAATGTGTAGAATAAAAGTTTGTTACTAAAAGAACATTTTTATGACGTGAATATATGTAATGAAACACAAAATCAACCATTATTAAAAATGGAAGGTCATAATATATGTATATTAGGGTAAAATATTCTAAATGTTTCTTTAATAAGTTGTTTCATATTTGTTTAATAAGTTGTTGGTATTTTATTTATGCCAGCCGAAAGCCACTGCAGCTATGGCTGATACCCATCCCATGTAGCTTAGTTTACAAATTACATGCTGGCAAGACGCCTACTCTTTGCCAGCCCTCTAAAAAGGCTTAAAGGAAAGGGCTTTGCCAAAACAATTGGACAGCTTTAAAGACCCCCTCGATGTTTGAGATTTTGTTGTTAATCCTCCCGCGATAAGTAAGAGGTTTGGTTATATTATTTATATGTTTAATTGCAATGTTATGGCACTAGTACTGCATGTACGGATTCGTCGCTTTAATAAAACTATTTAAAAATTCCTCATCACAGACACATGCGTTATACTCGTAATACACTGATCACATTAAAAAGGTAGGTACGGAAAACCCAAGTAATTATTTAGCATTATCCCCTAGGGCTCAAAATGCAGCTGAATGATTTAGAATAACAAATATTCCATATCAAAGGAGTAAATCATTGCCGGACATCTCATATGTTCGATGCATGCATTAGCTGTGTACGTTATGGCTTTGAAAAATAAAAAGACCTAGGCAGCGAACTCACCTTCGCGGCTTCGGCCGCAGTATCTCATGGTTGGCATCGGTTATGCAAAGTGGGCTGAGAGCCCCGGCCAGATGTGCCACGCCCACACGCTCGGAGTCCCAATTGTGGCGAGTGGGCATGCTGTCTGCGAGTCCGAGCGTTTGGCTACCTCTTCTTCGTCTTTCCAGCCAGTCGAAGCTCACAGTTCCAGATGCTGCATTTTCCGGCTCTGCAAACTGTAAAGCAAACAAACGATTCCATTAAATAGTGTAGTGAGGGAATACTACTATACTATTTCAAAGGATATGAGAAAACCTAGAAGTAAAATTTCCCTTAATCTGTTAAAAATTAAAAATTGTTTTCTCGTGCAAAATCAATAACTGAAAAACTCAAAATGTAAACTATTAATATTGTTTAATATATTCGTTCCCGAGGAGCAAATATTAATGTTGTATTAAGCACGTATTTGAATAAGAAAAACATCCTTAACAGATATGTTCGATTTTCAGCTGTATATCTTCCTTTCAATAGTATGCCATGGTGGCTAGTTGCAAAGCAGGGGCATCCCTCCGAATGGAAGAGCCCCGGTGCAATTAGTCGCCGTCGACGTCGTCGCCACTTCCTCTGCCCATAATAATTAACGCGGAGCTGCCCCTCAGCGGAGCAGAGAAAGCTAGGAGAAGTAGTCTCGGGCCATTGCGTGTTTTGCGTCATTGGCATGGCAGATTGAGAGTCTGTTGATCGTCTTGCTAGTGGCCAGTTGCTCTATAAATGGTCACCGGTCTGGTTCGGCCTGGGTCTGAATCTGAATCTGGATCTGGATCTGGCTGCGAATTTCAGTCGTCGTCGTCGTCGGACTGGAGCCCGTCTGATGGATCGTCGTCGTCGTCTGGCGCAGGTGTCGATCAAGAACTTTGGAGCCACATTGGCATGCAATCAATGCCGTTCGATTTCATTTCGCTGGAAATGCTTTTTGCCTGCGTAATGTCAGACATTTCAGCCTGGCAGGAAAAAAGGAAAACATTTTCCCTCTGCAGCAGCTGGTTTTCTTATCGTCCATTTCCCGGTAAAGAGCAGAGGTTCCCTTGAACTTGGTCTCTGTGCTATTTAGCTTTTCTATTGAACGCTGAAAGCGATCTTATCGGAAGTGTCCAAGCATCGTAATGGCAAGGGAAATGGGAGACTGCGATGCCGTTGATGATGCTGGTAGGTGAGGATGCTATATAATAATGTAGGCATCCCAGCAGGTTACAAGTAATTTGGAGCTATGATTCATATATGGGCCCGGCAACAAACTAGATGTCTTTATTGGCTTACTTTATTTGCCAAGTAAAATAAAAACTAATGGACTGCATAAGACAACCCATTAAATTCAACTGCCTCTAAGTGAAAACAAGTTGTTGGCTCTGAAAGAGCACTCGAGTGAATCACGCCAAGCATCCCACATATTATATAAACCTCCCCCATATAAACGATCGTGATAAATGAGGTTGAGCTCGAGCTTAGGCACTCCAACCGATCGTTTTGACCTTGTTTCATTGGGCAAGCCATTTTAATCATTTTTGCGCAGCTTTAAGATTTTTTCCGCTCTCTGCGGGTTGCTATTTCGAATGGGCCAAAATAGGTCCAATCCTAGGGCTTACCAGCTCATTTGCTACGTGACCCCTTATCAGAATACAGCTGAATGGGGTCATCTCGATCTGAGATTTCTTTTTAACTGTTTTCGTTTGGGCTTTGTTAGTTTTGAGTTTTACTTTATGTCTTTATGTCTTCGTTCCAGGCGGCGCATTAATTATTCCAGCCGGGCTTGATACCCAATAATCGAGCATCGGAAAGGAAAGGAGCACCGATTGATACCATATAAATGGCAGCTAAGCTGCCGCATTTTAAATGGCATTAGTCGACTTCATTCTTGTGTTCCCGGCCCATCGGCCTGTTGGCTGCTAGATTTATGGCCACGATTCCGTCTCCGGCGAGAAAGCGCTGTGATCTCCGAGAAGTTGGTGCAAATTGATATCACATAGCCGAGTTTATGGCGCTCCAACGAACTGTCAATGTATCCGATCAAGTTTTGCTTCTCACTGCTTTGCATCTAGCATTTCCGATGTATAACAGAGTTTTATACGAGTTCCAGGTATCAGGAGGGAGGACCAAAACGATCTCAATATGCCCTTGGATAAGTTTCCACCATCAGCGTATGATTACTTTGTATCATTGGTGTACTTGGTGTTGATTATACACAATCTTATGAAAGGTATGCGGAAGAAAGTTAATGTTATGAACAGATCAATATTATTCCGTTAATACCTCTAAGACTGAAAAATTAACATTTTGAAATCACTTCAAACCCTTTAATAGAGAACGTTCTTTTCCACAACTTTCGTCGCTACTCGAATATTTACCTTTTTGGCATATCTTGTGCCCGATGAGTGATTTTCCCCCTTCTTCGCCAGCTACCGCATTCCAAAGTGAAAGGCCGATTCGAAAGATACAAAAATACCCACACGCACATACATGAAATTTCATAATTAATATGCCGACCATACGACTAACTGCTTGAAGTTTGCTCTGGCACATTAATATGCAACGATGACTGCATCTTGGAATCCAAATCCCGGTGAGAAGTACGATTCTAATTCCCATTCTGATTCCGAACCGGGTTCGATGGTCAGGTGGCGTATTTTCATATTTTCATTTTGACCACAGATCCGACACTAATAGATGCGGCCTTCTACGCCCTTAATGGAAATTTGCATAATAAAGCGGGACATATACCTCTTGGCTTAGGAATCCTACTAGATTGTCGTGCTCATCGCCTCGGTTCGCTCCATTCATTAATCATACAAAAGATCTTCGCTGAAATTTCCAATAGTTTCATGCCCTGAAGTATTAGTTGTTTCTATCTGGTTTTGGGGGCTACAGCTCGACTTGGTTTGCTTCGGTTTCCACTTGTTACAAAGATTAATTGCACAGCTTATGCTAATCCATTGTCATTAGCCATTTATGGATGGTCGCGGTGGCAAGTTGCCAACCACGAAAATATAGGAATGAAAACAAATGTGAGGAGACCAGAATTCCAGGGGAAGCTTACAAGCGGCTGCGTTTGTTATCTAAATCTGTGTTATTTCATCGGTGAATTTATCGCTGGTATTTCGTTGGTATTCCTGGATGGCCTATGTGGCAAATAAAAATAAAAGGTATCTGATTTCCGATTTCTGATTGTCTCCATTCGGTGCTCTCTCCGCATTCGAGGGCATCTTTTTGGCCAGGGGCACTAGCGCGTTTTAAAATGGCCCAAAACAAACAAACTCTCAGACGCTCAATGATAGCCGATCACCGATCCTCCAACTATTTCGTTCTATGGTGAGTAAGCCCGTGAGGCAGCAAGAAATTGAATCGTTTTGTAACCGATACTCGGCCTGCCATTTGGAGTTTCTTCTGTTTCCATCCATCGAGTAAAAGGTAAACAGCGAACAAATTTCAAGTGGCCCGATGCCCACTGAGTTCAATCTTGCTGGGAATGTGTGAACTGGAATATCCAATACTTTGTATGTAAATTTCCATTTACACAAGCCTGCCATTTATAAAATTGTAGGGAATAAAAAAATATCGATTTCATTAGATGGCACGAGGCATGGGCTTAGTAACTTCCTTAGAAGTAAAAGAGTCATAAGTTTTAAATAAATAAAAGTTGAATTGATCATTTGTTCTCATTTGAATCTAGCTATAGTGTAATATTTTGGGTCTTAGAATATCAAATATTTAATCTGACTCAATCGAGATGAATTCGACGCCCGGGGGCGGGATGCAGAACCTGTTGATCTTAATTTGATTTCGAATTTCTTTTGGCAAGTACCCAAGGCCAATACGGCGATCTCGTTGGGCCTCTGAAGAACTGTCGAGTGCCGTAATTATCTCCTCTTCGTTCTGAGTTCATTGCATGTGGAAGAATTTTGATTTGTGTCAAAAGAGACACGCACGTCATTCGGCATTTCGAGCTACCATCCCCGGCTTATTTGCCTTAATAAATTCAAAATTAAATTTTCTCTTAATTGCGATCGAGACGAGGTCGAAGTTGGGCCCCGCTGGTGCCCAGAACTTGATGTGCCGGAGAGAAAGTGATTTTCTGGCGTGGCTGCTGCAGTGTCTGCCCGGAATTGGGTCACCTGGTTGATATTGGATTGGTTGGCTCCGATCTTGGGTTTTGGGTTTTGGGTATGGGGTATGGGGTCTGGGGTCTCGACTTCTCGTGAATTGGGAACTGGATCGGCCAGTGAGCTGGTTATTCGGCTGGAGTCGCCCATTGACATTTAAATTATTTGTTCGAAGCCAAAAATGCCACCGAACCAGCGATCGGCGAAGTCGCTGTTTTCGCTGTCACGTGATGTCAGCAAGGGGCCAAATACCAATAAGCGAAGGAAAACATTAAGACAATTTTTCATCGCAGTGACAACTGACAGTGAAATAAAATACTCTCTGCCGGGCTTATGCAACCGGCGAGTTGGGGCTCTGGTCTTAATGGACAATTGGCTTAACGGAAGACAATGGGACACGCCCTGCATCCAGCCCTGCCTCCACCCGCTCATTCCCTTCACCAGTGGCCCAGTGACAGTGACAACCCGAAGTGGGGCAAAGACCACTTACACTCACCTCCGACTCTGTGACCAGGGGTCGCACTCTCCATCCACAAACTGCTATCTAACCAACACAGTGGGCATATCTCCCCCTGTTTCCCATGGCGGCCCTATAAAATGGCCCCATAATGTATCAATAATGTCCGGGCTCAAAATGCGGTCCGGCGATTGCTTTTGACTCGCTTGTCAGGTGTGTCGGCACGAGCGGCTTTGTTGGCCTCCTGATTCCCCCCGAATCAGCCGTCCACTTCGCTGCGGCATTCCACAGTTCTCGGAGGCAGCTGTGCCTGGTCGTAGGTCTCTAAGCTTTTTTCGGTTGAGTTGCTGATTCAAGCAACAAAAAGTGTATTTTGCTTTTAGTGGGGTGTATTCGAAGTGTATTAAAAGAAGAGCTACTTGAAAGTGTCAACTGTGTAGAACTGTGTTAATCCCATGGATATATCGTAGTTTTTTATTTTGCTTATTTTTTGCTTATATTTTGCTTTTAGTGGGGTGTATTCGAAGTGTATTAAAAGAAGAGCTACTTGAAAGTGTCAACTGTGTAGAACTGTGTTAATTCCATGGATATATCGTCGTTTTTTAGCTCGATTATCAGATAGCCGTAACTGAGTTAGTGGGAGATATGCAGAAAAAGAAGAAAAGACTATTTTTACTTACAATTACAATAAATGTAAACAAAAAAGAGGAAAAATCCAAATAATTATCTTTTGAAACAAGCGCTTTTAAACAAATTTAATACTGCTTAGAAAGAGTTAATTGCAATTAACTATTTTCGCCCCTATTCCTTTTTGTTTTAGTTCCATTCAGATCGTAAACAAAGCTGCAAAGGTGTCAACGCCAAAGCTAAAGTCAATAAAAACACCTCAACCATGGGTGAATATACAGAAACCCATTCGATCTCTTACAAACACGTAAATATGCATACGTGTGCTTATTTATGTTTGTGTGCTTGAACTTACGAGCTTGTTTGTTGTCCACTTTAAAGCAGAACAAGGAAAAACTAGTTAAAAGTATTCGTAAACACACATAACTTCGGCTTATTGCTAAATGTTTTGTCAGATCCCGCCTTTCCACCAAAAAAATCGATTCGGAATCCACACTTCGAATGGAAAATGGGTTGCGACACAGAAATCAAATCACAAACCAAAAATGATCTTCCCAAGCGGGTCTTAGCATAATTTCCACTCCACCGCTGAAAACGATCGCATTTGCATAGATTTGACCCAGGCTGATATGAATAGGAAGCTTCTTTTTAGCAAATTTATTCCATATTTTTTATTTACAGTTAAGCGCAATAATTAACTCATTAGGTTTCCGTTTTTAGGTGTGGTAAGCTACTTGACTTCATTTTTGCAGAACGAATCGGAAAGACAACAAGATGTAAACCTTACTTAAGCTTTAACACTATGCTAATTTGTATACCCAATTCTTGCCAAACGCTAAAATGTATTGAAACCCTGTGATATTCGTAAATATTTGTAAATATTTATGTAATACATTCAATGGCAGCTCACCTTTTTGAATATTCCAATTATTATAGATCCCTTTTGACAGGCGTTAGTGATTAATCCAATAGTTGATCCTGGGGCAAAGTGGACTTAACTTGCAGACGATTATTTAGTTGATTGGGTTTGCTTAATTCGGTTGCTCAAACTTGGCACAGTAATCGCTTGACTCCGGCTATCTGGGCTCACTTTGAGAAATAGCTTGCGTGCAATTAATTAAACAAATTGCTTTACTTTCACCTACTGCGGAGTAGCGAGAGGCAATGGCAACAGGATCAACATTTGCATGGCATTTCGCCCACTCACATACATGTGAAGCACTGGCACAACAACACACACACACTTACTCACACGGCTAGAGTTATTTTTATTTTCCTCGAATTCTTTTCTTTTTATTTCGGCAGGTTTTCGGCTAACAGGAAAATGTACTCTCCGGATGTATGCGAATTCTGACTATATACCGAAAACAACTTTTCGCGCATATTACACGGCTACGCTCAACCAGAGAATCTGAGTGGGAGAGACGGCAGGACGGCAAGACGGGGTGCCATATTGAGGCAAAACCAACCAAAACAACCGACCGCTGGAGGAGAATCGTTCTGCACGGCGAAAAGTCAAAAACACAACTGAAACTTCTTTGGGTAAAAGTATTTTACAGAGCAACGATTGAGCGACCAGCGACCCAATCCACCGAAGGCACGCGCAATAGACGAGGTCTTGGACTCGGACTCGGACGCGGAATCGGAATAAGAGTCGCACTCAACAGGTCTGCGAGATCGGCTCTCTCAGTATACTGAGTCTCTGGGAGAGCCGTGCCTGCAGCCACTTTGAGTAAGTATCTCAAACCAGTTGATCTTGTTTTGGTTTTTTTTGGCCCTGGTTACATGACGACTGCCTGCTGCATGCTGCCGACTGCGACTCCTTCGGCCAAGCGAGTTCGTGTCCTAAGTCTTTTGTTTTGCGCGCATGGACTGCAAATGCCCGGCCATTATTATCTATGAGTTATTTACGCTCGGCGATTTTCTACTTCTTGTACTTTTTGTACTGCCTTTGCGGGCCAGGGCCTGCTCTTGTTATGGCCGAAACGAAGCTCGTGGGCTTGGCACACGCTGGCCCCCGAATCGCAACTGTGAACCTCCGCATAGGAATTTCCATGGCCCCGACAGGTTTGGTCCTCTTCCTCTTTTCCCGCCTCCCTTCTGCCTCCTGCCTCCTGCCGCATTCTGCCTGTAATTTGCACTGCTCGTAGTTGGCTACTGTGCTTTCCCAATCGGACAAGGAGCGTAGGAGTCGCTAATGGCTTGGTTCAATGACCAGCCAGGAACCGAGCAAGAAGCTCAGCCGCACTAATCACTCGTACTGCCAGCGAAACGACCTTGTGTTAGTGTATCTGTGGGGATACCTGCCGCTCAAACGTCACAGTTTACTTCGGAATTTATGGCCCAAACAGGGCCCTAAGTTCGGTTTAGTGTGCCATTGTTCTGGTCGGTCCTCCTCACATCTCCCATGACAATCTGCAGAACAAGAACGCCGCCGAATGGCAAACCAGTCCGTCAGACCGTCGGATGCGAATGAGGAAAGGGAGGTTGGGACCAGGGGTGTCCTGCCTGCCAATGCCCCAACGCACCACCAGCCGAGGTCCCAGCCACTTGACCAGGCGAAAAACGAGCGGCCAACTGGTTGCAACTGGCAACTGGCAACTGGCAACTGGCAACTTTGCTGCCAAGCATGCGCCAAAGAATTTCGCCAGCGATTTTCGGAATGTCTACAATGCACAGAGTGTGCAAGAAAAACATCAACAAAAAATCGCGAAAGAATGAAAATAAAAGCACGGGAGGACTGGTCTGCCGAAAGGCGCGATGAGTGGGGCGTGCCCAAATTCTGACATATTCTGGAGCTCTGCGATAAAATGGTGCGCTATTAGATCTGAGTATATGGGCAACTTGCAATAAAAATCAAAACTAAAGTCATTACTACGTACTCTATTGGTATGTTATATAAAATACGGAGACAAGCTTGTTTCTTAAAGTTGTTGTGTTAGTTATTATAAAGGGCCTCTTAATAATCATTTAATAGTAACCTGCATTTTACTGGTCGCCCGGAAAGGTTGAACCTTCTCAAAACTCAAACTCAAACATTGTCTTTCAACATCCGCAGCTAACTAATTTCAATTCCAAACACTATCTTAATTACCAAAAGATTCTCATCAGTCGAAGACAATGGCATACTAACTGTTTGCCTTACCATTCCCATTTGAACGGTATTCGGAAAGATAACGTGATGCCATCAGGGGCTGCGTAAGAACATTTTCAGATGCTATCAGGAATTGATCAGTGGGCCACACTTGAGGGATTATAATCGGTCAGAGGCAAGGACGTGTCTCTCGATGGGATGGGATGTGGATGTGGATGGGGAGGTGACTGGTGTTGTGACAGCGAAGCGTCCCTCGCTAGCCTCTTTGTTGTCGGGGAATAAATCAACAGGAGACTCTGCTCGCAACTTGAAACGCAACTGAGCCGCAGTCCCAGGTACCCGAAACGAAATGAGGCTTCGAATGTCCACCACCGAGCTCAATTAGTGCAGTCCCCTGGCCTCTTTGTGTGCTGCATTCTTCGGATGCCGAGGTGGCATTTGATTGATAATTTCGTTACGCCTCGAAGATGGCCCACAAAAAATCACAGAAAAGAAAGACACAAACAGAACATGGAAAAACGAAAAAAAATATTCAATTTGATAAGTGTGGGTTCCCGAGAGCCGAGATTTATGACAAGTTCATGCTGCCCCTTCGATCGTTACAAGGCAATAACCGGCTATTTGTCGCCGATTCGCTGGAACGCCGAACACCACAAGTCGAAGCTTAGTGCCCGCATCAGATTTTCAGATTAGAAACGACAATAAGCCAATTTCCATACTACATTTGGAAATGTATACCATTTCCCTAACAAGAAAATAGATTACTACATCATAAAAGTAGCCGCATTCCCACAAAAAAGAGTTCGTAACTTTTAAGGTTAAAACGTATTTGTATATATTTGATATTTTAAAATGGTAAAATTTGTAATATTACGATTAGTCATAAGAGGGCAATTGGAGTATATCATTTATTGGCAACTACGTTGGATTTACTAGAGTACCCCTAAATACGGCACCTGCATACTTAGGCAAAAAGTTGGCTTTAAAATTTGATTAGTAAAATTTGAATTTGAAATTCTTCATCTAGGCATAGTTAATGCATAATATAATAACACTTCAATTGGTTAACTACAGGCTACATACAATTTCGGCAAGAGCAAATTACTAGTGTAAAATTTGTATACGATTCCTATATTTGATTTGGTTAAGAGTAAAATTTGTATGTATCCCATGAATATCACTGAACAGCGACCCAAATCGAATGCTTTCGGTGCGGCAATGTGGAAGATCCCTCGATCCTTAAGGGTCCACACCCTAGACCTCAAGTTTCAGCCTGCCGTACTTCTGAAACTTGCTGAGAAACTCGTCTCATTTCTTCACGCCGACGTATGTGGTGCTCTTTCCGGTCTTGCGCAGCTGCTCCATCAGCTCGTCGGACGACAGGTTCGACGTCACGCTCACCGTCCGATCCTCCAGGCTAATGTTGACTTTCTCAACCTTATCTGCGGAATGACACAACACATGGTTTAGTCGATTTTCGGCCGAAAGCAGGGCAATTCGCTACTGATAAGGGTTAAGTTGTTCCCACCACTCAAACGAACAATGCAAATTGCGGTTAAGCCCCTTATCGTTATGTGATTTATTATGTTTAAGGCTTGTTCTGAGAGTTCAACTGAACTTTTCGATAAGTTGCATTATTAGGTTGAAAGTTTTTAAAGTTTTATCCAAATTTTTAGGAAGATCACAAATTTAGTTATAGTTTTCCTTTTTAAAAGAAAGGTAATATTTCTCAAGCAACATTAACAAACTTTGCAGACAGTTCAAAGACTTGAAACTTTCCAACTTTAAACCAACTTTAGAGTGAAATCCCATTTCAGGAATTATATCCACATGATACCATTTGTATGATGTATCGGGCATTCAATTAGTTCACCCCCACATTTGCACATACATACATAGGTACATACATATGTATGCTTGTACATACGTAAGATTCGACCGATAAGGCACTAACTAACTTAGTACCTGGCACTAGTGCTACGTAGTACGTACCGCCCAGTTTGCCCAAGACTCGTTCCACGGCACTGGCACATCCGCCGCAAGTCATCTCAACCTTGAATTCGTGCACCTGGGAAAAGCGGGAAAATGGATTGGTGCGAAAGGGGAATTTTCAACGCTTTTCCAATCGATTTTGGACTGGACTCAACCACTGAAACCCACTGGCATCCTGCTGCTGCTGCTGCTGCTGTGACTTCTGGAGTCCGTCGTGTGCTTGTAGACCTGCGGTAGGTTGAACAGCTTGGCGGTTTTCTTCGGCTAGTTCTACTTCCAAACGTGGCAATCAGAAACCCC
The DNA here is from genome assembly GCF_016746245.2 of Drosophila santomea. Lineage (NCBI taxonomy): Eukaryota > Metazoa > Arthropoda > Insecta > Diptera > Drosophilidae > Drosophila > Drosophila santomea. The sequence continues at coordinate 19,006,832 of NC_053018.2, forward strand.
CTTCGTTATTGCAGAGAACTTCTTTGGGTTTTATATATTTGACTTTTCAGAGTGACCGAGTAGACCTGCCCTTTAAATATCACATCCATACTCACTCCTAAATAAGACAAATGTTCACATCAGTGCGGTGCAGAACTTTGATAAATGCTCTAGCGACGACTCAAGCCAAATGGTGCTGCCAGTGCTGCCCAGTGGCGCCTTTTCTTTCTGTTATAATAACGGTATATACATAAACATTGTTAGATATTGCTTCAATATCGTTATTTTTAAAATAAGTTAGGTCCAATAACAATATTCCATTGAATTGTGTTCGGTTCTACAAAAAATTCTTTCGATTTGCCATGAAACTTTCGCCCTCAGTTTTCATTGAAAATTTATTGTTATGAAATTAAGAACGATAATAAAAAATGCATTTCTGACACTGCTAACCATAATGATTGCACTGCCAGTTAAATTTGAGAGTCCAAATTTTGGGAGCACTAACTAAATAGCTACACTCGCTTGGGACAGGCGCCAAATCGGTAAACCACCTGGTGATCGTACAGCTGGCCAGGATTGAGCACGATTGTGGGGAAGTCGCAGTGGTTCATTGCGTCGGGGTACTTCTGCGTCTGCAGGGTGAAGGCTCCCTGGCGGACATAGCGGACCCCATCCTTGCCCACGTTGGGTATGTCCGCGCTGTCCTCGTCCGGCAGATGGTTGGCCGTGCTGAACTGCAGGCCCGGCTGGTTGGTGTGCACCTCCATGAAACGGCCGCTGCATGGATGAACCACACGGGCCACCAGTTGCACCCGGTTGGGAGGAATGTCTACGCAGAAATGGTTGTCGAAGCCGCCCAAGGGGCAAGCGGACACCTGATTGAGCCGCTTGCCCAGACTGACTAGGCTGGAGAAGTCGTACGGCGTGGTGCGCACGCGCATTAACTTCCCGGTGGGCAGCAGCTCCTGGTCCACGTCCACTATCTTCTGGGCCTTGATCATCAGCATGTGCTGATAGAGCGGATCTCGGCCGGCGCCGTGGCCGCCCAAGTTGAAGTAGCTGTGGTTCGAGATGTTCACCACCGTGGTAGCCTTCGTCCGCGCCTCTATTCGCATCCCAAAGCAGCCCGTCTCGTTGAGCGAGAAGTTAATGTTGGTGGTCAGCTCGCCCGGATAGCCCTCGTGCCCGTCCGGCGAGATGTGCTGCAAGGTGACGCCGTCTTTGTGCACCCCCACCACGTCCCAGATGACGCTGTCGAAGCCCACGAATCCGCCGTGCTGGTGATGTCTATCCCGAATATTTCGACTCACACTGACCTCCTTGCCGCAGAGCTTGAAGCGACCATGTGCTGTGCGGTTGGCAACCCGGCCAATGGTGGCTCCAAAGAAGCACTGCTGGTTACGGTAGTACCCTGCCACGTCGTCGTAGCCCAGGCACACGTCCTCCAGCTTGCCGTTGAAGTCGGGAACCTTTAAGGACTGGATGATGGCACCCATCGTTAGGATCGACACCGACATGCCACGCTCTGTGCTCAGCGTGAAGCGCCGAACCCGGTCGGTCTTCTGCGTCATCGGGTTGACGGCAATGCCAAACATGTCCTCGATCACTCGCACCATCCTGGAGCTCCTAAGTTTTGCCAAATGCCTAGAGGAGGATAACTAAAATTTTGAGATGCCTTGCTGTGGCGACAGATTTTAGAATTTTAAAGGGCTCACACGCCTTAAGTCCAGTTCAAAGCCCACTGAGAGGTGGTTCAAAAATGATAAGCATTACATTTTGTAAACCGTATGCCCGTTACTCAAACTGAAAAATGTTCGTAGACTCGAAGAAGAAATTCCGACCATTTTAGGTACGTATGTTCTTAGCCAGGCCACTTAAGCCACGCTGAAACACTGTGGAGTTACACATATGTAACTCAAACATCCAGGTTTGTATGATGAGACTGGGCGCCCGTTCTATGTAGTCTATGTTGTTGTACATAATTTAAAATAGCTAAATAAAACACCAAGTACTTTGGGGTTGGACTTTATTCACGAGAGATCACGACGACGCTTATGTATCGTTGTTGCAACAGCACTTCCAGGACTCCTCGACCTTAAACCAGTAAAGGACCTCGTGCCGGTACTTCTCATTCGGCTCGAGGCTGATCGAAGGGAACTCCGGGTGGTTCATAGCATCGGGGAACTTCTCCGTCTCCACGCAAAAGGACCCGTGCTTGTCATACTTTGTGCAATTTTTGCCTACTATCGAGGTCAGATTATTCGCGGTGTAGAATTGCATGCCCGGCTGGTCGGTCCAAACCTCCAGTACCCGGCAAGACGGCGGATGTACAATCTTGGCCACTTTGGCTACACTTTTTTGCACTCGCCCTCCGTTGACCACGAAGCAGTTATCGTAGCCCTTGATCTGACGATTCTCAAACTGCATAAGCCGGTCGCGCATCAGAACGGGCAGCCTGAGATCAAAGACGGTGTCCTTGACGTCGACTAACTTCCCCGTGGGGATCTGCAGCTCGTCCGTGTCCACGATGTGATCAGACGCAATCTCCACCGTGTGCTCCGCCAGGCCCTTCGCCCCGGATCCGTGTCCCGCCAGGTTAAAGTAGGCGTGGTTCGAGAGGTTGACCATGGTGGAGCGATCTGTGGTGGCCTCGTACCTGACCCACAACCGATTCTCGTTGTCCAGCTGGTAGGTGATGAGGCACGTCAGCTTGCCCGGATAGCCCTCGTGACCGTGGGGCGAAACGTGACGGAATATCACCCCCTCGGCGGACTTCTGCACCACCTCCCATATGACGCTATCGAATCCAACGAAGCCACCGTGAAGCTGGAATTTATCCTGAAATTTCCCAAATTATATATTTATTATTCTTTATTTAGCTATACTAGAAATACTATATTTATTTATTTTACTTATTTATACAAAGCTAACTTAGACTTTAAAACTATAACCAAACTGAGATCTAAGAGCTTTACTATATTATTATTTATGTATATTAAAAGGCAAACAAACAAATGAAAAATTCTGGGAGTGAGAGCTTTTTGCGTTTTAAAGTCGTATGTCACATATTTTATAAGTCACATACTCTAAATATTCTAGAATACCCTATAACTCCACGGGTATCGGGTATAACAATCAAAGAGCTTCTTAGAGAATCAGAATCTACCGCTAAGCTAAAATAACTGTGCTCTAACAAGTGTCACATAGGCTCGTGAAATATTTACCTGGATGTTTTTTGTCACCGATACTTTCGTGTCGTTAAACGTATACTCGCCATTGGCCACCCGGTTGGCCACTCGTCCGAGGGTCCCTCCGATGTAGGCTCCCTTATTGGCCAAGTAGCTGGCAATGTCGTCGAAGCCGAGACACACATCATCCACCTTCTTGTATGCATCCGGCAAGCAGACGCTCTGGATGATGGCACCCAGTTGGATCACCGACACAGACATGCCCTTGGAGTTCTTGAGCGTGTAACGGCGCACCATTTCCGGGGACTTGGTGAACGGATTAACGGCCAAGCCGAAGATCTCCTCCTCTAGGGTAATCGACATCTCGGCGCGTCTCGGTGTCGTTCCTTCCCCTTGAAACGGCTGACAGCAACTGCTTGGGTATCAGACGTAGTCTGATCCGGCACACCTCTGTTTACTGCGAGTTCGCTTCTGATTATGATTGTGAATGGCCAAAGTCGTTCGGGTCGCGAGCTTCTCCCTCAAAGTCAAACCGGGCAATCAGCCTGTCAGAAGTCGATTGCCCAACCCCCGCGTTTTTACCGCCCACAATAATGAGAGATAAAGCTGCCCTGTAATCGCCACTTGACTAGAATACAGAATAGTTCCTTAGGGGCGCGACTTTCGGTAGAGCTCATAAAACAGAAAAAGCTATTTATTCAAACGTCTCGACTACTAGATATCCATCTCTGCAATGTAAATATCCGTGATAATTATATTTGATTACTATCATATAAGACTATACTTTATAAAAAGTCTTAAGTGTTGTTTGCCACCTCTGAACGCCAATAAATTGTACTTGTAAACCCCAGAAGAGGGGGCTATAAAGCGTGTAACAGATAGAGAAAAGTGTTTCCTGTCTTTTAAAGTATATATGAATGTTTTTTTTGATCGCTAACCGAGTCAATCTAGTGCAAAATGTTACCATACGAGTCGTAAGGAAGTGTATATTTTAATGAAGCATGGTTATTGTTTCCAATATTGTATGGTCATACATTATTTACATCACCAAAATAATCGAAAAAGATTTTCAAAATTATTTAATTCGCTAAGTATTTAATTTAGCAATATTTACATTTGTAAGCAAGAGCTGTGCCCGTAATATAAGTTTTTATGTACATGTTCATTAAACAAAGTAAATGCAGTCCGGTGTCACAGGGGCTAGTATTTATTTATGTTGAACAGCCGCACGCCATGGAACTGCGGCAACTTGGGAAGCGTGACGACAACCAGGGATATAAAGTTTGCAATAAAGTGTTCCGTGTTATTTCGGGTGTACAGGCAGGTAAGTAGGAAACTATAAAAAGAGCGTGTGAATTTGTATATTATGCATTTGATTATACGGTAGTTAGATTATTAAAACATTATTCATATAGAAAATATTTACCGAAGTTAAAGTGAGTTTATGATGATGAGAATTCAAACTTTAAATAAATTTTTTTAATAAATTTGTTTAATACATTTTTTACAATATCCCAATTAACTTGTTACTACAAACTGGATTCCATAACTAGGAACTTAATTTGTTTGCTGACTTACAATGCGTATTGACTTACAGAACAATGGGAACAGCCGTGAGGAACTTGCGGGTTGTGGTCATCTGCACCCCGTCATCAATCTGTTCCCAGTGCGTCCAACGCCGGCTGGGATCGTTCTCGGTGCTCAGCCAGGGAGCGCCCTTAATGACGTGCAGGAAGTACAGGTGGGCCTGTGAAGTCGGATTAGGATTAGGACATACTCCTTAACGACGCTATGAGCACTCACTGCATTGTGAAGAATATTGGTGGCCGTCCAGGCCCACGGAATGCTGACGAAGGGCACTGATAAGAAGAGCAGGTGCACCGACAGCAGGCCCAGAAGGTATGCTAGCCAAAATCCGCGTGCACTCAGCCAGGAGCTGTTCGGATTCGCCTCACCGTGGCCTCCCGCAATGGATGTCATGTAGCTGATTTATTAACCTTTGGTTCCGAAACACTTTAATAACAAATATTTATCATGTTCAGTGTGACCGCGCATGCTTACCAATATCACGCTGAATTTGTATAACAATAACAAATGTACCACTGTTATAATATCTGAATGATGTCTCTTTTTTGACCATTTAAACCATTTAAAAAAAATGGTTTGAAAAAATTTAAGTTCCATCCACCACCACCTTTAAACTCAGAGTCCTGTGACATTTCAACTATATCCTAAATTCCCACATTCCTAAAGCCTACAAAGTTAGCCTAGTCCTTCCTATATTAAAACCAGAAAAAGCGATACTTTGCTAGGCTAAGCTTCTAGAGACATTGTACTTTATATTTAAATTAGGGAATGTTTAAGCTTTTCCGTCCTGCAGCTCAAGGACGCTAAGAAAATAAGCACAATTATTTATAAGAAATGGGAGTAAAAGTTAAATAAGGATGCATAGGGGAAATAGCATATTAAATACAATTTGTACAATATATGTGCTCATACTAGGAAAAAAATACATAAAAGGAAATGTAAACGACTAGGTGGAAATAAGATAGTTCGGTTTAAGTCACAGTATGTTATGGTGTGACCAGCCATTGTAAAGAAATGGAACAGCCATTTTGTTGTTTTGGCGTTGAAATTTTTTGGCATAAAGAAGGCATGAAAAAATAGGGTTCGTTGCTATATAGATCAAAATCTTTTTCGAAAACCCCGATGCTTTGCCGAAAATGTCACAATATCATTAAGTGAATACAGTTCAGCCAAGAAAGCATAAATATGAGCGGATCCAATGCAAAATCCTCGGGGACTGGTAAGTACCAATAAATACACCCATAGCTACTTTTTCCGGAGCCCCACTGACGCAAATCCGAACAGGCTTTGGTAGCCACATTCCCAGCATCGAGGAAAAGAACAAGCAGATCCAGCAGGAAACAATGATGGAGAAGCTGCGGGCCAAGTACCGGAACAAGCCAAAAAGCTACGAGGAGATCAAAAAGTCGGTGCGTATGTACTTCATCGAAAAGCACTACCCTCTGGACCCGCTGTGCAAGGCCACGCTACAGTCGGCGTTGGACAAGTTGCAGCACTACATCAAAGTCACGTCTCGCCACGGCCTCGTGGAGCGTTTGGAAAGCCTCTCGCGCCAGCTGGGCCTTAAGTTCATGGAGGACCAGCAGCTGCTTTTTATCTCCACGGACATGTTCTACGTAGAGATCCTGCTGGACGCCGCCGGCAGTCTGTCGGACGTCAAGGTGCACCACGAGTGCAAGATTGAACAACAGTCCAGCGAACTAGTATCCTGCCTCAAGTCTGGCGATTTTGCTGACTTTACGGTTCAACTGGAGGGTCTGTCCTCCATTTACCAACTGAATGCCGAACCCAAGGTGAAAAAGAAGGCGTTCGTGGCGCTTCAGGCCATGGAAACGGACATCCAGAGCCTCTACCAATTGCACCTGCAAAGTCACTCCGGAGATAGCTACTCCCTTATGACGAGTTCATCGGTGGGTCTGGTCCTGCCGCGTCGCGGTGGCCATCCAATGAAGCTTACTTATTTCTGCCCGCCGCTCCACCTTCCCGAAGGGGATCCCAAACTGGCCAGCGGCGATTTCACCATCGACCAGGTAATGCGAAGCAGCTACGGACTGAGTGCCACCGTCAATTTGGAAGGCTCGTCGGCCAACAAACTACAGACTCTACCAACGGTGACCTTAGTCCGCGATGCCCAAACGGGCTTAGAGGTTCCAACGTATACCCAACTTAACCAGAACAACTCGCTGCTCATGCCGGCCACGTATGTGCTGCGGCTTAACAAACCCATGCCTGTTTGCCTGGAATCACTAAAGGCTCTCGGGCTTCCCGGGCTAGACTCCGTTGGTACGCCCCCTAGTCCTCCCACCACAGTGCTAAATCTCATTGTACAAACTGCCTCGAAGCAGGCGATCAAGAACGCACAGCGCGGCCTGTATGTAAATTTGCCAAAGGAGACGCACTGCTATTTCTTCACCGACAACCGCAAACTGCAGGGAACCCTAGTGTCATCGCTGCCCTTTACTGAACCCGCACAGGTACCGCGGATCGTGGCGTTCCTCAAGAAACAAGCTCTCTTCTACACCCTGCTCGCCAGCTGTGTTCGTGAGCAGCAGAAACAGTATAATGGTGAGTTGGGCGCACTGCCCCACTATCTCTTCTATGATAATAATATTCTTTCCTATGCTAATTTGTCCCAGATATGGACAGCACTGTGATACTGGAGGTTACCGCCGTTTCATTTAACCAAATCACGGTGGAGTTGCAGCACCCGTACGAAGAGTCGCTGGCAACCGTGGATTTTTTGCTAGAGGACGGTCAGCCCACGTGTAGCGTTTACTGTCTGAGCAATGAATATGAGTTGCTGTCCCAGAAGCTCACCCGCACCGTTCGCAAAGTGGTATCCATTCCGATGGTCATCTACAAGTTGCTTAAGTGCTGGGATGAGGAGCACGAGTTTAAACTGCACGGCTCGATTGGTCCTGGAGCTGGTTCAGGAACAATCGGAGGTGGAGGCATGAGTGGTGGTGGACCTGTCTCGGGAGCAGGCAATAGCTTTACACAGTTTGCAATGGATACGGCGTCGCCCTCTGATGGAAGCCTTCCCGGAGGTGGCTTTGCCAACATCAACAACCTTAAAATGGACGCCAAGTCGCGATCTCTAGCGGATGCTTTTGCCGCTTCTACTTCGGCAGCAGCGGCCATAGCGGGTCTGATCAATCTCAAGCGCGAAACGGATCCACAGTCTGGCGGTTCTACTAGTGGCACCACGGTGAGCGGCAGCTCCAGTTCTTCCGTCGCCGCCAAGACGAGTGATCATGACATTGCTGATAAGTACAAAAATATCTGGAAGGACAAGACTCCAAATTTGAAGCATTGCGTCAGCATCACGCCCATCCCAGGAGATGGAAAGTCTGGGTCAGCTGGGGCAGTCCCCGGCGTTGAGGTACAGCGAACGGGTGGCATTGAAATTATTCCATTGAATGTCCAGGCAGCTGTCGCCGGAGGAAGTGTTACAGCCTCATCCAGTGCTGCTCCCACGACTATAACTATTACCCCTATAACGGGCAAGGATCCCAGTAAGGAGTCAACGAAAAAAAGCAGCTCTTCATCAGCTGGAGTAAGTGTGGCCGCCAAGCGTCCACACGAAAGTAGCACAAGTAGTTCGTCTACGTCCGGAGGCAGTGGTTCTGCCAGCTCCATGTCATCCTCAGCCAGTAGCGGCTCTTCGGATACACAGAAGGAAAAGAAGCGCAAGAAGAAGCGCGATGATTCGCCCATGGGACCGCCGGAGAAGATCTATTCTAGGCAAAACTCGCCTGCAGGTGGCGGAGATGCTTCCGCGACTGGTGGAGTGGTGCGCAAGTTCTCCTCTCCCTCCTCTTCACCCAAAGCAGGTGGTGCTGGGCAGGGTCTAATGGCCGGAGGGCCGACCGCCCGGCCAAGCCCCAAACACTCTCCCGTATATAGCAGTCCCAAGCACAACACCGCCTCTAACAGCCCGAAGTCGCCGTTTGGCACACACTCACCTAAACACGGTTCGTCCGGAAAGCCGAGCATGTCTACGCTTAAGAGTGCAGCTACCGCCGCCACCATCTTAAGTCCCAAGGGCGATAAGACCTCGCCCGCTGTGGGGAACGCATCTTCGGGACCATCTGCCTCCTCTGGATCCGGGGGAGCTACTGGTCTGGTAAGGTCATTTGCCAGCGTTGGAGCACCGCCGCCTCCACCGCCAATTCCTCCATTAGCGAGCACCAGCGGATCTATCAGCAGCAGCCAGAGTGTAAAGAAGGAGAAAACCTCTTCCGTATCGGGGTCCAGTTCCACGTCATCCTCGGCGGCTGCAGGGGTTTCATCTGGCGGAGGTATTTCCCCGGCTAGCGTGGCCGCTGCAGTGGCTGCCCTGAAATCCTCACAACAGCAGATGAAGTCAGTCGCCAGTCTTTCGCATCTTGCGGCGGGCGGGGGACTGGGTAGCTACGCGGCTCCGTCGGGAACGGGAGCGTCTGGTGCAGCCGCAGTGGTGGTGGGAGCAGGAGCTGGCGCTGGAGCGGGGGCTTCCGGACTGGAGCTGAGTGCCTTGCGCAAGGGCATGGCGGGAGGTGCGGTAAGTCCGTTTTCATTATAAGTGCTCCACACCACACCAACCCACCCCCAGCATCTCCCACTGGAAGCCTAACACGTAGTTTACTCTCTGCCACCTCTCCTAACCAATGCAGATCAAAATCAGAGTGAACCTATATTTAAACTAATGCAAATGCTGTATTTACCTTAGCTATAAAACGATTTGTAATTTGCCTACCTCTGCTGTAGTTTAAAATGATTATATTTACATGCTATGATTATTATTTTTTGTTAGTGTTTCGTTTTCCCATTTTCTTATTTTTGTAAATACATATGTTTCTATTATTTGTCATATACTGCTGCATCCGTTTTATTTTCGACTAAATCCAAAAACTCGTACAGTAATGGGGCTTATCCAGCACTCAGTATCCCCAAAACGCAAGCTTTAACCTCCTCCTGCATTGAGTACGTATGTATTTATAGTTATCCTGTTTGTTTTGTAATGTTGCTCGGCCTGCATGTTTTCTCTAGGAACGCAAGGCTAGCAAGTCCCGCTGTTTACATTGTTCCAGAATATCTTAAACCGCTTTTGAGAGTGTAAATGACTTTTAAGCTTCATTAAGAACATTGGTAGATCTGTAGATTAAGCTTATATTAGTTGTGTGTGGCAGCTTGACTCTATTAGAAATTGATTATTGTTTCCCCTTTCTTCTTAAATGTTGATGATTAAAGTTTTCTGCATTGATTTCCGTTTTAATTTGGTTAAAAGAGGAGTCCTCTTTTGTACTTAAATAAATACTAAGTTTAAAATTAGTCCTTTATGTGCTTATAATGTACACTTCAGAACTAGTTGCACAAGTGCTTGCCTTATACTCGTACATTATTTTGTAGGAAATATATTTTGTATCCGACACAACTTTAAAGCTAATTATTAACGGGGTCCTTTTCTTGTTTTTTTCCTTTCTTCCTCCTGTCTGTGTTCTCTTTCTACACGACATATGGTTGTGAAATCCCAAAAATGTTTATTTTGCTACACGTCATGTTCCCCTTTTGATTGTTATAATTTCTTTTCTGGTTTATTTTTGGTTCCTTTGGTCCCTAACACACACACAACCACATGCTTACTTTGTCAGGTTAGTTTGATGACGTCGACGGCAGCTTTAGCACCAACAATTCCGGCGCCAACAACAACAGTGGCAGCGGCAACAGCGGGCTCGTCAGCGTCATTGGCGTCCCCAGTCTCGGCGGTAGTGGGTCAGGGGCAGGAAACAGCGGGAGCAGCAGCAGCAGCAACACTGGCAACAATTCTGCAGCAGCAGCAACAGCCGGGAGCAGCGCCAACTAGTAGCTGCTTAGCCACCACCGGGGGCAGCAGCGATTCCGCCGGGAGCAGCAATCCGGCCGGAGCCTCCACGGAATACATGGTGAGGCCCAGCAGCCAAGAGGGTCTCAAGCTGACCATCAACAAGACGGGAAGCAGCAAGAGCTCCGGCTCCGGCTTTAGTTCCTCTTCTGGCGTCCAAGCAAAGGCTAAGAGCAGCAGCACTGGCGCCACGAGCTTCGCTGGGTCCACCGGATCCACGAAGAAGCAGCATACCGGACTTAAGCCTGGCGTAAACAGCGGACCCGCTTCCAAGAAGGCCACCGCAGCAGCCTCGTCCGCTACGGCATCATCCAGCAAGCATTTCTTTCAGAAGGCCAACTCGTCAGGCAATCTTAGCAGCAAGCTAAGCGGGTCGGGAGCAGGTGGAGGACTTCCGCTGACCAAGAGCAACAGCACTAACTCCTTTCAAGAGCACAATGCCCCCAGACGGCGTCCCAGCATGGGAGCCCTGGCTAGCGGAAGCAGTGGAGGAGGCAGCGGACAGCGCAAGTCGGGCTCCACTACGGCGGGTGGCAGCGGATCTTCGGGCTCGGTATCGCCTGCCCTTAGCGGCTCAATGTCGCAGCCACCGCCTCGATTCGATCACCACACTGATATGATGACTATCCTCCAATACGCTTCTCCAACAATGGCTGCAAGCATGGAAGGATTCATAAAGGGGCTGCATAACAAATTTCAGATCCCAAAGCTGTCGCAGAGAGGAAGCGGAGGCAATACAACCAGTGGACGCAGCACGCCAAGTGGCAGTTCAGAAACTGCCTCAGCGGTAACATCATCTTCGATATTAGGATCTGCTGCCAGCTCTACTGGACTGACGGAGCCGGAACCCAAGCCGCCTGTGCCTCCTTCGCCGTCTGGCAATGAAGGACTCCTGAACCTAAGCAGCACGGCGGGAATGCCATCGGGGGATGGTATAGATGAGGAGCTTTTGGCTAGCCTGGCTGGTGAATGACAGAAGGAAGACAGCCGTCATGAGATATTATTCCTGTTGCTCTATGCGATTTTTTCTTAAAGCTAGCACAGTAGTTAAGATAAGATGATTTAGTTTAAAGCCATAATTTTGATGATGATTTTTATGATGGATAGGGAATTAGGCAATTTCTTAATATCATTGGCAGAAAAATTATTTAAAACTCCAAAGGAAATAAATCAAATTTTACAACACGATGGCGAATTTGGTACAAAATCTCAGAGATTCTGTGAATTCGATCAAACCGAAATCACCTTATGGTTTAAAAATTCAATAGGTAAATCTTAAGGAAAGCGATACGATATGTACGACATCGCTCTAAATATGTTGTAAAGTATAATTATAATAAATGTATTCAGTTGGAGATATTTGGGATTTTGCATATTTATGTGCGGTCGGACTATTTTATTATCGTTTAAAGGTTGGTAAATAGTGTTGAAACAGCCCGAAGAAAGTTTTTTTCAAACTCTTGCTCAGAGAACCGTTCCACGGAGGCCCTAAAGCGAAACAAAATATATTTAAAGTGTACGAAACAAAAAATTTGTATCTAGTTACCTGGCTGCGCTTCGAATACCGGCCATTTCTGAGTTGTTAACAATTATATTTAAAATGTTTTCTGCGTATTCAACCGCATCAGTAGCAAGGAATCCGTTCTGACTTCCCTCGGAGGTTTCGACAATGTCGAGCAAAGGACCTCCGGACCTGTGGGCCACCATTATAAGGCCAGCAGCCATGGATTCGACGATTCCGATTCCAAAATGTTCGTTCCACATAGTGTGAATGCCAATGTGGGCGCTTTGATACAATTTAAGTAAGTCTTCGTAAGGGACATTCACACTGAATTGAACATTGTTCTCTAGCGACAGATGCTTTGTCAAGTCCTGCATGTTTTTCAACCGATCGTAGTCATCTTCGTTTCGGCAGGAGCCAACAATGACCAACTTAATTTGGTTCCAAAGGCTCTCGTCTTGGGCCAAGAGAGTTCGGAGCTCGTATATGGCTTGCAATTGGAGGGGATGGTCTTTCTCTGGGCGAAACTGCCCGACAGACAGTATGATGAATTCGTCACTCTTTTCCGTGTGCTGAAGGTTCTTTAAGTGGCTAACCTCGCACGGAGGGTACACCCGGTGGGTTTTGAAGGGCACATCCCACAGTTGCAGAATATGATTCTCGGTCCACGAGGAGTTCACCATAATAGTCTCAGCACAACAACCAACCCACTTGTACATCTAGAATGGGGAACCTTGGTATACAGCTGCGCATATACTTATTTGTGTTGCTGCACTCACCTTTGAAAACAGACGGTAGTAGGCGAGCTTAGTCCAGGTGAGAAAGGGATTCCTTGCCACGTACTTCTTGTTGTTGTGTGCCATTTGCCGCTGCTGAACCCTCTTCAGCATATCGGTACTGATAACGGGATAGTGCACATAGCAGCCCACTTTGGACTGGGCCAAGTAGCGGAACAGAGGATACGTAAAGGCGTAACCCATGGTATCAATATAGATGTCGGGCGGAAACTTGCAGAGTGCCTCCAGACCCAGGACCATCGATCCAATGCTCTGGCCGAGCAGAGTGAAATGCGGATAGTTCTTGGCCTCGATCCAGTGACGTTGCTTCAAGAACACAAACTTCACACTGTCACTATCAACGGCAATGTTGAAGACATTCTTGGCCTTTTGCAGTATGGAATTGGGAGAGGCGTCTATGTCGCCTGTGTAGATTACCACCCTGGAGTTCGGGTACTTGTCCTTTAAATGAAATTATCAAACCTATAAGATTAGTATACGAGTATAGCAAATACGAGTATCAAAATAATGAGCTCTCTTGCTTATTATTCACATGTAATTTACAGGATATCGAAAGGCATACAGAATGAAATGGTTATCATCCTGCTGAAGGTAATTAATTTCTTTTCATTCGAATGATATCTAAACTATCAGCTGATGATCGGTCTTCAACAAGACACGTATGCCTTAAGTTTTGCTGTTTTTCCAATATTACCTGTAATGCTCTGACGGCGCACCACAAGACACGTTCACCACCGCCACCTGCATTGCAATACGGATGGAAAATGCCCACGTTGATGCCATTTTCCGACGGTGAGTGCAACTTATTCTTTCGGCTTATCAACCATTGCCTCAGGAAAAGGAATGACAGCACTGCCAGCAACGCAAGCGACAACAACAACCAGAGACTGCGGATAACATGAGTCAGAACAACTGCCAGAAAACGGGTTACTATTCTTACAGAAACAGAAACATTATCGGCTTTCCTTCAGCGATGCATTATTATTACACGTAAATTGACAATACTGCATTATCTTGAATTAGGGATGGCCGTACAGTATCGTCTCTATCAATAAAAGCCGATATCTGCGATTTGGGAAAAGTAATTGAAAAGTAATATCTATCGATAACAAGAATTATCGAGTTCAAATTGAATGGATATGTCGTTTTTCAGAGGTACATGATATATAAATATAGATTTTAATGAATAATTTACCATTAATGTAGCATTCAAAAAATTCTAAGCTAGTTTCGGTAACGAATTATTAGTGAATCAATAAAAGGATTAGTTCAATAGGACTAGCTTTAATGAATACATTTTCCCAAGATGAAGCAACTTATTTCGTGGAAAAAACCTAGGGAGTTATTTCAAATTTGTGTATTCGAAAATTTGTATCAAGCTTATTAAAAAAATTGTATTATTATTACTATTAATTGTATAGTTTCTAACGCTACAGCACTCCTACTTCCTACTTTTTGGCGTCAGTCAAAATGTTATACATATCAGTTTTTAAGAAATTTTTAAATTAAGTATATTAAAAAAGCAACTTTTCGGCACAATAAATGCGCAAAGTTGGAGTTATTTTTGTGACACTGCTCTGCGTTTAAAGCTCGGGAAAGCTTTTGACATAAAATAATGTTGCACTGAGCATGCGCTCATTTAATGGAACTTTTAAGGATAAATACAATTATACTCGCCAGTCTTCAATTCGAGACTATTTTATAAGAAACTTGAAAAAATGATATTAATCTGATAAACAATTAGTGATCTGTTCAAGTTAATCGGCAGTATAAGTACGGGCAGTACAGGCAACTGAAAGCCAGAAACATCTTAATTTATCAGAGAGAAAATCGAATAAGTGCATACCATACATACATATTAAAATGGTAAGGAAGAAAATGGGTGCTGCAAAGTTAGAACTGATAAAAAGTGTGGAGCGTAAGGAAATTTTTTCTTGCCTCGGAAAAGTATATTTACTGGTTGATCAAACACTACGAATGCTGCAATTTATGACATCCCATTGTTTTATGACTGAAATAAGATACATACATTATGTATGTGCGTGTATATATACCGCCTATCTATATAGACACACTTATGTATTCGTGATTAGTTTGAAAAGTTGGTAATACAGAATACGGAGTACAGCCGAGCTAATACATACCAAGGCGGAAGGATTGGAAAAATTTAATTTATTGATTCTTAGTTACTTTAGTTCGTTTTTGTGTATATAAAAACAGATGTACCTTGTGTAATATGTACATACATACGAAGCCTTTCAACTATACAGTTTAGATTGTTCACTGTGATGAGTATTATCCACAATAAGCGAAAATTTGAACGGGTTAACTAGAAAGCACTATTTTTGTGAATTTAGATTGAATTTTAAATTTGCTTAATTTTAAACTCATTTTTTATTTTTTAGCGTAATTAAAAAAAGACCGACTTCAATTAATTGTTAAAATAAAATACAAAATTTTGTTAAATACAAAAAAACGATTAAAACCAAGTAGACCAGTATTGAAAGTTTTTCCAGGCTCCAATACCAGATTTTGGAAACACATGGGAAAGGGATAGTGAATTTTATGTCAAAGACTGATTTTGTTGTTGGTCTCTTTTCATCTAAAAAGATCCATTGGCCAATTTGATCCAATTGATAATAGATTAAGGACTGAGTGAAATCTACGATTCAATATAACACATTCCATAATCGGTCATTTTTATATAAACTAAGCGACGTAGAAACGATTCTCCTTACGGAGATATATATTATGGAACAGGATCATTATCCTGGTCGATATAGCCGTATTTGTAGTCGAGATCTAGGGGATGTAAGAACAAGCCAAGGTCACGCCCACTTATTACATTTTTGACTTTTGTATTTATTTATGACTTATGTATTTATTTTGTTCGGATTACTATTTCAAAAATAAGATTTAAAATGCATTGCCTGGTTAGCCTGGTCAGACGGTTCTGGCTTACAAGGATGTCCGTAGCTGTAAACGTAAAGATTAAACCAAAAACAAAAGATGGAAAGGAAAAGAATTGGGACCAATTTGTCTTAACGCTTTATTAATTTAATTTTACATTAAAATATGGTTTTCAAAAGAAACAGAATAACAATAAAATCTTGTGACAGTTTCTACGACTACATTCTGGTAGTTCTTTGCAGTAGTTTGTCTCATGGGTTTTAAATCAACAAGACTAATTAACTGTACATTATTAAGTCTTTATATTTTAAGCTTAAAATTTAGTTTATTTGTTTTTGTAATTTGTTCATTACAGATTAACTATATGGGGAAATACTGGACAGTTGTGCTCTGCCTATTTTCGTTTTCACTTTCCTTGATCAGTAAGTATTGTAATTTAAAAAATAATATATTCAAAATAATATACAAAAATTGGCAAAATTTGAAAAGCACACAGATTGTAAAAAAAAAACCAAGTTGAAAATGATTTTAAAGAACAAAAATTCAAATATCACACCACACCTTTTTTTAGACGGCTCCTTCATATTGCCAGAGAATGACCCTCCCACAACGGCGCCAAAGTTTTTATCCAGAGGTCACTTGTACAAGGTCATCGTGGGGGAGACCATCGAGTTGCCCTGCAAAGTGCAAAACCTCGGCTCCTTTGTGCTCTTGTGGCGGAAGGGGTCTTCCGTGCTCACAGCCGGACATCTGAAAATAACAAGGGATCAGCGCTTTAAGATAGTGGGCGACTATAACTTGCAGATCAATGGAGTAAAGACTCAAGACGCTGGAGATTATATATGCCAGCTTGGTGATCAGGAGAACCGGGACCAAGTTCACACGGTGGAAATCTTGGGTAATTTATATTTCATTCTGTATCTTGAGACTGTTTGCCAATGCTGAATGTACCTCATAGTTCCGCCCACACTGAGGGCCCTGCCTCATAATGGTCAAGTGACTGCCCGGAAGGGAAGCACCGTCACGCTGGAGTGCAAGGCGTCTGGCAATCCGGTGCCCACCATATTTTGGTTTAAGAAGGATGTGTTTTCCGGGCCAACACACCTGTCGGATAGCTCTACACTCATATTGGAAAACGTGGACAGGCACCACGCAGGCACATATCAATGCTCAGCCGACAATGGGGTAAAAGATCGCGTATCCATGGACATACAACTGACCATACTCTGTAAGAAGAACGTTCTACAACGAAATATATAAGTCCTTCTAATTGTTATTAATAATGTAATGGCCATAGCTCCCCCTGAAATAACGGTAGAGAAATCTTGGGTCCATGCATCCGAAGGATACGATGTGGAGCTCGTTTGCATAGTTCATGGAGATGTAAACTCAGAAGTAAGTCAAACACGGCAATTGTACTACTAGACGTGTTGTGAATGTTAAATACCACACCTATTAACAAACAATGTATTCTTCTAAGATGCTGTGGTACCAAAACTCCTTTCTACTCGATGCTACCGATCGGCGATCTATGTATCCACGAGATGATAGGTACAGCCTTATTATCCGGAACTTCCAGCCAACGGATTTTGGCAATTATAGCTGTGTGGCGGATAATGCTTTGGGGAGAACAAAGAAGTATATTGAAGTATCTGGACGACCCGGTCCGGCCGACTTTATATCCCCCGCGCTGAGTGGATTCTTGGATCACTACAACTTGACGTGGACAATTGAGTCCATACCTCCGCTCGATGAGATTAAGCTGTTGTATCGCCGTTTATTGGTACGTTAAGTAATTATATTACATTTCTAGTTATTAACATCACTATAATATCATTTAAGATGAACGAGACCTACCAGCACCCTGGTAAATGGCACGAGTATCACATCAAGCCAACGCCAATCAGAACGGATGGATCCCACTTTCTAATGTCGTATCTCGTCAAAAACTTGGAACACAACGCTGTTTATGAAGCGATTGTTCAGGCTAAAAATAAATACGGATGGAACGAGGTGCGTAGCTAATTGTTTAGTATAGGCGTATTCTTCAAATATCCTCTTAAATGTTCTCTAGATAAGCGATATCCACCAGTTCTACACGAGAAATCATGATCTACTCCTTGATATCGACATGGAATACAAGATGGGCATTTCAAGCAATATTCGAATATCTCCAACTGTCTCCGGAATAATTTTATCTGTATTTATGTTAGTACTCTATCCCATCATTAGTGTTTAAGGAATAACAAATAGGGTTTATTTGCAAATATAATTTAAATGGTGCCTTACTAAAACTTTAGCAAATAATTAAATTTACATATATGTACATTAAGAAATCGTATTAAATGTATTAAAATCTCAATAGAATACTTCTCTCAATAGAAAATTAATGAATGTACTTCCGCAATGGCTTATGTTAAGAAAGAGATCTTAACTTTTTATTATTTTTCATAAATATTATCAAAAGTATCGTTTTTTAAAATGTTTAAGTGAATATTTACCATACCAACAATTCATAATTAATTTCATTCTGTTATTTACCATTATTTAACAAAAACATGTAACAATATTTTAGGAGTTATGAATACAATTTTTTGACCATTTTGAAATATTCAGGTATTTCATCCAAGTCCAAATAACGTTAAAAGTGTTTTAAAGAAGGAAATGAATCCGAAAAAATTGTTAAGCTCAGCCTCCCGCTAGCCCGATCCATGAACTGAGTACCGGATTATATCATAATTACTCTCAAAAAGATATAATAAATCAGCCCAAACGAGCAGCTGATTTTGATATGAAATAATAGCGGCATACCGTAGAAGATGCAAGAGTAGGTCATTGATTAGAATATACTTATCTAAATACGATCGGCTAATAAAAAAAAAAATAAAAAGTACGAAAACCAAAAGTCGTATATTGGCACAAAGGATATACATATGTACATAAGCACAAATACTCGTAGTTTCAAAAGATATTCTGATTGGCAGAGGTAATCTCTTAAAGCAGATTCAAACATATACCACGTTTATACGATGCATATCCCGATATCCCCCATGCTGGTTAAACTTTTATTTTACTAAATTGTGAGTTGGTTAGTTTACTAGCTACCCTTTAAAATTCACGTCCGAATTGGGACTTCCTGCATCGAGGCACAAAAACCAGTTCAGCTGAAAGAAAAAAGAGTGTATAAGTTTTTGTAAATGGACCCCTAAATTGTTCTCTTATTGTGGGTAGTGGATATATGCAAAACAGAAAAATATTCACACCATTATAGATCACCATTAAAATTCAAAGCTGAAAAAAAGCTTAGCAACTTCATATGGAAACTTTAACGAATACAGTATATACCCTCCTGTAATCATAAAATACATAAATACATATTGCAATATCGTTCAACGATTGTAGAATAAAAATAACTTAAAAATTAAATATAAAACTTTAAATATTTAAGTAATAAGAACCATCGGTCTGGAAGATATACTTCCTCAGTTACTTAAATTAGTCTATGTAGTGGGATTGTTTATATTGGCTATGATTCAATTTACAAACAAAAAATATATTCATGTATAAAGCACGTGCACTATTGTATACCAAAAAATGTTGTTTAATTTTAATTAATTTTTAAAATGTATCATTACGGTAACTTCAATACTACCAATCATTTTGTTTTTTTATTAAGTTTGGATTTGTTCTTCAGTTTTTCTGAATTAAAAAGAGTTTAGTTATATGCTTTCTTTATTTTAAGATGAACGTAGGCTTGTTTCTTTTTCTATTCTTTTTAATAAATACATCTTAAACGAATA
The DNA here is from genome assembly GCF_016746245.2 of Drosophila santomea. Lineage (NCBI taxonomy): Eukaryota > Metazoa > Arthropoda > Insecta > Diptera > Drosophilidae > Drosophila > Drosophila santomea. The sequence continues at coordinate 19,026,457 of NC_053018.2, forward strand.
CTAAAACTCCATATTATTAAAGAAATCCTTAGATACATAATCAAACATTAACATATTAATAGATTTAATAAAAAAATTTAAAAAATAAAACAACTGTATCATACAAAAATTAAACTTTTAAACCGGGATATAATAAAAGTAGTAATTATATTAATAAATATTTTGTAAGTTTATACGTACAAGTATGTGCGCAACATCCGTAAAATTTGGATGGTATTATGGACATAATGATAAACATAAAGTATCTTTTATTTTAACTATAAGTGTTCTTAATCGTAAGAAATAGATAATATTTCATTAGTGTTATAATTTCGATAAAAAAAAATTACTTTAAACTAAGCGTGTAAGATCTACCTACTAATAATGAATGGCATTATTCATAACAAACTTAAAAAGCACGAATAAATCATTTTACTAGTAGATTTCAAATTTTGTAGAATCGGGTTCTTTGGCTCCCAAGTAGTGTGTTTCAAATCCCACGTCGCGCCCCAACCTTGATAAGCAACCAGAAAATAAAGCAAGTAGTCCAAAGATTGAGATTAGTTTAATGTATAATATTTATTTGTATGTTTGTTTCAGTTTAGTTGAAATTTAGTCAAGTGGTGCTCCATCCGGAGAAGTCGATAGAATTGAGGGCTGAGGACTCATTTGTGGGACGGTGGTTGGTTTGATGGATAGTAATTGAATAGCTTCTAGCAGCCCATCTTGACTGGTGGAAGCTAGGGGCCAGTTTCCATCTGCAACAAATAGGGTTTTGATTAGTAAAAGAAAATTTCAATGATTTAATGGAATACCAGAGTGAGAAGTATATCGCTCTGAACTGGACATCTTGTAGCAAGAGGTCTTCAAAGTATTCATTGGCATTATTCTGGTCTGGTTCCATGTGACTGTGTTCCTATCTGTTTTCGATGCTTCCCACGGCATTGACCACCTCCTCATCTGGCTTTCGGGATCCGTGGAGATCCCATCTATCACCTCGGCAGCAGCTGCTTCCGACCATCGACGCTGACCGTTCAGTGGAAATAGTGGAAAACTTAAGGATGACTTGACGTTCCGGTGAAATGGAATCTTCATGGACAGCAATTGCCCGGGGTTTGGCAAGGGACCGCGTGTGTGCTCAAAAATGGCCTGCATTGGATTGGTATCGCAAAAATTCAGTTGAGGCGAGGGGCCTCTGGGTTGATCAGCTTTAAGTACAACAAAGTGTTATCTTTTAATAGGACATACTACTTCGGGTATTTTAAGCAACCTGTTTCTGAAATTCCTGTGGCAATTGGGCGTTGATCAGTTAATGAGTTTCCCCTGGAGGAATCCATCTTGGTACTCGGCCCACATAAATTTGGCGAGGGTGTTTGAGATCGTTGGTCATATTGATGGCTTTCAAAAAATAAAAATTAGTTTCTAAATTCAAAATAGACACTGATGTCGTGATGTACCGCTGCTTCATAACACTGCAGTCCTGTTCATGTGGAAATCCGACTGGCGATTGGCAAACAAAGCAGCAAGTTAGGGACGAGAAAGCATCGTAGCTGGCTGCACAGAACTGGTGCTGAATGTTGATTACAGCTTGTGCATTCTCTAACACAATTAGCTCGTTGTGCTCCCTGAACCGCTTTTGATCCAATTCCGTATTAGAGGATTGATCAATGGATGACATCGTAACGAAATCCTGCAGTAAGGCCAACATGTGGGTCTTGACTGTTCCCGTGGCCACAGTTGTTGCTCTGGTGGAGAAAAATATACTTAAATATAACTCTGTGTATATGGTGAATTGTCTTTACCTTGCCAAGTCGTTCCAGGAATTGGTTAAATAAGTTGTTGTATAATTATTAAACAATGGCTTTTCACTCAAGGACCACTGCTCTAAAACTGCAATAGAGTGGGCCAATTTGGAGCCGGCAGTACATAGGTTATTTAAGGCGCTTAAATAATTTATCCAAGCGGCAGAGCATTCACTTAGAGCGGTTTTAGCCGATATCGACGAGTTGCTCCCACTACTGGAAGTAGCCGAGTGTCCGGAATTGTTGCACAGCTCCTCCATGTTAGGGACTTATCTGCGATTGTAAAATATGCATATTTATAAATGAAGCCTCTTGACGAAATTGCATGAATGTAACTCGATCTTAATAACTCTTGCCATTTCATATTAAAACCTTCTTTAAATAAATAGTTATGTTTGCTTAATTCATTAGTATATGGTAAATCAAGTTAGCAGGTAGCGGATAATTGATGATTATATTGCTCCGCAAGGTGTTACTAATTCCTATGTGGGGTTCTCATGCAAGTTCTTTTTAAAGATAAAGGGATATTGATAAGCAGGCATCCTTTGGGTGGTGTAGGCCAGTATAGCTTTTAACTACGGTTATTTTCCAAATTGATGTGTGCCTTATTATGTGTGTTTGAATTTAGCTTGAATGAGAGTGGTGAATTTGTCTTACAAAAGTAATTTATGATGTTGGAGTCCTCAACATTGATTAAACTGCACTAAAGATCAGCAAATAGTATATTTTGGCGCCTAGACTTTGTGTTTTGCGAATACAAATGCCGCTTTTGTATAACCGAATTTCATTACATTTTCCTACGCTGAAAGCCCAATTACTGATCACTCAATTTATGTATTAGTATTTCTTTCACCCAAGTATAGGAAACCACTGCTTGTCGGGAAATCCCTTCTAAGGCTCGCGGGTACGAATGCATTCAACTAATGATCCATTTAAATTAGTTTTTTATACCTTACTTTAACTTGGTTAAAACCTTGCCGGACGAGACACAGTGTGACCAGAAATTCGATTTGCAAAGATGTTGGAATATACATGACTGATACCCCAAACGTACAAATCCTGTTTGAACTAAACTAACATAAACTAATGTAAACTGTTATATTTTTGTGTTATTGGTAACTCAACTTTATTGCATTTATAGTCTATTGAATAAAAATATAAGACTTTCGAGTGAATCTTAGTTTTACAGGTTTACTCGTTAAACTTCTAGTATCTCCCGCTAGTGAATTTCATGGTATTTTTCTTATTACCGTTTTCGTTCATGCTGACAGCTGATTGTGGTTTGTTTATTTATTTATCTTAAAAGACGAAGACTGTTGACATTTTTGTTATTTCAATTAATTCATTTCACAAAGTTAAATGAATGTGTTTATTTTTATTTTTATACTAAGCGCACATCGCAGCCTTGACGCCTTTAAAACCGCCATTATTCCAAATGAGTTCATTGTTCATTTTTATTCCAAATACTTTGCTCCGGTTCGTGAATCCTACATCGCAGCCAAACTTCATGGTTCAAATGTAAGTGTTAAGTTAAAGTTTGTATTTAAATATTGATACCTATATATATTTTTCCGTTTGTTTCAAACGGATTAGGACAAACAGAAAGTTCTATACGAATTAATTAATTACTGCTGGGTTTGAAAGATACAAAAGCATCTTTTTATTCAGAAACCTAAATTTACCAAGTCTTGAATCCTTCTCACGATCACTTTTATATACTCTTTCACTTTTAGGTCACGAACTGGGAAATTATTCCCCGTCTGAATTTAGCTTGGCAATTTCCAAGTGATTTTGATGTATTACGAGTTTTAGGAGATTATGAATCATCTGCAGAGTTTATTATAGAAAGGATTCAGTCTCATCCTTCAGTGAAGGCAGTAGTTCCTCAGCGAAGTGTACGACGGATCCTGAACTATGACCCCTATAGCAACCTGACATATGGTCACCGCCATCTCCAAGGAGTTTTAAGGAACAGAAACCCAAACAACGATCGGCACCGACAAGTCTGCTCAGTACTCCACGCTAACGTCCTTTGGAAACTGGGAATCACAGGCAAGGGAGTCAAAGTGGCAATTTTCGACACTGGCCTAACCAAAAACCACCCACACTTCCGAAATGTGAAGGAACGAACCAACTGGACCAATGAAAAGTCACTTGACGACCGAGTCAGTCATGGCACCTTCGTCGCCGGGGTAATCGCCTCCTCCAGGGAATGCCTAGGCTTTGCTCCCGACGCCGATCTCTACATATTTAAAGTTTTTACGAACTCCCAGGTAAGATTATATGGATCAACTGAGCCAATCTAATTAGCTCTCCAACGGCAGGTTTCTTACACTTCCTGGTTCCTCGATGCCTTCAATTACGCGATATATAGGAAGATTAACATCCTCAACCTTAGCATTGGTGGTCCAGACTTTATGGACTCGCCGTTCGTTGAAAAGGTGCTGGAACTGTCTGCTAATAATGTCATAATGATATCGGCGGCGGGAAATGATGGTCCCTTGTATGGCACGCTGAACAATCCTGGCGATCAGAGTGATGTAATTGGCGTCGGTGGTATTCAATTTGATGATAAAATCGCCAAGTTCAGCTCGAGAGGAATGACCACGTGGGAACTTCCCCTGGGCTACGGACGCATAGGACTCGATATTGTCACGTACGGAAGTCAAGTGGAAGGCAGTGATGTGCGCAAGGGCTGCAGACGACTTTCTGGAACATCCGTTTCCTCTCCAGTTGTTGCAGGAGTTGCTGCACTGCTTATAAGCGGTGCATTTCAGAAAATGGACCTCATAAACCCAGCATCTCTTAAGCAGGTACTCATTGAAGGCGCCGAGAAACTGCCACATTATAACATGTTTGAGCAGGGAGCAGGAAAACTGAACTTGCTGAAGAGTATGCAGCTATTGCTCTCTTACAAACCAAAGATAACTCTTATTCCGGCATACCTTGATTTCACTCAAAACTATATGTGGCCATATAGCTCCCAACCGCTGTACTATGGAAGCTCAGTGGCTATTGCCAACGTTACCATACTCAATGGCATCTCAGTCACAAGTCAGATAGTTGGCATCCCTAAATGGATTCCCGATCTTGAGACCCACGGTCAATTTCTTAAAGTATCTACACAAGTTTCGGCTATTGTTTGGCCATGGACCGGATGGATGGCAGTTTTTATTGGTGAGTATGGATCTCCTTTGTTACAATCTTAGCGTTTTTGAAAAGGTTAAGGATCCTCCGCACTTAACTAACAATTTTTTATTTTTAAGCTGTAACAAAGGACGGAGAAAACTTTGAAGGTGTTTGTAAAGGAAGTATCACCATAGTTGTTGAAAGTTTTAAACAGTCTACCAACGAAACTCACGTTACAGAAGTCGACTTTCCTCTAACAATAAAGGTAACTCCAAAACCGCCCAGAAACAAAAGGATATTATGGGACCAGTATCACAGCTTAAGGTATCCTCCGCGATATATTCCACGGGATGATCTCAAAGTTAAATTAGATCCCCTGGACTGGAGGGCAGACCATATACACACAAACTTTAAGGACATGTATACACATTTACGAAATGTTGGCTACTATATTGATGTATTGCGAGAACCGTTCACCTGTTTCAACGCCTCGGATTATGGCGCCTTATTGATTGTTGACCCTGAGAGAGGGTTTGGCGACGAGGAAATAAACGCCTTACAAGAAAACGTGTATAAAAGAGGTTTGAATGTCGTCGTATTCGGAGACTGGTATAACACCACGGTGATGAAAAAAATTAAATTCTTTGACGAGAACACCAGACAATGGTGGACACCCGACACTGGTGGCGCCAATGTTCCAGCACTGAACGATTTGTTGAAGCCATTTGGAATTGCTTTTGGCGATTTTGTCGGTGAGGGACATTTTAAACTAGGCGACCATTTAATGTACTATGCTAGTGGAGCCACAATAATTAAATTTCCAATGAATCCAGGAGATATTTTAGTGGGAACAAAACTGAATGACCAAGGACTTTCGGTAAATTTAATATAATCCTTATTAATTTGCACAGAATACGAACTTCCGTTTTCCAGATTATAAACTCAAAAACACCCAACAAGGTGACCAAAGTAGATGTACCCATTTTTGGTATGTTTCAAACCAAGGCTAATACTATTCAAAGCAGCGAGGAAATCGTGAGCAATGCGGAAAGCAATTTGGCAGAGGCTATACCCACAGACTACTCCACATTTAAAAACCGGGTTTTGCTACTACGAAAGAAGGAACAAAGTATCAGCTTTGCGAAAAGCAATAATCATGAAACCAATAGTGAAGGACGTATTGCCGTATACGGGGACTCCAACTGCCTTGACTCCACGCATCTGGAGAAGGCTTGCTACTGGCTGCTTATAACATTTTTAGATTTCGCAATAAACTCACACAAATCGAGCTTATTGCAGAATCTAAACCGTATATCTGAATTTTACAAATTAGAAAGAGCACCTTTACCTCTTAAAATATCGCAAAGTGGTTTAAAATCTGGTGCACAGAACAACATTTGCGAACAATTTGATTGGCTTGCTTCAACGAAGCGAAAAAACGTTGAGCCAAGGAAATCTTCTATATTAGACGTAGCTGTAATGGAAAATGAAGGTATTTATACACATTTATTTTAGCTATGCAGTCATATATTTCTGTTTTGTTTCAGGAAACGAGATCAATTTAATTAAAAATTTGTTGGGTGAGGAGATCGAAAAACTATTGCAAAGCAATGATTATTTAACGGGAATGCAATCCGCTGATAGTTTAATAACTCCAATCATATTTTTGATCATATTGAGCTTAATTGTTATTATATTATTTGTTTTATTTTTAAGGCGTCGATTTGTTTTGTAAGTTAATATTCGGATTAAAAAAAATGTAAAAAGTCTAGAATTATCATTACTGTACTCCTTGGGAAATGCATTGGGATTTACACTACGTATATGTATATAGGGAATAAGCTTTGTAGGGTGGTAAATGTTATTTGTTTATCAAATAATATTAATTGTATAAATTAAAAGTAAGAGGACTTGTTTTCGAACCAATAAAGTATATTTGTATTATATTATATTTAAATTATATTCTGTCTGTACGCATGAACTTCGAGAGCTACAAACTTGAGATTAAATATGGATATTTCAGCAAAATCTACCAAACCGTATTTGCTTTTTTTTATATTATTATTTGTCTGGTCTCAACCACAATTTTTCAAAATATTTTTTTAGCTAATTGCATTTGATATATAGAAATAATTTTCAAATATCTTCATCACAATTTTCTAGTTGAATGACGGGTATATTCGACTATTGTCTTCTGCCTTGTTTTATTTGTGTCATCCACACTTTATACTTACTTTAGCCGTTAGTGCATTTTTCCCCAGAAATATTTACCCTCCGAAAAGGGTTTAATTCAAAAAGATTTATTGAGCTAGTTTTAAAAACACATTTTATTCATTTGTATAATTTTAAAATCTTTAAATTGTAAGTTACTTAAAAAATTAAAAATGAGAGCATTTCAATCGTTTCTACATACAAATAAGTGTATTTGTAAAGATTTTGTTGGAATTAGTTGTAAAAAGCTTTGTGCTTTTGACAAAAAGTCGATGTATTTTTCTAAGTTAAATAAATTATACGTATTTAATATATTTGAATATTGTACATTCAAATTACAGTTATAGATATACAAAATGTCCAATAATTTACACTTAACTAAATAAATTAATTTACAGGAATTTTATAATTTTTATTGATGTTGTACCTAGTGTATGGAAAGTTAATCTTAAAGTACGGCTTGCTTCAATCTGTGGCAATATACAACATAGCCTATCATTTTTTTTCGTTGTCAATTTTACTTTTATCCAACGACGACGACACCATTCCTCCGCCGTTCGAAGGGTAGAGCTTTTCCAAGTAGTTTAATGACTCGTTTAAAAATGTCTGCAATAAGAGAGATAGCACCTATATGACCTGAAATTTCCAGAGCCTTACAAGGGAATCCTTACCTGAAAAGCGTGCAGGACAGCCATAATTGCGGGCGATCCGAATCCGTGCGTTATCAGGGAGAAGTGAGTCAAGTGGCGCTGCATCGATGGCTCCAGCAAATGCTGTGATCTCGTGCCGAAGTGAGTCGTTCGATCTTGGCTTAAGATCTGCATAAGCTCTTTAGTAATCTGGATTGTTTAGGTATTTAAGAATTTAGAATTTAGGAATATCAACAGTGGAAAGACTAGGATATATTATTTATATATTACAATGCATCTTTTTGTTCGCATTTCTGATGACCGTACCTGCTGGGAGTGAAGAATGAGCTCTTTTCGTCGGTACGAGTCCTGCGGCTCCGTTTGGTGGCGCACGATATACTCGGCCAGCTGCCTGGCGGGGAACTCGGTTTCGCACACGAAGTGAAAGTCCTTGGCCAGGTGCGTTGCCTCTCCCTCCACCAAGGATGTCAGTAGTGTCACGTTGGCCGCTTTCCGTCTGCCGGCCGGCAGGTTCAGGCCGATCTTCTCCAGCTTCTCCCTCAGCAGGCGCCCTCCGTTCTTGCTCTTGGCCCTGAAACGAAAATCGAAATCGAAAAGGTTAGCTAACGACTCAACCAAGTGGGGATCCCATGTAAACCCACCTTCGGAGCACTCCGCCCAGCAGGGAGGCGTTCAAGCACTCGGGGGGCGACAGGCGACGCTGTACTTCGGCTATGGTGACCTTGTATTTCGAGGTGCTCGATAGGAGACTGAGGCGACCAGGAACTGCACAGAATACCTCGCTGGGCGAACCCGATCCAATGTTCCCGGCTTCTTTTCCGGTTTTCATGCCTGCAAATAAACGCAACACCGAAAATTAGTCTCCATGAGTATGTATGGTACACCATATTGTTCATAGTGTACGGAAAATATATCATTATGGCTTTTGTTGTTATTGTTCCGACATTGCCAAGTGTGAAACCAGGACGTGGGGATCGTTTTACCCAAATCCTGCCAATTAGAAGGGCAAGATTGAGTTTCACAATTCACACAAACTCACTATTTTCAGGGGTAGTTGTTATGTTGTATTGTTATTCAGGCGTGTTCAAGGTTCCGCCTCGAACGCCCAATGGAGTGGAATGTGAATGTAACTTCCAAGTTCGTCATGAAAATGTTTATATTAATGTTTTTGATAATATCTGCATATAAATACGGTGTATCAAAACGTAGTTTACATTAAACGAATACAGCTATCTTAGCAGTTAACAATAAAATTATGTCAAGAATAAAACCAACGCCCTTATTGAATTTTCGATCTAATAAAATATGAGCATATGCCATAAAAGCTAAAATTTTATTTAATTCGAGTAGTTACCCTTTGGAAGTACTTGAAATACGACTTTTTAGGATTAAAAGTGACTTCTCGAAGGGATGTTTTTGGTATGTAAAATATGAATGGCTATTACAACTAATCGTTAAGTTTGTGAGAATAAGAGCTTGTCGGCCCTCCATTTCTTATGGTAGCAATACTATACAAATTAAAAGATATGCCCATTAGGTGCACTTACTCTTTATGAGTGGCAAGTCCGACATGAACGCCACGTTGTCGTCGAGGGCAGGAGCTTGGACATCATCGACGGCGTTTTGAAGTGCTTGGTGCAGCGCCAGGGACTCGTGCTCGTGACCAAGCCTCGATCCGTGGGCAGCTCCCGCCGATATTGCACTACCGTAATCACTCCTCCTATCCGTGTACGGAAATCCATGTGACAGTTGGGTCTGCAAAGGCTTTCAAGATTAATTTCGTGTTTCAGGCAATGCGCACTGCAAAATACTATCTACCAACTACAAAAGTGCCTCTATACTTATGATCCTTTTTGGAGTGATAAAGTTTAAGTTTAGTTTAGGTTCCGTAAGCTTGTGTATCTGTGTATAGAGTTATTGGTGAGCACTGAGTACTTTTCAACTGAAAGTTCCCTCAAACAGCGCCTCAATTGAAGCGTAAACATAATTTTTGCAGCGCAGTGTTGTTAAGGGTATGAAGGCATGATGCCAATAATTGCGAGACTATTAATATATCGGGGCTTCGGCCAAGGGGTTGAAGTCGCCGCATAGCCAATCCGAGGTCCCTGCCGCTAATGTATGCAGACCGGCTGGCAAACTGGCTGGCACACAAACACTGGCAGCCTCTCGCCAGAGCCGCGTGTGTGTGAGAGTCCTTTGGGCGGACAGATGCGCACAGAGCCTGCGAGGATACGCCTTCTCGGGGCACAAGGCTGCGTTTCACTGCACCACTTGCCGGTGGAACGAGCGAACGAGAGAAAAGGGGGGAAAGGACTCCCTTCGGCGGACTAAGGCTGAGCTAGGAATTTCATCGTTGTTGGGAAGAGTTTCTTGCGAAATCCCAAGAACATTTTTCACATTTTCCGGAGTATGTTTTTTTAATGCACTCGAATGGAATCCGTTCCAAAATAACTTCGACAACTTTCACAGAACGGGCCAGCATCCACCCTCAAATGTTCCATGGCTTTCGAAGCCAAGAATGTTGCAAAATATGCAAGAATAATGTGGAGCAAGACGCAAATTCTTAAACGGATGAAAAGATTGAGTCCTGCCTTCTTGTTAGCAGATATTGTAATATGCCGGCAATCGCTGTACCAAGGCGGAAATGCTTAACTTAACTCTTCTAAATGTCCAAGGAGTCTACATCGTACTTATGTATATGTACTTATATTTATATATTCTATAAATATGTCATTTATGTTAATATGTTCATAATTATGTTGAACCATTTATAGTAAAAATATAATGGTGCTTTCCTTTTCAATTTTCTTACTATAGATAGCATAACTATTTTTTTAATATTTCGCAAATAAAAATGTATGATATTCTTAAGTAACATTTTTTAGTCTTGTGATGAAACTTATTAAAAAACCTTATTAAACTTATTAAAAGTCTAGAAAGTTGAAATCAAGCACGCAAGTTTGTTGTAACCCATAAATCTCAAAAACTATTCCTATTCCTATAAAAAGCCCACAAAAAATCAGTTATAAAACAGGCAAATAACATAAAAGTAAATGGGCAGATTATAAAAACAGAGTCCTTGCAGGATTCAACTTACAACATGTCCCTGCAGCTCAGCCTCTCTGTGGGTCCTGTGGATCCCCAGTTGGTCCTGCGTGGACCTCAGTCCCGCCAGCTGGTTGTAGTGGTGCAGTGGGGCGTGGTGAAGCGAGGAGAGGGGCTGGCCATAGGGATCCGTGCCCAAGTACTCGAGGGCTCCATGGTTCTGCAAGTAGCCGGATATCTAGATTGCGCTTGGGATCATCAGGGGCGCCGCGCGGTGCTGATAGCTTACCTGTTGCTGGGGGGGACTCTGGGTGGAGTGGTGGAAGGGGGGCGGGAAGTACGGCGGCTGGAAGTCGGACTGCAGCGACTGGTGGTGCATGGTGGCCGCCGATCCATGGGTGCTGCTGTGTCCACTGTGCCCCGTGGCCGGTCCGCTGCGTCCCGTGTGTCCGCCGGAATGCGTTGTGTACGCCGCACTGCCACTGGACAGCCCTAGACTCCCATGTCCACTTAGGCGTTCCTGGGGAAGAGACGCACAATTGTAGGTAACTCGAATTGCACACACATTTCGTGAGGAAAATATGCAGTTTATGGTTTTCAAGAAAAGTTCAGGGATCAAATGTTAAAATGTAAGTAGCTCTGATTAGAATAAATGGCGGGAAAAATCTAAAGTTTTCCAGATGAGCTTAGGCAATTGTCGAAAATGGAATGTATTCGTAATACACTATAATTGGGATCACTTTTCATGAAGCATATATGTACATAAAGTACTGGAGGTTCTCAAGATACGTATATTCTACGGCCGAGATTGAGAGATAACAAGTTATTTCGGGGAAACGTGGATGATCTAAGGCTATGAATCTCTATTATTCAGATATGGAGGTATATGTATTAAACAACAAAACTGTATGTAACTCCCAATGAGAACACACTCAGACTAGTAAAACGTGAATACCATTTCGTGAAGGATTTCATTTTCTCAAGATAGCATATGTTTTGATTGAAAATCAAATGCTTAGTAACGCCCACTAAGAAACACAATCCTTTGCGGTCGTGTTTTAGGCTGTTAAGGTAAGTTTCGTATATTGTAGAAAACAATAAACCATCGGTACACAATTTTTGTAACACATTGGATATCTTTTAGGTATTGGTGCTTCTTTCACTTTAAAACTTAAACAAACACCGAAAAGCAATATGAAGCCGGTAGTTTGAACGTGTCTTTCTGAATCTGCTTCTGGTAATAGTTTACATCAAATAAAAATAGCTTTAATGAGATTCAACATTCCAGTTGTCGGACATGAGAACCAATAATTCACTGATATTTTTAGATGGATGATTAATTAGATATGAATAATATACATAGATCCACCAAAAACTTTAAATTTGGTCTGTAATAGTATTAAAATTGATTTAACTTTTTAATTAAATATCAAATCCGCAAGGCACACTATAGAGCGTTAAATAGTTTTGTAAAAACTTGTATTTAATTAGAAATTTTTAAATTAACTATCTGGTCAGGTTCCAGATTATTGAACAGCGATATAAAACATTTAAGAAACCACCAGCCATATCCGAGGCACAAAAAGTCTTCTGAGGTCATGTTTTTAACCGCCGCGAAATTCGACACACTGTCAATCAATTGTATCTTAATCCCAGCGAGATCCCGAGTCCAAAATATACCTGAACCTGAATTACAGCTGGCATATCCACATAGGCTAAAGTCATGTTATCATATTTAAGTCCGTCGAAACCTTATGCACACATATTGATGGGTTTTCCGGCGATTTTGGGGCGCAAGTCGGTGTATTCCGGAACTATTTGGCTATATCGCGTCGGATCACAATCGCAAATCAAACGGGGCTCGTTCTGAAGACCGATTCGCGCTTCCTCGATTTTTTCGACTTTCCCGCACCGACGGCAGCATCAGCATCAGCAGTCTACGAGCGACGAACGCGAAATGAGAACTAGTCGCGCGCCAGTGTGCCAAAAAGGCGAAAAGGTTTTTCAGCCGGCGACGGCGGCTTCGCTTCGCAGTCGCTACCGTTAGAGGTCGGATAGATGGATGGATGGATGGATGGATGGATAAATGGTGGGTCGGTCGGTCGGATGGTCGGATAGTCGGATGGTCGGCTGGTCGGTTGGTCGGAGCTGTGTGGCTATATAGAGAGATTACCGCCGATTTGAGATCTTTGTTGTGGGCGAAAGCACATTTAAATGTGTGCGCGGCATAAAGGACTCGCATAATGAGGTCGGAAGCTCGGCTTGCTGAATGGTATCACACAAGCCATTTGACATCCTGCCCAGTCGCGCGCCTTTGAATTGCCAGGACTCGCAGGATGCAGTGTCAATGGGAGATGCGCGCGATAAGGCCGAACCGGTGGGGTACACACATTAGGTATCCATAACTGCGGCTATTGATTCCCTGCATTTGCCACTGCGCAACATTCCATAACAAATTTATACGACTGCCTTGCATTAGGCTGCTCTCATTTACCTGCTACTTAATTCAGCATTGTGTCCGGGGATCGCGGAAAAGAATGACAGTAATTTGACACAAAACGTTGAGGTTTTCACAAATCGAACATGTTTATTCGATTGTGCAAGACCAAGGCTCGCGGAGGATCGGCCTTCATTGTGGTCCAAATAAGGAACTCCTCCAAGTGGACCAAACATGGAAGGCCCTGCCCAAGCGCTCTACTTCCCCATCACATTTCGCATCGCCTTAATCAACTAATTCATATTGCTTACACATCCAAATCGCAGCTCCATTATTTAGTTCTGAGGAGTAGTTTTTAGTGGATGACCGAATAATAGGTGATTACTGAATCACAGACATGCGGAGCTTTAACCGTTGGCTCGTGTTTAAACACCAGATTTGTTTCGAGCTAGGCAAGTGAAAATTCTTTTGTATCAGGGAATTATTGTAAAAATTATCCAGTTAGAGGCTGTGTATATTTTTTAAATTTACAACTTATTGAACTTCCTAGACAACGCTTTTATTTTAGGCGATAGATCAATGCATTTTATAGAAACTGTTTAAATTACCCATATATATTATGCTCTAGTCAAAATGGAATACTGCATCACTTTAAAAATATCAGATATTATCGATATATGATCATCGTATCTTAACAGCTCCCTAAAAACCAGTTTCTGCATTTCTTCAGTTTGTAATAACCATATTCGCGGAATGTCTGCCCCACTACTACATTTTCCCATTAAATTATGGATCGCCAAGCGAATTGGTAAACTTACTGAACAAATTTTAGCCACATACGAGTGAGTATGAACCAATCTTGATAGTTGGGCCAAAACCCTTAGTGTGGTAGGGAGCATTCTTGCGAGTCTTTGGCTGGCTGGCTGGGCCAAGAACGTGGCAATTGCGGATCGGGCACGACTTTATTGTGGCTTAATAAATTAAAATAATTTTGATTGATTACTTTGGATTATCTTGTCATTTGCCAACATCAAATAGAATATTTAGGAACACAGGTAAACCGGTTCTCCTTTGTTTTGCGTGAATATTCGTCTATCGGCGGCTGGGTTCTCGGTGGTTTTCTTCTTCGAACCCCGAAGATTTCGCGGATTTTACGCTGAAGAACCTTAGCTTGGCTCTAATCAAAGCCGAATCTGAGTATTAACTCTTCGATCAATTAAAACGGCATTTCTGGATGAAAACTACTACTTGAGTGGGGCACCCCAAAATCCTCTAGCTCCTTTGAGTGCTTCCCACTTATGACCTATTTTATGTTTCGCTCTTGGTTTGGTGTCTTGTACTGAACTCTATGTTAGCTAATAGTTGGTAGCCGCTAATACGCGGCTGACTGCTCATCCGTCTTCGGATATTCGCGGCTTATTCTCGGCTCTTGCCGTCACTCAATACCGTCAACAGAGTTGGCCCGCTCGGAATTCGTTGGTGTGGGTATGCGTGGCTTTTGGGCAATGCTTTTGACCCTTTGCCAGTTGGCAGAGTTCTTTATTCCGCTGCTATTTCTATTTATTTATTTATTTTGCCATGGCGTTTTTTCTCCATTATTAATTGTGCGATTGGAAACTCTGGTTTTCAATCACATGAGTTTCAGAACTTTAGCCCATTGTCTGCCATTGCGAGACATGAATGTGCCGAAATTTCTGACTTACTCTGGTGGTCAATACTCCCATGGCGTAATTCAAGATAAAGATAAATAAATTATAAAGGTTCCAATGCTGCTCGGCGGCCAGAGACCATCTGGTTTTGGGGGGCACAGGCAAAGGCAAAGGCACAGGCATGGGCACAGGTACAGGTAGACAGTTGGAAGCTGTTGAGCAGGTCGAAATAGTTTCACCTCAAGTGGGTTCTGTTCCAAACGACGGTCATACAAAACTCACAAAGCCTGGCTCGCAGATCTCGGCTCACATATGTACGCACAATCCACACACACGCCGTGTATAAATGCGCACTTCACCCGATATTCTAATGAAACGTTATCCACTTGCGAGTGATCAATTGCCATTAAAAGAGTTTTGACTTCAGAACCAGGGTTCACTTTTCTAACTGGCCTATTACGACTCTCGGCCCCGTGGAGTGGATCCGTTTCCTAACGCTGGATTTTGCATCCTACTACTAATACTTCTACTACTAATAATAGTAATAATACCACTAATAATAGTAGTAATACTAATAATAATAATAACAATATTAAGTATAGTAAAAACAATAATAATAATATTAAAAAGATTATAAGGGTGAGGTTAAGATTCTAAAACATTTTTGAAAAGAGACCTGTACTTCGTGAGTTTTAAATCAAATGCAAACTCATAGATTCTTTGGTATGACAAAACGATTTCTCTAAATAAGTTCGGCAAAACAATTGCAATTAAATAACAATAATACTTAAAAACATGTTTTCGAACTATCATTTCTAAGCTGGATTAATTTTTGTAAGCTGTTTTTATATGATTTATTTACTTTTATATATTAGTTATATATTTAAACCTTAAAATTTTATTTGTGCAATAAAAAAATTTATTTTGCTATTTATTTAATACTGTCTAGGCATTATAATTGGCAAGAAAATAAATGCGTTTTAATAAAAATTTCAGATTTTTTAAAGTGACCGCTACCTTATTATCATCATTATTATCATTCAGATATTCAAAGGTTCGGCGCCTTATAAAAATAATGGTGAATATATTTGCAGAAAAGGTTATTTCTCTTCAACTGATTCAAAGAGGCATCCAGATCCAGAATTTAAAGTATTCATGGGCGTGTCTTGTTGAAATACATTGATTTCTGCTACTTTACATGCATTTTACACATTCGTACAAGCAGTGGGCGGCATCTATGTTTGGATAACTGAACCAGCAAAGGTCACTACCTACCACCCATAGATGGCTCTATAGCCCAAGTAAAATAAGAACAAATTTGAATTTTAGTAATATTTTAAAATTAAGAAAAAACAAAACATTTTACAAAAGCGCACCTGTATGAAGCCAACAGCCTAAATCGTAACAAATAATTACGTTTCAACGTTTACGTTTAATTCATTTAATCAACTACCAAGTATATGCAAAGTCATTTGGAATGCTTGTCGTTTGTATCTAAAGTATGTGAGTTAAATTATGTAGGAACTGACCAAAAATATTCCGTAGCCTTGAATGTATGTTTGTTAAAAGACCAAGTGTGGTTGCAAGAAGCGCATAACCATTTGGAAATTCCAAAAACAAATGTCGGACTTACTTTATTGCCGATTTTATTAGCGCCAACACCTAAATTGCTGATGAAGATTCTAGGAAAATGAAAGCAAAACCAAAATATACGAAGAAGATGCTACATAAAAGTTAAATCCTGCTTATTAATGCAGCACGAGATGTAAAATCAAAGTATATGTTAAGATATATTAAATATAGTGTACATTTTCTCTGTACATAAACGAAAGTCTTTTTATTTCCTAACTCAATTTGATATCAGCTCTTTTCCAAAATGTATTTCCAAATTCTTAAGGGAAAAGCTTTACACTTTGTGAATCAAAGCCAAAGCTTAAAGGAAATCCTCGCGCGTAAAATTAAATCTACTATTAAGAATACGATTATACGCTTTCGAATATATCTCTTTAAAGAAACTTAGCAATCAAAGTAAATCAAATTAAAAATCGAATGAGTGGTGAAAGAGTGCAGAGGCCCTCTTACTTTGAAAGTATTTGCAAATAATAATTAAATTAGCACGTGGCTTCCATAAGAGCAATCACGTCCGAATTCCTCGGCGATGACGTAATGACTCTGGATACTTATACAGTAGCAGTGGAGTGGACAGGAGTTGGCCTCGATCCCGGCATGCCGCTATTACTGAAATTGCCGGTCGAAATCATTTCGCCTGGCAGAAGAGTGCCCGCCCAAGAAAAGAACATGCCTGCTCGATTTTCGCATTTTTTCGGCCACTACCTGGTTGGGTCTGGTTGGGCCGCCAATTATATTGCGACATATAAAACAAGTAGGCCCTAACGTCTTATAAAACTCCTCACTTTCATCGTGTGGACCAGTCCTTTTAATTACGCTGTCAAGTTGAATGATGGTGGGGTTCCAAGAAGGGGAGGAGGGAGATCCCTATGGATCCCTAAGAGATCTGGCCATATGGAGACATCGAGTGGCGTAAGGACCGCCCCACGGCCATAGAATAAGCCGAGTTCATGCGGGCATTGTCATAATATTGTCAGTAAATAAAGAATCCATTCTGATCAGTTTTGGGCACGAATTTACATACGGTCGGCACTGGCCATCCGCGAATCGGTGGTACAGTGGGCCCCCGAACCGCGATCGTTTCCAATTAGATTACACACTCGTTCGACGTCCGGTGCTGTCATTTATTGAAACTGCGAGTTGAAACTGTCGGAAGAGCTATAAATTAAACGAACTTAAGAGGAAGCTTCGCTGCAAACGCTGCATATAATATTCATAACAACAATGGAAATGTTCAGCAGACGATAATCGATTTCTGCTTATTACGATTCTTGCAGGTACTCCTGCCCTCCTCCTCCTGCTCCTCCTGCTCCTCCTGCTCCTCCTGGCTGCGCACGCGCTCCAATCCGCGGAGCTGAAGCTCGGCTGGATCCTCATCCTCATCCTCTTTCTCCGGCTCCAGCTCCAACTCCAGCTCCAGCTCCTTGGCCCCCAAATGCGCGAAGGAGCGGGCCCTTAATGAAGTAGTAAAACCCATTCATAAATGTATTAAACCTGCTGGGTATTTGCGGAGCCCGCTCGGCCAAAATCGAAATGCTGCGTCCGCTCTTCTAGCGTACAGATGACGAATAGAAGAACGACGAGTCGCGAGTGCCCACTTGACCATGCAGTTGCACTGCGAGAAAAGATCAGGTGGTACTAAAATTATTTATATCAGAGTGCAATGCATTACGTCTGAGTCGCTGGACTTCTGACATATAAACAGGATCACCGTTTACAGAACGCATAACTGAGTCTTACTGTTCCGATACAAAACTAAATTTACGTTGAGCTGTAACTTCACATATAACCATGCGATATTTGTATATTTATATGTATTTTCTTTTAATACAATGTAAGCGTATTATATATACTATGTATATCTGAATCACAATAAAGTTTCTTATATCTGTTTTAAGATAAGAACAGTTTTCCCTCATAGTAAGAGCCCCAACCCCACTATCATTCTGTTTCTTTTTAGCTCTTCATAATGCAATGATTCTCCCTGTGTAGCATCTTCTGAGCTCGACCGAGCTAAGCTCTGCTCGTCCGTTTGCAATCTACGTCCAAAGGGCAGGCTTTCGATGCAGCAGCCTCGTGAGCCAACTGCAGGTATGGCCTCCCCATCCTCCATATTCAACCTCCAAGGAGGCAAGGGCAACGCATGTCGGCCAAGCGATGCTTTCGCTCTTGTCTTGGCTTTTGGCTTCGGACGAGGATATGGAAGTGGATGTGGATGTGGATGTGGTGCTTTGCACGGCTTGGTTTTGGCTTTGGTTTTGGTTTGCCACGAGCCTAACACACGCCGTTCACCTCGTCGAGGTTCCGACACTTGATTCTGCATTCTGGACTCTGCTGCGGATCTTGGCCACGTTATGAACATTTACATTTATCTTGCCAATCAATTTAGTTTTGTTTGGACTTTTTAATTTCCTCTCCGCAAATGAAATCAATTTTGATGCGTGCATATGCAATTCGAGTTTCCTCCGAGGATTCATCTGCATGTCTGTGGAAGCGGAAATGCCTTCCAGCGGATGCAAAGGACTCGAAATTATCTCGCCCGCACTGGCGGACTAATAAATATGATATGCAAATATGCACACGGATCGCTCTTATGCTGTGATCCTACCGAAATTGTTTCATTCATCTTATTGCAAGTTTCCTCTAGTTCCGTTCATATAGAAATGCAATTCACTTTTTAATCAAGACTAAAATATTGCATCTCGAAAGGAGTAAACATTTAATTGCACATTTATTTCTTCCTGTAATCCCTATACTCGTATAGCAGATAGTCCGAAGTTCTAAGCACAATTACCATACCAACGTGTCTCAGAACCCAGCGAAGTGCATATTGTAAATTGGAACAATTATTCTAAATTATAAAGAAATTATTCAATAAATCATAAGGGAACCCATCAATCAGGGTTTGAGCCCGAACCTCTGGGATGAAACGGAGTTTGGGAGTTTGGCTAATAAATAAGCTGAATGCTTTTTGATATTTGGGGGCTGTGCATCGAGCATCGAGTGTGCTATGGGAACTTTTCTGCCAATCTGTATGGCATTCTTTTTTTAGTCGGCGATCGCACGCAAATTGACGATGCGTTGCGCTTCAATCTCATAAATTATTTTGGCAACGCATCACGCGAGTGTCCCAGTGGGATCTTACCTGATTTGGGAGCCTTCGGAGTGCCAGGGCCAGGACCAGTACCAGTATCAGGACCAGGACCCGGGCCAGCCAAACCAAAGCTAATGCCAACACACTCGGCATGCCCACTTTGTTGGCGGGACTCGGATTTTTGTGGGCGATGACTTTTGGTCTACCTCTTCGCTGTGTTTTTGTTTTGATCTTTGGCCCTTGCCCCGCAAATTGCCCTATTTTTTTATCGGGCATCAAAAAAGTTCTTGGAAGCAGAAACACCATATAATTTCGCTAATTAAATGGGGGAGCGTGTACCCACGCATTTCCAGAATTCCTCTGCAGCCGCATTTGAATTTTGACCACTGACGTCTGATCACTCCCACCGCCGTCACTTTTTGCTCTCTGCCCCGAAATCGTGTCTGCACTAAGTGTATAGAACCTTTTTACTTTCAGATATGTTTTCCCATAACGCACACATTTTTTAAACAGCCAAAATGCTTAATCTGGGGCTTTTACCGGACAATTTTTTACTGGTAGTATTTTTATAGAAGCTTTAACAGAAGTAACACATAAAGCACTTTCTTTCTTGGATTTAATTTCAAAGCTTAATCAATTTTAATAATATATGTACAAGATCTATTCACTGTCAATATTTTATGATAAATTAGTATCTAAAATTTATTTGTCTTTTATAAGAATCCCGACTTTTAAATCTTTATGGAATTCATACGCATACACGTTTGCTAGCATTTTCAACATTGTCGTTGTTCCGACGGCTCGTTTTGCCGTCTTGAAGACCAAACGATTAAAAAATGGCTCTTTTTAAACAGAATAAACTAAAAAAGTAGCATACAAAATTAATAAATGGAGCCAACTTGTTTAGGGACTGATTACTCAATGACATGTTAGGGTTTTATTTTAGTAGTTCTAAGTAGTAGTTCTAAACTTTAAGTTAATAGACCAAATGGCTTTTTCACAGAAGTTGTAAATTTTGTAATAATCCGTTAAAATATTATTTATGGGATTTATTGGGCTTAAACAAATTTTAAAATAAGATCAGGCTAACTTCGAATGCTAAGTTTTGTTTTGTCGCTCTACAAATTTTAACCCAGTATTGCTTATAGTTAGGACTTTTCACTTCAGAAACCTATAAGAATATTAAGAAGCAAAACATTGCCAAACAGTACCTAATCTGAATAACGAATATGCAATTTTGTGTACATCGCATTTTTATCGGGAAGACAAATGAAATTAAATGACTCCTTTAACGTCTTAGTATCAGAAGAACAACCATTTGAATTCGTCCTTGGTTAAAATTTGTAAATACACTTCTGCAGTTTTTTGACTTATTGTCTTAAGAAGTCAGTTTAAATTGGAAAATTCATTTTCAAGGTTTAAGACCCCTAATAACAAAAGAATTGCATGCGCCTGTGTTCGCAGTCTGCACTTTGTGCCCCACACCCTTTTGGGGTCTTGAGTGATCCCCTGAGTTTTGGAGTGGGCACAATCAGGTTGAAGTTTATGTACTTATTATTTCCAGAGCAGAGTGTGCCACACGGAGTCGCAGGAAAAGCCATTACTGTAAATTGGTCATTGATTTTGCTGCTAGAATGGTAATCACCCGGAATGGTAATCAGTTTGTGTGTGAATCACGGGCCCAGATCTCTGGGTCCGGATCGCCGAAGCGTAATTGGCCAATGGTGCTTGCGTGCCCGAAAGTGCCCAAAGAAATTTCAGTGTCAATCAAGCTCGTCGGCCCATGGGCACTCGATGGTTCAATATCTTTGAGTATTTTGAGTAGCTGACGGGGGTAAAGCTGGGGTAAAGCTGTGCCGATGCACTCGGGGATTAGCCTGGGCAAATTTCGGCTGACAGACAATTTGGATAGATAGACGACTCTCCTCGGATTGAAGTATCCTGCAAAAGGCGCGCGGCTTACCATCATGAACTTCTGATCCTCGAACTGGTGGTCGTTGGTGCGGTGTAGAATGTGCATGTTGATCCAAGTTAGACGGCGATATCAACTAGTTGGATAGCATAGGATTTCTTTTGAACACTTGGGCCAGTTGGGATGCAAAACAGGTACGATCACTAAGTATGTAAGTATTTATTGAAAATCGATTTTTGGCACTGGTTAAGGCAACTGTGGGTGCTTGAGTTAGAGTTACGTATCCGCCGCTATCTATATACACTGCACACTCTCTAGTTGAAGGACAATAAACGTGAGTTAATTGTATTTGAATAATCTTTCAGTTCGGAGCCACGATCGTCTCGGTGCGGAACGGAACGGAACTCAACGCAACGCAACGGAGCGGTTTCGGTACGGTTCGGATCGGTTCGGTTTGGTTTAGTTTGGTTAATTAAGCGAGGACCCGCAATCGAAATTCCGCCTTTGCGCAGCCACCAGACGTAGTTCTCGACTGAAGTTGGATTTTCTGGTTGGACGCAAAAACCTTCGGGGGATGTGCGATGTTGCCGCTGCTGCTGCTGCTGCTGCTGCTGCTGCAGATGCTGCTGCCGCGGCGGCTGCTGCCGCGGCGGCTGCTGCCGTTTTTTCTCGCATACAGCTGCGAAATACATAGGAAAAGTGCCCAAAGCCTATGCCCGTTCGCCGCGCGTCTGTATGGGTGCGAGGCGCACACAGATACGCCGGGCAAGCAGGTTTTCTGGCTTTCGGGCATCGAAGAGCGGCTCCCGAAGAGAGCCCGCCGCCCGAAGAGAGCACAGCCATTTATATTTCGGAAGCCACGCCCCGCCAGCGGACTACTAGACAATGGGCCGAGCCCGAAAACAGAAAACAGAAAACCGAAAACCCAGAGGCTGCGGCAGCGCAGCTCACGTACAGATGTACAAACACACGGATACAGCTACATGGCCAGATGCGGATGCTCGGCTCGCGAGATGCGAGATGCGAGCGATACGGATACATAGGGGTGGAATGGAATCGCATGCGAATGGCCGGGGTTGGCGACGCACCCGTGCCCCGAGGGTTGCTGGATCTCTGGTCTCTGGGCCCGGGCTGCTACTGGGAAAACCCCGGCATTGGGCGCCCAAATCGCCAGTGGTACGTGCTCCGGGTTCTTTCTTCTCTCGGGGATTAAGCGACCCACCTATGTACCGACGTACTTATCGAACATTCGGGGGTTGCCATGTGAAATGTGGCCCGATTTACATATTCTACATAAAAATCTACCCATATGAGTGCGTGAGTGTGGGTCCGTGCTCGCCATAATCAAAACAAACTGAAAATAGCAGATTTTCATTTTTTCATTTAATGGCTATAGCATTTCAAACATTTGCGGTAAAGTTACCCAAGTTACCCAACGAATTCATTTAATTTTTGTAAACGATTAAACAAACTGAAAATCAAACCCAGGTCCCCTATTTAAAGAAAGGGAATTTATAAAATCCCTTTTATGTAAATCACGGTAGTGATTAAGTGAGATTAAAGTACTCTTTAAAGTAAAAGGAGCTCTGTAGGAACTCTTTTTTCGGTTGCCAATGTGCTTATAACAAGGGAACTTCTTATTTTTGTCTTGTAAAGATAGTTTTCCTCAAATACTTAGTATGATTCCAAACAAAAAGAAAATAAACTCAGAGATAGTAGCATCATTATTTCAAATCAAGTTAATGTATTTGACTTTATTTTTATTTACTTGTTCCTATAGATGTGATCCTAAATTAAAAACTAAGTAAACATTTCATGCATTACATTATTTGTTCAATTTTATGTAAATACTTTCTAATAAAATGAAAGGCAAATAGTTAAAAAGTTTTTAATGTGCTTTAATGATAAAACAAAAATATAGTATGTAATAGCAGTGATGAAAATAGGGAAATAATTTTTTTTACGATATTGATATGGCTTAAGGTATAGAAATATAGAAATTATTGAATATATCAATTCATTAATCGAACTCTTGAACATAGAAAAAATCAATTCCAAAATACTCCTGTCTAGTAGTTTTTCTTCTTAAAATGGTTACTGGTTAACATTGTTTAAATCAAATTATGCCAGAAGGAAATATGCAAAAGAAAATTTACTCCCTAATCAACCTAAACCATCGCCATCATTTTTAAGAGCTTAATATGTATATGTAATATGTAATAGAAATCAACATACTTGGTCAAAAGTGTGAAAAATGTGTTAAAAAAGAGCTTAGAAGATACATCCTGAGCACGGGGAATAATACCTCTAGAAACAAACTGCTGTTCTGTGTGAGCCACGAACATTTGAATTTGTTGACTTCGTTGTTCTATTAACTTCCAGGAAAAGCTGAAAGTAAGCCTCAGAATCCTCAGGAGACATTTATTACATTTATTCGTGCTTTGTTTTCAGGTTACACAATTAGATCCGCAGGTAAACGGGACAAGGAGGATTAGCGGCTGTGGAAAATTGAATTACTCGCATTGCCCAACCCGAGCGCTGAATGTTTGTCCCCCAATTAAATTATGCCATTAGCTTTCTAAGTGACTCAAATGGATTCGGGCTCCTACCTTTTGTTGCCAGGGGAGCCAAAGTTCAAGCGAGAAAGAAGGAGCGAAACTCGCCGGAAAAGTATATCGGGCACGCAGTTATTAAATCCGAGTTTGTGGCAGGGCGAAATGAGATGTGAAACCGTGATCTCGCCGACTGCACATGCACATTATGTACGCGGAGCCACTCACGAAGCCACTTCGGAGGAGCTGGCCTGGGTAGTATATTTCGTGGAGTGGAAACGGCGATCAGGTGCATTATCCAATTGCGGCGGTGGAATGCCGGTCGACCCACCTCCATTTCAGCGATTTCATTGCGGCGGCACGACTTTTGATTGCGGCCACGACAAGAGATCGATCGATCGATCGATCGATGATCGGTCCGCCATTTTCAGCTCCGATTCGGATGCCGAGGCAAAGCCAAAACCGATACCGATACTGATACTGATACTGATGCACTGCTCGCATTACCAATTAATTCCCAGTCCTCCCCGCAGCACCGGGCATAAATCGTGATGCACAGTGGTCCGTGCGCCCATGGTAAATGCACCCAAGTACACCTCTGTACAACTACCAACTACCAACTACCAACTGCCGACCCGCACACCTACACCATTGCAGCCACAATTACATCCCCATCCACATCCACATCCACATCCCAACCCATACCAGTGCACTACCGAAAATGGCAGCTTTCTTTGAGCCAGTCATAAGCTGGCTCTTAACTGAGGAGCTGGGGATCGCAACTGCCCAAGAGTCGAGGACTCGGCCTGAGCACCTCATTTAAGATGCGTCTTAAATGCGATCGCCGGGGGAAAACTCGTGAATGCCCCAGGAGTTGCATGACTACTGCCCAGACTTGTGGCTTCGTGGCACTTACTCCAACTTTAGTGGTCCAGGGACTGTGACCGCCAATCTGTGGCAACTCCTTTTAGCGGCAAGCCGCTCTTTTCGGTCCGCCTAGCCGGCCGCAGACAAGTGCATTCCATTCCACATGCAAATCACAATCAGCTCGGCGGGAGTGGTGATTTTCCAAAAATACTACATACATACAAGCGATGTGCAACCAAAAATGTAATTAGAAAAGGTAAATTGTAGCACAGTAAAGGCTGCTGAGAGGGATATGATATTTTTGTTAGGCAATTTAATTATAATTGTTAAACCTAGTAGTATCTATTTAACAGCTCTATATTTAATTTCTTTTACTTAATTTTCGAAAGATGAATTATCTTCTTTGATCTAAAATATTAGAAATATCAGTAACTCAGTGACACCAACATCATTTGTAGATAATTACATTGATTTCCTAAATTAGATCTTTGTCTAAGGTATGAAATACTACTATAGTACAATATGTTTTTCTAGACAGTAGAGTACAATTCAGAGCTTTTCCTGTGGCTAAACCCATTAGATAAAAACCATTTCTTCCTGCGATTTAAACCAAATGCCAATACGTTTGTGAACATTAAATCGCCGACTCACAAGGTACATATCTAGTAACCAGAAAAACGTCTAATTAACGGACGAAAGAGCAGAAAGCCCTTAAATGGAACTATCCCTCAGAGCAAAAGGAATATGCACTTCTAGGGGTTATGGCTAATGCGACTGCATAGGCCTCATGGACTTCTTCTGGACTGGACTTGGGCGGGGGGTGCGGCGTATGCAAATGGAGCCCTTGTGATTGAGTGTTTGTATCTGCAACTACCTCGCCATAATTTTCCGCATTCACTTGAGTTCGGGTTCGGAGTCGAACGCATGTATATGTAGTACGTAGCCTTACTCGAATACTCGAGTGCGGTAATATTTTGAAACAGCCGCGGGCCATTGCGTTCATATTCGTTAAGTCCTCAGATGCAGGCAGATTCAAATTTCGGGGGAAGCCAAAAGCTGTGGCCCGCTTGCGATACACGAAAGCGAATCATCAGCGACATGGTCGTGGCCCATGGCCCATGGTCGCTTATTCGCTCCTTCGCTCATTCGCCAGTTCGCCAGTTCCTCTTCCTCTGGCCGGTCTTTCAGCAGCAGCGCAGGCCCAGGAAAAGGCTCCTGCTCCGGCTCCTGCAATGTTGCACGACGCCAATAGCCGCGGGGAAGATAAGCGAGTGAGCCGCGCTCGTCGCAGTCCTGGGCTCCTCCAGCCTCCTGTCCTTTGCTGCTGCCCATCATTTGCCCCTGCCTGCACAGGGAAAAACTAAGGTTGAGTTCGACAAACCATAACTTAATAAGAGTATAATATATACACACATATATGTTGACAGCCGCAACGCATTATTTTCTTATACTCATTCGAAATATCTCAGAACATAACCTGATAACATTGAGCTTGGAGCATGGCACAGCTTATTTTTTCCAGTGTGCCCCAGCTCCGACCGAGCTTCTCTGTGCGGCGGTGTGTGCGTTTTCAGATGCAGTTGCAGCAGGCGGATGGCGGATGGCGGATGGCGGATGTTTGCAGCATATTTCCTACGGCTGTGCTCATGTGCACCTTTAATCCGCTCTGTTTTTCGCAATTCGGCGTACGAGAGCGTACGAGATAGGCGATAGAGCGCGGAGCAGCAGGGCGGACCATTTAAATTCGAGGTCAAAGGAAACGCATTTGCAGCTGTGTTTACCCACCGTAGATTGCGATTGCGATTGCGTACATAAATTGCGAACATATCGCTCGCCTGCACACACTCGAGTAAAAGGATTATTCTAAGATAGCCCAAAGATCCAGATTCCGATGGTTCATTGATTACAAAAATCTATACCATTTCGCAACATTCGTAAATTAAATGCATTCAAACCCATCACATACTTATAAAATAATGTAAACAAATATAATAAACGAATGTCTAGCATTCTTGAACTCATGATAATAAAAAATCAAAAAGTTCCAACTGGAAAGTATAATAAACATTTGAAGTGGGAATAAACATATAGAACAATAGAGTATTGATTAAACTAGGCTTGTTCAACGACACACTTTTAGATCCCATTATTCCAAGCCATACTCAAATGAAATATAAGTATATCGACCCTTGCCCGCTGCGTGAATTATAATTATAATCCTATTTCCCTTATGCTATCTGGTTATCTCAAATGCGGTTAGGATGTGCGGACAGGAGTCCGGAGCCTGGCGCTCTCGCTTTTTCTGGTGCTCCTCCTCCTACTCCTACCTACTCCTGGTTCTCCTCCTCGGAATAAGTGATTCCCTGGCTCCGTAACTCCATTCACGCGTCACGCACAAGAGGTCGTGAAATGGTCAGCGCCAGTTAATTAGGCAATAAAACATGAATGCCGAATTGCGTGCGGCGCCTTTTTTTAGCTTATAAAAACGGATTTCTATGTGAGAAAATTATCAGTGCGTTGGAGTCGAGCGAAATTGCCACTATTAAATCAAGCGAATCGCCAGAACCGAGTGGCATCGCATCAGCATCAGTGGAGCAGACTTTGAGATACTGAGATACTCAGATACCCAGGCATTCAGACACATATTCGCATCCAATTTGCGATAAATAACTGCGGAGACGGATTCTCGGTTCTGGATTGTGGGTTCTTGGTTGTGGGTTCTGGTGTTCAGACTCCGACTTCGAAAATTAAAAGCAAACATCCAAATAAGAGATGTAAGCATTTGACCGAGTGCAAGTGGTTGTTAAGGATTATAAATTGGACTATAAAATCATTAAAGCGCTTAATAATGTTTAGCTGCCTTTAATTCCTCGCTCGTTTTTACGCTCCCAAAATGGTGTAATTATGCCATCGCGGCGATAAAACAAAACGAAATGAGTCCGATATCTGGGGCACAGTTCATACTGGTCATAGCTCGACCAAACATAATCTTAGTCCCAATGTGATTTGTTTTGCGATCCAATAGTGATGTATAATTAATTATGTGAAAATCTGGTTGAAAGGAATCTTGCTACTGTATTTCATAAAGTACTTTCTCACAACAAACGCCTATAAGTCGAAAGTTGATTGGAACTCATGCAATGGTGCTAATGGCGGTCAAACACTTTTAAATAAAATCATCCTGAATAAAAAAGGAGAATTCTTGAGATCCTAAACCATTCCGATAAGTGTAAAAGATATCTTGAATAATTTGCTAAAAATAAAAATATAGACTTAAACATTATCTATTATAAAGCCCCAACTCCGGAGTTTGATGTATATTTTGAGGTTACCTCGAAGTTTAAAGATACAGTTTTCACTAAATTGATACGGATCCGAGCATTAATCACTTTGAAAACCGCACATATAAACGCACTGTTTTCCCTCAAAGCACGCCTATTTATTTGCATATACCTAACTATGTACATACCTCAACTCTTCCTAGGTATACGCACCTAAACATCTGCGATCTTCGGAGCAGGGACAACCGAGTGTGTAGCGCCTGCGGATGCGTTTCTGAATCTAGATGGGCTGGAAAGTGCGTAGAGGGCGAGATGGCGCGGAACGGTATCCGTTGGTGGATTGCCGTGTGGAGTCGGGAATTGGCCCGGTAGTAGGTGTCGCTGGCCCCGTGTGAGAATAACTAGTGGGCCACTCGCCCGGAGCTATCATTAGGGCTCTGCATTTTGCTTCATTTTTGCGCACACTCTTAAGTGATTCGCCAAGTGTAAAGTAGTTGTTGGAAGAGACGGCCAAGATTGCATTAAAAAGAAACATTTGAAGCATGCTGAGATGGAAATTCGTCTTATTATTTAACGCACTTCGCTTTCCCAAAACGAAAAGAAATCTGAAAATGCCTGTTCAGCACGAAAACGTGTTGATATGAGATATTTCAACATGTTCTAGAGCCAATACCATTCCAAAACCATGCCATAATTAAGCATGTTGGCTAATGACACGACCGCGATGTTCAGCAACAGTAGCGGAATCTCGTACAATTAACATAATTTGCCTTTCGGTGCTTTGAATATATTTGGGTGCAAAGGAACACAGCTCCAACAAAACGAGCGCCATTCTTCCAATATTGAGTGAAAACATTTATTTACAGATGTGAATGCTTTAGAAGATTACTGATGGCTATGGGTTTCTTAATAGGCTTTCCAAACTAGATACACGAAATTAAATATGCAGATACTCGGCTCCCTAGAAGCCGATCTCGAAAATTATGCCTCTGCTTATCCCTGGACTTCAATAAGTCGATCTGGCTCTTGCGGATGAAGATTTATAGCCGCTTTGTCCATCTCCATCATAAACAACTGGCTCTTCTCGCCCATATTTCTTTGTTTTATGGCGAAAGCCCGGCTCTCAATAGGTGCCAGGTCTGTCCCAGTCGGGGTATACTCGCATCTGGATCCTTGCAACCATGCATCCAGGCATTCAAGCATCCATGTGCATTTCTGGATCTCTGGATCTGCGGAGTTGCCATTGCTGCGCCGACCTGTCGTTGGCGATGACTTTATTCGAAAGTGCAGCGCGTGCCGACCCCCACTGACAAATTTGTTCTGAAGTCAAAACCAGCGCCGAGCACGCGTGAAACATGATATGCCGCCATTAATATAAATCACGTGATAAGTACAGTGCTGCGAGGAGCCCGTCACGTATCTGCATTCGAACTGCGATTGCCTTCCCAGCGACACACACTCTCCATTGAAATGTATTAATTTATGTGCCCAAATGCGCTTAAAACGTGTGTGTAATTACCCTCGGTGGAACTGCAATGACTAATGATTTAAATAAATAAGAAGACCTCTGCAACCTCTGCAACCCACGGGCGGTATTATGTTTGATTGAGCAAGCACTCATAAATTAGAATTTACCTGAATATCTTTTCGCTGAAGCTAAACATCGTTAAACTGTTAGTTATAAACACCATAATCTTAGTACAACATTCGGCTGGACATCAGCTTGAAACTTAATTGGTAACTTTAGCTTGGTAACATCTTTTAAATAAAAACAAATGTTGAAGATTATAAAATTCCAGTTAGGTTAACTATATGTAAACTATTTGTGTTGCACTTTCTTTATCAATCGGATGTGTTGAACTAAACAAGAGAAATCGCAAATGCGATTTCCTCGAATATCAGATTCCTATCTGGTCCTTATCATAGATACAATCAGTAAAACTTTAAAAATCGTTGACACATTGTTGAAGTAACTTTTAAGAACAAAACCCTAGAATCTTTACTCTACGAGTAACAGGTATAAAAAGGAATCTCTTGCGATACATCCGCAGCTAGTTACCTGAAATCGATACCCCCAATATAACGTGTTGATATCAACAAAAGGTAAATAAAGTATCAAATGGGACCTTGCTGACAAAAGACTCTCGCGGATCGTGGCCCTGTTTTTTTACCAACTTAATTAAAATGACGGCTTTCGGGGCACGTGGCCCACCCTCGTAATGTATATCCGCCGTGTTTGTAGTCTGTTTGCCGTATAATTTTCCGACAAGCCTTCTCGGCCTCTTGAGCCCCCAGCTATCGATTCCGCTCCTCAGTCGGCGTTGTGGGCTTCCATCAAGGAGCACTCAGGTGTGCGCATCCTGCGAGGCAACAAACACGGCCGCACGGCCCCAGAAAAAACATATGCGTGTCGCCGCAGCGCCGCTCGATGCCACTCGCACTACTTGGCTTTTCACTTTTTAGCTTGAAGTGCTCGTCCGCCCCTCCGCCCGGCCCAATTTCTCACTGGGAAGGGAATGTGGTCGGGAGAGGGGAGATTATCCCAGGAACACTCGGAAAAAAACAAGTTCCCTAGTTTTAATTCGCTAGAAGTGGCTATACCATCCTATACCACACCTCTATTACAATACTGTCATTATAAAGGGATCATATAATTTCTTATAAAATTTGTGTTAAATATTTTAAGTGAGGGATGCTTACAGTTAGCAGCTATACTCATTATATATACGCATAATGTTTACACAAAATTCATTTCCCAGTGTACACAGCATCTCTTCAAAAGGCGGGGGTGCATTTTAGTGGGCAAATGGGATGATATGCCTCGAAGTGTTGTTTGGTGCAGTGGGACAGGCAGTGTTTCCTCATGTATTAAATGGCATAAATATGGTCACGTGCCATTATTCTGGATTCTGGACGAACTCTTGGCTCTTTGGCCAGGATGCAACTCGAAGCCGATTCCCAAGCCGCAAACGGGCGAGGTATTAACATATCGAATTATTAGCCTACCCAGAACATTGGATAATGTGGATAAGGATGTCGTGGCGCTATTCCGTAATTATCTCGCAAATCCCTTTATGCATATAATTGGCATTTAACTACAATGGACTCTGTGGGCAACGTCTGCGCTGGTAATGCCATTACTTCCGCTAGATTATACAAATTCTGGTGTTTTACAAATTTTGATCTCAGCACTGAGGCGGCAAGCATGAGAATGCCAAGCTGAGTTTCACCGAAAATGAGATGCAAAGGGGTCGATACTCCATCCTAAGGTTAGTGTTATAGATAAGCATATGCTCTTTTCAAAAAAACAGCGAGTCGAAATAATCCCATTCGTCCTGCATACAGAACGTGAATGGAAGCGGATGACAATGGCACTCTATGCCCAACATTGCTCATTTGTATGAAAGGCCTTTCCATAATGTAAAATATTTTTCAAACCTGCAAAGCCCAAATCCCATCAAGCCTTTATTTAGCTCAGAAACAAGACTATTTCGAAATTTCGTTGATTGCTTTGGCCAACTTGGTATGTTACATCAAAGACATAAGAATATTGTCTTTGGTTACATATATGTACACAATATACTTCTTAATATAAAACAAGACCATCAGATACGCGTTACTCATCTAGTGGAAGTATGAGGGAGAAATTTTAATATTTTGTTGGTATATCCTTAAAAATTGATCATTTTAAAGGTGTGGGCGTGACAGTTCTTCTAAAGCCAAGCGTCTGCGTCGCTATAGTCTTATGTTCTTCTAGCTTTTATAGTTTCCTACATCACATGGACATACGGATACCCAGATATACGGACACACCGATATACGGACACACAGATATACGGACACACAGATATACGGATCTACTTGACGTGTGATCCTGATGAGAATGATATATGTAAGCTTTATAAGTTCGGAAACGCTTTTCCTCCCACCTGACAATTTGTTTACTAGCATATTTGCATCTGCCTTGTTGAGTGATGTTGATACTAATTAATAATATATACATTTATAAATACGATCGGTGATTTCTTGCGCCAGAGAACATATTTACATCCTCTGGTTCAATTTCTGTGGTAAATTCATATTAAATTTTTATTACACCCCTTTCCGCAATGCAAAACGCACATCTTCTCCTCAATTCAAACAGAACACTTCAACGTTTTTTCTTGGTACAAAAATTTGTTTATCATACAACTGGGATAGCCACGGGATATGAAAGTAAAATTGTCACGTTTTGATTTTCTCTCATTAGGATAAATACAAAACTGAGGGATGAAAACCATTACAATCTGAGATATGGAATCGCCTTCAAGGGGATCTTAAAAATGATTATTTGACTGAGCTTTAAATATTTCAAATTTACAGCTTTATAAAACTAGAATGCATATCGAAACAAGAATGATCACTTGAAGTATTTTCTGCAACCATTCAATAACTTGTGTGTTTTGAGGAGTGGTTTCAAAAATGTAAAGTGTAGACTTATATAACCCACTTAAGTACATTATAAGGTAAAAATAGTAAACAGCGCCTTCTTGCCAGTTATGTGGTGTCATGTCCCATTACTGGCATTGCAAACTCTTTTTAGGGGCACAATTGGTTTAGCGTATTTACATGTTAGGCGGTTATTTGACGGTGCTTGATTAATTTTTGCAGAAACGACGAGCGGCTTATTCAGGACCGACCCACCGCACTCATAAAGTAATCAGGTCCACCAACTGTCGGGGATTTGTCACCCCCATTAAAGAGCGTTTGATGTATTATTCGGTTCATTTGGTCGACAGGTCTGCGCAAACAGTCGCTGCCATTTGAGTCGCGCCACCGCTGCCAGCAACAACATCAGTCGCCCACCACAAAAAGGACCTGGCTGCCGGTGACAGGGACTAAGTCGTCCTGCAAACAGAACTACTCCCTCAAACAGGATCAGATCAGACATACACGACCACTGGCCGGCGGAGCACACGACCCGCCGCCCCAGCCTGGAATTCAATTTGTGGCAAGCGGAACTTGTCAAAGGATAATGGGAAAGTGTAAATATGCGCGGCCTTCTATTCCCATGCCACATCAAACAACCTAACCTATATGATCTCGTCATAAATTAACATTCTTATTATATGGATTTTATTAAACAAATGAGCTACCCACACGTTAAAGAGTTTATTTCAATTCTACAACATTATAACTAGTATATATTAAATATATATTACTACTTCAAATTTGCTGTAAACAGAAATTTAAAAAACCAAAATGATAGTTCCAATTTTAACTTTATTTTCTTATAACACTCAGCTCAACGTTATGCTAAAAAGGAAAATACGTCGCACTTTTCGGCGTAAATCAATAAAGTTTTTATTACAAATTTAGATTTGGCAGATTCAAATTTACCATGTATGATTCAATTGTCTGCTGTCTGAGTTATGAAGTTCCATTTCGAGTAATAATATTATTTCGGCTTACCAAGCAGCGAAATTAACAAATTCATCCCCTTTTTAGAAAAGCAGTTATTGTACATGGAAACAGCCATATTTTTCAGCATCCAACCACTTTTTATCTTGCTTAAATAATCTGTTCTTTAAAACATTTCACTTTAGAAATGGGATTTAGAATTCTATCAAATTATGATGTAATACCGAAAGGTAAGAAAGTAATAATTGTTTGAGAACATTAACATTACCGAGTCAAAATATTCCGTTATTAATCTAAAATGTTTTCTTTTTTAAGATAGAAAAGCAATAAATACTGGTTACTAATACTTAAAGTTACAGTTGCACTGGTAGGCTCTTTTATTAAAAACCGTACTAAATTCGAGTAAACTTTTTATTTGTCACAAACTCGACCTGATTTTGTAATCGGAATATGTCGCAGCAGATAAGCTCAGCCTACTTAATGGTAACAAATTATATTAACTCGTGGAGGAGCAATGGGGACATACCTGCCAGGCACTTGCGTCCAAGGTAGCCAGAAATGACATATCCAACTCCTACGGAAATAGACGAAAAGTTGGTTAAAGCAATTTGCCAATTTGGACCCAGTGGCAGCTGTTGTCCGACCGACCTTCCGTCGGAAGTTGTTTGTAAAATCCAGAATGATGACAGCTTTCGCAGTTGGCCACCGAGTGCAAATTTATGTTAATCGCGGGGATGAAGATACTCGGAGTGGAAATGGAGCCCGAACTTTACTTTAAGCGGACTGGCACTCGTAGTGGGGAATCACGTGCGGATGCCGGCGGAACTTGAGACCCAAACACGGTTATTTAGTTACGGGGTAACTCGGTAAAGGAACACGGCCTGAACTTGGACTTGACATCCGCCCAGTGAATTTCCGCTCCGGTTTCCTGCACTCGCACTTGTGCCAGAGGTTCCAGCTGCGGATCGGCACTGGAGGAGCTGCAGTAGCGCCGTCGTCGTCGTCTGAGCCAACTTCCGTATCTCCTTTGTGGTTTTCGGCCAAAGGATTCCCCAGCCCCAGCCCAGCATACACTCCGCTCCGCTCCGCTCAGTTCCGTGCGACCGAAGACCCAGCCGTTGGCTATGTACTGTTCCACCCGGGGGTGTATGCATGCAGCTTCTGTTGGTCATGTGCCACCCAGATCCCGGCTCCAGCTTCACCTCCCATCCCCATTCTCAGTCGCAGTCCCAGCCCCCCGAAAGTCCTGCCAAGATAGTGCGCAGCCATGGCTGTATGTGGTCCTTCTGCCTCATCCCTCATCCCTCCTCCCTCCGTAACAATTCCACATACAGCTTCTGTACATGGACGGATACGGATACGTATGTACGGACTCGTGGGCACCTGTACATACGCACTGCGACTCCCTGGACGCGTGTACATGCGTACATCTGAGATTCGGGCGCACTCCTTCTATATGCGGACAAAAGCTCCCGAGGAAATGGAACTTAGCAAAGTCGGCAACGGCAACGGACACGACTCATGTAGAGTGATAAGTGCATAATTACACATAGCCCCGCACACCCCGGTGTGCCTACATGCGGATACATAAATATTTATGTGCCGCATGGCCAGTACATAATACACAGCTTGATTTAATATTTGTCTCGCCCACTCCCCGAATTTCATTGCCCACGGCCGGGGGCATTATGTGTGTGCCTATGTACTGCACTGGGAAAAAAGGGACATAGATCCTTAAGTTAAAGCAGCAAAGCATCCAGAAAAAGTTCGAAAAGGATAATCTTAGTTGCAGATTACTGATAGCGACAGATTGCAGACACTTTCATTCCATTGACATAAACATTTCTAAATTATTGAAATAACTTAGCTTAGTTTGAATTATTAGATACATAATCTATGGTTTATCTTTCATTTCAAAAGTGTAAAACGCATCTCGATGCTGCTAAAAGAAAGTACTTCAGATATATTCGTGTATTCCGAGCTGATTTTGCAAATCTCCGTGGAAAATAACAGTTCCAACAGATATATTAATATTGTTATTTTATGTTATGATTGGACAACCTTAAGATAAGCGACACATAGGCCTAAACACATCTCTATAACCATTGAAACGTATTTTCTACGACTAGCATATGGAATTTTGGGTAGAAGCTTAACTTCGACAGGTACCAAAAGCTAAGAAATAGCCCACTCGTTTGCCAGAGTGTAGAGGTACTGCTTCGGATAAGCCCCAAAAGGGGGAGTGAGTTACAGTCCCCTGTGTCACCGACAACTGAACAGCCCCAATACACATTCTGCTCGGGCTGTACATAGCATATCGCTTTTGGGGATGCTGGCAGAGTTTCCAGGCAGCGCGTTCGAGGCGGTATGTATCTGTATCTTCGACTCACCCCCGACTCTATTTATCTCGCGCTCCGTCCTGCTCTGCCGCGTGCCGTCTCGCTCTGGCGCGCTCTCTTAGCTAGCCTGCAGACTCTCTTTGCACTTCTCAGATACACTCATCAGATACAGATACAGATACATTCGGCCTATGGGTTTTTGTGGTGCAAGGGGGAAGGCTCTGATGTTTACGTCTGCATCGTGGCCGTGTAATGCCCTATTAGTTATCTGCTACCTTCGCGTGCCTCCATTATTTTTAAAATAGGAAGACGTCGCAGGGGCATCGCGAAAAGGAAACTGCCTGCAAAACATTGGTTTAGCAATTGGTGTTTGTTTTATTGATTTCCATACTTGGTAATCTTTAAAAACTAGCTTAATAAGCCACGAGTCATGTGATTTTAATTTGCTCTAAACCACAGTTGCCGTTGAAATATTAGACCCGACATACTACCAGTTAAAAACCTTATTCATATCTATGAAATACAAAATGTAATTATTTGTAACTGATTACAAATAATATTTTAATATTAACGATGTACCGATGTAAAAATAGTATTTCTAAAATGATTTTAAAGCGGTCATTACAGATTGCATTGACAACTATTTAGGTTTTACAATCATTGTGTAGTTTTTGGAACTTCTATTTCGGATGCTTAAAAATAGGGTACGAATTGATATTTTTAATAATAAATTTAAGCCTCGTTTCAAAATGAATCACTAAAGCTTATTAATGTTCCAAAGCGCACAAAAAGAAATGGCATATCTGGTAGTTACTTAATTATAAATGTGAGCATAAGACTTACACATAGGTTGAAATTAAAGAACACATTTGATATAAAAATGAAATATGCTATTTAGGCGCCAGTTTCCACTGGTTTTTCGTTTCGTTTTTTCATTTTATAAATAGACTCGCAAGTGTAAATATTTAGCAATACAAATAAATAAATTCTAAAATATTATTACATATTATACATTATTTAATTTGCATTTCATAGTTAAGCATAGGGCTTAACTCAACTATTCCCATTGGATCAGGTGAAATAAAAAAAGGTTTTTAAGGAGGCTTTCGTAAGAAAACAGCAACTCCAGCCTATAAAATTTCGGTTTTTCGAAATCTGTCGAAATCTTTGCAGTTCGATTTTATTAATGAGCATTTAAATGAGTATGAAATCGGAATAACAATAATAATAAAATAATGACACGGTTGGCTAATGTGCATAATAATACGGTTAGCCACTGTGGCACATACCGACATGCGCATGTGGACGCCGAACTACATGCTTACCTGCATTATTAATTAATCATACTTAGGAGGGAGGAGGCACTGCCTCCTTGCACTGGACCACTGGTCCCACTGGTCCCACAGGTCCCCTGGCCTGTGGTGGTGGCCTAAATGTTGGCCGCGCGTCATTAGGTGGCTGGCCGAAGAAGAGCAATCGAGAATAGATTAGTATTTAATGGCTTTTATATATTTAAGCAAAAAGAGACCGAAGCCTCGAAAAACATTCAAATGCAATTGCAGTCGAGTGGGGAGCGTGGAGCTGGCCGTTGCGACCCCGGAGGCAACCTGGCCAGGGGCGTAATCAGGGCCCAATGTGGATGGGATGTGAGCATGGATGCCTAGGAGCACGTGGCCCCAGCGGTCCATGGGACTTCGAAATCATATATTTATATTTCCACTAATTCATTTTTAATAATTTGTTTGGTTCTGTAGTCCGTTGCTCATCACGCCCCGCGCTTGTGTGTTAATTATCGAGGCTGAGACTTTAGCTCCGACTTGGTCTGCAAGTCTGAGTGTCCGAGGTGTCTTCTGCTCGCAAGATAAACGAGTGGAGCCACGCAGGAGCAGGTCGCACTGCCCAGCGCTCCAGAGTTCCCCAGATTGCGAGTTTCTCAGATTCCGAGACGAACTTTGCGATCCAGATTCGGGGGTGAGATCGACTCGTTCCAAATAATTTATTGTGCTCGTCCAGTTTCTTTTGGTCTTTTACCCGCACGTAAGACTAATACATGGTTTAGTTCGAGGTTCATATGCCGTCATCTACATATCATTAGTGGCTGCAGTTGAACTTCTCAGAGTCAAGCATGCTGGTCGCGCCTCCGCAACCAGAAAGAATTTTTTAAGGACCCAACCTCCCTATAAAAGTGTTAGGTATATATGTATTTTACTTTACTTTAAGGCTTTAAAATCTATTCATTGCGAACTGTCTAATTTTAGGAGCATACTAAATTCTACTCCAATTCAACTTTAATGGAAACCCCTTGTGAAATCTGAATCTTTTTCAGAAGAGTGTGTTTGCGATTAATACGAATCCTTAAACTGCAAACACTCAGCTCTCCCAGTTTATGCTTGCAATCTATTTCACGCTAATGGTTGGGGTTCTCCTCGCGGGTATTATAATTATGGCATTGGTGCTCGACCTCCGACTAACAGCCGTAAGTGTCAATGCCAGAGATCGAAATGCATTTGAACTCGGCTTTCGGGCTTCTACTTGCAGACTCCAGACTCCAGATTCCAGATCCCCAGATGCCCAGATCCCCAGACCGCCAGACGGAGGTGGAGCTTGGGGCGCTGTCGAGAATGGAGGACCGAGAATCGCTAGCATTCCTCGCACAGAAGGAAGTACTTGTGCTACCGCTCTGTCCCCTGCCATCCGACTCCCCCAACTCTTCCAACTCCGCCTACTCCTCGGACTTGTCCAGCTCCTCCTCCACCAGTACCTGCGTCGTGCTACACTGAGCGAAATCCGTCCTGATCGCAAAGAGGAGGAGTAGCGCACATATCGCCAGGGTCCAGGGCCAGCGAATGACCACGAGCAAAAGTGGGAGTTGCTATAATTGTTTAATTATAGGATTTTGCTTGCTTGACTTTGCATTTTGTGCTCATAACTTTTGCGCCGAGTTCATGTTACCTGCAATCTGCGGGGTATACGGTAAGCCACATGCCCTCTTATATATCAAGTATCTCTTAATGGGGATTACTTTTTACTGGTTGCGATAGTCATTGTTAAATTTATTGTAAAATGTGGAGAAGTTGTTATGGTTAGTTGTATGACCTCCTTGGTAAGGGTGTGCGGAAGTCGGCTTTAAGCGACGATGTCTTTGTTCTTTCAGTTTTGACACGGGTTGCTCTCCTTGTTCTGCGCTTCGCATTAACCTTCGTAACAAAATCTGCAATCGCTCCAGTGCTCAGGCTTTGGAGCCGGCATCGCCTCCGATCTTGCCGTGCCGCGTCCCCCTCCTCCACCTACCGCACCAGCTTTTGACGAACTGCGTCGTTATGGGCGCTGCTCGGCGAGAATCAGTCTGCCGCCTCCGATAGAAGTCGTACTTATCATATCACAGCAGTCGATGATCGGCTCATTATCGTTCCCCTGCTGCTCAGCGATGTTTGCAATAGTAACGATTTCGCTAGTCGTCTATTAAATTTGGGATGTTGCGTAAAGCTATTCAATTAATATAGTTCAAACTTGTAGTTGGAAAAATCGGATCTTTTGTATAAATTCAATTAATATACATGTGCAAGTGTAAGTATTCGAACCTATATATTACTAGATTCTTAAAACCATTTAGTATTTGACCTTAACAAATACATGTGTGCTGTATTTATAATTTCCTTTATTCGAAACAAAGCACCTCGTTCAGTAAGTAATCAAGACACCAATAAGAACTAAGTCACAGCTTCGAAATGGCCACTCCTTGGACAGAAATGATCATCATTGTGCTGTAATATTACAAATCCGAGAAAAGTGGAGTGATGCAGCCAACATTGGAGTGCTGCATTCTTGGTATGCGTCAGAGATTCCTAACGTTTTTGCCGATCTGATCGGCGGGACGGATGATGCCGGCGGTGATGCCGCTGCAGCAGCCCTTTCCTGCAGTCGTGTACCGAGAATTATGGCCACTAGCCCGTGCCAGACGCAACGCCTGTGCCGCAGCCCACCTCCTGCCCATCTCCTACCATCTCCTGCCCATCTTCTGTTGCTCCTCTGGAGAGGCCCCACTCTGGCCCGGGGCGATCATGTAGGACCTGGAGAGACCGGAGTTGCAGCCTCCTCGATGGCTCAAATGGCTCAAATGGCTAAGACAAAAGACAGGGGGACGGGGGAAGGGGAAACAAGCATCGAACGGGCATGTCCGCAGTGCGACATATCGGGGCTCCCAACCGCTCATAATTGCCCCAGCGATCGGAGGGACCTGGACGAGGTCCAGGAGCAGGACAATCGGGACACAGCACCCACAACAAGCCGTCATCGCCATTGCAGGTAATTTAGTAGCAGGATCCCGAGTATTCTAATATTCCTTTGGTCGATGGAAAAGGGGGCGGGGCTGGGGCCGGGCGGTGCAGGGAAGGAAATTGATGGGCAGTTTTACTATGCTTTGAATACTTCAGACGTGACGTGAATAATGCGCACGATAAGGATCTCAAATGCCTTCTTTCGTGGGGAGTGCATGCAAATTTTCAAAGATTATGCGCCGATTACCAGCAGTTAAAGTGATTTGGAATTTTGTATGGGCACTGGAAATTTTACAGATTTATGTGCGCGCATTTGGGAATTTTGATTTTTCGGCAATTTCATATTTAAGCCACGGCAAACTTGTGCTCTGTATTCATGTTACAGCAGCATAAAGCTGGAAAGCAAAGAAACATCTGCCCATTTAAGGCACTTTAAGTTAATTTATTTTAATCGCATTCACTTAAAATGCGCTTACGCCCCCGATGGACTTTATTTATTTAAAAGGCTTTACGAAAATATTCATAAATATAGACGTAAGGTTTCTCATCCATTTACCCACAAGGCAAATCTTTTGAACTTTGACTTCGTTCCGCATTCAATCAATATTTTTATTGCCCAGTTCGGCAATCTCATTGAAATTCCGTTTATCCTTCAAAGGATTTCTGCAATCGGAAAACCTGTTAAAACTGGAATGGTTTTGAGAGATTTTTTTAGATTTATAAATAGATATTTTCAGACTATCCGCAAAAACTAGAGAATTGCTATATCCGCACTTCTGACAAATGCTAATTATTGCGCCGGGTTACTTTGTCATGTGCAAAGTGCACATGTATTTATTATCCGGCCCCGAAGGACTCGCAGGAATATCAAACTAGCACTTGCCGCAGCGTTTTCTAATGGGATTACCTCGATGATAATGAACCGCACACCCAGCAGAGCACCCGGAATGAGTCCGCAATTGGCCTTCCCATGACCAATGCAAACCAGAGCGTATTTGCCCGACGCATAAGCCTCTTTCCCGCCTTTTGTGAGATGCTGGGTGTGTGTGGGCAGGAAAAGAGCAATTGTATTCGGGCATGAAATTCAAATACAAACACGCGAACAATGCCGTTTATGAACCTGTCAATCCGAAATTCAATTGGGATCGGGATTGTGTGAATTGGAATCAGCTCGGATGGACTGGGTATCAATGCGATTGTTTAATCACTCGACACGACGCTTGTGAATTGGCGCCAGCTGCTAACTTGTTACAAATTTATGCTCATGAGTGCATCTGCGTGGGTCCGTGTTTGTCCAAATGCTTTTGGCATTCAAGCGGCCGTATTAGCATTTATTTGCTTTATCAAAACAGAACGCATTCTTTGGGACTCATTGCTTCTTTATCTAACTGCAAGAAAGGAAGTCTTCTTGGATTCTTCCTGGATTACGCCGTAACATGGTCTGTCCTTATGTAAGATGCGTTTCGTTGGTGGAGAACTTATAAGGGGCATATCCTCTCCGACTGTGTTTATTTTAAATTCAGGAAAACATTTTTCGAACTACGTACAGGTACGACGGGTTTAACAGCCCACGAATTGCATTGCATCCAAATAAATTGAGATCCGTTAGGGATATACAAATAAAAGGTTGTATATTACAGGACAGGCATTTAATGAACTGGAAAGGGATAGGGGATGTTGTGGATAGTACTTGATTGTAATGGAAGTGGCAATGGGGATTAGGCATTAAACTTTCAAATGGGTAAGGTGCATCTTTAGTTCTAGGCCCAAGCTTAGCTTTTCCTCCTCGTTTAAACCCATGAACACACCCCAAACTAGCCACATAACTTTAATCAGTCTATCTGTTCGAACTAATTGGGGGTGTAATAGCGCTATTAGCCGCTCCGAATGACAACACCCCTTTACTCGCTCGTTTTGCGATCGAATGTGGGCCAAAGGTAACACGTTAACTGAACCATTTAGTTAATTGAATGCGGCCGTATAGCCCGCAACCCTCTCGGCGCCGTGGGGGTGGCTAATTTAAACATCGAAAAATGTATATTTTAATGACCGGCTCGGTTGAGTCGGTGTGCCAACACTTGACAAGTGCACCGGGATATGCACATAGCACTTATTAGGACATACATATATAATTAGGGGTATCGACCAACTCCAACTCCAACTCCAACCTTGTTAACGTTGCCCGGCGAGGAAATGCGAAGAGTGACAGATTGCATGGCATTACGAGAATTTTGACAGATGGCCCTTCCCGATTCCGCTTTTTGATCTGACAATTTGTGGGCTCGAATTTAAAAGTGTTTTGTTATCCTTCAGTGCGCCTTGTTTGCCAAATAGGTAATTTAAATTTAAGCAAAAAGGGGTGACGGATTAAGATGCTTAAAAAGGATACAATTCACAATACAGTCGATGTCAATATTACTGTCACAATATTTGGGATTATTCAGATGACGAACTCTTTGGTGTGAGGGCAGTAAAAACTGAAACATTTTTAACATTATCCCATCAGATTGAGTATGTCACTTTTAAGAGGAATATTAAGTAGGAATTGTTCCTTAATCAAAAAAAAAACACATTGCGCCTACTTCTGTCAAAGTCACTATTAGTGCTTACTACAAAAAAGGGAAGTCGGATATTATATTAACTTTTTAAATACATACATTATATACATTTGTTACGAAAAAAAAATATTGTTAAAAAATATATTAGTTTTGTTTAATACAAATTTAAAACCATTTATTAATTAGCAGGACAAGATTCGTATACAGTTAGAAACTCCTTAAAGAAACAATAATTTTCAAATCTAAATATCACACGAGAGAACGCTATAGTCGAGTTCCCCGAATATCCGATACCCGTTACTAAGCTAATGCAAGTGCGAAGGAGAAATTTTAACACTGACAGTTGTAGGCGGCTTGTGGGCGTTAGAGAGGGCGTGGCAACATTAGCTCAACTTTATACGGTGAAAACGCTTTCTTCTGCCTTTTACATACTCTTCAACGATTCTAGTGTACCCTTTTACTGTACGAGTATCGGATATAAAAATATAGTATGAAAATCGTGAGTGAATAAGAAACAATTTATTAAAATCAAAATAAATGGTAAGACAGACTTAATAAATACGTGAAACTAAGAAGAACCAAAGAATCATTACCATTTAATGCACAAATGGCCAAAACTGTGTCATTTGACCGCAGAAAAACTATTGTTGAAGTCCTCGATATAATCAAAATCATAACATCCCTAGGCGTAAATTATGGGTTACCACATGTTGGCTCGCCTTGTGGGTAAAAAACAAGCCCACGGGCCATTCGTTTTTTACGCCATCGGAGGCGTTCCTGGTCCATGGAAAAATTTGGGTATCGGCGAATTGTCACGTAGCCCTCGTCGCCCTTACCCTGGCCAACATGTAGAAAATTGTTTTTTGCAAGTGCTGGGGATTCCCCCAGCAGAACTTCCCCGGGAAGGCGCCACGGATTGTAATTACAAATTTGAACTGCAACCACTCGGCACGCATCGCACTCCAGTCAATTTCGGGGTGGTCCGTGGTAAAGCGACCGTGTAATTCACGATTCTCAACGGATAGCCCGTCACTTGTGGTAAACAGGCATTTAATTACGGTTTACACTTTCAGTTGGATTAATTCGTCTAAATTAAGTCTGGCATCGGATCTCATTTGCTATTTTAAATGTGAATATTGCAATAATATATGCATAAACTTCTTAACCGAATAAACTTCTTAACGCCAAATAGCGTTAAAACTGCTCTTCAAATATCTAATATAAATATAGTATAGTATATAGAATGTAGAGATAAATGGGGGTTCTTTATGAAACCCCAAATAGAAAACAAAGCAGGCGAATATTTTAAATTCAACGTTGCATCACAGAAATATTTAGTAACAAAGGTTGTTGTGTGATCAAGTAAAATCGAAAAAAAAGAGAGAACGCTATAGTCCAGTTCCCCGACTATCTGATACCCGTTACTCAGCTATTGGAAGTGCGAACGAGAGACTTCAACACTGACAGAGTTGACGCTTTGTGGGCGTGGCAAAAAGTTTTTTGGCAAATCGAGATATATATTTACGACTAACAAAAATTTGAAAAAATATCAAAACATTTTTCAAAGGTGTGGGCGTGGCAGTTTTGAGCGGTTTGTGGACGTTAAAGTGGGCGTGGCAACATGGGTCAACATATACCCTTTTACTCTACGAGTAACGGGTATACTAATAATCAAAATCAAAAAGTAAAAATTAGTTCCCAAGTCGAAATGTTATCCTAAGCACTAGTTCAAATCTTTATTAATTTTGTAACTTACAAATTAATATACTAAAGAGTAAGCGAAAGTATTAACTATCGTTGCGTCAATAAAATATTTGTATTTGTCGGCTATCCGGTTGTACCCTTAAAGAATATTAATAAGTATTATTTTCATTTTTGCATTCTAATTTCCGAATGTTTTTATGCCAGCCGCATGATATAGTCGTCCATGTGCGATTAAATTAAAATCAAAAATGTTGTTTTTAAAAGGTCTGGTGCAAAATCTTATGATCAGAAGCAAGGAAGATACATTTTGCTCATATATTTTACGGTCCGACCGGTGAGACTCGCATAGCTAGAGCCAAAGAAAATAATTCAGAAAGTACCTTTCATTTCAGAGG
This sequence comes from Drosophila santomea, assembly GCF_016746245.2. Taxonomy (NCBI): domain Eukaryota; kingdom Metazoa; phylum Arthropoda; class Insecta; order Diptera; family Drosophilidae; genus Drosophila; species Drosophila santomea. Next base: position 19,071,367 of record NC_053018.2, read on the forward strand.
TATAAAACCACCTGGTTGACATACATCTGAACTAGGATCAACACAATCTTCTGACACAAGGGAGTTTAGCTATACTGTCCTACAATTTTGTTCATATAACCAAACTCGAAGGGGTTCCACATTAAGAAGAGGGGCAGAAGCGGGACAATATATCTGAGCCCTTTGAAATTCATTTCACAAATGCATTTTTATTGGCTCGGAAATCTTTCTCCGGCAGGTGTTGATTTTTGAAAAGTGGAACTCATTCGATTTCGAATATATAAACCACATTTCTTGATTTGTACGTGCTTTTTCTGTTGCAACGATGTGCGTTGAAGCAGCTGAACTTAAATCCTGTCTACCAAAAGACAAAAAGATAATTTTTTAAATACTTTGATACGTTTTAAATTTGCTCCCCTGCATGCAGAATTTAAACGATGTATATTTTCAGGGGATAATGCGCCGGACCTTAAAATCTCATAACCATCTTACAGGTGGCTTGGGTAGCAATACTCAACTGGAAACGTGCAAAGAAGGCAGCACTTATCATTAAGCGTCATAAATCCAGAAGATCCCACGTTTACGGTATCATGATTGTGCCCAAATACGCAAATGGAGCTTATTAGATATTATTTATATTGACGACTTTCTTTAATAATTTTTGGACCACAATGGACTGAATGAAAACAGGTGAACATCAGAAAAAAACAAATATTGTCACCAAAACGAAAAATTTTAATATACTGCACTCCAAAGGTCTAAAATTCTGTCACCATTATTTACCAACTCCTTAAACAGTCTACAAATCCCAATGTATCGATATTTTTGCACAGAGGTAGATAGAAATTTTTTAAATAAAATGCTGTATCAATCGATTTTTACTTTACAAGCTTTAATTGCTAAATCCAAAATTGTCTAGGAATTGTAATTAGGAAATGCTAACAAACAAAAGATTACACATCATACAATTAAACCTATTTCGCACCGTCCTGATTGGTGGCTCCCGAAATGAATACCAGCAAAACTACCGGAACGATGTACATCCACTAAAAATGAGTAAGTGAAGTTAGAACAAAGAATTTCAGTCTAGAATCTATCAACTTACGTATTTGGCGAAGAAGCCGCGGTTATCCCGAACCTCACCGCGCTCCCTGGCCTCGCGCTCCCGCTCCACCTTCTGAATGAATCCAGCAGTATCCGGCACGGGTGCCAGTTCAGCGTGGCGAATGAGCACATCGGTGCTGAATTGCGTTTCAACCAGCTTCTTCACGTCTTCTTGGGTGCACTCTGCAGTGGCAGGGGCCGTGTCCTGGGATACAGTGATGCCGGTAACGTATCCGGAGGGATCAAGCGACACCCAAAGCACGTCATTCAGTTGAGCTTGCAGCAGACGACAAGCCTTGTTGGAAGTGATGAACTGCGCCTTAGCTCCATTTGAATAAACCACCGTGGCCTTCAAGCGGTAGAACTCGTTTCCTAAGGCCAGTTTCTAAAAAAAAAAGTTGCAAATTTTTGTGATATATGTATTCTAATTGAAAGCTAAAAAACGAAAAAATCGTAGGCTCAATAACTATAGACGCATTTTGAAATCTTTAGAATACAATGGTTGATGTTGGTAAAGTGCTGAGCAAATATCTGGGCAAAATCATTCGCTAATCATTTTGTATTAACCGGAATTCAATGGGATAAAAAGAAGCTAGTCCTATAGGGTTTATAGATATGCACCATGTACATACATACAACAATCCGGGATGGCGAAAAATGCTTAATATTTTCCTACCGGCGTGCCCAAGTGCCCATGTACCTGATGCACAAACCACTGTTACCTTAAGCAAGTCCAGATCCACAGTGCTCAGAGCTGGTTGCTCCACATTGGCCAGTCCAGAGTTAAGGCTTGGAATCGTCACATTCCCGCGGAAGGAGAAGCTTTCCGAGTTGGCAACCAGCGAGTGTTGGAGCTCTACTGTAATCCAGCTGTCATGCTCCAAGAATCCCTGGAAGAAGAGTTCGCTTAGTCTTGTAAAGTGTGTTACGCAGGGGTTTAGCACTTACCCAGCTGCTGGCCACCACACCCAGCAAGAAAATTAGCACAAATTTCGCCTTTGAATACATGTTTTCCTAGAAAACGCTCAATTTTAATTTTAATTTGTCAATCGTATGAGGGTTGCGAATAGTGTGACCGCGTAGTGCTAAAACACCGTAGCTTCTGGAAAATGTACTGAAATATACTGTTAGTAAGTGAGGGTATTCCGGTCTGTCTCTGAACGAACGGCTGAACTGATACCAGCTGTTTGACATCGAACATTTTGCATGACCCCAATGTGCCATATTTACCTAAAACACATTTTAGTACTTCACTTTTTGTTTTCTCAGGACTAAGGGGAATTTTTTTAATTCTGTGATTTCAAATGCAAGACTCAAAACTTGCATTGCCCCTTTTATAACTACTGAATCTGTCCAGTTTTAAACTATGACTATATCAGTACGGAATTAGGAAATATGTTCGTAACTCACCCGTATTAATACTCTTATTGCAATAGTATTAAATAGCTGAACCGTTTTTCTTTAATTACAGTGAATGAAGAGAAGTTCTCAAATATTTTTTAAGTTCACTATTTCTATTATATTTTTGTAATCTTCATCAACGTCGAACCTGTGGTTTTTACTCTCATTATGTTGGGACTTAGTAGGCCAGTAGAAGATTTATAAATATGGCTATATAGCAATAACTGCTGATCTAAAAAATCCCAACCATAATGGGGGCACTCACGGATTCCGATCAAAACCCGACTTCTTTAGAGCTGATAAAAAACTAACAAACGATCTGAAGTTAACCTGAACTTTTATAGTTAGCGTTTTGGACTCGATATAGGTGTGGCGTAATGGAGTATTCATAAATATGTGGACATATTTTTGCTCAAAATTAACCCTCTAAAGGGTTGGCTTGCTTTAAATTACATAAACATATACATACAAATCTAAATATTTATTTTTTATCATGACAATAGTTCAACCAATTATATAATCAATCAATTTATAATCAATTTAATTCATTTTAAAAGCATATGTACACTGGCATCTCCTTACATAAAAGTATTCGCATTGTAGTGTTAAAATCACATAAAATGTGAAATAAGATATAGGTGCTTTTGTAGGGTTTTAAAACGAGGACAAATTGAAATCTGATAAAATAAATCGTCAGGCATCATTGCCTTTGGACTTGTTTACGGGCTTAGACTTTTTTCCGATTAGGCCAACAGTTTGAAAAGAAGTCGCAACCAGGCTGGTCATTTGAAAAAATGAAACAAGATTAATTATATTCCTTATTTTTTAATAATTAAAATCAGTAATTAATAATTAAAAAGTATTTCTTTTATTTTAACGAAGTTTTAATACATAACATAAATCTTCTGATTAACCCCAAGTGTGTTTAGGTTTTTGGGAATTTCATGCCATGGCTAACAGTTTTAGAGTTGTGAACAATGGAAACACATAGATGTTCGTTGTAGTTTAGGTCTCGAAGCAACTACAAAGAAGATTTGAAATGAGTTACTAGATTTTTATAAGAATACGTTTTATATTTACCTTAGGTGTTACAAATAAATACTGAGCCGAGCCGTGCTTGGTGGCTTCTTTAAGGAGTAAATCGAATATGTGACGTTCATTTGTAGCATCCATTCCTTGATTTATTTCATCAACACATCTAAAAAGTGAGAATTTTAAATCAGCATCCAATTTCCAATTAGGTTCCGCAATTACCTGAATGGCACATGAGTGACATGTTGCAAGGACAATGAGTAAATTGCGATAGACACAGCGCGTTCGCCACCAGATTGAATAAACTTATCAAGCGCCTGCAATTGGAGACCTCTCCTGAACTGGACCATTATCTGAATTCCATACGAGTCAAAGTCATACTAAAAGTATAAAAGTTAATTACATTTACATTTAAAAAAAATACACAACAGTTTTAGTTCTCACTTTATCGGTTTTGAATAACACAACTTCTCCCACGTATTCAATGGCCTCCATAAATTCGCTGAACTTGGTACTAATTGTATCTACCAAGCTATTTAGTTTGGGCTCCCATTTGTTGTATAAACTGGACATTTCTTGCTCCATGCTTTTTGCTTGGTTAACAGACTCTTGAATTCCTTCTTCTAGTTGTTGGACTTCGTTGTGCAGTTGTTGATAGCTGTCTATGGCCTGCATATTGTTATATGGAAGGTTATTAGCTCAGTCAGCTTTAGTTCACTATTTTAAAAGATACTTTTGCTATACTATTTATCCACATTTCGGTTTACCTCGGAATTAACACTTTTCATGCACTCCAATCGTGCCTGAAAGTCATGTATTGCCTCTCGTAGTCCGGGCAAATCTATACTTTCCAACTCCCTAAATTCCTTCTTAAAAGGAAATTTGCTACTGGTTGGAAGTTCTCCGTCGCACAGACGCTGCACATCGCTCTTTCGTTTGTTCACATCACTAATTTGATTTTCTAGTCCCTGCAGCAGTTGTTGAAAGTCTCTCTGCAAGTAACACAAAACCTATAAATAAATTACTAATATATATTTTTATTTTCTTACGGTTGCTGCTTTACTCTGTTGCTCGCTTTCGCTGAGGGCATCATATTGACTTTCATGTTGCAGCATATAAACGGACGCCCTTGCATGGGCCAATTTCTTTTCAATCATAAGTCGTTCCACAGATTGTAAGTAAGTACACAATTTTGCCTCGGTTTCGACTATTTTTTTCAAGTCTATTTGCAAACTTTTATAGAAATTTGTTTTAAGAGAGTCTAGCGCTGAAAATACAATTTTTAATGACTGTTTATTTATTGCACTAAGAAATACTTACTATTGTTGCTCTGAAGGGCTTTGAGCTTCTTTTTGAGGGTTTCAATTTCCATTTTAAGGTTATTAAAATGGGTTATTTTTTGGTCAAGCTTGCGTCTTTTCTCTTGCTCATCCTTTGCTACAGTTTGCAAACGTTCAAATTCATTGTCGGTCTTGGTTATTGCATTTTTAATGCTGTCACTTTCCCTCACTGCTTCGGAACACTGTTTCATTACCAGGGCCAGTTGTTGCGCATCCACTGTAATAAGTTGGTTTTTCGCTCGGATAGTACTTTCTGTAAGAATTGTATCCGATCGATAGCGGGAAGCGGTCACAACGAACTTCTTGCTTCCTGAAATGCACATTAAAGGGGAATTTACCCACAGAAATTATACTTGAGCGATGCGAAAATTGAGTAAAGGCAAATAAAGAATACACACCGCCAAAATAAACTCGGATAGTTTTTGGAATGGATGAAGTGTAATTGCTCACAGATTCTGTGCCAATTGGTATATTATGAATTGAGTAGGAAGCACACAGCTTGTTTATTAATGGTATTGGTCCAGTAACAAGATCTACGAGATATGAGCGAAATCCGAAAGAGCTGTAAAGGTACTTAAAATTAGAATTTGTAATCATATTGGACAATAGACAAATGCATACCGCAGATCGCCGATCGGCACTTTAGGACAGTACATAAGTCTATCCGCTGGTGCGCAGTAAATAACGTTAACTCCCAATTTTTGCTTTACACACAACTCGTTGATCAAGTCCGACATATCTTCCTTGTCTTCACATGCGAATGCAAATAAATCACGCTGCGACACAACGTTTTCCAGGTACTTTGCGTCCTCATGGTTTTCCACTGTAAGCTATAATAGCGGTGTTAACATTATAATGGTTCAATTTTGAAAAACTTACCTCAAGTATCATTGGGTCATAAACGGTCAGTTTGTACCTTTGCTTATTTTGTGCCAACCAGTTCATGGCCGTAACCAAATTCGGGTTTCTCACTCTAATTTCCTAAAAAAAGAAATGTAGCGTCAAGTTATTTCTTTTTTATTTTAGTTTGAATTCACCTCAATCTTTTGCATTTTGACGTTTCTCAACCGCTCTATTTTATGCTTATACGCAGTAATTTCGGGAATCTTTTCATCATTCAGTTTTTGCTCCAGTTGTTTTCGTCTGTTATACTGCTCCATTGCTTTAGCGCGCGCCGCCGCGCACGATTCCTTAGTCCTTTCCAGCTCGGAAACGATCTGAGGCCTGCTCTTATTTAGGGTTTCCAGCTCGTAAATTTTATTTTCCACCAATTGATTCAATTTATCACACTCTGTGGCCGTTCTTAGTGATTTTTGAATGCTTTGCTATTTGAAATTTTGATAAGGAATTATTTGGATGTTAAATATCTTCAACAAAAATAACTAACCTCCAATTCATATTTTTTTTCGCCAATTCCTTGCTTCAGAGAGTCCAGTTGATTTTCAATAGCCGTTTTCTCTGACACAGCTTTTTCTAATAAACGTGTCTAGAATAATTCCAAATCCACTTTTAAAAAATATATAAAAACTCGGTCAACCATTACCTTTTCCAAGCAGGACTCTCTGAGTGACACTTTTTTCGTCTGAATTTGTTCTTGGGCTTGAACAAGTTTGTCGTGTTGGTCCTTTAATTTGTCGCTCTGAGTTTTGGCCTTTTTCACTAGAGCTTTCATTTCTGCAGCCTTAGTTTCTCCAGCCTGGGTCTCAACCCACAATTTCTTGGCACTGTAGACTTGCAGGTTTTGCTTAACCTCTTCGCGTTCTTTATATTGGGCAACAGTCATTTGTAAGCTATTAAATTTATATTAATATAATTAGGTCATTCAGAAATGATTTACTTGGGCTACAAATAAATAAAAAGCGGTCGACTATGTCTTACTGTTCCAATCGTTTTTGCTTTTTAACCAGATCACTTTTCTCCTTTTCACGATTAGCATTAGCATTCGCCTGTTGTGCGCGCATTTGCTTTAGAAGGGTGAAGCTGTTGGTCAGCTCATCGTCACACACGGAAGACATTGTGTTAAGCAAAAGCTCTTGGGGATTCATCTTGGAGAAGTCCTGAAATAGTGGGTTTACAATAAATAGGTGATTTATTTATGATTTGCCATATTAAGATAATGAAGTAAGACATACCTGAACCCGATCCTGAGGGAGAAACTGGCACAAGTTGCTGACTTGTATATTATAGGAGGACACGGCGGCAAGGAAGTTCTTCTTGGAGGTGTCCTTGTCGTTCACGGAGAAGATGGACGAGCCATTCGAGTTTATGACGCGCCGAAAGGTCTCCGTGGTGTTGGGCGTGCGTCCGTAAACCCGGACAATTATGGTGGCCGAGGTTTTGTTGCTCTGTATGTAGTCAGCAACGCTGGCGGAGCGATCAAGGAGAATCGGTTCCCCTCCCAGGCCCAAAATGATGGCCGATACAATGGTGGACTTGCCACTGCCATTTGGACCGGTCAGGACATTCAGGTAGTGCTTTGGATGGAATGTTATCTCGCTGTAGGAGCTGTTGTTGGAAATAAACAAATGAAATGCCAATTGCGAATTGCGCCTTTAATGGAAATGAACCTACACGAAATCTTTACAGTACACGGAGTGTATGCGACCGGTCAGTTGCTTGGAACTTAAGGTACGATCTCCCGCCATGTCCAGGCATAGGCTTCTATCCGAGTAAATGCTTGATTTAACTCAAGTAACAATTGTTTTAAATGTGATTCCGCGCTTTCTAGAATTAGTTTCGTATTAGGGCATAGATGCACGTCACATTGATGTCGATAACGATTGGTATGATATTAGGGGTACTCCTGTGTGCCATGGGTATATACCCAAACCTATTTTCCTTTTTTATGATTAAGCATATCTTCAAATGAAAACATAAACTTGAATATTTTACTTATAAGAAATCTATTTCAGAATGAATACTGACATGTAAATCGCAATGAACAAGTACTGGAACTTAATTAGGCGTATTAAAAGAAAAAACATTACCTAAACAATAGCTAAAGCTAGAATGCAGCCAGACCGTCCCTATATTTGATTTAAAATAATTATCTTACTGACGGGGCCACAAAATAGCTAAATTAAGCTTCTTCAATAATTTTCGTGTCAACGGCACTAGTGTTATCGCTATCGATTTTCTCGCATCTCTATTGGAAAATAATAAACTATTTTGCTTAGATAGTTCAAAATGAATATAGGCAAAATAAGCGTGGTAACCAGACTACCTGCCCTCCGCTCGTGCGCGCACTACTCGAGCGCTGTAAAAGTGGAGCTGCCGGCGTCCTTGGTCGGCGACGAGGATGTGGAACCGATCTATCCCCAGGCGGTGGACAAATCCGGCCTGCAACCACAACACAAAAATGTGCTCATGAACAAATTGCCCTACCAGGAGCCTCACTCCTGGATACATCTTACCGAGAAATACCAGAGACAGAGCTTCGGCCGGTACGGTGCCCAGAGCAATGTGAATCCGAAGATTTGCTTCGATTCCCACGGAGAGAAAGACAGCAGGCACGTTATGCAACTAGAAACACTCCTTAAAATGCTGGAGAAGAACCAAGCGCAGAAGACGGAGGAACTGGAAAAGATCAATGCCCGTGAAGAGGACATTGCGAAGAAGATGGAGAAGTTGACACAGTGGAAGGCGGACTTGCACGCGAAGATCGCCAAGCGGGAGGCGGATGCAGCGGCAGCTATACAACGCAAGGAACGCCTAGTGGAGGAGGTACGCCGACACTTTGGATTCAAGGTGGATACACGCGACGAACGCTTCAAAGAAATGCTGGAGCAAAAGGAGAAGGAAGACAAGCGAAAGCAGAAGGAGGCCAAGCGAAAGGCCAAGGAAGAGAAGATGATGGCCAAGCTGGTGGGGAAAACATCAGCGTAATATTTGTAGTATCAAAACCATCGATTTAAGCGAAGAACTGTTGTCTGTTGCCAGTCTCTATAATAAAAACAGTGATGAATGAATGCACTTTTTAGCCGTACTTCATTAGAATGCCAGGACTCAAAATTATATACATATATTCTGTACCAGGATCACTAGCCATATTTTTCTTGGGAACTAAAGGAGCTAGAAAGTTAATATTGAGGCTAACCACAATACAGTTTTTTGAATTGTTTTTACAGTAAACTTTTATATTGCACTGAGAATTTATTAATATTTTTAGTTATACAAGTAATATAAAAGACTAATGGCTTTGGCGGATAGACAGGGTACTATATACCGATTTTTCGCTTTCACGCCGGCTATTCGCAAAAATACTTTGTTTTTTTATGATGAATTCCTCCTCATTGCAGTGTATGCAAGCACTTAAGAAGTTATGGATATGCTTTTCTTTCAATTTGTTGGCAATTTTGAGCGCCATATCTAGCGCTTCACTGGTACGCTCGACTTTGTGGAGCGCAGCATTTGCTTTTATTATCAGTAGGTAGCTGAGGAACTGCCATATGTAGCTATTGCACTGTTTTGCCTCTAAAATGATAGATATATATTATCGTTCGAAACCATGTGAGTAATGCACCAAACCTTCAATAGACTTTCTGGCACTGAAACAGCATTCGTCGAACCTATGTGATTTAAGATGAATCTCAGCCATTTGGTGAAGTAGGTAGGACTTCTCGATAGGGTACTTTGCGAAATTCATCCGGTTCTCGTATCGGTTTCCCATAAGACTGAAAGTTAACTTATTAGTAAACCATTTTTATTCCGAACACGAATTACCGTGAGTTTGTCACGGCCGGATCCACTGTTTCCGAGCTGTGATGCGTAGTGCGATCCCCAAATACGAAGTGTTTCACCTCCTTTGACTTATCCATAGGAAAGCGAAGTAGTCGAAGCAATGAGTTCTTTTCCGAATAGCGAAAGTTCTTCGGAATCGTGTACTGATCCACGTAGGCCAAAGCCAAAATATTGTACACCTCGTTTATGAACTCGAACTTCCAGGGCATAATCCTGTTGGTTTTTTTCACCACGTAATCTCCCATAACTTCCTCCACGTAACTGGTCAGTTTCTGAAATTAATTGTTGACCAATCTTATTTTTCTTTTGTTTGACTCCATTGATACACTCGAAATTCTTACAGTTAGACTCTTGGTTTTTCGAAGGTACCGAATACTACGCAGTGCAGAAATCATATTTCGACTAGTTTGGTACTGAACTCGATAAAGATATTCCTGGCGAAATTTATCCATTAACTTCTTGTTCGTGAACTTTTGATACCGGATATTGTACATGGGGCTACGGGCTTCCAGAATTTTCTGAAATCAACAATTTAGGACACTGATGGAACTGATTATTGAACAACCAATCAAACCAACCAGAAAACTTTTGATCTCGTCATATTTCTTTGTAGAAAGCGTTCGCAAGTACTCAGTGGTGTTTTTACATTGATCTAAGAGCAGGTTCGGATTCCTAAAACAAATGGATGTATGGTAGAAACAATGTTTTTTGAAGGTTCGTATCTGGGTTTACTTTCGAACGTGCTTTAGAAATATCACATCATGCCAAGACCTATCTATGAACATCTGGTTAAACACATCGAAAGCACGACTTCGTCTGGCAATTTCAAGGGGAGAAAGTATTTCTTCCTGGTAAGAGAGTGGTTATAAACGTAAAATTAATTTAGAAATTTGCATTAATACCCACTTCGATTTCGGGAATGCTGAGGACATCGCATTTCTCCTGTTCCTTCAGAATTTTCCAAAGCGGCCTGGTATCCGGCTTGTACTTGTTTCGTACCTCCGCTAAGTGCACTATAAGTTTCTCATTATCCGAAATGTACTGAGTCATCGAAGGGCCACAGGCATCTTCAATGTTCTCGTCAACCTAGAAGAGCCCCAAAAATCAGGAGCAACCCCCATATAGCCCTAAATACCATCATACCACCACCAGTCGCTGCTCGAACATTTTGGTCTTGTTTCCAGTAAAGACACGGGTATTATCGTGGAGCTCGGCTTTGGCATACTCAAGCCGGTTTAGTTCATACAGTGCATCGCAAACCTCCAAATTAATAGGCGCATCACTGCGTTCCAACATTTTCAATAGTCCTGTGGCCGAAATCAATCTACTTATTGCAACTTTTCAAGAGGACGATACTAAGCTTACGTTTCGCTTCCAAACTATCCTTAAGTGCCCCCTCTGCCTGGGCATTCTTCCTTTTGCTCTGGCTTCGGCGATAAAGAGTCGTGAAATCCGCAGGTCCGAGCCTAAGGGCTTTATCGAAATAGTACATGCCCAGGTTCTCCCTGCGCCGGCGACAGTAATAGGTTCCCCAGTCCTTGTAGATGCCCTGCTCTATATCCGGGCTCCAGTCTATCTTTAGCCATATGGGTATTGCTGCGTCTATGCCCTGCGCCTGCGGAACGATCGAGCCCGGCGGTATAATAGAAGTCATTTTAATATTTTTTTTTTATTTTGTTCTTTTTTCAACGAATAATTGAAGCAAACTGAAGCAAACTCGTTTCACTTCATGTTCAAAGACTTTTATTGAAATGGGGCTTTGATTTCGAGACCAATCTACTTGATACTAATCAATTGGAATAGGACCTCTTCATCCAAAAATTGGGAAAGCAATGTATAAATCCTTTAAGAACCTATCTGTCTTTAGCACCTGGCTGAAGCTCAAGGGCCGCGAATGTAGTGAAGTGAGGAAAGCTGCATCCTTATTAGGCTCACATTCGGTCCATTCTCAAGCACTTCGGTTTGCCCCAAAGCCACAAGTACAGCCGAAATTAGTTCCCCCATGCAATAATATCGAGATGTTCGGCTTCAACGCCTGCGCACTCACCTGCCGAGACTCCCTACTCCCGAAACTGGTAAGGACATCTGGACATGCAGGCAGTTGCTTTCCACCTGCCAATGCCCAAGCATCCGGCGCGACAATGACGGTAGTTTGTTGTTAACTTAAATAAGTGCGCTAATAGCGAAAATGCGAGATGACACTCGAAATCAATTAACAAGTGTCGGATCAGAAGCAGTAACGAATGCATTCTACTGGTTCTACAGGTGCATGTGGAAAATAAGTGATAAGGTTTCACGTAGTTTTCAATTTTATAAAAAAACGTTCTCTTGGCACATTTACTCAGAATAATATTTGAGCAAAGTTGAGAAAATATTAATGACACTAATTAGTGATAAGATAAAAGAAAAAAGTCCATTGTTGTCCTGATAAGAAAAACACCAAAAGGAGAAAATTAATTATACCTATTAGAATGGTAAACGAGAAGAGACGAATCTTAATTAGGCAACAGCAAATCTAATAAAAAGGTAATTTGAAACCATTTTACAAAAAATACATTATACGATATACTTTACATTTACCTTCATCTGTTACTGGAGTAACTCCCTGGGGTATTATATTTTAAATATTAATTAATATTAATATTAATTATTATCGCACTTGTTTTAAAAACAGGTTCCCACATCTTTTTTACTTTCTTACGCTTGTCTTAAACCACGAAATTAGGAATGCAGAATAGCCATTTCCATAATGTCAACTGGGGAGAAATATTTATACACGTAAATATTTGTGTATGCAGCGATAAAAGCTTTCGTAATTGAGAACTACATATGTATAATTTAACATAGTTTGGCGAACTTTGGCATGCGGTTCTTATTGTTAAGCAGTTCTTTTAATTAGGATGGCAAATCTGCCATGGGCTTGGTTTCAAGGATTATAGTTGCCCCTTGCTTACTAAACTCCTTCCACAAGCTGTGAATAATAGAACATTTCTCACTTATTCCATCTGCCCAATCTGCACTCAATAAATCCAATAAAACCAAGTGCCCCTGGATAAATACCATGAGAATTCCCAGATGTCCATACATTATTATATTTAACTTGAGGCGACACTTGACTTCTGTTGCACACACATGAATATATGTGCCATCTTGTGGGTTTCGGCACCCAAGTAATTAGCAACACGTGGCCTGGCACTTCGTTCTGGTGTCAAAGGAGGGGCCTTTGGAGGGAGGATGGGTTTGGTCACCGCCTAAGTGTCTCTAATGACCAGATGCTGCACTGGATTAGGTGGGGCGGGAGAGCCCCTCGCTCTTCTGAGTCTATGTAGTGGATGGCTACTCCGAATGAGGCCTGCTATTTATTACTATCTTTAGGCAGTCGCTCCCCAATTGGCCTCCTAATTACACGTGTGCCTTGCTGATTGCGTATTTCGTCAAATTAAATTCACGACTGAGCACACTTAGTTGAAAGTTTGGAAGTGCGTAAAATTCTATAGTTCGCTTCGCTAGGCCAAAATGTCTCGATGTGCTGAGTTCAGTTTGTCTCGGCGACATGTTCGTAATAATGATGAATCTGTGGCCAACAGCCATGCAAACTTTTCTGGTTGCGAGTATTCGCATTTATGAGTAATCCATTGTTAGCCCCCATTGTTCAAACTGGCTTAATAAATCCGACCAAGATGCTGCTGCCGACACCTGCAACCACAATATAACTAAATAGCTGTGGGCATGACACTTTTAATTGAACTCTAAGTTTTAATACTGAGGACTTTAGGCTGTGGGTGGCTTTTAAAGAGAAGTTATTAATAGAGCGTTGCACAAGAATTTCCAGATGCTCAGCTAATTGCTTGACTAATATAGTCTACAAAATAAACTGATAGCAATTAAGTCGTACATCGCTCGACAAACAGAAAAAGAAATGTAATGGGGTGTGTGCCAGGTGATAAGATGGCATCTTTAAATTCAAACAATAATCCATGTTTTATTCACTCTTCCGAGTTTCTTAAATTATATTAAAGTGCCTGCCTCTTTGAGGTAATAAAACCTTTAGAGGGACACTTTCAGCTTCTCCCCGATTTGATTTATGCATTTCGACATTTCAATTTAAGTTAAGAAGATATCCGGACACCATCGACATACATATTTATTTAAATTTTTCGCACAGGGCTTGAAAAGAGAAAGCGCGATTTTTTTCTGCAAAAAGAACAAAGCGAAATTTTAATGTTACAACATTAAAGTACAAATAAAATAGAGGGTGGACTATTTTTATTTTGTATAATAATGTTTTACGGAAGAAATCTTTTCATTTTAATTTCGAAAACTTTTCAATTTTGTAGTGTTTGTTCCGTTTGTTTAACTTCTGATCTACTTATCTACTCCTAATTTAAGATTAACTTTTTGTTGTTTCTGACGTAAACACAAGAAACCAAGGGGGATCGCAGTAATAGAGTTCCACGACTATCAGATACCCGTTAATCAGCCTGTGGGAGTGCTAAGTAGAAGTACAATTTTTAAATTAGTGGACGTGACAGCTTTTAGCGGCTTGTGGACAAAGTTCTGCAACAAACTTGAACAAAGTGGTCATTACTTGCCCAGCTTTAATGCGGACATACGGAAACCGATTCGGCTGGTTATCCGGATCCACTATATGAATACTTTGTGGAAACACTTTCTTATTGCTGTTACATTCCTTTTAACGAGTCAAGCATACCCCTTTGGAGCTACGAGTTACAGGTCTAATTACTCATTCTGCGGCATGAACATGCCATATCTACATATATATTTAACTTGGCTACATATATATTATAAATGTACATGGTGTTTATACATACATATATGCTTTTGTGTAGGTGTCTATTTACAATTTAGCCTAAACCATGCCTTCTTATCTTTTTAGCGGCAGACTGCGGACAGTAATCTGCGGCCATCTAAAAGATACAGTGGCTGTATTAACCGATAGCGCATCGCGGATTTTTCGCTATCCATAAAAATTTAAACGGAAATTGTCGTGTGCCATGTGTGACTCTAAGTTCAGCGGCGCCCGTTAAATATTTTACACGAAATAAACAAAAACATTTAGCTCTGTGTTAAAATGAATTCATCGACCGATCCGACCCTTTCAGATTTAAACACAAGTTATACAAATACACCGGATTTATACGCCACTAGTGTTAGCTTTGATCCATCCCCCGGATTAGAGGAAGTGGGCTCCTATGTCTGCGGAACCTTTAACTGCTCTCCAAAAGAGTTCGTGGCTTTTGTGCTTGGTCCACAGACCTTACCCCTTTACAAGGCCATTTTGGTAAGTCTTCTAGAGGTGGTCTGAAACCTTTTACTTGCAATCAAAGATTAAAGACAAAAAATACATATTTTATTATCAGTTGTAAGTCTTAATGAATAAATGACTAATATCATTCTTCATGTTATATTCAAACTTTTATACAGCTTATTAAACTTGTTTTAATTTGTTTAAAAATTGGGTTTCAAAGTACATAACTAGGCTAAATACACATGGATATTTATTTAGCGGGAAAGAAATTTGCGTGCTTCAATTTAAGCCTTTTAACTGGAAAATGCTTGGTCTTCTGTTTGCGTAAACCTTTTCCAGATAACAATTATATTTGGAGGCATATTTATAACCGGGGTCGTTGGTAATCTCTTAGTGTGCATTGTGATTATTCGCCATTCGGCAATGCACACTGCGACCAATTACTATCTCTTCAGTTTGGCTGTTTCTGATCTGCTGTACCTATTATTCGGTAGGTAATCTAAATAAAATTTGACCAACAAAAAAAAGTACAATTTTCTGAATATTCTATTTGCATAAAACTAGGACTACCAACAGAAGTGTTTTTGTACTGGCATCAGTACCCGGATCTCTTTGGCATGCCATTTTGCAAAATACGCGCATTTATTTCCGAGGCGTTAGTATACCTACTTTTAACTTGTATTTCAATCATTTGTAATACCAGCTATATTTCAGATGCACTTATGTCTCCGTGTTCACCATCGTTGCATTTTCCATGGAGAGATTCCTGGCGATTTGCCATCCATTGCATCTATATGCAATGGTGGGCTTCAAGCGCGCGATTCGGATAATAACAGCTCTATGGATTGCCAGTTTTATAAGCGCCATTCCATTTGGGCTGCTGTCGGATATTCAATACCTTGACTACCCCGCAGGTATGAGACTACATCATAGATTCACTCGGAGTACAAAAAAGGAGGCCTGGCACTCGAGTCAGTTGTTCACATATAGCAGGTTGCAGAAACCTTCTATTTGAATTTAAATGGGTGGTTGGTTAGGTTTAGAGTTCCTTTTGTGGGTGGGACATGAAAACCACCACCCAACATCCAATTATGCTCTTTGAATAATATCCGAATAATATGACTAGTTATGAACGGCATTTATTACGGTTTTCAGATCATTCCCGCATTGAGGAGTCGGCATTCTGTTCCATGCCGGACAAGATTGTTAACGAAATTCCAGTGTTTGAAGTATCCTTTTGCATATTCTTTGTCATTCCGATGATACTCATCATTATACTCTACGGACGAATGGGAGCCAAGATTCGGTCTCGAACAAATCAGAAATTGGGCAAGTACCTGGCTTCTTCTATTGACCCCAAAAAAACCGACTTCAGGGATGTATTCCAGGTGTTCAACATGGCACCAACAACAGAGAAACGAGAAACTCTCAATTGCGAAAGAAGACGGTGATTCGAATGCTGGGTGAGCCTTTTTCCAAACAATACTAATCGAATCCCACAATAACGTCCCGTTTAATCAGTATAGCCGCTGTGGTGATAACATTTTTCGTGTGCTGGTTTCCGTTCCACCTGCAAAGACTCATTTACCTGTATGCCAAGAACATGGATAACTTCTTGGATATAAACGAAGCACTCTTCTCGATTGCGGGATTCGCGTACTACGTTTCATGGTAAATGCCCAAGTGTTTTGTAAGCTAATTCTTAACTGATTTCTTTCACAGCACCGTAAACCCAATAGTTTACAGTGTGATGTCACGTCGCTATAGGGTTGCGTTCAGGGAACTCCTCTGCGGAAAAGCCGTAGGCGCCTATTACAATAGTGGATTCGCGAGGGATCACTCCAGTTTCCGGGAGAGCTCAGCCTACGACCGCGTTCATTCCGTAAGTTATTAAAAAACACCTTTAAACCTAAAATTTGGTTATTCTAACTCAAACTTCCCTTTAGGTGCACGTCAGAGCCAGCCGACTCCCAAATAAGTTCGAAACGGACTCCCAATCTGCAAATAGGGTGTTGATAAAGAAAACCTACAGTCTCCCGCTACCAAAAGTAATTAATTTAAGTATTCGTAGTTTGCTAGTATAGTAAAGTAAATTAGCATAAGTTAGAGCAACCACTTAGTTATTACAACTCTACAGATTCTTTTGAGCCGGAAATCCCAGAGTTGCTTCCAAACTTTTCCGTGTCGCCGGACTCTCGGAGCACAAAGATACCTAAGCGAATAAATCAAATTAAAAAGTTATTTCACTCTGCGTCAATTTGTGTATCCTTGTAATTCCCAAAGATGAAGTTGCTTAGTATTCCGGCTCCATCCTCGCTTAGGTTGATTTGGCTTTGTTTACACGAATACCTATGGGAACATAACTTTTCCTTACGTTGCATGTCGTACGAATTAAAGTGCTCGTATGTGATTGTTCGAGTTCATAAAGTACAGGGCGAATAAATACTACAATTTTTTTATATGTATTAATATTATTGTAATAACCTTGAACCTTGCACTTTCAGAATGCGGACTCTACAGTCCTGAGCACCACTGACATTGTCATCGTGCTGGAAAACAGCCACACAGTTTGCGAGGAGCCCAAAGTTGAGAATGATATTTGGATCGAAAACGAGGAGACTTGTATTTAAGGAGGAGGCCATTTCAACATTTGTAGTTTAAGCCAAAGACGTCGATTGAAAACTCGAGGTAACGAGCACAACTTTTTGTAGGACTAATTTAAGAACAAAGATTTGTGTATTTGGTTGAATTTGTGACATGACTAGGAGTCTGTCTAAGATATTTAATTATTTCCACCACATGTCATATTACTGAATAAACCAAATGAGTTTTATTATTAACGAACAGTTTTACTAATTGTGATTGATTCTTATAAATATGTATTTATTTATAAAATGGTAATAAGTTGCACTTTTACATCTTTACAAACTTACTGGCACACAAAGAATCTAAGGTATTTGAATCTTTATGGGCAAAACTTTGAAACCAAGCTGGAATAACAGGGCTTTTATGAATGAATACATTAACGAATGATTACAGTTTCAACGATTTGCATAACAATAATCTAAATTATCGTTTTCTTGGCTTGTTCTCTCGAAAAAGCAGTGCCAAATTGACGACAAAAGCGAAAGTTGTACCCATTATCCCAGTATCTATAATTAAAAACATTTTCACTTTTACATGAGGTAAATAACCCTGCATTCACAAATCTCTCATCCAGCCATCTAATATTCTGAATAAGCAAATTAATCTTTGAAGTTTGGGGGACTCCGAACCAATTACGCATTGGTCTCCGAAAGATCTCATCTCCGATTTACTTTCACCTGCACTCAAGATAGCCAAATTAAAAAGTATACCTGGCAAATAGTTCTGTCGCATCTGGAGCGTTGTCACGGTGCCTCGAGGCTCGAGTGCTTCATCTTCGCGCCGCGACGAGTGCGATATGATCTCTCGGGGATCTCTCGGTGGCCACCACATCCACATCAACATCCACATCCATATCTCCTCTGTGGCAGAGGCAGCATCTCAAAACTGGTTTAGTGGCCATTCCAACACTCCGAATTCCAGCACAGCTGGTTCAGAAACGTTCCATTTGCCACTCAGTTGCTTTCCAACCGACGACACCGCCGAAATTCAAGAAGAAAGTAATCGGATGGATGTGGATGCTCGAGACCCTCGATTGATTAACGGTGCTGCCGCATTGAACAACAGGCTCTAAAAAATCGTACCCATGTAAAGCTCGGTTTTAAGTAGATACACATAGATAGCTGCATCTGGGCCCAAAGACGAGGCCACGATATTGTATTTGGCTGCAGTGCCGCGAGGCGTTCCATTTTTATTTAAACGACTGGCCGGATAACAAAGAAAGTGAGATCAAGTCTTCGAGATCGTGGATCGTCGAATGGAAAAGAAGCTTCGCATGTATGCGTGGTTAATTCGAAAGAAACTTTTTTGCTTTTGGCCGCGGAACTGACAAATGTCAAATACCAATAGACCGTCGTGGAACGAAGACGAGCTTTAAAAATGAATCAGCGTCCGCTTAAATTGGCCCCCATTTTGGAGGCACTAGTTCTGATAGTTTTCCTAACCAACCAAGTGCGGTGCGGTGAGAATGATATGAGACAAGCGCGCATAAGGCAGTTTCTGAGTGAGCCCCAGCCCCAGTCCCATTTCAATCACAATCGACCCCCGGGTCCCGGACTACTGCCCCGGATAAGATCGCGATCGGATAACCTGCCCATGCTTCCTGGTAGTCCCAACAAGTTCCTGAGGTCCCCGCCTCCTGCCACCGCGCAACACATCATGCGCCGCGAGCAGTTTGGGAACTTTCCTCCGAACGACCAGCTCAGGAGATACCAGTTCGATCAGAATCAGCAGGGCAGATTCGCCCACGTGAAGGACGCTCCGGTGTTGGATGTGGGCAAGAACCAGTTTCCACCCCAGTATGTCTCCGAGCAGTACATCCAGAACTTCAAATCCTCGCCGCGCTTCAATGGCAATGTGATCATGAAGGACCACAAGCCTGTGTACGCACCCATTCAACAGCACGCGATTCCCGTACAGGCCTCCCAGTACCTGCACTATCCCAAGCTCTTCGGCCATCAGGGATCTCCCAGTTTCAGTGTGGTGCCTTCCCAGCAAACTGCCCTCCAAAACAGCCAGTTTCCCCAGGATCCAAATAGCTACTCTGTCTACGAGGATTCCGATATTCCCGCCAAGCAGGAAATCAGCCAGGCGGTGAACTTTCGCCAGGCAGTGCCACCTGTAAAGGAGTCCAGGGAGGCCCAGGACTACCTGCAATTCATGAGCACCAACGAGTACTTCCTGCCCAAACGGGATCCCGACTTCAAGAAGCTGGACGCCGAGCGGGACCAGCAAACGCTTCTCCATCAATATCCACAGCAATACAGTCAACAGCAGCTGTATCAGCAGCACCAGCAGCCGCAGCAGCCGCACCACCAGCCACCGCAGCACCAGCAACCGCAGCAACATCAATCCCAACAGCATCAAGCGCTGCAGCAACATGTTTCCTATAAAACTGCTGGCCTAGACAACTCGGTCTCCTCCAGTTACAATGAGCCCATACAAGTGTCCGACTTGTTCTACCAGCAAGATCCCGCTCCTGCGAATTCCGCTGTGGTTCGCGGCAGTTACCAAGCAGGTCAGGATGTTTTCGTGGTCAAATCCGACGGCAACAAAGCTGTGAAGCATGTGGTCTCCACTCCCATGGCGGTCCACACCACCACTCAATCGCCGCTGAAGAGCCAGCACCTCGCCAAGAGTCACAAGAGCTTTACGCCGGAGCCCTTGCGATTCGAGTTCACCGAACAGGATGCCATCAGGGGATCCATGAAGTACACCCAAGCTCCGCAAGCCAACCAGTACTACTACGAAACAGTGGCCCAAGCTCCCCGGGAACCCGCAAAATCTCCTGCCCAGAAGATCGAGCTCAGCAAGCCCATCAAGGAATACACCGACGACCCAGAGGACAGTGCTGACACTGAAATTGGAAAACAGGTGGGTTTTGTTTCTTAAAAGCCGCAATTAGTATACACATATAAGCTAAGAGATAGGTATAGCCACTCAACTTTGACTAAATTGATGATCAATAAGTAGTCCAGTTCGTTAAATGGTGACTGACTTAAATAAATACCAATTAAGTCTTTGAATTTTTTGAAAACAAAAAATATATTAAACTATAAAAAGAGTGGTAAATGAACTCTGAAAGTCCAGTACCAATTTTACCTAATGGGATCAAATATATTTTCTGTGAATTTGTGCCTAAGATATTCTTGCCAATTTCAGCAAGAGGATCCGAAGGTGCCCACTGGGACGAGTCCAGCTACTCCGGATAATCCAAAGGACACGGAGAGCTACTGTGAGAAGATATGCGCAAATGTGTACGATGAAAACGATGAAATAATTTGTGGATCCGACGGATATATGTACACGGGCGAGACCCAACTGCAGTGCTATTCGTCATGCCTCAATATAAGTAAGAGCTTCATACCTTTTATGTAAATAATATATAACATTATGGTTCTATTTCAGGTGTGACGATTAAAAGTAAAGGATCTTGCTCATAAACTTAAATAAAATAAAACACTATTTGTTTTAATTTAATTTATTCTAGCGATTACAAAATATGCAAATTTAGTATAGTAACAAAAAATTATGACACTGGAATTGGTAAAGTTTAGGGATATTTAAAAAGTGATTTTGATTTGTTATTCATCTATAAAAATATCGTGCACCTATAGCTTTCCTATTTATTAAAGTGATAATTTAAAAACTATTAGTGCATGTGTATTTTAATTCTATATTGGTATGAATCTCACAAAACATTCAGAGAAGTTAGTTATAATAAATAAATTATGGAAGTGAAAAAAACGTTTTTAAAATCATATTTATATCTATTACTATTAACGGAGCCTACCTGAGCTTTTCACTTTCGTGTAAAAACGAGAAACGAATATCTCCTAGCTGAATAAGAAAGACTGGATAGGCTACTCGACTGGTTCTGAACTTCATTAACATTTTTTTAGTAAGGGTGTTTCTTACTGTTTCTATTGGTAATATGCCTGAAAAGTTCTGAATATTTTTTAAGTGGCTTAAAGATTATGTAGTATTTATAACAATTTTAAATTAAAAAATTAATATTCAAAAAGTAACGGCCTACTGTCCAGCTTTACAGATGCCAGGTAACAGTTCTGCTAGTGCATAACATACATATTAGGCAAACTGGCAACTTGGGTGGCATCACCGCCGATAACACTTGTGTAACAATATGCGCTATCGATAGATCACGAACACAAGTAAACCCAGTTGCTTTGTAAAATTTTTTGTGAAAGTAAAGGGAATTTCTGGCGAAATAACTTTAATTTTCCGCTGACTCTCGCACGCGTTCAATGCAATTGACCCCCCTTGTGGCGGCGACAGTATCTCCCGAAAGACTTACCCATCCCCTGTGCCGTAATATGAAAGCCTGCTAATTCGGATTACCTTTGAACACCACAATCACAAACTGAAATCCTCGATGCGAACGGCCCGAGCTCTAGACCCCGTCCTGGTCCAAAATCCCTAACTCGCGACGATCCCGTCAAGCGAAGGACTTCCGGAAGGAGCGGCGTGGAACCATGACATCATAGCCGCTGCATATGCTTCCTGTCCCCAATCAAATGTACATAAATATGTATGTATAGCCAGCGTACCGCACATACGCACACATCCCTCGCGAAAAAACAGAACAGTATAGAGTGGAACGGCAGAGCCAGTGACGAACGTAGTGCAATCGAAACTAGTGATTCATGGAAAGCGCACACCTCGGCCTCCTGGAGACGGCGGCGCTTCCTCCTCCACCCAGCTGTAAGCGATATTTCAGACGTCGGTACCCAGCAACGAACATAAGTGGGTGGAATGGTCACCCCTCCCTGCTCCTCCCCCTGTCCATGCCTCTGCCCCAGTCCCAGCCAGTCCCTCCTGTGAAGAGTGCCGGAATTTAACCTTTGCTCCATTTCTTGCTTCCCTGTACTCATACCCCGCCTTACCTCTCGCTTCAGATTAAACGTGGTGATCTGCTGCTGAAAATCTTGCAAAATTGGACAAACCCTCTGCGACTTTGTACGACAACAAGAAGTCGTACCTGCGAACCGTGCTCGGAAGGGAAGCGCCATCAGCGAAGATGGTACTACCTCCTGCACCACGCAACCTCAAAGGTGAGTTGGAGTCAATGCCAAAAGTTGCGAAAAGTTTTCGGGGAAATCTTTATTTATTTTAATGTTGAATTCGGGTTAAAGGATTCAAGCCTGGGCTCATGGCAAAAGAGGATTAAAAG
This sequence comes from Drosophila santomea, assembly GCF_016746245.2. Lineage (NCBI taxonomy): Eukaryota > Metazoa > Arthropoda > Insecta > Diptera > Drosophilidae > Drosophila > Drosophila santomea. The sequence goes on from NC_053018.2 coordinate 19,094,066, forward strand.
CAACAGTCGTTCTTGGATATATGTATGCCTACATTATGGCAAAAGCTGGTTCAAAAAATCCTTTCATGCAAACATAGATCAAACATGCCATGTGTTTTTCTAGGATAATACTTTTTTAAATATCTTTGAACTTTAATAATTTTTTTTCAATTCTGTTTTAATTAATTTTTTTTAAGTAATTAAACTAAAACACCAGTTACCAAAACACGTAAACTGAAACCGTTCGTTCTTTTCCTAATATTGATTGTTTATAAAATGTTTGTGAAAGGAAATTTACTAAGAACTGTGGAATACCCATGAATCTATACAATCTAATTAACCACTTCCATCATACTTTTAGGAATACCTCAATTTCTAGCGAGGAGCAAACTGTGCAGGGAGCTAATATACAAAAGTCGGGATACCGTTCGTTTAACAGATCTGCCTCCTCTAGGCAAAAGCCGAACCCGACATCAAAATTAAAAGACACCCTTAGCAGAAAGCCCACTTGCAAGCAGGGCACACTTTCTGCACACACGAGCACTAGCAGCACCACTTCAATTCAGTCATCACCCATCGAGCCAGCTTCCTCTCTACCCACGCTAAACACCACGCCTACACTACCGGCAGCCAGCAAAAGCAATCTATTTGTGCGAGTGCTACGACGCTTTTCAAGTAACTCCCTTCCGGGCAAGACGGCGTTAAGCCCAAAAAACGTAGACGACGTACCGAAAGTCAACGACAACAACAACGGCGCTCTGAGCAAACAGCAATCGATCGATGTAGAGGTGCTTCGCTCTCAGGACAACCAGAGCAAGAAACAGAATGAGGACGGAATGGATGGCAAAACAGAGCCTGCAGATGCCATAACCCACCAGAAAGCTGGTCTTACTTTGGGCAAACCTAAAAAAGACAAGTCTGTCAAGGGGACGTCGCAAGCGGTTTCTTCAGACACCAAGAAAATGGAGGCCAGGAAGTCCTCCTCGGACACGGTGATCGAGCCATTGATCAAGCAGCAGGCGCCACTGCACTCGTCAAAGACCACGCCAACGACTTTGACGGCGAACTTTGTGCAAAATATTCGATTCGTCCGTAAAAATGTGGAACAGTCAGGCAGGAACACCAATCCGCTGCAGTTCGTTGAACTGGAGACGGAGTTTCCTCGGGACTATGACGACAACATCGAGATGCTTTCCCGCGAGGCAGAGCATCTGGAGGAGCAGTTCCGCACGCCAACGCGCTCCAATGCTACAGACGCCACTTCCCACCATGTGGCCGGAATCATCGACAACATAATAACCGAAGCGTCACGGAGTCTTACAATCGAAAAGACTGAAGATGATGTGCCATTGAAGTCTTCTACCAAGCACTCAAGTGGTGTAAAACGCGTTGGCTTTCAAGTAGAGGATAAGGACGATACCGAAGTTCAGAGCGAAAAGCAGGCAAAGAGCATCGACGATATAACCAAAAAGACGGAGAGCTCCGAAGCTAGCGCAGAGGAAGCTACTGTCACCGGGTCCTCGACAGATGCATATGCATCCCTGCTGCCCTCTACGTCGACGGTATCCACTACATCTTCAGCTACATCGATAACCAAGAGCAAAAGCGATGAGGACGATGATCCGGTGGCCATGTCGCCGTGCGGACGATTCTTTAAGTACGATAAGGAAGTCGGACGTGGATCCTTTAAAACTGTATATCGTGGCCTGGACACGTTGACGGGTGTTCCTGTTGCCTGGTGCGAATTATTGGTAAGATAATAAACTTTTAAGTAAATTATTGTTGTGCCAATAAGCATATATGTTTATTAGTCACAGCAAACAGTATCCCAAACTTGCATGAGCAAGTTATCAGATAGATAATAATTATCAAAAGTTTTTGATTGAGTACTATTTTTATATAATGGATCTTTAGTTAACTTTAAAATGTAAAATTTTTTGTCTATCTATGTTACAGGACAAGCAAGTAAAAAAAAGTGAACGTACCAGATTCCGCGAGGAGGCAGACATGCTGAAGAAACTTCAGCACCCAAACATTGTGCGGTTCTATACATATTGGGAGTTTCCCATTGGCCGCAAGAAAAATATTGTACTAGTCACCGAACTAATGTTATCTGGAACTTTAAAATCGTAAGAGTAAACATGGATTTCAATGGGATATTTAAATATATAAAATCTTATTTACTTATAGCTATTTGAAACGATTCAAGAAAATACACCCAAAGGTATTGAAGTCATGGTGTCGCCAGATCCTAAAAGGCCTAAACTTCCTGCATACTCGTCAATTTCCTATAATTCATCGTGATTTGAAATGTGATAATATTTTTATAACTGGCACCACTGGTAGTGTTAAAATCGGCGACTTGGGCTTGGCAACTTTGAAAAACCGCTCCCACGCGAAATCTGTGATTGGTACGCCGGAGTTCATGGCCCCGGAAATGTACGAGGAGCATTACGACGAGTCGGTGGACGTATATGCATTTGGCATGTGCATGTTAGAGATGGCCATTTCCGAATATCCTTACAGTGAGTGCAAGGGTCCGGCCCAGATCTACAAAAAGGTGATTTCAGGAATTAAGCCAGCGGCGCTAGCTAAGGTGGAGGATCCTAACGTGCGCGACATCATCGAACGGTGCATTGAACTAAAAAAGGAGGATCGACCCAGCTGCAATGAACTGCTAGAATCTGAGTTCTTTGACGAGGATATTGGTATACGTGTAGAGCCAACTGCTTCGGAACAGTTCCTTTCTGATCCGAGCATCAGCATCATCGAGTTCCGACTGCGATTTATGGACCCCAAGAAGCGCTCGTCCCGTCATAAGGAAAACGAGGCAATCCAGTTTGAGTACAACATCAAGCATGATGAGTACGAACAGATTGCGCAAGAAATGATGAAGGAAAATATTATATCTGAGGACGACTCTCGCGCTGTAGCTCGGCTTTTAAAGGTGCAAGTGGTGTCGTTGCTAAAGGAACGTGCCCAGCGTCAAACTCAAATCAAGCTGCAAAACGAAAAGTCTCGTTTGGAAAAATTGGCATTGCAAAAGCAACGTGAGAGTTTGCCGACCAACGTCGATGAAGATGAGGAAGAGGAGGATGAGTCCGAGGACGAGGAGGATGGCGTAAAATGGAATCAGCGCCTGCAGCTAAGATATGACCTGCTTAACACTGATTCAGAAACAAGCCTTGCTCTATCCACGAACAGCGTCGAACCGCAACAGCTGTCCACTCGGTCAAACACTTCGATTCCGAACAGTGGCATACAGCAACCTGTTCAGGTCCCAGGTCAAGTCGCTGTTTCCCAGTTGATCTCGGTGCAGCCACAGGCTATTCCGTCACCGGCTGTTCCCATGCAACAGAAGCCAACTGTGCACTACATTCAACCGCCACAGCTGGCGTCATATCAAAACTCGAATGCACCGATGCAGGAGATGACCAATAACCAGGTCATATCGCCGACGGGCAGTCAACAGATGCAACAGCAACCACCTGTAGTGGCATCGACAGTGAATCATCAGGTCATGCCACAGCAACAAGTCAACCAACAGCAGCCACAAATGATGCAGCAGATACCCCAGCAAGTTCAAGTACAGCAAGTTGCTTCGCAACAACAGCCCCAAACTGTTTTGCCGCCGCAGCAACATGAGCAGCAGCCACAGCAACAACAACAGCCACTGCAGCAGCAACTGCAGCAGCTTATGCACCCTAACGTGCAAGCTCCGGATTTGACTCAACAGCAACAAATGGCTCAGCAACAGGCCCAGCAATATTTTCAGCAGCAACAGCCTCAACAGGCCGTTAACATGCAACAAGCTTATGCAATGCAGCAAGCAGGCCAGCAGCAACAGCTTTCGCAGCCTCTTCAAATTCAGCAGCAGATCTTGCAGCAACAACAAGCTGCTGTCTCACATCAGCAGCAGATTATGCACCAGCAACTGGCCCAGCATCAGCTGCAACAACTCCAGCAGCAACAGCTTCAACAACAACAACTACAACAGCAGCAGCAACAGCAGATGCAACAACAGCAACTCCAACAACAACAACTTCAACAACAGCAATTCGTACAGCAGTATGCGCAGGCTATGCCGCAGCAACAACATCAGCAACTCGTTACGGGATCGCAAGTGATGGCACCGCATCAGCACCAGCAACCTATTCAGATCCCAGTTCAGATTCAAGTTCCACCAACTTCTGTGGCTCCTCAAATACAGCAGACCTACAACCAACAGGGCGCACAAGTAACACTTAGTGATCCCCAACAGCAACAGCATCCCGCTTTCTCGGCCTTACCACCACAGCCAGCGCAATTTATACAACAGCCCACTCAGCAACCCATACAGTTATCAATGCCTTTGGAGCAACAATTGCAGCAATTGCTGCATAGCCAGCCAGCCCAACAAAACCAACAAGCTATAAGTCATCAGCAGCAACAGTCCTTGGTGCAACAGCAACAACAGCCTTTGGTCCAACAGCAACAACAGCCTTTGGTCCAACAGCAGTCGCCTTTGGTCCACCATCAGCAGCCTCTGGTTCAACATCAGCAGCCTTTGGTACAACAGCAACCACAGCCCCAGACACAGCAACCAATCGTAATTCAGCAACAGCCACAGCAGCAACCTGCAGTGGATCAAATCTCACAGATTTCTTCGCAAGGGACTGTGCAACAGGAAAATTTGCAGGTAATACAAGTCAACAAAGAAGCAAATGTCGCAACGGAAGCAATGTCTGTAAATAGCGTCCATGGTACCCTCGAAACTGCACCGAAGACAGAAACCCAGAACTCTGCTGATGCGGATAAGCAACAAAAGCAGCCAGGCGCGGGCACACGCTCCCAGAAACCGAGGCGATCCAACCGGAGCGGAAACGAAAGGATTCCCAAACTAAGTGTTACCAGCGTCGACGAGGGCAGCGTCATCAACTGCCACATGGAAAACAAACTTAAAACGATTACATTTAAATTCGACATAGGAGATGTAAATCCGGTTGAAATAGCCAATAAATTGGTGAGACATTATCTTGCTTTAACCAAAACTCAATCATCATATGGTTTCGTTTTCAGATTGCCCAAGATTTGCTTTCTAATTGTCAAAGTACAGTTTTTGTGGAAATGATCAATGAAATTGTTGACCAAGTCAAACAGAATCCTAATCAAATCCCTATACCGACTAATTATCGCCGCAATATTGAAAAGGTACATCGCTTTCCCAAATTTAATCCTACCAAATTTTTTTACTCAATGAAGACTATTCTTACGAGACCTTAGGGTTCTTAAAGCGCAGAGATGGACACGGTTCATTGGATGCACAACCCGTAATAAATAAAATGTTTCACCTTTTTTCTAGAATCTCATATATAGAAAAAGATTATGTGTATAGCCCTTCATAAGTGTGTTCCTAATGGTATCACATTACCACGTTGCACCTATTTTTACCCAAATTAAAGTCAGCTGTAATAGTAGTCCGATCCTTCAATGAAAATTGAAACTTTTAAAACTTCACCAAGCATCACTAATATTTTCACAAATATAATGATATTCGTCCTTATGTACTATATGTTTTCGTTGACTATACAAATTACTTCAATCCAAACAACTCCTTCCTTTTCCTACGAAAAGCAGCGATTCAATATCGAGAAAATGATGCTAACAAGATTTCGTAAATTACTTAACTAAGCGATTTAATATCAATATCACAAAATCCATGTTTTTTGATTGTCTATCCCTACTATAATAAAACAGGTCCGACACGCGTCTCTAACTCGACAGCGTTCCACGTTTAGGTCACACCAAAGACATAGATCTGTAAGTGTTGTGTGCACTGGGCTTATGTAAACACTTATTTTTTCCTAGCTAAATTTAAAATGTTTCTTTACTTACAAGGATTTTCCTTTTTTTTTAGATATCTCAAAAAGTACATTTATTAAAGTTTGTTCATAAGTTAATGTATACTTAATGTTCGTTTCATGATCTAATTTAAACCCGTTTTCAGATTTACTCGAATTTATCGTCCGTGATAAATAGCATTCAATGTTTAATAATAATAATCTTCAAGAAAACGTGCACGTTTAAAAAAAAATTCATATAACTTTAACGTTTTACATTTTGTTAGAAAATTTGTACTGAAGTCATTAAAAACTAAATCATTTTGGAACTAAATAATTCATTCAAAATGAGTTATTATTATCCCATGGAAATTGAAGAGTGTAATTGTTTAAGAGGCTTCTTACAACTTCTTACAATTTCAGTTTTTATGGCCCAACACAAACGAATAGTGAAATTAGAGTTTGAACTTATAAATATCTTATTTTAAAAAACTTTATCCAGAAGTATAATTATTGTTTTCTTCTGCTCTTTTAATAATCAAAAGTGGGCTATATAAATAATGATTTAATTTCAGTTCCACTTTCAGTACATTTTTATTTTAAGTAATAATGTATATGCACAAACAAATTTGATGGACTTTTATAACTCACATTTAACCAACTTTTTTAGCGGGATGAAACCGCCAGCGATATCACAAAGATGTTCGAGCCCACTATCCATGGGGTTGAAACCCTGCCATCCGGTGGAGGAGGCGCTGAACAGTCGAACTCAAACTTGACTTTAGAGGCCAGGTCCCATGTACCCAACCTACCAAATGCGAAGGAACCACAGCCGAATGTCAGCACTCCGCCCACAACCACTTCGACCATGTCTTCCTCATCAACCGCATCGAGGGATGCGCCCAATAGCAGCAATGACGTGACCATCGGTTCTGGTTCCGTTTCTCGAAAAACGAGCACGGCCTCGGAGTACACTTCGCTATCGATTGACTATATGCCCGACAGCAACATTACTCCAACTGGTCCGGAGCCACCGCTTGACAATGGAAAGGATAAGAAGCCTTGCTCCTTTGCTATAGCTAGAATGCAAAAGCTCTTGGAGTCGGCCGGCAATGGTGCTCCTCGTAGTCTGAATTTGCCCCTGAATCGTCACTTAAAGATTCAAGAAGACTTGAAGCATACTAGAAGTCTTGACGATTTGACAGCAGTGAAAATAACCTTTGACATGCCCAACAAGGCCGCATTAGGAACTTCGGAAAACGCTCAGCAAGGCACAGAAGCGGAAGCGGAGAAGCCAAAAGATAAGTCCGCACAGGCTGTAGGCAACCAGGGAACCGGAGCAGCCAATACTCTAGAGCAGTTAAAAATAGAACTGGAGAACATAACTCATGCTCACGCTTTCGCTTCCGCTGTAGTGGCCTCGATTAACAACAGAGCTCCTCACCAAGCTTCCCCAGCAATGTCCTCCCTAATGGCCACCTCTGGACAACCGCAAACACAAGAGGTAATTAATAATTCGGTATTCGCTTTTTTTCGCAAGTGTTACAGTAATGTTATGGTACGAAATTCTTAAACAAAATCTCTTTAAATCGGTACAATTCTTAAATTATTAAGTCGCTTAATAAGGAAACATTTTGCGAATTTGCATTTTACTTGAGATTCAATTTGTATTATTATCGAATAACCTGAACCAAGTGTCATTTTAAAATATTTAAATTCATTTCGAAAATGTTTCTAAAATTAAATATTTTGTTTCCCTTAGATAATCAAGTCAAATAACGGAGCAGGAACTTCAGCACCCTCAGTGGGTCAGAATACTCCCACTGCAGCATTAACATCCGCCAGGGGCTCAGGCTCATCCGTCTACAACTCACGGCGCACATCCATCGACAACAGCATGGGATCCGATGTGCACCTGCACACTACCACTAATCTGGAAGGGACAGTGAGCAACTCGGATCCTACTCCAACTGAGGCATCGGTTGGAATTACTATCGGCACGGGACATGAGAAGCAACTTTCCAAGCAGCCCAGCTTGGAAAAACCATCTACGACTTCCATATTAACGAACAGCAGTGATCCTCCGCAAAGAAATCCCAGCAATGGATCAATTAACCAAAATTCAATTGCGGATTTGGAAAAGAAATTGGCTGCTTTGCGAAATACCGAAAACACAGAAGAGGCAAGAAACCAATCGTTGTTTCTTAGATATCCATTCTAACTTATTCCTAACTTCTTTCATTTTCAGTCTTCATCAGCCACATTGTCTGTGGTTTCTAAACAAGTTGAAGAAGTCGTTAACCCAAGCGCGCGTAAAATTTCGCGTTTCAGTGTCAGTCGTGTGCAGGAGCAGAAAACTTCAACCGGAGTGGAAGAACCTGCTCAGGGTCAACTGAAGATCGACCTCCAAGTCGCCGGCCCTGGAGGCCAGGTGCAGACCAACAACTCCGTTCAGAACGGCAGCGTGGTCAACACTCCAACCGAAGTCATCAGCTCTCCCATTCAAAATGTTCCGCTGGCTATTAACGGAATTCAGCTGATATACCAACAGCCCCAGCAAATCCACCAGTTACCAGGTGGAACCTCAACTACTACAAGTGGAGCAGGGGCACAGTGCATTGTGGTACCTCAAGTTGTTAATGGCACCCATGTGCAACAGCTATCTAACATACAACCACAGCAGCAGAGTGTACATCCAAATATGACACAACAGCCGCAGCAAACACCACTTAATGGGCTCCCATCAATGGTTAACACTCTTCAGCAGCAGCCACAACAACAACCCTTACCGATGCAGACGATTCAGTCGCAGCAGCAGCAGAATCAAATGCCTATCATCTCGCAACAACAGCAGCAGCAGATCCTTATGCAGCAGCAGCAGCAACAGCAACAGGGATCCCAGCAAGCATCACAACAATTTAATTTGCCAGGCACACAACAGACTCATCCTCAGCACCAATTCATCCAGTCGCAGCCCAACCAACTTCACACGCTGCCACCACAGGTGGTGAGCATGGCTCAGGGAAATCTGCCGCATCAGCTTCCACCCATGCAGACTATGGGTGCCCAACAGCAAATGATCTCGCAACAACAGCATCAGTTGCAGATGCAATCGCACATGCACCAACAAAACGTGCCCGGAATGTACAACCAGCAGGCTGGAGCTCGTGTGGCAGCACCTCAAAATTTTGCCAGTGCTGTGCCAAATCATTTGTTGCAGCAGTCCCCTTTGATGGGGTCTCAGCAGCCAGCACAGACCATGCAACACGTAATGCAACCAATTTTTAATGCAACGTCTGGTGAAGGTAAACCAATACATGATATTTATTTATTTATATATCTTTTTTTTACCAACTGTGTGTAGTTTCTCAATACCTTATTACTTACATGTGAGAACTCAACAACTCTTTTATTCTTTATTGCAGTTACCGAAGAGCCTGTATCTTTAGCAGCTACGCATCCGCATCTGCTTCCGAGCGATATTCAATCCGTAAGAACAACTCAAAAGCCATATTGTTATAAATGAATAAACACAACTGTTCATTTTTCAGGATATAAAGCACAATTTAGACACATTAGTGAACCAATTGTGCAATACGCGCTTGGGTACCAACCAGCACCAACGGCTGTTGCTGTTGCGTCAGAGACAACTCATCGAAGAGGACGAGCTGCGTCTTAAACATTATGTGGAATACGAAAAGTTTCAAAAGGCACTGCGCCAATGTATGTTCTGCTTACAATCCAATCAGAAAAATATAAAAACTGTATTTTTTTTCAGCTATTAGCACAAACGTTCCAGCTAATGCAGCTTACTATTCTTCGGCTGCCGCACAGCTTCCAACCAATTTGGCGGCTCCAGCAGCTCCGTCCTCATCGAATCCGACGTCCACTAGCTCCGCAAACACATAACTTCTCTAAATGTTTTGCTTCATGCACTTTTGACAAGCCATACTAACAGCTCTACTCGATGTTCTCGGCAATATAATTGGCTCGAGCGGGTGGACGTGGATCTGGAGGTAGATTTTAAGTAAAAAGTTGTCGAATGTTACGGGGTTGTCTGTAAATATTAGTCAAACGCTTCTTGTTGATATGCCATTGTTTTATATTTCTCTTTCTGTTTCATTTTTTATTTAAAATTCCTTATTTCCCAACTTGGCTTTCGTTTATTTGTTTAAAATGAATATTAAATTTTTTGTATGAACTTTTTAAGGAAATTGTACATTTTATTAGTAAAAGGAACTGTAAATAAACATTTCGATAATGTAATAATTTAACAATGCATATAGGAATATTATATATTAGCCATCATTTATTCAAAATGATGTACCATATACATACTGCATAGTTACTAAATAAATAACTTATTACCGAATATTTTTTTATATTTACTGTAACATTTTAATGGAGCGTCGTAAATGTGCTCAGGCAGCTGGCAGACTAAAATTATAATACACTCTTTAAAGGCCTATTCAATTTAATGGATACAATAGCCTACAGCATGCCTTTTGTGCATATTTTGTTTAAATACCACAAACAACACATAATTATGAAAACTTAAAATATCGTTAACCGCCGAACGAATTTCCACGAAATTCATAAGCTCTAGCATTGGGTCTGGAACTGTTCCTTAGTGCTTCGATTGCTTGATAGTTTAAAAGCCAGAAGGGCTGCTGGTCCAAAGGCAGCTGTTTCAATCTATTCACCCATTCCCCGTCACCTTGTGCATCGATGGGAAGTCGCCTGTGATCTGGGAGTAGGAAATTTGGAGTGGGAAATTAGTCAACTTTGTTGACGAGGCTGGAGGGATAAACCACCGGATCTCCTACGGGCGGCCTTTCGGGTGCTCCATATGGAAGGTTGATAATATTCTCTTCAGAAAATTTTGGGTCTCTGGGTCCTGTAATTCCAGTAATATTCTCCACAGCTGTATTTTTAGTTGCAAAGTATTTTTCCTTCTGACTTAGTCCATCTCGAGGTCTTGGGCCAGCAAAAGAAGGTCTTTGAGCCTGGGTAATTTTAAGTATTGCGAGAGTGATTATAGGTAATACGCAAAGCAATTTCAACATGTTGCCAAACGAAATGAAACTTTTTATTTAACAATATTTCTGGGCGCCGCTAGTGATGCTAGCTTTTGGAGTGTGAATCAACAAATGTGCAACCCAAATATGTAACTTAATTTAAATAAGTTTCAGCTACTCTGAAGAACGTGCCGGTTATTTTAAGACTGTAATAAAATATTCCCGTTACTCGTAGAGTAAAATGGTAGACTATGTAACAGGTTGATGGAAGCGTTTCCGACCATATAAAGTATATAGATTCTTGATCAGGATAAATAGCCGATCGATAGTCGATCCGTCGTTCCGTCTGTCCGTCTATCTACTTGGGAACTATAAAGCTAAAAAGTTGAGATTCAGCTTGCAGACTCCAGAGACGTAGACGCAGTGCAAATTTGTTGACCCATTTTTTATTAGTCTTGTAATAAATAATTTGCCATAAAATGTTTCCTCTAAATAGGTATCCCATAGTCGCAACTCTAATTTATTGGAACACAACTGTAGAAAATATTTAGGTAATTTTTATACCCTAATGAATCTCAAATTCAAAGCAAGCAGTTAAATGTAATTATGTGTTTCTATGCGCACAAAGTAGTAAATTTGCATCCAATTAATAATTTATAAACATTTTGCTGTGGCATCCAAGTTGTGCGTGTGGCAGCCTTAGGCGGCTTGCGTGGGTGACCAAACTGTTTTTATGCATAAAGGCAAAGTTCAGAATAAGTCCACGAGTGAAGAATTTCTAAAATTTATATTTTGATTATAATGTGTAAAAAAATGATTTCAATGAGTATATGTGCAACAAGAGTCGCTATAGTTGATTCTCTCGACTATCAGATACCCGTTACTCAGCTAATGGGAATTCCGAAAAAAAATGGTAAAAGATTGTGGGCGTGATCATGAATATATTATATATACTTCATAGGGTTGGAAATGCTTCCTTATACCTGCTTCATGCTTTTGAAGGAACCTATTACTCTACGAATTTAATAATTATTATTTTCCATCCATTGTGGTTTAAATCGTATTGTTAAATATTCATAGGGATATTTTTTCGGGATAATGAAAGCAACTTAAGGGTCCTACTACTACTATCTACTACTATTCTAAAGTGATGTAGCGCCGAAAACTATGCATTGCTTTTGTGGCAATGAAAAGCTTTAATATGGCTATATGAACTAAAAATGGATCGTTTATTTTTAAAAAGTTCCAAATCGATGATTTAACTATAATTTTTAATTTCGCATAGGTAAATTCGTAATATTGGATTTACTATAAATAAGTTAAATAATTTGCTTTTAATATGTATCTGTTTAGTTATACCTGTTACTCGTAGGGTAAAAGGGTATACTAGATTCGTTGAAAAGTATGTAACAGGCAGAAGGAATCGTTTTCGAACATATAATGTATATATTTTCTTGATCAGGATCATTAGCCAAGTCTATCTGGCCATGTCCGTCTGTCCGTTGAATGTTGGGACTCGGCATGCAGACTCCAGAGACATAGACGCAGCGCAAGTTTATCGATTCATATTGCCACGCCCACACTAACGCCTATAAACCTCCAAAAACCGTCAGTGTAGAAAGTTTCTCCTTCGCACATCCATTATCTGAGTATTAGATAGCCGGCAACTCGACTAAAGCGTACTCTCTTGTTTTTTAAAAAGAAAACAAATTGTGATGTCCAATAAAGTTTTAGCTCAGCAAAATTAAAATAAATGTTGGGATTCTCGTTTTTTACATATTGCTACCTATGTGTAGGCGTGTGTAGGTATAAAAGTTTCGTAGACTAGAGTCTTAGGACTTCCACTTAGAGATATATCCTCCCACGCCTTTTAGTTTCTAAGGGTACACAATAAAGAGTATAAACTGCCGATGCTTCGAGTAGATAGTTTTTAAAGCGCAGTCATGTTACCAACTAAACACAAAATGATGTGTAAATATACTTTATTTAAGGTTTCAATCTTCATTTTAAGACACTCGATTATTGGGAATGCTTGGCCAAAAAGTCAAGACTAACTTTACATCTTTGCGCGTACTAAGTATACAATTATGTTGCTTATCTATGATTTTCTACAACGTCTTGCCCAAAGCGTGATCGCGAATACAATTTATTTTATGCTTTGAACAGTAAGTGGAAATTAATAATACACAATGTCGGAACATCCTTGATAAAGAAACAATAACAAAACAAGTGAAACGAATACATTAGGGTTAGACGGTGACAGGCATGGTGTCCTTGATCTCATTACCCCACTCGCGGGCCATGATCATGATTTCGTTCATGCTCAGTGTGGGTCCGATCAGAGGGTTTAGCTGCGTCATGTAGCAGCACAGCCAGCTGCAAGGAAAAACGTCATTGATAAGCGTTTTGCATGGGAGCACTGGGCTTAGGCCAACTGAACCAAGCGTTTAGATGCATGCTTATATATAGGTACTTACAACAGCCAGCATGTTGCTGCGGTGAGCATCAGGCAGCATTGAGTCACCCTGCAAAATAGTTAAATTAGTTAAGTTAGTTGTAAGGGAACTAAAGTTGGGTAAACAGCTTACCCCCTGTTGGGACCTCGGGCGAAGAAGGGGCAGATGATGCCAATGAAGGCCCAAATGCTGGTGATAACGATTGGTGCCACCCACTCGGAAACCATTTTGCAGGCTCAAAGGATCGGCGCAAAGTGCTTCGGGCAAAATAAAAATAAAAAGGTGGACAATGCGATCACTGAACTTTTTCTCGAGCAACGAATATCACATGACGAACATGTCCCATGCAGCAGTGAGACCGTGCGCGACTATCGTTTGAATCCGATGGCTACGAAGTGGTCACCCTGGACCGCCTTTCTCTGGCTTCTTTTTCTCGATATATCTTTTCCCTATTTAAAATGTAACAATAAGAACAGCTATAATATTTTCAAAAATCTTGTTTTGTCCTTGTTTTTGTATATTTACAAGGAAATATTTAAATGCCTGCAAAGCATTTTATTGCTTATTAGATTTATAAAATGTACAATGTTAATAATAGAGTGTAATATTTGTTACATGAAATTATGTTTCACATAAAAATGTTATTTTAATTAATAAATGTTAAGTAATTTTTAAATAGTAAACTTCATTTAACTAATTATAAAAATTTTCACCATACCGTCATTTAGTAATATGATAAATTGAATTCTTTATCCTAAGTTGATAAAAACATTATATATAAGCAATTAAAGTTAAATAATTAACAATTTAACAGCGCAAAAAACACCTTAACATTTTGGAGCGATTGCCTTTCGTGTCACGAGAAAGCTCATCTCTATGAAAGGGGGAATGGCAAATCGTTAAGAAGAAGCATTCTAACCTTACAACATTGATTTTACGCCAGCGTATTTTGCGAAAAAGTTTATAAAAATGTTCCAAAACAGCGCTGCCCGCCTCCTGGTCCCCGCTATTCGTAGCGCTATGCAGAGCCGTTGCCAGTCGGTCGTCTCCGGACCTCCGACCCAGCACATCTCCACCGCCGTAAGTTTGAGCTAGTTGCATAACGAGGATGTGATTCTCAAACCGAAAAACTAATCCTTCAAATGCTCTTTGCTTTACAGGAGAAGGTGATTCTCGGCGGCGGCATGTGCGCTGCATCCTTGTGCATTCCCGCCTGGGTGCTCTACCACATCCGGGACTACAAGGGCGACAAGTAATCTGCTTACGATACCACACATAGTTAATACCCCTGTAAAGTAAAGAACATCAATACAATAGTGCCCCTGCTATAGGGAAATAAACTATTACGCATTGATCCACAAACTGATTTTATTATTTATCGTCGGTCATGCTGGAACTAAAAGTGTGCCTTACTTAAAGTAACAGCTTCTCGATATCGAATATAATCAAGCCTGACTGATATATGGTATAAAGTTCAGTATTATTCAGTGTTAAATGGACTCTAAAAGGGCTTAAGTCCTTAAACCTTGAAGTGCTTAACTCCGAACCCTGCCCAATGAACTCAGGCAACTCAACTTTTAATACCTAATCCAATTTATGTACGTTAACTACTCGTAGAGTAAAAGGATCTACTAGATTCGTTGAAATTTATAAAACATGTAAAAGGAAGCGTAAAAGATATACATTTTTGATTAGGATTACAGGCCGAGTCGATATGGCCATGTCTGTATGAAGGTCGAGATGTCTGGGAACTATCAGAACTAGGTTTATATTATCTCAATATTATTAAGGATCCAGAGAAAGAAAAGACCCTCGCAAAGTCAATTAGGTCAGGAGCATCCTTGTGTGTATTTGTTTATATATTTTCACTTGAAGCATAATTTGAAAGGGGGCTACAAATGATTTTAATGGGCATACAAATGCTTTAAACGAGCTTATTAGATATAATCATAGATGCGGTTTATTTTTTTTGCGAGTCCTTGCCGTCGCCCTTTTTGTCCTTGTCCTTGTTGAGTGAACCGACAGCATCGCGCACCGCCTCTGACTGGGGATCAACACCAGGCAGATTCTCTAGTACGCTCTGCAGGAAGGCCGGGTCACCGATCACCTCCGAGTAGTCCTCGTCCACGTCCATGGGGGCGTTTGTCTCGTCCGTCTTTGGGCGCTTTGCTTGCTGCGTAACCGTGTCGTCGGGAGCATCCTGCATGGACATCTGCATAGCGAAGGCAATCTGTTCCTCCTCAGTCATGTTAGCAAAGTCTGGCAAGTTGTCTTCCGGTGTTTCGGTGGACAGGGCCAGGGCACGCTGCAGCATTGCCTCCTCGGTGTTGGCCTCATTGTCTGCTCCGGCGCTTTCTTCGTTTCCAGGTCCAGATCCCGAAACGCCGCCTCCGCCACCAGCATCTCCCCCTGTCGGTGGAGCCCCATCGGGATTAGCGCGACGTTGCTCGCTCTCCTGGCGCTGCCGTTGTTCCTCCATAGATACACGCAAGGCAAGGGCCAATTCTGGGTCCTCGTTGGGATCTACACCAAATTCGAAGACGTTTCCGCCCAGGCCAGCTCCACCCAATCCGTCTTCGCCTTGGATGATGGGTGACGACAGCAGGGCATCCGACAAAGCGGATCCCCGAGGCACACTGACCAAATGGGAGCCAGTGCCGTCCTTGCCATTCAGCGCGTTGATAAATGCGGTGAGAGTCTCATTGTTGTTTCCATGATCGCCGAAGCTAACTATGTCTACGTTGACCTTCTCCTTCTTGAGGCGCTTGGCCTGCTTCACTAAATCGCCTTCCTCGTGATTGATGGGAGAACCCACAAAGACCACGATGCGCATCTTGTGGTTCTTACCCTGGCGATGCTTCAGCACCAGATGGGCAATTCGTATTCCGGTCAGGAGGTTTATCTCGCCCTTTGGCTGAACCAGATGCATCTTTGAGAAAATCCGGCCTACATCGCTAGTAAGAGTGGCCAGCACTTCCACGGTGCTAAGGGATAAACAAGAGCATAATGAATACTCGGCAAAGCCACAGACAGCTGCACACTCACTTGGACAGAGTCATCAGGCCCACATTGTTCTCGGGATTGGATCGCAGCTTGGTCAGGCAGACCAGATTGATGCCATCTTTCTGGACGTTGAGACGAGTGGGAAAGTAATCTCCGTTGCGCTGGTAGTCGCTGTTATCAAAGCTGCAAAGGTGTAAATTATGAGTGTCAGGCCGCGATTCATCGTACGCAGTACGTGAAAACATTCAAATCCTCTACGTATTGGACAAAAAACAATAATTTACCATATCATAGTACTCTCCAGAACCATTTTCGTATTTTTGCTTGTCACTTTGCCACTGAACTGTAATTTCCCAGGGTTGCCAGGGGATGTGCTGCTTGAGCAATCGGTATTAAAATGCCAGCTTTGTATGACCGTTGTGCGGGATTTTTGTTCCATTCTATTGAAAACCATTTTTACGTTACTCTACACCCGACCCGTACGTAATTTACATTTTGTGACATATTTAAATAATTTTTTTTTATTTGCAGAAGCCGAAAGGTACACATAATCAGAATATAATTATAAGCAAAAGTGTTAAAATGAAGAAAATTATGTATATAATCTCAGCAATAAATATTACACTAAATCCAATCATTAAGCTCATAATGCCACCAGTTGACGCTGGAAAAGATAAAAGAAGGATAAATAGTTTTAGTCAACTGTCTCAAAATCGGTTAACTAATCACATATACTATGTGAACAAACTCAAGATGAAATTTGTATACTTTATAATGGGTTTTGGATTATCTCTAAACTAGCCAAATCACGGGATTTTGTAGTGATTAATACTAATATTTAATAATTAATGTATATTTATATTAAGTAATAATTAATGGGGAATACGTGGACCGTTATTGAGTAATAAAAGCATTTAATAATAGGTTATCAAGAGTCAGTTCAAGTTGAAAGCCCCCTTCGAGTTAAAACAACTGGACGCTTATATGATCAGACCAAAGACATTATACTAATTCTAATGTCTTTGATCACACGGACGAACATCCCTTATGGACTCGGATAGTGTTTCCGATGACGAACATACCTACATATACATATTATTGGAATTAAAGTTGCTTTCTGGGTAACGAGATTAACAAAATGTATCATAAAAACTATCATACCCATATATTCAGTGGGTCCGGTATACGAAGTCCTTACACTGCTTCGAAAATAGTTGTCGGTATGAAAGAAGTTGACTACCGCCAAGTTTTGGCGTATGTAATCACTGGAGAAATTCGTTAGGTAGTTGGTTTGTGCCTTGACGTCCTTTTGGCTAAAAGGAGTTGAAAAAGCATCGGGAAAGAAAATTAAATCGTGGCAGCTGGTCAGGCAAAGCTCCTTGCACTCTGAGCTCTGTAGGTCGAAGATCTGGGACTCTGCACGATTCAGACATTCAAAGTGGAACACATCGCACACTGAGGCGTTGGGATAAATAAGTGGTAAGTAATAGGGAATGCAATTGCAGAGTCTCTGAAAAAACTTGGAGTCGCACTCTGCCTCGCAATTTCGGCGCGTATAGTAGCGGTAGAAGAGCAATTCCTGCTCGTCACTAAAAATACATTGGCGTTTCGTCCTGTGAATATTTCTTATAGAAGGTATGGCTTCAACGTTTCTAGCTATGATGCGAAAACTCGTCTGATGTCCAATCATCACAGGTAATCCCGACTCCTTCATGCGCGGCTGGTCTATCGGATTATACAGGAGTACCTGAAAAGTTATGTATAAATCAGCTGTATAAATCAGCCAAAAACCGTATAACAAAACATACTTTAAAGCCCTGACCGTTTGTGGAGGAGCAGAAATAGTCGTCGACGTGACCGTTGAGAACGATTTGCAGACCCATCGAGGCACCAACTCCAACTCCCGGACGGGGATAATACCTTGAAGGTAGTCTGTGTGGATAGCCAGATATTGGATCCCAGTCTACGGCGATGTCTGCAAACCTGTCGGACGAAGTGTAGTCGCGAATAAAGGGTGATCTTTAAATGGATAAACGTGTAAGTTTGTGGTTAATTTGGCCCTAGCTGAACATTACTTGAATTTATAAAGGTGATACGGATGCAGAACATTAAATATGCAGCACAATCCTTCATCCACGAAGGTTTCTCTGAAGATGTCAGTGCAGGGTATTCTTTGTTGATGAAAAATGCACGATACTATCAGATCTGCACACTTCTCAGAAACATCCAATATGAAATTTGGAAATGTTTCATTTCTGTGCTGACTATCCATGTATTGCGAGTAACTAGTTTCCTTAAAGCAGGTCTTTTGGAGCATGGCGTATCCTAATGATCCTCTAATGTTGTTTACAAATAAATTAGTTTACCATGTATGACCTAACTAATATGTACTTACGGCATTAAATGCTCTACTTTCGACTTTTTAGCCTGGTTCATATTGCAAACCGTAATTGCTGGAAACGGAATTTGATCAATGGGAGTCGCTTTAGAGCTTACTTTAAAAAGGTGAAATTGAATTGACATCTATAGGAATAATATAATTCACAATTTATTTACTTCCAATAATAACAGGGGTGCTGTCCCACGTATTATAAATTCCAATTGCCAAGTTTACGGCCACAGAGAGAACCAATGCGAAAATAATGGCGAAGTATAGCTTTATCCACCAAGAATAATTATTATCGCTAATAACGTATTTAAGCATTTCCATTGAAGTATTTCTTAGGAAACTTTTCGCCCTTCCTCGGTTAACATTCCAAATGTGTCCAGGTTTTATTTTTATCAAGCGCATGTTCTGGCTTTTGTAAGGTTTGTATAAATACTGTTCACCTGAGTAGGGCACGATTTACTTCTAATTGATTCAGAGGGACTACAAAAGTATAAAAAGGGTTTCTTGTAAATCGGTTTTAATTTACTTGAGTAATGGTTTTTTATATGTTTTGAACGTCCGTTAAAGTCGGTACTGCTACACAGAACAAATTTCTAGGTAATATTGATAATCACATAAATTTACATATTGATTTAAATTTACACAAGCGGAACTATTTTACATTGATATAATTTGAATTGAATGTTTTATTTTTAACTTAAAGCCAAAATATAATAAAAAAGGCTTTTATAACGTTCCAACTACATTATAATAAGAATCTCTCTCTTTATTCACAGAATTTAATTTGAACATGTATGTATGTACCATTTCTTAGCTATTTTTTCGTGTGGACTAACACTGGTCATGTCATTAATGTTGCATCATTAGCAAGCATAATTAAATATATACCCTTTAACACCAATTACAATAAAACGCTGGATAGAAATAAATGTTTACGATTAGTAAATTGCTTTCTAAGCTTTAATCTAATAGTGATTAACATTGTACAAACTTGTATTTAATTTAGATAATGGTTATTGCTATTATTACCTTACATCATCGTCTAGTCAAAAAATATACTATATTTGTTCAAAGTTCCGATTTAGTTTAGGTTTCCACGCCCACTCTTACGCCCATACCACCCATAACAGTTACACCCGCACTCGATTTTTGGTTTGATTTTATTATTTTGTTGCCAATTGCTATCTATATGGCACAACGAATTTTGATATTTCTCCGTCGAACTCCCACTATCTTAGTAACAGGTATCAGATAGTCGATAACTGCACTAAAGCGCTCCTCCTGTTTTCGTTTTCATTCTGTTGTTCCATTCCACAGGATTCCCTGTAAAATAATCCCTCAAACATTTCGTGATTAAACGGTTTGTTGTGCGTGTGATTTCAACAGTCGGTGGCTTTGGTCACACTGCGGAAAAAATTGTGAATGTGATCCAAGGTGCATAAAACGACAAAGTAAAAATTGTGAGTGCTGCGGACATTAAACCAGCTTCGATTTTAGGAAGTCGCATTCACTGAGAGCCAGCAGGTAATGTAAATCATTCAAGGAGGGCGATGCAAGCGTTAGTTTGAAGATGAAGAACGCAACGTTTATACGCGTATAGGAATCCACACACTTGCATACATACAAACACTGCATATTTCGCTGATGCTAAGGGGATAATTTAAATGCAGAAGTTGTCACTAGTGCATTTCGTATGGTTTCCTGCTGAGGATTGCGAAAACTGCCAATCAACTAAGGTTTACAGTTTGCACGGGCTCTGTTTGGCCGAATCTGCGTATATACGCAGTGGCTGTGTCTGTAGGTATGTTCATTTGGGGGTAAGAACGCTTGAGACTGGAGGTCACACTTCCCCGAATTTACACAATGTCAGTCGCTAACGCCTCGCCTTTGCTTTCAGGTCTTCGTCCAGACTTGTCAGTGATTTGAAAACCCGAAAACCCTTTTGCAATCATCGTAGCGAAATGAGTGCCGTCACCAGCAGCGATACAGCCATCAGCGGCATGGCCCTTGGCCGGAGCCAGACCATCTGCCGCTACTACGTGCGCGGCATCTGTCGCTTCGGGGAGCTTTGCCGTTTCTCCCACGACTTGAGCCGCGGTCGCCCCGAGTGCGAGCAGCAGGTGGCCACCGATGTGCTCCCAAAGCCCAGTACGAGCACCAGCAGCAGCAGCGGCACCCACAGCGCCAGCATCTCCACTCAGCAGAGGAACTGGGCAAACGCCCCGGTGTTCGTGCCTAGCCAAAAGCGAAATACTGCCCACGAACAGAGCGAGTTTGAGACTACTGTGGACCCTGAGGCGCAGGCTGCAGCTAGCTATGATACATTAGCCCCAGGTGTCTCCTGGGCCGAAGTAGTGGGCGGACCTTCATCTCTAAACAAAGGGCACTATGCCGAGGAGAACGGTCCCTGCGCCTGGGGAGAATTCTCCGCCTACCCAATTCACATGGAGCTGTGCGAAATGTGCGACCAGTATTGCCTGCATCCCACGGATCAAGTCCAGCGGAAGAGTCACAACCGCGAGTGCCTCCAGCAGCACGAACAGGCCATGGAGCTATCCTTCGCCATTGCCAGATCGAAGGACAAGACGTGCGGCATCTGCTTCGACACGATTATGGAGAAGGCGGGAAGAGAAAAGCGCTTCGGCATTCTTCCTAACTGCAACCACATATTTTGCTTGGAGTGCATTCGCACATGGCGCCAGGCCAAACAGTTTGAGCACAAAATAACGCGGTAAGTAAATGCTTGAGAAGTAACGTATGTTGACGGCCATTTTGTTCTTTGTTTGGTATTGTTGGTATCCAAAGTCAAAATAAGCCGTAAAAGGCGTTTTTACCTAGAGTTGCTTAATGGAATGGAACGACAAACATAATGCGTTTATAAGTAAACATTTCCAAATAAAGCTTTACTCCTTAACTAGACGTTAGTATTTGTACTATACAGAACAATATCCAGAATTCAAATTAAATTGATATTTGCGTGAGGCAAATGGACGCATAATTTTAATGCCAATTTAATCGTTTATCTGCAGAGCTTGCCCTGAATGTCGTGTGTGCTCGGATTTTGTCTGTCCCAGTGCGTTCTGGGTGGAGACCAAGGAGGAAAAGGACAAATTGCTCAACGATTACCGCGCCGCCTTGGGAGCAAAGGACTGCAAATACTTCAAAAAAGGAGAGGGCAAGTGTCCCTTTGGTAACAAGTGTTTCTACAAGCACGCCCTGCCCAACGGAGATATCGTCGATGTTGGTTTGCCGAAGCGCACTCGGAAGTTACAGAGCCAGAATGAAATAATTGATTTACTTGATGTGAGTACAAATTCTTAAACTACGAGCTTGTAAAAGCTACCTCCTTATATTTCTATTTAAAGGGTTATTTCAGTAGTTAATTTAGAAATTGTGACATAAAAACTTTAGAAAAAACCACTAAAATAATATATTATCTGTTATAGATCTATCTCTGGGACTACGTAGATAGGCGTGATTATCATTGGCTGGAGATGTTTTCAAGTGATATCACTAGTTCCGAAAGTTCCGATTACTCGGATGACGAGTAAGCTTCTGAAGCAGAAGGAAACAAAAAAATCAACAACAGCCCAAAAGCATACAAATTTGGATATAAAATCCCAGAAACACGTAAACAATATTCAAACGATATATATAAACGATACTGAACCAAATATCGAATGCGAAATTAAACAAAATAATGTATTTGGGTACCAAATTTAGGTTACATAATATTTATTCTCCACTTAATGCAACGAAATTTACAGCAACTTTCCGTACTTGTATTGAATTAAATTACATTTAATACCTTTAACAAGTGGTTTAACCTAAACCTGAAGGAACATTGATATATCATTAAATTTCAATACACAATTTTAGAGTTAAACAAGCAGGAAACAGTACATTTTGAAATAGGTGATAAAAAACATGTAAATTATGGCTTTCAGACTGAATTGTAAAGATAAAAATGCATACATTCTTTAATCGGTTTTCTACTCATTTTTTGAAGTTTAACAACTACAACTAAGTGAAACGCACATAGCAATCCACATGAGCACGTCTATCTGGATACTTGCATTCAGCATTGAATAAGTCTATGTATCAAACCGAGCAGAAACTATTCCCTTTCGCCGATGAATGAAATTTTGTTATTGTTATGAGCCTTTGTGTTAGAGTATTACTGTTGCATACCTATAATTCAGTATAATTGTAATTGTTGGCCACAAGCGTAATACCCAATCCACTACAAATATGATATGTATAACATCTTTACTGTATATGAATTTTAAGTTTATACTTTCGAAATGTACCTCTTTAAAATGTTTTATTTTTACTGATACAAATGTAATGTGTTGTCCATGGGAAAAGCAAAGGGAATTAACATATAAACCCAACATGTTTGAAATCCAAAATCTAAAATTAATGTAACAATACTTGAAAATCTCAATAATTGCATAGATTCGGGTTCAACGATTCAAGCCCATTTGTATGTGATTCTAGTTGACAAACAACAAATATCTTATGAGTAATTGGAAATAAGTACATAGTTTTAAAAACTAAAATATGGTCGTTGAAGTATGATATAAAATGAAAATTTCACTTTAACAAATACATGCTATCGCAAAAGCTGCAACGCAATGCCTTTGTTCTAATCTTCCTTTCTTCCGACGTCATGTACCACATTGAGGACCCACGTAGGAATTTGCTGGAAGTAACCTCATCGCATAATAATGAGAAAGCGTAATGTAAGCTATGTAAGTGTAGTAACTAAATTTTTGTGTAAAATTATGAGTTTGTCCGATAAGATTTGCAAAATAGCTAAACCTATCCAGAAGTGATATTTTTCTTTAATTTTTGAACTGGATTACAAAATAGGTAATTGAACAGAATAAACTCGTAAATCAAAATACTTTGCAGTAACAAACTAATAATTGATAGAAAATATTCGGGGTCCGTTCAAATAAATTATAAATATAAAACGAGCCTTGAATCGAATACTAATTGTGCCATTTCCCATTTTAAAAATTGTTCAAAACAAAACCCAACCAATCTGGCTGAAGTTGTACCTAGATTAGATTAAAAATAAAATTTGTAATATTATGTTAATATTAAAGCGCAGGAATGGAATAAATACAAAATAAAACAATTTCTAGACGAATCTATGATGTAGGATCTTTAATCAGACTTTCTTTATTACACGGATTTTTTTGGTACTTATTACTATTTATAGTTTCTTTTCTCCCTTACATTTTAAATGAATTTTTCGGTATTCAGGTAAAAGCCCTTTCTTCTTTTCATATTTTTTACACTAAACCCTAATTTCCCTTATTGCAAATTTGACAATGGTTTGTAGTTTACACAACAGTTATCTGTTATTTCAGTTCAGTTATTCAGCCTTTTTTTTAAGTTTTGAAATAGTTTTTAAAGGTGAACTTCACCTTTGAACAATATAACATTGTAATCATTTTTGAACTAAATCACTTGAATGATCACCAACGTAAGAAATTAAAATATTTTATCAGAACCCTACAAATTTTAAAGTAGGATTGAAATGGTAAGGCATTCAAATCTGAGGCGTTGCAGTATTTTGAAACTTTTAACGGTTACGAAGTGCATTGGCCGTATTATTGGGTTCTCTGGAAACGGTAATACTAATCAGCTGATGGTTACAAATGTTTGATTTTCCGGACGACAAATTAAATTTTGAATTGGCTGCGAAATGACAGAAAAGAAGCGGTTTGTCTGCGTAAATTGTGGACACAGAGTAAAAGAACTGTTCAAGAAATACAGCAATACTATGAAAGCCACGCAATGCGTAAGAAAATAATGAAGAGAACTATCGTTAGATTTAGTTTAATTACTATTTCGCAGGACAAATGTCACAAAATCACGGATAAATACATTGAGTTCGAGGAGTTTATCATATTAATCGATGCACTACTATTAGATTCGTGCGCCTTCCGGCACATCATATACAATGGAGACTTTAAGGTGACTAGGTGAGAATGTCCCTTTGGTGTAGTGCTCTAAAATGTATGCTATGTTATAGGTCTACTGGAAGGTTTCGCTGGTGGTGCTGCTCCTGGAATCCTTTGCACTTTGCCGCCAAAAATTGCCCGACCCTCCGAGTGCCTCTTTACACGTCCATGAAAAGGGCTTTTACACATATACCCTTCAAAATATGGGAGGTATTTAACCTTTGTTTTTGAAGCAATGCAAAAAGTTTCCTTAATCAATTTCTCAATTTTATAGATTACATGTTCATGACTCTATTGCTGTTAATAATCACCGCCACTCTAAGTATTGATTGGATGCAAAAAATAGGTTTTCGAAGTTTTACCTTAATTATATTTAAAGTGGTGCTGATCTCCAACCTCTCCAAGTTCTTTCTTTTGCCCATTCTGGTATGGCGAAATAATACGACCGTTTTTGGACGGAATTTGCACCATCTTCTAGTAATGGGTCATCACCTCTGCTCTCTGGTCCTCGCATACGAGGCAGTCGGAGCCACTAAGAAGAACCTGCGGTGGTGGGCACTAACTTTGGTAGTTCTGGCTTTCGCCTTCAAGGAAACTGCTAGGCAGTTTGTCTCACTCGTTGTGGAGGAGCATTTTACTTAAGTTACTTAAGAATTGTGTAGGCAATTGTTTATAAAAGGCTGAAATTGGTTAAACAAATTCCTGTGTATATGTTATTTAACAACGCAAACCTTTACTCGGAAATAAGTGACAAAGACGTACAATAAAAAAGCAAGCTAATTTTTTACTCAAATTTTATTGATTGCTTATGACCCAAGTGAATCGAAACATCGACATTTAAAAACATATATAGAACTATTTTTATTGTGTCTGTTGGGTATCAATTACGTCAAATCGTGTTAAATACTAAATGTCGGAAACTGCATAGAACAAATCAAATGGCAATATTTAATAATTTGAAAACCAAGCAGGTCGTTCGCACTTTTGATAAATGAAAAGATCGAGAAGAGTCGCTAATATAGGCCGGAAATATTAATTTGCATCGCCATATACATACATAAAAAAGAAATCTGAGAACGAATCGATTTCTTGTTATAGCATAGTAGATATGATGTAATGCCTCTCCTTTCGTGTTAATGTACTTAAGTAATTAATGCTAATCGTAAGTCATGCTGCTCATACATCTTGTTGTAATGGCAGTTTGTAGCAACGACGACCCCGACGCGCAATCAGAGCGGGACGCATTCTGCTTTTATATCGAAGTCAGGACGCACTATAACTATATCAGCATCCAAAATCCATCCTACGCACATCCATTTGCTACGGCTCGGGACCTTAAGTCATATTCCAGGAGGACGAAGACGAGCTAGAAGAGCAATCGTCGCTCTCAGTCGTTGCACTGCTGCCGTTGGGCTTCGGTCCCCAAATCCTAACGGTGGCGTCATCGCTGGCGCTGGCCAGCAGGGACGGGTACACGGGGTTCCAGGACACGCAGTTCACCGTCTTGGTGTGCCCGGCCAGCTTGGCCAACGGCTCCTCGCGCTTGATGTGCCAAATGTAGACGACCTTGTCCTCGCTGCCGCTGGCCACGAAGCTCTCGTTAACGCCTCCGAAGCAGGAGTGGATAGCGAAGTTGCTCTGACGTATACCTTGAAAACGGCGCACAAGGCACTTGTCCTCGATGTCCCAGAGGTGAAGGCCTTGGTTTGAGACGTTCAGCAAGGCCAATCGGTCGGCGGAGTTGATGCTGAAGGTCATTATGGGATGTGGCTCCCTCAGAATATCAAAGTCTGAACGCGGGCTATCAAAGTTGTACCTAAAATTAAAAGAAGAAAAACTTTTCAATTGTGTGCTAGTTTTAACGTAAGAGAGTTTTTAATTTAAATCGTAAAACAACAATGGTTTTGTTTTTTTAAAGTCTTTTCATACCAAAAAGCTTTAAGTTTCATTGCACCAAGTTTACGAAGTGCAACCACCTATTTCTAATTCTGCTTACCCTCTGATTCGGTAATGATTATCGGCCGCTAAGATCGTTTTGTTGTCTGCCCGAAAGGCTATGCTGTTGACGCGCACTCCCTCCCAGGAGTCGACTATGGTGCCGTTAAGGTCGCATAGATAAAGCTGACCCTTCTGGCCACCGCAGACGAAGCGAGCGCCATCGCGACTGAAAGCACCGCAGGCCAGGCTGTCCTCCAGAGACTGCGAGAATTTGACCACCAGCTTGCCATCGTCTACGTTCCAGATGTAGAGCTCGTGGGAATCCTCGGTGCCGCCGACAAGGATGAGCTTGGAGTCGGGACTCCAGCTGACGAAGCTCACGCTGAGCTGGGCCTGACCGTCGAGAACGCGACGGTGCTTGAGGGTCAGCTTGTACGGATCAACATCCCAGATAATCACAGTGGAGTCTTTGCTTCCCGTCGCCAATTTGAGGCCGTCGGGCGAGAACTTGCAGAACCACACCTCGTCGCAGTGGTCGGTAAGGATCTGTATAGTTTGCATGGGAAAGCCGTCCGTGGTGCAGCAGTGGTCGGTAAGCAGCGAAACTGTCTCCAGATTCGTCTCCCACGCCATGTCGTGGCAGGGGCAGTGCTGGCTCTGCAGCTCCACGGCCTGCTGCAGCAGGGTGCGCAGGCGCCGTGGCGACATCATCACCGACGGCGGCATAAATGTCTGTAGGCGCTCCATGACCAAGGCCCGCGACAGGATGCCCTTGCCCTCCCACTTGGCGCGCTGGTAAAGGTCTTGGTTGGTAGAACACATCATGTAGGAGGACAGCTGGTGCACACGCGTTATGTTATGCTGCAGGGGAGTAAGCTCGCTGCGAAGGACGTGAAGGGCGTCCAAAGGATTCCCATCATCCAAATGCTCTAAATACTTTTGCTCCAGCAATATGAACTTCATTTCGGTGATCGTTGCCAATTTTCCATTGTCGATTAATGGCTCCAAGTCCTGCAATAATCGCATTCGTTAAGTAGCTTCTCAAAAATAAATTAAAATACAAATAGAAAGATGGTCTAAGTTTGTAAACACAGGTTCGGCTTTTGAAGTTAATAAACTACATCCACACAGTAAAATTTGTTTTACTCGAGCTATTCAAATGTAGAAACTCGAAAACTTATAGGATCATCAAAAAACAAACTGAGTACTTCTAAGAACCATTCGTACGAAAGTAAAGCTAATTACCTTAAGGTCTGAATCTGCCTTTGACCAGTCTCCCATTAGGACGTGCTCCCTAAACTTGGTTGCAGAAGGGTGCTCCAAATAGCATCCGGATTCCAACATGAGCGTCTGCACCGACTTATCGAGCCCCACGTCGTGTAGATACTGCCCGATCAGTCGGATAATCTCCTGATTGGACTTGTCCAGCTGCACACCGCTGTAGCTGGTGTTTTCCCGATTGTTTTCGCCGTCGACGATACGACTGCTGCTGCCATTGTTGACAATAAAGCCGTTGTGTTTGGAGTCGTGTCCGTTAGTGGCGGCGCTGCTGCCCGAGGGATTCTCATCGCCGATGCCGACGCTGTCCTCGCCACTGCCTCCCTCGCGGGCCACGTTCTCGGCACTGCCGCCGGAATTTAGCGTGGAACCCTCGAGAGGCCTGGAGCAGGAGCCGCTCGACGTGGAACTCGTGCTCTGCATAGTTGCCTCGAAGCCCTGTGTCCTGCTGCTACTATGATCCCGTGGTCTCTTGTTGCTGTCTATCGGTTTTTGATGAGCTTTGCTGGGATTTGCCAATGCTTCCGTGCTGGAGACTGTAGAAGTGGAGGAGTTTAATTGGAGCTGTAACTGCTGAGCCGCTCGCGACGTGGATGCCGCATCTACTGATCCTGCGGCACTGGAAATGGAGAAGGCGGATGAGGACGCGGAGCCTGAGCCTCCTGAGCGACGACCCTTTTTGCGCGGCGGCTGGTCCTCAGACGAGGCACCAGTTGCAGCAGCCTTTTTGTTGTTTCTATCAATTTTGAGTCCTTTGCGAACGCGGCAGCAACAAGCAGGCTCTGCCTCCGGCTCAGCCTCTCCAGAACCCGATCCCGAGCAAGTGCCTCCAACCTGAACCGCTGCCTGATGGGCCTAGGCGGCCTGAGTCGACGATTGCTCAAGGGGGTTTAGCGTGATTGGGGCTCCGTTTCTGGCAGGTGATAGCACTCGCTGATTGCAGTTCAATCTACGACCTGCAGGGAAGGTAAAGCACATTATATTCCAGCTACATTGTAAGAATACAGTTCGTTATCTTCTATTGAATGGAAACGGGACCCAAAGAATACCTTATGCCGCATTTGGGACTCTATATTTAACCTTGTTTCGCTGTTCGACCTTTAACCCTCTACTATGGAAAGTGCAGTTTGTGGTCTATCTTTTCAAAAGCGTAACTAATAATATTACTACCCAAAAATGATAGAGCCACCCGCCGAGTCTCCTAATCTCGTTAATACACAAAATCAATCAATACCAAAATCAAGGGTATTTTCATTCGGCTCTTTTCTTTTCTACACATTACATTTGTATGTACATGTGTATGTGCAATGTACATGCATTTTACTTACGTATGTACATCCCTGATGGCTGCACAGTCGTGTACAAAAATATTGGTATGGCTATATATATTAGGAAAACCGAGGGAAATTAGAAAAGTTAAATTATGTTATCTCAATCTCAGTTTTATGCTATATAACAACACTAGTCTTGACATGTATTAGAATTAGAATAACATTTTTTTTAAGTGTCGCATTTAAAGGTTTTTTTTTTTTTTATCAATTACCTCTATACTTTTGGATGCTCTGTCGGAGAAAACTGGTTCACCCACACCACCATCAAAAGTGCACCCCCATATCATAGACTTCAAACAATGGGGTTTGTTGTGGAATAGAACGCAATTGTAACTTTGCCTTCATTAAATCGCATACTGCTAAAAATATTAATCCCATAAAATAACTGGACATAGATAATTATCAGGAATCATAAAAGTTCGACATCAACAATGAGTAACCTCATTTTAAAATTTGACAAATTTTACTACGTCATAACAGGTAGCACCTAAAGTTTGACGATAAGAGTATTTTGGGGCACTTAAGAAAATTTTGAAGAATTTGTTTTGGACAATACTTCCGTCCCCGACTGTCTTAGCTCGTATTAATCAACTTTGCTTTGTTTTCGGTACAAAGGAATGGCAAAATACATCTATTTACATACACGCACACACTGTTTTCATCACTTTCTTTTCAAAATGTCTAGACACCTCGCCAAGCCTTGGATCCTAAGTTTCTGTGTAGAATATGTCTAAGCACAATAACTAATCCGTGCATTCACTCAGCTGGCCAGGATCGCTAACACACTGCAATAATAATACACTTTCCACTGCATTTCTCTTTTGGCCTTCCAGGTGCATCGTAACAATGGTATGGGTATAAGTATACAAACATACACGCTCCCACAGATGCAACCCTTCCCATTGTTTATGCTCCCAAACAGCCTTCCAGTGGGCTCATCCCGAGGATGGGTTATCCCGATTAGTTGGACACACACCGTAAAACCATTTCCTAATTGACGGACTTGCTATTAAAAACAAAGGCGAACTGACACAATATACATACAAATCTGATGATGAAACGCATTTATATATATGCTGCACTTAGTGGGACCCTTCGAAAATACCGAATCACTTCGTTTGTCCACGAATGCCAAAAATACCAGGCTCTTCACTTTGAGTGACCATATGATGAGATACTTTTTAAATTTAAATATACAATATTTCGAATTTAAGTTTTTATATCACTCTTTATTTGTAAAGAAACCTTTTTTACACTTGTCTATTTTAATTATTTAAAACATTTTTCATAAGCTTAATGCAAAGCTTTGCTTAATTTTACAATAATAATAAATTGAAGTTGTTCTTGTCAAACTGGCTTATTAAATACTCACTTTATAAAGCTAACATAAATCATAGAGTGTCAGGCATAAAACATAGCAGTTCCATTTAATTTCTATTTAAGAAATAACTTTTATTATTGCCGTAAAATGATTAAAGAATATTATTTGAACTCAGTAGGGTTTGTTTAATAACATCTTAATCTAAAGAACCTTGCTTAGAATCTCTAGCCGCTAAAGTGTCATATAACGGGAAAACTGGAAAAATTGGATGAATTCCCATTTTGATAATTAATTTCTTAAATTGAAAATACTTTTCCACCATACAAAATCTATTTAATTCCCAAAACGAAGAAGTTTATTTCGCCCGAAGAGAAAATATTATGAATGTTTACGCAGCTATCAATTTATATAAAATACACGTCGTATGTTTAACTTTTATTTATAGGATTTTATGTACCAATAATGAATTTAGTCAGTTTGATTTGCATTTGGAGATTGTAATTTTGTTTGATCGTGTGTAATGTTAGATTTTTTTAACTTATTTACATAATTTAATGTGAATTGATTTCAGTCTCACGCACATCATGCTATGTAAATCTGATGCTGTGTGCTGTCTAACATCATATTAAAATATAAACTTATCAAATGCCTGCGCTTGGGTAAATTAGTACATATTTACTTGATAAATTCATTTATAATTTACACTTTTCTTACATACTTAACAATAAACTAAACTAGTCAATACACTATAAGTAGTCTATTATTATTTAACAATTTGTTTATAATTAGAATGCTAATCTTTAACTGATTCGCTATATATGATTATTTCGTATCTTTGAAACATGGTCACTTACAAATCGCCTTTGATGTTGCGAACACGTACTGAGTTAATAGTTTACACTTTCGTTACGCGAATTTTATATGTATTCCCGATCATGCACGATGTCTTCAGATTGCCAGTTTATTCCAAAATTAAAAACACTAATAGCAATTAAATTGAATAATAGTATATGTATAAAATCATCTTTTAAATATGTATCTTTGCGAATATATAACACTTCGTTTATACAGCGATTGATTCAATTTGCCCAACATATAAAGCATTTTATAAATGTAGCCAAGACTTTATTGAAGCTGTCTTAAGCTCGACAGAGCTAGAGCAAGTCCAAGTCAACCTATTCTGGCCCTGTCTAGGGATAACAGAATCCCTTTAAAGGTTACGTTATTGCTAGTTACGGATAGTTGCTAGTGCCACCAGGAACACTCCTCGCCTTCAAGCTGCTTGTAGTTCTCCTTCACATTAAGTAGCGAAGAAAACAGCAAATGCTAAGCATCCCCCACCATGGCAGCTCCATGCTGTTGGTATTTGGTCGAGGCTATCACCGTAGGAGGAAGCGACTCCTGTTGCTCCCGCATCTGCCGACGGCGCTTCTTACTCCAAAGCTCATGGCAGTCCTGCCACGTGGGCAATTGTGGCGTTGGCATTCTGTAAAAATATAACGTTATTTGGATGCTTGAGATACATATAGGGTGTAGTTTGTGTACTTACTCGTCGGGGTTGATTTTCTTTAACCACGGCGAGCGAAGCGCATCTTCAGCTGTGATGCGCTTGTCCGGGTCTAAATCGAGCATTTTGTCCAGCAGATCCAGTGCGGGTGCTGGCATGAACTCAAAGTCTTCCCGTAGACGGCGGCGATGCGTCTTCTTTTGTTTGAGAGTGTGGAACAGAGGCAGCTTAATTACATTCGGCCACACAGCAGGAACCGGGGATCCACAAATCTTTGATATCGTTTCAAGCTGCGCCATTTCCGCATTAGCCTGGAACAGTGGCCTCTTCACAAAGAGTTCTCCGAGGATGCACCCGCAGGACCACACGTCTATCGACGGGCCGTAACGCTCCTCGCCCAGCAAAAGTTCAGGAGGACGATACCATAAGGTAATTACTTTGTTCGTGTAGGGTCGTTCCCGATCATCCGCATTGTATAGTCGTGCCAGCCCAAAGTCTGCCAGTTTTACTTTACCTCTGCAAATAGTAAATCAATATAGTTAATACTGCGAATAAATATAATCTCAAATTAAAATAGATGCTTGGGCATTGGTATAAACTATTAAGATAAAAAAAGATGTAAAAAAATGAATTTTTAACTCAATCAGTGAAAATACATTACATTTCAGCTTGTGTAAAACAATTATTAGTGCACCCAAGTGCTATAACTTCCCACCTGTTGTTCATTAAAATGTTCGAACACTTGATGTCTCGATGCAGAAAATTCTTTTTATGGCAGTAGTTTAGACCGTCCAACAGCTGCTTCATAATGCTTGCGTTGTTTTCCTCATTGAAGTCGACCATGCCAGACTCCAGCAGACCCATCAAGTCGTGATCCATGTACTCAAACACCAAGTAGAAGGATCCCTTGTCTTTGCGGAACTCTACAGCATCCTGCTTGTCCGTTACAATTTCATGCAGGTTGACTATATTGCGATGGTTTAGTTGTCTCAGTATTTTGATTTCACGAACAGCCGTAATGGGAAAGCCCTCCTTCTCATGCTCCAGCCGAACCTTTTTTAGAGCTACCATGTCATTGGTATGATGATCCCGAGCCTTGTAGACCTGCAAGGCAAACAACAAGAAATTAGCTGTTTTTCAAATGAACCACCAAATGTCCTATTTGTACCTGTCCGTAAGTTCCTTCTCCTATTTGCGCAATCATTTCGAAAACATCCACACAGCGCTCGCCCCAGTCGCGTACGTTGTTTCGCGAATCTCGACGGTTGAGTATCACTGGGCGCCGACGGGTTGTTCCTGGCCCACCACCTTGGGCGTGCACATTGCCAACAGCGGGTGCATCAAAGTCTTCAGGGCTGTCGATAACATCATCCTCGCCACTAAGTTCTTCGCTGCCAGGAATTACTGGCGGCATAGGAAGATTAAGCACGCTCTTATTGGCGCTGACGCTTGTATTAACGTTCTTTTCGTCCGAATCCTTTCTTTTCCCCGGCGAGGGAGACCTTGCACTGGCCAAGTCGAGGACATTCATCCCAGGGGGTAACGGCAAAGAAGTCAGACTCTTGGGTTTTATGTTGTTCTTATTGGCTGAGAACGGTGCCACCAACAGAGGTTGCTTCAACGGCGTGGAACTGTCCGGAACATCGACGTTTGAACCCGGATTCGAAACCACAGTATCGTTCTGCTTGTTTGGCATGGGAATGTTGTTGAGGTCAAGATCCGGTTTGCTACCCAGGACTTCAAGCCCATTGGAAGTAATTGAAGCCGCTGCGGGTGTCCCACTTCCAGGGCCAGATCGGCCATCACCCGTGTTGGGTGTATTGCCATCCACTGAGGAACTGTTGTCGTTTATAGTCAGTGCACCGTTGCTGTTGCTATTGCTGTTCTCCTCTTGCCGCTCGATGATTTCCTTCAGCGCCTTCTGCCTTTTGTGACGATCTTTCACCAGCTCGGCAAATAGGCTAGTCTCACTGATCTTTTTGATGTACTCTTCACGCTTGTGCTTCAGATCTCTTGACGTTGGCGATCGGCTGCGAGAGGCTGAACTCTCGCTGCTGGCCGAACTTGGCGACCGGCGACGGCTGCCTCCTCTGGTCCTCTGGCGCATCCTTGGCGAACGGCGATGATGATAATGATGCGAACCTGAAGGTCCGACTGGCGATGGGGGTGAGGCCTCCATGTACCGCGAACTTGTTCTGGGCGACCTCGAGTAGCGATCACCAGAGGTACCAGTTCCCGAAGCGCGTTTTGAGGACCTCGTCGGCGAGCTAACCGTCGTCCCGTACTTGTGTTTGTGACTGCCACCATGGCGAAACGCGTTCGAACCACTTGACAGGCCACCGATGGGCGATTGCCGACTTCGTGAGTGCTGCAGACTGGGGCTCCTGAATAAAGTTTGGAAAAATAATTGTTAGATATGAGAATACGTAGACACAATTTCAGTCAAATTATTAGCTCAAATTTCCATTTTACAAGCGACTACGCACATACAGGAAGTTATTTAAAGAGTGTTTAAGATAGAAAAATATTTCAAAACTATTTCAACCTATTTGATATGAAGCGAAGTCAGTAAGTAATTAGAGCTATAATTCACATAAAATATATGCAAAATTTTACCTTGATGACCGCCTTGAATATCGATCTCTGCTGTATCGTTCGTACTTTCCAGATTGGTGTCTACTGTGCTCAAAGTTTCCGAGGCCTACTTCCCTGCCATCGCTAAACTTCCGGCGCTTGTGGGGCGGTGTGCTTGGCTGATGGTTGTAGCGGTCCATCTCTGCAAAAGTTTTGCATTGTAAGTAAAGAACATTTGCCTAAACTAGTGAAACTTACCCGGCGACAGTCGTTTCACCTTCCTGGCATCGTGACTGCTCGAGCCAGCACCGGAGTACCGTCCCTGATAGCCGTGATCGTGGCTAGAGCGGTGATGAGCACTTACCTCCTCTTTGTGGGGACTA
This sequence comes from Drosophila santomea, assembly GCF_016746245.2. Classification (NCBI taxonomy): domain Eukaryota; kingdom Metazoa; phylum Arthropoda; class Insecta; order Diptera; family Drosophilidae; genus Drosophila; species Drosophila santomea. The sequence goes on from NC_053018.2 coordinate 19,129,040, forward strand.
TTTACATAGCGGGAGCTGCGTGAATCGCGGACCACTGACCCACTGCCCACTCCTCCTCCTCCGCCGCCGCTGGAGGTGTAGTGAGAGGGCGGTGGAGTACGCGGGGAGTTTCCAAACCTCGGCCCGTTGCCACTGGAGCGGGAGGACGGAGGAGGAGAACGAAGCCGACTGCTGCTCGACTGCTTGTTCGTAACTGTGACCTGCAGGTTGCTGCCTAGTGCAGAGTTGGCCGTCTCCACGGACGACTCCCCGTAGTAGGTGCTATTGGTATTGGGCCGACGCGCCGGCGGTGGAGTGGCTGGCGAACTGCTCTCCTTGAGGTTGTGTGGGGTGAAGGAGGACGGCGCAGCGCTAACCGTCCGTTCGTTGGTCTTGCTAGGAGCCGTCGGCGGAGTATAGCGCCGGTCCAATAAGGCATTGATGTCATTGTCCGACATCGAATCGATGCTGGAATACGATTTGGCCCTCTTCTTTTTGCGCTTCTTGGACTTTTTCTTGGACTTGTGTTTGTGTTTTTCCTTTTTCTGCTTTTTGCGCTTTTGCCGCTTCATTTCCGCCTCTAGCTCATCAGTGTCGATAGAATCGCTGGACATGTAGATTTCTCGTCCCCACATCTCGTCCTTCGAGGTGTTGGATGCCTGCGAAGGTTCCTTCCGCGGATTTGTGGCCTCGCTGCTCGACGTTTGCCTTGATCCGGCCGCAACTGGATCATTTGAGTCTTCAGCCCTTCTACTTCTGCAAAGAGGACTTGTGTGACCTTCACTTTTAAATAAATTCTCCTTCCCTTACCTGTAGTTATCATAACCTTCCTTATCGGGTTTGGCACCAAGACGACCTTTTGAGAACTGATTATCCGCAGCTGGCTTTGGTTTTTTGATGTTTCCGGCTCCCTTGCCAGCGTCCGCGTCCAAGTCGCCTGCCTCCTGGTCCGAGAAGTCCTCTGAGCTAACGTCCGAGTACTCCACAAGTGCGGTGGCCGCCGCGGAGGATGCATGCATCGTAGCGTCTCAACGGTCGGATTTTGAGAACTTGCAGACCGCAGACACCACGCTCAGTTCTCTATGGATCGTGCTGGGTCTTCGCAGTCCGCTTACTTCTGCTACAAGTGGCACTTCGGCGTTCAATTTTTTTTTTGAATTTGCGGTGAGATTTTCCTCGGGAGCAGCTTCAATTTATTTACATCGCTGCCTACCAGCACAAGCACATATTCGTGTGACGTTTTCTTTACATGATTATCTGGGATATGTCCTAGTACAAGGCGCCGATGTTGCGCAGGCAATCGAAAACGTTCGGCACTTTGCGGCACAGCTTTGGAAAGTCAATCTAGTGTTCGGGTTCCACTAAAATTAACATAAAAAAAATTTATAACTTGTCATTTTAAGGTTATAATGAAGTGGCAAGTGTGACCGAGAATGGTATAGGGCATTTAGCCATCAGCGGAAGAACGCGTGTTGCTGTCATTTAACCAATCTATAGCTCTGGGCACACTGCTTACAGAAAAATAACAACCATTTTTTAATTAGGTTTGTTCATTAAAACTTTTGGAAAATTTGTGCCTTTAAAAAATGATTACATATAATTTGATCGTTTTTAATTATTGGCATTAGACTACTTGCTTTTGTTTGTTTGAACTAACCTGTAGAATTTGACTAGGGCGGCACCGAAGGTTCTAGGAAGGGCCGTAAAAACTGATGGATGGATCGAAGATATAAAACAAAGTTTCAGATACTTGGGAAAATCATTTTTATAAATTACGTTAAGGATTTTCAAAGACACTTTCCAGCACTATTTTTGCACTGTTGCTTGTCATTGACGGTAGTGTGAGAGTCCAAGGTTGTCTGCGTGCCTCATGTATGAGACAAACACCAACCCATATACATATGTACATACATGAGTATTAATGTAAGTATGTGGGTCACTTTATTTTCTTTTCTGCGGACTTACCAGTTTTTGGGAGTAAATTATGCAAACACCACTTGTTTATAACTTTAATGCCGGCGCAATTGGCGGCTTACACGATTCTTTCTTTCGGCTCTCGGCGCACGCACTCGCTGGAGTCCTTAAATTATTAAATAACACAGCTATCGAAGTCTAGTATTCCGACGTTGTTTATGCTTTCGAATTACATTTATTACGCGAATATTGCCTCAGCTTATTATGGGATCGGTTCATATATAAGAGTTTGTTCAAATGCAAGTTACATGTCTCATTAGGCATTGTTTCGGTAGTAAAACCATAAGAATAATTTTGCCATGATTCTCTGCATTTGCAATGGCTGGCAATATTGTCGGCGATTAATCACCAGGGCTGCTTTATCTGTCCAGGCGGTGGGAACGCGCTGTGATTAAAAGGTGCATTTAAGTATAGTGTTGGTAGAAAATTTATTATTACACAACTGTCTTTAACGTAATTTAAATAAATAATCCCTTCCGTTCAAATAAAGATAAAAAAATATATGTTGTAATATGCACTTCTCATAAGCTCACTTAGCCATTTTGTAGCCATTATCGATAGTTAGACTTTTACTTACAGTATAAGAACAACTAACGTTTATAAATCATATTTAAAAGTGATTTTAAATGTTAAAATACCATAAATTGTAAAATATGGTTAACTTATAAAATTAATTGAATTTTAATAAGCAATTTGTGCATATATCGGTCAATAGTGCAGCCCTCGTTAGTGCTGGTAACCGATCTTTTCTGAAGTAGCATTAAAATTTTCCAACACTAACGGTGGCGTTTAAATTTTGTTTCGCTTGTTTGTTTACATGGCTTTAGTTTTTGATAAATAAGAACAGATCATAGCAAGTGGCTCGTTTAGTCTACAGAAAAAAGGCTAGCTATGTTATCCAATCGGGCTTTTGGAGAAACTATTGAGGTGGGTTTTCTGGAATGCAGTAGTCTAATAAATATTTCAAGCGCCGTTTGTATTTGCAGGACTATGAAGTACAGCACTTGCTGGGCAAAGGTGGTTTTGCGATTGTATACAAGGCGCGATGCCTGCACACTCACCAGGATGTGGCCATAAAGATGGTAAGTTCTTCTGTATTATTGGTTAAACATATTATTTACGGATTTGCTTTCAGATCGATAAAAAACTGATCCAGGGCACTGGACTCACTAACCGCGTTCGCCAGGAAGTGGAAATCCACTCCCGCTTGAAACATCCCTCCGTGCTTCAGCTGTACACTTTCTTCCAGGACGCCAACTATGTGTATTTGGTGCTCGAGCTGGCCCATAATGGGGAGCTTCATCGCTATATGAACCACATTGCCAGACCCTTCACAGAGACGGAAGCTGCTTCCATCCTGAAACAGGTGGTGGCGGGACTTTTGTACCTGCACTCCCACAATATTATGCACCGCGACATTTCGCTATCCAACCTCCTGCTTAGCAAGGAAATGCACGTTAAGATCGCCGATTTCGGACTGGCCACTCAATTAAAGCGACCTGATGAGCGCCATATGACTATGTGTGGAACCCCCAACTATATTTCGCCTGAGGTGGTGTCACGCTCGTCTCACGGACTGCCCGCGGACGTCTGGAGCGTTGGATGCATGCTGTACACCCTGCTGGTGGGACGCCCGCCCTTCGAAACTGATGCGGTGCAGTCAACCCTTAACAAAGTTGTAATGTCCGAGTATATTATGCCGGCTCACTTGTCTTATGAGGCGCAGGACTTGATAAACAAGTTATTAAAAAAGCTCCCGCACGAGCGGATTACCTTGGAGGCGGTTCTCTGCCATCCATTTATGTTAAGATGCTCAAATGGTGGACACTCGACGCCGGGAGCGTTGAATATGTTCAGCCAAAGTATGGAAAGCGCCGACAGTGGAATCATAACATTTGCTAGCAGTAATTATGCGGGAATTTATATTTGTCTGTGGAATCTTACTCTATTTATCTATTTTAGGTGAGTCCCGGAATTCCCAGCAAATTCGTTCTGTGGAAAACTCAGGACCACAACAAATGCTTCCCCAAATACAGGAGGAATTCAAGCATCATAAATTGACTTATGAGCAGCCAGGTTTATTTCGGCAAACTTCAACTGGCTTGGCAGAGCCGAATTGGCCAGGAGCTGCTAAGGCTTCAGCGTTCCGCATGGAAATCAGCATGGTACCCACTTCTAAACCGGCATCTGTTAAAGAAAATCGTATTTCGGTGCCACCATTGAACACTAAAAGACTGCTTTCGACGCGTTATAAGACAAAGAATGCTATAATGAGTATTTTGCGCAATGGGGAGGTAGTTCTCGAGTTTCTTAAGTTTCGGCCAACGTATAATGAAGATCGCATTATTGACATTTGTCGCATATCGGATGACGGACAGCGAATCATAATATATCAGCCAGATCCTGGGCGGTAAGTAAAGTGCGACATTGAAATTGAAGACGGCTTAGTACTTTTTTACTTTTCAGTGGCTTACCAGTAAGAGAGCAGCCACCAGATTTACAAATACCAAGTGGAGATTGCGTATATAATTACGAGAATTTGCCCAGCAAGCACTGGAAAAAATATATATACGGAGCTCGATTTGTAGGGCTGGTAAAAAGCAAAACACCTAAAGTCACTTACTTCAGTACTCTCGGGAAATGCCAATTGATGGAAACAATGACAGACTTCGAAATTCGTTTCTACTCAGGGGCTAAGCTACTGAAGACGCCGGCGGAGGGGGTAAAAGTCTACGATCGAAATGGAATGTTTCTCTCAGATCATACCTGTTCGGAGTCGCGATCCCTAATAGAGCATGGAAACGAGTGTTTCACCCACTGCATTAACATCAGTAATGCCTTGGAAGTTGCCCAGACAAAAGACAATTCGTGTTTTCCAGTCACAATTGGACGAAGACCCGTAACAGATGTACAGCCAGCTCAAAGATTAGATGGTCTACGGGATACCACCAACATTGCGTTTTCCACACCAAAATCGAATCAGGTATATATGCATATATATTGAATAATGTGCAGACTGTGACTTGCATTTATCATACAGGGCTCAATAAACTTTTCCGTAAGCACAATTTCCTCGACTCGAAACACTACAGACTTTGGAAACAACTGCTCCAGGTTGAACATGCTAGCTTCCCATCAAAATATTCCTATCAAACGCATCAACGTTCCTGATGTTGGAATTGCTACTGAGGTAATGCAAAATGTACATTTATTTTTTACATGGTTTCTAATCTTCATTTCGCCATTCTAGCTCTCCCATGGAGTTGTCCAAGTTCAATTTTATGATGGATCCGTTGTCTCTGTTATTCCGAGCATGCAAGGTGGTGGCATAACTTATACCCAACCCAACGGAACTTCAACTCATTTCGGCAAAGACGACGACTTGCCATTTCCGGTCAGAGATAGAGTCGGTCAGATACCAAACATTCAGATAAAGTTGAAGACAGCTCCATTGCTGGAAAGCGGCAGGAAAATTGACTACAACAATGCAGTGACTCCCAAAACGACAACGCCTTCTTATAATCGCATGCTTTTGTAATTCAATCAAAACTATCTTCCCAACTAGTTTTTAAGTTTGAGCAAATGTACTTGTATTGTAAATTAAAGGTAAATATATTTTGTACGTTTTCCCTGTGTGTATCAATATGATTAGCCGAAAATTATTCAATGTAACTATGATTTCCTTTAAAAGTTTTATGATTATAAAAAAAAAAAAAATTGGTTTGTTTTTTGTATTCTTTGTCGCTTAACAAGAAAAATTAACGAGAAGGGATCTAAACTCCAATTTGAATACCATTATCGAACACACCGCCTTGGACGGCTTTGACGTTTGTTTTACCTCAAGTTCTTTATTTAATTTTTAAAAGTTTATACTTTTTGTATAAGTGTGAGGTTCGAAAATTGTAGTATAAAATATATTATTATTACGTACGTGTATATATTAAATACGAGATAAATATATTTATATTTTTATACTTAGTCAAATCTATAGATTAACATTGCCTTACTAAACTAATGCTACCGCATTTACAAATTACTACGGCAGGATTCGTATTGCTTTAAAGTTGTAGATGCAATAGTGAAATATACACATTAAAAGTAATTTCTTGTACAGATTTTAAAGACAATCGTACACGGATGGATTACACTATGTAATAATAATAAGTTGCGATTAACTAATGTATCCGTATATTAATAAAATGCATTCGGCAATTCAGAAGAATCAATTTGAGCATGGATTGGTTGCTAGCAAGGTAATAAGAAACGAAAATATAATGAATGTAGACTAACTTAAATCAATGGACGGAAGAAAAACGCTAGTGAGACCGTACAGAATATAAGAAGCAAAAATTCAGTGGAGTTTTTTGATTGGCATTTTTAAAATGGATACAACTGCTTAACTAATAAAATAATAAAACGTTTAGTCACAAACTCATTAAACGAACATGCATAGCTTGAAACTCAAATTTAATCTTAGGTCTAAATGAAAAATCTTAGCTATAGAATGTTGGGTTTCGTTGGAAATTTGTTCACTTTTCGTTGTATTGTGCGTGAATCGCTCAAAGAGCGCTAGACTTGTCCTTAAGCTCAAACTGAATCTTCTGAAATATGTCCTAGAACCGATCCTTCGAGGTTGCGCTGTACTCCAGCTCGTTCAGGTTCTGAATCTCCTGCAGCTCTTGGAACTTTTCGTGGTCCCGAATATGGGCGTAGTTGGCAGACAGGCACATGAGGTAGTGGACCAGACTGAGCAGCACCAAAAGAGTGGACAGAGTGGCCAATATGAACATCACCTCAGCGTTCTCAACACCGTCTTTGCAGAAAGCCTTGATCTCGTACTTTTCGCAGACCTTCATGTCCTCAAGTTTCGTGTTTGGCGGGAACATGAAATCTGTACGATCCCAGAAATATTAAATGGCGTATCTTTATGGATATATATATTTAATGGCTTACGAAATTGTGTCAAATCAATGCAGCTTTGAGAGTGCTCAACACTGGTGCACATGTTCCAGAACATAGTATAGATGAAAGTAACCACTACCAGGAAGCAGAGGATCAGACTCCAAACGAAGTTAAGCAGGTAGGTTATCCCCATAAGTACGGCGCACGAGATTCGACCGCCCACTCGCGATCTCCACGCCCGGTAAACCTTGTATCTGGTTGCTCCGGTGGCCAGAAATCCGACGAACAGAATCATGAAGCCGAGGGCGGCCATGCCCGCTCCAATTATTACAAAAATCATTTGCACCGCTTCGATCCTAAAGGGATCAGATGGTTAAGTAAATCGCGTTTTGTAATCCCAATAAATAACTCACCATATCAGGCGTAGATGGAAAACCTGGTCAACCATTATTACGGTCAGAGAGGCTCCTCGGTACATGGTGAAGCAGAAGATACCCACTCCCAGGAGACACATCAGAGTGGCTATCAGGGTGGCGTAGGGAATACGCGCCATGCAGGATTGGCAGCATTCTCCTAAAGAAACGAGTTACATTTTAGGAAGAAGTTTATCAATAACTTTTGATTGTAATGTAAAATTATTGGTGTCTATGAAGTGAAGAAATGTTAATTTTACAAATGAAGTCATTACAGTTAAACATATACTAGGTATACGAAAGATTGCGCTAGCCAACTATTCAAAGTCACACATACAAAAGTAAATACTCTCCTGGAAGCTATAGCTTCCAGTATACTGCAGCGCATCTTTACCAGTCATTATCATATCACAATTCGTTATTGTGTTCATAGCAATTGTTGTGCAGTATCAAACATGTCGATGTTGGTGCCTCAAACATCGTTTTGCGGGGAGTGTTACTTTATTGTTTTAACGTTCCACATCACTTGGAGGCGACTTTTCAACTCCATAACAACTCGAAAAGACATCAAAATACAATCATCGGCATGGCTAATTCAAATGAGAAATACGCGGAAGCCTTGTTTTCGTAATAATCTGATTAAAAACTCGATAAAGACATGATAATGGAATGCCTTTATAAAGTTATCGATCAGAGTAATCCAAAAAAATTATCTCCAGGTAAATTATCAAACCGGAAGAACTATAAAAGTCCCATGTTTTCTTTCTACATTGTGTTGTGTTTCAATTTAGCTTTGCTTGTGTATCTATGCAATGAAGCCTAAAGTCAAAGGTGAATCGAGTGTAATACATAGTTTTGTGTATAGATTGCGTTATGAGAAAAGTGGGAAAACTGCTTATAAACATATGTGCATGGTACATTTGAGACGAATACACACAAGCTGAAAAAGATTGTGATAAGATAACAGGTGAACCCGCGACTGGTGATTTCAGGCTGTCCAGTGATTCACGTAAAGCAAAACAAGCACAAGGTGAACACAAAATTCGGTGAGGGTGGAATCGATTGATTGCACTACTGGAACGCCCTTCGGGCTCTGATGTGTCCCAGATTTCGGGTCATACCTTCGCCTCCGCGCTCCGTGTACCTGTCCAAAGAGTGATCCGAGCGGTACGAGTTGCGCCGACGGTTCTGGATGGACGCGTTGTACGGATTTCCGTTGTAGGCGCGCGTCAGGACTCCGCCGTCATCCTCGAAGTTCGTCTCGAGCAGGATTTCCTCTCGGGGATCCCGGATGCGATCGCGGTTGTTCCCCTTGCCCGGCATACTGCACAGTGCTTTATGGAGTCGAAGTCGGAATTTTAGTTACGGAACATAAGCTAGCCGCTCAAGCCAATTGGCACACAGTGAATCACACGCACACCGACGTCACCCAATTAAGAGGCCTTCCAATGATTATAATTAGTCTTTATAGCAATGACCACCGAACAGCGAATGACACTCCCGTAGAAAAGAAAGAACACTGAAATCTAAAAACTCAAAATGTCGATGTCGAGTGGGTTCTCAGTTTTCCAAAAGAGAGTTTCAAAGATAACTGGCTTTTTGAACTGCTCTTCAAAGAGCGTAGCGCTCTCTTACGAAATCTCGTTACACTGACAGATAATATGCAGCTTTAGTAAGAGTATAAAGTATATTGAACCTTTAGGTGAATTCGTAGCATTTCAAATGAAATCCAACTTTGGTCGTGATTATATTTATTTCTGTGCACGAATGCCTGTTGCTGTAATTAATGAGACAATTAGTTCGAACTTGCGGGTAGAAGTTCACTGCTCCAGTTGGGTCGAAAAGTCATACTAATAAGGGAAATGCGATAACCTTATAGGCATAGGGTTATCTCTTATTCACCTCTTATTTCTTATGCTAATTCAGCGACCCATCCTGATAATACCCCTTTCATTTTAGGGAACCCACTTTTTTGGCTTTTAGTTGCTGCAGTCAAGTATATGCCCCTCTACCATAAAGTAACAGATGTAATAAGGCATTTCATATTTTCAACCGCGTTTCTTTGGAATGTAATTAAGCTAATTATGTGCTTAGCGGCAACTTAAAGCCCAACCAAGACAGGCGGGACAACGAACCCAGAAGAGACATCTAAATGACATCCTGCCAGCGAAGGGAGTGAAGAGCCTGCGCCTTTTAAATACATCCGCCTTTGAGAGATTCTCACCGGAAGTCCCGCGGTGTCTGTGCCAGACTGAATGGAATTGGAATGGAGATTGCCACCGGGGGGCTTTGGACCAGATTTCTTACTCCAGATGCCAAATGCGGGGTGCCAATGACACCAAGACAGAGGCCCAGGCCGGCATTGGAGCACAACATGAATTCCGGCTGCGTGCAATGACTCTTTGTGAATTAAATAAGCGGCTGCCAGAGCGTAAATATAATAGTTTAGGAAGCCTAGATCAACACTTTAATACTCTTGCTTAATTTTGCCACAGTAATGTCAGTCAGGGACGACTTGCAAAAGCTATAACCGGAAAATTAGTAGATGTATATTTTCAAACCGAATCTACACATTATAATTGAAGCATATTATGATGAGTAGATAAATAAACTATACTCTCAAATGGATTTTACATTATTGTTTTTTCCCTTAAGAAAGAAGTAAGAAGTTGTAATTCAAAAATAAGCTTAAGTATAAATTGTAAAACAAAAATATTTTTATTTATTAATACAAAATTTTCAAAAATTGTGATTTAATTGAAATAATGGTATTTTGTTTTCTATGCAAACATTGGCAAATAAAAGTCTGCCGTTTCTGATACAAAAGGATTTCATGAGTGCAAGGCACCATAAATAGAAAATGGGCGCGAAAAGTTTTTGTATATATGTATGTGATAGATAAAACCCGAAAATCCCATTGGAATAATTTTCCTCACGTTACATAGATATGTGTCCAATTGGAAAACGATATATAAAAAAGAAAACCAGTCCCCAATGTGTTACAGCTTAGTTAAAATGTAGCTTTGTTACAGCTTTGAACACTCAGTGCCAGAAGGTATTGGCCAACTTACCCATTTGAATGGCTGTGAATTGTTACCAGACTCCGGAATTAAGTTATATCATTTAATTGTTTCCAATTGGGAATGCAAGTCGCTCTGGACTGCAATTTGTTAGATGCGTTGGAATTTCTGAAGTCTTTTGCATATGCTTGTATGTATACACAAACGTACAAACACCTCGCTCTACTTGGTAAACTCGAAACAAGTTTTAAGGTGTGAGCTTGACAGTGGAGGGGGAATTAAACTCGCGCTTCAGCCGTTTTATTTGCACTTTGATGCTATTCGATTGCGATTGAAAACGAAACCACAGGTGGTTAAATGAATTTAGCTTAATTTTTTAAGCTAGCACGAATTTATTATCCTAGGCCAGCGAAGCATCCAACTGAATTCGCCCAAAAACAAATAGTATCTACTCAATAACGAGCGTATCGAAGTGGTGAAGACCTACATTTATCGGTGAAACTATCGATGGTTTGGTATATTTTTCTTTAACTGGTCGCACTACTATATTCCTCGAGGTTCACTTGAATTAACGAAATACCACGGTTATACATTTATACATTAAATTAAAATGCAGACCAACTCTATATTTATTATTTATTGAACACGTATTTATAGTTTTCTATTCCGAACAAACGCAAAATTACATACATTACGTACATACAGCGATCAAAAAAATTATCAAAATGTAAAATTGTTTATATTCTAGTGCGACAATATCTAACAACAAGAATTCGAACTAGGTGCTAAGTTGACCCCTCTTTTCGACGACCCTGTTTTTTTTTGAATCCATCTCTAGCCTAAGCTTCAGCTATCGAAAAACCTCGGTGCAGCCGATAGTTCTAGCCATCTTCTATCGCCTTTTGTCGCTGTCGTCGGTGAATTTATTGCAAAAAGAAACGAAGCTAGCACTTTAGATGCCGCAGTAGCCTCACTCCAGGCTGTGCCAGTACTCTGACCACATATTAAGCAGCCGGAAGAGAGATACAAGCGATGACCAGGACGTGAGAGCAGCTGACTTGCGAACCGGCCCTCCATATTCCACTCACTTGTTGTTGTTGCTCGGATCTGCACGTCGAGACCCGACGGAATATACATATGTTTTCTGGCCAAAAGCAGCGCATCGAATCACTGTGACGACTGCACAAATAGCAGCTCCATTAGCTTACGCAAGCAATTCGCCGGTAAAGGTGGTTTCGATGATCGGTCACTGAGACCGCTGTCCAAAAGATTGGTCGTCCAGACAGACAGAAGAGTCACCCAGCGAACATGCTGCTCGTCCTGTTTTCCGTTTTCCTGATGGCCACGGCCTCCACGGCCGGGGACTCCCTTCAACGTAGCCGGCGAGCCGCCATCGACGTGGATAACGCGAAAGACATGCACAGCATTATTGACTTTGCCGAGTGCCAGAATCTCAAGAAGCTCTGCACGCACCAAAAGTCCACCGACAACCTGTCTATGCTGGAGTGCGCCCTAACCTTTAGCTCCAGCCAGTTGGAGGAACTCCCGGAGAGCTGCCAGAACGCTCTGTGGCTGCAGCAGCGCCAGTTGCAGTTGCCCGCCTGGTTGGAGAGCACTTTCCTGCCAGCCTATTGTCCCGCCGAGCGTTCCAAGCTTGAGAGCTGCCTGAACGCAGTGCACCTGTGGAGCTGCCTGGAGCAGCAGCGATTAAAGTTACCCCAAAACAACGCCTGCCATAAGCACCTTCGAAGGGCCTACGAGTCTTTGGGGCAGGACTACAGCGCCGTGGATGAGTTTTACACCGCCTGCGGACCGCTCGTGGAGGAGAACAAGTGCGGCCGGTTGAATATTGACCACCTGCCATCCGTGCTGTCGCAGCTGGGCACGGTACAATGCCTGCAGGAGAGTGCCACCAAGACCGGCATAGAGCCAGTTTGCCAAGCAGCCATCAATTCCATTGAGCTACAGCGCGGTATGCTGGAGCTCTTTCGTGTCTGCCAAGAGGATTTCTCAGCCCTGTGCTCGCAGGTGAGTGGGATTCAAAAGGCAACCATGTGCTTTTGAGCTAGTCTTTTAAATTAAATATGCTTTGAGAGAGAAATTAAAGACACACGAGGGTCATTAGTTGAAAGTCTATCAACCTTTTTACTTTTTATTTGTCTCACTATAAAGTACTGCAGATAAGATTAGCATGAATGAGGTACAAAATTATTTAAATTACGCTATATCAATATATTTTCTATGACAAAACAAAAATGAAAACAATGTGATTTCGTAATATTTTAATAAATTATTATTAGTTTTATTCTATTATTTATTTAATATTAGTTAGACGTTTGGTTTAAAAGCCGTCTTTACATCATAAAGAATGAAAATTAAATGAAAATTTATATCTATTGCTTCAGGAAAAGTCCGGCACTGCTGCCGGTTTCAAGTGCCTAGTGCGGCACAAGAACCACCCCTCGATGTCGCCCCAGTGTTCCGCCCAAATAACTTTGAGGGACCAGCAAATGGGACGCGACTACCGCGTATCTCACGGTCTGGCTAAGGCCTGTAAGGACGACATCAAATTGTACCACTGCCGACGCGGCGTCTCCGAAGATAAGCACGTGCGGTTGGCTCAGATCCTGCTCTGCCTGGAGTCGGTGTCCAAGAACGGGACCAAACTGGCGCCCGCTTGTCTCACTGAGCTAACAGATCACCGGCGCATGCTAATGACCGATTACCAGCTGTCCCCGGAGCTGCTCAACGACTGTGCTGATGACATACCCAAGTTCTGTCCGGACGAGCACAAGGCGCAGTTGGTGAATGGCATGACAAGTACAGGTGGCGAGATCATCCACTGCCTGCTGGAGCACGTCAAGGCTAGACGTCAGCAAAGACGGGTAACGGCCCAATGTCAGCGTGGATTGGAGACTCTGATTAAGGCCAGCGATGCTGGCGAGGACTGGCGAGTCGATCCGGTGCTTAGACGCGCGTGCAAACCAGTGGTGGATGTGGCCTGCAAGAATGTGCAGGGAGGAGACGCACGAGTCATGGGCTGTCTGATGGAACACATTGGCACCCCAGTTATGCTGCCCGATTGCGAGCAGGCACTTCTTATTATTGAGTATTTCGTGGCTAGAGATTTCAAGTTGGATCCCCAGTTGTACAAACACTGCCGTGATGACGCAGTAAAGTACTGCCGTGCTAAGAGACAATGGGATGATGCGCAGAATATACAAATGGATCCAGAAAGGGGACCCATGATCCTGCCCTGCCTACATCGTATGGCCTTCAGCGAGGACAAGCACCAGACTTTGGGGAAGGACTGTTTTAAAGAAGTCAAACGAGTGATGAGACAACGCGCAATATCCATGGACTTGATCCCCGAGGTAGAGGATTACTGCCTGAACGATCTTTCTGCGTTTTGCGCGGACTGCACTGAGAAGGGAAGTGAAATGGAGTGCCTGCAAAAGAACATGGACCAACTGCAGCCGGATTGCAAGACAGTGGTGGTGAAGTATACGGAGGAGGAGGCAGCTCACGTCGAGCTCAACCCCGTCATAATGAACGTCTGCGGCGAGGCCATGCAGCAGCACTGCTCGGCGATCCTTAATAGCGGAAAGGACAATGGTAATAAAATAGATACTCAAATTCATGTACTCAAGTATGTAATCGATTTCCAGGTGACATGATGGACTGCCTTATAGCGCACAAAAACGACGCAGATCTGCGCAAGGATCTGCGCTGTCGGGCTGCCATTGAGCACTTCCAGATCATCTCGCTTAAGAGCTTCCACTTCACTACAAAGTTCAAGGACGCGTGCCGTCCGTTTGTCCAGCGCTTCTGCTCTTCGAGTGCCACCAAAAACGAAGTGGTGGCTTGCCTCAGTGAGGTTATGCGCAACGACACAATCAAGGCGCAGCGTCACCAGATCCCCAAAGAGTGCCGCCATCAGGTCAAGGCCCAACTCTACCAGCAGCGCGAGAGCATTCAACTGGACCCCAAGCTGGGTAACGCCTGTAAGCGTGAACTTGAGCAATTTTGCGAGGAGGAAAAGGAGCCCGGTCAGGTGAATGAAAAAGCAAGTTGTCTAACTCATCCTTAACCGCTAATACGCATAAACAAACATTTAAATAGGATGACTGTACGCATTATGGCTTTTGCTACAGGCATTTGACACTCGCATCCCAAACAAAGTTTAACCAATCACTTAATGGCTTCTTTGATTACTACTATTGCAGGCTCTGGAGTGCCTTATAAGGAAGACCCATAGTTTAGGAAAGCCGTGTCATCATGCGATCTTCATGGTAAAGAAATCAGAGTTGGGCGACAGCGGCACTGACTATACGCTGCTCACCACGTGCAAAGAAATGATCTACAAGTTCTGCCCTAGCACTGATTCGTCAAAACTATTGGACTGCCTCAAGACGTATAAGGATGACACGCAGTTCGACCAGCGGTGTCACCTGGTGGTGGTTAATCGCATGATCGAGCAGAATACGGATTTCCGATTCAATCCCTCACTGCAAAGCGCCTGCGGAAAGAACATTGATAGGTTTTGCTCCAACATTGTGGCCAGCGCCTTGCCTAATGAGGAACTAAACGGAAAGGTGAGTGGAATGCCTACTGGTCTTGTTGAAACAAGTTCTGAAACTAAATGTAGTTGAGGACAAAAAAAGGGGTTTGGTGGTTTCTTTACTAAGCTAAAGAGTATTCCCTTTATTTACAATTGAAAATTATTGTTTTTACAGTTATTGAACAAATTATTTACACTTCCTGGATTGCATATCGAATGGTCCTTATCAAAACTCCATGTCTTCCCGCTGTAGTCTTCCATTGTCAGGATCGTCAATTGCGGCAGTTAAAGTATCCAATAAGTCTTCGCCCTTAGTTATCTCCAAGTTTAGTTTGTTATACGGCCCACTTGCGCTGCTCAGCGGACTAAGACTACGGGGAACACCATCGATGGCAAACGATGTCCAGACATCGACCATTTTTTCTGACATCTGAATGTCCTGTCCCTCCAGGGAATGGGTGGCGAAGAGGTATATGTTGTCGTTGGAATGATGCACTCCTCCATTAAAGGGATAGTGCGAGTTGCCAAACTCATATCCAAATCGAGTGTATTTGCCTTCGTACTCGAAACTGTAGACATAAACTGGCGTGTCCAATTGTTGGGTGTAAATTTTGGTAGCCAGAGTTATCACTGGGGACTTCATAAAGATGTTTGTAGTGAGCTGTAGAAGAAAAATTTAAACCATCTGTTTTTGCTGTGCTTTGGTCGAACTCACATCGAAGTATGAGGGAACTGCTGCGTTGTGATTATAACTGTTAAGCATATTAGGGTTAAAGAGCAACCGATTCAATATGTTATCCGTGAGTCCCGATGTGTCATTAACCAGATCATTGATACCCTGGGAAAACTGACGGACACTCAATGAACTCACATTGGACACCTTTATAGCGAGCGAATCATAATAGCCTAGAAAAATGTTCAATTAAAAAAAAAGGGCAAACCATAGTATTAATTTTTCTTACTTGCTAGCACGAAGGAACCATCGTGTTGAGTAAATCCTGTCAGAATAGGAATCTGCCTGCGGTAACTTTTTACCAGTTCACTGGGATGTTGCGGTAGGATGCCGTGTAAGTCTCCAACAACCGGCGAAAAAGATTCTGATGTCGTCGCCTTTAGAATGTCTATAACTTTCGCCTTTTGCAAGCACTTCACGAGCTGATCGTGCTGCTCACAACTAAAACATCCCAGCTGAACACAGATACGTTGAGATTGTGCCTCCGGATCCTTATTGATTGCCCAGCTGGCAAAAATAGAACCTGACTGCACGATAGCTCTCTTGAACGTGTTGGCGCCAGTTTTGGGGCTCAGCAGCAAGGAACTGGCTATTCCAGCGCCGGCACTCTGGCCAAAAATGGTCACCTTTTGAGGGTCACCGCCAAAGCTACTTATGTGCATTTCCACCCAATCGAGGGCCATAAGGATATCCGCTATGGGCGCATTGCCGGGCAGCTCTTCCGTATAAGTCGATAACCAGCCGAGGGCCCCCACTCGGTACTGAGGTACAACTAGGACAATGTCCTTCTCAAGAAGGTAGTTCGGTGGGTGATCCTCGGAGGAGCCATTGTAGAAGCCGCCGCCATAGATGTAAAACATGACAGGCTGGCTAGCAGAGATCTGAAATGTATATGTTTCGTTTTACTTGTTTCGTATATAATTATCATTTATGTCCAATTTAGCGCATAAAGTTTAAGGCTCTAATCTTAAAGTTTTATGCGCAAAATGCTCTGTGTGCATCTGATTTTGGATCATCATGATTAGTAAGACTAATTTTGACTCACATTTTTAGTGTATACCGACAGATTGAGGCAATCTTCAAGTTCCGCATCAGACTTCTGGCTATCTAGGTTTGTTATCACGGGGCAGCGCTGTCCAAAGTTCAGAGCATTGAAGGTGTCTGTCCATGGAGAGCGCGCCACAGGTGGCTATACGCGAAATAAAGAAAAGAAAGTATTAGTACTTCGTCATGCGTCAGATTATCAGTAAATGTGAATATAATTCGATTTACAAAATTCTTAGAATGATAGTCTTTCTTCGAAACTGCTATACCCTCTCTACCGTATCATTTCATAGCTTTAATTTTTCTAAATTCATATTCTTAATAGTCATAAAACCATACGATTCACCACATGTGGTATATGTACATAGTTCCTTACCTTAGGTAAGGGTATTTAAACTTCGACCTCCCATGGGTTGCAATGTTCGTTTTTATTTTAACACTTATTACTTGACTTTTTAGAAGTGTTTTGATTTGACTGCACTTGAACTTATGTAGCTTAAACAGCAAAAAGAGCACTGACATTTTTACACAAATTAAGTAGTTTACCCGAAAGCGCAGCTCGTCCTTTGGCGGTTCGGCAAAGGGGATGCCACGAAACTGCATAAATAACTGATCAGTCCAGGCTGTGTAAGCATGATTCCCAAGAACGGCCCCCTGACCATTGGCTAGTTCCACTGTCACCGTAGCTGTTTCGGATGCATCGGCACCCTGGCCGCCGGTGAGGAATATCACAAGAAAGGCGGTTAGCCCAGCGGTTAGAACCCCGCACAGCGTCAGCATCACGAATACGCCGCGTCTACGCATTAGACCTGACTGACTCGACTTTGAACGAGGACTGGATCGAGAATGAAACGTCGCTGGTGGCTAACAAATTGCCGGCTCATATGAAAAGGCAGTGACGGGCACAACGTGAGATCTATTTGTTTTCTTTTTACTTTTGGAATCTCTTATCACATGTGCTTCCTTATCTCCGCTGCCGTATAGCATTCCCTGCCAATAAAATAAACCTTTCAATTGAGTATAATTTAACAAGTCAAAACATTTTGATACCCGTTACTCGTCATTAAACGGGTATACACGATTTGAAAAGTATTAAACGAGTCCGTCCGTATGAACGCCGTAATTCTAGTGAAGCATACTATGTGCAAAATTTGTTTCAGAACGTTGCCACGCCCACAAACATTAAAACTGTCAAGCCCAAAATTATTTTTTAATTTCTTTTCGCACCAGCATTAGCTGAATAACGGGTATCTGATAGTCGAGGGACTCTGCTATAGCGTTATTATTATGAAGTACTTTTAATACAACTTATAAGACAATAAGTCACACCACTTGTTAGCATAAGTTTCATCGATTTTAAGTTATTAATTTAATAGAGGATGTTGAACTTTAATTATTTTTTTAATTAACACCTTATATTGGTTCAATGTCTTGTAGGTGATTCGATGTCTAAAAAACAAGTTCCGTCAATCTGCGCTGGACGAACCATGTGCGCAGGAGATGACCAAGATCCTGCAGGAGCAGGCTCTGAACTACAAGTTGAATCCTCTGCTGCAGGTATTCTGCAAGTTGGAGATCCAGGAACTGTGCAAGGCAAATGTGGATTCCGACGAGCACGGCCAGCTGGCGGAGTGCTTGAAGACGGCATTCCTGCAGAAGCAGATTATAAACCGGGAGTGCCAGATGGAGGTGGCCACTCTGATCGCCGAAGCCAAGGCAGACATTCACGTTGATCCTATTCTCGAAACGGCGTGTACGGTCGATCTGCTGCGATACTGTTCCAAAGTTGCAGCTGGCAATGGACGCAGTAAGTTTAAATATTTTTGAAGAAATAATAATGTTAGTAGTTATTATGAGCGGCATAAAATTTGTAGACAAAAAATGAGATTACCTCATAAATTCGTTTTTAAAATTATTTATTTAGATATTTTAATTGTAGTAGTACTGTAATTTAAGCCCTTATTCAAATCTAACAATAATATTTATTATCTCTATGCTCTAGAACTTAGTTGCCTCAAAACGCTGGTGAAGGATACGCCAAACTCGTTGGAAGCGGACTGCCGAGAAAAGTTGCAGCGACGCATCGAGATGTTCAGGAACGCAGACGACACGTTGGCGCTGCCACCCGAGGATGTGCAGCAGCTGGTGCAACAGGTCGTCGCCTCGCCGGCCCGGAAATTCTTCCTTGTGATACTAATGAGCGCCACGGGCCTGGTATTCCTCACTGGCATCTTCCTTGGACGGGCCACCAAACGTGCAATGGGCCTAAAGAATAAATAATTAAAATATTAGTCTGTAGTGCCGCTGTGTAGGCGGAGTGTGTATGTATGTTTGAGAGCTTGCTGTTTTCCATTTCGGTCGACCCATGACCCTATTCCGATCCCTATAAGTATACTTTCACTCCACCCTGCCTGCCTTTCGATATTTGTGTAAGCAATTTGTGGCTTAGTCGTTTGTAAGACCAAAAAATACACGAAAAAGGAGAACACAATAAAATATTCTAGTTCCATTTTTAGGGTTCTTTGTGTTATAGCTTTTTTGTAACAATTTCACTTGTATATTAAATTGTATTTTTGTAAACAAAAACCCCGACGTTTTACCTATTTCCACACTAAGGCATCAACAGGTGTTTTTCGATAGAATGGGCAAACTTCTGCATGTTTTGAGTACAAAATTTAATTAAAAACTTAAAAGATGCAAAAACTTGACAATCACGGTCTATCTATTTAATCAATTTTCCAAAAATAAATTAAAGGTATAAAACTGCAATTAATATTATAATTTTCGCAGGAAGCTTTTCTCTTTGTGCTTATAAAAATTCACATATGTATGTGTCGATAGCCTAAGGCTTCCGTTAATTTTCTCCTTATTACTGCTACAAGACACGCCTTTCTTAATATTGATATACGTAATTATATTATTATTCTTATATGTCCTAAATATTTCTTCATGATTCATGCAATGGTTATACATTACCGTTAAAAAATTAAACAAGCTCCTGTAGCTCTGCAGGTGGTTCAGTATATTTTTGATATATGTGGATAATAATCTTACTATTTCCAGTATATTAAACCGGTGGTATTTTTCAACGCCCAACTGCGGTCACACTGCTTGCAAGTCAATTGGAACAAGGAGATTTTGTTGCGTTAGAAGAGGTTCAAAATAGGCACAAAGTGCTTGAAAAAAACAAACTGATCGGAAGTAGTATAACTCTAACAAAGTGCCTCAAAAATTGGTGTTTTAAAAACACAAGAATGGTGATAGCAGACGCCCAATAAGAATTTTCAAAGAGCCATGTAAGCAAGACCACATTGTTCACCTCACAAGCACCCACACAGATGCAGCCGAAACAGGTTCTATTAAAATAGCTAACGTAGCACCTACAGCTGAGTCCAAAATAGTAGCATCATTGTAGGAAACCGCTTCGGGGCTTTATATTATAAAAATTGCAGTGATTCAATTTTAAAAAGATCAATAAATCAATCATAATTTTTATATTTTGCCATATCTTAGATTCTGTTTTCGGCTCGTATTTCGTTCATTCCAGACACACTTAACATTTATCTGTTCTCTTCTTTCTATTACAAGTAAAATTTAAATTACATGTGTGAAGACGTTTTGGTTTCAGTTATTTGTACAGCTGACGACTATTTTTTAGCCGCCTGCTGTGGCGACAATGGACGGCGTTAAGGTTGAGACGTTCATCAAAAGCGAAGGTGAGTCCAGTAACCCGAGCTATTGCACCTTGGAGCCCGTTCTAACGCGACTGTTGCCATTGCCCTCTGACCTTACAGAAAACCGAGCGATGCCCTTGATCGGAGGAGGCAGTGCCTCTGGCGGCACTCCGCTACCAGGTGGCGGCGTGGGAATGGGATCCGGAGCATCCGCCACACTGAGTGTGGAGCTGTGCTTGGTGTGCGGGGACCGCGCCTCCGGGCGGCACTATGGAGCCATAAGTTGTGAGGGCTGCAAGGGATTCTTCAAGCGCTCGATCCGGAAGCAGCTGGGCTACCAGTGTCGCGGGGCCATGAACTGCGAGGTCACCAAGCACCACAGGAATCGGTGCCAGTTCTGTCGACTACAGAAGTGCCTGGCCAGCGGCATGCGAAGTGATTGTAATTTTCGTTTAAGTCGTCGTCTCAAGCTATAAACAATCTCTGGCCAGGTCAGAGTCTACGTGCTCCAGCAGGCTTTAGCAGAATTCCAATCTTTAGTCAGGGGATGTAATTTAGCTTTTAAATTTGTCAAGTTATGAAACGTAATGAAACGATAACAACTGAGGCTCCCAAAGCTGCTTCATCAAGAACTGATTTGATTATTCGAATTGGTCTTTTATATCAGCTCAGTTTCTCAAAATGTATGCTAGGGTCTAGTTAAAAAGTTATACAATTTCCGACCGTTAGATGTATCACTCATATTGAAGTGCATTTTACGCCAAGTAAACATGTGAATCTAATTGCATCCCAGTGTTCGCTTCTGTAACGTTAATATCCACTTCAATAACTAGCACATCTTAAAACTGTAGCGGCGGGAGCACAAAAGATTCCCAGCCTGCACACACAGTAACCAATTCACCCACTTACTCACCTTCACCTCGCCTGAAAAATCATCAAACCGCATCCTCATCTCACTTCGTGCTCTAATTAATTGCCTTCCATTCTCTTTAACTCTGGTTCACAGCTGTGCAGCACGAAAGGAAACCGATTGTGGACAGAAAGGAGGGTATCATCGCCACTGCCGGTGGCTCATCCACTTCTGGCGGGGGTGGCAGCTCGTCCACCTACCTATCCGGCAAGTCCGGCTATCAGCAGGGGCGTGGCAAGGGGCACAGTGTGAAGGCCGAGTCCGCGGCCACGCCTCCCGTTCATAGCACGCCAGCAACGGCCTTTAATTTGAATGAGAATATATTCCCAATGGGGCTGAATTTCGCAGAACTAACGCAGACATTGAGTAAGTTGAACTTTGCTTTGCATACTCGCATGTGTGATAGGTTTCTTTTACAGATATGTCATGTATAACTGCAATCATTTAATTTCTTTCAAACAAATTAAACTCTTCTTACTTTACAGTGTTTGCTACCCAACAGCAGCAGCAACAACAGCAACAGCATCAACAAAGTGGCAGCTTTTCTCCAGATATTCCCAAGGCAGATCCCGAGGATGACGAGGACGACTCCATGGACAACAGCAGCACGCTGTGCCTGCAGTTGCTCGCTAACAGCGCCAGCAACAACAACTCGCAGCACCTTAACTTTAATGCCGGGGAAGCACCCACCGCTCTGCCGACCACGTCGACAATGGGCCTTATACAGAGTTCGCTAGACTTGCGGGTTATCCACAAGGGGTTGCAAATCCTGCAGCCCATCCAAAACCAATTGGAGCGAAGTGGCAATCTGAGTGTGAAGCCCGAGTGCGATTCAGAGGCGGAGGACAGTGGCACCGAGGATGCCGTAGATGCAGAGCTAGAGCACATGGATATAGACTTTGAGTGCGGTGGCAACCGAAGCGGCGGAAGCGATTTTGTAATCAATGAAGCGGTTTTTGAACAGGAACTTCTTACCGATGTGCAGTGTGCCTTTCATGTGCAACCCCCGACTTTGGTCCATTCGTATTTAAATATCCATTATGTGTGTGAGACGGGCTCGCGAATAATCTTTCTTACCATCCATACCCTTCGAAAGGTTCCAGTTTTTGAACAATTGGAAGCCCATACCCAGGTGAAACTGCTAAGAGGAGTTTGGCCAGCTTTGATGGCTATAGCTTTGGCTCAGTGTCAGGGGCAGCTTTCGGTGCCCACCATTATCGGGCAGTTTATTCAAAGCACTCGCCAGCTAGCGGATATCGATAAGATCGAACCGTTGAAGATCTCCAAGATGGCCAATCTCACCAGGACCTTACACGACTTTGTCCAGGAGCTCCAGTCACTGGAGGTCACTGATATGGAGTTTGGCTTGTTGCGTCTGATCTTGCTGTTCAATCCCACGCTGTTGCAGCAGCGCAAGGAGCGGTCGCTGCGAGGCTACGTTCGCAGAGTCCAACTCTACGCCCTGTCGAGTTTGAGAAGGCAGGGAGGCATCGGGGGCGGAGAGGAGCGCTTTAATGTTCTGGTGGCTCGACTTCTTCCGCTGAGCAGTCTGGACGCAGAGGCCATGGAGGAGCTGTTTTTCGCCAACTTGGTCGGACAGATGCAGATGGATGCTCTTATTCCGTTCATACTGATGACCAGCAATACCAGTGGACTATAGGAAGAAATGGGGAGAATAGGGGGCAAGCAGATTAGCTAGACCGCCCAAAAGCAAGACTGAAGATGGACCAAGTGCGGGCAATACACGTAGCAACTAGGCAAATCCCATTAAAATATATTTAATATATACAATATGTACTTTAGGAGACAATATTCTAACATAAAACCTTGGGTTTATTGTTGTTCACAGATTAAATGGAATCGATTTCCCAATAAAAGCGAATATGTTTTTAACCAGAGTTTGAATGTTAGGTCGTCAAAACGTATACAAGTTTTATTTTTCTTAGTTGATTACAAAAAATGTTTCGTTAATATTTTAAACTTGGGTTTATTGTTTTATTCAAGATGTGGATCTCATCATTGTTATTCTCAAGATTGATCGAAAAGAGCACAGAATGGCAGAAAAATATATACAAAGGCAGTAAATGGCAACGTGTAGTGCACATTTTAAAGTCGAACATTATATTTTTATAATTTGTATAAAAATAATTTGATTGTTTTCTAAAGTAGCTAGACGATGTGCATCTAAATATTCTGTCTTTACAACTTAATCTAACCTAGGGCGAGGGATTACTGTGCCTCCTCGGGGACCTTTTTGGCGGGCTTGTGCTTCTCGTAAACCTCATCGTTCAGTCCCTCCCGATTCCGGGCAATTTCGATGGCCAGAAACTGGACCCGAAACACGAAAATAGAGTTGTCCGGAGAGAATTCCTTGCTGGCATCGGCGCGCATCAGGGTGCCATAGGAGTAGTCGTCCATCTTGTTAAACTTCTCGGCGAACTGGCGCCACTTGAGCTTCTCCGTGGCGGATTTAAGGATGTCATCGGTAAGCCGGCCAACTTGAAGATCGGGAAAATCCTGGCGGAAAGTGGCGTATATCTGGTCGTCGTAGGGCGTGAGTTTCAGCTGGGAGGGATGGATGCTGGTGATGAGCTGCAGAGAATCCGATAAACCAGTATCAATTAGCATTCCTTTATATCGTGGAACGTGTACTCACATTGAAGTGCACCTCGGCGTGTTCCAGAGCTTTAGAGGCCCACATCTCCTCCACCAGGGTGTCGTTGCCGAATTCTTCCGCTGGCCGCGACAGCAGCGAAGCTCCTTGCTATTAAGTCGATTAATTATGATCGGTTTCTTTTTATTTTAGCCGCAACATACCATCATCTCCATTTTATTTGAACAAAGCTGATTATTTACTTCAATAATTATTACAACGAAAATCACGTTTCGTGCTTTGTTTAGCGCAGTGTGACCAGGCGCAAGTCGGTGTGAATATTTAATAACATCGTACAAATACCAAAGACCATATTAGATTCAAATTCTGTTGCAATAAATTTAAAAAAAAATTAATAATCACTTAACAAATGTTGGTTTTGAATGTTGCAAATATATATATGTATGTATATGAGAAAGTATTTCTTACACTAGAATAGCAATAATTTAAAAAAAAGGCGTTAAAAAAATGACTTCCTTTAACCATTTTATTTGCATTGATTTTAGTGCCAGATTTTTTTTACAATTCCTTAATCACTTTCAACTTTTTCCACACAAAGCCCGACTTGCTCGAAAGCTGTTTTTATAACTACACACGTTATCAGCACACAACTAAATTTCGGGAATCATGTTCGAAAGCATAAGTTTCTTGTTCCTGGTAGCCCTGGCCTTTGTGGCCTGGGTCCTGCTCTGCTTCCAGCACGTCGTCCAGGTCCACACGCGAGGCTCCTCCGATTTCCGAGTCGAACTGTACACAGGTGAGAACAGTCATTCCTGCTTTAATTAAATGAAAACATGGCGAATTCGATTTACTATTATAACCGTTACTGGTAGCCAACCATAAAACTAGCTTTCTTTATACATAGGTATGTGATAGATATTCGGTATTAAGTGGATGTATGTATGTATGTTCGTACATCATTATACCCGTTACTCGTAGAGTAAAAGGGTATACTAGATTCGTTGAAAAGTATGTAACAGGCAGAAGGAAGCGTTTCCGACCATATAAAGTATATATATTCTTGATCAGGATCAGTAGCCGAATCGATCTGGCCATGTCCGTCTGTCCGTCCGTCTGTCTGTCCGTCTGTCCGTCTGTCCGTCTGTCCGTCTGTCCGTATGAACGTCGAGATCTCAGGAACTACAAAAGCTAGAAAGTTGAGATTAAGTATACAGACTCCAGGGACATAGACGCAGCGCAAGTTTGTCGATTCATGTTGCCACGCCCACTCTAACGCCCACAAACCGCCCAAAACTGCCACGCCCACATTTTTGAAAAATGTTTTGATATTTTTTCATTTTTGTATTGGTCTTGTAAATTTCTATCGATTTGCAAAAAAACTTTTTGCCACGCCCACTCTAACGCCCACAAACCGCCCAAAGCTGCTACGCCCACACTTTAGAAAAATGTTTTGAAATTTTTTCATTTTTGTATTGGTCTTGTAAATTTCTATCGATTTGCCAAAAAACTTTTTGCCACGCCCACTCTAACGCCCACAAACCGCCCAAAACTGCCACGCCCACATTTTTGAAAAATGTTTTGATATTTTTTCATTTTTGTATTGGTCTTGTAAATTTCTATCGATTTGCAAAAAAACTTTTTGCCACGCCCACTCTAACGCCCACAAACCGCCCAAAGCTGCTACGCCCACACTTTAGAAAAATGTTTTGAAATTTTTTCATTTTTGTATTGGTCTTGTAAATTTCTATCGATTTGCCAAAAAACTTTTTGCCACGCCCACTCTAACGCCCACAAACCGCCCAAAGCTGCTACGCCCACACTTTAGAAAAATGTTTTGATATTTTTTCATTTTTGTATTAGTCTTGTAAATTTCTATCTATTCGCCAAAAAACTTTTGGCCACGCCCACTCTAACGCCCACAAACCGCCAAAAACTGTTCTTCGCACTTACACTAGCTGAGTAACGGGTATCAGATAGTCGGGGAACTCGACTATAGCGTTCTCTCTTGTTTTTTTATAATCACTAGCCTAGTCGGTCTCGCTATGTCTGCCTGTCGGTGTTCAAAATACTTCTTGTTTTCCGAAACATGTGATTAATTTTAATTTATGTACTTGTCCAGAGCGTCCTGGGATTTCGTTTGAGCCGCAGCTGTGCCAGAGTTCCTCAGAGCATAGTCGCTCCGGAAGCACATACGCATTCGCAACGAGCTTCGGAGTGATCTTCGCCCTGACCTTCGGTCTGTCCAAGCTGCTCCAACTGGCGGAGTTGCAGGCCAAAAGCTTTCTGAAAAGCCACAAGGCTCTGCATCCCGGATCTTCTTCCATAGTGCAGGATCCAGTTGCCGAGCAGCAGGCGCCATGTCAGCAGAACGATTCGAATCCCTTCGAGCCCCTGCTGGACCACAATGAAAATCTGAAGGAGCAACTCAGTATCCTGCAACTGCAGTGCCTTGAAATGCGCGAACTTCTGCACGAGTTGGAGATCAGCAGCAGCTCCAGTAGCTATGGGAGTGTCAGATCCGGAAAGCAGACGCCAATGGCCGAATCCTCCGAGGAATCAATGGTGGTGTGGAGGCGAACGGATTCCATGACTGATACAGTCTCCGGTTCATTGCACGCCGACAAAGTCAAATTCCCCTCCACCCAAAACATCTACATCAGCAACAGCCACATCCACATCAACGGACAAGTCTACCTGACTGAGAACCACGTGAACGTCGAGCTCTGCCAAAAGGCATCTATGTTCGGTCGCAGACAGAGCGAGTTCCTCCAGGTGGCGGGAATGTACATCTCCGGACCCAAGAAGCTACCCATGATAGCCGGTCTGCGGTGCAACAACATCCTCATCTGAGGAGTCGCCAAAATCATCCATTATACTCGCAATAAACAATGTTACTAGCACTTAAAAACCCTTTTTTGGTTCTCTGTAGCTATAGTGGTTATGTTGGACCGAACGATCATTTGGTGGTTGGTGGCATTGGTCTTTGGGCCTCGTCCAAGCGTAGCTGGCGGTTCAAACATTTGGTTTTAAATATAAGTGATAACGTCGGGGGCCGGAAAGCTGCGGTTTCAAATATTCCCAGAATTAAGTTTGAATGGAGTTTGTGATGGGTCGAACCTCTTTCTGCTTCGGGGTTTATTTTCATAGTGGTTTTGGTTCATGGCGGCTTGGTGCCCCACTTTGGAAACGGGTCAATGGTACATTCCGCCAACAGCGATTCTCTGCTGGCGGGATACCTGATTCAGTTGTTCGGTATGAACATTCTCCACCCCTTGCAAGAGGAATATTTGCAATTTAGGAGAGATAGCAGCGTCCCGAAAGGATCCATCCCAGTTTGGAATGGGCAGGCCGTCCTGGCTCGCGAGGATACCCGGCAGCATCAGGTCGGCGTACACGTCTGCTCCAAGTGCAGCCGAGACAAGCGACGGGTGGAACCACCGGTCACCCGCTAGAGTCACGTTGTGGAACATGTCCTGCACCTTCGGATCCAGGGGCTGTGCCGGCGTCCGGCTCTGCATTTGCTCGTCCACTAGCATCAGCAGTTGTTTGCTCATCCGGGATGATTTCGAGCGAATTTCAGTGGTGCACAGCCGTTCGTTGCCAACTCCCGTAATGGCCCAATTGAGGGCCTTCACCAGCGAGACGTGGATGCGACTCACGGGGCAGCACGGATCCACCAAGACTCGCACATCGAATCCTTTCTGATCGGACCCAATAAGCACGGCAGCGGTCGGAAGGATGCTGACACTTGTCCGCACCAGGCTAGGCGCGCGCGTCGGGGTTGACAATGAGCTGCGGGGTGGGAAAACATCCATCGGCGAGGCTGGGCGTCGTGACCCGGTTGAAACCGCCTCCTGACGCCGTTGAGGCAGAGGCGCTGCTCGTGGTTAGGCTTCCGTCAGGGCCTCGAAGAGCATGGCTGCCCGGAGCCGCTTCACAGTCGGCAGTTGTAGGAAGCGCTGGCAGCTCTTCAGTGGGTGAACACCCCTGCAGACTCGACATCGGTATACATCGTGAAACGATGAACAACGGACAACGGGGCGGATCGCTGGGGCCATTGCATATGCGGCTATATAGGAAATGGGTAAATAATGAAAAAATTAGATGTTATGGATGCGGATGATCATGACACATGGACGACGTAGGATGACAGAAACTTAGGACTAGTCATTAGCAGTTTTTGAAATAACTAAAGTATGGAGGAGTCATTCGACTCATTAGGGCTGTCCATTGGGAAGCGAATCATTTATGCCACTGGTCTTCGGAGGACCCTCCGTGCTTTGAGAGCGTCTGCCACTCTGATCTTGCCGTCCACGCCAGGACAGATCAATTGGATACGCCCAAGCCACTCGTTGGATGGCAAGTTCTCCTCTTTGATCACGACTATGTCTCCCGCCTGGAGATCTCGCGTTGGGAACTTCCATTTGTTTCTTTTGTGGAGTTCCTTTAGGTACTCCTCCTTCCAACGCAGGCAGAACTGCTGATTCAGAGCTTTCAACCAACGCCACCGATTAATAATGGAGCTGGGACCTTCTTTAATATCAGGTTCTGCTACCGCAAGTAATGGTCCACCGATTAGAAAATGCTCAGGGCTAAGGGCGACAAGGTCCGTGGGACCGCCACTGGGTCGCGAGATCCATGGGGAGTGGCTGATCCCAGCTCAGCTCCCGTAGCCAAATTTTCTGCATGAAAATCTTGGCTCGGACTACGAAAGGTGATAGCCATCCTCTCGTTTTGTGTAAGCAGTTTGGAGGTGGATCTCCATTGGAATAAAAAATAAACTATCAGATGTAGCTTGCCAACGGATCCCAAGAGTTTTCGCCGTACTAGCCTCTTCAAGCTCAAGAAAGTCTGCTCTAATCAAGTGCTCCTTTGGAACCGCTTTGGAGAGTTTTCTCTCGTTCGAAGTCCACTTCCGTAATGGAAAACCAGCACTCTCAAGAGCCAGCCGAAGCTCCTCGATGGCTAAAACTGCCGACTGCTTAGTGTGAGTGCCTGCGAGGACATGACGTACATGAAGTTCGAAATGATGTCACTTACCAAAGGATATTGGCCTCGGATATTCTGAGCCAACTGTTGTAGTACGCGGATGGCTAGGAAAGGCGCACAGGTTACGCCGAAGGTGACTGTATCGAGTTCATAGTCACAGAGCTCTCCGTCCTTATTGCGAAAGAGGATTCTCTGAAAGCGCGTATGGGCAGAATTTACCCGAATTTGCCTGTACATCTTTGGGATGTCAGCATTGAAAAAATACTTGAAGAAATGCCATTTTAGAATCTGGATAGTCAGATCGGACTTCAGTACGGGCCCCGCATGTCATTTATTTGATGAAGGATTGGAAGCATTAAACACAACGCGAAACTTCATTGTGGTGCTGTTTGGTTTGAAGACGTGATGGGGCAAATAAAAATTAATAGAGTCGTTCGGAGTGACTTGGTGCATATGACCTAAATCTAAATACTCTTGAATGACTGAGTCGTACTGCTTTTTTGACAGAACGTCTTTATTCAGTCGAATCTCGTTTCTGAGATGAACTGAGCCAGTGCGATCGACCTGGAGTGCCCAAGATGGATATTGTGAGGCTCTTTAAAAGGCAACGAGACCACAAACCTCCCATCCTCGTTCCTTTTGGTAGATTGGACAAAGTTTTCCTCGCAAATCGATGTAGATTCCCTAACCAGCTTCACTGGAACATCCTCCACCTCCCAAAATTTTGTGAGAATGTTGTCTAGTCTGGACTCGGTGACAGCTAATCGGGACGAAAATGAGCATATTCTGCTTGTGGGATTCGTTGCGATTGGACCGCAAAGAATCCATCCGAATAAGGTCTCCTGGCCAAGAAGCGTGCCACAGATATTGGAATGGGAACCGCTGAGAATGATCGATGGCAGGATATCGGCACCAATCAGAACGTCGATCTGCGAACACCGGTAGAAATTTGGGTCTGCTAGTTGGAAAGGCGGCAGATGCTTCAAAGAGTCTTCATGTAAAGTACAGGATGGGAGATTCCCGGCCAGTTGTGGTAGTACATATGCAGAAGTTTTAATTTGGGTGTGGGGCTTGACGGGAGAACCTATGCTGAGTTGACAGCGCTTACGGGGCTGAACCGCAACAGTGAGGTTGAGCCCTGAAACTTGAGCATGGATGGAATCATAAGGCAACTTAATCAAGTTGAACAAGCGTTCTGAAATAAAGGTTGCCCCAGAACCCGAGTCAATAAGTGTCCGTGCTGAGTATCAGATGCCTAAATGGCAAATCTCTATAAAAGCTGTACTCAGGAGGACCCTTCGAGTGTTTACAGCCAGAAACGTTTGCACATTCGGTTCATTCGTTGATGGAGTGGACTGTATATCTTGCTGGTGGTTAAATGTGGATACGGGGGGCTGGTGGTCAGGATTGACCGCTGACTGATCTGGTGGAGTGCCATTTCGGAGTGTTGTGGCGTCCTCTGCAAGTATTGCAATTATGCGTGCTAGTGCAATCCCTAAGAAGATGCGTTCTGGCAAAACAGTTTAAACACAACTTCTGCTGTTTTATATATTTCTCCCGCTCTCCGACTGGCATTCGTAAGAAGAACGGTCATAGGATGGTTCTCTTGCGAACAAAGTTTACAGGATTGTGGAGTTACCGTCACTTTATTCTCAAAGGTCTGGATCGCCCGCGAGCTATTGTCAATCCGCAGTGCTTTGGATTGAGCGTTTGGCTTAAAATCTTTAATCGCCTCGAGCTTTCGATGAAGATCTTGTAAGAAAGCCTGGAATTCAGCCCAGAAGGAAATATGTGTCTTACTCATAAGGGATTATTCCCATAGAGACAGCGTTGGCTTCGGCAACTTGGCAGAGCACAGAAAAACGAGCAGGAAATCCCAGTTAGAGGTGTCGATTTGTGCTATATTCAAAGCTGTTAAACAACCTTGAATTGTGCTCTCTACCTGTTTCAAGGATTTGCCGCATTCAAGGGCAACAGAAGGTAAATTAAACAAAATCTTAAGCTGACTGTTGACCAGCAGCCTCTTGTTTTCAAAACGATTCTGCAAGTTTCTCCATGCTGATTCGAACCCATCATTGGTTAAGGGTGATTAGCCTCACCACTAGTTTTAGCATTGAGATGGACAACTTCTGAAAGCCGAGGGTTGTGTATGTAGATGGCTGAGAAAAGGTCCCGAAACGTGGGCCAGTGAACATAGTCCCCACTGAAACTGTCGCACTCAAATGGGGGTAAGCGACACCCTCCCTGAGGAGGTGCCGGAATGGAGGCCTGAGCGGACTGTTGCGAGCGTGAATCTTCTTCAATGATCTCGTTGAGGCTTGCTGCGCACCGCTCGTAAACGGCATAACAGTAGTCATACTTGGACTGCATGACTGTTGTTGTGTCTGTGGATCTCAGACCGGACAGAACTTCGGAGCACGCCTCGTATTCCTTCTCCACCTTGTCCCAAAGGGCTCTGATCTGCTCGAGTCGCACCCTACTTGTGTGGATTGACGGACTTGTGTCTGCTGGGGTGTTGACTCTGGTCTCGAACTGACCTACTCTATCGGTTATGGTCATGAATTTCATCAAGGCCCTGTCTGCCTCAGCTTGCGCCATTTTTGCGTTTGCTCTTGTAACTTGGGGCGACGTGCTCGTGGATTTTAGTGGAGTTGTCGATGGGCTTTTGCTTCGGGTGGGATTTTGGGCTTTTGAAGGGTACAGATGACTCGCTCTTGGCTTAAACTCGTTGAGACGTTTTAGAGACAGTCAAACGGGTTCTTACCTCCTCACCGTGGCCAATTGGCATATTAAGCTCTGTCCACTTGGACAAATACGGGGACGCTGGATAAAGCGTGCAACCACTTGAAAAATCGAAACAACTTATATATTTGGGACGCTGGATAAAGCGTGCAACCAATTGAACGATCGAGTTAACTTATATATTTGGGACGTGCAACCAAGATCGAAACAACTTATACATATATTGGGATGCTGGATAAAGCGTGCAACCAAGATCGAAAAAACTTATATATTGGGACGCTGGATAAGCGTTGGATCGATCGAAATATTCCGTATTTGGAAAAAAATAACTGGAGTCGTAACTGGAGTTGTAAATTTGGAGTTATACAGGGTCACTCGATAAAGTGCACAAAAAGTAATTTAAGAACCAAATTATCGCATCAATTTAGACAGGATGTGGGGGCGCAGGACAACGCGTGAAAAATGTGACAATCGGAACAAAAACACCGGGACCGCTGTATTGAGCGAAAAAAAATAAAAAATGAATAATCGGAATTAATCGATTTAGACAAAGGTAAGGGGCGCCGGATTACGCGTGAAAAAAGTGGTAATCATAACAAATTATGTTATACTTTTATAAAGAACTTGGGGTCGCTGGATTAAGCGCGGAATACACAATAATCGGAATAAACGTTGTTATCGATTGAGGAAAAAACAGATATGAGGGCGCTGGATTACGCTGGACTATGATTGTCGATGTGGGACGCTGGGTAAGCGTGGATGTTTGCCCAATTATTGAGACGATATATGCGAATCGGAATAAAATCAAGAACGGAGTTCAAAAAAGTATTAAAGAAAAAACCACACATTGGCACTTTCTATTGGAAACTAAAACTAAAAAAAAGTAGTGCCAGTGAGAACGGTTCCTTATTGGAATATGCCGAGTATGACCCTAGAGTTGCTACCTTGACGTCTAATAAATATGTTAATATTAGCGCCAATGGTTGCTTTTAAATTTGTTTGTGTTATACCTGGATACCGGGATACCTGACTCAGTTGTTCGGCATGAACAATTAGCAATAATGTTTTAGAACTAATAGACCGGCCAAGGTAAGGTTTTTTTCTTTAACTATAGTTAGTTCTACCTGACCTGCATGGAACGGCATTAAATCTTAAGATTATTTGGGAGTTATCCGCGCAGCTGTTGGAAAGCCCTATTTTGAGGATACCTGCTCCAGATACCTTTGTAACATGTACTGTGTTGCCCATTTGCACCGCCCAACGACGTATTGGCATGTTTATAAGGCCTACGTCTTACCTATTCACATCAGATGGAGCACAGCTTTTGTCAAAGCCACTTCTCACAGATTGCTTATTGCTGCCAATATTTAAAGTACACACCCTCAGTGAACAAGATCGAAAATAAGGCAAGTTTATCAAATAGAAAAGGTTTGCCAAATTCTGGTGCCTCAGTCTGCTGAAAGCGCTTAAATATTAACATTCGCGCTTAAATATTCTTGTAGTTTAGCTTTAATGAATATCTTACGGATGTTTAACGCCCAGTTCGTGTAATTTCAGATTCAGATCGATGGAATCGTCAGTATGCCGCGTTTGCCTAGTTAGTTACGATGATATGGTCAATGTTTTCGATGCGTCTCATGAACCTGGCTTATCCATTGCGAATCTGATATCTAAGTGCACTGGCTTTCAAGTTGAGAAGGACGATCAGCTACCCAACACCATATGCAAGTCCTGCCTGGAGGATGGGAAGAACGCATTCGACATCATAGAATCGTACGAGAGAAGTCATCAGTTCTATTGCTTCTTTAAGGATGTACGCGAGGAGGAAAGCGAAAATAAGGGATCCTGTTTTTCCGAAGAAGTGGAATCAGCTGGAGAGGAATACCGGGAAGAAAAGAGGACTGAAGAATGTGTAGATTCGAAGGACAATAATATCGAAGCTGACGACGACGATTCCGGTAATGAACCTGATATTATTAAAAGCAATGCCAAGGCGAAGGAGGCAGACGGTTTTAGCTGTTCCCACTGTCCGAAGTCTTTTCGAACGAAAGGCGGTCTAAAGACACACTTTCGTTCACACACAGGAGAACGTCCCTTCAAGTGCTCCCTCTGCCCCAAGTCCTTTGCCTACAAATGTGTTCGGCAGAGGCACATGCTTACTCACACTGGAGAACGACCCTTCAAGTGTTCCCGTTGCCCAAAGGCATTTTCCATTGGTCACAATCTCAAGGTACACATGCAGATACACGAAAGAGAAGAATCGTTAAAGGGCTCAGACTGCCAAAAGGGCATTATAAATTCTACCATTCCTAAGCGACTGTTTGCCACGCTCATCGATAACAGTAAGTTCCAGTGTTCCCAGTGCTCGAAGGCCTTTCCAGACGAACATGAACTTAAGATCCACATGCGAGATCACCCAGAACGCCCCTTTAAGTGTTTCCATTGCCCAAGGGACTTTGTGCTTGATGCACATCGTAAGCGACACATGCTAACCCACAATGAAAGATATCAAGCCCACAAAACGTATGGCCGCAAAACACTTCTTCGGACACAGCAGCTAGTCGTCACAAAGCCATCTAAGTGTGCTGTGTGTTCAAAAATGTTCATTGACAATTTGGCTCTTTCCGCTCACTTGAAAACCCACACTGAAAGAAAAGACTTCAAGAGTGCCCATTGCTCTGGCTTTTGCACATCTCCAAGTTCGAAGTCGACACATATGAACACACAAGCACCTTAACCTCCGACCTCAAATAGGAGCATGCCCATTAAAGTGTTTCCACTGCTCAAAACACATGCTGTCGTACACAGACGAAAGGGTCGTATAAGTGTCCCGAACACTTTGTCGATTTGTACCTTAAAACAACACTTGTTAACCAACACTGGAAAGGACGGGCAATTTTCGAATGCGCGCAGGCTTTCGACTTGAGCACCATCTGGATCGCCATATTTCAGCACACACGGAAAATAACTGAATTTAGAATTTATTTCTTAACCAAATTTAATTTCGGTTTTGGTTTAGGAAGGAAATTGTTCTTTTTAGTTTGTGCATGTAATGTAAATGAATCCTGCGAAGTACACGACACTTACACGAACACACGTATATCTGCTGTGGTAATCCGATCCTGCAATCGAAGAGTATCGCAACTATTAGGATTTGATGTTCGCCTATCGATGAAAATTGGACACAATCGGAGGCAATTGATAAATAGAAACAAGAAAAGAAGATTGTTTGGGCAAGCCAAAGCTTACACATGCTATACATTAATTATACATTAAAATGGGGTTTTAGCGAATAAGAATAAGAATAATTAGAAAGTAATTTTGCGAATGTTCCTATGGCAGCTATGTTATACAATCGTCCGATTTTGGATGAATTACATTTAAAAACTTTTGATAACTAAGATTTTGCTTTTTCCATATAAGTATTGTATTATGTATAAATAAAAGCATTAATACTTCTTTTGGATCTCAATATGCACATTGATAATTATTGCTAACCGCTAGGACAAGTTTTGTGCAGTTTGTTCCTGAGATCTCGACGTTCATAACGACGGGCAGACAGACGGACATGTCCAGATCGATTAGGCTGAAGATCCCGATCAAAGAAACGCTTTCCTCTGCTTGTTGCATACTTCTCAACGGATTCAGTATACTCTTCTATATGCGATTAACAGGTATAACAATAAAAAGTCCGCAGGAGCTGCCATACCGATCTTGACACATTACGGGAGTTTCCATCCCGTTTTCAACACATGTCGGGAGTTGCCATCCCAAAACAGTTACGTAAAAAAAGCGATAGATGTCGCCACTAAATATTTATTTCTTGGTGAACTTCAAAATAGAGATTTTCATAGGTTTAAAAAAATAGATGCAGTGGTGAATGGTGGAACGCATGGAAACGAAATACTTACTTTGGAAAATATCAGAAAAATAACTGGCTGTGAAATAAGAAATAAGAAACAAATGCTAATTTAAAAATAAAGAAAAAACTGTTCAACAGAATCTGCTTGTGAGTCAACTTAAAATGGTAAGTACTAGGTGCTCTGTTAAATTCAAAGTAATGTCTCAAATCTCGTTTAAAGAACTTCAAATATTACCATATCAATGACCAAATGAATCCACTGCAGCAATGAATCCTCCAAAAAATATACAATACATGAAATTGGTTTAAATAAAATCACCTGTTGCGCTTACTCTGTAATTCCTGCCAACCAAGAAATCACTTTCAATATACTGCCACTGACTGCCACTCTGATAAAAAATGTAATTCTTAAAGTAGTATGTGTTCAGAAGGGTATCCAATATATTTAAATATATATATTTTTGTTGCAAAACTCCATATCTTGATTACCCGATCGATAGAGTTATAATATATTTTATTTAGATCAAAGCAAAAGGACCAAAACGATTTTTAAGCTGCTTGCGTGTGATTTTGGTCCTATTTGCATTTTATCATTTATGGCTTCATAATCATGATTT
This sequence comes from Drosophila santomea, assembly GCF_016746245.2. Classification (NCBI taxonomy): domain Eukaryota; kingdom Metazoa; phylum Arthropoda; class Insecta; order Diptera; family Drosophilidae; genus Drosophila; species Drosophila santomea. The sequence goes on from NC_053018.2 coordinate 19,165,074, forward strand.
ATCATATTATCAACTAGACAGTCTGCATGTTTTCATATCAGGATATGAGTTGTTTGAGTAATATTTATCACTTGTAAATTAAATGGGTACACAACATTCAACACCTATAATGGTTGATTAGATGGTTGGTTTCTTGATAACTCCCATGCTAGGACTCCATTCAGCTCAGTTCCAAGTATCTGATATTCAAGGAACTCTAACTTTCTACTCAAACACCCCAGAAACTCGCTCCTGCCTTTAAATTCTCTATAATGTAGATTGCTATATTTTGATTTGATTGTTGTAGATTCAATAAAAAAGTGTATAAGCGTCGGTAAGCATCGGATAACGAAGCGTTAATTGAGTCACAGGCCAGTGATAATAATGCAACGCCTTTCAAAAACTAATCAGCCTGGTAAACCGAATTCCCTGGCCCAGCTCAGTCGCATTGTCCGCAAAAGCAACAATCCAATTATTCAGTTAATTGTCTCACCTTTATGAACAAATTAAAATCCAGCCCAGAGTCAAATGGACTCAAGGCGCTGGGCAGGACGCAGGCAATGCCCATTGTCCTGCCAGGCGAAAAGCAGGAGCAATCGCATCAAGAAGTCGTCGCCGCTGTTCATTATCCTAAAGGACGAGACGCGGGACAATCCAGGACAATCCAATGCGGAGACAAAGCTGGCAAGTGAAAAACGCAGTGGGATTGCGGCTGAGTCACAGCCGGAAAGCCAAAGACAAACACAAGTGTGGAAACACACCGAGAAGTTTTGAGTGAAAAATTTCACAGTCAATGGATAATCGGGATTAAATCTTCTTGAAAAGTTAATGTTTACACACGCACCTACCGTTGGCGATGAGCGAAAAAAAGATGCAAAAATTATGAAAATATTGTCACAAGTGCACAGCAGCCAGCCACCGCAAACTGGCGAACCAGGGCCCAGGACCGCAAGGATCGCCAGGACGAGCCTGGACGAGCCATGACGAGCCAGGCTGGACGAGGCTGGACCGGAGCGAACAGGACAATTGCAGGCGGCAATCAAAACATGCAATTGTCCGTTTCGTTCCGCCTCGAATTGAACTGCACAAGAACCGAAAAACCACAAAAGGGACGCAGGACGAAGGACGAAGGACACTGTTCTCTGAGGACGAACCTTGGTAAGAGGATTTGCTCGTCAAGTAAACATACGAATGGCAGGCACCCGATTGCCGCTCCTGGCCAAAAGGACATACATACAAGCATATACGTTTGCGATTGAACGCAGCCTACAGGACACGCACGAAACCCCAAATCGAAGATGCACAGCCTGCATAAATAAATAAATAAATAAAATGATTTGAACATTTTTATTTTTGCACACGGAGAGAGACGAAACATTTTTCTTTGCGTTAAAGCAAACAATTTGTTAAAAACCGTTTGTTGCACTCGTTGTGTTCGTATTTACTTTAAATTTATGCGAAAATTAAAAACGTTTTTCGCAAGGATTTCCAGTTGCCCGAATGTTTTCATAGACGAGCCATTCCAAATTTTCCGGACACCGGAGCGTAGCTTACAAAAATATAGATTTCGCCATAAACATCATGGGCCATTCAAAGAGTTTTCCATTGCGAATTTTCCGGCTCCGCCACGTTTCCATCGAATATCGCCAAAGTCTCGAATATGTCGCGTACTTCGCTCGCAAATAAACAAAAGTCTTGTTGCAATAACATGGCGTGGGATATTTATTAAATAAACATTAGACCAGCAACCCAGCAGCCCAGAAAGAGATACGACACTCGGTTGCTACTTTCAATGGGAATGACTATCATCGGGCAAGGTGTTTTATGAATGAATTCAACCGTTGCCAGCGGCCCAAAATGCCGATTGCCAAATGGTAAATGGTAACGGGGTCTGTCTGTCCAAGCCAGGTAACAAATGTAGCCTGCGAATCGTTGGCACAGAATGGTGGGCGTATTAAGTCCGTGATTCAGATTTACACTTAAGAGATTCGGCTAACCAACTCTAGCAATAAGCTTACATTTCGAAATACCCATTTTCTTTCTTAAATTGTAGCTTAAAACAAAGTTTCTGAAATATGTATACATCGCATATCTCATATGAAGCTTTCTTACCTATTTCTATACTTTAACAAATTCGAATATAATAAAGAGGATATCCTTACGCGTTAGTTGCTGTTATCTAAATTATTTATCTGAGTTAATGATAAATCTCACAGCTTCAGGATCTTGTTTCATACTCAACTACGGGCAATTACTTAGGGCAAATATCCACACCTCGGACACGCTCCCAACTTATCTTTGGCCATCCCAATCCCTGCATCCAGAAGCGAGCAGCATTGTTGGCCAGAAACACCCACACCCACTTCCCAGCGGGTTGCGACTGGTAAGCCAATGAAGACCACTAATAAGCCACGAAAACCGCAGCACACGCGTGAAATCATTATCATCATCATTACGGAATCGGGCGGGGAAAACCGGACACATTGAGCATCAAAGGCCAGGTAGTCCGAGTGCGAGTGAGAGTCCGAATCTCGAGGCCTCAAAATCTGAAGCATCTGGGGGAAAACCCGGCGCAAACTCGAGGTTTCATTAAGAATTCCCGCTGCGCGCATTAAAGTCTAAACATGCCTAAAAAGTTTCCCCTCTTTGGACCGATCATCGACCTAAGCATCGATGATTAGCATTTGGCATCCGGTGTTGGCCAGGTAGGATTCAGGATTCAGGATTCAGGATCCAGATTCGGAATACGCGGCTCCAGATTCCGGAGTCCAGACTTAGCGCCGTCTGCTGAATTTCCGCCGCTTATGACCGGAAGATTTTCGCCATGATTACGCTTATGATTAAGCTAATGGCGGATATTTCCCAGCCCCTTCCTGGGAACACGCGTGTGTTTGTCCGCAACTAATCTGCCAAATTGTCTGGCCAAAGAGAGCGGTCGCGGGAAAAAATCGAAGAAATTATGCATAATAAGCCCGCAACTGTGTACGAATCATAAATTTTAATGAGTGGCCAATATAGACTCCGACTCCGACTCTAGAACCATCCAAAAAAAAAAAGTTTGAAGAAGAGGGGGAAAGGTCGAGGGTTGCGGGTGGAAGTATCTACAAATTTTGTGGCCACCGGAAACTGCAGTGTGCGAGGGAGAGCGAACCGCGGGCAACGCCATAGCTGCATCCCTCTCTGCAGCTAGCCACGCCCCCTTCTCAATGCTGCGCAGTGGTTTCTGCGAGTGTATGTGTGAGCCTCCTATCAAATTGGTGGAGAGAAAGAGAAATTGTTGCATATTCATGAGAGAGCAGCGGAGCGCGCGTTCGTGTGCGTGTATCTGTGAGTGCCGTTGTATCTGTGTGAGTTACTTTAACCCCTGCATGCGTGTGAGTGCCGCATATTTCAAAGATTGAAACCGCTTTATCAGCATTTTTCCTGCATTTCCTTGCCCGTCCTTCCCAACAACAAAAATCGTATTTTTTTTGGCTGCTTAAGTCCTTGGTTCAAGTGTCTGATTAGGTGCACTGCCCTGCACTTTAAAATCAATATTATTCTTGGATTACTCACCCGAAAAAACGAGAAAAAGAATTCTGCCCAAAAAAGGGCATTGCTAAAATTTAATAATGGCCACTGACTGAGCAGCCACATGTTGGCACTCGTCTCTTCTCCTCCACATGCTGATTACTTTGGACGGCTGCCCCATCTCAGCTCCTCGTTTTGCGAGTGCTCCTCCTTGTCAACGGCGGTGTCAGCGTTCCGTTGACTGCATCAAATTGAGCGTGGCAAAAGCCCGGTTGCCACTTGCCAAAATTATGGTGGGGTTGTCGTTTTTATTTGTCATTTGAGTACGGCGAATCTGTTTGCCAAGTTGTCAAGTTTTGTGATAGGCAAATAGGCGCCCATCAAGGCCCAAAGTTCAAAGAACTGCAATTTGTTTAATGATCACTTTAATTGGGTAATTTGGGCATGTTTCCTGGTTCAAAATTTATGATGATTATTGATTGCGTGCTATGCTGTTTCTCAATTTCAATGCTTAGACTAGATATATGATGTATATTATGAACACAGCATTTTACAATAATAATTGTATCATCATTCTCTAGTAGACATTTTACATTCAAGATCCAAGCAGCTCGCAGCCTTCATTCCATTTGCGGCGAAAATGTTAAGTTGCCGTTTCGGGAAACTAAATCAATATTTGGATAGGTCAAATGCAGTGGGATGGTCGGGATGCAGATATAGTCCTAGATACAGATACGAATGCGAATGGCCAGATACGATAGAGTGGCGGAGCAGTACGGATAGGGACAGCTGTGCGGGATGGGATGAAATGGGATGGAGAAATCGGACAGACAGGCAATGGCAACTACGTAAGAATAACATGAACTGTGCAAAATGCACAGACGGACCCACAGACAGTTACTCACAAAAAACTGCTCACACCCACTGCGAAACCCATACAATCGCAATCACGGCGCCGTCGTCGAAGACGAAAATTTGTTAAATCAGCAGCAGCAATCCTGAAACTGGAGAGAAAAAATGGGGAAAATATGAAGAGAATCCAGAAGGAAGGCGGAGTCGCCTCATTCGAATTTCAAATGCAGGACTCTCCTTTTCGCATCCTGCAGAGGATACTGGAAACAAGGAAACTGGACACACACATGTCGATGTCGATGATTCATGGCCTCCGACAGATCGCATGCGAAAAATTATGTTAAAACAATACAAATATTTGTCAAAATAATGCGATTGCGTTAATAGAGCCAAATATTATTCTTGTATCAATTACCCAGACGATTGGGGTTTTAAAGTGATGCAAAGCAGACTGCCCAGGAAAATACAAATAAAAAATAGTCAGCATACTTTTAAATTATCCAAATAAAATACGCGTGTTTGTTTTCCCTGTGTCTAATAACCAGACAAACACCCATCCCATTCAACCTCTCACTCACACTTCCACGCACACACACTCGCCCTTGCCCAAATAAACATATAAAATTTACTTTAAAGCTGACAAAGTCAATAAAAAATATTGTTCTAATAAGCAGAAAATAAAAATGAAGCGGGCGAAAAAAATCGAAAAAACGGCGAAGGACTTTTTGCGTTTGCCTGCTTCGTATTTGTTTTGCATTTGGGTTAGTAACCCTCGCGATGTGTGAATGAATGAGTTGCAAGTCAAACCTAAAAACAAGTCCGATTGTAATACTTTATAATTATCAGTTACACAACTCCAAATGTATTTACTATGTAAGAGCAAAAGTAATCTTCACAAATTCGGAATTTAACTTTTCGCACCTGACTTCAAATAATCACAATAGTGATAGTAAATAACTAGCTATGAATTAATTTTGCAGAGTATTAGGAAATATCGTTTAAAGAGCTTTGTATATTTTCTTTTTTTGATTATAAAGTGTATCTACTTTGCAAGTCTACTACATTTCAATGAATCATTTTCGAATAAGTGTATCCTAGTTCGCACAATGGCTTATCAAAGTTAGTGGGAAACATGCTTTGCTGTGTAAAATTCTTAGATTAAAAAAGCCTGAACAATTTTTCCCTTTTTGTTCAGCAAAAAAAGCTATTTTCAATTCAAACGCCCGAAGAGAGGAGTTGCTAAAAACTTAATGCCTTGCCTTCAACGAAAACAACCTTCAAAGGTGGCTCTTAACTTGGGAATCTTGGCGAAAACCCATCAAACTGCAAATTAGCAGGCAACTTTTTGGTCTCTGTCTTTCCAAGAAGGCGAACTTTAAGCTGAGATCGAAAGAACTTTACCACTAATTTATGCCAAAGTCATTGGGAGGGTGAGTTAGGTGGGTGGGTGGTTGGTTCGTTTGCAGCCCTCGATTCACCATCAACCCCACACCCACACCCACAACCACCCACTTGTGACCGTGCTGTTGGCTTTCCCAGGTGCCTCGACTATGTGGTGCTCGCTCGCTCTTACTTCTGTCGTATCTGGTATCTCATGGATGCGAGATAGAGAGAGAGCGAGAGCCAGCGGGACAGCGGGAGAGAGAGAGGGAGATAGGCCGTATTTTAAGCATTAGTTTGAACAACAAAAACAAGGGTCTGCAAAAGCGAAGGGAAGGGTCCACAGGACACACACCGTAGCTAGCTAACTATTTTTCCCTACTGGTTTAATACAAAAAAGAAACCATGAATGGCGTCCGCTCTCTCTCTCTCTCTCTCTCTCTCTCTCTCTCGCTATGCCACACACAGATACTTTTGCCGCAGCTGTGTGTGCGGGCCCACTTCACTTACTGACTGCGAGTGGCAGCCATCGTTGGTTGGCTGCAGATACACATGCAGATACGGATACATTGTGCGGGCACACAGTATCACACAGATACTTTGCGGCAGCGGATTGAGATACTTTCTGGTGCGGGCGACGCTCTGCCGACGACGACGCAAACGATTCTGCTCGATGCGAGCTGTGTGTTATTTCAGTTACACAGATTCAGTATCAGACGTGTTACTATACCGAACGGTTCTGCGCTCGCTCTGCGCTCCCATTTCCCCTAAACTACAATTAGATATATATATAAATATATATGTGTATATATTTATATATATGCACTTATGTGAGCGACTTGCTTAAGCAAATATTATCGCTAGAAATAATAAGAAGCCGCAAGTGGTGAAGTGATTAAGTTCGAGAAAGAAAGCAAGAGAAAAGAGAGTACGAAATTTCGAGTACCAGAAGGCGGCAGTGGAAAATCGAACAGAAATCCGCCGGAATCGCCGCCATGCATACGTTATTCAGCGACCAGAACTCCTTTACGCGCCACTATGCACAGACCGCAGCCGGCTACGGATCCGCATCCGCGGTGGCGGCGGCCAGCAGCGCCTCCGCGGCGGCAGCGGCACATTACGCATACGACCAGTACTCCCGCTATCCGTACTCGGCCAGTGCCTACGGCCTGGGTGCCCCGCATCAGAACAAGGAGATCGTGAAGCCCCCGTACTCGTACATCGCTCTGATAGCGATGGCCATCCAGAACGCGGCGGACAAGAAGGTGACCCTGAACGGGATCTATCAGTACATCATGGAGCGGTTCCCCTACTATCGGGATAACAAGCAGGGCTGGCAGAACTCCATTCGGCACAATCTCAGCCTCAACGAGTGCTTCGTGAAGGTGGCCCGGGACGACAAGAAGCCCGGCAAGGGCTCCTACTGGACTCTGGATCCGGACTCGTACAACATGTTTGACAACGGCTCCTTCCTTCGCCGGCGGCGTCGCTTCAAGAAGAAGGATGTGATGCGGGAGAAGGAGGAGGCCATCAAGCGGCAGGCCATGATGAACGAGAAGCTGGCCGAGATGAAGCCCCTCAAGCTGATGACCAACGGCATACTGGAGGCCAAGCACATGGCCGCCCATGCTGCCCACTTCAAGAAGGAGCCCCTAATGGACTTGGGCTGTCTAAGTGGCAAGGAGGTGTCCCATGCGGCAATGCTCAACTCCTGCCACGACAGCTTGGCCCAGATGAACCACCTGGCCGGCGGCGGAGTGGAGCATCCCGGCTTCACCGTGGACTCACTCATGAATGTGTACAACCCGCGGATCCATCACAGCGCCTATCCCTACCACTTGAACGAGGACAACTTGGCCACGGTGGCCAGCAGTCAGATGCACCATGTGCACCATGCGGCGGCGGCCCATCATGCCCAGCAATTGCAGCGCCATGTGGCGCATGTGGCCCATCCCCTGACCCCCGGCGGCCAAGGTGCCGGAGGTCAATCCTCCGGACACTCGCCCACCACGATCTCAACTCCGCATGGTCCCGCGCACGGGGGTTGGTACACCCCGGAAACGCCGCCATCGGAACCAGTTCCCCACAACGGGCAGCAGGGAACACCCACCCACCCGGGACATAACAACAACAACAGCAGCAGTGTCCTCAACCACAACGGAGTGGGCAACGGTGGCGGTGGAGGATCCTCCAGCGTGCTGACCAGCAGTCCCACCTCGGCACTGGGTTTCCGCGACATGATCTTCGAGCAGAACCAATCCTGCCAACTGGACACCGGCAGTCCCACCGGCAGCCTCCAGTCCGCCAGTCCACCTGCCTCCGCATCCGTGGCAGCGGCATCCGCGGCAGCAGCGGCGGCGGTGATCAGTAGCCACCACCACCACCATCACCACCATGCGGCGCTTAGCGGGAACCTGGGCCAGCTGGGTCAGCTGAGCAACCTGAGCCACTACCGGCCACATGTGGGTCACTACCAGGAGTACGGCATCAAGTACGGGGTGTAAACCTACAGCATAGGCGGGATTCTCGGCAGCTGGGCTCTCTTGTATATTCCTGTAAATATACCATATAATATACCCAAGAACGAAGCACAGCTAGGGGGGATCCTCCGGGATCCGGAGTCTTCTATCTCAGATCTTTTTGTTTTCCAACTTGTTTTCGATTTATCTGTATCTGTATCTGTATGTGTATACGAAATAATGGGGGACATAGTTGTTAAGCAAGCGCATTATTGTATTGTATTAACTGTAATTTATAATTGTAGTTCGTAATTGTTATCGAATTTAGGCTTAGTCCCAATTGTCAGCTACGCAATTTGTGATGAGGTTTTGCTACACAGAATATAAACTTAAATTAGAGCATTTTGTCAATAACTAAAACTACCGCATCGGATCGATCTATCACTAGCCTAGCCCACGTAAGCAATAATAAATTATACAACTAAATCGTAGCTATAACATAACTATCAAAACTAGCGTACCACCAATATGAGCCGAACAAAAAGTGTATTGAAAATATGTTAAAATATCTCAAATCGTGTGTTTTATTTGGCTCCCGTAAAGCGACTTTCGCCTTTCCAGCTTTTCGCTTGAGCTTTGCGTTGGCAAAACAGACTTTTTAGCCCGAAACTGGATAACTGGATAGCACACACGCAGAATTCCCAGATAAATAATTATTCAAGCCGTGTCCATTTCGAGGCCCGAATCAGTGAGTCATCCGGCTTCCAATTGCCACTGGAAGATGGCTTTCTGGGTACTGGGTAGCAGTGTCATATCATTTATCGATCAGTCGATCAGGTGGCTGCAGTTCTGAACGACTTGCAAATTGGCAAGTTGGCATGAGTTATTGATCGATCGGATAGGAAACACTTTCCACTTTTCATAGGAAACTCCTATGCATTCGACCTTTTGTAAAAATAAATGTTTTTTTCTAGGAAATGTGTGCTTTATATGCAAAAGCAGCTATTGAAAAGTATCTTCGAAAATGCATATTTATTAAATTCTCCAAGAAAGTGCTAACTTTAATATTATATTTACTGTTTGCTAGTTTGTAGTTATACTTATACACCAACTCGAAGGGAAAATTGAGGATCCTTTAAGCCACATGTTGGTAATTAAAAAGATCACATTTTATTCAGAAGAATCGCATTATTATTTCCTCTTTTAAAATGCCATTTGTAAAATAAACTGTTAGCTTTCACTGAGGCAGTCGCGGCACAATGGCCAGCAAATTACAAATCTTTAGTTGAGAAAACTGTGCCCTTAGTTTCCTTGCAGCCGCTCCTAATGGCCAGACAATTGCAACAAATTGGTAGAAAGCCAGACAACAGCCTGCAGTATTTTGAGCTTATTAGCCACTGAACCAGTTATCAGTTACCCAACCAGAGATCGATCGCAAAGCCAAAGATGCGCAGATAAAGAGCCACTGATTGATTGATGGCCAAAACTGATGGCTGCTTTCTTGATGATGACGATGGGGAGCTGGTCATGGTCTCGTCTCGGAACTCGTCTTTGGACCTTTTTTTTGAGTAAAGGCTGCTCGAAGCCATTGTCACTTGAGTAAGCGCCGCTTGGCGCCACCGCGGCATTGAGATCGCACTCGGGCAAGAAATCTGGTTATACTCGATTTGTGGGCTAAACTCGGCTCAGGTGTTTCGCAGTTTGTGCTCTTCAACGGCTGTTTTCAATGGCGGACAGCGCTCGAAAGCCAGTCAATAGGTATGGCTAGCTGGTCGTAGCCACAACAATGGAATACCGAATACCTGGCTGGGTGGCATGTGAATGGCGCTCGAGTGCCAGCCAAAAGTGTGCCAAAGACTGTAGGCCTGAAAGTAATCTTCAAATGGGAAGTACACTGAGCATGAGCATTATTTTCAAATTTAAATGGGCAGCGGAGTTGGTTGTTCCTGCGAACTCAAAGCAAACAGGAAAATGTAAGTTAACGTTTAAAGTTTAAACCACCCCATAAGTTAAAAGCTGTCCATTAAAAAACAACAATTAAGAGACGGAACTAAAGAGGTCCTAGCATCAATTTTAAATTGTTGATAACTGAGCTATATTTATTTATTGGAATGGGATTGGCTATAAATCACAAGTTAATTTAATTTTTGCACGCTTTTCATATCCATAAGCTCAATATTTTCAATCTGAATATTCGGCTGATCGGTGTGGAAACGAGTTTTGGTATGCAAATTCAGCACTTTTGGCAGCAAATACACATTCGATGCCATTCGATGCCATCCGGACTCTCCATTCGGTGTGAAAAGCAACAAAATTAAATGCGAAAACAACAAGAGTCCGGATGGAAAGTGGCTGTATGTTTGCTTGGAGTGCAGCCGTTGCTGATTGCGCGGGTGGTCCAGAATTTACAAACCAGAATCGGAATCAGGAACCGGGAACCGTGTACCGAGAATCGAGAATCGGGAATACTGTGTATCGCAACGCCAGGCGGCGGACAAGAAAAACAAATGCGATGGCGACAAAATGTTGCACTGTTTGCTTAGCGATAAGGACGCGCCCACACACACACACACACACACACATGCGGGGAAACTCGCAGGACAACAATGCCAAATGCCCAATAATCCAATCGAGCTAAAACGGGCGGCTTTCGAAATGGTTTTCGTTCGTGGCGCTCACAAATATTGACAGCTGTCTCTGTGGCTCATCGCGCAACCAGCCCGATTTACATAAATATTATTGCAAGCCTAATTAAATGCAAGTATTAGTCGGCCAGCTGCCAAATGTGCTGCATGCACAAGGATTTTCGTTTTCGTATCTACCGGATACAATGTATGTATCTATTCTACGACTATGACTTGGCCCGCGGGAGATCCTTTGTAATTAACGCTGCTTATTTTTCGCGCTTTTCAGTGGAACCCCACATGTACATATGTACATAGGTGGGGTACAACCCCTGACCCCCTTGATATTTATTTACCTGGCCAGTTGTGTTGATGACCTGTTATCATTGCCCCGTTATAACAATAAATTCCAGTGGTCGAGGCTCAACTACCGCGGTGACAACAACATCGCTTTTTCGCTGACGATGATGGTGATGATGATGATGATGTTGTTGTTGTTGTTCTTGCACGGTTTGGCGTTGTTTTGGCAGCTGTCGCCGCAATTAACCAGGCCATAATAGACAATGGCTCTAAAGTAAATTCATATCTCGCTGGTTTAATAACCACACTCACTTGCAACACTCACTCACACATGTGGATGACATTTGTAATTGGGTGTGGGAAAAAACGCACACAAATTAATGAACACAATTTCTGTTCGTTTTTACAGCGTGAAAAAGGTGAAATCACAATGGGAAAACTGTGACAAGAATATACATAATCTAGCTAAAGAAAGAAAGCCATTAACATCTATTAAGAACAAATCATGAAAATAGCACAGAATTGTAGGAGTGAGTTCCAAACCAAAATTATTATTTAGACTCCTCAATAAATATAAAAAAAATGTATTTAGAGAGACCCGCACTGGAGTTTACGACATTATGGGAAAAGGGACCAGATTCCGAATTTCACGATCGACTTCAGATTGATTGTTTGCTCTTCGCGGAATCAATTGAACTTTGTAGGAGCTCCTTTTACTCCACGGACTCATAGAGTAAACTTCCGCTTCCCTTTCGGCCCTTTGGCTCTGGGAAGGCAATAAAGCTATAGTCGGATTTTAGTGCCCTCGACCGATGTCTGCTAATACGGAATACAGAATACAAAATAGCAACGACAATAACAACAATACGGGCAACTGCATTTTTATGGCATTAAACAAACTTTGAGAGCGTGTGTTTTGGAACACTTTTGAAGTTTTATTGAGTTATAAATACGCAGAAATGACTTTGGAGTTGGCCAGCGGCAGTTGGCGGCCTTAGGCAGCAATTTTCCAAATTAATTTATGATCGATTTGCGCAAAAAACTAGAAGCACAAAATAAAAATCGCGAAACTCAGCGCCAGGCGTCGACATTTGAGTAAATTATCCAGCCACGCAGCAAATAGGGAAATTGCAGGGCGAGTTGCTCGGCGAGGAGTGAATCCAGTGCATCATTGGCCGTCTAGGTTACTCCACGATCTTGCAACTGGGGGAGATGTTGATTGACTGTTGGGCCTGGAACGCTTTGATCTCCGATCTACGATCTACGATCTCCGATGGCTGGATCGATGGATCAGTCATTCTGTAGGGCGACGCCAGCTAAAGGAGATCAGCGAGCCATTAAATGGTAGTTCAGAATCATCTGTGGCTTGCCTTTGATTATTGGATAATGTATTAGAAATTGTTTTAAAATGGCTCTCATGTTGGAAAAAGGTGCAAAATGTTAATGTACTAAATTATTGTAAATGTGAGTCACTTCACATGTCCAAATGTGCCCAAAAGTAAAATTTCCTCAAATTAATTGCACTCTGAATAAACGAATAATCAGAATCACCAAAAAGGCTGAGTAGACAACACTGATGCTTTCCCCCTTTCTTAAATAAAGTTATTGAATTGACTATCTGTGCTGCTGATGCATGGTTTATTTGGCTTATCAGACTTTTTTGGCTTTGATGTCACTGGATTGGATATATCACCATCATTTGGATTCGTTTTCATATTCAGATTCAGATTCACATTCAGATTCAGATTCAGATCGATGGGATTGGGAGCGATGTTTATGCGTCAGCCGGGCTTCGAATGTTCTTCTTATTTGTGCCTTGTTTTTTCGGCCATTTGATGCTGCCGCCGAAGTTGCCAACCAGTTGACGCGACATAAGAAAATAAATAAAATCGGGGAATAAAGAGAATTGCGAATAGTAAATGAACCCCTTTCCCCAAAGACTTATTTTGGTGTTTTCGCGCATTCAGCACTATCAAAGTGCCCGGGAACGGGGCCGACATCGTCTTAGGCCGAAAGTCAAATAATCAATTTCAGCCTGAAATCCGCAGCCGGCAGTACTAAAATCCATTGTTTATTTTCTAATTTCGTTGGCGTGTAAATCACGGAAACAACTCCTCGTTTGGCATTCCTGTTGGGAATAGCAGAAAAAGATGTAGCATTCTCCCCTTCTCACTAACCCATTCGATGTGCTGCCTGGCCAGACATTTTGTCGACAATTTCCAGGGAAGTGGCCATAAATCAATTGCAAAGCTTTCCTTTCCTTTCCTTTCCCTTCCTTTTTTTTTAGGAATTTTGTTTAATTATGCTGTGAGTGAAATGCGCTGTAAGTGACTGCAATCAGGTTATATAACAGGGCACATTTCATTCCGCCTGTCTATGGACTATTTTCCATGAATCGAATGGGGCCCAGTCGTTCGGAATCATTCACACCCACGCCCTTCTGCAAAATCCATGAATGAACAGCGACCATTCAACGAATCCGATCGTGGGGTTGGATTTTCCAATTTCAATTTCAATTCCAATTCCGATTCCGATCCATTTCGTAACCCAAGACACCCACCCCCACCCCCACCCCCACAAGCAAACACACGTTAAACAATCGAACGGAGAGAGGTGTATTGTTTAAACAATTAACAATAACATAAATGCATGCATAATTACCGCCCCATATCGTGTGTAATTTCAAGAGCTTTCGACGGAAGCCCGCTCCACACGACAGCCGCCAGAGCGTCGTCAAAAAACCCCACCGAATAATGGTCAGCGATCAGTGCTGATCAGGAAGAATTTGGACATGTTCAACTAAAGTAAAAAGTGAGCCAATGGCACTCCTGGAAAAAAGTTCTCCCTAATAAAATAAATGGTTATTCTGAATAAAATTTACCAAATGAGTATGTGGAACCATGAAGCATGTGGAGTATTTGTATGGAGTAACTTTAAATAATTGGAGTAATTTAATAACTAACAATTTAATACATTTATACATTTTTAACCAATTTTTTGAAACGGAAATTCCAACAAAAAATGTTCTTGATATTCAACACATTATTGTATAAAGACGTTCTGTAAAATAAGCCTCTTCATCTCGACTCAGTTATAACTAGTTTATGAGAATGACGAGATGTACTATAACATGTGTATTCATGTTTTCTTGACTAAGTAAGGGGACTATTATGTTATATATATTTTCAATATTATATATTCTATATTATATATATTTTCTATGGTATATATTTTATTTTTCGAATAATTTGGGCCAAAAAGTAGCCAAGCCAGCACCACTGACCCCCACAACGATGTTCAAATTGGGCAACAGGTGTACTGGGATCTAATGCAGGAGGAAGGAGGAGGGGGAGGAGAAAGGAGGGCCACTTGACCAGCTGAAAGCCTTAATGAGCCGATCTCAAGTGGACCCGGATTATTGTCAAAAGGTCCCCATGCCAAGGACCCAACTGGGCTATACCATCGCCATTCTCCACTGGCGCCAAGGTGTTTATGGTCGCCAGCGAGCTAAACAAACCGCAGCAACTGAAGCTGCAAAGGAGGAGAAGAGGAGGAGTGGGTGCACTGGAATGGATCGGAGGAGGAGTGGAGTGGAGGAGTGGCCGGGCGAGTTCATTGCGCCACGGGTGCACTGCAGATTTATCGCCCACGGAGGTGGTAAATGCGTCGAATAACGGAGATCTTGGGCTATAAAACAGACACCCGAACTGGACTACCTAGCGCCAGCTCCTACTGCGGCTGCAGCCATGTCCGGGTGTGGGTGCGGGTGCGGGTGAGGTTACCGATCCACTCCCAGCCACATCTAATCCGTAATCCCTCACACATGGCGCGCCCGGATCTTCAGCCTCCAGGGGAAAGGGCGTGCCGCCCGGAGGTCGCATTGAAGAAAAACCACAATGATATAGGGCTCATATTGAAAATGAAACAGATATAACTTTCTTTTTGGGAAGAGGAAGTAATACATTCTCACTCAGAACTTTTGTACAAATACAGGACGCAGTTCAACGAAACTACAGAAGTATGACTACTTTCAGTGTTTTAATCATTGCTGTCCAATTAAGTTCTGACATTATGTTCAAAATCTCTCAAAAACGAGAAACGGTGTTTGCTCCTGCGAGCTGAAGATTATAGGAGTATACCCTTGTTGTAATTATAATTCTATTAATATATGATAAATAAGAACATGCAAGTCAGAACTGCCAACGACAGCTGTGCGGCGTAGTAGTCCGATTTGCATCGGAATATGACCAAATATACCATATATATACATACGATCTAAAAAGCACTTTTTAATAGTAAACAATAAAACTCAGTGGTTTTATATTATTTTCAATTATGTATATGATATAGTGGTTAAATTAATTGCTAATTTTGTGTAGACACGGACAACGGACAGACGTTAACTCCGTTGATCATACTGATCAAGAATATATATACCTCATAGGGTATCTGTTAGGATACGTTACATACACAAATTCTTTGTAACAGAAACATATATTTAAATTCTAAACAGTTTAGATCTTAAAAACTTATTTTCAATTTTTCACCTGATAAGTATCTATATCGCAAATGAGCAAAGTTTCAGAACTTCAAAACGGAAGTCTGAAATGGCTATAACACTACGTAATTCAAGCGATCATCATTAAGGGCATGATCCCGAATCGTGTTTACGGAAGCCAAAGCAATTGTAAATAAATATATCATAATAATTATCGCAAGTGGAAGAGGACCGGCGATAAACTTGGGCAAAGCAACTCATTTAGAAACGGATTGGCAGATAAATCTTTCGGGCGCAGAATGCAGTTTACATGGAAACCATATGGTGGAGTCCCAAGGAGGTGCTAATTTATGGTTACGACAGCTTTTTGGCGTTCCAATGCAATGGTAAACAAACCGGATTTGGAATTTGTAATGGGGCTGGGTGGAGAGACCCTCGCGAAAATGCCAAAACCACCTAGAGTACGGTAAAATAGTAGCCACTCATGGCCAATTTGGCATCATTCATCCATGCGCTCGGCATATATATTTATTGGCTTGTTTGTGTAACCCAGATTATAAAAACAGAAGCCTAATCGTTCCTCATTTGGCAGTGCGATCTGGCAACTTGGGCAGTTTCAGATCGATTGTTATTAATTTGTTTGCAAACATATTTCATGCGCTTTGCCCAATTCCGTTCAGCGGGGTAGCTGTCCTCTCTACATCCCCGAATCTACAAGATACTCCACATCCAGCAGATGTATCTGTATATGCGTTTTCTGTAGCACTCATGCTGCGCGTCGAAAAGTCTACGATTTCCGTTCCTCGTATAAATCAACTGGGTGGGGAGGGAAACAAGTTGAAACTCGGAAAAAACGCCAGAGCAACAACGAATTTTTCTTCATTTTTATCTATTTAGGGAAAGTGCGGCTGCCCACTATTTATTTGTGCATAATAAGTTTTTTGAATGCTGACAGTGGAGGTGCGAGAAAGGGCTGCCGAGGGCCCAGTACTACACAGTTCTTCAGCAGAGGGACTCTTTATAATAAAGTTTTAGAGGTGGTGATCTGACGAAAAAGCCCCCTTTAGCCACGCCTCTGTTTGTGTTGGGGGTTTGGTAATGTCTGTGCTGTCTATGGATATCAAAATACCATACAAATCGTCAGCTCGTCATTTTTCAGACAGTTTTCTCTGCGATTTATTATTGCGCTTACGTGTGCAAGGAAGTAAAAGTCAAACAGTGCTTTAGCTTAGTATGCGGACAGCATAAACGGAAAATAAAATGTTTAAAAATGAAAATATGATATAATAAATATTTTCAAAGCTGAAGCACCGGCACACATCCTTAAAGGATAGTGTAACACCACTTGTAGAGGCAGTGCCAGCCGCAGACTTTAAACATCCAATTGCATCAGTATTTCTTGCCCATCTCTTAGAGCACGAAATGTTGTTAGCCGGTCCAAGCCCCTCCTTGTCCAGCTTGATTTCCATTCCTAGCATCTCTGAGAAAAAAGAACAGGTGATTGCCATCAACCCATCCACTCATTTTCCTTCAACGACCATCAAAAGAAGTTTTTGAATACGCATTTTACCCAACAGTCTTAGTAAGCGGCATGTATTAAAAAAAGAAATAAAATGAATCCTAGATAAAAACTGGGGTACTGATTTAAGCTTAAACTAGCACTTGTGGAATTCACTTGTGGCAGTCACTGTGCCGCCTTGGCCAACCTGCTCCCTCGATCCCATATTTCCCGAGACTTGGGGGCGCGCATGTGGGGATTGCTTATTTATGTACATAGTTCTTGGGTGCGTGGTGTGTGTGTGTGTGTGAGTGTGAATGTGGGTGTTTGAGAAGCAATTCATTAATGATTTTTAAAATGTTGCTAATCGATCGTTTGCGCCACAATTAATGTCAGCCCGCGGCAATTGGAATGTGTTATGTGAAATTCCAGACGGGACGACTTGATTCATTCGACCGGGAAAATAAAATACGAGAAGAACGGTGGACCGCCTGTCGAGTCTTCCGACTTTGACCTCTTGACGGGCTCATCAAATGGCCAATAAATGGAGTCGAGAGTGGATAGGGATGAAGTGCTCAACCTTTTGACCGACCACAATGCAAATTGGGCTAAAGTAGAGCACACCCAGCTATTCTATTTTCTTTGTTCCACATTCGATTCCATTCTTTTCGCTTCGGGTTCGATTCGGTTCTGTTTTTTTCTGTTTTTTTGATTTTCTGCGGATTTGGGATGTGAAACACTTGGTGCCGCGCTGTCTGCACGAGCAACTCTGCCAATTATAACAACAAGATTCGCAACAACAATGATACAACAACAATGGACAGCGGCCACAATAATTGCAGCAAAAAGAAACGCACACAATCACTGCATATTTGTGCATAGAAAAGAGCTCAACACCAGATGCAAAATATACCTACATATATAGCGCACAAAACAGGGGATATGTTCTTTCTATTTTACTACAAAAAACCACTTAAAACCGTGTCCTAACTAATAAGCAATAAATGAATTTATTTGAACAGCAAGTAGGCGCACCAATGATATCTACTGAATATTAAACACGAATATTTCAATTATGCAATTGCTTTTCTAAGTGCATGCAGATTTGGTTTGAGCTTGTGGCCTGTGTGCTGTTTTTCCACGCCTAGCGGGAAAAGTGTTGAGAAAATTAATAAAACAAATGCCAAAGTCAGCGGCAGACACGAAGACGGCGGCGGGAATTGTTGTAATTTTTAACCAGTTTGCTGAGCAAATATTTTATCAACATATTTTCAGAGACAACACGCAAATGTTTGTCTTGAAAATATTTAAATATTTACATTGGGAAAACAACTGCAGCGAGGCGAGCGAGGAGAACGAGTCTACCACGACGAAGACGTTGACAAACATGTAAGACTTTGTCTTTGCGAGACTTCTGGGCGGTGCAGGGGGGTGCTTCCTTCAGGGGTATGGGGATCCCCCACCGATGGGCGTGGTTTCATGGAGATCTAAAGTGTAACCTTGATGGTAGGTTTGTAACATTATATGGACTTACTCAATGCCTGGCTTCATTCATAAAGAAATATATTATATCTTAATATAATAATATCTTGATTTTAAAAATGTATAATAGAGTGGACACCATGTAAGATTCCGTGAGAGAAGAATAAAATTGCACGTCTTCATAATGATGTAATCGATGTAATCGTCTATATCCTATAATGCTATAATTTGGCATTAATTGATAAGTATCCCACGAATGGCAGCCACTCGAGCGAGATGCTTATCTGTATCCACAAGAAGCCATCATCAGCGAGATTATGAAAAACGCATCTGACAGATACTTTCGGCAGCACGGCCATTAATTATGCAGCTGATAAGCAATGAAAACACATCCGAAAATCAACAAGGCCGGACGGATGTATCTGGTGCTGATTTTGTATCTGTATCTGCGAGCGCAGATTAACAAATAACAAAATTAGTTGAGCGATGCACGGGCAGCTGGGAAGTTGGAAGTTGGAAGCTGGAAGCTGGGAAGTTGAATGACTGGGAAACGTGTCGTCAATGGCGCGCGGCTAAGCAAACAAGGCCCAAAAAAGAAGCTGTTGGTAAAAAGATGCAGTCAAGGTTGGCTCTTCAAGGGGATATCCACATTTATGGGGCATCCAGGGGAGTCCGCCTCAGGGCAAGCAGATGTCAACAATTCCGAAGATTTCGCAGTCAATTTGACGAGTAACGCCCATGAAAGTGATTATTGCGCATAGTATATATGTATATATGTATGTATGCCCGACCGAGGCATATATTATTAATTGGTAAGCCATTTTGCGGGACGGTTAGTCTGCTAAGGTTTTAACAAGGTACACGACGTATAACCCTCGACCGCCCTGCACTGAACAATTTCCTGCTGCCTACACTCACCGCCAGCCAAGACAATTTGTCCTAAATAAACATTTCAACTCTCTTGAACAGCCACAGCAACCGCAGCAGCAGCAGCAGCAGCAGCAACATTTAATGAAAGTGGCGGCCAACGAGGCACGGCTGCACTGAGAGAAAATTTTATGCACTTTGCGTTTTAATTCTAAACTGTTAGAAGACCATTTATTATTCAGGGGGTCACTTGAAGGTTCGTTTGAAAGGTCATTGTAGACTCAGAAATGCTGATTTCAGCGGAATCCAGTCTCCCAAATATTAATTTTTAATTGTTTTAAAAATAAAAAATATAAATATAATAAAACAATATAATATAACAATTAACAATAAAGAATAACCAACTGCATTAACATCTGTAATCGACTTAAAAATGCCTTTATCTACAGCCAATTAAATTCCGTAGACCGAATTCGATACAAGTTTTTAAAACACACCCTTAAGTGAACTTTTCACTTTTTTTTTTAGATCTAATTAGATCCAAATGTGGTAATCCATATTCGCTGATATATCCTGAGTGTATTGCCGCGGATGGTGATGACAATGGTGATGGGTCGAGTGAATTGTCTGCCTGAAATATACCACCGTTTAAAGGCAGACGCGGGGCACTTCGCCTCTCCTCCCTGCGCGCACTTCCGCAGCAGCTATGCTACGTCTATGCTACGGCTACGTCTCTCTTTTCCTGCGTGGATGAAGCTGTAGCCATGGCCACTTCCCCTAGTGCCGAGTTCCCCAGTTCCTGGCATCCCCGATCCAGTCGAGCGTCGCCCATTCGCCCGTCGCTATATGCTAAGTAAACATTTGGGCACGTCATGGCTTATTGAATTGTCACTTATGCCCGAATTCGAAATTCGAGTTTGAGTTCTGTTGCCATTGCCATTGCCATTGCCATATCCATAGCCATAGCCTTTTGCCTTCGACTTTCCCGTCCCCCGGAAATCTTCTAACCATCCACTCGTGGCTGCGTTTTGTCGCCTTTTCAATTGGCATTCGTAATGGCGACTATCTGCCTCGTTTATGTCCATCCCATCCAGTGTGTCCAAACCCTTCGTCCAACTGCGACTCCTTCGGCGGCTGTGGCCACCAGAGTGCTTCCAGTTAATTAGTTTTACGCCCTGGGAACTCAATTTCAGCTGAATGCCGCTTTAAATGCATTTGGAGTGAATGGAGAGCCGCTTCGAGTAATCAATAATCGATTTATGGTGTTTACTCTGTGGAAAAGGCGAAGGAAACTGGAAACTTAATATGACATGGTGGCTTTTGCAGTCTTAAATCCTCACTCTATACACCATACAAAGAAAACCATTTTTATTTACAATTTAGTTAATTAAATAACATATACTTCCACGGTTTTTACTTTGGTAACGAGTCCAGTTGTAAAAGTAGAAAGAAAGTACCTTGAAAACCGAAAGATTCTCGTCGCATGGATAGTATCTACATATTTCATGACTTCAAGTCGCTAAGATTAGACATTAGATCCTCACTGTTTATACAAGAACTGGCAATTGCATCTTAGTCTCTAATCCGTGTTTGTGTATCAAATTAGCAGCCAAACAAGGCTAGCAAAAAAGGTAAACCCACCTATGCAAACATTTTCATTTCATAAAAGTTAATTAACCTGAGAGCTGCATTGCTCGCCCGCACATATGTGTACATGTGATTCCATTGACTATTTAATTGAAATATTACACAAATCTATGCATCATAAAATTTTAGAACAAATCATTCAATAACAAACAAAAATTGGCAATCAGAGCCATTCGGAATGGAAATGGAAATTCAAATTGAAATGTTTCAGGCTTCATTAAAAAATACATGGATAGTGCATGTGCGCATTGTGTGCACAATTTATCCGCCGGATACATTTCAAATAAATAACAACAATAGACGGACAGACGGACGGTGCGAAAACAATAATACGAAATTGGTAATTACCAATTGAAATTACAATTTCCAATTTCATTTTCATGACTTCCGTTTAATAACAAATAAATCGCATAATCCTTGGGATAATATTATCACAATTAAAATTTTAAATAAATTTCTAGCCAAAGCAGACAAAAATCAAAGCAATTACAAAGCTCACACACAGCTCACCCACACATTTGCACAATGCAATAAAACAAATTAGCACAATCGTTGTAAAAAAAACAAATAGAAAAAGGCGAGGGAATAACGATTATTGACACAAACACAAAGCCAATAAATGCGGGCTAAAAATCAGACAGAGAAGGCAAATCGAATGCAAAAATAAACAATGAAAATTAGCAAAATTATGCAAAATAGATAAATGCGAAGACAACCTGACCAGGTTGTGTTGGCTTGTAAAAAATCCGAAATCGTTAACCAAATAAATAGAAGGCGTACCGCCAAATTCAGTTGAAGTCATTTTCACGTTTCGCCCATTTTTAATCTGTTTTTTTTTTTGCTTTTTGGCTTCCGTCGTTTAGCAAAACTTTTTCATAATCTGATATTTTTTTTACCTTTACTTTACGTATTTTACGTGCCTCTCTCATTCTGCGAAGCGAGTTCACACCTTGGCAGAAAACCCTATCGAAAAGTATCTATGGTTTATAAATATTTATGTATCTAACTGGGGCGTGCCGTTCGAGCAGCAGGGGCAAATTCAAATTGAGCGACACACGGAAAAGTATTTTGGCAAAATACAGGCCACGCCCACTGCGTTGGCTGCGCAGCACAAACACGAGAGTATCTCACAGATACGAGCTATCGCCCACAGTTGCAAAAGTATCTCACACACACTCGCACTGCGGCAGCAGAGAGAACGAGCGTCGACGTCGCTGCCATCGGGTGCTCAGGAGCAGGGGCTCACGGGGAGGGGAGGTGCGGGAGCAACTACAACAATTGGCAATTGAACAGTACAACCCGTGCGGGCCGCGCAGTCTGCCTCTCGATGCCCAGGTCCCAAGATCTCCTACTGCCGTCAACATCTATATTCCCACATCTATATCCCACATCCCACATCCCATCCCTTCTCAACCCCCGGTGGACTTGTTTTGACCAGTCGGTCAGCGGCGTGGCCATTTGCCTCCTCACCTCCACCTCCACCTCCACCTCCACCGCCTGAACCAAACCTGAACCATCGATGGCCGCACATAAATTACTGCCAGCCAGACCCCTCGAAGCCCCTTCTTCTCCCCCTCCCGCTCCTATTCCGACCTGTCCATCTTGGCTGCTTTTACCTGTCGGCGCACATAGATACAAGTTTCCACGGGTGTGTGCGAGAGTGTTGGACCTGTGCTGGTGTGAGTGAACTGTTGTGCATCTTTTCGGTTTTGCCGTCGCTTTTTGCCTATGCGAGCATTGCGGTGAGCTCGGTTTACAGAGATAATTTACGCAAGTCAAGATACTTTTCCCAGGTGCAATTAGCTCTAAGGAAAAAAATATGAAAATTGTCGAGCAATATTTATTAAGTTATTGTTTGAAATATTAAAATATTATTGTCCGGTCAACAATCGTTTACTAAAGCTAATTAAACTGAACAGAATTTAAGTCACTTTATTATAGTAATTTTACACAACCGGGACTCGATTAATTGGCTTTAGATAATGTTACTTTTTTAAAGAATTTCTAACACCAAATTGCGTGTATTTTTAGTTGTACCTCGTTACTAAAAATTTTCTGTTTAAGAATACTTTAATAAGCAAATAAACCTTTTTTTCACTTACACAGCACTTTGAAGCTTAATTCATTTAGACAACAAATGTATCCAAGCAATAATTAACTATTTAGTAGGGTATTTATCACCCATATAACAACTCACACGGCAACACTAGTTCACAAATTCTAATTAGCACCCCAAAATAATAAATTAACGCATTCACTTTAGAGGACTTAAAAGATACAAGATATTTACCTTTCAACAGGACTTGAGAGCACTAAGCCTGCAATTACGTAAGCAAAACATTTAATAAAACCAAATAAAATAGGCAGATAGCAACTTGTGCAGCCGCAAATCAGAGCATACACATCCATTAACCCTGCACAAGACATGACTTGCTACTGCAAGTGTCCATATCCATATTCGTATCCGTATCCATACCCATATCGATATCTATATCCAACTGCAAATCGGATGCCGAACAAGTGTGGCCCATTAAACCTCAGACCACTGCGGGCGAAATTGGCAGCCCAATTGAAGTGCATTGCAAATTTTAAACCAATTAAAACAGCTGCTGTCAACGCTGCGGATGCGTAATGAAAAGAAAATATTAATAAATCATACGTGGCCAATCAATTTCATGCCGTTCTGGCGGCTGCAAAAAATAAGTAAAAATAATTGCAATGGCGCATTTGCCAATAAATGGAACATGGGCAGATCGAGAGGGCCGGTCGCACGCACGCACAGAATCAATATTTAATTTATAATTAACTTTACAACATGAAAAACAAGCTGGGACAAACAGCAAGGAGTCCCCGGATCGGTTTGCTCTATCTTTTGCGCACACAAAAAACATAAAAGTGGAAGAGATGGGCGGAGGAGTTCTACTTCCGAAAGGTAAAACCTATGTACATAGAACACGTGGCGAGGGGCGACATGACATTTTGTCGGTGGGGATTTGTGGCGGCTTTAAACGCTCGCCACTATGGGCAATTAACGCGGCCGTAAGCAAACAAAAGCCTGATCCTTTAGACAAACACTCCCGTTTCCAAAAAACCAGAAAACCAGACAGAGACGCAACTATGCGAAGCAAAAGAGACGGGCTGCTGCTGATGTGTTCCAAGTAAGGGTAAGTTTTCCTCCGCCGCAAGAAGGGGCGGCTGAACGGCAGGGAGACAACTTTTCGGGGTGCTAATTGAAAAACTCAATATTTGCCTAGTCTGTGCTCTCGGGGTGGCTCTGTACTTGCCTTGCCCTACCAGCCATGCACTCCATGGCAGTTACCACTGTAGCGGCGGCCATTTTCGCCAGCAACTGCTGGGAAAAGTTGTCGGGAAAGGTGGCCGAAAGTGCATGGCCCTCGGAAATCGAGGAAAGAAATCAACTACGCAAACAGGAAACGCTCAGGAATGGAGAAAGGTAAAAGGCAAATGTCAAGGGCACTTTTCACCACACAGAAAATGACAGAAGTAGATTGCATTTCCAGACTGTTGAACATGGCTCTCACTATATCACATAGTTATGTTTTAAGCTATTATACCCGTTTATTGTACAGTAAAAGGGTATACTAGATTCGTTGAAAAGTATGTAAAAGGTAGAAGGAACCGTTGCGATTTCAGGAAGTACACAATCTGAAAATTTAAGCATTTAAACATGTTTTAATGTTAGCAGTTTTCTTTTAATTTTTGACAATATATACAATGATCCTTAACATTTGTGCCATCAACTTTTTAATTATCCTGGTCTTTTTTCAGAAGGTTCCTTGATTTTTTATAATAAAAATTAAATTGTTTAGACTTTTTCGTCATATTCTTAAATATTTGCCATCAGTTTCAGTTTAAAACTTAATTTTTCTCTGAATAACGTTGATAATTTGATCTAAGCATAAGTGCCACTGATGTCTTTATCACTTGACACCTCCAATTCAGCAGACCCAGCTAGTTGGCACCGGTTCGAATAATATCTGGGCTATATATCTGAACGATGTGGCCATAAACATCAACAACGTTCTGCACCTTCTTTAATGGGCATTGCCATTATGCGCTCGCCTGCTTTTTATGGACTTTCCGAAGCTGCAGCACCGTAGACGTTGCGTCGACAGTTTTTCCCAGAAAAACACACAATCGGTCCGTTTCCCATTTGAGGCATGTGCCCAACCGGATTCCCCACAGCCCCAATCCTGCACTTCCCATCCCCCATACCCCATCCCCCTGCACTCAGCACTTATTACAGATTTGATATATGGAGGCCAGGATGGGAAATTTTGAGGAATGGACAGGGGAAGCCCTACGACAACGGGGTTTCGGAATCGCAGGGCATTAAATGTTTGTATTATTGTTGGAAATAAACTCTGATTTTATATTGTCGAGGATTAATGATATTGTTTCCCCTAAATTTGTTAATTACTAGCAAACAAATTTGTGTATACAAACCATGCTTGAGATTTTATGCATTTTCCATAGAATTTTTTAGTGATTGCAGCGGATGAAGGAGTCGGAAGAATGTGGAAGCAAGTAGTTTTCCCGGATGAAGTCAGAAAATGGGAAAAATGTCAGTTTGCATATATTTATAGGAATATATATTTACTTGTTCAATGACCGTAGAAACTTATCATAGGTACTGCTCCATCCATCCACATCTTTAAACGTTCTAAAAGTGTTTTATCCATTATTATTGTAAAGCTACTAAAGCGAAAGCTAAACACCTTGTTCAGCTCTTAATTGCTCTCCTCAATACCCAACCAATTAAGAATTTTCCCCCTTGGCAGATGGGAAACCGCATCCACGGATCGACAATTCCAGACCGAAGCATCAGCATTAGTTTAAAAACAATACTAAGTAAACAAACATTAGCATGCAAAACATCTGTTTAGCAGAGTGGGTGGATCGTTGGTGGAGCGAGCGCCTGCAGCCAATATATCAATTACATGTCGATGTCGATGTCGAACATAATGCAACAGGGCAATGAATACCGGAAAACCCCGATCCGCGGCACACAGGAAAAGTGCCTCGATACTGGAACTACAACTCGTACAACTCGCAGTCAGAACGTCTGTCAGCCCGAGTCAATCAAAGTCGAATCACGTCCCTCTCTCGGCGCTGAAAAGCTACAAATGCCTTATTGTCAAAACAACAATAACACCAGCGCATCATCAACGGCAGGAGCAACAATTAGTTTACCAAATTACATGAAAATATTTTTTAAATGCTCCACAAACATTTAACGCGCTGATTTGACACATGTCCGGGTCGCGAGGCTTTAGCCGCGAGTTTTGGGGTCTTCTGCTGTCACTATCTATCAGAGGATGGATGGATGCAGCGCAACGATCGGGGTCGGGATTGGGATTGGGGAAGTCCGCAGTCCATTTGTGGCATGTCGCTGGCATCTGCGGATGCCACAGAGAAGCTGGAGGCGGGAGATCGAGGGAACTTACCAGATTTCGTCAGATGGGTCATAGGCGTACTTAAGGGGGACTTCCTTATGGAGATGCATACTGAAAAAGTAAACTAAAACTGTTGTGCACTGTTCTATTATAATACTATTGTACCACATTATCTTAAAATCGTTAGGAAGGCTTCTTCAGTTAATGGTTACCCACTATGTTATCACCCATCAGCAAATTTATGGTGATGGCCACCCCCTAATCCGCCCCTGGACACTTTCTACTAGGTGCAGTGTGTTTTATTTCAAATTCAGTCGAATGGAAGACTTGCCGCAGTCCAAGAACCAATGCTCCGATCCGATCCGATCTCTGCCCTCTCCCGATTTGTATACACAAAATGGAGCAAATAGAACTGGGAAACCATGGGGAGTATATCTCGTAAATTAACGGCGTTCCATTCCGCTGGTAATTTCTCTATTTTACTTTTTCTTCTCCCACAGCTCGTTTTGGGTTTTGGCCATTGTTGGCACAGCCATAAAATAAAGTTTCGAGAAGCGTATAATATTTATGGCGATTCTTTTTGGAGGAAATCTGACAGCGAACACCTTACACGCACTGCCCCCCTCCCTCGAGTTTTATCCGTAAGCGATCTATTTTGATTGACAGGACTGCCGGGGCGTCGATCTTCCCTTGGTGTTTCCACAGTTTCCACAGTTTCCACAGTTTCCCCAGTTTCCACGGCTTTCCAGTTGCTACTGTTTCGGGCCTAATGCAATTCGCATTTCATTGCAATTTCACAGGCAATTGCAGGCAACACTGCACAATAACCTAAGCAGCTCAGCCGGAGAAAGATCGATCCTCCCCTTACTCACGCACGATTAGGTTCCTGGGATAATGGTAGTGGCGTAGCTGCAGTTGGCCAATATCCCTACACCGGCAGAAATAAGTGTTTAATAATTGTTAAATTAATTTAGAATGCGAATATTTTAGTACTTGGAAAATACTATTAATCGATTAAAACCATCACCAAATGGGAGCTGTTAGGAAAAAAGTTCTTCCTTCCTCATTTCGCGTTTTACAGTGTACTTACATTTTCTTACTATATCTGCAAATTTGTAACGATTTCTGTCCGTGTTTACCTATAAAGGAAGGCAGGTTTCAGGGGCGCTACGGCCCCGACATTTAAGGTGCTTACACGGGCTGCTCCTTTCTAGTCCATTATTCGGATCTTCTGTTTGGCCGGGATTCCACGAAAGACATTTGTGCAACAATTTGGTTTGGTGGTGAGCTTATCCTCTCCGGGCCGCTGGCTAGTTTAGTTTTTTAGCGGATTCCCACTCGGATTCCCACTCGAGCCCGGTGGTCTTCGGTTTTTTTCCTACCCCCAGCCAGCAGCCCGGTTTTCGAGCGTGGCTAAGACTTAGCAACCCCTTTCGCAATTCGCAGGGCGAACTTTAGCATAACAATGGCGTTGCGACTTTCTCGGCTCTTTCTACTCGAAAGAAGGGGGGTTTATGGAAATTAGCCCGGTACACAATGCCTGCAGACTGGAAGGCATTGGGATGGGAGTGGCAGTCTGCTGATACGGCGACAGGACAAAGGCCGGAGTCAGAGCCGGAGACGGAGATGGAGACGGGGCCATATAGCTTCGAGGATGCGTCGGCAGAAAATTAATTCATTTATATGCAGAAAATTCAATGTTACAATGTTATCTGTTTTGGCCCAGCGGCAATTCAGTTGCCATGGTTGGCCAAAAAGGGTGGGCTCAAAGGTGTGGAACGACGACTAGCTTGTGGGGAAGGATGCGTTTTAATTGATTGTGGGAAGGATTGACTCCCAGCAGACGTCCGAGCGTTCTAGATTATAGACCTCGAAAGGAAACTACTTGTTTGCCCTTCCGTTGAGGATTATCTTGGTAGCCAAAATTTGATGCATCTGTAATTGGGTTATGCGCCAAATGAAATCTGTAAAGGCCGGAAAATCGATCATGTTCTCCGACACACCCACTTCCCCGTTTCATCTCGAGGACTGCATCGAAAGAAAGTCCCAAAACAAATATACCCGAATGACCCGAGCCCATTCAAATCCGATACCAACCGCATCCAAGTACGGTCATTTCCGACCGGAATAAGTGTTAAGTCCAACGCGACAAATAATTTCCATGCAATTTCAAGTGCATATTCAAATTACACTCGATATATTTTACGAACTCTTGCCTTCGATGGGACATCCCAGTTCCAAGCCCGTTAATGAAATGCGACACGTATTTCCCCTGACCCAAAACCATGCTATGGATATCGATGTGGATGGGGATGTGGATGTGGATGTGGATGTGGATCTGGATGACTTTGCCCGTGCCGTCAGTCCACCCGTCCACTGTGTAATAAATATGAGACTCATTAAGAAAACCATAAATAAATGCAGCGTCAGTGCATGACCAACAATTAAGTGCGAGGAGCAGGCCCAAGATCATCCAATCGGGTCTTCGGCTCGAGCGATAAAAGAAGCCACCAGGGGCAGTTAAGTTACAGTGGTTCTGAGGCTGGAAAACTGAAAAAGTTTTAAACATTAATCTGTATAAAGACATATCAGATTAGTGGTCAAATATTCAAGATTTGCATTTAATAAACATTTCTTTTCCACATGAATGATAAAAAGCGATTATAATAAATATAATTTTTCTTTTTGTGAATATATATTGTTTGATTAGTTAGAACCACTGTTCCCTATCCCCAGACAATGTTAGGGCCTTGGTCTGGGTCCGATCGGCTGCAGGAGATGTAACATGAGCAAATAGTGTGATGAGGGCTAGGGCATGACGTCCACAGTCGTGGTGCCCGGCAGTCTGGAGTGACTTGGGCTTGGGTTTTCGATTGGAAAATGAGTGTAGGAATCGGAATTGGAATTGGAATTGGGTCTTGGTCTGGTGGCCACTTGAGGAAACCCGGCGACAAATTTTGTGTGTGTGCTCGCCCAAAAATATCATGACACTTGAATTTGAATCGGTCTCTAAGTCCTAAGTCCGCAGTGGGACAGGTTTTGTTGTATAATTTACTGATCGCAGATGGGGCAGTAGTTCCCTGCACCGTTTTTTGGGAATGCCCGTTCCGAAATTCCATTGAATTTCCACAGAAATACGAAGAAAAAACCGTTTGGCTTGTGAACTCCGGCACCTGTGAGCCATAGATACGATACTCAAGCACAGACACTCCTCCGCACACATAAATGTATGTATGTACATATGTATGTGGCGTATATGTGGGAGTCTATTATAAATTGTAGCCTGCGGCTTGTTATGGATAAAAAACAATCAGGATATATGGATACAGCAGCCAGGCGAGCGGCGCAGACCCACTCCTGATTTCTTCTTTGATTTAACATATGGCCTGGCCAATCCAGAGCCAATCTCCACCAACCACATCCGTATCGCACTTCCGAGGTTTCTGGTCTCGGCCTTCCCTCCAATCGATTGCACAATTTTTCGCATTGTCGCCCTTTTTGGCCAAGCATCCGGCGGCTACTTGGCCGCGCCCGTTTCGTGTCCAAGCTGCGCCCACGGCTTGCATGCGAAATTGCGAAATTGCGAGATACGAAATGATGATGGGTGACTTCCCCATGACCGCTCGAAATCCCTCCGGAGCCATGGGACCCTGGAGTCCCCGCCCGGCACTATTTACTGTGTAAATATTATTCGCGCATATGGACTTGAGGACGTAATCCATAATTGGTTTGACCGTTTGCCATTTCGCTCCATAAGTGGAAAATATTCGAGAGATTGCGCCTCACACAAATGCGAGTAATTTCGAGTGAGAAAAGTGAGGGGAGTTGGATTTTATTGGGTGATGGAAAGTCGATTGAGATTGGCGCATTCATGTACTGAACAATGTGGGGGTGTCATCATACCCCATATCTGAAAACCTATAGTTAAATGTAAGAACATATTGATGAAATATAATATAAAAAAAATAGAATTATAGAGTGATACTTGTTCTTTAAATAAATCTTAATAACCAATTACACCGAAATAGGTTAATATTCAGGAGTTGTTCGCTCATTCAAAATGAAAACAAATCCGATTTTTATATTTATATAAAGATTTGCAATTGCCAAGGCAATCGAAATCAATGATGGCCCATAAATTATCCCAAATCAACTAACAACATGCCCGGACAAATCCCAACGATCCATCTTATTGATAGAGTCCAACTAGCCGCAAATCGAAGCCCTAAATCACTTGGTCTAATGCTCCTCAAATTAGTCTGCCATTTGTCGGATCTCTTCCACTTCCATCTCCACTTCCACGGCAACCCTCCCTGCCTTCGAATATGAATCATTCCGCCTAATGAATGTGTCTGTCACTTGCTGTCAACACGTTGCCGAGGAGCAGGCCCCCCGATCCTCCCAGATATCCTCCCTATATGGATGGGTGGGTCCCCTCATAAGTCACGGCCCTTACTCCCGAATATGAAATGGAGCGGCCAGAAGGAGGAGAAGGCCTGCAAATCGGCGATGGGCTATATTTAATACAGAGTGACATTAATGTCAGCCACAATTAGTGGGGGTGGAAAACGCCAGCGGAAAAGCGAAAAGCGAAAAGCGAAAAGGAAGAAAAACAAGGCGTTTTGGAAAAAGAAACAATCAAAAAACGATCAACGAGCCAACCAGAAATAATTTGACAGCCATCGGGGTCGGGGTCTGGAAAATTGAGATATATATCTACACGCTTGCAGATGAGGCTGATCATCCGATGATGATCATTTTGTTATTGCAGCTTTCGACCCATTTTTTTTGTTTTTTGGTACGTGTGGTTGAACCCTATGAACTACGAAATTCGCCCTGGCCGTGGCCTTTTGTCTGGCTTTTGTTGCCAATTCGTAAACAAACAATTACACAACAGAGCATCGGCAAATGGGCCACAAAAAGTAGATACTCCATCCACGACGCATTAGAGACACCTTCCCCGAATCCTCGCACAAATCGCACACAATAGGATGTCAGAACTCGAGCACGGTGGCACTGGCATCCCTATATATCGACTATATCGCCAGCCTCAGTTGTCCGTCAGACTGACTCTAATCCCGGTCTGCGGCCTCACATGTCTCAATACTCCGTTACAGTTGCGAATGCTATTTCGATTTTCGGATGCGCTCGAATTTATGGACGATCTCTTTGTAGTCGTAATCCCAGCCCCGTCGGTGGTATGGGGCCCTCAAAGATCCCTGCAAATTGTTATAAAAAACAGCCTCAGCGCCCCTGGCTCGGGAAATTGTTCATTTTTCGCTATCTTTTTGCTGTGTTGACGCTTTTCTCACACAGTTCGCCGGGCGCGTGGTGTGTGTATGAAGTGAATCAGATAAAAGATATAGTCGAGCGTGTTTATATTGAGCGAAGAGCAGAGTAGCTAGAGTTCTACAGTGGGTGCTACAGTAGCTGCAACTGAAATTAATTGCTTCGTAGATGATTTCAGCTTACCATGCTGATAAGCACAAGGTAATATCTTAGATCATTATCTGCAGAAAATCACATATTAATCCCTTGACGATCCTGAAAAAAGTCATTTAACGTGATAGTTCGCTTGACCCTAATAATTTTTTGATGATATATTGACATTTTAATATTATCAACATTCCAAAAATATCGTGTAGTATGATTTAGTATATAGTTCTCCTGAATCCTATCTGTGTGGATGGCATAAGGTCAAGTGCTTGTCTTTATTATAGACAATTTCAGTTCTGTAAATGGAAATACATTTTGATCTCGTATGGCCTGATATTTGGAGTGCCCGAAACCTAATTTGGCATAAGGCGTAGTGCCCACTGTGCTCCGGTGGGGCACTTGCCACTGAGCGGCAGCAGCAGGCTCCACTGTGCTGCCACAGTGGCAACCACATAAACGGGCACCGGCGGCGTCTGCCGTTTGGGGCGGCCAAGATCAAAGAGCAGCGAGCGCTGCCTGCAAATCGGTTAAATCTTTTGAAATGTGCGCACTTTTTGACACCCAATTTGTTTAGAAGTGTGCGCACTGCGCACCAGCTACCAGATGGAGAAAAGGGGGGTTTGGCGGTCTTAGTGGGCCAAGGGAGGTGCAGGGGGGAGTCTTCTTAAACAGCTCATAAATTCGCAGCTACACAGGAAATAATGTTGCACCTTTAGCCTTACATTGTCACAATAATTTATTTTATATGCAGTAAGGGAAAATGGGAATATGAAGATATTAAATCGAAAGGTGAAGGATGAATATAATTCCTCTTAGGTTTATAAATAATCCAATTTCAATTAACAGGGTTAACAGAACAACAGTAGTATGATATAAATAAATAGTTTCATTAATTTACATATACATATATATAATGCTTTTTGGATTAGACGAATTGTTTTTTCCTCTGTATAAAGGAAAAACTGATACTCGTATCGTGGAAAACCACTCCGAGTGAAAGGGAGAGGCAGCACATCAGTGGGAAACTTTTTCTGCGAATTTCATTAATAAAACTGTCGAAAGTGTTGGGCATCAGGTGCTGTACCCCCTGCCGCCCGCCAACAGGTGAAAACAGAACAATCAAACGAAACTTTTGATTTGGCATTTTTGTTTTTAATAAAAATTCAAAAGATTTACAGCACTTCTCCGCAAGTAATTCCACTTAAGACGCTGTAAGAAAAGAGGAATCGAGGGGCATTGGCACTACGTCTTCCATTCATAAAAACGCTTAATTAAGAATTTTTCCAAATAAAATGGGGGGCGTGGTAGCGAGTTGGAAATGGGATAATAATAAGTTTATTGATTTGGGAAATGCCACAACCGGATGTTTATTCACCACGCACTACCAAATCATTACTACATTCATCAGAGTTATGGAAGGGAGCTGATCGTAAAGCAACGTGCGAAACGTGCAGGGATTATCGGGGTTTAGAAACCGGAAGATATGCGCGATTGCCATTTCACAGTTTTCCCTCGGTCTAAACTTCAATTTTCCCAGGCCAGAAATTCCAAAATCCTGGCTAGCAAGTTGGTAAGTCAATCCACCGCTTAGCAAGTTTGGGAATTTCCACTGGCCGTTCTACTGTCATCCAAAGTCAAAACATGCGGCTTGTGTTCGCACATTGTGTTGGGAAAATCACCAAAGACGGAGGCTGGATTTATTTGGACAAAATGACTTTGCAAATGAGCAAATGAGCAAATGAGATTCGGTGGCTGTGGCCGTCGACCACCGAAGATGTCAATATTATCATGGTTCCAGGTTTAGCGATTCCGGCCTATGCAAACAACAGCCTTTTGGCCACGACTACCAGACTAACAGACTACCAGGCTACCAGACTACCTGCTGTTTCCAAGGGCCATGTAGGTGTGCATAGTTTCTGTTAATGTCCAACTCCTCCGCCACTCGAGCTCGCAACGTGACCCATGGCCCCGGGTCGGGATTTGGTCCCGGATTGTCCACTGACCGACCTGCCAAGTGCCACATGTAGTCATAATCGATGTGATTAGGCCGTGATGCCTGTGCAACGATCGGAGTCTAACCCTTGGCCCCCACGGACGAGTAATCAATAATTCCCAATCGATGTGGTCGGGCGTTTCGGTGACGTATTTGGACAGCCACTGACAGCCAAGCGGCCCAAAAGAAACAACCAGAAAATGGTCAAGAATTCCCACAAGCTTATTTTCAGATACTCTGCGAACTGCAAATTTTTTGTTATTTATATTTATAATGGTTTACGGTTGACACTACAATAATAAAATTTATAAGCAAATATATAGATTTAAAATTCAGATTACTTAAATGATTAATTTCATGTTATTGCCTTAATTAAAAAAATATATAAATATTCGCTTTTCATTAACAGAATTCAGATAATAATAATTGTTTACAAAACACCCAAATTTAAAATAAGATGTTTAGTAACCCATAAACTTTATATTCCATTTGATAACAATATACCTTTTCACATTTTGAAATACCTAATCCACTTTACTGATTGATTCAATATACCCCGCGTACCGCAGGGCAGGTATCCGAATCGACTTGGGCCAGAAATAACTGGATGACTTGGCGGGAAATGATTGTTGGCGAGCCCCGGGGCGAGATCGAGAAGGAAATGAGCTGCACTTAAATGCATGCGAGAAAACCACTCGATGCCAACAAGTGGATAAGAAGCCACCACACAAATGATGCCCAAACGAACTATCAATGTCAGTGAATTGGCAAAAAATTTAAACTCAATTTGTATGCAGGCCAGCGGAGTTGGAATTCCAAATGCGGAGGAAGATGGGGTCCGGCGACGAGGAAACCCTTTAGCTGCGGCTGACACACCTCAACGATGCAGCAAGCTGAAGTGGGTCCACCGCATCCAGGTCTGTCGCGGCATTAATGTGCCAGAGGAGAGTGTGCGCTGAACACCCAGTCGGATTGGTATTGGGATCGAGATCGGGACGGGAGTTGGAGGTCCAGCTCCTAAGCCGCTAAAGCATGCGTAACAATGGCCAACACGAAATCTTAATGATCACTAAGCCAAGAAGGAGTCGATGATCGTGCACTTTTCCGAATGCCCAAAAGAGCTGGCGAGTTCCATTCATTGATTCATTCAGGTCGGGCCCTAAATGAAGTGCTCCAAGTGCTTTCAACGCACGCAGGATCGATTTTCATGTTTATTATTTCATTTTTCGTACATGTGTGTATGCCATCGCATATATGGCTTCCTCTGCCTCTTAACTCTAAATACAATACAATACAAAGCGCTGGCGAATGAATTTCGGAACATAATTAGAATTTAAAGCCAACAGTTGTTTATCAATACTAATAATCAATATACAGGGTGCGTAATAATAAAAGCAGTACACATAAAATATAAGATATTTTTTAAAGCAAATATAACATATGCACGTGCCGGTGAATACTCCTGGAAACACTCAATCTTTGTCTTCGAGTTTTGCGATTTAGCCAGTATTGGAAGTTGGATTAAGGATTGAAGCCACAATCTCGCCTAAGGTCCAAAGGAGTGGGTGGGGAATTATGGGTTATTATGGGGTTAGGGGCCTTCATGCGGAAACTCTTGTCTTTTCACAACATTTAACTAGTTTGGTTTGAATATTCGGATTGGCCGGCTGGCTCTAGTTCTTGAACTGAAAGACGAGTATCAAGATGATGGCCAGCAGCACGGCGCTCAGGATGCCCACCAAAATCAGCTTCTTCTTTCGCACTTTGTTCTGAAAAATAAATTATAATAATTAAGGGAAAACCTTATAGGGAAGGCGCTTACCCTGTAAGAGCTCGCCTTGCGCAGGTTTTCCGTTCCCTGTGAGACAAAAATGCTAGTCTGTTCCACCTGCGACTCGATTGAGTCTACAGTCAGTCCCTGTTCGTAGACCAAAGCGCCCAGCTTTTTGTATATCTCGTTTACGCCCACAATGTTGTTCTCAAGCTCCCGGATGACCTGCTCCTGTTCCTCGAGGGCCTGCAGGTCCACCTGCTCCTGCATCTGAGTTTGCAGTTGCTGTTGGTTTGATTTGCGATTGAAAAAGTTGTCTTCGAAGAAGGAGTTGTTGTCCTGCTGGCTGGCACTGCTGTTGGAGCTGCCGGTACGCGATGAGCCGGGTGGACGGGCGATGTTGTAGCTATCTCCGCGCGCCTGCCGCAACGCCGTCTTCTCGATGTCCGCCGTTTTGCGCTGGACGGCCTGAAAATACCAATGATAAACAATCAGCATGACTCACAAAGCCATTTGCTTATCTTCGAGAACAAAAACAAACCTGGAATGCGGTCAATGCCGCCGTGAACTCGTCCACGAGCCTATCCCGCTGGATCTTCAGGTGGCGCTCCTTGCACTTGTCCACCTCGTTTATTTGATTGTTTGTGTCGGTCACCAGCTGGTTGGTGTAGGTCATTATTTGGTGGCTGTTGGGGTAAGGGATTGTTATTTTCATTTGTGTTTTACATAGATTTGATTGGTGAATCACACGGGGCTGATACGTTTTAACTTTCAAAGGCTATGACTACATTTCATATGCAAAAATTATACTGTTCTGTTGGTTCTGTGGTCGGTTATATCAACCAAACTATATAACAAGGTGTTTTAGAAGATTTTTTTAACGTATTGTAAGTAAGGTTATTCTAAAGATCTGCACAAGGTCTTATGAACTTATGATTTGTCTGACAGATGTTCAATTTATCGATGTATTTCTGCAATGGGTTTTCTCTATGGGGAAGATTTTAAATTCCAAACCAAGAGATCGTAATGAGAATCATCTTACAGCTGTTTTTTGAGCTCCGGAGAATCCTGGGGCGTGTTCAGTTGATTGACCATGCGCTGCATCGTGGACACTGCGAACGAGACAGCAACCTAGATTAGTCATAGGCGAAAGTTGGCAAGTGCTTAGACACCACTTACCATTCTGCTGCACCTTCTGGATGCTGGTGGCTATAATCTGGGCCAGCCTTTGGAAATCTATTTCGCTGAGACCACCTCCTCCGCCCCCGCCACTTAGGCCATTTTCCATATGCTGAAGGTCCATGCTTTCGTAGGCAGACACTTTGGTGACCTTCGAATTATCGCTGGAGACAAGTTTTTCCTGGAAAAGCGAACAAGACAGACAATCGAATTAGCCCTGTGGCCCACTGATATCACATTCACTTTTTCTGCGTCGCAGCCAGGTTCTGGGTTCTATATTCGTGATTGTTTGTTAGTTTGTCGGAATGTTTGCAGTTCACATTCCCTTTGTTTGAAGCGCAATCACTAACCGTTTGTGGTTGCCCTAGCTGCCGTTGGTGACCTTCGCCTATGACCTTGATCTTAGAGCATTTCCTTTGCACTTTTTACGCGTTTCGCAATCTATAATTTGTTGATTTAAGTCCGCAAAATGCTCGCAAAACTGAAATATTAGCTGGGTTTTTACAACAATTGGAACTGAACTGCCAACTTGCGAGAAAGCCACTTTCGAATAACACCTAAAAGTGCCATAGTGCGTTAATGGCACACAGATGTTTTGCAGAACTTCATTGCTACGCTTTACAGCACTAAAACGATATCGATATTTGGCGCGGCATTCGAATAGTTATGTGCTATAAAACCAAATAATTATAACCGTTACTCGTAGAGTAAAAGGGTATACTAGGTTCGTTGAAAAGTATGTAACATGCAGAAAGAAGCTTTTCGGACCATAGAAAGTATATATATTCTTGATCAGCGTCAAAGACGGAGTCGACCATGTCTGCTTGTCCGTCCGTCTGTCCGTCCATATAAACGTCGAGAACGTAGAGATTTGAGATTAAGCATTCAGGTTTCAGAGACATAGATGAAGCGCAAGTTGGTTGACCACCCTAACGCCCACAAACCTCCTTAAAATATTTTAATATTTTTTCACATTTCTTTTAGTCTTCTAAATTTGCAATAATTTTTTTTTCACGCCCACTCTAACGCCCACAAACCGCCAACAACTGTAAGTGTTGAAATTTCTCCTTCGGACTTCCACTAGCTTAGTAACGGGTATAAGAGAGTCGGGAAACTCGCATTCTCTCTTGTTTTTAAATGAAGTACCTAAAATTAAGTATGTAACTATTAAAAATCGATGCATGTATAAAATTAAGCGATATAATGTTTATTATTATTATGTATTATGTTACAACATTTCCTCCAAAATTAAAGAGTTAGTATACATATACCCTATGAAAACATATAAATAAATTTCTGGCAGTTTTTCTCGATTCTATAAATACATTCCCAATTTTGTAAGATAATAAATATACAATAATCTTTAGCTCATCCAGAATGTCATTTAAATTTTCTTAAAATTTAACAATGTACAACCCAGGATAAAAATATAATTTAAAACCTGTTGAGCAGAAAAAAACATTGAAGATTATTACTTTCCATTAAAAATCAAACAACTGGTAGACAAAATAAATGCATCAATTGGATAACAACAAAAGCAAGAACGATTGTAATTAATTCAGTATATTGAAGATTATTATCAGTATCCGGTGTTAGCCA
Source organism: Drosophila santomea (assembly GCF_016746245.2). NCBI lineage: Eukaryota > Metazoa > Arthropoda > Insecta > Diptera > Drosophilidae > Drosophila > Drosophila santomea. Next base: position 19,203,565 of record NC_053018.2, read on the forward strand.
GGGTCAATGAACTTTAATATTGGAATGAACTAGGCTGTTTCGATGCATCCACTAATTACATCATCTCCTACTGCGAAAGATATTATGCAAATGACCTATGCAAGGAACCTGATTTTGGGAAGATGTCATTTGAATCTCAGCTGTGTTTGCTGCATCATTTAAAAAAGGGCATTAATGCCTTCCTTTCATTCAGAAATTCCGGTCGGTAAGTTAATTTAGAAGCTTTCTAATACAGGGACGGGTTTTAATTTATTGTCTCAATGTTCTTGGTAATGCGACTCGCATTTTCGGGCCCAGTTTTACTGGACTTGTATAAATAGGCCTTCCATTCCGAAATGCCGCTTAGTCGATCCGTAGACTTCGTAACGCCCCGAACAGTCGAAAGTTAGTTCATTAAAATTCCGTGCGATGAGTGCTCTCCGGTTCTTTGTGGCTCTTGCCCTCCAACTCACGGCGTGTAGCAGCCAGTACAAATATGGGCCAGGTGCGTATGGACAAGTCGAGATCAAAAACGGGCCCAAATGAAATAATGAAAAAAGAGTGAGAGTGCACCTGGCCGAAAGCAAACTCAAAACATATGCAGAATTGATTAATCAAGTGCTAAATGGAGTATAAAGGTGTTAGCAAAATACTCGTCAATTTAATTAAATATTTGACACCCCACCAAAAGAGCTATCAAATATCAAATTTTCGTAGGAGAAATGTTTTGACGAAACTGGATATAATAAAATAAAATGGATAATAATAATAGTTTTATGTAATTAGTGCTTGATTTCAATACGTTTCTTGCGGCCTTCTATTAAAGTGCTTTCTTCTGAAAGCAATTTCCCTTTTTAATGATTAATTCGAAAGTGGAGTTAAAAACAATGGCAATTGTGTTCGTGTTTTTGCTTTTGTTTTGTAAAACGACACATGTGCTTGGAATTTATAAATTCTTGAGATTGTACTTGAAATATGTATGCATATCAGCTAGTAATAATAGAGGTTTCAATAAATCTGAATAATATGAATTCCTAATTTGTGCTGTAAAAAGGTTGAATTGTATCCCTTTCAGAGCAATCCTGGGACCTAGACTCCATTTCCGAATTGAAGAGCAAGGAGTTCTGGTTCCACGACGCCCAGCGCACGCTCTACAATAAGCTATCCACTCCACCAAACCAGTACCGTGCCAAGAATGTAATCTTTTTTCTGGGCGATGGGATGTCCGTTCCCACCGTAACCGCAGGAAGGATCTTCGATGGACAGCTGCGTGGAGTCGTGGGCGAGCGGAATCGTCTGGAGTTCGAGAAGTTCAACTATGTGGGTCTGTCAAAGGTACGTATGTTCTTATTTCAAGCCATAATATATGGCTTAAAATAAAATAATCAATACTAATATTATTATTTTGCTTGGCTCAACAAGTTATTTATAAAAATACAATATACAAAGGCATTGCAAGCAAAACCTACACTATAAACATTTTATATATTAATTATATTATTGCACTATTAAGAAGTCTTCGTTTGAAGTACACGAAGTCCTTCGCAGTCCCAATAAATTGCTAATCAATTTAGGAATTCCGTTAACAACTTTTTTCATTGTAGACCTATTGCGCCAATAAACAAGTGGCTGACTCCGCCTGCACAGCATCGGCCTACCTGTCTGGGATCAAGGCAAACTATCTGACCATCGGAGTGACCGCCGATGTGGAGTTGAATGACTGCAAAGGATCGCGCTTGCCACAGAACAGGCTGTCCTCTATCGCCGCCTGGGCGCTTAAAGGAAGCAAATCCGCCGGACTGGTGACCACCACTCGGGTTACCCACGCCAGTCCGGCCGGGGTTTATGCGCACACCTCGAACCGCGATTTCGAGAGCGACTACGACGTGACGAAGTTGGGTCAAAATCCGGGAAATTGTCCGGATATCGCCCAGCAATTGATAGACGGAGAGGTGGGCAAGCGATTGCGGGTGGTAATGGGTGGAGGGACTATTAAATTCCTGCCCAATACCACGACCGATGTGTACGGAAACAAGGGTCAGCGGTTGGATAATAGGAACCTCATCGAGGAATGGCAACAAACTAAGCCGGGTAATGCTAAGGTGGTGTTTAATCGAACGGATCTTCTGAACAACGATCCGCAGAACACTGACTTCCTGCTGGGGCTCTTCAATGCCTCTCACTTGGCTTACCACATGGACGACAGCATAGACACACCCACACTACCCGAGATGACGGCGGCGGCTATTAATGTCCTTTCCCGAGATCCAAATGGGTATTTCCTTTTCGTGGAAGGAGGTCGAATCGATCATGCCCATCATGAGACCAAGGCCAAGAAAGCTCTGGATGAAACCGTCCAGTTTTCGGACGCAGTAAGAAAGGCACGACAACTCACAAATCCCTGGGACACCTTAATCGTGGTGAGTGCGGACCACGGACACACGGTCACGATCAGCGGATATCCGGATGTAAACAACAGCATAGTAGGACTCAACTCCGAGCTGAGTAATGTGGACCAGCTGCCCTACACGGCCATCTCATATGCCAACGGCCCGGCCTACGAGAGATTCTATCAATCGACGGATGGAGAGGTGGAGCGCGTAGATCTTCGTACCCTGGACTTTTCCAATCCGGATGCAATGTATCCGCATGGAGTTCCCATGACCGAGGAGACTCACGGCGGTGGCGATGTGGCCGTCTATGCTCATGGTGAGTTGGAGGTCCATGTTTTTTTTTTGGGTTTGAAGTTTAATGTCTAGATTAGTTTGAAGTTATCTATATAATCTATATTCACTACAAATTAAAACTTTTTAAATTTATAAATTTTTTTTATATCTTCTTTAAGGTCCATGGTCTCATCTCTTCACTGGAGTTTACGAACAAAGCACTCTACCTCATTTAATGGGCTTTGCTTCTTGCTTAGGACCTGGAATTACATATTGCGATCTGCAGCCAAAAGCGAGATACACTCCATAGAATATTGCCTAGGAATAAATTGAAAATGTTTAGCCTAGGATATTAAATGTAAAGACTTTAATAAAAATATATATCTAATATCTCAAATATCTCAAATATCTGTTATTTGCGGTTTGTGGGAATGGCAATCTTCTGAGACTATGCCGGAGTTTCTAGAATCTGCTTGTTTAATTTTAACTTTCTTTCTTACCGAGATCCCGACGTTTATACGGCCATACAAAAAGATATATAGATTCGTAAACGCTTTCTTCTACCTGTTACTAACTTTTCAACGTATATAGTACATATGTATGTGTATGTGTGTATCTAGACAAATAATAGGTATGAAAATAAAACAGAACAAAAGAGAATACTATAGTCGAGTACCCGAATATCAGATACCCGTTACTCAGGTAGTAGAATATTGGTAGAAAAAATATATACAAAGTTGGGCTGTTTGTGGGCTGTTTGTGGGTGTGGCTATTGATATATATATTGTATTTTACATGGTCGGAAACGCTTCCTTCTGGCCTTTACATACTTTTTATACTTTTGACTCCACTTAATTTCGATGTTATCGCATAGATGAAAAAACCGTTAGACCCTTTAGTATCGATTGTTTTACCGTTCAGATATCTTTAGGCGGTCTATCAACGGTCACACTTAAATTATCACCGGCAAAAGAAAAACAAATTGCGTTTTAAATACTTGTGAAATTCTAGCTTAATTACTGTTTACGCTTTCTGATGTCCACCACAAATAACTACACAACGGGAGTACTCGTCTATATAGTGAACGGAATCCTGAAAAAGAGAACCTGAAGAATAGTAAATGCTCACCGGTATTGAAATGGATTCCAATAAAGAGAAGTATTAATGAGTTTTGCAAGGAACTCAGATAGCATACATGCCACCATAAATCCATTAACGGTTCCTTTCTATCCACCGCCGGATTCGGACGTGGAAATGGCCTCCGTCATGTCAAATGCCGAATCGGATACTAACAAATCAGATACCAAATCAGACACCAAAACATGTGCAAAATCAAATGCCAAATTAGACGGCAGATCAAAATTAGAGTCGGAAGTCAAACCTCAGGCGGACCCGGTGGAGGCTTCCCCTAGAAAGGGGCACCTCAAGAGAACCAAGGAATGTCCTGCTCCGTTAAATGCTACTCCCCAGAAACTAAACTGGAAGTGGAACCTTCGGATCTTGATCTCAAATCTGTACATGAAGACCGAGGATCGTCTTCCGGGAGCATGTGTTTCCAAGTGTCTTTACAATACTAGCCTGTGCACCGAAAGACATCGGTGCTCGGTGCTCCCGAATGGCCCCAATTTTACGGCCGTTCAGGCGCTGCGAACCACGTTGCATGGCCAGCACTACGATACATTCCTGGACATCTTGGAGATGATGGTCATGCAGGGTGTCTACCCAGGCGAAGGAGTCTTTGACAGACTGATAGATATGGCCATGGTTAATTATATAATTCTCTGCTGTCACATTGTAATAATATTGTAAATCCCTTATGCAGATCCTAATTGCCAAAGAGATAAGCGTGAAGGAGCTGGGCGACACCTACAACAAGCTTATACGCACCTTCTTTCTTCTGGTCGACGCCTTTCCTCCCTGCTGGACAGCACTGCGTCCTTACTACTTGAGTTTTCTTGGTGTTAAGAGTCCTGCCTTACGTCATATACGTTCAAGCGATACTCCCCAAAAGTTGCAGTTTTATTTGGATCTTTTTGAGGAAAATCTCACGCATTGCAGCGATGAAGAAATACGGCAAAATACCAAATTCTATGAAAAGTTTGTGTTTAATTTTTCAGAAGAAGAGGATGCGAATATGTCACAGGAGACGGTATTTTTACGACATGTACAGCAGTATGACTGGCTGAGTGGGAAGCTTTGCCTGGATGACTTTAAGAGAATGTCACCCGCCGTCCGATTGGCACGGCTATGTGATGTCTTGAATATGCTCACGTGGGTACTGGAAATGGAGTTCCTCTCCTGGCTGGATCATAACAGGTTTAGGCAGTCGGAGTCGGAGTTGTATCAGGAGAACTTCAAGTCATTTGCCTCGATTGTATTTGGAATGTCGGCAGAAACGCGTCTAACCGACATCGTTAAGCAAATTATGAGGCTGTATGGACAGGCAGTGGCCAAGTCCATGTTCCCAGAACGCCAGAGAATTCTCCAGGTAGGCTTGTCATGTTTTGGGTTTAAAGCTTTATGTAACTATTTCCGTTCTATTAGCGCCTTGTTTCTCTCATTATCGAGGTAAGCAATACTGCCGAGCTAAAATACGTGGATAGTGCTGTAATCTATCCGAGCCTGGGACGCAAAACACGTCTGCTCATCGCAGACTTCTTCAAGATTTTTAGATCACAGAATCCCAAACAGATTAGCACCTACCTAAAGACTATTCCGCTGCTGGACCACCCATATCTCCGCTACGAGTTCACTGACCACTTTTTGAGGATCTTTTCCTTTCCCAAAAAACTTCCATTTGGACCGCAGAAGGTTGTCGAAGAATTCAGAGCTCGTCAATGGATAAAGTACAAACTAAAAAGTGAGTTTGCGGATGACGACGACGAGCAGTTGTCTCGTGAGGATTACCTAGCATTACTTCTTAACGCCTTAAAAGACTACGACAAGTGGTTAAATCTTGAAGGCTTCTGGAAGTACCTAAAGAGCAAGGAGCTCGTGCAGCCATTGACTGCGAGGATCAGTTCTGCGGAAATGGTTGTAACCGAAGCGCCGGTGTTCAGGCTAGATACGTTAGAGGAGAAGGTACCCACCTGGGACGCGTACATGAACAATAAGATATTTAAAGGTCAGCCAAAGGTAAATCTGCCGGTGGCCAGAATCAATATGGCCAAGATGTGTGTGCGCTATGGCGAGGATGTCCGACAGATGAGATTTTTGAGACGACTACTTCAAATCGACGTTTACAAAGAGGTCGATGTGTCGGACTGGTTAATCTATCTGAACAACTTCATTGGCGAACCCGAGTCCTTTGAATCGGGGGGAATCTGAGTGCCCATAAAATTATTTTATATACGAGGCTCACCTACGTTAAGGAATAACGTACCGAAAGTTCAAACTTAGTTATTTTAAGCTTATGGAATACATCAGTGTGTAAAAAGTTTTTTGTTTTTTCTTGTGTTAACTTGAAGTATTCTAAATGGTTTTAAATAAGAATGCATTTGATTCATTTGCCATTTGTCATAATTTCCGTTTCTGTATTTCTCCGTTGCAAATATATATTTATGCTGTAACTAAATACACAATTACGTACACATTTACATATAAATACAGCTACTGCGCATGTACATACATACATTAATAAATATATATGTGTATAATTATACAATATTATCGCGATTTGTTTTTAAGCCTTTTGCTTGTTGGTTTTTTTGCAGTTACTCATCCTTCTGCCACCTCGAATTGCCTAACGATTCTTGTCTTTGTTCATTGTATGTCTAAATTCTTTGCAGTTTTACATTTTACACACTCAACTATCATTAAATTATGGTCTTAAATGCTAATCTCACTACTTCACTTATATATTAAGTTTATGCATACGCTGGGGAGGGTTAGAGAAGCTGCCACAATGCCACAATCCGAACTGCATCTGCATTCTGTATTAGGCTTTCATGTTAAAGCGACCTATCTAATACTCTAGGAGTCTTAGATCCTAGTGACGATCTGCATTCAGGGCTTCGAAAGTCATAGTACGGATTCAAGCGGATTCATACTCTGCTAGGTTGGGATTTGTTTTTCGTTTCTGCTGTCTTGTTTTGTATTTGTATTTGTTAACACTACACATTTATCAACATTTATTTAATATTCATTCCATATAGGCTAGGTTTCTTTGAATGTATCTCGACTTCCCGGCTTGAAATTGATTCGTATACATTTGGGGACTTCCATTTTTGTTGCGCTTTGAAATCTATAGGAACTTGATACAGGAGTCTTTTCTGTTTGACCCTTGCTGCAGTTTTTAAAGGTATTAAAGGCGACCAGGGATTGAAAACAAAAGGAAAGGACAATCAAGCTGTGAGGAAACCAAGGGTTACATAAAATAAAGGGGTAACATAAAAAGTCACATGTTGTATTTTTAGAAAATATTATTTTCTTTTTTAAAAAGGTTTTCGTTTACAATTTAGTTAAACTCTCTCCTTAACGCCGCTGCTTTCGCTTTATACATACAAATTGGAGTTGGGCTTTGTACAGAACTTGTTGCTTTCCTATTTCACAATCGTAATTAGTTATGAATTAATTAGCGTTACTTTGTGTTTACTTCATTAACTAATATTTAAGCGAAGGCCATAGTGACAGCTTTTGTGTTTCCAAATTATGCCAATGCTGAAATTAAAACTACTAAGACTAATCAATTAAAATTAACAAAACGCTGATTTTAAAACTATGGCTCTCTAGGGACTAAGAGCTAATTAGATAGTTTCGACCACTTAACACTATTAGAATTTTTTTGTTTGCCGTATTCTGTTCAGGATATTTTTGTTTAAGTTTTGCTGATAAGTTTACGGAGTTAAATAATTAAGCTATAAATTTTATAAACAAATTGTATTTGTGTTAGCCCAGACCAAAACACGCCCTTGCAAGATGGCGAAAAAACGTTGCCAACTTTGAGTTGTGCAACAATTTTTAACTTTAAATGCTAAATTAAACAATTTAAAAGTGAGTCGGATTGACAAATTTAAAATCTGAAACAGGTTCGCACTTCGGGAAGCATTTTAGTTGTTTTTCTTACACGCAATGACTTTTTGCTTTTTACGGGTTTAGTTTACTTTTACTATTAGCAAATTATTTTCACTCTAGTTAGGGTTAGAATTATTTAATTGAGTAGAGAGTGGTTTAATCTATTTCAGGGGCTGAGAGGGTGGTGAATGTGAGATGGGGTGCGCTGCTAAAGAGACAACTCTGTGCTAAGGTCTTTCATCTGTTTTTTGTTTAGCTTTACTATTATTTTAGTATTTCTTTTTTTTGTTAACGGTTTGGGAGCTCTGGGTGCTGGTGTTGGCGCCTTTCGTTTAGCTACTTTTGAAGCGTTTGCTATACATTCATCTTGGTAAGTTCTTAGTCACACATTTAAACCCTAACAACAACAACAATGTTCGCTACAATTAAACAACTAACAACAACGTAAGCGTACACACCAAACATGGCTCACTTCTAGCTCGATCGCTGCTCCTCTTTCTGCTTCTGAATTTCCACTACATCCGCTTCCACTTCCGAATCCTGCTCCTGTTCATTCTCGTCATCTACATTCTCCTCCTTGAGCATATACTCGAGGAGCAGCTCATCGACTCATCCCTCGCGTTGCGTTTCCGCCGCCGCTGACGTAGTGGTTGTACCACCATTCGATGGTGACTCCACCTTGATCACCCCAAGCTGCTGCAGTTCCTCGCGTGTGTGCTGGATGCGGCCCACCACAACGCCGCCCATGGTCACAAAGCTCCCGTCCGCCGTCACAGCGCCCAATTGCATAGCGCTGGATAAATCACCTATAGCGGCCACATTAAAATGATGGTGCGGCGAGCCATCCTGAATGTGCTGGTGCTGCTGGTGATGCTGGGCCACTGTTGTGGCGGAGGGCAACGTGGTGATGGTGACTCCTCGCTGGTCGATATGCTGCTGCTGCTGGGACGGAGGGTGGTGCTGATGCTGCTGCTGTTGATGGTGGTGATGGTGTTGCTGCTGCTGGTGCTGATGGTGGTGTGCCGCCAACGGCATTCGTCCTAGTCACCCCTCCTCCTCCTCTGTTTTGATCTTAACAGGAACGTAGACTTTGTCCATGACATGGATCTTTATGTGGTTGTTGAGCGTGCTGGACTGTCGAAACTGCTTCTTGCAGATGACGCACTCAAAAGGCTTTTCACCTAAAAAATAGGAGAACATTTAGTTTTGGTCAATATCGTAGAATAACTCACTTCATCACTCACCCGTGTGGATCTTCACATGGTTGGCCAGAGTGCTCAGCTGTCGAAAATGCTTGGGACAATAGTTGCAGTTATAAGGCTTCTCGCCCGTATGGATCTTCAGATGGTTCGTCAGTGTCGACGATTGACGGAAGGTCTTATCACAAACGTTGCATTTGTAGGGCTTCTCGCCAGTATGGATCTTTACGTGGTTGGTCAGTGTGCTTAGCTGCCGGAAGCGACGATCACAGACGGTGCAGTGGAAGGGTTTCTCCGGCTCGCGGACAGCTCCCCCTCCGCCTACGGTAGCGTTGCCCTCACCGGGATGCTCGCTATGTCCATTGGCCAGATAATGCTCACTATGGATCGTTGTTGGACTATGCGTGGTCAGGTGCGTCAGATGTGGAGGCGGTGGCGGTGGTTGTTGTTGCTCCGCCGCAGCAGCTTGAGCTGCTGCAGCCTGGGCAGCTGCCATGGCCGCTGCTTGGGCGGCACTATGCGCCTCCGCCGAGATCCCGCTTAAGTGCATCTGGAAGGGCAAGGGGAGTTCCGTGGGTGGCGGTGGCACAGAGGGTGGTCCGCTCGACTGCTGTTGCTGCTGCTGCTGATGATGTTGTTGTTGCTGCTGCTGCTGCTGCTGCTGTTGTTGTTGTTGTTGTTGCTGCTGCTGCTGTTGGACCGCCGCCATGTGAGCTGGATGCGTGGCCTGGGTGACCGTCTCATTGTTATTACTGTTTGCTATGGTGGTTTGGGGCTGGGCGGCCACTATGACGATGTCGCAGTTACTGCTCATCGCCGTAGCAGCGGCATGGGCATGGGGCAGGCTTTTGATATGCATCATGGACTGCTCTTGCTGGGATTAGGTAGCCTGGACTCGGGACTCGGAGCTGAGTTGAATCTGATGGAATAGTACAGGGAGACTGTGGTACCTTGGTGACTTGAACAGAAAGCTGGCTAACAAACTAAGATCGATGCTTCAAAAATGCCACGACATGCTCATCTTGGGCGCTTCTTTGATTTTGTAGCTGCTAGTGCCTGGGTTTGGAGAACGGAGATTGGGATTAGTTGAGTCGGCGGCTTGGCTTTTTGGTATGCAAAAATATGTGAGGAATTCCCAAAACATACGAAATACCTAAATGCGAAATTATAAATCTAAATTATTCAATAGCTGACACACTTTGATAGCTGGGCTCCCAGCTCCACCTCCTCCCCTTGCAGCCCTCTTTTCATACATTCCAACGGTTCTATTTATGCCTTTTTAGTGAAACGGATTGAAATCCATTTTGTGTCCTAAAGGGCTTATTACTCCTTTATCATCATCACACAAATTTTAGATCCAAATCGGATGATCATAAGCAAAATCCTCCTTAGATTTTATAAACCTCAGGGTATAAAAACATCGACTATGAGGCGATTAAGAGCATTAATTATTATGCATTTTGAAACAAAATAAATACGCGCGCGCTGCATGTAACTTTTTATATATTTGAACGCTGGTTTTTACGTCCGCCGGACAAGTTACCTGGCGCGCCCCCCGCTCTCCGCCCACCACACACACGCGCACAGAAAGGCCAACACAACTCGCACACACATGGAGCACTCAGATATCTCTCTTTTTTTTTTGTTGAATTGACAGCGTGTTACTTTCTCGCCAAATTACATGTGTTTTACTCGCAACTAAAGAAGTTACTGATAACTTTACCAATAAGATAAAACACGAAACGGAGGAGAGATCGCCAGGATTCCGGACTGACCTTTTTTGGGCGGGCTTTTTGGGGGATATTTTTCCTTTTTTTCAAAAGCAGTTTTTCCACTAACACGTTGCCTTCAGATCGCCCCTCTCGTTCCCTTCCCCACCTAAAAGTCACAACCACTTTCAGTCGCACACACATGCACATACACTAGCACACACGTACACGTACTGTGTAAAAGCTCTTTTGAGGTTAGGAGACTTTTAATTTTGGAGCTCTCCGCTCGAAAATGTCCATTGTTTTTCACACGCCTATAAACTCGACTTTTACCAAATGATTCCACATTCGAATTGGGTATTCTGAGAGACACATTTAAACTCTCCTCGGTCGCCCACACATTGACCTACCTTTCCATTTTGTGGCTGTGCTGTGTGGGGCCTTTCAGGTTTAGATTTCCCCCCGTTTTACATCATTTTCCGCACTCGAATCTGTTTTTTGGGAGATATGGGCCTTTTGCAGGGTGTTCGCGCTTTGCTTTCGCCTATCGGAATCGAGTCCTCACAGCATTATCTGTGGCTGGGTCTTCATTTATAAAAAGCGTATAAACGTTAGAAAAATAGTAAAAATATTTTTTTTCTTTTTTTACTGTTTCGCGTACAAAATAGACGCGAATGAACTAGTGCCAATTGGTGATGGACGATAGCTCTGGGGGACCTGTTACTGATCACGAGTGTGATGAAATTTGTTGACGGTCCTGACTCAATGGAAAAGTTGGCATTAGATTTACAATTTGGAAATACTCGCATATTAATATGGCGCCAGCATATTTTTATTAATTTATTCCCAGAATTGTATTAAAAAATCTCAAGTCACTTGCTTACGTGACTATCGAATTTGCCATATCTGTGCTGATGAGCTAGTTCCACTAAAGGAACGTGCCAAGTTTTCTATAGTTTTTGGGCGGGTTTTTCCTTCCCCGCAGTACGGTCACACTGAGCCTTGCAGAACTTTTTATAGAAATTTCGTTTGCATTATTTTTTATTAAATTGTACTTCAAGACCAAATGCAATTGCTCAGAAAAGTGCTGGTGCAAGTTTTATAAAATCGTGCAGACCCTCGACGCCTGCGACTGATCGCCATGTGCCTGTCCATTGGTTAAGCTCAGCTCGCTGTTGACTTTGTTTGTGTTTTTGTTGTGACTTCCAGCCGGCGGGCGCAGTTCATCTGTTTGGAGGATAAGCAGGATTTTGGTAAGTATGTACATAAAGATTTGTTGCATTTCACATCCATTAATAGGTACCTTCAATCCTGACCGCCTTTTCGTTACGACACGAGAGCCTGTCCATCACCTGCTGCACAAATCCCTTAGCGTCTTCCTCTTTCTGCTGGGCAACAGCTTGCACATGGGAATTAGCCCTCAGTTGCATGGCCCGTATGTCCTCCTGCATAGCCTTCTTACTGCGCTCTACCACCGCATCCAGCGGATCCTCAAAGGGGTTGCTGGGCTCGAAAATGTTGCCATTCCCATTGCCATGGTTTGAGTTTACAGAGGCCGTTGTTCGTTCATCCTCCTCGTTGGAACCCAACGTTGTAGTCGTCTTTGGTGCCCCCTCTTTGAATGACAAGTCATCTTCGCCGCGAGGTGTGGAGTATGGTGTGGTCTGTGGATCAGCTTCCCTGGCCGCTTTTATCTGAAACAATGAAGAGATGTTTTCCTTGGCGCCCTGTACTTCGGTAGAGATCTTGCTGGTCACCGAGTCCATGGCCCTGCCCATAGAATCCTTGGTTTCCGAGGCTGCTTTGACTGCATTACTACCCGCCTGCTCCACTGCATGCATTGCATCGCTAGCTATCCGCTGGGCTCCTTTACTCGCCGCTCCTACTGCTCCGCCAACGGTATCCACGGCTCCTCGAGCTCCAGTAGCCATTCGTTCGCCTACAGCCTCCATTGCATCACGAGCTTCATTTGCTGCATTTCTCACCGCTGTTTGAATGGAGTTACGCGTGGAGTCCATGACATCCAAAGCTTCTTCGCCGGCTTTAGACGCTGACTCTTCAGAGTTTGTCAAAATGTTGTCAACTTGTTCCACCACATGCTGCATTATTTGCTCTCCATCAGATTCCAGATCCTCCACGGAGCTCTCCAGGGGTGTGTCTGGCATTTGTTCCTCTACCTTGGACGTCACATCCACTCCATCGTTTATGAAGCGTATTTCGTTGATCACTTTGCTGCTGTCCGTTGAGTCCTTTGTTGTGGTTATTTCCACGGCCAGGTGTTCGTCGTCTTCCGAGGGTGGTGTTGGTGTGTTCACGTGAATTTTGGCCGTAGGTACTTCCTCCACTGTCTCCAGACTAGAGACCAATTCGGGAGAAGTCCTCTCCAGATGGTCATGGTTCATGGCAGATTCGTATGAAAAGTTTCGTATAGGTGTCTTTTTTATCGTCTGAGGTGTGCTTGAATTACTACTCTCCGGATATGGAGTGCGTGGGCGCAAAAACGTTTCCTGGCTGCCTGGCATTTTCGTCTTGGGATCAACTAGTTGCATATCGTGCGCAGATCTATTCGATCTTAAAGATTCAGTGGGGGAATTGGGAGGGGTGGGTGTATGTATAGGAGGAGTGGGTAGCTTTTGCATCGGTTCCATGGGCTTGACAGGAGAGTTGTGTTGACTTGAGTTTGATTTCATAGAAGATTCATTGGTTTTTGCTGGTGAGCTTTTTGTTTTCACAGGGGAATCGTTTGGTTTTATTGATGATTCTTCTTTATCCGATGGTATTACGGGAGACTCAACAGGTGCCGTTGGCTCCATTCCAGCTGTCTTCGGACTATCTGATTTTTCTTGATCTGCGCCGCTGTCATTTTTATTTCCAGATCTAGTCCGCTCCTCAATTTGATTAGCTTCTTTTTCTTCAGAAATATTTAAATTTAGATCCATTTCATCATTACCCATTGGCTCCTGGTTTTCTTTAAGCATCAGCTCCCCACTCTCGATATTTGCATTCATGTCCTGGTAACGCGTTAAATCTTGTTTCTCCCCATTAATTAAATGCTTCACTGCCTCCATGGCCGCCGCTGTACCGGCTCCTGCTGCCAAGCCTCCCACAGTAGTCGCCATTGATTGATCCTCGGTTTCCTCCAAGCCCTGTTGTTTGTTCAGGCTTCTTCCGCTGTGAGTCCTGACCTCTTCTTTGTTTCCATTTGCATCCGCCTGTTGCAACGCAAGACTACGGCTCACGTAGCGATGTGATTCAGCCGATCCATTTACAGATGCAGACGACATCGAGGAGCGCGGAATGCCCTGCACCAGAACGTGTTGATCCCCCACTGCGATGTCCAATAGTCGCAGGTTCTTAAATTTGGAAATTTCACGGAAGGTCTTCAAATGATGGCCGCTCTCCGAGAACGTAGTGAAGAACTTGTTGGCCTTACTAAGAACCGCATAGAAGGAGAATCCCTTAAGGAGCTTCCCGATGGGTCCGTTTTCCTCGCAGTCGTAGTCATAAAAACGTTGGAAGACCAGACTTTTGTTCCGCAGCGACTCGAAGCTGCGATAGATGCTGCCCGCATTGGTCACTATGTACACTTCGCTGGTCTTGGAAATGTGCATGAAGGTGATTGCCTCGGTGGGCGGCAGATTTTTCTGCAGCTCGGTGAAGCGCGGAAAGACGAACTCGTTCAGGTGGCCGGTGAGAAAGAGGTTCCCACTGGCGGTCAAAACCAGCGTGGACTCCGGTCCGCAGGCAAACTGCTGCACCGGTGCATCTAGCCGAATCTCCACCGGATGACCATCGTAGTCTGCCTCCAGTTCACCTAGCTGCAGTTGGGCATTGGAGCCGCATCCAATCAAACGACCAGTGGCTTTTAAAGAAAAATTAGAGGGATTAACTCACTATGATTATCTTTTCATTTGAATACTTACTAGTCAGCACAGCAAAGTGCTCCTTGCCCGCTTGGACTGTCATAAAGTTGTCCGTCTCCTCGTTCTTGGAGAGGTAATCATCGAACTCTTCCAAACGAAAAGGCTTGCGGATGATGGCGCATGGCTGCTGATCAACTTGAGCGCTTGTAAAGTGCTGGGCCACATGGGTATCCTCGGGAAAGATATTGCGACCCGTGAAAAAGATTTCGTTGGAGTCTGTGAAATAATTTATATGTGGATTATAAATAGATTTAATCAAAATGATTAAAAATATTGTGGAAGTGCGTTGTCGTAGCCACCTGGTTTTCAACATAGTATTTTTCTCCAGTTTTGAGGTATAACCTTTCAATATTCTAAATTGCTTCTAAATATTCCATTTAAACGTAGACGATCAAACTTTTATATTGATCAATTTCATCAGGCATCGAAATTTTTGTTTTTACTAATAACTCTTTATATAAGTATATCCTACTCATTAAATCATAAATACACAACTGAGCAGCATAACAATGGCCAAATTGCTGCCGTTCACCAAATCTTTTTTCCCAAAACCAAAACTTTAGGTTAGACCAATTTCTTAGACGACACATGCTTCGAGTTGACGAACTTCCACCATATTTGTTGATTCACTCACGTGTGAGCATCACGGCCCATTGGTTGCCGAAGGCGACGTCGCAGATCCTTAATCCGAGGGTTTTCAAGGCCTTCACGCAGGTGGGTTTGGTGACGATGTCCCCGTTGCTGTTGTGGGTGCCGCCGCCCTTTTTGCCGGAGGCTCCGCCATGGCCACCAATTCCAAGCTGTCCGTAGTGGTTCTCGCCCCAAACAAATAGCCGTCCAGATTCTGTAATTGATAAGAACGGTTTGACATTTGCTTTGGCTTTCACCTGCTGCTGGCAGCTTTTGTTTTTGGTTGTTTTATTATGTTTGGCGGGGGGTTGTTCCCTTTTCTTGACTTTTATTGATTGATAAAGTGAGCGCGGGTGTCGGCCAATCCCATGAATAAGCCGAACCCTCAATCCCACAACGTTTCAACTATTTAACTGCTCCCCCGCATAAGTTAACGCCTCAATTACGTTAGCTTCGGTTTAGTTTCAGTTTCTCTTTCTGTTTTTGGGGTTTACTTCGTGAGTTCTCTCCATATTTCAGGTATTTTAGCCCCGCGTCTGACCCCATTAGTTGTCGAAGTTGCCGTGATTTGAAGTGCTTGGTCAGCTTTACTCGTTCTAAAGTGGATTTTAAGCTTATGTAATACGGGCTTAGTGTGGGATAAATATAGTACATTGAAAGTAATTGATTTTAAACGGTTCTTTTGATACATCATCAGAAAACATTTAATCGTTTCAAGAATTTTCAAAAAAATAAACTAGTAGTACGGTTATATACCATGTATGCCTAGGTTACTAAATAATTTTCCAAAGTTTATATTTTCTCTACGTGTAAGATTCTCAGGGAATAGACGTATATCCCTAATTTCGGTGCGGATTGGCAGGATGAAATATTTAAAACACCCCTGCAATACACCTAATTCTGGTTACAAATTTGTCGGGTTGCAAAAGCCGACTATAATTTAGTAATTCAATAGACCCAGCCACACGAAAAACTCGGATAACTTTGTCGGAAAGCACGGACACAAGACTGGGCCAACAAGAAAGTGAAAGTAAGCTGAACGACGGAGCTTATTATTATTTAAAGAAAATTGCACTCCACATGCGATGCAAGGGGCAGAGACAACCGACCGGCAATGGATTTTCACTTGACCACTTGACTGGAGTCAATGGATTGGTGGTGGACAGTCTAAGGACTTTGGGGACACGTAGTTACCACAAATGACAGCGCTCTGGTTTGGACCGGAAATCAGGCGCTTCACAGGATCGTTTTTGATGTAGAAGTAACTTTGGGTATTCTCCGCTAGATGGGATTTGCCCAGGGTGAAAATGGCCCCGCTGACTGGTATATCCATTTTGCGATTTTATGCGTCTCTGTATTTGCGTTTTTAACTTTATATGCTAAACTCTTATTGATTTTAGTATTAGTGAGTCTCTTGCATATTTTTCGCCGGCTGCATTTGAAATGCTTATGGGGAGGCGGCCGCTAGGTGCACATATCTGTACACAACAATGCCATTTGGAGTTGCGTGCTCCCAATTCCCGAGGCTTTCCCCCGGTTTATTCCGTGGTTATACTGGCCGGCACTTGCGGTCAGTCGGACGTCTCAGCGCGTACTGGTCAGCGAGGACTATCACGAGGGCTAGCACTCTAGCAGGCTAGCTGGGTAGGTGGCTAGCTATAAGCCATCACTCTTACCACCCCACCCACGAACGGGCCATCAATATTAGGCCATTTTGGCTGGCTTTGCTTGGCCCCTATAGGTATGCTATGGAAATGTGAGAGAGTGTGTTTGGCCCGGCTGAGGAGTGAGTCACCCTACTCTGTCCGTTTTTCCCGAGTTAAGTTATTCCGTGCGCCAAAGAGCGAGTATGGGAATTCGGTTTTTTCGGTCTCGAGTTTCGGTTCACCCGCTCCCCTTCGTGGTATTTATGGCATTTGTGAGTAATGTTTGCAAATCTCTCGGAATACGAGCCACGGTAAAAATAACATTATTTTTGTATGTGATTGGGTTTCTTCCTTTCCCTTTCACTGCGCCGTATAAGTCCCGGTTTCGTCTTCCCCAGAAGCCCAATTCCTTTCCCCTGACCTGTTGACATTTGGACAGGACGAGTGTCCAGCAAATTCGCGACATTTCTGAAAAGTTAATTAATTCGCGTTTGGGCTTTGGAATAGCCAAACTTGGGTAACTATTTTATGACCTCCAAGGCGCCGTCATAAAACTAAGCCAACTGGCTAGTTCGTCCCACACTTGCACGTTTTCGCAGACAATTTGCGTCAATTAATTGATTTCTGCTGGCATCCCAAGAAGGTTTCATTTGATTTCCGTACTTAGTTATGCAATAAGTGCGTCGACTGGGAAAAGCCAAAGGTGTGCAGTCAAAGGTTGAATAATTGTCTGACTATGCACCTTTATTTCAGAATGATTTAGAATCTATATATTTATCTTTGTAAAACTAACAAACTCCTAATTATGTCAAATTAGAAATTACAGAAGCATTGCAATATAACGCAGTTTTATAATAAAGCAAAAGAAAACTCTATAATGCAGTTGCTCGACTATTAGATAACAGTTACTCAGCCAGTGGAAGTGCAAAAAAAAATTTAAAATTCTCGTAAAATGTCAATATGACTAACACATATTGCCACGAGCAATCAATCAGTCGTTCACAAAACTGAGAAATAAAAAATTTAAAATTCGTTTTCAATTAAGCATATATTTTTCCGATTTCTATCGATAAGTACAATCATAAGTATCTAATAGTCGATGAACTTCATTAACTAAAAATAACTAAATAAATGAAAAACTAAACTGTCGGTGTTGAAATTTCTCCTTCGCACTTCCACCAGCTAAGAAACGGGTATCAGATAGTCGGGGAACTCGACTACAGCGTTCTCTCTGGTTTTCTATTTAGTTCAGTATTTTATTTTGCATTGCAACGTGTAGTCCCCGTTTTTATTCTAAACTTTTAGTTTGTATGCCGACACTTTGCCTTCTTCATGTGGAAGCCGTGGGCCTTCGAGTATGTACTCAAATGTCTATGTAATTTATGAATCCCCTAACAAAGTTGTTTGGCCTGCAAACTGCAATTGCCCGTGCCGTGCTCTTTGCCCTATTCCGCTTTTCCTTGTGGGTGAGGAGCGGGTATGGTCTGTTGCATGTGCCAGTTTGCCAGGCAGTTCCCCACCCTGTCCAAAATCCCCTGGTGACTCCGCCTTTATCCGCTGACTGTGCAGGAAAGGTGAATCTTGTGCGGGTACATGCAAATGCTGCCCACTCGTTGAGCGTTGAACTCGGAACCTCTGTGGTGTGAGCCTATTTTTAGTGGCCTTAAGTTGTGACAATTAGTCCGAGTCCATTGAACCCTTTTCGATTGGGTTAAGATGTTGGCGATGACGTAAAGCGAATCGGTCAAGAACCTGCAAGTCAGCTGCCGAAACTCTCAAGCGATGTGTCAATAGGTTGACAAATCTATTTGGCTTCTGAATTGTACTTCCCGGGCCAAAGGTTGATTGAACCTGCCCAGTTCAAAGGAATCGATTCGAAAAGCGAAAAAGAAGAAGGTTTCCCTGCCCCAAATATAACACGAAATTAGTTGACCTTCAGCAGACTGGTGGCAGCCAAGTCCTTTTTTTTCCCCTTTAGTGTTTGTGTTCTTTTTGGGATTTGTGTTGGTCTTTTCTTATGCCGACCAGAAAGTGGCGTGCGCTTTTCATTTCATTTTATTACCCGACCCAAAGGTTGACCCACACACACTGGAACTGGAATACATGGGGGAAAATGGCAATCATTGTGTAAATTGTTTACCTCGCTTGCTGAGAGGTGCAAAAAAAGAAACTTGTTATTTTCCCGGTGGCTTCTTGGAATGTTCTCTCATTCCTCACCCGTATTGTTGTTCAATGTCAAGCAATATGGGCACGTTCCTGCCATTTAGTTTTGTTTTTTCACGTGGGGATTATTTCTTGCCCTGGGAAAAAAATATGAAATGAGCCGGGAATTAGGCGACTGTCCCGCCCACGCAGCAATAAAGGAAAGGAAGAAACTAAATGTAGTCTACTTCTCGACTTGCTTTAATTACAGGTCGCAAAATGAGCGACGAAGGTAATGGTAAATCGGAGCAGCTGGAGAAACCTGATGAAGCCCAGGAAAATAGGGAGAACGTGGAAGGGCAGGAAGTAACAGCACCAGTTCCCAACCGCATTTCTGTTTCAGAAGTTGATGACAAATCGGCGGAAAAGAAAACCCAATTAGATAACAACGCGGATAAAACGGGCGAAACTCCATCTCAGGATTTTGCAGCCTACGAGGAGCACATGACCTACGGAGCGGACGGCGGAGCTATATACACGGATCCTAGCACGAAACAGAAATACAAGTGGTGCTCCACCCAAAACAATTGGCAACCTCTTAGTGTTGATGAAGCAGGTGGGGCTGAAGATCCCTACGAAAACGAGCACTACAAGTGGTGTCCCAAAACCCAACAGTGGTTACCCAAAAAACAGGAAACTGAAACGGAGCACTACAAGTGGGATGACGAGCAAAAAAAGTGGGTACCCAAGCAACCAAACCCTGGCCAGGAAGGGGTTTACGGCGTGGATGAACATGGTGAGCGTACCTACACCGACAAGGATGGAGTCGAGTTCTTTTGGGATGCAACCAAGAGTGCGTGGTTCCCCAAGATCGATGATGATTTCATGGCCCGCTACCAAATGAACTATGGATTCATTGACAACACTTCAGCGGGGGAGAAAGAGAAGGCTGAAAAGGAGGCGGCTGAGGCCAAGAGAAAGGAGGAGGAACTGAAGCGTATGACGGCAGAGGCGGAAGCTGCAATGTCCAACGAGAGTCCAGCCACCAGCAATGCGGTGCCCACTGGCAAGCGAAAAGTCCAGGAGCCCCCAAGTACGTTATATTCGACATTAGGTTTAATTTCTTACGATGTCTAATGATAATCTTATTTTAGAATGGTTCGAAATGGATCCCTCGCAGAATACCAAGGTGTATGTCTCCAATTTGCCCCTAGACATTACTATGGACGAGTTTGCCGATCTGATGGGCAAGTGTGGCATGGTCATGAGAGATCCACAGACCCAGAAGTTTAAGCTTAAACTGTATGCCGAAAAGGATGGGCAAATCAAGGGCGATGGACTGTGTGATTACATCAAGGTAAGTGTTCAATTAAAACTGCAGATTCAATCTCTTTGTTTTGGTTTTTTTCCAACTTTATTTATTATTTTACTTTGTTGCTTCTTATCTATAATTTATCTTGCATAAATATTATATGGTAAATTTATCATTTGTTTTCGTATTACTTTTCTGTACTGCTTTCCTCTTTCATAATTTCTTTGCTAACGTTTCACTGACTATTTAGTTTTATTCGCTTTTATGTTTCTCCGTGTGTAAAGTAATAATAATTAAAATTGGTTAGTTTACTATTAAAATGCATTTACTTGGCTGTAAAATTGCTTTTCCTTTCGTTTTCATTTCCGTCATTGCCAGCTTTCAATTTCAACTTTAAACGAAACAAAAAGGACTGAAAGTTGCGTTCGAGGTTTTTTTTTTACTTTTTTTGTTTTGCTTTTCGCGTTTGAGGTATTAAAAAATACATAAAAATTTACATTTAAACATACTTTAGTTATTACATACATCTTTGTAAAATATAGTTTTGTAATCTAGAAGTTAGGAAATGGCCAGTGACCATCCGATGATTATATCAAAAGATTATTAGTAGTAAATTATTGCTTCGCTGTGCCCGATTCGAGGACACTATAGGCAAAACGAGTGTGGGGAGGCATTGGACTTGGACATTGCTGGGCTTTGACCCAAAGGAGTTTTCCTTTCAAATTTACGTTTTACTCACTATAAATATATTTCCGTGGTTCTGTGCTTGAGTTTAAAAATTGATTTTGCGTGTGTGTGGCGTTTATTGGCTCTAAAATTGATTGATAACTTCTAGTTCGGTTATTAAGGAAACATGCGTGACTGCTTGCCGTGTGTTTACGTTGTGTCCTGTGGGCTGTGTGAGTATGTGGCGCGTCCATATCCTAGACCTATATATAGTATATATTTACTGTACAGTACTAAAACAGCTAGCGAAGCGCATGGAGGTTGGGTTTCGTGCTCGATCGAAATGCAATTGAAATTGAAATTTGATTTGATTCCCCATAACCGACAAAATCCGCTTCGCAGCGATGTTCCTCCATTCTCCTTTCTCTTCTGGTAAATAATACTTTTGCGTGTTCATTTTGTGTTTTGATTTAATTAAAGCACAAAGAAAACAATCGAAAAGGGATCGACTGGGCAACGGTGCGTATGTGGAACCAATTGTGATCGATATGTCTCTGTTAGTATTGGTTAGTGCGGGGTGATATTACTGCCGCCTGGACTTCTACGGACTTCTACTCGTTATCGTCCAATCGCATGGCTTGCTGTATCCTCTTCAGTTCCTTTGCCCGCTGGTCACGTTCCTTCTTCTCCTTCAGCTGCTTGCGCCGTTTGCGCATCTCGATGAACTTCTTCTGGTCCTCAGGACTCAGCGCCGAGATTCGACTAGCATACTCACGCCTCTTCTCCTCCAACTTGGCCTTCACCTCCTCGTCGGCCTTCTTTTTGGCCGCTTCCACGCGTCGCTTCTGCTCGGCAAGCTTAGCCTCTTCGGCAGCCCGTTCCTCCGTCTCCTTGGCTTTACGCTCTTCTTCCGCCCGACGCATATCATCTTCCAGGCGCTGCTTCACTGTGCGTTCCTCTTCAGCCAGTTCCTTGCGCAGCATTTCTTCCTCCTCAGCTAGTTTTTTCTCCGCGGCCTCACGGAGTGCTATTTCCCGCTCGCGCTGGAGCTTCTGCTCCTCGCGCCGCTGGTTCTCCTCATGCAGGCGCTTCAGTTCCTTCTCCTCGAAGCGGCGGGCCTCCTCAAGCCTCTCCAGTTCCAGGCGCTTTTCCTCCTCCTCTTGCTCCCGTCGAATCTGCTCCTGCCTCTCATCCTCCTGTTTCTTAAGCTGCTCTTGCAGCCTCAGCTCCTCACGTCGCTTGGCTTCGTGGGCCTCGGCCAATTGCCTCTCCCGCTCGCTATTTGTCTGCCTTATGCGCTCGGCATACAGATCCTGCAGTCGCTTCTCCTCAGCCAGACGCTTGGCATGATTTTGGCGATCCTGTTCCTCTTGTTCCTCGCGCTGTTTGCGGCGCTGCTCTTCGCGTTCTTGTCGCTGTTGTGCCTCCAGTTCGCGTTGCTTTTGAATGCGCTCTAGCCTTAGCTTCCCTGCTTCCTCATCGGCTGCGTGCTGGCGGTCTGCTTCCACCTGCCGTTGCTTCAGTAGCTCGAGTTCGCGCTCACGCTTTTGCTGCTCGGCCTCGCGCTGCTCGCGTAGTTGCTGCTCCTGGTTTTCCTTGAGCTGTTGCTGGTGCTTCCTGGCTTGCTGTTCGTCCTCCTCCTGTTTAAGTCTTTCCTGCTCCGCCCTATTTTTTTTTTTCTGTTCATCGCGTTGCTTCAGCAGATCTTCCCTAAGTTTCTTTTCCTGTTCATCCCTTTTCTTCTTATCCAAATCCTCATCAGAGCGCTGACGCAGTTCATCTATCACTTGGGGTTTGGGCTCATCTAGCTGCACTCGCTGCCGCCGCTGCAGTTCTTCCCGCAGCAATCGCTGGCGTTCCTCCTTTAGACGGCGTTGCCTCTCGCGCTTTTGCTCCCGAGCCAATTTCTGGCGTTCTTCGCGACGTAACTGTCGGCGACGTTCCCTTTCCCGTTGGCGTTGCAATTTGCGATCATACTGGGTCATCTGCAAAGGCGTGGGCGAGGGAGCCTGGACATCATTTGATTGGTTAACCGATTGCGTAGTGGTTGTCGCAACAGTAGAAGTACGAGGACGATTTCTTTGACGTTGCTGTGCGGGCTGGTAGTTCACATCGTTTGGATGCTGATTCTGATTCTTGATCTGACGACTCCTGTGGTTGTTGCGACGATTGTTATTGCGTCGTCTGTCGGGAATAATCATCTCTTCGTCACTGTCCTCGGCCTTGACACGGCGGTGGTACCTAGAAAAAAACATTTACTTATTAGTTTTTTTTTTCAGGTGGAGAGCGTTAATCTGGCACTAAAAATTCTAGACGAGTACAATCTGCGAGGCCACAAGATTCGTGTCCAGAGGGCTCAGTTTCAAATGCGTGGAGAATACAATCCTGCTCTGAAGCCCAAACGGAAAAAGAAGGACAAAGAGAAATTGCAAAAGATGAAGGAAAAGTATGTAACTAAAACAAAAAAAATTTAAAAGCTTGTTTAATTGTACACTAAAACGACTTTCATTATTTTCATTCATTCAAATGTTTAGATTATTTGATTGGCGTCCAGATAAAATGCGTGGCGAACGGTCAAAGAATGAGAAAACTGTCATTATTAAAAACCTATTTACTCCAGAACTCTTCGAGAAGGAAGTGGAACTCATATTGGAGTACCAAAACAATCTGCGGGAGGAGTGCAGCAAATGCGGGATGGTCCGAAAAGTGGTTATCTATGATGTAAGAAAACAAAGTTTCTCGAAATATTCTCTAAAATCAGCCCTAATTCAGCGCCATCCTGAGGGCGTTGCCCAGATCAACATGGCTTCACCGGAGGAAGCCGACGTCGTCATTCAAATGATGCAGGGCCGTTATTTTGGACAGCGACAACTAACTGCCGAGTCCTGGGATGGCAAGACAAAATACAAGTGAGTTTCGAAATTGGATAGTCTACAAAAAGAGTTGCTAATGCCATAATCTTTTAGAATTGATGAATCAGCTGTGGAGGCGCATGAACGGCTATCCAAATGGGATGAATTCTTGGCAGAAGAAGAAAGCGATAAAAAGGCTTCAGAGGAAAAGAAGGAGGAGGACCTCGACTCGCCAGAAAACCAGTTGTTGCCAGGAGACGCCACCCCTTAGTTGACATTTACCTGCGATCGTTCTCACGCGGTTCAAGGATCTCCAGGACCACCTCGTTGGCTTGCTCATTCGGATAGGTGGCGTTCCAGCGGTTATAGATCTTGTAGCGATTGGGACCGCTCACCTTTGGCATTTTGTGCTGGCATATGAAGCGCAACTTATCCGAGCATGGTCGCGCCGACCAGCGGTACTTGAGGCTTGGATCGTAGATGGCACAGTTATTATCCAGCGGTTGGCTGTTGGAGATAAGTTGCACATAGCTAGAATTGTTGCTTAAGCGTTAAGTCAATCTACGGAAATAAAGGAAGAAAGGAAAGAGCATCGAAGAGATCACTTACGCGGGATCAGTGCGGCTGAAGGAGTCGGTGGACAGATTGCGGCCACTCATGCTCCACTGCCATCGGTTGTTGTGGTGGTCATAGGTGGCTCCTAGCCAGATTGGGTCTTTTTCTAAAGCGGAAATGTAGAATTCATTAATTTCAAAATTATTCAGGAAGGAAAATCTGGTAGCTCTTCAACGATTTACTTACCGCCTGATAGAGCATCCTGTTTCTGCAGGAAAAGTCTCAGCTTGCGGTCGGCGTGTTTGCCCGGCTCTGTGAGATTCGCATTTTTGTCCTTGCAGAAAAAGTGCGCCTCTAGCCAACTGCTGCGCTGATCGACCAGCGAGTAGCAATCGGTGCCAACGCGATGAAATTTCGGTGGACACAATGCGTATACGCGGCGCTTTGGCCTCGAAGTTGGAGCAACTGCATCCTGACTGTGAGACGGCGGGGGACCTTCGAAGTTTATTTCGGCGCGAGCTGCACTTCCGTGGAAGTCCGCCGCAATTGTGTGAGCAACTGTGGACATGATACACATAATTAATAAATCATCGAAATAGCTGGATGCCAAACAACTCACATAAAGCTAAGATAAATACTTGACAGCACCACATTTTATGGCTGCCACACATCCTGTTGCCTGCTTCTTGATGATGGTTAATGCCGGGTTTCTTTCCTTACTTTCGGGGCTAGGATGAATTTGGTTGCTCTGTACTATGTTCGCTCAGGCCACTCTTACATCGCTCTTCCGGATGACGGGCTGGAAAAATGGGTTTGAAACGAAAACTAACGATGAACATTCGTTAATCTCTCAACTCGTCTGCATATCATCATTTTATTTCAGCAAATGTTTGTTTTATGCAAATATATTTCGGAGAAGTCTCTAACAAGTGTATCCGTTGATGGATGGACACACAAACGCCTCCGCACCAGCGAAAACAAATTGAGTCGACGAACATGTATTCGAACAGATTTATTTTATTTATTGGTCCCCATTCATAAACATCTTTTGCCCACGAAACTGGTCATCGTCGACTTTGGGCTGGTCAGTGCAGCGTCCACTCATCGAGTGGCTCATTCGGCCGCTCATTCTGTGGCGTTTCAATTAGCACTTTCATAACTTTAACCACCTCGTCAAGTGGAAGACAACCCGGTCAAAAGCCGTCACTGTAGCTGCCACTGCCACTGGGGCTTGTTATTGCATTCTATTTTCAATTTGTTGACACACCAAGTGCCACCGCCGAGTGTGTGAATGTTGTGTGTGTCGGTTGCAGTGACCCACTTTTCCACCACTAAGTAAATGACTTGAAATGCCGCGGGCTTATCCGCTAACTGTTTTAAAGGGTCTGTTATGGTTTATAATTAGAAAAACTGTCATTTGAGGGTCTTAAAAAAATTGTGTTTGGTATATGGGACAAGATACTCAAACAAATTGAACTTGACTCTTTAAGAAATAAAAAAGGTCCTTGTATAACGCTTTAATTTTGATATTATGACTAGGTCTATTATATTATTAAAAAATAGTTTAAATATTTGTTTATTTGTATTTCTTATTTGTATTTCAACGTAAAAAATGCTAATAAAGATTTCTAGCTTTAAAATCTTAAAAAATACAAAAAAAATGTATTTATATCAACACATTTGACAGCTTTGGGCCTTGGAGTGGTCATGGCAATCTTCTGAAACAAACACTGGCTTTAGCTTTTATAGTTCCCGATATCTCGAAGTTCTAACGGACAGATGGGCATGGCCATATTAGGTCGGTTGGGGCTGGAAGAGCATCTGGCTGTTACATACTTTTCAACGAATCTAATTACGGGTATAATAAATATTTTTACAACAGCTACAAAAAACTCGACATTGCCAAGTGAGAGTAAATAAGATCGAATGATAAGCCGAAATGTAATTAAAAGTTTGGACGTACCATGTCTTTCACCTTTGACATACCACTACACAAAATTAAATGATCTATCAATTTAAAAGTTTTAGCGGTGGAATACCGGTTTCAATTGCACTCTCCTAGCAAATTATAAGCCAGATTGTGTCATTTTAATTGAGCCATTTCAGCGTGCGGCTAATTCAACGCCGCCCCTTTCATTTCCCAAAGACCATCGCACCATGTGCACACGTATGCACACTGATAATCATATATAATTCCTGTAAAATAATTCATGACCACGAAAGCAAACAAATTAAAGGAGGGAAAGCAAAAAAAGAGTTAAAGTAGCAAGCGCACGCCGGCCCAACTGGATTGACAGCTTCGCCAGACAGGCCGGAGTTGCTGGCTGGGCTCAGCCATCAACCACTGGTGGCTTGTGCCTCTTGGCTTTTCTTGGCCAACGGCAACCGACAACGAATTCCTCACTGGTGACGACTTGACATTCATTATGGGCCCGACACACGGAAAAATGTTTTAAAATAATAAAATGCGAATAAACTAATTGGGAGTTCTTGAAAACGGATGGGTGTGTCTTGAGTAATGGGTAGTATAATGCCAGATTCGAAATGCATGTAATATATAAAAGTAATCCCAGCGTTGGGATTTTATTAACCAACTGGATACGAATAATATACCCATGCCTTCAAATTCTGATCCTAGACATATGATGAACAGAAACTTAAAACCTCTTTTAATACAACTAGGGTAATACATATTTATGTTGGTATTAAAAAATGCTGTATAGGAACATGAAGTTTTTTAATTTCTTTCCGATTATCGCATTTTTTGTTCAGTGTACCGATCTTGCTTATGTTCAGAAGCCATACCTGCTGGATCCGCAGTCAAATTATTTACTTCACTTCTGGTTTGTTTGCCCGACCTGTTGACGCGATGACGAGAGAGTTGCCGGTAGATAGGGACCTTCAATTCACTGCCGATCCACGATTCTGTCAACATTATTACAACTCGACATCGCTTTAAGTGGCTAATAAAAAGAGAGACAGCACCCACACACAAGTAGGCGCAGGGAAAATGTTTGCGAGTGGGCTGTATTTGACTGATTTATGACCCACTTCGAATGCAGTCGGTTGTGGGAGCCCAGACGACATTCAAATGTCGCGGAAAATGATGAAGGGGAAATCGACCGACCTTGATCTTGAACTTGGGCGCGTCGGCAATAATTCGAGTTTAGATATTACGACATCCGCGCAGCTGAAAATGCTTTATTAATCGGATTGTACCAACCAATTTCGGGGAAGCGGAGACATACAAAATTATTTCAAAACATGGGAATCAATCAGAAGCCAGCTGAGAGAGCCAAAAAGTATAAAAATGTTATTTATGCTTTTTGAAGATAGAATCTGTCAAGTCCGAACCTTTTTCATAGCCTTGTCCCCAGCCATTCGAGGTTAGAAATAAGCTCATCAGCACTTTTGGGTGCCTTTACATATCCAAGGGAATAACAAGCCTATGAGAACGAGTATCGTACTCAGAAAACTAAAAAAAAGAACACACGTGTGGTTCCAATCTCAAAAAGAAGCTGATAAATGAGCAAGGGGCGATTACTCTGGAAGGGGTATTCCTCTACTTGAGAGCCGAATTTACATTTATGACGTGCTATTTTCGGTGTTTGGCGCTGGGAATTAGCATAAATTATGGACTTCCACGAAGTGTTTATGCCTATGCGATGATATATGATATGTAATTTAGTCGTAATTAGAATCGCATCACAAGCAGCGCTGAAAATTTAAAAACTGCGAACCAAAATGATTGCCTATAATTGAGATCTCTTGAGTAGATCATCACCCACTCGCAGAACTCGCCAACCATCAATCAAATTCCCCAAACACGAATTCAAGTTAAAAAGCAAAAGTTGAATGGCTCCCCGCCAATGGCAAAAAAGGAAACACATCTTTTGGACTTAACCTCTTCATGTCGGGTTCAATGCAAACGGCTGCCAAATAAATTAAAAGAGCTTTAAAATCGGCATTCGGTTGGGTAAGAAGTGGACAAATTGGTGGCATAAATCTTGGCCGTGTCATATCTACAACGTTGGGGGAGTTCCTGGCCAGCAGATGTCGTAATTAATTACCGGGGATTCAACCCGTTCTTGGCATAATTAAGTTGCCAAACGCATTTGCATAGATTCTGTTAGCTCGGCGACCAAGTAAACAAACACTAAAATCGATAGCGAATTGCTGGCTAAAATACCAGTTTGCGGCTTAATGAAAGGTAAATGTTTTTGTGCGGTTAATTTGTAGCTATAGGAAGTTAAACATTTATAAAAACAACGAATGGTTTTCTTTTCGATTGTGATTCGCCCCAGCTTAATTAATTTATGCGCATTTCATTGATTTAAATGCAATCACAACGTGCGCCACACCAAGTAGTTCAAATTCAGTTGCAAACCGGGCGTAAATTGTGGCAATAAATTGAACTGCAGCATTTCAACTCCTCGACTATGGGATAAATGAGGAAAATCGAAAATCGTCGACGGCCAATATAATTTATACGCATCTCTACCAGATTCCACTCAATCACTTGCTGTCCCGTCTCCCTCGATTTCGGCAAATAGCAGCCGAGAAACGTTTTCACAGCTGCCATTTCTGCCATTCCTAAAGCTTCTACCATTTTCTACGATTTTTGCGCTCTTGAAAATATCTACCTGTGTGCAATTGCCTGCATTTTCATGCTTCACCTGTGCAGAATCTATCGGTGAGGAGCCAACACGTAACGGTTGTGGTCGCTGGATGTGCTATCTCCGCATCTGTCAAGCCTTCTGACTGAAGCTTACTTTCTTTATTTAGCTCTCAACTTTGTCCTCTTGGAATTTCAAAGCTGTTCACTGATACACATCTCAACACCGAGCTAAACGTACACGCAGGCAAATTAGGGATGCATATGTAACAAAAAGTTACTCTAAATATAAGTATTGCAACTCTAAATGTAGTATATTGTAGGTTTAGTTCGTTATATTTTCGGAAGAAATACATTTTTTTTTGCTAAAAGTTTTATTTCACATTTCTCTTTCTTTAATTCCTGGCTAAGCTTCACTCTCGAGCCGGAAAAGTGAAAGTCATTTAGTTGCTGACATGTCATTGTGTCTAGTATTGTGTGTTTGCTGCTTTGACAGGACGACGGCGCTGCAGGGCAACGCAGCATTAGTGGTCCCACACGGCGTATGCGCGATATCAAGTATACGTAGTGTGCCAGACCATCATGAGGCTGCACTTTTCAGTTGAATTTGAGTGCATTTAAAGTTTGGACTGTGTTTTTCTGCTGCTGCGGGCCAAGTTGAAATTAATTTAGAGTTTCGCCGACGAAAAAAGATTTAATTGAGTTTAGTTGAATTTTAAATGGATTCCTTCCGGTCGATGTTTCACCTAATGAAGCAAATGGAGAACATTCTTTATTTTATTTTTGTCTGGGTCGAATGGGCAATTTAAATGAAACCCTTAAATCCCGCGTTTCTAGAGTTTGAAGCCATAAATTCAAACTCCATAAGCAAAAGCAATTCGTCAGAACTCATCACAAATCAACTTGGCTGCAGCTTAAAATCCAAAGACCGACCTATCAATCATTTCTACCTGCTTGCTAAAAGGTGTGCGCACCTTTTGAGGTCCTACTCAAAAATAATATGACATAACTCAGCCGAGAGCTCTTGGGTCCCCCAGTAAATAATCGGCCACGGCAATCGCTTCAAGTTTGCCTTTGACTTGCCGCATGTAACCGCAATTCCGATATTTTCCAACCACTCAGATTTTATATGTATGTATGCACGTATGTCCATGCCGAATTGGAAGACAACGTCATCGACCAAATAAACTTGGAGATTTGCATTGGGCGCAGGCGCCAGCGGCTACGTCAGCATTTAAAACACGTACTCGGCCGGCAATTGGAACTCAGGCAGTAGACTGAAGTGATGTCATGCCGCTCAAAGTTATTGTAATTCACTCGATGTCGGGGTGTCCCAGCCTAGCTGACACTATCAGTTCGTACACTCGAAGAAAATAGAATGGCTTTTTTTTTGGCACACGAAGGCAATCTATTTTTGTTCTACCACATTAAACATTTTGAAGGAAAGTGGAAGAAAAGACTATGTGACGAATTAATTATTGGTAACTGAAAGTTGACTTGAAAGCAATGTCACTAAAAGTAATAAACAAAGATTATTTCATTTAAATGTTGTTTTATAATTTATGACATTTAAAAAGCAATAGCTCTTTATTTCTCACTATATATGTATGAGCGAAACAAAAATTGGATGTGCGAACATGTAGTCTATTAAAATACCGACCTAATAATTATAAATTGGTTATTGGTTATAATGATTTGTAATATAGTTATATATTTCATTAGTCTCGAAATAAAAACAAAACTTAATAGACGATTATTTTTGGAGTGCGCTTATAGTTCCAATACAGCGATGATGTAAATTCTGCTAAATCGATCACCTCTTTTAAGATCGTGTTTCCCATGATATGCTTGTTTGTGTGCCCCCTCATTGACATAAAAATGTCACTTGTAGAATTTTTGTTTAGCGCTTTTTCACGCGTTGTCATCCGAACCGTACAAATATTTTCTATTAATTGTTTTCAAGTTCAACCCCTCAAATGCGAACAAACGAAAAAATGCGAATGAGCTAATATTTGTGGAAATTAAGGCTGACAAAACAAAGAAATTTTGCGGAACTTTGCTTTCAGAGTTGTTGCTACTGTATCTGGTTTGGGGTTTATTGTTTTGGCGATGTTATCCGAGCGTCCGGCAAGCAAGTTGACCATTTAGGTGCCCATTGTTGTCCGTGCCTCTCGTCTTCCTAGTACATGGGACCCCAATTCCCCCAAAACCCCCCTCATCTGCCTCAGTTGACTCTTGTTTGCAGCACTTCGGCTGGGAGCCCACAAATTTGTCGACGCGTGTCGTAACACACACTTGACACTGCCTCCTACGCACTTCCCCTGGGTTCCCTCTCCTCCCTATTCATGGCTGTGTAATTGCCTTTAATGCAGGCACACTCAGAGAAAAAAGAATATTTTGGTATAGCTCGAAATCCTATTGCTACTATTGTGTTATTGAACAAAATTCTTCGAAGCTATTTTTTTTAAGAAAACATTTTAATGCAAAAATGATGAAAACTCAAAATCATTTGTTGTGTTTTTTCTGTATGTGCATGACCTGCCCCAGCTTTTTGTTATCGACGCTCGCATTTCTGTGCCAAGTTAGTTTCCAGTTCGTCTGGCCAAAATTCCAGCAGGACCTAGGTCCTGGTGCGGCTCCTGGATTGGGTGCAAACTTGGTTTCGGTTATGCTTCTGGTCCTCTGGTTCCTGGACCTGCTTGTTCTTTCTGTTCTTGGCGTTCGTGTCAACGATAAATCAAAAGTTTTATCTTGTTTGTTAGCCACCACCCCCATCTCGCATTCACATGAGTTGCCTTGAAATCACTTTCAGGCTGAAAAATGTGTTGCTTCGCTTTTCGTTTTTGTGCGTGTGCTGCAGAAAATTTCAAATTTCTCGCAGATTGGGGTAGGTGGACTTGCATGTTGCTGCTGGGGCTAATCGCATTATGGAATTTTAGTTTATGGCTCGGCTAATGCTGGACCCATAACGTATACGCAGTGTTGACAATGGCAGACCAAGTGGGTATTTTCCCGCCTATTTACTAAAATGTTGAAGTTCCACAGGACGTGGTTTCTTTTCACAAGTCAGGAGGCAGGACATGCATGCAAAATGATTTCCGTTTGACTGTAATTTATAGGCAGTCGGTCTGCTGCACTCGTTGCTCACCATTCAACCTCTCCAGTAACTCCCCATACAGAACCCCCAGAACTACCATAAAATACCCCCCAAAAGCTCCCATTTAACCATCATCCCTGGCATCCTGGCCAGCTGCTGCATCATCATATCCCATCCCGTTCTACGGATGCCTTTTGTTGACTTTACGGCTATGCAAAGTCTGGCATATTTATAGATTGAGTGGCAGCGTGGGCGAACAGTGGGCTGACAGTGGGCGTGGCATTAGCTTTTTTTTTACTAATGGCCCGGCAGATGATGATGCTCTCGACACCACTTTGCCAGCCGCTTTCGTCGTTTTTTAATCTATATTTAAATTTATCCAGCACGAAATGTCAAGGCGAACCATTTAGAATCGCCACAAAAATCACAAATCAAACTTGATATCTGAAAATCAAATTACGTTCTCATATGCAGCATAGGCAGCGCAGCGTATATGGTCAAATGCGAAAATAATAAGTAAATACAGAAAACTTTGACATAGCAAATGGCATGCAAATTGATTCTGGTCATAAAATAGTGGAATGAGTTAAAATCTTTGCTGACTAAGCCAAATGGCGCTATACATAGGTGTGTTTTCAATCCACGGGAGAAACTGAATCATCTCCAATTTGACTCACTCAGGTTTTTCTACCAATTCAGTTGCCACATGTGTTTGTGACTTTGAAACAAATTGTTCAAATATTACCCAAGTATCAATATTGTTCGTGTGGCATTAAGTAAATTGTGGCTGTAAGGCCACGGAAATGCCATTGCAAGTTATTACGTATGCACCATGTGAGGGGGCCTAAACTTTTATATTTTTATATCTTATTAATTTATATGCCACTCCAGCGCCTTATCGCTAACTTATTGTACTATATATGCAGTTGCAAGTGCCTTTTCCCTAAAAAATACACATGGCGATAGTGCTCAAAGGAATCAGCATAAATAAATGGTGGAAATGGGTCTCCGAACGAAGTCGAGGTGTGGAAATAAATATAAATATAAATAAGTGTAATGAAAACCGTCTACGAGTGGTATATAGAAAAAAACGAAGTCCAAAAGATGAAAACCAAAGTCGCCGCCTAGCATTGCGCAAAATGTGCGGTGAATATGGACAAGGGGGCCGGAAGGTGTAACCACATTGGAGTGGGCGGTTTTTGGTGGCACAAATTGCATTAGCCAAATGAACTGGAGAAATTGCATCCATATCGAACTTGCAGTTGAATTATACGATTGCATTTTTCCAAGAGAACTTTATAGCACAATTCCAGTACACATTTGTAAGTGGGAATTCATTGAAGAGAAATTCGTGTTCGAGAAATATCTAAATATAATATGAGAGAAGTGTTTATGAGATTTCTTTGATTTCCAAGTATTTTAAGTTCAAAGATGTACATTTAATTGGCAGGTTTCATTGTTTCTGCACCCAATATATACAATTAAATTCAACATAAATACATAATAAATAATGTTAAAAATGAAATACTTTTATTAATTAATTACCTGATGGAAAAGACGTCTTTACAACAGAATCGGCGAACCTGAAATATAAAATACAGCAATAATCAATAATTGCTCCCAATGCGAGAATAAATATGTAGATTTAATTCACGAGATTCCTTTTCCATACTATTGTCTCAAGCGATGCGCAAAATGCAAACCATTCGAAGCAAAGCATTTTGACATATCGCGAGGCGAATAATAATCAAAACTCCTCTACGCGAGCCACTTGGCGTCAGCGAAATTCAGTCCAAAAATAATAATAATTGCAACGGAACTTATGGCGGATCACTGCCACTTGAATCTGTCAGGTTTTCCCATTTGCCCCTATATGTTGTGCTACTCCAACTATTCTACCCTTCCCTTTGATCTCGCAGTTCTTTCATAATTTGAGCAACTGCATTCGGGGGCTTTGTTTGTTTATCTTCGTTGGCTTCGACGTTGTCTGTCAGTGGAAAATGTTTATTTTGTCGATATACGATACTGAAAGTTGTAAGAAACTTCTACGCACACACATAAAATCCCCTCGGAAATTTCTACGTTTACCCGCAAATTTTGATGATGCTGGAGCTGAAGCTCTTCACTAATGTTGAGCTGCGTAATTATGCTCAGAAGGTTTCTAGTTTTTAGCACATATTTTGCATTTTTGTGTGTTTCTGGAACAGAGGAGCACAAAGTAGATGGAGAACCTGAAGCTGCATAAATTTGCTGCCAGCTTTGAAAAGTTGATTTGAATTTAAATGGAATCGAAATCGGGTCAGACTCTTGCCGCGTTTCGGGAAAAGACAATTGAATTATTAAAAGTGCCACGAGCTTCGCAGACCGCTTTTAATTCCCAATTTCGCACATGAAGCCTCACTAGAATTGATAATTTATTAAATTCCGTTCGACATAATTCTCCTTTTGTTTCGGCAATAAATTTCAATTTGGTCAAACCAAAGAAGAAAAACAGGCATAGCCTCAAAATTGTGTCAATTGAAAGTAATAAAGTCATTTCGATTGCTATCTTCGCGTTTCCTTTCAGATATAAAGTTATATCAACCTGGTCTATGATTAGTTGGGCAGTGCCAAACATGAAAGCATGAAAGTGACGGCAAAATTACTTTGTCAACTTCATAAAAGGCTAAATTGCAACATTGTCTGTTTGACTATCTCAATCTCTTATATTCGATTTGCATAACCATGTACAGAAAAGTACACGGAAACGTTGTCAGAGTTGGGTGAAAAATGCAAGCAACTTTTATTTGTGTAAAAGTTTTTCAACTGACAAATGTCGAAGTGCAAAGAAGTTTAAAAGAACTTGCAAAGTGCAAGTGCCCTAATAATATCCGAAAAATAGTTCTTGCTCAAATGGCTTTAAGCCATATTTATATAAGCTTTAGTCTGGCCAAGGCATATTATACAATATAATATTTTTTGATTTAAAATTAAACTGCTGCTTTATTAGCAAAACCACAAGTAAGCCCGACCAAAAAGTCATTCCCAGAGCGTTGAACTTTAATGTAGTTCTCGCACTAAGTACTTAACAAATTCCAGAAACTCAGCCGAGTGTAAAAACTTTTATGCTTTTTACAAAAATCAGTGAGAGGCTTGAGCAAATATGGTTATAACCTATTTTTAGTCATGTCAAAAGCTGTTTTTAGGTTGATAAGATAAGAAAGCGATTTATCAAAATTTGCTCACTGATTCCGTCATTATTTGCACATGACCCATTTGTAAGTACTTAAAGAATGGAGTTAACCGATGTCCCAATTCCGACTCCAAGTTTTAAAAATGTATGCTGAATGTGGCACCTGCTAGTCATCTAAACTCGTTTCCCCTTTGCGATACAATAACTTACAATAATTGTTATTGTTAGTGCTGTAGTCATTATACAATTTAACACAACTTGACGGGTTGACGAACGCGCGTTGTGTGTTTGGTAAATTGGCTTCCGTGGGTTGACTGCTGGCCATTGATCAAAATCAAACGTGGCCCAAACCGTTCGCCATCTGGCTCTAATTACGCAATTTTGCATTGATTGTGTCATTAGCGATTTGTTTGACCGGCAAAAAGTCGTGCGGATTCCTGATTTTGATTGTCTTCGATGCAGGAGATTGTAATAAGGCCTTAACCAAGTGGTCATTATCAAAGAAAGATCGCCAATCAGCAATTATTACATTTGTAGATTAAGGTGAATAATTGAAGAACAGATAACTTTTTAAATCTCTGACTTTCCATGAAACCTCAAAACCATGAACACAGTTTTTTTTTTTTAAATGTATAATTGTGTAATTGGCAAAGGTCACTAGTTCAACTGGCTCCGTTAACCTCTAATCCCTTATTTTGGGACGTGGCTCAACCTGTCGAAAAGTTCCGTCAGTGGCCTGTCATAAAGATTATGCCGCCCTCAGTCAAGTGATTGCTTTCGGGCAACAGTTCTCCAGAAGATCGTGCCATAAACTCTATGAAATCCAGACATTCTCGCCGATATGCATTTGGCCTGCGTGGGGCTAACGGTCCAGCAAAAATGCATCTGCGATGAGGAACGAGGCGATGGATGGAGGAACCGGGTCCCGATATCTCAATAGATTTATCTGCGCCTCGGAAACTGGAACAATTTGTGGGGCTTTGTGCTCCAAACCAGCCGACGCGGCAATTTGCACCGGGCCTTTGGCAAAGACTTCCCTAGTAATCGCAATCGACTGCTCAATCAATTGCCTGCCAGTTTGTCCAACTGTCGTTCGTCTTTCTGTTTGCCGATTTGAGCTGCAAGCTTATCGAATTAATCGTTCGAATTAGCCCAAGACAGCTCAATTTGCGCCGACTGCACTTCCTCTATTTGTATATACGTATAC
Source organism: Drosophila santomea (assembly GCF_016746245.2). Classification (NCBI taxonomy): domain Eukaryota; kingdom Metazoa; phylum Arthropoda; class Insecta; order Diptera; family Drosophilidae; genus Drosophila; species Drosophila santomea. Next base: position 19,239,948 of record NC_053018.2, read on the forward strand.
GGATACTCCGAATGTTTGAGTCTTGGACAGTGGCTAAATTGCAGCAATTATTTTGTTTGTCATCTGCGCAAACAACCTGCAAATCGCTAGTTGTTGGCATGTCGGGATGTGCTCCTCATTCTTGTTAATTAAGAATGAATTTATGCGACAATGGGCGCAACCGCAGATGCGTGTGCATAAATTAAACATGAAATAGTGTCTAGAAAGCGGATCCCACTTAAACTTTGCAACAGAGAGAGAAAAATATCATGTGACCTATGTATAAAGGCTTTAAACACTACTTAAAACACATAATAAATACCTATTTAGTCACAAGAACTTAAAATATGTTTAACCCTATTTCCTGGGATTACACTTAAAATAAAGAAATGCTCATATGGTACTCGTAGCATAGAAGCGTATTTTCTATCAGAGAACCGAAAATACTTTTTCCACTCCCACTGTAACGGCAACAAAACGCTTTAAACAGTCACGCGCCTAATATTAATCGTATATAAAGGCATACATATATATTATTGTTCAGTTTATTAGCCGAGTAACGGGTATCTGATGACATTTCCTTGTCCTTTTTTTTACCAAAAAGATAAGTTTTAATAAGGCAATTTCAAAACTCTTTATCTATTCGAGTATTTATCAAAACCTGATGGACTATTTCATTTACGACTTGGAGATCTATTATCTTTTATTGTATTAATAACAAACAAGTTGCTAGTTTTCAATTCAGCAGAGGTTTTTTTCTCTGTGGGACGTAAACGGTAGCGCTTGGAGGCAAAAACATTAGATCCCAGATAGATACGGGCGAGTTCTTTGTACAAATGTCAGCCACGGAACGCCCACAATGCACGACCGCCAGCATAATCCCCATCATCTACATCATCATGATGGGATCGTAAAAATAAAAAGTGGGGGAATACGATGGGGGAGGGACTCTGGAAGGAGGTGCAATTTGTTCAATTGCAGCAGCCTCTTGGGCGTCGCAAACGCGAATCTGTCTGCATCTAAAGTAGTTTTTCCACTTTGACACAGTGACCTCGTGCTTGGATTTTCCCATTTCCCCCAGTTTTCCGTTCCCCATTCTCTTTTCGCGCCGCTTGTTGTTCGTTCGCCTTATGACTGATTATGCCTCACGTTTGGGCCAGTCTATGACGGAGTCTGGAGAATTTGTCATCGGACAAACAATGGCTCCCACTTTGGTTTTCTTGGAACCCATTCGGCTGCAAATATTTGCATAACTCATTAGGAGAGATGTTCAAGATACGAGTCTCTATATGTCGAGTCGTTTGCAGTGGGTCGCGATCGCATAAGGCGAAAATATTATAATTAGTTTTAGGGGAGTGGTGCGGACAGTTCCCGATTGGTTGTTAGCTGCTGGTCTCTAGTGCTCAGCCTTTTGGAAAGATTGTGTAAATTATTTGAACTGTTATGTTGTTAACTTTTATGATTATTTATTTATTTATTTATATAGAGCTAAGTTACAAAGTGAATTTATAACTTTACTTAAAGCTATAGCACTGGCTGCAAAGGCCTTTGGCTATTACTTTTATGATTAATTTATAGCTACATATGTATAACATATGGTATGAATAATTGGTTTCTTGAAAAATATTTCAACCAATTATAAAAATATTTCAGGTGTGTGTTGAAAAGAACGTTGGCAATTCTCTGGAAAATGTATCAAATGTCAATAAGTTATCGTCGATAAGTGTTAAGCTCTGCAACTCTATGACACTTCGTTTTCCCAGTCACTCGAGTGATTTGCCCAAAAATGAATACCTACGACGAAGTCTTGTCGAAAGTGCTGGACAACTTGCTGGCTTCCAAGAACTGTGAGGTGGTTGACGAAGTATTACGCCAGTCGTTGCTGGAACTGTTGCGCGGCAGTAAGTAGCGAGAATAAGATTCATTTCATGTCCAGACTTTTGTTAATCAACGGTTTCCTTGAGGACTCCATGAGATTGCCCATCGAACCACCAACTGGTCCAATCACGCCGGTCGCAGTGCACCCAGCTACTTTGATTTGGAGCGTACCTTCACCCTGATGAACATCCAGGTGGGCGGCCTCAAGTCCATTTGCCGGGGTCAAACGCATTCGTTGGCCGTTGTTGAATGTCCAGCACACCAGACACAGGAGCAGGATTTCCACAAGGGCCCAAAACCCATGCTGAGTGCCACAAAGGCCAGGGAAATGGCCTCTACGTCGTACATTCCGGACTATTTGCCACCATTTCCAGGGGCGCACACCTATAAGAATACGCTTATTGAGAAGATCACGGATCGTGGCTATGTGGCCGTGAGGAATCGTCATGCCGAGAATGAGCTAAACACTCAAAAGGCTTTAAATGCATTCTACTTGAGGTGCGACCCCAATATATCGCTATTCGAAAATATCCAAGGCGATGGAAGTGGTCATGTTTTGGATCTAGGTCCGCCCAATAACCTTTCTTACTCGGACGCCCTGATGCCGCAAAGTGAGGTTTTTGATACGGACATTTATGCTCCCAGGGAGTTGATAACTCATAAAGGTATTTATACATTCATTGTAGCATTGCTGCATTAAACGCTTTTGCATTGTCAAGATAACTTTATTGAAATTTATAAAATTTTAATAGTTTCCATCTTTCATACGGACAGACAGAACACTCGAATTTCACACTCGAAAACTGATTTTCTTCTTAACCCTCCAGACTAAGTCCGAGCAAGGACATTATAATTATTATAATATTTGGTTTACGTGAAATAACCTAGAGAATCCACAGAAGAACCGAACCGGACTTTTTTTTTATAACTTTTGATCGCTTTTGCCTGGCCGAGCTTATTTCATCACTTTCGCATAGTCATAAAAACTTTGATCCCGACAGCACTCGACTGCCGCTTCTTGGAGGAGCCAAAGTTGCGTATTTCACGCCCATCCTCTGAAAATCACGAAGGCGAAGACGTGGAAATGGAGGATCCCTCCAGCAATGAGGGTGCAGGAGGAGTGTCCATGCAGGACTTTACGTAGAGTATTACCTGCTCGCAGCCGGACTACAGATGGAAAACCGAATTAAACTGCAGCTCAGGAAGAGGTGAAAAGCACACGAAATGTTTCCATTACCAGACCAAGCTACTCCACAGAATAAAGTGTGAGGAAAATTAATTTATTTCAATTACATTTCATTAAATACTGCCACACGTTGCGATGATGTTGCAAGAGTTCGCAGGAGCAAAAGGTCCTGCGTCTGGTGTAGCAGCAGATGCTCCTCCTGCTGGTTCTGCTGAACGTCTGCGATTCCAAAGTATTAAATAACTTTGTAATTTAATTAACTTTGACGTCGGCATCGCATCGTCTGCCATGCGCTGCGCTGCGCCGCTTAACTTTGATTAACGTTTGCAATTTTTCAACAAGTTTCGACCGAACTTCTCGCCATCGAGCGGGCGACACTCCTGCTTGGCAGTCCAAGGTCCGTAGCCAAAGGATTGTGACTGTGATTTCTTCGCCTGGCTGGGATTACAGGGGATTTGCCTCCTCCTCTTATCTTCCGCTGAAGTACCCTCAGTTACTTGAAATTTTATCTGGCGATTGGAAGGGTTTAGACTCAGAGGGGGAATATTGAATGCAATTAGAGATGCTGGGTGATGTTTGGGTAGGGTGGAGTCTCCCTGGATGACAAGCTAATAATCCCGGGGAACGAGCACAATCACTCGGAAGACTAATTACAGGGGAAGAGTTGGGGCAATAATCGATAAGCCATTGCCATTTTTTCGTTCCACTAGTTGTAACCATTACAGATTTATAGGTAAACTTACTCTAAATACCATGACTAACTGTCAATCATAAAGGAAACCCGGGCTTTTTCATTACACGCTAATTATTTTAGGACTGGTTATTGTTACTTTTTGTATATTTTAGATACGATTTATAAGTAATATATTCAGTTTACCGTTCTGCCTAAATAAAATCTTTTACATTTGGATATCAAAATGTATTCAATAAATAAGTCTAATGAGCTGGAAACATGACGTACTTGCTCCACATTCCCGAGATGCTGGCCCTTTTCTGCCCATCATTTGCCTCATCATTTAGTCATCAGCTTTCGATTGGTCTCAACATTTTTCGCCGACGACGATGATGGTTTTATTTGGCACAGGCAACATCAGAATTTTACGCACAATTTGACTTTGATATTGTGCCAGGGTCGGGGTGGGTCAGTTTTATTTTGGGGGGCCAGAGATCAGACAGCTGGCAAACGCCGGCTGCTTGCAGCTCGCTTTTCACTTGCCAAATTTTCCGATTTTTCTTGGCCGTCCGTGCTGCTCAGGCTGCTGTTGTTACTGTGCCATTAAAATGCATAAACATTAGCATGAGCAACAACGGTACACAAATTTGGGAAAGAGCGATAAAAATAAAATTACATTTATGTGGGAAAACATCGCTAAAAGAAAGAGAAGCCACGTCGAGAAAGGCCAACGAATGTTTAACAAAAATGTGCTGCTTTTTTTGTTGCCGTTCCCAATTGCGTTTGTCATTTTAACCCAGTTAACCCATGTTAGCCAATATGCATTTATCTATGCATAAAAACCAACTATGTGTTTGTTGTGATTTCCATCGGCCACAAAATTGCTTTGGCATCTTTGTTTACTTTGCGGTCTACAGATAAAATTCAATTCAACATGAAAACGAGAATGAAAATTATGGCTGCTTTGATTATTATTTCGCTATTCTATGTTTTCAGTTTTTTTGTGAGAACACAGAAAATACGCTATTTTAGGATGACACATTTGTTACTTACTACTGGGAAAAAATAATGCTTTACATGAAAGTAGCAATTAGAAATGTAATATAATTTTTAATTTAAGGTACCTTTGTATGTTGCCGAGATAAAAATCATTATATGATCGATATTTTTTATGATAATAAGGAATGTTGTGATAACTTATAAGATGCCTTTACGTGTAAAACCAAAAATACTTCACTTCAAAAATTTCAACCATTTCATACGATATTTCGCATTCGGATTTTGTTTTTCATAATAGCCCCAGTTTTCGTTGTGCATGCATGCGGATAAACCTTTTTGACCTCAGGGCATATAGTTTCTGATTTATTTATGCTAGTTGATAAAAATGCGGGCGGGTAAAAAGCGGATATCCTAACGAACAGAGAAGGTCGTGTGGCGATGGCAAAAATGCGAGTTCTGTCAAAAACTTCCCATTTTCATTTCCGGTCGCGGTCTTTTCTCTGTGTGTGTAAGTTCCGTTTGGTCTCGTTTCGTTTCGTTTCGAGTGAGTGTGTGTTTCGACCATGTTATCTTGTTTACTTGTGCAGCCCCTCGACGCATAGGAGCCACAACAACAACAGTAGCAGTAACGACATAACAGCCATAACAACGAAAGCCAATTTTTCATAAATCTTTTTTCACAGTCCTGCAACCGACTGTCGTTGAATTTTTACAGCTGCGTTTAACCTTTTTCTCTTGGCACTCGCTTTAAATTTGATGCCCGTGTGTGCCATAAAAATGCTTCTTGCCCGCATATTGCTCATACGCCTCGTTGTCTGAGCGAAACAAGCAAATTGCTACCTCGTTATAATTATGATGTTTTTTACGCCTGAACATTTGCGATTTTCGTTGGGCTCTCTTAAGCAAATCAATTCAAGTTCACGCTTCTTATTTATTTACGTGTTTTTCCTGTCTTTTTTCGCCATTTTTTTCTTTGAGCGGCGCGTGTGTGAAAATTTACTTTCCACTGCCTTTTTCTCGGTCTCACTTTCTTTTGCGTTGCGGTTTCAGTAATTTCTTCGACTTGCGTCGCTCTTATTTGATTTTTATTATCCACCGTCTTAAGGAAAAAAAACTTTTTGCACGTGTTTTATTTTGTGCCCTTGTTGGGCATAATTTCTTCTCTTGTGGCTTGTGTTATTTATGTTGTCTGCTTTTTGACACACATACTCGGGAGTATGGAGTCGAGAGGAAAAGCGAAGGAAATATGGAAAAAGTGCCAGTAAATCGCTCTTGGTTCGTGTTTAGCATGAGAATGCGCCGTTGCCTCGTTTGGGAATTACAAATTTCTGCGGCCCAAAGCCACTGCAGAGCATCATCCACTGTCAGGGACCTTCCCAAAAACTTTAACTTGCAATATTCATATGTTGGGTGGCAAAAAAGAAGAACTCATATCTAGCAAATACCGGTACTTTCAAAAGAACTTGTAGGGCTCTGGGCCACTAACGTATTTCATATATTTTGTTACATTTGTAAGAAAAGAAGTTGTCTGACACACATATTTATTTAAAGTGCTTTAGAAAACATAATTTATATTACACTTCATTGAAATTCTCAATTGAATATTCTCAATTTGACACAATAAATTACAAAGCTATTTTAAAATAAAAGAAATGGTAAAGTAATGTTTATTGGGAATTCGGAGTAGAAAAAATGTGCCCAAAAGGCACAAAAACTTGTACAAATAATAAGTTTAAGAGCCAACCTAATATTGTTACCAATTTTTATCAAATGACTTTTCTCGGAAATAGTTTGCCAAACAGCAGCCGAAACAGAAGAACTGTGCAGCCACATCCCTTTTGGCCCATTTGTACGTGTTGTAGGCACGTTCTGTTGCTTTATGGCCGCTTTATTATGTAGGCAGGCCACTGGGGAAACTCACTTCCATTTCTGGCCAGCTTTTCCCCCTTTCCCCCGTTCCCGCTTTTCCCGCTTTTCCCGCTTTTGTGCGTATGTGCGTGTTTGGTACGCGTGTGTTACTCGATATTATGGCGGCTATATAAAGACAAGTGTATACGCGATTATATTTTTAGCATCGCTCTACGTGCGTAACGTGTTAAAAATAAAGCAAATTGCGTATACGCCGTGTCTACTCTTCTATTTCGAAATGCTGCTGCAGCCACGCCCCCGTTTCAGCTTAATTAAATTGATTGAATTTGATTGCCGCCAGTGCCAACTTGGCAAAGAGGATGCAATTACATCTTCCACTGCCTGGTTCACCTGTCGATTTTGCCTCTTTGACAACACGCAATTATGCAAATTTTTTGGCCCTCGCTCACGGAGCTCTTGGGGTAAAAGGCAGCAATTTCGGCGAAAATGCATTTCGAATTGAATTAATAAAGCTTGTCTGCTGCAAAGGAAAAGCAGAGGAACACCTTGTTGCCTGGCTCCCTCAATCATTGGCAAATGAAAATGTTTTCCGAATACCTAATGTGTTTATAATGCCAGAAACGTGACAGCGCGCAGATATATCAGCATGTCAAAGCAGCGGTGCCGAATGCAAGTCTCCTACAGATATATCTCTTTGGCCCGACTTCCGTCAGGAGCCTGTCTCATTAGCTTGTCTTGCCAGCTTATGCATTCTAAGCAGTTTCACCCAGCCACAACCCGAAATATATGTACTCCAATGTCCGGCATCATGGCAATGAAAGCGAGTTCACTTGCCAGGCAAAAAGTGGATGCGAATCATTTCATAATCACAACAAAGTTGGCACAAAAGCTTGCGGCAAGCTGTCTGGAACAATGACGGACTTGCCGAACAATGGTAGTGCGGTACTATGGAACCATTCCAAGTACGTAAGAGATATAATGGCCAAGCAGCCATGAATGAGGCATGCAACAGCAACGGCAAGGGCAGAAGGCGCAGGCGCAGCTTTTCGCGCATCTCGAATTTCCCGCTCGAGGGTCACCCGAATGCTCCACTTCAGGTGGCAAGCTGAATTTCCGCAATCTGCCAAATCGGTTTTTCATTGTGACGTGAGCAGCAAGGCAGTCTACGCCAGCCACAGAGTATTTCAAAAGATTTGTAGTGGGAAAGTAGTAGGAGCAGCTATCAGAGGCGATGTTCAACAATATTTAAGAGGGGCTTCGGAAAAACGACTTTTTTCATTTCGAATTAATGTTACAAGTAACAGCTTATTATTAATTATATATATTATATTCTAGGTTGTAAGCAGTTCTCAGTTCTTACAACTACCATATTACCCAGAGAATATATAACGCAACTTGAATTTTCAATCCGTAGAATAATTTCGATAGTCAAATCTCAGGGGATTTGCTTGATTTGGAACCCCCCTGAGTTGGCCCCTGAGATCTGTGCTTTTAATGGCTCGATGCTATCTTAAATGTTTATCGCAGACGATGCTCCGCTGGCTCCATCTTCCCGTCTCGTTCTAAGGCCTTCTGCCCTCTCACTCCCTCTCTAATCAATTTGAAATGGTTTCGTGGAGTTCGCGGCGGTGGGATTCAGTGCTGCTCTTATCAGGATTTGGCAATCTTTCTTTGAAATATTTTCCATATGGCTGCCGCTTTATCTTGTCAAGACTAGGCCCGCCAAGCAACAACTATAACCAGAAAATAAAACAGCATCCATAAGGAGGCCTGTCATCGGCATGAAAATAATGCCAGCAACAGGTCATAAATTTAAAACATTTGAAAATATCCGCAAACACATCCATTGAACGGCCAGCTTCCAAGTGGAAAATGCACATCAGGTCAGCATAAACTTTCATTTCTATAATGGGGACGAGTTGGGGCAAAGCTAACGACGTAAGATTAGCTGATGCTGATTAATTCAAGAGACGCTGGAATGATTACCAAGTGCATTCTGTATGCTCCTTATTATTTTAAAAATTTGACAACAAAAAACGAATGCCAATGCACCAATGTTATTCAACATTATCTTGATATTTCTGTTAGGCAAAAAGCATTAAAGGCTTGAACGAAAATTTTAAGTAAATAAATATATACATATGAATATTTTCAGTTCCGGGGTTAAAAAATTGACTTAACTTCTTAACATAAAAACCAACATCTTAAATGCAATTTTATGATAAAAATGGTTTACAATTGTTGGTTATTTAATGTTTACTACCTTTGGCTACATTGCATTTAACTCAATAAAATGATTTACACTCAAAACCATTCCCAAAGACTCTCAGACAGTTGACTAGCTGAAACAGCACCACTCAATGGACTGGGCACCACCCACTACCACCCATTTGGTGCGCCACCCAAAAAGCAGCGCTCAACTGCTTGCCACACATGGGATGGCACGTTTACGAATTTGCATTCAGTTTGCGGTGCACTCCAAGGGGACTTTAACTGTTGGCTCAGCGATGAACAGCTGAACAGATGAACATGACCCACCCCAAAAAACCGAGAACAACCCACGAAGCAGCCCAACCACCCGCTTTGGCATTGGAATGCCCCATGACCTTTGGCCGTTCCTATTTCCGAGTCGATTTCGTTGGCCTGAACTTGAAAATGTATTTTCAGGAACTTTTCCCCCCAGCCGGTCCATTTGTTCCGCGGAATGGACTTTGTTCTCGAATATTATTTATTTATACGCCCTGTGGAACATCTCTGCTGGATGTCACGGCGTTTGTCCCTGAATTGGGTATATATTTATGGCTCGGCTAATTGCGCTCGACCTTTTGTTGCGGTCGGTATTTGTGCATTTCCCATTTGCACTGAGTGTTTAAATAAATTAAAAATGCATTTTTTATATGCAGATTAATTGAATCACTTTCGAGCTGGCTTATTTAATTCGGTTAACGCATTAAAATTGCATTGAGCCTGCTGATTGCACAAAGTAAACGTCGAATACCTTAAATTTGGCAAATTAATCGCAGCCAAATCCAATTGTTTTTCAAAGTATAAAAGTCCTCCACACGGCCAAAAAAAATAAAAAGTTCCCTACATGTTCTCATGTACTCTTAAATAAAAAGAAATGTTTTTTTTTCGTTCATCCTGTCCATGTCATCAGACAAAAAACATCAATCATGTTGGCCCACTCACAGGCATCAGAATTCAGAGCCTCGCATATGCAGTTGACATATTTTTTAACTTATTTGACAGGTTCTGGAATTCTTGTGACAACTTATCCACTTGCATCTCATGTGTCGCATAATTTTGCATACATGTGGAAAGCAAAGAGTTGAACTCCAAAGTAATGACCATGATCTACAGAGCAGCTAAATGTAATATTCGGGCTTTTGTATTTTTTTATGTAGTTCATGTTTCTGCATTTCAGCAAACCGCTTGATCATCAAACATTCAGTCAATATCAATGCGTGGCAATAAAATCAAAAATAAAATTTGGGAAGGAGTACAACGGCGAATTAAAATCGAAGCATAATATTGGTTAAGCCAAATTCAACGAACAGAAAAAGCCAGAAAGCTACAATTAAATTAGAAAACTTTTGATGTTAATAAATTAAAATTCAGCAAGAGAAACTGTGACATAAACGAAGGCCTAATGGATGACAGTTGCCATAAATTTTGAATAATCCCCGGAATTCTTGGGAACTCTAGCTAAATAGCCTTGAAAATAGCCCAAAGTGTCTGAAGAAACAATTAATTTTCAATTAGGTTCGAGGGAAGCCTTTCGCAACAAGTGTTTGCTTTGCCCTTCTATCTCTTCTAAATATTTTAAAATGGAGAACGTCTGAGTCTCGAATTGCGTTGAGTATGACTAATTTACATCTAAAAATACAGGGGAAAACTGCCAAGAAAATTGGCACGCTTCTCGTTGCTCACAAAGAGCAGAAAACGAATACAAATGTTTACCCCGAAATTGAGGAAAACTACAGCAGCAAAATAAAAGTGTGAACCAATTAGCCCACTAAGTTATGGGGAAAAGCCTTAAGGCTTATCTGAAACTGAATTTATGGTGGCTAGAATGTTTGTGGTTTGTAGTGCCAAAAAGGAAAGAATTTAATTTAATGTACATTCTGCACACTGTAAGTATTAATTATTTGGCGCAATAATGTTTTTTTTACGACTGAAATTATAAAACATTATCTGAAAATAGAAAATGACGAAATGGAAAAGGAAATAGATCAAAGAATATATATATCATGCCACTTTTCAGTTACTCATCTAAATTCAAATAAAATTTATTCCTAGATTTATTCTTCTTGTATTTGTGTCATCAAAAACATTAAGTCATATCACTTTGTTGTCAGTGCTTAAGTGGTTTTTTTGTTTTTTAATGATCGCCAAGAAATGTTAAGAATATACATACATATACCTCAGATTAGAATCATTCGAGTGTCCTCGCCACGAGCTTTAATCTTAAATGTTAGAAATTATTCACGACCAGCCGGGTCAAGTAGTCTGCTCATTTTGCTAAGTAAAGCCCTGGGCTGTGAGTTTCTGTGAGTTGCGAATATACCCATGAATATCCACCCCATAAATAAGAGAAGTTTTGCGGCTGGCCTTTGGCTGATTTTATGATCATCCAGCTACCCAGCGACTGACATGCGAACTTCCGTTTTCTCGGGGCAGGAAATGCAAATAAACAAAGCCCAGTCAGAAAATCCAGAAAAGAACAGAACTGTTCCCTCGCTGATGTGGGGGAATTGATTTTTATGGGCCGTAAGTTTCGGATATTTATGCAACAGCCTTGCAAGAAACGCTCTGGATATGTTTGTGGCAAAACCTCACACTTCAGGACCATGAGAAGTTTTGCGGCATCTTTAATGGAACATTAGCATTGCAAACGGAGGCCAGAAAAAAGTACAGGAAAAAATAAAATTATAACTTAAGCAGCAAGTTGATTATGCCTGGTGGCCAAAGGCAGCCTAAAAGGGCGTGGCACGTTGCTCCATCGCTTTTTGTGCGATTTATTCCACTTCCTTTTGGATTCTGTTCTCCGTATTCCCTTTTTTATGCCGCCTTTTCGGGATTTTTATTTTAATGCGCGAGCATTAACAGCTCAAGAGTTTTGGCTTTTATTATTACTCATTTGCACAGTCGTCGGTTGTCCTGTGAAAAAAGTGGGGAAAAGCGAGGCGGCGGTAACGACATTATGCTTATTCCACTCACAATGAGCGATGGCACTTTGGCCAAGCGGAAATGCCTGGGGTGGAGAAACGTATGAAATTTCCTTTCTGAGATTAAATATCTTGGACATGTTGCGATTTATAGGGATTCTGGTAAAAGTTTCTTAGACTATACGATTATACGATTATAAATAAAACCAAAAAAAGCCGTATTTAATTTTCAATTTATTCTTTAAATACCTTTTAATTGTCTCTATACAAATAAAAGGGTATCATTTAATATGGGAAAGGCCTATTTTTCTGGAATTTTTTCCCAACGTCTACCGCTCTTTTAAGCGAAAAAGTTCATGAAAACATAATAAGTTTTCCCTAAATGAAGTCGGTCGTTGCCTGAATATTCCTATGCTCCTTTTTTTCTGGGCACTTTTCAAGCAGATGCCTTCGATTGGCGTAACCGTTTTTGCCTATTTTTTGTCCGTTTCAAAAGTTTTAATTAGCCGCATTTTATGCAAACGAATTTAAATCCACAAAAGAGTGCTGAAAGTGGGCCCCTCGCGATAAGACGAGACAAAACTGAAAAGATCTGCGGGCGAGAACATGGAAAATGTGATTTGGTGATGCAACTTCGAGTTGTGCGAGTGCGAGAAAATCAATTAGCCTTTGGCTGAGTGTCCTCCACTCTTTCCTAATCGACATGTGGAAGGTGGAAGGTGAGCGTGGCAGGTGAATGAAGGTAGAGGACGAGGAAGTGGCTCTCATATCTGCAGCGCACTGCGCTGTTTCCGTTGTTCTTCGCCACTCGTTTCCGTTTCCTGCCTGCATTGCAGTTTCCCTTCCCCCGCCCCCATCCATTCCTGATGACTTTTGTCCTTGTTCTCCTTCGGGCAAATATTGAAACAACTGATTAGTTTGAGTGAGCTCAACTGCTCAGCATGTGTGTGTGGGGTATTCAGCCAGCACACTGCAAAAAAATGCTGCAAATTCCTAAAACACATACTACTTTTGCAAAGGCACAAAAGAAAGGCATACAAGAATGGGTTTAATAAATATATAAAATAAAATAATTGAGTTTCTATTAAGTATTGTTCGCATGTAAAATGTTGAAAATTTTAACAATATAATTGAACTTTTTTTAGTAATTCACATTATGTATTACACCCTTTTTTATTTTGATTTTTTCTTTCAGTGCACTGCCCTGTGCATTTGGGTGTCAGCCTGTGGCAAATTCGCATTGAAAAGGATCAATTTGCTTATAATTATATAGCTATATATTGGGCCAAATTGAAATTGTGAAATATTCATTGGACACTCTAATTGATGCAAGCGAGCTGGCAGTTGGTCCAAACATCGATCCCTACAATATGCACGTATGTTTACCGAATTTAGCCTCGAAACAAGCGTGTGTGTGTGTTCGAGTTTCCAGCTGGATTGCCCAGAAGTATGCTCGGAAAATTGAATTTTCTGTTTCTTTGTAATTATATTTGCCATGGAAATGCTGTCTGTCTCGGTTACTCCGACTCCAGAGTACTTCCGCATCCAATCCCTGGAGTTCAGGTCGGTCCCAAAAACCCAAAAACCAGCCCTTTAGATAAACTTAAATGTCATTTGAGTTGCAGACTTTTCCTAATGGCATCACAATTTCCCAGCCACCCACACACATACGCACACGAAAAGTTGGCAAGAAAATTTGTGTTGTCTTATTTAACTGCAAAGTTGAGCGCAAATAAACCGATCGGCTTGGTGGGCGGTGGGCTGCTGCGTTGTTGTGTTGGTGAGTGGGCGTGGCAGAACAACGTCGCACAAATTGGACTTAATCAAATTGCCAAAATGTTGACAGCCAAAAGACCGAAAAAATAAGAAATATATCGCTCACTTCGGCTTTTGTTTTTCTGAAGGTCTGGAAGAGGAAAAGTTACAGAAATGGAAAACTTAAATATCTTCGCTCGATTTCTTCTAGCCGAAAATAGGAATAAATATTATTGAATAAATTTGGGTCCATTGATTCAATGCACTTAAGTACTAAGTAACTTTTTTGTGTGTATAGTATAATTCTGCTTTTCTCACTTCCATCTACGAACTAAATTAATTACATGCTCGTTGATCAGTTGACCAAAGAACCATCTTGGCTCGAAGTTGGCCACACAAATAAGGGGCTACAAGCTACTTGGCTGGGGAAAATCCTTTGGCAATACCATTTAACTGCAATTTATTGTTTCGAGAGGCTTTTGTGCCAAAGCAAGCTGACCTACAAATTATGCAGACTGCGAAAGTTGTGCAAGAACTTTGCCATTCAGCTAATTGAGTTGTGCTGCAGGTGGAACACTGCTAACAACAATGAAAGTCAATTAAGTGGCTTAGCCTGGGAAAACATCTTCATTATGCCCGGCTATTTGAATAAACGCTAAAAATTCATTTCGAGTGACCCAATTAACAAGAGGAGGCAGTAACAAAAACAGCAGCAGCAAGTGAAATCGCATTAAGCGTTTAATTACAGTGTCCTGGCAACAATGGTGTCCTTTCCCACTGCCACTGCCACTCCACTGTCCTTTTCTAATTGTGCGGCGCTGCCTCTTTCTCAGCCTGGGTGCTACTTCCGCTGCTAACAAGCGTATCCTTTCCGGCCAGTCTTTCCGCGCTCAGTCTTCAAAAGATTTCAGCAATTTGCCTCTCGGTTCTTCCTCACGTTCTTTCTGGCCTTTCTAAAATTGTTATTTTTCTCTGCCTTTCTAGCCAGCCTCTAAAATTGTGCCGATTGCTAGCAATGCAGAAGTCATTGTTGCCACTGTTGTTTGTATTCATCGGCGGATAGCCGTGCTTTTGTATATTGAGTGGCACTCCATTGTTGGCCTGCTGACCAGTACCAGCCATGTATGCACGCACTGCACCACTCAACTGGGTCAATCTTACGCATTCAGGTGACCCCTTTTTGAGTTAATAATAAAATAATTAACGAGTTGTTGATTAAACAGATGTTTGCTTAATGACGATTATAGTTCATTCTAAACGTTAAAGATCTAATAAAGTTTGTTGGTTAACATCTAACTCTTTGTTGTTGTGCGATTTCAAATAAGTATAATTACATTTCTGTCATACTAAGGATGATACGAAATACATGCTATGAATGCAGTCGAAGGTCTTTCCTTCATTTCGTTTCTTTTCTCCACAGAAAATCATATCGACTCACCCTACTCCACGTGGATATGTGAATGGAAAGGGGCGAAACGAAATGGGTATTTGCAGTGAAAACTCGCATCGCGATGCTTCAGTCCGAGATGATCTGAATTGAAAGTCCGTAGTTGTTCCGGCAGTGATAACTAAAGGCAGCGCATTGCCCACAAATGGAGGGGTGCCAAAGTCCCAACTGAGTATGAACTTTGTAGAGAATTGAACAATTGCGGACATGGCTTCGTCTCTGGGGGAGAATAGGCGACAACTCCGGCACAACTCGGGCACAACTCCGCACCGAAATCTGCATTGGAAATGACCCCAAAGTGTCTGATTAGCCATTCGACATGTGGCTCGTGTCCGTCGCTTTGCACTTCGATAAACAAGCAAAGCGAGCCAAATTGATGCGCCTAATTGGCTTGGATCGAAACCATTGCCAGCGGCAATTGCATTTATGTATCGCCATATCGCGTTATATATGTAGCTGTATCTCTATGGATTCGCACATATTTATATGCGTGGGCTGGCGCAAGCAAACACAACAACTTCATTAATGGGTGAAACAACAACGTCCCCGTTTTGCCGGCTGATTGACTGATTATGGTCAAGTGGTTGACTGCATAGTGTTTGTGGCCCCTCGCCTAAATATTTATTAATTATCGGGCACATTGCAAGTAAATTTATCATGCACACGCCGTCGTTAAATTGGGAATATTTTATGCTCGGTGTTAATTTTTATTTCGCGTTTTTCGCATCTCGCTTTTGGGATTTTTATTTTTATTTTTATTAACGCTTTGCGATCGCATTTTGTTTGGCTTAATTGCGCGTGGCGTGCAATACGCGGCGTATGCGTTATGCGCCTCGTGCCCGCCGCAATGCATGGCACATACGCACTGGTGTACGGCTCGCAGTTCGCTTCGTTTTCGAGAAAATCAACATGCTAAAAGCTGAAATATTTCTGCCAACTGAACACAATTTGTTGTGCTTGCATATCGAATGTTGCATTGCACACTTTATTTTTGGTTTCAAGGAAAAGTTGCACGAAATTGGAGGCAGTATTCATGACGGTCAGCTGGAAATATTTACCAAGATTATCCGGTTGCCATGGGAACTTACCTGCAAAGGGAAATAAAGAAACAGCTTATTAATACTATTGTTCTGACTGGTAGGTGGTGTCATTGATAAGTGGATAGTAGGTTGTCACTTGGAAACCGAAAAAAAATTAAATGAAAAGAAAAAAGTTCATGTACTTAAAAGTAAATCATATACGGCTAGCGAAATTGTTTGCTGTTTCGAATCAGTCATCCCAAGTAACGTCCTGGCACAACAATTTGTTCTCTCACATCTCACATTTCTGCTAAAAAACTCAAATTAAGCGCATCATAAGAAGCCGTCTTCGCGCTAAAGATATATTTTTTTCTCAGTTTGCCAGTGGCAACTTCAACAAATGACTTTTTGTCAGCCGAACAATGCTCGAGAAAAATCTACGGCAGCAGCGGGAAAATATCTCGCACTGGATTAGCGATGCGAAGCAGCTAAGCAAACCGGCAACAAGGGGTTAAAGGGGTATTCCCCAAGGGAAGGGTGGAATGGGTTGGAAAGGGGGGAAAGGGGTCGGAGTTAAATTGCAAAGCAGCTGCACAAAGCAAACGAAACTAGCAAAAATAAATGCACAACAAGCAGGGGGTTGGGACGGGGGTGTGAGTAAGTGAGTGTGTGCGAGGAAAACACATTTTTTGCTTGGCGCACATATTTCAATTTTTTCCTTTCCTCGCATTTGCGCGTTTCCTTCTGCTGCAGAATTTTCCGCCAACTTATTCTACATGCATGGAACTTACTAGGGGAAATTGCATTTTAAACGAAAATGCAGCTCCTTTTAGCAGTTGTCTTTCCCTATTTAATAACTAATTTGACAACAAAATCGACACAATATACAAAGAGTCAGATAAAATAAATATATTTATAATTTGCCTGTGGCCAAAATCGATTTTCCATTAAATTGTATAACAAATCATTGACCAAACTCTAATTGAAAAAGAACAAACAGGCCACAAATATGAATTCCATTTGCCATTATGCTGTTTTGAAGCGGGAGGAAATGAGGAACCTCGGATTGTTTGCAATTTGCATAAATAGCGGACAGCCCTTCGGGGCGATACTGAATTTTGGAGTTGGGTATGAGCATCGGCTTATGGCAATGTTGACGTGGAGGAGCAGCATCCTGTCCTGGCTGGGAAAGATTTATGAGCACGGGCGCCGCCAATTTATGCCGGAAATTTTACGGCATATTTTTGGTATTTTCATTGAAATTGAAAACATATTAAATGAACATTAATTTCATATGTCATAAGTCTGGGGGCGAAGAGGAGGAAGTCGCTCAAAGGCCGGAAATATGATAGATGGAGTTAGAACCCTCCTACGATTGCTGGCGGATATGTTTTTAATATTAATTGAGTTGCGTGGCAAAAATTGGCAATGCGTAATCACTAAAATGTCATTAAATTAGTGTGAATTCTAACTCATTAATACATTAAAAAAATTATTAAGCAAATGAAATTTGTGTTCTGTGGATACAAAGAATATGACTAAATGCTAAATACTTTGCCGGCTAATTAAATTAAGTTAGGCTGTGTACGAAAGAAAAAAACAAACCTATTATTAAAACAGACTCGCCCAGTATATACATAATTAAACCAATTAGACTAATTCTACTTCGCAGAATTTTAAAATAATTAAATTGAGAACGTTTTGTTTCCTGAATGACTAAGGTTCAGACTCTTCTGTCAGATAAGATTCAGGGTAATCCTGAGACCTAGTTATCTTATCTGCATAGATTCACGCAACTACCTTATACCCTTTATCTGTTCCAGTTTGGTGGGCTATGTTATGTACTTGGGAACAGGTTCACCTTATCAGGAGCCTCGTCATCG
Source organism: Drosophila santomea (assembly GCF_016746245.2). Taxonomy (NCBI): domain Eukaryota; kingdom Metazoa; phylum Arthropoda; class Insecta; order Diptera; family Drosophilidae; genus Drosophila; species Drosophila santomea. The sequence continues at coordinate 19,257,804 of NC_053018.2, forward strand.
ACTGTGTCAACGCCATCTTGGCCATCATTTTGCATATTTATGGTGTTTTCATTACCGGCGCAATAGAATTCATAATGAGGTACGGAGGCTGTTGTCTTAAGAAGCTGGCCTAATGTATTACACCATTAATTCTACACAGCCAAATCCATCAAGGGAGCAGCGATAAATAAGCCAAGTTGATTAATTTTGTTGAACTTTAAAGCTGACTTTATGACTGAACGCTACCCACTAGATGGGCTTAATTAGAAATATAATTAACACCTCGTAGGCCAGAAACGCGTTTGTGGTGCTTACGCTTTTATCTGCCCCAATCAAAATCAAAGCAAAGTTCGTAAAAAAACAATATAGCAATCCGTTGGCGACAACATTGTCTCCGTGTTCTGGCTTTAGAAATTAAGCTTTTTTTGGGGTCTGTTTTCTTTCGGTCTGACCACATTATTTATTTGATTTCCTGAGCACGATCGTTTATGATAAGGGGTCTTAAGAAACGCCGGTTTTCGGTCCCTTGTTATAGTTCTGTTTGTTTAGTTCGTTTTTTCTCCCAGCAACATGATCTTGTATATTTCGCATTCCAGGCGCACAATAAACTTTAAAGTTTTTTATGAATTTGGGCATTTTTTTGTGCATTTTTGCTTTTGAGACGCTGGCTTCAGCCTAATTGGCATTTTCAGCGCGTCTCCACCTCCGATTCTCTGGTGAACTGGCGCAACGCACCCAAAACATATTTTATATGGTTTCGCCTTATTGTTCTTGACAATTTTGCATGTCGAAGCCTAAATAAAAAACTTTTTCGCCGCTTTCTTTTGTCAAAAACAAAAAAAAAGGCAGAAAAACCGACGAGTGTCTGTGCCTGTGCAATCATAATGGTGCCATATCTCACCGATTGGAGTCGGGTAGATTCCGTAGTCGGTGCTGGGTGAAGCCATAACAACTGATTTTACGAGCATGTTAGCAATTTGAAAGTTTTTCGATTTGTTATGGGCAAAGCGACGCGTTTAATGCTCTTAAAGGTGTGCGAACGAGCAGATTATGATGTAATTCAAGCAAAGTCAAAACTTTTGGGTGTTACCAATCCCGATGAGTGCGAATTTGGAAAACGAAGTATAATAAATTCATGGGGATAAAATCATCGGGGGATTTTTTAACCGCTCTTATTATGCGTTCTTAAGGTAAGCTTTTTATAGCACGTATTTTAATATTGTAGTGATATAGAAAGGCAAAAATATGTATCGAATGGCTAGCTTCCATTTTTGTGAAATTGGTTGTTCTTCTCTGTTAGGTAGGTATTCGAATTATGAGTTTTTCTGCATTATTCAATCATATACAGAAATGTTAGATGGTGTGGATGAGGCCATACAAATAAACACCTTAACCAGTATTTTTATTTATGTTTCTCTAGAATTATTCTTTCCAGGGTAGCGCTCCCACATTGGTTAAGGTCAGCTTAAAAACAGTTCTGAAAATTCCTGAATCCATAATTTCCCCTGCCATTACAACACAACACCACAATTTTGTACTTTGCCCCGTTGCCGTGAAAGACTTAAAAAAAGGCAGTGAAACGTTCGCCGAATGACACTTCAGTTTAATGAACTGGCGACTCGCAACAGTCTGGCAGAAAAAACCATAAACCAAAAACAAAAACTGGAGCCAAGCTGAACTCGAATGTCAAAGTCAGCGAATCCCAACAAGCGAAGAACGCGGGTACCATTACCAGTGCCCAAACCGTGATAATTCCCGAGTCAACTCCACCTAACTGCGCATAATTAAGAGTAAAAACCGCAGAAAAGAAAACAATTTGCTGTCCGATGAAAGTTGTCAAGCGGTGGATCTGTGGCTTGGCCTGTTGGGATTTGGCCGCCAGTTTGCAAGCTGTGCGTTATCAGCTGTGCGTGTCCTTCGTTCCAGCACTGCAACTCTCACGAAGCAGGATTCGCTTCGGGGATCAGGGGAGCAATCGGGAGCTGATTCAAAGCTAGGACTGGCCATGAAAAGCGCAGCTGGAAAGCCAACATCGACTTAATTAGGACCCGGCCTTTAGTGCAGCTTCAAAAGGAAAATGTTAAAAGAGGAAAAGTACTGCTTCTGCTGTTGAGCTTAACCCTTTTACTTCGATTGTACAATTTAAAAGTGTTCAAATTACTCCCTTCTCCAATTACTAAAGATAGGATTTACAACTTTAATGGAATATCCACAGGCTTATTAATAGCTTATATAAATAATAAAAAAAACTTCTATAGATTACTGTTTAAAATTAAAATTATGATTTTTCATCAGACTATATTTTTTTAAAATTACACATTTTTGCTTAAAGATATTTGTTTTCATGTTATTCATAAAATAAAGGTACTTTTAAAAAGCTTCAAAAATGGCGAAATTGTGTTACCAAAACCTTGTGAAGGGTTAAACGAAGTCTAGCAACGGGGCGTATGCGCAATGGCACAAAGGCTGCCAAAGAGTGAAACTTTTCGTTCAGGCGAGCCTTATAATAGGCGCCCATTGAAGGGCGGTCGGGTCAAGGTCGACCCACCGAACAACCGCCCCTTGGCCGCCGGCGGACAGGAAGTAAAGCAACAGCACTTAGCCGGTAACCCTACAGCATCAAATGCCTAAGTATTCCTATCGATTAGATTGCCAACGATTTATAAGCTAAATAGGAGCATTTCGAGCTGAAAGCCAGAGGAGCTGCTTCGCTGCTCGATGCTGTACAATCATCGAAATTGAACCTATTGCCGCCGTCTGGGCGTCGATTCGCCAGCTAATGTCAACAATTTATAATGCATCGACATGACAGCCATCGGTTCTCAAGTGCGAGCCTCATCACCTCATTATTGAGCCAAGAAAAACTTTGACGAGTTGCACTGCGTTGAGCAGAGCCCACGCCCGGCATATTGACTTCTTAATGGTTGGCAGTTTGCTGGCAAATTAATTTTTATTACAAAATATATGGATTTTACTTTGCTACAAAATACATACAAGTTTTCCAATAATTTCCCATGTAATGGAGCGGCAATATAAATTCCTAATATAGATTCCGTCATCAAGTGTGATTAATGGAGAGGAAGCTCCGCAAATAAATAGTTTAGTATCATTTTTGATCATTGGGAACACTTCAATTTGAGCACTTGCTATGTATTTCATTTTTCAGAAAATAATCTTTAACATCTCGGATTAAAAACATTATTTTTCTCTGATCGACAATGAATTAAAGAAAAATATAAGCACAACATATATGAAGCATTCATTATTCACCATCTAGTAGCATTTGTTAATAATGATTACTTAATCGGTAAGGAATACAAATACCTTACTGATCCCAATGAGCAAGATTCTTCCAGAACTTTTCCTAAAAACTTAACTAATTGCTAGAGCAATGGAAATAATTCTGAGAATTTGCATGACCCACCATTTTAAAGTCAAGTGGCCAGTCTAAAGAACGAAAATAGAAAACTATTCCAAGATCCCATTAGGCCACTAGAATTTCCTGTAGAGAACGCATCATAATATGTTTCCCATGTGCTCCAGTGACCGCTAATCTAATCTAGGCTTATCTATTTAAACAGCAGCACTGTGTGGTGGAATTCGCCTCAGTTCGCTAGTCAGAAAGTAAGTTTTTAAACGATCACTTGGGTGGCTGAACACCTGAGGGAAGAGGGCAGGAAAAATGGGTGGCTGAAGCTCATGCAATTAGCAGGAATTGCAAATTAATAATCATGTCTCGTGGGGATAACAAGGACAAAAGCTAACATACACTTAGTACAAGGAGAATCTATGGACGTGCGGGTGGTTGGGCGGTTCCAGAAGGGGCGTGGGTGGGAAGTGGGTGGGTGGTGGCGGTCCAAAAGCCATAACAATTTGCCAGCGTATGAAAAATGTATACCGAGCAAACTTTAAATTCATTACACACACGCAAAGTCAGCAGTAGTTGAGAGGAGGTGGGAGAATACACAAAAAATATATATTCCAGAATGGGTCCTCAGTTGGGGATTTTCTATAAAAGACACCTTTTGTTTGTTGATATATTTTAAATATATACAACCATTAACAGTAGATAAAAAAGTACACTTAAGATCTAATTATCCTAATCATAAAACGAACAATTCAAGATCAAGAGTTAGCTTATAGGGGAATAGGAATTCGTATTATTTTTGCAGTGGAGATTGGGTGGTTGAACGATGGGCCAGTGGAACTGGAAACTGGAGAAAGGTGACAACTTCTCCGCATGGTGTGGTATAGTATATGGAACATGGACACGGGCAGGCCAAGCAGTTTGTTTGCTCTGCGGTCGCTTGGCAGGATGTGGAAACACCACACGCACACGAGTGCACGAGCTTTTTCAGTGGCGTGTGTGTTAGCACTTTCAATAAGTTCACACACACACAGATGGCTTCTAAAGAGGGGGTGGTGGGTGGCCCTGCCTCAACCTCTGTGCTGGTAATTTGAAAAAATTTTCGTGCCTCGCTTCTATTTAGGCTTTTATCTCTGTGGCACATTTACCAAAAGACCCCCTTCCGCTTTTATACAATTTGTATTTCTTCATTTCTATTTGCTAGCTTTATCCGCCTTTTCTTTATTATGTGAGAGTGTCTGTATTTCTTTTTGTGTAAGTGCACTGAACGAACACAAGGGTCTACCTTGATATTGTGATATTAGTCAATAAAGTAACTGCTATCAGCTGTTCCAGATACAAATTCTATCAGATATTTCATAGTTTTCTCAAATTGTTGTAAATTCTCAAACATACAAACAAAAGTTACATGAGTATATTTCTCTTCACCTGCAAACCACAATGTCCTACACTGGGAAATTATTATTACTATTTTCTCCCTGTGTAGTCGTGTTAACCTTGGGCAGGGCATTAAAACCGTGCCAAGTGTCGAAGGCGGGCCCCCGAGCTGGCCGAAAGCAGTTGAGCCGGACAACTGGACACTTATTGAAGGATCCGCCACCCCGAGGCCACTCCGACCCCTCCAACGCCCACGTTTGGCCACCTGAATCGTGGGCTGACTCATTTAAAATTCGGCAAGGTGCGTTCATGTGTGAGTGTGCTCGAAGTCCAAGCCACTGGCCCATTTTTTGTATCCTTCTTTATTTCAGTCTTGATGCTTCTGCTCGAGCTTCCTCCTCATCCTAAGCCATCTTCCCTCGCCTTCGGACAACCTACCCAGGTTCATACCTTTCCTACCTTGGCTTTTTCGTGTTTATCTCACTGAACTGTTGCATTTTTTATGTCATTTTATTTCATTTTTATTTTTATGCTCTGCCAAATGTTTTTTCTGTCCTTTTTTGTTTGTGTTTTTTCTGTCTCGCATTGTCCGTTCCCTTGCCAAAAAAACATCCAATGTATATCATTTTCGTCTTAGTGAAAGGGAACATTGTGTTCTAAGGAACTATGATACGTCCAAAGGGAGTTGTACTGGATACAACGTAGAAAATAATTTGAAAACCTCAACACTAGGAATAGTTATTAAGCTCTCATATGCACAAAACTCAATTATCCCAAATTTGGTTTCGTTGTTTTACGCAACAAGTTTATATATGTTGGAACATGAAAGCCAATAAGCTAACAAGAAATCAATACTAATTTGATTATTGTTCTGGCCAAAAGGCCGAAGGAAAACTTTGGTAATTGAACACTTTAGTTTATTGTCAGCATGATAATCTCGCACTCAATGCTGCCAACCTATTTATGCAATCATATTCATTTCCAGGGTAATCCATACTCGACTAATCCCAACTGACAACTCCTTAGATTCGCCTCATGTGCTGACTAACGTATATTTTCTCGTATTTTCGGCTCTTTTTCTGCATTTCGGCATTTTATGATATCCCAGAGCGCATTCCGTCGTTTTCTGAGTGCAGGGCTTTGTTTTTTCTATTCTGCGGGATATTTTGTTCGTTCCCGCGTCACTTTTACGTTTTTGTGTATGCTGTTTTTTGCTATTTTTCTTGAAGAAAGCAATGTATTTTATTGGGTTCTGGTAAGCTTCTAAAAATATGCGGCATGTCGAGTACCTGAGTGGCACTGAGAAACTGAGACGGGAGTACGGGTAGCTTTTTCATTTATGACCCTCGAAAAGCGATTCGTGCATTTGGCTTAAATCTACCAGGAGCAGGCTGCTCCGTTGAAGGTCACCATTGGTCACCATCACGTACCCCATCTACTACTCCCCCCGAAAAATAAACCAAATCGATTTAACGATTATTATTTCTTGGCTTGTGGAAGTTGTCAGCTTAGTCACACTCACTCACTCATTCACTCACTCGATCCGACAGCTTATGAATATGAAATGCATTCGCACGGCTTGCAAAAATAAAAAAAAATGTAAAAACATGAAGAAAAAAACCCGTGATTGACAAAAGTGTGGCAAGGACATTAGCAAGCGAGCAGCTCTGACGACATCGCCCCATTAACATTAATTGATGACCATAATGACCACCATCTCGATTTTCCAGTGGAGTCCAATTCCCGTTGCCCAGCTCCCAGTTCCCAAATCCCTGATCCCATTGCCCTGTGACAGCTCATTAATAAGCGGATTCGGTGGGCTGAGCATGTCCTTCGGCCTTCACTTTCCGTTGACGAGCTAATCTACTGCATAAATCTACAGTTTTGTTAACAATTTCTACAAGAGCACAGATAGCAAAAAAGAGCAATAAAAAGCTTCGAGTGGAAACCAAATGCACGGCGAAAGATAATCAATAAATTTTGGAATCTATAGAGTAAGCTACTATCTTTGGCTTATCATTGTGACGCTTCATAGTTCCGGTGAAAGTATTTGTAGTATTTTTAGCACATATACACATGTATTTATTTCAAAATTAAGTTGTTAATATTTAATAAATAAAATATGCAAAATGTATGGAGTTATGGAGTTACAACATAAATATAAATTAAAAACTAATGAATGAATTGGTTCTAATTCCTTGAATTTATAAAGAGATCCTATTCTGACCAAACACGTGGTAAAGTGCTGCCAAGGGTTAATTCACAAATTATATTAGCTTTGAATGATTGATAACATTCGTTTGCACTAATAGGCCTAAATGTAAATAAAACACGAACTGATATGAAAAACGAAATACACTAATAAGCTTTTCTCCGTGTAGCAATCAGGGGGTCTGAGGTCAGTCAAGGGTCGTGGGAGCGGCAACATCATTGGGGCAGGTCTCGGCACTTAATTAGAATTGCGACCGAATAGAATAGAAAAGTGGGATAATTTATGCAGCCGAAAGGAAATGGCAAGCTTAAAGATATATATGTATATTCGCGTCGGGTTATGCAAATATGCGCCCGAAATATCCAGAAATCGAATCGAAAACCGTCCGAGTTAATTGTACCACTTCTTGTTTGATTTTCACTTAGCCAGTGCCAGTGCCATTTTCGGTTTCTGATTTTTTTGGCCGGCGAGCCGCCACTTACCGTTCTTAGATGTTCGCCAGCAATTTGAAATGCAAATAGGCAGAACTCCCTGCTTTCCAAGCTCACTTCACCACCGATGCTGGCCCGATGCCCAAAATATATATATACGAGTATATATGCTTGTATATAGATTTCTTTCTGCTTCCGCAGGTGACAGACTGTCCGATTTCGCGAACACACGGTAAATATTGAAACTTGATATTTAGTTTTCGATCCAAAATCAACCCAATTAGCTCGATTTTGGCGGGGGTTACTTAACACACGGAGTCGGTTTCGGGGGAGTAAGAGGAATATAAATATCGGATGTAGGATATCGTTGAAGGTGTCGAGCTAATGTCGAGCTAACCGGCACGACCGAAATTTCACCTGCGGCAAAAAACGAACCTGCCAAGAAGCCAAGAAGCCGGGGATCACTTTTCAGCTAATTGTTAGTGGCACTTGTTGTTTTCGCTCGGAGTTTAAGTCAGTTGTTGACAGTTAGTTCTCGCCTTTGGCCAACTACTTCTAGCGGCCAAGAGATTCGAAATTCGAGTGCCGGCTTTTTGCGCAAACGCGTGTGCTCGCCACGAACGGAAAATTGCGACTGGCAATCGCGAAAGCGAACGCAAAGCTCCCGGCTTGCCAGAAACAGAAAAGCAGCAAAGTCGCCGCTGCCGCTGCCGCTGTTGTGATGCTGTTGTTGCCAAGAGAAAAAGAGGAAGAAAGAGAAGAAGAGAGAGCTATAGATAGGTACACTGGAAAAACAGCAAAACTCCCATATGAGAAATGGTACCAGTGCGGTTTGTCTTAACTGGGCACACTTAAATCAGTAAATATTTATTTCTCAAGTATTATGAATCAAATTCTGTTAATGAGTTTGTATCAAGTTAACAGAAGAGATTTAATATAAGATGTTTTTTCATTAGCACAAATTTTAAAATTACACTTATCTATATAAACTAATATATTTTAACTATGAACTTTGTTTTGTGAAAGCCTTTATAAATTAAATGACAATACCAAATATTTGCTTCCATTCAAACTCCCCGTCAATTTTTGATGTGCAATGAGAGCTTTATTCCGTATTTTCAAAACTAAAACTGAAAGAGTACGAGTGTGCTCTTTTGCAAAATTGCCGGTTCGGCTCCACATGTCTCGCTCTATTGTGGAGAAGTGCTCCCCACTTCTAGCAACATGTTGCGGAGCGAAGTTTGGCGCGCTGTTTTTTGTTTGAAGTGTGATCCACTAATTTGAGTTGTATTCCAAATGCCTGGTTTTACTTTTAATTGGTGATGCCTGATTTTTAATTCATACAGTTGAATTTATTTTAGTTTCGCTTTCGCTTTGGATTTGCTTTTTGTTTTGGCTGCCTCCCGCCATGCTTATTTATAAAGACATTTAAATTTATGGGCGCCAATTCGACTCGATTTTTTGCATGAGATCAGAGTGCTTGGCCCAGTTAATTTATGGGCGAAACGGGTGCGTCTTGTCTCGTTCTTTATAACTAAAACTGAATGTTTCGAATAGCAGAGCAATAAACCGAATTCTTTTTTGTTGCCCAACACCGAAAGTGTTGCTGGCAGATTTTCTGTTTACTTCTGCAGCTCAGTCAGTCGACCTGCAATTGGTCGGAAAAAGAATACTGAAATTCCTGACCACATTCAATGCAAACAAATGACGCCATCTGTCTGCCGCTGGCGACCGTATTTATAAACAATTACGTAGATCAGCGCTAATGAATCATGCAAAGGTCTTGTGAAATTTGCATACCAATAAAGAACTGTTCTAGGAAAATTAAAAAGTTAAACATATTCGTTAATATTTGTACACTGTAATACGATAATCCAATTAAGTAGCGCCAGAGTTTTATCAAATATTTGTAGGACTTCAACAATGTGCTTCTAAAAGCTCTCAGACTTCAGCAACTTGTTGCTTTCGTGGTTGAACAACAAAAGCAACATCAACAAGTGCAAAAATAGTCACAAAACAACAACAGCAATGTATTCAAGGAGCAACATTAACATTTTCATTGCTTGTGCGAGCCTGACCGACTTTGAATAACAAGAGGGGTGATTTCTTAGGACCGAATCTAAAGTACCCTTATAGAATAATAATAGGATTAATGGGCTTAAAATAATTTTTTAGGCTGTGTAATATTGTATATTAAAAATTGACACACACAATTTGTTTTTTTTTATGACATGATTAATATGCTTAATAATATGATAATGCCTAAATATATGGGATGAATTGCAGATGTTGGCATTTATGCATTTCATGGTCAGCATGGTCTCTATATCAAAGTTGCAGGAATTGGATTAAATTACGAATCCACTACAAGTGCTTCAAGAAATTCCACAGTACTTTTGATAAGGGGTCACCCAATCACCCAATAAAGTGGTCAAATTGACGGAACAGTTTATTATTAATCTGTTGCACTTTGTAAGCTGATAAACAAAACGGAATGTTTACAAACCAGGGCAATGGAGCGCACTCGACAAAAATATATTCGAGAATGGCAGCAAACAAATTGTAAACAAAGGAATAATTCGACAAAATATTAAAGCCCCACTGAAGGCAAATGGATCATAATTTTGAGATGGGTAATAGTTTCCCGGACGGGAAATGGGAATCGCGAATTGAAATAGATTAATTTATGGAAAGCGAAAGAGTTACCATGCTTGGCCACACAGGATGATCCATGCTGGCTAAAAATAGGGATGACTTCCAAATAGAAATAGAATCGCCTTTCCGCTGGGGTTGGGGCTAAGTGGGTGGGGCCGATCTGGGCATGTGGGTAAGTCGATGTGGATGTTGGTGGGGGTGTGGGTGTGGGTGAGTTGTGTGGTGTGGCGTGGGTGAGCGTGCCGCCATCTGCTCTGGACATTGGCATTGGGTGGTGGCGTGGCGTGGCGCCTCGCTGCCAGCATGTGCGGCAGCTGCCCCAAAAAATCCGTGCATAAACGTCAGTTTTTGTGTAATGTTACGAGTGTACACCCGGATAAAATGGATCGGTATAGCTACTCATCATTCATTGTAGCGCAGGAACTATTTAAAACCAAATATTTTTACTGATTATTATTTGATTAAATCTAAAAATTGAATACAGTTCGATTTGAAAAGGAACACTTTAAATGTCAATTTAAGCAACATTCTTATATAACAATTTACCATTTTTAAATGTATTCTTTTGCAGCCGGAACTAAAACTACGCCATAATAATACATTTTATTAGTTATTAGTAAAATTATCTGGAAGAATAAGGGCTTTAAGGAATGGCCCCACCATTAACATGTGGATTTTTATAAAAACTATTCATTTTCTTCAATGTGATTAAAAGGATAAAAGAATTTGTTGAAGGTGTATAAATAATAAAATCAGGCATGTACATACATACATATATAGACAAACAGACAATTAGTACCGATATAAAACCCAAAAAGAAACTGTGTGCCTACATTTTTTCGCCCCCCATTAACACCCGGAAAATTCGAATAAAAACTATATCGACGATATCGCAGGGGAAGGTCGCCCATGATTTATGCTGTAGCTCCACTCTTTTGGGGCCATCAAAGGCCAGACCTATTAATTCGGTTTCTATTCCAACCGCATACGCCTTCGTTTCGATCTCGATCTAGTTCGTCCATCGACACTCTGCACTTGACTCCGCCGAGTGTTTGCGCAACTTTGGCAACCGTATCTAACATAATGCCCCCTAATTCTTGTAATTTATGGCAATTTAAAGATTTTCTCAGCTGCCCCAAGGGGGTGAGCCCCCTTATATGACGGTGGAGAGTCATTCTGGCGTGACATTGACCCAAAGAAGCAGCACGTGGCACACACTTTGAATCAGAGAAAAACATCAATTAAAAATAGAGATAACTCAGAGGTGGTGAGGGGACGGAGAGCATTTTTGAGCAAACCAACCATTTAAAAAGTACTTTTGTAAAAGAGCAATGATTTAAAAACTAGAAAACATTTCCTGTGTAAATAATAAAACAAGAGAGAACGCTGTAGTCGAGTTTCTCGACTATCTGATACCCGTTACTCAGCGGGGTGCTACCGCACCAAAAACTGTCAGTGTGGAAATTTCTCCTTTGCACTTCCACTAGCTGAGTAACGGGTATCAGATAGTCTGGGAACTCGACTATAGCGTACTCTCTTGTTTTTTATCAATTTCTATGCGGGGTGCGGGGTGCTGGGTGCTGGGTGCGTGGTTGCTGGGTGCGTGGTTGCTGGGTGCGGGGTGCGGGGTGCCCAACACAAGAACTCAAGGACCCAAACCCCTGCCAAAAGCAAAACCAACCCGACCCAGTTGGATCCGGGTCCTGCTTGGATCCGGAGTTCGGGTCCGGATCCGGGTACGGGTACGGGGATGGAGCTGGAGCTGGAGTCCGTAGTCCATGCAATAGCATGGCAAACACGCAGGTCCCCCAATGCCAAAACCCAAAAAGTTGCGTGGTGCGGGGTCCGGGGTGCTGGGTCCGGGGTCCGGGGTGCGGGGTCCGGGGTGCGAGGTCCGGAATGCTGGGTCCGGGGTCCGCGGTCCGGGGTGCGGGGTGTAATGAAGTACATGTAACAAAAATTTAACCGAAACAAGTTGGAGGGTCCGGGGTGCGGGGTCCGGGGTGCGGGGTCCGTGGTGCGGGGTGCGGGGTCCGGGGTGCGTGGTCCGGGGTGCGGGGTGCGGGGTCCGTGGTGCAGGGTCCGGGGTCCGGGGTGCGTGGTCCGTGGTGCGGTGTGCGGGGTCCGGGGTGCGTGGTCCGGGGTGCGGGGTCCTAGGTGCGGGGTCCTAGGTGCGGGGTCCGGGGTGCGGGATCCGTGGTGCAGGGTCCTGGGTCCGGGGTGCGGGGTCCGTGGTGCGAGGTGCGGGGTGTGTGGTCCGTGGTGCGGGGTCCGGGGTTCTGGGTGCGGGGTGCAGGGTGCGTGGTGCTGGGTGCGTGGTCCGGGGTGCGTGGTCCGGGGTGCGGGGTCCTAGGTGCTGGGTCCGGGGTGCGGGGTCCGGGGTGCGGGGTCCGGGGTGCGGGGTGCGGGGTCCGGGGTCCGGGGTCCGGGGTGCGGGGTGCGGGGTCCGGGGTCCGTGTGGCGGGGTCCGGAGTGCGTGGTCCGGGGTGCAGGGTCCGGGGTGCGGGGTCCGGGGTGCGGGATCCGTGGTGCGGGGTCCGAGGTCCGTGGCCGGGGTGCGGGGTCCGTGGTGCGGGGTCCGAGGTGCATGGTCCGTGGTGCGTGGTCCGGGGTGCTGGGTGCGGGGTGCAGGGTGCGTGGTGCTGGGTGCGGGGTGCTGGGTGCGGAGTTCATATGATTAAATACATGTTTTTTGGCAAAACGATAGAAATTTACAAGACCAATACAAATATGAAAAAATATCAAAACATTTTTCAAAAGTGTGGGCGTGGCAGTTTTGGGCGGTTTGTGGGCGTTAGAGTGGGCGTGGGAACATGAATCGACAAACTTGCGCTGCCTCTATGTCTCTGGAGTCTGTATGCTTAATCTCAACTTTCTAGCTTTTCTAGTTCCTGAGATCTCGACGTTCATACGGACAGACAGACGGACAGACAGACGGACAGACGGACGGACAGACGGACATGGCCAGATCGACTCGGCTATTGATCCCGATCAAGAATATATATACTTTATATGGTCGGAAACGCTTCCTTCTGCCTGTTACATACTTTTCAACGAATCTAGTATACCCTTTTACTCTACGAGTAACGGGTATAATTAGGAAATGAGAAACAATAAATTGAGAACCGTTTCCTGTATTTTATTTAAATTTCATTTTTCGAAATCAAAGATAAGCTTTAAAAGTTGTTCTGGAATTATATTTCCCCTTCACTTGGAATCACCACTTTTATTAGGCATTTTTAACATTAATTGGTTCGTAACAGTTTTTTTTATTTGTACTAAACCAAATAATTTCGTGTTTTTCTAGATCTTCTAGAAATTATATGGAAACACACCATACAAATTTGTTTTTTAACTTAACTACCAATACTACAACATATAAAAGTTGTATTCTGTATAGACGACGGAAGACAAATGCTTCTAGATTCAAGTCCTTGCCTTTGAAGGCAGCTATTGTAAAAGTGCTTTTGCTAACGTTTCACAAGTTCCAAGCTAATTAAACCAGACAAATAGTTTCCGCGTAAGCCCCGCAGTTTCCTACTCATTGCATATGCCAGATGTAGCAAATGTCTTAGATTTTCGCACATTTTGGTTATATACAAATATATATATTTATAATATTAGAATAAGATCGGCAGGCGCAACATGTGTTGCTGCCCGGGGATTCGCGTCTGGGTATGCTCCACTAATAAGAACAAAAATTTGGTCCAGAACGATCGCCACATTTTTGAACCACACCACCGAGACCCCAATGCGAAATATTTGAATCGAGCAAACCAAACGATCATAAAATGCGAATAAACATGCTGAATCCTAAATACGAAAATATGCAAACTTGCACTTGCTCGAAGACAATTGCTCAATAAAGCCAGACGTTTTCAATAATATTTTACTGCCGTTATGTATAGATACAGTTTATATAGTAGTTCCATCAACAATTGAAGGTTACAACTCTGAATCATCCAGCTATTCGGTGAGTAAAGCTCTATGCAAATCTTTATGTTAAAGAGAGAGGCGCTGATGAATACCTTAAACCAACTGACTAACGTGTTTTCAATTATGCAAATGTCATTGTAACATAGCTTACGCGGCAGATAACCAAGTTTGGGATACTTTCAGTAATAAGTTTTCAATTAAAAAATATTTGATAAGAGGCAGCAGCCGAACACCCAAGTTGGTGAGCGCTGCGTGACTTAATTGCTTTTCGTTGTTGTGGCGCGATTGGCGCTAATTGAAGACAACTTGTTGGACAGCTGCCGATGGAGATGGAGATGGTGGTCAATGCTTACTGGTTACTCCTGACCGGTGGCCAGCAATCGGAGGCAACCGCAACCTGTCCCCGGACGTCGGAAAAACTTTATCATTGATAATTGTCAAGCACCGAGAAAAACAAAATCCGCACATAATGCGCATCAACTAGATCACTTCCAAGCAAGAGAGATCGCTATAGCCGAATGCCCCGACTATCAGATACCCGTTAGCCAGCTGATTGGACTGCAGAGGAGAAATTCATATCTACAGAAACTTGAAAGACAAAAAAACAAAAATCATTGAAAACAAAAAAGTTGGCAGGGCTTCTTCTTTCTGTTACCTATGTACATATGAACGAATTAAGTAAGCCCTTTTACTATATGAATAACTCCTTTTACTGTTTACTTTATTTTTGTATTGTCATAAAATACAAATATTAATCAAATAAAAATAATTAAATATTTGTACTCAATAAAATAATTATAAAAGCTTTTTATTTCCTACTAAGTTTTAGTAGAATGTGTATATATTATTACGGGAACAATGTTAGTTCTTACGGGGGATATGGTTATGATTTTACCAAACTAGGCTTTAATTATTATCCCAATCTAAATAATATAATATAATATTTTTCTCAGTAGAATTGATCCAAGCCAGTCGCCCAAGAACTATGCGTGGCCACCAGTTCCAAGAGCCACATTGTCTGGCGTTTTTCATAAGGTTGATTTTCTTATTCGCTTTTAACTAATCGATTTCAAAATCTTTACACTCAGACGGCAATCTGGTTCTATGAATATTCATAATTCTTTATAAAGTTATGCAACCTGTAATAAAGAATAATTTTAACCCGAGTCTGTACAGTACACAACGGGTAATTAAAACTATTCGAATTATTCACTTGTGTGCATTCCATGAATTTTAGCATGAATTGACCCAAATTTTGGAAACAAAATGAAGACACTTCAATTACTGTCACTTGACATAAAGTTCAAGTTCGGGGTGCGTCATTACCACAAATTTGTACAAAAAGAAACAAGTTATAATAATTTTTTTCTTTTGCTAGTTAACTGACTCAGCTTTACTAAATATACAGCTTTCTCTGAATCATCTAAGCTACCTAAATCACTTCTACATTTTTCTCAGCTATGAATAATGTGAAAATTGTGTTTGGCATATTAGTTTTGGCTCTCATTGAGAATTTAATTTGTGAAAAATAAAATGAAATGAATACTAACGCCAGACATGTTCCATAAACCTTTTCCCGGGCATCAGCAATAATTCAATAAGCATATTTCATCCACACTGGCTAAGGCTAATTAATCAATTTCCCTTTAATTGGCAGAAAGTAATTGCATAGAAATTGATCAAAATGGTTTGCGCTTTGCGAGTTCGCAAATAACACGTATACGACGCATGGGAAATGAAAACCCTGGCTATTCCCCCATCCACCCCCCACCGAGGTGAAGCGAAGAGTGAAATTCAATTTGTTCCAAAAAAATAAATAGGAAAACGAAGAGGAAGATCGCAAAATAGTTTCGGTCACAAAATCGCAGCCCGTAATTGCATTTCGCTTTAAAGAGGCTTTAAAATTATGCAAAACGCATTTAAGCTGCAGGCACGAAGCACGACGACCATCCATGTCAATGACAGATACCAGTATTCCATTCACCACCCACCGCCCACAGCTTACCCTCCTCTTGGCCCCTCGAAAGCGGCTGCATTTACGGCCACAGCAAGTAAGGCAAAATTTGGCCAGAGCAAAGAAACTCCCTGCACTCTGTTTACCCTCCTTACCCCATCAAAATACACTGGAAAGAAATCCTGTTCAAGATTTTCAAACCTTCTTGATTGAAGAAATACTGGAGAAATAGAGTAATAGAAATTTAATTCAATTTGAAATAGGTTTTCATGCTTATCATAATAACAAAGCAAATGGGATAAGGTATACTTACCGCTCAGATTGTTGCAACTGGCAAGTGCAAGTTGCTGCTTCGATTGCTCCGCCAATTCTTGAGCACATACATACAACTTTATGCTTATGCTCGTGTTTGCCTTATGGAAATGTGAGATTTTACTACATATGAAGAAAGAAAAACATGAGACGTCCAAAAATGCTAAGGAGAATAAAACGAGGAAATGAAAACACAGGCGACTTTTGTTTTTTGGACTTTGAGCTTGCCCATACATTTTAAGCAAACTAGGCATAATGTATGGAAAGAATTCTGTGTGGACACACGACAAAGTTCAATTGTATCAAATTGGTGGAAAAAAGGAATGACAAAAATAAACAAAAACCGAGTGCGACACCATCAATCATAAGCATCAATCAGAATCGGCCAAAGGAAATCGAAACTTTGAAGTTTGCGGCATGCCACATTCGGAGACCAGCAATTCGTGGTCCATTTCAATTAGAACATAGTAGCAAACACATAATGTGGCAAGTGAACGGGTAATGTATGTATTACTTATTTACATGGTCTTGGTGTGAACACATTTGGAAGGAACTCCCAGGAATTAGGCCAAATAAACTGTTAGTAAACAGTTCGGAACTTTCACACGCCGAATAAATAGATTTGGCCAAGGTGATCTCACTTTTTACTCGAAAGGTATTAATGTGTTCTTGTTAGAGCCGAGTGCCAACTGATGTCACTGCCATATTCAGCACATATATAAATTGTAGTTTGCAATAGGGAAAAATGCAGCAAGCAAACAAAAATTTTTAGCGGAAATGCGACATTTCTTTGGCCCGTCTGCATTTATTTGCACTGTCTGATTAGCGGACAACTTTAATATCTTACAAAGTCATTTGATATTATTACAAAATAACATATACTTTACTTATTAGTGGGTTGTTTTTCTAACCCACTTGGAAAGCTAAATAACAACGTATCCTTATCTAAATATTATATTTATGTATCTAGATTACTCGCTTTTGATGATTTTAGCTGTCACGCGGTTCAGAATCTTTGTATCCACCCATCTGCAAGCAGTGCCAAATATTCAGCATGCAGATATGCTAACGAGCAGACAAACAGATTTTGGCACGCTTAAAAGAAAGCTATTTTCGGAGCTATTTTCAAACGCAGACAGACCATAAATTAATGGACGAGGAAACACAAAAGGTCAGTTGAGCCTGAAATCCCAAGCTTAAAAGTATTTTTAATTTAACTTAACCATGCGGCCAACGGGTTAATCAACTTCTGCTTAATATTGCTAAGACTATTATTTAATTAAAGAGCTAACTGTAATCAATGAATATTTCAAAACATCTTACATGGCTTAAACCTTGGGGAAGTTCCCCTAAAAAATGTTTATTATTATCAACGCTATGATAGATTATTTATTGAGAGATTAGCATTTCATACAACAACCATTTAAAAATTCATCATAACTTTGACACGATTGCATAAATTGGGCATCCATTTCCTAAAGCTCACACGTATTTAGAAACTGTCAGATGTGTCAGTATCGCGTCATTTGCCTCATTAAGCCATTATTTCCGCTTTAAATAGAAATGCTCGTTTGACACTTCTGAAGAGCAATCTTGAATGATATCATGGATCGTTCTGCGATCTTTGTGCAAATATCATGTAGTATAGTATCTCTGGAGCGCCGCAGATCGCGCTCAATGACGCCGTCTCCATTAATCACAATCGTACGAACCAGAATCGCCAGAAACACGATCATCAATTGCAGCCATCCCAAGGAAAACCCACATAAAAAGATAAAATATGCACTGGCACGAAGGCGAATTTCAATTTTATATAACATTTCGCGACATCTGATGGATGACTGATGGATGGATGTGGTGGTGAAGGAGTCAATCAGTGGGCCAGGCGGTTGCAGACATTCGATTTAAAGTGGTGCTAAACGGAATGTTGAGATGGGAAACAGCAGTCTTATATATAATAAGTATGACTTTCTATTACAGTTAATTCGAGGGTCTGCCCTTGCCGGATCCAAAATACAGGACTGACCAGGACTTGTCCGGAATATCAAACACGCTCTCACGCTGGTAAACGCTAAAAGGTATAGAGAGTGTTATAAAATTGTAGAAAATGTTCTAAAATTATTCATATAAGCAAGCAAAGTGATTTAATCTTCATACATTTAACTTATAATAAATAATATTATTACTAGGCAATTTATCAGTCGGAAACACAAGTGAACGCTAGAGTCGATTTCCTCGACTATCTGATACCCGTTACTCAGCTAGTGGGATGGCTGGGAAGATTTTTTAAAATTTGGTAGTCAAGAAAAACTATTTACATGTTTTTGGCATAACTATAATAATTAACAACATAAATAAAAAGTAAAAAAATCAAAACATTTTCTAAAAGTCTTATCTAAGGACATCTCTCGAACCTGCATTCCGCAGCTAGTGATCCCGATTAAAGATATACATATTTACTTTATAGGGTCGAAACTGTTCCTTCTACGTGTTATATACCTCGAATTAAATTGCCTTTTCCGAGAGGACTATTCGGTTTTAGATTTTTCTTTCAAACCTAAACTCACCTGGTGTCCGAGCTGGCCAATCTCTGGCGCTGGTGCTCCGGAATGCAGGTCTGTTTGGGTGCTGGCTTCAGCTCCAGAGCAAAGTCACTTTCCGTGGGATCCATGGTGGGCAGTTCATTATTGCCACTGCTAGCTATTCCGCGCTTCTCACGAAACTGAGATGACATGGTCTTGGGATTGAAAAAAAAAATATGGCAAATTCCCTTTTGAACAGACAATTTAGGGCCGAGATAATTTTGATAGATCAAAATTTTTGTTTTCCTTTAAAGAGTTGACACACAAAAAGTAAAATATCTCTTGTCAACTAATAAGAGTGATATTGGCTTGCCTTGTCTTATAACAGACAGAAAAAGCAAGGGATAAACTTAGGGAAAAAATTAAACGTGGTTTAATATTAAGTTTTTACGTGCAAAACCCTTTTTTAAATCCTTCAATGCTTTCCGGACAGCTGTACAAGAACTAAAAAAGTTAAATTGTCAATTCTGGCATCAAAAACTTAAAGAATAGAACCCTTTAGGGCAGTGATTTGGTTTAATTCGTGCTAATATCCCTAGTTTAGAAATATAACAAGCATTAAAAAAGCTGACTGGGAATACATTCAGGTGAGCGAGCATGATAATGAAGCAACAATAAATTTTAATACTAAACAAATATTGTGCTATTTTAATATCGATATACATATTTCTCTTAAGGCTCTTAAGTTAACTTCACTAGGCAGATAAAGAGTCACGGTTAAGCGTGCTATACATAGAAAAGAGTTCCTACAATGTCAATGTGGCCAATTTTTTGGACACTATAAGAACTATAGCGAAATATTACACCATTAAAGGCAAGTTTAGGGTGCTCTATATGACAATGTCTGATTTGTGCACAAGCGATAAATGCCTGTGTGTAAATTGAGGTGGTGATCATATCTCAACAGGCAAAGGCGGCCTTGTCAGATCAGAGAAAAATAAAACCAAGGACTAGGCTACCATTGACTTACAATCCTGCAGAAGCTGAGGCATTTAACCTCGACGCACCTGGAAATATACCAACGTCTAACAACAGCCCTAACGATAAATTCATATGATAGACAGCTCCATTCGGTCCATTAATTCGAGAATAGACAAACTATTTAAGCATAAGCATTAAACTGTAGAGGCCGATAAAGCTTTCAGAGAACTGGTTACGGTTCATATTACACGTATTTCGAAGCCATCCAACCAAACTCGTGGATTAACAAGGGGCTCTGAAGAGCTTCGGTTATTTCTAGACGTAATGCTTGCCATAATAACAAACATGCGAGTTGGTCAGCTCATCTACCTTCTAGGATATCTGGTAACTGTAGAGGTGATTCTGCAGTCATCGTAAAATATCGAATGAGTCACAGCCCTCAGCCTTCTATATCTAGTAATGACAGGTATACAGCGATCGTGTACATGGAAACATCGGTTGGGACCATCACTGTAGCTGCTGTATATGTATCTACCTCCAGCAGAAAGATGGACAGTAACTTCGAATCAATGTGTGCTGCGTTAGACAACAAATTTGTTGATGGTGGTGATTACAATGCCAAACATGCATGGTGGAGAACCCACGATGCTGCACTAGAGGTAAAATGATACAAGAAGTCATTGCACAAGGGTACTACCGAATTCTGGCTACGGGTGAATCCACTCTTACAACCCTTTATTAACAATATCAGCCTTTGTTTTCGTAGTAATCATGGTATTGTCAGGCTAGATGTATAAACTCTTCAAGAATCTCGACAGATCTTCTACCTTTTCTGGCTCTTTTTGCAAGCTACGCCGTTTAAAAGCTGCAACGCTTACGTCTACTTGCTCACAATATCAACACAAAACCCATTCAAACCCCATTTTGAAGAACTGAGTGAGGTCAATATGCAAATCCGGGAGGTGGTGAATATTAACAATGCCACCAGCTCTGCTTGCTCGTCGAGAGGCCCCCGGACCACTTCATTTTTCTCCCACAATATTGGCACTGCTCAAGCCTTAACAAAGAATATGCTACCATAGGATATATGCATACAACAGTAGACTGGATCAGTTGGGTAAGCTCCTATCTAAACTCACTCAGAGGTACTTGTAAGATGTCTTCATTTAAGTGAGACATCGCGGCAACTACTTATTCGGTTTGTGAAAGTGATGTTTGCATTGATGAAATGCGTCCAGGTACTCTTACAGTGCATCCAAAGCCTCGGTAATGCTGTTACTCTTTGTCAGAACTGCGGTGTCGTCAGCATAAGTCGCAATCAGCACATCTTTGCGATCTAGTGTTTGCGATCTAGTCCAGAGGCTGCCGTCTTGATGAGCATCCCCGCGCAGAAGATTGAGAATAGAGTGCGGCCTAACACACTTCCTTAAGGTAATCCAGCTTTGATGGCTTTAACGGAAGAGGTGCATCCACCAGTCATCACACAAAAAGTACGTCCTAGCAAAAGGCTCATTACAAGCTGGAATAGCTGAGGTGTTAATATTTGCTTAGCTTAATGTAAGAGTCCAGAATCGCACACTCTATCAAAGGCTTGTTGAATGTCCGGAAAACCTGCTACTGCATACTCTTTCCTTTCTAAGGATTCTAGCGAAAAACTGAAAACTTCATGCAGTTGCTCGGGTGTACAATGTTGGGTCCAGAATCCGAATTGAAAGTCAGGTATCGCCAATAATACAGGCTCAACGTCATGAATTCTGTTGAGAATCACACTTTCCATCACCTTAACAAGCGAATGGAGGAGGCTGATCGACCTATACGAGCCTACCTCTGTTGGATTTTTCATGACAAGGGCCTTTTTTTGGCTTCAACAAGGAAAGAAGTAGTTTCAGTTCGTCGCGAGTCACAGGATCTGCAGGCGTTTCGAGAGACTGCTCAAACAGATGGTAATGATTTCCATGAACAAATGCAAGCGGCCTAAATCTTTGCTCAAAGTTCCCTGCAAACACTTCTGCTTTGTCCTGTGATGTGCCTAAGACTTTATCCTTTTTGTGACTCTCCACAGAGAGAATTTTGAGGAGGAGTCGGTACCCATGTTCTTTAAGAGGTTTTCTATCTGGTGCTGTTTTCTGTGAGTCAGCACTTTATGAAGCCGATTCGATAGCCTTCTGCAGACCTGTTGGATACGAATGTTCTTGCAAATTCCTTTCCGAGAAGGCAGGAGGTTTTTCTTTCAGGTTTTCCATAAATAAGTTGATAGTGTTGTCAATACCTTCTGTCCCTTAAATTTCCATCTTTAAGTCGATTAGTTCAGACAGGTGATCCTTGAAAGCTTCGAATGAGTTTGTCTCTAGCGGGGGCTCTTGAGTTTCCCCAACAACCGTCTCCACCTGCTATAAATTTTTCACCAAGCGTAATCCAATTTGTATTATTGGTTGAGTCATATCGACGTCCGTGATAGGCACCGGCAGTATAGAGGAGAACCAATGCAAAGCCTAGAAGTATGCAATGTTTTCTACAGATTTAATAGCAACTCTAAATTGCTGTTTGAAAAGATTACAATTTCTATGTATAATTATCTAAAATAGTCACATGCTATTGATATGATATGATTTAGGAATCAAGTACACTGCCCCTTAAAAGCAACATAAATCAATTTTTAAAAAGATGTAGGTTTCACTTTTGTACAAAAGTGGCATTTTATTAAAACCTATTTGGTCAGTACTAAACAATTTAATAAACCTGCACCTGAACGGCCAGGAATCTGCGCGCATTATTGGTCATTTTTGTGATCATGCTCATGGGCAGTATCATGGAGCACCGACTGCGGGCGATTTGGCCCACATCGGTGGGTGCTCGGATATCGTAGACATAACTAGTGTTAACGCTAACGCAATCGGCCATCTGGGGACCCAGAGTGGACCAGAGCGAAATGGTAGCCAGTGGTTTTATATCGCGAGGTATAAATCCAGTCAGCCAGATAACAAAGATCTCTATATCGGAAGTGGGTGTTTGCCGACTAAGAACTCCCGTAGCACGAAGTTCCGCATGACCGAGAGTCTTCGACCAGTGGGTGCGGCCACTCATTACCATCACGGGGAACAGATCGTTCAAATCCTCGCCATGGGTGTCGATAACCTTGTCCCGCACCATATAAGCCATGTGACACTTGGCTTTGTCCAGCATCGTCATGTTGGTGTCCAAGAAAAAGGTCTTGGTATGCCTTACCTTAATCCGCTCCATGGTTAGAGAACGATGGTCAAGCAGCATGTGGATATTAAAATCCGAGACAAAGCACAGCCGCTGACAGTCGTGATCGGGACAACGGACTGGTGATCGGGAAACATCAAGTTCCTTGGCTCTTCCCATCCTGGTCACATAGGGTTTCTTCTCGATCAAACGCAGCAGTTCCGTTTCCGCACAAGCTATGGTGGAGAACTGAGCTCTGGGCGCGTTCAGCGAGACTTCCGTCGATTCGTCCATACTTCGGATTAGCCTTACTATATCCAAGGGATCGTTGACGATGCGAGTGCAGAGTGCCCGTTGTGCCGAGGACACTAGGGTGCAAAGTCTGGGAGACGTGGCCAAAGGCTGCGATTGTTGAATATAATCCTTGGGATGATAGGCAGAAGGCATGTAGTATCCCACTTTGGCGGAGGATGCCAAGGGGTTTCTCAGCTGTCGGGGCAAGGGTATATAAATACTCCTCGTCCTCACAGATTTACAAGCCGCGGATGAGGTGCTATCTATATGAGTTTCCGTTTCCGAGCCGAAATCGCTATTAGGAACGGTTTCAGCAACACTTTCCATTTCCGTTTCCGTTGTCAGACTCTCCAGCGATTCCTGATCTTTAACCAAGTTCGTTCCGTTCAGAAATGGTAAATTATCTTCGCCTAGAGCTTTTAGTAGGGTTTCAAGATTTCCCTCCTTGAGCAACTTCCTGCTTTCTTCCATTCTTTTTCCGATTTGCATTTTCGACCCTA
This sequence comes from Drosophila santomea, assembly GCF_016746245.2. Taxonomy (NCBI): domain Eukaryota; kingdom Metazoa; phylum Arthropoda; class Insecta; order Diptera; family Drosophilidae; genus Drosophila; species Drosophila santomea. The sequence goes on from NC_053018.2 coordinate 19,281,510, forward strand.
GTCGTGATAATGTGATGTGAGCTCCACCACTCTGTCGCTTACTTCGTCCTGTTGGCGATCGATGGTTCCTGCTCTCCAGGTCATCCAGTTCCTTTAGAGTCGTCTGATATTTCACATTAAGCCTCGTTCGCATTGAGGCCAACTTCCTCATTTGTCGCCGCTTCTCGATGAGTTTCTTTTGAAAAGTAATGTGGCTAGAATTTAAAACTCTCCCCTCACTCCTTGGTATGCTCTGAACATGGCTGCCTTGCCTTGAAGTCCCCGGCTCGGAATCGTCGGCAGCAAAGTGACGCTGCAGCTTCTTGATATCCTTGAGGGTAAAACCCGGACCAGAATATCCCATATACAGTTCTGAGCTTTTTACTTTTCTGTTGGATGTGCCTGATTTTTGATGTCGTTCATCGCGATGCTTTTGGTTCATCTTATACGGGTTAACTGGCGACAAGTGACGATCCGGATCTAGACTCAGATGCTTGGGTGGCGTAGATCGTAAGAGTTCAATACCTTTAACTTTTGGAGATCTTGCAGCTCGCGGCACCATTTCAGCTTTTTTCGTTTTCTTTACTGGGCTTGAGTGGCCTAGGATCCGCTTATCAGTCTGGGGTCGAGTACTAGAATTTAAAGAAACGTTAAGTGGTGTAACAGGTGGCCGGGCATCATTATCACGCGGAATCTGAAGAGACCGATTCAAATACCCATTCCTGTTGGGCAGTATAGTGAAGGATGCCCCGTTTTTCGGAGGATCCACGGCCTCCACGGCCCAATTTTTCTGTCGCTTAGCCATACTGTCGCCCTGTGAGTTTCGAATATCCAAACTTTTGCGAGAAGTTGATGCCGACTCAATCAAATCCAGAGTACAATCTATCTTGCTCTTTATAAAGAAGGTCAACTCGCTGCAGAAGTTACACCAGCTCGAAGCTCCCTCAACATAATTCTTTCTGCCGAATGTGAATTTGTCGCCAATTCGTGGACTCAAACTGTTTCTTTGATGACCACAACGAATGCACTCGTACATTTAAGTCTAAGCTCTTTGAGACCTACAAGACAATTTATAAAAGCGCTACCGAAATAAATATATAAAATTGCTTAAAGTTTTTTGGTTTTGTTCCCATAAATGGGAATGTAAACAGTGTGAAAATAAAATATTATGTACACATCCAGACGGACTTTAAAAAACCTGACAACTGGATTAAAAAAGATCTATAATATAGCATATAAGAAAATGTAAATTACAAAATAAAAATTGGCATAAGGCGCAAAAATGACCCATACGAAGAGCATTGGTTCAAAAAATATGCCGAGCTAAAAGCTAATTGTAATAATATTAAAAACTGGATAAACAAAAATTTGTATAGACAAATGTACCCTATTTTAAAAGGAAACAACCTATTTAAGCTGAAGTTCCTATTTTTGCTTTTCCGGTCCGGCCCCTTTGGAGATAGGCAACCATGTTCGCCCGGGGTTGGACAATCTATCCATTGACCGTGAAATCCGAAGAAGAAGGTCAGGAGGGTACGTGCAAAACTCACAGAGTGAAAAGCGAATTCGGGGAACCTTGGATTCCCAGACCAAGCGTACTCCAGTTTATACGCCTCGAGCCGGAGCTCTTGAGCCCAATTGAGATTGTCAAACGCCCCGTCAAGTGGCACCTGTCAGCAGGTGAGGACAGAAATAAAGAGAGGAGAAGACCTAAAAATGGAGAATATGTTTTTTTGGCACCGTAACGTTTAAATACCTTTTTTTATAATGTATATTAATATATTAATAATTGTATGGAGTTGTGTGAGTCTTACAACCTAGATATGGATATATGGATTCTTTATTAATAATAATAATTAATACAATCATTTGTATTATTTAATTTTATTTACTTATATTGTCAATAAGTCAATAATAATTATAAATTGGAAACCAAAATAAAGTCTGTTTTCCATTATAATTGTACTGTTAAAAAGGCAGTTTTTTTGTTTTTACATTAACCATAAAATATGTTGTCAAATATTTGTTTAGATAGAATCGCTTCCTCGTGTGCACTAATAAGCACATTACCCTCTGCAAGGGTACAGAAGTAGACAAAAGTGGCTTAAACTGAGTCCAATTGAGGCTTGACTTGAATCGGATGGGATCGTATTGCTATGGTTTGCTTGGCGGCCGGCAGTGGTGATGATTCAGCTGGAATACTTGGATATTTAGCCATTCGAATGTTTGTTTGGCAAATTGTTTGTTGAGATGCGACAAAACTAAAGAAAATCAAAGCCCAAAACCGTCGACAAATCAAATAACGGAACTCGCCTCGAAACCCACTACCTTAACTTATTGGCTATTCCCAGCGAAGGTCTCCACTGAGGCTGTACTCATATAAATATCATAACTTCGATCTGTTCCGACATCAGACGCTCCACAGCCATACATCCAACAAGATGGTAGGTATCCGGCAAGGATTTTAAAACTTCATAAGAGGATAACAAAGGATATGAAACAACAGAATCAAGAATTAATATCTACTTTCGAACTAATGCGGATAGCTGGATAGTTTTGAACCTTACATTATGTATCCTTGTTATGTATTGATTGTTCATTATTACATTATAAATACTTCATAAATTCTTTGCTTCTCAGAAAACCTTCGTCCTGACTCTCGCTTTGTGCGCCTGCCTGGCCGCCGCCGATGTGTCCCACTTACAGCCCAGCACCAGCTACCTTCCGCCTCCTCGTCCGGAACACGCTGTGTCCATGAGCATCGAGCAACAGGAGCTGCGAGAGCTGCCCGAGCAAGTGGAGTACATGCGTCCAAATGAACAGGGTCAGATGGAGCCCATGCCCAGCAGTCTTCTCACTCCTCCCGCTCCAGTGGATCAGCAGGAAGCCATGCCCTCCTCTCGCTACCTGCCACCTGCACCTGCACCTGTTCCCGTTCCAGTTGAGATGACCGTTGAACCCGTGATGATGCCCCAGATGGAAGTGATGGAGAAGGTCCAGCAACAGCCAGAGCTCGCACATCGTTACCTGCCTCCCGCACCAGTTTCTGAGCAGCAGCTGACCTACCAGCAATACCAGGAGCAGATGCAGCAGATTCAGATGCACGATGAGCCCCAGGAACAGCAGCCCCAGCAACCGCAGGAACAGCCGGAACAGGAGGACCAGCAAGCAACGTACGTTCTGGATGTCCAGCAGCCCATGGCTCCATCCGATGTGGAGACCCAAGAGCCTCTGGAACCGGAGCCCGCCCACGAACTCCGTTCCGATGGCTATTACTATAAACAGGCCGAAGAACAGCGTCGTCTGCGGCATTAAGTCACACAAAATTGAGTCACCCAATGACGACATCGACTCACACGACGATGCGTCATCTAATTGTTGTTAAATGTTTATCTTAGTTCTTAAAGAGCATATTAAATTTCGGATTTGAAGAAATGTTTACCATAGTTCTTAAAGAGCATATTCAATTTCGAATTTGAAGTAAACTATATGCTTTAGAAAATCCTGTCGCAACTCTATTAGTCACGTGTGAAGCATTTGTATTATTCCACTTTCGATCTTCTTAAAAAGAGATTTCATATTTTATTTATGCTTTCCACAAATTGTATCCAAACTATTAGTAAAAAAAGAATTAAATGTTCCAGACCCAACGAATACCAAACGATTCTCATCCCAAATCCAGTCAATCATCTCCCTCTTCGCCACCCTCCTCCTCTTCGTTCTCCACGGTGGCTCCTTCGCGCAGCATCTCTACCTTGTGGATGCTGAAGTCAATGTTATAGAATGGCACATTTAGGGTGACCACGACGCAGTAGAGGAGCACCTGCAGATGCCGGGTGCGCAGCATGTAGGAAGCACCTTGCTGCTTGGGGAACAGTGGGTGATCCTTCTCCTGGCAGTCGTACATAAAGTATCCGCCATCGTGGCTGGGGCAGAATCCAATGGCCAATGACCGCTTTCGCACACTCACAATTCCGAACTGATAGTGACTGAAGAAGTAGATAAGGGCCTCGGATAGATTCATTCGATTGAATGTGGGGACCCGGTACAGTTTCCCATAGCACACATGTTCTATGTGCACCACAAAGTTGATGGTGTCCATAGAGCAGTCGATGTTGAGGTTCTCCAGTGAGAATTCGTAGTCCTCCTTACTGATCTGATCAATGCTCTCCTTGAAATAGGTGCTTCCGCTGACCACAATGGTGTCCAGTAGATGTGGACTCCAGTCCATCAACCGGTAAACGCTGGCCGCACAGCAGGCCATCACATAGCAGCCCAGATACTGACGACCCCTAACGTCGTCCTCGAAGACAGGAGCCTCTGGATGGAGATTGCCCCATAGGGACCATAGACGACCCTCGATCTCGATGTCGAACTTCTTAATCTTGCTGATAGGCAGGTTGCGATACTTGCCCGCCGTATTCCTTCGATTCAATCTGCTCCACACGGGCAGGCAATTCTCCAGTTCCAGCCATCCGAGCGATTCATTGGTGGCACAGATCTCGTATTCCGGTCTACCATACTGCTTATTTGTACATGTCATTGGGATCGAGAGATCCGTGAGCAGCTGAAGAATTCTGGCATTGGGAGCGGCCTTCTTGTGGGAAAGGATATCAACCACAAAGAACTTGTACTGGTTCTTCTCCTTCCAGTTCTTCACGGCACTTCGTTCGTCGATGTACTTGAGCAGCGAATCAACATCATAGAGGAGAACCCAGGAGGCAGTGTTTCTTTCGGGCCACCTCTTAGGTCCCTTGGGGCATCGCTTCTTATTTTTGCCGCCCTCCTCATCGCCTTCGTCCTCTTGTTCCTCATCCTGTCCAGGCTTCTCCATACTGCCATAGGGATCAAAGACGTGGAAGAACTCGTCGTGGTAGATGGCGTAACTTCCATTGGGCGTGAAGATAATCATATATTTACGCAGGTTCAACAGCTTGCCGAACTTCTTCTTGAAGATCATAAGGCCCACTTCCGGAGTATCCGGTTTCTTCATCGGGCTAGGGGTCCACATGCCAGCCGGCTCAAAGCAACGGATCCAGATGTCAAACTCGTAATCATCAATGGTAACGTGGCGGACAACCCGTTCGAATACTGATTCCAATTCGCAGACACCCTTGGAAATGGTCTTGGCATTATTGATTACCCTATCGATGCGGTAGGAGTTCCATTGGTTCAAGGGACGCAAGGAGCAACTGATGATGGCCAGAGCGGAGGCGAAGTAGCACGGCTTGATGGTCTTGAATGAACCCTCGTCGCGTCCCTCGAGTGCCAGGCTGCCCTGGATCTTAAAGTTGCAGTCCTTCTCGCGCATTCTGTAGCCAAACATTATGGGACGCGGCTTGTATGCCCGACGAAGTTCCTTGGGTAACTTCTTGCCTGGTCGGTGCTTCAGTTCCACCTCCTCCTCGCCTTCGCCTTCCTCTTCGCCCTCTCCATCACCCATTATGTCCTCCTCCTCGTCGCCCTCCTCGCCTTCGCCCTCGTCGATGCCAATGTCCCTGTACTCGGCTGAAAGGTAACACAAATATGGAACATTAGTAATAAATTCCTTTTAAACAAGGATCTGCAAAAAACATAGCACACTATTTTGTATAAATAGTGGCACTTACGTTTTTTTCCAGCCTTGCGGTCCATGTGCTCCTGTTTGGCCTTGAGGAACATCTGTATGCGCTCGTTCTCCTTTTGGAGCTCCTCGTCGATGTAGCGCATCTTCTCCAGTCTTTGCTCGCGCAGTTTCTTCTGCCTAGCCGTCTCCTGCTTCACTTCCTTATCATCATCCTCCTTTCTCCAAGGTCTAAAGCGTCCATGAAGATTATTATCTACCATTTGGATACATGCCACAATGAAGTTCATAACCGAACAACCCTGGGGATTGCAGCCGAATTCAATGCGCTTGATCAATGCATCTAGTTCCACAAATCGAAGGAGACAAGCTGGACCGGATCCACCCTTCCTATATCCAATTACGCTGCAGGGGAACCCAATGAACATGTAGACAAAGTTGTAACGCTTAAAGATTACACAGGAAAAACGTGGACAAACGAGGAGCAGCCTATTATTGTCCACCAGTAGATCCACAAGTACCTGGCGAAGGGGAACCATAACCGAGGACTTAACCACTTTCTTCACCTCCAAACTGAAGTTGCTCTCGCCGATGGAAATATCCGGTAGTTTCTTGGCCAATAGGCAGCCCAATATGGATTCGTAGTTCTGGTAATCATCTCCAAAGCTGTTTGCAGATTCCAAGCTAAACTCAATTAGTTCAGAATTCCAGGTGGACAGCTTGTACTTCGCTGAGACAGCCATGGCTACCAAGCCAGCCAGGAGACCTCCTAGCTTAGCCATCTCCTCGTCCAACTGGGGCAGTTGAGTGGTTCCCACGATGATCCAGGAGCCATCCGGCAACGCCTTGAAGTTGCTCTTGAGAGCCACCTCCTCCTCCACTGTGAGCACTCTCTTCAGGTCCTCCTCCTCCTCCTGGCCAAGCTCATAGCCCCGCTTGATCTTTAGACGCAGAGCCCTTAGATTCTCTTGATCCGTACGCAGGAGGACCTTTTGGGCAGGCTTATAGAGACGTGGTCTCTTGGGTTGTGGTTCTGGCAGTTCCTTAATAATACTATTGATGATCATATTGATCAGCTCCTCCACCATTTCCTTTTCATCGACTGTGGGGAAGCGATCCTCCTCCGGTATACTCTCAATACTCTTTTTCTGTTTAAGCTCTGGCATTGGTGGTTCATCTGTGAATGTGGGCAGACCCATTTGTAATCCCGGAAACCTGTTTGTCTGCGGGGTCATCACCTGCAGCGGTCGGATGCATCCAGTCCGAATGCCATGGATAAAGAACTTACCACCCCTTCGCATCTTGAGGGCATTCATATAGATCACACGGACAAAGGAATCGAAGGTAGCGTGCAATTGCACCACGGCCAATCCCTTGATGCTATAGTCATCGGGATCCACCACCAGACCAGTTCGATTCCGCCGGAAGGGATCAAAGACATAGAAGAACTCCCTGTCTCGCCATACAGCCATCACTGAATTATCGATCTGAAGCAGGGCAGATGGCCACTGGGGCATGTTGAACAACTGGTGCAGTGCCATCGTCAGCTGGGATTCCAAATAGTTCCTGCAATCCGCCACATGACCATTGATCATGAAGGGATGCTTTCGTACGGTGGCCTTAAATGCACCCATGAGGAACATTTCTGGCAAATCCACCACATTCAAATGGGGCTTCTTGTTCTTCCAGCGTTTGCCATCCAGGCGGAACTTCTTCCGAAGGGTTTTGTAGTAGGCCACACCATACCTGATGATGTCATCCACGGTGCCCGGTTTCCAAAGTTTGGCCAGCTCAAATTCCGAGTAAATCAGAGCTATTAATGACACCACCAGCGATGCGTTCTTCTCATTTCCGGAGATTGGTTGGTGAATGCCACCTGTGGCCGCAGTTTTTACCGCAAAGTTCTCATTGACTGGCGCCCAAAGTTTGTGGTACTCCTCGTTTTCCGCCGAATCAATAGGCAACTCCTTAAGTTTTCCATACTGAGTCAGTGATATCTCAAAGATATTAAACTCATCCTGTGGCTGCAGATCGCTGAACTTGGTGATCAAATGGACCAAGTGCTCCGTATAACGAGTGGCCATCAGTGAGCACTTCCCCTCCTCGAAATTCCGTTCGCAGTTTTCATCCCGTCCATTGGGATCGAAGATATAGTAGGAGTTTAAGCAGCGCTTCCAGATCAACAGGAAAAGATCCCGAGACGTAAAGATGCAGGCATTGTATTTCGAGAAGAATAGCGAAAGTGCTTTGTACATATTTGGTTCGTTTTTTAAAAGTCCTGAAAAGTGTATTTTAATCTCAACGGCGGCATCTCTTTCCGCCACCTGTTGGATAATATCGAAATCATTCACCTCCGACTTGTAGTTCAGGTCGGCGCTCTTTTTGGTCAACTTCACTCCGCGCTTTAGGATCCCATCCATAGTAGATCCCGTCCAGAAGTCGGGATTCAAACGAAAGGTCTCTACGAAAGCGACTATAATAGCACCGATTTCACTAGGCCGATAATAGTACCTGGATTTAATGGGAGGGAGATATAAATTATTTTTCGGCCATTATTGGTAACTAAGTATTACTAGCAAAGAAATATTGTTATGGTTTGGATTACTTACTGCAAACGGTTAGGCTCCTTCTTTGGTTCAGGATAGATGTTCCGATTGCCAAACACAATCTCAGCAGTAAAAGTCTTCTCCAGCTGTTGAGGTATGTTATAGAGCGTAAGTTCCCCGTCGTTTTCTGCAAAATTTGGATAAGCCTAAATAGGAATGCAAAACTATCGGAAAAAAATAGATCCGCCCGCTAACTACAAACCATATTTGGGCAGGGAGGCGGAAATAAATTCCTGATCCATCTGTTCCTCTCTCTTCTGGTAGCCGACATTCCAGGTCCACAAGTCCTGAGGACTGCAGCCCTCAATGATGTCGTAGGTCTTGAGGTTTTCTCCTTCTAAGCCTTCTTGCAGGACTCGCGGATTGTAAGATGGAAAGGGGAGCTCCTCCAAGGGCCCAACTTCAGTCTCGTTTAAGTATATGCGGCTCTTGGGACGCTTTAGCTCCAACTGCGCAGGGTGTATAATTATATAATTATTTATTTAAGGTTATATAAGTAATTCCATAGTCCATTATTTAGAAATTAGCCATGAGGATTATATGTGCACTTATATCTAATATTTAAATAAAATGGTTAGCCGTCACGTAAGTCTCAGTGCCTACATTTGGAATAAATTTGTATTAAAGAACTGAAGTTTGCTGAAAATATACATACATATAACCAATAACTGTCTGTGTGTGTGGTCAATAGAAGGAGGACATAGTAAAACCCAAATATAGTAAGGATATGTCCAGCCAATTGAAAAATTGAACTTATAGTCAGTGAATTAATAGTCTTGCCTGGCGATGGGTTGGGTAACATATGGCCAGTTATCAGCGCTTGGCTCTGTGCAAGCTCTGTGCTTTCACTCGGCGACTCGGTTTTCCTGGCCATGGCCATAAGCTTTTAATGCGGCTGAAAATAGCACGCATACGCCACCGATGCCCGACACCCCGTTGGTCTTTGTCTTGGTCTTGGTCTAGGTATGGCTTTTCAGTATGGTGTTGAATGGCAAGGTAGGGTACGGTATTTGCGGGAGGCCTGTTTTTTCTCCTCCGCTGTTTTTTGCGCTCATCAAGAAGTTAGTTAGCAGCATAAGGTAAGCACGAAATGCCAACTAGACTGACTATAACGACATGATGTCGCCGCGCTATATGCGGTATACGATGGCATGTGCTATATGTGTATGGGCTCGCAGTGCGTCCGTGTTGGTGAGTGTGCCTCTATGGCTGGCTGGCCACGATGACGGCCACCAAACAACAGAGGCGTCCCATGCACAGAGCAGTAAACAACGAACAGCGCTTAGTGCCACATCACGGAATCTTATCGCTCTCGTTCGTTCGGTCGACCAAAAGCCAAAAACCCAACCAGACCAAAAAACCGACTAGCCCGAGACCAGAAACCCGGACCCCGAGCAAATACGAAGCTGTCTCGGCTGCAGAACAAACAAGTCATCTAGTAAGTAGCGTGCTGCAGCAACAACAGAAACTACAGGCATCGAAATCGACGACCAGGTGAACCAGGTGAGCGGCGCAGTATCGCACTGTTATAGCATACGACCACGTCAATACCAATACTAACACCAATACCAAGGCGCAGTTGCCAACAGTACAAGTCGGTTACAATTCCAACAGCGCAACCCTCTTTCCATGGGCAAGCTTGCTGGCAAAATGCCAAACTAGGTGGGGTTACGATGGGGCTCTTTATGTTCCGGGTACTCCACGCACCTGGCACAAGATCATTCGCCAAAGAAGTGTGCTGGGATGTCCACTTAATTACAACGTCTTGTTCTTTAAATAAAGAACAGTATTCTGAGAAGATAAGTGCTTATACTATATTCATTGATAAAATAATATTTTGTATTAGGAACCAAAGGACATGTTCTTGTTGAGTTACCTAAAAGCTTATGTAAAAATAACGCCACCACGAATATTCTTAAAATGTAATTAGAAGACTGTTAAATATAAGATCATAACCATGTGTGGTTATTAATTTCATTAAAAGACCACAATCGAAGAAAGAGAAATAGGAATTGGCTATAGAAACTGCTGAAGTAATCCACTTTTCTGCAGCTCTTTTCATCGAAGATGCTGAGGCTGCAAAAACAACCTTGGAGATGGCTTTAAACTCATATTACATTTGGTATTTGCAAGGTGCAGCCAATGTTTTTAGGTAACATCGGTCTGACGACTAAGAAAAAAAGAGATTGTCTGTAAATACAGGGGCGTGGTATGCAGTAAACTATACTTTAGTCAATTAGGTCAAATAGAACCGTATATCCCGAACTGTAAAGAAATTTCCTTTTGTCCAGGTGTAACACAATCTGAACCGAAATCGCTTTTAGGCTATTGATAAGAAGCTGGCTATGCCCTTAACACATTGGAGCGAGTTCATATCACTTCGAGTACCAAACGAATCGTTGAAAGAGTAAAAGTAGACAGGCCCTTATCTGCGACGCATAGGGTAATTAGCCAAGATAGAGCGAGATTTTGCAGCGAGCAATCCGACTAGGAATCGGATTTTAATCGGTAACCCAGCATATAGCCTTGCCGAGGGGCTGGCATCGCCCACGCGCTTTTCCTCCCCCATAGCAAACAACAAACGCGGCGAAACGCAAATGACACAAAAGCGAAGCGACTGCAACCGCACTGCTTTTGCATACTATGCCCACTGCCAATGCAATAGACCAACAACGCACACAGCAGCGGGCAAATAGAGAGTAATACTCTTTTGGTGCAGATATGTATAAATACATATACAATATAAGGTCAGCAAATACATTATGATCACCATTTTGTTGTGATTTCTAAATGTATTATTACTGTCCGCAGTTGAAAACAGCGTTTGTTATTAATATAAGGAATAGGGCATTATATGCTATATTTATTGTATCAGAATCAGTCCTTATCTTTTCCAACAATCAATTGATCTTAGCCTTTGCCTAGTTCTTCAAATTCACTGATAGCCCCTAGTATCTTGACCTGCACTGTGCTAAAGTAACAGCTGCAAGTGTCGTTTGTGTTGCTACAACAACAAACACCATTCAAAAGGGACTGAGCATAGTGAACCGTTTTTATTTCATACGGAGCGCGCACTGAACGCACACACACACATGGGACAGAGAAACGAAGAGCGGAACCAAGAAACAGAAACAGGGCACACAAGTGTGTTATTACTCAGTAATTGTGAAAATGTCAGAGGCGCAACAACAAAAGCTAATACAGAGGCAAAGCGAATTTGAGAACGTGCCGTGCCAACACTCATGAAAAAAGTGACTAATAAACGCTTAGCCATTTGCATCGACAGTATTAATAATGCTTTAATTTCTGTTTTCTTACAAATTCTCTATGACAGCTTAAAAAAGGAGTCTCCACGCAAACACACGCACACGCGCCCATCGGCCATCCCTCTCTGACGCATGATCTTAGCGGCGCGAGAGCGGTACGACTACAGCCATAAGAGCGCAAGAAGCTGCTGCGCATTTATCGGAAAAGAAGTGAAGAAGGAAAAGGAGAAGGAAGAAGAGAGCAGAAACCTGGTTGAAATTCACTAACTAGTACTGAAATGGCTGCTATTGCCGCCTTGCCAACAACAACGATGCGGCGCAGCAACAACAGCAACAACAAAGGGGTAAGTTGTCGCAAGGGAAAGCCAGATATGTCTGTTAACTTGGCCTTTAAGCGACCCTCTGAGGGTGGATTTTATAACGTGCCTCGAGTGGACACGCGGCAGTTGCACCAATACTTTTGTTTTCAAGCATATACATACATATGTATGTATGTATGTACATATGTTTATATACAGACGAGTATCGTACATTCATTTACCCTTGAACACCGTTGCTAGCAATCGAGGACCTTAACATGCACACCCTTTTCATGATCGAAGCGTACATTTTTATACCCGTTACTCGTAGAGTAAAAGGGTATACTAGATTCGTTGAAAGGTATGTAACAGGCAGAAGGAAGTGTTTCCGACCATATAAAGTATATATATTTTTGATCAGGATCAATAGCCGAGTCGATCTGGCCATGTCCGTCTGTCCGTCCGTATGAACGTCGAGATCTCAGGAACTACAAAAGCTAGAAAGTTGAGATAAAGCATACAGACTCCAGAGACATAGAAGCAGCGCAAGTTTGTCGATTCATGTTGCCACGCCCACTCTAACGCCCACAAACCGCCCAAAACTGCCACGCCCACACTTTTGAAAAATGTTTTGAAATTTTTTCATTTTTGTATTAGTCTTGTAATTTTCTATAGATTTACCAAAAAACTTTTTGCCACGCCCACTCTAACGCCCTCAAACCGCCCAAAGCTGCTACGCCCAAACTTTTGAAAAATGTTTTGATATTTTTTCATTTTTATATTGGTCTTGTAAATTTCTATCGATTTGCCAAAAAACTTTCTGCCACGCCCACTATAACGCCTACAAACCGCCAAAAATTGTGTTTAAGACTCTCCTTCTCCCTTCCACTAGCTGAGTAACGGGTATCAGATAGTCGGGGAACTCGATAATAGCGTTCTCTCTTGTTAATCCTTTAGTTGCGCCTAATATTATAGCTTGTAGAGGCCTCTGTTTTCAGTGTACTGCCAAATTATTACGTTTAAATATGTAGAATGTTTAAATATTTGTTAACGATGCTCATATAGAGCAATAATATCTTTTATTGCATACAAATTTTTTAGAACTCATTCGAGTGCACAAGGTATTCAATAAGACATATGTATATGGACATAACCCTGTTTTACAATTTATATTTTTATGAAAGTCACTGAGATAACAAATTACTCATCCGCCCAGTAAAACTTGTACATGTAAACTGTCATCGCGATATAGCCTTGATAATTATAAGATATCTATTATGTTATTAAATGGCTATTTTATATTCAATGCTAATATTGTGCGAATTATTCTCGTCTATACATACATATATTAGATCAAATCCCGTCGCAATGAGCGTAACATCCTAACTTTCTACGAAAAGATTGCCGTGATCCGTTACTATGAAGAGACCAACATCTCGAGGAACAGTCTGGCCAAGATGTTCCACTGTTGCGCCACCCAAATACGTAGAATCTTGGATAAGAAAAAGGATCTGCTCCAGCAGTTGGCCACCTTAAGCGAAGCAGATGCCTCCATTATAATCGAAGAGATGACGCGCAAGCGTCGCAAGTTTGAGATGAGTGCCATCAGTTTCCTTCTACACGAGTGGGTGGAAAGGTGCATCCAAATGCACTTGAACATCAGCATAAGGAACCAAAAACTGAAGGAAACCGCCATCCGGATGGCCGCTGTCCTGAACCTGCCCTCTTTTAGACCTTCCTATCGATGGCTAAGCCGATTCCGCAACAAGTACAAGTACGAGGCTGATGAATTGGGTTACCAGGGCGAGAATCCCTTGAACCAGGATTTGCCCGTCGAAGACATTATTGTAGAGTTCAAGCATGCACTGCCGAACTTTATGCAACGGGAGCTGGACAATCCAGGCGAAGCAGTCACAAAAGGAGCTCTTCTACCAGATTTTGTCAATCTCTCCAGCGAAAACAGTGTGATGTCTGATCACCCAGAGGAGGATGATGAAGTGGAACTGGTAACCTGTGAGCCCACAGTGATGTCCTCACCATTTAGCACACCAGAAGATGTAGAAGGAGAAAAACAGGGCGACCAGGAAAACCGAGATGATCAGATAAACGCTGGTACCAGTACTCTTCTAAATGGTGTTTTTCCGCATCTAGCCATTATCCATCAATTCGCTCTGATGAACTCGGATATACAGGCATTGGAAATCATCTCCCAATTGGGCGTGCACATGCAGCAACAGGCTGTTTCTGGAGCTTACCACACCCTGTCGCTGGCGACGACCGGAGGAGATGGGCAAGCGGATCCCGGGGCAGTCAGTCTTCCGGAACTGCCACCGGGAAGTATTTACGCCGATATCGATGACATCGAATTGATTGAGTAACAACCCCAAAGTAAACTAGGATAAAAATAGTCTAAACTTTAATGCCACAGTGTAGTCGTCTGTTATTTATGATCAACACAACGTTTCGTTATAAAAGTACTTAAGATTTTAGATTTAAATCGGAAACAATGAGTTCATTTTACCTTAATAGTACCTAGGACTTCGATTTTATTTAAGTATTTTAGTTGTAAATCAAATTCGCTTTGATTTATTAAAGGGTCAATAAACCAGCACTGCTTATTATGAACATTTTTCAATTTAAAAATTCCAAGATCATTTGAATGAATGATGGTAATTTTCGATAACGTAGCAGAAATATACATATGTTGTAATTGTTTATAAGCTAAACATACCATGCGTTTGTCCGGTATAATTATCATATCAGAACTGCATTCGGGAGTGGCTAGTTGTGGCTTGACCTCGCCCTCCTCCTCTTCCTCGCCCTCCTCGGCCTGTTGTTCCTCCTCTCCCATGTCCATAGGACTGTTGAGGACGACGAGATCTTTGGGACAGGTCCTATCGACCCTGGCATCGTGCTCGACGAGTCCAAAGTCCTTGCGTGCGGCCAGCAGACGCTCACGCATCTCGGCGTGGGTCTTTAGCTCCGCAGGAGTTCGTTGAGGTATAATACACATGGTGTACTCGTCGTAGAGGGCACATTTCTTTTTATAAGGCCTTATAAAGCGGGACTCCTCCGCCTTCTGGTGGATGCGACGCAGCTCATCCTCGATGGTTAACACTTGGGAGATCGTGGAGTTGGGAGCCTTTTTTTTACACACGCGTTCGCGGGGCGGACAGTTCTCCGCCTTCCATTCCGGCGACGTTTCGTTGCCCAGAAAGGTACGAATCTCATAGGGATTGTTCGAGGGAGCGCACTCGGCGTTCACTTCCACGAATTTTTTCAACATTTTTGCAAAACACTGACGATTTTGCAGGAGTTGGGAATAAAACTAGTAATTTTGTAGCACGACACGTTCGTTAGGCTTTGAACTTGTTATACAAATGAGAGGTTTTCAGTTTTGATTTCAAGATAAAGGCTCACTATGTAATTTGAATTGTGACTTAGGGTAATATTAAACTTTAAGTAACGAATATTTGCTGTTTCTCTATTCAACTCCTTAGAGCCACCAAGTTATTTATTTGAATCCAACATATATCGTTTGGCATGATAGAAATAATTATTTTGATACCTATTCTTATGTACAACTAAACGTAATCTTTTGAATTCAAAAATCGCGCGCTGTGTGCACCCATTCACAATAGATCGCTTCGTTCTTCGTCCGTTTTTTCGCTTTCTAGCTAACGGGCACACTTGCCACAAAAACAACAATCAACGCTCGATGCAGAATTAAACAAAGAGTAATTTTGTATTTAGAGCCTCGCACGGGCTAAAAACAATCAAAATGTGGATTCAGCCCAAGGAGCTGCTCCTGCCCTCGGCATTTTGGTGAGTTATAGCCCAAATCCGCAGCTAAATCGCAGAATTCCGAATGTCTAAATTAAAGGGCTGCATGAGTGTGTGGGTGAATTGGGATGGACGGCATGTGTATAAGCAATTTTATGTTTATGGAAGATATCTCATGGAATGCGATTATCGCGAAGTGCAGGCGACACGGGGAACAGTCAATCACGTATTTGGACTATGCATAAACGTCTTACTTGCCGTTAGTTAAATTGCATTTGTTGATAACTCAGTAAGCCAAAAGTTCAAGACTCCAACTCTTCGGCTCGTCGGTTCTGATTTCGAAACGCAAAAAGTGGCAGCTGTGTAAAGTCAGCTTGAAAATTGATTTCCAACTGTTTCCTGCTGCGTAGAAAAATGCAGACACCCTCCCTCTAGAATATAGCTCCTATTAAGTGGGGCCGTCCCACCTTGATACGCCGATTTTCAAAGAGAATCCCATCATTTTCGCCCACAGGATTGCCGAGATGCACTCGAGATATTTTGTCCTGCAGAAGAGACGTGGTCATGGGGAATCCCGCGGATTCGGTTCCATGTTGGTGGGCACCTACGACAGCGTGATGAACACCAAACCGGCTCCCTATCGCATCCTGCACCAGACGCCCTCGTCGGAGGTGTCTTACGGTAGGTTCAATATCTCGGACTCATCCGCTCTATCAGTTCCAGCATCTCAAGCCTGTGCAGTATGCCTAGCAATCTGTGACCGTGAATCATCGGGCTTTGACTCGCATTTATGGGAGTATGCCAATATTTCTTTCATCTACGGTTCCCTCAGCGCTTACGTAAACACGGAACGGAACTGATTACAAAAGCTTTGGAGGCTGGCTCGTTCCTTTTGTTATTCAATTTATATTATATTAAGAAAAGAATGCGGTAGACGGAGTGGGGTATATACCCCACTATAAGTCATTTTTTATCACAAAATCCATAATGCCCATTATATTAAGGATCAGTTAAATTACTTGTTCTGTAGTTCACGTGTTCTATAGTTCAAAATTTATTTAATAACTAGAATCTATTCCTTACAGAAATCGCCATTGGTATAACCCAGGATGAGATTGTTAAGGATTGGGAATGGCTGAAAGCAAATCTTTTTAAAGTGCTGGACGAGATGGAGAACGAGGACGAGGTGACCAACTTCACCATATGCAAGATCCAATCTCTGTACACGCAAAACAATCAAGATGACACTGGGGAATCGGCTGATTTCAAGGTTATGAAATCAAAGTTTAGACAGATTTTCAAAATGCCCGAGGAAGAGCGTTTAGTTAACTGCTATTCGGCCACGTAAGCATATGTTTCTTTTAAAAGTCTCTATTTACTGAATATTGAATTCCAGTTATGTAAAAAACAAGATACCAAGGCAGGGTCAGCTTTACATTTCGCTAAACCATGTCTGCTTCTACTCCTACATGCTGGGTCAAGAGATAAAGCGTATTATACGCTTCGCAGAGCTTGAGGACATCAGCCGAAATGCGAATACCATCTATCTGAAAACCACCAATAACATGACCTACAACTTTACAATGCTCTTTAACGCCAGCGAGGCGCATTTATTGATTGAGCAGCTCAACAAAATGGCCATACAGCAGCTAATCCATGATCCAGATAGTCCTGTAGTCGACCACGATACTTCAAATTTCTCACGGTTGGGTGCCAAAACGTCCAAGAAACCCGTGCTACTGCGCGATTTGACAGCTCGCCAGAAATCCGAGGAGTTCCGAATTTATTTTCGATTGCCACAATCGGAAATAATTGACGGAAAGATTAAGGCTAACATCTGGACACCCTACTCAAAGCGGTTCAATTCGGGATTTATCTACTTATCGCCGAACTTCTTTTGTTTTCGTAGCGATGTAAAGGATTTGGTCAGCGTTGTTATACCCATGAAGACCATAAAGGTTCGCTGAAGAAATTGCCTAATTTCGATTAAATTAATTATGGTTTCCACTTTAGAGCGTTGAAAAGAAGGACGATGGCCAGCAACGGTTCGAAAACCAAATTGTAATTATTACATCGGAGAATGTGCCTTTCATGTTTGCTCATATTGTCGACAGGGATGTGTTAATCTCCAAGATCACAGACCTTCTGGCACGAATTCATGTGTAAGTATTAAATTGAAAATCTATTTCTCTCTAATTCTCGATCCTAACAATACCATCTATTCAACGCAGTCCTGTGAGTCGCGAACGTGCCAAATATGATATTTCGTGGAGCAAGCAGACCGCGCTGATGAACACATTCAAGACACAGTTCAGCGCAGAGATCATACAGAAGCAGGAGGAAAAGATGATGCGCTGGGAGGCGCATTTCCGGGACTTCGGACGAGGCATTGGAATGTTTCGCACAACAGATGTGATAAATTTAATAGTGGAGGGTATTCCCGACAAACTGCGGCAGGAGATCTGGCTGATATTCTCGGGGGCAATCCACGACAAAGAGATGAATCCCGGACTGTACGAGGATCTCGTAGAGAAGGCAGCCTGCATAAAGAACTGCTTTGCCCACGACGAAATAGATCGGGACTTACCGCGTTCGCTGCCCGAGCATCCGGCATTTCAAAGCACTGATGGCATAGGTGCTCTGCGGAGAGTCCTTCAGGCCTATGCACTGCGCAACCCACAAGTAGGCTACTGTCAGGCCATGAATATTGTGTCGTCGGTGTTCCTGCTCTTCTGTGATGAAGAGAATGCCTTCTGGATGCTGGCCAGCCTCTGCGAGAACCTACTACCGGATTACTACAAGGATAAGGTAGTGGGCGCCCAAATCGATCAAGGTGTGCTTAACGAACTGGTGGAGACGCATTTGCCCGATTTGCACGGCCACCTGGAGCAGTTAGGAGTGATTAAGATGATTTCCATTTCCTGGTTTCTTACCATCTTCATGAGCGTGATCAGCTACGAGAGCTCGCTGCACATCCTGGACTGTTTCTTTTACGAGGGCGCGAAGATTATCTTTATGATTTCACTGCAAATCATTGAATGGAACAGGGAAAAGCTGCTGCACTGCCAGGATGATGGCGAAGCCATGCTAGTTTTGCAGAACTACTTGGAGGGAATCTACAATCCGGAGTACCAGGTTCCTCCTACGACGGACAAACGGAAGATGGAGCGTAAAGTCCAGACACAAACAGTTCAGACCCTAATCCACGAGGCATACACAAAATTCGGCGAGGAAATCACACAGCAGCGCATCGAGGAGTTACGCAACAAACATCGCCGCTTAACGATGCGGCAGTTCGATATCGACAACGAGAAGACCATTGTTAAGGCCTACGTCCAGAATGCGTATTTCAGCCGCAGTGAACTGCATATGCTGCTCACCATAATCCGGGAGGAAAAGCACGCCCTCAAGTCTCTGCAACAGCAGCAGCAAAAGGTTCAATGCCCCTTATCTGAGACTCCCCAGCTGGTGCCTCAGTCCCCAAGCAGACCGATTCAAGATGCCGGCGCATTTGGAGGCAGATACGAGGCTTACAGTGTCAACTATGAGGTATTCCACACGCTTTTTACGGAACTCACGCCCTGGCGCAAGTGCGTCAGTGTAGACATTGGCGAAAAACTGTTCAGGGTATGTAACTAATCGTGGGATAAGCATTGGCATGAAACTGTATGTCTCTGTTTTCGTTTTCCAGCTTACAGATAAGAAGGGAACTGGCGTTCTCGACTTTGGACAGCTCATCAATGCCTTGGGCCTGGTCTGCTCCAACAAGAACATGGAGAAGCTGAAACTCCTTTACGTTCTGCATCTTCCGCCTCTGTTGTCCAAAGCGGAGATTGAGCGTTCACGTCGCCCGCGCCCACGCATAAAAGATGATGCCGAGGAGGCTTTCGAGGCGGAGGATTTCTTTGAGTGAGTTGTTTTTGAGAACCAACCTATTACGAACTAAAACCATGAATCTCTTATTTAGTAATGACGCCTCTGAGTCGATGGAAGCGCTGCCCTCGCCCTCGGATCACAACTTTGATGCCGATGACTTTGCCCTGATTAGTGCCACTCAGCATCTGCACAACCTGGCTGGAATCTCGGGCAACACATTTATGGACCTGTCACGCACTCCCAATCTGTCGCTGAACTCTAACACCTCCTCGTTGGCGCATCGCAGCTCAACCTTCTATGTGGACCTGCCGGGACTCCAGGGTACTGCAACATCCACTGATGCTGGGCGGGACGAAGACGAACTCCAGCGAGAGCTTCGCCAGCAGGGCCGTTACGAATCGATTGACACATTTTCGGATATTTCAGATCTGGGAGCGGCACGCATTACGCCGCCCGGACTGGCTGCGGCAGCCGGAGCAGCCTCTGCTGCGGCCGCTGATCACATGCTTCTCAATGTCGAGACTATTTCAAATTTCTCACAGATCAGCGACCTAGTTGCGGCCACACGGCTGGAGCGTGCCGACTCGAATGCCACGGACTCGCGCAGCTTGGGCAGTCTTGGCTATCTGCTGGACCAGCCGGATGAAGGCGCTTCTAGTTCGCAGCACAGCATTCCCCACATGCGTAAGGAGAATTTTCAGCTGTTGTGGCGGAGCATCATAGAGATCATGGGTCTGGTCCAGGATGAAGAGATGCAAAGGGCTTGTAAGTAAAGACTTTAAAAATTGAAAGTACCATTCAAACCTGTTATTCACTTTTGAGATGAGAATCTCCTTGAGCTTGGCAACAGCAACATTAAGAAGGAGCCCAGCCTGGAAAGCTTTACCCAGCTAAACATGGGTAGCGATGAGGTATGTCTTGCTTTGTCCTTTGAAAGATACTCAATAACCACAGAAAAACTGGATCTACCTTCAGCAACCGGATAGCAATGGCAATCCGACCACTCCCGCAGCAGAGCCCATTGGCACCACACGCCTCTTTGTGGCTTTGGAAGAGGAGCTGCGTCAGGCGAGCGGAAAGTCCCGGACAACAACGACAAGCAGCGGGGACAGCAGCAGCAGCAGCACTAACATTTCCGAGTCCTGGCACATATCTATCAGCCAGTTCATCGCTACGGTTTTGACCGTCAACAGCATTGTAAGAGGTTTCCAAACATCCATCCAAATAAGCGAACAGATCGAGCAATTGCAAAAGAAGCGGCGGAAGTGTTTGTCTACCAATTACTGAATTATCATAGTCCTATCCCTTTCCTATCCCCCCAAAAATGTATTAGCCATATTCTATGAGAACCTGACCGACCCCTTATCCTTGTGCAATGCGACAAGCTTTTAAACGTATCCATGTTATATGTATGTATATTGTATTGCCTCTACCGTTAAGTTAAGACAATTGTTTGTGAATATAATTCTATTATTCCTATTATACAACGCAGTCACATATAAATAATGATCGAAGTGGTTTTCTTTTATACATACTTTATGTACTTTTCGGGTGACCTTTCCCGTTTGGACATTTCTTAGAGTTTAAACTTTTATAGGTTTAAATGTAACAACAATAATATAAAATCATTTCAGAAGTTATTCACATTGTCCATCGATTACTTCAGATTCCCATACGAGTTCGTGGGTTTTATCCATCCATTTACACACCTACTCTTCCATGGCGACTTGCTGGGAGCTTCTTCTGTTTGCCGACGCATGTTGTCGTTCGTGCTCCGCCGTTCGCACTAGACACTCTTCGTAGGTCCATTTAGGGAAGACTCTCTTGTAGAGGTACATGAAAGCAGTGTCGTAGGATCGCAACTGCCCATCAAAGTAGCACTTCATATGACCGTGCGTGCCCAGCGACTCCTTGATGTGTCCCAGGCGTCCGCACTTGGTTCTTAGTTTCACTGGCTTGAAGTACTCGACGTCCTCCTTGTAGAAGAACATGTATCGAATTGAAGCTGACTTGCGATTAATACGCATGGGATGACCGCTGAGAACAACGCGCTTGAGAACAATGCGATCCGGATTGCAAGACAACAGGCGTCCACGGGCCACCAGCGCCAGGGTGGAGTCGGGATTCACTTTGAAGGCCAGAACGGCTGCCGGAGGGAACTGAATCGGTGCGTAAAACGTGGCGCAAACTGTCTCGTATGGACGGAAGTAGCGTTCGAACTGGAAAAATATAATCCATTAATAAAGATTTAATTTGATATGAGTCCAAATATTACCTTATGCTTATCCCCATTGGTGTGCTGACTGTAAATGGGATTCACAACAAAGCGTCGATAGCCGCACTGGATGATCAACTGTTCCTTAGACTTCAGCGGCACCTCTGAGTCGGGCATTCGCTGCAGTACTACGTTCATTACGCACATCTGGTGCTCGTGAGGTAGCATTCCATACACGATAATATTGTCTGTAAGCTGGGCAGACTTGAAGGCATTCCAGCGACTTTCAGGAACATTGATCACATAAAGAGTTACATAAAAACCAGGCTGAAAGCAAAATAAGTAAGCTTATAAAACCTAAATTAATAAATATCCTTACCAACACGCCCTCGAACTCCTTGCCTTCATTAAGAATCCTACGCTTGGTGCGGTCGAAGTTCTGGAACTGATAGATGCGAGCATAGTCAGCGGGCAGATTCTCCTTGGCATCCCAGGGCGATGTTCGGAAAGACTCCAAGCCGCGGTATTTCTGGAACCTCTCTCGAGCAGGCACATCCAAAGGAGTGTCAATCTCATCGGGCCAAAGCTGATCCGTGCGTGCTTGCTGCAGTTTCTTAAGAGTCTCACGCTCCTCCTGGAAGTCCATCTGCTGATCGTATTTTTCGTCGTTGATAGCAGCCTCCGAGGCCACGGACACGCTATCCTGGAACTCCTCAGTGTCTGAATCCCGCCTTTCGTACTCATCCTCAAATGATTTGTTGTCGCACGACATGAAGTCCCCATCATCGTCTTCTTCGTCCTCATCATCGTCATCATTACTCATGTCATCGTCATCCTCCTTGCCGTCTGGGTCTTCCACTTCCTCGACATCCGGAATCCAGGCAGCCTGGTACTCGCTATAGCCCTTGGGAACACGCTTGACCAGCTTCATTTTCTTAGTTTCTGCCTGCGAGGCGGCGATCTCCTCCTCAGTGGGCCACGTCTGCTCTGCGTCCATGGGGTCGGGTATGTTTTCGCTTTGGAGAGAAGTGCGCTTAAGGGGATCACTGCGATCCAAGAGACGCACCTCGTCATGTTCGCCGTCGCGAGATTTATCTAGCTTATACGGATCTGGAGGGGCAACAACCTGGCTAAGCTGGAAATCACCCAAACCGGGAATGTGAACCAAACCATTCACGTTTAGAGATTGTCCGCGTAAAAAGCCAGTGACTTCTAGGGTACCCAGATCGTCGCTGGGATCTGAACTCGGTTTAAACTCTACCACATCGCCAAAGAGATGTGGCCGATTGGCAACGTTATGAAGGATGCGCTTCTTTTGGCCGCCAATGCGTCGCATCACATTTAAACCTTCGCTGGCAGTGTCCAATTGCATAATCTTCTCCTCGGGCAACAGCTTTGAAATGATCTTTTGAGCCGCCTGCTTGGCAGCAGAACGACGCTTGGGATTGATTGACTCCAGATCCATTAGGGCTACCACCGGAGTGGGTATTCCCTGAGCAGATATCATGTTAAAGATTCGTTGACCCCAGCGGTCGAATATCTCGTCATCGCCAAAGGCGGCGGAGGTCAAAAGCAGGGTGGTGTCGCAAACCTTCAGGTAATCCAGGGCAATTAGCTCATTTCCACGACCCACAGGTGGTGAGACAAAAGCAAAACGCTGCTTGAACCTTGGAAGATTGATGTAAACAATGCCACTTGGGGAGTTCTCCACCACCAATTCGCTGTCGCAGCTCTGAAGGATTTCCAATGCGGACTTGGGATCTATCTGTTCGTGCATGGGTAGTAGGCACACGAGAAAGGGAGCTGTGTTTTGACCACCTAGCTTCCTCTTTTGCTCCAACACCTCCTCCCTTTTATTCCTCCGCAGCTGGTTCATCTGGTTGCGACGCTGCTCCTTGCGCTGTTGCTGCTTGTGCTTGTGGGAGATGGGCCTCAGTCCAATCTTTCCTGTGGTAGGTAGCACCATGTGGGTTAGAACTCTGGAGGATTCCTTTAAGATTTTCACATACCTTTTTGGGCATTGTCTATGGCTCCTTTGGAGCGATGACGACCCGTTTTGTGAGCCTTGTTCGCTTGTTTCAGCGGCCCGGGCCGATGAAACGCGTGATCCGCCATAGTTAACGTTAAATTGCAATCAATTTACGCTGTTTAGTTTCTCAAGCTAGAGCACATGTTCTGACAATACAATGTTTTTCTCGATATCTCTACGTTATTGTTGATATCGATGTGAAGCGATGTTTTGCAAAACATCGCCTTAGCGCTTAACAGCAGTGGTGAGTATGCTAGAACGCAGCTGCTAACAGCTGCTGTTTTGGGCGCCAAATTCAAAAATCTGTTATTGTACTGTACAGCCCTTCCAATGGTATATTCAATTCCCAAAAATGAAACAAAAAGCTTCTTTGTTTTTTAAACCACATTCAATGTAAATATGTATTTGCTGTTTATGGTATAGACTTGACGTCTGCTTGAATATAACGCTGTTTAGTAGCTAATTTACATCCATCCCGTGATATACGCATGCGTCGGATTCTTTATCTTTTGCTGTAGTGCCTCAGAATATAGTATATGTATGTTCAACTGCCTTTGATTATTTCCAACACCTTTGTCTGGGCGCGCTATTCAAATTATTTTCGAATGGGTTTATGACTGGGCTTACACTGGCGTAATTAGTAATAATTAACTTAATTGCGTAGGGTATTCATTAGTGGGGAATGTAAACAATTTCCAGGGCCCTCGAGTGGACCTAAAACTTAACGATAGTCCATAACACTTAACAAGTAGGAGTGAATCAATAGAACTAATAGTAGGTAAATTGAGTGATTGTTTCTCATTAATTGGAATTGTAGCATCCCGAGATCTCCTCTAGGTGTTTTAGGTAGGTTTATATTCTCCAAGCAGTGCCATCCTCAGAGAAATCCAACGGCGTGCTGGATAAATCTCAATGTTGCATGATTTTGCTGCGTTCCGTCGGCTCTCTCATTAAAGTAATTTATGCAGTTGTATATGGATATTTGTATGTATATATATACATCTATATATATATTGTTCAATATTTATGCCGCAATGCCAATGGCCTGCCCTATAAAAATTATGCGTATCGCGTCCCGTTCCGCCCCGAAATCCCCATTACATACAAAACATGCCGAGTTCTCTACCTTCCCTCTAGGGTCTTACAAAATTGGTGCAATCTTATCGAGTGTCTTTGTGATTTTCTTTTTTGTCGTTTTGGGTTTGGTTTCAATAAATGCAGAATTTCGACTCTGCGCCATCGCCAACTTATCCTTCTGTATTCTTTCGAGTGCCCCACTTCCCATCTGAACGGACTGCGGGGCTATTGTTTTCTTTGTGCGCGGGATCGGGAGGATATGGCTCTTCTGTCATCCACAAGTTGGCCAACGACAATTACATGTTCCTGCATTGGGCGCAAACCGAGCGCGCCTTTGTATTGTCACGCACAAAATCATGCACATTGAACTTTCCATCATCGCCGTGCTCATAGCCGCGACTCTTCAGTTGCCTGAAAATGAGAATAAAGCGATTAGATACTGGGATGGGATACTTTCTAAGAATTCCACATTCTGAATTCTGATAGTAATTCACTTATCTGCTTATAGAGATATTAGGTCTTAAAACACAGTATGGATTCGAGTATTACAAATCAAACAAAACACTATGGAAGAAATTAAAAATTATTTCTGCTGCATTTAGTTGTAGAATTCAAAAACTATCTATATAAACAAGCATAGGTAACGTGTTTAATGGTTGCCGTAATATGTGTATTAAATCAATATCCCCCTTAATATACCTGCCCAATTGGAAACAAATCTAATTTAGAATGGAGTTGCAAGGCAGAACTCACCTGGCCACCGCTGTGAAGGACAGCTCCACATTGAGTCCCGTCTTGGCCGAGGTCTCCATGAAGGGCACGTTGTGCTCCCGCCCCAAACGCTCCCCGTCTTCCCGCTTCACCTGTCGCTCGCTGCCGCTGCAGTCGGCCTTGTTACCTGGGAACGAAACGAAAAGTGGATTCGATTCGAAACTCGTAAGTTGATTAAGCTTAATCAAAGCCCTTTAGCCGATCTCTCACCAATTAAAACGATGACCACGTCCTCCTGCGCGTACTCCCGGATCTCGCCCAGCCAGGCGCGTATGTTGTCGTAGGTGGTCTTGTTGGTCACGTCATATAGCAGCAGCAGAGCTTCGGTTGAAAAATTTAATTAGGTTTAGTCTCAATATGCAGACAAGGGTCAACTGAATGAAGTGTAGAAATAGGATTAAAAATAAAACAATTAAAACTATAAATATTTATTCAGGGTTCAATAAATACGCGGATGATAAGGTGTGACTTCAAACTACTACATTTGTCATTATACATAAATTACTGAATATATGTGAATATATATGAATATATCCGCAAATAAATTACCCCTTTAATATATCCTAATAATAAATAATACCTCTTTATTTTAAAATGCACCAGAAATATTATAGAATCTGTTTTTTAGCATCCCTAAAAATTGAAGTTCTTTGAATAAATAGTGCCTCTTATAATTTTAAACAAATTTTAATGACATCCGAGAAGTTCCTTTCTTTTATAAAGAGCGACTGTTCATTGGGTCTTAGGAGTGCGATTGATTACAGTTCTCAATTGGACCGAAATATTCAAAATAATGATAATTTTAAGTTAAGGACTTAAAAAATACCTAAAACATGTATTTGCACAGCTACCTACAAAATAAAGTATTAAACTTGTACTCCATATCTAATGCATTTCTTATGGAAAACATTTTTTGCGCGATTTTCTGTTGCAAAAGTCGTGGGTAGCTCACCATGCGCGTCGCGGTAATAGGCGTGGGTAACGCTCCGGAATCGCTCCTGACCGGCTGTGTCCCAGATTTGCAGCTTGACGCGCGTTCCATCGACGACCACCACTTTGTTCTGTTGGTATTTTATAATTGAGCGATATTTAATTTATTATTTTATTATATTAAATGCAAACGCGAAACAGGGCCGTGGAAATGCAGTTGGTATGTAAAATGCAATTAACGAAACGCTCATGCACAAAAACCGTGCCACCGCACTACAAGTAGAAGGGGAGTAAAATGCTTGCCGAGGAGGGGGATATCGTTGCGTATGCTTAATACATATCACTTATGCGCAGCGTGGTCTCTACCCAGAATTCACATGCAGACTTCTTAGAAGTAAAGGAGAACGAGGTTGGTGGAGTATTCATAAGGACGGGCAGACGACTTCCATGATGAAAGCCAAAAGGTCGAAGGATCCGGCAGACAGAGCCACCTCCTCTTCCGTTTTGCCTTTATCCAAATAATGAGCAGCAGACGTTGCGGGTTTTTACGGCCATTGGCATCACGATGGCCCCATGTCATTCCACCACTAACTACTTAGACAGTCAGTCAATATCATTAAAGTGCACAAGCCAAGGAATACACAAAGAATTACACAGAATATACACGGCATACAGCAAAAGGTTCATGTACGGGGTGTATGATATTAACGTGAATATGTGGCATATGCTTTGATTTGATTTCTATTTCTGAGAAAGTAACACG
This sequence comes from Drosophila santomea, assembly GCF_016746245.2. Classification (NCBI taxonomy): domain Eukaryota; kingdom Metazoa; phylum Arthropoda; class Insecta; order Diptera; family Drosophilidae; genus Drosophila; species Drosophila santomea. The sequence goes on from NC_053018.2 coordinate 19,308,667, forward strand.
ACTGAAAAGATGAGCCGAGAATTTCTTGCGCAGCATAGGATGGGCTAATGAAGCTACATTTATATGTATGATTTTTTCAGATGATTTTTTATTTTAATGATAGTAAAGAAATGTGTGAAATTAATTCATTCTTTGTCACAATTAAAAATTTGTTGTACTGATAAGAATCTCACGAAAACTAAAAATGTTACTTAAATTTATATATTAATTGTTGCTTTTCAACTGTAGCCTCAGCAAAAACATACAGGAAACGTGGGAAACGTATATTCAGGTTTATACAATTCTGAAATATGAACATAAATAAATGAATTGGGACACATATCATACAACACTCAAATGGATAACTTTTCGTACGTCTAGGTAGTTCAAACATTTAATTATCCATAAATTGGCAGGCAGTCATATACAATATTCGTTTACTTTATACTTTGGCCAAGAATCAGCCAAGTTGAAAAATCAACATGAGCAACTCCCCAGCGAATTAAATTTCAGTTCATTCCCCAATGGCCCACTTTGAAACCGGTGAGGTGGGTGTGGGATACTCAATGGAGAGGAGGTGAATCCCCGAGGCCACAGTTAGACAATGGCAGAGTCGACATATTTAATATAGAAAACATGGCAACAATTTAAAGTCAAGGAAACGCCAAACGCATGGGGCACTTGTAAAATCTCCCGGTACGGAGACAAATAGTAGTGGACGGAGAAAGAGATAGTGGGAGATATGTAACACGGGTAGCTTAATAAATTTATGAGCCATGAACCACAGAGGAAAGAGGATGTATGGAAGGTCACAGAGTGGAGCAAAGGAAATGCCTGCGGGCAGGATAACAAAGCACCTAAATGTTAAACCGCGCACAATAATAAGCACACTGAACAACAACAACATCTAGTTAAATACCCCAAAGGAGAGCAAACACACACACACACACACACAGAGACACGGGTAAGACATCTACAAGTCCTTTTCAAGTTCACATGCTTTTTAATAAATAGTACCCCAAGGATCTTTATCTCTATCAACAGAGCAAGAAGTTGGGGTTGAACAAGTACTAAACGTAAAGAGGACAACCGCAGGCGACTACAAAATCATGAAAACCACAGCCCATAGACGGGTCAGCGAAAGAGACGGAAACAAGCGGGTAGAAGGAGACAGAATCAGGTGGGGTGGAAAGAGACAGACAGAGAATGAGCCTTGACAACTGTTGAGAGGACTCAGAGATTGATGGAAAGAAGGAGCAAGAGTGGCACACAGAAAGAAGTTGTTATGTTCTACTATTATAAATTATAGGTATAGTAGCATTAAAATGGATTATACAATTGTAGCGTTGTAGATGTCTTTCAATTACCTGCTAAACTAAATAGAAAACACCATAGTAATATACGAGCAGTAAAACGAGTACTTTGGCATAAATTACGTGACTAGATCCTGCATGGCTAATCTCAGTTCCTGAGTTCTCGATGTTTATACTAACGGACAAACGAAAATTGCGGAATTAAATCGGCTAGTGATCCTTCTCACTTTTATATCTGATTTACTGATTAAAATTCTCGCAATAACAAAAGCACATACTATTATGTCGGTGTTAATGAACCCTTAACGAATATTAAATAGTTTAAAATTTCTACAAGTTAAATAACTAACTTAATTGTTAATTACATCTGATGTTTTTAATACAAATAATTTTCCTAGTGTACCCAATGCTGGACAGCTCAAATAGATAGATAAATGATGAAGATTTAGTAGACAGACAAGTCAGAGATGTGAATAAACTGAACTGAGAGAAGGAGAAAACACTTATGTGGAAAGAACAACATTGATAGGAACAATATCCACAACAACATCAACAATAAGGACAAAAACATGAACAACAAGAAGGATAATGACAGTGACAACAATAAATATGTATACAGAAAGAGGGAACTGAACCGACAACAAACACACAGAGATTTGAACAGAATGGAAAAGAATACACGGCGGGAATAAAGCGCTTACCCTAAAATCAATGCCAACCGTGCTGAGGAAATAACTCGGCACATATCGACCATCGCGGAAACGGATCAAAAGTGAGGTCTTGCCCACTCCCGAATCGCCCAGCATTATGACCTATTTTTCGGATGGGGCGCCGAAGGAAGCCAAGAAAAGCCGGAGAAAACCATGTGATACGTAAATTGTTATGTACATTGACGTGGTTCGATTTTTCACATTATAATTTATGCCGCACCCTACTGTTTCCATCTAAATATTTAATGAACTGCTTCTGAATTTTACATGCTAGCGGGAGTGCTGAATACACTCAGTTGCGGGATATCCTTACCCTAGGTAATTTCCCCTGCACACACACCTAAAATCCTTTTAAAGGTTACTGCTGATGGCTGGTGTTGACTCGACTAAAATACGCAAAGTTAGTTTGGTTGTGCAAACATGCAATTGCTGATTTTCAGGAAATACCCCAGGTGCTAGCTGCTAACCAAGCACAAAAGTTACATCAAAACAGTGAGGAAACCCATTAAAATACACGAATAAAAAATAATAAAAACAATGGAAAATAAACAAATAAATTATACTAATAAATCAATATGCCAATTTTAAAGTGTTTCTCTTTGCCTTGAGTTTAATATCCGCTCTATTCATGTGCGAAATAATAATTCAAATGATGTCTTTAAATGTGTTAAAGCTGCCTCGATGGATTCTTCAACACTCCACATTCAAGATTTAACGAGCGAGTCAAGTAAATGAAATTTTATGCAGCTCCTGTTATATATGTACATTTTTCATTTTCACGACTTGGCTGGCATTTGGACGACGGGGAGTCTTCGGGCGCCCGAAGACCTATCATAATTCCCCAGAATTATTCTAATCAACAGCAGCTGCAGGTCTGTCTATCAAAATGTCGCAAAAAACTTTGGTTTTGCTCTCCGAATTTCTGCTCGTCCTTGTTGTCTGGGCATTTATTTTCCTCTGTCACTCTGCACTTTATTGAATTTTATGACTTTATTTTTGGCTGCTTATGTAAATCACATTGTAAACCAGGCCAAAAGCCGATCAGGGGCGGCATCGAGTAAAAGCCGGCTCGTAAAAGTCGCAGGCAGTCAAACAAAAGGTATACTATATAAATCAAATTGCGGCCTCACGACCAAGTCACTGGGCGAGGTAACTCGTCAAGTTGGAATAAAAAAATACACGTAATAAAGTACATATATTTTATTTTTTCTTGAGAACGCCTTTGTTGTCGCCTTTCGGAAAATGCAAATTGGCAGTTGACAAGCTGAAGTAAAAAAGGGATTTTTCATCGTGCAACTTTATTTTGAAATGAATGGGGAAGTATTCCTAAGTATTAATTACGAAGTGTAATGTGTTATTGTTGGCAAATAAATAAATATTTCAACTTCCAACTTATATGGAAACAAAAAATGAGTGGAAACTCTTTAACTGCCTTCTTCATATAATACTTTTTGAAATATTTACTCAATACTAAATTAGTTAATGCCCCCATAACTTTTACACTCTTACACACTTTTATTGCACTTACTTCCCAAGTTTTTCCTCACTAATTCCCCACTTTCCCAGTCTTATTCACCTTGCCCATGATATCGAATTCGTCCTCCTCCTCCGGCGCCTTGCTCGATGAAATCATGCGGATGAGTGCTCGTCCAGCGTTCTTGCAGAGCGCTGCGCTGGCTCCCTCATTTCCCGGTCCCGGAGCAACTTGAGCAGGTGCAACAGATGGCCTAGCCACTGCAGTTCCCGATCCTCCACCTCCGGCTCCTCCTCCGGAATCCAAAAGTGGCTGTTGCTCCGCCGCGCTGGCCAATCGCACGTTATTCAACCGGGCCATGAAACCATTGCCAGACGGCACATGATGTGATTGCGATTGCGATGGCAACTGCGATGTCTGCGGAGCCTGATCCCGGAATATGGAGGCAGATGTCATGTATTCCGGCAGCAAGGGCTGCTGGGAGATGGACTGCTGGCGCTGGTGGACAATCACGCTGGGTCGTCTCTTCGGGTAGCCATCGTCGTCCGAATCGTCAGAGGCAATGCCATTGATCTTGTCCAGGGTTTTGGGTGGCAGCTGACCAGGTGTAATGTGCTGCCAGGTGGGCTTGACCAGGGACTCCCGGCGAGTGGGGGATCCACTGGCCAACGGTGATGGGGTGGCCAACGAAATGGAGGGCTTGCGGGAGCCCGATGGACTAGCGATGGAGTCACTCCGATATCTTGTCTGCTGTCGACGCATCTTCTTGAAACCTCTTTACTTCCTGCTGATTGGCCGGATTCTATATTTAACACACGCACATAAATCAATAATCTCGCCTCGGATGTCGGCTGTGTCTTCATTATTGATGGGCAGAAAACACCAACCCCCAGGGGGAAGTAACCCAAAACTAAAGTTTGTTTAGGTCTCAGATACATACTCACACGCACACAGACTTTCATAATTACACTCAGTCGGTTCCGACAAAGTCATTTAAACTCATTAAAAGCATAAACAAGATGGGAACATTCATTATCGTACGGGTTTGTACAGAAAGTACATGAATATTTTGACATAAAACAATAAACGACCAGATGCAAATTGAATGTAATTTCCACGCTTTCTCTTTTTTGGCCAAATGAAATGAAAACCGAAACCCACAAATGCTCCGGTGCTCCGGGGCCACAAAACAACAACTGTCGTTGACAACAGTGGTGAAAGTGGGCGGGGGGTGGATACAAATGGAATGGTGGGTGGTGGGCGGTGGGCGTTGGGCGGTGTTTGGTTGCGGTTGCTGTCGCTAAATCAACAGTTGGCAAGCAAACCGCAAGGCCACCAAAAGCGAAAGCAGAAGCAAAATCAGCGAACCGTAGCTGTGGCTAACTAAATTTTTGGTAATTATGCATTGGCTCGTCCTGCAGGAGAAAGTTGCTGGAGTGGCCGAGTGGGAAGAGGGGTGAAGGGAGCGGTGTCAAAGGTTAGTATAGGTCCAACTCTGTGATTAACTACCGCTCATTTGTAGCCACGAATTGCCTAGGCGCCCATATAATTAAGTGATTACAAATACAAAGCTTGTATGTATGTTGCCACTATTCTTAGCATACTTTTTGGGGCCGAAAAGAGTTGAGTTGATAAGGTGGCGTTCCCCGTTTCCCATTTTTCTACATTTATTTGTAAATTACAAGATAAGGAAACGTTTAACATAAAACATTATTCGTGTATAAAAGACAATAAAGATTAGATTTGAAAATAAAAATTACAAGTGCCTATTGCTTAAACAAAAATTCATTCTTAAGTTTTCTATAATAAGAAAAGCAATCAGCTTGCTGCTAGCTTAAGTGCGCAGAAGATAAAATCGCACATAAACATCTAGAAGGTTTCTATTGAATCTAAATCAATAATTTCAATAATACACAATGCATACATTTCCCACCTAACCGATTACATAAACTAGAAATCACATTTCATCTACCTAAAATTGCTGAACTCTTATTTACTTTGATGGCTTTGGGATTGCTGCTGGCAGCAAAGCAAAATTCATCCGAAATTTAATTTAATTCGCAGCTCAACAAATGGCCAAATGCTAATACATAAATCAATATGGTTGTTGGGCTTTCAATTTCCAGACAAACCCCTTTTGATTTGCCTGATTTGGGATGGGATTGAGGCATTCCAAGCTGATTTATCAAAGTTTTGGGACCCGTAGATCCCATCCAACCCACGCGAATTGCAACCTGTCTTTATTTCGTTAACTTCTCCTTAAAGCGTTCTTTTTATTGCGGCCTTCGATGGTTAAATGCAGGTCAACGGTAGCGAACACGTGCGCATTGTTAACGGCTTTTCTGAGAGCAGTTAAAACGGGGCAAAGTGCTAAGGATGGAATAACAATGAAATCGGTTAACACAGGGACAAATTGTAGAAATGGCGAAAGGCGCATAAACTATAATTTAAGACTAACTGAAGCACCTTAAATTGTTTTTAGAAGAATTTTTAATATTTTTGTATATATTTGATTCCTAAAAAGCCGTAAGGCAAAGTTTTGTGTTTAAGTTTAACAAAAATTATTAACTGAGGATTATAAAATGCAGATACTTTAAAATATTTCAAAAGCACCTGAAAAAAACAATTCATGAGCAAATTGATTATAAAAGATTCCGCAACAGAAACCATTGAAATCGGATAGGATTTTAGCCAAGGACAAAAGTTTAATTTTACCAATTACGAACACATTCCTAGCAACGCACACAAATTGGGACCTTTAATTATGCCCGAATCAAATGTAACTCTACATAGACATTTTTGCGGCCTACGGGCATTTCGCTTGCCCTTATGCAAATATGAGAAATGATATTCAAAAAGTTGACCCTTTTTCACCCATCTTACCCGGCTCGCGGGTCAATGAGGTGTCAATCCATGAAACAGTCTTTCCAACGTCCATCGAGCAATTCACTTAAATCAACTTAAAACGCAGTGCCTGATAACAAAAGTTTTTAATTGGGTTGTCGCAGCTTTTGCCCCAGCTGAAGCTCTTTTTTCTATCTCACCCTACAGATTGAAATAATACTGTTACTGAATAGAATTTATCTTTAAATACAAATTCTGCAACTAAAATATGATTAATACAATTCATGTAAATGGTATCCGTATGAAGTTCATTCCATTCAGAGGACTTTTAACTTTGGAAATAGATGATTAAATTCGGAGATGCTTTTTCCAGTGTATCCCATCGCTGTAGGTGACAACGACAACAACCAAAAAACGGAAAAGCAAAAAAGGAAAAGCGAAATTTCCTTTCCCAGAGTACACAAAATTTGTCCAAAGTTAAAAGTTAAGCAGCATTTTTCAGTTCCTTTCATAAATTGGGTAAGTAGAATGAGAAGTTCCCGTTCCCGTTCCCGTTCCCATTTGCAGCTTGCCGTGTAAGCACACAAAGCGAAAGGAGAAAGTGTTTTGTCCGCCGGGAAGAAAGTGGAGGAATAGCCACCGTGACGGTTCATTGCACAGCTGTGCACAGCCACCGATGCCACCGATGCCAACGAAGCTCCCACGCAACACAGAATGCTCATGTAAGCGTACAAGTAGCTCCTGCCCACGCATACACACGCACAACAGGACACAACCACGAGGCAACGAGAAACACACAGATGTAAGGGCACTCTGACTTACATTCAATTTAGCGTTCAATCACGCCGCTTAAACGGCAACAAGGAGCAGACAGAAGCGCCAGACAATGGTTTCCTGATTGCACGGACAGCTTTAAGGAAATGACGAGCCAGATGGATGGACTGGAATCCACGCAAAAGGACATACAGTTCGAATATATAAAGTGGGAACAGAAAATGATAAACTTGATAATCTGCTCAAATGCAATTAAAAAACATTAAATCAAATTTATATAATAATATCCCAATAGTATAACCTAGAAGCCTATATTCATTGACTACGACAAACAAAAAACCAATTTTTAGAACAATAAACAGAAAAAAACTTACCGATAAGCCGATGTAATTATATATTAATTTTAGTCGCTCGATTTTATTCAAATAAAACCATATTGCAAAACAACATGTGTTTTCAAATCACAGCGCATTGTGATATTTCTCCTATTTTTTTTTTGGTTTTTCCTATGGGAGCTATGTGATATAGTGTTCCGAACCGGGTCGTTTGAATTACATATGTAATAATGCAATAGAAAGAACACTTTTGGAAAGGTTGGCAGATAGCCTTAAAGCTAATAAGCAATTTCGGGTAAAAGATGGGCAGACGAACATGACTATATGGACTAGGCTGTTGATACCGATTAAGAATGTATATACTTCATATGGTAGGCTTTACATTTTGATAAAGTGTTACCGGTATTGGAGACCCCGACACGCAATTTTAAAAACAAACTCTTATGAACTATTAAGTTTCTGCCACTCTTTTTTAGTTTTCCACATATCAATCCAGCTTTAAAATGTATTAAGAAGTGAATTAATAGGGTAAATACTTTATTAAAAGCTCTATTATTCTGCTTATCTCCGTAGAACTACTCACCACTGAAAATTTTGTGGGCGAGATAGACAATTCACAGGACAAAAGGAGAAATGCTTGCGCATAAAGCGGTTTCATAAAACTTTCAGCCAGCCACACAACAATTTAGTTCCAGTGCATATTAGTGGTTCTTCAGAGCGGAGAGACAAAGGAGGAGGTTATTTTGGAGGAAGAGCACTCGCCACCCAGGAGATTTGTGCTTGTAATCGGCTTAAACGACGATTCAAGTGACTTCCACCCCAAGGGGACGGCCCCAGGAAATTTCGAAACGACAAGAAACAGGACACCTGTGGCAGTGGAAGAAAAGTTTTGGGGGCTTCCTAGACATATTCTCCTTACCCACGCGCCTTTGAAGTTTTTCAAACCGTCGTGGAGACTAATTAAACTAATTATTATTGCAAAAATCTATCACTCTCTTCCTCTCTCTCTGAATAATATTTAAAACGAAAAGCAACCTAAGAATGTACCTCAGTTTCGGTTTCATAAAGCTGATTTCAATGGGAAATCATCGCCTTGATCCTCGGAACTTTTGTTATATATAATGCGCATTTGAATGAAACCCGAGTCCGGGTAAACAACAATAGAACCTGGTTAAAATGTGACAGACATCAGGTTCGGGGATAACTTGGCTTATATTCAATTGCTTTGAACAAATTCCAATTTACATTTGACAATAAGCCAGTGGGAAACGTGTCGAAAATTCAACAAAATAATTGATTGATTTAATAATTCTTCGAAAACGACTAAACTGATTAACTAAAACTAAAACTTTGGCGGCAATGTGTTGTCTTTTGAAATATATTTACATATTTGCTTAACCGAATTTTAATAATAAGAAGTAATATAAACAAAAATTGTTTGTTTCTTTAAGTTGCGAAATCGTTAAACACAAATTTCCAGAATAATGTATAATATTTCTGTACCAAACTTTTTGGAAATTTTTAACTTCTTAGTATTGAGAAACATCTATGATACGTCCAGTTTATTTTTATAACAAATACTTGAGACTTGGCCACTTAACATTACTATTAAATATTTCCAGTCAATTTGTTCATTTGGTTTTCTTTTGCACTTTTGGAAGAAATGTGCATATGTGGAATTTTTAACGCAGTTGCACACATTTTATAAAGCATTTATATTTTTGTACCAACACCATTCTTTTGAACAGATTAACCCATTAGAAGAAACCAGAAATTCCGAAATCCACTCAACGCCACAAAAGCCGAAAGAATGTTGGTTACAAACATCTTCCGCTGCCCTTGAATTATTGAGTACCAAGCGAAAGCCAGTTCACCATAATTGTTTTCATTTATTTTTAACTCGCGCAGGACCTTGTCAAATCACCCAGACACCACCAAACACCAGCACACACACGCGCGCAGGATGTTAAAAGGGTATAAATAATAAAAATAAGAAAGGTAATAAATAAGAACTGCCGCTTAAATGCAAGTGCTTACTAAATGTTTACGAAAAGTAGTAGGTCTTTAATAAGCGCGCCCCAAAGAGCCAAACACAAACCAGCACTTCAATCTACTTGGTTTCGAAACTCGCGACCGAGTGTATTTTCGGCTGCAGCTGCTGGCTCAGCCTTTGGTTGGTCACCTGGCTGGCAAATTCGGATAAGCTGCGAGGGATGCGATGGATGCGAAGGATGTGCAGGATGCGCGACCGATGCTTATCGGGACACACAGCTAGACTGACTGGCGGGCCCAGGAGAAAAGCATCGTCACATCAGTCCCAATCCCTCGCAGCAGCCGAGTCCTTCGGCTCCGCTTCGATTTCAGTTCGAGTTGCAGTTCGTGTGGCTTCGGTTACTTCGGCTTTGCTTTGGAATCAGGCGCAGCAGCAACCCTGGCCTAGAAACGTGAAAGGTTGAGGGTATCGGGAACGGGAACGGAAAGGGAAGGGGCTTGAGAAGATTTCAGGACTCAGGTGTCTGTTCGATAGGGTGCTCCATTTCTTGCCAGAATATTCTCCTCACTTCCATACCTAATTCTGCTTCAGTGCGTTGCTTAGAGCCAAAAGTCCAGCTACTTTTCGAATTGAACTCATGGGGAATACACAAAAATATTTATATTTGTAATATACATATATATAAGAAAATTCTTGAAACACACATATGCAATACAAATGCTCCAGCTATAGAAAATAAATAAATTTAAATATTATGTATATAATGTTCCGATGCTTAACACATTTCAGTTGTTACTCACTCAACCAGTGACCCACCCTGGTGGAGAAATGCTCATGCCCCGAAGTTGAGCACGCGCTTAGTGTTGCAATGGGGAAGTGGGAAAAGCGGGTTAGCAGGAGGGAAATCAGCAGCAACAGCTTCCAAGGCAACTGAAATCCGTTGCACTTGAACTTCACTGGCGGCCATTGCGGTGGCTGTCTGTCTGTGTCTGTGTCTGTGTCAGGGTGTGCGCGTGTGTGCCTGTGTGCGGGCGTGAGGGTGAGTGAGTGTGTAACTGTGTGTGGTGCTGATTGTGGTGAGTGAAAGTGAAAGGCAACAGCAACAGGTCGCGCGAGTCTGTGTGTGCGCGCTGCACACATTGTCACACACAGGCAGCCATCAATGTCAGCACAACAACGTGGAAAAGGTCGAACGCAGATATTTATATTTACCGCGCGAGAAAAAATCAATTTCGGGGATTTCAACATGCCCGCCAAAAATAGAAAATCTCCGCGATTACCCGAACAATATGTTGCCTATTTAGCGGAGTAAAAAAGTGCACTGCGAGAAAGGTTTTACACATGTCCTCGTCATTTAGAAATTATTTAGGCGCAAAACTAATTTTTGGTACTGTCTTATAGTAATAACATGTCTTTCTACTGAAACCTATAAATAACCAATAATTGGCATTACCACAAATCCTATATATAACCTACATATAACTGGCATTACTACAAATATTAACAATTAAATGAATTTAGTTTAGTTATGCGATTATAACTAAGCCATAGTCCCCAGTGCCCCGAAGGCAAAACTTGTTTCACCAAAGCAGCTGGGCAGCTCTTCCCCAATTAGGTACACACAGCAGGCCAGTGCACACAGACATACTCTTACTACAAAAGCGAACCCATTCGAATGTGCGTCAATACATGGGCGGGGGTCAGGGGCGTCTGGCTAGGGGGCGGGGTCAGGCTACTGTGCGGGTTTCATGCAGCAGGCAGCGCTACGGATTCGCCCACAATCGCAAGCTTAAGGCCAAGCGAGTTCCGCAACTCTGCAACTCGAACCAAAATCTGAGAGAGTTACATTTCGCATTTAAGCTTACATATCATTTTAAAATTCATTGGTTTGGCTACCAGTTTACTGTTGCTCGGCACAATGCACATTTCTGTGATGTTGCTTTTACCGAGAAAATAGGTTATACAATGAATAGCCTTTGGCTCGAGTTGCAGAGAATGGGGTTAGAGAAGTTCCACTTACAAATTGTGGTACTGCTAGATTCAAAACTCACCGTAAGCGCGATGCCCACCGTGGCGGAAAAGGAACCCAGTCGGAACTCGCCCGTATTGTATTTGACCAGGAAGGAGGTCTTTCCCACGCCCGAGTCTCCCAGCAGGATCGTTTTGTGGTTGACCGTATCATCGAAGGGCTGCTGATAGGCGGTGGACGGGGCTGGGTGCATGTCCACTTCATCGTAGCGATACGATCGCCAACCATCGTTATAGTCATCGTCGTAGTCATCCGTTCCGTACGCATACATCTGCATAGCCTCGCGGGAGGGACGATAGCCAGGATATCCAGTGGCGGAGCGCTGGACGGGAGCCATGATGGCATCGTCGTGGTAGTGATGGCTACCCGTCAAGCTCTGCTGGTTGTGGTGGTGGTGGTGATGGTGGTGGGATGGTTGGTGATGGGAAGGTTGGTGGTGGTGCGAAGGATTGTGATGGTGTTGCTGCTGCGTCGTTGTCGTCGTTATCGAGGCGGAAACAGAGGCGGGCGCTGCGGGGGGATTGTAGCAGCCATCGCCGAAGGGCCGGCGACGCAGCTCCTCGATCCTGGCCTGGGTGGTCTCCGCATCCTCGAAGACGTCGTCGCTCATGCTGCTCGCGTCGTCGGGATGCGCTGATCCTGCTGGCGCTCCTCCTGCCCCTGGACCACCTTCACCGCCATCCGTTGCTAGCGCTGTGCTGGCCATTGGATTCGATTTTAGTGGATTGTGTCTTGGCCAAAAGCTGTGCTGAAGCAATTATCCTGAGCTTTCACTTAAGGCTTTCTCATTGGTTTAGCTTTGAATTGTGTCAAATTATCAAGGACCTCTCTTCTGACGATTTGGATGACCTCCTTTTGTGACGTTTCTTTCTCTTTTCTTTTTCTGAACTCTTTTTCAAATTCAAGCAGAGGTTATCGGACACTTGTGTCAGCATTCCACAGGACAGGATACGTTTTTTAATGGCGGTTTCGTTTGATCCACTGGTTAGCAAAATAATCTGAGGGTTTCTTTGTTAAGCTATTTCTCTTTTTTCGTACGTTCTCTTTGAGATTTTGACACTTGGCATTGCTTCTCCCAAAATAACTGTCTAGCTTTTATCGCCTCGCGTAGTTTTGACGTTTCCTTTGAGCTTTCTCTCATCGGCGTTTCCGTGCTTTCTCTTTATGACTTTGACATTTACTGTAGTCCGTCGCTGCCGCTGCCGCCGTCGACGTCGCTGCCGTCCGGTTGTGTGGCACGTTTTACTGAATGAATCCGCTTTTCGGGGCTTTCGTTTGGGGATGGGGTGGGTTGCCGTTGCTATTATTATTTCCTATATGCTATAAGCTTAATATTTTCGCCAGCCTTATCAGTTGGCCAGTTTTCCTAATCGCTATTCGTTAGTTTTTCGTTCCGTTCAATTGAACTAGGTATTGGTTTTCCCCTTTGTTGTATGGTTGTTTGGTTGTTTGGTTGCTTGGTGTTTTGTTTGAAGCCACTAATTAAATATTATCTATGTAAATTGTAGCTAGCTAAACATATTGACTAATATTTTATAGGTTATGCGCTAATTGGTGCTGTTTTCACTATGAATTAAATATTAATTTATCTATACGGTTCGCAACGATTTGCTTGGTGTTTTTCTTTATGTTTTGGTTAAAGCTTTTGGTTAATTTCTTTTTTCATCGTTAAAAGTGAAGACCTCCGTGCGTTTCGCGTCCCTCGTCGAAAATATTGCGATTGATTTTATGGGAACGGGTGTTATTTCAGTTGTTGGTCTTGGTGTTGTTGTTATTTCACTATCACAGCATAAATAAAATAATGTCATCGTCGTTGCCGCCCCCGCCACGCGAACCCTCGGCCAACATACAACTGGCATAAAATATCTGCAGTCGGCCACTTCCTTTCACATCCTTTCTGAGCTTTCGGCGCTCTTGTGCTTTCGCTCTCTCGCACTCTCTCTCCCTTTATGGATTTGCCATTTGAAGAGTTCGAAGAGGGTAACTAGTTCTCTTGTAATCAAGTTAATTATCAAATTTAATTGAATCGGAATATGCGGCAATGTATATGTGTCAATTTGTGATACGATAATAAAAGTAGAGCAAAGGAAAATTTATGCTCTACTACAGGCTACATACAGCGCAGCTTTCTGCATGCTGGAGTTAGTGTGAACTAACACTTTACTATACGTAGCTCCTGACTTTGATAAAAAGTTATATACCGGGCAGTGGTTTTTAAACCTTGTGTTTCAGATCTTTTTAAGGTCCTAGTGGGTCCGAGACATGTGGTCCTCTGCTCTAAGCATATTTGAGAGGACCTCGTTGAATCTATAGCTTTAGAGTAAAATTGAGCAGTGGGGATCTAGTTTAACTTCCGATCTGTGTCCTAGCTACTCGAGAAAAGGGGAATACAATTTGACGCTTGATTTTTATCGGAAATTCGAGATCTAAGCAGGCAAAAATCATCACAAGTCCTTAGGCCGGATGCCAAGTTATTAAGTGCAATAGCTAATGGTTAGACATCTCCCTGTAGCAATAACCCTGTGAGGTAAAAAAACCTAAAAGGACGGTGCCTGATTTTCAGGGAAAGAGTACATGTAATGAAAAGTGGATCCTTCGGTACGAAAGCAGCTTTGCCTGTGGAACCACACAGTAAAATTTTAACAGAATTTGGTATATAAGCTGGATATACACACAATGTACATGTGTCTTTTTAAGCCTATTTCAGTTTCATCGTCAGTCACTATTTTCCCTCTGGCGAGTAATTCTGTCTTTTACAAAACTCATAATTTACAGCAAAATCAACTAAACACAAGCCTTCATGGAAATATGGTCTTTGTTTGTATCTATCCAGCAATTCTTTCAGAAATATGTCAGTTTAATTCTGATTTAGGTCGCTCTGTAAGAGAGGTGCTAACAACGCCATTCCCAGACATCCATATACGGCTTCCTGAGCAGACATCTCAGTGCCAGAAATAAACTTTTGATCAAGATACTATAGCTATTGACGTATACTTAAATTGCCTCTTCTAATGTCATTAGTTGCTATGTTGCCACGCCACTCTAACTTAAGACAGTTTTGATATTTTTTTAGTTTTGTTACGGTCTTGTACATTTTTATTGATATGCCAAAAACTGTCAGCCATGCCCACCATAACGCCTGCAAACCGCCCAAAACTGCCACGCACACAGTTTTGAAAAATGTGTTGAATTTTTTTCATTATCTTAATTGTCTTTCAACTTGCATTATTTATATCGAGAATTGTCTGCAGCAGAGTTTCGAAACGCAGGACCTTTGAGAACGAAACTGAGAATTAGAAACTTGCTCAATCGCACGAACAGGACGAATCAAGCGTATCGACCTTCGCGACACTGTATTGACGCCCTGCTCTGCATCCCCGATTATTATTTTAAATATCAATCTAATTAAATTAAAGCTAATAGAAGTATAAGTCTTTTCAAAGACTTATACTTGCGGTACCATTAAAATTATATACAAAGTGTTTAAAAAGTCTTAAAGGTTAAGTCATAAGTCTAAATTGTTATTAATTAAATTAAATTAATTAATTAAATTTTACTTAACTAAATTAATAGTATTATAAGTGCAAGTCTTTAAAGTCTAACCTTCTAGTGCTATTAAGTAGTATATAGATAAAAATATAAGAAGAATCTGTTAAAAACTGCACTGGGATCTAGATGTAGTATGTATTTATTTAATACTTTTACTGTAAAAATAAGTCTATATTTCTATATGGGGGTTTTTAATTTGTGGTCGTTAGAGAGTGCATGGGTATAATGTTTTCGGAATATCTATAGAAATTAGCAAGACACGATTAATCCAAAAAAATCTACACATATTTTAATAGTGTGGGCGTGGTAGTTTTGGGTGGTTTGTGGACGTATGCAAAAAGGTTTTTTGGCAAATCTATAAAAAGTACTATCATCATAGTATTTTGTGCTATTTATATTTAAATATATTCGCACTTAAATAAATTTAAAAAAATGCAAGAAATCAATAATATATTTAAACATAACATTTAAACATTTAAAAACGCCTAATTTAGTATGGCCAGTTATCAGGGTTTTTGAGAATTTTTGTCAAGAAGGGTTTGTGACACGGCTACATGTTAAGTTAACAACCCAATTCGGTGTGGCACGGTCACTCTGCGTGTTCAACACTATCGATTGTTTAAATGAAAATCATCGAGTCCGACGACTATCGACGTACGCAGAATTGTAAACCAGAAGTTAATTGCAAATAATACGAATAATAAAACGCTCCGCGAAGATTATTAATTAAAAATGACTGGTCGTGGCAAGGGGGGTAAGGGGAAGTTGGGGCGCGACAACGCGACCGACGATCAAGTCGATTTAGTGTACGCGGCTGAGAAAATCATCCAAAAGCGCGTTAAAAAGGTGAGCTAAGCGTAAACAAATGCGAAAAGGCGACCAAAACGAGATGCTCCGCTAAAAATGCCAAACGCAATATGCGCAGCACACGCAGGATACATGTTTAGTCCACAAGGTCACATGTCCTTCGACATTTTTTGGCCAGAGGACATCTGCTGCTGCAACCACCATTTGCACGCTGCATATGTGTGTGTGTGTGTGAGTGTATGCGAGGCGTGTTTTTGTTTCGCTGGATGGAAAATCAATTAGTAGTCTAAGAAAATGCAATCCACCCCCACTCCTTCACTTACTCGATTTTCCAGGGCGTCGTGGAGTACCGCGTCAAGTGGAAGGGCTGGAATCAGCGCTACAACACCTGGGAACCGGAGGTAAACATCCTGGATCGCCGCCTCATCGATATCTACGAACAAACGAACAAATCCTCCGGAACTCCCTCCAAGCGAGGCATAAAGAAGAAGGAAAAGGAACCCGATCCGGAGCCGGAATCCGAGGAGGATGAGTACACGTTCACCGGAGACGATGTGGACACCCATCAAGCCACCACCTCAACGGCTACCCACGATAAGGAGTTGAAGAAGGAAAAGAAGCACCATCACCATCATCATCACCACCACATCAAGTCCGAACGGAACAGTGGACGGCGCTCGGAATCTCCGCTGACCCACCATCATCATCACCACCACCACGAGTCCAAGCGTCAGCGCATGGATCACAGCTCCTCCTCCAACAGCAGCTTTACGCACAACTCATTTGTCCCCGAGCCGGACAGCAACTCCTCCAGCTCCGAGGATCAGCCGCTGATCGGCACTAAGCGCAAAGCCGAGGTGCTCAAGGAATCAGGCAAGATTGGAGTGACGATTAAGACCTCTCCAGATGGTCCCACCATTAAGTCTCAGCCGACCCAGCAGATAACTCCCATCCAGCAGCAACCCTTCCAGGATCAGCAGCAAGCGGAAAAGATTGCCAGCGAGGCTGCAACGCCACTGAAATCTGAGCTGCAGGCCACCCCATTGGCCACAGAAGTCATAAACACAACGCCCGCAGAATCTGGAGCTGAGGAAGAAGAAGTAGCCAACGAGGAAGGCAACCAACAGGCGCCACAGGTTCCTTCCGAGAATAATAACATACCAAAACCGTGCAACAACCTGGCCATCAACCAGAAACAGCCGCTTACTCCTCTTTCGCCGCGTGCCCTGCCGCCGCGCTTCTGGCTGCCGGCCAAATGCAACATATCCAACCGGGTGGTGATCACAGATGTCACCGTAAACCTAGAGACCGTCACCATACGCGAGTGCAAAACGGAGCGGGGTTTTTTTCGGGAGCGCGACATGAAGGGTGATTCGTCGCCAGTAGCTTGAGCTTCGACCCAAACAAATGTGGGGAAAACGAAACGGAAAATTGATACAATTGTAAATAGACAAACCAAAATGCGGGAAAGTTGAGAGGGTAAATATCCAGAGAAATCCACACTAAATGTTGCTAAGCATTTTCTCTTTAGGACTTAACTTATTTATTGTATTTATTTTTAACGTAGGTTTTAGTTTGTTGTTTTATTACAATGTTTAATGTGCAAGAGTAGTTCAAGCAAGCGCAAGTCGAACATTTACCTAATGGCTTTATATATATACATTTTTGATAAATCTTTTATCAGCTTTGCATTGATTGAATATTCTCCTATTTTAATGTAACCTTTTCTTCTTTTTTCTGCAATATCGTTCTTTAAGATCTGGCTGTCATTTTGTGAATGAGCGAAATGCTGCGACTGCTTAACTTGCCAATGCAATAGATTGTAAAACCAGAAGCGTAGATAGATATGTATGTACATGCTGCATATGTTTATTTACCACATATTGTATATTTTTTATAACACTTTGAATCTGATTGAGAACAACACAAGACACTCAAAAGCTAAGAAAAACTCCATGCGAAACAGAAGCAATTGTTGATTACGCTTACAAATATATACAATAGAAGATGCATATATTCGAGTAGTCACCACGTTTGCGAAGTTGGCTATCCCAATGTTGTAATTGTTTAATATTATATTTCCTCGCGCCGACTGATTTTACAAAGGAAACCCCAAAAAACGTATATACATATGTAGATTTAAAAATACTTTTAGAATTTAGCTAACCACAACCTCTACGTAATATTTATTTTAACATGTTCTATTAGCAATTATCCAATATCAAGTGCTGACTTTATGGGTTCAGAGCCGTGCAGTGCACAGATAATTCCAAATCGAGCCCATAGACTTATTACTTAAATATTATGATTATTACACTATTTTCACGCTTTGCAAAAGAAAACTACGTGGGATATGCGGGGAATTCACAAACTCTTGTCTATTCCTCATGGTTTCTAAGCGTATGCTCTCATTTGTCTTAGCTCTTTATTGGCCAGTTTTAGTTACGGCGTAAATTCCACACAAAAAAGCAACTCAAAGCCTATATTTTGAAGTTTTTAATATAGTGTTTAACTTTAATGTTATTGCCGGTATCGATTGTACATAATAAATTAAATAGAAACAACCAAATTTCCAATGCTTGGGTATTGTCTACTGAGATTGATTTTCATCTAATATCCAGTCAATATCATCAATCTGCGTCGGGTGAAATTTAACACTAGGAATAAGGTATATCAATCCGCTAGTTTGTACAGTGGTCTCTACGTCGAGTTTATGTCATAAGGGTCGGTATCTGTTGATGAAGGAATTGATGATGGGGGCCACCTTTTCTGGCTCGTTGAGGTGAACATGGTGCGTCCCTTCAACCTCGTGGAATTCGAACAGAGGATTCTTCTGCAGTTCCGCTAACACTTCATCGAAGTACTCCTTGCGTTCGTAGTAGGGAGCTTGCAGGGCCTTTATAAACAGATGAGGGCACTTAATTCTGCGCGCCATCTCCATTGGCACCTCCTGATGCAAAGTGTAGAATAGCGATGACTTCAGTCGGTTGTCCCGGGAGAAGTAATACTTGTGCGGTTCGTGGGTTGATGGTTTGCAGTTCCGCTGCAGCAGATACTTGCAGGACTCCATTGAGACGGACTTGTTGGAACCTTCGTGCAACCGGGTCACCAACTGATCCCAATCATAGGAGGGCGGCTCGGACCCACTCTTTAAACGCCGTTCCAGCTTCAGAGTGGACTCAATTCGTTCGGACAACGAATCCACAATACTGCGAGCACTTCGAACAGGCGGCTTCAGCACATCCAGACTCACAAACAGATCAACTTTGTCGGGGAACAAAGCACTGAACACAAAGCCATTGATGGAGCTCATCGAGTGGGCCATTATGGAGATCTTATCCCAGTTGTACTCTTCCATTAGCCGGCGAGTGACCAGCACGAGGTCGATGGAGTGGTAGGAAGTGCCAGGTGGCAGCCAGGAGGACAGCCCATGGCCCGGAGCATCGATACTTAAGAAGGAGAGGTGGGACGGCAGGAGCGGAGCCAAAGTATCGAAGGTACCGGCGTTATCCTGCCAGCCATGCATGCCAACAATCGGTCGTACGTGCTTGGGTCCATACCATTTACCCGATATGTGTCCCCATGGAACTGGTATGCTGATTTCATCGAACTGCGAAGAGAAATCCAATGTGACCATTAAATGAAGACCAAAAGGATTCTACTACATACATGTTTGTTGATGATTTTGAAGGGTTTTGTGGGTCCACTGCTGGAGTTTCTGACATTCGGCAGCAGTTTTAGCATGCGGAGACCTCTGGACACCTTCATTTCAAGGTAAGATAATTTTCTACTTCCTCTGAGTAATCTCACGTTCTTCTTCCTCGATCAATAGAATGACACTGATATTCTGGCTTTGATTTCACCACACATGGATGGTTGGCGCCGATGCCAGGTGAACTTTGATCTTTATACGTAATATCTGAGAAAACTATGTTTCAGCAAGGTTTTTAATCTTGTCATTCGCTGGCGGCTGCTGTTAACGAACAACACTGGTCCGAAACTTGGTTGGTATGTTTTACAACACTAAATCTTCGTTTATATGAACAAAATTTCGAGAACTTAGATGAAATACATAAGCTAGT
Organism: Drosophila santomea; assembly: GCF_016746245.2. Taxonomy (NCBI): domain Eukaryota; kingdom Metazoa; phylum Arthropoda; class Insecta; order Diptera; family Drosophilidae; genus Drosophila; species Drosophila santomea. The sequence goes on from NC_053018.2 coordinate 19,328,556, forward strand.
TGCAAGTATTAATTTGTCATCATTTATATGTGAAAAATATATATCTCAGCAAAGTCTAATATGCTTCCACCATGCAATACTTAAAATTAATTTAACTATTGAAAATAAAATGTAAGCTTCGTGCAATGTGTGCCGCATAAACGTTGCCAGCAAGCGAACGCTTAGTGAACAGCTGTAGCTAGGTTAGTGTTTATTATTCGTTCGCTCGCAGTTTTAACCTGTTTGTTGGGCGCATAATTGGTAATTAAAGTAATCCAATGAAATAAATGCTGTATAAACTAGGAGAGAGCTCAGGTAAATATAAAAACCCTGCAATCAAATCTGTGACACAACGACAACGTGAGTTATGATTCACTAAGGCGACCACCTTGACCTTTGACTCTAATGAGCCACCGGCATCGATTCGGATATTATATTGGATTATTTTTTACGATTTCTCTTTAATGTTTACTTTAGCATTTTCCATGTATGCTTCCCCGCCTGTTTGCGTTAACTAATCGCCGTGCTAATCTCCACAGGTCGTTACTGATAAGCGCCGAAATCGGCTAAACTTTGGAATTGAAGCTCATTAGCTTTTTGGGCACATCAGAGCGCAGGAATGGACTCGGACGACAACTCAAGTGGCACCGTTACCGGCAGTGATCTCGGCCAGCGTTATCGGCATGCAGGCGACTTAACTGGCGAAGCCCCAACCAGACCCGTAAGTGTACTTTGAACCACCTCGCTGCATTTTCGTAAGCTTCCAGGGGGTTAAATACTATTTTCCCGGAAAACTTGCAAACAGATGCAATTTCAAAAAAAATATATATTCTTTATCAACGTTGATAAAGCTCCGTTTGTATGCACATATGGATATACATTGAATGCAATGTTGCCTATATGCAGGTGTCTTCCAGATTCTGTAGAGTTTTGTATATGTACATAACTGTATTTTGGAAATGGTTTACCATTCCAAAAATATCCCTTAAGATCTACTTCTCTAAAAATAAAACAATACGCATGATGGAATGATGGTGATATAGGAAAGCAGACTCTTTTTAAGTGTTTTATGTATTTTTGTATTTTTCTTACCTTAGTTCGCCGAAATCAGCATTACGGTTCCATGGGGACACATATCCGGCAAGTGGTACGGTCCGCAGAATGTCCAACCGATTTTGGGACTTCACGGATGGCAGGATAATGCGGGAACCTTTGATCGCCTGGTGCCACTGCTGTCGCCGGACGTGGCTTTCCTCGCGATCGATCTTCCTGGCCACGGGCTATCATCCCGACTGCCCGATGGCTGCTACTACAACTCCGTGGATAATTTGTATGTGATCCGCCTGATCATGAAGCAGTACAAGTGGGAGAAGGTATCCTTGATAGGACACTCAATGTCGTCCATTATTTGCTTTGTTTTCGCCGCGGTCTTCCCGGACAAGGTGGACATGATCATTGGAATAGATGCCCTGAAACCTCATCAGCGTCCGTATCCGTCGGTTATTAGGACCATGGAAACCCGTCTGGATGAGTTCTTGCGGGAGGACGAAAGGAACCGGAGTAAGAACGAGCCGCCGAGCTACACCTACGATGAACTTATTGAGAGGGTTTATATCGGTACATTCCATTCGGTAAACAAGGAGCACTGCAAGCATTTAATGGCTCGCAACATTGGCAAGTCCGAGAAGTACCCGGATAAGTACTTCTTCTGCCGCGATCGGCGTCTCAAGTTTTACAACTATGCCATTGGGTCCCAGGAGCTGTGTGTGGAAATGGCCAATCGGATCACATGTCCTTACTTGTTCATCAAGGCCGCCCAGTCCTCGTATTTCGAAGACAAGAAGTACTACGACGAGGTGCTGGATGTGCTGTTAAAGAAGCCCAACTTTGAGTACCTGGAGGTTAATGGCTCACACCATGTGCACATGAACGATCCAGAGGCCATCATTGCGCCGTTCAACAACTTTATCCAGCGCTTCGGACCGGCGGCAGCGGCTGCATCCCGCCAGAAGGCCAAGGAGGCGAAGGAGAGCAAGCTTTAGACCACTACAGTGGTAACTAGAGCTTATTTATTGATGTACAGATTGTACAGGTTTTTATACTTCATTGTTTATGCTATGTGATCGCGGCAGAGGACTCGGCTCTGCTATAAATACACAATGTTTATCAGCCGAGAGGTTTTTCGACTCCGATTAATGGGGAAGTCGTGAAGGATACCGGGAAACTGGTTATGTGGAAGCTTACCCTTTAGTAAAGCGCCCATAGTGTAGATTTCAAAACTTTTTAATTTTGTAAGGCTCCGGCATCAATAAATTTGTTTTAAATGGGTACTATAATGAAGAGCTTACCATGTTGTTGTTCAATAAAATTTAAATATTTCTTCGATTCGAAAATCATTATCTTCAAAGTACTTAGTTAACATAGTTATAACAGAAAAACTTTTAAATAATACAATTATTATTTTATGAGTATTTATAAATATTATTATAATTCATTTTTTAGCCAATGTTCATATTTTAATATTTCAATATGCAGCGTTTGTGTGTTCAGTATAAGTATTTCACTGTCATTGGGCTTATATATTTTTTGTAATGCCCATTTACCGAAGTAACTTGTCTTCCGAACGCCGGCAGATGACCTACATCTTCTTCACGAGTAGAATCCAAGCAGCGAAAGTGTTAATAACCCGCAAACCAGTTTCGCAAATCCCAGCTGGCTGTTGCATCATCTAGACTTTTTCCAGGCAACATGATCGTGGCCAGTTGTCGGCGTCCACTCTGGAGGTCACTGTCGGTTGGATTTACATGGAAATGATTGTTTGCTAGGTATATATATTTAAAAATAACTCAGCTGAGGCAACAGGGAAAAGAAGCCAAGTAAGTGGATGGCCATGCAGCTTCCACATTTGTCTGCGCTCATGTTCGTCTGGTGTTGCTTCTGCTGAATTTTTTCTTTTGCCTTGGTTAGTTCCTGGGTCTGGTTTGCAGTGTGATAAATGATCTTGGACAGCTGTTTAATTTGTCTTAATATGGTAACAAACGCAAGAGTGTTGATTTAATTATAAAAAGCATTTAAGAACAGTGTTGGTCCAACGTTCCTTACTCTGATCGAAAATTGATGAATAAACCAATAATGGAGGCGTACTTTAAAAGGTTATGAAACGTCTAGTTAAAATAAAGTATTCTGACAAACCCGACATCGATTTTAAATTTTTTGATTTGCATCTTTGAATAAATAACCTTACCCCAAAAGCTATTTCAGCTCTAAAGTGTGACGTTAAAAAGCAAATAAGATATTATAATATATTTTGTATGCAATTTGGGGCTAATAATTATGGATTCGTAAAAAAACGGCTGGACTTTTAAGTTTGAAATTTGGTACAGCTGATTTTTGCCGATTTGTATAATGAACATTATAACATACTTCACTCTGTTCAAATGATCAGCATTGCTGTGGGTATATTTGATGTAACTTTTTATGTTTTTGTTTTGAGGGGATTTATGTACAGACTTTCTATAACTAGATTTAACTCATGTTTAGCAAAAGCACTGACTAGGCTTTAAATGGGGGTCCGATCGGGTATTTACGACCGTGGGGGGTGGGCGGCGATGTATTCCAGGGCGCGGAGGATGGCCTCTGGAATTGGGGGAGCGGTGGGAAGATGAGCGCCCTGAGGCTGGAAGCCGTTCTCATCGGCGACGTAGGACAGTGAGATGGGAATGCCTTCGGGGGAGATGTAGGAGCTGCTTCCGCTAATTCCATTGGGGTTTCCGGCCTCCTGGGCCTGGATGCCATTACTGGTTTCGTAGGCGAAGCGATAGTTGCCATCGGCATCGGCAGAATCAACTTCCTCGCGGGTAATCACGGCATCCTTGTTAATGTTGTCCGCATAGACATTAGACAGCATCAAGGCGGCGAGCAGGCAGACCGACTGAAATGGTAACACACGGTCACGTCTGGACTTGAATCACTGAATCCTTGACGGCGGCTAAGTCTACTCACTAGCTTGAACATCTTGCTGGTTTCTGGGCTTGTATAATCCACACTGGTTGGGTGATCTTCGCAGGCGGTGGCTTTTATAGGCAACCAACGGCAACGTCGACTTTGGCGTTGGCGTCGCCATCGCTGACGTCTCTAATCTGGCTCTGAACTCCAAAAGCCGCTCCAAACTAAATATCAAACTTAATATGTTTGTGGGTTTTTTTTTTCGGCAGCAGCATACCGATCGAATTTAATAAAATTCCGCTCAGCTGCCGGCAAAAAAAATAGAAAGGAGATCTGGATTTGAGCACCGGAATGTGAAATACCCTTGCCAGATATAGCTGAGATTACCTAGAAATCATCGGCATGTAGCTTAGCTTAATTTAATTATCTGCATTGCATTTTTGTTTATCTAAATCGGTGCTTCCCGCGATATATAAATAATGCCGGAAACTAATTTCTTTTTGATTAATCGGACTTGTGTCTAGATCTGGGCTAAAGACTTTTCACTACTGTGAGAGCTATGCATTATGGTATTATACAAGTTATTATACAAGAAAAACACAGCTTACGTGTAGGGAACTATAATGACTTAAAAAGTTTGAAATTTTCCTCAAAAAAAGCACAAACAAGCAGGTATTGTCATTTAAAATTAAATGTTTTTTTGAAATTCAGTTGAGTTTGGGTAACTCAATTGGCTTGTATCTTCACTCTTCGATGGTGAGCGTTGGAAGGGTGTGGTCTATGATATTTATATTAATCATTTGCATTTAATCTTAAAAAATCATCGCTGTTCCGCAAAACCATTGATCCCAATGTAGCAGCCTTAGCAAGGGTATCATGAAGCACCTGAACCCATTCCAAGTGGATCCATCTGCCGATGGATCAACACACTTCTGCATGGGTAGCGGTAATCATCTGACGCTGCACTTAATGGCCCAAAGTAGATTTGGTTAGCTTTTGGCGGCTTGAAGTCTTGTCGACGGTAATGGAACATGTGACTGTGACATTCGCCCATAGAGGGTAAGTTCAGAGATGGACCTGGATTTGGAAGGGGGCAGCAGCTCGTGGCGAGCTAATTTAATTCAATCTAATTTATCATTCGTTTCGATTTTATTTTCATTGGCCATTTGGCTTGCTGTGAGCGCAGGCGGACAACCTGTTTGCTCATCAAGGAATTCTTAAATTCCCAAAAAAATCAACAAGATCAGCTTATTAGCATACAAATTTGCTGTCCAGTAATAAATTGTTTTCTAGGCCTAATCGCACTTAGCACTCGGCCTAATAAAATGCCCATCAATCGACGCTCCACGTTCCTGTATCCGAGCCCTATCCGAGATCTGTGACGTATTGGACAGATGGCAACATTCACTGAAACCTGAATTGCTAAATTATCAAAATATATGTATAAACACAAATTCTCAGATCATTTCGACGTCTGCTTACCGCCATATAGATGCATTCCGAATATCACTGGATATTAAACAGCAGTTCAATAACGATCTAAAACAACATTTTGATCTATATTTGCATTTGTTTTTATTTTCATAAAATAAAATACAAATTAGACTCGTTGGAATAAATCTGGTTTCCAATTATGGCAAAACTGCAGACAAACGCGGCCAAAAAAAAAATCATATGTCAGGACAAAGTTTCGGTATAAAATCCGTACTTATCCACATGATAAATCACCCGTATGTGTCCTCCATCGGGCAGGTTAAAGTGGAAGTATCCAGGTATTTCATTGTCCAGAATTTGCACCTCTGAATTGATAACATTCGTGACATAGCCATCAGATTTGGTGTGGTATTTGGGAAACGGGTGTGCCTCAACAGCCAGAAATATTAGAAGAAGGAAAATGCACTGTAAATACCTAAGGATTACCCCAACAGATTAGTGTGTGTCTATAGCTTCGCTTTCATTCTACCTGGGCTGGGAATAATATACCATTTTATGACGATTATTTCCTGGCTGGTTTGCTTATCGGGTTTTTCAAACGCAGTCTACATATACATAGAAAGGTGCGAACTATTTTAAATTACTAGCTTACTCCAGAGTTTGCACACTTCCTTATTTACCAAAATGATTCTCAGCAATTAACACCAGTTTGCAACGGTTGATGATGTTTGCTAAGCTGATTTCGAAACAAAAATGAATAACTTTGCTCACATTAATCAATTCCCCGAAGATCAAAGTGAACAATTAATTAAAGTCATAAATGTAGGGTATCAGAAGATCACACACTGCATTGCTTGGATGGATCGTCTTCGGCGGCGCTCCGGGTGACATGCTGTTCGGCGACCTTGTCCATGTTTCAACAGCCAGGGGCACAAGGTATATGTACCATCGCACCTGCCACTCCATTTGAAAACCCCGAGCCCAGGGCGCAGCTCCAATTGAAAGTTGTAACAAGAAATCTTCAGCTCGTGTTGGGAATTTCCAACGGCGTCTTGAATGAACCGAAAGAGTCGCATTAAACAGCACTTTTTATTTGATTGTAATTCAACAATTAGTGGTATCTCGTGCGAAACCGAATCCGAAACTGAAACCGAATTAAAGCATGCAATATAAATTGTTGGCAAATGACTCATGTATTTTAACTATAGGTCATCCGAGCATTGTTGTTATTATTTCCCATTATTGGTAGTATGATAAGAAGACATTTTGGCAATTATACCCACCTCTCGGGTCCTTGTGATTCAACGAGAAAAAAACCCGTTTAGGTGCGCGCCACTAAAGACAAGGGTCTCATCCATATAAAAGACGCACTTGAGCCGATCAAATTAAACAGTTGCACTGCAAGCATCATCATCACAGCATCACCGCTTTTAGAGAACAAAATCCCAATTCCCATCACCATGTACAAATATGTAAGTTCGGATGGTCCTGGTACGCCTCATCCCCCATCTGGCCACCACTCTAATCCATGTACGTTGCTTCCGTAGCTGTTCTGCCTGGCTCTCATCGGCTGCGCCTGCGCCGACAATATCAACAAGGATGCCCAGATCCGTAGCTTCCAAAACGACGCCACTGATGCCGAGGGCAACTACCAGTACGCCTACGAGACTAGCAATGGCATCCAGTTCCAGGAGGCGGGCAACCCCAACGGAGCACGAGGTGCTGTGGCCTACGTGTCGCCCGAGGGCGAGCACATCTCGCTGACCTACACCGCTGACGAGGAGGGCTACCATCCAGTGGGTGACCATCTGCCCACTCCGCCCCCAGTGCCGGCTTACGTGCTCCGTGCCCTGGAATACATCCGCACACATCCCCCGGCGCCCGCCCAGAAGGAGCAGTAACCTGGAGCAGCACCAGCACTCCGAAGCAGAAACCCCACATTAAAACTGCGGCCAGTCATTGTTATTTAGGTAGTTATCGTTAATAAAGGATTTCGATACAGATCACTTTCGTTTATATATAGTACACCTGGAAAATAAAATATTCATATCATTATCCGTTTGAGCATCTTATAGTTCTTCGAATAATATAGAAACATATTTGGGCTACGACAAGGAAGTCTGCGTAAACACTACATATAATTGAATACAAATATCAGGAATTTAGCATTTACATTTTAAACAATTTGTATTATCTCCCTTTCTCTTTAAAATTGCTTTAGAACATAAAAACAGTTATAAAACAAAATCATTTGAAACAAACTAAACTTGATTCAAAAATGACCAGTCAATCCCTCATTTCGATAAAAATAAAAAGTTTTAGGTATCTGTCATAAAGTATTCTACTTTCATTTTTACAACTTCATCATTATTCCCAAACCTAAGTAATTAAATTTTTGGAGTGCTAGCCAACGATGATCCAAATATGAGATAAATCACATGTTTAACAAACTATACTTTTGGGCTACCAACCAAAAAAGAAACACTAGGCTTCACACAGGTTTTCTCAATTTGAGGCATTTTATTCGCTTAAAAGATATGTTAGGTCGGTTTGAAATTCGAGCGAGCCGAACTTGGATGAAATTTTGCAAATGCTGCCCGAGACGCTCTTTTGAAGAGGGTTCTTTAAACCCGGAAAAAACTTCCGTTTATTAAGCCATCGAAAGGTCGCCCAAACAAAGTTACGACTGTTTTCCATCCAGTTTTCAAATTTCCATATCTGAGAATAGACGTAAATATTAATCAGACACGCAGACAAATAAAGCTGTTCGCAGATAATGGGATAACAAGCTAGAATTCGTGGGGGTTTTCTTTGTGTTTTCTGTTTGGTTTAGCCCCATTGTTCGCTCTTTATGGGCACGAAGACCGTAAATTCACGCCGTGAAAGAATCGATGGATGGATGGATTGATTTATAACCCAAGCAGAACAGCCCGGAGGCAAGAAACATTTGCGCATTTCGAAATGCTTAGAACATCTAGCAACAACATAGCCTAGGTCTTAAGTCTTAAAACTACTACTAAAGTTAGTTGGTGATTAGTACATGCTATGGTATGTTCAGCCTTCTTCACGGACACTTGCATCCAAGTTGATGTGTATGGTGGATAGAATCCAGTCAGGAACTTCACAAGAAGTGCGGCTTCTTTAGCTTGCCATCCTCGGTGTGTGTGCGAATGTATTCCAAGGATCGCAGGATATAGTCCGGAGTGGGCGGTGGCTGTGGAAGATGACGACCCACTACATGGAAACCCAGTTCATCGGCTATGTAGCGCGTCTCGATGGGAACGCCCTCCGGTGAGGTGTAGCTATAGATGCCAATGGTCTCCAGCGGAGATCCTGCCGCTTGCACATCGATTCCATTGCTGGTCTTGAAGGCGAACTTGAACACTCCTTCGTCATCCTGGGGTGAAACCCGGAAGTCTGTTATCTGGGCATCCCGCTCAGTGGCGCCGACCAATCTTCTGATCCGGCGAACCCTCACCAGACGGGCATCCACCTCCACCCAAATCAGGGCCAAAAACACCAGGCCAATTAGCTGAAACCAAGAGAGGTCTTATCAGCCATCAAGTTCACAGATCGGATGGGGAACACAAATGGACACAGGGTCGAAGTGCTTACAAAATTTCGCATATTTCTCGGTTTTATTTCAGTGTGCCTTTTCGCACTGTCTGCAATACACGATATCCACTCGGGGTTTTATGATTGATTTTGTAATAATTTGTAATATCCAGATTTGATGTAATCCGCTGCGGAATTCCGACGTCTGCGAGGTTTAAAGTTAGCCACCGTACTGACACTCCGGCCAGCTGGTCTCTTCAACTTTATACGAGGTAAGCAACGGGCCAAAACGTAAGCCACGAAAATCTAATAAGCATAACCAAATGCCAATAATCGGTGGCTCTGGCGTCTTCTGAGTCAAGACGCTGCTCTTTGTGGTTACCCTGCCCACCAATTTTTGGTTCTCGATAGCAGGTCATGTCGAAGCCACTATATAATTCATTTCCGTTTATCATGTTTGCTTATTCATATTTTACGATATCATACTTCGGATGCTAATAAACGCGATAATAAAATGTGATAAGTAGCTCGAGTTCTTGAAGATCTGCTGCCAATTTCATGTGGAGTTTATGATGCCAGTTTCCGATTTTGGTTTTATTGTTATTATTAAAAGGCAGCATTATATGGAGTGGAATATATAAATACTAGTTCGGAATTAAGTTAACTGTGTGAAGTAGTAAAATCTAGATCAATAGATGAATCACATCCCATTGTCAATTTCTACCTATTATGACATTAGTGTGTAATTAATTAAAGTTTGTTATATAACCGCTTGAAGAAAGTGTATACTTTTTGCACCTATTTATCCGTAACATATGATACCACCTAGGGTTCCCAACACGGAAGTATTTTGGCGCCCAGCATGTTCTGAAATATTCACATCAAAAAATATTAAATTAAGTTTAGAGCCTTTTCTGGTTTTGAAGCAAATGCAAATGACAATTATTAAAATCATAGCAGATGTGATCAAATCGTAGAAAATAGGCCATAAAATTATAAAAGTCACCAGAAGCTAGATTAACACAAAGTTTTTGTTAACAATTTTTTATTTGTTTATCTGAAGCTGATAAAACATAGTTAAAGGTTCGAGTTCCTTAATTGGAATAAAAGCGACTATGCTCCTCATAGCTTTCGCAGCAGACTGATTGAGCCTTATAAAGTTCGTTGCCTAAATCTTTTGTTTTGCGCTCCACATGTGAGAGTGTAGCATACATTATGGTAATTTTGGTAGAACGCTCAGCATAATCAGCCGTTGTTTATGCTTATATTTTCCTGTGCCTAAGTTATTGTTCTCCAATGTGTCAGAAAACCCACTCCGCAAGAGTCGTGCAACGTATAATAGTTCATAGACTATGAGAAGACCATCTCTGGCAGAAGGAGAACTGGAAAAGGCAGTTCATTTGTAGTTTTTGATTTCGGCTTTCTAGTTTTTCATGTTTGCGTTTCGCAGTCGATTCTAAGGTTAAACTATTTGGCGTCGATTTGTGTTACTTATTAGTGTTGTCCGCGAAAAAAGATCACAACTCGTTTGATTTGAAGATTTATGTCTGAAAATTAGCCGGAGATTATTTTTGCTTCATGCTTTCATCTTCGTCGAGTGCCCCTTTGCCGTGTAAATCCTCAGCAAAAAACACAGGCATTGTATCTTAATTAGCAAACAGTGCTTAACGCAAACAAAGATAATGCAAATATGATTAGGCAAATACAAATGTATTCTGATTGATGTGCTGATTGATTCTTCAGACCGACACCTTGACAAGCGGCGAAGTTGTAAAGTTTTTAAGCTATGCAAATAGACGGGGTGCGGGGCTACATTATACAAATCGTGCAAGGTCTAGGTCTACATAGCTCCATATTTCACACAGTGGGTCGAGATATTTTTATTGCACTTTAAATAATAAATAGGAAACTATATTTCTAAGAAATAAACGTTTTTTAAAACCTTTAAAAAATAGGCGACCCAAAGGTAGTTTATTTATACATAAATGCATGAATTATCTTTCCCGTACGTTTTTCAGTTTAAGCATTTCATTTTCAAAATGTACCCATTTGGACACTTTATTTTGAGACAACCAAGCAACCAGTTTTAAACCGAAGTTATTTGACAGGCTAAAAAACTCATTTAACCAAAAAAAATCCGAATCAACCATGATCAATGGTTGTGCAGTAAAAACCTTTAGTTTCGCTTGAGATCTCGAAAAAGTTAATCGAATAATCGAAGCTGACGCATTAAACGTATATTTAGCACGCCTCATTAAATCAATTTAATATATATATAGTATTGGATTTTTTGGCTGAGCAGTAATTTGAACCATGACCTTTCAGAGCTGAAAATAGAATTTAAATATTATAAATTAATAACTAAATGGCTCAATTTGTCAGCGGCTGGGAGTCTGCAAGTTAGACATATGAATCTTAGTCGAACCACTGTGCATAACTTTCGATTTTAGATCGGATTGGCATGCAGGCACACCTACAAATGGACCCCGAAAAATGCAAAACAGCTTCATTCGGAGGCGATATTGGACGGGCATTACCACAAAATCAATATAAATCAAAACCCGGTCCACGAACATGTATTTGTGTTTTAGGGAAATAATGCCTCTGCTTTTTGGTTGCACCATTTCCCTGGCTATGCTGTTTGCCTTCCTCATCTAATATCTCGAGAACAAATTCCAGAGAGCTCACTGGTTAGCTGAAGCTTCCTCTGTAGAAATCGAAAGCTTCCTTTTCGGCCTGGCCAAATGTTTTTTGGCCAGTTTTAATTAAACTTTCGAGCGCAGCAGATCGCGTCGCATTACCTGCCGCTCCATAACGGTTAATACTGGGATACTGACTTTGATTCTCGTTCAGAAGCAGCAGTATCGATATATCAGGTTCAAGATCCACACGGCAAAACAAACATTTGGAATAAATTTAATGTAATTAGGCGATGATGTCGTTCGGCAAGGTTTGTGCGACTTTTTATGACTGGTATTTGATCTATTAACCAACTGAACCCCCAACCACCCGAACAGATTGTGGTATTCCTGGCCCTAGTCCTAGTTCACCTAAAGCATTGTGCGGCTTTTACTTCGGCATCTTTGGAAAGGACCATCTATTACCGGAACACGCCACCCGATCCGTTTGGTCACTACAACTTCGAGTTCCAGACCACAAATGGCATTACCACCAGAGGAGCTGGTAATGAGAATGGAGCCGTCGGAGTGGTGCAGTTCGTTTCTCTTGAGGGAATACCCGTTACATTCTCCTACGTGGCCGATGCAAATGGATATCAGCCCACCGGAGATCAGATTCCGGCCATCCCGCTGCACGTCATCCGCCAGTTGGAGTACATCCGCACGCATCCACCGGTGGATGAGCTACGCTCGAGACGTTGGTAAAAACCTCTACGACATTACAGTAATTATAAATTGACTTCTAAATAGCTGCCGATGGGCTGGCTGAATATACAACTGGATACAGTTCGCAATATTTTTATTTCGTATTTATGCTAATTATTTTTCCATGCAAATCGTACAAAAAGACAACAACAAAAGCATGCCGAGGTATATGGCAAGTCAATAAATATTCTAGAATTATAAATAAAGTACTAGACTTAATTGATCTGCGTTCCTGAAGTCCGGAAAGTTTGCCTAAAGGAAGGAACTATGATTAATAAATAACAATCGAAATTGCGAAACGGGATAAAATATGATAAGCAAGTCAGTGGAATTTTTAGCTGCGGATACTTCAATTTGAAAGGTTTTGCTGGCTAGGATGCAGAAAAGGAAATCGGTAAACAAAGATAAATAATTATTAAAAGTAAACTTAAAGTGTCTGAACAAAAAATTTAAAAAATATTTTTAATAGTTGCAAAGGAGAAGATAGATTAAAATTAAACGATTTTTATGTTTATGTAAATGTACAAATATTTTATCTCTTGATAATATTTCATAAAATACAAATTTCTTAGACTTGTGGACTGCAAACGAATTAAATAAAGTTTTTATGCTTATGACTTGAAAGTGAAACTCAGTTTTTATAAGCGCCATTTCAGTCTGACATAATTTATGGAAATCGTGTTGAAACCGGCAACTATTATTATAAAATATGCTAAGAATGCTCCTTTTAGAGCCAAAGATTTATGGACTGCAAAACTAGTCTAAGTCATGTTTTCTATGCTAATGACTAGCAAATCGAGCGCACTGAAATGCCAGCTTTCATCAGTTCACTGTTGATCTGTGAGCTTTGCTATAAATTTGTCATACCAATCCGATCCGATGAGCGACCTTGTCTTTAAGAACGACTTTCGCTTTTGCGATGGGGCAATCAGCGAGAAGATTGCGCCTGCCGCTGCTCATTTGCATGTGGGCGCCTAATTAAGGCCGTTGCATAATGTTGACCGACTCTCGAAGAGCGACTTAATGTAACCAGCAGACTAATAAACCAAGTGGAGTTGACACCGTTTAATGTCACCGAACCGAAACAAGTTGCTGATTGATGCTGTCGCCTCAAACTAATCCCCAATTTGGTTCCGGCCTCGGAAAGATTACCGCGGGCATCTCCAAAAGTTCACAGTGAATGTACATATATGAATGCCACTGCTGGCTGCTGCATCTGAACCACCAGTTAGTTGTTAGAACTCCATCCCACTTCAACTTATTCAAATATGAATTATTCATGGCGGGGTCGCTAATCTTATCTTCCTTTCAACAGATTCATTGGATAAATGACAAACAACCCGCAGGCGCAGATCACCAATTTGTACACTTCCTATTTTTGTATACATAACTATCAGATTAGTTCCTCTCAAACCGTATCCACGTGCCAATCCGGTTGATGTTCTCAGAATCACAGCACTCGCTGATTTACGGATCGGAACGGGGCATTCATAAAGCTTTCATGACAGTCCAAACGCTTTAATGCCACCGCTGGGAGTTTAGTATCCAACTTAGTATTAAATCTTATTAATCAACTACCTGAAAATTTAAATATAGTCATATAAATACCTCAGCAGCCAACAGGTGTTGGGCAATTAAGAACGAGTCAAAAGTTTCGGTTATTAAATATGCATTTATAGCCGACTAATCTATTTATAAAGGTCGACGAACTTATTGACTTGAGAAATGAATGAATGTAAACGTTGGAACTGCCTCCTGAATTATGGATCATCTGTATTCATTGGAACAAAGTTGCCATCAGCTTGTTAACTGAACTTATCTGAATTGATTTACATGCATACCGAATTCCAAAGATCGTAAACAAAATAAAAAGGAACACGAAACCGATGTTCGTTTGTTTCTTTACAATTATATATTTCAAGTTGCTTGACATATATGTATGTATATATCTGGGTGTATTTGTGGCCTGGGTTTGTTTATTTTGGGTGTGAATCTGGAGTCTATGGAAATCGGAAGCGGGAATTGTTCACCTGTTCTAATAATTTTACGGGGATCAATAGTTCTTAGAAAGCATCACTATCCAATTTTGGTTGTGTTTAAATCGATTTATTTAGTGTAATTGTTGAGTTAGCGTGTAAATACAAACATTTATCATATTTCAAGTATCTCACATAAACTCTATGTTTATACATTTTTTGTCGCTTTCATCTTGTAGTTTTGTCTATACTATTACTAAACCTAGACACGATTTTTACGAGGCAGCCAAAGAGATCTGAGCTGAGATCCCTGGCAGCCTAGTGCGAAACGGACCGAATGAACAATTTGATTGATTGAATTAGTTTTATCTTCTGGTTCGGGAATAAGAAATAGTTCTTTTAGTTTACTGGAGTGTTTAATACATATACTAAATGTAAATATATATTGAAAAAGTTCATGTGTGTATTTCTGTCTTCGTGTTCAGTTGTCTGTGAAGTTGTTTCGGTTTTGGGTGTCAGGGTGTACGTTCCAAATCGGGGTGTGCAAAAGTCCTCCAGAGATCTTGAGCGCGCCCGCAGCTAAAACCTGTAGTAAATAAAGTCTTAATATCCCAGTTCACGCTGGTACTTCCGTTAACTTACCAGTCCTCTTCGCATGCCAGTATGGTATAGTGGTCATCGCCACGCCCCTAAGGCCAATCCTAGTCGGCCTTTGTCTCCGTAAACTCCTCCAGGGCAAAAAAGCTGCCGCCAGAGGGGCCACCAGTGCTGCTGGCTGTGCTCGTGGCAACAACGGTGGTGGATGCCGTGGCACTAGATGCCTCCGACACTTGCACTTCTTCGCCGGCCGTGGCGGCAACCGCCTCCTTGTCATCTGCACTTTCGGAAGCGCTGACTGCTTGCTGAGCGGCCTCCAGTACCTGCTGCTGAACCTGGACGATGGGCTGGCCATCTTCCGTGTACGACACGGACACTGGGATGCGGGTACCATCCTCGCTAATGACATGAGCGCCTTCCTCACCATCCTGTCCCTGCTGGATAATTAACTGCCCTTCAGAGTTCAATAGGGAGGCATCGATAAGCTGCTGCTCATTGTTGTCGCCATGCACAAGTACCATCTGGCCACTGCCATCGGTCATCATCTGGAGGGTTTCGCCCTCAAGTCCCTCGCCGGACTGCAGTACTCCAACGCTTTGTAGCAGCTGCTGTATTTGCTCGGGATCTTGCACAATTATTTGGTTGCCTTCGGCGTCGGTCAGGATGTGGTTGTCCAACTGAAGAAGATGGCCGTTCTCGTTAACAATGAACTTGATCTGGCCACCTTCCACCTGCGCCTGCATCGCTTCGTCAAGTTCCATAGCCACGTGCTCGCCACCTGCAGATTCACCAGCCTCGCCCTCGGCTCCAGTACTGGCAGTAACCTCGCCTTCGCCTGTTTCACCGCCTTCAGCGGTCGCTGCTGTGGCTTCCGACTCAGTTGTGGGCGTATCTGTAGTCTCACGCTTAGACCCAACTTCTCCTTCGTCCGATGGTTGTGGTTCTTCAGCAGCGGCGGCTTCCTTCGAGTTGGCACTTTCTCCAGCCTTGACCTTGGCTTTCTCTTGGCCTGCTTTGCTAGCCGTCTTGGTTTCCTCTGAAGTCTCAGCTTCAGCAGCTGCAGCCTCGTTGTCATCATCTAAACTGGGCATGGAAACGGGAGCGGCGTTGGATTTGCTATCAGCAGAGGAGGCCTCACCGCTTTCGCCCTTGGCATCAATGCTGCCCTGAGACTGGGATTCGTCTTCGGCTTGATCCAGATTTGGCATGTCAATGCTAACAGAGACAGGTGCTGTGGCATTGGGCGAATCCTTTTGCGATTGGTCTCCGTCCGGTTGCGGGATAGTAATGTTGAAGGTTATTCCTCCGCTGCCCTCCTGCGATGTAATAACCATCTCGCCGCCTTTGCTTCCCGACTTGGGCGCCTCTCCGCTCTCGTTCTTGTCGGAGTGGAGCTTTTCAAACAGGCTCTCAATGTCGGCCTCTGCATTTTGCTCGCCGCTCTCGTCTACGGTTTTTCCAGATGCGTCCCCGGGTTCATCGCTTAGTAAAGCCGTAGCTGCCGAATTAAGGGCAGTGGCTCCGGCCGAAGATCCCTTCTTGTCACGTCTGTGGGTCTCCATGTGGTGGTTGTAGTATGTCTCCTGGATGAAGGTCAGTGAGCAAATGCTGCACGAGAAGAAGCGGATGTTGTTCTCCGCCTCGGTGGTCGCCACCACAGCAGCTGCAGATGCCGAAGCAGGCACGCTATCGCTGAGTGCCTCATCAATGGTCTCTTGGAGTAGCTTTTGGGTGTTCAGGTTCTGGTTAACTGGCTGCTTGGGCGATACCGTCGAGGCGGTAGGATTTTGATGCACTTCGAAGTGCTTAACGAGCAGCTCTCGCTTCGGGAAGGTCATCGAACAAGTACCACACTTGAAGAAGTTGGTCTGATGCTGTTTGGCATGCACAGTAGCCGCTTCGCGGGTCTCAAAGCGCTGAGAGCACAGCCGGCATTTAAATGGCTTTGGTTTACCAGCGGCATGCTTGCGCATATGCTCATCAAAAACACCCTTGTCCGTAGACTTGAACTGGCAATGGTTGCATGTGTACAGCGATGTTCCAACCACGTTCAGATTCTCGGTGGCAGCAGCAGCAGCGGCGGCTGCAGCAGCAGCCACGGGAGCAGCAGATGCCGGTATGGTGGTGGTGCTGGTCACCAGTACATTGGTAGCGTGATTCGTCTCCATGTGCTTGCGCAGGCTGTTCTCGTTCACGAAGTTAATGTGGCACATGGCACAAGTGTTATCCATGGCGGTGTTGTGGTCGCGGACCATGTGCTGCTTCATGGCTCCAAAGTGCGGGAAGATTTTGCGGCAGGTCTTGCACTGGAAGGTCTGCTGCTTGCAGGTTTCATAATGCGTGTTAAACAGTCGCATATCGGAGGTCTTATAGTCGCATGAGGTGCACTTATAGATCTTGGTGGCCTTGCGTTGGACTGTTTGAGTTCCCTGGACGCCGCTCTGTGTGGTTCCTGGGGCGATCTTAGACTGGCCAACTGTTTGATTACAGAATTGATGTTACAACATATTTAAAATTTCTGTATTCAAGTGCTTACCTGGGTTTCCCTGCAGGACCTTACGTGGACGCAGCAAATCCGCACTAGGACTCTCCTCCAGAGAGCGATTGGCGGCTCCGCCGACCATTTTCTGCATCTTGAGCGGCGGACTGCTTTCCAAGCCCAAATCTTCGTTAATTGCATACTTCTTGTTAAGCAAACTGATGAGGTTCGTCTTGACGCGCTCCACGTCGTTTTCCAGGCGGTCGTAGTAGTTCACCAGGTTGGTGCAGCGTGAGCACACGTAATCCTCGCCGCATACAATAACGAGGAAACCCTCGCCCACGAGCTGGGCCAATTTGTTGGGGAATTTGGTGGAGGTGTGCGTAGTGCACATCTCGGTTAGCGAAGTCTGCGGCTCGCAGCGGTCATCGCAGATGTAGCATCGCGTGGCTAGTCCGCCGACACCCAGACCACCGGACTCTGCATCGTTGACCGCCTGCTGCTGCGCTACTCCGCCGACAGATGCGGTTCCTCCGGCAGAGGCGCCTCCCCCTCCACCACCGCCGGGTACCAGCAGACGCGTCGACTTAAGGATTCGCGGCTGGCTGGGACCGGTCACAGTGACCGCTCCGCTACTGAGCAGATTGTTAAACTTGCGGTAGGTGGCCGGATTCAGTTGGTTGTTCATCTCGTAGCGTTTTGGATTTGGATGAGCACGCCGTAGTGATGGTGTTTTTCGGTTTGTGCGGGCGCTACACGCGCAACTGCAAGCCGCTACTTTTCAATATTAATCGGCGATTACGACAAACTGCACTTCTGCACTCAGGTTGGGCACCTGGCTTGACTTTATTTATTGCTCGTTATCGGATCGGCCACTCGAACGAACCTATCTATCTTTTTTGGACACCAGAAACAACAATCTTCTCCGTTTTTAATTCTCGGTTTCGTTCTGGGCTGTCGCGGCGTCACTTTGACTGTACTAAAGACTCGGTGCTGTATTTTTTAGGGTTAAAAATGCGTATGTGCTGCAGCGGTTCTCGTCGGCCGCGTATGGTCGTCTCACTCTTTAGCATGCTAGCTGCCCTGGCACGGCGGGAAAACATGAGCTAGTTGTTTCGCTCGCACGCCACGGAAATGGCGGCCACCTGGGAGGTCTAGTACGGCTAGACAGCGAAAATGTAACAGCGTTGCCGTATTATACGATGACGGGATTAATTACTTTATAAAATAAAACATTATATAGGCTTAGTGCGATTGGGAAGTGATTGAATACAAATAAAGATTTTTTCTTGTAATTATTTTTATAAAAGCTAGTTACTAGAACGTTTTAGCTTGAAAGGCGATGACGCGTCATGTCTGTCATGCAACGTCAAGCATTAGCAGTGCGTTTCGCAGGTAGCAGAAGGCGCCTTTGCCCGCGCAATTTAAATGCTTAAAAAATTCTGCCAGTAAATAGTTGGCATACTTGAACTCTGAGGTAAGCATTAAATACTTGCATTTGCGCAGTGATAAAGGCCAACAGCACTAATGTGCTAATACAGAAGACCGATAAGATTCTGGAATTCCAAATTTAGCCATTCGATTTAGGTCTCTCTTTTACATTTCAAGCCAAGGGGAAGTCGCGGAGGAGGGGCTCTCTTATCAGTAGTGATAATATAAGTTACGACCTGATAAATGTTCCAGCCAAACCACGGAATTCAGTTAACGAACGAAACGAAAAGCGAGCGGATACCGCCTCGATCGAAGCGAAACATAAAAAAATAAAAGCCCCTGGCCAGTTGGCTATTTGTTAAAAGAACCATTATCGCAAGTTTATCGAAAAATATAGTAAACGGGTGGCAAACTTAATTGTCCGGCCCGATCGTTCAGTTGGCCCACAGACGTCGCGTACTGCAAAAGCGCACTCAACCCGATCGATTTAAGTGCCGCATCCGGGGCGTGAGAATATCAGGCAATCGAGACCACCCCTATACATCAAACAGTCACAGCAAAATGTATCCAGCACCAGCGGCGAAAATCAAGCACTTTGGCTCCCTCAGAACGGCAGCAGTTTGGGCCGGAATTCTCGGAGTGGTAAGTCAGCGGCTGGAATTCATTATTGCAGTATAGGCCACCAAACGACCGCGACCCCGTTTCAAGCCCATTGATAAGAGATAAACTGTGGTGTTCGACCTCACATTGAACGCACTTACTAAGATTGGATGGTCTCTCCCTATCGGAAGGTCCAGTTTTCCAATTGGTGGAGAGAAGAACTAAGCGACAAAGATAACAGATAAACAGATAATGCCGATTGACGTGTGTAAACAAGTGAATGAACAAAAGGGTCATTATAAAACGGAAATAAATATAATAAAAAAAGTTGCCTAATTGTTCGAGTGTGAATAATATAAGTATCTAGAAGCCATTCACCTCAATTAAGACGGAACAAGAAGGGCAAACTCAACTTTAAACGATACAATATTTTTATTTCGTTAACTTTATTTAGTTAACTTATGACTTATTTATAAATTAATTGTTTTCTTATTTTATGACGGTTTTTGTATCAGGCTCAGTCTATCATCTGGATGGGTTTGACCATAACAGCGATATGTGCCTTCAATTGTGTCCTGTATATTACAAATGACCTCAGCTATGGCTCCATGGTCAAGACTGTATTCTTTGACGTGTACTTCAAGGGCGGTTGCAGGATGAACCCCAGTGATTACCAGAACTACGACCAAACCATTCTGAATACAGTGACTACTGTGTTTGATCCTACCCAGATTTTGATCTGGAATTCGGTCTACCTGGGCGTTTCGGTTTGCTGGCTCATCGTCTCCGTTGTGCTGCTACTGTGTAAGTATTTCAAGAACCGGAAATGAACTGCATATAGAACTAAGATATTGAAACCTTTATGATTCACTAGGAGAAATCTATAATATTGTTTATCAAGCAGCCAAAACTTTCGATAAAATCAAAAGCCCCTCGCATGGCACAAAGCCGTAAAGCCCAAATAAACAAAACTTAATGATAAGTTCGCTTGGGACTTATATGATGGGTTATATAACGATTTCATTGATGGTACTTCCCCAGAATATTACTTTCTTAGCATTTGTCGTCTGGCTTACAAAAAATTAAGAAAATTAAGCAATGAGGCAACTAAGAAGTCACATGTCGTTTTCTAAACTTAAACAAGAGAGAATGCTATATCGAGTCTCCCGACTATCAGATACCCGTTACTCAGCTAGTGAAAGAGCGAACGAGAAATTTCGACATTTTCTGGAATATCGGTAGAAATTTTTGAAAAAAAAATTAAATAAAAAAAATTAAATACGGACAGACGGACTCTACAAGTAAAGGGTATAAACATTTTAGTACGTACATACATTTGTAGTTATATTATGACTCAATCTAAATACTGCTCAAATACAAAAATCATAAATCATGAAAAATCATATCTTATCTAGTAATTGATTAATTAAAATTTAATAAAAGATATTTATTTACTTAAATTTTAAAACGAAAGTTATTGGCTCTTTGACACATTTCAGGGGATACTAAACAAAGTGGTTTTTAAAATTATATTATTTAATGACTTAATTATAAGTTTGATTGATGTATCACCAATAAGTAAGCCCATTTAAGTATCACATGTTTAGCGCCTTGCTTTTTTTCTGACAGTCTCGCCCGTGATGGATTATACTTGAATTTATAGCCCCTTCATATTCTTTCCATTTCAGGGGTGCGCAAGGACAACCCAAAGCAGACCGTGACTGCCATCTCCATCTGGGCCTTCTTCGTGGCCGCCATATGCTGCATGGATGTGGCTTCCGGAGTGATCTTCGGCGTGGATTACGGACGTTTTCACGAGGAGGCTCTGAGATACAATGCCAATAGTATCAATGATGGTGTCATCTATCCCTTGGCTGCTACTTTAATCGCCGGAGGAGTGGCTGCCATTGCCATGATGATCATCTCCTTCAAGGGATTTGTTCTGTGGTTCATTAACTTTGGACTGCTCGTATACCTAGTCGTGAGAGCCATTCGCATTTCCACCGATAAGGACAATGTGGTAAGTTGTGAGCTCATCGTTCACTTATGTATGTTGGGTGACTTCTCCGTTGTCTATTCTGATTTCATAAATTTTCGACACTGTCTTCGAAAAATTCCAGCAACGTATAAAGTAGAAGTCGGCGGGCAGCGACTACGACATGGCTAAACTTAGCACTTTGTCGCCATTAATTCAATGTGGTGGTGGTAATTGCTGATAAGCTGGTTTCCAATTTGGCATCGGGTTTGCCTGATAGCGGGCTCTTGGGTTTTCGGTTTTGAATCACCGAACACAGTGGAAAGTGATGATTTACTGTGCAATAAGTGCGGGGGTTCTTAAGAAGTACTTAGCTTCCTGGAACTAAAATGCTCTAAAGCCAGTATAAAATTCTACTTTCGCAAAAACAAAAAACTCAAATATCTTCTGTAATAAAATAAACAAACATGTAATTTTCCGCAGGATACTTTGTTCAATCCTCGCAAGGATTCCAATGATATTCTGACCACCAGGACTCCGATCCGCGCATACGAGGAGTAAGTAGAAACGCTCATAATATCCATAACAACTTGAAACTAATTCTCGATTTGTATTGACAGGGTGGAGGTCCAGGCGTATAACAACGCCGCTTACGTTCCGGAAACCCGTTCCATGGCCGAGACCATCGAGGTGAACGAGGGAGCCATTGTGCGGGCAGCGCACTTGTCGATGGATTCGAACCTGATGGATCGTCGATTCCGAGACCTCAACGCGTTCCAGCAGTATCCGCCTCCGAATCCGCAGCAAAGTCGCCCGCTGAAGCCGTCGTCGCAGAATCCCACGGAGACCATTGTGGTGGCCACCTCGGGATTCCCCGTACCGGACTATTCCCCGCAGCCCAGCCCCAATGGCATTCTTCGTCCCCACCAATACTAGATTACTAAGCCCCTTGGCGCCCCTCCAAAAAGCCCTCTTCGATACTATAATTCTCAAATAATCACAGCTAAAGTTTAGTTCAAATTTTATCAGCGGGAGCAACTCTTCTGCTTGTTTATTCTTATTTATTTGCATGTTTATAACCAAATAAGTGTACAGTTGTAAATATATAAAGACGTTCTAGTTCCACAGTGGAATGGTATTTGTTTATATGTAAATTATGTAAATTATTTTCTTATAGAGCTGATAAGAAAAGTAATCGGCCCCCAGCAACGATTAATTGGGAGGAGATAAGAAATACAGGAGGAGCATCGAATTGTTATATGAATTTAGTATGACCGATTTATTCTTCAGTCTGATCTTAACATTTAGAAGATATAAAAGTGGTCTGAACTGTTATAAAAATACCTTTCTATTTCTGTTTTACTTTCTAAATTGAGCTATATGCGAAATTACATTTTTTTAAATAAAAGTGCTCAAACTCAATTTCTATTATAAGATATATTGTCCATCAACCAACAAAATACATTCTAAAGTGTTCAATCAGCCCTCCAAAATGTTGGGCAGTGCGATAAGGCGGTAGTCCGATTATCGTTATCGGCATGCAAGCCGTACGGCATTTTTAGGCCCATTTCGAAGAAGCCGCTGTTTCCTCGGGTCAACAAAAGTTCACAAATTATATTCTGGCTGGTGATAAGCCCGGCAGTATTCAACTTTCATCTCGATTGCCGGGCATTAAACGTAGCGTGTGCGTTTTCAAATCCGATCATTTGTCACCGAAACACCCCCGGGAACAGTTGGAAAATTCATCTCGCCAACAGTTGGTTTTGTTTTTGACTTGAAAAATATGGTTTTCATTACGAAATTTGCAAGAATTGGGCTGCAGGCCGCCCGCCAGCTAAGTGCCACGCCCCTTGGCGGCGTCCAGGCTCGCGCCTTTCACCTGACAAACCTCCTCGCCAAAGGTAAGCCATTTGTTTATGCAATACCCACTGAATCTCAAACTGTAATCTCCGCCAGAACGCCGCTACACAAACAAACACGAGTGGGTGGAGGTGGTATCGGGCAGCAATGCCATAGTTGGCATCTCCAGTTACGCCCAGGAGGCTCTCGGGGATGTGGTGTTCGCTCAGCTCCCAGAACCCGGCACGGAAGTGAAACAGGATGACGAATGTGGAGCCCTGGAGAGCGTGAAAGCGGCCAGCGAGGTGTATTCACCAGTTAGCGGCAAGGTGATCGAAAAGAATGCTCTGGTGGAAGACACACCGGCCCTGGTCAACAGTAGTTGCTATGAGAAGGGTAATTTCTGCAAAAAAAACCTTTTTAACTTTATTAAAAACACACTCCTTTTCTTAGGCTGGCTCTTCAAGGTAGACCTGAAGGATCCCAAGGAACTCGAAGCCCTCATGACCGAGGATCAGTACAAAGCCTTTCTGAGCAGCAGTGGTGATCACTAGAACCAACAGCTAATCCTAACCCGAAAGCATCTTTGCTGTAGCCTTTAAAACGGAAAACTAGCATTTGTTATCAGCTGAAAAACGCTACACTCATACACAAAAACTCATCGTCATACACATGTTGTTGTAGCTCTTGAAATTTGTTACGAATAAGAATCAACAGTAAATCTAAATATTATATTTAAATTGGGAATCTTGACCTGCGGGTGGCAGACGTCGCCTGCTCCCCCATGGAAACCTTCTAGGCGATAAGACCAGAAGACCGAAGAGAAACGTGTTAAGAGTTGCTCAATGATAAGAAGTCACTCAACAAGGCACTCAATTTCATAATAACACAGATCAGCTTAATGCGGCGTGCTTGGCCGGATTTAGGAAAAACATTTAACACTGTTGCTTGGACACGCGATGGCGCACGCCACGGCACTCAGCCATCACCTGATTGTTTCGATGATGGACCGATGACACACCTACCTCTCTGGAAAGTTACGCCGTGCTCTGGCGATAAGGATGTCCAAGTCGCGCCTTGGAAATATGCCCGATCAAGATGATAAGCCCTCCAAAAAGCGCCGCCCATGTCCCATTGAACTTGAAGAGCGTGTTCGCCAAAGCTTTTCGGTTCGGAAAGCTATGGCAACGGAGGCGAAAAGCTTGGCAGAGCTCACTCGAGTGGTCAGTGCTCAAAAAGAACTCATTCCGTGCGGTGCGAGAAGCGCGTGCTGCTCGAGAACCAACCCCTAAAACTAATAAAAACAATCACACACAAAGCTAAGGATAATTGCAAAACAGGATAATTGAAGACCGCAAACAAGGGAAAACATTTCAAGGATATACACCAATAACTAAGACCACAAATCAAGAACAAAATGCCAGCTGAAAAATCAATATACGATCCCAATCCGGCCATCAGCCAAAATGCCTACATATCCAGCTTCGAGGAGTATCAGAAGTTCTACCAGGAGTCGCTGGACAATCCGGCCGAGTTCTGGTCCCGCGTGGCCAAGCAGTTCCACTGGGAAACGCCCGCCGACCCGGAGAAGTTCTTAAAGTACAACTTCAACATCTCCAAGGGACCCATTTCGATCAAATGGATGGAGGGTGCCTCCACCAATCTGTGCTACAATCTACTGGATCGCAACGTTAGGAACGGTCTGGGCGACCAGATAGCCTACTACTGGTGAGTCTGGTTGGAAATCCTCGCCCACTTTCCCTTCGGGTGGCGTAGGTCGCACGAAAACAAAAGTATTTAGGTGGCAGCGCAGGATTATTGATTTTTCGTATGTTACGAAACTCTCGCCTAGTGACGTAGAAAGGTGGGCTCTTTTTGAACAGGACTTACTGCGCAGGCACCACACCACACGAAAACAGATGATAGCTCTCCTTTTGCATAATTTATATATGTGCACAAGGATGCAACTCGGTGGCTCCTCACCTGCCATCGGTTTTCGAACTTTTGGGAACTTTTCCCCTATTACTTTTCTGTCTGTTAATTTGAGCAATTTTTTTCGTTTTGATTGCCAATAATTGGTTTAATCGTCTGCATGCCAAATGTGACAGTGGGATTAACGACCTAAAATAATTCAACTTCGGGAGGTATTTGGCTTTCCAAATGCGGCTTTGCTAGGCACTCCGACTCTGGGTCAATGTCAGGGCTAGTCTTCGTTCCTCGAGACGACCCCCATAAGGGGGTGACCCGGCCAAGTTTACGCTTGGTTTTTCTTTATTTATTCAGTTAAAATCGATTTACAGAGAAACCGGTTGGGGAAGCCCTGACAAAGAAGAAACTTTGCTCTTATTTGATTTTTTCACATGTTTTTGCTAGCTTTTCTGTTTAGTGTGAGTAGGAATGTTCTTCTTTATTCATAAATTTAAAATCGTGTGCCACTGGACTCTTTTTTAATTATGTTTCCTTATTTTGCCAGTACCTCCAATTATTTTGAAGAACATTTTCTTTGCTTTTGAACAAAAAGCAAGCTCGCTCCTTTTTTATTCGCAAAACTTTGTACTTGCCTCAAAGGAACATTATCCGTCCATTCTGATGTCTTATCTAAGTTCAGTTTTTAACTCATCTTTTTATCATTTGTTTGTTTCTACACACGAGGAGGCATTCGTTCGTAACCAAAATTAAACAATCAAAGGCAATAATAACTAGGGACTTCTTCCCACTTTAAGTCAACATACTTCGTTCACTGAGATTAGGCTACAGACACTCCCTTTCGCTGATTAGCTACCGAAAAGCCCAGTACTATATATTACTTTTTGAGGTTCTCAAGTGCCCACTCAAATCGCAATTAAATTGAATAGCTCGGAGTGGATGGATTTTTGTTTTTTTTTATTGTTTTCAGACCCAAAGTTCGCCGAGTAATGCGTCAGGGCGCAAAAAACACAAAGTTAAACAAACGTTAATGCTAATGAGCTTATCTCGGGGTTATCATTTGAGAGGCGGGTTAGAGGGCGGGGCGCGTGTGCCGGAGGAAATGCAAATGAAAGTCAGGTAACTGAAAGGCAATTACAAGGTCATTGGAAGTATTGGTTCCCATTCAGCGTCGAAGTTACTATACGACGGCCCATCACTACTACTATTCTCGGCTATTTCCCACTTTTGCTGGGAATTATTTAATCCCAGCCCACAATCTGTCCTCACTTTCCTCAGATAAGATAAAAAGTGGGACACAGACCCAATAAGGCTGAAAAAACCGTGTGCACGTAATGAGTAATAATTAACGCTTTTCGAACCACCGTCTTAGATAATTTTATTGCAAACCACAGCAAGCTAAAATCTTACAATTTATGTGCCAATTTTATTGCATAGATAGGCGCAGCGAATCGGAAAAGGTTTAGAATTCTGGTATTTGGGATTTTAAATGTTCTTGTTCTTTCAAGTTTGTCTGTTTGGCCTAATTAATTGTTCAAATTTAAAATTAGTGAATTTTATGAGAATTTTTTCTAAGCCTAAAAAGCAATATCTTTGGATTTCTTAATTATTTTTTTTACCTTCCGGTTTCCGTGCCTCAATCCCAAAATAACCGTTTCGAACCCAACCGATTTACGAAAACTGTTTTCAATTTCGAGAGTCGTTAGCAACAAAATGAAGTCGAATTAAGCACACGAAAGCCTGAGGCGAAAGCCGAGCAATATTATGTAAACGATTTGACAATGCGCGCAAATTGTTTATTCAAATTGATGGAAGCGCGTCTTTGCGTTAAACAGTTTGCCATTTTTCCTTTCCATTAATTTTTGTGTCAGCCGGCGTCTGGGCAAAAGGTGGAGTAGAATAGGTAAAACACGGGGAAATTGACTAAAGCTAAATACGGAAAAAATTGGGAAATTAACCAAAAAGTATAGAAATAAAGTATTTATAATTTCCCAGTAAGCGCTAACAGTTTGGCAACCACTGGGCGTCTAGAAAATCACGCGATCACATCGTCTGATTCACTCACAACCAATTAGAGAGCCACTGCGCTCCACGCACGAAGAAAGACTAGGAGAGAGATATTAGAGGGAGAGCTACATACATACATAATTGTAAAAAAATTAATGGACTGTCTGTTTTACCTGCTAAAAAATAACAGAGCGGCAAAATCCCACATACGTATAAAAATGCTGCGTAGGCATTTCGTGACTTCTATCGCCATTGTTATCAGTGCTTCCACATGAGACAGGTTGACAGGCCCTTTTCTGTAAATTATGTAAACTGTAAGCTACTCTCTTCACACAAATCAAAAATGCGCCAAGCCGTTAAAACAAATAAACGATCTTTAGATAAACATAGTAGAATGGAGGAGCATCGTACGATAATGTCTCTCAAACTGTAGGGCTCGAGCAGACACGGAGACGCGATAGAAAGAGATCGATAGAGTGAAATCACTGCAAGAAATCAGAATGTTTTGTGGCCAAACAAATTTCGATCTTAGCATGACTAGGTGCTACTGTTTGGAATCCACTTTCTGTTCGTTTGGAGAGTATCTACAATATTTTTTAAGCACAAACATATAGACTTCACCGCGAGGCCCTAGAGGTTAAACATATGTAGTAATTTTTTCCGGTCATAAATACGAATGCTTGGGAACTTTGAAGTAATAAAAAATCTAATTACATCGAAGCGCTAAATATTCAAAGTTTTACGTAAAGAGATTTTCTCATAAATTTTATCATAAATTTTTTGCCAAACAAATTATTTTTAGCTGTTTAAAAAGGTTTTTGCACAGTGTAGGAGGGAAACTGAAATATTCCATGCGATACATGCGACACGCGAATCAACAGCTGATGTTATTGTTATTAAGATAAGTCGCCGGTGCTTCTTGTTCTCGCCGTAGTTGTTATACCATTCCTCATAATTTTTTCATTTTTGGCTCGCACGTGTGGTGAGAGTGGCGGTTTTTGGTATATTTTCGGATTTCCGATTTCTGATAAGCGGGAGACGGCCACGCGTCCTCCCTTGGTCAAGAGGTGAATGGAATGGTAGATGGCGGATCGGATCGGGACGGTGCATGAGGTGTTTTTAAGGCAGCATGGAAAATTTCTTGTCTGGCGATCCGGCGACGAGATTACGAGGCGAGTGGCCCGATTACGCCTCTAAATTGGAAATTAATAACCTCGTCGCGACACATTTTTCCCAATGGCTTGGTTACTCACGCGGAGGAGTAGGCACCTCTAGTGCTCCAAACTCTGATAAGTGAAGAGGATGTCCGCCGGTGCACAATTTAGTTTTCCATGTCTGTCAGCTGTCGCCGACTGATTAGAATTTCGGCACAGGCTGGCAATCCCCAGGTGTTGAAAAAATATACACATATATTTCTTAAGTTTGCTTTTATTTTTATGATCTTATCCATAAGTCATGACGTAAGAAATTGAGGGGCTATTTTAATTATTGCTGATCTGGAAAGCTAGAGAAGCTGTTGCTAGTGATGCTGTTGGGCATCTGGAACGGCTTGTTCAATGTACAAATGATGAAGTTGTTAGCTGCTCGTCCGTGAGGATATCCGATAAGTATGGATAAAAGATTTGGAAAGGGTCGCACCATGAGGAATTACTATATGGTAGAGGTACTATTCAAGTAACTTGTGGGTGTTTTCGTTCTGATTTTATGCCTATGACCGTCGAGACAGACTCGGTGGAAAGCCTGTGCAACCTTAAGTAATATCGCAGTACAGGGTAAGGGATGAAAATGACTAAGCCCAGTAAGTCGAGGGGTGTTTTCATGGCGTATTTTGTTTATTTTTACCATCTTACTAATTGACCAGTACAAGTACAAACAGGTATTTCGTTCGAGTGGAATATCATTTCACGGAAGTGGTTCTGGCCCGGTAAAATCAGTCCAAACACCAAACAGCCCCACTTGGCACTCGTCACCCCTTTCAGGGCGAACTTTGCACACTGCGGACTAGTCAGCAGTACTAAAATAACCCCTTTGAAAACGTCACGATGCGAGCTTTTGTCGTTGTTCCGCCTGCTTCCTCCTTTTTCTTTGGCAATACATATTTTTGGGCCAAACTAATAGGCGCTTTATTGCCGGCTAATTCGAGTTCTTATCGCTGGTGACGGACAGCAGGTGATGATTTATACTGTGCTGATTGCATTGTCTACCTTTCTAGTCCACCTGTCGTGCAGTTTATTACTGTTTTTCTGCGTTGCTAATCTGCCTTGACCTCCAAAACAGCCATGGAAATGGCTTTCCCCTTACTCTCCAAGTTTCATGTTTGACCATTGGTGATCGCGAGTGTTTATATCCGTTTTGAACGCTGAAACCATTCACGATTTAGCCCAGTCACGATCTTTGTTTACCCATTCAAAGCTTTCAAAGCTCTGACAAATTTCACATTCCATTTCGTGTTGGGTTCTAAATTCGTTTATTTAATAGCAACAATTAGGGCAACACTAACAGTGCCCACTACTTGCTCGTGAATTTTGGATTATTAGGAATGGATATTCGATGGGGTTAATTTTCTTATTTATTTTTGGAAGAGTATAATTACTTTTTAGTAAGTTACCGCTAATTGCACATACTACATATAACTAGTGTATTTATTCAATGAAGTAGGTCATTGGCACTGGCTTCTGTTGCCAAGTTCAGAACAAAAAGGGAAAGGAATACAAAGTACTTGTATATACAATTGCACAATGCCAAGTCATATTATGTACACCGTAAGAACACAAGCGTCTAATAAATGAGGACCCATAGCATTACTTTCTAATTTTCACGATAGACATAAAATGTCCCCTTGAAATTAGGTGACAATTTGAGCTCAGAAAATCGAATTAAGTCTGCTCGGGCAATTAGGAAGACTCGCATTACAGTAAGTGATCCACTTGTGGTGGGGCTAATTAGTCCAATTGTGGGGCACCCGGTACGCGGCCACCCATTTGGGAACGCCACCGGCGCGTGCTCAATGTAAATACTATACGCGTATAAGTAATACTACTATGTATGTTGGAATATAATGCAGTGTGTTTCCTCATGGTCGTGTTTCTTTTTGCCATTGTTTCAGGGAGGGCAACCACCCCGACGATTATTCTCGGGGTCTCACCTATCGCAAGTTGCTGGAGGAGGTGTGCCGGTTCGCCAATGTGCTGAAGGATCATGGAATTCGAAAGGGCGATCGTGTGTCCATCTACATGCCCATGATTCTGGAGCTGCCCATCGCAATGCTGGCCTGCGCCCGCATTGGAGCCGTGCACTCGATCGTCTTCGCCGGATTTTCACCGGACTCGCTGGCGGAGCGGATGTTCGATTGCAAGGCCAAGCTGCTGATTACAGCGGATGGAGCTTGGCGTGGAGAGAAAGCCCTGTACCTGAAGGCGCTGTGCGACACGGCCTTGGAGAAGGTCGAGGAGATGGGTCACTCCGTGGAGAAGTGCATTGTGGTGTCGCACTTGAAGCGCGTGACTCCGTGCCAGCCGGATCATGTCGAGGAGGAAATTCCGTGGACTGATGACCGCGATTACTGGTGGCATGAGGAGATGGAGGACAAGGAGCCGGCTTGCTATCCCGAGTGGATGGATGCCGAGGATCCGCTGTTCATGCTCTACACCAGTGGCTCCACTGGCAAGCCCAAGGGAGTGCTTCACACGACCGCCGGATATCTGCTGTATGCGGCCACAACCTTCAAGATCGTATTTGACTATAAGCCAGGGGATATCTACTGGTGCACCGCCGATGTTGGCTGGATCACGGGACACACCTACGTAGTGTACGGACCGTTGGCCAATGGTGCCACTTCAGTGATTGTAAGTGGCTGATTAAATGTAACGAAATATTGATTTCCGACTAACTGTCTCTACTACCCGGCATTTGCAGTTCGAGGGCACACCATTCTTCCCTGGAAACGATCGGTACTGGAGTGTCATTGACAAATATAAGGTCACCCAGTTCTACACAGCTCCTACGGCGATTCGCGCTCTCATGAAGTTCGGCGAGGGTCCCGTTCTGAAGCACAACCTGAGCGGACTCAAGTAGGTTTTATACCCATTATTCTTACTTGTTTGAACATATCGCTTAGGATCACCAAAACAACTTTCCTAATGTCACAATGTTATTGTCTTGCAGAGTTTTGGGCAGCGTGGGTGAGCCCATCAACCCGGAGGCCTGGCTGTGGTATTACAAGTACATTGGAAAGGAGCAGTGCTCCATTGTGGACACCTTTTGGCAAACGGAAACCGGTGGACATGTCATTACACCCCTGCCTGGAGCGACTCCCATGAAGCCGGGATCTGCTGTAAGTGAATCACGTTGGCTAGTTGATGTCTGTGACTGTACTAAAACTTATTTCCTTACACTCGTAGTCATTCCCCTTCTTTGGCGTCAAGCCCACTTTGCTGGATGAGTGCGGAATCGAAATTAAGGGAGAGGGCGAGGGCTACTTGGTCTTCTCGCAGCCTTGGCCGGGAATGATGCGCACCTTGTACAACAACCATGAACGCTTCGAGGACACTTACTTCTCCAAGTTCCCAGGTTTCTACTGCACTGGCGATGGTGAGTCTGAATCCGTTTTCAAGTTTAGAACTGTTTTTCTTTGTGATTTTAAAGTGGATATAGGTTGCTAACTTTTGTTTTGATCTTTTCCTCATAGGAGCGCGTCGCGATGCTGATGGCTATCTGTGGATCACTGGTCGTGTGGACGACATGCTAAACGTGTCCGGTCATCTGATGTCCACCGCCGAGGTAGAGTCGGTTCTCACAGAGCATCCTCGCGTGGCTGAGTCCGCCGTGGTTTCCCGTCCGCATCCCGTCAAAGGCGAGTGTCTCTACTGCTTCATCACGCCCAACGAGAACGAGGTCTTTGATCAAAAGCTGATTTCCGACCTTAAGAAGATGGTGCGAGAACGCATCGGCCCTTTTGCCATGCCGGATGTCATTCAAAACGCTCCCGGACTGCCCAAAACCCGTTCCGGCAAGATTATGCGCCGTGTGCTGCGCAAGATCGCGGTTAACGATCGCAACGTGGGCGACACATCTACCTTGGCCGATGAGCAAATCGTGGAGCAACTGTTCGCCAACCGGCCAGTGGAGGCCAAGTAGATGGTAGTTGTTGGACCAACTGGCTGCAGCCAGAATCCTTTCACACAAGGCTTTCCCCGGTTGCAGTGACCACTCCAGTTTGCCATCGCATTTCTACCACATACGTATCCCGATTACGTATCCTGTAAATCTCCCTCTACTTATATGAATTACCTACTGCTTAATGTTGGTTCCGTTCCGGGCTGCGACGTGGTTAGCACTTCTAAAATTCTACTTAGCTCGTAGGCCTAAGCGTGTGCGTAAGTAAGTGACTGGATGATGATTTTTGATCCCAGTTATCTATCGTCCATATAATTTTGTGTACTTGCCTGTTCACCGTAGTTAACATGCTCACCACGCACACATTTTCCAGCTCTTTTGTTTCTTCGTTGTAGTCGTAGTTTAAGTTCTCGTTAATTCGTTGTGATACAAATTTAATTATATCTTACTTATGTATGTATTTTTAGTAGAATTGATATGAGACAAAATATATACACGATTCCAATTATCGCCACAAATTACACAAATAACTTATTTTTTGTTGTATCCTTTTTTTGTAGTATCTCCTTTACACCTTTTCAGACCTGAGAAGATGCGCACGTAAGTCCGGAGACGATCGGGGAAAGCGGTTTCCTCCCCGTCCCATTAGCCCATAAGTTTGAGAACGATACATATCTTTGTGGAATAATGCTTGCCACATTCCTACATACGATCTACATGTTAAAGAGAACCGCTCGGATATACTATATACACTATATATATATATGTTACACGGTCAGAAGACTTACTGCAACGAAACATATCATTGAAGTTACTGCTGCAAGCCTATTGATATTATAGAGGATTTTATTGTTAGAGATCGTTGTTTTGGGGAGATCGACCTAGAAGTAATGGATACCATGGATTGGCTGATCATGGGCAGCGGTCCCCAGTCTGATTGTAAAAAGATTGTTAGTTTTACTGCGTTGGCGAACGAAAGATTGCAATTTACATATCAATATATATATATATATATTTCTGTATATGAACGTATGTGCATAATAAAGTTTATTGTTTTAATGTGTTTGAACCTAAAAAATCCAACGACTATATTATATTTAGAAATTCTTATGAAATCGAGATCGCGCTAGCCGAGCTCAATACTTCCTGTGAATCAGTCAACTCTCGGCCTTTGTCAAGTTTGTTTTGTTGATTTTCGGCTCGGTCTTTTAACACCTGGGTGGCAGTGCCAGAACTTGGTCTTGGTTGTTGTTGGGCTGTGGACGAGCACCACCAGAATGGCCGACGGATCGAATACACCGAGCAAGGAGCCAGCTCAACGGCCTCCAGACCAGACCACCACCGGAAATGCGGCTACCCGATTCGGCTTGGAGGATCACGAAGCTACTCAGCAGGATGCCCGGGTGACGACACTGCGGCAAGCGGAAGAGCGACGTGGTTCCATGGTGCCTCCCGATAAGCGGGCGATGTCCATGAAGATCTCGCAAGCGCGAATAAACACTTTAAAGGATCCGAATCGGCCTGGCCCTAATTCTGGTGAAGCGCCAACACCACCAGCAACACCAAAGCCCTTGGTTAACATCTCGTCGCAGAACTCTTTGGCGAGAGGTGTGGCGCCAGATCTTCCACCCAAGCCTCAGCGCTCCTCGGAAACCGACGCCGATATTCAATCTTCCGATGTGGATAAGCGACCGGAAAAGAGGAAATCGGAGAAAGTACTAACTGATTCTTCATCTTCGTCATTGGAGGAAGCAATGAAGAAAGAACCACAGAAACCCGTTCCAAGTGCTGCTGCATCGGCGCCTCCTCCTCCACAATCTCAGCCTCAGGAGAAGTCCATTGAGTTTGCGCCCAAGGAAGCGGAGCCCATTGCCCCGCCGCCGCAGAGACCGGAGGATGTACCCTTGCCACCGCCCATGATGTCGTCCTTGCCGACTGATGACAGCCAAGACGATGTGCAGAGCTTAAACAGCAAGTTGACCAACACCGACATCACTTTTCACCCATCCAAGGTATTCGCCTCGAAGGGAACCAACACTTCCGGCATGCTCTACTCCGACGAGGAAAATGAGCAGGTGGAAGAGGAATACCCCAGGCTACCGGATCAGTTCTCCGCCGGCGACCTGGACACTTTGTTCCAACTGGCCTGCAGGGAGGTGAAGAAGGCTGGTGCCATCGCTCTTGCGGAAAACGAAAAGAGCATGGAGTACACCACCAAGAAGCACACGAATGACATCGTCACTCCCACTGACAACATTGTCGAGGAGACCTTCATTAGGGCCATCAGCTCACGGTATCCCGATCACCAGTAAGTTGGATATATTTAATCCTTAAGTTTTATTAAAATTCCTTTTTTTAATGTGGATTGTATATTATCACCCATGCAGGTTTATTGCCGAAGAGAGAGTTTCAAAGTCGGAGACTGGTATGGTAACCCTGACAGATGAGCCCACCTGGATAATCGATCCCATTGATGGCACCATGAACTATGTCCACCACTTTCCGTACTACTGCATCTCCGTGGCCTATTTGGTAAATCAGGTGACGCAGTTTGGTATTATCTATAACCCGCCCATGAAGAACATGTACACTGCACAACTGGGGAAGGGTGCTCAAATGAACGGTGAGATCATTAGGACCACTGGCCAGAGGAACCTCTCCGCGGCCATGGTGCTGCAGGAGTACAGTTCGGGCAGCAATGAGGCGCGTAACCAGGTGGCAATTGAGAATGCCCAGCTACTGGTAAAGAAGACCCATGCGTAAGTATTCCAAATTTAGAGAGTCAAGTCAGTCAGTTTTAAGACCAACTATTACCAACTATTACTGTTTCTTTGCAGGCTGCGTTCCATTGGATCCTCCGCCATGGGCTTGGCAATGGTTGCCTCCGGAGTGGCGGATGCCTATTACAACTTTGGGTTGCACGTTTGGGATATGGCAGCAGGAGCTTTGATAGTCAAGGAGGCTGGAGGAGTGGTTATGGATCCGGACGGAGATGAACTGGATATTATGTCCCGTCGCTGTCTCGCTGCCTCTTCTGGGTACCTTGCACTCGATTTGGGTAACTTCCTCGAGCAGAATTATCCTTCTCCGCGTGATGACGAGCCGCGTTCCGTGAACCCGAATGAGTACGGACCTGCTCCGGAAACCAGGGATTTTACCAGCCAGACGGACTTCCCCGATTCGGATACACCGGAAACCACTGACACCGAAATGGCCACCGAAAAACGTGCGACGACTGCTAACTGACCACTAGGAAGGCTAGCTAAAATTGAATTTACAAATTTTAGTTGTTTAATAAACTGACAATGCATGGTTTTTCCAACTTTCTTAAATTAAGTTGAGTTTTATTTATACCAATACCAATTATCCTCTAGGCAGCCATGAATAATAATTTCTAATGCTACGTACAGACAAATTGATGTTTTCATATTTTCCATATCGATATGGGATCCCATTTGTATGTTATGTTTTCCAAAATTGTTTATTGTAAGTCTTTAAAATGTGGAAGTTATTTGGTGCATGGTTCACAAAGGTATATTTTAGTATACATAGGTTTGAAGTTTGCGGCAATTACATGGTCGTTTAAGTCATAGATAAATGACCAATCAAGGTCCTCACAAATTTTTAATTTAATATCAAAGGCTACGAAAATCTACAAGGAAGTTGAAAGGGGTCCTTATCATTACTAGAGAATGTAATTTTTAACTACAACAACGGTCCATTGTCCAATCAGAAATATTTTTGGTATTTTATTAGTATTTTCCCGAGCTTTATTGGAATAATTTAACGGTCGCGAGCTTTGGTCACTTTGCCCGTTATAGTATAATTTAATTAATACTTGCAACTTTTGATTTGTTAGCGGCTCATTGTCAATCCAGAGTCAATCCCAGAGAGAGCACCATTGGAAAATGTCGCACAACGTGGACGTGGAAAAGTGCTTGGAGGTGGCCAGCAACCTGGTTTCAGAAGCTGGAAGGGTAATTAGCAGTGGAAAAACCATCAATAGTAAGCTTACGGAATTTTCCTTCTTCCCGGCACATTTTCCAGCTCATCGCTCGGAACAATGAGCAGCGACAGGACTTCGTATGCAAGAGCAATGACATCGACTTGGTGACCCAAACAGATAAGGATGTGGAGCAGCTGCTGATGGACGGCATTCGTCGCCACTTTCCGGAGCACAAGTAAGATTCGTGCAGATTTTCCGGCCAGCTTTTCGACTATGCGAGTTACAGGTTCATCGGCGAGGAGGAAAGTAGCGGGGAGGAGGGTGTCAAGAAGCTGACCGATGACCCCACCTGGATCATTGATCCCGTGGACGGCACCATGAACTTTGTGCACGCCTTTCCCCACTCCTGCATCTCCGTTGGTCTGAAGGTGAACAAGGTCACGGAGCTGGGCTTGGTTTACAATCCCATCCTGGAGCAGCGTTTCACCGCGAGACGAGGGCATGGAGCTTTCTACAACGGGCGCAGGATACATGTGAGCGGTCAGAAGGAACTGGGAAAGGCGCTGGTCACCAGTGAATTCGGAACCACTCGGGACGAGGCCAAGATGAAGGTCGTGCATGAAAACTTCGAGAAGATGGCCAGAAAGGCGCATGGGTAAGTGATTACTTTAATGCAAGAATATTTCATTTGTTTCAACGTTCTCCAGCTTACGCGTCCTGGGCTCGGCCGCCCTCAATATGTCGATGGTTGCTCTGGGAGCCGCCGATGCCAATTATGAATTTGGAATTCACGCCTGGGATGTGTGTGCCGGAGACTTGATTGTCCGGGAGGCCGGAGGAGTGGTCATCGATCCGGCTGGCGGCGAATTCGACATCATGTCGCGGAGGGTCCTGGCGGCAGCCACACCAGAGTTGGCCCAAGAGATCTCCAAGGTGCTCACGCAGTTTCATCCCCTACCTCGCGATGATTAAGTACCGGCGCTTGGGCTACCTATGAATAAGCCAAAATGGGACTTAACTAACCAAAAGCATTTTAAATATACCGACCATGTACCTAACAACGGAACTGACTACGAAAAGTCATGAATATTCCGAATAAAAACGATTGATTAATGTAAAAACTATAGCTGTTGAGAATTTCCATGCTCATTTTAATGTTTTAGAAACAAATTTGGCAAATCATCTAAGAGATTTCTGGAATCGCAATTATCTGCTTAGTTCATATCTTTTGAAATAGTTTCTTACCCGCTGATAAACCTCCCTACTTTTCCATTACTTTATCAAATCATTTAAAGACGTTTGTTTGTTGTTTGTTTTTCTGTAATTTTATTACAATCTGCGTATGTATTTCGCTTTCTAATTAGTTTTTGCAGTATTCTTATCGTTTTCCGGCCTAGTGTTATGTATATGGTGTTTTGTTCTATTTATTATTTTTGTTTTAGGTTTTCAGTAAAGCGAGCTGGCCTCGTATCTGATATCTATATGCCCTATACTGCACACTGCACACCACGGATCCTCCATCAAATAATTTGCGTAGTACAGGGCATTGCAAGGTCGAGACTGCCGTCTCATCTTCGATGTGTTCAGATTGGGCATTGGTATGGATCAATAAACAACTAAGCAATGTCTTGCATATTGATATATGATTACTGTATACATCTGGTTGGATCTTTGCACTGTATTCGAGTTGAGCGATTAGTGGACATTAGCCATTATCGTAGGAAGTTGGCCTTCTTAATGCGCTGTAACTTCTGACCTTTTGTATTTCTGCTGTAGTTGCTGAGTATTTTGGACTGTCGGTAAGACCATTTAAAATTTGACACATCATTGAAAAATGTAATCAAAGCTACGGTAGGTAAAAAATTGTATCTATATATTTATTATATATATGTATATAATAGTTAGTTATAAGTTAATAATGTAATTAAAAATCTGTTGCTCCTGTTCTCGTTTTTAATGCTACATTCACAAGGTTCCATTATGCGCACTGGTTTACAAAATTAACACAGAGATTTCTTGGGTATGTGCGGGGATCGAAAATATAAGTGGATGTGATAGAGGGTAACTCTTTGCGGATCGGGAGAAAGAATTGCTACAGCATTGTAAGTTTCGTGTCTTCTAATATATTGCGAATAATCTATAAATTTATGTATATAGATCTATGTTGATTTTGATATTCTAGTTCAATAAGCAAAAGGTACACATGGAGCATAAAACGGCAGCCACAAGATTGATTGCAGCTGCCTCTACATTTAATATTTTCCTTTGTCACACTAATAAAATTTACAAAATTTTCTATATAAATTCAACAATCAATGAAGAGCTTTTTAGATAAGAATCCTTTTGATTTTTACATACATTTAGTTAATATATAGATCGATTTTAATGTTTATATTCATATATTTTGTTCGTCTGTCTGTCGGTTCCTCGATTTCCTCGCTTGTTTCCATATAAACTTAACACACAAATTTAGCACCAATCTATTCAAAAATTGATCAAACAATTTGATTGTTCCGAGTTTTACAAATGAAGCCTTAAAGCACTTAACTTAGACGGTCTCTAACCCAATTATCTTAATCGTACAATGTCAAATGTCTGATCTTAAGTAAGAAACTGAACACTTTCAATGGAGGTGGCCGTCGTCGAAGATCTGGTGATGATCATCCGACAACCAAGTGGGCAGATGGGTTTAAAATAATCAAGTCGGATCGAGTTAAAGGTAGAAATTAATTTAAATTTATTTACACGCAGATACAATAAACGCATCGATCTTCAATTTGAAATCTTTTAAACTAAGCATATCATCTTGAATATGTATACAACATATTATGTCAAATGGGATCTCCAACTACTGCAAGCGAACGTTGTGGGTCTTTTTGCTTTTTGACTACGCTATTTCCGTATTGCTAGCCGTAACGTACACATATCCGATATCGTTTATAGTAGTTAATATTATTTAAAAAAACCAGTATTAATCGAACTTTAACGCTCGCTCTTCAGTCGAGTTCTAAATAGATAGATGCCTTGGATAGATGCCTTGAATTTTGATGGATTCGTTTCTCCATTTTGGTTGGGATTTCGCGGGGATGAGTTGATGCTGTGATGCCTGGAGTGGAGCTTGATGAGTCAACAATGAAATAAATAATTTATGTTTGCGCATGGATATGTTCAGCGGGGAGTCCTAGTCGCTCTAACACTGCTAGTATAGTAATATGCATATATGCTTAGTGAACTATCTCTCCAGTAATGCTGAGTAGACGTTTATCTGATCTCCGGCCCTCCCACTTCGATCTATAGCTACGTTGCTTAAGCCTACAAGTGGTAGAATATTCTTTTGTTTTTATTGCGGTTTGCTTGCACGGCCCTGGAATCGCGGGCATCGCCTCACATCCTACAGCTCATCGTCGGCCTTCGGGATGTCGAAGATCTCGGCGAAGAGGGGCGGCAGGCGCAGCTTGGTCCAGTTCATCCGTAGCCAGTCTAGGTGTGAGAAGTGCTTGGCACCCAAGGATCTCAGCTCGGGTACCTTGGCCTCCAGCGCCGGCATCAGTTGCAGTGCCTGCGGGGATCCTGCCCGCGAGCGCAGGATTTGTACGCGCAGCGCCTCGGCCACCAGTTCCCTGGCCCGGCCGATCACCTTGGGCTCGCTGAGTCCAGCTCGATCCGAGGCCAGCAGCACCATGGCCGAGAAGAGTCCGATCTCGGTGTCACTCAGCCCGTAGGCGTTCAGGGTGTTGGCAAAGTTCAGCAAGGCGTTGACAAAGTCAGACTAAAAAAGAGCCAGACTAAAAACGCGTGTTTTCTTTAATGTTTACTGGCGGAACTCACATCGTATAGTATCTCGAGCTGCTGGCGCGTCAGGTAGGCACCATCGTCCAGTGTCAGTGTCGCCTCATTGATCAACCTGGCCACATGGGTCAACCAGACCTCGAAGAAGCCCAGCTTGATGAGTATAAGCTGGTCGTCTTGGGTGAAATCACAGAAGCCAGGTACGCGTTTCGCAAACTCCACAATCCGCTGAACGCCAGGCGTCACTCTGGCCGAGAACTGTTGCCACAGCCAGATCTTCTGGAACTCCAGACTCTCCGCCACTGTGCTGGCAATCTGTGGAAGTGGGGGACATAGTACATAGTACATAGAAGTACTGAACTTTTTCGGCTTCTGCGGCACTTACCCCATTTTGTGGCACCGTCACGGGACGACGCATGAGTTCCCTGGTCAGTTCCTCCGTGTAGGAGCAGTTGAGGCGGTGCGCCTGCGACACGCACATGATGACATCGTAGACGGTGAGCTCGTTCGCCGTTCCCGCCAGTCCGTCGTGGCACATGCCCACCTGGTGGGCATCCGTCCCCATGCCCGCCATGCCCACCATGCTGCCGCCCACCAGTTGCTGGTGTCCGCCCACAACGACAACGCCGACGCTCACGCCGCTGCCACCGCTGGCATTACCGCTGCTACTGTTGTTGTTGTTATTGTTATTGTTATTGGCACTATTGCAACCGCCCAGCTCCGATGGCGAGGAGGCGATCGAACACATTTGTGGCGTTTGTGGAGTACTCGGGGTCTTCACTCGTACGCCGCTTACATGCGGTTGCTGTTGCAGTTGCAGTTGCTGTTGTGGCTGCTGCTGTTGCTGGTTTTGCTGGTTTTGCTGTTGCTGTAGAAGATGCTGTTGATGCTGCTGCTGCAGGTGACTCGGGTGCAGTGTGCTGCTGGTGGTCTCATCCACATTGAGGGAGGCAGGAGCTCCAGCGGCGGCGGAGGAGGCAGCCGCTCCGTTCAGCTCACGGGAACGCTTGGGAACGCGACCATAACGTACAGCTGCGTGGGTAGAGTATATTGAAAAAAGGGGTAATGAGTTACTTAGTCATTCGCACCATAACAAATCGAAAATCCCCACAGTTTTTGTATATAAACTGACAAGCTGCTGTAATTTTAATGACCCCTGGTTGTCCGGAAGTCGGAAATTCTGCAGAGGTCGATTTATACATGAATATTACATACAAGTTCGAACAACTATTTTTTAAAGTATGCATATCCGTATTTAGTATGTTTAAATATTCAATGTTTTTAATAATTTAATATTTTGCAGGTGTAACAGCTGAAGACTAGAGACTAGTGTATTCCATCTTCTTTTACATCTATACATAATCCATGTAAGACTTACATTTATTTCTGTGCATCCAAAAAGTATGCTATGAATTGCATGTTACATTCCATTTATATCGCCAAGAAATGCTGATGCGCATGTTTACCCATTAAAATAGTGCGTATTTTTTCATGGCTTGTATCTTATTAGTCACCTGACTATTTAAATTAAAAATCCGCTCCCTAAAATATACGCGATTATCATATCATAGCCCCACAACAAGTGATGTTAAATTCTTTGCATTTAGTTGGGAAAGTGAAAAACTGGCACACGCATAAATCTTAGAAATGCGTCACACACTTGTAGATACTTTCGGGTATCTTTCAAGCAAATGCCAACATATCTGTTCTGTCGACTAGAAAATTTGCGTGTCCTACAAGTTGTTGTTTGCTTGGTCTGTCGAAATGCGATACATTCTGTCTGGGGAAAATAATTAATTTCAATTTTTCGCTTAGCGTTTGAAGTCTTCATTAGCCATAAGGTTGTTTCGTCATTTCTTGAATATCTTGAGTGTCGTGTATTTGAAATTGCAAAATGTGAGATGATTTCGCTTTGTGCAACCGAAGACAGCACATATTTTATTAATTAAAATCGCATTTGGCTGCACAAAAAGCCAACCAAAGAGATAGATAGACAGACTGAAAAAGAAGCAGACGCAGCTGCTCCAGTTGCTCCAGTTGCCGGCTTTCAATGCTCACTTTATCAGTGGGACATTGACCCACTGCGCTCAATATGAAAACGTAGGCAAGTGATTTCGTTGTTTTTCCTCTTGCCTTATTTGAGTTTATGTGCGGCTATTTCCTCGGCTCTGCCGACTTGGGCTGTTACTGCGTGTTGTTGTGGTCTGGCGGTAGCCGCCGCCGGCGGTTTCCAAACAAACAATCACAACACTAATGACGAAAGCCCCTCGCTGCCCCTACTATGCGTCAGCATATTGGACTGACAACATCGCAAGACACCATTAAATAAAGTAACACAAAATACGCTCAGCGTAAAGCAAAAGTGAAAGAAACTTCGCATGCATTGCGCATACGCGGCGTGGACAGGCGATGCCGGAAAACTCTTTTGCACGCAAAGCATCGCCAGCATATGTATATGTATATGTATATGTATATGTAGGGGAAAAAATAACAATCTAGCCGAGTGAAAGATGGCCAGCACACTGACCCATTTATGGCCCACCAAAACATGGCAGCTGCGATGGTGCTTAGGTCACAAAGGTCGTTGGCACTGCACACGGAGACATTTGTGATCATTAATTTCTTGGCATTTTGCGAAGATTTCATTGGACAAATACATGTATACTCTTATTATTTAAAGATTTATAACTTATAAGCGAGATAAATCAGAGTTTGACTACTTAGCAGAAAAGGGGATTATTATATAAGTCAAGTGTAATACTAATTGTTAACTTATTTATTCTATTTGTGTATTGATTGGTGAGTCTATTGCTGAAAATATTTGCTCTATTAAAATTTGATGAGCTAATCTCGGAGTGGCTGACCTATTTTGGTGATAGTCTTAGCAGCTCCAGAAGACCCTGAGCCGTAACTTCCCTGACCTTAGTGATCCCATAACGACCGCCGCCAGACGAGTTTTTAGTACCAGCCTTGAGGCGCTCGTAAGTCTAGGTTTCTAGGTTCGCATTGTGCCAGAGTCACGCTTTTCACCGCCCACCGAAGAGCGTTGATCGTAAATTGTCTCGTTGGCGTTAATTGTCACAGCTCGTAAATTAATTATGGCATAATTCGCCACACACTATGATAATAGCACCCTCATATAGAATTGGACATTGGGTTTTGAGGCTGTCGGCAGCTTCGATACGGCGCTAATTGCTTATGGCGGTCACTTGGCGTTCTTGCTCTGTTTGTTCTAAGGTGTTTTCAATTAGCGACCGAGGGTCTCGAAACATTGATTTGCAGGTGAATTCAGCAAGGTTTCCAGTCGTCGCGAGTGCGTCCGTATTGGAATTGGAGTCTCCACGATTGCGGAATTGGGAACACACAAGGCAGCAAAGTCCCCAACACAATACCCCATCATTATTTATTCAATCGACCTGGACCTGGACATGGACCTGGATCTCGGCGCCTCCACTCGCACGTCACCTGTCACCACCCACGGAGCGGCGCACATTCAGGACAGGTCAACACCATCCATTACACACAAGCATCGGGCCAAGTTGGGGAGTTGGGCAGCCCAAGCCCAAGCCCACATAAATAAGCGGAGCATTGCTGCTGGCCTAAGCTCTAACTTTTTTCCCAGCTAAAAGCATCTTAAGTGATTTAGTGCAGCCAAATGACAAGCATGAAAGCATCAGGGAAGTGGGGAAAGTGGGGAAGAAGCGGAGCAGCGAAGTGGGGATCCAGAAGAGAGCGGGAAAACTCGTTTAGGCCAGATTTCCAGTGTGAAATGCACCCGGGGAAACCCACATTGTGCTCTCTTTAAATTCCACGAAAAGTTGAATATATTTTTGTACACCGTATGATGATGATAGTGTAACTTTATTCCCGAGTTTTTTAGGAAAATGAAAACATATTTTATAATGTAAGCTAGTAGGCCGATTTAAGTAATAAGTTTATTTATGAGGGTTTTTTTTTCTAACCAAACTGTGTTTAAAATTAAGCAAATTATCGTTTAAAAATAATGTTTACGATGATAAATTCTCATAAAAAAAATCTTGGTGTATTTAAAAAGCGGGCAATTTTCTATATAAAGCCGAGTACTGCAACCATTTGTCGAGTGCACAAAGTTGGGTGAGGGGTTTCTTGCTAAGCCGCGCTCCGCACTTCTGGTTGTAGCAAAAAATTTGGGTCACCGAGATCTGAGGCAGCAGAAGTGCGAGCAGCTTCGCAAAGTGCCCAAAAGTTGCCACATTTGGCTGGATTCTGTTTCTTGTCGTTCGTGCCCCAACTTTTGGTCGCTTTTGCTCTTTCGACGCTTAGCGGACCGAGCCGGGCCATTAGCATGCGAAGGGGGCCAAATTGCCAACTGCCAACTGCCAACAGGCAACATCCAACTGCCAAAGCTCCCCATGCCGTAGTAACACATGCACAGACACAGATACGTATGTTCGTTCATAAGCATATATAGTTGATGCTTTTCGGCTTTATCGTGCGCATGAATGGCCTCCCTCGCTGCCCCCTTTCCCCCTTTCCCCCTTCCCCCACCGCCCATCCGATGACCTCGTTTGAGGTCGTTCGTTCACCTGTCGCTGCTGGCTGCACTTAATGCACCTTACACTCTCTACATTTGCATGACTTCCCGGGCGAGCCGGAGTGTGTGTGCGTGTGTACTATGTGTGTTTACCCAGTTACGAAATTGTCCAAAATGCTGCGGCTTACTGCCGGGTGAAAGTTTGTAG
Organism: Drosophila santomea; assembly: GCF_016746245.2. Taxonomy (NCBI): domain Eukaryota; kingdom Metazoa; phylum Arthropoda; class Insecta; order Diptera; family Drosophilidae; genus Drosophila; species Drosophila santomea. Next base: position 19,373,253 of record NC_053018.2, read on the forward strand.
TTTGCCTGCTGTGCCACAGAGCAAAGCTATGGGGGCCAACTGTTGGAATAGCCCATGTTCAGCTCAACTTTAATGGTATATTTTGTTTTGTGAAAAGGGTTTGCACTCCTTTTTCCGCGCCGTGTACGAAGCTAAGCATTACTGATGAACCCATGTACTTTTGATTCCTTTCATATGCACCTGGGTGTGCCAGTCAGCGAGTGTGTGCCGCTCTATGTGGAGCAGCTGAAATTGTTAGTTGCGTGCTAAATTTGTTTCTTTTCTCAGCCGGCGGTGGCAACAGCAACAGCCACAGCAACAAAAACTCGAACGCAGCAACCGCCCACACGCCCCAACTAACAACAACAACAAAAGCAGCAATAATATTAGGAGCAACAATAACAATGAACTGCAAAATTGTGTCAAGCAATTTGCGTAAATTATCGCCATGTTGTTGGTTTTTTGCCTATTCGCTGACTATTCATGAGTACAATTGCAGTTTAATGACCGTTCAAATTAACTTTGCCTCACTTCGATTTGCCATGACACATATTTATTTGATTTAATTTTGCCCCCAGCAATAAATCCCGGTGTAGCATCAAAAGTTGCCATTGGTATTAAAGAAAGTACTATGATATTGCACTCGATGCTGATACAATATTAATGGGTTTGCATAAGCTCATAATATAAAAATGCTTTTTAATACCTAAAAGGGCCACGTCTTAGTCCTGGTTAGCGGGACAGTTTTTCACTTTATGGGAATAATCGCATAAGATCTTCTCCCGATCGAACCATTTTCCCAGCTCACAGAGTCCCAAAACGGCGCAACTTCCATAGCAGGTGTAAAAATTTCGACAGTGATTCGGATGAGGGATACTCTTTTCTTGAAATTGGCATGTCACATCATTGGCACAAGGTCCAGGAGGTCCTGGAGGTTCTGACGTTGTAGTTGTGGTAGTGGTGGTAGTGGTGGTAGTAGTGGTCGGTGTGGTGGGCGTAGGTGTTGTAGTGTTTCCTGAACAAGTGCCATCAAATCTGGGGCAATGACCCAGCACACACGTTTTCGAGGAAATGTCGAAAATCAGACCCTGAGGGCACTTCACCTTCTCGTAGGAACCATTGCCACAAATGTAGTAACCGGAGCAATCTTCGCAGTCCGGAACTAAATCGTTCACCAAATGACCCGAGCATATGCAACTTTCATCTGCACTGTAGACATAACGCTGTCCAGAAGTGAAATAATCACCGAGGATGCAGAGTCCTCCCAAGAAGATCACAGCTGCAAGGTGTGTCCTTAAGATCTGCGTTTATATAAACAGAAGCCTGCTAATGCTCACCCAACTTCATGCTTTCAGCAATCTTTCAGAATCGCAACTAAAACTTTACGGTTTAACAAAGCCGATTTATAGAGATTTTTAGTTACATAATGGCTGGTCAAACAGTTCCATTGTTGCATTTTATTTACCCTGCAATTGACCCAATGTCCATTCTATCCGGTATGTCCATTTCACACCCCCACATCCATTCCACTTGAGATAACGCTCAGTCTTTGTTTATTTTATAACCAATCATCGCTTATGATATCGGTCTGAATTAAATCCAAACAAGTCGATGGATAAGAAAATCATCATATGTATAGCACGTGTTCGCACATTTACGTTTTTGGGGCAGGGCAAACAGTCAGAATATGAATAAAAAATCGAGCGAGAAATCAAAGGCAGCCATATATGCAAATTTTGAACTGACCTACTCCCATAAGAAAATCAAATAAAGCCAAGCGAAGCGATACGAACCGATACGATACGATACGATACGATACAATACGATACGAAACAAAACTATACCAAATGGAGAAACGAGTCGGATGGAGAACGCCAAAAAGATCAAAATCCCAAAGTGCTGGCAAATATTTATGGAAATCCTTAGCGGAGGGCATCGATCTCGAGTCAATCACATTTTGTGGATTTTTCGAGCAGCGGGAGGTTGACAGATTCCAATGGCAAATTGCGGGCAATTAGCGGGGATTTGGAGAAAGGCTTTCCACACAGTGTAAATGGAACCACTTTCGGGGGAATAATTTCTTCTTTATCTTTTTCTTTCCCATTCACATGCTCATCTGAGTTGCTGACCCGCCTTCAAATACTCCAGACCTCCGATTCTCATTCTGATTCCCTATCCACACGGACCACTCACATATATACGTATACATAATTCACTTAAGCGCGTTCAACGAAGCGAGATGAATGACCTCAATTTGAATAGTTGTCCATATAGCCAAAGTTCCCCTCTCGGAATTTCGGGTGCCATTTAAATCAACAAAGCCACCGCCTACTTTTTCTGTCTTTTTTTTTGACAATCTCTTCTTTTACGTTCTGTTTTCACGTTGATTGCATTCTTGTAAAATTATTCAAATGCTCCACAATTTTCGGGGCCAGTTTTCTCTCATAAAGCTGGGGAATCGGGGTTATAATTATTGTGCTGAAAAGGAGTGGCTGCCCCGACGCCTTCTTCATCCATCGTTATAACGATATGACCAGCACCATCGCCATCACCATTACCATCGTCATCATCATCATCATTGCCACCATCGTCGTTGTCGCAGTCGTTGCCGCTGGCATCGTTTTTCTTTTTTATCTATTTGACACAATTCTCTGGGCAAAGTTGAGCTCCACCTCCACCGCGCCCCTGCTCGGATTTTTGTTTAGTGACACAGTTTATACGACGTTCTCTTTTCTCTATTTTTTTTTGTTTTGACTACCTAATTAGATAAAAACGGAGAGTCTTGGGTGGTTGGACTCTCGCTATAGATAGAGCCAGAAAATAAACCTCTAATGGGCAGAGGCTTAGATAAATTGCCAGCGACAAGACTTCATCAGAAATCTGTAATAACTGGCGCGCTTCACGTCCGGCCATAAACATTTCAATTAGCCAGCAGCTTAGCGTAGATTATCGGCAGCAGAGTGCCAACTTCCAAAAATATCGCTACACCGAAAGAAATCATATCATGTTTATCATATATAATGCTAAATAAAATGTTAACTTCATTTTACACACGGATTTGCAAGAACTGCAAAAGTTGTGTCGGATAACTAAAATAAAAAATTTATATTTGGCAGTGTAAGTTTTCTTAACATTCTTAAGCGTATTTTACAAATCAGATAACGAGAATATTAAAAATGAAAGGGAAAAGAATAAAAAGAAGCATTTTTTGCGGTGTAGAGTCAGCGGAATTACCACATCATTAAGAGTATTTTGAACCTGCTCGAATAAGCATTTTCTTAAACCGCATTTATGGGATGCTGCGTCAGAATCGAAAATGAATTTCAGTCTCGCATTAGGCATGCAAAATTCAAAATTAAAGCGCTCGAAATTAAAAGTTAAGCTGCCGGAAGCATCTCTAACTGTAAACCGCAAGCGGGCAAACAAGTCGCGGGCAACGCGGCGGATGAGCAATGCCGCTGAATTATCGCCGCGAGACGTGCGAATTCGAGTGGTCTTATCAAATATTTGTACCAAAATGTGTGGCTAAATAAAAAAAAAAAAAAAAAAAATTGCAAGCAAATCAAGGCAGACGGTCGAAAAAAAAGTAGCAAGAGGACGAAAATCAAATAAAATAGAAGAGGAAAAATAGGTTTTGATGCTCCACATTGATAAGCTGCGAGCGCATTAGCAATTAGCAAATTAAATGCCAGCCCAGCGAACGCGCGTTTGTGCTATAAATGTTTCAATGAACTAAAAAAGCCTTCGGATCCCATCTATCTATCTATCCGGTCGAGGGAACCTTAATGAACAGAGCAAACAATTAAATTAGCCAAGAGGCAACCCGTCAGGCCGAAGACAAAAATGCTTTTCGACAGGGCGAAACTAGAACGCCGCCACATTTGTGAAATGCCAAAGACACTCTCATCACCACAAATACTTTAATAGAGCCGAGATACAGATACAAATACAGATACACATACACTCAGCAGATGAGATCAACGCTCCCATCAGATCCGTCGATCGTCGATCGCCGATTGCCGGGTGATCGATCGTTAGGGCAGCTGCTGCCAGTCAGGCAGCCAGTCCAATCCAATCCAATCCAATCCAACCCGTGATTGATTGAATTAATAATACGAATTAACAGCGCCAAGTAGGTGAGATCAATGTTCGCGGGCCAAGTCGAACGGTGGGCGTTTAGGGGCGCTTTCATCTGCTTTTATCTGCAGAAGCTGCCAAAGTGTCTGAAGCTATCAAAGCAACGGAACGATATGGATCATAATAGTGGATAACATAACTATGAGGTGTGTGTATTGCTCCTGAACAACAGAAGCTGTGACTATTCATTGGGCCAAAATGCTGCTCAACCCATTGAACATATCTTATAGATTAGCTCTATACTTGTAAAATGTGTAGATATTTTTCAAATGAATCAGATAGCTACATTTTATTAGACGCATTGTAATTCAACTTAACATTATCTAAGATATGTCCCATTATCGATTAGTGTCCCAAGTTTTCCCTCTAGTTGCTAATTCCATGTAAGCCCCATCAAGTTTCCTTCGAATCTCGGCATAATCAGATCCCGCCGAGCGGCACTGATATCATCAGCTTCCTGTCCGACTGGACGGCCCCTACTTCTGTCTCAGCATAATAAGATCAACATCAGATCCGTCACCATATTGTCAATAAAAGTCAACCAGAGTCGTTGTCTTCATTATGAGGAGCACTCTCGCACAGATACTCCACATACTCGAACGTACAAAAACACACTCATATGAAGACAGACGATCAATGACCGCGACGTAGAGTTGGTTCCCCTGGTTCCCTGGTTCCCTGGTCCCCTGGTCCCTGCACTCCCGGACTCCGATGCCCGACCGAATCCCCTATGCTCCCCCGATCCTTTCGGGGCACTGGCCACTGGCCACAGGCCACTGGCTATGGGGAAATCGGGAATCGGCAATGGGCTGCAGTGCGTTGAACTATAAACGTCGTTCTTTGGCGTTGTTGTGGTTCTTGTTGTTACTGTTGCTGTTGCTGTTGTTGTTGCTGCTGTTGTTATTGCTGGGGCATTTCATTCTTGAGTTTTTGCCGAGCGCTGTTTGGCAACGTCATCGTCATCAGCAGGCGATTACGATCGTCATCATTTTGAGAGTCTGGCAGGGAGTTTGCCCGGCCAGCTTGTTTTGCAATATCATAATCAGAAGCCCCCCGTCCGATTCCCGTTTCTCCACTATCTGTGCTCATTTAGCAATTCGGATTCGGTGCAACGAACGCGAATTGGTGAGTTGTTGTGACTCCCTATCTGGATCTTTTGCTCAAGTTACTCTCTTTTGCACAGTGAACAATGTCTACTGTGTTATATTTCGTTATATTTCCTTTTAAACATTTTAAGTTGATATACATATAGTATTGTACCTCCATTTCCGAGTTTGAATTCGCTTTCAAATATTTCAAAAAAAAAAAAGGTGAAGATTTTGAATTATGGAGTTCATCAAACTCCAAGTTTTTCTCTACGTGTCGATCGATCAGCTGTGTTCGCTTGATGTTGCTGCTGCCGCCTTGAGGTCGATCCCTTTGTGGGCTTTGCTCCGCTTGCGGATTGCTATCAAAATGCAGAGCTGTCGGTGCTTCACCCTTTGCAGTCGCCTTGCCGCCGTCTGTCCGCTCACCCCGCTCCCCCTTCTGCCCTACTACTCGCACTCCTCCCTCCACCGCTGCCCAGTCCGTCCGTCCGTCCGTCCGTAAAGTGTCAATGCACTTGTTCTTGTTTCAACCGTGCAGCGCGTGTGTGTGCCTTTGTGTTTCTCTGTTTGTGCGACTGCGAGATTATGTGATTGTGTTTGCCGGCGTAGTGCGTGTGTGCTTCAGTGCGTCCGTCGTCTTCGCCTCCTGCTGTTTGGCCCCCTCTTGCCCCTCCTCCTAGGAGGCACCAGCCGCCGGGCCAAATTTCCCACACCACCTTCCTTTTGCCGAGGGGCACCTAGGTTGCTCAATCCTTTTTGCTTTCCGTTTTTCAAGCACTGAAAAGTTTGCACTCAGAAAAGTTTGCAGACTAATTGTGACGAATTCTTAAGACTGTATATAATATTATTTATTATATTTAAGTAAAATTGTATTACTAAAAAAGAACTTGACCAAGAACCTTTTCCTTCATCGAGTAAGAACATATTTATGTTTTTTGTGGATCTCAAAAAATAACGCTATATATGTTTCTATGACCTTTATCTAAGAAATTGAATATAAACATCGTTTCTACTACGTTTCTACGTTTTCAAAGCTAGCTTCATTTCCATAAAATTTGTGGCAGGTGCTCTATCCCTTTGCTTGCAACGTCGCCTGGTCGCCGTCTGCCTCGAGTGCCTGGCAAGCCAACCAGGCAACACACTTCCTTTCTTGGGCCCTGCTCCGCCCCTGCTTCCTGGCTGCGGCCCGGCACCCCGTGAATGCCCTGATCCGCCCCTGCAGTTCGGTCGTTGCTTCGTTTGCTCGCTGGCTGGCTGGTTGGCTGGCTGCCTTTGCACTTTGGTGCATCCTTGTCTGGCGTTTGAACTTTTTGTGCTGTGTTGTTTGGCGTGCAATCTTTGTTCGGCAGACGTCTGGCTTTCATTGGTATTGGTGAGTATCTGTGTGAGTGCGTCCGTGTGTGCGTGCATGTGTGCGAAAGTGTGCAGTGGCATTTGACTCCATTTAAAGTTTGTTTCGCTTTATTTTGCAAATAAAATTAACTCCAGCGATTGCCAGAGCATGGAAGTGCAAGTGAAAATTGCTGAAGATGGAGTTGCCAAGTACCACAGCTCTCTTCTCCTAGGACTGTGTGTGTCTTGCTTCTCCTCCTCGCTGATTGCTCTTGCGGCACCTACCATGGAGGAGACGCCCCATCCTATCCTATCGCCCTTAACATAACCCATCCAATGTCTGGCGTTTGCTAATGAGCTGAGCTGGCTACGCATAAATATAAAATGGGCACACATTAGCTCGAGGGTTACGAGTTACAAAAGGGGAGAGTTGGTGGAGGAGGAACTCTAAAAGGGATTTGAAAGTGCCGTGGATTGCAGACCTTCCAAGTAAGTGCTCCAAATGGATTTAAGCAGAGAGATATACATACTTTAAAAGGTGTAAGTATGATACGGAACTATAAGTTAATCTATTATATCTTCATATAAATGAAGATAAGTTAATTATTTTACTTATGACCGCTTTAGTAGTAACATATAGTAACATATAGTAGTTACATATAGGCAGAAAAGCACCCTTATTTCAGTAGAGCTTAATTAAGACAATTTGCCAACTTAAAAGGCAATTAATTAATAGGCCCCCCCAAAAGCCAAAATCCTCCGCTGAAATCATGTTAGGCGTGTTAGACACTTACAAGCGACCCCGATCCACGCGTTTAACCCACTTTAAACTTGTCTGTTTTCGGGGCACACAGTCACAGTCATTAGCCAGCCGGCAAAAACTCCATCTTTATCTGCAGATCCATCGCATGTCTCATCGGCTGGTGAGACGGAGTCTCGGAAACAGCCTCTGTTTCTGTACTTATTTTTTGTTTCGGTCTCCGCTGAGAGCCATCAACAGCATTTAATAGGCTCATCAACACACGGAGTCGTGGCTGCAGCACCACCCAAGCAAAACCCCCTCCACCCGCATTCGAAAAAGCCCCTTTTCATCACCTAGACAGCCGACAAAAACCACCTGTACAACATTTTAATACATTTTGTAATAAAAACAGACGTCATTAAATGGCGGCTCGGAACTAACTGGCGAGATACGCTTCTGCGACTTCAGTCCAGCACCTCCCAACTTTCCCGCGAGTGTGCCACGCACACTCTGGTCCGTCGAAACAGTTATTGCAGACGCCCGTGTCCATTCCATTCCATTCCGCTCAGTTCAGTTCAGTTGAGTTCACTACGGTCTGGTTTAGTTTAGTTCTCTGGGGCTTGAATTTACTCAGTTCTCGACTCTGAATTCTCGGTTCTGTTCTGTTTAACGCTTTGAATGGAGCAGCCGACCCGTCTCCATTTGTGGCAGGTCCCACTCATATAGCTGCATGGCTACATGGCTATAGCCTCTGTCTGTCAATCACATGTTGTTAGAGTACCCACTTATGTATGTAGTGTTCTTATATGTGTCTTGTAAAATTTGTGTTTATATTTTATAGTGGTTTATCGTCAAGTTGTAATATTTTTTAACCTGTATTTTTCCTGTATTTCTGGAAAATGGTTTAAAAACTAGTCAAAAGTGGGAATAAATTGTATATTATGCTATTACTAGAATTATTATTGCAGTGCATGTGCATTAAATGCATTTATTAAACGGAGAACTAGCGTGCTACTTTTTCTTCATCAGTACCAACATCATTATCATCTGTGGTTATGCTTGCCACCTTGCCACATTTGTGGTCGGATCTAGAGATCTTAGAGCATACAAAAATGATATACCCGAGTAAACTGAATACCAGAGATTTGAGAGCTACGATCGAGGGCGTTCTGAGAATGTAAAGGTCACTTCTTGTGCTCAACCAGTAACTGCAACTCGAATGGGTATCAGTTAGTGTATCTCTTTTACTGTATCTCGACCTGCCAATGCAGCCAAGCGAATCGTTTTGTGGCGACTGCCAGTCCAAATCAAAACTAAAACAGTTTGCGGTATATTCTTGGCACAAAACTGTCAATTATGACGAGGGCTAACCAAACACAATCCACTGGCCCACAAAACGGTTTTGAAAGTTCTCCATTCGACGAGTGGCGAAACCATCGAAATACCGCGCTCTCTCTCCCACTGTGCAAAATGGGATATTTCGTTATTTGGTTACCAATCCATATAAGTTCATTAATGTCAACGGACATTGCGAACCCACCCATTTCGTTTGCTAATGACACATACACAAAGCAGACGAAATAAAATTATAATGAATAAATAACGAGATATAACAGGCACACAGATACCGAGATACAAATGTAGCTGGCAAAAGAAAAAAGAGAGATATGTAGGTCAATTTTGTAATAAACTAGACGGCAGAAGCGAAGAACTTTTCGAGAGATTCCCAGCCAGAATCCGCAGGAATTAGAGCTGCAAATGATTTCAGCTCATTCCAGGCGGCACCCAGAGTTATGAACCCCACTTTTTTTAAACTTTTCTTTTTTTTGTTTTCCTGTTTTTGTCTTTTGGCCAAGTCAATTACCCTGAGTTGGGTAATTGGCCCCAGCGCCGCTCGCAGCTTAACTGTTAATGGGCGCTTGACTTGGTTTTTGGCTTAACGGTAACAGAACGACTTGTTGGTCAATGAGCTTGGGATTGGGATTGGGATTGGAACAGAGACTCAGCAGATTTATATGGCAAGTATCTGAGTGAGCGAGTGCGCGTATCTCGTGGGTACAAATTTTAGTGGCTGTGCTAGTTTAGCCCCGCTCGGCAGATGATTTCATGCTTTTCAGATTTAATTGTTATTCATTCGGTCGCTCTGTCGTCGGTGTGTTCGTATTTTTTTTATATTTTTTGTTGCTTTTGTTTCTTTGCCTTACGTTTTAGTTTCATTTTTGGCTTTGGCCAAACCTTGAACCGCACGCGCTCAGTTTATTGGCCGCTTTTTTACTACAAATACCGTTCATTCGCTTCGCTTGGCTTCGACTGACTTTTCGATGATGACGCCGGCGAACGTTGATTATGAAGATCATCATCGCCGTTCTGTGGGTTATTCTACGGGTAGGTATATATTTGCTCACGCCCATGTACATATGTATATCTATCTATATCCTACTTCTGCTCCTGTTACTGCTGCTGAATTTAATAAAGGTGAAACCTGGCCAAAAAGTTTGGGGCCTACTTAACCCAGTTTGTGTAGCATTCCATTAATTTACTACTGCTTCTAGTTACCCTTTACTCAGACTTATTCAGTATGCTTGCTTATCAAAGTATTCTTTTTAAAGCATGTGAAATTATATTATTATTGATAGTGATAAAAATCATAAAAACTCTGTTATTAATGTTGGTAATATTATTATTATGCTGCGCTACTATAGTGTATTCACTAGTCGAATTACCCTGAGCTGTGCATTTGATTCGCTTAGCAAAAAGCTAAAAACGCACAAGGACAACACTTAATGTTAATGAACTCGGCAAACAAGTGCATGAGTATAAGTTCGTGTATCTCTATCTGTATCTGTGTATCCACCTATCTGTGTAGGAGTATCTTGGGGCATTGTTTGTATAGTTTGCGAATTTGTCAACTATTTTATGCGAGGCCCCTGGCCTCATACATACATATACATATACGTAGATAGCTGGTCGTACTAACAAACATAATGAATGCAATGCAAATGAACATACGAGGTTCGAGGAGAACCAACGAAACCCGAGTAGGAATCGCAGTACAGATGCTGCCATTAGCCTAATAGGAATCGGCTCTATGCATGCACCTGTTCGTTCGCCTGACTCTTTATGTTTCCGGTTCTGATTAGAAGCAGCGGCGGGAATCTTGAGCCCAAGGAATGCAAATCAATTGCCCCACGGGCCAAAGGAGTCAAATCAAAACAGAGAGGCTCACACAGTTAAAGCGCCCAACCAGTTTCGCAATCGCAAACCAGTTTAGATTGTGTCCAGTTGTAATGTTTAATCTGAACGAAAATACCAATTGGCAGGCAAATCGGAAGTATTGGCCCACCACAAAGACAGGAAGTGCGCTGACCCCGCGATGCGGATGATTAGTCAGCGATTGTGGTGCGATAATTCGACATTGCGTATACGGCGTGTATGCTGCATGCTAAATACACACGCAGCATCTGTAACCCCGGATTTTCTTCCCGGAAATGAAGCGAAAAAACAACAGGCATTTACCATTCAGCTCCTTCCGCGGAGGTTATCCAAAAATAGGCTCTCCTTCTACTGTTCGATTTCGAAAACTTCACTTAAGCTGGTTTTCTTTTCTTTTGCTTTAATTTCACTGCTCTGCTTTTTGGTTAAATTTTACTTCTTTTTTTATATATTTTTCTTTTTTTGGGCTAAGGAAGAGGAGTTCTTCTGCTCTCGGGTTTTGAAATTCAAATCACAAAATGGCCCGAAATCAATTTATGCAACCGCTTGCTTTGCTCTCGATATATACAAATATATTTGTTTCGCATTGAACGCACTTTTATGTGAAGTTTTAGGCCGACAATTGATACACAAAAATATGTTGCTTTGTTTGTTTGTTTGCCAGCGAATCACTGTTGTTGTTGTTGCTGCTGTAGCTGTAGCTGCTGCTGCTGCTGCTGCTTGATGTTGCTGCTGTTACTTGGGAGTTTCGGAGCGTTCGCGTGCCGCGCGCTTTGAGCAACGAGATACAACTGAAAACGACAGCGAAACGAAGGCGAAAAGTGGCCCACGTCGCAGTCGCTGCCTCGGCCGACGTCGCTGTTGGGGGAGGGCAAAGGGGGTAAAGCTTTTACAGTTCGCCAGCAGCAACAACACAACAGCAGCTGAAGAATACACCAAGCAAAACAAAGAAGCGAAAAGAGCAGTCGTCTCAAAAATGAGATAGAGAGGGATATACAAATCAGAAAGGGAGGGCTACACAGATCAGAAAGAGACGGCCATAAGAGAGCATTTTCAGAGAGAGAGAGAGAGAGCTTTTGCTGAACGCTTTTGCATGAAGCATTGCAGTTGCAGCGACGCCGGCAGAGCACCAATTGAAATTGAGTAACAAGATTTGCTGATGCTGCTGCTGCTGCTGCTGCTGATGTGTTTGTGTTTGTTGCATGCAACTGCTGTTGCGGCTGCTGCGACTTCGGCGACTGCAAAAGAGGAAAAAGCTGCCTAACCGGTGTTAGATGCATTTGCATCTGTTTTGCACGTTTTTCTTCAGCAGTTTGGCAATGTAGCCGTTGGCACATAAAATCAAAATGAAAAACGAGCCAAGGAAAAGGCAGCCTCCGCTTCAGCCGAAGTTACATAAGCCTTGATTTAGATGACGGCTTAAATGTGCATGTATGCGTGAGCTTTGCAATAAGGAAGTGACTTTTCATGTCAGTGTTGTTGTTTTAGTTGCAGTTGGAATTGCAATTGCTTGGCTTTTCTTGGATCTGATTGCCCGGGGACAACAGGACGCATCGCTTGACAATTTCCTGCTTTCCAACCACTTTTGATAGTTTTCCCACACAAAAACCCAATGACATCCGCTGGATAGTTTAAAATCGAGTCAATTTGCTATGAAAGTTTGGCTTTTGATAGCTGGCTTGCGGCAATTACTTATAAAGAGAAAGCACATAAGGTTAGGTTTTTTTTCAATTAATTAAAACATTCTTACTCAACTAAAACTTGCTTAAATTTCTTATAAGAATACCTTAAATTGAGGTACTTTACACGACTAATTAGTCAGTACAAAGCATGGTTGCGAATGCACTCCCTTTATTAGGGTGGACCGTATTCCACTCACTCGAAAACCGTTAGAGGAGCACTGGCTAATTTACAGCACGCAACACGCAGCGGTTGAGTGTGTTTTAAAATCGTATTATGACCCCTCCTCGTGGATTGGATTCTCCAGCAAATCAGTACACCACACTGCCCCTGAAAATTGCACGCGTCTCAAGGGCCGACTTCCTCCAGAAAAGCACTTTTTACCCCATTGCTGGCCATTCGCGCAGTTCCCTGCCCTTTTTGGCATGTCAGGCACGTCTTTACATGCTGCCAGTTTTGATTTAATTTAGTGGCGACTCAGAGCAGAGATGAGGCGCATAGTCGGGCAACTCGAGTACTTGGTACAGGGAGCCACCATCGATCACGCTCCTCCAGCGTCTTCATCGTTTTCATTTCATAAGGCTGGGCATTGAGATCAGCCGCAGATCAGCAGCTCGAGCAATTTGCCATGCAACCTCAACCTCAAAGTCCATCCTCATCTTCTTCGGGTTGATTAAGCAGTTAAGTCGGAGGAGCGCTGAAGGTGTTCCCAACGAGCCGTCAAAGTGGCCGCCACCATGATGATCATCATCGTCAACTGTGGCCACACTCGAGAGCACACACATCTCATCGCCACCACTCCACTCCACTACACTCCACACCCTTCCGCCTTTTCCTTGGCCCCTTTTCCTTTCCCGGCGAAAAGGTCAACGCATTCTGCAAAATCGTGGAGGGAAATGCCACACAACACCAACTGCCACTGCTGCAACATGGCAGCGGCGTGTTAATTGAAGACAGCTACTCCGACGAAGGGGGGCTTAAGTGAATCAAAGGGGGCTATATAGCTATAGAGCTACGTAGCATTGGCCAGCCTGTTCGAAATCCAAAACGCTTCACTGATTTCTGCGTTGGCAGCGGCAGCCCGTCGTAATGCAATGGTTGCTGCTGCCACCGCAGCACATTTGAAGTTGCTTCCTCATTTCTGCGGCATGCACAAACTCATAACAATACACAAGGAAAAAAAGTGCCATCAAACTGCTAACACCTAACGTATTATATTAAAAAAGTAAAAAAACATTATACCTGTTACTCGTGGAGTAAAAGGGTATACTAGATTCGATAAAAAGTATGTAAGATAGAAGGAAGCGTTCCCGACCCTATATAATATATATTTCTAGTCAGGATCACTGGCCAATGTCATCTGGCCATGTCCGTCTGTCTGTCCGAACGTCGAGATCTCGGAAGCTAGTTGTTTATGCAAGTTTGTTTATTACCGTTAAAATCTTGATTTTGTTGAAAATTGTATTGCTTAATTCCACACGCAAAGGAAATATTCCTTTTTTTTAGCTAAGTAATGGCTATCTGATAGTCGAGAAATTGGAAAGTATAATTCTGTCATTTATACATATATATAATGTATAATCCTATCAAAATTTTTAACTTTAAATTGGGAAGCTTATGTTATAAAGTTAAGCTCCCCTTCAATGTGCAGATTTTGATGTCTCCCAGATTTCCCGCCCCAGGTCTTTGTAATTATATTAAAAAAGGAATTTGGATAGCCAACTGCAATCCGTCCATAAAGTCGCTCCAAATTGGTGAGGTTTTGGCGTCTTCCGGGTGGCAGTTAGCCATTAACGACGCGTAAAGTTGCAGCAGCAGCAACATTATCCAAAGTGGCAGCAACCCAAACAGCTGCTTAATCAGGGAACTTGGATACCCAAATCCACTCCCCAGTCAGCCAGATAATGCCCTGGTACTCGTGCCCGAGCTCGTATTGTCGAAGTCGATGGCCAGAATCGCGGAAGTGCCAAGAAAAATGCGTGTTGCTGTTGCTGCTGCTGCTGCTGCTGCCGTTTCTGCTGATGTTGCTGCTGTTGTTGCTGATGTTGTTATTGCAGCTGGGCGTTGAACCCAAAGGCGGGTGCACTTGCCGCCGCCTCGGGCGATGCGTTGTCAACTATTTGTGGAGGATTGTGGGGGAATTCTGGGGAATGGCGGCGCATCATAATCATTTATTCTCGCACTAGACAACAACACAGTGCAACAAAGTGCGCTGGCTAATTTTATAAACTTATTTTCTTCTGCATCGTCAGTGATTGTTATTTTTTCAGTTTTTTGTACTATTTGTATACCCGTTACTTGCAGAATATAAGGGTATACCACACTCGCTGAAAAGTATGAGTATCTGGTCCGTCTGTCTGTTCGCCCGTATGAAACCCACACACCACACACAACACACAACACTGCCGCCCCTTTCTTACTCTTGAAAAAATTGTAGATTTTTTGAATCTCTTTATATGTTTTGCACTCCCACTAGTTAGGCAACGGGTATCTGATAGTCGAGGAACTCGACTAGAGCTTTCTCTCTTGTTTCAGTTTGCATTTACGTTTTTTATGACATTTACTAAGACATTCTTATGCCGGGCACGTTGGTTGGGAGGGGGAAAACGCACCGAGGGGCGTCCGCAGTGATTGACATTTAGAAGTCAACGTTCGGGTGGCTTTGTTGCTGCTTCTGCTGCTGCGGTGGCTTTGCCGTCATTGTCTTTGTCACCCACCCACCCAAAGTCCCTCCCCCTGATTACCACCCCTTTAAGTGTGCGACATTTCTTGGCAATTTATCGATGATTTGGGACGTTAATTGTGTGGGAGGGGGGTCTCATAATTGCACTGCGATATGAATCAAGTGGGTGTCTCCTCGATTGCAACTATAATTGCAATTGAGTTCTATCAACTAGTTATTTATATAATGGTTATGACTTTGCAAGCCACAGACAATGTGTCTTTCGCGGGGATATCCCACGAACAATGACAATTGCTGCCATGTTTGCCAATTTGTTCACCTGTGATCTTCTCATTTTAAAGTAAATAGATACAAATTACGCATAAACTCTCTGGAAATTTACTGACTCACAAAAAGTGTACATTTCCTAAGTTGCAAGTGATGCAGAAATGTGCCAATTGCACAGCAAGCTGTGAATAACGTTTGTTCTGAAGGGTCACGGAGTTCAATAAACTCAAGAGAAAATGGAATGTGGTTAATGATTACTTACAGTATTTTTGAAAGAAGTGTAGAGAATGTTCTCGAATTGATTTAGTATACAAAAAATTACACAATAATTAATATCATATATGTATATGTATGTATATATATTCAAATACCTACCTCGATTCTGTGATTTTAATGCCAAAATGCGCTAAATCGCTTGCATTAATTTAATTTTACGCTTTGTGTTGTGCCTCCAATAAGTTTTTAAGCTTTTTGTAGATTTAGCAAGGCGACAAGGTGATAATTGAACTTTAAATAGAGGACAACTGCAGCAACAATCGGCGGCAACATCAACATCTACCGGGCGGATACAAACGAGTTTCGTTGTAATTGGCGGACAGATTGCTCGCGGGGCACGCATGCGTAGCACGGCAGCAACATGCGACACAAACGACAACGAACAATGAGCCGCAACAAAGGTGAGTGCATTAATTAACATTAGCAATTAGTCGGAGAGAATATGTTGCAACACCTGGGGGCAACGACAGCAGAAACAACAACTCGCAGCAGCAGTAGCATCAGAAACAGATCGCAACGCAGATTGACTCATTCAAGCGCCAACAGGTGCTGTTGCAATACGCTTTGTTATTATATTGAATTGTTTTACGATCGATTTTTCATTTCTGGTTGAACTGTTTACTCAACTTTTCAGCTTATGCAGCCATAGCCCGGCTAAAAATTGTTTATAAACGAGTCGCACGCAATAACAACACTTTGAATACGTAATTAAATAATTAAGCGGCTACAAATTTTTGGCAATATTTTATTTACTTTTCGCCGTTCATGTTTGTGTTCTTGCTTTTATTGCATTTTGTGTTTGCTGTTGTGGCTGACTCGCTTCGCGAAAAGTCATAAACACTGCGAGCATTGCCCGGTCTTCTGGACGAGAAGGGGTACTTCCGGAGGGGATTTCGGCTGGGAAGTTGGGCAATGGCAGCGGAAGCAGCTCACCAGTTCAGCGCCAAAGCCAAAGCCAAAGCCACAACGGCAACGAACGACGACTGAAAGTGAAAGGCGCCGGGGGAATTTCAAAGGAAGCGGAAAGGAAAGGCTGGCGCTCGGGGAGTTCAATCGCAAACGGAATCGAAATCTGTAAGTGTGTTGAACCCGATGAGGAAATCGATAAGAGGTTTAATGAGATCCAGAGAGATTCTCGTGAACTGTAAGCCGCGGGGTGAGGATTTCAGATAAATTTAGAAGTATTAATACGTTCTGGGAATCCCCCAAAAATGTTTAGAAACTTAAAAAATTAAAATACTGTAGATTTGGAGGGGGAAAACGCATTGCGGGTATGAATGTAGCCTTTTTAAAAGAATGTTCCTGAACCATTGTTGCTTTCGATTGATCTTTTATTAGCGTGGGGAATGGGAAAACCGGCCATCAAAGACCGTGTAATGTTCGAGAATGTGTTCTTTGTATTCTCCATCGTTCTGCCCATTGCCAAATAGTGCTTCCAAACAATGGCGCAAATAAAGCTGTGGATGCACCCAAACTTTAATGTACCGACGGCCAAATAAAAGACAATTTTCAGACGCGCAGAAGCAGAGCGAGCAGCCACAATAAGTTGTCAGTCCTAGAGCCCACAACCACACAACCAGCTAGCAACAACGAGCAACAATGAGCATTCGCTACAGCGAGCAACGGGGTCTGGCTCTTGGATTTGGATGCGGATTGGCCCGGCCAACTCGGTTGGCAAGTGACCCAGTTTACGCCACAATTATAAGCCTGCCGTGCTCTCCGGCCTTTGTTATTGTTGTTGTTGTTGTTGTTGTTGTTGCCGGTGTCACTGCGCAGGCGCAGCGGCAACATGAAGTTTTTGGCAGCAACGGTTTCGTTTTGCACTCGATTTTGGGCGTCTAGAAGAATCGTGGCGAACGAATCTCGGATCTTTGTAGCTGACATTTGATAGTTGGCTTTCAAATTGACTACAATTGAGTCGAGAGCAGTTTGATTCTGTGTTACTGTGTCGCCTTGGCGGTTGATGTTGTTGCTGCTGCTGCTGCTGCTGGTAGTGACAGCAATGTGCCCATTCTCAAGCAGACAACCAGACAGCCAGCAGCGGACAACCAGAACTTTGTCCAAAAAGTTCTTCGGGCCGCTTGGCGCTTTAATTGCATTTTGATTTGCGGCCAATTTGAGTGACGGGCGCATTAGGAGCAACATGGAATAGAAATGCAGGGAAAGAGAACACACCGGAAAGTTTTCAATTAGCCTTCTCAAAGAATTTTCTCACATAAAATTGATTACTGCCTCCTACTTTGAATCGGAGTTCCGGCAGGGTTCCTAGAGCACAGACAAGCAGAAGGGCGGTACTTAAAGAAAACTGACTAAAGTTCGACATTATTATTTTCTTGAGAGAAATTTTGCTTGGGAAAGTATCGACTTTTAAAAGGAGTCCTCAAATTTCCATAATATGCTTCGATTTTCTAACATTACATTTGTTTTGTAACTTTTAACTTTTTTTAACAAGCTCAAAGTGCAGAGAAGTCAGTAATTAGGACAAAGTTATTGTGCTTTTTATGCATTTTATGTGCATTTTTGTATTCATGTTTCCTACTTTCCCTATTCAATTTGGCCCAAATGTTATTAAAAGTTTATCAAATTGTTTGGGAAATAATTGACTAAGGCGTAGAAGGCAGATGTGGCTGCCGGCATAGGATGGTGGCTGCTGCTACTGCTTCTGGCAGCGATGTTGATATTGCCACAAAATGCCGCATGCCGGCATGAAAACTTTGGGACGGCTGTGTGTGAGTGTTATGTGCTTTGTGTTTGACCTAAATTCCTGTATAACCATGCAAAGTGTTGCTGTTGACGACGCTGCTGCTCCTGCTGCCGTTGCTGCAACATCCGAAATGCAGTTTCAGCTCGGTAAGCATCGCGCTATTTTCATCTTTTTTTGCGATGTACTTTGTGCTGCTGCCAACAAAAGCTTTGCAAATTAAATAAAAGTCATGCCACGCCCACTAATATACACACAGACAGTATAATTGCATTTTTCGTTTTTTTGCAGCAGGAAGTGTAGGGGCAATAATGGTTTGACCTATTAAAGTCTGAAACTCCAGCTTTCGCGCAGGGAAACGCAAATATTAAAGATCACGTTACGCTTTCAACGATTTTATCAGCTTCCAAGCCAACTTAATTGGAAAACCTCTCACGGCAACTGCGAAAGGCAATCGACAATCAGCAATTGCCAGCTGCAGCATTGCCACAACCTATAAGCCATAATAACCCCATCCGATTCGACAAAGTCTGTGGCAAGTCTAATTAAAGCAAGCAAGCAAAGTCCAAAGGCGCCTCGAAAGTTGCCACCGCCCACCGTTGCAGCCGCAACAGCCCATTTGTGCCCCAAGCAAAACTGGCCTTAAGAGCAATTTAAGTAAATTATTGAACTTTCCATATGCAGAGGAAAAGCGCCAAGGAAAAGCCCACAAAGAAGAGTCACTAAAGTGATGTGGGGTTACGAAAAGTATGAAAATAAAATCTTGTAAGCCCTAATACGAAACTGCAATGCTCTGCAGGAAAATCCATTTATAGGGCAAAATAGATGTGGCAGTTTCAAGAGGGATTTAAGTGATGATGCAACTTTTAAGGTCTTATTGTCATTAAAATGTTTCACTATGTGTTGGATCTGGGAAAATGGTACTGATTAAGATTAAGTCAAAAATGATTTTAAATAATCATGCTTGAATAAAAATTCTTTCAATATTTACAATTCATAATTAAGAACTTATTAGGGCATTTAAAATCGTTTTTCAGAAATATTCGTCCAGTGCAAACCCATTAACTGTGGCAAGAGCGAGCTCTACGATTTGGTCGTGTGGTTCATGGGGCATTTCCTTGTGGCTTACTCTCCGTGGGCGTCGAGGAAAACTAAGGAAATGTTTGTTCAACACTGCGAGCCTCGACTCTTGGCAAGACAAATGCCATAAAAAATTGCAACAAATGTTGCAGCCAATAGACGCGGCTAATAAATGTTGCTCGCGTGCAGCAACAGAAACAGCAACACTGCGACAGCAACAGTGACAGCAGCAACAGCAACAGCAACAGCAACTCGCATTTTGCCTGATTTTATGTGCCGCTCTCCTGTTTCCGATCTTTTTCGGGGCAATTAATTGCGCAACATCAAATAAATTGCATTTGAAAGCCAAGGGATCCCTGGAGCAGTTGTTGTTGCAGCTTTAGCTGCTGCATGTTGCCCATGCTGCTGCCGCTGACAACAGTCATAAAAACTAATTTCGCTCTTAGTCCGTGGGTGGATGTCGGCTTTGCAGGAAGTATTTCCCAGGCCCCGGGAAAGGGGGAAAATTTGTGGCTTAGCCAACTTGAACTGCATCTAAGCTGTGGTTTCCGCCCGTCTGGACTCTGGAGTGGTTTATGGGTGCTTAGCTAAAAGGTTGGGCGTATTTGAAACCCGTTTTAAGGCTGGATAAACGGCCTCTGCTCGCGAATTGAGTTTTTAAATAGGCGAATTATCTTAAGTATTGGCTCTACAGCGTATTAGGGGCATTAGCTAACTAGTTAACCGATGCTCGCTGATTCAATTACTAAGAGGAGAGTATCAAGTCTAAGGGTTTGAACCGTGCAGAGCAATAAGTGGTTTGGCATTTCAAGATTTCGAAAGTTAGATATAAAAATGGGGGTACCTATGCTTTAATTAGCCTTTACAACCACTTAATTGCTTCTTAAACCTTTAAATAAAAGTCAATTAATCAATAAATGCACACAATAATAAATTCCTTCGAATTTAATATGTTTGTTACCAAAACAATACACCGCCTTAGCTGCTTTTGGAGTACTGTGAATTGCTATTCTAAAATGGTATCTTGCAGTTGCCAATTTCCAATGACAGTCAACTGACACAATCTGCGATCTCTTAGCAGAAATCTGCCAGCGGTTTTCCAGCTAATAAAGTTATCAAGGGGCACAAAAAGCGGCAAAGGTGCAGCCCCTTCACTTTGGTCCCAAGCAGTTGGCTTTTGTGATTTGGCGTAGTCATATTTCTGGCCTGTGGCTTAGGTTTAGTACTTACAATCGCGGCTCATGCCAGCGGAAAGGCATTTCTTGAAGCGGCAGTACTGGCAGCGATTGCGGTTCAGTCTGATGACCAGACACTTGCCGTCCCGCAAACAGCGATATTCGATTTGCTTCTGGATGCTGCGTCGAAAGAATCCCTGCCAGGAAAATAGCATAAATAAGATATATACCCCGCATAAGCTGTAGAAACTTACCTTGCAACCCTCGCAGGAGGTTACACCATAGTGGTAGCCCGATGCCTTGTCGCCACAGACTTTGCAGGGCACAAATGATTTCGAGGAGACGCCGTTGTTGTTGCCGCTGCCGTTGTTGCTGCTGCTGCTGCTGCTGTCCGCTAGGCCAAAAGATTGCTGCTGCTGCTGCTGCTGCTGCGGGTGTTGCAACTGCTGCTGGTGTTGCTGCTGCTGCTGTTGCAGCTGTGTCGTCGGCAGTGACTGCTGCTGTTGCTCTGCAAGGGAAAATTGCATTGGTTTACACATTTCTTCCGCTGGCAAGTTGTCCCGCTGGTCGCTTATGCAATGGCACATTGCTCATACGCCGTGTGTGCAACATGTCGCAGTGCAATTTGCCAAATGAGTTTGCTGTCACTGCCGCCATATCACCCACTCGCCATCTTCCGAAATGTCACCTCTTGCAACACGGGTCAGCCACACAATCACAATCAATCGACAAGTGTCACCAGTAATTGATTTAAGCCACCCAATAGCTAGATTCGATTTTTCCGGCAGGCTTAAGACTCCCATCGTAATCAAGCTTAAGTCGGCTGACGAATAATGTTAAATCCAATGGCCACAGAGTGCATTCAACTTCCAGGCGATGTGCGATAAGAAGAAATGCCAAAAAATCACGTATACGCCACCGCCTACAATAAATTGCCTGTAAAAACGGCAGTCACGAGAAAAGTTGCAGCCGCACAATTTTCACAGTGCGAGCGCCGAAAAAAATTTGCATTGCAAATTAGGGAAAAACAAGAAAGGAAAAACAGCAAAGCAGCAAAGAAAAACTGGAGTCAGGCAGCAGGCAGCAATGTTTGCTTCTTAGCATTTCATTTCGAATTCAATTTGACTGCATGTCTTGCTGCTATTTTTCGCTTTTCTAATGCCAGAGGAAGAGGCAAATGAACTAAGCGCGGAGTTTGAACAGCCTTCTGTTGTTGTTGTCGCGATGTTGTTGGTGTAGTTAGTTGCTGCTGTGCACATTGGCGTTGCCACACCTCAGAAATGCGAAACAAATGAAAGTAATGTGGATACACTCGCCGAAAAAGCGGCGAAAAGAATGACAACTATTGGGGCACCCCGAAAAAAGTTGTTATTTATTTCTTGAAATATCCTTCTGCCTGGTTCAAGAAACTGCACTTTACTAATTCCGCGAATATTGAGCATTTGCTATTACACTTCATATTCAAAAGATTTCAAATAATACATTTTGAAATGTTGGTTTACATTTGGTTACTAACAGTACTGAGCAAACCTACCCCTCTATTCAATACCATCAATTTTAATATTTTAGAAATTCATATTATTTTTTCCGTGCATGGCGCGTTACGCTCTTGTGCAATTGCAAATTGAATTTTTACCATTGGAGTGCAACAACAATTACAACTACAACGACGGCGTCTGGAAAATGTCGTCGGCCGGGCAGGAATGAAAAAAGAGAAGAAAACGCAAAGGAAACTCAAGTGCCTGCTTTTCATTTTCGCGCCGCGTTCAAATGCAAATCATTTGGTGGCTTTTGTAAGTTGACAATTTGAAACGCCATTGTTTATCCAGCCGAAGAAAAAGGGGTGCGGGCTGTGGGTTGGCTGGCTGGCTGGCTGGTGGAAAACTGCTTGGCATTTCCGCGTTGTCAGACAAGTCAGAGGCATGGACGATAGACGATAGACGACAAAGACTTCATATTTCCTCGATTTTTTCCCATTTCCATTTTCATTTTATGCATTTATCTGGTCGAAGACAACTGATTGAGTGGAGGGGACAACGAGCGATTGCAGACATTATTTGCCCCGGCAGAGAAATATCAATTGGAATGCCATTCGAAAATCAGTCGAGATTTCGACTTGGTAAATTTTCCTTGGTAAATTCCCTGTTTGGGGTGTTCCCAGCCTTTTCCTAGCTGACTTAATTTATATTCGCTTGCAACTACCCGCACTAATTAAGGCAATTAAATGTGGCCGTCTCAGGACGACAAATGAATCTTCGCCAGCAAATCAAGGCAATTTGCAAGTCCAGCCAAGATGTATTTGCCCAAGTGATAATCGGATTTATGGTCGAGGAAGTATGCACCGGAAATGTAGAATTTTTACTTGTTCAAAATTTGAAACATTATTAATTTTATTAAATTTAATGTGAATAATTCACAAAAAAATGACTAAATGCAAAAGCGTCATTTTTGTTTTGGGTATTAAAATAAAAAACTGGGGATATTAGTGGCGGTAAATCATTGAGCAATAATTATATTTAATGTTGAAAATATAAAATATGTTTTTGATAAACATTTTAAAAAATTAAAAAAAAATTCTATGAGGAAATTTACAATTTTTTCATTATTTAAAAATATTTCTCTGTGTAAGCAGCAGCTGACCGTAATAGTTAAAAAACATAGGTATTTTGCATTTCCGTCTCGGTTCCTAGTAACCATTCGTTAAGACCACCAACTTCTCCCGGAAGACCGGCTAAGCCCACTCAAATGCCATCATCCAAGGCAATATGAGAGCCGAGAGCAATTCAAGGCGATTTATGAAAATGAAAACATCTTTTCCACGGCTTTCAATTGCAGTGCTCGTTATTGGAAAAGCAAATGCCACGGAAAACGCAACCACATTGATGGACATGCAACATGAAAAGCAATTTCCTCGTACTACAGAAGAAACTCAAACAGCAACAGCGATTGGCCAATAACAGCGTATTATATTCATTTTCACATTTTTCATATAGCTCTTTAATAGTTTCCTCAAAAGAAGAAAGAGAAGAAACCGAAGACGAAGACGAAGACCCAACGACTTTCAATTGCTGTTGCTGCTATTATGCAATGAATGCAAATTTATTGAACATAATTTCCAAGAGCGACAACAATGGTTCGCAGTTGAAGAGACGACAACGCGGAAGAGTCGCTGTGTCAGTTCCAAGTTGCACGTACCTTTGTTCAGATGCGCAACAGATGAAGATGTTGCTGCGGGGTTGACGACGCTGTTGTTGCTGCGCCTGCTGCTGTTGCTGTTGCTGCTGCTGACCGCTGACGAGGAGGAGGATGCAGAGGATGATCCGCAGGATCCCGAGGATCCGGAGGAGGAGGCCGACGAGCAGCCGCTGTCCGGCGAAGAGTGGGCGCCGCTGGAGGAGGGGGAGCTGCTGCTGTTGTTGTGGTTGCTGGCCGGACCGAACTGATGCACACTGCTGATGGTGTACAGAGCACCTCCACCATTGCTCAGCGTGCAGTTGAGCTGATGTTGCTGCTGTCCAGGGTGCTGCTGCTGCTGCTGTTGCTGGTGGGTGTGCTGATGCTGCTGCTGCTGTGGGCCTAGACTGGATGCAACACTCTCTGCTGGGGCTGCTGTTCTGTAGAAATCGTCGCAATGCAACAACTGCAATGGATCAGCTTCAATGGCACTTAGGCAATCCTCCAATTCCCGGTGATGCTGCTGCTGCTGGTTCTGTTGCGGAGGCTGGTGTGTTTGCTCCTCCCCTTCCTGCTCGGATTCCAAGCTATTGGCCTCACTGTAGGCCCCTTGGGTGGACGAGTCCTCCGGTGTGTCAAAGAAATGCAAATTAAAGTCTGAATTTGCATTGAAATTGACCACCGGGAGCAGGGCTTCCTCGTCCTCGTCCTCCTCTTTGTCTTCGTCCTCGTCTTCTTCCTCCTCGTCCTCTTCTTCGTCCTCTTCCGCCCCCTCTTCACGTGTCTGTTCCTCCGCGTCCCGAGTGAAATCCTTGACAAGGTCCTCCTGATTAACGTGGAGCTGCTGCTGCTCCGAAGACGAGTGCTTCACACAGGTTTCGACCAGGAGATTGGAGCGGATTTGTGCCTGTGCCTCCAGCTCTATTTGGTATACATCCATGTTGCTCGGATCGGATCGGTCAGATGAACATCCATCATCTTCACCATCGTCCTGCTGGTGGAAATCGACGTTGGCAACCTGCGAGGGCGCCTGCTCAGCATTTTTGTGGGAAATCTCTGTGATTTTATATGTTTTGCACTTTATGGGGAATCCGGGCGAGGGGTTTCAAAAAGATTTAGGGTCTTTCAGATTTTCTTCGCTTTTGTCAGCTGCGGCTTAATTAAAAAAAGGAGTTAGGCTTTAGCATATGGCAAAGTCCCCTAAAAAATTGCTATCCAATTTTAAAAGCTACACCAATCTTTTGAGCTCCGGTAATCTTTAAAAAACTTCAAAAAAACACCAATCATAACATAAGTATGCTATGTGAACATTATGTTTAAAAAAAGTTGATGAAATAGACATTCATTTTAAAATCAAGTACTAACAACCTAGTATACCCAAGTATTTATTATTTGGCAAATATTCCCTATTTCATATTTTTACTTAGGTTAAGTAAGATGTGCGATATTGTCTCGTAAATGCTTTTATTCAATTATCACTATCATTCTGCATTTCTCTCTCCTAATCCCCTCGTTAAGTTTGTCACTTGCACTTAGCCTTCGTAGTAGCTCGTATAGCATAATTTTTCAATTCACTTCCGTGTTGTTTTCGAAGTCCTTCGCTTCCAAGTTCAAGCTAGTTCCAAAATCGGGCGTTCGTTTTGATATACATATGTTCGTTATGGAGCGGTACACTCGCGGTTTATTATTTTTTGGAGAAATGGTGATCGCGCGTACGAAACTCTCGCCTCGTCGAGATGCAAGCGCCAACTTCGCAGCGCTCCAAATGCGCCAGGGAAAATCCAAGCCAAACTGCAGAACCTACGACAACACAAAAGTCCAAGACGACGACGGAGCAGCGGCGCAGAAGAATAAGAACATGTCCCTGTGCGCCAGTGTGAGTGACTGTGTTCTGGTGTGTGTGTGTGGAAAGAGCAGGAAAATAGAATGCAGTGCGGCTGTGTGGCCCAATGGAGTGGGAAAACTGCGAAGCGCCGCCGCCGAGCTCGAGGCGGAGTCTCTGGAGGAGATCGGGGGAGCAGCTCGAGTGGAGAGAGTCAATGTGCTGCTAGTACTGGAGGTTCTATCTTTCTAATCTCCACCAGCACCAGTACCAGCACCAGTAACAGTACCAGCACCAGTAACAGTACCAGCACCAGTAACAGCACCAGTAACAGCAGCCACACAAGCAGCAACAGCTACAACTTGGGAAACAACCGCAGCCACATTAGAAGCTGCTGCAGCACTAGAATCGGCAACAGCAGCAGCAACTGTTGCAACAGCGACGGCACAACAGAAACATGCATTGCCACTCTCGCTGTTGCAGCTGCATGTTGTTGCTGCACTTTTTCATTTGCAAACTCTTTTCCTGGTTGCTATTTTCAATTTCTATTGCCGCTGCCGGCGTCGCTGCCGACGCTGGCGTCGACTTCCAACATTTCCAAGTGCAACAACACATCCACTCAAGATCAATTTCACACACACCAGTGCAGCGAGCGAGAGCGAAAGAGAGGGACGCGGACCGTTACTTAGTTTGCACTGTCCTCGAGGGAGAAGGCAATGGGCATGTATGTGTATGCAAGAAAGAGAGGGCAGAAGTGGGGGCGCCTTAAAGGGGGGTCAAGTCAAAGAACCTTCAGCTGAACAGGCAAGAAAGAGAAAGGGCGAACGGCAGAGTGGGAGAAAACATTCTGCTATGCGGAAGTTTAAGTGTTGCATGTTGCTCTTGCGTTCTATGGGCTGCCTTCCACCCAAAAGAAAGTGGAAAACTGAAGTTTTTGGCACGAAAATACTCTCTTGAAAATTATTTTTGAAGATCAAATAAAGTATACATATCTCGAAATTTTGGGGTCAAAACTGTTAAATGTTACATATTTGGATTTCAAAAAGATAAACTTACAATGCCAAAGATTGCCTAAAAGTGAATATAATTTGAAGGAAAATATAATATAAAAATGTTCTTTAACACTAAGATACAAAAATAATAGAATGTAGAGTGCATAGGGCATAATGCATACATAATATCATAGCATCTACATAAACCTCAAAACTTGGGATTTCCCGATTGCATTTTTCCCTAACGTTTTCCACAGTTTTCCTGGCGAATGCCTGGCGCAAAAGGGAACCAACGAAAGTCAATGATCAGCGGTGGCGGCGACGTCAACTGCATGCTAGCTTGCCATTTTTCCAACGGGCAGCAGCGAAAGCAAGCAGAAACTGTAAATAACAGGAAAACGGCAACTGGGCGATCGGTGGAGCCACATTTCCACGATCCTCCGCGAAAGCGAAAAGCCAGCGAGCAGCCGAGGTACGACGACCAATCGAAGCGATAACTCCGCCGCCCCCACCGATCCACAGATCCACCGATCCACCCCAAGCTGCGGCATGCTATAGCACACTATATGTCCGATTGCGTCGGGCGATAAAACCTGATCTCCGCAGACACACCGATACGCAACGCACACTCCTCCAGAGACGCTCACTCATACAGGGGCACATGCGATGACGACGAACCAGGAAGAGAAAAAGAAAATGCCGCTCGCTAAGATTGTGTAATCGAATCGAGTGAGTGTGTGCGTGTGAGTGAGAGTTGTTTAAAGATGGGCGGGTGAAAAAGGGGAGCACTATTCTTATTATTACTGCATTTCACTTATCATCTCACGGGGGGTGAAGAGGCAGTTGCCTTGGCTTCTTCGCGCTTTTTCGCGTTTATTTATTTTGCTATTGTCGGCTCTACGTTCGCCGCTCTAAGTTCAATGACTTGTGGGCAACGTCATGGGCAGCATTTGAGACAACAGCAACAACAGCAACAAAGTGGCGCGAAATTCGTTCAGTTTAAATTATTTGCTTATTTATAATGCTACTGCTGGCAGCCTTTAGATTCTACATAAAACTAACTATCTATCTACATAACTAACTTAACTATCAACAACAAAACTGGATACCTATTTGATATGATATTTATTTATTTATGAAATTGTTGGTCTCTTACTAATTAGTTTAGGTCTTAGCCAAGATAATTGATTTAAATTCAATATATAAATTCTATTTTGCTTACATTTTTCATAAAGGATTCTTTTTTATGATATCCAGTACTCTCTCTTCTACTATTTTCTTGTGGTGTATTTTCTTGATTTCAGCCTCCTTAGTGCTGATTCTTATTTACTTTGCGCATTTTTCACTCGCCACCATTTGTTGCTATTGTTGTTGAGGCCTGACTGATTTTGATAGCACTCGGCTGGTAAACAAAGTTTGCCTCAATGAACGTTAGAAATTATCACTCGACGGACGATGAGAGAATGGAAGGAAAATTTGCGCCCAGCTGAAGATCAAACAACGGCCGAATTTAGGCGGAACAGTGAGCAACTGAGGCAACTGAAGTTCGCCACTCAGACTCCAAAGAGGAAAGGATGCTATAGGCGAGCAATTTTCAAATTACTTAAATGTTTTCCAAATTACAAAACATTTTTCCAAAGGTTGGCCTCTTAGTGAGGCTTGCTGGCGCTATCGTGTGCGTGGCAATCTGCTGCTCTTCATTCTCGACGTCCATTCGATCAGATGGACATGGCCAGATCTACTCGTCTTGTGATCTTGATCAAGAATATATATACTTCATTACGTTCGAAAGACTTCCATCTACCTGTTACATACTATTCAACGAGTATAGTACACCCCCTTATATTAAGGAATATAACTATTATCTTTCCATCACCAGATACACATATATATACATATATACATACATATGTATAGTATATACATATATTTCCATCTGCGAGTACTGGATACCAGAGAGCACAGATTGCCAAAAGAAGCGATGTCCATGCAAACGTCAAAGGCAGGACAAGCAACGAATACACCTAGCAAAAATATTACTCTTACAGTGAGAAATGGTCTTACGTATCTGCATTAAAAAAAAAGAAATTAAAAATCCAGAAATTAACAATACCAGAAAAACAATTGCCAGAAAATAAGCATATAATTCCAGCATTTAAACTAAGAACTTCTTAAATTCCTAAAATGCGGATATAAAATTTATAATTTTAATTTTTTCAAAAACAGAATAGATTTGCCTCAGTGCGTCGCAGGAATCTGGGACAGATTGTGTCGGGATGGGCTGGCACCTTCAGCCAACACATTGCACTGGGCGCTGGTGGCATGTAGAGTAAACTAAGCCAAAAGTGGCGCACACTGCGAGGTGCAGGGGTGGAATCGAACTGGGGGAACAAGAAGTAGGGGCGGCGAGTGTCAGCAACCTCAATAAAATGTTGCCATTCCCTAGGTCATGATCTGTTTTGTGGGCAGCTATAAATAACAGCCGCCGGGAAACGCAATCAAACGAAATGGGAAAAAGCCGGGGGTTTGGGGTGCGCTCCACTCACCCAGCAGGATGTCACTGCATCCCGATCCGGAGTGCGAACTCAGCGAGGAGACGTGGCCGTCCAACGGACTCTGGGGCGCTTCCCTCAGCGGGCTGCTGGGCGTGGTCGGGGGCGTATTGAGGCAACGCTGGCTGCCCAAAGCTGTAGACTGCGATCCGGTCGGCGATTCAATCTTGATGTAGCAGTTTCCAATCACAGGCAGTCTGCAACATTCATTTCAAATAAAATAATCAATTGAGTGATTGTGTTTACTTAATACTTTAACAGTATATTTTCAAGAATCTTAGAGTAATTATAGCTGTAAAAGGACCATGTACATTTGTGAGAGCCATGAACTTAATTTTAACAACCTTTTAAATGCATGATTTTAAATGCATTATTAATTGTTATTACATTTTTATGAAAATAAAAAATCTAGATACATTTTGAGCAAATAATATATATATGGAATTTACATTTTAAAATGTGTAGGAAGAATTATTAGATCATAAGATATTGATTTTTTAAAGAGAAAATGATTTGAATCAAATACATATCTTATAAAATAGTTTGAAGCTATAATCCGGAGGTGGTGGAGGGTTGGACTGCTTTGGTTTCCACAATGTCAATGCCAAAGGTAATTGCGGCTCTAGAAAAGCAGCCGTGTTGCTTTAAAATTCAAGTAATTATCGTTAGCTTGAGTGGCTCGCCCTGCAGACCCATCCCTTGTATACTTCGCTTGTACGTTTTTAACTCTTTTCCCCATTTTCCGCTGCCATTCGACCCTTTGCTCCACCCGCTCATCTATTGTACGTAATTGATTGGAAAAATGGCCATTCATGTTAAGTGCAGGCGGCTATGGCCATTTATTCCGAGAGATATATCGGCGGGAGGGGCAAGACGCCGGGCTTCTGTATCGGCCATCTCTCTCCTGGCACAATTCTTAACTCGTTTTGCCTCGTAATTGGCCATTTTCCCTAGTTCAGGCCCGGCATAGAATTTATTGAGCATCAGCGCTTTGTGGGCCGAAGCAAAGCCTTTCGACGTCCAGTTTCCCACCCACTGTGATCGATTGTTTGTTTGGTTGTGTTGAAATCTAAGGGCATTTTTGTTTGCCTTAGCTTTTCTTAAAGTTGGTCAGCTTGTACAGATTTATTGCACTTGCATACGAAGTTGATGGCACCATCAGCAGCTAGGCTACAACTGGAGCAACAAATGCAGCTGGCCGTATAAATCAAGTATACGCAATCTGCATTACTCATACGCCCTGTGGCTTAAGCCAAGCCGCCAAAGCGCCTGCAGCAAAAGGATAAAAATCAATAGATGCTTTGCATGTGCTGTCGTCCTGCCATCTACTCACACATCCCGCGGCTTCTTTTCGCATTTCCACATGTCTTTTTGTTTTCTCTATTTTTTTTTTGCCTTTTCTACTTTGTGGCTGGAGATGCTGCTGCCTGTCATTGCATTTAGTTGCTATTTCCCTCCTTGTGTGTAGTTTGCCTTTGCAATATTTCCACGTTGTTATGCACTTCACACAAGAGGAAGACACTCGGGCATGCTTTTGTTGTTGGTACTAGGTTGCTGATGCTCCTGCTGCTTATATTGTCACAATATTTTCGCTTTTCAATGTCCCTCTCGAAAGCACAAGTGAAATATTTGCCCATGTGGCATATTAGTTTTAGTCTTGGCTAGGACCCTTCCGCCACTTTCTTTGTGCTTGTTCTTCGCAACGCCTTTTGTGTGCGCTAATATCCGCAAAATGGAACATTTAATTTATTCAGGCAACCCATCGATCGCATTGAGGATTTTCACTTACATATGTATATTATGTATGAATATTTTGTTCAAAGGCTGCGCATTTTGCGAAGTAAATCTCATCATTTGCTATGCACTTTCTTCCTTTATTTCCATCCGCCTGCCATGTAATTTTCACATTTCTACTCATCAACGCCAACGTCATTCTTCACGAGATTGCCCGCGGCCCCCCATCGCCCATTTCCATTGTGTGGGCGTGGCACGCCGGCTACAGCAGCAGTAGCAGAAGCAGCAGCAGCAGCAACAATAACCACGGCTGCAACACAGCAGATGCTGCCTGCCTGCAACTGCGGCTTTTGTGTGTGAAGGAAGTAGGTTAGTGGCTCACTCGTCAGCCAAATGAATGATGGAGTAACTGCGGCAAACTGTGGCTGAAAAGTTCCCATTCTCTTCATGCCTACAATGTTTTTTTCATTTGTTATTTCATCCCGGGCAATTGTATGGTTAATTGAAATAAGGGAGATAAAACCAGGAAAAAAATGAAAGCACAAAGGGGGGCAACCACTTTGGCTCAGGTGTGGTCATTAAATGGGGCATGTTTGCGCACTATTTTTAAGTACCAACCTGGTTTTGATGGGCTGCTGCTCCGGATTCTGCGACTTCTCCTTGATGCTGTGAGTCAAACCAGTGGTGTTTGAATACTCCATGGATTGCCGGCCCTCCAAGGGGCTGGCTGTTTTTCCGAGCTGTTACTAAAATACATTTAAGCAGCTGCACCACCGATTTTGGTCCGAACAAGAATGATTGCTAGACTTCCAAGTGAAAGTATGGACCAACGGCCTTTTTCCGCTGCGCCTAAAAGATGCCACTAAATGTTTCACTTTCACTGCATAACGTGTGAGTGTTTGCGTTCGCCTGTGTGTGGGTAAGTTTAAAATGTAGAGCTTTTGGGGTTCCTTTAATTTTCAATTATTTCACGTATGCACTGCACTCCACTCCACCAAATCTCTTTGATGTTTCTTTTTCAATCTTATTGGGAATCCTTTGCGGAAATGCTCTTGCCGTTTGGCTGGCTGCCGTCATAACTGCCGTGGAATACTGTAAATCGGCTTTTGGCCACTGCAGCTTGCCATTTTTCCGTTTCGGCCCGTGCGAAGACCGAGCGACCAGCCTCTGGGCCCGAAAAGCGCCGACGACTACAACAGCGACAGGACGACGACGACAACAAAATGCAGCAAAAAGTTGTTAAAGCTGCAGCAGCAACAGCAACAACAGCAACACACAAAAGGACCTGTGCGGCAAGAGGCAAGAGCGACCCAGCAAAACAATCACATGGCTCAGTGCAAGCTTACCGCAGCAACAACATTCTGGCCCGAATGAAGCGTTGCCGCAAAAACATAAACAGAGAGCCGCTGGAGCCGGTGAGAGCCGGGTCAAGAGAGAATGCGGATAAAGACAGAAAAAAATTAAATGCATAAAAAAAATTTAATTTATAAAACTATATATTTTATGCGCTTTAAACATAAATTTAGAAAACAGAAATAAAAACTTAAGACGCTGACTTTATATGAAATAAGGAGCGTATGCTAGATAAAATCTTAAAAAAGCCTGAGCTACAAAATCAATCTGAGTTGTGATCCAAATTGTCACTGGCAAATCGAAAACAACTAACCCCATTTTTCCTTAAACTTTAAACATATTGAATATAAATATAAATTATTTCCAGCAAATACAACAAATTTCCGCTTCTCGCGAATTTCTCACGCCGGCGCGCTCTTCTTGAATCGCCGAGTTTGCTCTGCCCACGCGAGCTGCACAATATCGCGTGCTGAAATGGAAACCAGGTCAGGGCCGCCGTGCTCACGTTACCCGACCCGCTGCGCTGATGCATTGCCACCCACTCCGGCGGAAAGCTCTCGTCTTGTTTTGCTTCTGAGCGAATAAGCTCTGTAGACTAAAGCCCTCGTAAGTGGTTCCGCATTTGCTGAGGTACACAATCCATTTAATTAATTAGTAACAAATATATTTCTGTATAAATACGATCGTAATGGTTATTAAACTTAAAATTATAAAAATCGAGCACCCGCACTAAACATCGACGGAAAATCATAAGTAGAGAACAGTGAGACACAGAAACATAGGCTCTAGACGAAGCAGTTGCATTTTCTTTGCCATTTCGGTTCGGTTTTCGGTTAGAATCAGTTAGACAAAAGTAACACAAAATAGTAATTACAATTAGTTGGCAAATCTAAGGTTTCTCAAGGCACATTTTGGCTTGGCATTTATTCATTTTGGCCCTTCCCTCTAGCGGCGCATCTTCTCCAGAATGGGAACCACCATGTCGAACTTGGGCCGCTTGCCGGGATCCTCGTTCATGCAGATTGAAATTAGCTTGGCCATGTGCGTTGATGTGCCTGGCGGAATCTTGACCCGCAGACCTTCCAACGCAATCTTCATGCCGCACTCCATGGGCGACCACTCGGCGAAGGGCACCTCGCGCGTAGTCAACTCCCAAATTAAAATAGCAAAGCTCCACATGTCACAGGCCTCCCAGTTTCGATCCGCCTGCTTGCGCTGCAGGGCCTCCGGCGACATCCAAGCCGGTTGATAGATACGTCCCTTCTCTTGGAAGGAGAACTTGGCATCGCCCATGTTGATTCTCGCCGTCAGATCATCATCGATCATCACGTGATGACTGTTCAGGTGATATGTTGGTATAATGCGCTCCAGCGAGTGCAGGAAAGCCATTCCTCTCGCAACATCCAAGGCAAAGCTTACCGCCTGACTGGTGTCCACCACGACGCCAGTGGCTCCATGCAGCAGGCTGAACAGCGAAGAACGTGGCATGAACTGAAGGACATAAAATAGTTTATAGTTAGTTAGTATGGCAATATCTTAGGTTATTAAAGTGCAACACACCTGACTAATGGTCACCAGATTGGGTGGCGAATTACATGCTCCAATAATAGGCAAAATGTTTGGATGCGAAAATATGCGCAGCTTGGGAAACTCCTCGTTAAAATCGCGCGATATACGAGACGTGCACTGACGCACAGCCAGGATCTTGGCCACCACATCGTTTTTTTGCCAACGTCCGCGCCAAGTTTCTCCTGATGGCGTCACCGAGAGCTTGGTATGCAGGTCTAGGTCTCCCATGCTGATTCCCTTAAAACGGGACAAAGTGGCATCCCGGGATCTCGTTTTCAAGCCCTGCCAGCTTTGTTCCTTGAAGCTGATCACCTTAACTTCCCTGCCGCTCTTCTCCACAATATCCTGGAGTCTCTTAGCCAGACTGGGTTTGGCCTTTTCGAGAGGTGTGTGCCCGTCTTTGTTTGCTATTCCCACCTGGGCTCCTGCATTCAGCAGATCCTCGCAGATCATGTCATAGCCCCAAAAACAGGCGTAGTGCAGGGGGGTGTTTCCATGCTCGTTCACCGCATTCACATCGCTGCGCTCTTTTATCAACTGTAGAGGCAGATAAGTTCTTGAATAAGCTAGCTAGCCAGTTTTTATGTTATCTCACCATCTGGACCACGTCGCGGTGGCCATGGGCTGCCGCTAAATGGAGTGGGATGTCGTCGCCCATATTGGTGGCGTTCACACGGGATCCGCGCTGCAACAGAGTCTCCACTAGCTTGGCGTGGCCTTCCTTAGCCACCCAATGCAACGGACTGAAGCCATGGTCGTCTCTAAAGTACAGGAATTTAATTGTAAGTATGATGGCTGAAATTTTAGTATGATCCTTTTTATGCGACTATAAGACTAATAATAATATAAGAAGTAAGTCTATAAGTAAAACTCAATTTAAAATTATTGCAGGAAGCGGGTTTTATGTTGCGATATACACACAGTCAAATATAAACATACATATGTATACATATATATTTTTGATTTGTCTGTTTACACAACACAAGAATAAATCATGACGTCACTTAGACTTGAAAGACCCTCGAAATCTTGGGCGTATTTATTGCTTCGATGACTAAACACAGGAGGTTGGTGGAGAAGTTGCTGCTGAAGGTTTTAACTTTCTAAGTGCACTCTTAAGCAATTCGAAAGTGTCGGAACTAGGTGCCTCTTTTAGTCTTACCCCAAATTGTTGTCGTGCTCCGTTTCATCCAACCAGAGGCGAACTTGAATCGAGTTGCCCTCGCGGCACCAGTGGAATATGTCCTCCATTTTTATCCCTTACTCCTTTATTCCGTTCTTAGTCACTGTTTTTATAGGTTTTCCAACCTTAATTACATCTAGAAACAAATTAAAACGTTTAAATTGCGACAGTTGTGAGTATTTCTAATTAAAATTTGTGCAGTGTGGACGTATTTAATATTTAACTCACTGCTCGCGTTGCCAACTGCTGCAGAGCATTGACAAGTGCGTATCGAGCTATCGATATCGTTCACCAGTAGTGAATGTCAAAAAAGAAGAAGAAGGAATACAACGTGCACCGCAAATATTATTTGAAAACATTATTGTTTAGCTCGATTTCTGGTATTAATAAAACCATTACTAGCCCGAAAATGAAACTCAGCACATACAACTTCTTGACCTCCATGGCCATCAAGGGTGTCAAAGTGGGATTTCCCCTGAAACTGACGGTGAGTTCGGGTATCCCAAACCCTGCCTATTGATTGTTTCACGGAATATTTGTTTTTGCTTCCAGATTAGCAAAAAGGAAGTGGTCGAGAGCGAATTTAATCCAACTTTTGTGGAGAGAATTCTTCCCAAATTGGATTGGTCAGCGGTCTATGGAGCTGCTCAGGTGGTAAGTGTGGTGGTAACTTAAGTTGGTAAATTCTGTAATATTTCGAATTTTCTAGGCGGAACTCACAGACGACATTCCTGCAGTTCAGCCCGAAAACATTGGGGAGAATGAGCTGCTTATGCAGAAGCTTCACCACCTGCTCTTCGAGATCGACGTGCTCGAGGGTCAACTGGAGTGCCCGGAAACGGGACGTGTGTTTCCCATCACCGATGGCATACCAAACATGCTCCTCAACGAGGACGAGGTCTAGATTTCCCCCATGTGCTTCTTGTACCAAAATCCCCTCTCTCCAGATACGCATCATTATTAAGTAAGTTTGTTAGTTTTAAAGTTTGTTTATTTACGAGTTACTAAAACAATTGGAGCTTGGATGGAATATGACTTCGTTTTTTTTTGGTGCTGAGTCTTCGTACTCGTGTGGTATTTGGTAAGCATTTTGGGATAAGAGCAAAAAACACTATACGACACATGTAAATGGTAGATCTAAACTTGTGGAGGGTGGTGCTTGCCTAGTTACTAATATTCATCATCACTTCTTCGGCACTCTGGGGGAGATTCAAGAACAGGAACTGCCGGCTAATTGCATTTGATGTTGGGGCTCTTGTTGCTGCCTTGGGCGTAGATGCTGCCCTTGGCTAGTCCGGACTGCGGTCCTTTGCAGAGCTCCGAGTTCCCACCTCTTGGCTTGTAGCTGCGATCTGTAAGAAGACTAGCATCTGGTCCTTGGGTGACCTGCTTTTGAAGCAGCTTCGTATTTGGTCCATTCCAGGTGACATAATCGGCTCTGAAAAGAATAAAACAAATAATAATAAAGGTGTCTTTGTTTTTAGTACTGCGACATTGAATTTAATTCTTACAGCAAAAGATTTTCATTTGCACCCTTGCTCAGCTGGGAGTTGGGTCCCAAACTGGCCATGCGTTCTATAACAGATTGAAACTCCGCTGATTCCGAATTATGTGAATTTCCAAATGAGTGCTGGCGATGCCTGTTGAAGATATTAAATTTAAAGTCCTTTTTTTTCTAGAACTAAAAGATTTCAAAGAATATATCAGGTTAGGGCATGCCGAAA
This sequence comes from Drosophila santomea, assembly GCF_016746245.2. Classification (NCBI taxonomy): domain Eukaryota; kingdom Metazoa; phylum Arthropoda; class Insecta; order Diptera; family Drosophilidae; genus Drosophila; species Drosophila santomea. The sequence continues at coordinate 19,409,709 of NC_053018.2, forward strand.
GAAAATGAGTTATCAGGTTCAAAAATAATATCTCAAAACCGGACTCTCGCTACAATCCATCCGAAATCCTTGAAAAACTCATGCGCAAAACGATTGATTTTACTTAGCGAAACGGTAACAGAAACAGAAACGGTTATTGAAACGGTTTTGGGTGTTAGCGGGCATACTTCAGTGAATCGGTTTTGGTGCGAGCACGACTTTCGAATGCTGGCCTCCTCGCGATGGATGAGGAGTTGGACTGGGCCGACGAGACCAGCGATGAGGACGTCATTGATGCGGAGTAGGAGGAGTAGGAGCTAGCATTTGAGGAGCCATGCAGGTAGCCGTCGATGCTGTAGTTATTTGTATCGCTCTGGTGGCCAAAATGGTTATAGCCGCTCTTGGCCAAGATGCTCTTGGTGGTCAGGCGTTCGTAGCTTTGCTGACGGATGCAGGGTGATTGTGCGGGTGAGGCATATGAATGCGATGAGGAAGCACTGGAGATGGATGACAGATGGGTCGCCAGCTTCGGCTCCTCCGCCGTGGGCGTTGGTGTGGGCGTGGCCTGGGCCAAAATGATCTGGGTGGTGAACGTCGATGGTGTGGTGACATTGATCGATGGAAGAATGTGGCGCTTGTGCGGTGGCTTCGGCTTGGATGAAGTGGTGGGCTCCACCGCGGCGGACAGGCTGGATGATCAAGTGACACGAGGCAAGCGGGTAGTGTTTTTTTGGTACGGGGATTTTGTCAGAGGCGGAGGCAGCAAAGAAAGTTCAAATAGAAAATAGGCAGTCGATTAAAATACAGATAAAGCAGCGGGCCGAAGAGAGAAACTTGATTGGTGGGTGGAAAAAGCGGGTGCCCACATCCTAGATCGGTTGGTTTTATTCGAGTGAGCGGGAGGAAAGGCATAAAGTCAAGAGCTACCTGTCTTTTTGGTTGGCACCGTCAACCTGGTCGGTTCTTGTGGTTTTCTTAAGATCCAGGTGCTTGGGATTCGTGGGAGCCTGCTTTTGCGCCCTCTGCTCGTCCTCGTCCTGGACAATTTGTAGGATTTGAGAAGCCCTATCCTCTGCATAGTTTACGGATTCCAAAGCCATTAGGATAATGCGCTCGGCAATCTGCGGGTACTTCTCCTTGAGCAAAGTTTGCACTGTAAGTAAAAGATATTACATTTGAATTAAATTTGTTTTAAATGTGTTATTCAACATACTTTTGGTCTTCTCCTCTTCTGAGTATTCCTTAGGTCTCAGCGGTATATGTACACCACCCTGATCTCCTCCAGCCTCCTGATCTTGATTTAAGTCCGGCGGGCGATTGTTGGGTCTGTGTGGCTGTTGCATATCTCGTTTTATGTAACCCAAAGAAATCAATTTCTCCGATGCAAACTGCACATTGTTGTCCGCATTGGCCAGGATATCCAGGAGCAGCTCTTCGTCCGCCTTGGGAAATATGTTCTTCATGTACCTATGGTGGAATTTGGATATTATTAAATATATACAAAAAATAATATATAAAATATATTTATAAATTATAATTTAAAATTTAACCAAATAAAATTTGTAATGTAAAGAATATGAAGTTACAACATTGAGAGTTCAGAAATTTGTGACCTAATAAGTAACCTTGGATAATATAAAATAATTTTCAACAGAATGAACAATGCTAGTAAGTTCAAAACAAAATGCATTATATTAAAAGCTAAAAACTAATAATAACCCTTAATTGTTTATTACAAACCAACTTTAAAAAATTGTTTTTAATTGGTTTTCAAATCAGACTGTTTAAACGAGTTCCACCCGCTCTTTTAGGTATTTCTCTACTATACGGACAACTTGCGGACAAACCAACTTAGTAAATTTACAAGATCAATAGGTATTGAAGTATATATGTATAAAAGTAAAGAAAATCAGATGTTAAAATAATCTACCAGTCCCTCAAATGGGAACCCCATCGAACCTCAGCTTCATCTTGGGCGATGAGTGCGGTCTGGGCGAGCTGCGCCACAGGGGCGACCCATGCAGAGCTGGCGGAACAGCCGAGCTGGTAGGCAGGACCGCCTGGTGTCCGCTTGGACCACCAGGACCGCTCTGCACGCTCACGAGACTACCGAAGCGTCCACCGGGCAGGGGACTGGCCGTGCGCGACGTACGCCGACTAGCTACCGTGTCCGGCCGACGTGCCGGTGGCGTCATGTAGAAGGCGGAGCTGCTGTGGAAGAGGTGCCGCTGCGAAGGGGGCGTCACGAAGGGACCGGGCATGGTCACCGGGTGCTTCTCCACCTGCAGCGCACTGATGACAACTGCCTCGCTATTGTAGTAGCTGGAGTGGTGGGTTAGTAAGCGTGGGATTAGCGTTTAATCGTGGGGTTAGACAGGTGCAGTAAGCAGCAGAGTTAGGCGGCGTGTGAGAAGACAGAGTAAGTACGCAGATTAGTGGCGATTAGCTAAGCCTGAACAAAGACCTCTCTGAAGGCGGGACCCATTTCTTACCGCTTTAGGAGGAGGCGTATATGGTTCTCGCCAGCGGTGGGAAACATGTTCTGGATCTTGGTCACCACAGCATCCGTTTCCGCCTGCGTGGTAAACGAGGTCTCCTGAATGGTGGAGCGCCGCGAGAGATTCGGTCCCACGCGAACTCGTTGAAAGGGCAAAGGTGAAGACATTTCCTGTGGGTTAGGTGGAAACTTACTTAGTAAAATATTCATACTCATAATCGATACTCGATACTCGATGGCCAAATGAGAAAGGTGCCAAAGCAATTTCATGTTGGTAATATGAAAACTTAAATCTATGCTTTGGATTTGAATTTAAATTATCTATTGCATTAAAGTTCAAATCACAATTTTGAAGACACAATAATCACATACCTCTTTCCTGACAGTATGACTGTATAGTCTTTACAATATCTGAATATAATTGAGTATTGTTGTGTGGAAAAACGACCTTCTTATACACAATTGATGATGCTCTCAGACATCTAATATCTAAACATTTTGGAGGCGCACCCACGTGATTTCAGAGGCATTGCCTCTTGATTGCCAATTATGGCTGTAGTTTCTTTCGCATCCACAAGTCCCAGCTGATTTTTTACTCACCAAGTGTCCCCTGGAGGAGGCCGACAACAATGGACTGGTCGAGACGTTGTGCAGCGTGGGTTGCTGACGCTCCTGGAACGCACGAATTGCAGTCAAGTTGTTGCTGGGATGGACGTGGTACGGCGAGCTGTTGTGCGACGTCTGCGGCTGGCTGACCAACTGCTGCAAAGTACAAGGGTTCCGTTTCAATAAAAAATCAATAAAATGCAGGGGAGGTAGCGGAGGTTACCTGCAAGGCTATCGACTCCGTGGAACAGCGCTCGTTCTGCAACTGCCTGTAACTGCGGCCGCGCGGATCCTCCAGCTGCATGGCCTTTGTCAGATAGTTTATGTAATAGCTGGAACGGGAAAAGGGCAGCCAAATGGAAGATGAGCTTCTATAAAATCAAAGGTCATCAAGTGACCTCCCCCACCAGGGCCATTCGAAAGCTCCTGGAATCAGGCCAAGGGTGGAGGCACATCCTAAAGCCGGCCGGCTGGTGGTGGTTTGGATTGGATTGGATTGGATTGGATTGGAGCGAATCGGATTGGGACTCTGCCCACATGTTGATAGTCCCTTGGGAGGGCGGACAGGTAAAGGGTAAAGGAACCGCCTAAACCAAGGCACGTGCCAAGTAGCTGCCAAAAGGCGGACGCACAGTCGTCATTTTCATCTCCGTTTGGCAGGCCATCTCTGCTCTGATTTTGGCCATGGAGAGGGTGGTTGGAGATGAGGACGTCGTAAGGATGGAAAGCTCGTCTTCGGCTGAGTGGCCTCTTGAATTAACGTACGACAGTCGGTGGGCTTGTTGCTTAATTGCACAAGGCTTTTTAGGCATAAGGGGTTGAGATATAGCCTAATGAAAAACATATATGCATGTGTGTTCAGCTAAGGATAAGTTAAAGACCCCGCTGGCATCTGACGACGCGGAAGTGACACAATTTATGCCGCTGAAACGAGGCCAATTGGAGTGGCTGAGGAGCCCTAAGTAGTCCACAGGGAAATGGTACCCACTCGGGCGGGGAGTCTTTAGAGCTTAATATAGCGGAATGAAGTATAAAATAAAGGGGATTCTTAATGAATTTACAATATCGATGAAAAATTGCTTCACATATCAAAAATATAAATTCAAATTTTAAACAGTTTTTGAGTTCACTCGGAGCAGCGCAAGTCAAATGAAAAGCGAAAATATAAGTCAAGGTATATTTAATAAATTTGATAATTTAAAATTTTAAATATTAATATATATTTGAAAAGCGAAAATATAAATCAAGGTATATTTAATGAATTTGATGATTTAAAACTATAAATATTAAATATATATATGTAAATATAAATTAAATATACTGCCAAAATTACAAAAATGTCATATTAATAAAGCTAAATTAAAGCCGTCCCACTGTGTATTGTATTAACATGCACAACTTTAGGCAGTAACGTTTTTGAAACTCAGGATCTTGAATAACAAAGGTGTTTAAAAACTAACTTTTCTAATTATTCTTATTCTCCAATAATTTACTTATCCTGAAAAGGTCAGACATGGCAAACACCACCCCAACCGGACACCCACCGCCCATTTTAAAGCGTTTTAAAAACACCGTGGCATTCAGTACGGCCTAGGCCCCCAAGGCCCCTACTTACACCCACCACCACCCAATTATTTTCCTCTGCCCACCGATATACCCGCCCCAAGGCAACGATGGCACGCAAATTCATCAGTTGCCTCCCGTGGTAACCAAACCAGTGGAACCCCTTTTCCCCTACTGGCCAACACATCTCCCAGTAGAGTCCGCATTTCACGACATTGTGGTTAATGGATGCATAAATATTTATGACGTCGGGCTCTTCACATGCAACTCACCAGTTTCCAGTTGCTTGATCGTATTTGCAGTCCCAGCCGGGCGGCATTTTCTGATAGCCACCGGATTCGCTCATTTTCACCGCTCACGAATAGATACAGATACAGTAACAGTTTCACTTGCAGATACGAGATGCGAGGTACTTCGATATCCAGTTAATATGTTTTTTATTTTCGTTTTCTGGCTGAATGTTTATGGACGTTTAAAGTCGCATTCGCAGCTTGTTTGCCGACTGTCTGCAACCCCGAAAAAGTTGGCAGCCAGGAGTGCCCTTGCCACTTATCCTGCGCGGAGCTTTGTAGTTGCCTTTGTCGTCGGATGTTTCAGATTTGGGGGTTGTAACCACCCTCGGTGGAAACTTCGCCTCGGCAGCAGAGTTATTTTTGTTTACAAGGCACTGCCTGCCGGGAAAAAGGACCGCAACACACAAGTACACACGCACATACACAGACACACACACAGGACGATGTGGCGTGCCTTCAGTGAGGAAGCCAAGGCTTCAACTACCCGGAAAGGAACCGTTTTTGGGGAATCCCGGAGTCGCGGCGGTAGAAACAACCTCGCGTGCCAAGCTTTGAGAGTCAACTGAGGAAATCACTGTCGGGCGTTAAAGCTTCAGATGCTGTGCGAAAAGCCGTTAAAAAGCTGGTATCCAGTGTTGGAATTCGCCCGTTGAAAGCTGTGAGAAAAACTTCGATTCAGCTTTCAAACAGGCACACAATTCAAATTCAATTTAGCTCCCCAACCGATTTTCCACAAATTCTACTATTGATTTACGCCTTCGGTTCAACTACTAATACACATCATACAGATCAGCGAAATGGCTGAAATTTTGGCACGCTTGACGCGTATTTCGGAAAACTACCTCCAAGAAATGGAGGAGGAGCCGCCGCCACAAGGACCGCCCAAACTAACCAAGGCTCAGAAGAAGGCCGCCAAGAAGGAGGCCAAGCGACAGGCTCAGATCGATGAGAAGCGGCTCATCATGCGGGTGGGTTCAACCGACTTTCTTTTCTGAACTTTAATGGATCCTGGGTGTAGAGATTTAAATATAAATTATTAATATAAATATATTTAATACAATTTGAACGCAAGGATATTTTGAGCAAACCCTCAGAAGTGTTCTACAATGATCCGTTTCTTTCAATATCCGTCCTACTATTTCTACCATAACCCAATATTCTAATTCTGGCTAATCCGAATTTCAAAATTAAAATTAATTAAAGACTATACTTGAATTTGGCACACTTTATTTCAAATGATCCCATGATCCTTCCAGGATGCCCTGATGCGTGAGCTGGAGATGGGCAAGCGCATGGAGGAGAAGGGCAACGAGGAGTGGCACGAGATGTGCCGCGAGATCAAGATCAAGGAGCTGAACGAGGAGATGACGGCGTGGGGCGAGCGCTCGGAGCGAATCATTCAGGCCAAGAATGACCACATCAAGATGCTTCTGGACGACATGTCGCAGACGCAGGATCAGCACGTGCGCTGCTACAGCAAGACGGTGGAGCTGATTGACCACATCCGCGACTGCTTCCACGTGATGTTGGGCGGGGTGAAGAGCATGTATGACCAGCAGGCGGACGAGATGCTGAGGGATTACTATGAGGAGGTGCGCCGGCGAACCGAGGAGGTGGAAGCCATGAAAACGAACTCGGAGAACATAATCCATGCCACCAACATCACCACCCGGGATCAGCTTAAGGAGGATTACACCATCTACCTGGAACAGCGCGATGACCGTGTAAATACGGAGATTGAGAACAGATTCAAGATTCGAGATCAGATTGTCCGCCGGATGACGCACATGCAGCAGCAACTGAATGACTTTGTGGAGTCTCTGAGGAGCACCGAACTGGATGCCCACAAGTACGAGAAGATCCACTGGCTGACGGAGAGGCAGGCGGCTTTCATGGAGGAGTCACGCAAGCTAAATGCCGAGGAGTCCAAGTACATCAACATGCAGGCGGAACTGCAGCGAGAAATCGTTCGCATGGATGCGGAGAACAACTCCACGCTCAACGATCTCCGTCTGGAGTTCCAGTACTTCACCAACGTGCGCAAGAAGATCGAACTCAACCAGGAGATGGATCGCGAGATTACCCACGAGAAGTTGCGCATCCTGACCGGCGAGTGCTACGAGTTGACCAAGGTGAACCCTTATCCCTAGCCCTATTACTCATTTATAACCCTATTATATCATTATATTACTTCTAATTTGATATATTATTCAAGCAAATGGAGAAGCATGTGAAAAGTGGGGAACTTCTCTTGGCCCTCTCGATCACCTGCAGGAAACTGCAAACCGAATCGGAGAAGGTAATCCTCGGCGGCGAGGTATTCGACGAAACCGAGGTGGAGGTTGACGAGAACTTCAAGCTGCAGACCCTCAACATGAAGGATCACGTGGACATGACCGAGGAGGAACTAGTGGAGCTAAACAGAAGCCTGAAAAACTTCTGGCGTCGCCAGGCAATGGCCGAGGCCCAAAACCTGCTGATGCTGGAGGAGAAGCGTCGCCTCACGGAGGACAATCAGCGCCTGATTGACTTTATCAAATCCATGAGTGTCACCGAGGATCCGGAAGAGCTGCGAACCGCCATGCATGTTTCATCGCCAACTCAACCCGTGCCACCCAAACTTTTCGAGACAAAGTGCCAGGAGTTCAGGTCCAGGAAGGTGGTGAAGTCACCAACGGCACACAAGGAGGCCAAGTGGGAGGCCGAAGTCACTTTGAAAGAGGTGGTTCTGGATTTTTAAATATATGTGGGACACGCCTGCAAAGTTAATATTAAATTTCAAATCTGAATTAAATTAAATAATAGTTGGTCTAATAATTATATTCACCTTGTTTGCAGTACCAATAAAAACGCTATACGAACAAATTTTTGTTTGTCAGAGTAATTTTAATAGTTCCAAAATTGCTGAACACAGCATGGGTATCTCAAAGTGGCAGAAGCAATATGTATATTTTACAACAGTTTTTGTTTTAAACATCAATTTAGAGGCCCTTTTACTTATATTAAATGTGCAAACTGCAAGTCTTTACTCTAGTAAATATTACTAATTCAACAAAAGAATGTCGAAACTCATGATTTTAGTTAATTCGATTTTTAGCCTTTCGGACTTAAACGTTTCCTAAAGTCTGCTAACTAAAAAAAAAAAAGAGTAACGACAGACTTTTAGAGAACTAAGAATATGTTTTAAGTGCAACAAGGAGATATGTAACAAGCATTAAATCAGCACCAGTGCAAATCGAACTGCTGCAAATATCAATATTTCTCTCAGTGTAAAGTAACATAGTGCTTTGGTCCGTCAAAATGCAGAAGCGTCTACAACATATGGTTATGGGTATGCTTGGCTCCCTAATATAAGTCCACCAATTCCACCACTTGCTTAAACAAAGCTCAGGGGCTTGATCTTCAGTTTTTCTGCCAGGTTGGCGCAGGTCTTCAACTGATTCTCCAGATACTGGATGCCGCCGGCGGCATCGACATCAGCCATTCCAATCTTCTCCTTGTCTCCAGCCAGCAAAACGGGCTTGCTGGGATCGGTCTATAAATTGAAATGTTGAAATTAGGAATAAACAAACAAATTGTTGCAAATTTTTAAATCGATACGAACAAAAGTCGATATTCATGAAATGCTATAGAATAATATATTAAACTATAATTTTGCTCGCATTCGTTATTTCAGGCATTAAAGGTTAAGATTATGGTGAGGGAAGTGCTGGTACCTATTCTTTACACATATACATATGTACATATGAATGTATTTTTGATAAGATTATTAAGTGCTCTTACCCCCGGGAAATGGACAATTTTACTCATATTTCAACCTATTTTATATTAACTTAAGTAACAGTCGGAAATCAATCTCTAACGCCTACAATCCGAGGAAAATGTCTTGGAACTTTCTCGCTATGCTAACAAAATTTTCAACTTTCTACTGCGCACTTCCTCTAGCTCAGTAACGGATATCTGATAGTCGAGCAACTCGACTATATACTTTTATTTGTTTTGGGCATATTCTTACCGGGGTAGCGCCCCGCAGGCGGGAGTTGAAATCGGTCATGCGCTCCTCGAAGTTGGGTGCAAAGCAGTTGGGATCCACGGCGATGAATACCTGGCCGAGATCAGCTGCAGAATCGGCGCCAGCATGTGTCCACTTCCGCACCTGAGTGGAGTAGTTAGCTCCGGCCATGACGCCCGACAGAATGTCTACCATGGCACCAAGTCCATAACCCTTGTAGCCGGAGGTCAGCTCAGATCCTCCTAAGGGCATCAGGCACCCGGTGCTGAAACCCAGTTCCGCATCGTTGGTCACTGCACCACTGGGATCCTGAGCCCATCCGTCGGGCAGAGGAGCTCCCTTCCTGCGCTGGATCTCGATCTTCCCCACGGCCACGGCGGTGGTGGCCATGTCCAGCAGGAACTTATCACCGTTGGTGGCATTAGCACCCAGGGACAAGGGATTGGTGCCCAGAGCAGCCTCCTTGGCACGTGTAGGCGCCATCAGCGGCGAGGTATTCGTCATGGACATGCCCACCAAGCCCTGATCCATGGCCCTGATGGCATACCAACCAGCCATGCCATAGTGGTTCGATCCCTTGGCACAAACCCAGCCCACTCCCACCGTCTTGGCCTTCTTGATGGCCAGATCCATGCAGTAGTTGCCCACTACGGCGCCAAGTCCATTCAGTCCATCCACCCAGGCGGTGGCCGGGGTTTCCTTCAGGATCTTAGGCACAGCCGCTCCGTCCGTGGAGTTGATGGCCAGATCGTTGATGTACATCTCGAGGCGGTTCATTCCATGGCTGAAGTGTCCCCGATGGTCCGCGGCCACCAGGAGATCCGCCTGGGCTTCGGCATGCGCCTGGGGCACCTTCACCGCCTTGAAGCAGTCGATCATGAAACGACGCGACTCGGCAACGGCCACCAGTTTCGGAGCAGCAGAGGACATGGTGCGGTGTGAGATGAAAGAGCCTACAAAAGGGTTGGGTTCACTTTAGAATTTGGAACTGTACCGGTCTCAATGAGCGGAACGTGTGCTTTCGGATACGCGGCGTATGAGCGACTGGAGGCGAACGGAACGGAAAGTGTTCAAAATGCGAAGTGTTGAGGCGACCGAAGCGGACTTCTAATTGTTCTGGCAATCTCTCACCCATACTAAAACCACGAGACGGCGGTGGCAAACAACCCATGGAGGGGCTCCATACATTTATATATGCTCTATCTGCTATTGTTTATTTATTCTTTTTGGCAAACCCGAAATTCTAGGGGCGAATATGCTTATCAGCATTATGTTTGGTCGGGTTTCTACTGGGTTTCTCAGCCTTATATAGTAGGTATATATGAAGTGGAATCGCCATCTCTCAAAAAAGTCTAGCGCGTGTAACGTGTTTATATTTTTATTTTACTTATTTCTTTCGGTGTCGTCTCGGTTTTTTTTCTATTATAGGGGGCTCGCTGTCTATATACACACATTATTTATTCACTAGCTTATTTATTATTTGTGTGTGCGTATTTCAAGATATTTGCGCTTGGCTGTGTGGGTTGAGTATCTGTGTGTGCCTGGTAATGACCTTGAACTTGTGAAAATTATCTCTGTACGTAGAAATTGATGTGTTCAAATGAATGGCAAGTGATCAAGTTGGAAGAGAAGTGACGGTCTAGGGCATTTCAATTTCAGTTCATTTACTTGGTGGGTTACGAAAAGGGGGAGTGTTGTGAAGGGGGTGGATGTATTTCTATTTAATCCCCATAATTTTGTTGACCTTACACAAGGAAAGTGAGAGTGACAGATGGGCACTTGGCACACATACAAACTCGCAGCTAAGGCCCCAATTAAGTTGATGGTTTACGAGCTTTATCTTATCAAAACCCAGTCACACCACTCAGAAAAAATTAAATGGGCCACAAAATAATGATGCATGGAAAATACGGAAAATAACTTAAATCCTAAGGTAAAATATTTTACTAAATATTACATTAGCCAGTAGTTGTTATACGCCATTGGTTTTTAACCATTAAAGTCTGTTGAGATTGAAATGAATTAAAAAGATAACAATGACCCCTTTTATACTACTAAACATCTATGTATGTATGTTGCTTAAACCTGACATCAACAGCAATCTCGAGAATAACCAACTTTGTTTCCGAACCAAACCTGACTCATTTTCGCTTCAAATGGATCAAGCACGACTTGGTTCACTTTTTAAATAATGCAAAAATAGCCAACACCCCATCTGCTAATTAATTAATATTGTACCAGTTATAATAGGATTTCTGGCCTGATCAGGGGCCATTTGTCATATCAGGTCTAGCCCATAGCCCAACGTACATTCGCAGAGCTTTGGGGAACAGAACCTTATCAATCTGGGGTAAACGAGTACATTAGGTAATAATGAAGAGCAACAAGTGTTCGATTTGGTTAAACACGTTTTATGACCGATTCGGTGCGCTAGTTATCACCTTTTTTGAGTAATAGCAGAAAAATGATCGATTTGCTCTTTTGGAGCAAGTGTTACGGTGATAAAAAGGCAATTGAAGTGAAACCAGTTGTTAAATTGTGCTTCACTTTCTGCAATAAAAAGGAGGAATGAGTTCTTAATAAGCTTTCAATGAGGCTATTAAATTGTGATTAGTAATAAATGCAAGCAGACTAAGACCCGCCTCCATTCCCAGTGCCACTCGATTTTATTTATTGTTTTTATCGTAAATTAAAGGCCTGTCCCCCATTTCATTATAAAATACCCACTTGTCTGCCTGGCCTTTTTATTTTGGGGATTCGCTGAGTTGACAAAGGAGAAACATTTGTTTTAATTATAAAGATACATATAGAAATTCGTTACCCAGGCGTGTGGGAGTCAATTTGAGAATATGTTTGCAAAAACCGGCTGAAATATGAAAACTGAGAACAACAAACATTTGAAACAAAAGTTGTCATGAGCTTTAACACAAGGTTTGTGTTACAAACGTATTTAAGAATAATTTCATTTCAGCTGAAACTAATAAACGTATGGTCGAAAGATTGACTCTTTGATTTTATTTTTCTATGCCTTAATAATGGCAACTACAATTTAGTCAGACATCTTTATAATGACTTTCAAATTATTAGTTTATTTACGAATTAAATTCAAAATTTGTACTTAATCATCGACGTGCAATTATAATCTACTACGATTCTACCTAGTTTTCTAGTTTTCTTTTGTTTATTTTAAATGATTCCGAACTTCTCCGCATCATAAATTACCGAGTGCACGCGCTATTTGCATAAATGGAGCTTTTGAACTTACCGCCAACATTAGCATGCCCATTTGGCGCTGCAGCAGCTGATGTTGCTGTTGTTTTGCTGGCCGAAAGTGCAGCAGCATGTCGCCCACCTACGTGCAACTGCAATTGGCGCCTTTGAAGCTGTGGCAGAAACCGCCAATTCGTAACGCGAACGTGGGCGTAAGCATCGCAGCTGACCGCCTTAACCGATCGTCGTAGCAATGTCAACGCAGTCATGTCGGCAAATAAGGTAACGTAATCCGTAAAAAGCCAACCACAACAGAATAGAAGAGAAAGAGGGACAAAAACAGAGAGAATCTGCGACTGCAAGTATTTATTACGATACGTTTTGTTACGTAGCGTAACGAACGCTGAGAGAGATAGAGAGGAGTAAGAGTCCCAATCAGAATCAGCTGAGCTGTGCTTGCTTTTTTTCGCTTGCACTTTTTTAGTTATTCTCTAATTCTCAAGTGACTCACACGCTTCTCGTGTTTTCTCGGGGAGATTTACTCGCGCGCAGTTTAATTGCCCAGAAGAAAACAAATCTGGCGGGTCGTCAACTAACAAATTCACTTCTACGTAAAGTATTAAAATCAATTAACAAACAAACACGCAATTTACGTAATAAGCACAACAAACAAAGCAACAACAACAACAGCAGCCACAGCAGCAAACAGCGCCACTTTTGTGTTATAAAGCTATATTATAGCTCTCCGGATCGGTCGTCTTTATCGTTCGAGGCGACAAGCTGAACTGCCGTGAACTGGCATCGTTCGCAGCTATCGCTTTTCCTCACAAGGTGCCCTCCCATCGGGAGGAAAAGCGAAGTCGAAATTTCAATGAAACAATTCGCTCAAAGCTGCCGCGGGACATGCGTAAAAAAGTTATAAATGAAAAGTGTTATGTTTAACTAGAAACGTCTATTAAAATAAGTACTTAAAAATCACTGCGTTTATAAAAAAATTTAGGAAATTCAAGCATGAGCAATTGATTTGTTTTGGCTGCCTTTCTTTTTATTATTTTCGCGAAAAGCTGCAAAATAATGGGTGGCATTCTAAGATGACGTAGTAGCGATTAGCCGAGACAACCACCCACGCATCTGGGCGCCAAGTCATTCCAATTGAGACATAAGCTTCTATACCATTTAAAAGAATATGCTCTATGATATAGAAACATGGCAATATAAATACTTTTTTGTATAGTTTTCTTTACAAATATAACGCCCTTTAAAACCCAGACGCCTACTTTCGTCTACAAATTTGTCAGTCTTTATGAACACTTATAAAATGAGTTCCAAGTGGTCTCTTTTTTTGACGTTTGCGATTTGAATCATTTCATTAAGTAAATTTAAATATTTGTTGTAGAATGTAAATGTAAAGCTACGTTTTCGTGTTATTTATAATAAATGCTCAAAGCATCTCTATTTGTTGGTAATAGTTTATTCTTTATTAACTAGTAAAGCAAATATTTTCATCTCCATGCGAGAGTAAGCAATCGACAAAAAAATTTAAAGTTTTCACCTCACGCTAAATAGAAAAGCTGCTGCTGCCGCTCCGCTGCCTGTTTTGTTTGTTTTAGAATAGAACTTATCACTTAATATGGTTATTTGTTCGGTGTTTGTGTGTATGATGGTGTGTCGGTATTTTGTATTTCACCTGCCATTTAATTAACGAATAATTTAAGTCATATTTATATTTATACATGCAATATAGTCGGTATACTATCCCTATTTAGCGCATGGGCGCCGATTACCTTTGACAGCGGCCCACGCTCAGGTACAAATTAAAATACAGGTGCTCCGATCGGTAACGATCCGTCGTCATTAATCTATAAAACGCTATCAAAAGCCTGCACAAGTTCTTAATTGGCTGTTACAGCGGCTTTGACGATTTTGGGCGATGCCAAGTCAACTTGTCGCTGAAACAAACAAACAAAACAGTATCAACATCAACTCACACTTGCTAGCACATGTATGTCATCATCAGCGCCGCCAATCATCAACACTATCGTCGTTATGATTCAGTGGATTGTCATGCCTGCTAGGGGACGTTTTTTAACCAAAAAGTTCAGTCAAATTTTATAACAAGTGACCAATATAAAATTTCAGTGGATTTTCTGTATTTTGGCTACTTGAACTGGTGTTTTATAGAATATATCTTATAATTATGCAGTCAAAGAACATCTTTTAAAAAAATAGTTTTTTAAAGCATGCTTGTCTTTTATAAAGTTAATAGCAAATGGAGTTTTAGTGTTTGTTATATTCTGTAAAGTTAGCTTTGTAAAGTTGTATTTAGTCCAAAATGATGATACTTTAGAAGTAAACTTTCAAACACATCTTTTTATGCAATGAGTTTCGACCATATTTTAGTATTTCTAGATCTGAAAACATGATCCCATTCGAAAAACCCAATCGATCTAAGCGTGGCAATTTACTGCCCAAACAAAAGTAAAATTAATTTTCCTAACAAAACACGAAACACAATAATATAATAATCATATATACATGCATACATATAAAATAATAACTTGTTCCACTTCAAATCACTGAGTATGAAGTGGAAAATGTGTTTTTTCACTGTGCAATCATTAATTTTTTGAACCCCTTGCGGCGGCGGCTCTGGGCGAAATGTTGTCACTGAGGCTCGAAGATTCTCGCTGGGCTTTCGCCCGGCACGTCGCTTCACCCATAACCATAACAATCCCGTGCCCACATCCACATCGAGCTCCGATGGCGCATTCCGCTGCAGACCGCCGGCCGAGGCAGTCGATTCATTAGTAATCCACTACGGCATTGTGAATCGGGAGTGGGAAATCGGCGAATCGCCAAAATAAACAAGCTACCAACTAGCCGCTTACTGTTCAGAATCCGTTAATAGCTTTGTTTTCATTCTGGTTTTGTGCAGGTTTCTGTGCAGAACCAAAACACAGAGTCAAAACCATTCCGAAACCGAAAAAGTTTTTATCGCGAGTTTCGACCTCGACGTGAAAGTTTCCAGCGCTGCGTGCACGTAAGTACGAACATAATTTTTGGCATTGAGAGCTTCTGTTTCGGCTGGCAATCAGATTAATTTCCGCCTAATTGCAGTTGGATATATAATACTGAATACAGAGTGTAGAGTGCCATGGCGAATGTGAAGATAGTGGAGTCCAAGCTGGACATATTCCACGCACCGCAGACCCATTCCTTGGCCCATGCCGTGGAGTCATCCTTCACCGCGGAACGGGGAACTCTCGCCTGGCAGTTCGCCCTGATCTACGGGGATGTGGATGAACTACGGCAAAGGAGGGTTTCCAGAGGCAACTGTGCCGTTCTGGAGCATAATGCCCGATTCATATACTATCTGGTGACCAAGTCGAGTCTCTACGAAGCCAGCACGTATGACGATGTCCAGGCAGCTTTGATCTGCATGCGGGAACATATGGTGAGTGCTCTTGGAGTGCCGTCTGGGTGGTGGAGTGGGGGTTTCCCCGGTAAACAAGTGACATTTCCCCCAAAGAGTAAATACAATTGTACGCTTGGAAACGGGTTTCTTTGGCGATGCCCTCGTCAATTTACAGTTAATTCATTTGTACATTGAGATACAGTGGGTATCTCAAACAGTTCGCGTCTTTTGTCAACCAAATGTTAGTCAAAAAACAATTTCGAGATATATGCATGCAGTTAATTTATTTGGACTTTGGGACACAGAAGCTATCGGGCAAATGGTCTTCTCATCTTAACGGCAATTTTCCTTTGTAAAATATTATCTTTGGGTTTAATGGTAATTGAGCAAGGAGAAAGTAGTCAGTTTCTTAAGATTTTTATAAAAGATTTATACAAAAGTTTTTATACCCGTTACTCGTTGACTAGATTCCTTAAAAAGTTTTTCATGCTATGTTGTGTTATATTTCCGACCCTTTTATATGTTCAGGATCACTAGGCGAGTCAATTTGGCTATGTCCGTCTGTCCGTCAAATAGAAATATATTAGCCCTCGGAACAGAATTGGACTTAAACCCTTTTTAGAAACGGTTTGAAAGTTTCTTTAATGATAGAGCCTCTGTCACCAAGTCCAAGCTTTTGACAATTGTGTATTGGGCAATCCTCACTGTACTGTCTCTGCAGCGCAACCACGAGATCACCAAAGTGGCTATGCCCCGAATCTGCTGCGGCAACGACGGCCTCGACTGGAAACAAGTGAAGCGTCTGCTGCAGCAGACCTTCTACCAGAGTGAGTATCCCATCGAGATACTCATCTGTGAGCACGAAGACATGTCCAAGGAGGTGAGCCATCCATAATGGTTTATAAGCAAAGAACAATGGGTTAATACTCAGATTATCCACAGCTGGCTGCTCCCAAGTGTCAGATTACGGAGGCCAGGGGGAACCTGTTCAGTGCGCCGGAGAACTACGCCTTGGTGCACTCCGTCAGTGCGGATTTCGCGATGTGCGCGGGCATAAATCTGCAATTCCGCTGCAAATTCGGCCAAATGGATGAACTGAAGCGTCAACACAAGCACACCGGGAATGTGGCAGTCCTGGAGCAAGATGGTCGATATATCTACAACCTGGTGACCAAGGAGCGCAGCCATGAAAAGTGCACTTACACAGCTCTCTACTACGCGTTGCTGGCCATGCGGGAACATATGGTGAGGAATTGTATCTTTAAGGACTAACATACCAAATCTGCATTACTAAAATAAAGAGAAAGGGTAAACATAATTATCGAGGTCATCAGAATGTATTAGTACTGGTTACCTGAAATCAAATACCATCTCACTTTTCCTCTTACAGCGCGAGCACGGAGTGACCAAGTTGGCCATTCCCAGACTTGGGTGCGGCATCGACCGTTTAGATTGGCTGCGTGTGCGGAGTCTGCTGGATCTGGTTTTCGCCGAGGACAGCGTGGACATCATTGCCTTCTTCTACACTCCGCCACAAATGGTTAAGGACACGTTGAACGTGGTTTGTCCCACCTGCCGGCACATGAAGACCATCCATTTGCCATCGAGGTCCGTCAGCGGATCCAGGAATTCGCTTCATCGCGAAAAGACTCCCTTTTAATGGATCGGCAAACTATATAGCCAACTTTGTTTGACACTCGAAATGGTTTTACTTGGGACTTGTGGCACCGAATGCACCAAATACTTATATAGTTTATAAGAACGTTAAACCTAAGAGCTTTTTATAGCACACAAAATTTATAAATGTGGGTATTTATACTGTATTTAATGTATTAATAAATAAAACATGGCCTCGAGAGGTGATTAACCAAATATTGGAGTTTTAATACATATGTACATTTAATGATTCTAAATAATTCTGTTTCTAAACATTGTCTAGAGATATCGTGAGATTTAAAATTGATCTAGTAGCTGCCTTTTACCCAAAAAACGACAGATCTAAATACCTTTATTAACCCAATATGTACTCTCCCAAACTTCTAGAACTACGTGGCGCTTTTCGGCGGGCTTTTGTCGTAGGAATGTCATCCAAACCTCAGTACACCTTAAGTGAGGTGGATGGAGATCTGTTCTCCGCCCCCAAGAACTTTTCCTTGGCGCACTGTGTGGGCGCCGATCTTGCGATGGGAGCTGGGATTGCCGTGCAGTTCAAGAAAGTCTTCGGAAGGTTGGACGAACTGCGATCCCAACAAGTGGGCAGTGGAGATGTGGCGGTGCTGAAGGATGACCAGCGATACATTTACTACCTGGTGACCAAGCCTCAGAGCTGGGGAAAGCCCACCTATGAATCGGTACAAGCATCTTTGGAGCAGATGCGAGAGCATATGGTAAATACATGCTTGATACATATCTTTTTTGAATGGGATTTATCCCTTCTTTTTTTATATATATGATTCTTAAACAAGTAATATTAATAAGACCTATACTTTCTCGTTCATAAATTAGCGCAAAAACAACGTGGATAAGCTTGCCATTCCAAAAATTGGCTGTGGAATTGATGGATTGGAATGGGAAAAGGTCAGCGGAGTCCTCGAATACGTCTTTGGGCAAGAACCGCTGGAGATTGTTGTCTACAATTTTGTGCCGCCACAGGGAAAATAATGGAATTGTTCTGTTTCATATGTGCTGTTTAGTTTTTAGCAACATAATTATAAACGACCAGTTCCACAGCGTCCCCTTGAAAAACCTGGCAAATAATTTCCTTAACTTTGGGCCACTTCAGGCCATCCAAACCGCATCCAATGCGGGGCATGGCTAGCTTGGGTACTTGGTGGGAGATCTGCGAATGGTGTTTGGTATATTTAAGTCTATAACGATGATAGGAAAACCTACATACCATGTGCTTTCGCATGGCGATCAAGGAACTCTGGAGAAGTTCGTAGGTGGGCTTTCCCCAGCTGGATTTCTTGGTGACCAGATAGTAAATATATCGCTGCTGGTCCTGAAGGATGGCCACTCCGCCTGGCTGAACATTTTGTCTCTGCAAATTCAACAACTGCCCAAATTTATTGCTAAAAAAAAAGTGTACGTCTTAATTGCTTATTATTTCAAGAAATCATAGTTCATGTTTTAAATATTTATGAAAAACCCTAAACCATTACCTACCGAAACTTTACAGCTATTCCTCTGCCCATTCGCAAATCGGCAGCCACGCAGTGGCACATGGAATAACCACTTTGGCAGTTAAATAGGTCGCCATTGATTTCTCTGTAAGTTAATCCTGACATTTCCATTCAACTCTTACATTTATATTTTTCCGACTTTTTCACAAAACTTTTTTTCAATTGTGCGCTTTCTGCGTGTCCGCGCCTCCCTGCGAATGGCTGCCAGATGGTGTTTGGCAGCGCGTAAGTAAACCACGATTTCCAACACTGAACTTCACAAACTGCTCTAAAAGTAGACCTCCGACCAGCTGATAACAAATGAGTTTTATTTTTAAATTTATTGCCTCTTTTGTACGCAAAATGCTGGAGCTGCTGCAATTTGGAGGAAAAACGCTAACCCACACGCTGAGTATTTATGTAAAAACAAACACGGGCAAAACGCTGACGGTTAATCTAGAGCCCCAGTGGGATATTAAGAACGTAAAGGAACTTGTGGCCCCACAACTGGGACTTCAGCCGGATGATCTAAAGATCATTTTTGCCGGTAAGGAACTAAGTGATGCCACAACTATAGAGGTAAGAAGTTTCTTTGACGTATCTCCTACATGAAGTTAACTTTTGCGAACTTTTAGTAGCAATGTGATTTGGGTCAGCAAAGCATTCTGCATGCCATTCGATTGCGACCGCCCGTGCAGCGCCAAAAAATCCAGTCGGCCACTTTGGAGGAGGAGGAACCTTCGCTGAGTGAAGAAGCCTCCAAGCCGCTAAATGAAACTCTGTTGGACTTGCAGCTTGAAAGCGAAGAGCGTTTAAATATAACCGATGAAGGTAGGCCACAACTTGTTTTTTCGAATCCAAACCCCTTGTTATCCCAACGTATTCTCTTTAGAACGAGTCCGTGCCAAGGCGCATTTCTTTGTGCATTGTAGCCAATGTGATAAGCTGTGTAACGGAAAACTTCGTGTGCGCTGCGCTCTATGCAAGGGCGGGGCATTTACTGTCCATCGTGATCCTGAGTGTTGGGATGATGTCTTGAAGTCGCGTAGAATTCCCGGTCATTGCGAAAGTCTGGAGGTGGCCTGCGTGGACAACGAGGCTGGCGATCCACCATTCGCCGAGTTCTTCTTCAAGTGTGCGGAGCATGTTTCCGGCGGGGAGAAGGACTTTGCAGCTCCCTTGAACCTTATCAAAAATAACATCAAGAACGTCCCTTGCCTGGCTTGCACAGATGTGAGGTAATTATGCAATAAGCAATATTGAATCTCTTTAAGGAATAATAATTCAATAATAATAATAATATTATAGTATTTGCCAATTAAATATATTCTGATATAATCAGCCTTTCACGTCCGCAGTGATACCGTTTTGGTTTTCCCATGCGCATCGCAGCACGTCACCTGCATCGACTGCTTCCGCCATTATTGCCGTTCCCGGTTAGGAGAGCGTCAGTTTATGCCGCATCCGGACTTCGGCTACACCTTGCCCTGTCCCGCAGGCTGCGAGCACTCGTTCATCGAGGAGATCCATCACTTCAAGCTGCTGACACGCGAGGAGTACGAACGCTACCAGAGATTCGCCACCGAGGAGTATGTCCTACAGGCAGGTGGAGTACTCTGTCCCCAGCCAGGCTGCGGCATGGGACTCTTGGTAGAGCCCGATTGTCGCAAGGTGACCTGCCAGAACGGCTGTGGCTACGTGTTCTGCCGCAATTGCCTGCAGGGCTACCATATCGGGGAGTGTTTGCCCGAGGGGACAGCCGCCAGTGCCCAAAACTCTTGCGAGTACACCGTGGACCCCAATGTGAGTTGGTTCTTATGCGGCTTAGTTATTGTATAACAATGTGATTTTTTTAGCGAGCTGCCGAGGCGCGATGGGAGGAGGCCAGCAATGTCACCATCAAAGTCAGCACCAAACCCTGTCCAAAATGCCGAACCCCTACGGAGCGAGATGGTGAGTTGGACAAGCATCGAGACAAGCATACCCAAGACGCAGTTTGTAACATTTTCATACCCTCTACCAGGCGGCTGTATGCACATGGTCTGCACACGCGCTGGCTGCGGATTCGAGTGGTGCTGGGTCTGCCAGACTGAGTGGACACGCGACTGCATGGGTGCCCACTGGTTCGGCTAGTCCTTCGTCATCGTCGTATGTCGGCCCGACGGGCTTCTTTTGTTGGTTGACTACTTTTAAATTGTATACCATAGTAAAGACTGCTTAAGCAACACCCTGTTTGTCGTCTACGCAATCAATAGCAGAAACACCCCTGACAAGGACCAACGCGGAGCACATCCTACCCCACTCTGTTCCTTCGTTGCGTGCGCACAAAACATTGTTTACGTTTTTTCCAAGCTCGCCCACAAATATTTTGAGGGCTTTCCTCTTTGGCCAGGCATGCAAAAACCGCAACAAACACGTGCACTTGGCTAAAGAGCCAGAGAGCGAATGCCGCGGATGCGCAGTGGGTGGCCAGCGGCACAAGGGTCACGTAATTTAAACCCAATAATTGATAAGGGGATGGTGGAGGCATTTCAAAAATTATTTTTACAGGATTTTAAAACCACTAACTACCATTTCTTGTGAAAGAGAAAAAACACACTATTTCAAGAATGTACCTGTCAAACCAAGCCCCTTCCTATTTTCTATGCAATATTGTACATATATTCATATTTACAATTATTAAGATGCAAAATTAAACATTTTACTTAAATACAGTTTCATAATAATTGGTATGTGTCACCGCCGTCGAAGACATCTGCATATCCATTTATTTTAAGCAATCATAAATAAGATATACATATGGTCCGATAAATTTGTTTAGTTTTAGAAACTCCCTTTGAATAACTAGCTTCAAATTGGAAATCTTTGGAAGAATTGCAATTAGTCAGCCTGAAAGTGCACCAGCTCTTCGAGAAGTTCACCTCCGTGGTTATCAGTCTGCTTTGCGGCTTATCGGTCATCTAAAGTTGGGCTGGCCGAATGCCACAGGTTCGCGAGAGACTCATAAGCGGAAACATCCCTTCACAGAGTGGTGCACCACGAGTTCGCCGGAAAGTGTGCTATGGTTTTTCGCACGCTGTTGGAAATTCGTGGCCCGGACATCGATAAATCGAGCCTATACACAACACATACCTCACCTCATTCACACAGCGAACGTGGGAAACCCCCAAGCGGGACTCTGGCGGAAAATGTGTTCCGCACTCAGGCTCTCTGTGGCTCAAATTCTCTCTGGGAATTGCCAATCTCTCGCCCATTTAGAAGTAACGCCACGTTCTAGATTCCTTTCGGCTTGCCGCTCTGTTTTGGTTGGCTTTCTGTTTTGTGCTCTAATTCGTAAGCAAAGCGAATAGTTTTTACTCTGCCAGCGCTGAGAGAGCCGCGAAGAGAGATTGAGAGGGGGAGAGCAAAGTGCAGCGCATTTTCCGCCCTCGAAAATGGCGAAAATGAAAAGGAAAAGCTCGCTCGCGCATGTGGGCAGGTTGCCCATCGAATCGGGTCACAAAGTTCCCAGTGCAGCAGCTTCTGTGTGTTGTTTTTTCCTAGCTATTTTTTTTCGCCGTTTTCCGTCTGCTCCTTGCTGTGGTGCTTGTGTCTTTTGCCAGCTTTTCTTCTTTATCTTGGGGGCCTTTGGTGTATAAATGGCAGCGCGCCCACGTATCGCGTTTCAGTCTACGTTGGACTTTAGCGCGCGTCGCACACTGCGTATACGTAACGGCGGACTCCGCACCGAACTGAGGCCTCCGTCCGAGTGACGCCGCCGTGCTCCGATCACTTGGCGTTCTGGGCCGGCCGCTCTTCGATTTTTCCGCTCGAGCCTCGAAGAGAAAAGTCGGCGGAAAAGTGCGTCCCTCTCGGGAACCGTTGTGAACTGCTTTGTGTGGGCACTAGAATTTCAAATTTAACGGCTTTTCGTGGTGGAAAAATATTTGGGGAATTTTCAAAATCAAAGGCGAGGCTAGTTATTACATCAAATAATATCGCAGTGGCGCAAGGAAAATATTTAATACATGCAAAACAAAGACTTCAAAAATCACCTGTGTCACTAAAGTTGAAAATTAAATACAACTAATAATCGATAATAAGGTAATAAATAATGTATTTAAAAGATCTAAAAATATATTTTAAGAAAACATCTCTTAAGATTATCGTTTATTATTAAATTAAATCGTGGTAAGTTACATTTTTAAAGAATATGTAAAAAATTCAGTTTTGTCATCTTTTTTTTATCTGTTCGATAAACATCTTAGAGAATTTCCATACTTAAAAACAAACAAAAAACTGAGTGCACTTAAGCAACTCATTTATGTTTATTTTATATTTTATATTAATTGTAACCCACTTTCCTTAAAAAACATCTATTGTTACACCCAAGCATATTTTACAAAAACCTCACGCGCACTTGAAGTCCTGCCCCATTTTGGCGTTTATTTATTGGAAACGCTCCTTCGAGCAGATACTCAATTAAAATCGCTATATATTCCGCTGCATACATTCGGGTGCTTCGCTCGGGACACATTGCACATACGCACCGTGTGACGCGCGCGGTCCGTGTAATGATTGTGTACACCAGCAGCTCCTCGTCCTGCTCCTTCTTCGGTTACTGCCGCTGCTTCTGGACGCAGAGGAGGAAAACAAAAAAAATGTACAGAAACAGTGCAAGAGCTGAGGCGAAACCCCGTCTCGGGCTGCTGTTTTTATTGATTTATATATACACGGTGGCCGCAAGTGGGAGGCTGTTCTGTTGCTGTTCCTGCTGCTGCTGCTGTTGCTGTTGTGTCGCACTGTCCCAAAAAGAGGCACCACCAACACACACACACATGCACAGCATCCATCCATCCATTTACACGACTGCCGTCGTGCTCAACTTCCGTTTCCTGTCGCAGGATCCAAAGAGCGTAGTAGCGACAGAGAGAGAGAGAGAGAGAGAGAGAAAGAGAGAGAGAGCGAAAGGCCAGACTTGCCTTCCTTTCTGGGGACCCAGCGATTGCAGTTGCTTAACTAGATGTATTTCGAGGCTCATTTCGTTTACGCCAGCCAGTTTTCGATTCGACTAACCCTTTGGACTCGAAAGCTCTCTCCCCATATATCTCTCTGTAGCTCTCTCGAGTTCACTCTTCGCCGGCTAATGGCTCGCTTTCTCTCACCGAGTTGTGTTTACATTGATTATGTTATCCACTCCGCCAGCCGTGTTTGACTTTGCTAATAGAGTTGTCCTGCCACCTCAACCCCCCACCCACCCCTGACTTGCTAATTTGCTGCCAGGACATCATCATCACCATCATCAGTAAACTCATCTGAAACGTCACTCGCTCGGGCCCTCCAATCAATAAAGGTTTCCCCTTCCCGGTTCCCACGTACCACCCACTAGCGATTGCCTTCAATTATTATTGCTCGCCTTTTCTGGTGTTTTTGCACAAAAAAGTTTATTAATCAATAAACGCACACGTCAAGCTCATGCTTACAGGCGCACACAAGTAAATGAGAAACACAAGGGAAATATTACTATTTGTATATCTACGTCAAAATATTGTGAATGAATATTCCCCTTAATATTATAACTTCACTTTTAATATAATAAGAAATAGAAACCAATTACATTACTAGGACTTTCAGTAATTTTATAACAAATTGGATAGAATTCATAAATATGTAAATAATTAAACATAAATAATTTGTTCACTGTATTCTCTGAATATCAAAATAACATTAAATGCACCTAAAGACTATTTTTAACCGTTTTGTCTTAATAATTAGATAATTAATTAAACAACTATATATTCTCCTGCGTGTAAAGTATTTATGTGTGCTGATATCTAATGTCCCGTGCGGATGACGTGCGGTTCCGTGGCTAAGAGAAGCTGCTGGAAGACGTTTCGGGGTTGCCTGGTGACGACTTGGCCTCGCCCACCCACCCACAGGTCCTTATCAATCCCACTCCAGATGTGTGCACTTTTGTGGCTCATTAACGGTTTGCATGCGGCCAAATGCATGCGGTTATTCATTGAAAGCGAGTGCGACAGTGTGCGAGTGTGTGAGAGTGTGAGTGGTCCGGGCAAGAATGTGTATGCGAGTGTGTGTTTGCTGGAGATGCGCTCGATAAGTTGAGTGGCTGTTTGTTTCGTTGCTGTGGTGCCACAGCAGCCTGTGCGTGAGTGCAAAACAAACGGAATTTTGCGCATGGCCCATCAAGAGATGCACCCACCCGCCAGGCCAGGGACCTTGCACCACACTTTTCGCCATTCCAGCTCCCCAATTGCCAGACCCTGCCATCCATTCCCCATAAACCAGCAGTCTTCATCCGGCAACCGCATTTCGTGCATCATAACATCGCTGGCAATTATTCGGCGAGTTGCTGGCTCTCATTAGCATGTATGGAATGTCTGGATTGCACTCAGTTAGACTCAAGGATCCACAATAGAGGAATTTGTGGGTTTGTCGTTCTTTTGCAAAGCGAATCAGGGGGTCTTCAAAAAGATAACAAGATTGGCTTCTTTCATTCAATACGATTCTTTAAATTATCGATGCAAATATTTTACTCTTTCAATTGTCAGTCAATATGTTTTATTTTTAAAAACTTATTTTTAAGCAAGAATACTTAAGGAAGCAATAAAAAAAGCACACACATATCTTGAGTAGACGATAAATATTTCCATAATGCCCCTACTTATCTGTTAGTCCTGGTCAGCTAAGTTGTCTTGAAACCACATAATTTCCCTCGTAACTCGGCCAACAAAACCACAGGACCATGTACCTCACATAAAATGTTATTGGCCCGACGTTAATTGAATTGTCTGCGGTCCTCCGCGCGCAATTGTCTCGTTATTCCCAGCCATGGGCTGCTGTTTAACGATCTCGCCATTGGCATTACCATTTCCGTTGGGCCGTCAAATGTGGCGGCATTAACACTCACACGGGACATACTATTTCCATCTGATAATAAAGCCACATCCCTTGCTCACTTCTTTTCTTTCGCTCCATTCACAGGAGGACAATAAGAAAACTGCAAGTGTGGCGAAAATTGATTCGAACATAAATAAAGGGCAGCCAAGCGTGGCCAGACAAGGACAACAAAAGCAAGCCGAAGGATTTGTGATTGGCCGAAAAGGCAAAAATCAATAAGAGCGCCACATGTAAGAGGACACCGGGCACAAGCGACATGGTGGCCAATCGGCAGGGCATGGGGCTCACGACTCCTAGCCTCCAGTTGCTGCGGTGGAATAAGTAACGAGAAGTAACGAGTCCCAGGGAGTAACATGTCGGATCGATATCCAGCCAGCTTCTACGATCAGCATCATCAGCATAGTCATCATCATCACCACCCGCATCACCACCCGCATCATCAGACGCCGACGATGTCGCACTATCCGCCGCAGCCCTACAGGTCGGGTTACACCGGCTACCATCCCTATGGCTATGGCTATGGGTCTTCTTCTAGTGCTTCTTACATGCCCAACTACTATCGGTATGCTCCGTACGCCTCGCCGCACTATAGCCAGCACCATCAGGGGATGTTCACGGCGGCCGGTCAGCAGATAATCCCCTCCAGCGTCCTCCACTATCCGCCCAGAACGCATCCTTACCAGCAGCTACACCCGCAGCAGCAGCAGCAGCCACATCCACAGCAATCTCTGCCTGGCTACGAGCCACCAGCCCCCTTGCCATACAGTTCTTCCGCTTCATACCAATCCCGTGGCTTTGGTGGCTTTGCGGGCCCAACGCCCCACTACGCGCCACCTGGTAGATCCTCCACGCCAGCTCCAAATCGCACCGTGTTGCCACCCAGCTACCTGGAACCGCTGCGCAGCTACAGCGCCGAGCAGCAACACCTAAGTCAGCAGCAGCATTTGAGCCAACAGCAACTGCAACATCAGCCGCTGCCTGGAACCCCAAAGCTCGAGGATCCGGATGTCGAGGTGGAGGCGGTTGCCGAGTCACCCGCTCAGCGGTTGACCACTTCGCCGCCCATGATCAGTGCCACCGGAACGGACAGCGGCATCAGCAATTGCAGCACGCGGGCGAGGAGCGACAGCAGTCAGAGCACGCCCGTTTACAGTGGAGAATATCCGGTTAACATGTCCGTGGAGTCCGCCTCCTGTGTGCCCTATCACTGTCCGGCGGATGCGCGGGACTACGAGGAGGAGGAGCACCAGCCACCGGTGGCGTCGGAAGTGAGGAAGGCGGACACTCCGCTCGATATTGCCGGTAAGTTGTCAGCTTTTTATCGCATCGCATCGCAACGCATGTCGTTCGCCTGGCGTTCCTTCATTACACTCTATTTAATTTGCAATTATGCACGGCCGCGAGGGAGAATTCGAAAATTTATGCAAACATATGTCAGGCAAGATTATGTAACAAGTATTCAAGTCGGCAACGGGCGACAGCCACCGGGCAGTTACTTCAGCTCAAATCAACGATTTAAGGCACTGCGGGTGGTTCGAAATCGATCGCTTACTTTGAGTCTGATTAAAGAGAAAAATATTCTGAAGATATTTAAGGAACCTAAGTGGAAAACACTTCGTTCATGTATTACTTAGGAAGACCAAAAAATTAGTAAGGACTTCATACATAAATAACAATTTTATTCCAGCAAAATGTTTTTATTACAATTTTCAAAAAGAAAAATGTGCCTAATCGTAAGACTCGTTGGTAAGATTCAAGCAGTCCCACTGTGCGTACATAGACTTATGCTTGATTCCGCATGCAAATTAATGCAAGAACTGTCCGTTCGTGTTGCCGTCATCGTTGTCAGCGTGTCCAGAGTGTCGTCCGTAAAGCTCCTCATCAGAAGCGCTTTTCCGTCAGGTTTTTCCACCGGCTCCTCCGCTTCCAGCCGCCCCTCCAAACACCCACATATTTCACAAGCCTGACAAGCCGACGTTTTGCAAACACTCAACCAATCAGCGTTGGTTAACTGCTGAAATACTTCCGTTTTCCGACAGAAAGGGTGGCTTTATGAGTGGGCGGGTGGCCTTTTGGAGGGCGCCTACGTCATGGTGCTTCGGCGAACTTCAAATTAGCTGTCTATTTAGGCACGCGAATAGGAGCAACCGAGAATCGCCGATGTGTGGCTTTTCATTTTTTTTTTTTGGTCGTGTGTGCAAATCAATAAGTCAACTGCGTATGCGGATGACCTACCAGGTGCGAAGTAAACCCACAGCTTTTCTCTAAATATCTCCAGTGCAAACGAACTTCTTGCACTGGGAAAAATCCGAAAAATATGAACTCTCACGCTTTTAGTTTTAACACATCACTAAAATAACACATTTTCGGTTGTAGTATAATGATTTGGTAACCGATTCATTGAAAGATTTAAGGTTAATTTTCCCTCAACGATATTATACATAAAAAAATCGTATTTTTTTCTGTTTTTCCAATGTTCAGGTAGTACTTTTGAAAGTCTGGTGGAGTGCTTGCCTGTTTTTCTGGTGTTTTTTGTGTAGAGCTACATCGTTATCAATGGGCGTTTGACTTTCACACACAAGCACACACACACAGCAATATCTAAGGGTGTCTTTATGGCGTCAGTGTGTGCGTGAAATGTCATCACAGCCAGCATGTAAATGAACTTTTCAGCGTAATGCGGTGGTTGCCGCTGCTTTTGCCGCTTTACTACCGTTAGTCAAGCTGCCCACACAGACAGCAAAAACAGGCAAACACCCACAAACACATGCACGGAAGAAAAAGATTAGATTATTTTAGAGTTTATAATATTAGTATAATGCTAGGTATTTAAATCATAAGAATTCCTTTGTGGTTTCAAAATTCTTTTTACCACCATCCTCGAATAGCCTTGATAATGTTGAATCAGTATTTTTTTCCGTGTACTAATCAAGGGAGGAACCAGCGACACCCTGAAATAAGACGAGGAACAGGAACAGGAACAGCTCCCTAGTGCAATAGCCAGGGTTCAAATTCGACTTCAGCCTCAACGTCCGATTTTAGCCACCATATGGAGGCAAAAATCAATGTCCGTTATGTGAAATAAAGTGCAGAAAAAAACAGTGCAAATATTGGATATGCCCCTAGATAAAGACTGAGCTTTGCTCACTTTTCCATTCATAACTGGCCTTTTTAAAATCTAAAGTTAGGATACCAACTTAAAGAACTTAAAAATGTACTCCCAAATATTATATCTAATATTATTTTTGTCAAATTCCATATAATTATTTTTTAGAATATTGCATTGAATGCATTATATACATATGTATATATGCATGTATAGTTACTGCCATACTAGAAAAATCAAGTCTAAAACATTGGCCAAACCCGATGGCAATACGTAAACATTGCAGGCAGAGTCGCATGCGCCGAGAAGTGCGCTACACTTTTTGTTGATGTCCCTCCGCGCTCACTCTCCGCCCTTTTGCTTGTGTTGGTGCAAGAGGCGGTGTGTATGTGTGCGTCAGCCACGTTCAACAAGTGCATGTCTTACCATTGCTCTCTCTCTCTCTCGCGCTGGCCTCGGGAAATGTGATTTGATAAGCGTGTGCGAAAAAGCCCCGCGATTGCTCGTTGAATGGTCAATGTTCTGGGCCTGGTTTTGAACCCTTGATGGCTGCCTGCACGCATGACAAAATAATTAGAGCTCCAGATTTGCGCAAAAATGTAGCCTTCTTCTACCTATTTTTTAAATTATTTTCCAGATGACATAAGCGCGACGTCGCCAGTGGGCGCTGATAAGGCGAAACTCACAGCGCCCACTCCATCGGAAGTTGTCAAGCGTGCAGAAACTAATTTGCAGCCGGACTCATCAGCATCCTCGGATGCGCCGACGACGCCGCAGGACACCAAAGGTGATCCAATAATCGAGGCGGCCGACGAGAGGCCAGGACATGCGGTAAGTGGTGGATTGAATCGAATTAGCGCGGGCGGGAGAAGTTGCAAATTAAAGCTGCAGGTGCAGCGCGGATATTTAAGGGGTATAATTAAGAGGCAATCAGGTGGCGGGTATCTTGCCACACTGCCGGGATAAATTAGGCCAAAGCAGGCGAGCAACCAGAGCCTGATAATGACAGCAGCCCACGCTCATCACTAGTCCTGGCCAAAAATGAGAAGGCCAAAGGCGAAATGCGTTTAGCTCCATCGACCGGCTTTCCTCATAAAAAGGTCTGACGGAGCAGTCCGTAAAAATTGAGAGAAAGCACGGGAAAAGCTCTCGAATGGAGAGAACCGCGGCCGGAAGCCTTTTTACAGGGTGTTCCAGCCGTACACAAAATGGGGCGCCTATTGATTTTTGGAGCTCTACGCTGAACTTCACCCGGCTGTCTGGATGGCTGGCTAGCTGACTGGTAGGATTGGAGCTGGTTCGGAAAAGGAGGAGGTGGCTCTTTGAGGGTTGCCTGGTAACACGAGCTGCCAGCTGGCGGGAAATGGGGATGATAGTGTGTATGGAGTCCGAGGGGGGACTGGCAGCAAAGTTGTTCAAGTACCCGCTACTTGAGCGTAACAACTTTGCCGCTGCAAAACAGCTTGGAAAAAAACTAAATCGATTTTTGTGCTTTCCACTTGCAACAGCGACAGCAGCAACATCCTGTGACGAACAACTGGAGTCCGACGCCGCGGCGCCCGCGCACTCCGCCGGCACCACAGAACTCGCCCATTGGTTTCGGCCAAAATGCGAGTGTGCCACCCGCCTTGGCTCACCTGCTGCAGCAGCAGCAGCAATTGCAGTTGCAGCAGCAGCAGCAGCAACAGCAGCAGCAGGCTAGCACCCTCAAGCGGTGTGCCACATCTGGAAAGAATCGCAGCAGCAACAGCCGCATCATCGAGTGCGATCTTATTCCGAGCAAGAAATCAAAACGGAAGACGGCCAAAAAGGAAGTCGGGGAAAGCGAGAATTTGGAGGCTGTGGAGCCTATTGTTAGGGAGCAAATTAGGGTGAGCTCACAATTTTTTGTTGCATCATTTTCTGATCTTGACTCTTAGTTCGAAAATTTAGTTCTTCTTTTTCCTTAAAAACCATGTTTAAAATAAACTTTTTATTTTATTTTTGTATAATTAAAGGTATATTTTAGTACATTTTTGTCTAATTAATACCGTTAAAATCCCCGCAGGACATCAAGCCTTTACCTGGATTCCTGCAGGCTTTTGGTTCCACCGAAATTGGTCGCTTCTCCGAGCGTTTCCTACAAACACCAGAATCCCTAGTCGAGCGATTGGCCGAGGAGTATGCAGGCAGTGCACCCAACAACTGCCCATCTTATCCAGCTGGAGGCTACATCGAGTCCCCGGCCATGGCTACGCACAACTACTATCCGTATGAGGAGCAGAACCAAGGCGGCTATCCAAGGAATCGAATGAGAGACTACGGCTACGAGGTGCCGGACTACATGGCGTATGAGCGATACACGGCCTATGGAGCCGGAAGACCAAGAGCTCGCTACGGGGAAATCCGCTGCAACGGCTATTAGATACGGATCATATATAGATTAGGGTTAGTGTTGTTGTAGTCGTGCATAGTAGTTGTCGTTCGATATTCTCTGTGTGTGCCTTTTTCGGTCAAAATTAGAAAATGTATCCCCCGAAGAGTTGTTGTTGAGGGGGGCATTGTTAACAATTCAAAACAAGTCAAAATTTATCACAAGAATGATAGAAAACGTAGAAAAACCAAAGGAAACCAGAAGCCAAAATATTGTTAGCAACACCATATACATGTACATGAATATTAAAATAAGTAGTTCAAGGTATTTTAAATCGAATGTGTTTTAAATCGATACAGAATGTAAGTCGAAATCTTGTCCCACTGTACATAAGAATGCATTTCGTATATGTAACTCTAGGTTTAGTCAAATTACTTGGGCAGTTGGCAATTGGATCTAAATTTTTTCAAGGCCTCCAGGAATTCGGGGAATTTTTATTAAATTCAACGTTAAAGTAATTAACACTCAAAAATCGCTTTCAGAACCGTTTCCGATTGAAAACCATTGTTTTTGGGGTTACAAATTCCGATATCATCCCAAAAATAAGTAAAGTAAAACAGAGCGAAAAATCTTACATATTGCAAATAGATGTGCCATTGAAAAGTATATTTAATTAAAAACACCATAATTTAGGAATTTATGTACAATACAAATACAAATGATAGATTAGCTACGGTAATCTAAAGCCAGATAGTTAATGTTTAAGCAATGCAATTCATTTTAGTCTAGGGCACTGACGCACACATACACAAACAAACACACACACACGGATACAGATACACCCATACAGAGGCAGACACACTCGAACCACCGCACTAATTTGTACTTGGCGAAATTGATTTGTTTTCTACCGATTTACTAACAACTTATTAATTTTCTAATCGATTTCATTGTTGTATTGAGTGCCTTAATTTACTTGAATTGATTTCGAATATCTGGCGTAAACAAATAAACGTAACGAATTTGTATGATTTACTTGTAGAGAAACAACCAAGTTCAGGTTTCAAAGGGGCCCAACAAAATTTCAAATGCAAATCGAACAAATCAATGAAGAGAAAAACAACCGAACTACCAAAAACGGAAACAAAATCCAAACACATCGAGCGACATTCAAAAATGTTTTATAGTTATTAAAGAAACTAGATAATATCTAAAGAAACTACTCACCAACAAAAAGAAAAAACAATGAAAACTTGTAGCGTTGACTTTTAGACCTACTATTTGGACGTCTTCAACAAATGAACCGAGAAGGAAACAGAATAAACCAACTATTTAGTATAGTTAAGTACGTGTGTAAATAATTATTTGAAAGTTTGAATTTTATGAAATAAATCACGCAAAACTGATGGCAAACAAAAGGCTGACATGTTGTTTACTCTATGTATTTTGGGACTTTTGTTTAACTGTTTTAATCGTTTAATTTATTTATAAATATTATTACATAACCTATAAGTGTTTGTTTTTAATCTTTTGTGTGGGTTTGTGTGTTTAAATTAATTACAAAAATAGTTCAGTTGTAAGAGCAGAATCGTATTAATAATGGTAATTAGAATTTAGTTGAGCGGAAACGAAATAAGGATACAAAGTAGCCTGGAACTAAAGTAGAAAAGCACACGTCTGAGGTTCCAAAAAGAGCGGTATATAGGCTTACAAACTAAACAGAATCAGCGTTTATAGTTAGGAGCTGGTAAAAGACATACAACTGAGCGATTGAGGGTATAGGACGTAAAAGGTTGAGGTGTGAGGAGTGCGGAGTTGGCTACAATTTTAGTACAATTTGCTGATTCAATCGCTTTAGTTCCCGTACATGTATAAATAGTTTTTCTGCTCACATTAGAAGGGCGATGGCCCTTGACTTTCGTTTGCATCTGCTTTATATATGCATCGAACAGTTACACAATTATCGGATCATCAGTAATAATTAGTTATAAATAATTAGTTAATGTAATATATATATTGTTTAATGTCCGCCGCTCCTCACTTCCTTCTCAGGCCGAGGGAAGCAACTGCGTCCGTGTCTTGTTTGTGGTGGTGCTGATGCAGGAATCCTATCAAGGGCTCCCGCAATCATGACGACGATGCCGCGGAGGAGTTTTTCGTTGAGCTTCCGCCGCCACTGATGCAGTTCCGCTGCTTCTCGATATAAACGTTGAGCAGCCTCACCTTGCTGGGATTCAGCACTGAAAGCTTCGGCTTGACCTTCTCCTCTCCCAGAACAAAGTACAGCTTGACGATGCAGAAGACAGCCGCTTTGCGAACCATCGATTGCGTGTCGTCCGCTGATCGCGCAAGGTTCGGAAACACAATATCCAAGTGGGCATCTGTGATCTCCGAGCCATGGTGTTCGGTCACCTCCAGCAGGATCTTGATGGCGCACAAATTTGTGGGAAACTCTCCCGTCGCAATAACAGGATTGACAATATTGATGGACAGGTCCAGCGGCAAAGATGGTGCTATCCTTGGTATCATCGAGTCGATATCCCGCAAAGCCTCCTTGCTGTGCTGATAGCACTGAATGATCTTGAGCAGGATCAGCTCCAGGAAGTGCATCCAGTTGTGACGCATTTTGTTGCTTCTCATTATTTTACTGAGTACGTGCAGGCCGGCGATGACTACGTCTGTGTGATCCGCCTCCAGAATGTTGAGAAGCATTCGCATGATCGATCTAAAGTGTTTGTTGGGCAGCTCACAGTTTCCGCCCTTGATGCAAATCCCCAGGTTAGTGAGTGACGTCTGGAGCAACTCCACGGGCTGATCCTTTGTTAGCGTCAAGGCCACACGCACCACTTCGCTCTCCATCAGGTTGCTGGCCAGTATAAGCTCTCCATTCTCCGCCATATTTATCGAGACGGTGGTCACCTTGGCATCGCCAGTTGGTGACTTGGCATTCTGAGTGGTCCTTTCCCGCTCCAGATTATCCAGCCTCATAGTTGCTGACTCAGGTGTATTCGACTGGGTGGTGTTGGCTGACGATTGCGTCTTGGAGTTGGAAGACAGGGAGGCACACGAATCCTGTTGACCTTGATCATGATACTGCAGGTGTCCATTAAAGCCATTGGGCGCCAGCGCCGTCTGGTACTGACCTCCGAAGCAGTGCCGGATCTCCTCCGACGTCTTCTGAATGTTGTGCTGAATGTCCAGCTCCGAGGAAAAGAGCAGCTCCTGCTCCACGGAGGACTGCCGCGAACGTGGACTAGTAGAGCTGAGGCTAAGTTGGTGGTGGTGGCTCTGCAGCGAGGCAAATGGACCCACAGAGGGACTTTGCAAAGGCTTGGGAGAGCTACTGCTCAATGGCGAGCTACTAGGCGAATTGGCACCCGAATTGCCACTTTGGCTTTGCCTCCTCATGTGCGACTGGATGCAGGAGCGGGCAGAGTCCTGGTATCCCTTTGGCAGGTTGGCCAGTAGCCGGGTCATTTGCGGGGTATTCAGGTTGTAGAGGGCCACCAGGCAGCTCCTGGCCTGGGAGCGCAGCTCCATCGACTTCTGGTCCGCCGCCAGCTGGGCCAGCTTTAGGACCGTCCGCTCGCAGGCCTGGCTCTGGTCGCTGGGAAAATCGCTGCTTTTGCAGTACGTATTGGCCAGATCCGTGAGGAAGCGCAAAATGGCGATGCGCGTCTTGGTAGTTGGCGTTTGAGTGGAATCCGAGATGATTCTAAATAGCTCTTTAAGCTGCAGCTGCGTGGGAAAATATTCGTGTACCACCTGAAGGGTCTTCCAAATCTTGCTGTGCATCGAATTTAGTAGATCGGTGCCCAGTTTGTTGAACAGCCGAGTCAACAAGATGAAGAGCCAGTCGTGAAGTTCGTTCGCATGAACCAGAATGAGCTCGGTGACCGTGTCCAAAAACAGGGAGTACACCTTGGTGTGTGTATCTATGAACATCTTGCGGAACATGTCCAGAACACATTGAAGCTGCTGCTGAGTGAGCTCCTTTCCATCGGCCAGATACTGTGTGAGGCTGATCAGGCCATCCTTCCTTTCAGACCAATGCGTCGATGCGCAGAACTGAATAATAGTCTCGATGTCGTCAAATGGCGCCCGCTGCGTGCTCCAGTCCAAGCGGGTGTGGCTCCCACTAAGTGAGTAGTTCGATTTATTACCTCTAGTGTAGCTGGAGTCAAAAGATCGTTCTGAACACACAGAACTGGCCTCGGAGTCTATGTCATCGGACTCATCACGACCCAAGAGCTTCCTGCCGATCCGCATTCCGCCGCTGCGCATGTAGTCTCCCGAAACATAGTCCGGCTGTCCATCATCTCCGACGCCTAATGTATGTTCTGCTTCACGAGATTGCGCCAGCAGTCGGGCCGCCGCCGATGGTCTTACTGGGTTGTTCCTCTCAGGCGTTCGTCGAGATCCCGATCCCGTAGAGTACATACTGCGTTTCATCAGGCCAGCGCCTGACCTAGTTGGACTCGTTTCCCTAGAGCTGGCTGTGCTTCGAGGTATTCCAGAGGCCTTTTTGGGTATGGCGCCAGTAGCTCCACGATAGTAATTACCAACACCGCCGTACTGATCCCGCAGCTTTGTGCTTGGCGAGGTGGATCGTGATCCTGGCTGTGACTGAGATACTCCTGCCCGTCCTCGGGGGCGTGGTGTAACCGATCCTGGTGTGGTAGCTGGAGTGCCACCGCTATTGGAATTCAGGCGAGGTCTGGGCAGTGATCCACTTGCTGCTGCTCCTGTCATCGGTGCCTGGTTGGAATTACTAGGTCCCAAAGGTTTCCTTTGCCTCGAATATAGAGTATATTGCGCCCTAGCCTTGGCTCTTTGAGCAGCCGCAGTGTCCACCGCGGAAATGGATCTCATACTAGGTGTGGGCTTCTGCAGGGTTCCAGGGGTTCGGCCAATGCGGGATACAGTGCGTCTTGTTTCAGGTCCAGCCCCAGTTCCACCTCCGCCGCCCTCACGTTCCCTTTCTAATGCGCGCTGGGCAGCTATGTCTAAGGTTCCATATATCTGATCTGCCAGCTCTGGAAAGTGACGCCTAAAAGCCCAATAGGCACATCTGGAATGGCGGCGTGCATCGCAGTCTGCATCGCCAATGGATTTTTTCAAAGTGTCCTTGAGTACGGTGGCATTTCTTTCCAGCGCCTTCGTCTGCCACTCCTCGAAGAGCAGAACCATCAGCTCACACAGTGTGGACCTTATGTCCTTCGACTTTGACTGATTCAGAGTGTCTGTGTAGATCTTAAGCAACTTCGGTGCATGTGTATACTTTATGATGTACTTCAGGGCTATAGTGGAAGCTGATGCAATGACCTTTGCGCTGTTCTGTATTAAATTAATCAGGTGCTCTAAAATGCTCCAGCAGAAGGCATCCAGTTTATTCCTCAGCGTCTTAGACATGTAGGCGATGGTGATGCACGCCTCGCGGATCACCTGTGATCGTAGTTCCTCCTTGAGGATGTCCACGAAGCTCAACGATAGTTCCTTCAGCTGGACAGCAACAAACTGCGGCTGGGTATGATAGCTGAGAATAAGCAATGCTCTGATCTTCTTGAGAGCATCCACACGCTTCTCCCAGTCTGCGTTTTTGTCACTGATGATCACAAGTACTTGCTTGTAGATGTCGTCCATGTCCTTAGCGTGGAAGATGTTCAATTGCGGGACCACCTCAAAGCTAGATTCAAAAGACTCCATGGTTACGGCGCCGGCATCGCCGGTCACATCATTTA
Organism: Drosophila santomea; assembly: GCF_016746245.2. Lineage (NCBI taxonomy): Eukaryota > Metazoa > Arthropoda > Insecta > Diptera > Drosophilidae > Drosophila > Drosophila santomea. Next base: position 19,446,545 of record NC_053018.2, read on the forward strand.
CACTGGGTTTTGGCCGCAGTGTTGAGGAAACGGCCGAGTGAAGTGGCCGCTTAATAATCCTGGTGGGTCGGTCCCTCAACCCAATATTGTCGGCCTCATCCAAGCCAACTCCATTGCCATTGGTGTTTTTAAGTGCTGAAGGTAGTAGTAGTCCCTCCTGTTTGACCTGGTCGAACTTTTGCTCCAGCATAGCCAGTTTCGATGCGGGCACATCATCCATGCGACGGAGGTCTGGGCGCAATCGATCCCCGACATGCTTGTAGATTTCCACCAGCGTTTGGATGGCCGCCTCCCTGACATTAACTGTGGGATCACCGAGAAGTGCACAAACTGGTGGTATATAGACGCGTACACTAAGCTGCTGGGTGCCGTACTCATGGAGAGCATTCACTATTGTCTGGAGGAACTCCTCGCGCACCTTAGCGTTCTTGTGCTTGAAGCAGCTGGTGGCCAGCTTGTCGATCAGCGCCTGGGGCGGAAGCACTCGGTGCTCCATTAGGTCGCGCAGCAGAAGTTGCGCCTTCTCGCGAACTGTGTCCCTGCTGTCTCCCAGCCGATCGATCACATGTGGCAGAACGGTAGCTGTGTATGCATTGAAATCGCTGCCCAATCGCTTGATCAGCTCCGAGAACGCCTCCAGGGACTTTTGTGCAATTTTAAAGTGGCTGCCCGTTAGCCAAGGCATCAAACCGTCGATGAGGAAGCCCATGTCCGTGCAAACAATCGAGTTTGTGTCATCACTAAGGAATGTCACCAGATCCTCGGCGAGCTGTACCTTCACACGCATGTCCGCCTTGGGCATTTGCTGGATGAAACCATCCAGATCGCTGGGCTTGCGGTAGGCCATCTTTCCAAGTGTCTATTCGTCCTTCGTCCAGCGGCAACTGTAATAAACCAGGATTGTTGTTAGCGTATGCAGGTGCAATCTGTGCCAAATTAAATTAAAGATGTATGAGTCTGAGGGTCTTATTTTGGCGCAAGGATACAGATACCATAAAACTGAATAAGGCTATAAATTGTGAAATTGGTGGCGAAAACTGACCAGGTTTCAGAGCGGCGTGTAAAATGTTTTCGACAGTGTTTACAAGTGTAAGGTACAAATGAAACTAATTTTTTTTAAAAATTCATTCTTCAATTTTGAAAAACTATGACATGGTAGAACATTTTCTTTTTTGTGACCTCTTTTTATATTGCCTTAACTTTCATCGACTGATCCTACTACAAATTCCACAGCAAAGCAAGGAACTGCAATTCAACAGCCAATTGAATGCTCCAACTTTTCTGAAGAAAAGTTCCCGCCAATTCCTGTACATGCTCATTAATCGCCTATTAATTGCGGTCTGCTCGTGCGCAGTAGAGCTCCGAAAAGCGGCAACAGCCGCAGTTAGTTGGCCAACAATTTGCGTGTGAGGTGAAGTCAGAGCCAGAATGGCGATAAAATGAGAGAGTTGGGGAGTGGGCAGAGGCCCAAAGAGAGCTGAAAAAGTAGGTGAACGGCTATGCGGGTGGATGGATACATGGCTATATGGCTATATGGATATGCGGCTGCATTGATACTTGGATACCTGACGGCCAGAGCTTCAGGGGTAGGAAGTGGAAGAGGTGGCTTTCGGGGGCTACGGACACCCAGATGGTGGGGCGTTGTTACGTGCACGAAACGTGAATCATCTAAGGGAGCTGAGAGCGTGACGAAGTCAGGGGAAAAGGGGATGGCCGACAGGAAGCAATGTGCTCTGTCTATGGATTTGTACATGGGGATTCGGAATCGAATTTGTATTTGAATGGCAACATTTTTGGCATTGTGCGATGCCGTCACAAAGCAACAAATTGCGTTCGGAGAGTAATATTTTGTATGTGCACTGCAAAATAAATTTTATACTTTCTAATAACTGTCATCTTTTAACAGGAAAGTTAAAACATTATTTGAAAAATCGAACAATATTTATTCAAAGCTTGTACATCTATGATCCAAAATGGGTAAGAATAAACCATGAATAAACTTTTCTTTCGGTGCAAAAATGGAAGGGGCAGAATGAGATAATATATCCAAATTACTAAGCAACAACAGCGACTTGTTGAGAGAGCGATGCAGAGCGAGAACTCAGTAGAGAATCGGTGCTCATTCCACTAAAAAAATTAGCATTTGCATACGCAATTTTCTATTTATAATAAAACATCAACAAACTTGCTTTCGTAACTATTTTTCAGGGTTTTACGCGGCGATAAGATATGAACTTGTTAATCAAAGTGCTGGTTTTCGAGGTTAAAATTAACCTAACAAAATGTTTGCCAGCTGTGGTCGTCGATAAATTTGCTTTTTTTTGGTTAATTGTTGAAAAATAGCCGGCGACGACGTCATTCAGCGGCTAAATGTCACGAAAAGAGAGTACCAAAGAGGGGAATGAGCGGAAAAGTGTCTTAATTTAACACAATTTTGTTTCTGTATCTTTGAGATACGCACTCACACACACACATACCTATTTGCAAATCCGGCTGCGCTGCTTCTCTTTCTTCCTCTTCTTCTTTTACTCTGCTTTTTGTTTTGGGCTGGGCCGCAAAAAATATAAGAAAAACTTCAACAACTGCTAGTTGTTGTTGCCCTTTGGCAATCCGAAGAATTGATTTTCCAGTCGTCGGTTGGAAAAAGCGTTGCCAAACACCGCAAATAGGCGTAACGAGTTGACTTAATTTACTTTTGAGCACAGCCAAATTGAACAATTGCCCCAAAAATAAAAAAAGTTAAGCAGAGATCACAGTTTTGCTCTTCCTAGTTCGGTTTGTTTTGTTATTATTGTTATTGCTGTAGTCGTTGTTTTTGGGACAGCGCAGTCAGTTTCACTTTGTCATTTCTATTTGTGGTATTTGTTGCTGCTACTGTTGTCCTCTGTACCGTTATTGCTGGGTTGCAGCAACAACAATTCACAAAATTCCAACGTCTTTGGGCCAGCGCTAGTTTTTTTTCCTGCCTCTGTTACTCTTATCCGTCCGTCTCGCTCTCTCCTTCTAGTGGGTGACGCGCTTGGGGTCAGAGGTTTTAGGTCTTGCACTTCGTTTGCGGTCGCCGAGCGTTTGCAGCACCCGGCAAACATCACATTTTGCTGCGTCTCGGCATCGGTGAGCGGTTTCTGCCACGGGTTGCGGGTATATTACACGGTTTTTAGCTTAATTTCAGCAGCGTTTTGCCAGCCCGTTGCGTTGCAAAAAAATTTACAAAAAGTGTGACCGCACGCGGGCGGTGCGCAAATCCCACTGTGCGGCTTAAAGGGACGTATCGATTATTGATGGTTTTATGTACAATTACTGCCACACTGCCATGCCGCGCTGCCAACTTAATGTAAAACAACTTAACGTCGTTATTTTAAAATGAATGTCGGTTTTGATAAGTAAAATAAATATTTTTCACATTGTTTATGCCACATTATCTAAGGTTATCAAGAAAAATCAATCTTTTGAGCTGTCAACAAAATAAAATTGAAATTTAATTACCATCTGAATTTAAAATTGAAATAGATCTCAAATTATTCTAAAGTATTCCACTCTGTGAAAATCGAAGTTTAACTTTTACAAATTTATAAATAATGAAATACTGGGGAAATGCAAATAACAAAAGTGTGTAAATGATTATGTGTGTAAATATTAAAAGTGTGTAATCAAGCCTCATTTAATAGGCGCACTCAAACATACATATATGATCTCAGAGATAGCAGCGAGAACCATGTAATATGAGTTTATTGACAGTTTTATTTACTATATGACAATGTTAATTACAATGCATATCAAGTGTAGTAGACGCCAGCTGGCTTCATACTTAGTTGACTAGTGGGGCGCACGTGTCGGTGATCAGCATATGGCAATATTTTTGTAACCGAACAGCCACAGATGTACAGAATCGCATAGTGAATTCAAATATAAATGAATATGTAAAATGAATTGAAAACGTCTCAAGTTGACTCCCAATTGAAAAAATTTATTGTGGAAATTAAATGGAATTCTTTAGACTAGACTTGAACTGGTGAACGGCCTGTGCCCGTCCGGATGGATCCTCCGGACATCCCCAATCGAGGCGTGGCACCCATCTGACTACGGTTCGGGCTGCCGATTCTCCGGGGAATTGTTCAGCGAAAATGCAGCGATAGTAGAAGGCCTCCTTGGTGGTGGGCGTGTTGAAGGGAAACCGTAAGGCGGCTCCGGCGAATTCTTCATCGCTGACATGGCTGGTGGCCACCGTGCGGATGCTGTCGATCCAATCGTATCCCACACCGTCGGAGAACTGTTCCTTTTGGCGCCAGAGGACTTCATCGGGCAGGTAGTTATCGGCAAAGGCGGCTCGCAGGATATACTTTTCCAATCGCGTTTGCTGTTCTCCCCCGAATTTGTTGAGGGGCCCGGGGATCTTATCCTCCGGTCGGATTTGCATCACATGGTTAACGAACCCCGTGTCCAGAAAGGGCACTCGCAGCTCCACTCCCTTGGCCATGGCTACCTTGTTGGCCCGCAGACAATCGGATAAATGCAGCTGGCGCACTCTCTTCACCAACTCCTCGTGGAAATCCTCGTAGCCTGGGGCCTTATGAAAGTATAAATAGCCTCCAAAGATCTCATCGGCTCCTTCGCCGGAGAGGATCATCTTGATCCCGGTGCTCTTGATATATCTAGCCAGTAACAGCATGGGCAAACTACATCTCACGGTGGTCACATCATACGTTTCCAAGTGATAGACAATATCCCTGATGCCATCCAGTGCTTCGTCGATCCCGAATATGATTTCCTTATGATCACTGTCTATATATTTGGCCACACTCCTGGCCGCCTGGAAGTCGGGTGCATCCTTTAGACCCACAGAAAAGGTTTTCAGTCGGAAGTTGGGATCTCTTTCGCGCATTATCTTTGTGGCTATGGAGGCTATAAGACTGGAATCCACTCCGCCGGACAGCAGAGCTCCCAGGTGAACATCGCACTGCAGATGACTTCGCACCGCAGACTCCAAGTTGGCCCGCAGTAGAGCTAAATCGCAGGCTTGAGTGGGCACCTCCTTGATCCAAGACTGTTGAAACTGCCAGCATGTTTTAAGGTCACCAACTTTACCGAAGCGAGCCTCGCCAGGTGTGAAAGTCTCCACCTTGGAGCAGCAGTCCACCAGGCACTTCATCTCCGAGGCCACCCAAAGGTTTCCCGCCGCATCCTCACCCACATACATGGGTATAATGCCAAAGGGATCTCGGGCAATAAGGACTTCCTTGGTCGTCCTATCGTATAAGGCAAAAGCAAACATGCCGGTGATGTACTGCAAAAGATCCTTTCCATAATCCTCGTACAGTTCCAGTATTACGTGGCAATCGCTCTTGGGGTTGTAGGAGCCACGTTTCTTAGCAATCTCAGCGGAAAGCTCCAAATAGTTGTAGATTTCTCCGTTGGCCACCAGGATGAGGTTGCCATCCTCAGAGACGAATGGCTGATCGCCCATTTCCACGCCCACAATTCGCAGGCGTTCATGAACCATGGCCACTCCTTCCGAGGGAATCACATGGACCCCCGTGGAATCCGGACCTCGATGCCGCTGCTTTCCACTCTGTCGATAGGCCAGTTCCCTCAGACTGTGTTTGCTGCCATGGAGGATTTGGGTGGGTATCGGTTCCCCATTCCTCGAAAATATGGAAAATATACCACACATATTTCTCTTAACTTTGTATTTAGTACTTTTAATTTACAACCAGGCGGGCCGCACTTTGCAAAGTCCGAAGACCGACTGAACGTTTTACTGGCGTGCAGTCCTATTTATTGCCGATGCTCTCTAGATTTCATGTTCGCAACATCTCTCGTTTTATTCTCTCCACTTACACTCAGCAGCTACGCTGATTTCCACGTGCTACTAGTTTCGCCACCAGGTTTCTAGAATCCCGCTCCTCCTAAATAAAATCTGAGACCCAGCATTGTTGGGGGGAAACAACTCCCTGAAATTAGGGATTCAATCGAAAATTACTGTGAATGAGTCCCCCTTTAATCATTTGTGTAAATCTTATGGCAAGTACAACAGCTGTCCGTGGACAAAAACCTGATTATAAATATGCCGGTAAATTTTCTGTTTACCTGTGTGTTTTTCATGTCCGTCTGTCCGTCCGTCTGTCTGTCCGTCTGTCCGTCTGTCCGTCTGTCCGTCTGTCCGTCTGTCCGTCTGTCCGTCTGTCCGTCTGTCCGTATGAACGTCGAGATCTCAGGAACTACAAAAGCTAGAAAGTTGAGATTAAGTATACAGACTCCAGGGACATAGACGCAGCGCAAGTTTGTCGATTCAGGTTGCCACGCCCACTCTAACGCCCACAAACCGCCCAAAACTGCCACGCCCACATTTTTGAAAATGTTTTAATATTTTTTCATTTTTGTATTGGTCTTGTAAATTTCTATCGATTTGCAAAAAAACTTTTTGCCACGCCCACTCTAACGCCCACAAACCGCCCAAAGCTGCCACGCCCACACTTTTGAAAAATGTTTCGATATTTTTTCATATTTGTATTAGTCTTGTAAATTTCTATCTATCTGCTAAAAAACTTTTGGCCACGCCCACTCTAACGCCCACAAACCGCCCAAAGCTGCCACGCCCTACTCTCTAAAAACGCTCTTTGAAGTTTCTCTCACAGCTGATTTTTCTTTATCAACGATTTCGTCATCCAATTTACTCTGCTCTGGGGTGCTTAAGCTCTTCAGCCATCAAATAATATTAATTAAGCAAACTTCCATGTGGGTTATAAAATATCTACAAATTTGAATTGTTTTGTCTAATATTATTGTTTAGAAGATTTATGTGTTGGAAAGAAATAAAAAATAAATAAGAGCAAATACTTTGTATTGAACCATAGTAAGTGTGTATCAGCAGGCTAGCATTTAAAAAATGAAATATTGATAAAATTTCTCGTTGTTGCTCGATTTTGCTTTTGGCTGCATGCCAGGGCTATGTATTTAAAAACAAGAAAGAAAGCTTTAAGTAAGTTCCGGACTATCAGATACCCAATATTCAGATTTTGGAAGTGCAGATGAGAAATTTATGGCAATTTAATAAAAATGTACAAAACTATTTAAACGAAAAATCCCACCTTTTTTTGTGGGTTTGTGGACGTAAGAGTGGGCGTGACAACATTAAATAAATGTTATTTAAAATAAGTAGTCCAAATTTATGTAATTTGATTTGTAATTAGCTATTAATATATTAATATTAATATTAATAATATTAATAAATGCCAATATACATTACAAAAATTCACAACGAAAGCAATAAATAGTTGATTTTTTGAATGGCCGCACAATTTATTTAACTAAGAACCTGATTTTACCGGCTTTGAATAAAGCTCAGTAACATCTGTTGACCATCCGCAGTAACAGAATGTTACCGAAAAGCTCCCCGAAATACAGCACGCTGTTAACTAACTGGCGCCACGCCAACAGGTGGTTTCGGTTTCCTATGCTCCAAGTCGCGTACTTCGACTTCGGTCCATGCGATAAATATGTCAAGTGGCCGCAGATAAACAGAAATCTCCCGTGTTTAATTATGCAGACGTTTTAATTACGCATCTAACACTGACGAATTTGTTCAGTGATGTCATACAACAAATGTGAATAACCGAGATTTATAACCCGAACTGCTCGAATCCGCTCCTGGAATTCTGGCGTGCGCGCTTGTTGCTTCCAAGTCATTTCGTCGGCGACGAACGGCCTTTCAATTCAGTTGCCGATGGAACGCGACACTGTGCGGCAGGAAGTTGCGTATACGACGCATTGTCATTCGGCCAGCGACGTGAATCGGAAGTCCTTTTTATGGGCGCGCGCCCCTCGATATCAATTTTCCTTTCGAAAATGCCCGTCAAGGTGCTAAGTGCGCGTAATTAGTGGAAATTCTATTAATTGAAAAGAATTTAAAATTGAGTTTCGTTGACGAAATGGAGGCTGGTAAGCCAAAATTTGCAAAGCGAATTTTCGTGGGTATCACCGCCGGAAATTTTGCGTAAAAATTAAATGGCTCGTGGCGGAAGCCTGTGAAGTTCAAAAGATTTTCATAATAATTTATTATAAGAGTGTCACGAAAAAGATTTTTAATATTTTGTGAAATATAACATGTTAAGTTTTAACTCATTCATTGAATAAAAAAATAAAATTTACGAAATAGTGCTGCGCAATTCAAAATAAATAAAAATTAAATACATAAGTGCCGCAAACACAAGTTTATTATCAGCTGTAAACAAAAGTAACAGCTCAATCATTATATGACTGTAAGATATAGTCAATAAAAGAGTCTTTAAAAATGAATTTGAAATGGAAAATAAATTAACGTCTTATCAATCTTGGAATTCCGAATTGTATCAACAAAGTTTAGCACGCGTTGTTAACCAAAAACCATAAAAACGGACACAACTTTCAACACGAAAGGTGAGGGTAAATTTATGAGCTACTCAAAAATATCAAATCCAAATCAAATACAACAAACGTTTTACTGGAACCGAGCCCGAAAATCGAAGGGAATCGAGCATGACCTATTACTGTCACGTCCGTTTCCGGAATTCCGAGTGAGATGGCCAAAACGCGGGCCACCAACTTTTGGGTCACGTTCGCTGGCTGAACGAATTCAAATGGCCCAAGACCCATTTTCCAGATCGAGATGTGCATTGCCATAAAATCGCCGACAGATAGAGCAACTGCCAAGTCGGGGCCAATTAATTAAAAAGTTTTTACATCGCCAAAATCAAATCAACAATTTTTCCCAAGTATTTTGGCGTGAAATTCGAACTGGAAGTTTTTAACAATGTTATTCGCATAGGAAAGATGCACTTCAAAAAATATATTGATGAAAGACAACATTTATGTATATAGAATGTTCAGTTTTAGTTCGTTTTATACATTTAGTCATAATATTTTATGAGTAACTTTCGAGAGTTCTCTTTGATTTTGAACGCCTAAAATATTCTGTTGCCCGTAATCGCAAATAATTATTATCTGAGTCATATAATTTCTGCGGATTTCATTATAGAAAGATTTAAAATTAATAATTTAAAATAATAATAATTTTCAATGTAAACTGTATCTTAATCACTTTAATTTATTCAGTAGGTCAGCAATCAAATATAGAATTCGGATTGAGTTCTTTCTTACTGTGCATTGCTGGCTTGTTGTTGTGTGATATGCTGAATGGATAAGGATACGGATGCGACAGAAATGGATAACCGTGTTGTTTGCAGTCGGCGGAAATCAATTCACATTACTGCAGCCTCAGTGAGCTGCCCAAAAACTTTGTGCGCAGCGGGCAAAACGCAAATAAATTGGTGGTTTTAAGGACCCACTCGTATCTGGGGATGATTAGACCCTTTGGCCGCCTTCTGCCACCACGTTGGTGTCTAGCCGCGTGGAGTGATTGACCCGGGGTGACCCTAAAAATAGGCGTGTGCAGCATCCATTCCGACTATTTTTAATCGTCCGCTCGCTGACTGTCGCTATCTTTAAGCTCTTAATTACTTTTTTTTTTGTTAGGGGTCAGTGTGACGTGACACAAATTCTGTTTTCGGCACTAATAGTTGAGTGACCAGTAGCGTAGTCTACTTCTCGGCCCACAAAAAAGGACACGCCTTCTACTAATTGATATGTGTGTATGTGTGTGTGAGCGCCAGTGTGTGCCGTTGTCTGTCATAATCAAATATCTTAACACGCAAGCTCAGACCCTTTCCCTTCTTTGGGCCAGACTTCTGCTCCCTTTTACCAGGACCCTAATGACATGCCCACTAATCGGGGCAGAATTTGCCACTGCTGCAGTTCTTAATTAGCAATTTGACGCATTATGCCGGCAAGCTTGTTGGCTTGTGAGGACATTAAGTCCGAACCATTCTGTCTGCGGGATTAGGACCTGAAAGGTGAAATTAACTGGGCTCCCGGCTGATGAGTATGATGCATAATAAGCGGCTGGTTGCGAACGGAAAAAAAACAGGGGCTTAAAAAAGATACACCTGCCTGAAAGGTCAGACAGAGACTAATATGTAGTTAATTTAAGCCCACTACAAGCAGGGACTTTTTAAATAAGAGCTTAATAAAAGCACAAGAGCTATTTATACGTATATAAGAAATTTGATTAAAAATAGAAGGGTAAAGTGGACCAAATTAAATAGGATTACAATTGTATTTTAGTTCAGTCAGAAAATCATTTTATTGAGTACTTAAGTCACGAACTTAAACATAAATAATATAATTAGAATAGGCTTGTGAGAGGATAGCTACTTTATCTTAATAATATTTATTTTGTGGCGAAGCTTTGTTATTTGAATAGCCTTTTAGAGTCTAACATTACCTGCGGGTAGAGGCAGGACCTTTTTCTCACATATTTATCTAAACACCTCACTCGCATTCGTTGAGCGTCCAATAGGCTGCCGCCCAATGCAGTTGGCTTCATTGTCAATCCGCAAGTCCAATTGAAATCCATCCATAATGAGGCAGCTGCGAGACAGCCTTCACATTGAGATACAAGATACTCGATAGACGATGCAAGGTGCACCAAAGCCATGGGTAGATACTCAAGCAAATATATACAGGCACACAAACGAATTACAAACGTTCTGCAGTTATTTTTATTATTGAATCAATAGGGCACATTGGGAAGGTCAAGTTCTGGTCCTTCTCTTTATTGAAGGTTTCCTCGACGACCTGTTGAACGGTTGAGGGGAAATCCGATCGAATGCCTTAAACATTAGGCTGGTAGAACAGCACTTGGCAGCTTTTATGGCATCTTGGCAAAGTATTTAATGAATTTATTTATGCTTCAATCACACAATTTAATTCAATTCGCGCCGGGCCTCCAGGGAGGCAATTCAATGGAAGAGGGCCTTGAAAACAACATTCATTCAACTTTCCGACGATGGAGTGGCGATGGAAATTTAATATGCCCCCGCCCCGACAAGTAAGTAAGAGTAAAGTATCCGTCGGGCGAATGCTTGTTGTACTTTACACCGCATCCTAGGCTTAAAAGTTCACCTCAGCAAAGAAGGAGGCCACGTGTCGCTAAGCAGCTCAAAGCGAGTTCAAAAAGATAACTTTCTGTAACTTTATGCCATATGAGAGATAAATGACAGAATAATTGTCCCCTCAGCCGCATTTAATTTAGTTTCATCTTGACTAGACTCTTGCAAGTTTTTCGAAACAACGGAAAATATGGGGATTTGGAACACAAAGAGGTACTTGACACACCGCTCCCCAGACGACAGAACTTGGTTCACTTTTGTGTGCGTTGTCTTGCCAACGGAAACTTATGGCCCAGCAGTTTTGGCTGTGCTAATTGTCCTAGTTGCTATTACTTTCTACTTGGCTCTTGGCAGCGGCACAAATATTACAGCCTAAAACTTGTGGCTGCATCGGCCACAAAGCCAACAATTGCTTTTAATCCCGGCTGGAGGATACTGCCAAAGTGAAAACTACACACCAATTTGGCAGGGTAGCCGGTCAAAATGTTGACTTTAGTTCCAATACAACTGTGGTCAGATTGGTATAGGCAATCCAAATCGAACGAGTATGAAAACAGTGATCGGAACTTGCAGCCTGTAATGTTTATGAGTCCTTTTTTTTAATAACATTGAATGTGATATATAAATGTGGGTGAATTATATTATTGGCGAATGTTGAGTACTAACAGCCACAAATTGTATTTATTTATATTAACTTATTTTAAAATACCTTTACATTGCCGCATTAGAGCATTTGGAATTCCTCTGTGGATAAATCCATCTACGATTGTACCGCCGTGAACATAGTTCCCCTATTGTTTATGTCTGTCAAATTGCTGCCAAGGCTGCGCTGCAATCGAAAACGAGGAGGAGGAAGCCAAACCAAAACAAAGCAAAACACCCGGAAAAATTGCAACAACCGAGGGAAAACTTTCTCCCAACAATTTGGCTGGCGGTTTTGGCAGACTCAATTTTTCTTGCCCCTGCCCAAAATTTGACCGTTTAGTCGTTGGACAAATAAATCAGACAAAAGTCTGCCCCAGAAATCACTTAAGCTGCCTGAGAATAGATAAAATTCAAAAAGCCCATGAACAGAACATAAACAAATTGTAAAAACAAATTTACACATTGAAGGAAACTTTTTCTGGCTAGTCCATCACATGAGGTGTCAGAAATATTGATTTCCAAACCAATAATTTGCTAAGCCAACTTAATACCAAGATTTAGTGGCTTTAAACAGCATACCCCACTGGCTAATGCGAGTTGTGGATATGGACTTGGCCTGATCTGGCGGATTGTAATGGCTTTGGCTGCCTTATAAGGTACCGAAAACAAAATCCATTTAAGCGGAGTGTCATAATATAAAACCTCGGAATGACTCACTGTTCGCCAGCCAAGCAGAAAACTACAAAAAAGTGATAAAATAAAATTCTCGCTTGCGAATTGTTCAAAGTACAACGATACAGATACTGATACATAATTAAACGCATACATTTTTAGTTGGTTGACTTTGCTTTCTTCTCGGTTTTGTTTACCCCCAGTATCCCACTCTTTTTCAGTTTAAATGGGCAACAACAAGAGTGAAATCCATTCATATGTGGAACATTAAAATGTACAATTTCCAAACACAGTAAACGAGTACAAATATTAAGAAAAAAAAAAACAAATCTGCAGTAAAACGTTGTGGGGCGTTTGCCAAGAATATCTTGCTGTCTATTTACTTGTGAAGCTGATAAAAATTCACTTTATTCACTTTGCTATTTATTTGCTTTGCACAAAGTGGCGACATCGCAGTCTGCATTCGGGTTAAAAGGGGGTTAAAAGTGTGTAAAAACAGGGGGGCTTGTTTGCTGAAGTGGCAAACAATACAACGCAAACTAGTTGACAAATACGGAGTTTTAACTGCACTTTCAAGTGCACTGGGATATATGTGGGCAATCAAGGGAAATTATGCAGAGAGCTCCCTTTCAATAGGGCACTATAATCTAAATACATGTAGAACTCAAACTCAAACTCTTTTAAGAGCTTACCATGGGGTCTAAAAAAATCAAGAAAAAAATGAAGCCACAAATTAATGACTTTTACCAAAAGTATTTAAATTATATATTTTAATATAGAAAATAAGATTTTTATTTTTTAACTCATTTGTAGCATTCAAATCTTTTTTCCGTCTTTTTCCGTCCAACTTGCAGTAAAAAACATAAAATAAACATCGCATCTTAAGCCCCTTTCTTGTGACAACTTTGTGTATGCAACTTGTAAATGCCATCGAACATGCCCTATGTTTTCCCCGACTCTAAGTCAGTTCAAATGTTTAGAAAGTTTGGTAACTTCGCTGTCCAACATTGTTGCAACCCAAGTTCCAGAGTCCTTCAACAAGTTATGGTTGCCATTCGATGATGGTTTACCCCTTGGAACCATTTTACAAACTATTCTATGGCACACGTATTCTCGTCTTTCTCGATAAACAGTGTAGAAGCAAAAATAGTTGTCGTTTATCGCACTTGGAAGATCTTCCCATTTTGCCACTTGTTTGCTCACTTGGCCGATAAATGTTTTTGCTGCGGCTATTAAAAAAATACGCCTAAATGAGTCGGGCCCATATAAATTGGGCGAAAAAATGGGAAACGGCTGCCAAGGCAAACAGCCGTAAAGTCATAATAATTGAATAATTAAAAACACACAATGAGTTAATTTTTGATAAAATCTCCCGCTACCGAGAGAGCAAAATTAATGGGAAGATAATAATTTTCATAGCCGAAAGAAAAGTAAACAGCACACACATGCAAGTAGTTTGTCATTGTCCAAACAGAGCGAAAAGGGAAAACAGATGGTAAAGTGGGGAAGGTGGCAAGAAAATACGAAAACATAATTGAAACTCACAACGGTTTTCATTAATTTTCCAGCTAGGGAAGCGGCTTTCACGGGGAGGGGGCGTAATGGCAATGTAGACATTAAGGCTAAACACAAACCATTTAATTCCCTGTTTTTTAATCATAATTAAGACGCGCTTCAACGTCACTCAAAGTCAGCTGCTGATGGTCCAGAGGATAACCCACTCTCTGCCAATGTTCCAGCGTTTGTTCTCCGCTTAATTTATGCTACATAATTCCCAGTTTGTCGTTGGCCCATTCTCTGTGCCTCGCATTTTATTTTTATTTTATTTTCAAATATTTCACATTGCACAGCAGCATTTTCGAAACACAAAGGGGTTATCAGTTTATGTGTATGCGTTTCAGAATGAAGAGGGGGAGTTTACACAGAGACAAATATCTATTATTTTAGATATGTATATATATTTTATTTAGAAACAATTATCGTTCATATAATAATAAGTAGGGATATATTTAATTTTTGTATTTATTTATCTTGTATTATCTTGAATTATCTATTCCGAAACATCAAAAACATTAATATTAACATTAAAATCAGCGTATACTGATTTCATATGCATTGGGTTAATATTTGTGTCATTACTAGTATATCTTATAAATTTTCCATGTCGAAAAAATATATTAAAAAACTCATGTAGATTTCAGTTGTTTTCTGGTGCACGAACAGGATTCAAAGTGAGCTGGCCGGCTTAGTGCAGCGCGTTTGATGTGGCCTGTGGGTATATGTTTCCTGTTTCGTTTTTACGGCTTTGTTGTGGGATTAATCTTTAATATTCCCCACCCCACCAGGTGTTACACCCTTTGAACCGGTGTCTCGTAAAAAGAGGGGCTTTCTTTTTTGTGTAAACAATTTGGCAGGGTAAGAATTTTATTTCCGCCCTGTCGTTTGCTATTTGAGTATCAGTAAATACAAAGGTTTACACAAGCGTTTTATATGAGAATATAAAAATAATGATTGAATGATTCTTAAGTAAATGATTTATTAGCCCACCATTATCAGGGTTCATTCACTAATGTTTCCGCTATATCGGGAATCTTTAGGATTCATTGGCAATGACAAGCGTAAAATGTAAAATCCCAAAAGTGCAGTGGTGAAAACATTTCTAAGGGAAAGTCACGCAATATGCAGCTGCAGCTGATGCATGCAACAAAAATGAACAAGCTGCAAAAACTGAGCTGCAACCACATAATGTGAACGAGCAAATGCCATGATTAGCAAGCATTTTGTGGGGAAATTAAAATAAATTGCTCCGTGGTAAATGTAAAAATGTGTTTGGCCAAAGCAAAAGCACACACACAAACACTTTCGCTATTTTGGTCGCCACCTGTCAACACACACACTAACGTATTTCACGCAAAAATTTACCTAACTCCTGGAATCTGATTCAATTCATTCGCGCGCTATATTCATTTTCAATTCTATTAAGTCCGTCGTTTGAACACATGCAATTAAAATTGAAACGCATTAAATAATAAATTATATTGTTGCCCCATTCCATCTTAATTCATCAATGTGGAAAGGGCATTTAAATTGACGCTAGAAGCAGAAACCGCCTGAAAGTAGGCAACGATTTCTGATGATCAGCCAGGTAAATTGCTCATACGCCGCATATGACCAAAGTGGTGAGGTGGCTTGCATGTTATTAACTATAAAATGTTATTTTGAGGTTCCAATTATTCATAAATGCATAAAGGACACATATAGGAATAAATATGAGCTTTTCTGGTTGGTTTATCATAACATTAAAATGAGATTTGATTTCCAAATTAGAAAATAAGTTCGATTTGTCTAAACTCTAATATTATATTTAGCATATTAGTTAACATATTTCGTTATTTTTAAATTAAAAGCTTTCAAGCACTTTTAAATTTCAATATAGTATTACATTCAAGTAATATATTCCAATAATACATAAGTAAAATATTCTATTTGTTGTCCTCCTTTACTCACATACTCTGGAAAAAAGTGTCAAGACTAATTAAGGCAACAACAAATATATTTAGCAGCAATCAGTCTCACGGCGATCGTAAAAAGTTTGTTTCATTGTTAGCTGCGACTTATCAAAGGCTCTTTCGCTGGCTACTCGTGCCGTGTAATTAATTAAAAAGGTCCGGTAAAGTTCACTCGCGGGAGTGTCCAATGTTTCTGCTTCCTCTCTGGTTGCTCCGTATTGTCGGTTGGTCATTAATTTATTTTTAGGAAGCGCATAATTGCCCGGTAACTGGGCCAGTAACTGGAACTGCAGGACAGTAAACGCTTATTCATAAGCGCGAGTGTCAGAGTGCAAGGATATGCAAGGTGCAACCTGGCAGCAGGATAAACAAGGGCAAGGAGCACTCGGATTGCAGGATCTGTGGTCCGTTTGTTTGCTCATCGCTCCCTTCGTCCAACATAAATCGGTGGCTTATGGCGACAGCGTGTGGCAAGCGACGTAAGGAGGAAAGGGCTCGGAGATCCAAAGAGCAAGCTGCAGGTCCTTCATTGCCACTTCAGTACCACTCCACTGCCCTTTTAGCAAGATGAGTAGTTGAGTCGCTGGGGCCGACAGGAATCAGAAACTTAATTCTTTTCAGCCGCATGATGCCGCAAACTGTTTCGCCCAAAACAAACAAGATAGCATCAGGACGATAAATACACGGGTGCAAAATGCATACCCACAAAAAAGGGATTTATGATTTTAGTCAGTATGTACGACTATTTATTTACCTGTAATGAAAGTTGCTTACCATTTGGAATCATTATTTTCTCCAATAATATTTATTTCATAGGGTTATCATCAAAAATCATATATATATTTTAAAACATCATTTAATTTGTACCCATTCAAGTGTTTGCTTTTCTATGTACCATACAAAGCGTTTTTAAGGTGCCACATAAATCGATGTGCCTGACATTTTGACCCAGCCCGCAAACTTTTTTTTTACAACTCAACTGCAGCATCAGCAAAACAAAAAAACGATCGTAGGAATATTTACACTCAATTTACTGCCATTGGCGATAAGTCCTTTGTCCGGCCAGCGAAATAGTCGACCCACTCACACATTTGAGTGGCGTTTTTGGGACCACATTCCCACAAGGGATATACGGATTTTAGTAGGAATGGGTATTGGACATTCACCTGCTGATGACTGTCACACACAGAATCCCCTCCTCCCCACCATTTTAAGCAGGATTCAGAAAAACTTGCCTTAAAGTTGGTTCCTCGTATGGTTACATGGCATTCCTGCCATCGAGGGCAATCCAAAAAGGGGGAACCCGTGTTAGACAGACCGGAAACTTGGCTAGCAGCGTCATAAACTGGTTACATTGTCAGGCGCGGGCAAAAAAAATACAACGAGAAATGAAATGAAAGGAGAGGAAATTGCTGGGATATCCTCACAAAACAGGATGCACATAACTCATAACAAGACCTATAACACATGTACATATATATAGTATATATTCGCAGTCCGATAAATATTCAAGGAGGGCAATAAAGCATGCTCTGCATATGGGGATCATGCGGATATCTGCCATATTTTAAGTATGACGAATTGCCATCCTCACGCTTGCCTACGGACTAACAGACACCCAGTACGAGATAGCGGTTAAATGCATACTCTTTAACGGCATTAAATTGGGTTTTATGACTCAATAATAAAAGCTGTGCCCAAGGACCCGCCAGGACATTCTGCCCACATCTTGCATCCAATTGCGGAACCGGCAAACCACAGACAGCATGCCAAGTGGCCGCGAGTTGCACGCACTGATTGAATTTGCCTGGGTGTTGCATGCTTCAAGTGGCTTTCAGTTTCAATGGTGGAGCACATGAAAAAATCGGGCCTTCTCTAATAATATTCTAACATTTTTTAGACACTACCAACCCTTATGAAACTAAGTGCTATTTAAGCTTGATTAATATAGGGTGTTTTTTTTAGAGGTATAGAACTTTAAATTGCAATAAAACAACGATGGATTATTCGATTGACATGAATTTTATTGACATGAAAGATAATCTTGTGGCATTACATTTTAAATATGATTTCTGGCATATGACCGCCACGGCTGGCTCGGATGTAGTCCAATCTGGACGTCCAATTTGCAATGACTTTTTCCAACATTTGGCCGTATATCGGCAATAACACGGCGAATGTTGTCTTCCAAATGGTTTAGCGTTTGTGCTTATCCGCATAGACCAATGACTTTACATAGCCCACAAAAAGTAGTCTAGCGGTGTTAAATCACAAGATCTTGGAGGCTTATGAAAAATCGGAACAACAGCAATCTCGTTTGGCCCATTCGACGAATCTACGCCTTGCTGATGATCGTTTGTTTCAATTCTTGCACGAGTTGGATTTTGTAAGCACGCATGACGAATAACTGAAATATATACATTTATCCATTGAAATAAAATATATTAAAAAAAATAATATAATTATTTTGTAAACAAAATTCTGCAGATTGTTATTCGCCGGTGGTTGCTTGATTTCCGTTTTTTATTGTTCTATACCATATTTTTTAAATGATTGATACATTTTTAATCGTTAATTTTTCCCTGTGCCCCAATTGCTATGGAAATGGGCAGGACATAAAAAACAGCCAACAGCACGACAAATGCCCCTGACTGCTTCTCCCGACATGTCCTGCCGCTCTTCCCCTGATCGTCCTACTTCGCATCCTGCTCCTTCTGGGCATGGCACACATGTTAAGGCAAAACATTTGACATTTCTAGTGTTTGCCTTATGTGGAGGAGCACCAAAAGCGGACACTCACACCAAAAGGCGACAGTTTAAATGGCAAAGCAGGAGTGAAAAACACACACAAGCCAATATGCACCGATTTCGCCATTCCCTGGCTTATTTTCATTGTCGAGATGACACTGGTGCTTTGGGCTTCGTTTGCACAGGAATAACACAACTGATTTTAAAGGGGTAGAATTTCGAATTTTAGTTAATATCAGAAGGCAACAGAAGCTCATATACGAGTCCATAACAATAGTGAGCATTAACCTATGTTGGTGTTTCTCTAAGTATCTATCTTTATTGTCTACGAAGAAGAGTGTACAACCTTCCATGCCAAGTCAGTTTCGTACTACAGTTCCTTTGTTTCCTTTGGTTTCTTTTTTATGCCACTTACTGTGCACACTTTTGCACTTGTCGCCATTCCCTATATAGACGTACTATATACGTATGTGTTACTTTATAGACCCGATGACGTGTAGTGTTCACCACTCCGTCGCACCCATGCCCACTTGAAATCTGTCAACTGCAACTATTTATTAAATTATATACTGCCATTGTCAAATGTGAATGACTCGTGGAGGGTGTTGTAGAATGTATGAGGGAGAAGAGGGTGTTATTTCCGTTTTGCAGCGAAATAATTTAAGATGTTAAGATTCTCGAGTTTATTAAGAATGACAAATGTGATATTCCGCATTCTGCTTACAGATATTGGAATCGAAATCGGGAGCAGATTCCCCTGCGAATTCTTCGGCACCAAGAAACACACGCTAGTCATCAACGGAAATTGGCTGCTGGCTCGTTCCCTACCATCTATGGCAGCATTAGGCAAATCGACAACAGCTTAAATCACTTTGAGTTGGCTTTAAGCCCGACACCGGCAAAAGAACCTGCTGTCAAGCTCAAGGATTCCGTAGTGCCGCTGCCGTTGGCAGTTAAAACTCTCACTTGACGAGAGCAGCAGCATCGTTGAGCGGCAATAAAGTAGAAAACCAAGCATAGCAGTAGACAGAATCCTCCGCCACAATGGACGTGGAACTCGAGGAGGAGGAGGAGCGCATTTGCCTCAGGTGAGTGTTGACAGTTTGGCCTGGAGTGTGGCACAATGTTGGGGCTTAAAGGTTGTTAGTGGTCTCGATGGCGATTCCATTGAAGGCTCGATTTGCATTCGTTTGCCCCTGAAAAATGTAACAAACAAGTAAAAGTAATTGAAAGGTAATAAAAGAACACAAGAAAAATCAATTATTCCTTCAGCGAATAATAAGAAAAGTTGTCCCTGAATTCAAATAAAAGCATTTATACATTTAATCTTACATATGTAGCGATATAACTTATACTAACTGTATAAGATACAATATTAAAATACTTTAATTTTATATTATAAAAATTCAATATTTGGAACCTAAAAAAGTTCGACTGTATTTAGTTTACTACCGATAATGGATCCCACAGCGGCGCCAATTTCGCCCTGCTTCTATTTATGTTACAATAATCAATTAAATGGGTCTGCCCCGAGAAATGTGTCGCATTTGCTGTCGACTGGAATTGCAGCCGATGAAAGCCTGGGACAAAAGGCGACAATAGCAACAATGCCACTGGTATTCAATGTCAATCTCATATTTCAATTATGCTTTATGGCAACAGACGTCGCGTCTGACAAAGATGCTGTCTTCACTCAAGTTCTAAGCTCAATAGACTCGTTTAAGGGGAAAAAACCTTTAAACGACTCCAAATGAATGTGTGAAATATGCCAGAAAATGTGAGCAGATCAAACATTATTTTTCTACATTCAAGTGCTGGGAAATTGCACATACGCCACGTGGCCACGGACAATTCACTTCGGAAAAACAAACGACACAAAGGACCGCTCGCACGTGAAATAATCGAATTATGCCATTTTAATATAATAACCCACAGACAATCAACTTTTCGATTTCGTTTTGAATACATTTTGTTCAAAAGGGTGGAACTTCCCCAAGAATTACAGAGAGTAAGTACTTATAAATGAGGACCTTTTTCGCTTGAAAGTTATATTAACTGGCCATAAATTTAACATTTTTTCCCGTTTCCTGTCGAACTTGGTAATTCAACCTCGGATAGCAGCAGCTGTAGATGTCAGGACGACTTGAAGCGTTTGCTTAATGCCATGCAAATTTCTTTTTCTATGCAAATTTTCTTTTCACTCGTAGTAAACAAAGGCAGGCATCGAAAGGTGGGGCAAATTCTGTAGCAGGCGACAGTGCAGAAACTAGGTAAAGGCAACCGAATCTTCCATAAAATGTGAATTTTAATGACAAACAACAATGACACAGGAAGGGGGGTTTTCGCGAAAAGGAGAAAAAACTGAAAGGAAAAGTGGAAATTACACAGTGCGACTTTTAATGGGAGGAAAAGTTTTGCTGCATCAGGACTTAAGCTAATTAGTAAGCCATAAACATAAATAGCCATGTCCTGACAACTTTTACGAGTCTGCGAGATTTCTTTGGCAAATGTCAAGAGTACTTGGGCATGCCATATTCGAGGGATTTAAGGTTTGGGTTTCTCCCAGGCGATTTGTCAAATTTAATAGACTTAACATTCTTGCCAGCTTGATTGCTGCCCTATAAACTGGCCACTTACACGGCTTATTGCCTTTTTCTTAATGCCTCAGAAGCTGCTCCTGATTGCTTTTGATTTTTAAGTGTGTTTACCCAAATCAGTGGCAGCCGTCAAATAAGGCACTTTGATTCGAACCGCAAAGCGGAAAAAAGGACATCAAAGCAGTGGCCCTGGCTTAGTGCAATTTCTGCATAATAATGCTTAACAAGAAGGAACGAGCGCAAATCGAATAATAATGGAATTTTTATAGAACCGCCAAGAGGTCCCAGCTGATGTGTTCGGGCCCACAATGGAAGAATTATTTGCAGTCCAATTCAGATTGATACCCAAACATGTCCGACTTTCTTTTGTCCCTTCTGATTTAAAGTACACTGAACGCCAAGATATCGGATATCGTTACTATAAAAACTAGAAAGTTGAGATGAAGCATTCATATTTTAGAAACGTTGGCGGATTTTCGTTTCTGTAGATTTTCACGACTGCAAACCGCCTAAAATTGTCAGGCCCAAACTATTACTTATTGTTTGATTTCATTTTAGGATTCAGAAATTTTTAATTTCTTCATCTCATTGTCACTAGTAATAGGTAACAGGTAATGTGTATTGCCATATAATAATATCTTTTTTCGGTGTAGGAGGAAGATTCTCTTACCATGTCCTTTGTCCCTTTTACTGGTTTCGTTACTCCTTTAATTTTATCTGACCCAAACTGAGCCGCTGAGTAATTTTTCTATTTTCTGCTTTGTTGCTCGCCTTCAATTGCACACCCATGTTGACCAATGTGGACATTAACCCAAATCCAACACACTCACATACCCACAGAAGTGTGTATGTATGAATGTATATAGGTGAATGGTTGTCTGCCTGGAAGAAGCGTCTTTTATGGGCCAAGACTCTTAGCCAAATGAAGTTGCCAAAGACATGGCCATATCCATGACAGAAATGGCAGATGTCTTTGCGGCGAATTGGCCACCTGCTGCGTTTGTATTGGCCTTCTGAGCTGTCATTCTGATTATTGCCATTTCCCGACCTGTGCCGGATATTAATTATCAATCAAATTATGCTCATGTCATGCCGTAATTTATTAAATGATAGGGGCAATTTAGGGGAAAAGTTATTAAATAACATGGTTTTACTTCGATATTTTTAACCAGTTATATAAACTGTTTTTTTGTAATGAAATTAAAATGTAAATATATTTTAACATTTATGAAAATGACTCTCTAATAGGTAAGTTGTGATTTATAAAAATCGTGTACCTTTTGGTGATATCCAAAGCTTATTCTTATGCTATGGTCAGTCATATAAATATGAATTTCCTGCTGAGAAATACTTCTCAAATTCAAACTAATTATCTTTAAATATTTGGCGCACTCTCATACATCGGCTAACGCAGTAGGAAGTGCTTTCGCACCAGTTGGCCGACAGCCACGCCCCCTACGACAGTCTGGCCCCACCCACTTTCGGAAGGGCTTAATCGCTTGATAAATAAACTAAGCAGCTGGCCAGACATGGCCAGCGTGGTTGTTGTAGCTGGTGTTGTTGTTACCATATCGATGATGGCTCAACCTTGCCAAGTAGTTGGTGGCATTAGTTGGGTTGTAGTTGATGGTGGCACCGGGGCATGACAATAATGCATGAGAACCGCCCGTTGCGGCCCTCGGGTTAAGCATAAATATGTCAAGTGTTAATTGCTGCCACTTAACGCAGAGCACAAACTCAAATACAACCGCAGAGGCACACATACACTGTAAAAAAGGATTCGAAATAAATATGTAATTATATGTTGAACAATTGTGTAAAATATTTTAGTCATATGTAGTCATTTTATAAATAAAGAAAAGGGATAACGATGTAGTTCTACTCGCGTAGTGAGAGTGCGGGTAGAAATTCGTGACTTTTTCGTTGCATTACGGAAATATGTTTACTTACATGTGATAAATACGTAATGTAATATTACGTATACTCGTAAAATTACAAAGCAATATTTTCTAGAATTTTATAGACGGAGCAAACTATAATTTTTTTTTCAGGTGCACACACACATAGCAAAGACGTGTAAATATGACTTTAATCTACTTAGCTTAGCAGCTGCCTCCTTAAACCCCCAGTTTCCACTCCCTCTACTGAGTCTGCGACTCGAAAGTAACAGCGCCGAAAGCAAACACGCCCACAAACACACACACGCCCACACACACACATAAACATACCAACACACGCACTTGTTACACACCCAATAATGTGCTTTAACAAGTTTCTTATGGCCATAAATTCAACAAGCCAACAAAAGCTCATAAAAAGGACTGACTAGGACAGCCCCCTCACCTTTCCTCCTTGGATATCCCAGCCCTTTTGGGCCAAAAGGGGGGAATGGTTGGTTGCCTGGAATGGTTGATTGGGCCTTGAAACTATCCCCACTGTTTGTCTATATAAATAATAGCCAGCATTGCAGACATGCCTTTGACATTTTATATCTGACATTTTATATCTGACTTTCGTCCTTTAAAAACGCACCTCGAAATCTTGCCAGGAAATTGGCGAAAATAAGGGGAATAATGTTTCGTTTTTACAAAAAATAACTCTGAACAGTTATTAGAAAATTTCAAATGTTTTTGTGCTGGGGACACTTCAATTAAAATGGCTTTCACTTGCCCCAAGCTAAACATGAAATTTAATTGAAATGCCAGACCTAAATATGTGCAAATCTAAAACGTTCCAAAGATGACGTTTTACTTGGATTGACTTTCCATTATCCATATTTTAAAAATGTTTGTATCAACGAATCATACTTTGAAGCCATTGAAATTTAGTCATACAACTCATATACTTCGATATGTGTGTTTGTGTCAAGGCTGTAATGCTTAATAACTCGGAAAATTAACCTTAGTCCTGCCGAACATTTAGCCAGAAAAAGCTTTTTAACATTTGGGAACCCATCATAATTATCATTATCGTTTATCGCGGGCAAGTCGACGCAGCGAACTCTAGTCAATTACCATATCAGCCACATTGTTGACCAAAACTGATTTCACTTGGTGTCACCGCGAGAGAAAAAAGAGAAAAATATGGTTAATATGGAGAGTACCCACCCAACCCAAAATCAGAATTGCGCTCGACAGTATCATATTATATCCCGGCGATTGGCGATGGCGATGGCGATTTTTTCTCGCTCAGTTGTTAAACGCCAGTCCGATGTGAAAGACGCGAAAAAACAATAGTTTACCGAAGCTAGCCGCTGGCGGCAGAAAAAAAAAATAAAATAATAATAATAATAATAAGTAAAACCTGTTGAGCAGTCGCACCTAGCATATGTCAGTAAATCTACACGGTATAGATCAACATTTGCATGGCTCATGACGCCAGGCCGAGAAACACGGTGAAGAGTGCCAAGTTCCTTGGGTGAATCACGGAATAGGTTCCATATTTGCATATTCGAACCTGACAATGATGGGCGAGGAGAACCCAGCCCCGCGTTCGATTTATCGATTTTGTATTTTGAATATTGTTGCGCCATTATCAACACATTTATATACGCGATAATTATATTAGAAGTTTATCTCGAACACATCCATCCGCTGGCGATAAACTCCACTCGATTCAACCGGATTTCGGTTCAGTCGCTCGCTTTTCCCTGCGGAATTACTCATCGAAAAGTAGTGCAACCGGAGTGACAATGTGTTAATCAGTGAAACAGAACATAATCCGGGGCGATCGGGCATGTGATACCCTCTTTTATTGGACCAAACATCTTACAGGTGCGTTAACAAAAAGTAGCATCTGCGGAGATGCTAAATGCTCAATGGTTGGTTGATTTTCTGCTAAGGTGCTAAAATCCGCAACTTTACAGCCCGAGAATTACATTCAATCCGTGTATCGCTATGCAAAGTGATGTTAGAATTGATTGTTTTTTACGCATGGCGGAATATTCCATCTGATGTGGGTGCCAATATAAATATATATATGTCAGGGGTTTTCCTTGTTTCTTGTTGTTTAAAAAGGCATATACTTTGCATAACTACCCTTCTCTTTGCAGCTGGCAGAAGAGATTAGGAAGGTGTATTGATAGGGAGATAGTGTTGCACATTGGCTAGGCAGGTAAATAAGGTAAATACAATCCACGCTGTCTGGTAAAACAGTCCAAAAATACATCAGGTTCTTTGGCCAGATAAGACCTGCCATCAATCTAATAATAACGGCCATGTAACCAATGAATGTATCACATTAAGAGCGTGTCGTTTCCATTAAAGAGGTGTATTAATTAAACGGGTCAATACATTAAAGGCGACTAAAATAATAGCTTATTTACAATAGTTTATAGTTTTACAAAATATTTATAGAAATTATCGAAAATAACTACTTTAGGCTTTAAGGCTATAAGGCTTTCCAACATGCCGTACTTGACCCCTCACTTATCGGTATTCCGTATATCGTCCCTTTGCTAGGATTTAAATTCACTTCCCTGAAAAGTGTGCTACTTTTGCGATAAAATGGGTGTGTGTCTATATGTACGCATACCTGCACGTTCATTGGTGCACTCGTGAGTGTGAGTGTCTCCCTGCTAATTTGAATAATGACAAAGACATCAACGCGCCATATTCCACTGCCTTCGTGCTGACTTGCTTTGCCATTTTGCGTTTCCGCTGCGGCACCGGGAATTAAACATCAAAATTGCTGATATAAAGCATATTGAAATGTATTTACAAAGGTATACATATATACATATGTATATCCGGTCTGTTATCAGCTGAAACATAAACAACAACTCCAGACAACATAAAATTATTCAGAAGCCTTCAGACATCGAGGGGTGACAAAGACATTTGAAGGCTGTTACTGCCAGATTCTTGATGCATAAATTACTGAAATCAAAGAATTATTTAAATGCCACAAATCGTGTAATTTTATTACGGAAATTTTAAATTTTCATCCTAATGCAATTGCAATAAATAATACTCAGATGAATATGGCTTCAGTTGAAAGCTTCTACACAACAACTACAATTCTGATTAAAAGTTCTGACAGCAATATTCAGAATTGTAATTATCTCTTTTAGACAAATAGTTTAAATCATTCAAATGTTATTACGTATGGCCATTTAATTTTCTTAATTTATACATTGACTGCCTATTTCACATTGAAGCCAACAAAGAGCGACTCAAAGACGAATGAGTGTTGTACAAAGACTTTCACTTATTGGTAATTATTGTTAGTTTTAGGCGAAAATGAGGACCCCCATAGAGGCGTTAACTAATTAAAATTTCATACAATGTCCTTCATTTGAACTTAAATCAGCTGCTTTACTACGTCAATAAATAATTTAAATGAAAAATAATTTAAATAAAAAATACAGATTTTACACTTTAATTTAAAGATCTTAAAAGAAAAGTGGCTTACGCAAATGACAGTAATAAATATGTACATGTACATATGACCATTATTAAGGCCGTATATCGATTTTAGTCAGAGTAAAATATATAAAGTATAGAGACGGGTTTCTTATTCAGAATCTATTGGCATATATACACCTTTTTTTAAATAAATTCTGCAAGGTATATAAGATTCGGCTTGTTTCCCTCTTGTTACGCTTCTATTCGCATTACCGAATGCATACAATCTTATGGCGGTACCCAAACTTCAAAGGAAAGATTGAAATTGAAAGTAGAAAATTGACGTGCACTGTAAGCATAAAGTTGATTTTAATTAAATATAAATGTTGTAACATTATAGTTGTACAATTCTAATAAAAATTAGGTAAACAGTTCGGAATATTTTTTCGAATACTAAAATACTTCAAAATTTGGTTAATATGTAAATAATTCAACTTTCTTTCCTGTCCAGGACCGCGGAGGAGGGACAGTTGGCCAACATGGATGACGACAAGCTGGTTTCGGACGAGGTGCACCTGCGCCAGTTAAGTGCGACTCCCTCGTCGGCGTTTTCGCTGCAACACAGTCGGGAAAGCAACACGAAAGAGGAGGCGCCACCAGAAGGCGGCTCCATGGGCGGGAATTCAGCTGCTCCGGGAGAGGGGGGGGACCCCGATGAGAGGGTGGTGCTGCGCCGGGCGGTGGACAAGGGAGCCGTCGCCTTGGCGCAAATCGACGACCTAAAGCTAGAGGGGGATGACGACGAAGAGGCGGAGGAGAATGGGGGTGGGGTTGATGGACTGGGTGTAAGTAATCCTGCTGCGCAGACCACAGATGACGAGCAGATTACGGTCAGCGGAACTGGAGCAGCGGCCACATCCTCGGTAGCAGCAGATGGCGCGTCCTCCGAGGTAAGTCAATGTGCGCCCACGCACTTAGGACTAATTAAAGCCAAGCTAAAACCAAAAACAGCAGGATGCAGCCAGCACAGCGATGGCCACTCCGGACATGTCGAAAATACCCCGACTTCCCGGCGACGGTGCCCAAATGGAGGACACTGGCACTGGCGACCTGCCGCCATCGCTGCGTGCCTCCACCACATCAATTTTGTCCAATTTGCGCAAGAAACAGCAGGGCGGCCCTCTGCGCGGGGGCGTGGTCAAGCAGACGCCTCTGCGGGTGCAGTCCGTCCGGATTGTGGAGGCCAAGCGGGCCTACGGACCCAAGCGCCGCACTGAGAGCTGCAGCATCTTTGGCAACAGCAATTTCGGTAAGCGGAAGGGAAAAGCTAATAATCCAGTTGGGTTTGCCGACTTTGCGAGGGTACTTCTAGAAAGCCACATAACTAGCTCACTTAGTTGCTTATAAGACCACTTTCTTCCTTGTTAATTAGTTGATGGTGGTGGATGTACACCACTTTGTTTGGTTTAAATATTTGTTTCATTATTTGGCCAAAATGACTTGGTATTAGAAGTCTTATTGTACTGTTTATAAATATTCTTATTTGTCATGATCCTTTAAAGAAAACGATTTGGAATCCGGAAACTCCCTAGCCAGCATTGCTGGCCAATCGCAGCGTCCTTTAAACAACGAGATGTATTCCGCCTTTAAGAGTGGCAACGTGGTCAAAGGAATCCTGTGTCCTTCGCTGACCAACTCCTTTAAGCAGAGCTCTCTGGAACGATCCTACCTGACCTACACGCATCGTCAGCGCCAGAAATCGCTTATCATTGTGAACGTAGTTGACTTTGTTCTAAAAATTGTTTTGGCTTTTGTCTGGATAATGCGGCGAAGTAAACTGGGGCCCATTGAAAGCGACAATGGAACGGTGAGTGGAATATTCGTTTAATTGAAATAACTTTAGGTGTTACTTAAAAAGTAAGCTAATTACCTAATTATACACGTTACTCGTAGAGCATAAGGGTATTCTAGATTCGTTGAAAAGCATGTAACAGACAGAAGGAAGCGTTTCCGACCATATAAAGTATATATATTCTTGATCAGGATCAATGGCCGAGTTGATCTGGCCATGTCCGCCTGTCCGTCCGTCTGTCCGTCTGTCTGTCCGTCCGTATGAACGTCGGGATCTCAGAATCTATTGAAGCTAGAGAAGTGAGATTAATCATGCAGACTCCAGAGATTAGACGCAGCGCAAGTTGGTTGACACATGCTGCCACGCCCACTCTAACGCTTACAAGCCGCCCAAAGCTGCCACGCCCACACATTAGAAATATGTTTGGATATTTTATCCTCTTTTTTGTTCCTCCTTTTAATTTAAGCAGTTTATTGGCTTCTCATACATTTGCAATTTGCTTTCAGAGCATGGCGACGGCCATCACTTGGTCCGTTTGCTGTGGGATTGCGAACATGGCCATCTGCTTTTTGGGCTACTGGCGCTGCTTTGCCAACAACTATTTGCACTGGGCGGCGGTCTGCACATGGGTGCTCTTCAACATCCAGGGTGAGTGGGTCGTAAATCATGCGTCACCTGCAGGGACCGTCAAAAGGACTAATCCTTTTTGGGCGACCCCTGCGGGATGAGTCGTAAATGCTGTACAGCGTAGAAGTGATTTTCCAACTCTCGCGATTTGCAGGATTCGTTGGCCAAGGCGTGGGATTTGCGGATCGCGAGTACCTGGTTTGGTACATCCTGTTCGTCATCTTCGTGCCGTATGCGATGCTGCCACTTCCTCTAAAGTGGTGTGTTGTGGGCGGAACCATCACGGCCAGCTGTCACCTGGCCGTAATTACCATCATCAAACTGCAGCACGGCAATGTAATTGGCCTTCCAACGGAATTGAAATTGTTTTGCTACTTTAGCCTAAAGTCTCTGCCATTTTTTTCCAGCAGGCCACCATAAATGCCCAGTGCGTCCTTTTCCAGATCTTTGCCAACTTCATTCTCTATACGGCCATCAACGTGGCTGGTATGTACACAAAGTATCTCACGGATCGCGGACAACGACTGGCATTCATAGAAACCCACAAGGCGATGGAGCACAAAAAAGAATCGGAGAAGGAGCTCCAGCGCACTCAAAAACTGTTGGATTCAAGTGAGTAAATGATTAAAACAAAAATTATGTTTTAATTATAAATATAATCACAAAGTTAAAACAAAATTCAATTTGTCAACATTCACTTACTTTTTGATATATAAAATTAAGTTTAAAGTTGCAGCTCATGAGCACTGCTATTTTTATGAACACAGCTGTATATGTATTTATTATTACATTTTAATTTACACTTTTTAATTTTTACTAAAAGGCGACTACTAACTAATACATAGATACACAAAGAAATGAAAATCGATCTCAACGAGTGATTTTCTGATCAAAAGACACGCACAAATACCAATTAATTAGTAAAAATTTAATAAAGTCTTATGCAAGGAATTTTTCCTCTAATGATATGCCCTGCTGCGCACTATAAATTATTCGTCTTAAATGTCTGATTGATATTAGCTGCATTCCTTTTGAGATTTTATTGCTGTTTACTCAAACTGAAACTTCAAATGCGCGAATGTCCTTCTTAACAAGTGGAAAGCGCTATTTCGAAGGACTCCCAAGTACAGTTTTGTATAAAGAGAGCAGGTAGGAGAAACCTCAGCCTTTCTCGGTAATTTCTTGTTGCCTGACAACTGCAGGCAGTTGGTGATGCTTTTTGCCTCCAGTGTGCGGGTCCTTGAGCGAATATATATTGCGTTTGGCTCGTGTTCAAGTTGGTGCTAGCCCCCTCCGTAACATTCCACTCCCTTTTTCGCAGTTCTGCCCAACATTGTGAACAATCAAATTCGCAGCGAAATGTACAAGGGCACAGACCCCACGGTGGAGACGCAGTTCAACAAATTGTACGTTTATCCCATGGACAATGTGAGCATTTTGTTCGCCGACATTAAGGTAGGTGCATAAAATACCCTGAGAGGTTTACAGTGTGAATTTGGACGCCTTTACTTGTCCTTCCCCCCAGGGATTCACCGAGTTGGCCAGCAAAACATCGGCCCAGCAGCTGGTGAAAATCTTAAACGACCTGTTCGCCCGCTTCGATCGCATTGCGGAGGTGAGTTGTATGAAAAAATATATTTCAACCTAAGATGCAAGATGCAGTTAAGAAAAATAAACAGTTTATAATAATATTATATAGTAATGGCTAAAGTAAATATATTTATATAATCAAAAAGAAGGCACTTAAGAAGTATTTAATACACATTCTTTTTCAACTAAAATATTTTTTTATGCACAAATTGTCTTCGTGGTTCACGAAAAGTTCTACCTATTCCAAAGTCAAAATAGGAAAGAAATTAGTTTTGATTGATAATTAAAGAAATTAAACACATTTAAACAAATTTCTTGGTACAAATTCACTAAACGTAAGCAGCGATTATAAACATTTAGCTTTAAAATGATATTCAAACATTTTCTTTGGTGTCTGGCATTCGGTGAATGCTTTTCCGCCCTTTTTCCTTTAAGGACAACCACTGTCTGCGTGTGAAGCTGCTGGGCGATTGCTACTATTGTGTGTCGCAGTTCGAGAGCGACAACTGGAAGACGCGGCCGGATCACGCGGTGTGCAGCGTGGAAACTGGCCTCCACATGATAAAGGCCATTAAGGATGTGCGCCTGCATACGCACGTAAGTGGAATCGAATCGAATCGATGCGAATCGGAATCGAATCAAATCGAACCGATGCGGTGCGGTGCGGACGCGATAAAGTGTGGCCCTCACAAAGTTATTTAAATAATTTAAAAAGCAAAATGGTGCAATGAAAAGAGGTGAAGGCATTTAAGGTGTAGCACACTAGAGGGCTGGGTTGGAAATAAAATCACTTGTATCCCTTAAATAAAACTTTTCTCAACTAGGACATGTGTGCTAACAAACATGTGTTGCAAATTGAAACTAGAATTAAAGATCTACATTTTTGTGAAATTAGCACGCAGACAACATATGTATCAATATTTGCACAATTTCATTTTAATCTTTTTTTGGGTCCTTTCACATTTTTATATAAATTCTTCTCGAAATCGACAACGAACAAATACTAGTTCCCCACGAGCTGCATTAAACGCAAACCGACTGACATCTGTTGAGGTCCGATTGGTCGGCGGCACCATTGAAATATTTAAGATCCATTTTAAATGTGTTTCTCCCAAAGTAAAGGGGTATACGATATTCGTTGAAAAGTGCGCAACAGTTAGATATACCATCATCCATATCATCCATGTCCGTCCCAAACTGTCCCGAAATAATATTAGATTGTTTATGTTTTATTATTTGTTTTGCCAATTTCTATGATATGAGAATCTGGATTCTGTAACGGGTAGCTGATAGTCGAGGAAATCAACTATAGTGCTTTAGTTCTTTTGTTCAGTTTCAACCGCTTGGCATTCCCCTATTTGTTTGGACCCGGGCAGCGGCTATAAAGCACGTATATAGTATGGTATACAGTATATATGTAGGAGCAGGAGCTGTTGAGCAGGGACATTGGACGTGTTGACAATTCATTTGTATGCAAATCTCAACAGAGCAAAAGGCAACGGACAACCGTCGGCCGAAAAGCAGCAGCGAGAGTTAAATTTTTATACGGCGAATTTGCCACTGGAATTTAATTGATTTTTTCGGCGCGCCTGTAGCCTGAGGCATGCCGCAGAAAAACGGGGGAATCCCGTATTCGTTTACGGGGATTTATGCCGCCTGCAGTTGCATAATTGGAACGGCGACTTAATTGCTGCGGCAGTCTGACGATTGACTGGGCAACTCAGTCTGTGAACCAAACTGAACTGAACTAACCTGAACTGATGACAGTGCATGAGAAATTTTGAGGAAGTGGTATGAGACCTGGCAGAGAAATGAAAATTAAACTATAGTTAACCCACGTGAGTTCCAGAAATAACGTTTGTACAAGCTTTAGGTTTATTAAGTATTTTATACTTTTGTTTTTAAAGTTTAAGTAAAATACCAGGAATTAAAGTGATATAATGTATAATAATATAAACAATCCATGTATTTACTATTCAGATCCTTTTCCAATCGTTCATATTTCAATTCTTAAACGAACTTCTGTCATCTAAGAAACTAAAATAAACTTAAATATGAACCTTTAATGATATTTCCTGTTCAGGGCTTATTTTTAAACATTTTCTGATTCACATTTTAAGTGTACTGTGTATTTTCGTGGATGAAATATCCCTGCTGTGCATATTTTAAGGAGTGCGTTTCGCAAATTGCAGGTGGACCTCAACATGCGAATCGGCATACACAGCGGTTCGGTGATGTGCGGCGTTCTGGGCAACAAGAAATGGCATTTTGACGTCTGGTCTAATGATGTTATCATTGCGAATCACATGGAATCCGGCGGTATTCCCGGGTAAGTAAGCCAGTCACGTAGAAATCCGAATACACGGCTGCATGTGAGTACGTTCCTAATGAGTTGACAAAACCAGATATCCAGTTTCTACGTAGGGGAATATCCTGAAATGTTGGCATGTTAATTTAGGTAAAAGGCCGGCTAATTACACATGAGGAACAAAGTTAACGCATAAATGATTCTGCTGTTAACCAGGCAAGTGATTTAAAAGTCAAAGGATCTAAGTTCAACTGCATAGTCAGCAGCACACGTTCTATCTATAAGTCGGGCATAATGGTTTGTTGTTTACACTTAAAACCATAAAGTACCACTTCATGAAAAAATAATATTTGCGTAAAAACACCTGACATATATTTTAAAGTACTGTTTTGTAATAGTGATGTTTAGTTAGTAAAAAAAAGTGACCTTGTAGTAAACAAAGTTTTTTAATGTAAATAGGTTCCTAATATATATTATTTATGTTGTAAAGCATTAAGCTGTGTAACTTGGACATCTTGACAATTTACGTTCTAGGTTAACCACACCATCTCGGTCTTAAATTAATTTGTAAAACTATTCGTAATTCAAATAACTTTGACTTTGGCTGTAGTCTCAGCCTGGCCACAGTTTTAATTGGCCAATTTGCGGGTTCTGTGGCTTAGTCCAAGCTCTTTCTTTAGCTCCTTTGCTCCTGTGTAGCGCACAACAATTGTTCGGGAATTTGCAAGCTCTGCGTGTTTAGACACAAGAAACCAAATAATAGAAAGAAACAGCTCGAACAGCAGATGAAGGTAAATGGGGGAAATCAGAGCGACCACAGAACCCGAAACGAAATGAAAAGACCCAGAAATGAAAAGCTCAATTTAATGCAAAATGCTTTGATGTGATGGTGGCCAGGGCGGCAACCAGAAACCAGCCATAATATAGAGAGGCTCCAAGGAACCCAGCGGAGACCCAATTATGAAGGCCTACCGCCCACAAGAAAACACAAAGAGCTGGGCGGTAAAAGTGGAAATTGGGAAATGGTCGGTGGTTCTGGGCAAATCACCACGCACATTCGTAGAAGACGTATGCAAATATTTGAATTTAATTTTCGCCAACTACATTTCCGAACTTTCAACTGAAGTCTGGCCAACTGCTAATACTCTCTGCTTTGGTTACGCCTCCTTCTTTTCCTCCTCCTGCAGAAGAGTCCACATTTCGGAGGCGACGCTCAAGTGCCTAAACGATGCCTACGAGGTGGAGCCAGGAAACGGAGGCAGTCGGGACAATCACCTAAAAATGCTGAACGTTAAGACTTTCCTCATCAAGCGCACTGAGCCATTGAGGTAAGTGAAGAGCGCACAAAGCGAAAATGTTGGGATAATAAATAAATAATTATCAATTTTAGTCAGTAGATGATATTTACTCACTTTTTTACAATACCTTTTTATTAATACATCTATAATAATAGTGAAGAAACCCCTAAATCGCTCTGATTTACAGATATTTATTCTTTTATTGAACTGATTTCCATTTATAAGTATAGTTTTCCGCGATTATTAAGTCTATTAATTATGAAGATAAATATTTTTACATACATATTTATTTTGTGTTTTACAATTTTTTCTGCGAGTGCATTTCCATATAAAACCGACAATTGCTAACCCATCGCTTGCTTTAACAGACCCAAACGGCGCTTTGGCACGCGCAGCAGCGCCCATTTGGCGGGAAGTGTGGCCACTGCCACTGCCGCTCCCGCTGCCGCTGCCCCCTCCGCCACGCCCACCGCCCTACCCAAATCAATCTCGGCCAGCGGAAGCGGAAGCATCGGGGGGGTCACTGCGACGGGCAACGATGGCGCCAGCATCGACGGGCGGAGTCTGGATTACGTGGCCACCATTGCTGTGCCCGCCCAGCAGCCCACGCAACTTCTTCAGCAGCAGCAGAAGAAGAACATATCCCTCAACTCCCTGCCCAATGTGGTCGAGGGCGTGGCCATGGACAGTCGCAGGATTAGGAACGGCTGTGGCGTAATGGGTGGTGCAGCTGGCAACGGAGGCGGTGGAACGGGCCCATGCGGCATGTCCACCGTGTCCTCGCCCACGGCTATGATGTCGGCCCCTTTGGAAGTGCAGCTGCGACCAAGGACCGGAGCCACCAGCATTCAAAACCTGGCGGAGGCCATCGAGGGCAAGGGTCTGATCATTGAGGATGAGTCCACCACCGACTGGATACCCGAGATTCCGTTCAAGAATGTAAGATCACTTATTTGAATGCTACAGCAATAATTTCACAACACGGATTATACTTATTTTTGCGAAAAAAGCTTAACAGTCCCGAGGAAGGACTCAATCGAGCCGACTCCATACTGGTCGATACCAAGGAGGATCATAGAGTCTCGGTGGCCGTTCTCGATGAGGAGGTAAGCGGGGTCAACTTGCAGTCAGTCACCTTGTTGTACAACCTGATTCCCTGAAATACAGATCGACGAGTTCATCGAGCAGAACATTCAAATCAATTCGAATAAGGAAATCCGACGCGAGTACCTAAATCCCTGGACCCTCAAGTTCAAGGACAAGAGCCAGGAGCAGAAGTTCTGCCAGCTGCGAGAGGATATGTTCCGGTGCGTGTGCAGGCCTGCTAATGGAAAGCAAACAAAGGCCAGGACTTTCTTAATTAATGAACTGTTGCTAATTGATTTTCTCCCCCTACCATTTGGTACCGCGACCCCAACTACTCCATTCAGATCCAATATGCTGTGTGTGTTTGTCATCTGGATATTTATGGTGCTGTGCCAGGTCATCATCATTCCACGGTGCACGCGTCTCATTATTTGTCTCTCGGCGGGCACCGTAATTCTCACTTTTTGCTGTGTCCTGGTCATGGCCGAGGAGTTTCCAGGTGCGTTTCCATTGAGTTTTTAATCAGAGCATTATGCAAAAACATATAAACTGCCCAAGTTCAGTCCACAATATCTCATTCCTAATCCCTCTACCATTATTATTATTTAGGTTTGCCCCGCTGCCTGAAGACAAACTCTGCGAAATTGGTGCACCAACGGCAGCGTCGCACTCTGTTCATTTGCGGCGTCATTGTGTCCATGTGCATGCTGAGTGCCATTGGACTGGTCCTGTGTCCCTCGACCAGCTATGTGTACACCGGCGACGAGCACTCCCAATTCCCGCGCATGATTTCGCCATACAGCAACAGCTCCATGCCGGAGAAGGAGTTCAAGCTGAATGTCTATCTGTCGGCCACCATCCATCACAATATCACAATTAGCACGCCGGCCAGTGGAGGACCCACTTCCTTGATGGATATTACAGTGACCACAAATGGGAACAGTGTTTCCCTCAGTAACCTCAGCTATTCAGATCCTTCGGTGATGCTAAGTTCCGCGGATGGTGAGGGGGTGTGCGCCCATCGGGAGTACTTGGTGTTCACCTGGGTGCTCTGCCTGGTGTCATTGGCCACCGCCTTAAAGCTGTACTACCTGGTCAAGGCTCTGATGGCCTTGGGCATGGTGGCATTCTACACCGCTCTGATCATGATGAAGTTCAGCTCCACCGAGGAATTTAGTTTGGTAGAGCTCTCCAGACTGCGCATGCCCCTGGGAGTCCAGATGCTAATACTTCTAATATCGTTCCTGGTGATGGTCTGCTACCATGCTAGATTGGTGGAGGTAAGAGGTTGTGCGACCAACGCTTCCGGCTCATTTCTCATCCCGATTTGCACAGGTAACCTCGCGCCTGGACTTCATATGGAAGGAACAAGCCGAGCGTGAACTGACCAACATGAAATCCAACCGCGCGCTTAATGACACATTAATTAAGGTAAGAGATTTGGTCAGATACACGGGGCCAAAAGTGGGATCACAACCATATGGAACCATTAAACAAGAAGTGGATTATGAAACCATATTTTATTTTAGTCCACTTGCTATTTCCCCTCCATTTGTCATGTCTATTTAAAAACCTATGTCTATTTTATTGCAGAACATCCTGCCGGACCATGTGGCCACCTATTACCTATCCGACGAGCACACGGACGAGCTCTACTCCAAGATGCACAATCTCTGCGGCGTGATGTTCGCCTCGATTCCGAATTTCCAGGACTTTTACTCCGAGGACATCGACAATGGCAAGGCCTGCATTCGCATCCTGAACGAGATTATCTGTGAGTTGATTGATTAAGCTTTGTTTCCCGATTCCCAATGTCTAATGATGCCGCACGGCACAAATCAAACCAGGTGACTTTGATGAATTGCTGGAGGAGCCAAGATTCGCCTCGGTGGAGAAAATAAAAACAGTGGGTGCCACGTATATGGCGGCTGCGGGATTAAATCATGAGCATCTCAGACTTCGCGGCGAGACCTCCGAGGATAGTGTCTGTGACCTGGTGGAGTTCGCCTTTGCCATGAAGCAAAAGCTGGAGGAGATCAATGGGGATGCCTTCAATAACTTCCAGCTGCGTGTGGGCATCTGCAGTGGTCCTTTGGTAAGTGGAGTGATTGGAGCCAGGAAACCGGTCTACGATATATGGGGCAATACGGTCAATGTGGCTTCACGAATGGACTCCACGGGCGAGAACTGGCGAGTTCAGGTTCCGGAGAACACGGCGGAATTGCTGTGCTCAAGAGGCTACACGTGTGTGGTAAGTGGGCTTCTCTTACCTATCCGAAATCATTCAACATTTTTTTTCTAATCCCACAGAAACGTGGTGAAATCGCTGTGAAGGGCAAAGGCATGATGACCACCTTTTATGTGCATCCCAAGGGAATATCGGAGAGCCAGCTGATCTCACCGGTTCGCATGCCAGCCGGGATTCCCCTGGCCCAAACCCCGAATCTCCAGCGGCAGACCTCCCATCATGGATCCTTCAGTGCCGTGGTTTTTGGAATGCTTCAGGCAAGCAAACGCAGCACAGCCATCGCCGGAACACGTGAGCTCCAATCGGGTTAACTGAGATGTTTAGAAGAATAATTTAATTAAAATATTCCAGCCACGGGCACTCCTTCTCCGCAAATCCGTCGAGGACATCGGGGAAGCACTTTCAGCTCGGTCCGGTTGTCCCAAAAGTCCACCACGGTCAATCCAGTGCGCCGGAATACAACCCGTGTACGGGGACGTTCATATCGACAAAAAAAGGTGAGTTTGTTAGTGTATCAAAAATCATTGGACTTTCGATTTTAAGCGGTTTTTATGATTTAATAGAATCAGAAAATTCTTGACATTAAGATTATGATCATAAATTATTACTCCCATTCAATATTTTAGAGTTCCTCCAACAATTCGATCGTCACACAAGCCAGCTCCAGCTATATGCCCTCGTTCCGCCGGATCGATCAGATCGAGACGACGATATCGAAAAGCCACAACGATGCGTTATAGCCGAGTACGCGCACTCACTGGGTCTAAGTCGATCTCAAGCCGATAAAGTGTCTGATGAATTTATTTTTGGAACGATTTTATACAAATGGAGTTAGCCTAACACTAAAATCACATGGTGGAGAACGACAGTGAAGCTACTTAGTAGAATTTTTAAATCACAATCCCTGAACTTGTAGATCAAATAATTGTAATTCTTGCATTATCTCAGCACAAATCTAGTCGTTTAACTTAAGAATTGTTGTTTGTATGTGTGCGTTTGAAATCTGCTTAGAGTAAGTAATTTGGATCTTCCCACAAATGCCAACCGTACGAAATGCCAATAAACCTACTAGCTTTGTTCAATTCAACCAAAATAGGAAGCAACTATTTTTCTAGTACTAGTAGTCAATTTTATCAATAGTAAATCAAATATTCATTGTACAAACCGTTTCTTTTGATAGAAGAGCTGAAATGTTAATAGAGTAAGAATACTTATCTGTAAAATATTTTACGACCATCTAAATGTAAAGAGGCGGACAAGTGTTACTGGTATGTGAAATTAATTACGGCAAATAAAAGATGTATTACTATATTAACACAATTCGTTAAAATTAAATGTGATAAATCGAAACAAACAAATGGTAGAAATGCATTGTGTTTGGAATTTACAGCAAGTTATCATTTAAAATAACAATACAATAAACAGGAGTTTACTTAATTATTGTATCACACATACTTTTTTCAATGACCCAATTCAACAACATTTTGATTGCGGAGTGTATTTCATTATACAGAATTTTAAATCTTAACTTGGCAAGCAGTTAATTGTTGAATTAATATTTCAAAATGAACCGATCGTTGTGGCACGGTCACACTTTGGCGCCAAATAATACTTGCCATTAGTTTTCATTGATGGGAGTGGGCAACCCTACCACTTAGCAATAGCTGTAATCGGCTGTAATCGATAACAGTGGTCGAATATAGAGTTGGAAACAAATCGATGTTAGCAATGCTTCAATCGATGATGGCATCGATGTTTCACCACCTCTAGTCGAAACACATGCGGTGCTGCGGAAAAGTGTGATTATATTAACTTGATTTCGACGATTTGAAGGCAGCGGATCGCCAAATTTAGAGTAAACGTGAACCCACAGGAGTGGCGGTGAATGCACATTAAGCAGCTGACCTGACCAGAGATGACGAGCGGTACGGTAGCGACGGCGGTGGAGGTGCAGCTGCCGCTCAAGGTCGTTCGCCGCAAAATCGAGCGCGTTGGCTTGGCTTACTTTGCGCAACGGCGCCAATTTCTAGCTCCCGGCGGCGTGGAGCGCAGCGAAAGCGATGAGAAGTTGGAGGGCGTCGGCGAGGAGGTTGACATCAGCTACCTAAAATCGCTGGATCCCAAGGAATGGAAGGACCAGGATCACTACGCCATTCTTGGTCTGGGCAAGCTCCGGTAAGTGCGGCGGCAGCACGTGGTGGTCATTTCCATGTGCTCGGCTCAGTTTCTATCAATAATTTATTGCGCTCCCCAACTAATATTGTGTTGTCGGATCATTCCCTTTAGATACGAGGCCAGCGAGGATGACATTCGGCGGGCTTATAGACGCATGGTCCTGCTGCATCATCCCGATAAGCGGAAAGCCAAGGGCGAGGAAGTCATCCAGGACGACGACTACTTCACATGCATAACTAAAGCCTACGAGATACTAGGTGGGTGGAAAATGTCCTTTTTGGAAGTCCTTCGGGCTGGGCATTGCCCTACACGGGATTTACACAATCGACTGCTAAGCAACTTTGATATTAGGTTTAAGAGCATTTACTTCAGTTATATAAAATCATTTCCTGAAATCCTGTTGATATTTATAATCTATTTAGATTTCGGTTTCTAACTAGTTAATATTCCTTGTCCCGTTTAATTCATTCGTTTGATGTTGCATTGTCTTAAGGCGCGAAACTTGAAGCTTTATTTTTGTATATCTAAAAAATCTAAAAATCTGTAGTTTTTTTTTTAACCGAATTGGTATTGCAATAATTACATTTACAATGTAAATAGGTATTTCAAACTTCCATAACCATTAACCATAAAATACTTAATCTTGTATTTCAGGCACATCCAAGCCGCGACGCAGCTTTGACTCAGTGGATCCCGAGTTTGATGACTCTCTGCCCTCTCAAAACGACATTGATAACGACTACTTTGGGGTCTTGAACAAATACTTCACACTTAACGGGCGCTGGAGCGAAAAGCCGCATGTTCCCGCCTTCGGGCAGGTGGACGCCAAACGCGAGGAGGTGGAACGGTTCTACAACTTCTGGTACGATTTTAAGTCATGGCGAGAGTTCAGCTACCTGGACGAAGAGGACAAGGAGAAGGGCCAGGACCGTGATGAACGTCGCTGGATCGAAAAGGAGAACAGGGCGGCTCGGATCAAGCGCAAGAAGGAGGAAATGTCTCGCATCAGGGCGCTCGTCGATCTGGCCTACAACAATGACAAGCGTATTCAGCGATTCAAGCAGGAGGAGAAGGATCGCAAGGCTGCGGCCAAGCGAGCCAAGATGGACGCCGCCCAGGCCCAGAAGGCAGAAGCTGATCGTGCCATCCGTGAAGCGGCTTTGGCCAAAGAGAAGGCTGAAAAGGCCGAGCAGAAACGAATCGAGCAGATCCGCATCGAACGCGAGCAGCAAAAAAAGCTGCTTAAGAAGGAGCGCAAGACATTGCGCGACAAGGTCAAGGACTGCAAGTATTATGCCAAGAACGACAAGGATCAACTGAAGCACATGGAGGGTACCGAAAAGATTTGCGAAACCTTTAATCTAGCAGAACTGCAAGCTCTAAATAAGGCAATGGAAACCAAGGGCCGTGAGTCGTTTGTTGCTGCCCTTCAAACGGCCGAGCAGAAAATAGCTGCCGAGTTGGAGGAGATTAACCAAACACAAGCCAAGAAGATCACCAGCTCTGCGGTCACGCCAAAAGGCGTTAAGGAGGTCAAGAAGAATGAGCTTTGGAGCAATGAAAACGTGCAGTTGCTCATCAAGGCGGTTAATCTGTTTCCCGCTGGTACTGCACAGCGTTGGGATGTCATAGCCACGTTCATCAACCAGCATAGTCCGGGTAACACTGTTCTGGTCAATGCCAGGGATGTGCTTAACAAAGCCAAGGCGCTGCAGAACACAGATCATTCGAAGAGCTCCCTGAAGACCCAAGCCAACGATGCGGCGTTTGCCAGTTTTGAGAAGTCCAAGAAAGATGTTCAGACGTGTAAAGATATCACCCTAGGCGAGGAGACGACTGCACAGGCGAGCAAGGAGAACGTGAAACAGAACGGAGTAGATCATAAGTTGAACAATCAGTCGGCCAAGCAAAATGGTACGGCACCAGCTCCTGCTCCAGCAGCCCCCGCAGCAGCAGCCCCAGCTCCGGCCACAAATGGGTCTTCGGGCGGTGGAGCTGCCTCCAAAACCTGGACCAAGGAGGAGCAAGCCCTACTCGAACAGGCCATCAAAACCTATCCAACGACGACGCCCGATCGATGGGATTGCATCGCCGCCTGCATACCGAATCGCAGTAAAAAGGATTGCTTGCGTCGCGTCAAGGAGCTGGTCGAGCTGGTTAACTCCAAGAAGGAAGCTCAGGCGGCGGTCAAATGAGTGGGACTCCTACGCCACTTCCCACTTCCCCTGCCACTCGTCCGCCTCATCCACTTCTAGCTGCTGTGTCCCATATACATTTTATTTAAATAAAACATAAAAAGTTTTTGAACGTTTAGCGAAAAGTTACATCCAAAGTTTCTCCATTTTGACTAGCTAGTTTCCACAGGTATACGCAGATCAATAAATATATCATCTGTACGGGAGGGTCATCTGCTCAGGTCTGCTCGGCCACACTGCGCCCGCCGCTTAATTTCAAATCGAAGGCTTGCGGATTGGCCAAGGGATCCAAGTCGGCGAAAAGATCCAGCCAGGGATTGTTAGTAGACTGCGATTTGCTGGGAACCGGGGTGGCGCCACCTGCACTTGCCTTGGAATCCCTGGCTACTTGGCTCGGTATGGGTTGTTGATTCTGCTGGCTAAACAAGCGCGACCATAGCTTGTTGCTGCTATTTTGGGCAGGTATTTCTTCATCCAGCGGCGCATCGATAAGCGGACTGTCCTCCAGCTGCTTGGAGAGCTCAATTAGCAAGGATTCATTGTCGCCGCAGGCAGTGGCAGGTGCACTTGGTTTTTCCTCTTCAGACTCCTTCGTTTCCGGCTGGGTTTCCAGCTTATCCTGGTACTCGTTCTGCAAGGAAATGCATTTTTAGTAGGAATTCTTGAATGAGGGTTCATGAATATGAAGTTACGGCAAAGAATAATGACTGGTCCTTATCCACAGCTTCGATTGGCGGAACTTCCTCAGTGGAGCCTTCATTTTGAGACAGTTCCTTTAGCACGCAGAAGTCGTACTTGGGCTTTATAATCAAGGCTTTGGATATGGTCTGGAATGTGGAGGCGGCCTTTTGTGCAAAGTTTTTTAACTCCGTTACGTAGGCCACCAGAGCATGGGAATACATGTTGCAGCGGGCAGCTGCTAGTAAATCAATCTGGAAAGGATTAATGGTAGTTACATTGTATGATACTGGATATACATTGATACAAATATAAGTCCTTAAAAACCACCCTCACCTTCTGAATGGAATCCATTGAGTAGCCATCGAAATTATGCTTGGCTACCCGCACGTGGGCCTGTGCCGTGCGAAACTTGTCCAGACCCTTTCCCGTATCGGGATCCAGTTCCTGGCTTGCGGACTTCATCCACGAGAGAGCGGCGCGATATTCCGTGCGCTCCTTCTCCATCGACTGGAGGGTCTGCTCCGTGTCCTTTACCGCCCGGCAGCGAAACACATCGACTTCGTGCTGGAGCCGCAGGAGCGGTACCCGCACGCACATCCTCTGCTGTCCAGCGAAAGATACGGCCTTGGCCGTGTGGGCGATACTTCCGCCTGTGGTTCTGCTCCGCTTTCCCGCCTCCTTGAGGAACCTGCCGAACACGCACTCCTCCTGCGACAGGATGCAGAGGCGCTCCTGGTATTGGTCAATGATTTTGCACAGGTTCAAGCTGGTGTCCGATATCGATTTGAACACCTCGATCTTAGAATCCAGCTCCGCGTCCGAGGATATTACGTGCTTGTCCTCCTTCGTTCCGAGCTTGCGCTGCACCACCTTCTTGGTGATCCAGAACTGGTGCTGAACCTCCGACTTGAGCATATTTTCGCCGTTTTCCGTTCCAGTTTTTAGCTACGGATGATTTTTCGTCACTGGGTGGTTGTTTAGGGGGGCGGTTGGTGGCGGTGGGGTGGCGCTGTCTCGTTATTTTCCACTGTCTATCGCCATTCGATTTCAATTGGAGCTTCGCAGCACTGTCAACTGCGCAGTTTTTTAGGGTCACACTAAAGTC
This sequence comes from Drosophila santomea, assembly GCF_016746245.2. Lineage (NCBI taxonomy): Eukaryota > Metazoa > Arthropoda > Insecta > Diptera > Drosophilidae > Drosophila > Drosophila santomea. The sequence continues at coordinate 19,490,211 of NC_053018.2, forward strand.
CTTCATTCAGGTACTATTTTTTAGTTTATTAATTATAAATATTAGTTATACATTCCCATATTCCAAAATTCCCATACAACATTTGAGGCAAATATGTTTCATAATTTATAAAATCCCCAAGGCACATACATGTGCTTTTATGATATAAAATATTTTTCGTAAGCTCCAAAACTGTCAACCATTTAATCTCTGTTTGCATGAAATGTATGGCTTTTGTTCTTTTCGAATTCAGCTACGTTTAGTAATAACGGTACAATGTTAGTTTGGCGCTGAGCCGCTAATTTCAGTATATTTTCGGTATATAAAAGTGCACGCTACAAAATACATTCACACTCTGTTAACTAACATAACATAGTTCTGATGCAACGCTGCAATCTAAAATAATGCGGGCACAACAAGTTCGAAGCGAACCGTCGGCGTCAAACAAAGCTGGCAGAGGAAATGCTGTGTGGGAAAAGTGAAGTTCAGATATAGTATCTCGTTCGCGATTCAGATCGTCTTTGGACTTCGCAGCGGACGAGACGAGACCCTATAGTTTCTCATTCCGTGCCAGACTACGAGTCGCGTATTTGGTGTTTGGCCCTCGCTTTTCCCCAATCGAACCATCCAATATTTATATTTACGCAAGTGCTTTTCGTTCGCGTCGCGAGTTTTCCTCGTTTGTTTACCTCTGATTATCGCGGTGTGTGTTTGTTTGGATCCTATGTATATGCATATGTGTGTGTTAGCCGGTGGCTTAGCTTCTAGTTTTCAGTTTACCATTTAAGAGACTGCGAAACTGCAATTGCAAAATTGAAAGCAACACATATTCTTTTGTACGCGACATTGCTAATTCGCTGGACAGGTATGTATGTTACAAGTTTTAAATGTGTATTTATGAGATACAGTTACTTTCTGATGCTGCACACACAGAGACACACACACTCGCACGCACAAGAAGAAAGTGAAGAGGTGTGTGCAAAGCTCAGTAGTTTTCTTGGCAATGAGAAAAAACGGGTTGTGAGGTGGAGTTTTTGCCACCTGCATGTGGGTGTGAGCATGTTTCCAGCCTAAAAGTGTATGTGTGTGTGTGATCTGCCTAAATTGATTAAGGCGAAAATAAAGATAGTGCACTTTAAGACACACTTAAACAACAACACAAGCGGCCCAGACATGAGGGCTTCTATTATTTGGGATCCCAAAGAATACACTTCCAAAAATCATTCATTTCTCAAAAGAAGTGTCATCACAACATATGTATAGTATCTTAGGAAGGATTTATAACAGATGTTTCGATAAGAAGAAGTTTTCTCTTTTTTATTTGTTTATATATACACAAATAAACTATTAATGGTATTTAAATGACAGACAGACAAATGTTTGTTTATACAAAATTTCAAAAAAGTCTTAGCTCCTAGTCCAGAAAATCCTTTCAAAAATACATGTTCTATTATGTGTATGGTCAAAAGCTTACTTGCGTTGAGAATATCAAGTGCATCGTTACTTAAAACAGGCGGAAGAGAATTAAATAAGGATTTAGTTAATTTAAAACCAGTTTGGCAAATATAAACTTTAGGCGATCCCTATTTTGTTTCTTGTGCACTGAACATCTTAGGCCGATGGTGCAATTAGGTTCGGTTGCGGCCACCGAGCACAACAAAAAAGGCAAACAAAAAAGTCAGCGGCTACAATGAAATCATCGAAATACAAAAAAAAACAAAGGCAGCCAAAAGAACTGGAAGTTGGGGGAAAAAGGTCACGGCACTTGCTGCTTGCTAAGCTTTTTAATGGGCCGCCTTGGGCTGAACAAACAGCAACAAAAACCAACAATTGTTTAATGCAAGCGAGCACCTTGTTAGCCCTCTATAGCCATTTCGCTCTCACATCTTCTACCTCGCTTCCACTTCTCGGCTGTTAAAAGATGTCACTGCATCTGCAACCTGACACAAATGGTGTTATTGTAGTGGTTAGTGTCATCGGGCGGCATTAATCATTAATGTCTAAAATCAGAACAGCTCCAAGCTGTCTGTCTTACTCTTCAAGCATCTCCTGCTCCCACACTAATATAGCCCTCCTTGTCACTCATTGGAAAGAGCCCGCAACAAGAACATGAAACTACGGGTTAACTTTTTTAAAAAGAACTATGCTGAGGTGCTACTAATTTTCAAGGAAATACATATAACACATATTCAACAACATTGCTATTTACACGACATAAAAATTAGACCCAAAAAAATATTGAAATGTTAAATGTAGTATGTCGAAGAGAAAAGTCATATATTTACGAACTTTAATTAATTTAGTTTTTTAAAACAAAGCCAGAAAAGACGTGGCCGTTGATACAAATAAGTCAAACCAAACTTGATTCGATTTTTACGATACAATTTAAACTAGTTTGGAATGTAGTAAATATTCCATAAGTGATCAGTAAACAAAAATATTTTTGAGATGCTGATATGCTTTATAAAGTTTCCATAAAAAATCCATAAATATATTGTAATACAACTTTCAAACTAGTTACTTATTTGGTTATTTTTCAAAATATATAATCTAATGCCTACAAAAATAATATAGTTATTTATTTTGAATTGTTCTTTTTAGGAAGGTTTTACTGTATCAAAGTTTTCCGTTTCAGTTTCCCTTGCATATTTTCTCACAGTTCCCGCGGTGCAGAAAAAAAATGTGCAAATTTCTTGCAAATACCTGCACATACATAATTTTTTACCCGTTGCTGTTGCCTTTTTGCAAAATTTGTATCGAGTTACTTTGGTCGCTGCTCTCATTTGCATGCTGCGATATTGTTGTTGCTGCTCTGGTTGCTATTTTCTCACTGATTATTTCTTGTGTCGCTGCCGCTTGGCGTTGCTGCAACTAAATTGGCCTTAATTGGTTGCCTTTTTGTTGCCAATTTTGTTGTTACCCCGCTTCACTACGGTTGCAGTTTGCTGTTGCAGCCGCTGTGACCATATTTCTGTTGTCTTGTTGGCCTGTTGCACAGTTGTTGCTCTCTTATCGGTCGTTGCCGGCCGGCTGGAAGCACTTTTGGCCACTTGTGGCATGCAGCCGAGTTTAATTTTTTATTTGCCGCTGTCGCCGTCTTGTTGCGCTGCCCTTTTTAGCCGGGTCTAATTGCTGCGGAATCGGCTTCATTTGGGAAAAGAGGAAACCTCTGGAAATCCCCATAACAATATCAGGGGCGATGGGAAAATGTATCTTAAAGATTAGGTTTAAGAGTATTGGTTATAAATCAATAAAAAACATTACATAAATACCTTAATTTAACACATTAACTTGCTCAGTTGAAGTATTTTAGTTAAGTATTTCTTATACTTATACTGTATTTTAAATCGAGCATTAAATGTAACAATAGAAATATATTAGCCATATTTTCTGAGATATTACCATCCTTTGAAAACTAATTTCAATGACTTTTTCCAAACGCTACAAGAAAATGATTCTATGAACTTGACAGTGGGAGGGTTATTTCTGAACTTTTATCTCAACTAATGTCTTTTACAATTTTGTAATTCGAATTCGTAATAGCTTTATGCTTCCCATAGCGAGAGCATTAACCGTTCGACGTGTTATATGGCTTATGTGTTATTTCCCAATTTTATTTGTTTTGCTCGCGTTTTTCAGTTTTTTAGCTGCTTGCATTTTAATACGCTTGCTTGGCTTATTTGATTTAATTAGCCAGGTAGTCGGGCAGCAGCCGCTGAGCTGGGGTTTCATTATTGTTTGCAAATTGTGGGAAAATGAACGGATTCCCCGCCACTTCCACTCCAGCCATGTGCAGTTTTATATAGTTTTATAGTCGCAAATGTTTTTTGGCGGCGATTATGCAACCGAAGCTGTGGAACTAGCCAATAAATCAAAATGCCATTCTCAAGACTGTGGTGGCTGCTGCAAGTGCCACATGCGGCATTAAAAACAACAACAATGAGCTGGATCCCAGTATTCAGAGCATGTCAATGTGGGCCTCCGGTAATGTTAGCCCAACTCCCCCTGTTTCCGCCACGGTTGCCCTCTTAAAAAACCTACACATTTTTTTAACACTTGGAAAAATTAACTATACGGTTTTGGAATTTTTATCAAAAAAATTCAGAAATTATAAATATAAATAATTATAAATATTATAATGAAATATAAATTCTATTTTGATCATAAACTAGAACGCTACATTTTGTGCAACAATTATGAGATTCTTTTAAAATCGCATCTTTAGAAAATATACAAATGAAATATTTATTTCTGTGTACGACATTTACCGTTTCGGCAAGGTCTGCCGGCCAGCTGCCAGTTGGTCTCGATCTCCCAGATTCTTGCCACTTGCCACGAATCCGAATCGGAGTGCGGGTATGGGGTATCGGAATGTGCCACATGTGCCACCCATTGCACAATCGCAGAATGTGCGGCTGTCCTGCCGTCCCGCTGTCAATAAGCCAACAAAAAGCTAGTTTATTGAGTCGTCCGAGTTGACGCCGGTTCTTGGCTCTGCACTCAGTTAGCCCAACCTGTCATGCCCACGCGTCGAGGCCAAGTGGCCCGAACCCAAAATGCATCCGAGTGGCCACTCATTCGTTTTGTCATACTATACCCATGCCTATTTAATGTTGTGCATGTGGGCACTCGAAGGGAAAGTGTTCGCCAAGGTGTAGGATACGAAAAAGGTATCAGCTAACTACTTTAGGTCACGCCAATTGTTCTGAAAGTTCTTCAAGTCCGTAAATTTGACTGTACAACTGGAAATATTTAAAACCTTAATCATTTCGTAGGTTCGATAAAGAGTGCTGTTAATTTAACTGTAAATGGGAACTTTTTTTTTGTGGCTAATTATCTTTTGCCTTGGTGAATTGAATGACTGCAGCAAGGTTCTTTTTTTATACACCCATCAAGTAAACTCTTTGCATCTACTTAAGTCGTGAGCTTCCCGACTACCAGATACCCGTTCCTCAGCTAGTGGGAGTGCGAACGAGAAAGTTCTACATTATTTTTGGCATATCAATAGAAATTGGCAAACAAATAATAATGATATAATTTATTTATTTATTCTATTTTGATCTATTTAATAATATAATAATAATACCATATTCATAGAAATTGGAATGACAAATAATATAATTTATAAAATGTCACCACTTTTTCAAAACTTTCGGCGCGGTAGTTTTAAGCGGTTTGTAGGCTTTAGAGTGGGCGTGGCCCGGACCAATACAAAACTAACAAAAAAAACCATTTATTTTTCAAAAGTTGGGGCCTTTCGTTTGTTATTGGTTATTGAGAATAGAATTGTTCAAAAATAATAATTAATTAAGTTGTTTAATCTTCTAAAACTTGTGTTCATATTATGTTCTTTATGTTTTAAAAAATTATATATATTTTTAAGCACTTTGTTTGACATTTTAAATCTCTCCTGCTTGTTCTTATGAGTAATTCCATGGTCGAGCAACTTACGCCGACGTTTTGCAAGCGATTTCTTGATAAAGTGTAGATTTGAATTCGAGTTCTGGGTGGGAAGTGGGAAGTGTGTGTGGGGTTGGTCGGAGCAGATGGGGGCAACAACCCATGGGCTGATGACCCAATTGGTCAGTGCACCAATACCACTTAAAAAAATACCAGCCTCGAATTCAGATGCGCTTTTAGAAGCCTCCTACATGGAAGTTTCCAACTCGAGTTGCGCCTGATCGACTGACCCACAAAAAGCCTTTGGGCGGTGCAAAGAGGGGGAAAATTGACTTAAATATAGTTATCAGGCTTTAAGAGGCAGCCACTGCCGCCGCCTGAGCAAATTTATTGATTCTCATTGAGCAGCTTTCTATACTTTCCCGCTCGCGTTGGCAGGGGAAAAATCGCCAGCGATTTGTTTATTGCGGAAGAAGTGAAAAGTGCGCGGTCTTAAGGCTCGTGCAAATTAATTTGTCTTAGACATTTCAAAGGCATCTCGCGGATGCGTATCTTGCGGTTTTTGTGGTCACTGGGATATTTACATTTCGTACGAGTACGAATACCAGTACCATATCGATTTGCCTGGATAGATATCCGATGATGAGTGGGCTTAAAAGAGCGCTCTTTTTCTCTCCTCTTGGCCACAAAGTGCGTTTTAATTAACCTACGAGGCGACCTGGCCAATTACTTTCTGCCTGCTTCTGCTTTTTTCAGTTTGTTGCGAGGATTCGCAGTGACTTTCACTTTCTCGCCCGGCGTGGTGCGGCAGCGTTGGGGTTAGGGGAATCGGAGGGTTAATGAGGATGCCACATTGCTGCACATTTCGTGCCGCTTCATTGTGATTATCTTGTTGAGGAGATTCAAACTGTGGCAGCCGCTTTCATGTAATTTATTTGTTTATTGTTTTGGCCAGGGCCATGCCAGAAACACACACACTGGGGCATGGCACACACACTGCACATCTTACTATACTTTATCAACTGTATACTATACACCCACTCCAGGAGGCAACCAACATAAACCATCTTCGTTGAATGGGCGGCCTGCGTGATTCGTGAGTGGAATTACTTATAGATTTTAGTCGTGTGGTTTAAAATGTCTGTTAACTTTGAAAATCACAAAAGATAAAGACATCTGAATTAGGTATGGTTTTCCAAACAGAAGTTTTATATACCAACTTATTGGATGTGTTGTTCCTTGGAGAGAAGTTCTAATCATGAATGTTGTATCTTAACCTTTATTCGTTTTAGTAAACACAATTTTATATGCGCTTACAAAATTATATTTCCCATTTTCTGAAGTCTTATACATTTTTGTCTATAATATAAGTACACGTTATATTCGATTCTTCAATACCCTTTTATGCCACATTGTTTTAATCACTTGCAGCTCAGCCCTGGCTGAGATCACGTGATCACGCGGCCATCCTCAGGAAAGTACAAGAGTCCGTTGCTGTTACACTTGCACTTGCCATTTGCTACTTGTACCGCTGCTCTTGTTGTTGCTGCTTGCTTGTTTACCTATCGTCTTGATTTGTGTGGAATCGCTCACAGTTGCCCGTCCGTCCAACGCAGTGTCCGTCCGCCAGTCTGTCCATCAGTTCGGTTGGTCCGCTTGTCGCTCCGTTAGCTCGTTAGAGCCAAAGATGAACAAGTTTTTCCCCAACTGGCACTCTAGACTTATTTCTTCATGAAGCCAGGAAGCCAGCGATTTCTCATCTTTGTTGCTCTGGTTGCTAATGTCGCTGTTGCTGTTGCTGTTGATGTTGATGTTGCAGTTAGTGCTTTCCCTTGATGCAGAGCCACCCCCAACCTCTGGCCCCGTGGAAAACCACACAGCACTCATGCGAGGCGGCTTAATTAGCTCCATGGGCTTTTCTGGCCTCTCTGGCATCTGTGCTTTGGCATCTTCGGATCGGAATTGTTTCGCTTTCGTTCTCACATCCCGCCTCGCAAATGCTATTTTTCCGAGTGAGTGAGCTTTTCTTACTGTAGTTTTTCGCACACCAATTTCTCACTTGATCAAAAGAAAGTTCCTAGCTATTGGGTCCTCAAATTTTCACTCAGCACGAGAGGTAACGAAAAAAACAAACGAGACGCAGTGAAAGAGCTAAGTGCATTTCCTGGAAATAACGTTTCCTCTACCGCAGCCAGCAGAAAAGCCAGTTCAGTTTTCCACACTTTTCCGCACTTTGGCGGCTCTTAACTTGTTTTGGGTTTCGATGACTATGATTTGGGATAGAAGCTCAGTGATTCTTTGTTTTCGTCGTGTCGTGTTTAGATTGACATGACGCGTTCTTGTCTTTTAATTACATATAATATATATTAAACATCTTTTCTTTGTTTACAATTTTAATAAAAACTGGCTTACACATTTTTAGGAGGTCGGTTTTTGTACTATAATTTTGTTAGTCCAAATGATATTTTCACAATAAAATGACAGTAAATGAAAATGGAACTGTTGAATGCATTGCAGTCCAAATCTATTAAAAAATCTATAACAAAAATTGCTTCAAAATAAAGTTCAGTTTACTGCAATCGAACAATAAGGATTTCTTTGATCATTTTATAATATGTCTTTATTTAAGACATAAAAAGAAGACATTTAAGACAAAAAAAAAACACATTTCCGTTTACTGCTGTAATTTATTAGCTCAATATACAAAATCATTAGATCAAATTTCCCATTCATATTAGAATATTAAACTGTATTAAATAATACAAAATCCCTGGGCTGTAAATCGAATTCCCTGTGAAGCATCTTCTGTTTGAATGCGTTTTTCTCTCCACATGGCTGCATCTTTCAGTTTCCAACGATCTCCAGTTGAGTCATGTGATCCGCCAGAGAAACACAAGAACGGGCCGGAGAACCCGATCCGCAGAAGTGGAGTTGGGTTTTAGATTTGGCCAAGAGAGTCAAGTTGAGTTACGCGGCCACTAAGTAGAGCCAAACTCGATTTCAGTTGGTTTTTGTTTTTTTTCTAGTCACCTTCTTCTTCTCTGCGATTTTCTTCGTTTTCGTTTGTTTTCAGTGCCACATTCCCTGCTCGTTGGCCTGGTCGCTTCTCATATGATTAAGCCAGATTGCTTTCAGCTGGCAGCCGGATCGGAGTCTTCTCTGAAAGTCTACAAATCTGCAAGAGTCGGCCAGTTTCTGCAGTCTGCAGTTGTTTGCCTATTTATAGCTAGGCGCTTTGGACTTTGAACAGATCTTCGATCCGATGACGCAGCGTCTTTCGTCTTACAGGGGAAAAAACAGATAATAATATTATTATCAATTGTAAAGATTAAGCTTGTATAAACCAAAAATAATGTTAAAAGCAGTTTTATAATTTCCGAGCTAAAAAAATCGTTCTCTTGATAGAACATTTAAAAATTATTATGCTTAAGCCGGAATTCATAGATTTTGAAAGTACAAAACTTTTATTTTAATTTTACCATAATCCAAATTTAGTTAGTTTGCTATAATTACCAATTATTCAATATAATGCATAAATGTGAAGTAAAACATGTTAAATATTTGGGTATTTCCTCCTAAAAAGAGGCAATACGTTTATTTATGTGCTGTGACTTGTGCTACGATTTACATCACAGCCATCCAGCAGGGAATATGCTTACATATGTGATTTCCTCGTGTGGAGTTCAAGCCCCGAGAGGTCGTAGAAATCGCAGAGTCCATTGCGAAATCTTTAGCACACTTGAGATCTGCATTCTTGTGGGGAGGAGAGGGCATCCATTGACTTCTTCTTCTGCCCCGAAGACCGTTGCGAAATGCAAATATCAACAAATAAGCAAATCGTTTCGTTATTTGTTTGACAGCAACACAAACGTTGCATCAAAGTGGGTAAACAAAGGCCAGATATGCCGATGGAGATGATGAGATGGAGCTTTGGAGGCTGTATATAGAAATGGAAAATATAGGAGACGATGTTACCTTGGATGCCCCGCCGTTTTCCTGATGAGCGGTTGACCCAGTCGAGTGGTTTTGGGCCAGCAAATGCATTCTATCCTGTACTTGGAATCGGACTTGGTTTCAATTGATGCTAATTGCATAATAAGTCTACTTCTTTGGGCTTCCGCATTGTGCCATCTGCTGGGCGGAATGCAAATCCCTCGCAGGTCTTTAATTAAACTCATCACAAACACTTTTACGAGTGCCAAAGGAGGCGTTCGTATTATGAGCGCCGTGGATTACTCATACGCCCCATCGTCCACACCAAGACACGCCCCTATGCGCGAATCAATGGCAACGCCCACCGACTTTCGTGGGCTTTTCCCTGCGTCATGGCTCACATGAGTCGGAAAAACGCGCAAGGAGGCAACTCAAGTGCAGAGATATTTATGGCCCAGCATTGATTTCTGCCATTCGATTCTGTTGTTAACTGTGTTCTGTGTGAAGTTGTGCTTAATTAAACAGTCGATTGGGCGGGGAAAACGTAATTTAAAGCAACCAAGGCCCCGATTAATCTGAAAATCAGTTGCTGTATTACAATTGCAAATAACAATTTGTTCATCGTATTTTATTCTTTTATAAATTAAGTCTTAGGTATAATAAGAACAGAATATAGTTATAGTTCTAAATTTTTTTAATATGTAATTCAGAATTCTATAAAGTGCCTTGAAAACTTCCTGACAAGTTTACTGTTACTTATACTTCATTTAATGTTCGTCCTTTGCTTTAACTTGTTTACAAAGAAAGATGCAAATTCAATATTCAAATGCAATTTCGAATAATGCACCATGAGTTTATTTCTGTCTAGCGTTCCCTTTTCATGGCTTGTTAATTTTCTCTTTAAAGGAGTGGCAAAAATAGCTGGCCAAGAGAATCGGAAAACCTTTTCAAGTTCATGGCTAGAAGCGTCGAATAACGAAATACAAACGACGCCCAAAGCCAGCAATTTTTGTGTTAGCCAAATTACTATTATTTGCCGCAACATAAACTAACAAACACACATAGATACATACTCGTACAAAGCAGAGGCACACATGCAAAAAATATAGATATACATATAAACAGCCTTGTCTGTCTGGCTTTTCGCCTTGGCTCTAAAATTTTTGGCCCTGCAAACGTGGCTGAATGACTTAATGTCCTTTTTGGCAGCCACACCCCAAATATCTCACCCCGCAAAGCTAGTGCAGTTGTTGTCTAGACTGCGGCAAACAAACTTTATTTCGTTTTTTCACTATTCTCCATTCTCTATTCTAATTACTATATTTCCCATTTATTTCACTATTTTTTGGCGAAAAGTGAGTTTTTAGCAGGTGGTTTCGCTTTGGTTTAGACCAGAAGCTTAAGGACCTTCCCCCAATTCCCCCAATTTATAATACCGCGACATTTTGCACTTTGCTATGGCTTCACGTTTGCGTGACTCTACGTCTTTGCAACAGGAAAAATCAGAAAAAAAAAAAAATTAGCCAAATGATAAAATTTTTCCTTCGCTTTTATTTCACTTTTAATTCAAAGCGGATTTCGGCATTACCTTGGCGGGGTCTCTCTTTGTTTTGGTTAAGCTTATGGAAAATGGCAGTTGGAGGGGTTCAATGGAGTTCAGTTTTTGATATTTGCGTGCCTGGCCGCAAAAAGTTTTTAATGCTGCACACAACGATGCGCATTGCCGATAAGGTTGCTCTCCCTCTATTCAAAGTGAGTAAAATAAAAAGGGTTTCGCATTGCATAACACCATCAATCTTTTGACCAGGCCAAAAGCAAGGAGGATAGGCTATGCTCTGCCGCAGGCCATATATCATTCACAGTGTCTGCCTGGCTTAACAACATGCAACTTCAAACTCCAAACTGCAAACGGCAAACCGGCAAACACAGCAATTAAAGCCAATGAATTGACAAGAAACTGCTGGCCCAGGCTAAAAATCTACCAAACAATTGTTATCTACCAGCGAACGGAGACAATTGCCGCCTTTGTCTTTTGGCCAAATTCAGGGTGAGGCCGCCAGCGAAATGTTGGCCAAATTGTGGGGTACTTTTCTGCAATGATTCGCCAGTATTTTTAAATAGTAGAAAATACAATTTGCATATTACCTTAGAAAGATAAATGTGTGGAATGTTACCCTTCACTGCTTGTACAATACAATGAGCGATACATCGGGTACAGGTTTCCCTCAAACCATTTTTCTCTAACAATCTGTGTCTATTTATGAAATATTTTTTAAAATATACTCACCATTGATTGAAGGCTAAAGAAGAACATTAAATTATATAATTTAAAAATTAAGCACTAATTGCAAGTAAGGTCAAGTTTGATCTGCTTATAGTGACACATAATAATTACCTCAGCGGAAACAGATTAATTTCGAGCAATCGAGCCACGTAATTAACCAGCGAGATGATGACGATGCTGCAAGATTACGTTTTGAAGCGCCAGCAAATGATTCTCGATTTTGCAACTTCCACATCCACAAAATCTCCGCCTGAGTTGCAAGCTCATGATTTTGCGGTTTGTTTGGGGCCTTGGCCATAACAGTAAGTTTGAGAGTGCAACGTGCTGCGATTTTGCCTGGCATGCTGTTTTGTATATGGACTCTTATATGTGTGGACTCAATGGTTGTGAATGAAATATTTGAATCGGCAGTGGCAAAAGGTTATAAATTCGACATGGTCTGCAGCTGAAGTTCTCGGGATAAATGCACTAAATCTTGTGGCACGAATGTGCAATGAATTTTACCGCCATTGATATTTCAGATACGAATTTATTTGGGGTTTTTCTGAAAATGTCTGGATAACGGTGTTTTTATTAATCATTCAGCTGGGTAACTTTTACAAAACTAAATTTCAACAGAATAAGAAATGACTCTAATCTAAAGCATTGAAGCAAATGCCACGTCTTTGAAAATTAATCAAGTTCTGCAGAATTTCTAGTAATTCGTGTCCAATGCTTAAACTTCTTGCATATTTTCCATTAATATGATAGACCAAACAAACACCTATTCATTTTCTAGTATCGCTGGCAGCCTTTTCTGGCTTGTTATGCTCACTTTCGCTGGCAAGAAAACGATCAAAACAAACGAAATAAATAAGGCGGCAATAAAAGCGATAAAATAAAAATAAAATATGTAAAAAACCGAAAAACGCTTCGGGGCTCAAGTACTGGACCTCTAGCCGCCCGCCCCGTATAACTAGACCACGCCCACTCGACGTTTTGGCGATTTGATCAAAATGCGCATAAATTTGTGGCCAGCACTGTTGTGTGTGTGCGTCTGTGTGTGTGCGGTTTCTGCCAAGTAAGACGTCCGTGGCGCCCACTGTCCATGCGGGTGGTCGACTGTGGAAAATGGGAGAAAAGACCATTTGCATCTTTCTCTCCGGTTTGCAAGTGTGCAGATCTTTGTACACTGTCAGAAATTTGGTGGCATTCGACCTTCTTTTAATTAAGGAACCTTTTTGCAAATATTAATGTTCAATACAACAAGATTAATTAGATTTAAGGTAATTACTTTTGCAGATAGTTAACTACAAACCTGAAAAACCAATTAATAAGTTAAGTGATACATATATATATTTATTTATGTCACACGATCTAACTAAATATTTTTTAACTAAAACTAAATACTGAACTATATATTTTTTCTGTGCATCTAAGTGATTGACTTCGAATTCTAAAACAAGAAATTTGCATTTAATTGGGCAAGTTTGCGCGAGTCAAGCAAGGGATACGAGAAAAGTTGCGATGCGACAAAGTGTATTTATTCTGCTTTGAAGCGAGTGACAAGAAAACCTCTTTTCCTTTGAGCCTGGGAAAACGCAGCAGATGAGATTTGGCTGACATCAATCAGCCGGAGATCTTTGCATTTTGTCTGTTTTTCTTTTTTGGGGGCCGGTGTTTGTTTGTTATTTTGTCTGCGACACGATGACGTTTTCAAAGACCAAAAACTAAAAAACTAAAAAAATCCGATGAGTGAAAGTACATTCGTATGTGGCACTGCAGTTGTTGTCATTTCATTTCATTTCTTTTAGCCGGGCCGTAATGTGTGTAAAGTTTGCAACCGTCGACAGACGACTTCTCATGGCTGTTTGTCTCTTCGGCTTTTGATTGTCTGGCGATAGCCAATAGAGATTTTCATTTGTCAGTCAAAACAGCCACGGCGAAACAAAAGCCGATTCCAAAACCAAAAACTGCGATAGACCAAAGACGAAATACGAAAGACGAGACGCGTCTGTCAATGACACAGAAAGAGAGTTTAAATCTTCGAAGACCACGAGCATGATGTGTACTTGTTGCACTGGGTCTGATTAGACTTTTTTGATGTTCGAGTATCTGCTTTTCACTTTCCCTCTCGCTGGCCTCCCGTTTCTTCTTTGGTTTCTTCTGCGTCATCGAGAGATTTCCAATTCTCCAATCGGGGGGCACGTGCTCAGCCACTGAGTAAAGACTGTCTGCGGAATTCTTCCAAAAAGCTGTTGATTAAGGGCTCCGATTACGAGATCATTTTTTTGACCGGAAGTGCACTAAGAGTATGGGTAAAATATGCGAGGTAGCTAGGAAACCTATTGGGTTTCGGGTATACCAGACTACAACCATCCTCGGATTCTAAAGAAGATCTTAATAATATTGTCTTTCGTATTATCATTATTAAATTTATTAACGGAAAATTAAACTCTTAGGGTTTTTTAATATGGGAGTTTGAATCGCATGTTAACAATTGATAATCCATACAAGTTTATTAGTGACATTTTATTAAAATTTGGAATTTGTTTAGTTTAGAACGGAGAGATCTTTAATATTAAATAATGGCTTAATTCGCCTGTTTAATTCTAATCACCTTAGAGCCCTTTGTTACGGGAGAGTTTTTCCCTTCTGGCCAGCAGCAGTCAAGCTCCGTTGAACCGTTGGGCATAAAACAACGACCTCAGTAAATTCGTTTTTAATGATTCCGAAACTTGTCCTTCAAAATTAATTATGCCCTTTACTTTGCAAAGAGTATATATGTATATAGTAATACAGTGCAGGTACCTTGCCCAAGTGAACTTTGCTCTGAAGACATGAACTTTACACTCTGCACATTAATCTCAGCTAGGCTCAGCTGCGCCGACTAATTACGCTGGCAATCTTTTAATTATGCTCCAACAGTCTCGGAAAATGAAACAAAAGCGGCCCACAAAAGATTTGTTGGTATTTTCCAGCAGTTTTCTACCACTCATTACCAACGATTCTTGTCACTAATCACGATGCTGATGGCTGAAGAACCAAATTAAAAAGAGACGCAAGTTCTAAAAAAAAGCAGCTAAAAAAAACATCAACAAATGTAACTGGGTCAAGTTGTTGTTGCCGGAGCTGCCGTTGAAAAATACAAAATAATTGTGGAAAATCTCAAGATCTTTTTATCTGCGGTTTTATTTTGTTGTCTTTCGGTTTTTGTTTAGTTTTCGTACGTTTAATGCGCTGGCGGATGACTGGATGGCTGGATGGCCGGATCGACGAACTGGGGAACTGGGCCGAGTTTCAATTAAGTTTTCAGCCCGGAGCCAAACACACGCCCCCCCAGCAATGGGTCTTCAGATCTTCAATGTAAAACTTTTGTACACCTTACGCACTCGAGAAGCGCGGAGAAAGGCTTGAGAACTCTGAGAGTGGCCAATTAGGGTGTATTAGGCAATTAGAGGTAATCAGCCTTGTTGGAAATTACCTTTTCACAATTATTCTAATGAATTGAGGGAGGTGTTTCCGCTCTCGGTGATGCCAGTTGAAAAGTTCTGACTTGTGTTCTCTTACGCACTCATGGGAAGTGTTTTAAAACCGTAAACAAATTTTAAATTAAATCTTAACAAATCTTGAAATTATCTTTATGCTTTCTAATGTTGTTATTTAAAATATGATTGCCTTCAGAATATTATAATATGGGTGTGAAACTATTTATTGAATGTTTTAAGCCAGAAGCCACCGCGACCGGATTTCGATGCATGTCAAAATATTGAATGCTTGTTTGCCCAGGAATAGAAAAATATTTTTGATAAATGATAGATATTTCCGTCTGCCACCTCACTCCTCCAGTAATTATCGGCCGCCAAAATAATCGATGAAAATGGGGAAAGGTGGCTTCGTGCGATTTTCACGTCGGACATCCCAAGCGGTCCATTGCCCAACTGGACGGGAGTCAATAAAAATAATTTCGCGAAAGTTGTCGCACAATATGGTCGCGCGTTGAGTGTTTACTTCATTTTCATTAAGTTGTATTTTTAAGTTTTATTTTCTCCGGCTTTTTATTAGATTGTAATGTTTAATGCTGCCGCTGGCTGCAGTGCCGCAAGTTGCCAGTTGCCACATTTCGCAGCCATAATTCAACTAATTAAATGCACATGAAAAATTCAGCACTCGAACAGGCAAACTTGACAAATGGCATTAAGTTTTTAGCCACGGGGAGGGGGCATATCAAATGCCAAGCCAAAAGCTTCGGGATGAAACGCACTGAGAAATGTTTCAATTGGAAATGCACAACGAATTAATGCATTTTTTAGAGATTGGAGATGGGAAATAGTTTGAATTAGTCATGGGAAAATAACAGGCGAGAGTTGGCGTAGGTCAAGTTGGGTAATGCACAAGTAATATTATTTGAGTATAGGTGTTATGAAAACTGTCGCCCAATACACACTTCCCTGAGTACATATTACAATCTTTTTTATTGGCTCAAGCTAGAAACCCCAATTTCGTTTAACAAACGACTACGATTTCCCCACATACTTAAGCTTTGTCTAATCCAACCGACCAATTACCTGATTATGGTTAAATCTCTGGATCTTCGCTGGCCACTTAGGGGAATTAACCAGATTAGCCATGGCTTGGATCATATGTATTCCAAGCTTGTAAATGGCGGCCAGAGACGTCGGATCGAGAAATGGTTTTCCCAATCAATTAGCTCTGACCTCCGGGTGCCCTTCGGACCTGCACTCGCCGCGGGAGGTTTTCCATTTTCCCTTTCTTTCCTTCGCACCGAAACCATTGACCATTGATCATTTTCTATGAATTGGCCGCGATCGCCGACACGATATTGCCCTAGGTTTTGGCTACCGTTCCGACTGGCCACTACCTAAGACCCAAACAAAAGCCAAAACAAAACTCAAGCCCAAAACAACCTGGTCAGCAGGCAGGCAACTTACAACTTGGGCGCAACTTTCACTAATTTTCAATGCGAGCAAACTTGATCGGTGAATTGCGGCAGCAGGACGCACTTCGTTTAATATTTCTCACCCATTCTCAGTCCCACCTGAGTTTGATTTGATTTTCCAGTTCGCCCAAATGCCCAATCAATTGGACACTTTTCCACTTTATTTTCCACACTAATTGGAACGGACACGAGGGACTTCAGAATGCTTCCCACTTTCGTGCCGACCAATTTTGATACTCTTAATGGAAAACCATTCAAATGAAAATATAATAACAGGGCAATCTAGCAAATAAATTACATTCCTTTATATGTGCAATTATAACAAAGCTTGTATTTAAATAAGTAGTTAAAAGTGGTTCATAAATATTTATTAATCAATTTAAAAGACTTATTTGTAATTGAAACGATTTCTGATATCATTTTCTGATTCGCTTGCACTGGCTTGCCAATTTTTAACCAATTTAAATATTTATAATTAGGTTTTTTTCACAGTTTACTTTCTTGCAAGGGTAAGAAACTGCTTGGTATT
Organism: Drosophila santomea; assembly: GCF_016746245.2. Classification (NCBI taxonomy): domain Eukaryota; kingdom Metazoa; phylum Arthropoda; class Insecta; order Diptera; family Drosophilidae; genus Drosophila; species Drosophila santomea. The sequence goes on from NC_053018.2 coordinate 19,507,275, forward strand.
AATAAATTGATAATTAATTACTGCTATGGAATTTTCCAATATTTATTTGATCAGTCTTGTCTTGGTAGCATTATAACCTCAACTTTTTACGGATTATAAGGATTACATAGGATTCCTTTAGCTCTAGAATCCCATGTGTTTGGATAATTAAAATTGCTCTCAACTGAAAACTGGAACTGCCATTTCCTTTCTGGCCTTCCGCTGTAACCGTAGTTTTTAACGTTTTATTATGACACGCAAATAGCAAAATCAGTAAAAAAAAAATATTTATCTTTTCAAATATAGCGGTGAAATGTCGGCTGCTGTGTTATAATTACATATATTATAAAATGGGCCCATAATAGACTTGTTTTTCGCCCCTGGCTAATTTGCAATGTTGGCCAAATCTGTTGGCGTTTTATTTTCGTTTAATTACTCGCAACTCTTGCTGCATTAATTGGCTTGTTTTGCTTAATAATGATTATTGGTTTTTATGACTCTTTGATTATGCGATGATGCATCGAAAAAAGCGAGTCTGCGAGGAAAGTCTCTGCAGTGGCTCTTGTTTTTTCCACAGTTACTTTGTTTTTTTGTTTTCCGCCGGCTCTTTGGCGAGGTGTTGAGCATTTTGTTGGAGTTGATGGCTTGTCAGTCAGGCAACTCAACTGCCGGACTGACAGACATTGTCGGTCTGTTTTAAAACGCCGGACCGTTTCTATGTCTGGTTATGCTGGTTGCTAGTGTGCTGCTGTCTTAATTATGTAATGTGCGCTTTTGAAGACAATTTAAATGGCCGCCAGTTGTGGAAAACAAACACGAACCTCGGTGGCCCAGAAACGCCTGGAACACGAGGGAAACTGATTAGGAAGTCGACCGACCATTGATATGCTCTGAAGCGTTGAACTTGGGAACCTATTCAATACCAATTTCAACAATTCAGTTTGTATAAATCGGTTCGTTCTTGGTACATAAATTGATTGAGAAATGAGTTATAGAAACCATCCTTAGTATCCAGCAGTGTGATTAAACGGACGAAAAACAGGACAAAAGTGTATGCTTAAAGCGAAGTGCCCAGAACGACCGTGGGATTCACTATACCTTGCCCTACTACGAGTATATAGGGTATGGTGCATAATTATATGCACTTGATCGGCGGAGAGCGTGTGAGCGAGATAGAGCGCCAAAATGTGCAACTGAAGTGGACAGCCAAGTGGACAGCGAATTATGAATGATGACGCAATGCGGTCTCATCGATGGAGCTGGAAAAACCGTGGCACCGTTGGACTGGGACGGACCCAACCTGCCAGTTGCTCCTGGTTGAAGCTCTTGACCCCGTTTAATGCGGCATGATGACTGCTGAGAAAAACCAAAATTAAAGCCGAAAATATCAAAATCTCGAAACGCTTCAGAAACTTTTAGACGCCCCCGAAACTTGCGTTGCATTTTAATTGCTCTGCGATTAAGCGGCAATTACATAAAATTAAAAACAAAAGTTGATTTCGAACTAAATGATTACGGCAGAGGCAGTCCAAAGCAGAAAGAAGAGCAGTGCGCAAGAAGAAAGTGAAAAAGAGCGAAGAAAGCTGCAGAAGAAACGCAAAAAGAAGAAAAACGATTAGTTACATTCGCTTAGCAAAATGTTGAATAATTGCTTATAATTATGATAATTCAACTAAATACCTGTGCGGGCGGTTGCATCAGCCCCATTTGCACCACTAACCCACCAAAGAGCCACCGCGGAACCACCGCGGAACCACCGCACCACTTCAGCACGCAAGTCTCTACACACTTGGTTGGTTAATTTATGTCATGATTCCGCACAGCAAATCCAAAGGAATTTTCCTATAAATTACACGGGGCTTTCCCTGTCGCCCAGCAATGCGTTGTTTTCAGTTAGCAAAAATGTCAGCGCTTTTGTTTTTTTCTTGTGTTTCTATCGTGTGTGATTTCTTTTAATTTTCCTGCAACATCATTACGAAATGAGACTTTTCTATTCGGTCTTGTTTTTCTTTCTTTCATACCGTTGCACACGAGATTTTCCCCCCGCCGTCCAGTGAAACGTTGGATGGGGCCAAAGATCCCAGTGACATTTCCACATGCAAGAAGGCCTCCTCTTGAGAAAAAATACTTTTTGGCATGCGCTGACACGAAGAAAACATTAAGAATTCTTTGGGGCCAAAAAGAAAATTGTGAGGGCGCGGTTTCTTGCCGTGCTGCATCAATAAATTTAGCTCATAACGCTGAGTGACAGTAATGTGTCATCAGCGGGTGGAAATAGTTTCTAACGAAGTGGGAGTTTTCCTCCTCAGCATTTCTACGGAGTGAGAAATGAGTTTGCGCCGACGAGGTGGCACATCCATTCGATCTGATTTACACGGACTTTACGCTGGATATATGTATAGCGGCTAACCACACTGATTTACTCGGCATAAATATTTATCTGAGCAGGGTGCCATTTAATTATGGAGCTATGTCACCTAATTTATGGGGCAGTTGCCATAACTCTACTGAGCATACATCATTTAACGTGCGAGTTAAAAAATCATCTATGTTTAATAATATTTTTATTTTTTTGGGAAATTATATATGATATTTACATTATTTTTGTAAAGAATACTTTTAAATGCGCGATAAGATGTTAAATGATTTTGGATACTTGGGAAACGTATGGCTATTTAGTTAGCATATAACCAAATATATTAGGTCACTTTACCTATTTTAAAATGCCAATTCCGAATGCATCCCTCAAAAGCGCACGGTAATGATTTTTCATTGCGCCTCGTTATAGCCACAACTTGAAATCCAGACCGTTAACCTGTTCGGATTGGGCGCCAACTAATGAAATCATCAACCTGTGGCCACACAATCCATCAAATTGAAGTTCAGAAAGCGACAGGGGCCAAAAGTGCTAAACAATTTTCCGCACACACAATTGAAACGCAGTTTTCGAACTCGAGATGCAAATGAAGTTTTCGACTTATGCCGGGTCTCGTTTTTTGAATTTTCGTTAGGCTTGGAGCAAGAGTTTCGCTTGTGCGCATAATTTAAAATAATGACGGCACATGAAACTTAATGCGTCTGGGCCGAAAGAGATCGATCTGGAGGCACGGCAGGTGGATCAAATTGAACCCAGGCTGATGATGCGTGATGATGCCTGATGGCTGCCTGATGAATCGAAGAGGCACACTCGCAAATGCTTGGACACGCTTGGTGTGTAAGGTGTATAACAGGTGTCACTCTCACTTTTTGTTCGGTAGTGCTAGCCTACATACATAACAATTAGCCAACAAAACGAGTGGCCAAACTCACACGCAATTATGGCATCCCTGCCGTATCGGCGAGTTGTGATCAGTGATCAGTGCCACTGCCACTGTCTCCTTATATTTTCCTCTCGCCTTTTTGTCACTTTCCTTTTGCAATGCAAATTTCTCGTTCCGACTATTAATTGCTAATGGGATTCAACAGCCAAAAAAATAAAGGAGAAATAACCGTAGAGACAAACGCAAAGAAAAAACCGGCCATAAAAATCGTCAACCAAATGCGGCAACCTGGCTTTAATATCCCCCATTCCATCCCATCTCCTCCAGTCACCTGAATTTTCCTTCTCCTGCCCACGAAGATCGCTGCTCATTCACAGTAGGCAGTTTTCAGCTACCACGGCTTATATGCAGATTTCGAGGAAAGTTTCTCTGGTGGAAAACAACACCAGGGTTCGCAAAGCCTGTTTTAGGATTTTTAGTAGCCAAGGCTTTATGAGCGACTAAATTTATGAATATTTACAGACCTTAAACATAAACATCAACATGCACTGATCACAAATCACGCAAATCATTTTTATGCATATCTATGCAATCAAATGAATTTGACACAGTTTTCTTGAAATTGTTTGCGGATCGAGTGAAAGAAATCTGTCGAAAATTTCCACTATCTTAAATACTTGAAAAAACTTAAACTAACATACTTGCTAAGCAAGTTTTATATCTTAAATTATTTTCTTCCTTTCAACATCATTCTATTTCTTTATAATTATGCAGTAGTTAAAATCTTAAATCTTGGTATTGATTACTCTGCCATTTAGGTACACTAATATAACAAATATGAAAGAAATCTGAAATGAAATCCTAGTTATTTAAACTTTATTTTTAAATAAAATGCAAATTTCCATGGCCGTGAATGATCTGCTAGTGGCAGTCGGCTCCAAACAATTTGTCCTGGGGCACTGAAAATAAAACTTTCTTTGCACAGAGTGGTGTTACCCTTCCCCTCCGACTTATCCCCCGAAACATCCAAAGTGTCTATAACTCCCTCTTTTTGGGCTTATCGACGATCTTTAGACGTTGGCACGTTTCGTTCATTGCCTTGGCTTCAGTTGTTTTTGTTGTTATTGTTGTTACTGTTGCTGTTGACGTGTTGCCAAATGACCATATTCAAGCTTTTATTGTGGCTCGTATTAGATTGCCATGGCCAATGCATAAATCTGTTATTGAATGCGAGCTCGAATTGGAATCGGAATCCGATCGAGAGCGCTTCCAAGAAAGCCAGTGTAAGGCCAAAAAAAAGCCATTTGACTCTGGACAAGCGATTCGACTTTATGCATTCTTAATCGCAAATATTCAAAGAAATGCATAGTGATTTCGAATTTATTCACAAGCTCCCTTTTTAACCTATTCTCAATGGAGGTAGAATTAAACAAATGCATTTGGGTGTATTGCTATTTGACATGGTTCTGATTTCATGCTATTTAGATTTTGATATTATCTTTTTTTTATATAATGCTTATTAAATCCAAGGGGGAGCGTGTTTAATTATTATTTGAAACCGAAACAGAGTCTGTAAAAACACTTTGTTATGATAAAATGATAATTGCATAGCGAGCAATGACAGCTTATTATTTAAATAACGAAAACGCCAGTTCACAAGTTTCTAATGAACCAAGGACCATCAGAAGCACCAACTATTGGAGTTTGAAATGCCGCCAATTACCAGCTGAAGTGGATGTGCTAAAAAGCACCCACTTACAAACTCGTATTTCATTTTCGCATACCACCTTTCATAGAGTGGAAAGTTCTGGCCCGCGGTGAGTCACTAAGCTCCAATAAGACACGGTTCGAGCGCTTTAAAGTCAACAGCATAAATCCGATCTCCTATCGCAGTTCTCCCTCTCGTTCTAATAAGCCAAACAATAAATCATCATCGAGGCTTATATTTTTAGCAGATTTCTTGGCCAAAACTCTGCTGACTCACGATCCCTGAAGAGCTCCAGGCTCCATACATATGTACATTCTCGTATTTATGTACCCAACCATGGGATCCCATTCCCAGACTGAAACGGCGCTTCGCTTTGGGCCTTAGTCGCGTCTCTCTTGGCTTTCCTGTTGTTCTGCTTAAGCTAACAAATTCTGGCAGGGTCAAAACAAAAGGGAGATGGGGCCACTGGGGCCGTGGGGGACTTCAGAGGTGGCAGGGGTAGCAGGGCGAAAAAACAGGCTTGAGCACATTGCTGGACATCACGCAAGGAGGCACCGAAAGGCTGCAGATCGGTGGCATCGCTATCGGAATCGGAGGTAGGAGAAAGTCTCCACGAAGGGCGGCAAAGAATCTCCAGATCTGATGCTCGTTTCCAAATGCACTCGAAAAAATAGCTACTGAGAATTAATTGAAAAACCACAGCCATAAATAAGGTGTGGCTTAGAAAAAGCTGAGTCTGCAATTACATATGTTTGTTATATATTAAAATAAACTTGATAAATATTATATTGTATTTACTATATATTCGGATATAAATAAAATTGTTGTGTTTTTGAAACAAAAAATCAAAAATTGGATGAAATTTTACTAAATTTGTATTAAAAGTTAAGATCAAAAATTGGATGAAATTTCACTAAATTTCTATCATAAGCAAAGATCAAAAATTGGATGAAATTTTAATACATTTCTAACAAAAATTAAATGAAATTAAATTAATTCAAAATTATGGTTTTCAAAATCTTTGGTATATATCTTCTTTTTTTGTTACTTTTCTTTTATTTTATTTTGAATTTTAGAAATATGAGTACTCCTTGTAATATTTCATTCTAAAGGACATGTTGCCAAATAACAAAGCATATTTTTGAAGAGTGCCCTTCGGCCAGCTGCCAAGACACACGAAATTCTGTTTTCCAAGTAGCCCAGCAACGAAATTTGTTATATGACTTACATTAGTGGGTGCATGTCCCGCTTCTCCCCCCCCCTAAAGGTTTGGGGTATTTTTTATTTCGCCGGCATTGTTTGGCAAACGGGCAGCCACATTTGCAGCAGCAGCAGCAGCGGAATTGACATTTCCTTTTACAACATCCAACAAGCTCTGCAAAATGAAAACGATAAATCAGCAACAACGGCGGCGAGCGTTTTCCATGTGATTGCCACGCTTGAAGGACTTTTCTCGTGGAAAGCGCCAACGAAACCTAAGCAAAAATCAAAACAACAAAGGCGAAAATGAATTTGTTGCTTTTCTTGTTGGCCGCTGCTGTTAACAGCATTTGTTGCAGTTGTTTTTTATGAACTAGGTTACTATGTTTGTTGAGTAATTGAGTATAGTTTTTTCGCACACACGAATGTGTCCATTGTTGTTTTTCTTTTTATCGTTGTCGATTAGGAAGCTGCCTCACATGCAACATGGTTTTTTTTATTTCTTGGCAGGAAGCCAGAGATTTTACGGGCGGTGGGGGTGGACTTCGGCTATTTGTAAGTTACGCTGCAAAATAGCTCTATCCTTATAGGGCTTTATGCTCTGCGGAAATAATTTATTGCATTAATTAAAAGTTGAGCCTGCTTAATGTGCACTTGTGCGCACAGCCAACAGCTCGTTTGCGCAATATTCGTATTTTTTTATATTGCTAATAAAAACTAAAATATGAATTATGTGTATGGAATACATATTTGGTGAAAGATACCTCTTAAAATCTAGAGCTAAGCACTCACTAAAATATATGTAAAAGCAAAAACGATTTGCAGGCCAACTGCTTGACCTACCTTATGCTTCCTAGTCCACTTCTCACTTCGTTTATTTCTTTCCGTTCGAATTTGATTTCCCACTCCTTGCTTCCTTCTCTTCAGTCACGTTCCAGCTCCTCGTTTTATTCGTCACTATCCCCGCACCCTGCACTCTTTTGACTGTCTGTGCTGTGATCTAATTACTGTATTTGCTGTCCGTTTTGACTGCTGTCTGCTACTTTTCCCACCACCCCCTCGCCTTTGAAAAGCCTGTTTAATTTCGTCGTGCTCTGCTAGTGACTCCTTTTAGCTCCCACCCCTCCATCGCCTCCCCGTTCCCATCAGCATCCGCATCATCATCGCAACTAACCTGCTCCAACTGTCTCTTGAACTCGTTGGGGTTTGTGTTTCAATTTGGAGCATTTGCTTTTAGTTTTAGATCGAAAAAAACCATTTACAGTCTGGTACAGAACAAATGTTAAGGTACAATTTCAGTCTAGTGACGAAAGACCTCAAAAGCGTTTAACCCTGAATGGTATTTTTTCTTCAGCTTGTAATTAATCAAATATATTTAAAAAGAGGTGGTAGCTTCATTTTTCTTTTACCACAGGTACTTGGTAGTAGCTTTCCTCACTAAGTAAATCGCTTTTCAAAGTAAACGTGCATTAATTTGACTCTTGAAGATACCCTCTGATACCCTTTTCAGTTGGCTGTCGGCTGATATTTGATTATGACATCACTTTGAGCATAGGAAGGACTTCTCTTGACATTAGAGAACAGCACGGAATATATTATTATTGAGAGATCCCTCTTTGTCCTGCCGCCTTGGCTTTCATTATACGAATTTCCGTGACTGGACTATAAAAATATTGGAATCCATAAGGAAACCGATTTTGATGGTGCTGACAATGCATGTATCAATTTTAACTTTCCACGATACCAGATACACAAATACTTATTTATATAAGTGGTGTATATTGGCCAAGTCAACACCAAAAAAAGAAATCCTTGTACGTGAGGTTTGTCTTCGAGGTCACGTAGGAAACATCTGCAACATCTTAAGTACGAGCAATTTCACTTCAGCTGCTGTAAGCCAAAGATTGAGATCCCAAGCAAAACACTTTTAAGATGAACAACAACCACAACAGAAATGGTCTTTTTATAGAGCTCACCTCTTCGAGGAGAGAAATACCTCTTCGATTTAAGTATTATTTATTAATTATTATTCAAACTGTGTAAGCCGATCTTTGCGATCTTTTATTTCGTGTTGCGTTGATTTTGCAATTCGAGATGAAAGTTTGTCGCATGCATTACCGAGATTACATCACAGCCGGCGAAAGAGTTGGATATACAGGTAAAGAAAGAGAGGGTGCGGACTTTTGAGGGGGAGTTACATTCCCAACTGAGGCAGTCAGTCATTCAGTCAGTTCAGTTGGTCAAACATGTTTACATAAAGCTAAATATAGACACGGACAAATGTACAAACAGGACGAACGAACATTTTGCACTAGAGCAGGATAGCACCCATGCAGGCGGCGTGAAAGAGACGGCCTGATAGAAAGACCCCGACTTAGATGGACAGCCAGTCAAATGGTCTTGTTAATTTCCATTTTTCTATGCAAATTCCAACTTCCTCGACTCACTACGAAAATGGCAATAAATGCAGCGGGTTGCAAGGAAATAACAAAAAATAAAAATTTGACTTGCCATAAAAATTGAAATCCAAAATGTAGCAGAAAAAATGGGAAAGGGGCGCGCGGAAGGCGGCGATGGGACAGTGGGCGTCTGTTAGGCAACCTCTGTGGGGGCATGGAAAATGGGGAAAATGGAAAATATGCCACAGCCACATGACACACAGACGCAGTCGGAGAAAAGTCAACGTGCAAAAATAACAAACAACTGTCAAATGTCTGACAAACGAGACAAGGAAAAAGACAAAACTTGCCCACAACCACCGGCAATAAACACAAAAAACTCCGCGAAGACTGCATTTTGTGGCCCAGGATTAATGGGAAGCCAATCGAATCCCAACGGACGATCAAATTGCACACAGCGCGTGGCGGCTATCCAATATCAGCTACCAGAAGGAGTTTAATTAGTATGGTATAATACATATGTATATTTGTTCGTGGTATTTGCAAGCATAAATAAGTACTGTAATTCTTAAAACCAACGAAAATGTTATTAAAGTTTTAGCCTAGTCAAGCCCAATTAAAATGGTAGCAATAGGTTTACAGAAAATTTTACGGATCGAATTGATTTACTTATAATAAAACAAAAGAACTTTCTTAAACAAATGTTATTATAAAAACGTATAAAACATAAAAAAATAGGATTTAAACTTTAAACGGACTAAGAAGTATCTAACAAATTCCCTTTATATTTAAAACCAATCAAAGCATTGTAATTAAATTCACACAATTTAATGATACGACTTTTGATGTCGGTAGAGGCTTTAAATCGGTTTTGATATTCCCAGCAGCGAGCAAATAAATAAATCTAACCATTTTAACGTTACTCAGGGTGTTAAGCAATTTCAGTTGATTTTATTACTTTTTACGCTTTCCTTTCGGTTTTTTATATATGCAGCCTGTTGTGTGTTTGTTTGCTTTCACGCGGTAAACTTAAAGTCAAACTGAAGCTCCAAGCAGGCGGCGCAATCAATGCGAATGCTCCATGGATTTTGTGGGCCAGCGCGGAGGGCGGGGGGAAGCGGAACGGGGAGCGGGAATGGAGAAGCAGAAGCGGCAAGTATGCAGACGCAGACTGGCGAAAGAATGCTGAAATTGAAGATGCAATGCACTGGATGCTTGCATAACGAATCTCGACTGTGTGTGTGAGCGTGTGGAGTGCTGTGGTGTTATCAATGGTTAGTATTAGCGGCTTCTGTTGACTACCGATCAAAATCGGGTATTATAGCTTGGTCGATTCATTGGGATATGAAAAAGAAGCGAGGGATTTAATGCATTTTGAAAGTACTTAAATAATATCCGCCAACATATTGTTTACATACCCAGGAATTTTTATACGGGAATATTGTAAGTTTAGCAACATTTTCTGACATCCTTACTCAGATATGTTGTCATGATTGCAACATAATCTTAAAAAAATCATTAAATTTAACGGCTAATTAAAGCAAATAATAGAATACATTAATTTTGTATACTCGTAAGATACGTATGCCGTGTTTAAGTTATAAAAGTACTTTATTGCTCATTACAATAAACCGAAGCAATTTATTTCTATGCAATGAATATTGAATTGTTTTTTAAAAATACCACAGTATGCATTTTATTTTGATATAAAAATGTTTTGCAATGTAATTTGAAAACATTTTTAAAAAACATCTTATAGAGCATTAGACCGGGCAAGTTTTTCTATATGAAGATTCCTGGTGTTATTGCATCGTCTGCCGCAGTGTCTCCGCCTGGCAGACATTTTTTCCGGCTACTGCTCCGTCTCCAACTCGAACTCCGTCTCCAGGCCCATCTCCGCCGGCAATCTGCATCTTCCGTCGTGGTCTGGACCACTGTTCCACGTCTATGAGATGGCATACCGTGAGGAGCACATGGCCATGTAATTTCTTGGCTTCGCCGAGCATCTTTGGCATTTCTCAAATTTGCTTTTGTCTTTGGATTGGTATTTCCCCACAATCCTCGACTTGGGTTTGTGTTCCTCATTTTACTTTTTGCTGCTTTTGATTTATAATTATTCACTCGTTTTTACAGCCTTCATCAGTTTGTAAACGCGAATGATATTCACATCACGTATACGAGTGGTGGGCTCAATGAGAATGGTCACACAATTATTTCAGATTGGGGAAGAAAAATCCTTATAATGCGGTAGAAAAACAATAAATTATTTAAGAGTGCTTTTGGTACACTTGAATATTCTTTTACATCTTTATGCCTTTTAGGATCTATTAACAACTCCCAAATTATTATTTTTGATTGCATCAGACGAGCTTAACTATTGAAAGCCCTACCTTAAAGATATTTCACTTAACAAATGCAGCTCATTACTTGGATAAAAACGCGCCTGTCAAAATTGAATAGGGAAATGCCTAGTTGGCAGTTGGTTGAAGAGATATAAACCAGGCAAAAAGAAAAGAAAATAAACACAATGGCAGTTGGTCTATTAGCAGAGCGCAAGCTGCCGCCGCATAATGAAAGCGAAAATTTAAATTTTTGATACAATTTGCAATTTTTTCCGCACCGCTTTTCTGCCCCCAAACCACCCTAACCACCCACTCCATCGCAGCCCCACTCCGTCATTCAGCGATCTCCTTCAGTTTTTGCACTTCTCTGCCACAGTTTTCAGTTTTCAGTTTCCAAGTTGCCCACTAGCGGCGCAGCAGTCGACAAGTCGACAAAGAAAACAATTCATCATGTTGTACATGGAGGAACCTTTTGGATTGGTTTTCCTCGAAGTTGGAGCCCCAGCTTCAATTTATGCGGCGCTTAAATCGATTGCTTTGCCACATTGCGGCAATTGGATCGCCACCCCTGCTCCTCGTTTCCCCCGCCAAACCTGGCGAAGTCGTTGTCGTTGAACCGTACAACTGAAATATGAAGCGGTACAAAGGGGGTTTTTGGGTGATGTGCTTTGCGGGTGGATCGGATCGGATCGGATGGAGTGCCAAGAGCCTGGCATCGCGTTGAGTGACCACGGACCACGAACCACGAACCGCGGAACAGGCTCTTGCTTCATTAAGCTATTCATCCATCCATCCAACCATCCAGTCAGCCATTCAATGATCCCCAGTTCGATCCACTCTTTGCGATCGTGTTGTTTTATTTCACTCTTAAATTTGCGCTAACTAGATGTCGCAATTGAAAGTAAGCTGTCAAATATAATCGACGGGGGAGTATGTCGTATGTAGGTGTAGGTGAGCGGCGGCATAAAGCCTCATTATAATGAAGCAAAGGATTCCAATCCAGAAATCCAGTGATGACGGTTCCGAGTCGTAAATAATGTTGCATGCATTTCATTTAAGATGAAAACTTACGAGGAAGTGTTAAAACGAAGGAGTCTGCATACTTAATCTCAACTTTCTGGCTTTAATTTGTCCAGAGATCTTGCGTTCATACGGACAGACAGACGGACATGGCCAGATCATGGCCAAAGTGATCCTGATCAAGAATATATAGTGTATACTGTATTGGGTAACATACTAATATACTTTTTAAAGAACCTAGTATACCCTTTTGCTCTACGAGTAACGGCTAAAAAATGGTTAAAAGTTTTGTTTTAAAGTTTGATTCGTTTGGTCTTAAGCCAAATGTTTATAAAACCATAAAGAATGCATATAAATACGACATAAATTGTGTTTAAACAAAGCACTAGCAAAGTTAATTGATTTCGCATTGGCATAAATTAAGATCTAGCACACCAAATTTCTGATTTAAAAATTCCAGCGGACTTGAAAATATTTTTTACTTAACCGATTGCTTTAAAATGGGTAAGGCAAGAACTTTCATTCTGCCGGAAATTAAAGTTCAAGTTCACCACTAGAAAATGCTGGCCAGTTGGTAATTGAACGATTTGTTTTCGTGCCATTTTAAAAGCATAATGACGATCCTCAATTGAAGTTCAAGGCTGAACCTCAAGGACTTGCTCAATTGTTTTGCGCATTCGCAAACGGGCTCTTGACCAAAACCTCTCGAAATCTTACTTCAATGTGGTAATGTGCAAATTTAATTACTGAATCATAGGCAAAGCCTTCAAAAGTATGAGAATTGCCCACGGCAAGACAAGTATAGAAAAACCAAAAAAGAAAGGTGGTCCGAAGTCTTTAATAGCCTTGTCAAAGTGTGTACGAAAACATTTCTGTTTCAGGTGACAGGTATATTTTTGGTTTTCTATTAAGTTCATCAAATCCGCAATTTAATTTTGAAAGAAAAACCGAAGCTGACATATTTCTCTGACAGTTTTAAAAAAAAGAGCCCGAGGGCCAAAACTCCAAAGAACATGGTAAACCTGTCGTATTTTTTGGGAGCTCAACTGCTGGTTATAATTGTTAATAATAATTTATGTAAATTTTTTTAGCACCTTTTTTTTGAGCTTGGCGGTCAGCGTTTCACCAATTCAAATGGTTAGTGATTTGTAAGACAAACAAAAGATTGCCAGCGGAGCTGCTGGCAAATTCTCATATTTTAGTTTTTTTTGGAATGTGGCCAGAAGAAACGTGTTTTCTAACAAAGGCCGACGCTTAATGGGTCGACAAATACAAGCCGCAATAAATAAATAATAAAAAGAAAATGCCCAAAAGGAAGGGGGTTACACACTTGATCTGTGTGGCTGTAGATCGTAAAGGTAGATTCGTACATATACATACATATGTGTAAATACATGTATATACATATATAGTATAGAGATGTGGGCGGTGATCTCACCATTTAATTGGTCCCAAACCAAACGAATCTCGCTTTCTGGCCTGTCTTCCCCCAAAACTTTCTTGTTATGGCTGTGGCGTGCGCTCTGACCGAATTGGGAAGATGGATGGCTCCACAAATGCGGCTACGGGTAGTGCTGGAAATTAAAATAAATCCCATTCTCCATTCGCCATTCGCCTTATCGTGTAATTTCATTAAATCGTAATTGTTTATGCAAATTCCGTTGGTCTGACGCACCGAAAAAAGACAGTCAACCTAATGCATTTCCACTTAATGCATTTGGACAGGGCGGAAAGCGGAAAGCGAACGAATTTGCATGAAAATTGTGATTGACAGTCGGCGCACATGGCGTATACGCAATTATGGATGCGACTGACTATTCTGACATTTCCTAGATTTCGCATGCGCTCAAAGTCCATTAGTGAATCTGACCGCCGTAGGGTTTCTAAATGAGATCTGTGGTATTGAGAACAACTCTTTTGGGCACATGACTTTTCATCGGCCCAAATAAAATCACTGCTAGATGGTTTTTAATTAACCCATTTTGAGTCATCTGCTCATCCGGCAATTTGGGCAGGAAATGACTTTCAAGCGCCAACCAAGATTGAAAGACACACCAAAAAAATCCAAATGTACACAACCCAATGCAAAAACAAATGCCAACAAATTAGTATACAGTGGAGGCTCCAAAGATGGGTTTATTCCTAGTGATGTGACAGAATGATATTATGCGCCTTTACAACTGCATTAAAGTTCCTATCATAACGTCACATGCCACATTCCATGAAAAATACCCATAAGAAAATTAGAGGTCCTGTAAAATATTTTGTCAATAAAGAGGCGTTTTTGAACACCTTTTGTGTTAAGTATTTTGTTCTGCTATGCAGAATGACAATTTTCAAAGCCCCACTGTGTGGCTTAAAAACAGTTGCCAAACACGGCTTACAGTTAACGATAATGATACGACTATGATGATGTGATGATGTTATTAGGAGCAGAGCCCGTTTGTCTCTCAGACAGAACGACGACAAGATAGCGATCTCGGCGGCCTGACTCCAGTTTATAAATTTAGTATTTTTTTTTCTTTGCCTTTTTTCGTACACCTAATTGATTTAATAATCAAGGTTTTAAAGCGGGCTCTCCGATTTTTTCTATCGTTTCAGGTCTCCAAAAAGTTGGCGAGTTGGCTCTCACCGCAAACGCCGCTCTCGCTCTCCGGCGAAAGAGCGGTCGTGAGGCCACTTTTCTTGGCGCCGCAACTTCAGTTTGAATTCGTCGCTCGGTCGGTTCGGTTCTGTTCGGTTCGGTGCGGTTCGCAACTCGCACTCGCATTCGCATTCGAGAGTGAGTACTGCTGAGTGATTTAGTGCGCAGGCGTCGCGTTCGCGTTGGAGATGCTGGGATAATATGATGTTGATGTGAAAAGTTCATTTCCCAAATAAAAAGCAACAGAAGTCCGGTCTAAGAAGTGTGCAAAAATAAAGTGTAGCTTGGCCAAAAGCAAAACAAAAAAGATAAAAGAGATACAGCTCTGCAAATACGGGTTTCGTTCTTATCGCGTTCTCCTCCGTGTGGTATTTTTTTTTGTTCACTGCCCAGTGCTTGACCATTAAAAGAACCTTTCACACACACACGCGCGCAGTGCCAGATCCTTAAGTCGGAACTCTTGGCGTTATTTTTAGACGGCTAACAAAAAATCTGGGAAAGCAACCAAGAAACCAAGCCACCGAGCAACCCGCCAGCAGAAAGACACCAACAGAAATGGGCACCAAGTCACCCGGTGGTCCACAGCGCTGCCGTCTGATCTTGCAGCGCTGCCTGGCCATTCAGCTGACCAAGCCCGGCCACACGCCCGAGGACTTTTGGATGTACGACTCGGGATATATGATATTTCAGGTGAGTTTCGATTGGTGCACAGAGAGAAAACCACCGTTCGAGTTTTCTCCTATGAAGTCCTCCGATTTTCTGCACATGACTAGGACTTTCTGGCTTGAAAATGCTTTAGACCACAGAAACTGTGTCAGACAAACTTTTATATAAGAAATACATAGGTATTACGTTTTGCTTATATTGGAATCAATGTCTATGTAAAAACTACTTGACATTTATTAGCGCTTAGTATTTAAACATAATTCCCATGAGGAAACACGTGTTTATAATTTACCATTTATTTATTGGTTATTTCGCGAAAGAATAACTTAAAATTGGGTAAAGAAAGTATTATAAAAACCATGAATGCTTAATGATTTCAAAATTTTAGGACAATTAGAAAAACCAATTAGAAAACTAAACAGAATTCCTAGAATATACATTGAAATTCTTAAGAATACCATTTCTTTGAATGTTGTTTGTTTTTAAAGGTCTCTGAAAAAGATTCCTAAATGATGTATAGCATATACAAGTTAGCTTTAATGTTTGAAATATAATTAGGGACTCTTTTGATTGAATCAGATTCTTAACTGGTGTTTTTCCGAGTGTGGCCCCCGCGTTGCTTTCAGCCCCTTCTGCTTTTAATGTGCAAGGAACTGGTTTGCCGACTGGTTGTCCATTTTGAACTGCAAAAAGTGCGTGAGGCAGAGCGAGGAAGAGGGCACTATGCTGCGGCAGAAAGAGACGGCGAACGGAGGTGACGATGGACTGTAACTCCCGCTCAAGGTCGCTACGTTGGGGTTTTGGGGTGGCGGTGGGGTTTCGCCATTATTCGCGACCACTTCCCATGAAAATAAATGGCCCGGAACGAAACGGGGCAACAAATCCCCCTAACAGGTTGCTGGGTTCCGTTCTCCAGGGCGTCATCCAGACTAGACCCAGACCATGCCACAAACAAACATTGAACACTTGCAACAAACGTATTGCACATGCAACATTTGCCATTTTCTTGTCCCTTTTTCTTTATTACCCACCGCTTTTGTTATTGATGACTTTCGAAAAGAAGCCAAAGTCTCCGAAACTTTTTGGCCAGGAAGCCGTTTGCCCCTAGATACTACCCAAAATAACTTATGAGTTCATGGAACCCTTAGGCAGACGATCGAAGTTATTAGCTTTATTCGTTTCGGTGACATTTAAACTCGTTTCTTACCGGCTGGAAAACGAATTAAAATTTTAAATCAGCTTTTTCGGTCTTTTATTGTGACCGATGCTGCTGCTTCCGACGTGTTTTTTTAGCTTTTCAGTTGCTGATTTTTATTGTTGTTCTCTCCATTGTTTATTGCACAAATCGCCAATCGGGATGACGTCATTCTGACAAGTTCAAGTAAGAAGTGTTAATTGATGTGGTGAAAATGATAAGCTAAAAGCTGGTAAATCATTGCATATTTTGGCTACTGATGCGCTTTAAACAACTCTGCATACAACGAAAGGATATATTAAATAATTAGGATCTTTTTAATGGATTTTTCACAAAGGAAAAATTGCTAGGCATAATAGTCAATAATAGTTAAAAAAATGTATAATGAAAAGTTATTATAGACCCAATTAAAACATTCATTACTTTTAAAGTTAATGAATTAAAATGTAGTATTATTATTCTTCAATCTAATACACCCATTTTGCTGTTACTGGTATAGTAACTAAAATAACTTGTATAATGAGAGTGAGACTTACAAGGTCTATTATTAGTTTCTGGCGAGATAATGTCCACCAACACCTTTCTATGAATAACTTAATTTTTCTCACAATGCCGGCTAATTTCAATTTAATTGCTGGCTGCCAAAAAGTGTGATACATGAAAAGGCGGTGCCGCTTTATTATTTTGCCTGTCTCCTTTGTTTTTTGTTAAGCTCAATTTCTGTTGTTCTCGTTTGTGCTTTTATGCTGTATTTTTCTTTCATTTTCTGTTTTTTGCGCTGCTTTTAGGTTTTGCATTTTGCATACTAAAAAGTGTCGCATAAACATTCCCTTGAGTTAATATAGTTTTTTAAGTTATTTTGTCTGTAAGTAGAAGGCACAACATAACAGTCGTTGGCACTAATTTGTGGGTATTTCGAATGAGTTTCGAGCTGGGCTAATTAATATTACGTGCCTCAGTTCGGCCTGTGAAGTTTACCCGAAGATAAGAGCCAATGCAGAGCGTGCTCTGAATAGAACTATGAATGTGTACACATATATAAAGATTTAGGGGCCAAAAGCATTTAGGGCAGAGCTGGAGAAAAATGCGTGAATTGATGAAAAAAATGTTCAGAACTTGAATGGGAAAATACCAAGTGATGAATGGGAAGCCCGAAGAGTTCGATTCGGGGCAGCAATAATGCAGCTACCGAGTATTTCATCGTAAATTTTCAAGCTCAATGAAGTGTGAATTATGTAGATTGAGGTGCCGGCGCTTCGAATTGAGGAAGGGAGATATATATGTACATATATAAATATACATATATATACATTCCCTAAGGCGGGTCTTCTGCACAACCACCGACCATATCGAATGGGCAAGAGTTTCCGGTGATGTTTCTCAAGTTTTAGGGCGTGCCATAATTTAAAAACTTTTTGTTCCGCTGAGAAACGCTTACAATACAATGATAAGGTTAAAGAACAAAGATTGAGACATTTTATTTCTGCCTATAAAAAATATATATACACTTTTTGTGCCCAAAACAGAGTACTCATTATAACTTTATTGAAAACCTTGAGGCCTCGCCGAACGTAAAAAATCAGCTAAGAGACTTCTGGTTTTGAACATTTTCTACAATATTACTCAAAATCAAGTGATCCGATCTTAACAAATGATAAACAAATCGGGAGGTATTGCAAAAACCAAAGGGATTGCGTAACCTCAACATACAAAAGTTGTTATATTAACTTATATGACGAAACACGATTTTGCACTTAATAAATACACTTATTAACCAAAAACTATCTATTTTAGTTTGTTTACCGTGGACACTAATTATTATTATCAAGCAAAAACAAACATTTTGACACTACCTAAAGTTTTATAGCTTTGTCGCAATTAAAAGATCGATAAATCAAATGGAATTCGTTGTTATTATACATGTTCATGTCATATATTTGTTACTTTCCTAACGACCATGTGCAGCATAGCAATGAACATAATTAAAGCTGGAAAAAACACACAGTTTTAGCAATAATAATAATTAATGCGCTGAATATAGACAAAGCCCATAAAGTTTCTCCTATTTAAGCGTTGAGTTTGGGATCACGTTGCCTTTTTTCCAGCAAACACTCTAAATGTCAGTTCAGCTGGAGAGGAAACTGATTTAAGGCCGCAATGCCAGACTCAATTTCCAGGCATTTAAAATCTGTTTTTATTATTCGCGCAAATTTGTCAGGCGTGCGGCGTGGCTTGAAACTTGGAACTTGGCAAAAATACAAAAACTAAATGCAAAAAACTTAAGTATCGAACAACAAACAGTCGAGGACCAGACTTGACTTCAAACTCTGATCTCCTGAGTGCCCCGAGCTGATCTCTGAACTATTTCGTTGTTTCTCTGGTTTTTTGCTTAATTTTGTTGCTTTCTGTTGCCGTGTTTAGTGTTCGGTTTCAGTGTTTAGTGTCTGGCTGCACGCAAATTACTTCACCTAAATCAACTTGTTTTAGCTGGGCTTTCGGTGCTCCGAGCCAAATTAATAAGCCTGCAACAAGTTTTGAAATAGCTCAACGGATGCGAACTGATTGCGTCATGTTTAGAGCGCGGGAGTTGCTCTCTGCCATTCTGCGAACCTGAGAACCGCCAACCTGAGAACTGCAAGGCAGATCCATAAAATCATAAAGAAATAAAAATAAAAAACCTAAATGAACTGTTAGCAGAACTGGCTCTGGAAAAATATATGGGAAATGGAGAGTATGGGAACGGAATTATCTTGATCAGTCTAGAATGAAGGTAAACCTGTGATCGTTATGAAACAAGCGATTTGGAAAAGGAAGGTTGAGTGCGACACGTTCAGGTGACATACATACAATGTGATATCCTTCATAGGCTTATGGGCGTTACAATAGGAATCATTAATCACATATGCATATGTTATATTTTGTTTAGGAGGCTGTATATTATTTTATGAGATCACCTATTGAACAAATAAAAAAGTAAGGAAGCTTTGAACAAAGTTTTTATGTTACAAATAAATTTAAAAAACCATCTACCTAATCCAAATTTAATTTGAAAACTTAAACTTATAAATTTACTTTTGAAATTAACGACTACTTTCGCTGATATGCTTTAAAACAACTGTTTTTAGTATACCTTCCAGCTGTATTCTTATTCAAGAAATTGTTAAATACCAACTGAGTTTACAAACCAATTATTTATTTATCATCTTTAGTAAATTAAAAGTCCGATTTTACAGACGATGAAGTACAGCTCACACTTAAAGAATATTTTCCTGTAAAACTTCTGCTCCGAAATCAATTTACTCCAACTGGACAGTTTGGAGCTCCGCTACTTCTATACTGTTCAAATATAATTCAGGCAATCGCAGGAAAAAAAGAAGACAAATCACAGAGCCAAGCAAATTGATTTATCGGCACGCGGCTCTTACGAAAAAGCAAAAAGAAAAGCGATTTGAATTGTTATTAACCCCTTCCCTCGCAACTTCGATTGGTTTGATTGGGCTTAATGAAATTGAATCGATGGTGCAATCGTTTAAGCGCAAATTTACTTTTGTCGTCAGTGGGTTTAATTGGTTGGCGTGCGCCTTATGATTGCATTTCATTAATTTAGACTGCAATCATCGGCGACTAATTTGATTGACAAACATTGAACAGAGATCGCTTGCCGCTCCACCTGCCGCCATCTGCTTGCCATTCGCTTGCCCCTCCGGTTGCATAATTTCCATCGACAAGGTCGCTCGGGGCCATTGGTGTCCAGTGGCAAACAACTTCAGTTCAGTTCAAGTTGAAGCTCTCGTTTCTCCTTCATTTATTTATTTGCTTTCGGTCACGCCAGGGGACCGAGATTGCAGCACCAGCCAAAAAGCATTAAATAAAAGCCGAAACATTGGGCCACGTACTTGTAGTTCAATCTTCATGCTTCTCGCCGCGTCTGCGAGATCATGTTTATTCGGGAGTGGGAAATACAAGAGCAAACCAATATGAAAGCCACGAGTTATTGTAACTTTACTTGTGAGGGGGAGTAAAAAGGGCAGCAAAAGTGGTTTTCGTTGAAACCTTAATTTTTCTAAGGGAAAAACTTATCCCAGCTATTGAAATAAACCGAATTATATCAGACATTTGCTAACAAATTACTGATCTAATTAGGAGTAGAATGATTCACCTAGAATCTGTATGGATTGCAAGTTTCCGCGAGAAATTTAAATTTCTTAATGTATCACAATTGTAATTGTACTGCTACCGAGCAGTAATTGCCCATAATAACGCTTTCCTCGCTTAAGTTGTAGTAAGCCAACAATTGAAGCTAGACTTTAATCATTTTCACAGTACACTCATCCCCCAGTCGGATTCAGCTGGATTCTCATTAGCAACTTTGACAGCCATTTCGCGAAACTTGGTGGGCAATCTTCTAGATGAATTCCCCTGATCGCATGATTTGTCTGATAGATTGAATGACAAGGCTTGTATAGAATGGCTGGTAAGCTGCATTTAAGGCAAGTTGCGTGCTAAATGCTATACACACTCATATATATGGTGTTTAACTACCTGCAAGTGAATGACAGACACCGCATTCGAAGTACAAAGGCCCCAAATAGACCTCGAATGCCCCCTGGTATTCATTTTGGCCAGACATTTCAGCAAGTGCCAGCGAAGCTTCAACGCCGAAACACAAAAGGCAGCAACAAATAACAATAAATGCACTAACAATAAAGGCAAATCACATAAAAACCATTGCAGAACCTACTACAGGTGCAGTGAAAAATCCAGATATTGGAAGGCTCTACAGGGGCCAAGGGGTAGAATTGAACTGACTGCAGCACACTGGATTGTTCCCACAGTACTCCCAGACGCCTTCGTCATCGTCGTCGCCCCACGTCAACCTCTAATACACTTTTCACGCTTTGGTTTTAAATTGAGGTGCTGATTTTCACTGCTGATAGCTTTTGTGTATGTATATATATTTGTGCATGCATAACATGATATGTCAATGCAGAGCTCATAAATATACCCACTGTTTGTGGTGCCAAGACGTATTCGTATTTGTGTAAATAGATCGTTTTAGATCCAAGAACTAGATCTGAAAATAGTTTTATTTATGCCGTATCCGATCTGGTAGGAGATCTTGTTAAGCAACAGGTTAACTTGGCTTTAATTTTATTAGTGCCCCACATTGGGCGCCATATGTTTCCTCTTCGGAAATTCGTAGAATGTCAGCATAGTCAACTTTAGGAAATTCGTACAATGTCAGTATAATCAACATTTTATCAATTTTAATATGCTCCCCAAAGTTTAAAAAAACGCAATTCACATATCAGGTATCATTTGGTCGAAAGCATTTCATATCATTTTACTCATTTCCCTTTTAGATTTTACTTTTTAGAAGTTTTAGCAATTGCAAAACTTTTTCCCCACAAAGCGGGCATATTCGTACGAAGAGAGTTCGAGAGAGTTTTTTAGCTTTTCCAGTTGAAAGTTTTTATTATTAATTGCAACAAAAATAGCGACCGCAATGGGCTGCCAAAAAGTTGAAATATTTGCAGATGCGATGCCTTGCTAGATATCCAGGCCACAGTCCATGGGATCTGTTATTGTTTGGCAGGCAGAAAGGCTTGCAGTCAGGCAGGACTTTTGCCAACAGCTGTTGGTATTTGTGCTCGTGTTGTTTCTGTATTTGTATTTGCTCGAGGAAAACTAATAAAACAAATCGCATGTTTAGCCAAAAGTAGTAGATATCTGGTCATTGAACCTGGCACCCTGGCATCCTGGCATCCTGGCAACCCTCGATAGCTGACCAAAGTCATTGCCTGTGGGGTGCAGCGCCCCCTAAATCCGATAGGAATTTTAAGTGCAGTGCAAATCGAGTTCAAGTCCGAGAAAAACGCAGTCATTCAGCCGAACACATCTTATTCCGCCGCAGGGTGGAGGAGGAAGGGGTGGTTGGGAATCTAGAGTAGGAAGTGGGCGTCACTCGGACATGGCCATGCAATTTGTATCCTTATCAGGACCAGCCGCATTGATTGGAACGGAGCACTGTTCGTCCTGTATTTATGCTGGCTGCGGCTTCCGACGGCCGCTCCGTTTTATGGACTCAACCCTCGGTTTTGTCTGGCACTTGACCAGAGCCAAATAAACAATGATGACAGGGATAAGGCACAAACAACGGAACTGTCCTGGGGCGCTCATGTACAAGTTATGGACGTGAGAAATCCTCAAATAATTGGAAACGAGCGCTTTCATTTGCAGCTGCGAGTGCAGAAAATAAGTGTAATCCCAAAAGTAATCAACGGGGAATAGAAGATTAAATAAATTGCCTGGCGAGCACTGAAAATAATTAACTTACTAAGTCTTCGTTATGCTTTTAGCAACCACAAAATAATTATTATTATCGCCAAAGTCATTAGCTTTTGAGGAAAATGTTAAATATAAAATTATTCAAATAATGAGATTTTCTATTAATTGGGAACCCATAATTTTCTTAATCCAAACGTTTAACAACGTATAGTGATATATGTATATAGCCCATTAAGAAGTTACTAATTATGACAAATAGTATAACAAAAAGCAAGCTTAAACTTCCACCACAGAGAACATTTTAAATCATAAAACTTTTAGATTAGCGAAAATAATTTATCTATTATGTAATTATTGGACTTTAATCGTCGCTTTAATGGCCTCTTAAATATGTAAGGTTGCCATAATAGTTATAATAAAACTTTGCCTCTCCCATGATAGATATCACACCATTAAGATAAAAAAAAAGACTAAATTGCGCCTAAAACTGATAACTAAAAATTCCCAGGAAATATGGACGTTTATAATTTTGGTGCCGTCAAAGCAAAAAAAGTTAGAAACCAATAATTAAACGTGACCTCGACCCGGATGATATTTTAAAATATATAGTTAAAATTTATAGTTTTAGCAAAGTTGATCCGCATCTGAAACATACACCCAATGATCAAAAAATAAATCCCATGTCACCATTTTACGTTGCTATTTAACATGCCGTTGGAGAAAAGCGAAACGTTTTCATTTTGGGAGCCAGTCGCTTCCCAAAAGCGAAATTAAATGGCACCTTTTAAAGTCAAATGAAGGGTTCCCCAAATAAAAACGGCAAATGTGGAGGGGGAAAACACAAAGAGCCCAAAAACGTTTTGACGTGTGCCTAAGAGCTGCGGTCTTGACTTGTAGCTGCAACTTGATGTTGGCTGGTGGAAAGGTCAAGGATTATTATACTTCATCATAACTCTATTAAGCCCCTAGTCCGCATCAGGCAGCGGTTGGCAATCTCCGGCTTTCGGGCTGCCTGACTGCCTGACTGCGCATTTGTTTGTATATTGTTATTATCTTTTTATGCGGCACACACGAGAGATCTACAACTCCAGCAACTGTTGCAGCACAGCAGCACAGCACAGCAGCAGCAAGCTCCCCACATGAGGCCTTCTGCCACTACAGTATCTCGGTGATAGTTTTGTCTTTGGGCATTACTTTTGTGGGAGTTGTGTTGTTTAGTTTTCTATTACATGAAATTAAGTAAAAGTCCCAAAACGAAAGCCGCCACCCGAAACAAACATACAAACGCGAGGAAAAAAAAGAGGTTTATAATAATAAAAGACATGAAACGACATCAAGAGCAACCAAAAAGCGAAACTTCAAATTCAGCCCGCGGTGAAAATGACTTTCATACGCGCGACACAGGCCGGCGTAAGCATTTGATTTGATTATTAAAAGTTTTGCATTACTTCCGAGAAATGAGAAACTCAGACACCCCAACTCGAAGCGCAGCTCCAAACCAGATCCCTTTGATCGATGGAAAGCCTCTATAAGTAGGCTGTTGATGACTGTCTTTGGCATTTTGTCTCGTGTCTTACAATGATGCAGCACTATAATTATGGTGATGGTTGGAGGATGAACTGCACCATGAGAAAGATCTGCGATAAGTAGGGAATGCTTAAAAGATCTATTCAAAATTCCTTTACATTTCAACAAAGCTGTAGGCTACTAAAACTGCATTTCCATTCGGACTTGTACTCACTTATTCCCTCTTCATTGATCTTGCATAGTTCACATCTTCGAGGATTCCAACATGCATGAGATAATAATATAAGTGAACCTTGGCAAATCAGGCTTATAATACCCCGAAGGGTGATACCAAAAATACCAAGGGATATCCATGATTTTCGCTGAGTGTACGATGAGCGCCATCTGGCGGCGCGTGACAGCCGAAGCCAAAGCAAAAGCCTGACGGGCAGGCAATGACGAGTTAATTTCTTCGCCTTCTCATGCATTAATTGAGCAGCCCCAGGCGAAAGGTTGGAATGGGCATGGATGGGCATCTTGGCTATCGAGATGGAGGTGGAGATGCAGATGGTTACGGTGATGGCGGAGGCAGGAGGCAGGAGGCGGGGCGCCATGCAACTTATATAAGCGGCATACCAGACCCAGGCGACATTAAAGCCCAAGAGGAGTGACCACAAGAAATGGCAATACCTGGGGAGATGCCCACCCCGTGGTGCCCTCTATGGCCCATCGAGAAAAAGGTCAAATCGCTCAAACTGGATGATGTTCATTAGCGACACAGAAAGCCACAAAGCGTGAAACTCCAGCGGCTACATCGATCTCTTGCCCTTTATTTCCCAGTCCGCGTAGCAGTCCCAATCCTCATCCGCCTCCATTGTCCGTCGCTTTTTGCTGTGACTCTCGACCCTTTTTGTCCGTGTTTACATCAAAAACGTGCCTCAAGTGTTCCTGTCACTGCACAAATTGGACATTTATTTGCTGCCCCAGTCACCACTTTTCCGCACACCTCACACTTTTCCTTTACATATCTTTCCTTTTCCATACAAAACACTGTGGGCCAGAACGTGTTAAGGATTTTGTTTCGTTTCGTTGCGATTCGATTCGCTTTTGGCGGCTCCAAAAAAATAAATATTCCCAGCAATGAGACAGCGGCTTTTGGTCTTACTTTTTTGTGGCGCCTCACCATCCCTCCCGCCTTCATTTCGGGGGCGTGGCAGCGATCCGCTTTAGCTAATTGACGGTTGCCAGCCATCAGGCAGTTACCGCTCGCTACGCCCACAGATGGATAGCTCTTTAAGCCAGACAGCACCACACCAATTATGCCACGCGGTGCTCTGCAATTTGTCAATTAGCTGATGAGATGCAGACTCCCACTGGAAATATATGTAAAGACCAGTCGGTGGAAAATGCCCTCTTTCGAGCTTCCTGCATAGGTTGTAAAATTTGAATGCACCAACAGTATATAAATGCTTTAAGACAATTTTTTGGCTTTCTATTTTACTATCATCAGTTACCACTAGCCTTTCGTGAGCTTTGAATTTTATTGTTTTCATTTTTTCCAGAACTTTCTAGCTGCCAATGCGCAATGCTGGTGGAATGGACCTTTGACTGCTGCCACAAGAGCGCTGAAATACGCAGGACATGTGGCGCCTGGAATGCTGCTGGTTACGGCTGAGCCCTGTGCACTGGAGGTCCTGCGAGGAGCCTTTGCCCGAAGTGTCCTGAAGCCACCAGCCACTTATGTAATCAGCTCAGTGGGTGAGTCTTCCCCCTTTTAGATCGTAGCAAGCCTAGTACTCAGTTTCGGAACTTGGTTGGCCAAAATTTGTGGTTTTGGGGGGAAAAAGGTAGAGGGTAGATCAATGGATGATTCAGTCCAAGAGGAGTATGCTCGTGATTCGCGTTACAATCGCCAGCGCGAATTGGCCAAACGGCGACTTCTTTTCTGGGCAGGACGTTTACAGATGATGCCCCACGAGGTGGAAGGGATGTCTGATGGGGAGCTCAACCTAAGGTTTGAAAACATAAAGAGGAAGGAAGCTGCGTTTGAACTGCGAAAAATTGACTTTGAGCGCTGGGAAAAAATCAACCAGTTAAGATACCTCATGTACGAAGAGCAGAGAAAGTACAACGAGCGTTATGGATCCGGTGGTGCGTCCATCTGGTGCATCCTGGCAATGGCCCAGCACGATCTCGAGGAGAAACTCCAAATAAATCACCTGCGAGGGAGTTGCCAGCGTTTTCCCTCACCCATGTCTTTAATGGAGGAGGAACGTACTCGTGGGGGAAGGCAGAGATTGCTGGAACCAGTGAGATCTAGCCTATGTGGCTGTATTTCAGATTCAGATGATGATCTCTTTACTCGCAACCCAGAAAGATATAAACAAACCCACAAGGAACCCCTTAAAAATCGCTTTTTACCCCTTTTCAACGAATATTGCAATCCTCAAGCCAAAAGTGAAGATTCCTGTACATGTGATGGGGAACCATCAAGTCTGGGCTTTTGTCCTCTCTGCAACAAGGAACACCTGCGCTTGCCACCTCCTTTCTGATCAGGCAAATAAATCAAAAGGCCAGACCTGTAATAAACCCAGTCCTGACCACTTCGTTTTCAATAAATTAGTCTACACAGTAAAAAAATAAAAGCTCCCCTCTTACACGTAATTATACCCGTTTCACTTGGAGTAAAAGGGTATACTAGATTCGTCTGTCCGTCCGTCCGTTTGTACGTCCGTTTGTCCGTCCGTTTGTCCGTCCGTCTGTCCGTCCGTATGAACGTCGAGATCTCAAGAACTATAAAAGGTAGAAAGTTGAGAATAAGACAGAGGAAAAAAGTACGACGTAGTGTAGAATATTAACTAGATATATTTTTATGAAATTTTATATTTGAGCGAATATCCCCTTCAATCGACGCATTATTCCTCTGCAATCAAAGCGACATGCACTTCATCAAATATTTATGTGTCTGGCCCGGCTTATGGTCACTGGTCTGCTCCTCTGTGCCTCGTTAGCTGTCAATTAAGTGGACACCTGTGCAGTTAATGCGATGCTGCCGTTGCCCATTTCCCATTTTCCACCTTCTCACCTCCAGGTTTTCACACTTCCATCGCGACGAGGTTCAAAGCCGAAAAGTCCATTGCCAACCAAGTCTATGATTTGATAAATGACCGGCCAGCCGGAGATCGTCGAAGTTGTGGAAACTCTAAGGCCTTTGGCGAACTTTGCTTGGGGAATTAATAAGCTGCGATTTGTGGCCACAACTCACAGCAATATATTTTCTTGGTTGGGGGTTATACTGTCGGTTTATCTTTGTGAAATTCAATTGAGGAAATATCGCTGCACAAACAGAGAGCTGCACTCAAAAACACACACACAAAAATGCAGACAGTGTGCAACATATGGAGTGGCCTGCAGAATCCGCTCCATGTTTGCTAATTAACAACTGCAATGGCGTAGAACCCATTAACTGTTAATTACCATAAACATGACAATTCCATTGGCCAACAAGGAGACCTAACAATTACCACGCTGGATACACTCACAAAATCCTTAAGGGGCACAGGAAAAAGTATTTCAATGGGTTTACATTAACTGTTTATTTTTTACGATATATGCGATATATTAAGCTAAACACATTTTTCATGAGAGGAGGTTTCAAGTTCTTAGAACTTCAGATGTTTTATTTTTGTACACGTAAATTTTAGTTACAAGGTCAAATAGAGCACTCAGTAATTCAGAAAGATAGCTATAGTTACTAAAATTAGTAATGACATAAATTTAAGTCTCATGCACTTAAACACACTCCAATGGTTATTTATTGTACATGTTGTGGCAAACATTGTCCACCACTTTTATGGCGCTGTTTAACAATTAACTTTCAAAATGTTGTCGCTTTAAATTAAAATAATATTACAGTCTTGCATCTAGGGAATTGTCAATACTCGAATGCATTATATTGAAGCGCAGTGATAAATTAATGCTGCTTGTTTGGCTGCCACTAAAAAATTATTTAAACCTTTTACAGCTTGTCGATGCTTAACAAACTGTAAAGTCTTGACACCAGTCGACTTTAAACATTTTAAAGACTTCTCTGCGTTTAAGATTTTTAGTTTTCTTTGGTCTAACACATACAAAAGAAGTAGCATACATTTATCTTAAAGGGGAAAAGATTTATAGCTCTCCATAGCAAATTGTTGGCCAACAATTACAGAACGTTGATTAAATCGCACTTAAGCATTGCGAAGTGGGAAATAAAAACAACCATTGAAATGGCAGTAACAGTAACAGTAACAATAACAAATATAACAAATAACACATTGCATGCAAAACAATCAATCAACGGCAATTTCTCGCTCAATTAGACTACAAACATGCCAAATAAATGCAAAAGAAACGAAGAAAAGCAAATTAAATTCAGTTTCGTGTTAAAGAGCCAACTGGAGACTCGACTTTTTTCTTTCTTACTGGTGGTGGGTGGGAAAATTGGGGGGAAATCAGAGGAAAATCAGTTGAAAATGCCGTCGCTTGCCGCTTTGGCAATTTGACAGCGGAATATCGGTGGAAGCGCCAGAAAGGCAAAATAGACAAATGGCAAATGCAAAATAGCTGGAAAGCGGAAAAATTATGCAGTTTCCCAGATGCCGAGAAAATATATAAATGGGAGATATCGGTGAAGAGAGAGAGACAGCTAGAGCGAGAGCTGTCGGTAACTATGATGGCGAATAAAAAATAAAGAGCCGCAAATCAATTTCATCACGATTTCTCGTCGCTGAATCTCCGCTGAAAGTGAAATGTGGCCATGACACTGGATCTGGAGAGAAGCCACAATCATCGATCGCCCGTCCGTCAGATAATTGTAACTTAATATTCGAGCCATTAACAAATCGCAAGTCGGTAGAAATCAGCCAAGTCAACAGCAGCCGAACGGTCGAGCAAATGCGAAAATCGAGTGTCTGTCAAATGTTGCTAGTGGCAATCACATGCAGATGGGCTGCCACGAGATCTCTGATAGTACAGTGGAAAAATAAAATGAAAATGTGGCGATCGTTGAAAAAATTACCAACTTAAATGCACATTTTATTTAGCACCTCAAATATATTCTTATTTACATTTCATATTGTTGTTTGGGCTTGTGGGTATATTTGGTACATTTTTTACCAATAATTGCAACTTATTTTATTGTTGTCAATTCTAATGATAAGCTGCTGTGTTCGTCATGCAATCAATTTCGAATTAATATTGATCAAAGATGTAAGCAAACATTAGTGCCATATATTTCCTTTGACTGTGCAGATTTGACGGTGTATAATTTCACCGTTAAGCTCTGGCCAATTTCTTGAAAGGTTTGTTAACCTTTTATGTAGGGGGAGAAATTCTCTAAAGCGTAACCAAGCTTGCCAAAAAAAGTATAGGAGTCATTGTCATTGGGGAGTTGTCTTCGCAAGTTCATCATCATCATGGTCGCTTGAACACCGCCCTCATCACCATTCTGAAGAGCTTTACCCAAGCGATTATTGTAATTTTATTGTTCTCTTTCTTCCGAGGCTGGTCTTCTCCCCTATTCTTCTGTCTACACCGCTGATTACCCCCTTCTACGTAAAACCCTTCGGTTAATGAGGTCAGCCCATTTGATTTTAGCTCTTGGCTACGCTTGACGGACTTTTCCCTCATTTAGCGGGAAAGTGTTCTGCGAAAAATCGTACAGTTCCGCCATTGTTTTCCACTGCTGCGACGCACCAAAAATGGCTGGCAATTTAGCCAAATGCGACACGATTCTAGGGCCTGACTTTATCCCATCATCTGCAACTTCCAATTGGAGGTTGCACAACACGAAAGACTTGGCAGGCTCCCAGGTTCAGGTCCACTAACCCAAACCCAAACCCAAAACCCAAACCCAAACCGAAGCCCAAACTCATTGACCTTTAACACACAGCGGTGAATGAACAGGGACGTTAAAAAGTGTCGCCAAACTATTTTTTCTCTTTCCTCGGACTGGGCTTGAATTTGGTTATTTATGTAGTATTGCTTTTTTTGTGGGCAAATCGTGTTGCTCCTTATTTACCAGGCTATAAAAAGCTGGTGGCCCAATGTCCGACTGTCTGGCATTTTGCTGGTTGCTAGTGTTGCAACCACGTAAATGTCAATTTGCATTTCGTGAGGCGTTGCATAAACAGCAGCTCCCCCTCGTTATCCCCATTGCCTTGTTTTCAATTTGTTACTGATCTGAAATATTTTTATTAACAGACGGAAACAATTAGCGTCGCCTCAACGAACGCAACAAGCGCCGGCCAAAAAGTTAAAGCCATAGCTCTCCTTTTTATTTTTATTTCCATTTTATTTGTGTTTTTATTTTATTTTTGTTTTTTGTTTTGTACGATCTGCGGACAGGCGTATCTGTTTCCTTTTGCCAGCAACTGCGTGGCCTTTCCCCCCGCGAACCAACCACCCACCACCCCCAAGCGGTACGAGAAGGAAAACCAAAATGGGAAATTGAAAACGCGCAAAAAACGTTTCAGACACAAAATCGTGATTGCCTTCGTTTGGCCGCCAGACATTTCGCTGTTGTTCCTGCTGCACTGCTCCAGATGTTGATGAAGAGGGGGAATGAAAAGGGGTAAGGTGGGTCAACAATGGGGCGGTCTTGGGGGTGGTGATCCTGACTCCTTATGTAAAAATGCATTCCAGGAATGGCAGTTGAAATGGGAGCAATATAGGAAATCAGGCTTTAATTGAGATGAAACTATTATACTAAAATATATAAAATATTATTAGGTATATATATATGCTATATACATATATAAGGTATATACATATATAAGGTATATATATATACCAAAAACATAGTACATATTTTTGGGTTTTGTTTTTCCATTTCATGTATCTAAAAATAGTGTGTAAAAAGTCATTTTAAAATTTTATTACTCTAAATCAACGACCTTTATTAAATTATTATTTAAAAGATTGTCCTTAGTCTAAAACTTTTTAAATTTTTTGAAACACAACCAAAACTAACTAATGACTCACCTACGACTTTCCTAATTGTAAATCACAATAAAATACTCTCACTGACTAACTGATTTTTAGCTTGGTGCAAAAACTCTGACTACCTAGACTGATTGATTAATTGCCAAGTGAAAACGAAAGACTGTCTTTGTCCCAGATGACAAACTCCTGCCTGCAGCTGGAAAATCTTTTTCTCCTAAGCTTCATCTGCATTTTTCAGCTTGAATCGAAAAAAACTGAAAACCAAAAACCGAACCGAACCGAAGCAAAGCCAAACGAGACTTGCAAATGATAATAAATATGAAAAAGACGTGAAAACGATTGCCGCGTTTTTCCCACCAACGCTTTATAGATGGTGTCTGAAAGGCAACCTGCCGTCCCTGCCCCACGCCCCAGCCCCTCCCCTCTCCACGCTCCACTTCCCCTCGATTTTCAACTCCTTTTCCCCGCCAATTTTCCACAACTTTTCGACCTCCTGGAGCCGCCTCCTTTTTGCCGCAGTTTCATCCGTCTTAAGTAGAGTGAAAGTGTTGCGTGGCCACAGTTGCAATTGTTGTTGCCCAGGCTTAAGTTATTGTTGCTTTAGTTTTTAAGTTTTTCTGTGCTTTTTACACAAGTCTTTTGCGATTTTTCGCCGCTATTTTAGCCGGCGGACACATATCCTTGTGTTCAATCAAACCAAAGCGCCGTCAACGCGGCGTAGTCTTGGTTGCCTCGGATCCCGGATTGTTCGCTTTGGCTTTTCGGAGTCAAGTGTTTTGTAGCTTGAAGGTTGTTTTCCACACAGCCTCCCACTAAAGGCAGGCCCACCCCCTCCTTGGCATCCACCCCCAATCACCCCCCATCACCCCCGAAGCCCCATGGGGCTCAAACATGCAGCAAACATTTTTAGCGCTTGTACTCGTAGTTGCAATGAATTTTTATGCA
The DNA here is from genome assembly GCF_016746245.2 of Drosophila santomea. Taxonomy (NCBI): domain Eukaryota; kingdom Metazoa; phylum Arthropoda; class Insecta; order Diptera; family Drosophilidae; genus Drosophila; species Drosophila santomea. The sequence continues at coordinate 19,539,411 of NC_053018.2, forward strand.
AATGAAAAATGTTTCTTACGATTTCCATTTTTTGTTTCTGTTTTTGTTGTTGTTGTTGTTTTGTTGTCTTCAGCTGCTTTGTTGGCCATTACTGTGATGCAATTGCCGCGAGTAACAATAATCTTGATGTATGATTTTTTTTCCTTCGCGGCTGTCTCTTATTATTAGAAAAAGAAAAAACGTTAAAAAATAAAGAGGAAATCTTGTGCGCCCATCGTGTTGTTGGCACATTTTCGCTTAGCTTTTTCCAGTGGAATGGCAGTGGGGGATTTTCTGTTTGATCTCATAACCGCCAGCGATGCCACGGCAGCATCATAAACTTATAACGCTGTCCATTTCGAAATAATCAATAATTTTTGGCTATCGATGGCAATTTATTACTATTTTCCCCCTTCAACCAGCTTTGTTTTCAGTTTGTTTCTGCCCGTCGGGCAGCAAACTGAAAGAGAGGAGCAAATAAATTAACACTTCCTTAATCGATAAACGCCGAAGTCCCCGGCGATAGAAACTGCATTCGGCTTTGGAGAAATGCACTCCGAAATCAAAATGAAATGCCAATTGATAATGCCAGTGTCGCTGGCCTTATGTTTTAAAGCGGGGGCGTCACGAGCTGCCTTTCGATTCGTTTATTAATTTTAATTGCAACGGGGTGGCAACAACCGCCGGCTAATATCCAGCCCACGGATAAGCCGAACAAATTGCATATAACACTCCCCCATCGGAGGATATATACTGGTACGAATATCGAACCAACCACAGAGCGAATCCATCGAAAGTGGGTTGCGCGTGCTCGAGGGGCAGTCGGAACCCAGCAGAGGCCTTGATCTTGGCCAGATATTCGATGTGGGAAGAGTGTGGTGCAAGTTATTCAAATACCACATCTTGTATGCTGCCATTGCTGAGGGGTAATGGACTTAATAAAGAAAATAAGTTAATGGACTTAATTAAATTAATTATATTAAGCGCAGAGAGATTAGATACGTAAGTAAATCTTTGGATAAACAGAAAATGTCACAAAAAGGCTTGAAATCAAATCCAATACATAATGCTTAACAGTCAAGTCTATATACCCATGTGTCTTTGTACCTTAGTACCTCATTTCTAAAGCATATTTGCATCATACTCTTCAAAAGCCTTCTTTCTATAGCAGCTGTACATATATGTCTTACATACAGCAGCCAAAGCAGTAATAGATATATAAATGGTAAATGGTATATCTATGGTGTTATATTTCAGATCACGACGTGTTGTATTTTTAAGCATCTCATATTATATAAGAAGTAAGAACAAGCCACAGCCCCACTTAAATGTTTTATTTGATGTACAAGCATGTTTTTGGCATTTATATTCCTTATAAGTAAAATTGATAGCAACACACAAATATGACACGCATGAGATAAAAAAGCTTTTAAGTCAAGTAAATTGATGCTATATGCTTGTGCAATGAACAGCTAATTAAAATAACAGGAGAAATAAATGTGCCCAATTAGTCACGGACGCCTTAAATAAATTAAAATTAAAATTTAAACCTTAAAGGTTCCCATAAAAATGGTATTTATTAAAGGTACCACGTCAAACACTTCATTCGCAAAAGCTTCAACAAACATTCAAATATCTCAAGCTGCATTTTTATGGGTTTGACTTTCTCATATATGGAGTTTAGTCGATATTAAATTAAAGTCTAAAACCGTGACCTTCCCAATAAGTGTAGCCTTCGAATATGAAACTGCGCCCTGTGCCAAATAGCATTTCAAAGTCCGCCCCTCTGGCCAGAAAGCCAAACGTTTGGATGACTGGCGGCATCTGGAAGCCGCAAGAGTTTCCATCCATATCCATATATTACTCGTGTTTGCCCAGCCATCTTTCATATTTGTTTATCTAGCCCCAATTTGGCTACTGCACTACTGGCAAATTTATGATCAGGGCGTTGCTGCCAAACAGCGCCGAATGGCAAATTGCGGAGTGGCGAAATCAAATGGGAAATGTATTATAAAGAGGCGAGTGTGCCAGATGATAAGCCAGTTCAAATAAATCCCCAAGTCGAGTTTAACTGGAGGCCAAGTTGGTGGGTTGTTCGGCTGGCGAAAAAGGGAGTGCATCCGTGTAAGTGGTGGACAACAAATGTTTTTGGGGCCTGGCGAGATGGAGATTGAGTGCAGCTCCAAGTGACGCCCAACACAGATGCCGCAAATGCGGCCCAAAGATTAATCGCTTAGCAAATTTGCAAATTGTGAAAGTGCGAGTGAGAGGGAAAGGCGGATTTCAGGCGACTGTTTCTCTGTTTTTCCGTTTTTCTGCAAGGCTCACAACTCACAACTAACCACTTGCAACTGCCAACTTCCAAGCTGCTAGCGCAAAGCAACCAACTGCAAACTGCGTTGAATATGGCGGCTAATTGTCCTTGACGACGGTGCATCCCACATGGCATTTTATTTTGTCTCTGGCTGCTGACGCAAATTGCTGCCGGGTATTGGTGCACCGAGAGAAATAGGTTAAAAATACGTCAAAAATAGGCATCAAGGTTATGACCTCAGAGGGATACACCAGTTAAAGCTAAAGGATGGTAGGCAAATCAGAAACTAAAAATATTTGGGCTGATAAATAAATAAGTCATTTCTACTTAGAAACCTTTTATCAAGAATATATTTCTTTACCTATTTAGGTGACATTATTCACTGTGTAATTTTACAGCTGCAGGCTGCAGCGGAAAGTGAAAACTTGAAAAATTGATTATGCAACTGCCGCAAGGACGTTTGTGGCCAAGAGGCTTGCCTGTGTCAGTGCCTGTGCTGCGCCCGCCTCTCTTGGCCTGGCCAAAACGGAGGTCGTCACACACTTGGTCTGATTTTGCAGTCATCACACCTCCCGCCATCAAGCCGCCTTGGTCTTATGTCATTGTCTCTGTTTCCGTCGATCCTCTCCCTCTTTATTATTGCAATTTTGAGGCATGCACCACTATGCACTTGCCTCGGGGGCGTAGCTTGTCGTTGGTTTTTTGCCACTTTTTTAGAGGTTAAGTTGCAAGTAGGAAGCGTTTGTGGAGGCGCATTTTATTTACGGGCACGATGCGGCACCCGCAGGTAAAAATAATAATGAAACGACAGCAAGGTGTGCAGAGCTCTTTTCTTTGTTTTGATTTCTCTGGCTGATGCTACAGCGTTTTAATTAAGTATACGCCGCGTGAACGATGCGCCGACCATATAAGGCGACGCCAGTAGCTGATGCTGCAACTACAGGCGGAAAAATGTTTTCAGCTTTGGTAATATGTTCAGGTTGTTGTATAGTCCTTAATGATTAGTTTTCATGTAAGGAATATACCACATATGCTATGAAGATCAATACAATTTGTACCTTTCTGTACCAGAATTAGATTTTCTTCATACCTATTTGTACCTTAAACTTTAAAAAAATGAAAATTGAATTTGTATTTTCAATTTTATAAGACGTGTGTACTCATGCATTTCGCAGCAGACCTCGCATGACCTCCGGGCAGCCGAGAGGTCATAACTAAAAAGTAAAACTCCATTCAGGCGGTTTAATTACCCCGTCAATCGAACGTGGCCAAATGCCAAGCGAGTCAAGGCAACTCTCCCAGGTGGCCACCCAAAATGCCAGCAAATGAAAAGCCGATTTCGTTGGAAAAAATGCGAGCAGTTTAGGTGACCAAATGGGGCAGTCGTTCGTCCGGTGATTAGCCATATAAGCAGGCCAGTTGCACTTGTTTTTGGTTTTTCTCTGACCATACCACCTGTCTCCTTGACATTTTCCAGGTGACATTGACGATTGCATTGTGACGCCAACAGTTCAGGGACAGTTCACGCCGCTTCCAGAGGCACTCTGCGATGTGATCATGGACCTTACCGCCGAGGGCCAGTCGGCGACCATTGAGCATGTGCGCGGCAAACTGGGCGCCCGATTCCCACACATGACCACGCCGGCCACCGAGGTCATTTACGACTCCCTCGCCCAGCTGATGCAGGAGCAGAAGATCTACCAGACCTCCAAGGGATACTTCATCTTCACACCAGAGTTAGTTTACCTAATGAAATACATATATATTTTGAACGTTATGGTAATACAAATACATTGACCAAATACCAATCCTCTCCAGACGCCGACGAAGTCGCTCGAGGCCGCGCAGCAATCACCACCAGTTGAATGGCAGCCTAGCCTATGGTCACCTGGCGGAGGAGGAGCAGCAGCACGGTGATGATGTGGTTCCCCAGGAGGCACGCACAATGCTGATGTCCAATTCCGAGGCCTTGCACTCTCTCTACGGAGAAATCTCAACGGAGCGGGACGGCGACCTCACCCACCAGTGCATCCAAACGAATCTGGCGGATGTGATCTGTGGCGGTAACTACACACATATCCACGTCAATTAAATCAGCCAGTGTAATCTGCAATCGATCAATAAATTACTAACAGGCAATCCCAATGACAAGATCATCTATCCAAGGGCGGCGAAGCGACGCAGTGCATCGTTTCCGACCCCGCGCAGCTTGGAACGCCGGCACAGTTTGCGGCTCTTTGGCTCTTCGAAGCGCCTGCAACGCTGCGCCTCCACGCGAAGTCTGTCCAAGACCTACGCCCAAACGCTCAACACCACGGACAGCAGCAGCTCGGAATACCAAAGCACAGATTCGTCATCACCCAGTGAGTTGAGGAATCTTAAAAATGAAAAAATGAAGAACCTATCTCAACGGCTTTTTCCCCTTTTAAGAAAAAGGATCTTTGCTCTCACGACTTTTCCGACGCAGCGGTCGAGCCAAACAGCGGCAGATAGAGACCTATTCGGCCCAGTTCCCTCCAGCCGAGTGGTTCAACACCAGAGCCGTTCACCTCCACAGCGTCGGCACCCAAACGGCCGAGCACGTAAGACCTTAGTGACTTAGTAGTAGTGGGCCACACATTTTCAAAGTACTAACGCCTTCCTTATGTTCCATCCACAGGACATGCCCGTTGCTCACACGCTGTCCAACTCGACGTTCTACGACGGCTCAGAGCTGAGCCAGCGCTCCTCGACGTTGCCCCGTCGCCATCGACGCCACATGTCCAGCGAGTCGACGTTTCTGATTTCCTCCAGGGATTGCTCGCCCATCCGCCGCCGATCGCCGGTGTACTGCAGCAGTTCGCTACCTCGTTCCACGCAGTCGATTCCGGCCACCACGGCCAAGACCAATCATTCGTCGCGCTTGAGTCATGGTCACGGAGGATCTGTGACACCGACGCCGCCAAAGACGGCACAGAAGTCGGTGATTGGGAAACACATTTTCGAGAGCTCGCCATCACGATCCGCCACGCTGAAGGCGACGGCGGCCAAGCGCCACACGGACGGACTGATCATTAACAGTTGCCTGGACAACAAGGCCACATACCGGAGCCTGCAAAGCAGTGGTCCCTCGAGCCTCGAGTCCTGCAAGACGACCTCGATGCTCGCCAGCGGTCCATCGAGTATTGACAGCGGCAAGGTGTCCTTTAGCCAAAAGACCAGCGGCCACTCTAGTCTGGACTCGCAATGCTCCACCAACACGGCGGTGATAGCACCACCATCGAGCAGTAACAATGGGAGTTCTCGTTCGATTCTTCTGCTAAACGGTTCTCCACGGGGGACACCACGTCATCAGGCCATGCGGGCACGAGTGGCCGAAGCACAGGCGCAGAGACAAAGAGCCAGTACGCCTAGTCGCATCATGGAGGAAATTTATCCGGCGAGTGGAAGCAATGGTGTTACCACCTCCAACAGCAACAACTCCATCACACTACAGGTTACCACCTCGAATGGCAATCAAAGCATACCCAGCACCAAGATCTTTGTCCAAAACTCACCGGTAAGGAGTGTCATTACCCTGGAGAACGGCAAGATGCTGGAGAACTCCAATGTGTTTATCATCAACAATGAGACGATGACGAACGAGAAGGGAGAGATCATCAAGAAAACCCTGTCCAAGCAGACTTCCGTTGCTCCAGTGGCCACATCCACGCCTGTTAAGCCGGAAACTGTTTCCGAGCAGCCACTTAGTGAAACGGAGGCCAATTCGGAAACCTGCGACTCCATATCCTTCATCAGTGAGTGTTCCCCAGAGAGCACGTGTCCTCCTGAACCGGAGACCCCTGTTTATGATGGAGGAAAGTACGCCAAGAACACCAATAACGATGCCACCATGAACAACAGTCGAAAACTGTGCCTCCAGCTGACCAATGGCATTGCGTACAAGAACAACGTGCTGAAGAATGAATCCCAACCGAATTCGCCTAGTGCGGATGCTCCTCATAAACTGGCAGCACTGGCCAAGCAGGATTTTGAGATTGCCGGCTCGGTGGGCAACCTGCATTTTTACGAGAAGAGTTCGAAGGATGTGGGTGCCTCCCAGAGCAACAACATGATGATGAACAGTAGTACCGACCTCAAGAATCTGTGCTACGAGTCTGTATGTCAGCTGCAGAAGTGCTCTATGAATGGCGATGAACTGGCGCTGGCTCATTTGCTACACAAATCAAGCAATCCACTGGGTAGTGAGCCCAACTTGGCTCTAAAAGATCTGGCGAATGATAAGTCCATTGATAAGGAGGCCATCGATAGACGACTCAGCTTGACCAAGGAATCTTTGGAGCAAGGAATGGGCAGCGTACTGGCCAACGGCGGCGAAGAGCTTTATAACTTTCCCAGTCTGACCGACTTGTCCTTCAACTTCACCTCCTTGGCAGCGAGAAAGATCCTTCAGGGTGTGAGCCTCAACAGCATCGACACCCTGGTGGAACTCAACATGGCAGCAGCGGCGGCGGCGGCAGCGGTGGCAAATAATTCGCAGGAGAAGCAGCAGAACAACCAGCCAGCGACGGCAGGACCAACTGCATCCGTTTGCACCGACTTCGGAATGGTCTAGGCCAGAGAAAAGGCATCTCCTCCTCCCCAACAGAGATCATCGCTGTGGGTTTTTCGGAGCATCTTAGCCTCTTAGCTTCTTAGCTTAATCAAACGACAAGATCTTAGGGTCTAGATAGGAGTTATCTACTGTCCGCATTTGGCAAGAATCTTGTGTAATTTATTACAATTTGATTTCCCCATTCGACGATAGCAGCAATTTGTATGTATCTTTCTTTAGGGTTTTATCGGAAGCAATCTTTAATTTACAGTGCCAAAATACGTTTAGATTAATTTTAATGCTTATTATTTCATATGCCAGTTCGTATTTCGCTTTCAACCAGAGAGACACCGCCAAGCGGCTTCTGTTTAAGCAATCCGATTTATGTAAAAATCCACAAAATCGCTATGTTATCATCCTTACTTTTGTGTACATTATTCAAAATAATTGTTTATACTAACAACGCCCAAAATGCAATCCTATCTATACTGACGCGAACCGCAAGAGAACAGAGATGTACTACGAACCTAGAATTTAGCACTAAAACAGAAATACAATACTTTTGTACAAGGCCTTAATTAGTAAAGTCAGCAATAATACAAAATAAGTTGAATCACTAATAAAAACGATATTAAAGTAAATCTATAATTTCTTTCTGCATTTCATGGGGGTTTCAGAAATTCGAGTTCACCTAGCAACCAAATACCTAAATTATTTAAACTCCCAGCAGATAAATAAAAACGATCAACTGATCATTGGTATTATTTCTTTTCATTTATTGAAATTTTTAAGTCTTTTGCTTTTTCATATACATATTGTTTTGTTTTCATATACTTCGTGTTTGTTATATTCGTATTTAATATTTTAGGTTTTGGGTTTTGGGTAGTTTTGGCTCTATAAATATGAATAATTATAGCTAATTGCTTTAAAATTAATATTCAGGGTATATACACACACACGCGGTATACACGAACTTCATTTTTTAGTTACACAGAGAAAATGTAGGATAAACAAATATATAATATACATAGCGCGCACTTATCGGGGTAGAGTTGTTAGTATATGCTAATCAAACTACATTCGCCAATCGCTTTTTGTAATTCGTAAAGGGATAGATCAAAACGGGTATGGGCATAAAGATGCCCATGGGTAAATTGGTGTTACAGTGTCTGGAGAAGATTAGAGTTATACAATAATACATATGCATATTTAGAGAATAATTTTCATAGATTGTGGGTGTATTATAGTATGTTGATGTATATACAATTAGTTTTAGAAACTTATTTTTAGTGTGTAGATAGTGTAAAACTGACAAATGTTTAATTTATTTACACTAATATTAGCAGAGAACGAAGGAACATTAAGAATTCACTATATACTCGTACGCTGTGTGTGGGTTAGGTGTTGAAGAAAATGGCGTTCGGGTCGTTTCGATTCGGATTATACAGATATTTCATTCAATATGCTATATATATTTAATAATTATCGCTTTGCTCAATAACTAAAATGTACATTAGATGACTTAGACCTCCGTCGACCGTCCGTTCTCATCCGTCCGCGATGCCTTTCGCTCGCGACCCGGTATTCGGCCTGTAAGCGGCTGCGCCTGCGCCTGCGCCTGAGCTTGAGCTTGGGCCTGTGCTTGGGCCTGTGCCTGTGCCTGAGCTTGCATTTGTGCCTGCTGCTGGAGCATTTGCTGCTGCTGCAACATGTAAGCGGCCTGTGACTGCTGCACAAAGTTGGCGTGGGTATACGCCTGCATTCCCGGCGCTGCATATACATTGCTGGGCGCGGCAATCGCTGCCGTTGGCGGCATGTTAAATCGCATCTTGGCTGCTGCAGCTGCATTTGCTGCGGCCGCAATGGCAGCGGCATTTTCCCTCGAAGCGCTGGAGGTTGTAGTGGACTGGAACGAGATGCTCATGCCGCTGTCCAAGGAGCCAACGCTGCCACGACGCTGAGGTTTCTCATTGCCAACTGGAAGGTGATACAAAAACCAGTCAGTAAAGTCTACAGATTCTTTAATCTAAGCAACTACTAAACAATACATGCTTTCTAACAAATTAAAAATCACATTTGAACTTAAGCTTAAGCTCTAAGCGTTTTTGCTACGTATAATGAGGTAAACTCACATTGTTCGTGCATGTCGAGAAGGCTGTTGCTCAGCGCACTGCGCTTCAGCTGTTGCGAGTTATCAGCGGAGTTTGGAGCCTGTTCACCAGCTGCTTGGGATCCTGGCTGATACGGACATGGGCAGACCTCCACATCGGCCACGCCACTGTCACGATTCTCCGCATTGCCAGGTGCTCGATTGCGCGCCGACTTCTGGCGCTCCAGTTCGGCCTCAATGCGCAGCGACTCCATCTCGTCCATCTCGCTAATGGACTCTTTAAGATCCTCGGCAAACTTGCATCGATCGTGTTCGTTGCGGGCGTTAAAGGTGATCAAGATCTTTCCATCCACTTTCTGGGAGAGCTGAATGCAAAACGGATAGTTGGGCATGTCCAGAAGGGTGACAACGGTGCCGCATAGCGGGAAACTGTTGCGGAATGTGTACGTCACAGAGGTCTTCTTTTTGCTAAATATTTTGGTAATGACCAGCAGATCGTTAAACAGGAAGACCTCGCGCTGATGCACACCAGGTCGCTCCTTCTTGTTCACGTCAGGAATCTCGTAGAGTCGGCAATAGCAGACAAGACGACGATGGGGCAGCGCTAGATTTGGTTTCTTGCCCACAATAGTGGCCTGGACCTTCATCACTTGAGTAACGTGGTCGCTGCCGGGTTTAAATTCGTCGGACTTGACACGGTCATAAATGCCCATCAGCATGTCCTTGTCGATGTCGTGACAGTCGTCGATGCCGCGCAGATTTTTGATAAAGTCCTCGACGCGCATGCGACGTTCCGGCTTTAGATTGGGTGTGTGCAGATCCGTGTTCAGCATGATGATGGCAAAAGCCAGGACAAAGATCTTTAAAATAAGAAAACATAAATTAGAGATCGTACCAAATTAAAATTAGCTCTTAGACTCACCGTATCTGATGATCTCAGTCGTCCTACTATATCTGCATTGCATTCACAGTAGCGCTGTGAGAAGATCTCCATGAGCCGCTCAATCTTTTGAGCCTCTCCAGGCATGCGGAAATAGGCCTGGAACTTTCGCAAAGCCACATCCACTTGCCGCCCGGAGAGGTCCAATTCCATGGCAAAGCAACTGAGCACGGCCATGTTAAACTGGTTCTGCAAATTCCCCAGATACTCGCCGATCATTTGCCGGGACAAACCCTTACGGGTGATAAGGAAACGAGCGACGCCCTGCGGAGTATTCTCAAGGAATCCTCGCCTAATCAGATAGGTGATGCCCTTCTCCGGCTTCTTGTTGAACAGATTGAGTCCAACGCGATACTGTCGCTTGCGTATCGTCTCAGACATCTTGTAGTTTTGTGCCACTCCTGCAGCTGCAGCTGCCGCTTGCAATTGCTGCTGCTCGTGTTGCTGCTGCTCATGCTGCTCATACTGAGCGGCACTCGTGTGCGAGGAGATGGCATGGTCATCAGCTGGTGGTATTCCTCCTGCCGCTGTAGCTGCTGCAACGGCGGCCTGCATTTGAGCGGCATAAACACCGGCCCCTCCAGTAACTCCAACTCCTCCACCAGACACCGCTCCCGCTGAATCTGCCGAGTGGGTGGAGAACTGCTGGGAACTATTTAGGGCTGTTCCTCGTTTCCATGTATGCGGTGAGTTACTGCGATCCGAGCCCAAATCGCTGTTTAGGTTGCGTTCCGCTGAGGTAACACTCGAATCCGATCCGGAACTCTGCACGGAGGTCAGACTGCCGTTCTCGGCGGTTTTGCACAGGCCATTCGTCCTCAGCAGCGAAGGAGGTGGCGGTGTCTGGCGCTGCAGCAAAAGAAGCTGTGTCTGCTGCTGTGCCGTAATGGAGCTGGTGCGTTTGGGCACCTCCGGAGGCACCTTCTTGCTGCTGCCACTCCCGCTGCCTCCACTGCCGCTCCCTGTGCTGCCACTGCAGCTGGGCGTGGGCGTGGTGCTGCCGCCCTTGGGTCGCATATAAATCTGGGCCGCCGAATAGTAGGGCGTGTGCGGGGAGTGGCCGCTCGTGTTTACCCACGAGGCATTTAGCGAGGTGTCCGCCGAACTGGCATAGCTTATGTCGTGCGGTGATCCATGGTAACTAGTGTAGTAAGCAGCCCCCTGAGGCAGTGCCTGGGCATTGTAATAATGTGGCTCTGCCGCGTGCAGCAGATTAACATGTGGATGTGAGGCTAGAGCCGATGTGCTGACTGTCGAGCTCGATATGGAGGCGGGAGACGCTCCTGCAAATAGGAAAATGTTAGTCAAATGCTTATAAACGTATTACGATTTTATGCCCTATGGATAATAGTGTTTTGAAACCAGTAACTTCCAAGATAGCACTTCTGAACGGTTTGTTTACACTTTACGTGTAGTTTGAATATATATTATTGGTAATCTCAATTCTAAAAGAAGTTAATCATGATTGCTTTGATAAGATCAAAAAACATTCTTTTGACTATAGACCAAATACCTCTCTTATAAGCTTAACATATCTATTTGTGTTTGATAAAACAAGGTTAAGACGCAATTATTGTTTATTCATGGCGTATTTGACCATAAAGATAATGTTTTTTCTGAATGTTGAAAATATAACATTTAACATTACAGTTAATTGTATACGTACACTTCAAGTCAACGTTGTAAAATTCATTGAGATCGTTTAACTTATATTTATTTTGAAGTCACCTCAAGGGTCAACAGATAAAGTAAACCCAGAACTCAAAGCAAATTCGGCGAATTGTTAAGTATTTAAAACACTTCAAGACAAAATGAACAGCACTGAGGACTGCATTTAAGATTTCATGCGAAACGATTGCCTTTGCATTTAAGTAATATAACCTTTTGAAATCTTAAGGATTAAAATGAAAATCTTTATACGAAACCTTAGGTCTCAATACCTGTATTTAGTCTTTAACTTGCAAAGAAAATAAATGACCTAGCTGATGCAAGTTTCGTCACACTATTTGCTATCCAGGTGGCAGACGTCCCTTATCTTGACTCACCTGACTGACTACGCGGTATGGGACTGCAGTCCAGCTGACGTCGCTCCCGCATGGAAAGCGAGCGCGTTGGTGGCGTCCGGGATAAACCCGGAGAAGCTGCTCCCGCCGGACCCGCCATGATTGTGACACGTGGCTGCTGCTGTTGCTGCTGCTGCTGCTGCTGCTGCGCTTGTTGTTGCTGTTGCTGCTCGGTGAGCTGAGATTCCGTGGCACTCCCGTAGGCAGACGAGGAGGAGGCACCCTCCTCCGCCAAGCCAAGACTACTGGCTGTGACCACCATCCGTCGGCTTAGACGCTTCTCGGCCTTGGCCATCGCCGTGATCGAGGCGAATTTCTTGACCATCATGTAGTGACGGAAGGCGCGCTGAATAGTGACCGCTGCGTTACGGGCTCGCACTCCGCCGTACTTGCGCTCCAGCAGCTCGATCTGTTTCTCGAGCAGATCTTGTGAGAGTTCGTAGCTGTTGGGGGTGATGAGAAAAGATATATCCGATAAGTATTTGGAGGCATCCGGTGTGTTGGAATGGATGGTGCGATGTGTGCTTGCTTGGCTGGAAATTTGCAAATAACTGACAAAAGTCTACGCCGGAGACCGAATGTTTTGTTGCCCCGCCCGATAAGATAGCGCACGAGTATCTTTGAAATACAATTCTCTCTGGCGTCGTCACTGTCGCCCCTCTGGGCTATCGACCTGATTAACATTCGCCTCTCGAGAGGCAATAATATTGCTTATTGCTGTATGCCTCGCGCCACAAGCAATCGTTACTTTCGATCGATACTCCACTCCATCTGCAGACAGTCAAAATTACTCATCACGGCGCTGTAAAGATTGTTTTGAAAACATATTCTGGGACATTCCCCCAATGGCAAACTATCGAGCAACAAGAACTTTCCGAATTAGACATTATGCAGCTGCCTCGACCCACATGAGAAGATGCACTGCAGTAGCACAAATATTTGCAAGGACGTCGCTATCTTGTGACGGCTCCTAATCTAAGATACCACCTGTATATCCAATGATGACTTTTCAAGTCCTCAACGAGCGGGCAAAGTTCAAACTCATTCAGCTGACGAATGGTCAATCCCCCGGAGGCACACTTTTACTTTTTCACAGATAACTAATTAGATAAGCAGACGAGCTTCTGTTGCTAACCCTCAGCTTGATGGATTGTTTAAACAAAAATGGTGAAATGGTTTAATCATGCAATTAATGCCAAAATAAAAACTGTCTCTTTAAGAGGGAGTACATTCATTCCCAAATTCAAATAAAGAAAATTTAAGCACTGAAATCAAATGTAAGCATTGCCGTTCGTTTTTTGTTTGTATACAGTACACATTCTCGAGATAATGAATTTTTAATCATGGCAAATATTTTATAGCTGATAACAACAAAACTGTGAATAAGTTTATTGCTGATTTTCTGCTCATATCTTTGAAAACTGAAAAGTGTACGTCTCCGATTTAATAAATTTAATTTAATTGATTTAGCTTAGTCACTTTTTCTAGAACAAAAAATGTGGGTCTAAAAATAAAGTCATAGATTTGACTTATCTATTCAATAATATTTCTGAAGTCATGCTATAATATTTGGTTACCGTATTAAAAATAGAACCATCTGTTTATCATTATTTTCTACTTTTTCTACTTATAAAGTACACATTTCGATAAAATAGTATTTAAAAAACCTTCTGAATTATCCGCCCAAATTATACTTTTTGATAAGAACGGTTCCCGGAAATCTTCCCTTGTCCCTCCAAATATTTACTATCCGACTGCACATAATTGCTAGCTGAATGCACCCCAAACTGTCAACATCCCCGGAGGAAATACTTACGCCGACTGAGCTCGAGTTCGCTTGAGGACATCTCCGCCGTTCCGGATGGAGTTCTTCTTGTGCATATTCTGTTGCTGCTGCTGCTGTTGCTGGTGCTGCATGATCACGCTGGTGGCTCCTGATCCCAGGCCAGTGCCCACACCACTGCCGGCGATGACCACCGCCCCACCGTGATGGTGGGCATGATGCCCGTGCCCGTGGAGCATGTGGTGATGATGATACTGGCCACCACCCGTCGCCGAGACCTGCATGTAGTGACCTGCGCCGGTCTGATGCAAGTGCTGCTGTTGCTGGAGGTGCTGCTGTTGCTGCTGCTGATGGCACGTGGGATACTGCTGGATTTGGTAGACCATCTGGGGATGCTGTTGCGCAGGATAGTTGATGGCGGCTGAGGAGCTGTGGGCGCCGGGGGCGTAGTGATTCTGCAGGTAAACATAGCCGCCAACACTGCCGCTATCTGTGCAGGTGGAGGCGTTGGCTGATCCCGGCTGTTGCGCTCCAGCCAGCTCATACTGGGTGGAACCACTTCGCTCCAGGCTCTTCTGGGGAAAGCTGCAAGTGGAAAGACGAGGACACTGATTAGAACACAACTTGAATTGAAGTTTTGAATTAAACTAATTTACGTTTTAACAGTCCGTTTCTACCGACAAAACTAAGGCATAAATAATGGCTTTATCAAGCTTCACTATCGAAATTGATAAGCAAACATTCAAAGCACAAGTGCGGCTTTTGAGTCAAGAGTAATCGGTGTTTAATTTAGACATTACACTATAATTGTATTTAGGTATAAATATAAATATATAAAAATATTTCTTGTACATATATTTATATATATTTATATTTATACCGAATAAAACAGTTCTTTCAATATAAATCAACTTATTCTTGAGAGCCACACGAAACTATTCACATCCAAATAGCTTACAAATCAAGGGTAACCTAAAGAAGGTACTTTAATTTCATATCAACATGGCATCTAAGGAATTTCCAGTTTTTATAAATAAACCAAGCCTTAGTTTTTGCTTATCTATGTAGACGATTGGAGAACTTTCGTTTTCTGGGTCAGGCAATGGGTTCCTACCTTTCGCCAATTATAAAACCCGATATGCAAATGATCATGATGAGGAAAATATCACAAAACGTTCAAGATTTATGCACTAGGCGGTGGTGTGGTCTTTCTACAGACACATTGTGACACAGTTATGGACTGAGAGAATCTCAATATCGCCGCTATATCGTTAATTAATACGCGTCCGGCGATCGCTTTACAATGATATTCAAATTGAATTTCGGTCGTTTGCTCGGACGACAGGGGAAGCACTAAAAAAACCAAATCCCGGCGGAAGGGAGCTCTATATAGGTTGTATATAGTCGGCCAAGGTAACGTCCGATCCCGGCGATGCTCGCGTTTGAACTAAACCGAGCATTCGACGACCGCTCGACAAGGTGATCGACGATCCACCAAAGTAGAGGAAGAAGTTAACTGCGCAAGCGCGTCGGCAGCGATACTTCTTGTATATTTGTCTACCCATCTCTTTCTCTACCCATCTCGCTCCCTCCAAAAACGTGTTTCGCATGGCTCATTAAATTAGTGTGTGTGTGCGTGTGGGTGATCATCCTACACATACGTATACGCCGAATCCCACACAAAATGCATCTGTTTTGTGTTGCCCTCGTCGGGTTACCCAAAAAGAACAATTGTACTACCCCTAACTCAAAGAATAGAAATCCTAAGCGTAAAAGGATCCATTATTGAAACGAGACAGCGAAACAGGTAGAGTAAGAAAGAGAGACAGAGAGAGAGTCCCGCCATATGTTGGAAGGAAAGTGAGGGAAGTGATTAGCCCACGATGACAAACATATTGATCGGCACAGGGATCCTCAAAGCTATTGGATTGAAGCAACAATTGGGGAAATAGCTAAGGAAACGTTTGGCAGTGATATCTGAAGGATGTAGAATTTGCGTGGGATGAATTGAAGAAAACTCCAAATTACTAAAGTGAAGTAATAGTTAAAGCAGAGGTACAAGAACATTTGAACTTGTGCTAATCTCCTGATTTACGAAGATTTTTTTTCAGAATATATTGATTTGCGAATATCAGTAACGCATGTATACATTCGATTTGAATTTTGTTTAAGAGATTGAAACAGATTCGTTATGCCATTAAATCATTTATTTCCACAACATGAGGCCACAGAACATTATTTTCCTTTAATCTATTCACCTCAACATTATATTGATTTTCCCTTAGCTTGGAAATCGTAATTCGATTTGCCAGAAAATCCCAGCTAATTCATTATCTACGTATGCAATACGAATGACTACCAGAAATCTTCACGCAGCGGGACCATCCCAGAAGAAGATCGATTGAAAAATTCGAGGGCAGCTGCATATTTGCACCTATAGACGAGAGTTGGACAAAAACAGGATCAGCAGGAAAGCCGAAGGATAACGAAAACACAAAATTGAAAGGGGCATCCTTGTTGCTGCCTATCTCTTCTACACTCTTTTCGCCAGTTTTCCAGCTGCACCTGGCGTGGCTTTGCATGGGTTTCTTTGGGATGTACGTATACATTTTTTCAATTCCTGAAAGGACAACAACGGCAGGTAGTTTTGCCTGCCGAACTGGCTTGTTATTGTAGCCACTTCCCCCTCCCCGCAACCCTCTGATTTTTTAAGAGTCCTGCTTTCGAAAAAGAAAAACATCTGCCACACGTCGCCCTAATTGTTTGCCGTTGCACGTTGCACATGGTGGAGCTAAATTTTCAAGACTGCCCGTCTGTTTGACCATCCCAACAAGTATCTGTGTATCTGTCTGAGTATCTGAATATCTGAGTATCTCGTGTACCCTAGCTCGTATCTTGTATCTCAGCTGGCACTCGCGAGCCAAAACTGCACCGGACTTCCTCCTGTTTTCGTATGCAACAAGTGTCCAAATCGGTTGACGTGACCCAACCGCCGATGGCCTACTCGGCGTAATTATTATTGATTTTACATTAGATTTCTCGGGTTCTCGGGTTTATGTGCATTTTGAAAGGGGGCTTTACGTTTATGGAGTGTGCCACAAGCGGGCCAGACACTTTGGGGTTGGGGGGTTTGAGACTAGAAAAACTACAAACAGACCGCTGCTGCGCCGCATTCAATGTATTTCCATGAATATCAACATCAATATTAAAAGCTTATTAGGCACTCGAATCCCGGATTCGTCGCCGGGCTTGTCCCCTCAGTGGATTGTCGCGCGATCGATTGGCTTCCAATTGAAAACGATCCCTCTCGCTTGCCGAGCCCTTGCTTTGAAGTAAGAAAGCCAGTGGAACACCCAGGATCATCAGGACGACGATGGCGTAGATAATAAGGAAATATTTCAGTTCGAAGGTCGTAAGCTGTTCAACCTTTTGAAGGTTGTGCCGAACAAATAGTTCCATTGTCATTCCTTTTTTTTTAGTTTTTCAGTCTATGAGAGCCAGGTGACAGCCAAAAACTTGTTCAAAATTTAGACAAAAATAAATAAAACTTGACTGGAAAATCATATACTACATTTTATACATTCTATTTATATATCATTTACTGTTTTTGTAATTCTCAGCAATTTTACATGTGGATCGCATGTACTTAATCTTAAGCCTATATGTATGCCACATTTTCTGTTTGCTGACTTGTAGGGGTAGCCTATCTTAGCTTCCACATGAATTTACAGCCCATATTAGACAAGTTTCAAACCCATGATGTTTATTATTTAAGGTTTTTAAAAAACCCTAAGTTCTCAGAACATTTATGTTTGCTTAATTATACTCTACTGGTACCAGTAGCGCCGTCACATAATTAAATCGAATTACATTTCCTTCAAGGAATTCTATAAAAACAAAGACTTAAACGTCCAGTAATAAATATTTACAGTACACTCCGATACCGCGCGTATTAATAAATAATTGAGCGGGTTTATCTCCACCGATACTCGCTGACTGGGCCAAGAATAGTCGGCCCATAAAACAGCAGCAGACCCAAGAACAATGTGGAGGTCCTATAAAGATAACGGATAATAACAAATGGGCGCGATAAGCCCACCACTTGGAACAAATATTTGAACTCGAAAAAAAATGTATTTGGCAGGAAACGGATTACCCAGAATTCGTTGAACAAGAAGCACATTTTTCAAAACCCTAAAACAAAGATGTGCAGATATATTGTAAGCTAATTTATATTGCCTATATAATGCGCACTTCCATCTGTCAATATATGAAATTTGTCAACTAAATTTTTTGAACTGATTTTTAACACTGGGTTTACAAAATATAATATAATATATTTATTTCACATAAATTTTTTATTAAAACCCATAAACGTGGAACAACAAGTGAAAAACAAACAAAATACATATTATATTTTTGCAAATCCCACTTCATCACATTAAAATATTCAAATGGTGATAGCAATAAACCTTTTTACATATCTTTGGTCGTGCATGGTGGGATTAACATGTTTAATTTGCCTTACACATTTTTAATGAATGCATCAAGGTTGCAAACAAAATTTAACTTTTATTTATTATCCCAGAAATCGAACGTAGTTTTTTTAAGTGTCTGCACAGCTGGATTGGGATAGCCCCAAGCTTACCTGACAGCCGTCACATGGTGCGAGGTGTGCGTCTGGGTCTCCTTGTGCCGGGTGGACAGACTGACCACGGTGACGTGCCGCGTTGCGGTGCGCACCACGCGACGCACCCGGCTCCTGCCATCGCCCACAACCACCACAATAGGCGGTGGCCTCTTTTCGCTGTCGCTGCAATATTGCAGGAAGGACTCACTGCCGCCCAGATCCGAGTTGCTCGAATGGATGTGGTGGTGGTGTCCTTGCGAGCGGGACGAGGAGGAGGACAGGGGCGCCGGAACGGGCAGCTGTTGGCGGCGGGATTTGTGGTTGTCACACCTGGACATTGTGGTTTGTGGAATTCTTCATGCGATTCGGAGGGTGAAAGGGGGCAACGGCTCTTACTTTCGCCTTCACCGTCGACATGCAATTGTGTTTTTTATTATTATTATTGGAATTTCCCCTTTGTGTTCGCTTTTTGGCTGGTTACTTTCGGTTATTCATTTGCAAATTGATTTGTTTTCTTGTCGTTTCGTTGCTTTGTTGATTGGGTGTATTAATTTATTTACGAGCGGCTGCGCATCATTCTTTGCCATTTTATCTTTGGTTTAGTTTTGGAATTCCAAGAGTCGCGTCGCGCGGCTACATTCTTTTTGTTTTTTACTTCTATTTCGGTCACAATTCAAAGTCAGCGTTTTAGCCTAAGATAAAGCATTTTGTTTGATAATAATTGCAATTTGTTCACCGTGACACTTCCGTTAGTCAAAACCACATTTGTTCTTCACGTATTGCGTATACGCCCCGTAAAGAGCGAGCGTTTCGAAACGACAACGATTGAGAGTGCCCTTCAAAAAGCGCGCTTGTCATAAAAACAATTCATAGAACACGCTTTATGACTGGCAATTGTCGGGGTTAGAAAGCCAGTTTGACAATATATGAAACTATGAGAAAGAGAGAGAGCGCCAGATCACTTAGAACAATAAGTTTCTCGGGAAACTTACAGACTGTTGTATACCCCAGATAGCCAAAAGTTACCTAAGAATCGTTGTATACACTCTATACCATTTTCGAATTTCGTGTCTTTACATTTAGCTTCATTCAACTGCATTGATTCACCTTTTGTACATGAATCACACGTCAAATACGGATAGTTATGGAATTAATTAAGTTGACATACATATATGGGCTGTCGTTAGATGTCAAAACATTTTAATTGGAAGCAATTTTAAATTCCAACTGAGTCAGCAGTTACTTAATTTGAGGATTTTGTTTAACTAAATCATTAGATAACCACGCTAGATGCAGAAGTTAGATGCATCAATCTCTGAAATTTACTGACAGAAAACCATGTATTGTTTCTTGAACGTACTTGTATGCACCACTTTAAAAAGTAATTTTTGGAACCAACAACCTGAACTATCACACAGCACTTTTTGAGATGAACCCACAGGGTGGCGAATGATACTTGCAAAAACAGAACTGTATTTGTTTATTAAAGCCCCAATGAGAGAGTCGCAGTTTACAGTCTGCAATCGCATTCAATCAACTTTGCGGCTGTTCTGCTTTGTGGGTCAACGTCGATTGCTGATCGTTGCTCGGCGATCGCAAGTAAAAGCCGCCAGTTGTCAACTGCAGACTAGAAGCAGGCTGAAAAAATGAGGAAAAAAGCGAAACAGCAGGCCAGAGAGAGTGGAAGTGGATGTGGAAGCGGGACTGGTGAATAAACAATATTCAAATTGAATATGTCAGACACGCAGACATCGGACATAACAACATCGATTTGGCACCAAGCGCAGACAGTTGCACATACTACGATATATTCCGATATATTCCGACATATTCCACATTGATCCAGACACACTGAAGGCCCCAAAAACGTGCCTTGGGAAAGTGGACCTGGCAGTGTGCCCAAGTTTAGTTTTACTATTTCAGATCACCCACGATCGGATTAGCTGATTAGCAATCTACTGACCTGATCCACTTTGCACACAAAGGCAAAGGCCGCGTGATCATAAATCATATGAGGTTTATTTGCGAAGTGCGTGAGAATTCGCAATGAAAACAATGAATAGAAAGGGAAATACACCCCGCACAGGCATACGTATGAGAGCGTTGTTGTCCCAAGATCAAGATCTCTATATGGTTATAAATATGTATGTATGGAAATCTCGGGCCGTAAACCCCACACTTTCTTAAGAGTGGATTTTTGTTTTTTTAAATATATATTTCGTCGTAAAGTTCAAGAACCTTTTTCGAGAGTCTCAAGAGCTTGAAAACGATCGCGAGACATCTCTGTTACAATTGTGACAACACTTGCCACTGTCTCTGGTTTTTGTGTTTCGTCATATGGAATATATGTACATATACATTCGCACCATATACCATCCATAAGAACCGAACGAACCGAATGAATCGAGTAAAAAGCTGTTCAAACAAACGAATTTCGCTTAATCTCACGACTCGGGCCCAGCCTTGGAACAAGTCATGGAATTATTGGCCAAAACAAGTCGCCTACTGCCAATATGTGTACGGGTGCAAACGCTTCAGGGGAGTTCTCAATCACAATCGCTTAGAATGCTGCTGCTGCCGGGGCCCACTCACAAAGTACAGAAAATACAACAACAAGAAAATACAAATCACAAGCTCACAAAAAGAACAACCTAATGCTAAAAGCTGAATATTTGTGTTATTTAGCAACTATTAGTGGTTGTGGCTTTTCTAGTTGTTTCTGCTGATGTGTTTTGCTGTGACTAGAACAGTCCCAACTTGTTTTCCCTTTTGTTTTTCTTTTTTTGTGTGCTTCGTTCGTTTCTTAGAAACTTTTGTTTGTAATTGCAATTTTGTTGAACAAGTTTTTCGCTGTTTTAAAGTTTTTACGAAAATTGTGTTGGCTTTCTGGTTCACTTTAAAGTGCAGTGGTTTTTGGTTAATTGGCAGATAGGAGGTAATTTACATTCAAAGAACTTGGTAGTAAAGGCTTGGGTTTCTGTATTCTGAAAGAACTATTTTTAGGTAAAAAACTAATCAAAATTATAATTAAATTAGCCATGGCTTAAGCCATTGCAATTGAATTTTCCATAAGAACATATCAAATTTAATGGCAATCTTGAATATTCTTTTATTAATATTATTTTTTACTCAAGTGTAATTGTTCTATTATTGTTTCCTTTTAATAGATTGTACAGGTTCCATTTCATAAATTTAGTTTGGTTATGTCTAATAAAATGTATCAAAAACGTTTTCCTGCCAAATTTGCATACCCACTACTCGCCGAGAGTATACTTAATTCGTTGAAAAGTATGTAGCAGATAGAACAACCCTCTAAAGTATATATATTTTTAAGCATGACTACTATCCGAGTCGATCTGGCTAAAAAGTTACAATTATTTTCCCATGCTCCATCTAGCTGAGAAATGGGTATGTAGTAGTTGAGGGAATCGACAATATAGTTCTCTCTTTTTTGGTTTACTGTCGCTATAAATTTTAATTGTATTCCGAAAGTGGACTTTTGAGAGCATTCACTGTGTAGTATATGCCATGTGTACAGAGCTTTGGGGCTCTGCTGACTACATCTAAAGCTGCATCCGCTCTGGAGCACGACATCGACATTGGCTTAGATTGCTTTCGGTTGCAAGAGTTGCATCTATTGTGGCAGATAGCGCTGCCTTTGTTTTACAGGTGTTCCACTGCACGAGCAGCAAAAGCAGCGGCGATTGCAGGTGGGGGAAAAAACAACTGCGTCGGCAGCCACAATCAGTTGCAAAGCTGTTTTCTTGCTTGTGTTGTATAATTATTTAATTTATAATTACTCGCATTGCGCTCCGCTCTCGCTCTAAACCAAATACTGGGAAACAACTGGAGAGTTTTATGCAGCGGAAAAATTATTATATTCTCGAATTCATTAAATTCATAAAATATATTCAAATCATGAGTGCTTTAGAAATCAATTTTTCTTTAAACTTTGAAATGCAATTAGGTAGTACTACCATGTAATCATGATAGTTTTTTTCAGTGTTTTAGGGATGGGGGGCGTTTGCGGAAGAAGAGGAAGAGGGACAGCCCGTGCTCAATGCTTTTATTCACATTCGTGTCATTAGTAACGGCGGACGTAACAAAAAGCACGAATATACTCCCTCTCTTTCTCCGGCACCAGTCGCTCTCTGTCTCTCTCTCTCCCTCTCAGTGTCTCCGTTTTCTCTCCGAACGGAAGAGGAAGTGGAAACACAATGTGCAACAAACATTGAATGCGGCGACGCAGCGTAATTGGGTGGCAAGCGATTATACAAGCCTGGCCGAAAGGCAACACAAAGAGCCAACAACTGCAGTCGAAAGAGCAAACGTCACACAAAAATCTTTAAACCAAAAGCAAAGTGATTCAAAATCAAAAATGCATCACACTTTTCTTTGGTAACGGGATAAGAGAGTGAGCAAAGACAAGAGAGAGTTCAAAGACTGATTCAACATTTATTGAATCGGATCAAAGGCTTTTGGCTTTCCAAGCAATGTTTACCTCACTGAATCAGCTGATCTCGAAAATAAAGTACCAAACACCGTTCGAAACGAGTGAAAAACGTTTAATACTCTTAAACTAAATGTTTTATTCCAATAGGAATAGATATATATTATTCAGTTCGTGAGATACTTCCAGAAAAGAGTGTTCCAATTGGGTTTTTTTATATTTCTTCAAAATTAGGATTTGCCTTATACTTTTAGTTGAAAACTAAGCTTATACTTCGTAGAAGACTTTCGTGCTCTTCTAAACAACATTTTCATTGTTCTTTAACAAATGAGATGTGAGACACAATAAGAAGTTCTAAGTGCTTTTAAAATATCTTTATGAACCATTTAAATCACTTGAAGTGCTTACAAGTGTTGCATTTTAAGTGCCAACAAAGGATGATTCAAAAGGTGAACCGCTTTACAGCTGGCTTTATGCTAAATCAGTGAAGTGATTCAGCGATTTTGACGGTCAGCGTGGGCGGATTTTTCCAGGAATGCCTGCTTTTTTCGACTTTGAAAATAAATCTTGCCGAAGCAAGTGCTTCGAATTCAATTACAGAATAATAGAAATTTCCAGTTGGATCCACACATGGAAATACAAAAAACACACGCGATTTATGAGGTGTTTTTTTTTCGGATTTTTCAGTTTTTGTTTTTGTGTGTTTGCCGAAACGTAACGGGGCAGTGGCCGTGGATTCCGCTCTTTCCAGCGATCCCGCTCTCTAAACCCCTCTTTCTCCCCCTTGCACCCGCTACTGTTTTTTATTTTATTTGTATTTTTTTGCTTGTGGCGGCACTATTGTTTTTGTGATACACTAGACGCTTGGAGAAAGGCGGTTTTCTCTTTAATTATATATATTTTTTTACATCAAAAAATTGTGGCTTGTTTCCGTTTTGTTTTATTGTGTTTTTCTTTGATTTATTTTTGTGGCATGTCACGGTGACAGCGATGTCAAATTAATAAACAAATAGTGGTGATGCGTGTTGGGAAATTTGCGTTTTTGTTTAAACTATTGTGTTGATTTCTTCTCGATTAGCACTCACACTCAAATTTAAATTTTCATTCAATTTATTGAAAATACTTTTTCAAATATTTATTTTTTCGTATTCGTATACTCGCTTGCCACACTGCGTTAATTAAACAATATATTTGGTATATATTGAAACACACACGATCGGCGACTGCGAAGCGGGCAGCGCTGCCAACGGCGACTGAGAAAGGTGTAATCGAACGGAAAACAACAAAACGAGCGAGCAAGCGACGTGAATGCTGCCTCCTCGAAGCTTTGAATGAAACTGAGCCACAAACAAAACTGCGGCGAGAGCCTCGAGTTCAGAGAGATAAGAAAGAGAAAGAGAGTGGGGTGGAAAATGCAGGTGTATGCGTGGAAAGAGAGCTTGTTGCTGCTACCGCTGCTGAGTTTGCATTTGTATTTGTTATTGCCTATTGGCCAAGTTTGTGGGCCACTTAAAACACTGGCTAATATTGTTGTTATTTTGAATACTCTGGATACTAAGCTGTTATTTTCCACTTGATCTGATTTCAAAGATCAAAATTTTAAAATAACATGCATACAGAAAACTTGTTCCCTTGACCACTAATTTAATAAGCTGTCTTCTACTGTTATTACAAAGAAATTCAAAGCTGTAATTATCTACTAGTAACAAAAATAAAATGCCTGTTCAGAAACAATTTTTAAAACTGATTTATTGTAGATAGTGCCTGTAATTTTAAAATAAGACTTGAATCAATATACCCAAAAGTACAAATTTAATAATATTGATAGCATATACGCATAAATAAAAATTAAATCTACTATTTGTATTATTTAGCGATTACAAGTATAGGTCCCAGTATTGAAAACAACTCACTTATGAAAAAGGTACAGAACTAGCGAAACAATGTATATACATTTACTAGTTACCTCTATATGAGTTTCGGCCCCGCACACACCTGTGCACTTACCTGCAGTTAGCTCTCACATTTTCATAAGCGTTGACGTGTGCTGTCACAGTGGGTCTAATTGTCATTATATAACCCGCCATATAACCCACCGTTGAAGTGCAGCAGCTTCTAGAAAGTAAGCCGCTCAATTATCCACGATATTTGCATATTTAAGCGAACGAAAATGAGTTCGACTCGGATCTAAAAGCGTTTTGAAAAAGTTTCCAACGCTGGGCCTGAGCAAACAGTGTTTTTCCCACTTGACTCCATTGTCAAATTGGGTAATTGCAAAACAGATCCGAAATACGCACACACATAAATCGAAAAACAGTCGTAAAGAGGTGTAAATTTATATGCAAACGACCGCATCTCACACACACATCCAATCACAATCGCAAGCTAAACTCAAAATTGAAAAAAAAAATAATAAGATACGCAGAGAGCAAAGCTCGGCTCACGGAGAATGGAAAAAACAGCTGCTGCAACTTGCAGGAGAGCAGAGCGAGAAAATGAGAGAGCGAGTGGAGGAGGGAGAGGGACAGGTAGACCCTGCATTAAAAGCGTGTGCTGTGGCAAAAACAAAACATGAAAGATGGTCTCTGGGTTGGAAGGTCGAAGATTTAGTACCCTGTAAGCCGATCTTTATTCATTACATTTTAGCTGTTATATCTCATCTTGATACAACTTCCTTAAAACTTATGTTTTATAGCGATCACGTTGGATTTAATAAAACATACATCGCTAAATGGAATAAACATGTATAAATATAGTAATTATTTTTAAGACACCAAAAATTTAGACCATTTGCGAAAACTGCGTAAACTGGTAGATGGGATTTTGAATAGATAGTTTGGAAAAACGAAAACACCACAGCTAATTGCCGCCGATATAACACCCTAGAATGTTCTACAAAAGCGATCACCGATCGACAATACCCCCAGTAGAGGGTATATCGATTGTGGCTGCGCGTAGTCGGACGAACAATAAGCTGGGCTTACGTTACGCTCAGGTGACTCACGAACCGAGCGAACCGCACTTAACGAGCGCCGAAGGGCGAGCGGGGGCGCTTTACTGGCTGTGTTTTCTTATTGTTTTTCACTGCTGACGTCCATATGTGCCATATGGAGAGGCATGTGCGCAAGTGTGCGGCACTGCGGCCTGGTAGTTCTCTTGGCAGTTGGTCCCTGAAACTTGCTAGTTGGTAGTTAGTCGCTTGCGGCGGCCCGCTAACAAAATGGGCAGCGTAATGCCTCACTGGCTTCACTCCGACCCGCTCAGCGACTGAGCCAAGCGTTAAGCCCGATGACTGTATGGCTGAGTCCAAGTATCCGAGTATCGGAGTATCTGTATGTGTATTTCAGACAACAAACCATTTATATCCGGACCTGCGGCCTGTTTTGACTTTTCATTGAAACCTGCTGCTGCACAGAAAACAATTATCATATGCTTTTAATGACCAAGACTAGATCCCAAAAGTCAAGCAACAAGTCCGAGTCCATAACTATTGAATATATCTACTAAACATGATGGATAAATATTCCCAAGTAACTAATGTTAAAACTTGGTCTAAATATGTTTTCTATAATATAACTTTAAAAGCTTGGTTTTAAGCAGTCAACTGTGTCAAGCCTCTTAAACTTAAAGCACTTTTTGAAAATACGTATTAAAAAAGCTCAGGATGGGATGGTGGTTTCCAATTTCTAAACACTTTTCTTATTTATCGCTACCACATTTTATCCAATTTTTATAGTCTTAAACGAAATTACAATGGTGTGTTGCCCCATTTTTAAACAGGGAGAGCCAATAATTCGAAATCCATTTGAAATCTGATCGTATCAAAACAAAAGTGACCTCGTTTTTATCTCTCTGTACTGCGGACGCTGTCATAGCTGCGGCATCGTTAAAACTCGTAAGTCGTAAACATATGCACACATAAAACCAAAACTTTTGCCACAGTTGTTCCCTGCAAAGCCCCCACCCCTATCCCTTGCTCCAAAAGCGGGCTGATATTAACGCATTAGGTACAAGGTACACAAACCCATTTGCCATACTCGTCTGGGCCGAGTCTCTGCTGTTATGAAACAATAAACAGCCGTCAACGATGATGACAGCCCCAAAGAAGCAAACACAACCAGAGCCCAGTGCTGCGAGGGTCGCCTCAGGTATTTCAACTTATCAAAGCCATCAGCAGGAGTCGCAGGTGCGACCAGAACAGGGAGAAGAAATCTTTAATTTGCAAGTGATTTATTTTCCTGGCGAAATCAGCTTAAACAGCTGATATTAGTGGGTTTTATTTGTGCTCGGAGCCTTACCAGCTATTGTTGACAATTAACCTTTAGGGCAACGTTTTGCTGAATAATTACATGAGAATCATCATTTTCATAAATATTAAATATCGTTTCCCAGAATAGTTTCCATGGGATGCTGCTGCTTTTTAATTCCAATACCACTTTAACGATCTCCACGTTCAGATCCCTAGCAATCTTTAAATCTCCCCACTGCCCCGGAGTATCTCACATATGAAACGCATTTTATATTTCCCTAGTAAGCATCGCGAAAGCTCTGTCGTGTGTAGTTACTAACTATGCGATTACCTCGTTTGGCCCCCACCAAAACCCCCAATTCCCACACGTTGTGTGCGCTGCTCGCCTGACCTTAGGCATTTTGAACCCAATTTGTAAACAGACGAAGGGCGGGCAGATGGGAAGGAGGAACCTAAACAATATTCACAGCAACCCAGCCAAACCAAGCAAGAGACCTTCAGTCCGCCCCAAAACAGAAAAGCCAGCAAAACGATTGCGAGAGCTTAGGTCCCCGCTACGATCCCCAGTATAGTATGGTATAGTAGTATATAACCAACCGATTCCTACCTTCAACTTGCCGCTGGCGGGGCCATTGAATTGCTCGGTCATGGCTACACGGCTTACTACTGCCTATACTATACTATACAACCACTGCCACCGAATCGCCGGCATTTCGGGCTCATTAGAAAGTGAACGCAGGTCTGGCTGGGAGACAAAATGCGAGACAATGCGCCGGAGTCTCTGGAGCGCAGCTAATGAAGCCTGACAGGGCCGATATCGGGCAAGGGATCGGATCACGATCACGATCACGTCACATCACAATCGAGATTTCCTCGCCCCTGTCATTAGGAAGTTTCTCCATACACTGCAAGGGGTACTTTGGGTATGCCTATTACTCCTGGATTTAGTTTCACAGATTTTGCAAAGATGCTGTAAATCGATTCCAAGAAATCGTAATATCTGAGCAAATCCATCTTTCTTTTTTCGGTATGGTTAGTGCTTCATACTGTTTCCGGCTTTCTTAAATGAAGCTACCGGTAAATATAACATGGTTTTTAGGAAAACTTTTTCATAAAATAGGGAAATTTGTTTTCAAGATTTTGTAAAAACACGTTTCAGCTATATGTTTCCAGTAATCACCAAATCATTTAAATGAGATCACATCACACCTTTCAAAGAGAAAATCGATCTACAAGAGTATACAAAGCTTCGATGTCCGGATTTTACCAAATTTATTTTTTGTCTTTTCATTCAATTAAATCAAAAGTATAGCGCACGAAGATGAGCCAGTGACGGATGATGGGATACAAATGAAAATGTTGAAAGAAAAACATGAAAGAGCAACAGCTGGGGCAGAAGGGGGGTACAAAAGATACAAAATTATGTTAGTGGGAAATTTTTGTGGTTTCATGAAGCCGAGTACTCACACTCACTCGCATCGGAATGGCCGCGACTTCACTTTCACTTGCACTTCGCCTTGCCCACCGCGCGTCACTTGTTGTGGCGCTGGCCATGAATGGAGGCAACAAAAAACCAACCAACAATTCCCCTTTCCACCTTTTGCACCACCACCCCCTGTTGTTCCCCCTCTCGATGGGCAGCCCAGTGGTTGAGTTTTTCTTTAATTTTGTGGAGCTGCTTCCACACCGCCACTGGCGCCTTCATCAATCAACGAGCGGCGGTTGTGAATCGCTCGCTGCTCAAGTGGCACATTGGGAAAGTTCGCCCACAAGGGTTCTGCGCTGCTCGGCTCGTTAGGCTCTAAATCACGTACCTCACGCCCACTGAAAACAACCGCCCTCACTGCAACCGCAACATCAGCTGAGAGAAAATAATATAACCAAATAATACATAATGTGACTGTACTCATCTATGATTATCAGTTACTAGTAAATACACAATTAATTCGATTACATCGTAATACGATGACTAGGCTTCGAAACATACTATCTACTTTCAATTCATATTTTATTTTCTGCCGCACTGCGCATTTTCCTCGGTGTAGGAGTCTGTTAACTATTACCACTCTCGCGGCTCTTCATTGATTTTCATTTTGAATTTTTCTTTGGAAAATTCATGTTTACAAGCGATAAGCTGCTTATTATTATTACTTTTCGTCCGCCTATCTGCCAATTGAATTTCCCAATTTTCATTTGTTTTCTCGCACTCTTCTCGTATCTTCATATCCCGCCCTTCTGTTGGCTCATCTTGTTTGTGCCTGAAATCGCTTGGAGAAGACAAATCTCGAGAGCTTTACATAATCCACACAAATGGTCATCATTATGCGAATTTCATTTGTTCATTTACTATTTCTGGATGGTTGGTGAATGTTTGGCTGCCTTTCTTCTGACTTCGTGGTATTCCACTTGATTTGATTGCTTGTTGCCTTTTTGAACAGAAGCTAATGAACTTGAAAGAGCTTTAAAATAGTGAATAGACTGCTGTTGGGTAATTCGGTAGAACCCGAGTTTTATAATTGTTGGAAGTGGTCGATAGTAATTATTCAATTTGCTTTTGATGGGTCTGTTATTTCCAATGGCTTTGCATATCATATAGGATATATATTTAATTCTCAAGAATATTTAAACACACAAACCCGTTCTCTGCTAAACCTTTTCTATAATTACGAAATCGATCGCCTGATATGTTGTTTTCTTTTAACTCAATACCTCAGCCGAAGATCTTATTTCTCACATGTATAACAAGTAATTATGTACACATTGGATTTCCGATCCATGGGTCAATGGCTTTCCACCGATCGCTGGACTTCATCAGGTAGCTACTGCCTTTTTAAAACCCTTTCCAGGGTAAGTCAAATAAGAGGCCTGATTAATTCTATAGAAATTGCATTGCCAGGCTGCATTTCGTCAGTTTCAATTCAATGCAAATTACAGAGCCAACTGGAAACAACAATGCGTTTGCGAGCAAGTCTGAAATTTCTGCTTGAATTGGGCAACAGCAGCAAACAACAAAACGAAACAACAATGAAATCTAAGCATTTGATTCTTGGCTCAGCTTACACAGAAAGAAACACCGTTGACTTATGAACGCCATACGGCGATCCAAATATTTGCTGAATATTTAATAAATGTATGACTGAGAAAATCATATAGATATTTTACATTAAGATATTAAAATATTTTTATATTAAAGCCCATGAATGTTCAACAAAAATACTGAACTGAAAATTTGTATCTTATTGTGCACGTACTCTCTGATAAAATGGGGGTGCCCGACTGGAAAAGGGGCGTGGCGGGTGCGGGCCGATTGATAGGCATTCAAGAAGCGAGTAGCAACCGACTAAAAGAGCCGGCTCCAAGAAATTTGGCTCATACATAACTAGGACGACGGCGATGGAATCAGAAACAGCAACTGCTGCAAGAACTGGTTAACTTGGCTAGTTGCTTGGTGTGTGCCAACCGGCAACCGGCAACTTTCCGCTCCCCCTCTCCATCCTCTGGCCCCAGTAATGGCCCCTCCCCTCTGCCGCCCACATGCATGACGTCAACTTCCCCAACTGGTTTCGCCTTTTAATTTAGATGCTTTCATGCGGCGATGCTCACCGGGTTTTTTGATTTCGGAACACCTCATCTGAATTTATTTACTTTTTTGCATTAGGCCTACAAACCCAGAAGCCTATAAAGTAGTGATGGAGAAGAGGGAGAAGGGGGGTTGCACTACCTGGGGATCCAGTTGAAAACGGGAAGTAATCGATTTGATTTCTCATCTACATACAGAAAAAGTTGCACACCTACTGTTTTAACAGTTTCTTCTCATTATTTAACCAGGTAACCATCAATTATATTAAAGTTAATCTTCTGGAGAATACTTCTTGATAAAACCTTCGATTGAGTGTTCAAAAGAATTACTAAACCCTTTTACCGTGTACCTTAAAGAGCAGGTTGCTTTAAACGTGCACGTTTCTTTTTCGTTTATCAATCCACCAAAGTCTGGCATTCAATTAGCGCTGGACCAAAGCAAACTGAGTCGTCCAATGAACGTCGGAAAAAGTGGAAACGTCAGTGGTGTGGGTCACGTGGTCTAGGTAATCACTGTCCGGAGTAATCACCTTACGGAATAGGGCAGCCAGAGCACAGCTCAGCGACAATCCAACAATGGAGGTAAAGAAGTAAAAGTGAGAAAGTCGTTAAATAATCCCACGACTTTCAACTACTGGAAAAGTCTGGTGCAATGAGGGGCACGGGGGTAAGAGATTTGAGAATAATGATCCAAGTGGAGCCCGGACGAAAGCGAAATAATATACAAAAACACTTCCCATCGCATGGAGGAGAAACAGTTGTCAAACAGTAGATGCCATCTAGTAATCGGAATAATACCGAGACTCGTATTAAATAACACGCGTTCACAAGGAAACCCAAAACAAAACCAAAAGGGAGAAATGCAATTATTTTTTATTGAACCTTTTCATTGTTACCCATTCGGATATATATTCAATTCCAAAAGGGAGACTGGGTGTCTCAGTTGCATACATTTCCTCTGCTGCAATTTGATTAGTGAGCCCCGCCTTAGTTTATATTTTTCAGAGTAGGGAAACTGCTAGTAAAATTGCCGTAGGTCCTAAAACTACCAGAAATCCGTTTGAAATTTGTTTGTTATAAATTAAGATCTCATTTGGAATTGGAATTCACGACTAAAAACTAAGTTAATTTTTAGTTAATTTGCATATTTCTGTGCATATGTACATACATATACATATGTACAGCCAAATAGGTACATATATGCAAAGTTTTGAAAGTCGAGATCGCAAACAAAAAATTATGCAAGCTTCCGATGTTGGTTTATTTTGAACCTTGCATTGTCTGGATATATATTAACAATTATCGTTTATTAAATATGTTTTGTAAAGCGCACCCACGATTAATTAGCCTTGATTGCGCTATGTAATTGCTATTCAAGATAATCAGCCATATCTAAAAATATAACCATGCAATAGGAAGTGGAAAAAATCTTAAAAGTCATGCTATAAAGAATCTATAAAATAAATAAATCGTATAACCACGAATGTTACATTTTTTTTTAAATTTAATGTCTACTCATATTTTTATTTTTCTATACTACACCTTTGAACTTAGTTCTATTACGTTAAACAACATTTTCTTCTTCTCTGAACCGAGCTGTAACACCTGTGCTTATCTGGTCGATAACTGAACTAACCCGGATATTGTAAAGGCAGTTGGTCACTAACTACAAATGTTATTCTTTCGAGGGCACTATCATTGGATTAGATAATGTTGTCTGTGCCGCACAGAGCCATTGACGGTTATGTACATATAATCACGTGTTTATCGCTGGAATTTCCATGAGCGTGCCTTCGTCGTGGGAGTTCTGATGTTATATCGTACCATCCACCATCTACATAACACCAACCACCCAATGCTGCCCACTTCAGGCCGTGCAAAACAACATTATATATACCGTATGTATTTTGTGCACGAAAAATGCCAGAGTTCAAGGTTCGTGTGCTGCACAGACCATGCCACATAAATAGAAATTTTTAAGATTTTCTGGAAAGTTGGTTGGGCTTGAGGAATTTTGGGTTTATGTTTATATTTTTCAATTTTACTGTGCGTGGCTTTACCTGACGCTCTAATTGAATATATTTTTAAATAATTAAATATCAATTTGTAATTATGTTTTAATATCTTCTTTGTCTTAATATTTAATACTCAAAATGCTGTAAGTAACTGCTGCAACATGCAGTTTCTACAGTTGTTATGTTTGTTTCTAAAACTTAACGGCGATTTAGTTTCCCTGTAATGTGTTATTTCAGCTTGCCGTTGTTATTCGCCAATTGTTTGTTTTTTTTCACTTTTAGAGAGCGGAATATTTCGCTTTTTAGCGCTACCACCATCACCATGCGCCATCTATGCAGCTAACTGTGGAACTACGCTGCATTTGTTTGCGAACTATATTGCATACTTTTTGGCAATTTCAAACAATTTCAGTAGCATAACGCCGAGCAAAATATTTTTGTTATTCAGAAACAAGGTCTTAAAAAAACTGCTTAAAAATAAAATTCAAAAAATGTGCAGGAAAACAAAAGCATTTCTCATACAAAGAGGCGAGAGGGCAAAAGTCGAAAAATTACTTGCATACTTCAGTGCGGCAAATTAACAACCGTTTCGGGGGCGACAGAGAGGGAGAAGAGGACAGAAAGAGAGAGAGAGATGTACGCCCACGATGGGAAAACTTGGATGAGTTGTGTGGGCGTGGACGTGGGCGTTTAAAGGCGGTTTCGACCTTTTGTTGTTATCAAAAGCCATGGATATGCCGCTTTCTCGTTGTTGTTTTTCCATTCGAGTGTGAGGCAATCGTCGTGTGTGGGCATTAGCCCATCAAAAATGCACTATTGATGGCACTGAAAAGGGGGACGGAGGAGTGGGCGTGGGCGGTGTCGGGGGCGTGGCTCGGATGCTGCGGAGCAGACCGAAACGCCATTGACTTTTTTCAGCTTTGAAAAGCTGTGAGAGAGAGAGATATAGAGAATGAGAGTAAGAAATAGCAATTGCGTCACAATTGTCCTCGGGAAAAACTAATCGAACCTTGAACTCTGGCCCTTTAGTAGCGAAAATCTGGTGAGTGGAAAAGGGGGGCGGCGTGGGCAGACAGAGCTCTTACAAGTGCAAAAAGGATAATACACTCGACAAAAAATTAAAGGATAACTTGGTAAGGACCCACCAGTCCTCGTAACAACTATGCATAACATACACTTAAGAAATTTGTTTTTAAATGCGACTTTTTTAGGATACAAAGGTTTATTTATAGAAAATACAAAAGTTGGTTTTACCTACTAGCATTTCTATTGTTATATAAAGTTGCTAATATATATAATAGCTAAGAAAGACACAAATGTACATATATTATTTGTAAGGCATAAGGCACCAACATTATTTAACCAAAAGTGCGTAATATTACTGCGTTTCACTTTCATTTCCTTCCGAAATATGTCTCATAAACTTGCCAACTCACAGAAATCAAAGAAAGAATTCCGATAGACAAGGGCAACTTACCAGTAAATCTCATTGGAGGTAATCATATTGGTGGTCTTGTAATACTGGGCGGCAGTGTAGCTGCTCATTCTGCCGATGTGTTGTTGTTTTCTGGGGGTGGCGAATTGGGGGAACTAAAGCAAGTCCCACTAACTAATTCCCTAGTTAGTTGCTCCTCTTCAATTATGTATTAGGTAAATAAATTTAAGGCAGAATGTTCAGTGAAACGGAATCGTTTTTTTTTTATATATGTTTTGTGTTTGGAACTAGGTTCTTGTGTGTGAGTGTGTTTTGTTTTTGGACGGTATACAAACACTTTGGCACCGATAAATATGAAGATGACGAAAAATCAATACGTCGAGGGTGAGGAATTTCGAATTTCACTTTGAAGTTCGTTTTTATATTTTTTTCCGCGATATATTTTTAATCGCCGTTGAGTGTAGATGGGTATATAAAATATATATATGTATATGATTTCAAGGGACGTTTTTGGGGATTTTTAAGCGGTGGCAGCGACGTCGACTGCGGTAGAGGCGGCAGACAGGCGAATACATACACGTACGCAAGGGGCGGGGGGCGTGGCGTTTGTTAAATTGCGAAAATTCTGCGGCACTTGTTTTGTATTGTTAAGTGGTGTTATTTATATTGTTTAAGCAGTCTGCGGGATACTCCCTACTAATTAGGTAATTTTAGACATTTTTGTTGGGTATAAATACTGCTAGGCGGAAAAGCGTCTGCGAAAAACTAACGTCGGCTAACTGACTGAAATGGAGTACTGAACTGGGTAAAATATTTCCATTACTGAAGGCGTCGACGGCAGCCAAAGCGGCTCCTTTACTCTCCGCTCGAGAAAATCGAGAGAGTGAGAGCCGAGAGAAAATGTAGAGAGTTTTCCAGACAGATGTCTTCTGCGGGTTGTTTTTTTTCTGTTCCTTCTGTATTTCTCTCTCCTCTCCAAGGGGGTTGCAAAAATATTCGAAATGCAACTATGTGGTGAGAAAATGCAGCGAAAATGTAGCCCCAAAAATTACTGGCGCCCAACGTGGGGAATTCTCCACCCGCTACATTTTAATGAGCCTGAGAAAAGCCTGTTGGAAAACGCCTCGCAAATAGTTTTACGACGCAATTTAGTGAACATTCAAAATCATTCTAAAACGACTATTAAAGGCAATTTCCGGAGAGCATAAAAGAGAGGGAGAAATTAAATTGGGGGCAGTCAAGAAGAGAGAGACGCGTGTCAAGAGAGGGTTGCAATTCACTAGCGGCTTTTGTTTAAATCGTAATAAAAAGGAAAAGCAAGCAAAGCAAAGCAAAGCAACTTCCAGAAAGAAGTTCGAAAAATATGTTTTATGCAAATGCAACCGCC
The DNA here is from genome assembly GCF_016746245.2 of Drosophila santomea. Lineage (NCBI taxonomy): Eukaryota > Metazoa > Arthropoda > Insecta > Diptera > Drosophilidae > Drosophila > Drosophila santomea. The sequence continues at coordinate 19,574,918 of NC_053018.2, forward strand.
AGGATGTCCTCAAATATTCCCCTTCTTGAATATCCTTGCAAAATGCGAATAACAACGGAAATTTACCGACATCAACCCCTTTTTGCTAATGAGAGAGCCGACGAGAAGAGAGTTATAAATCGAGAGCGCACGGCATTGCCATGCCAAAGTCCTAAGAAAATGCACTGGTCAAAATTGGGGCCTGAAAGGAATCACTTTGGTTACGCTGGATAATAAATACCAATTCTAATTTTATTTTATTTAAATACTAATTTAATTTAATTCTAAAAATTATTTTTAAATTAATTGAAACCAATATTTAGTAATGATAGAATATAATAAGTCAAGAATATATTATAATAAGATTTTCTTTTAATTTTTAGATGAACTCAAAAGCAAACCCTAGTATTAATGGCAATAATGCCATATAGTCTGTGAGAAACTTTTCCCTAACCCAGTTCATCAACTCATATTAAGTTATAAAGTGGGTAATCGTACTGAGCCAAATAATTGAGGTGATTACCATAGTTACCATAGTTTGGATTGTTTGACAATAAGTAGTATCACCCCGAGGTCACCCGACAACATCGTTACCAATGAAACTCGAACTCGAATCCCAGGCGCAGACACAGTTCCCATATGGTTTGTGCCCATGATTAGAGAAGTGCAGCATAAAAACCCAGAAAAGTGATAGCTTCCAACTGCACCACCCTTCTCCATCCGCAACTGGAAATTCCCGTCCATATGTCCATATTTATTTTGCGTGTCTGGTGCGTGCTCAAGTCTCGCTGCCTTCTCCGTGGGGAAGCTAGCAGTGGGTTCAGTGGGTTCGGCGGTTCGGTGGCACTTTCTATGGCCCCGTTGCATGCAACCTAATGCAGTCTAACCCACACAAAGGTCTCTTTCTCCCAGCTCTTTCTACAAACCCCTTCTTCCCGCCATTTCTTCACTGCTGCACAAATCAACAGCGCCTTCAACTTTAATTCTTGGGCGCAGTTTTCAAATTCAGCCCGAGCAATAAAGTATTTAATAATCAACAACAGCAGCGCCAACAACATCGACAGTGGGTAATTGCAAACTGCATTTGTTAGTTACACTGGGAAAAAAATTGTCTGATACTAACATTTCACAGTATATTTGCTGTGGTATCTAAAATAGGATTTTGGTTTAAAAAGCAATGTAAAGGTTATTGATAATTTACAAATGAAACTTACTACCAAAAGTAGTATGTAAGTTTTTCCTCAGTGATGCCGCCACCCAGTGATCCCACTTCGTGCCTTTTATTGTGTGAACAGAAATCAACTTGGAAAGAAGTTCAAAACGATGAATGGCTTCTCAAGACACGAATATTTCACCAAGCTGCAACGAGGGGCCTGAGGGGAATGTTGGTGGAAAGGCGGGAAGTCATTCTCGATGCACAAAAGGAGCAGAAGGCGGGGTGTTAGTGTGGGAGCTATTTGCCTCGGGTCCACGCCCATCGAATTGGGTCAACTGACAATGAATCGCATCAAAAATGCAACTGCCAACGAGGATATCAAAAAAAAAAAAAGAATACAATTTACCGACAGATAAGAAGGAAAAGTTTTAATCCCACCCCACCCACTAGACCAGTGCCCCACCTAAAACCAACGAAAACAAACAAAAGCTGAAGTTCCGAGGATGATCCCCTTCATCTTCATCCACAACTTATGATGAATAAACAGAAAAGAGCAGCCACAATAATTTCACATTCTTTTTTTATCATTCTCCAAATGGAAATGAAACGCGGAAAAGATGAAGATGATGACGATGAACATGAAGAGGGACTACTGCGCGAAAGGAAAGACCAACTTCGAGATGCTCGAGATGAATTAAGCGCAATGGCAACAAAAGATTTTCCCTCTTGGCTGTCATAATATTGAAAGAACGCCCAGGGCTGTTGGGAGCAGTCGGAGGTGGTGGACATATATCACATCGAGGGAATGCACTAGGGAACTTGTGGAACGAACTAGTACGAAATGAAGTTCCAGAAAGATGACAAGTTATTAGCGAGGCGTGTGTTTACTATTCGAACTGCACGTTGAGGAGCAAGTCTTAAGCCTTATTAGCTTCCTGTCAGATATATCAGCATATAAATCAATGATCATGATGAGATAGAGAGATTAGGATTACAATAACTCAGGTTAATAGGGGAATCTATAAAAGTTATCTTTTAAAGTGCAAGTTTTGATTTGAAGCAACTTATACTTTATTTTAAATCGGTATCAAGAACAAACACACGTACAAAATGTTCCCATTCGTTTAATTTAACACCTTACCAAATTAGTAAGGCTATAAACAAGGCCCTAATAAATTCATGAAAATAAGATGCAGAACGCTCTGGTTAAAACCAGTACACACATAACGCAGCCAAGAGCGAAATATATAAAAACTAATTATTAAAATACATGGCTACATTTTTAGACGAATTGGAGCAGTGACCGTCCCAACTGCACACTTATATACGTATGTATGTACAACATGTGCAACATGCTACATCATTCTATACATATCATACCCCTCATATCGTTGCTTCTGTTGCAAAAAGAAAAAGAATCCAAAAAGAAGAGAAAATGTCAGCAAACGCTAAAGAGCACTCCATGTACCCACGACACATCATGCAGATGAACTGGAGGAGAGAAAATGAGACTTGTTGGGATGGAAAGGAGAGGGCAGGGAAACATCATGGGGAACACGATGCATAACATCATTGGGGTGGCGCATGGTAACACATAAAGTCAGCGAGCAAAAATAAATAAACATTGAGTCAATGAATTCGTAATACCCTAACTAGAGTTGAAATATTGGATTTTATTCGCTTTTGAATCTAGAATCGAACAACAACACCTTCCGGTAAAATACATACCTTACAACAAGACACAAAAAGTTCATTATTACTTTGCTTAGGAAAATACTTCCATTCCCCTGTAAGTCTTACATGGAGTGCATTTTACGCAATCATATACAGTTCCTGATTCACAAAGGTGTCAAGTTTCACAAAGGAAACGACATCGTGGGGGATGAGACTATTCACGGGGTTTATGGGTTGATCCCTGGATCAGGACACGGAAACGGACATGATAGAGCAATTTATCGCTTGCGTAAGCAGGAAGTTAGTCTTGTATAAGTTGTATCGACGAGTTGTCGATACATGATACTTAATACTTGATAGGAGTTATTGACGAATCTATTGAATCCAATAGATACTCGTACCTTCTGGTATACATATTCCAGTTTGCTTGGCTGACATACTGAGCATCCGATGCCACATACCCCACCAGAGATCTTGACATGGTGAAAAGGGAACGCGGGTGCTTAGCCTTAGAAGCTGAACAAAAACAAACAGAAATGCTGTTACAGAAGTGCCCAAGTGGCAGGCGCTGGCATCCTCCACGGCGCTTGCAACATTCAGGACGCCACCCCTCCAGACACCCACTTCATCCTCCGTGAGGACAAAGAATGCATGCCAGCGAACTCGCTCATCAGTCAGTCGGTGGAAACTCCCTTTGCTCCCCAACGGCGGTTCTTCACAGTGGTGCAGCAAAATACCTACGCAGTGGGGTTTCAAAGAAAAGTTCTTCGTGTGAGGATCAAAGCCTTAGCTTTGATATTCTTAGGTAATGAGGATGGATCACACTTCTAATTGGTAACAAAAAAAAAGTGGAGTTACCCTTCTCACATTGTGTTCTACCAGTTGAAAGTGGGTCTGTTCACAGTGGAATCACAGAGATCATCTCACCTAATTACTATGAAATCGTTAAATCCGTGATCACCAGAATCTGCTTTTGATTGCCAATTAATGCGGTCCATTTTACATAACTAGCGAGTTCTAACCTCTCAGGAACCGTTCCCGTCGGTCCACACCCCTGATTTTTGATGCAAACGAAATGCGACCAATCGCAGGACAAAGGTATAGGGTATGAGGAAGGTATAAGGATGTTGGCTGCACAGGACGATGACGTAGGGAGCCCGCGGAAAAAGTGTGCTGGGATTTGCTCCCTTTTGGCATAGTCTCACATCATCGCAAGATTGCAGGGCGGAGGTTTTCGAGGATGCATCTGAATGCAAGATGAGAATGAGAGGCAAGAGCGATGTGTGTGTGTGTGTGTTCGTTAAATTGAAATGTGAAAATGGGACCAGAGAGTTGCTCCACCATCCCCGCCATCCACAATTTGTAATTCTGTCAGTGTGTGCGTGTCGTTGTATGTGGTGGAATATTTTTTCAGTTTGTTAAACTCTATTTTTAGAGCTCTCGACGGCCATGAGAAGGAAAATTCAGCCTCACGAGTGTGTGTGGGGGCGCTTGCTGGCTTAGTTACCCTCAGTTTCCAATGCTTTACTTTTCAATTGGTCGGGTAGGCATGTTAATGCGCCAAACACGAATTTCTAATACCAAGTTGGAGTTAGTAAAACACCCGAAAATAGGACGGGAAGAGCCTGCGATATTTCCCGAGTTTCAAAATATAAAATAACAATCTGCAATTTGTCATGCGATGGGTTGGGTGTTAATTAAGTGTGGCAATCACGGGGGTGGGTGCTCCTATACATATTTCCAGACTTGCAGGTCGTAGACGCCGTGGCAATTAACGGTAACTCAATTTTCACCTGTCGGATCCCCCACCCTCCCCTTTCATTTATTTATATATGTATATAAATGGCTTCAGGTGTAGGAGAAATCCGGCAGCGAATGAATATATATTGAGCGAACATTTGTTTGCCTTCCCACGGCAAAAGTGGAGGCTAATAATGACCATCGATGTATTGACACGATGATGATGGCAGTGATGATTGCCAGTTGCACGGTCTCAAATGGGTAATGCAATCCGCTAATGCAACTCTCGCAGCGTTTAACACAAAACAGAAATCGAATACGAGAGCAACTTATTAAAAACAGTCACAGGCGCAAAATGAAACTCGGCAATCAATACGCAAGTGATGCCAAGGAATCGAACCACTCATGCCCTGCCTTTTATTTTAATTAGTTGAATAACTTAAGAAATCATATATGAATAAAATAAATAAAAAGGAACGTAATAGAATTCAACAAATGCCATTTTATAGTATTGGATTTCTGTCAAAGCACAAAGAACAAATGTTTGTTGTCAAGAAGAAACTAAAGATATTTTGATTCCCCGCGATTTGATCTTATAAGCTCTAGTAATACGATCTGATCTATCCCCCATCAAAGTGCCAAAGCTTCTTGGCCACTTCAGGGTATCTGGCGACAGGTAACTGGTTGTCAGTCAACACACCTGCCCCTCCGGGTGTCCCCCCTCCCCTTGCAGTCACTCCAATCCACTCTACACTCTCCGCAATGGCGATCGCGGACCATGACGAGGCTGCTGACAATCGATTAATGGCACATATAAATGGCTATCTTCTGGTTGGTTAGTTGCTAACCAGCTCAGCATCAGCGTTTGGTTGTCGACGCGCAGAGAAAAGTGTAGCCCACAAATTGAGGCCAATATATTATAAATGGTACTTTATACCTAAATTAATTTTAAATGGGTGAATAGTATTTTAAAAGGGCTCCTTCTAATTAAATGTAGTACATTTCTCCTCCTTCTCCTTTTTATTATATCGTGTTGTGCCACAACTAACATTGATGTGCCTTATTTTTCCCAGTGCAATAACCAGTGGCCAGGTCTCTAGTGGTCAGTTCGCCTTACAAAAATAAATATTCAATTTGCATGTGTCTCTCATTTTCGACTCGTTTTCGTTTTCATTTTACGTTTTTGGCTCGCTACTACGCTGCTTTTTCCCCTTCGATGAATGGAATCAACATAAACAGCATTTAAAAACACGAAATTATTATACATTGTGGGCGTTCGGCCGAGTGCGTTCAACGGCGCCGCTGCGACGCTCCATTGGGTCACCAATAAAATTAATAAAACTAAAAAAAAAATAAAAATGATAAACAAAAGCAGCGCCAATCTTCTGGCGTCTGCGCAACTGCGTCCATTGACGTTGGCGATCGGGCTGCGCAGACAATGGAATAGTAAGGTCAAGAAATGCCAGCCGTTTTATATTGGGGGGCAGAAGGGCCTGGGGCTCTGGTTTTCAGATGACTGATGAGCAAGACAAAAGTGAGTTCGAAGAAACGCAAACGAAAAACCCACAAAAATTCATATAAATCGCAATGAATTTGTATGATGGCTTTTTGGTGTTGGTTCTGCAGGCGCCTGCCTACGCAAACAAATGCAGCACAACAGCTCAGACAGTTTGCCCTCTTTTTGGCTGTTTTTAGTAGCCAAAAATTAGACAAATTTATGCGCACCTTAATTTTAAAACTTTAAATTTAAGGGTAAGGAAAAATAACCTTTAAATGTTTAAAATATATTTATTGAAGTATTCGAGGTTGAGAGAACTGCATATCAAGAAGTAGATATAATAGATATCTATAGATATCCAGATGGTAGATATTATAATAATAGAATAATATAAAATAATATAATGTAATTATACTTTTGTTTTAAATTTGTATACATTTAGCATACATTAATATGTACATCTCTTCAATATCACTTCAAATATATTTATTAATTTGTACATTGTTAGTCAAATGGTTGGACAACACTGAAACGCAACGACCCACAGCTGTTGAATTTTTGAGCTTTTAATTTGTCTTGGAAAGCAACAAATAAAATTTGAATATTAAGCCCAAGGAAGAGGAAGCGAGGGCGCTGCACTCTGGCAAATAAAAGAGGGGGAAACGGGGGAAAATTAAGCAACAACGCATTTTCTTGGCACTCGCATTTTTGGGGCATGTCTGAAAGGGGGTCGCAGGGGCCCAAGTACGCTACTCAACCATGGCGATGAAAGGCAACCGAAAGATAGAGGGGGATCTCCCCAAATTTGGGTCAATGTACACAAAATACACGTTCACGCCTAGAGAACGAAAGAAACAGAATAGTTTTCAATATTTTTCCTAGATGGTTTCATTTAATTTTACAACATTAATAAGTCAAAAACTTTGGGGTGGAGTGCCAAAGTCGCTGCATTTAGTTATTCTTATTTCTGAAAAATTCCCCTCATTTGTTTTCCCCCACTTTGCTGATTTCTTTACGACTCCAGGCAGTGTTAATTGATTGAACGCGGGCACGATTGGTGACCTCCAAAGTGGGTGGATGGGGTTGGCTTCTTGCCCTGGGGATGCAACCACAACCGGAAGTTGTCTGCCAGTTTAGCAGGCGAAAATGTATTTTATTTTAAGATAAGTGAGTCAAAGCACTAAAACCAGAGCACAGATAAGTGTGGAGTGGAGTGCAGATAAGCAGATGAAAGATGTCGCCCTAGACGTTTTGAAAGACTCTGTCTTGGAACGACCACCCAGTACCATCATCATAGATAAGACAGGGGACTCAAGGGCTTCACGACATGGTGATGAAAGTTTATTGGGGTGGAAACAACAATATAGTTACATAGTAAAAGCCTCTAATGGATTGTTTTAATGGTTACTTAGACCTTTTCAAATTGTTGGGGGTAAACGGTTATTCAGCAACCATAAAATCGTAATTTTCAATAACTAATAACAATTTTACATTAATGAACCAAAAACCGTTTAAAAACATATATAGACATCAACTTAAAATCATTAGCTATTCATTCATTTTTCAAAAAATTAAAACGAAATGAAATTTATCTATGATTGTTATATTACAACCTCATTCTGCATATATTAGTTTTTATTCGTATTTCTGTTAGCCTTTAAAGGAAATCCGTTCGATTGTTTATGGCCTTCGATGGATTTCAAACTCGTTCTTGATGAGGTTTGTTAACTTTTTTTGCAACAATAAAAGGTAGTAACAATTGGACTTAGTCTCAAAATTAAAATTAGTCATCGGCTGTATAAGTTACACAACACAGCTGCAAGCATCAATCATCATGATTTTACTGGGTAGAACTATTTTGATGAAGCATTAATTGATTTTCGAACGTGTGACACATTTTAATGGGATACAAACAAGAGAATGTCATTAACAATACAATTATTCAAAGGTGACTTTCGTATGATAGCTAAACTGCTTAAACTAATGTGTAAATTGTATAAATTGCATAAGAAATTTATTTTAGATATTAAAACACCGAAAAGTAGTTAAAATAGAGTCATCAAGTACAACATTTCCCGTGCAATCGTGTTCTCACATCGAAATCAACCATGTAGAACCATCCCCCCAAAATTGGGGCTATTCCTATAGACACGATTAGAGTAGCTGATCATTATTGTCAGCGCAACTTCCTTCAGTCAGCGAGACAAAAGCGAGTCCCACAGTTTGTGTTTTTTGACCATTATAGTTTGTAGTTCGAATCACTGGCACACCATGATGGCCATTTTTGGGGCGCATGCGCAGCCGTCAGAACTGAGCAAAAATTACTTGAAGATGGCCAAGACCGGGACTTATAGCCATGTAAAGCGTACTGGGCCGCTGTCAATGCCAAACACGATTGACAAGCCACTGGAGCAATAAGAGTTCGACTTGGCATTTTGGATTTGGAATTGGTAGCGAGTTCCGCTGAATGGGGAAAATCGACTCGGAAGTTGTCACTTTAGGCAGGGACAACATCATGAGCGCATGTCTCATCAATCATTGTATCTTAGTATCTGCGTAACGAGCTGCGCGAGTTGTGTACAAATACAAATACAAATAAAAAGGAAAAAGGAAAAAAGTACGTAACATATGCAAAAGACTAAATCCAGAGAGGGACGCCCTCTAATTGATTACATGGTTCGGTTGGAAACTAATCCCCCAAAGACTTTAAGCCAACTGGAATTTTTCGCAAGCTCTTTTTTCAGCTGTGACTTGACAGTTTAGTTGGAACACATGAGACTGGACCGTTTGGCAATGACATTGTTTATTAAACATTTCATATAAATGATTTTAATTATTGTTCTTTTGTGCTTCGGCTGGCCAGCGCGTCGATGATCTCACTTTTCGATTGAAAACCGAGAAATTCGTTTTCGCTTATTGCATGCATTATAAATGGTCTAGTCTGGAGCACCGACACATGGTTCCCCCAACTATCCAGATGTGTTCGAGGATCACTGGAATAACCCAGAAAAGCGATCAAGTTAATTGTGTTAATTTTCAGCCGAGAACTTTGGGAGCAAAGTTATGGTATCTAAACACTTCCTCATCTGAAATAATTGAGAGAAATTACTGGTGATGGGTAAATACTTTGTCATAATAATTGAAATAGCTAGAGAATTGTATTCAATTTGTGTTTAATCAACATAAATTCATAAATGGTTAGGCGTTTAATGGAAAAACAAGTTTATAAGCTTCATATATTCAAGGATTACATATTACATTTTAGAAGGCATTATTACGAAAAACAAAAACCGCAAATTGTTCTTAAACCAGTAACAGGGTTTACAAAAACAAGGAGGAAGTTTAATAAACCACAACTTAAACTTCTGTACATTTTTAAAAGTTTTTTCTGGACTTTTGCCCTAAGAATAGTAATCGATAATTTCCATCTGGAAATCAAAGTCCCAATACAAACCACAATAAATATTTCGCACCCATAAGAAGAACACGGAAAAGTAGAAGTACCGCCTTTACTTGATTGGTTTTATGGGTTAACACCAAAAAACGTAGCCGCAATTAAGAAACCATCTGGATCTGTGATAGAAACCAAGACTACAAAGGGAATCACTTAAAAATCAGCATGTTATTAATGCAATTATTATCTCATCTCCAACTCCACCCTCTTCTCAATGTAGTTCCCATCTGCTTGCTGGTGCATTTAGATGATCCAACCCCCATCTTGCATGTCCATTTGGCGTATCTTTTAATTAAAACAAAAGTTTTGCTCTCAAACCTCAGAGATATTCGCAGCACGCATGGCTCCCATTTTGACCATCAAACTTCCAGTCCCCTCGTACCCCCCTCAACTACGCCCCTTTTGTAATAAGGCAACCGCAGTCTTCACTCCAAATGTTGCATGCAAATGAAACAGAAGAGTAGTAGTGGTAAGAAGGCCAGAGAACTACTTCACCTACTAAATCTACAGAATACAGTACACACTCATTAAGTAGTCGGAAAACGTTATCCCATCCACCTCCTCTTGACCACCCCACCCCACCCCTGGAAACCTCTCCCCCTACCCCACCCCCTCTCTCATGACCATTTTAAAGGGGGGCGTACGAAATTAATAGACTCTCCACTACACTCGCTTAATTATCGCAAAGAGACCCAGAGCAAAGTCGAAAGCACTTTTCAAATGGGCAAGTGTTTTCCACCCCCCTTTTCCACATTTCCCATTTTTCTGTGGTGCGTGTGTCTGCTTTATTAGATGATGATAACTGGCTAATGAGTTGAACTCTGCGGCAAGCTAAACCACGACATTGTGACTACACTGTTAAATAATACAATTATTTTGCACTTTATCTGTTATATCAATGGAACATAGATATTTACAAAGATCAAGATAAATATTTCTCTGCCAAACGAAGATAAGTACATTCATTTAAATTGGTTTATTTGTTTGTTTATATTGATGATAATACGTAAAATACATTAATGTTGTGTCACAAACACTTTAAATACACCTAAGAATAGTTTTCATTTTTCACAGCGTACTGTGAGTGAAGTGTGTATGGCCAAGTGAAGAAGTTTACCCAGAGAGAAGAAACAACCACGGAGCAGCGGAACCTTACTCATAAGCCAAAGAGCTGCCCGCACATTTTCAACAACATCTCTGATCTTGAGTTTAATGTATCATCGTGACATACTCTTTCCCATAATAAAAGATGATATACCAACTGGGTGCGTGCAGCTTATCTTGTGCAACTAATCTAGAAGTGGATCTAAGCCTTGGTAAGCATTTCCACATTACATTTAGATTCGCTAATTGAAAGGTAAGAATGAAGGTACAAATGGGAAAACTTACCTTGCAGATAGAGGACGTTTGATGAAACAGGTTAATGTTTCTGTTGCTTGTCCTGATTTACTTATGCCTTTTAACTAACCCACTTAATATCTTTATTCAAATTAAAGAGCTCTCAAATGAATGAGCTCTACTCTATACATACATATGTATGATTGTGAAACAAAACTATGCGATTAGAAGATATCTAGAGTGATTATAAAACAAGTACAATGTAATAAACAATCGTTTTTCTTTATAGTAACAGTACAAAGAGTATCTGCAACTTCGATGAACGCCAGGGAAAAAGTTTCTGGTGTTTTGTGTTTAAATGTTTTGGCGAAGGTGAGCTGCAAAAACCGAGAAATAAAATATACACAGAAAACGCAAAGCGAATAATTGGAAGAGCCCACGATTCTTCTAGCAGACCTTAGAGGCCAAGAAGCCCCGAAAATAAAGAAAACAGTTAAAAGATAACTGCGCTTTATTTGCGCCCACTTTGTATATGTATTTATATGTATGTGTAAATATATAGAAAAATATCTGTATTTAAAGATTGTCTGCGGTGGGGCATGACCGCATGCAAAGCAAAGTCAGGTACGAATACTGAGATACTTCCAACTTTATTCGGCTGTCAATGGCAAATGCCAGGCGTATGGTTTATAATATTTCTTTGCTTGTTTGCCCGAGCATTTGGCGGGTTAATCTCCCCAGAAAAGACCCCAAATAAGCGATCGAAACTCGGTCTTAACATTGAATTTTCTTGAGACTGCTCCTATCGCCCGAAGTAGCACTCACATTAGTTATCAGCAAGGGAAACACGGGCGATAGAACTAAACAAATAGAGAATTCTGGTCGATCGATAAGCGGAGAGCAACTGTAGTTCTAACAGCAGAACTGACTCATTCAATTTGGCATCAAAAAAAATACATTATCTAGTGTTCTGGCGAAGATAAGCATGCGTTTTTTAAGTACGGAAATACCAATCGGCAAAGGCGCACTTAATATTGCGACCGCGTCTGTGTCGATTAGCCCACAGGTAGCCGGGAGTGCAAAAAGGGGTTGCAAAAACCAGAAGTCGCACTCGGACTTGTCAGCCTGCAGCTGCAAAGGTGGCAAGGACAAGGACAAGGGGACCAATGCATGTGACTCAACCAGAAGTTGACTCAACAGCGACACCCGGGGGCAAGGAAGCATTGGGGTCGGGGGTCACGGAAATGCAGCCAAAAATGACGATCCCAAAAAATCAAATATGTTTGTGGGTCTGCTAAAATGCTAAAGAAGATATGATTCTTCGGCGTTGAAACTCAAAATATGCGTAGATTAAATTATGATATAAATAAAAACGTACAAAGACACATCAAAGGCCTTGACACGAATCTTGAAAGCGAAATGCGCTCAGATAAGAGCTTTTATCGCAGATTATATAGGGGAACTGAACGATTTTAAATATATTGTTCCAAAATGTAATAAATTTAAAGATGATTACTATATCTTGACTGATTATATTACTTAACGGAATGTTTTGGCAATCAGTAAACGGGGAAATATGCAAATAAAACTTATTATTTTAACCAGTATTTAGCTAAGAATTATACAAATTCTAAAAACTGGTCGTTGGCAAATTAAAAACATTATGGAACAAATTCGTTTGAAACATGTAATTGAAATCAAAGTGCTGAGAACAGCAAATATTCTGGCACCCTAAACACATCGAAAACGATTTTGCAACCGCTAATAAGAATTCCATATTTTCCTATTGGAAGATCCCATACTCTGAATGCCCAATAGGAAAAGCTATATGCCTCGAATTCACCCTTATAAAATATATGTATGTATATCAAGTTTTGAGATGGTATGGTTATCATAGTGAGGCACTTACTTATCATCGAGATCGATGGGCAGCCGCTTGAGCTCCGACATATCCAGCTCCAGCCGTAGATTGGACACTTCACAAAGCAGCCGATCGCGCTCCAGACTCAGCTCCTTGATTTTGGAGTGCAGGGCATTGTTCTCCCTGAGCAGCTCGTCCACATTGTAGGGGATCGCATGGAGATGGTGATGGGGCATCGCGATGGAGAGGGGCAGGGGCAGGGAAACGGTTCCAGGAAGGGCAACACCCCCACCGGATGCGCCTGCCCCTCCGCCAGGGTTTTCCACAAACATCATGGAACTGGCCATCAGAAGGGACTGCGTGGTCTGATGGAGCAGCAATTCCTTATCGCCATCCGAGTTCTGGGAGAGATTCTTCAGATCGGCCTCGGACATATTTTGTTTATAACCTCTGCGGGGATCGGCTGCACTCCTATTTGATATGCTTTTGTGGCCAAAACATTATAGCCCCGCCACGCACACGCACTCGCGCGAATGAGGAGAGGTGGAGGAGGGGTGATAAAACAGCGAAACAGGCAGAACCACTTTGAATCTCACAATAAAGAACTGAAAATGCAGCTTGCGGCGAGTTGAAAACTTCACTCGTATTGTAATTGAATGACCTTGGTATATTATTCTCTGCCTCGAAAGCGAAGCCAGCACACACTACAAATCGCGAGCAACAGTTGGTGCGGATCGGAGGCAGATTACGGATATTCTCGGAATTACGGATTTTCAATTCACGCGCGACGAACAAACACAACGCGCTTCTCGTTCGACGTTTGGAAACAGTGTGGCCGTGCTGGGGGCGCCGCGGCATACCGGCAGTGGGACCGTAGAGCGCGCCAATCGAAATACCCTTTCGTGCTCATACTAAATATACCGCATCAAATGGGACATTCGAAAACGGCCGTTTGATTTTAAACTTTTAGGTTTTATACAATTTTTAAGAGGTGCATAAAAGGCTTTTAAGTATCTTAAGGTAATCCTCCATGCAAGTTCTAAATAGTAATTGATTTTTGGGTTTTTTAGAAATCAAATATTTTTTGGAGCTGTCACTGATCCATTCCTGGTTGATCTAGTTCCTCTGAAGAATATTCCTTAAAATCCTAAACCAAAAATAAGGCGACATGAAAAACGCAAATACAACTGTTATAATTACAGGGCCACCAGGTGCAAGCAAAACTAAGAAAATATTTACTATAAGCTAGACATAATTGGTACCATAATTTCCAGGAGTAGGTAAAACCACACTGGTCCATAAAATCTGCTCGGCTCTGCGAGATAAAGGACGCATTCTTCAAGGATTCTATACAGAGGAAGTGCGCGGTGAGGGAATCAGCCAAAGAATCGGGTTCGATGTGGTCACTTTGTCCGGAAAGCGGGGAATCCTATCTCGTGAGAATCCGGGAGACCAGCTGCGGCGCCCCAAAGTGGGAAAGTATTCAGTGTTTGTGCGGGACTTTGAAAGTCTCGCTCTGCCACTACTTGGCATCGAGGATTCCCAACCAGAACCGGATCTGCTGGTCGTCGATGAAGTGGGCAAAATGGAGCTACTTAGCAAGCGGTTTGAGTTGGCCATGGCTGATCTTCTAAAGGAAAAGCGAACCCTACTGGTCACCATACCCGAGAGATCAACAGTGGATTTGGTGGAGCAGCTGAGAAAGTCAGCAGGATCGAACATCTACCAGGTGACCAGATCGAATAGGAACATTTTGGCTGGCGAAATTATAGAACAGATCACAAAATCACTTCTTTAACAAAAATAAACTTGTTGGTCTTTTTATTAGTGCCTAGATGTATAATTGTGCTTCCGATCCTCCGCCTCTGGGAGATCATCATCCGATGCTACGCATCCACGGAGCCAGTTGTTGAGTGATTCATTGCGGGTGGCGGCATGGACGAGGTCAGTGACTGGGACTCGCTCTTCCTCGTCGATCGTTTGCGAACACGTTTGGTTTCCCTAGCCCAGTCCATTTCGTTGTAGTGCTGCTCAGAAGCGGTCCAGTGGTACTCCTGTCGGCTAACCAGTTCCGGATACTTTTGCTCGAACTCCTTATCGGGTGGCAGTAGCAGCTCCCAGCGCTTTGTGTTATTCACTCGGGCCACGGTCTTCAAAACGTCAAGTGTTTCCGCAGGAGGTAACTGGGTGGCGGCCATCACCTGAGCTCGGAACAGGTAGGGCGTGCGGGAGAAACGGAAGAGCTGCAGATGGAATGTAGACGATTAGTACATAAGTGATCGTTCAGCCGTACAAGAACTCACTATATAATCTCTGGCGCGAATCATCTGCTCTGCGGACACACCGTTCGCATGGGAGAGCACCTTCTCGGGAAAGACCACCTCGGATTTTGGCACCCAGTTGCCGTGCAGTAGGATGCCCACCTGGGGCAGCAAAGCCAGCACCTTGTCGGCAGCCACATGCGGATCCACGTGCTCGGCGAGAATACTAATGACATCGCTGAACGAAAGCATCCGGGCATCCCTCAGTAGCACTGTAAGCTGCTCCAGCAGCGGCATGGACTTAAGCATGGCCTTGTTGTAGACGGGAAGTACTTGGGCGGCAGCAGAAGCAGCAGCTGGGGCTACCGTCTGCACATGCTCGTCGTAGGGCAGAAGCTTTCGAAGATATTCGCCAGGCGCGAGAGCCAAAGAGGAACTGCCGTGGTGACTGGTGGCAAAGAGCTTTTGGCGCTCCAGTTCGGCGGTGGGCGTGGCCCTAGAGTGCCAGTAGGCCTCGCACCAAGGCTCATCCGCAATTCGTTGGACGAAACCGTCGTAGGTGCCAGCACGTTGCTCCTTTCCGCTGTTTTTGGCATTACCGCGAGCAAATTTAACCGTGACCTGCTGCAGCACCTCGTCATCGTCCGTGTCTTCCGTTTGAGCCTTCTGTTCCGCCTTTTTGCGCTTGTCGTCCTTATCGAAGTGGCTGAGAACAGGGCGCATTTGGACTATGGAAGTGAGTGGCGACAGATGCACCTCCCGATCCGTAAAGATGCCCACTATGTACTTGGCCACATCGGTTATGGAACGCGAGCTTGTGAAGGCCTGTTTGTCCATGATGCCACGTTTGTAGGTGGGTCGCTCCTGACCCTTTGGGGGCACTGCTCCATAGGTGTTCTTTCCGTCGGCAGCCACCGCAAATTGCTCGCCCTTGAAGCGATCGAAGTGGGCCGACTCAATGTCCAGACCGAAGTCCACTTTCACCTCCTGGGCGATTGGTTTTACACAGCAATTGACAATCACGGAATCATCGTGGTTTGGGAGCTCCGTTTTCGTGGGGTATTGAAAGAGGTACAAGCTGTCCCTCAGGTTCTTCGACAAGAAGACGGGAATCTGGCGGGAATTTTTGGGCGTTTTACTCATGGGGTTGACAATGCCACTCACGTACTCACCTCCTCCACGACGGAATCGTCCTCATCTTCCATTATTTTAAATTCGATTTGTAGTTTTTTCTGCCGAGAGTGCACGCCTAAATGGCCAGTGTGACCAGGTTGCTCTGCATTGCAAGCCAGCACTGCGAACAGCTGACTGGCACAGTGGGCTACGTTTAGTCGGACTCTGGCTATAAATGGCATCACCATAAAAACAATCCCCACTATGCCTGACAATTAGTGATTTGTAATTTTAAGTCTATTTATCTGTTTCTATGCCTAAAAATTATGAACACAAATCATTACCTATAATTGTAATTTAATATAAGCTCGACCGAAGTATACGTTTTATATGCTGTGATGTTCGATGCTTGCCTTAAATTGAGTGCAAATAGTGTAACATATAACATTTTCAGAAGAGGTTCCATACCTAATTGACTTGACCAAAATATGAAACACTAAATTTGATTCTTTTGAAATGATTTGCCCACCCGGCCCACTGTGCAAAGACAGAGTGCAAAGACATTTCCGTCTGCCGATTGGCGATACCGATTTTGTAATCGACCACGACGCCCGGGGAAGATGTCTCGACCGACCGCAACATTTAATTCATATACCCTATGCTCTTGGCCGCATACATAACACGATCATGTTCACGGTCACGTCGGAGATCTACGGAGAGAACAACTACCAGACGACCCGCGACGGCGGTAAGGTGGTGTCGAAGTTCCGATTCGTCTATCCGGAGGAGAAGCTGGCGGGGATTAGGACGGATAAGGACGGCGACCTTGAGGTGCCAAGGCCAAAACGTGGCGTGATCGAATTGGAACATTCCGAGGCCACGGAGCTTCGACTGGTGGGCCTGCAGGTGTGGCGGGGAGCCCTTCTTCTGGCGGATTACCTTTTCACTAAGAATGATGAGTTTTCCGGAAAAACCTTAATGGAACTGGGAGCTGGTGTGGGCCTCACCAGCATAGCCGCCGGGATACACAACCCCGGAAAGATCTACTGCACGGATGTGGATCTGGGATGCATACTTAAGCTGATCCGCGGCAATGTCCAAAGAAATGCCAAACTCCTTCGTGGTACAATCTCAGTTCTGGAGTTTGATTTTCTCGCGTCAAAAAACGATCATTCACTGGATCTTCTGGAGGCCATAGACAACAGTGATATAATCCTAGCTGCCGATGTCATCTATTGCGATACACTTACCGATGCCTTTATCTCCGTCCTGGATAATCTCCTCGATCGGGGTCGCCAAACTGGAAGACCCAAAACGATATACATGGCACTGGAGAAGCGCTATGTGTTCACTCTGGAGGATTGTGATTCGGTGGCTCCAATGTACGAGTACCTCGTCCGACAGACGTTGAACAAGCCGTGGATCATGGAGCACTTGCCTCTGGATTTCCCCCAGTATTTCGAGTACGATCGCTGCAAGCAACTGGTTCTCATCAAGATCACCAGTCGTTAAAATTCCTAAAGCGCAGATGAAGTCGTTCTGCTTGCTAGATTCAAATTGCCCTTCAATGTACCTTAATAATCTACAAAATGATGGCTTTGTTACGTTAAGTTGAGATATCACTGGAGTTAAACTAATGGCTTTGTAAATTTAGTTTGGAGAATTATGGATTGGATATGTATTTTGAGTATCTGGAATAAAAGCCTCAAAAGTTTTAAAATCCAGTTCTATGTAATAGAAATATGTAGAAACTCTTTACTTGACGAAATATATTTTCCCTCGTATGTGTTATATTTGAATGTAGTGTATAAAAATTAACTTTTTGTATACAAAACGATTTAAAAAGTTATATTTTTGTGTACTTGCATAAAGCATTACATAGATTTCATAAAAGTAAAACATTTAACATTACTTTAAATGAACCATTTAAGATTAGTCAACAATGTCTGCTTTGATGAAAATTACCCAACGGAATAAATATCACTATTCTAAGCCCTGAACCCGTGAAAAATCAGTAACTACTGTTTGGGATCAGAGATCCTGCATGGCCAGAATGATGTTCTCCAAAGCCTGTCGAGCGTCAGTCGCCGGGAAATGTTGCAGAACAGCCAGGGCGGCGGCTGTGTGCTTTCGTTGCAGTTCCTTGGTTTTGGTCAAAGCGGGCCCGGCTAGAATGGCCTTGTGGATCTTGTCGTAGTCGATGTTATCCACCGATTGCTTGCCAGCCTCCAGTTGAGAATACATCCCCGGGTCGTGCTCCAAGTGGAATAGAACTGGAGCACTAACAAGACTAAAAGTAACATCTAGTGGGAGTTGGGGGCATTGAAAAGGTTCGGCATCCAAGCAAGCCTGCCAAGCGAGTGCCAAATGTTTTCCAAAGCGATAAGCATGCCGCTGCAGTTCCTCACTTTGTCCAGCCAGCTTTAGCGAAGCTTGGCAAGATTTGCCCAACAGGCTACCGGCATTTAGTATGTTACGGCACTCCCATTCCTCCTCCGGATTTCCGAGAACCTGGGCTATCGGCATTGGCGTCATCACGTCGTGCTCGTTGAAATCCACTCCAACGCTGAGAGATGGTCGTTGGAAGGTTCCTGGCTTATAAGGCAGCGGGTTGTTCTGCTCATCACGTTCTCCAATGAATTCCGACTCGGAAAAGTCTCGCACCGCCGACGAGATCAGCTCCACCACCTCCTGGTTGCGCAGATTGGCTAGCTCCGCACTGGAATGGCCCAGAAGATAGTCGCCAGTCAACAAGCCGATCTTGTTGCCAAACGACATGTCGTCGTAGGTGTCCACATCCTGGCCAGCCTGGGTGCTCGATTGCAGATTAACCACGCTCTAATAGGCGATAAAATGTAATTATTTTAAGAATCCATTACAATATTTTTGTTTTAAGCATGAAATATCCGTTACTGATTTAATGACACATCGATGTTCATTTCGTCAGTTCCGTCAAGTAAATTTGAGGAAAGTTAAACTCATTTGCATAAACATACGCAGACACGCAGTTGACGAGTCACTTTCGAATGCATTCTTTTAATCCAAAACTTACATTGTGAACCAGATGTGATATCCGTATCATCTCGGTGACCTCAGCCAAAGCTCTTTGGGAGTGCAGCACTCCGGCACTCTTGTCCTGCTCCACGTCTGGAACACTGGGTGCATGTCCTGCGGCCTTGGACACCAGGAGCACTATCAATCCCCAAGCTTGCATCGTATTCTTGCCATTGTAGAGCAGGTGCCTGAAGAGGGAGATTCAGGTAAATTAAAACGACTTATGAGTCCTTCAGCACCACTCACTTGGCCGTTTTCATCAGCGGATGGGCGCTGCCCACCAGCTTGCGCAGGTGGAGCGCCACATTGGCGATCTCGTCGCTGAGCAACCAGCGCAGACTGAGGAAGGATGTGGGATAGCCGACAATACGCTCTGCCTCGCTGACCGCCCTATTCCAGTCGTGTCTCGGGGGTGGGGTCGTAACCTGTGGACTGGCATGCTTTCCACTGACCGTCGTCGTCGAAGTCCAACGCTGAGAAGTGAAAGTTTGCAGCGCAGGCGCAGCTCTGACCATTTGGACTGCCTGCATCTCGGCGGGAATCCTGCGGCGCAGCTGTTGCATAATCCTTAACCCACTGGTGCGGTACATGGCAATTCTCTAGTTATTTTCGTCTATTTTCGACAATTGTTTGCAATTGCTTGTGAAGAAACCGTGTTTCTTAGCTCCGCTCCGTTGAACCGCTCGTCGAAAAGTGAAATCTGCGCGGTCCGTCGCTGCTCGAGTCTCTGTCAACGTCGCTGTCGGCGTCACCTGCTGCTGCCGCCGCCGCTTCTTCTTCCCGAGCGGCCCACTTTTACAGTTGGTCGCTGCTCCGCTCTCAGGTGGCCGCCAGGCGTTCTGTTTGTTTTTATTGCCCCACGCAGTGTCATGGAATTCCGAGGGGCCGGCGTGGAGGGTGTTTTAACGGCGGTCTTGAGCAGGAACAGGTTTTCGCACGGCAGTGCCGCTTCGGTGCACAGTTTTTGGCCATGAGGAGTACGGTCACTCTAGGGATGGGAAACAAAAGGCTACTGCATGCAATGCAATTGGATGCTAATGGTGACAAAACATATTTATATCCGTTTCGATAGTTTTCAAATTATAAATTTATTTCATCATAAATCATAGTTTGTATTCCATATTAACATTTTTTTTCTCAAATAATATATAAAAGAAAGAATAGTGAAAGGAAAGATCAGTCAATCAGTTTACGCATTTAACACGAAGAGTTTTAATGAATAGAAATAATTTTAGTCTTACACCTAATTCCAATCACTTTACGCACTTACACACTTAAACAATCCAGTTAAAAGGATTCGTTGTCATAATCAAAAATAACTTAATTTAAAGAGAGCTTTTATTTTTTTTGTTTTTATATATTAAATGTACAAAACAATTAAAAAATTAGACCTTCTTAAATTTAGAAGTAATATTTTAAACTTTTCCATCTTATAGAATTAGTGTTCTATGGTATTTTTTAGCGCTTTTGTGCCAACTTTTTAGTACGTTTCTGTCTGTGCTACCTGGCAACACTGGCTCTACCGCCGACGGCAAGTTTTCCCTAATATTTGTTGCGAATTGGTATAAAAATCGATCGCAGATTTTTCCGTATGCGAATGCGAAAGAGAAAGTGGCACCAAATGTAAAGAGTCAATCCAAAACTAGATCGGTAAACGAAAGGAACACCGAAAACAACGATTAAAACGTAGAAAAGTGTTTGAAAAATGCAAATGCGAAAGCGATTGTCCGAGAAGTGAGAGGGTGTGAGTGTTTGCTGTATGTTTGTGTACGTGTGAGAAGAGCTGCAGCAAATTAAATATAAATAATAATGCCCAAGTGCCGTTGTTTGACAAATAATTGTGGCGCAAAATCATTACATGATTTTCAAGACGGTTTAAAGCAGTGACAGCGGAAATGTTTAATGGTTTTTAATTGCTCTAGCGGTCGCTGCCCCGGCGATGTGCCCATGCTAGTGTGTGTGTGTGATTGAAAAAAAGAGCTGGAAAAAGAGGAGAGTGTATGAAAGAGGAATATGCAACAACTGTGCGATTTTAGTTATCGGTGGCATTTTTTCGGCTATTTCGAGAGGCCGAAAGTCAAAATCAGAAAATCTGATGTGTACACACACATTACTGCCCAGAAACAGAGAAAACGGGGCGAAAGGAAAACTACGAAAGTGGTTGCTCTGCCATGTAGGTGTATATTTGGTGCGTGTGTGTGAGAGGAATGCTGCTGCCCGTCTATGTATCACGTTTCGCACACTACATATTTGCGTGCGTGTGTGTGACTGTGTAGTGTTGTATAGTGCATAATTTATGGAATTTCGGATTTCTTTCGAGTTTCGTTTTAGTTTGAGATTTTTCCCTTAATTTAATCGATCTATGTGCTCGGTCTCTCTCTGTCTGCCTCTCGCTCAAAATGGTTGCATCCCCAAGAGATGCACAAAGAGCGAGCGAGAGCGAGATAAACAGACGCCGCCGCCACTAACGCACACGCACACCAATGCAAATGCAGTTAGCTGGTAAAACTTGTTTTCTCCGTCTCACCTCTCTCTCTCTCTCTGCTCTGCAAAAAGAGCAAAAGCCGCTATTCGAATTCGGCCGCTACTCGCCTCTTCTGCTCTCTCGCCACTCGCCGCTGGCACAACTACACTACATACTGGCTATATACCATATATATGGCCGATTCAAAGCTAGGCGAGCAAAATTTCCATTGTGTGTGGCGACCAGCGTTCGCAGTCGGTTCGGAAATTTCTGACTCGTCATTTGTGCGCAAAAAACCCAAAATACAGCGCAAGAAACTCAAGCCTAAGTAATAGATTAAATACAAATATATATTTTAAATTACTGTAATTTTTTGAAACCAAATAATAACCGCTGCCTCGACTTTCATGTGTTCACAGTACGCGCGAGTGTTTGTGTTGGTGCTTCCCTATTACTCATCTTAATTTGAGCTCTGAAAAAGTATTTCTTTTCCGAAAAACAAAAAATAGCTGGGCCTAAATTGGAATATAGCCGCAAACTCTTACCTATTTTTTTGTCTACATCAACGATTAACGAAAATCCAACGACTTTCATCGTCGTTTGTGTGTTTCTGGAAGTAAATGTGTGTGTGTGCGTGTGCGGTGTATACTCGCTGCCTTTGGTTGAAAAAAAGTCATTTTCTGAGTCGCTCTCTCTCGGCTTGCTCTCTTTTTGCATGAATGAAACAACGAATGAACGAACCCTTGTAATTGTGATCTATGTGCGTGTGTGCGAGTGAGTGTAGCAACAAATAAGCAAGTTAAAACAATAAGAAAATTAAGTAATAAACAAAGCTATTACGGAAAAGGAAACAAATACCGAGCGGGGGAAAAAAGTGCATTGAAAGTCTAATTCTTCTTATATTCCAGCTATAAAACAACAAAGCAACATGCTTAATTTTACATTATGTGTGTTTCATTGCCAAAGCAACGTTTACGCTTAAATCTCTCCCCAGAGAGCAGATAAATATAAAATACACATAATAAAAATCAAATCAAAACCAAACATCAAATAGCTAATTACAAACAAATTCAACACCACAACAACAACAACCACAAAATATCGAAAGTAAAGAAACGAGACGAAAGAGAGCTCTTCATTATTTGTGTATCCGTGTGTGTCGTCTCTCTCGCGTGTGTGTCCGTGCCTATACCGTTGTGTGTGTGAGAGTGTGGCTGTGTGCGTGCAGCAGAATCAATAATAAAAAATTCAAATCCAAAATAAAAAGAGGAGAAAAATCAGCAAGCAAATGTGTAAAATACTAGAGAATATCAAAATCAACAACAAATAACAACACATCGGATAAATAACAATAATAGCAATACACTATAAGCAAACAACGTTGAGAAAATGAGGTGCTGCTGCTGTGCGAAGAAAACAAGCCAAGAACTATGACGCATCAAAATCATCAGACAAACGGTGCAAGTTTGGAGGATTGCCACACAAACTTTTATGCCTTGGTGAGTACTGTGTTGTTTTTCTGTGCAATTGTTTTTTATTTTTTCGCAATGGGCTTTATTTTTTTGCTACAGTATCTAGGTCAGTGAGGATTCAAGAGGGGGCGTGGTGTGGGGGGCTTATTGGCTAGCGGGGGTGTGTCACCCAAACAGAGACAATCATTTAAATTACCGATCATGGGATCCTCTTCTTCCCCACCCTCGCTCGGCATCTCTCTCTCTTATCGATTGGCAGCTAAAATGTAGACGCCGCCGGTCAGACACAGCTGTTTATCGTTATCGCTGCAGATTCTTCGCAAATATCCTACAGAAATATGCTGTTATTTGTATATATTTGTATTTTTGTAAACCTGCTGTTGAACAAAAGTGGAACTTTTTAAAGTTTTATATTGTGAGAGGTTATTTCATTCCTAAGGTCTTTTACCTTTAATTGTAATATTTAAACTTTAAATTATGGCTGTTATTTATAGGTTATTCAAAATATTTCAGTTCTTAAAAAGTAATTTCCTTATCTTGTAAAATTTCAATATCAAACCATTCATAAACCATTCAAACCATTCAAAATGAAGAGTTTTGATATGTGTTTAATCACTTAATTGTCATTTTGTTGTAAGGCTTAAAAGGCAATATAAATGGTATCTGCATTTTTGGTAGAGTGTTAATTAAAACAGACGTTTTTCTAAAGAGTTTAATTATACGTGTTGTCTTAATTAATTACAAATTTAAAAATACATTTTAACGTAAAGAAGGACATAAAAAATCAGCTTAAATTTGGCTTCAATTTTAAATATAGATACATATGTTGATTGTAAAAAGATATTTTTAGTTTCGCTGCAGATACCCCTGCTATGAAATAAATACTATCTATAAACTATACTATTTCGGCAATAATAATAAATAAGCGTTCCTGGAAACGTCAAACATTTATTCTACCCAACACAGTGAAGTTCCAGATATTTGTTAATGATAGATATCTGTAGTAAATAAAAGTAGAAGATTACGGGTGTTTACTGTAGCAGTAAAAACGGGTGTCTTTGTGGCAGCCCACAGCAATTATTGCTCTGTGACTTTGTGGGTAGCTTCGTGACTGCGGCTCGGTGACTTTCTGGCCCATAACAGGTTCTCCTTTCCCCGAGACCCAAAGTCGAAACTGAAAACTCTAGACCCGCGACTAAAAACTGAAGACTCGGGGACTACGACCGACGACTAGTTTGTCGGCCCAGCTAGTTAGTGAATGCGCTGTTGTCTCTCCGCTTTGGCATATTTCTTTAATGAATCTCGCGTCGAAAAGAGGAGATAGCAGAAATGAGAGGGGACGCAGAAGCCGAAAAAATGAAACAGAAAAGCCGAGTGAAATAGTCAGGGAAGAAGAGGAGGCGATGACGACGACAATGCGTACAATACAAGTCAACGTGCTCCTGCTCCACTCCCCGCTCTCTTTATTCCTCTCTGCCTGTGTCTGCTTACAACTCTCTTGCAGAGTTTGGAGCAGCAAGAGAGATGGTCAAGAAGGGGGAGAGGGCCGACGCCAACGAAATAACGAAACAATAACAAACGCCAAACTTTCTCTGAGCGAGATGGAGAGCGTGGCGACAGAGCGAGACGGCGCGCGAGAGCAAGTTGAACTTGAGAGGCACGCGCGCGTGAACAAACACAAACACAGGCGAATGTCGGAATGATAACAGTCAGAGACCTCCTCCTCTCTCGTTGAAGGATTGCAAAAAGCGAGAGGGAGAGGAAGATAGATAAAAGATAGAAAAAATCAACCTACGAGATAACTCGCCCAAAAATAAAAGACAAACCAACTCGAAGCGAAGAAAAAGCAGCGAGTCGAAATGAGAGCGAAAATGAAAACACACACAAAAATGGCAAAAACGAAGAGCAGCCAAGCAAGCAGCGGAAGAATGTGGAACATACATTTTTGTCGTCAAGACGGCGGAAAAAGAGAGGGCTTGAGAATTGAATTGGGGAGAATGGCCGGTTTGGGGGAATACCTTTCGGCTCTGATTGTGTGCGTGCGCGGCCGCCTGCCTACCAGTACGTATGTGAGGGTGTGTGGGTGTTTGAAGGTGCAGTTATTTATTTTGGCGCCATCTCGCTTTGGCCCATTGATTTCAGACTGCTTGCTTGCCTTCTCTCTCGCCACTTGCCACAGCAGCAACTTATTTCTATTTTATACAATTTCTACCATCTTAAAACCTCCATAGGTCTAGTTTCCCCCACTTGAATTGTGTACAACTAGGAATACACAAATCTTGGGATTTTAATAATCGGTGATAATTACTTTTTTGACAAACTATTGAGATGGAGAAGTGCAAGCCTACATACGCCAATATTGAAAGTTCATTGCGATACATCATTTTGTTTTTTCGTTATTTAAATTGAACGGATTTTCAGTGTAAGCATTCCGACTTCAAATATTTCAAATAGGATTTAAGATTCAATTACGTTGGTCATTGTTATAGAAAGGTACCATTTAATATTGACTTGCGGTTTTAGTTGGACTTGCTAACTGATATTCACAATTTGGTTAAGCCATAGTTTGATATGTACCGTTGTTGCCAAATTTATATTAATGAAAAATTGGAGTCTTGTGCGGAAGTCTAGTATTTTTCGTTTGTAAAATTGGGGACTGCTGTATAGAGCCAACGCAACTGCAGCGGAATCAGCCAATGACGACCCCAGATGGCTAAAAAAGCTAAAAAGCCAGCAAGCTACATAAGCCCAGTTAGTCAGTCACTCATTCTTCTTTTTCTCCGCGCTTCTCTCTCGTTTTCGCTTTTTGTTTCTTCTTCGGTGCCCCAAGTTTCTCATGTCTCTGCTGCAGCTCCTCCTTCTTCCCCACTCCTCCTTCCCACCCTCTGCCGTTTTTTTCGTGCTTTTGTTTTGAGTTGCGAGGCAGCGGAAGATTTTCGAGCTTCGCTTTGGTCGTTTATGCTTGGCCTGTTTTTGTTGTTGTTGTTCGTTGTTGCTGCCAAGTGCAATGAGGAATGTATTTACATGTGTGTGTGTTTTTAAAGATTTCGCAACACTGGTAAATTAGTGGGCAACAACTCAAGATTATTATCGTTTTTGCATATATTGAAATACACTTGTTAAAAGTCTTTATACCACAGTTCTTGAAGATGTATTCAAGATATAAGATATTGTGTAGAAAAGTTTCTGTATTATGTCGTTTCGTATTTACAAAAAAAATGTAACAGATTAATATATTTTTTGCTTGACTTTCCATCGATTCTCAAATCGTGACAAAATTAGCAATTCGTAACTCAATCTAACGTCATCGTTAGAATTGGCGTTTAATGAAAAATCCGATAAAGCAGTTTACTATTAAAATCTCAGTGAGTCAGATGGGTTGGGATGATGAAGGCTTTATTTTTAAGACCTAAAGAATTTATCGATGTAAAAATAGCATCTACGATTTTACAACAGTTTATTCATCTGGAATGGACTGGTTGGATAAGTTAATTAAATTACTATACATATTGAAGGGATCTAAATGAGCTTGATCACTTTAGCCTTGTAGAGAATCATTTTATAGTTCACTGTTGATACAATACATTTAATTTTAATAAACAAATTTTGTAATTCACATTTATTACACTAAGCATCAGCAAACACAGCTATCACTAAAATTCCATTCAATGAATCTATTGGAAATAAAATATGTAGATTTTTATTAGTGAAGTTTATCTTTTTAAGATTTCGCTAACAGCGTCTGCGATAACATGTCTTAAATTAGGAATTTGCTGTTTTCCGTACGTCATTTATAAGGAGATTATACAGACACGGAACGTTTGTCACGGCAGGGTAAACAAATGATAGGAACTTCCCTACAGATATATATAGATAGTGGAGCGATAGTTATCAGTAGAGTGTATTACAGAACCTATTGGGCATTAGTCTGGCTACCATTACCTGCTTACATACGCATTTATGACTAATTCCCTGCTAACTCTCTATTAACTTATTGCAGACTGATTTATGTGGAATAAAGTGGCGGAAGTTCGTTAACGGGGAGCGACCGAACGCATCGAGCGATCCTCTGGCAGACCCGATCCTGCGCTCCTATTCGCGATGCATCCAGGCGGACATGCTGTGCGTGTGGAGGAGGGTCCAATCCACGAAGACGGACAACGCCGACCCGAATGCCTTAAACTTCGAGATGACCACGTCGACCAAGGTCCACCCGCCCCTTTCGCTGGCCGCCGCCAAAGAGCTCTGGATCTTCTGGTACGGCGAGGAGCCCGATCTCAGTGAACTGGTCGATGCCGAGCTGCTCCGAGTGGCGGGTAAGTTTCTGGACTTGAGAAGGTTCTAATGAAATATACATACAGCTGTGTTCATTAAAATAGCAGTGCATGAGGAACTAAGAAATATAAAGGTATTTTTTTTTTATGTCCCTGTTCGTAAGCGACGTTTTTTTCACTGACTTTTTGGAAAATAGACTTGGCTGGGCCATGCCCAGCGATCTAAAACCGATCGAAACCCAACCAGTGAACATTAAAATCAAAATATTAGTAAGAAAAATAATGTTATTTCTAAGCCATGGTGAATTTTGTTGCTATTTTTTCATAACACTGCTTTTAGTGAACATCGGAATTACATCGGTTTCATTCATATTTTGAAAACTATTATTACGCTGATTATAAAGCGTTGAATTACACACATTTTTAAAACGATCTGCCGTAAAGCACAAAGGTTTAAGTAGTCCGGTATTAGCTACGAGGTATACAATATGACATTTTCGTAGAAGTTTCTAAATAAGTAAAACTA
This sequence comes from Drosophila santomea, assembly GCF_016746245.2. NCBI lineage: Eukaryota > Metazoa > Arthropoda > Insecta > Diptera > Drosophilidae > Drosophila > Drosophila santomea. The sequence continues at coordinate 19,602,782 of NC_053018.2, forward strand.
TTTACCAGTTTGAATGCTATGTGTTACATTTAAGATCGATTGTGGTATTTTCTTGCTCTCCCTTTCTCACCCCCACACACTGACACACACATACCCGTTCTCACTCACACATCCAAGTGGGTGATGAATTTAATAAAGCTTCAAGGCCGCATCCATCGCATGCAATTGCAACAACAAATTTGCCATCTCTTTGACGTTTGTGTGTGGGTGAATCTGTGTGAGAAAAGCCAAAACAAATGCGACACACAAACAAACAAACAGAGAAACACGCAAAATACATTTCGATTGCGGCAGATGATTATTATTATTGCTCTTCTGATTCTCTCTACGTTTTTCTCCATCCCCGTCGTTTCGCAATCTTTCTTCCTCGCCTTTTCATTTTCCTTTGGCGTCATTCAACTCACATGGCGTCGTATTGAACCGTCGGCAACAGAAAAGAGAAAGAATAAAAGGAAAAAAGCAACAACTGTCAAACGTAGGCGGTTGTCTCCTCTCTTTCATCGACTTTCACACGGAAATAAAAAGTTCCATGTGTTAAATACATACATAATTTTTTTTTAATAACGTAATGTAAATGTTAAGATTAAATGTGCTAATTGCAACAGTGTCTTCTAAACATAAATGTTAAAAAGTTCCTAACTAAATATTATAATAATTAATAATATTATAATATAATTACAAATATTTGAACTCGGCTTTCCGAGCTTACATTAAAACCCTTTAATATTCCTTAAATCTTATCAATTCTTTTATAGTGCATCAAAGAAGGAAAGAGGAAGCAGTAATGCCGAAACGTCACCTGTCATTTGCAATGTTTTCGCTAGCTTTTTCTCTTTCGCTCTCCGTCGCTCTCTGGTAATTATGCAAACGAAGAAGGAAGGTGCTCTCACGCTCCCCCTTCTGCTCTGCTCCCCTCTCGCTTGCTCCTTCGAGGGTTGTTAAATATCAATACACACAACTGGCCTTCGAAAGAAGCTCGCTCTCTTTCGCACACCCCATCTCCATTTCTTTCGTCTCTTATCAGCCATTGCGTGTGGCTACTATTTATTAAATATTTTTGTTATTGCCTCATTATCTCTGACCGCTAACTACGTACTACACTACGTACATTGTTCAACGTAGAATTTAAATTGAGGTTTCGGCTTTTCCATGGCAAATTCCATTACCCACTAAGCAACCGCGATCGCTCGAGATCCGTAATTCCGTTATCTTATTAAATATGAATGTTAAAGATATCACAGTCTTTCAAAGAATTACTATTAAAATATAATGGTTCCTTATTATCCACAAGTTAATATAATAATACAACAAAAATGTGAAGGCTATTACTTGAAATCATAAAAAGTTACCTTATATATAACTACCTTATAATAATTCCCAGAAGTAATTATTATTCATTGGAGAATTGATTAAAAAAAAATTTTCAATTGGACTTTTTAAGTTTTAATAAGTAGCCGTATACATTTTTTATAATGCATAATTATTTATAAGTCGTACTGTGTACATATGTAAGAGATCATAATTTTTTCAATAGTGTTTTGATCAAACATACAATTTTATTCCTATTTAGAACTAAAAATTTCGCATCCGTGTAGCCCTCCAGAAGTTCTCATTTACCCACCGTTTCTCTTTGAAGTTTCCGAACGAGATAAGGAAGTCCGACTGTATCTTTTCATATCTGCCTACGTCATTGTGGCCCAATGATTTTACAGTTAGCTTGTTCTGCCGTCATACGTTAGCCCCCTTTTGAGGCGCGCATTTTTTTACCGTCTGGAGTTGAGAGTTGAATGCACGTTGATTCCACCGCTGATTCCACCGCTGATGAGACTTCGCCTTGTTTTTCGTGTTAGCCTTTGTCATTGCGTTATTTTATTTATTGCACTTTTAATGACAAGGACATTGACTAATTGCATTGACATTACTTTGTCTGCGTTTTTTGGTCGAATTTTCGTATACTTTTTATAGCTTTTTCGGCCATAAACAACGCAACTGGCAAAAAACATTGTCGTTTTGTTTTTGTGTGTGTGTGCGTGCCCGCAAATGCGTGTGAATGAAATTCTGAAAGAGAGCGGAGAGACGAAGAGAGAACACCTTGTTACTGTTACTAGCTCTCTGATTTGCTGTACATGAAAACGGCAACGCCGCAAATCTCAGCCAGTCAGCACAGTGGAATAAAAAATGATACTTTAATGCATAATATATTTTAGGATTACATGTTCTTTACGATTGAGTTTTATTAATTTAAATTTCTGAGTAATTTGAGATGAAGTTCAGGTTTAAATATTCCGTAAAAAGTAATTTCTATATTTTTAAAATTAGTTATGATTCCACATTATTAAAATCTTGATTTGACATATTTTTTTTTCCGCGGAGAGTGTGGTAAATCTTTTTTACAATTTGGAAGGACAAATGTTTTTTGTTTGTATTGTTAATTGAATATGTATGAATGTATCATGTGTTTTTCATGTAGTTATTGTTATTCTAAATACACCTTTCACTGCCATAGTAAACTAATTTGCATGCTTATTGTATTGCTTTTGCGTTTTTTTCCCTTCATGCTGTTTGCCTTTTCCATAATTTTTTTTACCATTATAAAGCACAGTAGACGTCAACGTGAAACACACCTATACCCTGAAGAATTAAAGGACACCCCCAATTTCCATTTATGTTTAAAAATAATAAAATAACAACCCGCACACACTACTTGTTGTCATTGTACTCAAACTGTTTGTTGTTGCACTCCGATGGCATACGACTTTACCTTAAACAGCTGTCACATTTATGTGTGTGTGTTCTGGGGCAGATGTGTGTGTGTGCTTCACAATTGGAGCCACTAATTACGTGCTGCTCTCTGCAAATCATAGAGAAAGAGTCGCAGAGAGATTCTCTCTTTTTGCGATTCTTGGCTCCCGATGAGCTTAAACTGGTTTGCAATCGTGGGCTTAATTACAATGCGCTTTATTGCTCATTTTGTAGTTGTTTTTTTTTTTTAAGTCTTTGTATTCGTGTGGTTTTACCTGGTTTTTGGCTTTTCGATTTGTTATTGCGCTTACTAAACATATTTTGAATGTGTGTGCGCTCAGATTATTGACCTTGATTAAACATTTGTTGCTGCTTTTTGTTATGTGTGTTCGTTTTTTGTTTTCATTATGTGTCACGCAAATGCAAAACTGCTAAATAACGCTCTCTTAATTACACGTTACAGTTCTTGTGAAATTCTCAAACACATTCTTAGAAAGAGAGTGCGGGAGAGGAGAGGAGGTCTGCTGCGATAGCAAAATGCTAACCTAAAATAGCAATGTTTTTTTTTGGGCCACAAACAAAAAGGTCAGTAAAGAGAGTGTGCGTGTGTGGGTGAACAAGAACGAGTGCACGCCTAGCGGCACTTTGTCTCCCAAACAACCACTCTCTCTCTTACTCGCTACTTTCCACAGAGCGACTTGCCACCTCTTTACCATCTCTTTAAAAACAACGGAGAGGGAGAGAAGCAGCAACATGTGCACAAACCACACGTGCTAAAAAAAATACACCCACACAGACAGCTTCTACGTGTTTGTGGAATTTGCATTGAGCAGTCGCCGTCGATTCCGATTCCCCGATTCCGATTCACCCGATTACAATTCCTGTTCCTATGAAGAAGGAAAAAGGGAAATATGATGATATTTAGCAGCTGTGGTGGGAGAAGGTACCACAGTCCATTGAAGCTAAAGAAAGCTTAATGAAAAACATGTTATCACAGTTATAAATCCCATAAAAAGAAAACATTTACTTTGTATTCCAATACTTAAACGTTAAAAAAAAATGTTTTGTGTTATTTTGTGATGTCGGAAAATTTTAAAAACATCCTTTGAATCTTTCTAAATTACCACCTCATAAAATCTTCTGCGAGAACATTGTATTTTGTTTGCTATCGCTTGAAGTCACTCTTCTGCATCAGTATTGTTTTTTGTTTGCCGTTTCGCTTCGCTCGTCTCTTGATTTCCTTTTATTTGTTTGTTTGCTGAGAGAGTGGCTGAAGCTGCAGTTGTTGTTGCTTTTGTTTCCACAGGCCTACCCTTGCGGACATTTATTTATAATTTTGGCGAGCTTTGAACTTTTCGCCGTTGAGTAGTGTGTCAATGTGTGTGTATGTGTGGTGTGTGACCTGAGAGAAGAAGAGAAACTAAGAAGAGCCGGCCTGCAGGATGGAAATTGGAAGCATAGGCATGGGAACATGTAGATGGCGGAATAATAATAGTGGTAAGGATGAGGAGGTGGACGAGGATGAAGAGAGGAGGCAGACTCTCTCACGCACTCACACACACACTGGCATAATCGTACATTGCCCTTGTAAGCCAAAGTGTGCTTGTGAGTTTTTAAGCGTCGTTGTAAAAAAAACTCACGCTGATCTCATTGAGGGAAAAACAGTAGCCATAAAATACAACAAGAATAGTTATCATACTGCTAAGCCATTTTTGCTTTGTTATTTGTCCATGTTATTTACCTTTACGTAATTATCCGTGCAACATTGTTGACCCACGAAGAAGAAGCAGGAGAAATCAATGCACGCGTGGGAATCGAAGAGATAGAGCGAAAGAGAGATTTACCCCGTAGTATATTTGAAAGTGTATGTGTGTCCGTTAAAGGTGGGGGTGGATGCTAGGAATTTTCCAAAAATTTCTAGACTTTCCTTTTTATTTTTTTTTACAAATCCTCCCTTCTATTTTCCCCGCAGTCTTCTACTGCCTTTTCTTTATGTTTCAAGTGTTTGCACTTCCGCTTCGGATTTTTGTTTTGTTGCTTGGCGGTTTTTTGTTTCCACCTCTTACATCTCTTCTCTTCTCATGCTGCATTTTTACATATTCCGTTTTACACATATTTTTATCTTTATCCACCGCTTTGCTTTTTTTGGGCCGCTCTGTGCCTCTCTCTTTCTGGCATTCTACCCCTCTCGCTCTAAGTTTGTTTGTCATTTTCCTAAAAAAACGATAAAAATGCAAAACGAAAACAAAAACAAAACAATAACAAATTTGAATAGTCTTAAAAGTTATGTTTTTCTTAAGGCGTGCGCGCGTCGGTACAAGAAAGAGAGAAGAAAAGTGGTTGTGAAAGAGAGGGGTCATTTGAGGCTGATTGTTTTACGTTGTAGACGCCTCTTCTCATTATTTCTCTTGCTGTTAGTTCTGGTTATTTCTTCCACTTGTTTTTGGGTATTTTCCACTTTTACATTTCAATGAAGCCCCGAAATCAAATAAAAACTAGATGTTGACAAAATAGAGAAATACACCTGGCGCTTGAAGATGCATTCAGAATTGGAGCTTCGGGAACGTTTTACTTATAAGAATATAAGGACTTTTATACGCCAACGCAAGTTAATTAAACTTGACAACATTGAATAAGGCAATAACCTATTGATTTTTAAGTTATAAGATCTGATTTCAACTGTTGTCAAAAAGTTGTGTACATGTATAAATCCTAGTACACCTTAAAGAGATTTATAAGATTTTACTTAGATTTATAATCTAAGTATTTATTTATTTTTTACCCTAGATCCATAAAGAATAAAATATATATTTTAAAAATTAATATAACATTAATAACTTTCTTCTATTATTTATTTGTTTATTTATTTCTTAGCCAACCAAGCGCTGTGGAATGGCACCTGGAAAGGAGCTCTCACCTACGAGTGCCGATCGCTGCTCTTTAAGGCGCTGCACAATCTCATGGAGAGGTAGAATCATACAGAAAATAAATATCAAATTTAAACTAATGTTTATATCAAAATTTACCTCAGATTCGTGCTTACCAAGGACATTGTCCGCTTTGGAAAATGGTTTGTGCAGCCCTGCACCTCCAGCGATCGCCTCTTTGGACGCAGGTATGTGCCTGGATGTGCAACAGATTCGGTATACATATACAGAGACTGTTCGGATATATGCGTTATCTTTTGTAAAAAAGCTGAAAATTTTATCAAGTTCACAATACGGCAATATCCCAGAATAATGAACAGGAACTCTGTGCAATGACATTGAAGCTTGTGGCATTGTATCGTTCTTCCTGCGACATTTCTCATCTATTTGATTCTCTTATAACGAATCAATATTCTTCAGTTTATTCATAACTATGAATTTTCGATTAATATCATTACTACAACTACATTTCTAACAATCTTTTAATGAACAAAAATACCTTTTTTTAACAAAATATTGGGCTTATAGGCTTAACTCTTCCATGAAACCACTTTGCTAATCATTTCCAATCTTTTTGCAGCTCCCAGCACTTGTCCTTCTCATTTACGTTCTTTGTGCACGGCGACACCGTTTGTGCCTCCATAGATTTGCGCGAGCATCCCGCCGTGCGTCCGCTGACCAAGGAGCATTTGGCCGAAGCTGCGGCAGCCTTTGCAGCGACCAGTTCTCCGCCAGGTTCAAATGGATCTACCGCGACAGCAGGCGGAGCAGTGCCTAATCCTGGTCAGGATCCAAATGGAGCCGGCATGGAGGCACTGGACGGCGGAGAAGGAGCGGCCAAGGCAGCGCCACCACCGCACGCGCGTAAGGTGATGCTGGCGCCCTTTGGAATTGCGGGCATACTCACCGGCAATAGTTATAAGGCCAGCGATCCCATAGCCGAGAAGATCCTCGAGGATTGGGCCTCGTTTTTTCCGCTGTGCAATAAGGACAACACGGACGTGCCACCCGTGGTGGAAGTGGTGTCGGGTGAGTGAATACTTTTAGATTAATTTCTCTCCAGGGATGCAGTCTAATTGGTTTAATTTTCATCCCCAGGTGGTCATAAGATGTATCATCCCACGAACTACGTACTAGTCACAGACCTGGACGACATGGAGCACATGGAGTTCGTCGAGATGCAGAAGATGCAAAGCCCAGTGGGTGGAGCGGCGGCTGATGTACCTGTTCTGGCCTCGCTTTCCTGCCCACCTGGAGCAGCCGTTGCTCCTCCAGCAATGGGCGCAGCTCCATCTGCAACAGCGGTTCCCTTGGGTCCAGCTTCCCTCAATGCTCCAGCAGGAGCAGGAGTTGGAGCTACTGCATCTTCTGCCGCCAAAGAGATATCCCGCAAGGCAGCTCCACAAGCGGTCAGCGCCCTGGAACGTCTCGCCTTCCAACCCTACTATGATCAAAGGCCCACCTCGGGCTTCACCTTCAATACCAACAATACTCACATACCCGCCTCGGCTGCCGTGGAAATGCCGGAACGAACCTGGCAGGATTGCGTGATGAACACGCTTCATGTGGATGCAGCAGCGGCGGCAGCAGCAGTTGCTTCTTCTACTACCGCCTCGGGAACTGTGTCATCATCTGCGGATGGCGACGAGAATGAGCTAAATAAACCGCCGCAGCAGGACTCAAAGCAACTGGTGCAGCAGCAGATTCAGCAGCAACAGCAGCAGCAACGTCAAAAGCTCTGGAACTTTGTGGATCCCATGCAGAAGGCACCCTGCATATGCACCAAGTGAGTTTCGATCTTTTAGATTCTTTAAAATTATAGTGGAGTATTCCTGCCATGCTCTTTCTCTCTATATGCAAGGGTATTTATCCAATCTCTAGAAGTTTTCAAATTGTAGTTCAAGAGTCTGGAATTATCCGAGAAAATATTTCATTCTGTTAGTTTGGGTGCTGTTAGCAAGTTTAATTTTAAGAAGCTGATTAGGTTTTGGTTTTAACAAAAAATAGTAAAGCATAAAGATATACATATATGGCATATGCTATCGTTACTTATTACCGTGATTGTGTTTTGATATTATTTTATAGTTCCACATCTAATGCAATCATTTTGTAAAAAAAAACAAGTTTCCATCTAGAGATTTTAAAAATACCCTTTCGTCTTTTACTTGCGCGCGGTTTTTGTTTTTTTTGTGACCCCTAAATATCTTGTTGCTGCCTCTAATATAATAACAATGTTTTTTAAATTGCATATAAAATCGATATAAACTTGATGTAGTGGAGATGTTGTGCTCCTTTGGGAAATTAGAAAAAACCCAATAAACCAAAACGAACCCGCTTTGATGGCATGCTAAAAAAAGTACCTTTACCCTAGAAACAATATGCAGTTAAAGGCGGTAGTTGACCTTATGTTTATTGTTATCTCTGCATGCGATAGGCAATAGATTTTTTCCGTTTTTTTTTTTTCTATACAACTTTCTTTTGAGTTACCTAACCCACACAGCAGCAACAAATAATAAAAACTTCAGCCAAGCGACAGAGCTACGAAAGTGAAGCGTTAAATGTATTGTGTTGCTAGTGTCTAAACCCGAAACAAACCAAAAAAACAAATTTCAGCGCCCAATGCAGCAGCAGTAGCAACAGCAGCAGCAGCATTACCAACATCAGCAACAACAAGCGACCGCAGCAACCGCTGGGATCGCCTGCGCTGCGAGCAGCAGTTACCAGTGCCAGTGGCAATAAGTCGTCCTCGTCATCTTCATCATCTTCGTCGTCGTCGTCCTACCAGCAGCAGCATTACCACCAGCAGCATCTGCAGCAGCAGCGACCGGGAACACCTGGGCCGCCGGCAACAGCAGTCACATCATCGCATCATTCCAGTTCCCTGGGCAACACTTGCGCCTCCAATTTTTCCGCGGCCACTCCCCGGCGTCACAATGTGCCGTTCCACAAGCGATTGCTCCATTCGCTGGCATCCACCGCCTCCTCCACGGCCTCCACCTCTAGAGCCAAAAGCCACAGCAACACCACCACAGACACCAATATACCAAAACAAAGGTTTGTGTGTTGAGTGGAGTGAAGTGAAGTGGCGTCTGTTCATTATAGCCAGTGCTGCCTATATTTTAGGTTAACGCTTATCAGTTTTCTCTTTTTTTAACATACCGTTGCGATCAAATAAGAGCACTATGGGATCCATTTTCATATATAAACGTTTTGAGGTCTTTTATTTTCGAATTGCATTGCTCTAGAACGGCTGACTTTGCTTAAACAGTCACTTTTTTAAGATCCACTTGCATCTTAGTGCATCCAAAAAAAAATACAAATTTGAAAAATGCTTACAAACCAAAATCATAATGAGTTGTATTCCAAAATCAAACTTTGGCCTTTTCTTTTACGAACATATACTTGATATCTATGATCTGTTAATCTGTTGCACCTTTGCAAAATAAAACTAAAAATCTTAATATTTAGAGAAAGGTGTCTTCTAGAGTGCTACTTTTTTGGCTGTTACTGTATATATACCACAAGTCCTCTAACTTTCGCTCTTTATCCACATTAATATAATTTTATTTCCACTCGGTTCACACGCTCTGTTAACCTTTGGATTAATGTTTTATTATTTTGTTTGTTAGTTTTGAGAATATTTTTTCTGCCCTTTGCGAAACACATTGGAATCAAAAGAGGGGCGCATTTAATTCATCACGTCTCCCCCCCAAAAAAAAGGATTCAACACACACACAAACATTCACGCGTCGTCATCTTGAAATAACAATTTCTAATTCCAATTCACTTAATCGCTCTTGGTAATTGGTAAATAAGCTAGCAACATTCTAAGCAAATTAAAAAGCAACGCTACAACACAAAAGACTGCAAGCAACGGCCTAATAACAAATTGTATAATATTTTCCATATCGAGGACATACAACACGTTTTGTAGCACCTAGCCTAGCTTAGTAATCTACTGCCCCCCACCCTCGTACACCCCGGAATCCACTTCCCCATTGTCGTTCTCATTTTCTCATGGCCCGTTTTGCAAATACTCGTATTCGATACTGGATTGAGTTTAAATACTTTGGTTTTGGTGCCGCATGTATCTTTGTTTCAATTCTCTAAGGTTTGATGCATTTTGTGGAATGATTTTAGTTTTATTTGCTGGTTTTCTTTATTGTAAATAACATAAGCACATATTATATAAACTATATGGGTGTGCAAAGAATTTTTAAAGTTTACTTGAACAAACAATTGGAGTGTCTTAAAGCTAAATTAGAAATAGATTTTCAAACTTTATTTTAATGTATTTATCTTTTATGACACCATAGTAGTTGGAATTCCATATAAACTTAAACAAAGAGCACCTCTTTTAAACGATATTATTTTGCAGCTGTAACGGTTTGGTTATTACATCTAATCCTAAAACAATGGATATGGTTTTATGATTAATTTTGCTATGGTTATTTTGTGGCACTTCTGTTGCTGGAGTATCCCAAGTAATATAATATATATTTAAATGATTAATAAACTGGCATACCTTTGTATACATAGCTACATTATACGTAGATAAGACATTGTACATAACCTTTCGATAAATAATGAGACACCACTTAATCTTAAAATAATTTATCCAATATGCTAATTTCAATATACATGTTTTTCTATTCCGACAGAAATCTGGGGAATACACCTCATGGAACACCACATGGCGGAGCTTCGACGTACTCCCGCAATTCCTTGGGTGGCGATTCATCGATGCCGGTGGCCTCCGTGGAATCACCGGCAACGCCAGCTCCCTCTCCGCATCCGAATTCGGCGCATTCGCAACCGACATCCGTGCCGCCAGCTGAGCAAGTGAGTGAAAGTGACGACCCAAAAACAAATGTGCTGACCCCTAGCCAACTTGTTTCACTAACACGATGTCCATCTCTGTCCACTTCACAGCTGCTCAATATGAGTCCTCATGCGCCAACTTCCGTTTCCAATCTGCAACAGCCGCCGACGCCTATAGACCACCTGCTAGACAAGAATACACCGGCTCCCACGCCAACTGACCAGCACGACAACAAGAGCATTACGGCCTCGCCTTATGTTCATCAGACGCCCAGCGTAGAGCCGCCCTCCTATACGGATCATGCGGCCGGCGGAGGAGCAGCTGGTGGGCAAGGCATTGGTACGGGTCCAGGAAGTGTGCCCGCCCAGCAACCGGCCACGCCCACGGCAGCAACATCAGCTGGCGGCGCCGGATCTGGCGGACCTTCAAATGCAATTGGAGGGAATGGAATGGGCACTATAAGTGTCAAGAAGCTTGAGATGCAGCAGCATACTCCATTGGCGGCTATGGCCATCAAGCAGGAACCTGGTGCTCAAGGTCGGGGGGTCGGAGGTGTTACCTCCACCACGGAGGCCTTGAACAACTTTAAGCGACTGTACAACCCGCCAAAGCTGACGTTAAAGGATCCGGACAGCTTCTACGACGAGGAGTGGCTTAAGGAGGTCATCTACGACTTTCAGTACCAGGAATACTGGTACGTGTTTTTTTTTGTTTTTCTAAACATCGCTTTATTTTCGAATTTTCACAACTACAGGGACTATAGCACGGTGAAACGTCCGAAAATGGAAAAGCAACGGCGACCTAGGTATGCCAAGAACCTCTACGAAGGGCAAACCCACGTGAAGCCCGTGATGCCTTCGCCAGGATCCGTTTATGGCTCGCAGTTGCTCTCTTTGGATGAATCAGCAGGCTCAGCAGGAGCAGGCGGTGTAGGACAGGCGGCTGGCAGCTCCGGCGGAGGACTAGTGGGCATTGCCAACAGTACTGCCAGTGGCAGTGATGTAGAAGCCGATGGCAGCAGCTTCTTCCAGGGATTGAATATTAAGACAGAGCCCGGATTGCATTCCCCCTCTTGCAAGGAAACGTCGAAATCTTCTGGCGGCAACAGCAGCGGTGGAGGAAGTGGTAGCGGGGGTAATCTCTTCACAGCTGAAGGTTTGAATCCCTCTCTCAATGATCTGGAGCAGTTGTTTGAAACGAGCTCGAACGACGAGTGCAGCAGCGTGCAAATCCACACACCGCCCGATTCTAATAACCCCTCGAATGGTGGCTGCAGTGCTGTGACCAATACGATTGAAGACCTCAAACGGAGCACAGCAGTGGCCAGTGCGGCCGTGGCAGCGGCAGCAGCAGCTGCGGCCTCAGGAGCGGGCAATATTCAGGCGGAGGATCTTACTAAGATGTTTCCTACACCACCCTCTCACGAACAGCAGCACCCGAACTCGAGTCCCTGCCAAACGGACGTGGTCATGACGGATCTCAGTGTGGACACCACCACAACCAATATAACCAGTAGTATCACCACGACCTGCAACACCACTATCACGAGTAGTATCAACACCACCACAACAGGCTGTAGCAACCCTAGCAACAGTATTATGCTGGCTTCCGTTGAAGCGCCCGTCACCGTGGTGGCCATTCAGACTGTCTCCAAGATGGTGAAGCAGGAATATAACCTGGAACTGGGTAGCCCTATGGAAGAGCCCATTGATGACTGGGACTATGTGTACCGAGCACCGCAACAGGAGAAGTTTGTAGGCTCCACGCGATATGCTCCATTGACCAACCTGCCCAGTCAAACACAGCCGCCGCTCACTCTGCCTACGGGATGCTTCTATCAACCCACCTGGAGTAGTCACAAATCAAGAGCAGCTACATTGGCTAAAGCAGCGGCAGCTCAACAGCAGCAGCATCAGAAACATCAGGCCCTTCAGCAGCGCATCCAATTGCATCAGCAGAAACTACAGCAGCTCCAGCTCCAGAATCAGCAGCAACAACAAGCTGCTGCCGCAGCAGCAGCGGCGGCAGCGGGAGGAGTTGGCCACCAGAAGCACCAGCATCAGCATCTTCATGATCTCCTGTCAGCGGCGCCGAGGACACCATTAACGCCCTCCACTGTTCCTCAACCGTTGAGCAGTGGTGGCAGTCAGTATTTGCTGAATCAGTTGAACTGCCCACAAGCACCACCTGGGGCATCCATGCAGCAGCTTATGCACCGAGCGGGGATGTCACCAATTTCCCCGGGACCCGGAATAGGTCCGTATGCCGCCAGAAGTAGTCCAATGTCGAGGGCAACTCCTACGCATCCGCCACCGCCATATCCCTATGACTTGGCTGTGGCTAGTCCCGCTACCTCCACATCGTCGTACTTGAACCGGCCGCTTCACTCGCAGGAGCATCCACACATGCATGGTATGGGCGGCGGAGCAGCGGGAGGTGTGGGTCACGGAACAGGAGCTGGCGGCCACATGGGTATGATACCTTACACTGGCGATGCGGGCATTGCCAGTGGTGGAACAACGATGACAGCCGGATCCTCGACCCTGCTTCAGGAATTACCAGAAGTAAATTCTGTCCTAGTTAACATACTGCTTTACGATACCGCCTTGAATGTCTTTCGGGATCACAATTTCGATAGTAGCAGTGTGTGTGTGTGCAATGCGGATACACAAAAGATCGGCAATATTCGCGGAGCTGATTCCGGAGTATATGTACCCCTGCCAGGCGTTAGCTTTAATCCTTTCCCTTCCGGAGCTGGAGGTGCTGCGGCTGGACAGCGAATGCTCAATGGACCCAGTTCCGCCGGTTTTGGCGGCATGCGGATGATCAGTGCCTTTGGGGGTTCGCCAGCCTCAGCCTCGATGCCCGGAGCTGGCTCCGGACATGGCCATGGTCCGAATGGCGGCTCGAACTCGTCGTCTTGCACGCCGCCCAGCAGTAATCCCCATATCACCGGCTATGTGGACGATGATCCCGTGGAATGTACGTGTGGTTTCAGTGCAGTGGTCAATCGAAGACTCTCTCATCGCGCTGGACTCTTTTACGAAGATGAGGTGGAGATCACGGGCATCGCGGATGATCCGGGCAGGAACAAGCAGCCTACATTGCTCAGTATCATCCAGAGTCTTAGCAGGAAAAACCAAATCAAGCAGGGACCTGGAGAACCGAGCTCTGCCTTGGAAAAAATCGGAGCGGGTGGATTGCCTAGTGGTCAACTGGAGCAATTGGCTCATGCTGTATTTGACCTGCTATTGGATCAGTGCTCTATTATTCAAACATCTAGTAGTTCGGTGCACAGAGCTCTTCAGTCCCATCGGAGGCGAATGTCCCGTCAACGAAGGATCTTCGGCACCAATGGAGCACCTACTGCTTCACTGGCATCAATTGCAAATGTTCTAGAGTTTATGGATGCACACGACGTTATAAGTTTGGCTCTGGAGCAGTCGAGATTGGCATTCGAAAACCAACGTATGGACAACATGATGGACTTCCATGGAAATGGTAGCAGTAGCTCTCATCAGCAACAGCAACTCACAGCTTTTCATGCACCACCAGCTGCTTTGCGTCACAAGCTAGCGGGTATTGGTGCTGGTCGGTTGACAGTCCACAAGTGGCCATATCTTCCCGTCGGTTTCACCCGTAGCAATAAGGAGATTGTACGCACCATGAATGCTATACAGCCGATGCTGCAGAATGCATTCCATTGCAAATCGAGGGGCGGTTCAGGTTCCAAGGATGCCAGTTCGTACAACACGGTGAGTGGACCGCTAACCTGGCGCCAATTCCATCGCCTGGCAGGCCGTGCATCCGGACAATGTGAGCCCCAACCGATACCATCCGTGGTGGTGGGCTACGAGAAAGATTGGATCTCGGTGGCACCGCACTCTATCCATTATTGGGATAAGTTTCTCCTGGAACCGTACTCTTATGCCCGGGATGTTGTCTACGTGGTGGTGTGTCCCGACAACGAGCATGTGGTGAGTTGCACTCGCAGCTATTTCCGGGAACTAAGCAGCACCTACGAGATGTGCAAGCTGGGAAAACACACGCCCATTCGAGGATGGGAAGGCTTCCTTCAGGTAGGCGCTGCTCGCAACAACGTGCCCGCGGATCGGGAAACGACCCCTTTAGATGATTGGCTGCGTACCCTGGAGCACGCTGCTCTGGCGGAGCAAATTCGTCGGTATGCAGTTGCCTTTATTCACCAGTTGGCTCCATATCTGAGTCGAGTGCCAAATGATAAAACGCTGTTGAATCCACCAGATGGCACTGGGAACTCGCACACCAAAGGAGGCAGCTCTTCCTCCTCGAATAGCTCTTCAGTCAGCGGATTACCTGGCGGGGACTTAAGCACTGATAATATCAAGCTGGAGCCGGGTACAGAACCTCAAGTACAACCGATGGAGACCAACGAAATAAAACAGGAACCCGGAGTGGGAAAAGGAGTCACTGCAGCAGGTGATACCAAACCCGCTTTGATCCTTGGAGATCCATTGGGAATGGGTGAGACTTTGGAGGACATCAACCCGTCAGCCATTGTCCTTTATGTGGTCAATCCGTTCACTTTCGCCTCGGATAGCTGCGAATTGGAGCGTTTGGCTTTGATTGCTCTGCTTCGTTGCTATGCGGAACTGCTGAAAGCAGTTCCTGATTCAGTGCGATCGCAGATGAACATACAGATTATATCGCTAGAATCGGTAATGGAACTGGGACCGTGCGGCAATCGAAAGCGTTTCTCGGACGAGATTAGGTGCCTTGCTCTTAATATATTTTCGCAGTGCCGGCGGCATCTGGTGCATGCCCAATCCGTAAAAAGTCTCACTGGCTTTGGAACGGCGGCTAATATGGAGGCGTTTCTCAAGACAAAGGATGAACCCAATCGCCGGGCTTACAAAATGTACACGGCTCCTTTTGTTCTTGCACCCATGCACGAGAGGAATGACAAAACGGACTTCTCCAGATCAGCGGGAAGTATGCATGGTCAGAATGAACATCGTTATTCGGTGATGTATTGCAATTACTGCCTGAGCGAGGATCAGGCTTGGCTTTTGGCCACCGCCACTGATGAAAGGGGCGAGATGCTGGAGAAGATCTGCATTAATATTGATGTGCCAAATCGTGCACGGAGAAGAAAAGCTCCTGCTCGCTATGTGGCCCTAAGGAAATTGATGGACTTCATCATGGGAATCATCTCGCAGACATCGCAAATGTGGCGTTTGGTGATCGGCCGCATTGGAAGGATCGGACACAGTGAACTAAAGTCGTGGAGTTTTTTGCTCAGCAAGCAACAGCTGCAAAAGGCATCCAAGCAATTTAAGGATATGTGTAAACAATGTACATTGATGTATCCACCCACAATCCTGAGTGCTTGTCTTGTGACCCTGGAGCCGGATGCCAAGCTGCGCGTGATGCCCGATCAGTTTACACCAGATGAGCGCTTCTCACAGATTTCAATGCAGAACCCGTTAGCTACTCCACAGGACGTGACCTGCACCCACATCCTGGTCTTTCCCACTAGCGCCGTCTGTGCGGTAAGTTTTTATCCATCTTTATCTAACACGATTGGTTATAATATCTTTTTATTTTCTTGCTCGCAGCCCTTTACGCGCCAGTTCCAAAATGAGCCGCAAGTAGATGACGACTTCCTAACCTTCGAGGAAGAGGGCAACGAGGACTTTAGCGATGCGGACATTGGAGATCTGTTCTGGGAAAGTAAGTGTTTTTTAATTTTGGTCTTTAAATGCGGATACTAAAGGTTTATCTTAAATCAGCTCACATGGACAGAGTTTCCAATCATGGTAGTCCGGGTCGCATGGATGACAATCGGAGTTGGCAGAGCGCAGGCGGTAACAACTTCAAATGCACGCCGCCCCAGGAAGTAGAGGAGGTGGGTTATCCATTATATTCCACTGACTTAAAACATTTACTAATTTTACCTACCATTTCAGGTTGGTTCACTTAACCAGCAGCCAATATCAGTGGGTTACATGGTGTCCACGGCGCCAACCGGTCGCATGCCCGCTTGGTTCTGGTCCGCTTGTCCGCATCTAGAAGATGTTTGCCCCGTGTTTCTGAAGACAGCCCTACATCTCCATGTGCCCAGTATACAGTCTGCCGATGATATTCTCAACTCGACCAATGCACATCAGTCAGCCAACGATCATCCGCTAGACTCCATTCTCACAGCGGATGTTCTGCGCTTCGTCCTCGAGGGATACAATGCCCTTTCCTGGCTGGCGCTCGACTCCAACACACACGATCGACTCTCCTGTCTACCCATAAATGTTCAGACGCTAATGGATCTGTACTATCTGACGGCTGCCATAGCCTAAGGTCCGGATTCTCAGATCTAAGATTCTCAGATCCTTAGATTTTCGGATCACCTAAAATTTAAATCAATCAAACGCAGTCGCATGCTTCCGTTTGCAGAACTTCCACTAGCTATATAATCTTGAAAGAACAACAGAATTCAGAACAGAAAGGATCTTAAACAGAATCAACACCAAGTAACCATGAATAGAAGTTAACAGAATCCAAAAACACCAACAGAACAACCAGAGCAATAGCAGCAGTTAACGCAACGCACAGATTACTTAGCATAATCAACAGGAAAACTAAACATAAACCGATCACCGATAAGAGCGGCGGATACAACATTATCGTCTACCGATAAGTTTTGAACAGCAACAGCATTACTATTTATTAGTCGTCGAGAATTTGTAAAAGTGTCAAGTGCAAGAATTGTTTGTTTAATTTTATTTTTTATACATATACATAGGCTGGCGTTCGATTAGTGTTTAATATTTATAAATATACAAAGAGGAGCGAATGGAATAGCGAAAAGCAAACAACAAACAAACAACCACACACATGTAGGCATATAGGTCATATATATACAATAGCGGAGTGGAGTTAACGCGAGAAACATTTTAGCATAAGTAACAAAGTTTGTACATATTTACAACCAATTCGCCGTAAGCAGCAAACCAGCAGCAGCAGCAAAACAAAACAGAAGTGTAATTATACAATTAGTAATTAGTTTACAACAAATTGGAAAAGCAGAGGAGGAGACCCTATTTAAATCTAATAAATTAAATCAATAAATTGTGTAAATTTTTGTGCAAAGCGAGAATTAGTTTAAATTTAAATTATACAAGAAGGAAGTGTAAAACAACACCGAACACACGCATTAAACGCCCCACACAATGGAAACAACAAAACATATAATTAACTGAAACTGTATACTGTAAATTGCATATATAAAAACTATATATATCTGGACGCCTAGCGCAGATGAAGAAGGACGTAGAAGGAGTAGGAGTAAGTGGAGAACGAGAACAGGAGTAGAATTAGGATGAGCGGTTAGGAAGAGTTTTTAATTTCGTGTGTTTTTTGTTGTCTCTTGTATTCGTATAATCCTAGGGAAACATTTGTACTTCACACAGATACTGAACCCAACCCACAAACAACTAACACACACACAAACACACCACTCACATAGCCAATTTTCTAATAATGGAATACTTAAACGAAAATGTGTACAAATTAATAATAATGTTTGTAAAGAACGGGAAAGCTTTCTACACTCACCAACAACACAACAACCACAATTGAGTTTGCACGTTTAAACGATTTTCGCTAGGCTTAAGTTTAAAACAAAATCAATTAAGTAAAGAAAGATAACAATTATTAAACAATGAAATTATTTTTACCTGTGTATTTTAATTAGCGTAAATTGTGTAAACAACAAAACCTACGATTACAAAGACGTTTTCTAGTAATTATCAACACCAACACCAACATAGAAACACAACACCCCACATGCATATCTTTTAAGTAGTTTCGATTTCATTTAGTATTCTTTTTATTTGTGTAATAAACCGAACTTGTTTGCAAACCTGATTGTTCATTATTTCATTTGATTTCGCCTCCGCCTCCGCCTCCAAATCCAGATCCAACTATCCCAGAACCCACATAGAACACCCATATCTATATATCACGCAAGTGCACGCTGTACATAAGGAACCGCTTACAATCATTTTCTAGAGATCGATATTACCGTGCTTGCCAAGTTTTTCCTAGCTAAGGTTTCAGTTGCCACACACTCTCTCATTCTTTTCCCGGGAAACTAAATTTGCCGGGCGCCAATAAAAGCAAATAATTATAGCAATAATTAAGTGTAAAGCACAACAAATGTCTTGAAAACAGAAATATGAAAAATGAAAGCCAACTTGAAACATTTACCGCAACAATTGACAACAAGCATTCATAGCAAACGAAACCAAAAAAAAATAAATAAATAAAGAAAACAAAAGGAAAAATATATATGGATATGGATTTAAAACCAAAATGGGAACAGTTTTTTAATAAATAAAACTCAGTTTACGAGTTGAACATTTTCTAAATACGGAGTAGATTAAACTAAGGACAACCAGAATTCACTTGGAGATTAAGTTGAGGAAAGGCGAGCGACTACAAGTTATACACGTTCATTGTAAAGTTAATTTAGGACAAGTTTAAGGCTTGAGAACTAATTAAAAATTAAACAACAAAAAAGAGAAAAGCAGAAAAACCACAAAGCAAAGGAAAATACAAACAAAAAAGTGCATTAAGCGTTGTCGAGGAAAACATTTACTAGCCTAGCCTAGTATGCAATTATTAAGTTAAATTAGTTTCGAGGACATCCGACCGATGAGTCCCGAAAACAAAACAAATCCCCAAAATCGAAGGACGCGGAGCAATTTCAAGTGAGGATAGACATTTGTTTATAAAACAAAAGAGCGCATGTTATAGACACCATACACACACTATATATATACAAATATATATCGAGATTTGTACGAGAACATGAATGTCAAAATCTAGCTACAGAATTGCATATTATATAATATATACAATTGAATTAAAGGGCAAAAACAAAATGTTGTTGTAGTAAAATTACAATTAAGTTTTGTTTTGCTACCAAGTCATAAACGAAACAAGAGCGAAATCGAAGAGCAAATAGCAAAGGTCAAAAAATGGGTCAAATTTTAAATGTGCAAAGCAAAAACGACACAAAAAAGGAACAACAAATTTTTTGTAATTTCTTTACAGATTATAGATTTGTTTGGCAAACAGGCGGTAACAAATACAAACTAAAAAACAATTTTTCAAATAAAACTAACATCAAATTTAAAACGTGTTTTCTTAATATAGTGGATTTAAATATAATTGACCCTCTTGGTATACCGAAAATAGGATATTTCCTCGTTTCACACAGACTTCACCAAAGGTTGCCGGCGATCAATGATCAGGTAATATTCGCGCATCATGTTGGAGAACTCCGGACCACCTGCGTGACTGCAAATGGTCCAGCAATCCATCACAAGATCCAGTTCATAGGAGTTGCTGATGCTCTCCAGGTCGTCTGCAAGGAACATAAGTATCGATGACTATTATTGATTATTAAAAAACAACAGACATACTGTTCACATACTGTGTACTTAGCTTAGTGTTTGAAAGGAGAAGGAGAAATTTAAAAATGTTTTCTTGGCTTGGAATAAAGAAAGCACTCATTTTGGAAACTTGTGCATTTTGCAGTTGTAGCAGTTGTCCAAAAGACAAATAATTTATTATAACAGTTTTTAGCGGTTTGTGGGTGTTGTTAGAGAGGACGTGGCAATAATATTGCAAAGCGTAGGCGACATTAGAATCTGCATGCTCTCAACTGTCTAGCTTTTATATTTAGTTCCCGGGACCACAGCGGTTATACGGACAGACATACGGACAGACAGGTGTGACCAGATCCACTTGACTAGTGATCCAGATTAATAATATATATTCTTATTATTGTCGGAAACGCGTTCTTCTACCTCTTAGCTTCTTTTCAACTGTCTTTTTGAATCTGGGATTGGCCCAATGTTGATAGAACCAAAAAGAAAAACCATGCCCGATCGCCGACTTACTCACGACCATCTCCTTGACCTCCCATTCGGCATCGTAACGGTGGCTCAGGAACTGCAGCACCACCAGAAGCTTGGAACTCTTGAGCTTGGGCGTGATCATGTGCTTCGCCAGTGTATCGTCGTCCAAAAATAGGGTCAAGCGGCTTAACATCCTGGCAGTGTTGTCCCTGATCTCGGTCAGGGTCTTCAAGATTTTGTCTATCGTAGCGAGAGGACGTTGGAGGCGTTGGTACAACTGGTTGATTCGTTTCTCCGTGATCTGCAGCTCCTTACGGGAGTCCGCATTGTTGAGCTTATTCTCCGTGCTGAATAGCTTAAGATTTATGGTCCTGATTTGCCTCATGGCCACCTGACCATTCTGGATCCCCCTTTGCCACTGCTCCGCATCCTTGCACACTTGCTCGGACATCGTGATCATTTCATTTCTGGCTTTGTTCAAATTCATGCTCGAAATTGCTCAATTAAATAGATTGACGTTGAACGAAGTTAGAAATAAAATACGTAAATTGAAAGCTCCCAGGGCTGCCTAGTTAAGGTATAAATACCTTTACCAGGGCTGCACCATTAACAGAGTTGTATTTAAGTTGTGCTATTAAGCACCCGTCTTCTGACTGGTGGTTTTTAAATCAAGAAATTAGGTTTAAGAAAAGTTGCTGAACTCAGCTTAAGAATATCTGGTAATCGAACATATATTTTTAAAAACAAGTTACAGGTACTTAGCACAAAACAAAATAACTCTAAACTACATAAAATCCATTCGAGAGCACTGGAGCAGGATACCTATGTATAGTTTTCAGTGATATTCTGAATATACATATATAGCTTTATATGTGATATTGATATTTTTATTACTGCCTAATGTATAAAGTGCTTGTGATTTGTATTGTAGTCTTTTTTTGTAATTTTAGTTTTGTCTCCCTTTCCCCTCTGCTCACAAATTTTTTCCTTACCGATCGCATTGCGTGCCAAATTAATCAAGTGTCCACGATCAAGCAGCCGACTAACTTTGGCCCCATTAATTGCGATCATGTTGGCCCCACCCCCCACTTCACCGCCCCCTTCCACTATTTACAATTAACTGCGTGACGCAGGCGCAGAAAATCGTAGGAAACAATTTTCACTTGGCTTATTTTGGATTGGAATGGGAACTGGGATTGGGATCTGGAATCTGGAGATGGAGCCTGGAGTCTGGAGTCGGAGTCTGGAGAGTGGAGCTGGTGCTGTCAGGCGGCATGAATTACTGTGCGTTGATTGCCTTTAAGGCCTGATTGCAACAGCAAGAACAACCACAACAACAGTGGCACAAATTGCTGGCTGCTGTTCTTATACTCGTACATATAAGTTTCTTTAGCGGCATGCGGCAAACGGGTTTCGGGCAGTTTGTCCCCCATTTTTTGTTGCCCCCATCCAAGGCGACTGCATTAATTATCAACAAATCATTTTTGCAGCACCGAAAGCCACATTTATCAGCGATTATGCATGGACAAAGGAGTCGTCGGGCTCATTGGACAGCGGACGCAGGACGGAGGACATCGGATGCTCCACAACTGGCGGGTTGCAAGTGTCGCCCGACATGTGTTGCTGCCCCCTGGAAGTGGATGCCATGTGGACCGAGATGGTGATCTTGACGTGGTGGTGACTCGTACGTTTTTCAGAAAGGAGGAGAGATCACTCTGATCTCTAAATTTGTTTCACTAACTTATATTAAAAATTCAAATTAATTTTGTGAGTATCATCTTGTACATAAACAAGCATGAGGAGTTTTCTATTATATTTATTTCTCTTTTGTAAATGTATCCTGCGTCTAACATATAGATTTCTTTTTTTTTCAGTGTACTGCTGGAGGATTCTGAGCTCAGGGCGTCGGCGACATGACATCGCATTGATAAGCGCAAAAAATCGAATCGAATCGATTTGCCGCTGTCGCTGGCTCGCAATTAAGATATTTTTATGTAAATTAATGGAAACTCAGAAAGGACCGTTGACTTCGGAATGAGAAAGAAAGAGCTGGAGCCGCATGCGTGCAACTTACAAATAATTACAAGTCCCAGCGATTGGCTAGCCCGCATAGCCCCAATTGCGCTTTTTTAATTGAAAGGCTCGGCACAAGAACCAAAAGCCTGCCAACGGGAGAAGCAAACAAAAAGTGACGCACCGAAAATTTATTGTTTCAAGGATCCAAGGCGATCCAGCCCATTCGATTCCATTCGATTCGATTCGAGCAGCCCCACGTCGAATGGCGAGTGCAAACAGCAAAAGGGCCGCAGGCCATGGAACCAAGCAGGAGGATTCCGAACGGCATCATTGTTCCCCAATCTCGGGGTCCGTTCTTTACTCCACTCTTCGCAGAGCTCTCTTACTTAGGCATTTATGTCTGGCACTTGACACATTTTGTTATGGCATTTTTCAGCTACCGCGCGGAGTTCTCCGACTCGGTTGACCCAATCAAAATTCCTGCATCTTGCACTTGAATGCGTTTAATTTGTAGGATTTGCTTGGGTCCAATGCTTGTTGGTCGCTCAAGTGTTGGAGTTTATGTTCTCCGATGCACTGGACGGAACATTAAGCCTCAAGGTGGTGTTGGAGTTGGGGTTAGGGTCTCACAGAGAAGTTTAAATAGGGCTATAAAGTTGTAAACAATTTTTTTAACAACTTTGACCTTCGACGATACTTAAGTGCCAAGTTACATGTATGTATATGTAAGATTATATAAATAAAACAACGATGGATTATTCGATTGACATGAATTTTATTGACATGAAAGATAATCTTGTGGCATTACATTTTAAATATGATTTCTGGCATATGACCGCCACGGCTGGCTCGGATGTAGTCCAATCTGGACGTCCAATTTGCAATGACTTTTTCCAACATTTGGCCGTATATCGGCAATAACACGGCGAATGTTGTCTTCCAAATGGTTTAGCGTTTGTGGCTTATCCGCATAGACCAATGACTTTACATAGCCCCACAAAAAGTAGTCTAGCGGTGTTAAATCACAAGATCTTGGAGGCTTATGAAAATCGGGAACAACAGCAATCTCGTTTTGGGCCCATTCGACGAATCTACGCCTTGCTTGATGATCGTTTGGTTTCAATTCTTGCACGAGTTGGATTTTGTAAGCACGCATGACGAATTGCCAAACCAAACTGAGAATAAATCACTTGACAGCTGTTAAATCGGTCGCCATCTTGAACAGTAATGCCAACTTAGTATAAATTAAATGTGCTGAAGTTGATAGTTAGTAGTAAGTTAGTTTCCGACCATATAAAATATCAGGATCCATAGCCGATCCTATTAGTTCCTGAAGCTAGAAAGAGTATGATCAAGCTTGCAGATTCCAGCCACATAAATTTTCACTGCGTGTTTATTTCTAAGTCTTGCCCACAAACCGCCCTAAACTGTCACTTTTGAATATGTTTTATATATTTGTTTATTTTATTATTTTTTTCCATAATTTCTATGGATATGCCAGAAAATAATGAAATTTCTCATTCGCTCTTCGTCTAGCAAGGAAGAAAACTCGCAAGGAGTATCTGCTAGTCGTTTCATATTTAACCTGGCTAAACCATATGTAAATATAAGCTTAATGACATCTTGCAGCTCCAGAAAAGTTTCAACCGCAACAACGAGTACAGCGAATTCCTCCGAAGATCATTGGAATGGTGTTGTTATACATTCTCCATTACCCAATACCCAATACAAAATACATTTCGCATTTCCGATCCTCGTCGTCCGGTCCTAAAGCAACCTGCAACCTGAAAAGTGCAGCGCATCATTTCTGCATTATTAATTCCTTTTCTAGCGTAAGCCAACTTATTTGCCTGCTTATCTCCGCTTTTACATCGTTTTGGTCGGTGCGCAGTTAATGGGGATCTGCGGCGAACTATCTGGGATGTAGGGTGGTCAGTCCAGGGTCTGGATTTCAGATACTACACTACAACAAAAAATAAACATAAACGTAAATGTTTAATAATAATCTAAGAATCATTTATATGGTTTTATGCCTCCTATACTTTTTCGTTAATTTTGCACTTGTTCCAATGTCCGCTTTTAAAAATGGTAATGTATCCAGAGTATTAAAAATGATGTAAATCATCAGATTTCATGTTTTTTTTCTCTGCACAAGCAAGGCAGCTGCATACTGGTCAGTTTAGATTCTTGTTGCCGGTAGTGTTCTCCGATCGCCGGACAGGCAAAACGAGAGCAGAACGAGTCTAGTCGTTGCGCGGGGGGACAAGTTGATTTATTCTAATCTGTATAAGCGTTGCTATAATAAAGCAGAAAGGCCACAGAGAGTGGACAATGCTCGCCAGCGGCTTTCGGCCATGTCCGGAGCTAAGGCCAAATTGCCGATCGAAATGGAGGCAACTGTATTCAGGTTCGGAGCGTCTTGGGCACCAACAATCCCTAACCATTGTGTGTGTGCTTGCTGATTTTGCATTGTAATTGGATTTGAGCCGCCGGTGCAATCGCAGCTGCAGATTCTAATAATGACTCAGCAGCGGAATGGAAAAGGAGAACGCTGTTGTTGAACGGAGTTGTGGGCATCCTGCAACCCCATTGTTCTTGATTTGGCCCCAGGTCTCCGGCTAAAGCCTTTCACCGGTACTAATGCACTTCCCAACCATCGAAATGAAGATGCATGCGCTAATTTATCGACTCTCGACGCGAAGGAAGCCCCAGACATGCCAAATGTCGCCGGCCAAGAATGTTATCTACGCCCAGAGCCTCGGAAAGTGTCGCTCCGCAGACAAGGGAGCTGGTGGCTCTTGGAGGACCCGGTGCTGGAGTCTAGAGGACGGAGTGCGGAGGCGATGATAGCCAGTGAGGGGCCAAGACGAAGGCGGAGGCGTCAATGGGATCGAGTGGTAGCAGCCGCCAGAAACACCCACTTCGATGCGATGTTCTTATCGCCGGTATACTGTACCCACAAAAGGGTATCACCACTTTGCTAAGGGACTTGTCATCACCAGAGGACATACAATATAAAAAACAAGGAAGATGACCCAACTATCCCCGCATAATTTAATGCCAGTAATATCTCATAGATATTACATTTATTAAAGGAAAAGAATTGTACATCTATTCACGAAATATAATGTGCAATTAATCCTCAAAAATGTCCTAATTGAACCGATTGAGCCGATTCACTTCCCAATCGCAGTGCATTCCAAAATCACCTGATCTCTGGACTAGGCATCGCATTGTTTTCGCTGTTTTCGCTGTCTTCGCATTGCGTTTTATTCAAATTTAAACACGGTACTAACACGCAAGGAGCAGCCAAGTGGGAGGATTGCGATTGGATTGAGGATGAGCCGGCAGGAGTTGGGGAAGGGCGATGAGCTGTGGGCGGAGGCCAAATCACGTAATGCGCCATGCAAACATTGTTAAAACACTTGTGGCCCCAACTCCAAGCCACTTCACTCCACTCCGCTCAGCAATTTATCCTGATGCTTCTGCTGCTGCCACTTCACTTGATTTTATTTTCGCGCAAATTTGCATTTTCAATTCTCATTCGCTATCGCTTTGTCCTCTGAGAAAGGAAGAAAATAAAATACAGGAAGGGAGAGCTTGCGTTTATTTAAATTTATTTTCCTAGAATGCCACAAGTCGACATCTTCTCAGTCGCATCGATGTGCAATTTGTTTGTCGCCTCTGTCGAAGACCCCGAAACTCCCGTGCACATGTCTGCGGATCCAACTCTCAGTCCTGCCAGAGTAGCCTCAACTCCACATCTCCACATCTTCACAGCACCACAGCTCCACAGACCCAAAGCCACGACGGCCAACTGCGTCTGCGTATGAAAATTAATTGTTGCCATTCGTGACGACGTCGACATCAGCAAAAGGCGAAATCAGAGGCAGAAGCATAAACATCACACTGGGAAAAAAATGAATTTTTAATATTACGCACTTTATTAGGCACTTTCAAGCCGTTTCAATTTAAAAAGAATTGAAGCAAAGCATATTTTAAAAAATCTTTAAAAGTACCCTATCCTAACGATCCTTGTTCTACATTTTATATATTTGTATATATTTAATTATAATAATTCAAAACTATTTGTAATAAAAAGAAACCCCATGATTATAGTTGTCAAATACGTATTTGCTCTTAGTCTGTTTAAGCAAATTTGCCTCATAAATAAGTTGATTCTTAGGTCTCTGAATAATTAAAAATCCTTTTGGATACAATTAAGGGGATATAGAGAAACAATTTGTTTATTATTAAGCCTATGAACATCATTAGACATATTTTTTGTTACCTTACTACTGCTCAAACTATTAAACCTTTTGAAAATATACTTTTTAGAATTGAATGAAATTGAGCGTAATTTTTCTGAGTGCCGAACACCAACAGCAATATGAACAGCAGCAGCACCACCATCAGCACTGCAAATCGCAAGTGGCAAGTTGCAAGTGGCAAGTTGCAAGTGGGCGGCAATGGGGCGCATATCGTTTAGATTTATGGACCGCTCTCGTCGGCCGCGTGTCGCGTGATAAGTCTATAAAATGTTCGTTACATTTGTACGTGCAAATGGCAGTGGGACGATTTGCATATTTGCGAAAGTTTTTCACCCATGGCAATGGCGTAGGACTTTCATTATGCCATCGCCGCGCTGCCCAGGAAACTGCATTAAAGCCACTTCTGTGTAGTGAAAGGCGGTCGCAGGCACCCAAGCGCCCAGTTCCCAAGTTGCAAGTTCCCTGGACAAGGTGGGGACACTTCTCGGAGGCCTTTCGACTTTTCGGTGGACGTGGTGATGTGGTGATGTTGTGACGTTGTGGAGTGGCCATGTGGTGCCAAGTGGGCTGACCCAGCGGCACATTATCTGTGTTAATTGTAATTCGTACTATCAGGTACCAGGTGAAAGGTTCGAAAGTTTTGTCACTGCCGCAGGGCTACGTTTTTTTTTGAGTGCACACACTTTTGACAGATTGCAGTCGCACACAGCTTTATGATTTACCGATTGGTTTTCGATTTAAACTGTATATTTCCTTGTTAAAAAAAACAACTACTGGCTACAGGAAACAGCACCTCTAATCTGAGGTATTTTCTTATATAAGAACATATAAAATACGATTATTAAATAGGTAATAGCATCCAGTTTTTTCAACTGGTAAATAGGTAATAGCATCCAGTTTTTTAACTGGTCAAAACGATGGTTTTGGCAAAATCGACATAGATTTCTAGAAAATTAATTTAATTTGCATTTATGTTGATTCGATTTAAGACTTTATTAATTAATGCAAATATTTCTTACATTAATGAATACACTTTATAAAGACGTAATGCTATTGAAAGAATGATTATAACTATACGGATCAAATCTCAAATGTTAAACGCCCTTTTCCAGTGCCATTGCTTAGAAGCACCACAGAGCCTCGATTTCTCATTCAAAGGATGTTTGTTGTGGCATCTAAAAGGTGCAAGTGCATAATCTGTGCACAAATCTATTCAACAGATTGTCAGTGTCGGTCCCCTTGGCTTTCTCTCCACGGGTACATCTCCCATTCCCCGGGCCTTTAACTTCATTGTTCAGTTCTTTTGGCTCCTCAAGCGCAGCGCTTTGTTCAATCAATTTTTGCTTGATTTACAATTTCAAGTTGATGACATTTCACCAGCAGGAACAAAAGGAGCAGTATCACTCGGTTTGTCAGTCCGAAGTGCAGGGAATCTGCTCCAGAGGGCTCCTCGTGACACATTGCTCCATTAATTTGATGGATTGTAAAGTTTTTCGCTTCACTGACTCGTACAGCAAAAAAAACGAAACTGGCAAGGAAAAACTGAAAGAAAAAGGAAAATTAAAGCACATATCGGCGAGGGAGAGTTGGCAGCGGTGAATTTTGTAAATTTATGCCTGCCCAAGTTGACGCTTCACTGAATTTGTGTGTTAAATTGTCACAGCGACGAGGATGATGAGGCCTCTGATGGAGATGGAACTGTTCAAGGCACCAATGTCCAGGATCGCTGAAAGGACCTCATTTGCATTGTGGACATGGCGAGTGAATTTCTACCACGCCTCAGTTCCTCTCAGGTTTTTTTTTTAATCAAATTGGGACAACCGCTGGGATACAGTTTGGGTTTTGGGAGAATGGTGCTCAGGTTGAGCAATTTCTGGCTTCAACCCAAACCAAAAGGATTTATAGGTCAAAAGCATCTGAAATTGGGGTTGACAGCTCTGTGTTTTATACTTTAAAATTGTGTAACATGTAAGCGCTATAAAGATCTACAGTTTATTGTAATCAGGTATAAGTTTTTTATCTTTAATATTCAGTTTGTTTAAAATTTACCATCAAAAATATATGTAATTAATACATCCAAACAGTAACATTAATGCTGTAAATTTTAATAGAAAGTAAGTTTAAAAGCTCCAATGACTCCCAGTCCTCTAGATTCCCAAGTCAAAAAAACGCCTAAATGCAAATATCCCCCCTTCTAAAGATATATGCATTCACGGTTGTGCTCCGTTTTGTTAGCGTTTAAAAACGCTTTAAAATGCAGCATGTTCAGTGAGCACAGCGTTTCCCCAGCGATTTGCTGGCGATTTGCAAGCGCTTATGGCGAACGCTTTGTTCTGCCAACTAAATATGACAAGACCACATTTGGCCAATGGAGATGGAGATGGGAATGGTCTCCACCCAAAGTCGAAACGAGATCGGCCCGATACGCGATGTTTGCATAAAATGCAAAATGCAGCGACGTTGTCAGCGTCGGCGGAAATGCGTTTCGAGTCCTTTGAGGCGGAGTTGTTGCCTCTGCGATGTTGCTGCTGCAACTAGCAACATGCAATGCCGACACGTTGCCACCGGGATGCGTTGTCTGTGCAGCAAGGGCTTTGTTTAATTGCGAGTTTGCAGTTTTGCCAGACTGGCTTCCTTTTACGATTCCCCCAAGTGAACCCCCTGCTGCCCCTTTTTCCGCCGGTCAGCTGCATGAATTGTCCCTGGAGGCATATGCACCATACCGTGCCATACTGCCAGCAATTGAGAATCGGAGCACGCTTCAAGTTTTTGGTCTGGGCCCTGGGCTTTTGAAATTCCTATGCCCATGTGCAATGCCCAGTTCCTGTTGCCTTTCCACGCACAATGCGCGCATAATAATGAGCCGAGTATCAGGAGCAGGAGCAGGAGCTGGAAAAGATGGGGGGCCAAGCGGGAGGATCAGGCGATGGAGCGGCATTAAACCGGTTTGACCTGTCTAACACCCCGATACCACACTTCTTACCACCGACCTCTCTTGGAAACCCTCCCAAGGACTCGATCCATTTCCTTGGTTTGCATTTTGTCATAGCAAGTGATTAATAGCTGATTTTCTCGATATTTCTCTGCCTCAAGTTGTCCAAACTGACCCCCTTTGGCCGGAATTAGAAAGCCAATTGGTTGGGCTTGAATCGGGAGTGCAGGCTTCTCGCCGAACTAATCAAATAAAAGGAAATTCTTGCTTGTCTTTGGGCAAGCTAGAAAAAACATTTCCATAGCCGTTTTTTATTATTGGGGATTCAAACATCTATGAAGAAATTAATGTGTAAGTGTTTGTCAAAGCAACTTTAATATCCATAAATTAAAAAAGATGTTTCCCAAAAGTTGAAGTTTAAAAAAAATAACTTAAATCATTAAAAAATGTAAAAACCTTTTTTACAAAGATTTTGGATGTAATGCTGTGCTTTAAGCGGATTTGTTTTTCGGTTGGCCCAAACTGTCCCAGTTATTCACTGCTCCCCCCGCCCCATTGAGTGTTGGCCAACTGTTTACCACAACGAAGGCCGAGCACAGAAACGAACTGAAAGTCCCAGGAAGAAGTTCTTTTAAATCGCGCACGAGTGAGCAGAGGTAGGAACCCTATTTTAGCCGCCTTTCGACTCTCCCCCTTTTTGGTTGCATATGCAACCGCGCCCGCTTTCTAACACACTGAGAAAACATTTAGCTTTTAAACTAAGAAATATGCAAATGTACTCAAATAACTCATTGAAATAATATTAATACAAAATATAAAGAGGATTACATATTCTTTTTGATTATCTAATTAGAATTCTTTATTTTCATTCATTATTATTAAAGAAAAAATCTGAAATATTGTTTTGCTACTGCATACTACTTACTATTTTGCTATCGAATTAAGAAATATACCCTAATTGTTTCCTGTGCATGTCAACGGTTTTGGAATAGCCGCAGGTTTTTTGGGCTTTAACATCAGCCTGAGCTCTCTCTTGGCCCGCTCTCTCCTGGCGGCTTTCGTGCAATGCATTTCTATTGTTCTTGGCCAAAGAGAGCCACACTGCCAACGGGATAAAGAAATTACAAAGGCAAAAACAATAGCAGCAGATGAAGGAGATTTGGGGGGTTTTCTCTTGGAGGCTTTTGGCCAAAACAATAGCCGCACTCCTGTTGGCCACTCCTCGAAAACGTAACGAAGTCGAAGTCGCCGCTGTCGTCGTCGCTGCACATTTGCTGTTGTTGCCACAAAATGAGCGCTTTATACCTACTTAGATCGCTATAAATTTGGCTTAAGGCAAGAAAAGTGTTGCCGCTGCATTGTGGCACAGTGGGCCAAGCGGTTCATATACAACGGGCGAGATGTCAACGCGGATTAGCGCTGCTCCACTGCCCATCTAGTTTTTATATTTTCCAAATTCACTGAGCTGACTGCATAGGTTAGGGTCTTAATAATGTGGCTTATATGCATGTAAAGCGTTCTGGATCACTGGACTACATCGTCAAGAGGTCTTTTAACATTATGTTGGTAGTTTAATCGATTTTTAATTTAACCATATTTATGAAAACTACTCCATATTGAACTGATCGTCATCAGTAGTTTATATGCATCCCCAGATCCAATTTGCCATCTATTCAGCATGGTAGCAGCATGAAAAAGTAAAATTATATACTAAAATAATAGTTTACTTTTAAGCACACAATCTGAGCAGTATCAATCGCAGTATGCAATCGGTTTATTGCCACTGTGCCGTTCAAACTTCTTGCAGAGGTACGGAGCTTTAGCCTCGTTGCCGTTAGTGGAGTTTAGACGCCGCCGCGAGTCCGCATGATTTATGCGATTATTCTTTGCGCAGCGCCCAACTTTATTGTTTTATGCTTTTGTGGCCAGCAAACCCGTCCTTCGGGTTGTCCGTCCGTCTAGCCGTTTGTCCGTCCGTCCGTCCGTCCGTCCGTCCGTCCGTCGCTCTGACGTTGTGGCAATCCGCTGGATCGCCGCAGCTCCAACTTGCAACTGCAACTGCACTCGTATCTGGCAAAATCGCCACAGGCTTGGACTCCAGCTTCCCTTGCCGCTCGCCAAAGATTGTGTGCAACTGCACTCGGCAAATATGAGTGGAATTTTTTGAAAGATATTGATGACTAACCACATTGGTCTTTCCAGAAAAAGATCTAACACAATTTGCACTCACAAACATAAATCTGTACATAGTTATTAATGAAGAAGACATTCTAAGCTACTTTTTAATAACATAAATTAATTAATTTGTTTCCTAATATTTGATTAATATTTTTGGTTTTTTATACATGTGTAAAGTTTTAGGGAGGTAGCCATAAATTTGGTTGAGTGCAAGGAGGGAAGCAGATTTAAGGCTGGCAATTATTGGGCGATGGAGCATATGCGGCCAGAACGCATTGCAGCTGGGGCACCGACTTTGGGGCATCGAGGAATCGGGGCAGTTGAGGTATCGCAGCATCGGGGTATCTGAGGTATCGGAGGTATCGGAGGCATCGAGGCATGCGCCGCAACTGGCTGCTTAGGGTTAATGTCTTGTTGGTTATTGCCACGTCTCTTTCGCACTGGGCTGCCACAGGCCCATTTGTAATTTGGCACTAACGGGTCTGTTGATCCCATAAATTGCACTGCCACATGCGGCCGCGAATCGCGAATCGCGATTTCCTACCTACCTACCAACCAAGTCCGTCCAAATGGCTTATCAGTATCCGCCTGACCATGTGGCACAGCCCTAGTTCTGCGTCCTAGGTTCATTATGGGGCGTGGCACATAGTAATAACTGTCAGGTCCGCTTAACGAACCGGCATTCGGAAAGGCATAAACCCGCAATTTGATGCACCGCCCAGTGGATTTCTTTGCCTGCAATTAGAGGCGTCAACCTTGGGCATGCAAATTATCGCCAAACGCATTCGAACTACATTTTCAATTATCGGTGCCTTTCGGTCCGGTTTTTTCCATCACCGTAAATGTCCAACGCGAATTGCACTTCAGCTA
This sequence comes from Drosophila santomea, assembly GCF_016746245.2. Classification (NCBI taxonomy): domain Eukaryota; kingdom Metazoa; phylum Arthropoda; class Insecta; order Diptera; family Drosophilidae; genus Drosophila; species Drosophila santomea. The sequence continues at coordinate 19,635,442 of NC_053018.2, forward strand.
TTTTCTATATATGTGTAAGAATTACTCTCGACCATAAAACCACAGCAATTATCGGCAGTTTCCGACTAACCACACCGAACTTGTTCATAACATTTTCTTCATCTCAGCTGCAAACCCATTTCAGTTGGCTTTGCCTTTTCGCTCGGTTCCACCGGCTTTGGTCTATTTTTGGTAACTTGTCCAAGCAGGCGGCTATTGTTTTTGTGTTTGCCAATGTTTTTGGGGCGTGTACCGAGACAAAAACTATAAATATCCATAACTGAACATCGGCAGAGATCGACTCAATCGACCAACTTGGTTCCGTGGAGGTAGATAAAACAAGGCTTAATGGTGCTTCAGATGGTGATACAATGACCATAACGTTAGGGACGATATTATCGATCATGAAATAATGTGAACCATAATAATAAATGCGAATTATATTAGATTTCTGGATATAAGTAGTTTTATTGATGGGCTTCACCTCCGAACTAGTGTTAAATAAATCGTTTATCCATTTCCCGCTATTTTCTAATTCAGTTAATATTAAATTATATAAATATTTTTTTTAACATGTACCGACATTTCTGTATATGAAAAGTCGTGAATATTTAAAAATTCTTACTTCCTTTAATAATTATTATACAACCACTAGATATAGCTGCAAACCTTTTTTACTGACTGTCTGCATTATGTTTTAATAAGCTAAAGTTCTAACCGCATTTTTTGCACTCGAATTCATAGCTACGCACATCTTGGCCTCCCAAAGATTGCACTTGGTCTGTTATACCCGATTTGAGAGCCAAGTGATTAGCGTGTCTCATACAAAGTTGTGACTTGCCTTCTTTGCTGCAGCTGCGCTAAAATTGCTGCCTTTGCTGTCTTTGCTGCAGTTGGTGTTGCAGTGGTTCAAGTTGCAGCCTTTGCTGTTGTTAATGTGAATTTGATTAAAACGAACAGCCCGCAAAATGCAGCCCAAATGGGGCGACGACTGTCGGGAGGCTCGCGCCTGTGTCTTTTATATTTTTCCTTCATTTTTTTGGGATCAGAGAGCAGATATCGTTGCGCTCGTACCACTCACTTACAGCTTGCAACGCCACTCCAGCGCCAATTCAATTGCTTATTTACAATGTGCTAAAATTGTGTGCCCCGACAATTGTTCATTAAAAACTCGGCACGAAGTGATATTGATTTTGGTTGCCGTTCGCTTTTTCTGCTGTCCGGTTTGTGGCATAATTAAATGTGGGCACAGCCGCAAAAACACGCCAACTTATCGAAATAATAACATTTATTTTAAACCAATCCGGCCACGTCATTGCGATCTCCTTTCCCCGCTGGACTCCACGCCCAAGTCCAGTTTTTCCGTTCGTTCCCTCGACATCCAGCTCGATTTTCGATTCGAGTTTCAACTGCAGTTCCAGCTGCATGGGGCACTTAAAATTTGCATTTCATTTGGTTTTGCTTTGGTGGGATCTGGAATGCAGCTGCGGCAGTGTCTTGCCGCTACAATGATGACCTGACATTACTCATACGCCCCGCTAACCGAGAAAGTATCTATTCTGCCAAGAAGACGGGCACAGAGGCACTTAAAAAAAGCTTGTTGGTTTGAGGAATATGGATGTTTCTTCTTTTTTTTTTAATAGTTTTCCTTCAACAGCATCAGAAATATTTATTTCAGAATTCCAAAGCATACAATAACATACATTTTGCTCAATATTTATCATTATATGCCCTAATAAAATTCCAATTGCTTTAATACTTGTCCATAACTTTTTCTGCAATGGCGCGTACACCGATCCAAGTTTCTTCAACAAGCTCCCCAATAAGATTCGTTGGCGGATGGAACCCGAAAGTCAAGTTGCCTCTTTCTTCCGGAAGCTCCAAAATGAGTGATAAGGGAAATCCAGCTTCATAAGCATAGTCACTTGAGCATCCACCGGAAACGTAGAGGCTATGTGAAGGACCTTGTTTGTAAGTTGAGGGGAACTGAAAGTTTCCATTGGCTATGGCATCTATGCCTGCTTGGACCACTTCCTCATGCTCTTTGTAGTTTTCAGCCTTGATTCTGAAAGAGTTTCGATTTAGATCTGTTCTACAAAATATATTTTCGAATTCTTACTCTTCCGATCCCCATGGATAAAAAATTTCGCCAAGAGCGGAATGAACCGAAAGGTACAATACGCCGCGTCCGTTGTTTGCCAGGTCGAGAAGAACTCTTCTCACTGCTTGAGATTCCGATGCCGAGAATTGGGAAAGACCCTTATATGTCGGTTGGCATGGATCACTCGAGGAGTCTCCTTTACCCCATCCATGTCCGAAGTTCCGGTTGAGATCGGTGCCGGTGCATTCGTGTTTGTTGGGTTCGCGATTCTTTCGCCAACATTTAACTGCGAGATCTTTGGTATGCGCGAATAAGCAATCAATAATTTCATTAGTAAACTTATTTCCTGATCGCGAATATGTGTAGCCATCAGGGTTCACCAAAGGTAAAATAACCCAGTCATAGTCCTGCAGGAGGTGCTTGTTCTCTTCGAAGCTCACAACCAACTTATCAATGATATTTAGGGCTGCAGTATGAGTTAGCCATTCTCTGGCATGAAATCCGGCATCTATAAAGATTACTTTTTTGTCCTTACGCCCATCTCCGTTTGATATTGTAATGGTGGTCAGGTTTCGGTTCTCGTAGGATTTTCCAACGTTTGTCAATTTCACTTGGTTACTATAGCTTTCGGCTAGTCCTTTAAGGTAGTTTTGTATCTCTTCATAAGTATAATAATCGTCCGTCTGATATTCTGGACGAGAACGGACTGGAGTTCCTTGGCCTCCACTTAGGAGAATAGTTACCAAGAAGAGTGTCAAAAACATTTTGATGGCATTACCAGAGAGGGTAGCTCTTTATAAGGGCTTGGCAACTTACTTGCTACCACTTAATATTATCGTACAATTATTTAATATTTTCTAGACGAGTAGAAAGAACCGCACAATGTCGAAAAAAGATATTGGTTTATTTTAAGGAACGTAAATACTTTCCTAAGAGATTATAGCTCAGAAGTTCCACGACGTTGACTGATTTATTTACCCTATAAAGATAACTAACTAAACTAACTATATTTTAGAGTAACACCAAAGAACTGATCGATTTTAAATGGGTTACACAATGAATAGATGGTTAGCTTAGTGCTGGAAATTCTCTACTTAATATCTAAAATATATAAGTATACCAAATATATTACTTTAAGTTTATTGTTCTTATTTGCTTGGGCTTAAAGAAGTACTCTTCAAACTTAAATCAATTCGTTTAAGTTTAAATCCACCTTTTGTATTTTTAAGTTACTTACTTCGCTCAGTGCATCTCATTGGTAACTCAAAACTCACAACTCGCAACTTCCAACTGTCCAATGGAAGCGATTGTCGCATTCGTAATGAGTGTTCTTTGATCCGAGTTCAGATCCCCTGGTCGCCATGCAAATTGTCGCCTGTCAGCGTCGCCTGTCCAGTGATAAGACCAGTTGAGTGCTGAGTTTTCGCCACCGGCGTTGGCCATCCGCCATATGCACCATATAAACCAGATACCGATACCAATGGCCAGCTATCCGGATGCCGGAATGGGGATTGCAAATGCGGATAGCCGGCTGTCAGGCGATATCTGCGCAGCCTGGGTGTGGCATGCAACAGCCGACACGAGAAGTCAATTTGGCGGCCGCAACTGTTTCACTCCAATTCGAGTTTCAATTGGAGTTGAGGCCAAGTTTAGTTCCCACCAAAATGAGCCCTTCGCTGACACAGAGACCTAAAAACCCATCATAAATGGATGGGTATGTATGTATATGTATTTTTCCACTTTCCACGCTCACTTTCCTTTGAAGGTAGCTGCTGGTACGCCCAAACAAAGATCACATTTTATGGAAATGCAACAATTAAGCAGAGCTTATGGAGGCAGCCAATCAACTGGGAGCCAGCAAAGTCAAGAATTTTGGTGATTTGCATATCTAAGGCATTAGATAAATGGCCGTTTCGTCTTTTGATGTCGCTTTGCATAGATTTTCGAGAACTCAACTATGTATTTCCAACAGTGGTATGTTTTACATTTGGCAGTGCATTGTTTAAACATTCATCTACCGTTAAGACCAGACAAGTAATATGGTCAAAGAAAGGGGAAATAGAAGCACTGTTAATACCCTACAGTATTCTATCAATTTGTACATAAAAGGTCACAATTGTTTCGGTATATACGTTTTTTTTTATTGTTTGACAAAATATTCGGAATTGGTAATATATTCTAGGAAGATATTTATTAATAGTGAGTAGTTTTGTTCTAGTTTAATTCTCCTTCTTTTAGAATTGCTTGCCAACAAGTTAAAAACCAAATTTTAATGTTGTAAAATTTTAAAATAAAATGATGTCGTTTGCGTTACCTTTGGTTAGAGAAACCTATAAAAAGCATTCTATTGGAAATGCTAATTAGCCCCAAGTTTTCTTCGGGTATGAAGGAAGACAATGTATTCAGTCTTTGCAGTTTGCTGAAAATTAATTAGACTCAATTTGTTGCTCAACCATCAAGACGGACAACAATGGCAACAGCAACAACAGCTACAGCAGCTGCATCTACGCTCATACTATGTTTTTGGGGGTAGAGGAGGAAAAGATACAAAAAAATTCAAATTGTTTGCGCTTACAATTCTCATGTAAATGCCAAAAGTTTCCACATTGTTAAAACGCGATTCGGGGGAAGGGGTGGGGTGTTTTACCATGTTAAACAGCGGCAAACGGTAAACATGTTGCTGTCAACATTTACATGCCAGCCTCTTGCCGGCCACCATTTGACTTCGATTAGAAAGCGCCGCCTAATTTTAAAAGGGGCAGGTCCACCGGTGCACCAGAGGGGCAAGTTACCAAGTGACACTTTTCCGGAGAGTCTCTTCCAGAAGAGTCTTCGACTTCAAACAACTTCACCAACTGTATCATTATGATGTGTATCTTCGGTCATATATTTCATCAAGCTCAGATTAACTTCATATGTATCTAACTACAAATTAAATTTATTTTTGTGACAAAAAATTGTGTTTAATTTATTTAAAGAATAATGTCTTGATTATCTTGACTATTGACTAATTGATTTAACGAAATTCCCAGCTTTTATTGAAGCAAATTGTTTAATTTATATTTTTCTGTTCTTACTTCTTACTATACTTAGTTGATAAAATGCATTATAAATTTAATAAAAACTATATAAGTATTAAACAGGAAACTTTGTTGATTTGTATATAATGGATTTTTTTTAAAGCTGTAAGGTTACGTATCAACTAGCATTCTCTGGTAATATAGATGCACATATATGGTTTTTTCTCTCTATGTGAGTCTGCATCAGTTTAGGTATATTTTATCAGAGCTGAAATTCAATCGGAGTGCAGGTGAAAAATGGACAGACGGTCTGTCTGGCTGGCAGACGACGACAAACTCGCGGACAGCACAACTTGGCCACTTGTTATCCAGTGCTCCTCCGACTCCTCCAGCTCAAATGGCAGACTTATACAGATGTCAATTATTTTTGCCCGGAGCGCGAAGCTGACTAGCTCTTCTATTTCGATTTAGTTGCGCGCTAGCAATTTTGGATCGCCGCGGATTGGATTCGATTCGATTGGGGGAAGAAAATTGCTGGCCGAACTCGTTAGCTAGTTGCAAGTTGCCAGTTGCAACAATCCGTAGAGCTACGTGGCAAGTCATCCAATTGTGGGCTACGAAATCGTTATTATTTGCGGAGTGACTTCGCAGTAGACCTTGCTCCTTGTTCACTGGTTGCAAATTATAATTGAATGATTGCATGGCAGTCAAGTGATTTGCTCGTCATTTTCTCCAAGTCGAAAGAAAGGGGATCCATGGATATTGAGTAGTAAGTAGGGGCCCACTTAAAGGTAAAGGTGTCAAAACTATTGGCCACTAAAGGCGAATGAAATGTAAAGCAATTTGGCCGAGCCAAGTTCATTAAATTGGTAACCAACTGTGATGGCTGTATGTTGGGATCAACATTTATTTATAAAAGACAACTTGCAACAAATAAACAAAGCCAGATGCCAGATGCCAGATGCGAGATGCGAGATATCGACATATCCAGGCTTTGGCGGATGTGGAATGCTGGTGCCTGTGGAGGAGACTATGTCCACGTCGTTGTCCTGCTCCTTTGACGTCCAGTAAAGCTGGAATGGCTTGTTGAAATTCATTCATCAATGTAATCGATCAGACATGTCGATGGTCGTCGGGCTTTGACATGCCACGTAACATGCTCTTCGTATGTAAATGGAGCCTGGGAGAGATACGCTTGCCCACAATGCAACATAAAATTTAATCAATTTATTGGAAACGAGCTATTGTCTTTGTGCCTTTTGGCTTTTAAGCTTTGAGTCTACTCGACTTTGGGTCTTATCCTCGGCTTTGCATCTACACTTTCACCACTCTCAGGTCTCAGGTTGATATGCTTTTTTCTTGGCACGAATGCAGCAAAGGCCAAGATAAATCTTTCACATTCGTGTGGTTAGTTGCGTTTTTCTCTTTGTTGGGGCGGACCCTTGCACCCACATCCACACCTAGCTGCCCAAAGTTTGGCATTAAATTATGGGATTTTTCAGTTTCTGGATCTCAGCCAGAGGAGAAAATCTTCAAATTTGTTGAAATGAGCATTTTTCACTTTACACAGGAACATACAATTTCGAAATTAAAGTTCTAAAAAATACCATTAATATTTTTAAATACTCTATTGTTTCTTAAGTTTACATACTTTTTAAGATGGTTTTCGCTGGGAACGCTTTTATTATGAATGGAACAAGTAGGCACGGAGTAGCTACTATTAATAAATAACTCTTGCCAAAATCAGTAGGTCCCAACTTCCCTCACCATACTACCATTACCGAGATATACAATACGATATCACAATGGTAAAAAGAAAAAGTAAGTCCACGGTCAAAGCCGCTGCGGATCCGATTCTCAGATATCCTCTGATATCCGAAAATGAGGTATTGGATCGAGAAGCTAAGTACATGAGCCGCCTAAATGATTTTTCTGTTAGTGCGGACTTGGTCAAGGGTGAGTATCAATTAAAGAACAAAAACGAAACTTATACAATATAATACCTATTTGATACAGGTGCCCAACGCGACTTCTATGATCAGGAGGTTGAGAGGATGTACCGGGAGCACTGGGAGCATCATTTGCGTTGTGATGGGTTGCCACGTCCCTATCTTCCCGTCGAAGTACGAACATTTATTTCCAAAATACGCTTTTACGATGACGTTGAAACGAATAATTCGATGGACTGGACCTTGTCGGTGGACGAACGCTCCATATTGAATCAGAATATCTTCAGGGTGGACAGAACCCGACGTATGATGATGCTCAACAAAGATAATCCGGCCACTCACTATGACCGGAATGTTCAAATGTGTTTGGATGCATTGAAGCAAATGGATGCAATGCTGGACAACGAGGCTGAAATGGTGCGAATGTCAGAAAAAAGACAGAGAGATGTAATTGAAGTAGGTGTATGTTGTTCAGATCAATCAGCTAAAGTAAGAGCCCATTCTCTATAGGTTTACACCGAAGTCGAGACGGAAATTAGTGACCTCTTTGATCGCCTAACCTATCGAGTGTTGAGACTGCAAGATGCATATATGGAGTCTGTATAAATCTATCTAATGGGTATCTGGTTATCTGACCACCTTTATATGCCCTAGATCCAAGGATAGTCGGGTTGCTGTGTGGAGCTACATGTGTAACCCATGGAGAATAGATTTGTGGGGAATACGAAATGTGCCAATTATTTTTGAACAATTGGAGTAAGTAACGCCCAGAAGGAAGCAGTTTTCGGAATTAGTAACAGCACGGAATAATTATTAGATTGCCAGTTATGTTGGCCGAATTTAGAGCCACGAGTGTTGAAGTCCAGATACCGAAGAGTGTTCTTACAGATTGCGTAACTATTCGTAGCTTACACACGGATTTCGATAACATTTCGCAAAATGCCAAGAGCTTCGATACTCCCGTTGCAGCATCGGTCAATTATCCCAGCGCTGGGTTAGTGGACATAGAGGAATCGGTTGTCAACGAATGGCACATGCAACACGACATTCAGGAGGAGACATTGAGTCTGATGTTAGCGAGGAGGCGAGAGTACGAGGACATGATGCAGATCATCGCCGAGAAAACGGAGCAGGCAGCTAAGGCGGCCAAACAAACTGATCCCGACAAGGCGGTCAAAATCTTAATTCCAAAGGCACCGAAAGAACCCCCAGAGGTTCCAACAGGCATGTTTCCCGACATCTATGAAGATTTCCTCAGAATGGAGGATAGCCAGTACTTAGGGTATCTCGATGAGGTATATCATCCACGGCATTTAGATATGCAGCCGTTCGAAGTGAGTAAAAAAAGTTAGTTATTTGAATTCGGGTCATTTAAATAATTATATAATAATAATGCCTTTACACCTCATTAAGATAAATCTTAGGGAGCACATCATACTTGGTGGCATTTACAGCATTATGTTCATCCGACGACCTGACCAAACTCAGTTTGAGAAGTTCAACATCGTCTTGCACGAGGATGGACGTGTGGTTCACATACTGACAGAAATGAAGGCCGATATAAAGGAGGAAACGCTGCGTAGCTCGAGAATAGCCAGGAAAACCAGGGAGACCTACCGGGGCACCAAAATCAAGCTGGAGGATGACGAACTTCCATATTTCATCGTGACCCTGCAAGTGGCCGCGGATCTCTGCAAATGGAGTGAGCCCGTGGTTTGCCATTATATGACCGAGCAGGATCTTATTCCGACGGATTACAAGCGCGAATCCCTCTGGGCGCCGACCATGCAAAGTATTATAAAGCATTCGGAATATGCCGGTAGGGAGAGTGCGCTCAATTTGGGCAGTCGAATTTCAAGTGATTCTGGAAACATATTTCGACCTAGTCTTCGTTCATTCCTGAGACAGAGTAAGGTGGGAACGGCTCAAACAGCCGAAGTTCCCTTAGAGAACTTCAAGCTGCAGAAAACACTGAACCATATGGAAATTAGAGCGTTGGAAAGATATTGTATACCCCGGATCATTTCATCGTTTAAGTTTCCCGCCGACCTTCAAGATGAAAAAAAAGAATTTTTCAGACAGGGCCCAAAGGCTTTGGTCAAACGACAAGAGGAAGTCGTTAATCAAGTTAAGATCTTAGATTTTAACTATAATTCGCAGACGAAAAGTCCGGAACGAATGTTCCCCCACTTTCCACAAGTTGATCCCATCCAATATCCCATTCCCGTGGATGATTCGGAACCAGGTCCTGTTAGCCCCAAAACTGCGCTCGAAGTTCTAAAAACATTCGACAACATTAAATCGAAGTATCGGGAAAAGCCTGTCGACCTATTAAGCCAGCCCGACGAGCAGGACAAGAAACAGAAGCAAAAAAAATTGGGCTTAAAGGAGGAGGATGAATTAGCAGAAGGACAGAAAGACAAACGTAAATTGTCTAGGGCTGGTGACAGAATCCGCGTAAGTGTTAGGGCGGAAAGGTCGGATCGAGGTAGTATCAGCTCAGAGAAATCCCAAGTAACGACTGATCAGGGGACCGAAGTGGAAGTAACCCACTGGACAACCAAGTACATTAAAGACACTGTAATCGATAAAGCGACCAATAGAATTACGTTCAAGACAGATCGGCTGGGACTTTTGGGTTTGGCCTTTAAGCGGTACGAGCATTTTCCGTTTCGTAATTGGTCATTGCAGCCAAATGAGGAAAAGTGCGTTTGTAAATATCCAGAGGCGTACCCATATTCCTCACTTCCCTTTTTTTTTCAGCCCTGATGAGATCATACTATGCGTCGACACGTTCCATGTTCGTATATTTTTCTACATCACATGCAAGGGAGTTAGGGGCTATGTGACTGATCTGAGCAAGGGATACACGGCCAACCCGGTTAAATATCTGGAGATTGTGGAGCCAATATCAGACTTTCGGCAAATGCGTCAGGTAAGCCTACAGTAAATGGGGTTATTCCAATTTCAACGGCTTCTCTCTGCAGTTATTCATTAGCAAAAACGTCAATATATTTGCCGAGAACGATGCTAGTTTCTACATCGAAAACGGATACTTTTCAATGAAGCACATGGCTCTCGAGATGCACACCTACAATATAATGGCTCTCCATTGTAAATTGATGAAGTTCTACCGATCGAGCTGGAATCGTCTCGCCCCACGACGCGATATCATTTTGGGCATGAAGATCGCCAAGGATAACTCGGATTATTCAGAGGTCACAATGCGCATTACTCCAGAGAAAACCACCTTTGTTCAGATTTCAGAAAATTGCTCAGACAAGGTGAATGTTATTGTGCTGAACTACAATAACACTTGGCGAAATATTGGAGTAAGTAGTTGTGTTTCTTATCAAATGTACATATATGGAATGCTAATGATGTAAACTGCAGAACTTTACGGATCTACATCAGGCTATAAACTCAATGGTGCCGAATGCCACAGAAGTGCGGAATAAGGATTCCATTCTTCTATATTATGTAACTCGAATGCTCAAAGAAATACGGCTTTTAAGCTTTTCGTAGAATTTCAATATATTTTGTACATCTATACTATCTGATCTTGAGTAAAATAAATAGTGCACAGAAATTTATATGGTGTTTCTTGTCGAGTGGCTGGGATTTCATAAAGAATTATAGATTTCTTTGCTGGTTTTTGTTCTTCCGCGAGATGGTATTTTATCAATTAATTTCAAAGCAACCCAACCTTTTTTTCTACACAATCCTTGTTTCAACTTTCAGATGTATACATGTACTCAACCAAAAAACAACAAAAATATACACACAAATATAAAAACAATAAAAATTGTTTAGGAGGATACTAATACCAGTTATTTGGAGAAAAAGGTTAAGATGGGAAAAGAAAGTGGGACATATGCGGAAACAACGGTTCTGATAAGCGAAGCTGAAATGATGGAGCGTCAAAAGAATTACACCATTCGAATGCACGATATTGCTGCAGCCTGTTCTACATTCAGAAGTAAAGTATTGGTCAATTCGAATAGGGTTGGTAAAAATCGTGATCCCCTTTGTAGAGGCTCTCCTGCATTTTAGACTGCTAGAGGAAGAGCGTTCGAATCAGGAGCGTTGGGATCAGTTTCTTCGGTGTGATGGCTTGCCCAAGGTGCGATCCCCAATCGAGATTCGAACTTTCTTGGCCAAAATTCGTCACTTCGAAGAAATCGAAACGAAGAACTCTATTGACTGGACAATGGGGGTGGACGAGCGTAGTATTCTAACACAAGATATTTACAAAAAGGACTTAACGCGACCAGTGTTGCAGCGAACCGCTGTTGATAATCCTGGTTCCTATTTTGAGAGCAATTTAAAGAAGTGTATGGATGTATTGCAGCAGATGGATATTCTGATGGATAATGAGGTGGAAATGGAACGCATGCAAAAAAATGTATTGACTGATCTTTTGGAAGTGGGTGGTCATCCAATTTAAGAGCTACTAATCCAATGAGCGACCCACAGGTCTATAGAGATGTCCAACTGGAGATTGAAAGCCTCTTTGATCGACTTACTTATCGCATATTGCGCATGCAAAAGGCCTATATGAAGTATGTGTTTTATTTGCATTGTGTGTTAAATATATTCAAAATCTCTTTAAGATCCGTTAATGGAATAGTGGCTAGATGGAGCCACTCATGTGATCTATGGCGCATGGATCTCTGGGGTCTTTACAACGTTCCCATATTGTTTCAGCAATTGGAGTGAGATCCCGCAGTAACTTTCACCTGACTAGTAGTTTTCAATCATATCTCTTGTAGAGTACCACTAATGATGGTCGATTTTAAGGAAACGGGTGTCAAGGTTCAGGTACCCCAAAGTGCGCTCTGGGATTGTCTTACCATCCGCTGTGTCCACACCAGTTTTGACCACCAATCGCCGCAAGCCAAGAGCTACGAACCTTTGACGGTCGACAGCGCTTTCATGCCCAATGCTGGACTCACTGACATGGAGGAGTCTGTGGTTGGTGAGTGGTTGATGCAGAACGATATCCAGGAGGAGACCTTGAACATCATGAATCGGAGGAGGGCGGAGTATGAGGAACTCATGCAGCTCATTGTCGAGCGAACCGAGCAGGCTGCCAAGGAGGCCAAGTTTGGCAAGGGCGGCGATGGTGATAAGCGTGCAAAGATAGTTATCCCGAAGGTCCCGAAGACAGTTCCCCTTGTACCTCAGGGCATGTATCCCGAAATATTCAATGAGTTCCTTTTTCGCGAAGAGGATCAATACAAGCAGTTCCTGAGAACCTATTTCCATCCAGACAATCTTAGTTTGACCCCTGAGGAAGTGAGTAGACGTTTCCAACGGTTGATATCTTTTAATAACTTTCCTTTAGGTTAATCTTAGGGAGTGTATAATTGTTGGCGGAATCTATAACATCTCATTCGTGCGGCGACCGGACCAAACGCAATTCGAGAAGTTCAACATCATCCTGCACGAGAAGGGTCGTGTTTTAGAGGTCATACCCCAAGTGGTGGCCCAAAAAGATAATCGAAAGTCCCGACTTACCGAGTACACCAGAATGACGCTCGGTACTTCCCAAATGAAGCTGAATGATGATGAGCTGCCGTTCTTTGTGGTAACCCTGCAGTTGCCGCCAGATCTATGCAGGTGGGGCAAGCCCGAAGTGTGCCATTATTTAAGGGAGCTCCAGACCCCAACAAGGACTCCAGATGGGGCCACTCTCGTAACGCTAAACTTACTTTCTCCCATACGTATATCAACGGAATTAAACAAAAGGGAGGACAGCAGTGTGCGATCGACATTGGCTAATCAGTTTTCACCACCTCTGAAATCACTTCTAAAGCAGAGTATAATCTATGGACCCTTTCCTTCCAGGGGAGAACCGATAACGGATTTCAATTTGGAGAAGCCGTTAAATAAGATAGAAATTATAAAGCTCGAAAAAATTTGTCTGCCTCGCATAATTTCCTCGTTTAAGTTTCCAAGCGAATTCATCGAAGACCATCTAAGAGCCGAAGCTCTAAAGGCAAAGCCAAACCGCCTAGTAAAAAGGTCTGACACCGAAACAACTATAGAAGCTAAAACACCAGCGGAAGTCTTCTTTGATTTTGAAACGCAAGATCGCCCAGAAAGGACGTTTCCTATTTTCGACAAGGCGGGTGTTCTAGAGTTCGCAACTGCTGACTTTTTGTCATATTTCAATTCTGCGGATACAGCCACGGCGTGTGGACTAGTGTCCACTTTGGAGACCATCAAAGAAAAATACTTGCAGAGGCCCCTAGAAATGTTAGATCAAGTTGATCTCCAAAAGTCCAAGAAGTCCGAGAAAAAGGCGGAAAAGTGGGAAATCAAAAGTATTGATGGAAGATCAAGTGCTTTAAGTTTTAGGGAGAGGTCATCCTTTGCACATATAAATGGCAGAAGGAGTGGCTTAGATGCTAAAACCAAAATAAATGACTCAGATATAATGATTGCCATAAGTTCATCAGATATAAAGCTTAAAAACACTAATTTGCCAAGGGCTTCGAAAACTAGGCACTCTAGGAGTGGTTCTGCGATGAAACGGCGATCAACCCGAAAGTCATCCAGGTTTGACGATACGGACAAGACTCGTCCTGTGGACAGTGAACCTCCAAAATGGCTAGATCACTGGACGAAAAAGTACATCATGGAATCACAGATAGATCTGGAAACAAACACACTTACCTTTAGGACGGATCGGTTGGGAATTTTCGGATTGGCCTTCAAACGATACGAGCACTTTCCATTCCGCGACTGGTGTATACAGCCAAGTGAGGATAAGTACGTGGTCTAACGCATCGCTTAGATACTTTATGTTAAAAATCACATCCTATACAGTCCAGATGAAATCATACTCAGTCTGGACACATTTCACGTGCGAATGATTTTCTACATCACAGCCCTAGGAGTGCGGGGCTATGTGACCGATCTGGTTAAAGGATATACTGCCAAGCCGGTGAAGTACCTGGACTTTGTTGAGCCAATCTCGGACTTTCGCAAATTGAGAAAGGTAGGCTTGTGGAGTGCTTGCAACGTGTTTTAGCCCTATTCTCTCTTTTTCAGTTGCTCATTGAAAAGAACCTAAACATTTTTGCCGAAAACGATGCTAGTTATTACATTAAAAACGGTTACTTCTCGATCAAGCACATTGCCTCGGAGCTGCACACCTACAATACCATGGCCCTGCAATGCAAGCTGATGAAATTCTACCGATCCAGCTGGAATCGCCTCGCCCAACGCCGTGACATCATCATGGACATGAAGATAGCTAAGGACAACTCGGACTATTCGGAGGTCACAATGCGTATTACACCCGAGAAGACAACCTTTGTCAAGATCTCCGAGATGTGTTCCGATGATGTGAATGTGGTCAAGCTTCGTTACGAGGAGACTTGGCGGAACGTTAACGTGAATATATGTTTAATCTTCTCAGGCCTTTTATCAACAATTCCCTAATTGCAGACTTATAATGACTTTGGGCAGGCCATTTACTCGCTAAATCCCCATTCCCTAGAGGGTTCCAATAAAGACGCGATGCTTTTCGTCTATATTAAAAGGCTTCTGAATGAGATTCGTCCTTTAAGTTACTCCTAGGATTGTCAAGATTTCTGTATAAATTTTACAATGATTCATATTGTCGGATTACAGTCATTTTTAAAAAATGTCTATGCTGTCAGTTACATTTGTTAATTGACCCAGATACACTTATACAAAATACACAAAAAAACTTGTTAAAAAATGGTAAAAAAGAAAAACCAGGACGCGGTTTCCCAAAAACCAACAGTGGAACTTCTTTCGGAGGACGAGTGGATGGCCCGAAGAAATACGTATATGCAGCGTTTGGCGGATCTTAAAACGAGTGTTGCCTTTATTGATGGTGGAGTATTGCAATAATTCTTATCTGTAAAATATTTAGAATTTGAGCAAGTCTTTTCTTCAGATGCCATCGAAGAGCACAGGGTACTTCAGAAACAAAAGTTGCGTAACGACAAATGGAATAGTTACTTGGCCTGTGATGGATTGCCTAACCCCAGTCGTCCTGCCGAAATTCGAAAATTCATATTCCAGCTTAATTATAAGGAGCAGGAGTCCTGCGCTAATGAAGTAAGCTGGGTTCTTTCTGTGAACGATCGCAGTCTACTCTCTCAAGCACCTAATAGAGAGGATATGACCCGTAAAAACTTGAAAAAATTAAGGCCAAACATAGGACAGCTCTACGATGAAACAGTGCAAAAAATTCTGGCAACCATAGAAAGGGTAGGAAGAGTTCTCCGTAACGATGATGAGCTGGTACGTCTGCCAACATTTCAAGTCCTTGAGTTGGATAAGGTAAAATCGTACTGTATATAGGAGCTACGGTTCTAGGAATCTAGGTGTTTTAGTTTTCTGTCTAGATTCCAAATGAACTTTATGGGGAAATTGATAGGTTCCTTGACAAGCTGACCTATCGCGTGGTCTGTTCTCCTGATGCCTTGATGACGTAGGCCATGCGAATTTCTATTTTCCTTTCCTTCCCTTTTGATCGAAACTTTGCACTTATCTCGTAGAAACAAGGACAGTATCTTGTCAAGTTACTGCTATAATTGCAGCAACTTCGACCTGGAGATATGGGGACTGCAGGATGTACCCATTCGATTCAATTACTTGAAGTATGCCGTTGTCTTATTGGGACTACGAGTATCTGAAGATTCATTAATCATTATTTTAAGGCTACCGCTAATGCACTCCAATTTGAACTGCGTGGGTGTAACTATTCAACTGCCACTTAGTGTGCTTTGCGATAATCTCACTCTGCGGTGCGTGCGCACTTTCTTCGATCCGCTCTCCCATTTGGCCAAGAGCTTTGAGCTGGTCATCGATAGTTCTATGAGCCCAAACTGCGGCCTGGTGGACATTGCAGATAGTGTAATGAGCGAATGGATGACCCAGATGGATATACAGGAGGAACTCGTGACCCGCATGGAATCGGAAATGAGAGCTTACAATGAGGCCATATCGTAAATATATACAGGGTCAGGAATAAAGCCATATTGTCGTAATACGTAACGTTTATTTTTTTCCAGTTTTATTGCCGACGCCGAAGCAAAAGAGAAGAAGAAACCTCAGAAGAAAAGAGCAAAGATTCCAAAGCCGCCTAAAATGCCACAAGAGCTACCAGCTGGCATGTTTCCTGATCCACACAAGATATTTCTGGAACACGAGAAAAGAGATTGCTCTGACTTCTTTAATAGATATTTCCACCCAGACAATATCAACTTACAGCCATCAGAGGTATGTGTCTAAAAGAATGGTAACGTTTTGATTTTTTTAAAATGGAACCTATAGGTGAACCTGCGTCGTTTCATCATCATAGGAGGCATAGTCTCATTGGTTTTTGTGCAAAAGGCTAAACATACCGCTTTTGAGAAATGTAATATAACGCTGCATGAGGATGGACGCCTTCTGCGGAAGTCACTGAATATTTTGGACGGATCGAAGGAAGAGGAATCTAGTAGACGATCTACCAAGTTGGGAATCGAAGCAGATATAAAGCGTAACACCGTATTCGAGAAAGCCTCTGATGTTCCACTGCATTTGGAGCCAAATGAGCTACCTTATTACTTTCTTACCTTCAAGGTGCCCGATCATTTGTGTATATGGGGAGAACCCATGGTTTGCCAATTTTTTGAGAGTGAAATAGAACGACCGCAGGAAGTCAAAGAAGACGAATTGGTAAAAAAGGTAGATAAAAAGAAAAAATATATGCGAAAGTCTCTCCGAAAGGAAAGCGAACCGGTACACGGAGTGACTACCACGTCAGGGCCTGTAAGCACGGTAGAAGAAAGGTCATCAGAAAGTAACAAGCCGACATACCACCAGCCGGCTCGAGAAAACTCCATCAATATCTATCGCCCATCTGCTCTAGCAATTGTGCGGCAGAGCGCTATGGAAACGGAGCAGATACCATATGAGAGTACGTTTAAAAACTTTAAGCTGCTGGGGGAGCCAATATCGAGAAGAAATCTTCGCCTTCTTCAGGATCAATGTTTACCCAGAATGATATCCTCGCTTAAGTTCCCGCTAGACTTCAAGGATGAAAAGACGGAAGCACAGGCCTTGAAAAAAACACCGGCTGTTCAACTTTACAAAAGGCGATTGACCGACTCAGTGGGATCTTCACAAATGGAGGAGCTATGTTTCAATTACGAAGATCAGTCCAATCCAGAACGACTGTACCCGAAGTTTCCTTTGATGACCGACTTGCATGTGAAAGCTGGCCGCATTGATAGTTCGAAAGAGGATACTACCGTGATTGGCCTTTTAAGAACATTAGAAGGCATTAAGAACAAATACATAGATGCTCCGAGAAGAATAGTAGAACAAAACACCTACGCCGTCAGAATGAGCAAGAAATCTTTATCGGATCCCCTTCCTACGACTCGATCCCATCGACAGAGTTATTTCGGAAGACGGTCTGTCAGACAGTTAGGGTTGGAGGAAAGCACCCTAAGCGTATCTCGACAGGTGGAAATAGAGTACGAACTTAGTGAAACCAGCGACACTGGTGGGCAATTGCTTAAGACCAGTAAGGATAGTCGACTGCCCCCGCGGACTTTGCCTCAAAGTTCAGAGCCCATAAAAGTCGCCCAATGGACTACCGAGTTCATTCTGGAGTCAAGTTTTGATAGGGAAAGTAAGGTGCTTTTGGTGAAGACAGATCGATTGGGACACTTCGGATTCGCCTATCGACGATACGCGCATTTCCCCTTCAGTCACTGGGAATTGGAGAGGAACGAGCAGAAGTAGGGTGTTAAGCTGAGTCTAGCATAATTATTATATTTTGTGTCTGCCTTGCAGTCCCGATGAGATCATCTTAACCTTGGACACCTACCATGTGCGTGTTGTCTTCTTCATAAGCAAGGATGGCATCCGGTGCCATGCGATTGATATACCCAAGGAGTACATTGCTAGACCCTTCAAGTATATAAATATCGATAAACCCATCTCGGACTTCGTCGAGCTTCGCAAGGTTTAATATGTCTAACCTCCAGAGATAATTCCCAGAGATAATTTCCTTTTTGTCGTCCCATAACAGCGCCTTCAGGACATGAACCTGAACGTGTTTGCGGAGCTCGACGCTTGTTTCTACATCGATCAGGGCTATTTTTCGCAGAAGCACCTGGCGGCTGAGTTGCATATCTACGATGCCATCGCCGTGCACATTAAGCTGATGAAGTTTAGCCGCAGCCAGTGGAATCGTCTAGCGAGAGATCGGGATATCGTGCTTTGTCTACGAAATACCAGGGATGTTCACGATGGTTCGGAGGTCACGGTCCGCGTAACGCCCGAGGTCTCGACCTTCGTTGAAGTTTCGGAGCTCTGTTCGGACGACAGCAAAGTGATAAAGCTGCATTTTAAAAGTACCTGGCGTAACATTGGGGTGAGATCCGAATGTCAATAATATTGTAACAAAACGTATTTAATATCCCTACCCAATAGACCTACTCGGATCTGCATCAGCTGATCAACTCCATGTATCCACATGCCACGGATATGCGCAATCGCGATGCCAACCAGATGTACTATCTTCGCCAGCTCCTTCAGGAGATCAGACCCCTGAGCTTCTCCTAGATCCGCGAACGCTGCTCAATTAGCAACTGCCAAACAAACACAGACCACAGTGTACACTTTCCAATTACCAGCAATTAAATCCAATTGCCGTACAACGAAGTCTCGAATTATTTCCATTGGCTTGGCTTAAGTTGTTTCTCAACGCTTTAATAGAGTAGTTGGTCAGAAACAGTCTGGTGTTTTTGCTCTCCACCCCTCGTCTGCAATGCAACGCCTGTTGCTCTACTGCTTGCTGGCCGTCACTCTGACCAGCACAGATGTCCTTGCCCAGGACCTCAACGAGACCATCGATGTGAAAAAGTTGGCAGAGGTAGTGAAATCGCCCGCTTTCCAGACCCGTGTCGTCGGTGGTGAGGTCACTACGAATGGAAAGCTGGGTGGCTATCTAATCGCACTGCGCTACGAATCGAACTTCATTTGCGGAGGCACCCTGCTCCATGACCTTATCGTCTTGACAGCGGCGCATTGCTTTCTGGGCCGGATGAAGATCAGAGATTGGTTGGCCGTCGGCGGCGTCTCCAAGCTCAGTGATAGAGGTATCCAGCGTGAAGTTAAGGAAGTCATCAAGTCGGCCCAGTTTCGGGAGGAGGACATGAACATGGATGTGGCCATATTGCGCCTGAAGAGACCCATGAGGGGCAAAAGCATTGGGAAGCTAATACTGTGCAAAAACCACCTAGTGCCAGGCACGGAACTCCGGGTTTCCGGTTGGGGTCTAACCGATATCTATGAGTTTGGCCCACAGAAACTCTTGCGCACGGTGACAGTGCCAATCGTGGATAAAAACACGTGTCGTGCTTCCTATCGGCCGAAGGGTGAGTGGAATATTGCAGGGCATCAACGGGTTAATAACTTTGGTAACTTTAGATTGGGAAAGTCACAAGCTTTTTGATATACTTTTAAAAGGTATTTAACCCGCATTTATGTAGACAATAAGTCTTAAGAAGCATTTTAAAAAACATTAATTATTTGCAGTTAATTTGACAGACAGCATGTTTTGCGCCGGAGTGCTGGGAAAAAAAGACGCATGCACCTTTGACTCCGGCGGTCCGTTGGTGTACAGAAATCAAGTGTGTGGCATCGTGTCCTTTGGAATAGGGTGTGCCAGTAGGAGATACTACGGTGTCTACACGGATGTTATGTATGTGAAGCCCTTTATCGAGCAGAGCATTAAGGTGTTGCTGGCAAAACGGTGATTAAATTTTTCAAATTAAATAATGAGATTATATCTGATACTTATTGGACTGTGTCGCTGATAAGTACGGTTTGTCTCGGATTATCCCCATTCGCCACACTTCTGTACTGATTTGGGTGAAACGTTTAGTGAGGAAGTGGCATTCCACTCCACTCCCTGTGAACGATGACATGTCTTCTGGTTTGCTGCGTGCTGGCTTGCACTCTAATTTCGATCCAAGTAAACGGTCAGCAACAGGAGAAAATAGTGCTTTCCCTACCGGATGTAGGTGGGCAACCGGGCAAAAATCACACCCTCGATGTCTCACAGCTGGCCAAGCTGGTACTTCCTCCGCCACATGAGACTCGCGTTATTGGTGGTCAAGTGACCACAAATACCAAGTTAGGCGGATACCTAACAGCATTGCTTTATGAGGACGAATTTGTTTGTGGTGGTACACTGCTCAAGGATAACATCGTCCTCACTGCTGCCCACTGTTTTCTGGGTCGAATGCAGCCAGGCCAATGGATTGTGGCTGGCGGCATGTCGAGTCTCAATCAGAAAGGTATTCGACGGCATGTTAAGGACTTTATCTTGTCCGAACAGTTTCGAGAGGACGACATGAATATGGATGTGGCGGTGATGCTGCTGAAAACTCCCATGACGGGTAAAAACATCGGTAAACTAGATTTATGCTCGGTGAGCCTTAAGCCAGGCGTAGAACTGGTGGTTTCCGGATGGGGCATGACCGCTCCCCGGGGACGTGGACCTCAAAACTTGCTGCGTACGGTGACGGTGCCAATTATTAACAGAAAGAACTGTCGCGCTGCCTATCAGCCCATGGGTAAGTTAAAATGGATCCTAAATTGGCCTTTTGTATTATTTATTTTATATACTTCATCATTTTACAGCTAAAATAACTGATAGCATGATATGTGCTGCTGTGCTGGGACGCAAGGATGCGTGCACCTTTGACTCAGGTGGACCGATGGTGTTCAAAAAGCAGGTTTGTGGGATAGTGTCCTTTGGCATTGGATGTGCTAGCAAACGTTATCCTGGCGTCTACACGGATGTTATGTACGTGAAGCCTTTTATCGAGAAGAGCATTAAGGCGTTGCTAGAAAAGCAATGAATATAAGCTTTCTTCATTTGGAAATCATTTTTAAAATATATCGGCCTTTAATACCGGTCTATCGGATTAGCCTCGGTAATTTATAGGCATCTAGCTTGGAATGCTTCATATTTTCTCTGGTAAGATTGGATGCCGTAGTCCGGCATTAGTTCATATTCACAATGAATTAGGAGAGAATCATAATTTGTTCTGGTTATGCTTTACAACAAGACTATACATTTTTAAAGCATTTTATTAACTGATCATGCTGAGCAACGTTAAAAAGTCTTTTAAGCAGTGGTAATCGAACTAGATTTATTGGAAGTTATGATTTTATTTTTTTGCAAGGTTTGGATTGGTGTTGAACAGCGGAAAGACATATAGAGACTTTTTAAAGGCATAAATATCCTTAATGCTTGAAGGGTCATCGCTCTCTCCTAAAAACTCAAGTCTGATCTTATCGGTCAATGGCTTAGCTGAAACCCATTCATTTGCAATATCGTCCTGAACATCGTCTAATAAGTTACTCAAGGAACCGGAACGACTGGCTTGGGCTGTCGAATCAGATGTTTTAGTATGGTTTCCAACCACTTGAACAGAGAGTTTTCTTAAATTATTTTTATCATAATCATGAAGGAAGTTTAAAACATCCTCCTTTGATAAATTACCCAGCGTTTGTATCTGCGTTTCTATTCGATTAAAAAAGTATTCTCTGGTGACAATTTCACTCCAGTTTCTCAGGACCTCCTCATCCAAACTTGTGTCGCCCAGCTTCTTTCCACTAATTAGATTTTCTCGTATGTTCAAAAACTCTGCATCACTCATCTGTAGGACAAGTTCAGCCATTCGAGACCGAAAGGCTTCGATACGTTGCTCCACGTAGTCGGCCCGATGTTTCGTCTCCTGGGTATTTATTGTGATTAGAAAGGCCAACACACCATAGCCAATTCGTTGATGAATTCCCAAGCTGTAGCCCAATTGCTCTTGAGTCCTTAATTGGTTGAAAAACGGCTCCTCTACAATTAATTCCACCAAATCCATGATACATTCCATTTTCAGATCACTCGGCCCTATTTGGTAGTAATTGGTTATAATTGTATTCGAATCATCCTCATTAAGCGTTTTAGCTCTTAAATAGTGTGATCCCAATGGGATTTGCAGTAAGTGATTATCCAAGGCCGATATATTGTCCACACTCTCGCTTTCATATGCGAAAAGTACTTTCTCCATTAACTCTTTGGCTTGATCTTCCGTAAAATTTCCCTGTACTAAGCCTTTTACATACATTTTTTTATGAAAATGATCTTTAAAGGTTTTTATGTCCTCTATGGTTATATCATCAACGGCTTCGTATTTTGAAATCATGCTAAAACGCGTGTTTTCCAAAATGCTAAGTCGCAAGTCAAGATTGAGAGTTTTTCCGTTTATTAGGGCATTATAAATTTGTCGCTTCTTAAGATCTTTAAATGCATTCACTTGGTCAGTATCCAGCTCAATAGTTTTCATCATGTTTAATATTATTTCTACCAACAGGGGAAGCTTTTCATTGTAGCCACTGACACGCATAACCAATCCTTTATCACCGATGTATAGGCCATAAGTAAGACCAGCCTCCAATGCCGGGTATAATTGTTCGGCCATTCGGAACTCCACCAAATATGTAAAAAGTACTCCCAACATATATTGCTTAACATTTTCACGAACTAAGGGAGTGATAAAGTACAGGTTTATATAGCCATCTGGAAGTTTGAAAATGTTATCCTGGCGAAACCACAGTTCGCATAAATCATTTCTGATCAAGGCCTTCGGACTTCTGGAAATATGTGGTTTTCCTGATTCTACCCAATGTATTGTAAAATCCGTGGTTACAAAGGGATTCGGTTGCGGATATTGCAACTCGTTTAAAGTCGCTGGCTGTTCCCACAAAGTTTGCCATTTTGAAGGCATAGAGATGGTTTTGAATTGAGTTCCAAACCAAGGCTCTTTCTGGTCGTAATCATTTTCTTCATATGGTATATAGGATGAGATCATTATATTAAAATTAAATTTATTTAGATGCTGTCTTAGAAGCTCAATAGCTGATTCCTCGTACTGAAAATATAGCTGAGGTCCTGTGAGTACATCTTTTGAAGGCAGGTAGTTAAAGCTCTCAACAATGCTTTGAACATTGTCAATAGAGGGTAGCTCGATTTGAAACCGAAAATTATTATTTTCAATTTGCTGAAATTCCCTGTAGGAAGCTTGAAGTTGATCGCTATTAATAAGAAGCTTAATCCACGAAAATGTGGCTTCTAGCACCTCGTCCATGTGCTCGAACCCATCGTCTGTCAAATATATACATATATTGAATAAGGAGTATATTGAGTTGGAGTCGAAGCTACTTCCACCAACTCCTGCCATAACGCTAATGCACCAGAGACGATGTCGCAGGTAAGAACATAGACTTCCAACTCCCTCATAACCAAGGAGTTGGGAAATAAAAATATCCGGCTTGCTGCGATAAAAGTTCTTCATTGGGGGTAACACCCAAGTTAGCTCCAGCTTGCACACATCTTCAACCGGCTGAACTAGGAATAAATCCTTGTAGAATTGCTCTCGAAAGGCTTTTTGGTAATTAAACTGGGAAACGTCAATGGGATTCGCCTGGCTGGTAGGAATATCTGCACAATGACGAACAAGCAATTCCTCCAACTCATCCAACGACAGCTGAGCTTGAATTGCAACTACCATTCGGTTGGAGCCGTAGTGATCTCGGCAGAACTTGTGAAGCTCCTTGTGCAGCCTGCTGTCATCCACGCCCTCTTGAAGGGTCTTAAAATTACCCCAACTGAATGTGCCATGTGGATACCCCTCACTAGCTAAGCTCGCCAGGATCTGATCTCTCCGCACCTCATCTCGCATATAGGTCTGTTCGAACTCCGACTGCACGGCAGAGCGTTCGCGACTCATGGCATCAGGAAGCATTAGTGGAGCCTTTATTAAGTTCATAAATAGATCCATACTCCTATCCAGGTGGGCTTCATCCACCTCAAAGTAAAAGCAAGTGTCTTCATTTTCAGTATGCGCATTACTGAAGCCTCCGCTTTTAGTCACAAACGAATCGAATTCATTCTCCACGGGGAATTTCTCAGATCCCATAAATATCATATGTTCCACAAAATGAGCTAATCCCTGATATTGTCGCGGCTCACTAAATGATCCAACGCCAACAAGTACTGCACATGCCGCCAATTTTCCGTGGAAATGCTCGATAGAGGAATTCAAACTTTCGCTGGAAGCACGATGAATTGAGGGCTCATCAGTATAAGAATCCGCTACTAGCATAGCACGTAATCCATTCGATAAGGTCAGGGCACGGTAATGTTTTCGGTCACCTTCTGATTTGTCTGGTGCTTCGTGATACTGGACCACAACTGAGGCCGTACTCATTGGATATTGCTGTCGAGTAAGCCATTTTTGAACTTGTTTCGTGATCCTTCTTAGACCGAGGCGTGGCCTAAAACACATGCTCAGTACAAAACGAATAATTTAAAAATATGTATTTTATGTACATTATGGGGTGTTTTTTCTGACAGTTAGACAGAAGCATATAAGATGGCATACGAACGGAGATATTTTAAACGGGCTTGCAAACTGACTTGTTAGAAGAGCATCAACTGGTGGCCGTTAATGTATTAATAAAAGTTCTCATTAAAATATTTTACACCTCAATTAGTTTGCCTAATGCGACTTTTATACTGACGGATACTAAGCGGCTGTTAGAATCCATTTAGCGCTCGTAATGCAACGTCTCTCTGTTCTCTTCCTGCTGATTGGCACTGCAATGCACAATTATGCCCTGAAGTTCAACGAGACCATTGACGTGAATAAGTTGGCCAAAATAGTGATGCCCCGGGCTTATCAAACCCGAGTTGTTGGTGGCCGAGTGACCACCAACGAGAAGTTGGGCGGTTACCTAATGGCAATGCGCTACTACAACACTTTCATCTGTGGCGGTGCCCTAATCAGGGAACTAATTGTTCTGACGGCGGCGCACTGTTTTGAGGAGCGAGACCTCAGCGAAGCCTGGAGTGTGGAAGGTGGCATCTCGAGACTTAGCGACAAAGGCGTTCGCCGTCAAGTTAAGCGCATCATCAAGTCAAGCCAGTTTACAATATCCTCCATGAGCATGGACGTGGCTGTGCTGCTGCTGAATCGGCCCATGGTGGGAAGAAACATCGCAACTATATCCTTGTGCTCTACGCCCTTGACTACGGGAATGATCCTGGTCGTTGCCGGCTGGGGAATGACCCAATCGGAAAGCGATGGTCCGAGCCTTATGCTGCGATCCGTATCAGTGCCTGTGATTGAAAAAAAACTGTGCAGCGACGTCTATCGGGAAGCAGGTGAGAAAGCTTGCACTGTAACATCAAAGTACTTTCTAGACTTTATTATAAAAGCGAAGACATATTTGGTATGTTTTTACAGTGTCAAGTTTTTGCGTTGAATTTATAAAACAATCTGCTAAAAATCGAATTCCCTCTACGCAGTTTCCATTTCGGACAGCATGTTTTGCGCCTCAGTTTTGGGAAAAAGGGATGCTTGCACCTTCGATTCAGGAGGTCCTTTGGTTTACAATAAGCAAGTCTGCGGCATTGTGTCTTTTGGAATCGGTTGTGCCAGCAGAAAGTATCCCGGTGTCTATACAGATGTTCAGTTCGTAAAACCTTTCATTGAAAGAACCATAAATATGTTGCTATCCCGCTAAGCAGAGCACCGAAATAAACATTCTGCATTAAGAAACTTCAATATGATTTTGGTTTTTGTTTAATGTTTTGTAGGCGGTAGTAGGATAGTAGTAGGGTTATAAATATTGATATTAAAAAGGCCTACATATCGAAGTATGTCATTTTGTGATTCTTTTTGTGCTGAAAGGAAATGAATATGATTTTCACTACACTCTTCTTATAAAAGGAGTACGAATTTGAATATGAATATTTGGTTCGTAAAGACTTTTAATTCACTAGTACTCATTTAAAGAGCTAATTTGATGTCATTATAAGTTAGTTGCTGAAGCTTTCGCGACCATGGTCCACCGGCCAGCGAGTGACCATCGATCGACTCCGACTCCTTTTGGCCATTGCGTGCAGGCGGGAGTAGGCAGCTCCATGCTGATCATTGACCGATTCCATAATTGATTGGTCCCGGGATGACGGGGCCCAAAAACTGGGGCTGTGCCTTCTGGCCGTGGGGCACAATTTTTTAAAAACGACGTTCGACGGCTTGACTTGAGTACTTTTACTCAACAACGGCGACACGGACACACAACAGCGAAATGTAAATTAGCCGGCCAAGTTCGCTAGAAAGCGGGGCTACCAAAAATTTATGTGGCAGGTTTGGAGATCGCATGACTGACTGCCTTTCGTCCTCTTGTAGCTGCATTTTCGAATTAGTTTAATAATACATTTAATTGTTATTTATAGCTTCCTTTGCGCTTCGCAAACGCAGCATTTAAGGGCTAAGATCAGACGGCAATGGCGATGGCGATGGCGATGGCCCAGACGCTGTTTTGTGGCACGCAAGGGCCAATTTGGGGTCACAGGTAGATTGTGGCTTAACGGTTCTCAGCTGGGCCTAATAATAGAGTTGGCCAAGTAAGTTGCGATGTGGAGGCGGGTTCTCCTTCCATCTGCGCCACAGGATACTCCTCACTGGACTCTATGGAATGCCCCCATAACAGACATAAATATCCACAGAAATGACACTTTTCATCCTTTCCTGCGGCGCTGGTTCGCATTAAGTTTATTTATCTGCTTTTAAATGGCATTTTCACTTGCATATAATTCTCGTCCTTCTCCCATGTAATGCGCACTGGAAACAAAGGCAACATAATGTAAGAGTCGCCATAACAGCACGAAGATGCCCAGATACTCCGGAGTCCGGACTGCGCACTCCATGACTACCATTTACCACTACTATTTTTAGTAGTGCCATAAATTTATGGCACGTTGTGGCAGTTGCAGTGGCTAGGCCGCGACTTGGCCCACGTGGAGCAGCATGGAGCAGCATGGATCGGCAAGGAGCACCATGGAGCAGCATGGAGTAGCCAGTAGGATAGGAGCTGATTTCGACATGCAAAACAACATGCTAGCTGGCACCTACTTTGCCCATCGAGAGATTTACAGATGAAGCCATGTTGGTAATGCAAGGCAAAGAAAACCGACCCGAGCCCAAGTGATATCCATGCCATTTGCCAATCAAACAAATCAAATAGGTAGAGCGGATTCGGTTACAACTGTTTTATAGATCCCATTCCGGGATCTGTTAATTAAAAGATACACACGTACTTTTAGAAGAATAGAAAAGCAAACAAATCTTCGGGTCTGTACAAACATGCTGGATCAATAGCGGCATTCTGTGAGATACATATTCCCGGTTTTACGATGCGCTCACTGTTTCGAGTGTTTGACTGGCTTAAAAGCCAATAAAATTTGTTGTTAATTGTTTTGGTAAATTGAAAATTAGGTTTTGGGAAAAATCACCGCCCAAGTGTGCATGGAACGAGTTCAGGCTTGAGTTTCGTATCGGGGTTTCCAGTTTTATGTCCGTTGTTTGCCCAGCGCATTAACTTGGCCACTTTTAATGAACTTTGTGAGTGGAACCATCTGCCGCCATACGATCGAACGGTCATCGGCGGTCTTAGCCCTTCCAAACGAGACAAATCGAATCGTTTGGCCGAAAGCGAGCTGGACCTTAATCGGATTAAATGTAATTTAACTTATTTCTATGACTTTTACCACCATTCCCGCGCTGTGTCGGCAGAAATCGGTTAATTAAAGTTGTACAAAGTTTCAAGCCGATTTCATGCCGCGTTGAATCAACAATTTGTAAACTTTTCCGTACTATCCAACTAACTGGGGGTGGAAGGGCAAGGAAGGAGCAGCACAAAAAGGGGGAATCATTTGTACTTACTTAAGTGCTTGATCATGCTGATATCATCACCTGGCAACTTTCCTTGTGCCCTGCGTACACACAGTGCAATTAGCGGGGTCTGCAGACGCCAGGTGGTCTCCAGTTTCTCGCATCTCCACTCTCATCGCCCGCAATCTCAAATCGGAGAACCCCAGAAATTGGTAAAGAAATCGGTAAAATACAAGGAATGTAATTTGTATTACATTATGGGTGCAGCGAAATTGGAGGCGTGCTCGAACCGAAATCGATGTGCTCTTCGATATCGTTGCGATTCGTACAAAAAAAATCGCAATTGAGAATTGGGGATTATGACAAGGTGGCCTTCTATGCGATTCTCGCAATATTTACCTTAACGAAAAGAAGGAACGCTGCACACTTTCTTATCCTACTCCCCATCTAACTGGCTATCAAAACTCATATACCCTTCACATAGGGCAACACTGCCTCAAAAAATCGAACCGCTGTGTTGACAGTTATTGATCGATGATATTGTAAACACAATGTCGAAATTAATTTTTATTTTGTTCTCTGTTTTCGGGCTTTTCTCCGGTCTGATCTGTTACCTTCAATTGTACGAACTCATTGTGATGAATCGTAATTGACTTTTATTTTGACTCCAGCGGTTGGTCTTAATGAATCCGCTTAAGCTGCTTCTAGTGCCGTGGACTTCCCCTTTTTCCTGTCCATTTTCCACGTCCAAGATGTCGGAGGGGGCGAGCTCCACGTTCCACTAAGCGACACTGACTAATTTGGAACCATTAATCACGGAGCTGCTTAGCGTCAGTCACGTTGGTTGGGCAGCCATCAATACGCATCAAAATCGAATGCGAATAGTGCATGTTTACATGGATGGATGTGCAATACACCTTGGGACAAAATGTTAGGTCATAATTGAAATAGCAGCAAGGTAAGATAGTTAGAACGGTATGTCAAAAATATAATTGCGATGTTTTGCTATTTAAGCTGCTGGGAATGTCTAATCCTGAAACAAGACAAGACTTTGGAAGTAGTAGACAATTGGTTCAATCGGTTTTATTTTTGTCATATTTTTTTTAAAAGTTATGCACATATTCTTAAAATACCTGGAAGATAACAATTTGTTTTAAGAAGAAGTGCTATTATCTTGACTGCAACTGTGATGACGAATGTGTAACCGCTGCGTCTCGCTTGGGTGTCGGTCGTTTGGTGTCCCTGATTTGCCTCCATTTCGAAGCCCAGTGTGCAGTGCTCAGTGCCCATTCCGATTTTCATAGACCAAACGGGTCCAAATGTAAGCCCACCCATTCCCGTTCCCCTTTTCGGCGGACATCGAGGCGAGTGCGGTTGTGGACTTGGACGTGGATCTGAATCTGAATCTGAATCTGGACGCCGACGTGGACAAGGCGTCCAATCAAGCCGCGTGTCTGGCAGTCAACTAGTCACTCACTTTGGCCACAGAGACTGCGTCAGTCCATCAGTCAAATACTCGCTTTAATTTCGACCTTCTCGCGATCAGCGAAAGAACTGGAAAAATGTGTATTTTCCATGTATTTTATATAATGCCTTGATTCTGTATTATTAATGATTATTTGGCAATACTTTCTGATCCTGTAGGGAAATGGTTGCTGATAAAACAAAACAAGTTTTTAGAAGCTGAGTTAATAAAATAAATATTCAGGTTTATTTTCCGGTGTACTGCTTCATGAGTTGCTCGAGCTGCATGACTACCGGGCATCATTTCTGCACCACCGAACGAAATATGGTACCGAAATGAACACATTGCCAGCTTGGCTGTTCTGCGCACGCGCACAGTTGTTGGCCAGGCTTAAAGGCCCCTTCGTGGATCCCCCGAAAGCACCCCCCTCCCCCCTTTCTACCCTGCTGCATCCCCATGCTCCACTCAATCTGCGGCTCGCTTTGGCCTGGCGACACTCGTAACCGCAGGGCGACGGCGCAGCCCGTTTTCGATTAACGATGACCGTGGTTGAGGACCAAGACGAGGACGCGGATGGAGGCATCTTGAGCGTGTGCCAGTCGAGCGAAATTTAGCTGCATGCCCAGCCGATCGGTGAAGGAGCTAGAGCTAGGCTACACTGAGAGAAAGGGAATTCAATACTCAAAGCTGGATATCAAAAGTGTTATTGGGCGGACAATTATCTTTTCATTTTTTAAGGGGGAGATCCCAGAGTCGTTCGGCCTGTGTAAGTCCGAGTAGAGCACTGAGTCCGAGGCAACGCCTTCGGTTTACATTTTACAATCCTAACAAGGTTAGGCCGCCGATAAACGGAGCTGCACTCGTTTGGTCATAAGACTAAGCTGTGATCTGGGGTTTTCAGCCGAAGTTGGCGGCTGGGGATCGGAACTTGGAACTTGGAACTGGCAGCTTGAAGCTGGAGGTGGCACATGCCTAACTAGCAACCAAGCTGCTATGCAAACACAGACACACACACACACACATTGGGAGCGGAATGGTGGCCATGGCTACGAGCTGTACATACGGAATTGCACATTAAAAATGAGCAATGGGAGTGGGCGGAATACGGAGGAATGGGGAGTGGGTTTCGCGGGTTTTGAGGGTTTCGAGGGTTTCGTGGCAAGCGAGCGGTTGATTCCAGCCGAGCGATGTCTTTTTCTGAGGCAGAACAAGGTTGGAATGGCCTGCGTCGCCGCTACCAACGTCCCTGCACTGCTAGAAATATCCAAGTGAAACCAAATCGGAAAACTAATACACAGTATTGGTATCGAAACTTTAGTTAGTTAAAACACTGCATAAGTATATTCTGTAAAGGTTCTATGTTTATTTCACATGATAAACAAAACTAGATTTTAACTGCGTAAAATGAAGTTTTTGCTTTAACAAGGCTTTATATTTCGGATTAGCTAGTTTAGTTTTTATAACTTAGTTGTAGTCTAGAAGAATCCTGAAAGTTGTTTGACTAAAGTGTTGGATTGATT
This sequence comes from Drosophila santomea, assembly GCF_016746245.2. Lineage (NCBI taxonomy): Eukaryota > Metazoa > Arthropoda > Insecta > Diptera > Drosophilidae > Drosophila > Drosophila santomea. The sequence continues at coordinate 19,666,268 of NC_053018.2, forward strand.
TTTAAGCTGAATTTGAACCCCATTTAAGGGTGCATTTCCATGCTGTTCTTCTATAAGCGAATTAAATATGAACTCAGTATTTTCTTGCAGTGCACCGGCGACTCTGCTTAATGCAATTCAGGCGAAAGGCGCACAAAGGGACAGCGAACAAGATGCCGAGTTGCTGATTGTGAGCGCAGCGCAGTCGACGCAGGCAGAGGCGGCCGCAAAAGCTTTTGTCGCCGCCACAAACATGGAATATGACAAGCTGGTGAGGAGCAGGATGGGATTCGGATTGGGATGGGTTGGGATCGAGCTGAATGGGCTGTGAGCAGCAGGAGGGGCAGGAGGAGCAGGAGGAGCAGTGGAACGGGGAGATACTGGATGGTGCCCGGCATGCAAAGCATTGTCAAGTGGGGAGCAGGCCAAGTGCTACACAAAAAGCGAGCGACAAAGAAACGTCGCAGAACGCTGCCGACGCACGTGAGATGTGGATGCATTTGATGCACGGAGCGAGCAAAGGATGTAGATTAAAAAACTAATAGATTTAAATGAATTTATAAAAAGTATTCTATTTAAGTAATTTATATATATATTTATATATGGTTTTTTTTTTCTTAAAAATAATTACTATCCATATATACTATACTTAACCATACAGTTTTCCACAGACTCACACGCTATTTAAAAGGTATAGTAAAGTATATATAAAAGACCACTGCTCTCTGTTTTTTAATGGAAACCTAAATTCTTCCACTTATTATTCCGAGTGTAATTTTTTAGTGTGTGTAGGCTTCCCTGTGTGGGCAGGGTAAAGAAGCCAGGCGAAAGAGCGATGGGGAGAGCGAGAGACAATGGCGACAATAAAAATGCGATCGCACAACATGCTCCACAGATAAGTTAACGCAAAGTGACAACGTACAACTTTTAATGGAATTGTCGTCGCCGAGGGGCGGTGGGGCGTGGCTGGGGTAGTTGGGGGGGAGTGGGGATATATATGTATATGACTTAGCCAGGAAGTCACCGCATTTGGAGCGCTGCCAAGTCAGTTGAGCTATGTTTACTTTAAGGATACGTCCGCCAACTGGAAAAGGGACCTTCAAAGGCTGTCTTATACGATTCCGAATCCCCGATTCCGATCAAAAGTGGGCGAAGTGGGGGGCGATACACGACACGAGCAAATCAAAATTGCCTTCGGCAGCTACTGTGGCACAAGCTAAAGAGAGAGAGAGAGAGAGAGAGGGACAGAGCGAGCGGCGATCGGATTCGGAGAGAGCGCCAGCTGCTCCCATTGGAAAACTGCAGTTGCAGCGGCATACGTTTCCAATTGGAGCAGCTAAAGAGTAATCTCTCTCTCTATCCCTCTCGATATTCTCTCACCGCTTACTGGTCTTTCTGGTTTTTGTTTTGTTTACGATTTTCGCTGGAAAGAGAGCGAGCAGAGCCGCCAAGCCAACTCGAATCGCGCTTCCACAATCAGTTGCTTTCCAAGCTTGCCACAAGCAAGACGTCAGTGCGCGCGTGCTGCGAAATCGAAAATAACTCGAGAAATCGTAATTTCAGACATCGAATAGAGTAGAATTCATACGATCGAGGAAAAGAACCACCTAATATTGGAATATAAAATCTGCCCAGTGATCGAATCGGCGGTGCTTCGATGTGCGCGTAGTGGTCCGTAACCGTATGATGAGCCTGACTGTGCTCTCGCCACCGCAACGTTTCAAGCGAATCCTGCAAGCCATGATGTTAGCCGTCGCCGTCGTCTATATGACCCTGCTGCTCTACCAGAGCGCCTACGGATATCCGGGCATCCAAGTGAGTTGCGAGTTCGAGTGGGCGACATATTCGCAGTGTGCGTGGGTGTTGTTAGCGCTGCGAAACTGTCATACGTGTGTGCTCGAAACTGATCTGCATAAATTGCAACGCTGCAGAGGCCAGCCAATTTGCATTATCCCCCTTTGATTCCGATCCCGATCCCGATCCCGATCAACGTCGATTCGTGCACTTTCATAAATCAACGCCGGCGAGTTGAGTTTTGCAGCTGCGCATGCGTCGAACGTCCGGCTTTGGCCGTTAAAAAACCTTTTACGCCCTTGCCTTGCATATAAAACAGTTTCGGTGCTTGGCTTTTTGCGCTCTCATACCCTAATAGGGGGTATCATAATTAAGCACAAATGTTGGCTGGGAAGTTCTTAAAAGGATATACCCTAAGATTGCTGATGAGGACCGGTATAACGTAAGCATATGTTTGGAACTGGAGACTTCGTTGCTTTAGAAATGGTGCAGAACGTGGTTCTAGTAGCTTAGTTTAGCTTAGTGGTTTGATTCTTAAGTCCTTTCTAAATTTGTTTTTTCTAATCAACCTTGTAGTTGATTGATTCAAGGATTCTATTCTGTTCTATTGAAGTTATTGTTTAACATATATCTGACAATATACTTGAAGTATGTATTTTTAAATCACCACCTTTGGCAATCCTTCCTAGAACGGATAGTTTTCCCTCGTCATTCCCAATCCCCAGAGTATTCCCAGTTTCGATTAGTCAGTCATTCCTGAATTTCTTGGTTTGCCGTCGGCAGAGCGTCGCCAAAGCTTTCAGTTGCCCGATTGCAGGGCTGTCAGGGTTCTGAGCCCTGTCTGCTCTGCCCATTTATTATTGTTCTCTTCTTACTTTTGGTTTTTGCATACATTTTTGTGTATTAAAATATTGTGTGCTTATATTACCAACGTGTGGGTTGCGAGGGGGGATTGCAAGGCGGACTCGTCCAGTGGAGAACCTTGTCAGTCGTATCACACATATCAAACAGTTAAGGTCCGTGGGAATTGGCTTACTTAGCTTCGTATTGCATTCCAAAATAGTAGAAGAATAGGTATTCCTGTGACACCTTTTGGCATGGCTATTTTTAAAACCCTTGAAATTGGAATAAGGGATGTATGTGCCCACTGTCTTGGATTGCAATACTTTATGAACTCTTCAAATAATCAGAAATAGGTTAACAAAATCCGAATTACTTTTTTCCTTTAAATTTCCTTTAATTTCTTTAAATAATTTCTTTATTTGCTAAATGATGCCTAATAGTTTCCTGCCGCAGTTATATCTTCTGCTGACAAAACTCCCTAACTAAGCCCTACATTTTTCATTCCATCGGAGATCCAAGGCAACAGAGCTAAGAGCTCATAATTGAATCAGCTGCAGCATCCTCAAAAATACCCATGTAATCCCCTGGCCCATTCACCACCTTCCGGCTCCTCAATTTGCAACTCAATTGCCCAACTTGGGGGCTTCTGTGAGTTGGTGGTGGAGGCTCCTCGGTAATGTTTTCGCATGCTGCTTCTAGTGTAATTAAAAACTTTATGTTGTTTTAATTCGGACAATGTTGTTGACGTTGTGGCTCCTCCAGTTGCTCCGCTCTTTTTTTCTGCTTCGGGGCTAACCGGAAACTTGGCAGGAATTAGTGCTACACACATCGCACTACTAAATGCTGAGCCGGATAAAAAACTGTCGACAACTGCTGGGTTGTTGCTTGTTCTGGTTGCTCTTGTTGGTCTTTTCAATTGAAGTTCTGTCCCATCGGAGGTCTGTGACTTGTCCCAGTTTAAAAACTGCATGCCAAGTACAATTTGCTTAATTCTTTTCGTACTTCGTATATGAGTGTTCTCTTTTTGTTCCTAAATGTTGCGCAAAAGTTGCTGCTTGTTGACTTGACTTGTCTTGGCTCGATTCTTCGAACTGCTGAACTGTTGAACAGTTAAACAGTTGACTGGACACATACTCGCGCTAAACTGGGCTTGGCATTCGTCTGATAAAGCAATAATTTCGAAATTGGGTGGGGGTTTTCATGGGGGCCTCCGAAAGCCCCACAAACCCCACCTATCCAAGATTCCCAGTATCTGATGTCTCATGTCCAGTTGCAACTCACGTCGCCAGGTCGCCAGCTTGCCAGTTTGCCATGTCGCGTGTTGCTGACGCATAAATCATAAATGAAACGAAATGAATAATAATCGTCAAACGATTTGGTTGTTTATGAATTTCTTTAAAGTGGCGCGCCAAATGGCCATCAGTTGCTGATTGATTTGAGTAGTTTGTTGTAGCTACACTGGGATCAACATGCTGATGTTACAAAGATATAGATTATCTTCTAGCATTTAAGAGATAGGAAGTAGGACAATAAAGATTTCTTCTGATACGAGATCTAACAATTCTATAAACTTATTATTCTATAGACTTATTTTGCCAGTAGGGACTTTCAAACATTTTTTCCGAGTGCATGGTAAATACATAATAACATTAACAAACTCTTGAGCTGAGGAGCATGCAAATCAGCTTGAGGAAAGCAACAGCCACAATGAGCCTTCGAGGCAGCCAGACAGACAAAGACCACGACGATGATGATGTGATTCCTGTTTTTGGCCTGGCCAAAAGCAGGTGCCTACTCCTCACTTCCCATGGCCAACTTGCTGCAGCTGGTTCCAGCTTCCCTTCCGTGGCCCCTCGATCCACAAAACCCTCCTTCTGCGCGCCGCTCATGTAATCAGCCCGAAAAAGTTGACGACATTAAGCCGCGGAAGGCGCCTGATAAAAGGAGCAGTATCTGCAGCTGGGCAACGGAGTAAAAGATACCCATATCTGGGTATCTGGGTATCTTTTGGTGGTCGCTTAATTGAGCCTGGATGAGCTCGGATGCTGGCTGCTGGCTGCTGGGCTGCTTGGCTGGTTGCTGTTGTTGTTGTGTGTATCTTATCTTAGATTCGTATCTTACGGATAATATTGTTAAACAGCATTTAATGAAGATTTTCCCGCTCGCCCAGCTGGAGGCGAACGAACGGTTCTGATTGCATTTTTTGGGGAATGCCTTTGATTTGTTCGATTTCTTCAATTTCGCTGATTTATGTTTTCCGTTATGGCGACCAGAGTTTAACTCAATTAATCTTCACAAAGGTCGCCTGAGCGGGGTAGATTCCATTTGGCGCCCTTTCATATTATTCACTCGCACCTCTTCACTCGATTCTTATGGTTTGCTCGTTATTAATTGACATGGAAATGTTTATAAACATATTAATCACACGGCTAATGAAGCATTAGTCATTCGAGTGGGCGTGGTGGGGGGCAGCTGTTGCTATTGTGTAGACCGTGTTAAATTTGTTTTGGATTTTGGGTTCGGCTTTATATCTATTGAATCACCTTTCACCCGGTACTTGTATCTTGTAGGTTGTACATTCGAAGAAAAAAATCGAGTTCTATTCGAAAATAATCGATTTTCTTGTTGAATTTTAAAGGTTACTAAAGTGTTGGAATAAAATATTATATATGGTAATGGAATAAAAGTGTTCTAACGAAAAGTGATACCTTTTAAAGACCTATTAGACACATTAGCTTTATCAACTTTTTCCATTCTGCTTAATTTTTTTTTTTTATGTGTGGTCATGTTTACTTCATTTCTATATGTTTTTAATGCTTTTTGCTCGTATCTGTTTATTGTATTTTGTACCTTGTAGATGTACAATGCGCAGGCGGCCTGCATATATGGCCACACGTGTTTCTGTACTTCCAACTGAATCAGAGTGCGCAACTGTAGCTATATGTACTTATGTATCTGTATCGGGGCTTGTTCAGTTTCATCACGTTCGAGTAATTCGCAAATCCCACAAAAGTGTCACAAGGCATTGCTGTTTTCGTGGTCCGTAGTCCGTAGTCCGTGTACTTGATTTGCATACTTGTACGGTTAAGCCACTTGCATCATGTCGGGGATTGGAAAACTGGCGCACATTCTAATCCGATCCGAACCTTGAATTTACGGAACCCGCTTAATTGAAAGAGGCGTTCTCTGCGTTATATAACCAAGTGGCTTTCACTGTTTTGGCTTTAAGCCGAATCCCTCACTCAAGTCACGACTTCTCTGCTATCTTTCTTGAGCAAATCTCCAGTGCGATTTCCCATACTCGCAATTTCTGCCGCAGCCAAATTAATATTTCAGCAATTTAATTGCTTCGGGTTTTGAGTTTCGGTTTCCCATCGGCGACGACGGCAGTTTACACCTGCCACTGTCATCGTCTCATCGTCTCATCGTCTCACTCCCGATTTCCTCATTAGGGAGCTGCCATTATATTGAACACCGTTTGGCTGTCGATCGTGCGGCAATAAAATTCTATGAGCCCAACTTGTGGACTGGCTATCAACGAGACAATATCGTGTGAAGCAATATAAGCCAGCGGGTTCCAAAGAGAAATCTCTTCTTTTTTTTTGGCGGGACAAAGCGGGGAAGATAGAGCTTAGATTTATAGCGGAAGTTGCCTTACGATTTGCATAGAGTGTTAGAACTGGGCCGTCTTTCGCCCGCGGTATTTCCCATTCGAGCAGACCTTTATCTCCGGCTCAATCAAGGCGAAACTCCACGCCCCACCTGTCCCCATTTTCGTGGAGGGCCATTAAAACGAGCAATGGGGGAAACTCTCAAAGAAGAGCAATTGAATAACCGCCGACAACAAAAGCAAATGAACCTGTTATCAGTGGAAATTAATCAAGCAGTTCACTCCGACTCAAAGCAATCTCAGTGGGTTTCTGCTCTTCCTCTGAACATCCCTATTCCGATTCCGATCCCAATCCCAATCCAAATCCCGATCCCCGGTTACAATCCCAATACCAATCCCGATCCCATTTTGTTTGCTCTTACTCAGCATTTATGGTGGTGTTGCCGTTGTTTATTTTGCCTGCTGCCGCTCATTTGTTTGCCATTGTTGTTTGCCATTGAAGTTCGCCTTTGTTTGCCAGGTGAAAATGCACGAAGCTGAGTCTGGAGAGGAGTGGGAGTCCCTAGTCCCCAGTCCCCAGTCCCCAGTCACCAGTCCCCGTTCCAGCTGAAGTTCAAGTTGAGTGTCTCCGATAGAGCGGGGGCGTCTTCATCTTTTTATTGCCCTACGTGCGATTTACACAACAAATTTACATTAACCCCACGCCACTTGCTATATTTCTTCCGGCTCACACTGGGAAAAAAGGGTGTTGTTCTTAGAACACCAGGGCTTAAGATTTAGTCTTGGAAAAAGTGTTTTTTTTTCTTTCAAGTCAATGACTTCTCATAGATAGTTTGTATTATTATTCTGTAAAAACTTAGCCATTACTTTTACATTTGTTATTATTACTTACATGAGTTTTCTCTCTCTGCAGGTGCCGCACAGCCAGGTGGATGCCCTTTCCAGCGAAGCCCTGACCACACACCGCGACCAGCTGCTACAGGACTACGTGCAGTCCTCCACGCCCACTCAGCCGGGGGCGGGAGCTCCGGCTGCCTCACCCACCACGGTCATAATCCGCAAGGATATACGCAGCTTCAACTTCAGCGACATCGAGGTCAGTGAGCGGCCCACGGCCACGCTGCTCACCGAACTGGCCAGAAGGAGCCGGAATGGGGAACTGCTCCGCGATCTGTCCCAAAGAGCGGTCACTGCGACACCCCAGCCGCCGGTCACCGAACTGGATGACATTTTCATCAGCGTGAAGACGACGAAGAACTATCACGACACCCGGCTGGCGCTGATCATCAAGACCTGGTTCCAATTGGCCCGCGATCAGGTGAGTCTGCCACATCGATCTATCGACCGGCGATCAGCTATTAGCTGGAGCTAATTTGCTGCCAGGTCGGCGGGTGGGCGACAATTGGCTAAGTGGGGTGAGCTCCAAAGGTTGGACGAGATCTGCTTGCTAAGATTTGGCAACTCTGGCTTGGGCTTGGCCATGGCCAATTTGCATAATGAGTTTTTAAGCTGGCGGGAATTGATTTGATTCCTTTGGTTAATTTTATGTCCGGCGATTTATGATTCTTTTTTTGGCGATCGCTTAATTGGCCATAAAAATGTCTTCATTCATTTGGGGCTTACCGACTACGAACACGGCTAATAGCATTTGTTTTTTCTTTCCCAAAACGATCGCTTATGTTTAAGATTTCATTGAGTGCTAAACTGCTAAACTGCTAAACTGCTACGCCGAAATATAATCGAATTTCGTGCGGTCAGAGAGCTTCATGTTGTGAAAGGATATTTATGGTAGTCATTGTTCAGTTTGGTGTTCAAGTGCCAACTTATGCAAAATCACGCGTCACAAATGTGTTTTGTTATTGTTTACACAAAACTGCACTCGTCCCCTCCATTTGACGTTCCTCGCTGGCATTGCAGCCAAGCAGCAACATCACCACGTCACAAAAGTAAAATAAAACAAAAAAAGAAAAACATGAACCGAAAACACAAATAAATAACCCCCGAGGGAATATGCCCGTGTGTGTACAGTACCTTTTGGAAAATTGTAAAAATGCTTGACGAGCACGTTTTCAACAGCAACAGCAATAAAAGGGGTTTTTTCCCCTCTTATTTGCAAACCCCTCAGGAGCGGAAAGGAGCTTAAAAAATAAAAGAGCGTTTTAAACTTTAAAGCCTTTTTTATTTTAGGTGGAAACTGTTATCGTTTATGCCATCGCCATCGCCATCGATTGGCTGCCACAATTTGCACACTAAACGCTTGAGAAACATTCACCCTTCAACATGCAACATGCAACATAAGTCGGTTCTGTGCAACATTTGGCAGCATCGACAGCAACATATCGCCGGCAACAATTGGCCAGCTCCTCTCATCTTTTTCCTCGATTTTCTTTCGCTTTTGGCCAATTATTTTGATGGAAAATCTGTGCCCCATGTTGTTGCACGTCATTTGCTGTGTGGTTAACAGCAATGTGGAGCAGCGACAGGCAACAACTCAAAGTTGCGTTCGATTTGATTGGCTGCGCAGGCAGCAGCGTTTGAAAACAATTTGTTGTAATTGCTAGTTGCAGCTGCTGCTGATGTTATTGTTGATGTTGTAGCTGCTTTTGTTGCTGTTTTCGCTGTTGTTGTAGCCGTTGATTAATGTTTTGTGTGTTGTTGTCAAGACAGCGCCCATAAAAGGGCAAAGCCTGACTTGGCGAACCCGATGTCGAATCAACGCTGAACTTGTTTTTTGAGATGGCTCGGATTGGGGATCAATTGGGTTGTGGGTACTCTTTCTTTGTGGGAAGTGCGTTCAATAGCAATCTAATAAAAATCCGTGGGGAGCAACTTTTACCGACGATTAAAGCAGGATTTGGGCTTTGCCGTTTCTGAACTGGATATGTCACTTGGCAAGGATTTATTTAAGAAATAAGTGGGCATTTATAGTACAAAAGAGCAAGAAACCTTCAAGAGAGCTATTTATACCTAAGAATAGGGACTACTCTTCAAATTCGCTTGCTCCTAAATAAAGTATAAATAGCAAACAAATCAGTTTTACTCATATTGAAGATGTCTTGTAACACCAATGAATGTTTAATACATACAATTTCGGAAATAATTAACATTAAGGACCTACTCTAAGCTAATGTTAATAATGTAATGTTAATAAGCTATATTTTAACAAAGTCTTTAGAGGGCTATATTTTCCATTTAAGATCGAGAGATCTGGTACCTGACAATACCCCCTTTCCGCCCAATTGTTTGTCGGACGTTTGATGAATGATTCAAATTTTTCATGCTTACAAATGAGCATAAATTACTGTAAATAGTTTTGGCCAAAAATGGAGAGCCGAACTGCAGCTCGACTTTGATTGAATGCCCAATGCGGCTAAGACAAGGAGGGAAATCGTTTTTCATTTTCGTTTTTCGTTTTTATTCCCGCTTGGATATTTTCCACTGACTCTTGCCTCGACCTGCTCTGACTTTGGACCAGCGTTGGCTACCATTTTTCCGCAGCAGCTCCGATTTGCATGCAACCAACAGTGGCAGCAATCGCAGCAGTCTTTGCCTCATTTGTTGGGGCAGCGGACGCATGTCAAATGTCAGCACTGGATCTCAGGATCTCGGAATCCCAGTCTACGGATAGATCGGCGAACACGGAGTGACAGCTTGTCCACGGAGTGTTCCTGTGGGTGGTTGTCTCGATTTGCTTGTCTAGATTGAACATTTACTTTTAATGAAGCTTCAGTTTTGGCTGCCTGACTTATTGTTTGATTGATTCGCATGGAAACGGAACCAGTTAACCACTTGGCTTCTTCTTTTCTCGTTGATTCTGGGGAAAACAAGATTTCTTTAAAGCTCGTCGCATTTTATTAGGCTCACATGTAGTTGCTCGCCGGCTCCCTGGAAAAACAATGTCGTAAAACTCACATAGACCACTCGGTGCTGATATTCTTTGGTGTTTTTTTGTGATGCCGGTCGTGGTCACCAGTTGTGGCTATTAAATTCTAAACGCGCCATGTCCCAGAGTTGCGGCTTAAATCTCATTAACTCGGCTCCTTTGCTGGCATTTCTGCGCCTTAATGTCGCTACTCTGAGTTTGAGCACGGCTGAATCACTGGTCTCCACGCACATGGTTCTGGTTCCTAGTTCACGGTTCTTTGACGTTGACAGCCATTCCCGGCCATTGCCCAATGATGAATCACCAGCGGGCCCACTGTATGAAGTACTGCAGATCTGCTTGTGTCAGCTGCTCATAACGAAGAACACGGAACTGCCATCCGCACTTCGTCCGACCTCGTTGGTTAAGAATTTAGCGTTTATTTGAGCTGCTCCGGTTGGATTTGGATTCGGATTCAGATTCGTAATAATGTGGCTAAGCATGCAACGCCAATCAAAGGCCAATTAATGACCATAGTCGTACCGAAAGTGTGCCGCCAACGCACGAGATACAATTCAAAGCCAAACGAATGTTTATGGAGCAGTTGTTCCATACAGTGGGACATGACGCTAAAGTGCTTTAAAACAGGGATGCATAAAAAGGTTTTTCTGTCTTAAATGATAAAATATTTTGTGTAATGATAATCTTAGACGTGAAGAGTAATTTCTGTAAAGGAAAACTCGTGAATACTTTAATGAAATATGGGTTTAGCACTAGTTTATTGTTGATACTGAGACCGACGGTATGAAACGCATTCATGGGCTATCGTATAGTAACAGCCCGTGCCTGAACTTTGGCGAGGCCTTTGCTCTGTTTGAGTTGTGCTCTCAATGCTCTTCAATTGAATTCAATTCGCAATAAATTGGAATTTCAATTGTTGCTGGCGGCGACACAATTTCGTCAGATGTCCGTCCATCCAAGCAACCAAACGACCCGCCCACCCAACTCATCTCGTTTTTTATCCCTCAAAGGCCCGCATGCAACTTCCTCTTTAATGGTTCTCGTTGTCACATTTCATATTTGCGCTGCGAACATATCGGCATGCACATATCCACATATCCACCTCATACCTCATATAAATGGGATGGCATGTTCTGTTGATCCACAGAACAGCAGAGAATTCGATTCGAATTCGAATTCAAAATGTGCCGGTTGATTGGCTCTTAATCACTTCGCCATCGCATTAATTGAATGCTGAGTACCTCCTCTGTTCGATTTCAGAGAGTTGCTTTGACTCACTACAAATCAGGTAATTGATTCATTTGCTTCTTGCTGTGTCTCTTCTGACCATTTAACACTCGCTTGCCCAGGGCTAATGGCTCTTCAGGTGTAGAAAGATTTCAGGGCCCGGGGTCAGCAGGTGTTTTCGGGGGAGGGTCAAAGAACAAAACCAAAGAGAGAGAGAAAACCCAAAAACCCATAATTAAAATCCCATGCTTTGTGGTTTTTGGAGCTGGAGAAGATTACGCAAAATGCGAAACGCCCAGAATCTTGTGGTCGCTTCCTGAATTGAACGATGCGTGTGCGTAGCTGCTGATGAGCCTATAGTTATGGGAAGCACCTACTGACTTCTTCAGAATAAATTATGGTTTTTAAAGAGTTTTTTTTGTAGGTACAAAGAGGTTAATCTTCAGGCTGTTATCGAGTATTTGGGTTCAAGATTGAGAGCTTGGCATGCCCTAAAACTCTACAAAAACAGAGCCTCGGAATGTAGTTGAACTATTTGCTAAGTTATTTGAAAGATGTAAAATACTATGTGGTAATTTGTCATTCTTTTTCAACTTGTCTCGACTCATCGTAAAAATGTAAAACGTATAACAAAGTTATGACCTAAAAATTGAGTTGTATAACTTTTTATCACCACACAATGCGGCATTGGTTAAATTAATACTGCCCAAAATTTTGCCATCTAAGTTTGATGGGTTTTTTATTAGTTTGAAAACGGGTAATGGGTAACTTCCTAAATTCGATCAATAAATCCATTTTCCGCCCAGCCAGCGGCCACTTTATTGGCAGTCTCGACGAAATTAGTCACATCCTGAGACCATCCATTTTGGCACAACTTTCACTTGGACTTCGCGGTGCATCGGACAGTTTTTGGAAAAGCATATCCATTGTCCACGCCCCCTGCCCATACATTATAATTTTCCGTATTTTCCTTCGGTTTCGGCCAATGCAGAAAAATGCAGACAAAGCCGCCGATCCGGTGGTTTACTCGGAATTGGCGAGTTGCTCAGCGTGGGCCTGGTCTAGATGTAAGGCCAGCTGCAACCGCAGACCGAATGCGCGGCTAGTTGACCGCACCCCACGTGCTTTCCAGGTGGGGATTGAGGATTGGGCGCATTGAAAGGAGGGGATGGGGGAGGGGTTTTTGCTAGGGTGGGCATTAAATTTTAGCGCGACCGAGAAAAAACAAAGCACATTGGTAAGAGGACGGCAAGAGCCAACGGCCAAAAATGCTTGAATGGATTGTCCAAATGGTTGGCCACAGTTGCCTTTGGCCCGCAGCTGCAGTTAGAAACGCAGACGCCATTGAAAATGCATTGCTTGTTGCGGCTGTTGCTCTGTTGGCCAAGTGGAGCTGCAGCTACAACAACAACAACGGAAACATCAACTAAAAACAACGGCTAAAACTGAAGTTGGCCAACTGGTGTGGTGTTTGGCTTGTGCTTTTCCTGGGCCGCCTATTTAACTGTTGGCTTTTTCCCTCTTGGGCGCCGAAAACATAACGAATTGTTGTGGCAATCGCTTCGTTCCAATTGAGTGCATGCCACGCCATGAAAATCCAGCAAAACTCTGCAGATTTCTGCTACCAAGTGTTGGCCAAATTTATGAAGTCAATATACCTCGTCTGGACTTTAAGCGATTTACAAGAGCACATTAATCTGACAACAAGTCTATGGGAATCTTTAAATGACACATTGTGCAGCAATCTTAGATAACACGGCGAAATTGAAATGAAATGTATTTTTGGGTTTGTAAACCCAGCTATGTTCGATTCTGTATACCCTCAATGGCTTGGCATCTCTACTCTTTCAAGAGACACTGTTACTCCCTGATTTCTTCGGCTTCGCATTTCCAATAGCTTCTTTCAATTAACTGGGCGTTCTAAAGAACTCTATTTATGGGACACTTCCATCAGAGCGGCCAAGTTTCGCCATAAATTTGCGAAACACGTTGTAATGCTGTTTGTCAACAGTTGGAACAGTCACATAAATTAAAAGCTAGTCAAGTGCGGACTGCAACTGCAGCGCAGCAGCTTTTGCAGCAACTGCAGCATCTGCAACAACAGCAACAGCAGCAACAATAGCAGCAACTTGCAACAACAAGCCGGCAACATGGTGTTAACATTTTTCGCCCCAAAGCGGGGAAGCATCCCGACGACTCTCTCAAAAGAAAAAAGTGGAAAAAGTGAGCTGGAAAAAAGGAAATCTCGTAAAAATCCATGAAAATTCAGCGACGACGATGTTGCTGGTGTGCTGGATGTGTGTGCCTTCCAATGTTGTGGATAAAGAACTCCAACTCCAACTCCAGCTCCAACTCCAAGTGGAGGCAAACTGGCAAACGTTGACTTTCTAACTGTTACAAGTCGTTGCTCAAAATGCTTGTGGAGCGGGCGTATTGTTTGCCCAAGTTGTTGCCGTGCCTCTTACTTCGCAAAACGACGACAGCTACATGGCCAACAGCAACTTGGCTAACAACAACAGCTATAACCATAGCTATATAGTCGCGTTCGTGTGCTTGTCAAAGCTTTAAAGCGATTTTCGCCTGATTTGACACAAAGGCACAGGCAAAAAGTTATTAAGGGAAAACTGGAGCCAATTGAGTTGTTGGAGTAACAAATTTATTAAGACCAAAGACTTACAAACCCTTGGGGCAATGTCGCGAAATAGATTTTGTGGCTCGGATGTGCTTGGTCTGGAGAAAGCCACTAATGAGCGGGAAATACTGTGCATACTACCTCCTGAGAATTCAGAACCCTACCGCAGTCAGCGATGCATAAAAAAGACGCTTCTTCTGTGGGCCTTTTTGCTTGAGTTATTTCTTGGACCGCTTTTGAAGACATCAGGGTGTGTGGGAATTTTGTTATCTGATTGCCGGACGCTTTCTTGTAAAAGCTGCTGACCCAACGCGTTTTTTGTGTTTGAATAATTATGCCGTCGTCTGACGAGTGAAAAGAAGTAGGCTGGCTGTTGACTACAAAGACTACAACGTTTCCCATGCTACGATTTCTTGTAATTTACATGAACCACAATTATGCAAATATCGATCGGATCGACTAACTTGATTCCCTCTCCTTTATTTTGCAGACCTGGTTCTTCACGGACACCGATGATCACTACTACCAGGAGAAGACAAGTGAGTAGAGGAAGCCATTAGTTATTTAACCGATTCCATCGTGATGATTTTATTTTATTTATTTTTCTTGGTTGCCCAAAAATTATATTTCCAAGCGACGGAGAAAATCGAATTTATCACAAAAGAAGAACAGCCTTTTACCTGGCCAAACACCGACCGACCGACCGACCAACCGACCAACCTCTTACCTTTCGATCCCGATTCGGAACCCAAAAATCAACCCGATCCCTTGTATTTTCAATCCGTTGCCTTCGGTTTGGCCGTTCTCAATTAAGTTTCACATCAGCCAAGTGCCACGCCCATCGGCACCGCCTAATATTGGCCACTGTCTGGACCATCCGAAAACCGATTAAAGTTTATAAATTCCATATCGCATAGAGGAGCACAGCGAGTGAGGAAGCTTCATCACTCACCCGCATTTTAATTGAATTGCAGCCTGGGCTGCGCTTCGATTTTCTTGGGCTTTAATTAAAAAAAAAGTTCAAATTTCAATTTCGCTCAAAAAATTGTATGTATTTCCATTTTGCATACTCCAGCAGACAGTGGACCAAGGATGGAGAACAGAGCTGCAGACAGAAAACTCAGGCCCCAGAACCTTAGACCCCAAGACGATCTCAAGTTTCGCACACAAACAACTCAGATGCGATACAGACATGCAGACCCATTTTGGTATTTTGATTAGGCCAAAAGGATTCGGCTAAACACGCTCGGGGATTTTGAGTTATGTGCAGAGCTGGCTGGACAAAGGATAAGTTCCAGTCCCCCAGTTGTCTTGTGTTTAAATATTTCAACAATTTTCATCCAATTAAGGCGCAAAAGTTTTTGTGCGTTGCTCTGCTTTTGCGCTTTTTATACGTATTTTTTTTGCTTCTTTTCTTCGGGCATCTTTATCTGCGGCGGCGGCGGCGGCTGTCAAACGATACAAAATGTATCCGCTGGATATGAGCGGCATTCTCGGCTAACAAGCTACTGTTCGTTCTGGGGCTGCGAAGCCTGGTCTTTTAGTTAATTAACATAGAAGTGGGCCCACGGCCACCAGCCACCGACCGCCGACCATCGACCATCGGCTCCTTCTGTTTCTTGTATTGGCCCGCTTAATTACCAATCTTTATCAGCCTTTTCACCTCGTTTCCCTTCTTCATCTCTCTTCTACTTTCAGAGGGCCATCTCATCAACACGAAATGCTCACAGGGCCACTTTCGCAAGGCGCTTTGCTGCAAAATGTCCGCCGAATTGGATGTCTTCCTGGAGAGTGGCAAAAAGTAAGTATTATTAAACTCAGTTATGATAGATGATACCTTATGATATTGTGGATATAAATAGTTGGAATTTAGCGACTAAGCGGTGACAACTAATATGGAGTTTATGTAGGCAGTATTATTAAATACAAAAAAGAAGATACTAAAGTAGAAGTTGATATATTAGGAACGATACTGAGATGCTGAAAAACCATTTATGTATATTCGTGTATGAAAATGTCTTCACTTCGTAATTTCCCCTTGATTGGATATCCATACGTGTGCTCAGCTTCAATTTCACGCAGAATTATGGCGTTAGCTGGTGAGTTAAGAGGTCATGTTGCAAGTTGCATCTGCAGCAAAAGGAGCTGCAGCAGCAGCAGCAGCATCTCGACTGGCTCCCCTAAAATGTTGTCATATTTACAGGGCTTGATGCCCGTTCGATGCGTTTCTGCTGCACAACTTGAGCGAGAGCAATGACTCCTTGTGGTTAGCTGCTGCTGTAATAATAGACTTTAATGCTTTTAATAAGCGACCGCAGGAGAAGCCCATCATTCTATCCATGGGCAATACAAACCAATACAAACACCCAGTTCTCTGGTTCCCGGTGCTCTGTACTGTGCTGCAGCTGCCATGCGTTCTAATTTGCGCAATTAAGACGCAGCAGCAACATCCACTCAAAACTTGTCCAGCGACCGCAGTCCGAGAAGAAAGAGGAGCGGACCAGAAAAGACACTTCAACTAGCGCCCAAAGGAGCAGCCTAGAAATTCTTCCCTCCTTTATATTTTTCGCTTTTTTTTTTTTTTTTTTGCTTATTTGTAATTACGCCGAAGAGCAAAAGCAGCAGCAACTGCAGCCAAGAAATCTAGAACAACTTGGACATGCTTGGACTTCAGATGATGAGGATGACGAGACTAGCTGGCTTTGCTGCTGCAATGAGACGAGTCGCAATGGGATGGAATGGGATGGCTGGGCTGGCTTTCATCTTAAGTTGACTGGCCGTTTTGGCTTAGAACTTGAAACTGTCATTATGCGAGCGCGGAGCATGCAATCAATAGCAGCGGCAACAGGCACTACAACAAATTGTTGAAACAAAATAAATGGCCAGCAATGAAAATGTGCAGTTATGAGCAAGATGAGGCAGTGGCTGCTTCGGTTGCTGCTGCTGGTGGGTCCCAGTCGCCGGCGAGTAAGAAAGCAAAAATGAGACTAAAAGAGATATGAAATGGTATCAGGTGGCACAGGAAACTGTCCGGGCATCCTTCTGGCTGATTGGCAACGTTTAAGAGCCGGCTGGCAACAGGCAACAGGCAGCAACAGCAAAATCCCAGCCTGGCCAAAGAAAAAGCCGAGCACAACATGAAAAAGAGGTTAATTAACGTGCATTCGAACTGGCAATTATGCCACGCTGCTTTACTGCTTTGCTGCTTGTGCTTTGCTGCTTGTGCTTTGCTGCTTGCTGCTTACTGCTGTTCCTCATGCTGCCCCCATGCTTTTTACAACTGAATGTTGCTGCTGCCGCTGAACGACTTTTACGCACGGCAGCAACATGTTGCTCGCAATTGGATTCGGCAACCGTGGGGCGTCCCGTTCAAAAGTAGCACTATTAAATGCAAATCCAGCGGGTTGTTTTTAATTGCGAATTGCGAATTGTGATAGTGAATTTATTTGCCATCAAACATGAATTATTTGCCCCACTGTGCGGTGGCTGGAGGACTGCCTTTCGCTCGCCTTGAATGGCTAATTGCAGTTGCTGTTGCTGCCGTTGCTGGCTGCTGTTGCTGTTGCTGTTGCTTGTCGGTGTTGGGTATCCATTATAATACCAAACAATTAGTGCAATTTAATTAAAATTACAGCAGCAACAATAGCAACTGCAAGTCATAGAGAGACAGACAGCTAGGCGATGACCTGGCCTGCCAGTCAAGACTCCATTGGAACTCCCACAAAAAAACCGACAGCAGCAGCAGCAGCAGCAGCAGCAATCATCAATTATGTGAGCATATAGAAATTCCAGGCCACGGAGGCGCCAAAGGTTCCATGTGCCCCACTGTGTGCGTGTGCGTGTGCGACATTTGCCTTTGGCTTAGCTCCCAATCACGGGGTATTTTATTAATTAGTTTTGTGTGTTTTCTCGACTCTGAATTCCAAAGTCAAAGCTGCCCGACCTAATCTCTTTCGATTTATTTGTCTCAGGTTCTTATTTATCTCTTGGCTGACTTGGGTGTGTGCCTGCTGCTGGCCACACCTAATGTGGCTGGCGAAACTTGTCAGGCAATTGTATAAACGGGCACTTATCTGATTGCAATTCGAGGTTGCCCCGCATCTCGCCATTCATTCGCATCTCACGGATACTCTCTCGACCGAGCGACCGAGCACGTTTCGTAATCAACATTTTGACATAATAAGAGCGCCTCTTTTCGGGAACCCCGGACCCTGGGTGTAATTACAACACGTAATATGCGTAATATTCACAGCATAAGATGTAAATGGGGCAAACGAGAAATGGTGCCGAAGGATCGGTTTGGGGCGCATCAATCAAGCCCCAGCTGATGGTGATGATGATGATGTTAATGCTGCTGCATGCTACTCCAAAAGTAGTCTGTGGGTGCGTGGGAATTGGATTCGCTCGCTTTTCGATACGGTTCATCAGGGAAATTTCCCAGGGCAGGCGGCCACGCCGGACCCTTTCTCCCAGCCGCACCGACTTGGGGTTAATCCCATATTGAGCCATAAAATAATAGAGCCACTCGCACTCGCATTCGAATATCCATCTATGGCTGCGACAGTTTTAATCGCGGTTTGATGCCACTAATGCACTTTGTTGGCTGGAGGGTTGCCCACATATGTGAGTGGGGAAATCCAGATGCTTATGTTGGCTGCAATGTGTGAGAAAATTTTCCCTCTTTTCCACGGTTTTTTTTGCGGCCAGGGGCAGCTATTTATAGAGAGAGTGAAGAGATGCGTGTGAAGCTAAACAGTTTTTCCTTTAAGGGGCGACCACCAACACTTCCCCTTCTTGCCGCTTAGAAACGCATCAATTTCATTTATTTGCCACTTGTGGCAGAACCACCACAACAATCCCAATTATTCAATTGATTCCATGGTGAAAGGGAGAACGCAAAATGCATTTGTTGACATTGTGTCGCCACATGAGAAACATTAAAAAAAAATGCTCAAATCTTGGTCGGAATTGTGGCAGCGGAAACAGGCAATTTCACTGCAATTGCAACAGTGACAGCAACATATACGTATGTATATGGATACTGGAGTTGGACTAGGAAATGCAATTGCTACTCCACATCCGGGAAGTGGACTTGCATTGCTTTGCTCTACATTTCAATTAGCGCCTATCGCCAACACAAGCCCCACACCCACTCTCACACCCACTCTCACACCCACAGAAATTCGCATAATCGCCGGCAATTGCCTTCAATTTGCGGGCTCAAGTGCGCGCATCCACAAGATATATAGATACAAAGATACAGCTACTCTGTCCCAGAATTAATGATCTGCTTTGTCAGCCTCGGGAGAGACGCCAGTTGACAAATGCCTTTCAATTGTTTGTCCAGCCGCCCGGCAGAAATGCCTTTGTAGATGCGCAGGCGCACGGCTTTGTAAGTATCTGACTCATTGGGTGCACAAAAAAAATGCACTAAAATAAAGAAATAAAATTAAAAATGGTGAAAAAATATAATATGTTCAAAAATGGTTAATAAGTCAAATTATCTAATGTTGTACCATCTAATTGTTACAAAACATGATAGAAAACTAATATGAAACACGATCACAACCTGTCTAGCAAGCTCCAACTTTATCAATCATATTATTGTGTTTTTCTGTAAACTTTTGACTGCAGTGTATATTAAAAAGGTATTAAGCAGGTATTTACTTAAAAAAGGTGCAGTTGAAGGCTACCGCAACATGCTCGTTGAAATAAAAGCATAATTTTGTAACGATTGCCATAAATGAAAGTATCCATTTACACACAAATTTCTGTTTTCCCCTGCGCTTGAAAAGCTTTGCTAGCTGCATTAAAAGAAAAAGATTAATTTCCCTCTTCGACTCTCGATGCAGTCCGTTGATGAGGCAAACATTTCGGTTGACTTAAGTGGTCGGACGGCCGCTTAATGTAAATATCATGTTGTCTGCCCCCACAGACAGGCATAAATGACACATTGATTTGTATCAATCCGCGAAACTCGAGACCGAAAGATACTTTCTGCTGTTCAGGCAGATGACAGCTGACTTATTGCTAATTGCAGGCGAGCCTGTCCAAGTCTCATTTCCGAAATGGAGTCGACTTTTCGAGTCGAAAAACAAAACATAAACAGACACATAAACAGAAACAGAAACAGAACCCGAAACCGAATGAAATCAGTTCGTCATCGTCGTCTGACGAGGTTTTTGGCGATCGCTTATCTTTGGCCGGCTGTCAAAATACTTTTAGCGCTGTGCAGGCAGCTCGTTCGTTACTAAGTTGCCTTGCCGCTCTCTTAATGCGAAATCTATTAAGCCCGCGTCTTTTGGGCAGCCTGCCTGCCTTCAACTCCAGATATATCTCCTTTGGCCGACTTGAAGTGCCCCGTCAATCATTTTTTATTGTGGCTCCAGACATAAACTCATTTCGCCTGCAATGTGGAATGACTACGCAGCCGCCAACGCCCCGCCAGCGTTTTACTTCTTTTTTAAAACTTTTTTCCTTATGTTTTAGTGGGTGAAAGGGGGCTAAGTGTGGGTCGGGCTGGATTTTTCAACGAAAGAGCCCAGCTGGCGAACTGATCGAAATCTGCCCACATCAGCATCGGTTAAACCTATAGCTATATGCTATGTATATGCTTTATGGCAGAGGCAGCTGCTGCAGCAGCGCGAATAATTGGAAAAACGGCTATGGAAATAAACTAAAGTGTGCACTCGTTTCGCATTTCAGCTTATTCGCGGCCAACGGCCACACACTCCGATGCACTGACAGAAAAGTTCGGGATGTTTATTTATATTTGAAGAGGATTTTACTGAGAATAAATGCAATTATTAAGAGTAGCACGCTTGGTATGGATCTATATGGGAAATTAAATAAGAATGATTGTTTAATTAAACAATGAAACTAAAGAAGGAATTTAAGTAATTTGTTTTAAATCAGGGTTTTTTATTGATTTTATATGACATAAAATTTATATAAAAGCCAATGAAAAGAAACAAGTTAATTAGTGACCGTTTCTGGGACTCTAACAAATCATTAAATATTAAATTATTATTAATTTAAGATGATGCATATAATTTTCTGCCAGTGCTTTGAAGTGCAATCCGATTCAGAGAGAAACAAAGAAACAGAGAGCCGACAAACCCAAAATAAACAAACTGTGTTCGACACGGAGAATCGGAGAAAACCCCACATCAGCGATCCCCTAATTGATAACCCGAATCGAAAGAACCACCGAATGAAAACATTTTCATAAATGCCAATGAAATCAAAGAGGGGGACTGGCGTTAATTAAACGACAACAAACATAAACCAGCGTCTAGATTTCAATTTGGAAGCAGGGAAAGCAGCTGCCTATGAAAAGCGTATATGGGGAACTGAAAAACGGAGGTGCTGTGGCTCTGTGCATAATTAAGCAAATTAAACGCGCATTTTTATGCGTCACGAAGAAACTAAGGGTTGGGTGGGGGAGACATAGATGTCGGAGGGATAAAGAGGTAGCTAAAACTCGGGGAGTTGCGGCCTTTTCGCACAGGTATCGCATGTGGCAGCCGCAATGGCAGCCAAAGTCGTAGACAACAGCAGCAACATCATGCAGCCAGGCAATTTATGAATGCCAGGCTTTAGGAGTAGCATCAACTGAGTACCACACACACACGAGCTCCACCTCCTTGTCTACTCTAGTCTTATGCAATAAAAATTATATTAAATTACCCAACAGACGCAACGACAAAAAGACCAAGACAAGCCAATCCTCCAAGATTCGATTCGATTTTATTGAATACTTACGAGCTCGACGAAAGTCGCTTAACCCCAAGAAACTTGCGTTGTTAGTCGAAGAAGATAATACTCTTTAGGAAAATCCCCAAACAGAAATGTTAGAAAGAAAAGGTACTATATAAAAATAAAGTCCTTGTTGGATTAAGATCCTAAATGGTCCGACTTTACCTTAATATCAGTGTGTATCTCTTCTTAAACATATAGTATTTCTCTGCTAGATCTTCACAACATCGCAACTAAAATATAGGCTTTTAAACAGCAAAAAGCGTACTAAATCTGATTACTAGAAATTCCGCAGAGTATGACTTGCGAATTTCTTCCCCCTTCCGGAGCCCAAGTGAATTCCCGCGTCACCGATATCTTCCTAAGGGGATCCCCTCGACTACAGGGAACTGCACCCATAGCAAATGATGGTCAGCGTGGACCTTTCAGCTGCCGCTGGCCGCTTAATGCCATCATTAGTCCACCGTGGGCTACCGGATATGGCTGATCGTTTGTCACTATAAAAACTGCAGCTGCACTCGCGGACTTGAGATCTTTATCTGACTTTACAGACATAGCTCTTACCTTCAACCCGGGTAATTGCAGTCTAAATTAGTGCACTTTTTACATGCGGCTTAACGGACACAGCCTGGCGTTGTATTCTTTATTGCATAAACTAATCGATTTGGATGGGTACTAGCAGTAAGTTAACCGGATATACAGGAATTGCGAACGCCATAGATGGCGTCATTAGCTTCGGGCAACTTGCAGACTTTTCCTGAGGCAGGACGACTAAGTCGATGTGCAAGGACACTCAAATCGAGATTGTTTACCCGCACCATTAAGGTGGGTTCCTTCTCGACGGACCTACAGACCACGGTCTTTTGGCAATTGACCGGTGAACCGGTCAACTTGGGAGGCATGTGCCTGACCGGAGCGTCTGGGAACAGTCCCATTGTTTGAGGACCCACATCGGCACCCACTTTGGGACTATTACAGGATAGACAGCATAGCCCCGTATTGATAAATCCAGCGGCTCTGGGACATGCATCCTTATCCTCAATCAATCTCAGCCGGCGGTCTATGTCATCGAAACGATCTCGTATATACTTCTTTAGAGCAGGCATGTGCACCTTATCCAGCTTGCTGTCCAGCATATCCTGCAGTTCCTCCATGGTGCCCAGGAAAGTGAGGTTGTACTCCTGGACTAGAGTCCTCAGACCCTCAATCTCCACCACACATTGCTTGACTATTTCCAAACGGTTAAACAGAGCTTCGGTTTGTTTGAGAAAAGACTGAAGTGTAATGTAGAACTTCTCCAGCTTGAGGCTGACCTCCTCCATTCGGGTCAGAATCGGTGTGGCTATGCGTCGCATCAGCTTTTTCATAAAGTCCATGTTGGCCAATAGACTGCAGGCTATCTTGTTGTCCTCGTCGCAAACGGTGCACAGATCCTCGCAAGGAGAGGCATACTGTTCGGCATGATTGATCTTGTACTTCTTGTCCTTGGCCTTGTTGCAAATGCGAATCTGCTGAAAGTGACACTCCAACTTGCACTCCAGCTCCTTGATGCGTTTTTCCAACTCTTGCACCTTGTCCAATTGCTCGGAAATGGGAACGATTGCCTCCACATCGAAGGGCAGTGGAGATATCTTGGACTGCTCGAGGATACGCTCCATACACTTGCCCTCGAAGCCACTTATCCTCACCATATCATTCTGGCAGTTGAGTTTCTTGAGAAGAACATTTATGAGACTTTGGAGCACAGCCACGTTTACGTGGGTCAACTCAGGCACGCCCAAAGCAATCCAGGTCATTTCCTCTAGTGTTAAATCCACGTGAGCTGGCATCTTTGCTCGTCTTTAAATGTTACGATTTTTTAAACGAAATATAGTAATTTTAGTTTAATTGAACTCTCTGTTACTGTTTTCCAGGTGGTTTTGTCACTTCGACGATGACAACTATGTCAATGTGCCGAGGCTGGTCAAACTGCTGGACGAGTATAGTCCCAGTGTGGATTGGTATCTGGGCAAGCCGAGCATCTCATCGCCGCTGGAGATCCACTTGGACAGCGTAAGTGCAAATGCCAGTTATTTCTGCATATTTTCCTATATAGCTCGTAATTACAAGCCTGGCTGCGATCGCCTTTCTCCATCTTCTGGCCCGGCCCAAAAGCCGAACCGTGGCCGTTATTTATGTTACCACCAGGGCCATTTGTCTATGCCGCCATTTGGCTTCCAGCTGCCAGCGCAAGCTATCATTAATAACCGATATGATCTGGCGCGGCAAAAGAGTAACAGCAATAGCAATAGCAATAGCAATAGCAATAGCAACAGCAGCAGCACCAACCTGAATCCGAGTCCCAGTTCAAGTCCGAATTTGAACCCGTTTTCCAGACCGATCCATTTGAAATACCGCGAACTGATCCCGTAATGAATGTGCAGGCCATAGATTTCCCGGCTTAGCCACGTTGGCCAGGGATGTGAGCAAAAGCAGCCAAGCAACGCCACTGCGTGGTCAGAAATCCATTCAAAATCTGGCACACCAAGCCAATCCAACCCTGATCACAGCAGCGTGCATAATTAAAAAACCCCAAACTTTACGCTTCATTTGCGGGAGAAAGATCCTGTAGAGTCTCGGTTTACTTTTGGTCCAGACCCGAGTATTAAGTTTCCAGCTCGCACATGTCCATTTACATGGTCAATTAATCAAGCCACGTTTCGGTCTTAAGCTTTTTTTTGTTTCGTCTTTCAATTCGAGTCAATTTTCTCTGGGCCATTGCCAAAAACCAGAAATATGGCGAAGGAAAAAGGGATATTTATTTGAGTTTAGCCTTTGGTACACTCATCCTCTTTTTTTTGGGGGGACCCATTCATAAACCAGTTCTTCCGTTAATCTCGCCCCTCCTCTCCTCTTTCTTTCGATCTGCAGAAGAACACGACAACAAACAAGAAGATAACCTTCTGGTTCGCCACTGGCGGCGCTGGCTTCTGCCTCAGTCGAGCCCTGACTTTAAAAATGCTACCCATAGCAGGTGGCGGCAAGTTTATCAGCATTGGCGACAAGATACGCTTTCCGGATGATGTCACAATGGGTTTTATTATAGGTAAGTTTGTACACGGAGTAAACCAAAACGATCCTGAACTTATATATTTTATCTTTTAAACAGAACACCTTCTGAAAGTCCCTCTAACCGTGGTGGACAACTTCCACTCGCACTTGGAGCCCATGGAGTTCATACGCCAGGATACGTTCCAGGACCAGGTGTCCTTCAGCTATGCCCACATGAAAAACCAGTGGAACGTGATCAAGGTGGACGGCTTCGATATGAAGACCGATCCCAAGCGCTTCTACTCCCTGCACTGCCAGCTCTTCCCCTACTTCAGCTTCTGCCCGCCCAGATGAACTGGATGATCCCGATCCGAAGTCCCTGGGGATCCTATTTGGCTGTTGCAGGCGCACGTCTGCACTTGGTCGGTTGTGAACCGATGGGGCAGGCGTCAAAATCAAATCTCGCCACTGTGATTTAACATTAAGTTTATGTATACGAGCAACGACATAAGGTTCTTTGTATATATGTGTGTATTGAGCAGCTTCCAGCTGGACAGATGTGCTTCCTAATGGTATAAGAAATACTGTAGCTGTAGGTCTTGCAATTCCAACACTTCCAAGTGCTTCCCTATAGCGTTACACGCGATTCTTCCAATCGACTTAGTGCGTAGTTAAATTAATGGTCTAGTCTAGGCTTAAGTTATCTTAGCTTCAGAGAGACCGCTTGACCCTCTGCTGTGTAATACTGTAATGCAGTCTAATGTTTGCCTAATCAAGCAAAATGCATGTATATAGTAGATTAATTAACTAAGCAATGTTTAAACCATTTTGTTACATTTTAGTTTGCTTGAATAAAACAGAATATTTTATTAAAACTTTTGTTTTGAAGATTGACCTATTTAACAAAGAAACAAACTGCTGCAATCAACTATATGACTGTTGTCAATTAAATTGGTATCGAGCTATCACTGAGCTATATACTGTTAAACGGAACCCCTCTCTGCGCTTCTCAATGTTATTAGGTGCGAAAAAATATCGATAAATGTTAACAAACCCTTTTGTTGATGGATTCTTTATGTTAAATGGTTTTAAGAGTGGCTGACTCTGATTAAAAATTCCAATGGATGACTGAATTTCGCCAAACATTTGAATGGCTTAAACTGCATCAACCAAAGAATAAATAAACTGGCACAGAACTGGTTTATAATGGTTTTTAAGTCTCCTGCACTTGTATAATATTGGCCATTAAAAATTCAAAAAAATGGCAAACAGAAATTCCGATTGCAAATCTTCCCCGAGGGTCCTTGAACCTCGATGTTTTCGACTTGTTAGCCCATCGATGTTGCTGCGGTTGGCCGGCTTATCAGTTTCGTGTCAACGAACATTCTGTCTACTTGTTGTTCTCGCAGCTTCCTGTTGCTGTGCGCAGTTTGCATTTTTGCGAAAATTCGTTGTTAATTAACGCTAAAAGCCATGTTTAATCCGCTAAAGCGTTAACTTTTGGCCGATATGGATCAGAGACGGAGCGGTACACGGTTCGCAGACAGGGCAGCGAGTGAGCCAGCTGCAGGAAGATAGACATTGACATGTCCACGTCGATGCCCGACGATGTCCATGTCCATGTCCTGAGCCAGAGCCAGAGCCAGAGACAATGCTCTCCGTCCGCCGGCTGAGTTGAGGGTGCCCAAACCTCCAATCCTCACGATACGGCATCTCGGCTCCAATGACATGTTGCGAATTTTTATAAAAGACTCACTCGACGGCTGTTTTCCCCCCGTTCCGAGTCCCGGCTCTCGTGATATGTTAAACAGTTCTGGGCAATTATTTTTTGCCTTTTCGCTGCTGATGCGGACAGAGTGGCTGTCCAGTGGCTGTATCCAGTTCTTAGTTGGCTTATATGCAGATAATCAGTTTTTAGTCCATGTCGGGGCTCAGTTTGGGGCGCGCTTTAATGAATGAAAGCTGCCGTCTGCCTTTCTGTCTGCCAGGAGAAACAAGAAGCTGGTCCTGAAGCTTTTGTGCCTTGTTCGTTTTAATTGCAAGTGAAATCCTTGTCAGCGCTGTCGGGCTGCCCGTCTGGAGTCGCAGCATCGATAATGAATTAATTATCATATATTAAAAGTCAGTTTGCTGCAGTTGCCCTCAGATAATCTGCTTTGCTTGGGCACGCCTTTGCATATTTTACGGATCTCAGAATTTAATGAACTTCAGTCTGGAAAACCTTACAACCCGAGGGCTACAGCTCCCACTATTAGTTTTCTGGCACACGCATTTCTTTGTATTAATTTTGGGATATTCATTCATCATATCTAAGCGCAAATGAAAGATAAAGTCGTAACCGAAAATCCAGTGGCAATAACAAAAGGCAGCACAGTATTTTTTTTCATTTCGACTTGGCGCCGCCCACGAAACAGAGTTAACAGCGGATGGGTTTCTTTTGTCTAAGAGTATTTAATTTGCGGTTAGCTGTGGCCAAGTGATTCATTAGATACAAGTTGTGGCGACTCCCCCGAATCCGTTCCCATGCTCCCGATTTATGCAAAATCATCATTTTAATTGAATCTCTTGGCTGGTATTTGGGAAAAGGATTTGATTGTCAAACAGCAAGTGCTCCACCAACAAGCTCTGTATTTTTAACGGCTTTTTCCGGACTCATTTGTATGCAGAGCAGGCGACGAGGCGAAAATTACACGAGAAAATGCCCGAAACAAGCTGATCGACGATAAGGAACGCAAAGTATCTCGTAGATGCGCAGGCCTCACTGCGTGCCCAATGTATCTGAGCGAT
Organism: Drosophila santomea; assembly: GCF_016746245.2. Lineage (NCBI taxonomy): Eukaryota > Metazoa > Arthropoda > Insecta > Diptera > Drosophilidae > Drosophila > Drosophila santomea. Next base: position 19,693,811 of record NC_053018.2, read on the forward strand.
TGTTATCGACGACCAGCCCTGTCAACCTCGGGGTTTGCATTCGATTTTGGCCTGCCAGCGAAATGCCTTAGCTTTGCAGCCACCTCGGAGCTCTGAATCGAATCTCTGCGAGCCTTTATGGAACCGGTAGCAAACCTTTTTTGGCCGCGACGGCAAGCAAATAATTTGTCCGTCTGTCGCAGCGTCCTTCTGGCCTGCCACTCTTTCAACCTGCCTGCCTGTCAGTCACTCAGCCTAGTCCGCAAACTATAAATTAGTGCAGCAGCAGGAGCTCCTGGGGAGATTTAGATGGAGATGGAGCTCCAGCTCTCCTTCGAAACCCAAGTGTGTCAGCCCCTGAATTTATGTTGTGCATGCCAGCGATCGGGCGTGGATGCGGTATGGGGTTCGCTATTCCAGCACCATCACAAGCATCGCCATCAGTTTGGCATCAGCAACAGGTGAAACGAGCAGCAGACTAGATCAACTGCCAGGCCGGGGTGAGTGCCAGAGCAGGCCATACCCTGTAGTTGATGGGTATAATGGGCATAGTTACGATTAGTTGAATATAAATAAAAATCAATCTCTTTAAAACCTTTTTTCTGAGTTGCCAAATAAGAATTTAAAACTATTTGATAGCAGTAGAAATAAACGGTTCTTTCATCAATGGGTATTTTTCCATTCGCATACCCAAGTCAGCCAGTGAAATATGCTTCCCTGTCTATAATTGGAAATGTGAGGCAGCGAAATGAACTGCAGTTGCTGCTGCCAACCCGCTCATAATTTAAAGCTGCCGTTGCAGTTTATGGCCCCAACTTGGCTAAATTATGTACAGTCGGGCGGTGCTTTTCCAGGCGCTTTCCACCCGACTCTGCTTCTACGATCGCAGATAGCCAACAGATAGTTGCAAAGCGCAGCTGCGGGCTATTAGCGTTTGCCAAACATACTTAACGGTCAGCAGAAGTTGCAAGCAGGAGGAGCAAATCCAAAAACAAAATCAAAAATCAAAGGCAACAGCAACATGGCAGAACAACTTTATTAGGGCGCATCGGAGGATCTGATGCATCTCCAATCACCGAGCCCTGCAGATTCCGTCCGCGAGTTTACGCCAAATTCGCAACGGACAGCGGACAAGCGGCACGATATTGCCGATGTTGCCGCTTGCCAGTTGTCAAAAGTCGCCGCTGGGCGTTGTGGTGGCTGGTGGCGTTGTTGACGATGCGTTAAAACCTTTTCTCGATGCTTATCGGGCCTATCCTCCTTTCATTCGCTCTCCGTTTGCTTTGTGGGGTAATTGTTTTCGAACGTGGCCGGCGGTAAACAACAACAATGGTAACAACATTGCTCATGTTTCACTCAAAATGCGATAAAGATAAAGGGAATTTTCTGTTGTCGGTCCTATGACCTGGAAAATGTTCTGCGCCTGCGCAACGTTTCTTCAGCGTACACATCAGCCACAAAAGCAAATGACAGCCTTATCAGTTCAAATTAATCAGGCGTTGCCTCTTGTCTCTTGCCTCTTTGGCACGCACTTGAAACAAGCCCCGTCGAGTGCGTTGGGTTTATGGGGAGTGAGAGAGAGGTGCACAGAGTGCGGGAGTGAGATGGGACGATTGGGTACACCTTTCAGCGCCAGGTTGTGTTTTTGTCTCATTTCAATTGTTTGCTCTGTCAAAATTAACATCATTTCGAGTGGCTAAAAAGCAGAAGAAGAATCTGGAAAAAGTTACGGGAGTATGGAAGGTATGAGTTCATTCCATTCTCCTTCTTAATTCCTTCAAGTACAGTAAAATTACATCGAGTTCAATTTAATCGTAAAAAAACAAGGTAATATATCACTTTAGCATACATATTCCTAGGCTACCAGCGAGATCTGATAGCTTAGAGGTAACAGGGTTCTTCTATGCGATTCTCAATGTTGACAGCTAAGTTATAGGAACGCCTTTAATATTCATACTAAGAAGCGACTTGCCTAAGCTGCATCATTTATATGACATAGTAAATATGACGGTCTCGCTATGGAGACCTTACTGTACCAAGTCTCGTTTGAAAGTGCCTCTTTTGGGTCGTCAACACTCTCGTGTTTCGGCTTGGGTTTTGTGCTCTTTGTACCCCTTGTTCGTCTTATCAGCCGCTTTTGGCCCATCTGAAGTGGCCCTGAGTAGTTAGTCTTTGCCGACCATTCGTAGTTCATTTGCCGTTTTCATGTTTCACTGGAAATCACAAAAACAAAGGCCGCCAGAGTTCTTTAAATTGTTAAGTTCGAGTCGCGGGTAGAAAGGTGGACTATCTCGGTTTCCATCTCGTTTTGAAGAGGTGAAGAATTCTTCTCCCCGTGGGCGTTGGCGTTGGTGTGGCCAGCGGCGATTATTGCCAACTCATTTTCGTACGTTCTCCCACGGAATACGAAGGGGCTGTGGCACACGCCCACTTCGGAAGCCATAACTTCTGACATTCAAACACACAGATTCACAGACTCACACTCCACCGACCGACCACTGGCACACGAACAGCGCCTATAATTATGAACCATAATGCAAACATGTGCGAAAACAACGAAAAAGAGTGCCAAATGGGGGATCTACTCTGTACTCCAAATTTGGGGGTGAGCCAATGGATTTTGTGTCATGCACTTGGAATAAATGTTCATTGCCATTGCGAAGTACCAGTACGGCTTCCGAGATAGGGATAAGTATGCTTCAAGAACTGTATTCAAAATAGAATTATAGCAATGTTGATATTGTCAATATCTGATATATAATTAATAATGTTTTTTTAAATTTAAAATGTAAGCACAGTTGCGCATATTTATTTAGTTACCCATTTCCTTAAGTACATTAGTTTTGGGTCCGTGTATCCTCGCTAAAGTTAATGGGTATTAAAAACAGAGCCCAATGCGGATCCTATTGCGCCTCCACTTGGTCCACAGCCAAGTCCATTTCAAGAATTTAATTACGGAATGCTGCTGAAAATAGCCTCGAGCCATATCGAGAAGCACGTTCGCTGGTCCGATCTGAAGATTGCTTCTGGGACTGTGGAGCATCTTTCCTCTGTGGCGGCGTCTTCATAATTACAATGTTTTGTTGGATCACTTTGTTAATGAGTTTCGCGTAGATCTCGTTCTGCCGCCCCTTGGATTATTATTATGCCCAAACAAACTCGAAATTGATGTCTTTTTTATGAGGCGGACACTTGAAAAAACTCCAGATGTCCGTCGCGCCGTTCGGGATTTTGGTTTGGTTTGTTTACAATGCCTCCTCGGTAGTTCATAAACTTCACACATTATAGACAGAAGTCTGCTGAATCGCTCACATAATCATCAACCATTTTATAACATTTTTGGTTCGGGTCGCAGCCCCCTGAAGTTGGTTGGTGTCATTATTATGAGCATAAAATGAAATATTTCCATTCGTTTCGTTCCGTTTTCATACCCAAACACATTTTTATTCAACGATCCAAAGGGGTTCTCATCGCTCTCTGGCCGATTGTCTGTACGTATTTCATCCGATTTCGTCTCGTGTCTGCCACATGTGTGTTTTGCTCTTTTGTATTGTGTATTGTGCATTGTGTAGCTCATAAATTTTCGCAATGTCGCTGTTTTGATCTGACCGCCATTTGAAAAGTGGCTGAATGCGGGGGAGACCCTTTCTGCATTCCCAATATTTTGACAGGAAGACAAAGGACTCCGTATACTTTCATCTGCATAAAGTTCTTCTTATTCGAACTAACAGAGACTACACGATGCTCAGCATGTTTTTGCAAACTATTTTGTGCAGCTATGCATGAAAACTCCTCGCCGACCAGTTCAAAATGTTTCGATTACAACCGAAAATTGTTGGCCAAAGTTTGGCGAGTCATGTGAAGGAAAGTTTGGATACGTTTAGTTTGCAAATCATCGAAACTAAAAGCAGAGTCTTTTTTTGACCAAGTTCAGGGCGAGGCTTCAAGCCTCATTGCAAAATAACAATAGACGAGTGGCATGGGGCATGGGGCATGGGGCACAAGCCCCAGTCCAGTTGACGTTAATTAAACGAAATTCGCTGGCAAATTTAAATGCAATTGCTGCACAATAAATGCGAGAATCGCGAAGCTGGTGGGGGTATTTGAAAAAAGCCCCCCGGACAATTGTCACGAGCCATAAAATCAAGCAGCTGGAAAAGCGCAAAAAAGCCACAGTTAAAGTTGCCTTTTGTCCGGTGGCGTATGCTTAATGCGGTTGACTGGTGGTCAACGGGGGTGGCCAGGGGGATGGCAACGGGAAGGAAATGGGGGTATGTGTATGTATGACATGTGTCAGTCGTGCTGCTGCTGCTGCTGCTGCTGATGCTTTTCAACTGCAGCTGGCCCATCCATCGGAAACAGTTTGCGTCACATTCTTCTGCTAATTGAAATAAATTAACAAAAACCAAGTTGTACGAGCAATATAATCCAAAAACGTTAGCGGATACTCAGTTAGGGGTGACTGACCACAACAAGGCAGAAAATTTGCTCAAATATACTCTACTCCGCCCGAATTCCCATCCTCCCCACCTTTTCGGAGACCGCAGCAAAAACGCTTTTTCTACTTTCTGCTGCTCGACAACTTTTCCTGGTTTCGGTTTAGTTTCTGTTTCAGTTTACGAATAAAAGTCATCCGACCACCGCAGGCAGCAGGAGTTAAGCGCCCTGGGTGTACACGGGGTGAAAAATAAAGAGCTTCGTCTGAAAAGAAAAGGTTGTTCACTCGGTAATGCATATCATGCTATCATAGTTGAGAATGTGACTTAGGATAAACCCAACTTCAACTAAATATACAGACGTTCTTAAATAAACGTCTTTAAAAGTCCATTGAAATTTACCATTTCCATGGTCCATGAGTAGCAGTATACATTACTATGTGGCTAAGCTGTAAGTGTACAAGCTGACAATCATCCCAGTTGTTCTCAGTGTAGTCGTGCAGTTGGCTATTGGGTTAGTTGTAGTCCAGTGTCCATTACTGAACAGACAGCTGTTGCTAGGCCCCGAATCGGGGTTTTCGAGGCGTGCTCGTAGCGCAGAGAATTAATGCAAATATTGACAGGAGTTCGACGCCAGGATGAAACCGGACAGGAGCTCTGTGCGTCCCATTTGATTTTGTGCGTGCTCGGGGACATTGGGTGAAAGAGGAGAGGAGTGGAGTGGAAGGCTGGTCCTGGCCTAATGGCATTGCGGTTAGATTGTAGTTTCCCACCTGGCTCGCCAAACGAATTCCAATTAGAAATAAAATTGACAAAGAACTGATGCGAGGGAGAAATTGGAAATTGGAGCCCAATCAGTGGAAATCGGATGGGTAATAAACCCAAATTGAGAATGCGCGAGGCCAATGTAAAACCAAAACTGAAACTGAAACTGAAGCTGCATTTTGGTGGAAACACGTAGAAGAATAGGCTATGAATTGAGCTCTGAGTATCTGTTGATTGATGTCGCAACATAAAGAAAGCAGCGGCCAATTAAGCGAAATCTATTAAAAGTGAATGAAGTGTGTGCAGGAATGCCTACCTACTGCGTGTGGCGGACCCGGGCACCCGGGGACCCAGAAACAGATTCATTTTTATTCGAATTGATAAATGACACTTTTATGGCCCAAATAAACGTTGCTCCATCGCTAGGGGCTTAAATGCTTGCCTCTGATTAATCAGCCGCAATCATCTGATGTTTTAAGCGGCTTAAAACGGACAGAGATCCAGTTTTGGGTTCGTATTCTCTGGACTTTCGGGATGGGATTTTGGTCTTGGCCTGACAGACAGAAACACTCGAGTGCAAATGAATTTTGATGGCCAATACTCGACGTTCACTTCATGGATTTTGAGTTCATTAAATTGCCATTTAAGGTTCTTTATTTGTTCTGCGTTCTGTGTTCTGCGTTCTGTGGGGATTTGAGCGAGAACACCTAATAAACAGAACATAAAACTGGTTAAAGCAGAAATTTTTATGTAAATTCCACAAATTGCTGGTATTTTGTAGGCGCCTTGTAGCCTTTGTGGGCTAATAAAGGATCAAGGACTGCTCCGTCCTTGTTTATTGTCTTTTCGCTCTACCCGCAATTCCGTTTCACTCTTTTTTCGTCTTTAATTTAAAATCGAATAAATTTTCATGAAATTCCAGTTAAAAATGTCAAAAGCTGATTGATAGCTGGCAGACTGAAGCGAGACGCGTCGAAGGAGTGTTGAGGAACAAGATGCTATGCAGGGTATATACATACATATATATAGGTAAAACTCGAGGTGAGGACCTCGAGAACCCGAGGCAAAGGGGTATCCTGTTTCGGTGTGGTGTCTCTAACTCGTTCCAGCGGCACCTGCATCGCTCCTCCCTTTTCTCCATCCAATGCTCCCCTTTTCGGTCCCCCTATAGGCAATCTCCTCAACAATATCAAAAATTAATCACTTTTCCTTTGCGTTGCAGCTACGCACTGGAAGGAAACAAAGAACGAGGGAAGAACGCAATAGGGAATGCAAGTGCACGGGGTGCAGAAGTGGTGAGGAATGGGGAAGCGGAGAAAGATGATTGGGTGGGGGAAGGGGAGAGTGGAGAGGGGTTCTGCAAGGTGGTTCAGCACTTACTTCGGTAGTTTTTTTGGGGCGTTAAAGGAGGCGTGGCGCAGTCTGATGTGCTACGAAATTGGATTTCTGCTGCTGGCTTATCCCCTTCGCAATCTACACGGTAAACAAATTGGAATGCATCGTAAAATATTCAACAAATATTTAAAATACATAAAAGGAAGTATCGCTTTTATAACTGAACATGAATTGAATTTTTGGAAATGGTCTACCAGCCTTCGAATATTTATACTTCTTTATCTTATAATATTATATTCTTATCTTATAATATTATAACAACATAATAACATCCGATTAAAAAATGCGTCCAAATATTGTCGAACACTAAAGCTTCTAACAAATGTATTTAAAATCATTTTTGCTTTGCCAGATTTTTTCCAGTATATTAGCAAATCCTTTCTTCCCACTTGAAGGAACTTTAAAATGCCCGCTTTCCCTTTTCCGTACAAGCCATCTTGTATCGCATCAAATGTGTTGATAATTAGCAAGTTTTCGGGACTTTGCCTAGAGGGCGTTAAATTGTTTACTTTCCCCATCCAGGCGGATGACCTAGTGGCCGTCTCTCTGGGTCACTGCCGGATGATTAATGCCCGGCACCTAATGAGCAATTGTGGGGAATTCACTGGTTCAGAGGACAGGGACATCGGGGAATTGGGGGATCGGGGAATCGGTAACATCAATAAATTATAAATTAAAGAAATCCATTTCTGCCGTCCTTTTTTGTTGCGTTTCGCCGGCCGAGTGGACCACAAGTCAGCTAAAGAATTCCTGGCCGGCAGTCATTAAGCTGCAACTGGGGGATCGAGGGGCTCGATCATGGGGATGGGTATCCGTGGAGGATAGCAGTTAACTGGGTGCCCAAAGTGGAGTCGGCAAACAAGGGCTGATGACTTTTGGAATTTTGATTAGGAGCACAGACATGTTCAAAAGGATTTTTGTTAACGCGCCTCGGACTTTGAAAAATGCTCCCGCGGAAGGGGATTGGGCCATTGTATTGATGAGCTGCTGCTGCCCCCCGGCCCCCAGCCCCCAGCCCCATCAATGTTGTTTTTGGATTTGAAATATCCAAGCAATTCGATGCCAATTAAGCGAGAAACAGAACACAACCGCAGAATTGGAGGTGGACTTTCAAACCGAACTTCTAACATGCAGCTTCAATGATGTTAGTCATCGAAAAGTCTTTTTGGAAATGTCCACTGTCCGCAACTTAACATAATTCCAGCAGACAGCAGGAATTCTTGTTAAATAAGATTATTCATGGTGGGTTAAATTAAAGTGCCTTGAATTAAATGCATTTATTACACTAATTTATAAGTTTTTGTATAGAAACTGTTGTTTATTGCAAAGCAAATATATTCATTTGAAGTTCAATTTTATATTTAACGAATAGAATTATACCTCACCTCCGATAGTTAAAGCTTTCTAAATTTAAACTTAGCAGAACTGCTTAAAAAATAAAAAAAATTATATATATCTTTTTCGAACTTAATCTGCTGCAGTGCTTCTGGAAAATGCATCTGGTCGAGCACGATTTGTGGCACTGGAGGGATTTTCAGTCTCCTGGAATCTTTCGCCATCTAGCACTTTGAATATGTTGCGCTTTTTTATGGCGGTTTGCAATTAGCGCAGCTGTCATGGGCGGACCCAGGGCAGATTGTCCGAGACGTCACCTTCCAGTCTGGCCATTTTCAACACCTCAAATGGTGGCCACTTTGCCTTCTAATTCCACTTTCAGGCAGAACCATTTCCGCTATTTTGCATTTCCCCTTAGTCCGGCAACGAGGCGGGCTGACCATAAAACTTGCAAGTGGCCGCCAGTTTATTGCAGCTGCAACGGCAGCAGCAAAACCAAAAGGCCCAGCAGCAACTCCGCAACAGGAACGGCAGCAGCAGCAAAGTCGCAGCAAACGCAGCGAAACGAGTTCAAGTTTATGGCCTGGAGGCGAGCCAGTTCGGGCCATTGAAGCAATCGAAGAGACTGGCCAGAAGTCAGAGGGCTTAGAGTCGTCAAACGTCCGTTATCCAAAAACGTGTCCCTAGCCGGGAATTGCGTTCCCAATTCGAGCCGCCACAACTAATTAAAATTGCGTCAGTCGTGGACCACGTGTCCAAATGGGTTTTGGCCCTAAAAGTTCACTTGGAATTCTTGACTGATTGATTTGCAATGAACTTGACAATTATTACTGGCCGTATTTTTGTTTTTTAAAACTAAAAGGTATTATGTAAAAAAGGTATTGATTAAATAAATGCAGGTTTGCCATTGTTTGCTTACAAAACGTTTTATTGACTACGTATCCGTGTCTGTGGGGAGCATCGTACACAAACATTATTTTCCCTACTCAGCAAGTAGCTTGAAATAGCATGAATAATCTTCCCATATTTTCACAACACTTGCCTGCTGGAAATTAATCCTCAGGCACTTTGTTGGACACTCGGATGGAAGTCACAACTGCAGCATTTGCAAAACGTGCACATACACATCAGGAACAAATTTGCTCTGGCTTAGCAAAAGCTTAGAAGATGATCGCTTGAGGCCATTTCCTGTACTTTCTGTCTTTCCGCTGACCAAAGCTTCCTTTTCCAGTCGAATGCCTCCTGACCCACTCGTCCTCATCCTTCGCTCATTTGTGGTCTGTTTCTATGCCTCGAAACCAATAATCACATTTGCTTATATGAGCACCACATGCAGAGCAGTTGCGCTTTGCAGCTGGAGTTGCAGTTGTGCAGTTGTGAAGTTCCAGTTGCAGTGGTGCAGTTGCTGCTGTGCGTGCCGGTGGTCACCGCAACAACTGCAACAGCAGCAACAACTGGCCATATCTGCGGTCGGAATCTAGTACAGGAGCTAGGAATGCACTGAAAAATATTTATCGAATTATTCGGTAAAAAATGTATTGCATTGTCAGATAGAAATATATACACAATAATATATACTATATATCCCGACAATCACATAACCTAATGCTCCCAAATTAACTAGTACTTTTCTGGCAGTGTAGGGGAGTAGCCAGAGCTGTCCGGTGTGGCGCGCTAATTTGATTTCCTACTGGCAACACTTGCCCCGGCGAAGGCGACGTCGCGGTCGATGTGTGGCCAGTGGACTAAGCCTGGAACTGGATCTGGAGTGGCGAATGGGGATGCCGATGGGGGCTATGGAGGGATCTGAGGCTGAAGAACCCAGCTGACAGCCGTTGCCTGTCGCTGCATTCGTTGCTGCAGTCGCTCCATTTTGCAATTTGCATAATTACCGTTGTTTGACTTTAATGCAGCTCCGCATCCGCCGAATGCGACGAGTCCAACGATTCCACCGAATCCACCGAGTCCAGACCTCCGAAGCCGTTGATGATGGAGCAGCGGATGACGATGTGGCATTGGGCAATGGGCAACGGGAGGTGGTGGTGCGACTTTTTGTTGCCCTGCGCAACTTTTCATTACTTTTAATTGCTGAGGCCAATGAGGAAGCAATTTGTAGGGCCACACTTTTACATGGGGGAGTGGATGTTGGCTGGTGTTGCAAGTGGCAAGTGGCAAATAGCAAGTTGCAAGTGGGACGTTGTTAAGGAAGGGAGAAGCGTAGAGCAACAGATGCCAGGTGCTTGGCGTTCCTCCTCCAAGCTCAGCTGTTTCTCGAAAATATGAGAAATGTATTAGGTAACCAAACATGATGCATGGGAGTTTTGTTTGCTCCACGGTTTAGTATCCATGTTGCAGCTTTTGTGGCCACAAGCAACCGCAACAGCGATGCTTGCAAGCCGCAACTACCTAACAGCAACCAGCAACTATAGTTATAGTAACAACCAAGCGCAGCTTCATAAAAGCTGATAGCTTAAATGCGATATTTGTGTGAGTTGCATTGACAGATAAGATACATTCCAGTGGATTTGGTTTTGGGGGCTGGAACATCAAAGACATTTTTAACCTTTCGTTGGGTTTGTTGGTTTTGTGACCCAGACCTGTAGTTCTCGTTTATTTATAAATTCATATACTTAATATATAATGTCTAAACAAAAACAAGAGAGAACGCAATAGTCAAGTTCCCCGACTATGAGATACCCGTTACTGGAAGTGCGAGCACTAAATTTTCACATTTTTCTGGCATATTGAATTAAAAAAAGACCGTAGAGTCTACGAGTAAAGGGTAATATTTCTACACTGTTATAAAATACAAGTATTTTTTAAACATTTTCCTTATGTTCATCATAATTGGTTAATCCCACCTTCAGCTGACTAGGTCAAAAAGGAACCCAAGAATAATGGCGAAAAATAAACGGGAAGAAAAAATGTTTTTATCCAAGAAATTTGTATCTCCCCGATAGCAAAGATTAATTGAGCGTTTTCGCTTATTAAACATATTTTACTAACCCATCCGCCCTCCCCGATACCCCATGCCAAAAGTGCACTTTATCTGGATAAAAATGTGCTGTTGGCGACCCCAAGATTTTCAAGATTTCCATGGTCTGTCAGTTTCCGTTCCCCAGTCCCAGCTCATCCGATGGTCAGTGGACCCAGATGCAGAGACAAATTTATAGGAATCATTCTAAGAATTAATAAATCTCAAGTTTCCAGTCGGCCCGAACCCTTGCGAAAAGAATATTGAGAAGGGTACCGAGAGATTCGCTGATCTGGCTGGCAGTTTCGCCTTATTTTTCTCGTTTGCTTATTTATTTTGCCTGGTGTTTGTTATGGATTTTTGGTGATTTTTGCGGAGTTTTTTGCGGAGATGAGGAAACATCCCGGGGGTTGACATTAAATGCTTAGTCGCTGGCCGCCTAATGTTCATGTTGCGGTTCACGTTCGATTTGATTTTCAATTTATTTTAATAAAAGTTTGGGGCATTTGGAACTGGAACACTTTCGGGCTGACCTAATCGGATTTGTCGCTTTAATGAAGCGCACAAAGTAAGTTGCAAGAAATGCGCCGAAATTCGCGCTAATGAAACATATTTCTGCGGCTCAAGTTTATTTTTTTCGGGCGTGGGCCTAATGATGAGGGGGACTGGCATTTCGCAGCACACCGGTAGCTGTCATGTTCTGATTATTTTAATTTGACACTTCGTGCCGGCAAACAAAAATCCGAAGCAGAGGGAACTTCATTAAAAATATTGTCAACGTAGGAAAGAGAAAACTCATATATGCGAAAGGCGATAAAAATGCCTGCCAAAAAGCGAATGAAATGCGAAGCCTTTGGCAGCTGACAGTGGGCTGGATGATATCCCTATCCCACATCCTACATCCCACTGCCGATTACGATTCCGAACCAGATCGGCAGTGTCAGCCCACAACATCTGGTTGACAGCCGAAACTTGAATATTTCATGGGACTGCGAGCGCGATGAGTGCGAATTTGATTAAAAACGGCAAATGAAATATATGAAATATCCATTGGTGATGCGTTTGCGGGTATATGAAATGGAATTTTAAATATGTCAAAGACCAAGGGTCAACGGGCTGAGCTGTCAACAGGCCATGTCCATGCACCAGGATACCCAATGAAGTGTTAAATTTGGTAATCTACTTTGGGCCGACTGCCTTTTTGGGAGCGGAATGGGGGGATACCCCTGCAACATAGCACCATGGCAACATGGCTAGTTAATCTGTCTTCTGTGTAGGCGTCACTTGATGGTAAATGGACTTTGCATGCTGATCCCCGGACATGTCCTGCTCTTCCAGCCGTTTCTCCCCTTGCTCCTCTGTCGTCTGTGGGCACTGGCCAAAATAATTAGCCAGCCCAGTCAGCCGTAAACAGTTCGAGCACCCAAGGCTTCGGTTTTGAAATTGATTTGATTTTCCGGCAAATCAAATTGTTGTTTTGCCTTCCCACCTCTCCTCTGGCATTTTCCCTACCAGGGGCTTTCACACAACGATTCTCCCTTTTGTTTTCCTGACTTCCACATGGACTTCCGGTCTCGATGCCAGCAACATGTCAAAAATCGCCTTAAATTTAAGTTCATAAAACCCATTTTTTTGCCAATCATTGAGTTTAACAATTAGGAAGTGTTTGGGCTGCCTTCGACAAATCAATCAAAGGGAAACAAATTGTAAGTCTTTTTTGGGCTTCTAGGGGTATTATGTTTGCACCCAAGGCGACAAAAGGGGCAGCCTAGCACGTATTCAATAGATTTATTTTCATTAATCATCATTGTAACATCAAAGCAGGTAAGTCGCCTGCGCTCCTCTACTTATATGTCCGGGAACTGATGTGTCGTACGTGATTTGCTAAATGTATTCGGGATTAGCCATTGAGCCACATTGCTTTAGTCTTAACGAAGTGAAAGGGGTTCGACTCTTTAAATAATAATATAAATAAAATAATATAATATTAAATAAAATTAAATCAAAGTTTATAGTAGATTAACTTTATTTATTTTATAATAATGAAGAGTTATTCGCAGCACACACTGCTAACGCTAAGCAAATTAAAATTTAAATATTTAAACCATTAAGCCATATACGAAGCCACACTAACACATGAGCAGAGTGCAACTTCCGCTTCCGTGGACCAGGAGCAATTCCCAGCTGAACCGGACTGCATTCCGTCGGGGCTAACGGATTTTCTGACATCCCAGGACCGAGTGCAATGTCCTGTGTGCGATGTCCCGGCTTAAACACGCTTTATTCAATTAGCTGCATCCGGTTATTACCTGCATGGTACCCACCAACCCCACCGAACTCCCCCATCCAATCGCATTATCCCTTTGCGGGAACACAGGAATGCTCGTCCTGGAATGTTTATTTATGCGCATTTGTGCCATGCGCTCAGCTATTTCCAGATGAGCGCCCCGCTTGTGTGCAATATTACAAAATCATTTTCAAACCGCACTCGGAATCCCGAAAGCCCCCGAGCCCCAAAAGGGTTTGCAGTCCATAGTTTAGTTTAGGGAGTGCAAATTAAATTTCATGCTAAACTCAAAAGCACCAATTCCCCAATCTCCATGTTGGTTCGACTCATTAAAAGTTTGTCTGTGCGGCGTTTAGGAATACCCATAAACAATATTTACTTGCATTTGTTGGATAATTTTGAGAGTTTTTGTATTCCTGTTCTTCTCTTGTCCTGCGGCTTTTCATAGTTTTCAATTCGAAGCATTTGTATTTTAGTTTTCTGTGCTATAACAATGCTATTAACAGCTCTGTTAAATTGTTGGTATAATATTGAAGCATACTTTTAGGATGACATGTTTAAAGAAATGTAAGGCATACGGGGATTCAACTCCGCCTTTGTGAGCTTGTGTCTAAACTTAAAAATGTATTACAATTACAAACAGGGGACAATCACTCACCCTCCTTGAAGGAGATCAAGTATGGTCGGTTAAGCCACACTGGTGGGCGACTACTGCTAAGGACGTTTGCCCGCCGATTCCTGTGGCGCCTTAGCCTTTCGTGGTAGCGACAGTGGTTGCCATTGACATATAATGCTTGTTGCCCTCTATTCTCCTGCCCAACTCACTTTTGGGTTTAAAGCGTTGCCGGTGCGCCTAGTGCTCGGTGCAGCCCGAGTAATGTATCTTAATGTAGCAAATGTTGATTATAGTTCCTTCATATACATAATCCATAACAAGGAGAATGCTATAGTCGAGTTCCCCGATTATTTGATAGCCGTTACTCAGCTAGTGGATATGCGAGAGAGAGACTTCAGCACTGACAGTTTTTGGCGGTTTTTTTTAGGCAAATCGAGAGATATTTAACAGACTAATAAAAAAAATGAATAAATAACAAAACATGGGTCAACAAACTTGCATGCTTAATTTCAACTTTCCAGTTGAGTCCCAGCAATGTGTTTTCTCCCTAAAGTACAAAATCCTCCCAAGGGTTAATCTATAGGACATAAACTACAGCTCATCTTTCAATCTCCCCAGGCGCAGTACCTGGGATTGACCCTGGACAAGCGGCTTACGTGAAGGAGCACACCAATAAAATTGGAGCAACTTGCCGAGCAAGCTGAGCCATAGCAACAAAGTGTTTCTATACAGAGCGATAGTGGTCCCTTCAATGACCTATTGCCACACTAACATAATGAGAGAGCGAAGGGTCCAACCTTCATCAAAATAGAATAATTTAACGTATGATCGTAAGACCTATTTGTAAGATCCCAAAAAGGGCCATGTTTTTCGGACTAAATATTATTTAAGGCTATTATGGATATCACCATAAAAATTTAATTTTATTTGACTAAGTGGCACATAATAGTTTTTAGTTAGCCTTCGACAAATTTTATATTTTTGTAAAAAAGATTCTTATTGGGATTATTTAAGACATTGTAGATATATTAAATAACAATTTGCTTGTGGGTCGTGTCATATAAAAACATATTTATATGCGACAGACCAGCCAAAAAAGCTTCATTAAATATATCATGTAGGAAATCTCGTTGTAAGCTATTAAAGAAATATTTTATTTTAAACAGACGTCAGGCTGTCTGCGGTGCCATATACATATATTTATTGCATTTTTCATCTCGCCATCTCGTTTATTAAATCTGAAATAAAAAAGCGCATAATATATGCAACCTCTGTTGATTTATCTGTGACAAGCAATTTAATTCAGACCAGTTGAAATAAGAGTGTAAAAAAGCGGATCGAAAAGGGACTGCAACCATGAGGCACATGTTGCTAGCGTATCCTGCTACCACATCCTTTTTGAAACGACAATAATCACAGTAATGCGCCAGATAACAGTCAAAATATCGAGATAGAGAAAGAAGGAAAGCTCCGGGGAATTCAATGACAAATTCTGAAATCCTGAAAGGAAATGCGAAAATAAAGTTGGCAATAAAGTTTATCCAGCCACGATGACAGACCAAGGACGCAGCTAAGGGGAAAATAGGAAAAGTTTTTGGCCAACTTAGCTGTAATAACTGCTGCTGGCCGCCCAATCGCCCACCCACAATTAGCGAAAGCAGCTTACTCAATAATTTAATAGAATTGATTATTATTTAAGTGCGGACAAGCCAATTTCAGGCCAAGGCAAAAAGGGCTGCGAAGTCCCAAAAGGGTCGCAAGATAAATGCTTGGCCATCGCGGGTCATGGGATCGGCAAGCCGTAGCTATATATATTTATATATATTTTTTGTATGGCTGGCACTGGAACTGAAGCTGGCTGTCTGTTTGTGGCGGCCCTGGCGCAACGGATGCGAGAAATCAATTTAAAAACCATCGGCCAGAGGGAGTTCCTGGTTCAGTTCAGTACCCGCCCACCGGACAATGCCGGCAATATTATACGTTATACGAACGGGTATAAATATTTATAACGCTCCCTCCCTTCCCTACCCTTCGATTGCCTGTCTGGGAAGAATTCAATAAAAACATGTGCAATAAATAAAGGGCCAGCAAACTGTAAATACCCGGAACGTAGACGTATACGCAATATGCGATCTTCTTCGATTCTTCAATATCCATTTGGGCATTCTGCATTCTGCATTGCATTCTGCAATTCCGTAACAATATGCCCACCTATCAGAAATGAGTTCACACAATTAAGAAACGCATTTATCGCACACCACCCAAGCAACCACACACAGCAACCAAAATGGTGTTGGGTCTGAGAGGCGGAAAAAGTAATTCCGAGTGGGCGTGGCAGCCTGTTCAAGTTGCCAGCTCCTTAAAATTCATGAGGCGTCGCCTGCAACTGTAAATTGCATTTATACGCAAGTCAAACAGCACTCAACCCAACTGATGTTGCAGGAGGCAAGAATGAAAGGCGACACATCCGGTGCTCTGTTATTTTTCACCGTGCAACATTTGGCCCAAACCCATTTTCCCTCGAAATCCGCCAGCCCTGTTGGAGCTGCTGTGGCTAACGAGGCGGCCGACCGACTAGAAGCATTAGTACTGGAGTCATCAGTACACTGGAAACAATTTTCACACTCACTGCCTCGCATGATATGTCATTCTTATATGCGTTTAAAAGTCACATTTAAGCACTATTTAATGTAACAACATTGTATTTCGAGAGTTTGTGAGTTTGAATAACGAGGTTTTAATTTTTACAGTAAGCTTTAACATAAATTTAGGGTTTTTAAATATATCATCGATAAGCTATCCATTCTTAATCGGTTCTTAATAATATACGCTGATGGACAAAATACAAATTTAGTTTATTTTGCAGTGCTGCGACTGCTGCCCTGGTCAGCAGTTGAAAAATGCATTTGGCGTGGCCACACAGAAAAACTGGAGGCGGTCGCCGCAGGACGAAGTCGGGTACATGTGTAAGGCCGAGCCAGGCAGACAGCCAGCTGGCCAGTCGAATGGCAAAAGGAGTCTGCTCCGGATGCAGGAACATTTGTTTTGTCTCGGGCAAATGGCCAAAAGCCCAAGAAATGGTCAACAAACATGGCCAGGATGTGAATGAGCTGACCAAGCATCCTATCATTTATTTGCAAGAGCAGGGCGAAGTCAACAGCAAAACTCTGTGGCATAATTAGCAAAAGGACTTTGGGTTTCTTACTCTTGTGTGCAGACACACAAAAAAAATAATTCAAGCCATGGCACAAAAAATATCACAACTGGACTTTCGCTTCCTATTCTTCTGCCCTAGGAAATGGTGTTACCACATTTGGTAGCCCATACGATATTTAAATATAGTTTAAAAAAATGCATGAAAGAAGTGGAGCATTTCTCATAAAACAATTTTTAAGAAGTTGAAAAATGCATCATATGCAACACAGGGCAACTTTCGTCTGCTGCTGACGGCTTACAACACCAATCGAAGGGGCTTATATACACAGCTTATTTTGATCATTGGCCGCGATAATTGACGTATCCTTCGGCGCATTCAATTCTTAGGACCACAGGGCCCACCCTGCGTATACGTGTTTTTATTTGCTCGCTTCGCAAAGCAAAATCTGACACAAGACGCGCCCGACATTCCTTGAGGATTGCGATAGGGCTAGATAGCGAGTAGACGGCGTGGCAAAGTCGATTATTTTCGTCTCGAGTGACAGCAAACAAGTCTCAAATTACGGAGTAGTTAACTGCCAAGGACGATGGGCAGCGGAGATCTGGGGGCTGGCCCAGAATGAATGAATAAAATGAATGGCTTATCTCTTGTTGACATTCGTCTGTGACAACATTGACCAGTTGACGACTAGCACACGCAAAGGCCACCAAACATATCCCTCGCCTTTGTGGATTCGCCATCTTCTTCTTTAGTTCTTACACAGAAAACGATTTTACACACTCTCGTTCAATAACTTTATTTGAATGTGCACTCTAACAAAGTTCATAAAAAGAACTTTACTAAATTGCAAGTAAAATCCAATAAAAAACTTAAAAGTAATTTATTTGCGAAATTATTATTGATACGAATGCCTCACCTATAATATATAAAAGGCTATTGAATGTGGAACATTTTGGTAATTTTTTTTGTCAATGCTGAAGAAAGAAAAACTCCTCGTATCTGAGTCAGCATCCGAACGCCAAAGGGACTTTTCTTCGCTTGGCCAGCCTCATAATTTGTGTGCATGTGTGGTATGGGGCTTGGGTTTGGGTTGGTGTTGGGGTTGGTTTCGTGTTTATTGTGCAATAAGCTGCTCTCACTTCCAGTCTCAGTCCTCCGTCCTGTGTCTTTCTCCACCTTTTCCCCACTTTGTGTGTGTGCGTAAATCCGCTTTTAATGAAAAGAAAACCCATCCGAGTTTTATGTGCTGGCTCCTTCCGAAGCTTCGGAACACACACATGAATACAAAGTCGTTATAGAAGAGTTCCTGTCGGTTGGGGCAGTGGCAGTGGCAGGGGCATCTTGGCCATAACAAAAGGGCAACAGTTAATGCCGAACCAACTAAATAAATCTTGTTTTATTTTCCGAGGCAGGTCGAGCTGGAAACAGCTGTGAGCTGCCCAGACTATCCTCTTTTAGTGTTTCCCCCCCTTTTTCTCTGAGCCTTTCCCCTGGCAATCTTTAGAAATCCCTCGAAATCACTAAATAATCGAATTGTTGGAGTTTCTCCACGAAATTATCGCATAAACAAGTCAATTTGTGCAGCTTTATGCAGGTTCTCTTGAGTGGCACGGCAAAGTCCCGAAAATGGTTTTTATGTGCAGCAGGAAGCTAGAGTTGGGAGTACTTGAAGTGGTTGAGAGTGGACCACCGCCAGTAAAATATGTTGGCTTTTTGTATTGCAGGAAAAGAATTTTATTTTTAAATTAAACAAGGAAGTAATGAAAACACATAGTTAAGCAATTGAGTACAGAAGAGAGGAGAGATAGGTATTGCTTTTAGGAGGACAACGCTGCCAAAGAACTCTCTTTGAACCAGGTCCTAAATAGTAGTAGCTGGAGTATTTTCGGTGGTTCGCTTGGGGATCTTTGGTATTTACCAGCCGCCGCCTCCGTGCTTTCCTCCACCGCCACCGCCGCCTCCGTGCTTGCCACCACCTCCACCGCCGCCTCCGTGCTTGCCACCACCACCATTTCCACCTCCATGCTTGCCACCTCCGCCGCCACCGCCGCCCTTTTGCCAGCCTCCTTGGCCACCACCGCCGCCTCCTCCGCCATTCTTCTGCCATCCTCCTTGGCCTCCACCACCTCCTCCTCCGCCATTCTTCTGCCAACCTCCTTGGCCACCTCCGCCTCCGCCGGCGGACACAATGGTGAAGATCACTCCGATGAGGAGAACAGCAAGTAGAGCGAAGCGCATGATGAACTGGATATCCGTGACTGGTAGTGACTTCCAAGTAACTGATGCCTTTAACCCAACCGCAGCCCAGTTTATATACTAACTACTAACTGGATTGCATACAGCCTAGTCATGTTGCACCCATGGC
Organism: Drosophila santomea; assembly: GCF_016746245.2. Taxonomy (NCBI): domain Eukaryota; kingdom Metazoa; phylum Arthropoda; class Insecta; order Diptera; family Drosophilidae; genus Drosophila; species Drosophila santomea. Next base: position 19,713,120 of record NC_053018.2, read on the forward strand.
AGAGGAACAGATGATCTTGATCTTGAGCTTGCAACCCACAAGCGAACTAGATAGACACGAAAATTCCATTAATCATGTCGTATGCAGCGGGTGTTAGCAGTCTCATTATACCCGTTACTCGTAGAGTAAAAGGGTATACTAGATTCGTTGAAAAGTATGTAACAGGCAGAAGGAAGCGTTTCCGACCATATAAAGTATATATATTCTTGATCAGGATCAATAGCCGAGTCGATCTGGCCATGTCCGTCTGTCCGTCCGTCTGTCTGTCCGTCTGTCCGTCTGTCCGTCTGTCCGTCTGTCCGTCTGTCCGTATGAACGTCGAGATCTCAGGAACTACAAAAGCTAGAAAGTTGAGATTAAGTATACAGACTCCAGGGACATAGACGCAGCGCAAGTTTGTCGATTCAGGTTGCCACGCCCACTCTAACGCCCACAAACCGCCCAAAACTGCCACGCCCACATTTTTGAAAAATGTTTTAATATTTTTTCATTTTTGTATTGGTCTTGTAAATTTCTATCGATTTGCAAAAAAATTTTTTGCCACGCCCACTCTAACGCCCACAAACCGCCCAAAGCTGCCACGCCCACACTTTTGAAAAATGTTTCGATATTTTTTCATATTTGTATTAGTCTTGTAAATTTCTATCTATTTGCTAAAAAACTTTTGGCCACGCCCACTCTAACGCCCACAAACCGCCCAAAGCTGCCACGCCCACACTTTTGAAAAATGTTTTGATATTTTTTCATTTTTGTATTAGTCTTGTAAATTTCTATCTATTTGCCAAAAAACTTTTGGCCACGCCCACTCTAACGCCCACAAACCGCCAAAAACTGTCCTTCGCACTTACACTAGCTGAGTAACGGGTATCAGATAGTCGGGGAACTCGACTATAGCGTTCTCTCTTGTTTAATCTCCAATTGTTGGCACAGAACTTGTTTGCATATTTAGTAGTACTTTCTGAAAGGTAAAAACGGAGTTACACATATTGAGGAAGACAGCAAATGATGCCTACAATATAAATCTACTAAAACAATTGGAATGATAATTGTCGCTAAGTTAAATTGACCTTAAAAACCGTCGTTAAGTGGTATAGGTGTGTAGTAGTCGTTAATCAACTGGGAAAATGTAATTAATTATTCCATTTAACGTTACTCGTTGAGGTATAAGGTACACCAGATTGTTTGAGAATTATGTAACATTTCGAGCATCTTTCACTTTTAATTTTCGGAAACTTTCGCTGTGATTCATGCGGCCTTCCAATGTGGGCTCCTCCACGTCTGGTCCATTTGCCTTTGACCCAGAAACCGAAAACCAAAAAAGCGAGCAGCGCATCCGGCTGCTTTTGAGCGTTTGTTTTGGCCAGAAGTCAGCGAGCCATTCGATTGAGCAGATGGCCCACATTGGAGTTGTACTTCCGCCCAGCTCCCAACTCTCAGCGACTCTCAGCATTATCAGCTGCAGTGCAGCATCTGATTTATGGGCGGCAACTGCGGCTACTATGCCGGCCATTCAAATGAGTTTTGACGTGATTGTAATAAATTGTCGGTCAACCGCGTGCCTTGGTCCCTTCCACTTCTACTGACCACCAACGGAAACTTTTGCTCTCAAATTTATATTTTTCATAACTTTCTATAAAAAGCAGCTTGTATAGCCGAGCAAACTTCACTTACGAAATGCAAATAAAGAAGCAAAAGAAGAAGATTTTTATGGTAAGCCCAAGGCTTTCCTTTCTTACTTTCCTTTGGAAAAATAATCCACTCTAAGAAAACTATATAATAAAAATGCACAATTTTCCCCTTGCAAAAAGTGATACTAAAGAACGCCATTTAAACATTGTTTAATTAGATTAGCGGTTGATCTTGCCCGCATTAATTACACTCAACGTTTCAGCATGTGTGCACAAATTAAAAATCCCCTGGTCATTAGCCCAGGTCCTGGACATGGTCCTAAGACCTAAGCAAACAGGTTGATTAGCAACTTGGACAGAAAAGTTGAGAACGCAGCAGAAAGCATGTTTGCCTTTCTAGCCGCAAATGTGACTAAAAGGAAGGAAAGTGCTGCAACACCCAGGAACCAGGAACTGGATGAATGAGGAAAAAGTAATTTGCATAAAAAGGTTAGAGCATTAAACGTATCCCAATTTTCAGGAACAGAAACTCCTGGATGCTGACTATCTCTTGGCCGTTGAGTGCGCTCGCAAATGACAAACTAGTCAACAGGACGACACCGGCAAGTATCCTTTGTCTGCGGAGTCAGCTGAAAAAGAATTTCACTTACATTTTTGGCACACTCTCTCTTTTGGCTTCTCCCCCAAAAGCCCCTTGCCCTTCTTGGCTGTTATTCAAAAGTTAAATCACAAAGTTCTGCTGGCCAAAAAACAATTCGCGCGCATTTAACCTGAACGAAACAAAAAGTTGTTTCAGCCGGAACGGAGAAAAATGGAAAATGAAGAATTGCGATGGCAAATGGAGAAAGAGGTGGAAAGGGAGGGGATTTGACTTCAAAATATTTTGCAACATTTCTATTTCGCAAAGTTTTCCCATTGCGGTTGCAGTTTTGCAGCCTGCCACTGACATGGCTCCCCTTTAAACGAGGAACCACCCCAAATGTGATGCTCCTCCAACCCCCAGGACATGACTCTAATTAGTAGGAGGGCCAAAGACAATCCATGCTCATAAAAGTCAACGGAGCTTGTCAAATGCAATTTATGTGTGTGGCTGCCACTGCATATGACTTGAACTGTACAACTCCGAGTGCTCAGTACAAATGCTCAAAAGGCATAAATAACTGCTTGAACTGTGGGAAGGACCCCCTTTGGCCCAAGTGTGTCACGTTGACAGTTGCAAATCCTGGAGAAACATCCTGTGGGTGTGCAGCCTTCACAATTAAATTGTAATTTAATGCATTGACAGTTGTTGGTAGGGAAAACCGCAATTTTCACTACAGCTGCTCTGTGTCAGTTAATCAGCTTTAATCGACACCTGAGGCTGCTTCTCAAAATAATAAGCATAATAATCATGGCAGCCGCTCAGAGTAAGCTAATGCCCCCCCCCAAAACAGAAATTAAATTTCCATTAGCCTTTACAACGCCGAGGTGGCCAGTGTTCAGCCGAAATAAGAGCACCTTCACTTATATATTTATTTCCGTATATATTTGTAATATATAAGCCAAACTGCTTCCACGTGACGCACACAAATACACTGAGCCGCGCGCTCTCTAGCTTTACAGGGAATGCAAAAGCCCCCTCAAGGTCACTGCTGTCAGTCTGTATTGAGCATATATATGTATGTAGGTATGTGTGTAAATTTGTGCCCATAACACAGATGTTTGGAGGAAGGCCCCCAGAGCTTGGGGGAGGTCACAGCCCCTCGACGACGTGCGACCAACGCCTAAAAAAGCCCCCCAAATGCCACTCTCAAGCTGAGGTCTCCGAGTTGTTGGCCCCTTATGCATTGCGGAGGCTGGCAAATATTTATTTTGGTTTATCAATCATACGCACCGTGAGCCAAATACTGGGAACAGCTCATAGCACAGAGAGCGAAGACCGTGAGGACCGTGTACTTCACTGCGCAGAATCGCCAACTTGCAGGAAAGCACGTGGTTAATAACAGCAGTCTGTTAGCCATGGCTTATTCGGGGGGCCAAGGCTAAGGCTGGTCCTGCAGGGTCCTTGTTTGGCCGAATGCGGGCGGAATGCGCACAATGGGTCGAAAAGTTCGTTGGTGACAAGGAAATGCTTTTCGGAAACTTCAGGCCGAGAGTTTGCTCGATTTCAATGCACTTCTGTTGTTGCTGGTGTGCAAGCTTAATCGGATGGCCAATGTCCAAAAGAGGACTTAGGGCCAATGTTCCACATCGTATGCAAACACACGCTTACATACACGAACATGCTACACTGGCCACTGCTTGGCCATCAATGAAGTCAAGTCGAGTTCAAAATTCTTGTCTCTGACCCAAAAGATGTCTGCAAGTTGTAAAGTTTCTATTGCTTTTGATGGGTTTTTCCCGAGGCCATAAAAGAAGACGATTGGTCAGCAGACAGCTGAAATAAGATGATATATCGCTTATTTTGGTATTAGCGATGGTATTGGCCAGGGATATTAGCCCGGTTGATTGCCCTGCAGTTAGGCCCACGCCAATTACTTGGCCAGCTGTTTTTGTTGTCCCATCGTCTAGCCGAGGATTGCCTCAAATTCGCCTGTGTAGCCCCGGCCTTGACCTCCAGCCACCTTTGACCTGCACTGACTGGGCGTTGTCTGGGCGAAATATTTGCCAGTTGACTGACTGTTTGCCCACCTGTCTGGTTGTAGATGGCATTTTTCACAGTGCAGACTGCTTAACGGACCATTACGAGGGGTTTCTTCAAATTGGTGCGCATTTAGTTGAGTTATTGATGTCAGCTAAAGTGATTTGTTAAAGGCAACATTTGCATATACATTTTTGGTTTAGATAAAACTATTCTTTTCTGTGTTGTCTAAGATACAATTTTGGAGCTGAATTAATACCATTGTTTCAAATTTTCACATTGTGATAAATTATATATTCTTATTGTCTCTTTTTAATTATAAGTTTATGCTTATTCAACTGCATCGCCAAAAATTCCTGTGTTGATTCTAAATGAATGTCTATCGTTTTCATACAAGTGAGTCACATAGTGTGGAATAGGTTTAAAATCGTCCCACATTATATAGAGTACATTCAAGCCTTTCTTAAGACTGTTCTTAAGTTTCTGGCACACGCCGTTTTCCCAAGGTAAACACACTTTCAAATTGCCACAGAGCGCGGCTTCAAATTAAAAGTTAAATAAGCGCAGCTGGCAAAAGGCGGAGTGGCAAATGAGATGGGGAATACGAGCTGAGTTTAATGAAAAGCAATTAATCGCTTTATGTTAAACACACACTGAATCTGTAGGCAAAGCGGGCGGATGAGTGGGCACCCGGCTGCTGTGCAAACAGATAAAAGCGCAAAACTGTTGACATTGCCAAGAGCTGGAATAATAACAAAAATAATAACAAAATTTCGCTTTGTTGTCGTGTGCTTGTCGAACAGAATTTCCAACAACTCGTTCGCCAGCATATAAGCTTTTTCAATCAGCATACCCAGAAAAGTGCAAATGTTTCACAGAAATTAATCGCTTTTCATAATCAGATATGCGATTCGAAAAGTGACAAAAGCACTGACTTATATCTCCATTTAAAACTCTTTTCCTCCGCTCGTCTGATTTGGTGACATTTACGCAAAAAGTTGATGAATGTCACGAACGAAAACCAAAAAGTTGGCATCAAGTCAAAGGCAGAAGTCGCAAGGACAAAGTTTCGCAAGCCATAAATAATACATATAACAAGGACAACAACGGCGGGTACAAGCAACATTGCAGACAGCGCGTAATTTTAATTATTATGAACTCCGAAATGCGCCAAATTAGAGATTCATTGGGCCCGACAAGGGGGGCGGGGTCACAGCCAATTAGGAGGGAGGGACGGAGAATCACAAATGCCAAAACTTTTCCCCTCGCAATGAACTTTTGCCACAGTTCATTTGTGCCAGTGCGTTGTCTCACTTCCATACTTTTCTACATGTGCAGCACAAAATATTAATGCCAAAAGAATTGGCTGAAAGTTCTTCAAAATTAATATCTTTTTCTGTTTTCCAGCTTTGTCAACTGCACATTAATTTTCAGAACACCCTTTGTAAAACAATGCAGAACTAAACATATTCAGGTTAAAAGTATGACTAATTGATTGGGAATTAATTGTATGACACTTCATATGTGGAACTTTGCTTCGATTGCATTCGCACAAAATCAGGAGAATACTTTTGGCTTCCAGCTTAAACATTAGTAAATTAAGGCACACATACACATATTTTGCAGCATACAAAATTGAAAATTTAATTGAAATATATAATAGCACACATGATTAAACTTGTCAGTGCTAATATCCTGACCCGAACTGTAAAAGAGCTACGCATTCAGACGCTATTCTTCTATTCCAAGCCAAGCGCTCGAAAGCAGGCAACAGAAATTCAAGCCTCCTGCTTTCTGCGCCGGCAAGTAGGCAATGTTAATTGCAGGCCGCGCAATTCAGCCACGCGTGTGTGTGTGTGTTCAGCGTGTGTGTGAGCTGTGTGCTCAATATCAAATTCATGTAAATTTAATTACGCATGCCTGCGTCGTGTTTAGATATGTATGTAGATATTGGGCGTGTGTTTTTGGGTTTCGGAGGCAGGGGCAATCTGCCGCAATCTTGTAGCTAATGTTTACGCATATTTGATTTCTCTCGCAGACACACACGGCCAGAACAGTGCTGCCTAATTAAATTGTTTATTTCCCTCAGCAGAACTACTTAACAGCTGAAGGATTATGCAAAGGTGGGCGTGGCCCGGGGGCGGAACGAATTGAAGTTGCAGCAGCATCAAAATTGCATGTTAATTTCAAACTGTGTTCCGTCATCAGCGAACTTTCAATAGCGAAACTACTATTAAATTGCAATTTTCGGAGTTCGCTGCGCTTAAGCCGAGAATTTTCCGATTCCAGACTTGGCCTTAACTTTTAATGCATCGCAAATTGCTTGCAATTAACGGCACACGGCAATTTTTGCACTCTTGTGTGTCTTGCATTTTGTTCGGAAATCGTAAAAGTAATTTAAAAACTTTTCCCCACGATTTTTCCAAAACGAAAAGGGGACGAAAAAAATAAGGCCAAACGCAAACTTTATGCAAAGTTTCCGACAAAGTGTTGCGAGCTAAACAAACTGCAGACGAGAGACACGCCTCCCACGCCCCTTTGCAAAATCCAGGAAGATTTTACCTTTGTTTATTGTCAGCAGCAAAATAATGTTGAACTCCACTTCCGTTGGAACTTTTGCAAAAAGCAAATGAAATGGAATTCGGAAAAATATGGATTTGCTGCATGGTACTCCAATACCTCCAATGCATGTATGTGAAGAGATCTGTGGGTAGAAGTTGGCCTTTAAAATGTTGGCATAAATCGGTGCAGACGTTTTAATTTCGTCCTGTTGTTCTTTGCAATGCAACTCATACATATATATTTTTCCAATTCTCCTTTCGACTACCCCAAAAGTCGCGAAAGTTAACGCATAAACCAAGACGGCTCCTGGCCCTGTGGTTCTCCAGTGCTCCGGTTCCTTGCTCTTGGCTCTTAGCTTTTCTGGAGTTGGCAGCCGGCAACCCTTCCCTTGCTTTTAGTTTCAAAATGAAGCGATGGAAGCCAAAACTCGTTATCGTTTAATTCAGGCGAACGGCGAGCCAGAGAATCAGTGGAATTGAATACCGTCGAGTCGAACTATTGGCAGCTGACTTCTATTTTTTCTATTTCCTGTACTTTTTTCAATACTTGGAAAATGTTGACATTTTTTCACTTCAAAAATGTTAGTGAAATACACTGAGTTCTTTATATTTTATTTAGTTTAATGATGTACAATTGATATGTGTGTTTTCTTGGGGATTCTTTCCAACTCTTTTCCACACTCCACTTAACATGGAATTTTATGCGAATTTTAAGTGCTACTATACAAAAATTAAAACCAGATAAATATGTTGCTTCAAGAAAATACTTCGATTTCTAAAAAACTAAGCTATACATTTTAAAAAGCCATAGGCAGTATTTTCTCCAAGTGTAGCTGATGAACCCTAGTCTTGTTGTCTCAGTAATGCAACTGACAGCAGGGATGGATGATGGGATATGGAGGGCGGTGAAACGGATAGCAACTGCTTTTTGACGTCTGACAGGCTGCTATCCAAACTCAAGCGCCCGAAAAACACTAACCCTACACAAAACCCGAACCGAAACCCAAACCCATTTCCGATTTCCCATTTGTCGTCTTTCACTTCTCCCCAGCTCGATGCGCTTTTGTTGCAACTTTCAAGCGAATATTTGCATAATGCAGCTTGATTGATGTTTGCAATTGGTGACAGGAAAGGGGGGGCAGGGGACTCCCAGCCATTGGTAATGAAAAGCGGGCGGGGACTGAGCACCCGAGTGCTGGCCAAGATTGGGGGCCGCAGAGCCAGTTGAAGCCCAACCAGATGACGACAATGACAACAATTCACAAACTTGTAAACACATCACCAGGCGCCTCCATATTTGCTCAGCTCGGCGAGGAATACTTTGGCTTCGAATGCTGGCGAGGATGCTGTATTTTGGGGCAAAAACACCGACATCGGCTTCGACAGTCACATCGCCATCAAGTGGCAGCCGTAAGTAGCACAAGGCAACACCGCAGCAACATTTGTTGCCGCCGTTGAGTGCAAATAGTTTTGGGTTTTTGCTGCCGCTCCAGATGCTCCGTCGCCGTTGCCGTTGCCTTCGTCACTTCCTCGTAGTTCCGTTCCTGGCTTGGACCTGGTTTATTGTGGATTCCCACCCATCCGAACAAGCAGCTGGCATCCATCCAGAGCAGTTGGAAGAACCAAAAGGGACGGGCTTAGCTGTTGGCAGTGGGTTTTCTTTGTTTACCAGCACTCGCAAACAGCATTTTCTTTGTATTCCATTCGCACTCAGAGAGTAAACTGTGCAGGAATCCAATAAATTGCACAACAAATCGAAGGGCATATAATTTATGAAGGTCTGGAAAATGCCATGCATAAATGGGCACATTCAACCAGAACGGAGCCTATTACATTTTCTCCGCCTCGGTATTTAAAATATATAATAGTTTCGAAAGTAAACTATCTTCCTTTTGTCCCCTCACAATGATTAGACAGGTCGTATTCATGTGCTTACTAGCGACAACTAGCACCGGATTTGTACAGGGCCATATATACAAGCCGCTTCGTAAGTTCGTTATATTAATTCATCCCTGACAATTAAAAAGTATATTATACTTTTCAGTTTGTGAGGAAACCAATGCAAATATAACCAGATCTTCGCTTCTCGCTTATTGTGTGAATCAGAAAGAATGCTTCATAAACAGACCCGTGGGTCTTTGCCCCAAAGGTGAAGTGTGTTGCGTGAAAAAACAAGATTTTAACATTGACGAGGTTGAATTTATGGAGAATTAAATTTGCTGGAAAGAACTTATAAAGCTCACTTTGAAACTTTACTCCTGGCATTTGGGATACCGGAGAGATACTTCTGCATTAGTATTAAATGTTTTATTTCGTTTTTGAAGAGCACTATAAGTTCGAAACCCTAAAAACCACATAAGCTCAACGCTGACTCCCTACTGTTGCCAATGATAGTGTATATCTGCAAGCCAGAAACCGTGATCGTGGAATCCCAAAAGGCTTCCTCATTGACTTGGAGTCAAAGGACCCGGCCACGCCCTCCTCCCCTTTGGCGTTCCGGCAGCTTATTAAATGCAGCCGAGCGAGACATCAAAAGCTCCTCCGACCGCAGCTAAAATGAGTGGAGTAGGTGCGGGCTCCCAGATGGCGGAGGGATGGAGCCTCCATTCCCTGCTGATGTTTATTAAATAGTTGCACGACGTCGTGTGTTGGACATGCCCGTTTTGCACTTGGAGCTGGAAAGTTGGAAGTGGGAGGCTGGTGGTTACTTCATGGCTTAGTGCATTCCTGCAATTCATGCAATATTTCAATTTTGCATTCACCATTTGCGACGACAGCAAAGTGTTATGGTCCACCCAAAACACTTCATCGGCCGTAGAGTTTGGTTTGGGGAATTGCAAAAGCGGGAGTCTGGCAGCCATGCCAACCTTTGAACCGAAATTAAAACCAAACAAATGTCACACCAGCAGCGTTTCTCCCGGGTTTTCCCACTCAGCTTTTCCTCTGCCACTCAATCCCCATGGAAAGCACTCATTCGCCCTGTTGACTTAATGCAGAAATTGCAAATTTCGCGTTACAGGAGCTGCTGCGTAGGCAGCCAATTCGAAGTCAGCAAACTTATTTTTACCCAGCATTTATATGCAAGTCCAGGGTGTTGGCATTAAATTGTAAGCTGACAGCCTCCGCCGGAAATGGATGTTGTTTTCGCTGAAGCAATTTATTGGCATAAATTAAATGAAGCTGTAGGAAAAGCGGCAATTTTATTCCCGCCGTATAAATTTGCTATATAGTGAATATACATTTGATAAATGTAGATTTAAGTCGACTTAATATATTTCTTAAATAAAAGTTAGTCCCAAGGAGCTATGCTAACTACAAGAGATAGCCGTGACTCATATTTTATTTTACTGGTAGCCATGTTTTAACTGGCTAATTGGTTCATGTTCATCCTGGCGGCTGTTCGAGTAAACGTTCATAGCTTGACTCTAGCATTTGTAACCAGTAACTAGTTTATGTTTTATTAGCTTAAATTGCATGCAATATCAAACGCAGATCCCAAAGGTATCATTTACCTTTAACAAGTTTGTGTGATGAAGGACGTTTCATGGATCTACTTTCCATATCTTTCAAGGGCATTATTAATGGCACTGGGTCACTTGACCGAGGGTATAACCTTCTTGTGCTTAATCAAACTACTTTCACCAACTATTATCCTAATTTTATTTACCAGGTTTCAATGTAAGCAAAAAGCGCACCTACCTCTCCCACAAATTAAATCAGAGATCGGTTTGGTGCCAGTGCCTCACAACATTATTCACAAACGTTGGGCACCAATAACAAAATAATATAGGGTGTTTTTTTTAGAGGTATAGAACTTTAAATTGCAATAAAACAACGATGGATTATTCGATTGACATGAATTTTATTGACATGAAAGATAATCTTGTGCATTACATTTTAAATATGATTTCTGCATATGACCGCCACGGCTGGCTCGGATGTAGTCCAATCTGACGTCCAATTGCAATGACTTTTTCCAACATTTGGCCGTATATCGCAATAACACGGCGAATGTTGTCTTCCAAATGGTTTAGCGTTTGTGGCTTATCCGCATAGACCAATGACTTTACATAGCCCACAAAAGTAGTCTAGCGGTGTTAAATCACAAGATCTTGGAGGCTTATGAAAATCGGGAACAACAGCAATCTCGTTTTGGCCCATTCGACGAATCTACGCCTTGCTTGATGATCGTTTGGTTTCAATTCTTGCACGAGTTGGATTTTGTAAGCACGCATGACGAATTGCCAAACCAAACTGAGAATAAATCACTTGACAGCTGTTAAATCGGTCGCCATCTTGAACAGTAATGCCAACTTAAAGTTCTATACCTCTAAAAAAAACACCCGTTATAAATAAAAAGTTCCACGGGTAAACTTTGCCCTGTGTATTAATATTAATACATATGGGAACCAGAAACGGCGGAGGTTTGTTACATTTTTTTGTCAAGGACGCATACACAAATTGAAGTAATGTTTTAGAATCACCACCCAAAAAACTGGTATATAAACACATTTAGTTCTGGCTCCTTAATAAAATGCCTTGTTATTTCTTCGTCGCTCCCGCTTTTCTCGTCGGTAATGTTTACTGTTTGTCTTGTGCATAATTTTGTATGTCTGCCGGGGCTTTTCTTGAGTTTCCCGCATTTTCTTCATCGCCTCCGCTGAAAACACATTAACGGAACTCACTTTCGCATAATGAAATTTTCGAACCCGTAGAGCGGGCCGTAAATTTATGATGCCTTGCCACGTGAAACAGGCCACAAAGGCCAAAAATCATTTTTCATTCGGGAGCGAACATTAAAATTGTTTACTTGGCGGCTGTTAATTATGGTGTAGGCTATTAACTGAACGCACCCCAAGGACACAGGTCGTTGGCTAATAGGTGTTCCCATAACCGAGAGTCCTTTCAACATGCGCCTGACTTGGGGCCCAATTGCATGTGACACTTTTGGCGCAACAACTTCTGCCACAAATTGCTGCAGTTTCGAGTCAACATTTGCAGACCGTTTACATCGGGCTGCGGAACCAGGGAACTACTAACCGCTCCCATTCCGTTTCCCATCTGGCGCCATTTACAAGTCGCATTAATCAATTTCCCCGGCGCATGTCAGCAGCAGCAGCCTCGAAATATTCCTCTTCCCTTCTCAAGCTGGGACTAGATTCCGCCAGGCCAAGCGAAACCGAAAGTTGAAAGCTGCCTCATGGGCAGGATTTCGGTTTCCATTGTGTACAGGCTTTTACACTAAAATTTATAGTTATTAAAGGGAACGAGAAAGGAATATAACATTGGAAAGACGAATCTTTTATACCCTTGCAGTGATTAGGTACTTAAGCTCCACTGATGTATACCCTATTGGAACACGATCCAAAACAACAAAACTGTGATGTCTATACTAATTTTAAAAATGAATTGCTGTACTATAAAAGCTATACTATGAAATATTTTTTTTATTCCTTTTTTTTACAACAATTTTTCGATTATTAAGCAGCTATTTAATATAGTTTTCCAAGCCGGTCCGTTCCGATATGCATACACATAGCTTTGAAACTGAGAGACTAGACTTTGAATGCCTATAAACGAACATGACTGTTGAAACCAATCAAGAATACATATATTCTTTATGTTCCATTACGGCGATGAAAACATTTAAATGAAATCAACCTTGAAAGTAATCAAAACCAGTTAAATCGAAAATTGATGAGAGCAACCAACACAAACTTTCATAGAAAATGATTATCAATTTAAAGTAAGTAGAGTACGTTGTAACAATCACCTTTTATTTCGGGGAAAACCAGTCAAAACATTTTTTATCAAGAAAGAAAAGTTTCTCCACGTGTTGAGGGTAGATTATACCAACTCCTAGAGCTCAGATATGGTGTGGTGCATTTTTGGTCTAGAGCCAGTTAAAACTTAATTAAAACCATAACAAAACAACATCCATACATAAAGAAGGAAATAGAGGCTGCAGAGAGGAAAACATTTTACTAGGACGCCCCGGAATAAAGTTTATGGTCAGAAACTTGGCGCTGGTCCGACTAAATCTTTGCCGCTGAACTTGCCACACATCCCTTGTTGTTGCAACTCGTGCTGCTTAAATGCAAAAATACCAAAACAGAGGGACAAGATGGAAAATATGAGGAAAAGCGCACAGCAAACATTTTCATTTACACACATGGATGCAATTAAAGCGAGAATGGGTTTGGCATTATTCCACCGCCATTCATTCCCCCTTCTCTCAGAAAAGCTCCTCTCAACGTGTCGTTAGTTCTTTTGTGCATTTGAAATTTAATTAACACGCACATACAAAAAAACACCCATACACATGCAGGGGGAAGGACGGAACGAAAGATGGGAAACAACAAGTGACAGCAAAAAATGGCAGCAACAAAAACTAATAAAAACTCATTTCAAACAGTTTTTGATGAGCCAAGGGGCAGCAAACGGAGGCAGGACTCTCCAGAGGAGTTCCAGGATCGGACAGGACTCTCTCTACTCCTCATACTACCTACGACCCACTGCTAATTCAGCGCCTGTTGCCATTGTCCCAGCGACGAAATGGCGGAAATGGAAGAAGAAAATGGCGAGCCAAGCAGCTTCCGCTTTTGTCTCCTTCTTTTCCTTTTTGTCCTCCATAATGAATGTCAACTTTGCTGTCAGCTATATTCCATCGAGCAGCTAAGAAAACTGCTCTAAGTTGTCCTTAGCTTTAAACTTGAAAACGAATCACTTACCTCTTTACAACCAAGTTTTATTACCAATTAAGACGGCCCTAAATAAAGGCATTAAGTCATATTTTTATGCAGTGCAACCTGTGGATCAATTTACCAGCGTAGTTAATTAGAGAAAAATTTATGTTAATGTCCTAAAAGATATTTCTGTAGAGCAGTTGTCTTAATAACGAAAATATATGTTTTATTATTTTGTTTAATCATATCTCTTCAATTGAAATTCAAGAAAGAACGTTAATTAGTATTCATATACGGAGTATTTTTTAGTAAGTTTACGTAATTGAAAAGAAAAAGGAAAGTTTGCTTTAGGTTATATATTGTATAATCGTCGGGAGATAAACTCTTCTCTTTTTCTGATCATACTTTCCTAATAAACGACAAAATAGTTATTTCAAATATATATTGAAATACCTACTGTGTAAACTTACGACGAAGAAAGTCGATTATATTGTCGTACTAATTAATCTCAGCTGGAACTTCAATATTTTACCCGATGATGATTGAGTGATATAGTTTTACACTTTAAGACACATAAACTAATATTTCACACAACAGTTCGGAAACCCAAATATCAATGTAACCCCATACCTTTGATATTTCGAACACAAACCGCAACCACCTGTGCATGTCCATAATTGATGACCCGAATTTCATCAGCGAAACCCCCTACAAATCCTTTTAAATCCCAGCCATGGTTGCAAGTCGTGCCCAAATGATGTGTGAAATTTGAGCATTTAAGTCGTTCCACTATGGTTAGTTCCTATACATATCTGGGATTCAACCGGGTTTTGGACTGAGGGATGGCGAGATGGTCAGCATGCGACAAAAGGGGGGAAAAGAAGTCGGGTCCAGCACGCGATGACCATCCACACTCTCTATTCCACAACACACAAACTGCAGCTGTTAAAAATTAAATCGGTTTTCATTATTTATACGCTGTGATTTTCAGCAAGCTGAAGTCAGAATGAGAAAGCGAGCGATTGCCGGCTGCTGGTCAAAGTTGCCATGGTCATGCACATCCGCAGGACGCAGTCGAAAAATCCGGAATCCTGAATCCCCAATCCCGAATCGTGAAACGAGCTTGGGGGACAGGATGTGGAGTCATGTCTGCTCACAGAGCCAAATATTTGCTGCGCTGAACGGTTTCCATTCGACTTTTATGAACATTTTGACGATTTCGATTTTCAAAAGTCAATATTTACACAACGTCATCTCTCCTCTCCTCCTCTCAGGCGCTCCACAGCTTTTCCCCCGATTAACCCCATACATGTTCCGATTTTCTGTAGTTTATTGGATGTGCAGTTAACCAAAATAAAACGCATATCGGATTTAGCATTGAGCCCCAGTCGTTCGTCCTGAAAATACTACAGAGTGGACCATGCACTGTAAGCCGCTTAGAAAAAATTACTTATACGCCGAGTGGTCCGCTGAAAATTGAGATCTGCCAATACATTTATATACACTGTATAAACATATACACTGGTATAAACATTTTTGTTTGCTTTTTTTTTCCTATTTTTGTCACACGCTCCCTTTTGCGCCCTTATTGGCAGTCACTCGGTAAGCAGTTGACCCACTTCCTGGTGGCTTCCTTTCCAAAGACCACCATTGCATCCCAGACCACCACTGCATCATCTTCAGCATAATAAGCTGCTCCCTGGCCCAGTTTCTGGAGCTGCTTGTTCGCCTCCAGCTTGTCATTTTCAATTTGGCTAATCGACACACTCGGCCCACATTGTTGCCGTGGTTTTGGACAGTGTTCTCCCCGGACTTTGCTGCCCCCTGCAATTGCTCCACAAAGTCACGTGGCTTGGCAGCCTCTCTGAGCGCCAGCCAAATTCCGCACTGACCCACATAAAAAGGCAGAGCCAAAAAATGGTGAGCCAGTTGTTTTGGCCCTAGGAAAATGCAAAACAGGTAACTTACCAGGAAGATCGCACTGAAGCTAATATATGCAATATATATAATAATGGTAAAGCTCTTAAAGAACGTTGTCTAATATTCTATTTAGTGCAAATAACTATGTATTATAAGTATGCACTCGTATTCATTGGTTTCTTACTATCTTGTTTAACCACTACTCTACTTAACTTTAAGTATATCTTAAAAAAAATAGATATTTATTTTATTGCTTTTTTTAAATTTCCCAATACTAACTAAATTTCAGACTTCCCGCTCAATCTAGCCAACCAGTTTGCTGAACCTCAGCCCATTGAAATGGCAACCAGGGAGCGCTTATATAAAATACCACAAGTCGGCCGCCAAAAGAATTAATTGAAAAGTGAAAGCCGAGAGTCCAATTCAGATGGTTTGAGTTCTGTTGAGGCAGGCCACCAAATTGAAAAGCGCTTTTCACTGGGGCGAGCGACGGAGCTACAGTTTCACTTTTTCCCCGACGCCGCCTTTTAATACTTCTCGTCAGGATAAAGGACTGCGCTGAAATGAACAGCCAGACAAAAGAAGAAGCAGCTGCAGAGGCATCTGCATAATTCATCAGACAGAACTGGAGGAGAGGTGTTCGTGTGTGTGTAGAGGGCACGTTTATAAGGATAACGTAATTGTATCTGTGAGAGCAGATCCCTGGCAGATGCTCCTGCAGCTATTCGAATTCAATTATGAACCACTTGCAGCTGAAATCTAGCGCAAGGCTGAGTCCTGATTTAGAACCTCCCCCATTTCAGACTTCGCTCCTAATTCAACAAGCCAATTTGTAGCCAATTGCGAGTGCAACATCAACGGCAATGGCGAAAAGCTAGTTCAAAAAAATCAAACTTTCAACAACTCGACAACTGTGTAAGTGACTGGGCAACAGCAACCGGCACCAACACCGAAAATTGCTGCACATTGCCATTGAATTATTACGTGTACCAGGAAAAATGCAAGCGGTATAATGAAAATAAACTATTTAAACAATCTAAAATTTTTAAAAACGGAAATCAAAATAGCAGCCAATTAACAATGTATTTTAGTTGGTTTTACATTGATTAAAAACCGGATTTTTCTTTTAAAATAATTCAAGTCTTTTAGAAATTAAATTTAAAAAATGTCTGTTTTCTTTATTTGACATTTACAACACGCTTAGTAAAAACAATACTAATAACATTTGAATGCAAAATATCCTAAATACAAATGAAATAGTAAAAATATTAATCAAAGCCTTATTGACTCTAAAATGTTAATTTATAATTAAACGTTTTTATATTGGAGAAAATATATCCTTATCCCAAATGATTGGCAAGAAGTTTCTCAAAAGGTGTAAGTTTGAAGTATTTTTGGCAGTGTAGGTCATGGGTGATGGAAATACAGCAAACAGCACTTCAAAAGCTTTTGTTAGACTCCATGCGTTTGAGTGGGCCTTGAGTGGGTGGCGATTGGGTGGCTGAGCGGGTTAGGGTCGTGCATATTTCAAAACTAACAATTGCTACTGTTGTTGTTACTTTTGCAAGCTACCGCCTTTGTTGGTCCGCTGCTGGAAGGCTAGAAACTATTTTTTCCGTCGATGGTCCACAGAAATTGATTACCGATAACGCCGAAGAGGATAATGGACTTTTGTTGCCGCTGCAGCTGGCGGAAAAACAGAAAGGGTGCAAAAAAGGTCGAAGCGAAAAACTGAAACCCAACTAAATGTGTGAAAAGCAAAAAGGGAAATTCGGCAGAAAGCGCCTGCAAAGGGCAAACGGATTGATAAATCGGTATCCCGTTTGCTGGTCCTGCGACCAAACCAGACAGCCAGGATATCCAGCTAACGATGGGCATATGCCGGCCACTGGCAAGAAAAGCCGATTATGGTCAGAATTGGGGGAAGGAATGGATGGGGAAGAGAGTGTGGAAAGGAGGCCACTACCACATGCTTGTTAATCTCCATAGATATTGGAGTGGAAGATGAAACGCTGGGCGAAGTCTACAACTCCTCCGTTTCCTGACCAAACACAATTCACTTGAAAAACATTTGCGGAACAAAGCGAATAATTTGCTCGTGTTATTTGTGCATAAATTAATCTTAGGTAAGACTGTGAGCAGGCCATTCCCAACATAGCTCATAATTATCCTGTGGGAAACGGGAGTTGAATCCACACATTTGGGTGGTCAGTGACCAGAGTGCGCAAGATTTTACCGTGCATTATCTGCAAAAGCAAACAGGGTAACAAAAAACCGCTGAGAACAAAGAAAAACCCCGGAAACGGAGGGAGCTAGCGCTAAAGCGGACTTTTGGCAATTTATAACATTTTGCTCATTTGCTCATTGCTCATTTTGCCACACACTCTATAGCTGTGTGTGTGGGGGTCTCTTTGTGCGTGTGGCAACTTCCGGTGCCATGAAAATGGCGCCTGCTAGCGAAAAAAATGTAATAAAACATGTTTAAAAAACGAGCAAACACAAGTGAAGTGGTATTAAGCAGGAGGACAAACCCGAATGCTAGGAGATGGAGAGACCATCCAAATGCTGCATTTGAACTAATACACTAGGCAAAACCAGAAAAAGTTATTACATTTTATGATAATATTAATAACAAAGCAGGTTATTCATACAAATTAGGGACCATTATTTTTAAACAAAGTTCATTTACAAAAAGTGTTTACTTATACCTTTTTTTTAAGGTAATCGACAAATATACGAAACCTACTTTTTATCTGAATAAACTAGGTAAACTGAAATATAAAAAAGGGAGAATATCGGGGCACATACATTTGGAAAACCTTTCTGCGACAATTTATAAATGAGAATATAGCTTTCTTTGTGTAGAAAGGACATTAATACAAAATGACATAAAAATTTCCTAAATAGATTAAAAATGTTTTCCGAGTGCATTTAAAGAGTGGGGGTAAGGAGCAACAAAAACACAGCGTGTTTAACGAGCCATTTGCCGCTTCGGCGCTGAACTTGCTAATTGAATTAGAGCCGCTCGCTTCCTCGCTCAGTGGCTCGTTCTTCCATGGTTCACAGGATGACTATGGCGATGCGGACAAGGACGAGGACGAGGATGAAGATGAGGATGTGCATGTGAGTGTCGATGGGAACGGAATGATGGAGATGGAGATGGAGATGAGGATGCGCCGGCGGCAGGATGTGAGCTCTAACAACAACAAAGACTTGGGCGAGTCCAAGGGGCAGAGGGAAATCGGGAGTAAAGCGTATTTGGTTGCTAAACGCTTTGGCATGCCGCATGCCTCAGGGGCTCACCACCACACAACCACCCAGCCACCCAACCACCTTACCGCCCATCGACTGGGATCCTTACACCATGCCCGCAGGATTCAATTAAGTGTAAGTGCGCCGGCACACTCACACAAATACACACACAGCCCCGCCATAAAGAGCAAGTTCGCCAGGACCAAAAGTCTTGCAACTGTATCGCCCTAATGAGCAGCAAACGCTCGTCACCCGTCAAAAAATCGAAAAAATAAACTTGCTAACTACCGGATGGATAGTTGAAAGCACAAAAATCCGCCTCTCGGCCATTATCGGTTATGATTAGCCGGGTACTCGATGCCGATGTCGTAAAAGTTCGAACGCTGTCAGCATCTTCTGGCCACTGGATGGGCTCCCAAATGAGGACGATGGGGAAGAAGAGATGCCAGCTCTGAAAAGCGGACGAATTTTTAAGCCACAGATGGCTCACTGAATGAAATTCTATCCTCGATTTCTAGTCAAAGTCTGCGATACCCTTAACTAGGCTTTTTTGTTACGGCCACTCTTAAGGGGGGGGTAGGGTTTTGAGGGTTCAAAAAAAGTGATTTTTTTTAATTGCATATTATGAAAGTATAGTAACTCAAGATTGTTGTCTGTAAATAGGAAGTCAATCGGAGCAAAACTCACAAAGATATAGCTTTGGAAGTAGGCGGGTCTCGAACGACAACCTGAGTAATCCCTCAGCAGGGAAGACAGCAACAAAAACTTTAAACACGTTTTTCTCAAATCGATGTTTTTTGAGTCGGTGCACTCTGTATCTCAAAATCTATTCAACCGATCGTTCTCAAATTTTTTACAGTATTTCCTTACATAATTTATGAGGTAACCCTGTCGAGATTTTTTCGTTTTTGATTTTAATTTTTTTATTATTAACAACAATAGTCATGAACTTTGGCCAAAAATCGGTATTTTCACTTTCAAGTTTTGTAAAAAGTTCAAAAATTATAATAAATGGAAAAACTCGACAGGGATACCTAGAGGGACATAAAAATTGATGGAAAAACGTTGGGTATTTCATATCAGATTATCCAGTGCTGAGGTATGACGTGCACCGCAAAATGTATTTTTTCTGAGGCGCCTACGAAGAATTGCTGCCATTCGGTCAATTTTCAATATTTTCAACCAATATTCACAGAATATAGTTCAAATACTACTCTTTAATGTACAATAATCAGAAATAAATTTACTTTTACCGTACGCCCAAAAAAAAATCTGTAAAAACCTGTTTTTTTCTCCCTTTAAAACCCTACCCCCCCCTTAACACTAATGCGTTATTTTTAAATTTCGTTTAAAATGAATACTATGTCTAAATGTACAAGAGTTTAAATAAAATTTTAGCCCTGCATAAGTAAATTCATGTTTCTTATTTAAATGAAACTACTTCTCAATTGATTTTATGAATAGAAGGATTCAAAGGATTACTCTTTTAAATCATAAACAGTTTCGGTTAAATTTGTTACAAAAACAACGTTGATTCAAGAAAACCCGGTAATAAAATAGCCACATCTTCTCCTAAGAGTATTCAATCTTCCTCGACTCCCAATGTTTGGAAACGCTACCAATATCCTTGGCCAAATGACACGCATCACATCGCAAGAAATAAGAATTCTCCCACGAAAAGGACGAAAAGGGAAAGGCCGCCCACTGATTTCGTATAATAACTGTGTGCCATCGTTCATTGATAAAAATCGCAATCCAACCCCATATTCCTCGCCTTTTCCCAGCATTAGACTTTGTCTCAAACATTTCCTTACTTTTAGCCCTAGAGAATTCCGTACATAGACCGCAACGCCCACACAAATTGCCACGCCCCTAGAAGGGAAAGTGCCTAACTTCTTGTTATCTACGACCCACATTCCACTTCATGGCCGTGAAGGGGAAGGAGAATATGTAATCGATTGCGACAGGAAAGAAGTTAGCAATGAAATGAAATTATCCGCACTGGGTAAACTTTTAATTAGTTATTGCTAACGATTATTTGATGCAGTAATTGCAACTGCGTACGATACGTGGTACAAATAAAGTTTGACCTCTTTCGATTTCGATGGGAAATTTGACAAACGCATTTTCGCCCGAAGGCCAAAAGCGAAAAGCCGAAAGTGGAAAATTGGAAATTGAAAATTGTTCGCAGGCCAAGGACGACGGGGCTATTTCATTAATAAATTCCAAAGGACCAACAAGGGATAAGGGGCGAAAGTGCGGCGAAGGGTGGTTGACATTTGGCTGGGCTCTTTGACTTTTTCTGTTTGGCCCAAGAACTAAATAAATGAAAGGCGAAGGCAACAACGAAAAATGACTGGAAACCAATCAGCGTGAAAATTGCTTACCCAAAAAAAACACACACACACACACTTATTAACAATAGAAAACGTGTTCGAGTTATTCTTTGGGGCGTTTGTGGCCTTCAAATTGAGTTGTAGAAAGTCATTTGCTCGACACGTGGGCAACTAACAATTTGTGGTTCTGCTTCTGGGTAATACAAAAAAAAAAAAAACGGGCAAGAAAGAAAACTCCTAATGTTTTTGTATAAAAAGTTTTCTGTTATATATACCTAAATCTATCTAGATGTCAATTTAGTTTTAGGCAATAATGTAAATAAAAATAGAGCTCTGCAAATAATGGATGGTTTGGATCAAGTTCAAGCTAACGCCTAAAATAGATATCCACCATCAATCACGCTATTAATGGCTTCTCACCTCGTTTAGGCCCACGTGGCGTATGCGTAACTTTATTTATAGATGCCAGCACGAAAATGGGAAAATACCCCAGCACTCAAACAATGTAAACAAAGCTGCCAAGAGAGTGAAAAACAGGACGCAACAGTGTGATGCGAACAGTGACGTAAAGAGGGGGGAAATCGGCAAGGAAAATTTAGAGAAGGTAACGCGCATGCGCCGCCAACTGCCATACTGTTACCAGTATTTCACAGCCAGTTTTCAGCAGCAGCAGCAGCAGCAGCAAACTCGCTGAAATGCTGAAATGCTGCTGCTTCCACTTCGGTCATGGCAACGCTTTTGGCAGAAGCACGGTTTCAGTTCAGTTTTGGCAGCGAGCGCAGTTCGACGTTGAAAATTGTGGGCTGCCCTTTCAGCGAGCCGATAATGCCACGCGACCGAGAGAAATCCAGAGAAAGTGTTCAGTAAAAAATAAATTTATATATAAGCTAAAAATAAATATTTCCCGCGAAAAGTTGGCCAATAAATCCTGTGAGCAAAGGTGCCACTTCTGCTTTTAGCCAGTGGAATATCTAGTGAGTGGTGTTTTGGTGTGGTGACCAGCATTCATTGCGATGCTTGAAAATCAATGAAAGTGAAAGTGAACACAGCACGCACACACATACACATACACACCCAGCTGCTGTTGGCACGCACACACAAACGCTGACCGAGGAGCGAGAGCGAAAGAGAGCGAGAGTTGTATTTTTGACGTCATTAATTTGCAAGTGTGTGTGCTCGCCGAGGTGTCAAATTTAGCAAATTAGCCTGACAAATTGCCAGCAATTAAAGCCAGAGTTTGGAACAACTCAAAGGCACTGCGCACACACACACACACTAGCACAGAGGCCTCAGAGGGAGAGGCGAAATAGCAAACACAAAAGTGTTGCATAACCTGCAGGCGCCACTTTGAAAGGCTCGCACCAACACACACGTCGTTGCAGCGGTGTCCTTGAACGTTTGCATAATCTGCGCTATCTGCTTGTGGTTATGTCGTTGTCAGTCGTCAGTCGGCAGCCAGGATATATGCACCCCGCGTTATCCTTTGGCATTGGCACATATTACGCGGTACATGTGTGTGCTTCATAGCGAGAGTGTAGGGGTGTGTGTGAGTGTGTTTATCTTCTGCCCGCAAGCATAAACAAAAATTCATGGCACGCTAGCTTTGTGCAGAAAAGGATACCCCTATGGTGATGTGAGAGCGGGCAAACACACATTTCTAGGTCGGGTCGCATTTTTAGGGTTAAAGGTTGCCAGGGCAGGTTGGAAGCCATTTATTTGCCGTACGAACGAACACAGGAGAAAGCACATTGGTATAAGGGTGACCACGTACAGTACGTGCCTGATATTTGCCAGCAATTAAAAAATATATAATTTTAAAGTATCAATACACCACAATTATACTGTCGAGTATTAAAACGCTTCAGTTGCAGTAAAGTATCCGTTTTGTTAAGTAATATATTTTTCTTACTAACAAAACAAGGCATTATGAATATAATGAATAAATGCACATTAACATAATGCTCTTCTGAATATAGATGTATATATAAATAAATATAGATGTACGCTTTAACATATTTCTAATTAATAAAGCTCTGCATCTGCTCTGTGTGCCGGTGATTTGTTGGGCAGTGAGCTTGTGCAGTTTTGCGTAATTGGGTTGGAGCGAGTTGGACAAGTCCTTGAACTAGTGCGCCACATAAACGAGCGATACAAGGACTTGCGTCACATATTCTTAAAGCTCTGAACCTCTAAGGTACATTTTGGTTATTTTCTGGCTTTTTTATCCCCTATTGCCGGATTCCTCAGATAGGGCACATTAGGCAGCTGAGACAGCCCAATCGTTATCTTTGCTTGGCGTTATTTACGAGCCCGTTTGGAGACTTGAGACTTCGAACCCTTTGGCCGGCACAGGCCATTAACCAAATTGCCCCAAAATGTTCAAATGTTTTAAATTATTTAACTGCCACAGCCCGTAGACGAGAACAAATGCTCAAGGAGGGTTGGGGTTGCCCGAAAAGAGCAAGGCCATTTGAAAACTTTTCGGAGGCCGCAAAAGATGGCAAACAAACGGAGAGACCTTGGCAAATACAAAATACCAAAAAGAAAAACAGTAAATAACCAGTGCAAGGGCTACAGCTATGCCAATGGCACATCCCCTCAAGCGGCTCATAAATCTTGCTTAGCAACGCTCAAGTGCTCCAAAATTTTGGGAATGATTGGGACCACTGAAAATCAGTTAGGGATAAGGGCACATTATAATATTTGCGGTTCGGAAAGGGTTCGGCAGCTCCAAAAAGGATTTACGCAAGCTTATATGCGGCATTTTAATTATTTTAAATTAATCAAAGCTGTAATTGGACATTGGTTCAGGAAAAAGTGAAACTACTGAAAGCGCCGCAACTCCACCCTAATATAATTTCGCCAGCTGCCAATTTTATTAAAAACAAGAGAAATCGCTATAGTCGAGTTCCCCGACCATTGGATACCCGTTACTCAGCTAATAGGAAAAAAACAATTAAATAAAATACATTTTAAATTGTTTGAAAGTGAGGGTGTGGCAATTTTGGGCGGTTTATAGGTGTTAGAATGGGCGTGGCGACATGGGTCAACAAACTTGCGCTGTTTTTGGAACTTAACTCTTTAGCTTTTATAGTTCCTGAGATCTCGACGTTCATACGGACTGACAGGGGCAGATCGACGGATCAAGAATGTATATACTTTATATGGGAGGAAAAGCTTCCTTCTTCCTGTTACATACTTTTTAACAAATCTAGTATATCCTTTAACACCAAGAGTAACGAGTGTAATAAGCGGTTATCAAAGCGGGCGTTTAATTAAATGACATTATATACATATAATATCAGCGTAACATTAAACATATGGTATATGAGTTTTATGAAGGTCTTTAAAAATGTATGTGATATAAAACTTTAAGGTTTAAGCCATTTCTAAGTTATCTTATAAATGTAAGGTAAAGGTATTAGTACTATATAATAATTAATTTCCTTCAAGAGTTGAACAACTCGATACCTTAACTTGAAATTTATATTTCCAATGAAATGTTATTAAATAATTATCATAACTAAAAAATATAATATTTTGTGTTTGCTAGCAAATGTTTTAGTAAGACTTACATTAATACTGGAGACTTGTAAAGGCCTAAGAACTGAAACAGAATCAGGAGAAAGAAAACTTTGGAAATCTATTTCCGAAGTTTGACAAAGAAAAGAGGGTAATTAAAAGTTTAGAGCACGTGTCATGCTAACTTGCACATTAATTAACAATTTCACTTCAGGAGTTCTGTCAACTAACTAGTGGTAAATTATATTGTTACAACAGTAAATAAATAAACTGTACTCATAAAAATTTAATCAACCGTTTGGGTTTAATCTCTCTGTTTGCAGCAAAACGGCAATTACACGCTCAAGCGTTAATATTAATTTTGTGCGTTGCATAAATTCCGCAAGAAGCGAGCCAACAATTTATTAATTGCACGCAAATTCCATTTACAAAGTTAAAGGGGCGGGGAAAATCCTTTGGCTCAAAGGCAGATTAAGGGAGTGCAAGAATTATGATGCAGAAAACTAGCGGATATCTGTTCAGTCAGGCGATAATTTAAATGTTCAATGATATAAAGGTTTATTGGTGCTTTCGACTTGAATAGTATGTGAGATTAATTAAAATCTATTGGTTGCTGATGCTGAAATTAAACAGGGCTAAATGAAATATTAATAAAAATTATAATTATTTCCTTTCCATAGTTCCACCTAAATACCTCAATCGATGTAACAGTTAGGCAACACGAATTATCATTGAAATTTAAATCAATTACTGTCGATTCATCTGAGTTCAGTCAAAGTTTATCCATTCGACACATCTTTTGCCAATCAATAATGAATTATTTAAACGGCACCCATAGGGAATGGCCGACTGAGAAATGCTCCACTGAGCTGGCTCGGAGAACTCGAAAATAATTTGCATAAATTATCACAACAAAAGCCAAAATGGCGTTCAAATAAAATGGCGTTCTGGCAAATATTTTTGGAAGAATTTAAATAAATGGCCATAAATAAATTAAAATGAAAACCTAAATTGCATTTCAGCTGCGTGCTTTTCTTCTCTTAAGGCTCGCTCCATCCGATAAATAAACAAATTAAATATGCACATTTAAATGGCAATCAAAAGCAGCGACAAATTTGTAGGACTATCGTGGGAATACAAAAACACATCGACATCTAAAACAGCAGCTGGCATTTATCTCAATGTGTGCGTGCCCATCTGTTATAACAAATTCGTATTTTATTTTGTCCATTTTGTCTGTTTTGTGTGTAATTCAGCATAGGAATCGCGAATCGAAGCGCAAACTTCAAATTTAACTGTGAATTATTACTATAAAGCTCATCCACTCTACATTGGTGCTAACCTACAATGCGCAACTAGGCGTATACGTGATAAAATTTAACCAAAGCCATTACGAAACGGCATACAGTTCAACAGCCAGCATTGTTGCGTCTGACGCTATGAGTAAGTAAATAATACCATTGCATTTTATATGAATATATTGAAGAATCTATGAGCTAAACAGGACTTCAATGTTAATAATCTTAACTGAACTCCTTTGTTTACCAAGGGATTCATCTACGTCCATTTGGCAGTCATCACAATGTGACTATTGAAAAATCTAATTATTAGTAAATTGTACTAAGTATTTAACTGCAGACAATTTTCAGCTATATCAGCATTCTCAGCGACTAAAGATAACCATTTAATTATGGCTCAATGGGCTTGTAGCACAATTCACAATGCGTACATTTCAAGCGTTTGGAGCCTCGACCACACAGACTCAATTAGGAGGCAACAATTTTTGCTAAATTTACCAAAATACATTGTAATTCAATTTTCCTAAATGTTACACAATGCCCAACATTGCTCCTCGCATTCGGTGAAACAAAGTAAGACAGAGCGGATCCAGGCCAGAAACAGAAACAGAAACAGAAACGCAGATGGAGTCAGAACAACTAAGCGCATTAAGCTTGAAAGTCTGACAGGCAGGGGAGGGAAGGAGCGAGGGAAAGGAGACAGAGCGGAAACGGAAATGGGAGCGTCTGAAAGGAAACAAAACAGAAGCTGAGAAAGTGGCAAGTGCGGGTAAAAACAGAGTCCTGCCCGGATTTACTTGTCGGAGTTGTGCCAGCTTTTGTCTGTCAGTCAAGCATCCAGCTCCTCCATCGATTCGACTGCCTGCCTTTTCGCCTGCCGTTCGGTGGCCAATGTTTATTGCATATCAATTAAGAGCCTGCCCAGGAGCAGAAGTCTGCTTTGCCACTTGCGCGTTAGACACTTATTGCTGCACTGGGAAAAATGTGTGGACTTGCAAATAGAAGAAGCTTATAGTCAAGTTTTGCGTATTGGCCAATATTTGAAGTTATGTGATAGCCTTCTTCATGTTTTTTGATCTTATTTTCTACACTGCATCACTTAAAAGAATTAAATGCATCGAGACATAAAAAGAGCCAGCTGAGTAAAAACCAATTTCCTAATATACCTAAGACTTACCTGGAGACTTACTCCACTGACTTAAATAAAAGGCAAAATCGAGCGCAACAAACCTTTTCCAATTTCCCAATTTTAATACAAATCCTCATTCGTTTATAGTTTTAATTGAATGTTATTGAGTAGCAAGCTTAAAGCCAAACTCATAAATTAATAGTTAACAATAAAATACTTAACAAAGTTTTAAAGAACTTAAATAGGGTTTTTCAAAATTGTCCCTGTGACGAACCTTTTCCAGGATTCAAGGATGCATACCACAGTGAGCGTGTGCGTATGGTTGTGAGTTTGCGTTTGAGTTTTGTGCTGGGAATTCTTGCGCCTGCTGCCTGTCAAAATCAACTTGAGCGTGCCATAATTTCCACGCCGAATGAGTTCAAGTAGAGCTGCCACATCCTCCGGGCGGCTTTTCCAGCTGCTCCTCTTAGACCCCCAGTATCCCAACCTCCCAGCCTCCCGACTCTCCCCCTTTCGGGTTTCCTGGGGCTGCTGCTTCGCACGTGTGCGCAATTAAAAATGCAGCTTGCGGTTGTCGGGCAAATACCCCACTCCCTTCTGGCCAACCCGAAACCCCCATTTAGCCAACTGCCAACTGACTGCTCTAGTGACACACAAAGCATAAAGAGACTTGAATATGTGGTGCACTCATTTGGCCGGCTTTTCAGTTCAATTTGTTGTTTGTCGTCTGCTGGCTGTAATTAAATTAATGCTTGCATCGGGACCACCGCGGCGTATATGTAGTTTCAATATTACTTTTTCCCAGGACCGCTTAAAAAAGCCAAATAAAAAGTATGCGGCGAAAGCCAAAAGAAAGCGAAACAAAGCAACACTAAAAATGGAAGGAAAACTGCAGAGAGAAGCATTCTGCCACCAAAACCAAAACCAAATCCCTGACCTGATTTCGTTTTTGCAGCATTGGCTTTTGCTTTCCGTTTAGTTACCTTCAGCGCCACTTCCCCTCGAACAGTCTGCTGTTTACTTTTTATGCCAACTTTCCATTTTTATTTCGCCACGAAAAAACTGTCGCCCGTCTGTCTGCCAGCTGAAAAGCCAGCATCCAGCCTGTGAAAATGCCTCCACTTTCACAATTTTCCCATCCGCTCCACTTGCAAATGGCATTAGGACCATTTCATTGCTCGGCAGCGCAAGGGAAACGTGCCCAAGTCCAGGTCCTTCATCCTGCCTTCATCCTGCAGAATGCCAAGCAAAATCTATATTTAACAGTTTGCAGCATCTCGTGAAAATCGCTGCGACGTCATGTGCCAACGATTAGGGTCAGCGGCCTAAGTTCCCCAATGTGAAAGGGTATAAGGTTTTCACCTTTCAGTTCGAAGCTTTGTAATGCTAGCTGCGTAATTACTAAAAAAAACCTATGGTCTTATAAGTAAAAGTAACATATATATATTTTAATATATATTTTAACATGAATATATTTTAATATTTATAATTAAATTAGGCCTAATAAGAGCCAATGAGAGCTCGACACAGCCGCAAATAGATAAATATTTTTTAAAAATATTTATTTTTTATTTTCTTTATTAAGAAAAAATGTCACAACTTAAGGGTAAAACAGTTATCGCTCAAAAAAAGGCATAGCTTTTAACCCACTTTTTGTTTTTCGCCCAGCTTTATGCTTTGTGTGCTTTCCGCTTAGCCGAGTGCAAGATCAGCTAACTTCAATGGCCAGAGTCAGGGACTGCTCCAGCTGGCACACCAGAGAGCGAGGAGCCCTTCGGAGCAGGACCATAAACATAAACTTGCATTATGGCCAAGCAAATAAAACTGCAGCCAAATGACACGTACAACTGCCACAGATTCGAGGGAAAATGGGGGAAAGTGCGGAGGGTGGCGAATTGTGTGCGATTTACTGCGACTTTGCTTTCGGTTTTATTTTGTTTTATTCTCGCCCCGACTTTTTCAGGCCATCGATTTTGCTAGTCCACGTTTTCCCTTGTTTTTCCGCAAGAGAAGAAATGCGGAAAAGTGTGTCAATGAAATTGCTGTTGCACCGCTGCTGCCTTTGCGTTGTCAACAGTTTTCTTTAAAGTTCCGCAACCGAATGATAATTTATGGCTTCCAAAAGGGCAAAGGAAAAACATTTCGGTCCAAATTCAAAATGAAACCCACAGATGTATATATCCTACATATAATTGAACAGCCTGATCAGGCGAACATTGGCTTTGTCTTAGCAACAATATTTGGTCAATTTCTCGAACTGATTGCATTGATTTGCCATTTGCCACGTTGCGTATACGCAACGAGCCATAAAGGCGCACATTATGTATGCCAAACGCACACGTATGCAAATATTATGACTCACAGGACGGGCCAATAAAATGCAATAGCAAATTTATACAAATGTCTTCGAATTATTATTGTGGCATAAACGAGTTCTGGAAACGATGCCATGTCGTTCGTCTCATTGTCGTTTTCTAAGCGTGTGCCATGTCTGCCTACCAATTTCCATTTAATTGTTCTATCAAAGTCTGCATGATTCTCGTGTTGTGGTGCACTGGGAAAAAGTTCGAAATTATTTAGTTGTAACTGAAGCGTTTACTACAAAATTCATAATATTTCTTTCACAGGGAAAAGGGAATTGAAGGGCACCACAGAAGATGTAGGGATGTGAAGAAGTTGTCTAGAAATGTTGATACTTACCAATAATTGAACAATCATTTCAACATTCTTAAGTTGTAGTTTTATTACCTTTTTATAAATATGGTTATATGATGTAGGATTTTATATCCTATTAGAGGAAAGGTTTTAATATATTTTCCAGTGTATCCGTGTGTTTTTCTATTTGTTTGGACTGTTCGGTATGAATTATGGCAGGCATAAGCAAATGCCGTCGTTACCAGCTTCATCGGCTTCCTTTGTCCTATGTCCTCTGTTTATGTGTTCTGTTTATTTTTATATGCCGGAGGATTTGCCTCCAAAGACGTCGTGTTAATGGCGAGCATATCCTTATTACATATATCCTGTCGGATTCCCCCAGCACGTTTCGCAGAAAGTTGGCTCTAATAAAGCTCCAGAACCTGCTCCATCCACAAATCCCCAGCACCAGCTGCCCCATTACGCACCACAACGAGGCGAAAAACAACAAACTGGCAATGAGAGAAATTTTCTTTTAAACACAAAACAAACTCACACACACAAAGGGTCCTGCAAATAAACAAGTTTTACGCCGGCAGAGATCTGCCAGTGTTTTTACGGCCACAAAACAATTTGCTTTTTATTTATGATTACACGAAATGCCCAACAGAAACAGAAATATGCATTTATTCTGTTTTAAAATAAGCTCTACTGGATTTACAATTGAATAACGGACATTTTTTCCAAATAAAATTCAATAAAGAAGTACAACTGCATTTAAATCGAAATCAGAGAGCGGAAATATGTGTTATGCAAAGTAATGTTCGGCGAATGTACAAGTGTACAAGTGTGTAAGTTCGATGCATTTGCCTCCGTTTTCCACTTGTTTTTTTTTCTTTATTTATTATGTGTGTTGATATTTTCCCTCGGTCAGAGGGTTTTTGTGCAAACATCACTGCCTCAACTTGATCCTCTTTCCTCCTGCTGAACCCGTTTCGGAGTGATAAAGTTGGGTACATTCAAATGAAACTCAACTTTCACGCCCCAAGTGGCAGTGGATGACTCGGTGGGTGGCGGGTCCTTATGAAGCAGCTGCACTGTCGGGAACTCTACTGGGCAGGAGAGTCTGAATTCATTTTCACAAATATGAAATCTTTAATAAACATCATATAACATTATTGAATGCCCTGAGCATATTTAATCGACCAATTTATTTAACAAAGCCCCAAAAGGACTTGCTATAATTTTCCTTCTGCACTTTCGACTATATCGTGCCTAAACGCTGTAATAATGCTGCACCATTATCAACCCAGCCGGCTGAAGCACTTAACCACCTATAAGTCGCAACGGTGTGGGTGGCCCACTTGGATGAACCCTTCCATGGACGCCTCCCCAAATGAGCGCCCTCGAGTGTGGCCTATGCAATATGCGCCGTAATAGCCTATCCAAAATCGATTTGGGGCAGCTCTCGGATCGTCTAAAAGGTGCCTCTTGAAATGAAACTATAG
Source organism: Drosophila santomea (assembly GCF_016746245.2). Taxonomy (NCBI): domain Eukaryota; kingdom Metazoa; phylum Arthropoda; class Insecta; order Diptera; family Drosophilidae; genus Drosophila; species Drosophila santomea. The sequence continues at coordinate 19,744,214 of NC_053018.2, forward strand.
TCGCACCCCCTCACCCCCTCATCCCCTCACCAGCGCCCCATGCTGCCCCCCAACCTGCCACGCCCACAATTTCATTTAATGCATGCTTAAAAGTGTGCAACGCTTATTTATGGCCACATTTTTGCATATGCGTGCGAATGGGACCATGTGTGTGTGCCTTTGCGAGCTTAAATCTGTGTCAACGGCAGCTGCAAACTACTGTAGTGCTACCAGGTACTATTCGTATAGCAAGTACCAGAGGGCCACGCCCACAACTGCGGCCCACCTGCCTTGCCTTCTACCAGTTGCATATTTGCCCCATTGTTGCTGTACGCTCAGTTGTTGTGGTCCATGTTGTTGCATGTCGTGTTGACATTTTTGCGCGCCTGACATTTTCCTCTTTTTTCCTGTAATTCATATTCCACACCCACCTCGTCGTCATCCGACTGAATAATATACAGTCTTCCTTTTGCGACAACAATAAAAAGGGCAAATTATGCGCAATTAAATTAAATACAACTTGCGTAGCTGCCACTAATGATGGGTGAAAATGAAACGCGACTGCCAATAATTTTGACTAATACCTTTTGCGCAATTTTCCATTTGCATAACTGAAGCTACAGAAGCGGAAAAGCGCATGATTTCGGAAGCATTTTACATGCTTATGAAATTTAAACAACCATTCAGAGAAGCTTAAAGGGTCAATCATAATTTGATCACTTGAAGCAAATCAATAAATTCCTTGAAAATTTGTCATTTGTCATTCTTGGTTAAGCCTAATTGAATAGTTTCTCCTTTTGCAAGTTTGCAATATTATCTTATACATTTTATATTATTATTTTAGAACAAACAATTTCAATTTAATGCACACCTCTGATATCTGATATAATAATTAATTCACCTTAAAGTAGGATTGAAGTGGAGTTCTGAGTTAGTGGCTCGGCATGCGAACGAACTAACTTTATTTGGCCTTTGAAGAGCACTTCGAAAAGTTTCCATTTGTGGGAAATATTAGCAGAGGCAGCCCAAATCGATGGCATAATTCACACAGAGCGGCAACAAAGAGCCCCACAAAACGTGAATGGAGAAAATAGCAATCAGCATATGCAGAATGGATGGAACATAAATCCACCGCCCCCAAATCCCTGGCCAGACGGTCGGTCGCTACCTTTTGAATTTATCCTGCTGCTGGCATGCCTCAGCACCTTCCCAATCTTGCGAGGAGAAAACAAAGGGACCTGAAAAAGAACTCAAGGATACGCTCTCATCAGATCGCAAAAAAAGGAAAAAGTAAAGTGGCGAAGTACTTGAGCAGAAGCCTCACATCGAAATGCAGTGCAGTGTATGAGCTTTTACAGCAGTGGTCGCAAAAGTAGCGCCGCATGTCTAAATATATTTTAATATCTGTTTAGGTGAATATAAGACAAGAGAACTGCAAGAAAGCTATATTTACATTAAAACAAAAGATCAGCACTTCACGGTATTTATATTGGAAATGCATTTAAGCGGAGTCTCATGAAAATCAAAGACGTTCTGTGTCTACTACCTTAACCAGAGGTGTAAGAGGATGTGGAGATAGGATGCGAAGGATGCAGGACCACAAAGCAAACATATTTTCATTTTAAGCGCTTCGGCATAAGGGAAAACTCATTAGAGCGCTGCAAAAATACCGAAGAACCAAGAACCAAGAACCCGAGACGCCGACTAAAAAGGCTGAAAGGCAGCAAGTCAAGAGCAAGGATATGAAATTGAAAATTTATAATATCCGCTCACTGGCGAGCGGAAGGGGGAAAGCTTCAATTGCTGTTGATGTTTTCATGCGGCAAGTTATCTATGGCTAGATGGAGTGCAGCCACTCGAAGCTTCGCCGGGAAAAAGGGGATGGTACAACTTGGGGAAATGAGGAATCTCTTATTTTATTAAAAACTTAACAAGCAAAAAGTTGCCAAGTGCCAAGATGCAAGAGCCAGGAGGCAAGGAGTCAGCCATTAGCCCGTTCGTTAAGTGTATGTGCGACTTGTCTCGTCGGCAGTTTCCGTTTCCCCCGCCTTGGCAGTGAGGCATTAGCAGCACTCAAGGACACTTTTGCCAAGCGGAAGCAGACAAGCAAACTTACCAGGATGCGTCCCGCTCCCTTAAACCCCTCGCCCGCCCAAGGAAATACAGCATTAAGTTAATTTGCAACGAGCGCAGCTGAGGGCCCAGAAAAGCATGCTATAGTCATCTTGTCGTCCGATTCGCCCTTCTTTCGCCTATCGATGGGGTAATTCCGCGCTGATTTGCTGCAATTGGCAGTGAAGTCACGGTGCACCCAACGGCAGATGGCTCCGTTAGCAAGCTGTCCTTGATTAGGCCATCACACACATTGAGCATCCTGCGAGGCGCCCTCATGGTGACATTGTGTTGCAAATTGCATTGCCACTTTGTCACCCGAAGGTCGTGCACCGATTCAAAGCTTCAGTTTCGCGAAAATCCTTTAAGCTACATAATAATAGAAAGATAAGAAAAGTCAAAGCTAGTTTAAGGGATGAGACTGCTTAAGCTCGCTGTTCCTGCTGTCACAACTTCTCAAACAAACAAAAACAAAAGGTATTATACTTCCGTGGCATAATGATGAATGCAGTTTTCTCGTTTCGGTTGCCATTCTGTTACCTTAGGTAACCCGTTTATAATTCACAACACAAACCAAAATCCTTTACTGAAAGACAAAGAAGCACATACCATTTGCAGATTGATGGCAACAAATAAGAGCTGCCCTGCAAGGACCTCTTTTCCGTGCTCCAGATTCGTTCCGCAGACTTTCGGTAATGATCGTTGACAGTAATGAGTGGCAGTTGCATTTGCAGCAGCACAATTATGACTTCCGCTGGTTATTATCCATTAGGTTGATTACAGCGATTTCCGGAGGTCATCATGCTCCGCTTGCTGAGCCAATTGGGAAACAGAGCTGGTGGCCAAATTGGGACAAGACGCTCCTGGTCAGGACTCACTGGAACAGGAGCCACAACAACGGCGCTCGTGATGCGGAAGTGGCAACGCAAACGAACTAACCAAGAGCCACTTACTTACGGCCATAAGCCACAGGAGTGGGTGGAAGTGGGACGTCCTCGGATCCTCGGATCCTTACGCGTCTTTTGCTATTTACTCAGTGGGAAAAAAGGGGGTTAAAGGAACTCGTGGAGAGACAAATGGCAGCCCGCGGGGCAAAATGCAACTTCGCTGCTGCTCCCAAAACAGCAGCCAACACCAGCCTTCACACACCCAGCACACCAGACTTGCAGGCTGCTGCTGCTGCTGCTGCTGCTGCTGCTGCTGCTCCATTTTGTTATGCACGCCGCTTCACACTTCCTGCTCGACAGGATGACTCCTCCGTCCTGCATCCGTCCTGCGTCCTGAGTCCTGCTGCCACACCCCCGGGCACCTTATCAAGTGCCATTTTTCATGCAATGCTGACGCCAACGCCAACGCCAACACCAAGCCGTCGTCGTCGCTTTGTCAAACCACGAAGTTATCCACGGAGCCCTGAGCATATTGTCTTGGCTTTGGCAGCGGATGGCGTCCTGGTGTTGGGGTGTTTGTGGAGTTTTCGGGGGCGCTGGGGTGGGCGTGCTAAAGTTCCCTCTTATCCTTTTTTATCACACATGCAATGCTGGGATCCTGGACCGCACAAAAGCCAGTCGGAGCAGCGGGCGGCATCCCAGCTGCATGGGGGATTCGGAATCACCCGCTGAGTTGGCTTTGTCTTTGTCTTGGGCGCACGCAAAAGTGGTTTTGTCCAGTCCTTGCACAGTAAAAATTAGAATATTACCTCAACTGGTAAACTATAAAAATAAAAAAGGAAAAACTAAAAATTTTTAATTTGAAAGACTTTAAAAGTACGCATTTTGAAAACTTAAAAGAGAAGTTTAGGTATAAGAATAGAATCATATATATTAATTATGGTTCACATACACAATTAAACAATTAAACAATACAAATACTTGACAACCCAAATAAATTATATAAATACTTAATATTAAATATTAATTTAATATATGGACAACAGGTGTACCTATTGAGCTATATGGTTTATTAGAAGTAAAGTTCTTCTTTTATTTTTCCCTGTGCCTTTTAGTTTGCATCCTTTGCGCTCCCTGACAATTCCGTTTGCCAAAGGGAGTTAGCAAAAATCGATGAAATAATCTCTGGCTAATTGGTTGAATGGGAAACTTTTGCTGGTGACTCTCGTACCATCGCTTCCTGGCCAGAAACCGAATGCCCAGTTGGGTCCGTTTTAAGCATTGTTCAGCCCGTTCAGCAGGCTGACCTCTTTAAACCTGTCGCAGCAGAGCAATAGCCATTCCGTTCGCTCCCCGGAGACCCATTGCATCCACTCGGATGTGCTTTGCATGCTCCAGTTACTCCAGTGGCTCCTCCAGCTACCCCAGCTCCTGTTCCTGCTCCCACTCCTGCTCCTGCTCCTCCTGCAACTCCATGGAACTTTTGCTGCAACTCGAATGAGTCCTATCAGCACCTGCTGGCCTGGCCCACTTGGCAGTTCAACTTGCAGCATTAAATATGTGGCCAGAGCTCCCAACTCCTCGGTTGGTTTTATGGAAAAATATTACACGGAGATTTAAGTTTTTGAGTTCCTGGTGCTTAGCCGCCATTTACCTGGCCACCAGGTTGAAGTGGGTTGCGAGTTGAGGGGGCGTGACACAGGGCATGCCCCTCTTCAAACCGTTGTTGTTGCCGTTTCTGCTGTTGTTGCTTTGTTGTGGCTGACACAGATATTATTGTCTGAAATAAAATCGTGTGGTTGTGCCTTCCAGACGGGGACTTCCTCTGAATTATTTTTCCGCCATTTTCGCTTCTAATTTAAGTGAAATGTTGTTTTGCCATTGTGGTTTTGTTTGTTCATACATATTTATGTGTGCTTTGCGGTCGGCGCATCTACATATATTTTCATATTGTAATGCTCTCTTTTTGTTTTTTGTGTTTCGGATGGCTTCCCCTATTGTAATTTGTGCTGCCCTCCTGTGCATTGTAATTACTTGAAGTGGTTTTATCTTACTCTCATGTTGAAGCGCCAAAAGCTTTTTAAAATCAAACGAACAATTCTGAAGTATGTTACCCAATTTGTAATTAAAATATAAAATTACCGATGGGCATGCAAATTCAAATCAGATAAGTAGTAAAACTGAAATATTATCGATCTTTTGTTATGTTATTGTTACTGTACCCTTTCAGAGTGTATTTTTAAATTCGTCAGAAGTGTGCAACGCAGTGAGAAGGACATTCGCGACGAAATAAAGTATATATAAATATATTTTATTTTTTTAACAAATTAAATTTAAAACTAAATTCTAAACCTCATATAAACTTAACGAGTGCTAGCTGCTTAGGCCTTCGACTCGAAATATATTTTATATAGTCGCGTGTCCGTCCGTTGTTGCGCAAGCTATAAGCTCAATTTTAAAGCTATCTGCGTGAATCTGTAACAGGTACATATAAATAATAAAAAAAGGAAAAATATACCTTCAATGTTTGCATCAAAAAGTGTTTAAATTCGGTATACATGTAACTGCCATAATTTTGTTGTTTTCGGCCATAAACTGTTCTTATACCTAGTAAATTTACTTACTTACTGCAAGGGAAATAAGATTCGGCTTGCCTCAGTTCTTGTTTTCAAATAGCATTTCCATATCTGCGAAGCAATAGCTTATTTTTGAATGCGATATTGTGAAAAAAATATTTATGCTTGACGGTATTTCAGGGTTTCTTGGGCTTAGAATAATTTTATTGAAATTCCTGATGGAAAATTCGAAAGAAGTGTTTATCCTGAAGTCGTAAGAGACATCCTGCGTGGGAAGTCTCACAGGTGATGTAGAAGAAAAACTCTTTGGGATTTATTTAGCTGACAGGTCTCGTTTGTTTGGAGAACGAGTTCCGGAAATTGTTTTCTTTTCCGGGGCAAAGTGAATTTACTTGACATCTCATTTGACATATTTCTGTCTTAAACTGTGACATTGTATTTAATATCTAATAACGTGTTTTTAATCACTAAGTACTTAATCAAATACATTTTTGTTAGTTTTTTAATTAGACTTTTATTTAAACCAAATTTAAACGGAATGTTTTCCTTCTGAGAGCGATTTTTAAGCAACAATTTAGATTTAAAGGTCATTTAATAGGAAATATTTTATGTATGCACTTTAGTACTTTTTGAGTACTTTTTTCTCAGCTGTTTTAGCTGCCACCAACAAATTTATTGCTTGTCATTTCAGCATTGCGAATGGGACTTTTTAATGGCATCTTGATCTTAAAACTAATTTAAAACTTTCAATGCGTCACTTCACTTCCATTCAAGTTGCACACACCATTAATCTAAAAATAGTGAAATTTAGTGATAGTTTCGATATCAATGGCACAACCATTTCATTGTTGAGAAACTGCAATTTTCTGCCAAAAAATTTCCATTCAGTTGCTTCAAAGAAATTCATGGTTTGGCATTTCCGCAATTTTGAATGCCATTTTATGGCCATAACTCAAGCGGCAGAAACTGCAGTTTTGGCTTTGCTGTTGACCACAAACTGCCAGGGAGCGTCAAGCTGAGTTATGGTCAACGATCGCATCTGAAAAGCCCCAGGAAAGCGCCGGAAAATCCCCACACCCCCGCCTCAATTCACAATGATTGCATGCGTGCGAGCGTGCAAGCGTGCGTGAGTGTGTTTTCCTGATTGATGGCTCTACTTGGCGCTAACTAAACGGAATGCCACCCCTCCTCCGCCGTCCTGTAATTCCCATTACCCATTTTACCACTTGGCCCAAAGAAGATGCGGCACAGCCATGGGTAAATTGCTTTAGCCATTCTGCTCATGCTTCTTTGGGAGCCTCTTTTTACTCGTCCATTTCGGTGCTTAAATTTAATTTCCCCTGCGTTTCTGGGGCCAGGGCTTTTGAATTTCGGTATTTGCATTTTCCGGTGCGAGACGAGGCCCAGTTTCCTTTTCTGGCTCAGTTAATGAGCTGAGTGAGTACTTACACAAAATTAAGTGTTGTCCCACTTCAGTCTTCGGCCAACTTGACGGGGGAAACTCGCACACACGGCATAAAGGAAATGAAAATGGAAAAGCTGCGCACAACACAAACAAGAAGTCGCAGCGACAACTTGAAGAAGGAAAACTTGCTCCCGTTCTCATTCTCATTCTCATTCTCAATCTCAAGCTCCAACTTGAAGTCTTTTTTCCTGCCCTTCTTCTCTGTTGTCTCTTTGTGCAAATCATCACAAAGTTGGAGATAAGTTTTCTCTTTCTGTTAAAAAAATGGAAAACATAGGAAATAATGCGGTCTCTTTCCCTGAAGAATACCCTCTACTTAAAAAAACAAACTAAAAACTTACCTTATATTAAACTTATAATATAATTTTTTGAAATTTTTCGGGGAATATTTGATTCTAAGGTAAAAAGAAGCGAATTCTAACAAATTATTCACCTTAACAAATAACGAGAGACTTGCAAAACTTTTTGTATGAAGAACGGGAAAACTTAGCTAGCATATAAAGTAAGCTTCTCCTGCAGCATTCCCGATGAAAACCCCAATATACCTTCGCTACAGCACGATTACAGGATATGCAAGGAAAATACGGGGAAAATGGGCAGTGGTTGGTCACAGGAGAGCAGCACAGGAGGTGGGGAGTGGGTCGCAACGCGACAGGAAACAGGCTTCGGCGACAGGCGACATCGGCAACAACAAATGAGAATGTTTGTTGTCTTGCATGCGTGTGTGGGTGGGTGTTGGTTGGGTGGGCAAATGGTAGATGGTAAATGGTAGATGGGTGGCCAGGAGGCGCCTTTCTGAGTAGGGCACAAACAACTTTTCGTTGTTTGCCTGACAGTTGGGCCCGTGTTCTCTACTTATTTCTACCTCTACCTCCTGCTCTGCCACGCCCCGAATTTCCCGGTGTCAGGACAAGCTGATGCCCGAAAAATTTACAACATTTTAGGGCAGTTTACAACGCTGGCTGGCAGGCGGCTCACCGACACACAGACTAATTCAATAAATGCACGTGGCCGGGATGCAGGACACGTGGCCCGAAAAAGTTGACATAAATCTGCATAAAATATTCGCATATGCAAAAAACTTCCATCACCATCGGCAAAGGAGAAGCTTAGCTGGCGTGTTTGCCAACTCGTAAAAGGGACGGGGGGGGATGGTGGCTTAGGTGGCTAACCAAGGATCTCTGGCTACAGGACCTGTGCTATCAGTGCAACTGCTGCTCGGCAGGTCCTTTACCGAGCATTATGCATGACAGCCATTGAGAAATCTGTAAAAATTATGCAAATACATTTCACCAATCACTTAACTGCGGAATGCGGGGGACGAAGAAAGATGCGATGACTTGAAGGATCCCGGATGACGAAGTGGCAACCTGTGTGTGGGTCCCTAAGGACATGCAGTGAACATTTCACCAGGGAGAAAATGCGTGTACTCACCGGATGATGCAGACATCGCCAAAATAGACGGAAGGCATCGTGACCCTGATTATGTTGTTGAACTGTAAAGTCGTTCACTCGTTAGCCTGAGTAATGTTCGCAATCCCTTTGGCCATTAGTTGTTCATCGGGAAATTCAGTATCTATTGAAGGGAGTTAGTTAGAAACTGCTTTCATATAGCTTACTTCGAGAAAATGTGAATGAAACCTTGCTAATGACAAGAATTAAATAGAGGAAGATTTCTTTAAGCACGAAACAGATGAGGATGCTATAGGAAATATTTACAAAAGGAACGAAAATGCAGTATTCAGTATTCGCAGTATTCAGAATTCGATTTTGTTCAGAAATGGTGTAGACCTAGATGTGTAGCATTCGAAGCTTCATTTCTCTTATAATATGTAATAAGTTATAGTTGGTCATATGGATTTAAATTAAATATTAATTAAGACAAAAAATACATATATTCCAGTTTAATTTCGTTGGAAAATAACTTTTCATAGCAACCTTATTAGAGGTAGATGAGCATGTTACACTTCCTGTGCCGTAAACGGTTCTTTCTCAAATTACGGCAAATATCCACCTCATCTCAGCTCATTCCCGGTTTTCCTCGATTTCCCAGCACTCCGCAGAAACGACAGTCACCAGGCCAAACGGGTAAACAAATTCAAGACGAAATTGATGACATGGCATGCCACGCAAACAGAACACACACATACTCACCCACTGAAATGTCCTCTCACACACAAACACACATTCACACACACACACACACGTCAGCTGGTTGACATTGCCGTCCTTATCGCCGGGAAAGTCAACGTCGTTGAAGGAAAAGCAGCTCCCCATTTCCCAACGCTGACAATTTTTACAGAATTTGGATTAAGTGGACTTTGCTGTCGACATGCTAGCGCAGTGTTGACGAGCGGCAGGCGGCTGCCAGTTTTCCGGGGGAAAGTTCTTCGGAGTTTTCCCACTGCTTTGCATGCCGACGTGTTTGCTAGCTGGAAAGGTGGAAAGCCCGTGGAGAGGGGGTGGAGCAAACTCGGTCGATAGGAACAAGTTGACATTTCCTTGGTGGCTGCAAATATTTGCTTACGTGTCAATAACCCGTCCAGTGATTTATTTCATATTTGGCCTGGGTGCTGGTCGTCCTGCGGAATAGTTTCCACGCTGCGGCTGTCATTGACATTTGATATTCATTGTCAGTAGTGTGTGTATTTTTGCAAAGGGTTTTCCTTTATGCACGCTTTTTATGCACGCCGCCATACATTTTTCATGGCATACTTATGAGGGCAAAGGCCCATCGGCAGACGCTTTTGTCCTTAAAGCCACATAAATTGTCCTTTAGGAAGGCGGGGGAACAACTTTTCGGGTATGCGGAAAGGTACTTTGCAGCTGCTCTGGGTGAGAAATGTTCAATCAAGCGTTAGGGACCTTATCGCACACACAGAGAAAACGACCCTAATTTAGCAGTTATTGTATAGAATACATAACTCGAAATACTTATAGTCCATTAAAATACATTACTTTGCCTTGTTTTGCTAAAGATGTTCCGCAAAATGTATTCTTATTTTAAAAACTTTTAACATGAACCGCCAAGGTCCTTTTCTCTCCGTATGCGCTTTAGGATTTATATGTGGGCATCATCATAACCTCTGCTGTCTGCAGCTTTCGCCGGGATAAAAAACATTCCTTGCCTGATTTGATTTAAACGTTTTACTTCCACAGACAGTGGAAATGAAAAGGGGAAACCCGGAAAATGGGGGAAAAGTGGGAAGACGGGGGCCAGAAGGGAAACTCCGCGAATTGGGAGAGCCTGGATCGACATGGTTTATTCATGCAGCAGTCGCATTATGCAAATAGCTTTCGACTAGCACTTGAAATTTGATTTTTTATTCCTCCGTCAACTTCTACTTCGATTTCTCTTTGCCATTTGTTGCAAAATTCTGAAAGCAAGCCACATCGTGCCGGCCAAAAAAGCGGCTCTGTGGGTGCTCCATTCATCTGCCTTTCGGCCAAAAGTGGCTAACGCTCAGCGGCTTCTTTTCGGCATTGATTTTCGGCACTTAAACCAAGTTACCTAAAAAACCTGAGCCATTTAAATTCGCACCTTCTCCCTCTCGAACGGTTGAGGCATATCTCTGATGTAAATTTAAATGAAAAACAAATTACTGGGTGGAACAACAATTTACCCTTTAAATAACAGGAGGCGAAACATTATTTCGCACCACGCACTCAAACTCGTGAGGAACTATGCCCCATTGCCAAGCGGTTGGGAAAATCTTTTCCTTCCCATTTCCCAACAACGGCAGATGTGAGCAGACGTCGTGAAGAATGTTCAGCAGCTACAATATACAAAATACAAAATACGACGCCCCGGTCTCCATCCTGATTTGAATATTTAGCAATGGGAGAATTCTTTCAGCCACCATCGCCATTTGCTAGGCCTTGTCTTTAAGTTGTTGCGAATGCACTGGAAAAAATGCTCTCGAGCTGCCATTAGGTTTAAATTAAAAGCGATAAATGTTGCATTGCTATAACAAGCATGGTATAACTGTATATTACGGCATTTAATTAAGTACTTAAGATTCAAATATTTTATATATTATTACAAATTGTTTATTTCTAAGTATTTTAAGCATAAAGCTTAAGAAAAACTTAGTCACTGATTTAGCATCTAGCATTTATTGTTAAAAAAAAGTTATAATTAGTTAAATGTATATATAATCATACCAAATATAATTTAGATTTATTTTTTATTCTCCGTGCGCATTTCATACATGTGGGTCGCGCATCCTTGAATGTTTCACAGCTTACAAATCCTTGGCACGCACATCAGCATCAGCATCAGCGTCAGGCTCCAGTCATCAGCTTAGGCATTGTGTTTGCTCCAACAAAGGCAAAAGTAATTCATGCAATGCGCTCGAAGAAGAATCAACGCACACATTCTGAATATTTGCTAAGCGAAATAATAATAACAAAAACTTTGGCGGCATGAAGCGGAATCAACCGGAGATGTGACGACGATGAATGGTTGATGGCGAAGGAGGACGAAGGAGGACGATGGGGGAGGAGGGAGGACGAAGGACGCAGCGATGACAGGCCTGACAGTTATGTCGAGGGCTGTCCTTTACCCGTGTGCGTGCATAGCTGGGCATTAAAATTAATGACATATGCACAAGATTCTCTGCCGAACGTCGGGGCACTCCAATCGATTTAAACGCATATCAATCAAACGTTTGCCAAATTTGCCGAGGGCTGTACCAATATTTATTCGTCATGCTTGGAATATACATATATATATGTATGTATATCGAAAATCATTGGAAAGTAATCAATGCATTCGAGTAGAACAGCACGGCGTATGCTTGATATTTCACATTTAAACTAGCCCACGTCACGCTCTCTACATTTTTAATTTAAAAGCCAGCAGGCTAGTGGTCGTATTTTTCGTTTATTAAGATTTTATTTGAACGCGTATGGTTGAACTTTTTGTAGACAGATCTACGAGCTGTTGAACATATTGGTCATGCATTATGGAATTAAATGCGGTGCTTTGTGGGTTCAAATAAAATATGTAATAGAGTTCTGTTTGCTTTCTTTTTACGTTCGTGAATACCGACCAAACCTCGGGTGCCTTTAATTATTCATTCCTTGTGTGACCCATTAGTTAGAAGCATAGTCTCTTGCCCCTCATTAAATACCCAATGGTTTAGTCCCAAATTCGCTTAGAAACCCTCCATTGAAAATCAAATTTCCCGCTTCCTGTCCTGCTTCTGTCATATTAATTAGCCATCCCACATCGAATCGAGGGGCAGTCCGCTCCCAAACTAAAAACTAATTAAAAAGCCGTGTCATTGGAATGGACCGACGTCGGGGGCATCAAGCTTTCGCAAAATTCGGTGCTAATCGAATTGTTGAAACGCAATGAAACGAATGTCATTGAGGACAGAAAGAGTCTAAAAAGACCGCCCAAAACCCCCGTTCTATCGCAGCCAATTCAATTCATATTCATTCCGGCCATCAAATGACGGCAAATGACAGCGAACAATGAAATCAAATTAAAATACACTTTAACGCCGCGCCGAGTGAATGACAATCAAAGGCTAAACAATGGAATGCCACCGAATCGATTCGAAAACATTCGGCCCGGATGGCTGAAACGATTTTGAATGCTCGCAGTTTTTATTGTCGAGTGACAGCCGTAAGGAAAATGCCATCAATTTTCACCGAAAATCCCACCATGATGGCTTCAAGTGTTGCGTGCTGTTCGAGTAATTAAATTCTGACATCTCGAATGTTCAATAAGTGAGCTTAATTTCTATATGTGCCAGCTTTATGACTTCAGTTAAATATAAAGCGCAAATGAAAGGAGTAAACCTTTTTATATATATGATTACATCATATTTTTGGGAGAAATGTAAGAATTTGTATTTATTTTTTAGAGTAGACAGTGGAACCTGTATTTAGATTATTTACAGAATCACTTTCTTGGGCAGTTCAATATTTTTACAGCTATTGTAATATCGGTGTTTGTCTAAATGGGTACATCTCCTTTTTTACGCAGTGCACTTAAGCAACCATATCTCAGTTCCCTTTTCCAATTACATTTTTTCAACTCTGCTAAAAGAAATCAAAGCTTCCAGCTCTCTCCAGTTTCATTAGCCATGTTAAGTAAACAAGCACGCCCGCAAACAGAGGCTCTCAGATAGGATTCAGAATCCTGGATTCGAGATCTCCCCCATTCGTGCCACTAAGCGGCTTAGTGAAAGTCCTTTGCCTAAGAAGAAAAGCGACGGCAAGGAGTTTCTGCATGTGAAAGAGCCTTTTTTTGCGATGGAACTTGAGATGATGAAAGTCACTTTGGTGTTTAAATAACTTTGACGCGCTTTCTGTATGCACACACATACAGCAACACACACCGTCCTGAGTGGCATTTCCGGTCGTAATGGCGAACACATTGCCAGAGAAAACTTTGATGACGTGAGCTTGAGTTTAATGTGCCGAAAAGAAATTTGACTTCATGGAAAAAGGGCAACTTGGGAATTCTCGGGTATGTCTGAGTTTTGGGGCTTAGCTCGTTACAATTTAGCCCCATTGCCAACTTTCGCGTAACCCAAAAAGCGACTCTCCAATTTACGTCGACCAACTTTGCAAGTTGTGCGCTACAATTTGTCTCGCCTTATTTTTCGGGGCCAAATTGCTGCAATTATCATTTGGCATTTGGCTTGCGAATACCAGCGCTAATGAGGCGTCCGGGTCGCCATTGAATGCATTGAACCACAGCGGCCAGAACGCCCTCGCATATGCAACGGAATTTAAAGCCACACGAACACAAATGCAATTTGTGTGCATGTGCATGTGCATCTGCACTTCCCTTTCCGCTGCGCCATTGCAATGCATTGCAGTGCCATTTGGAGAACTTCGTGAGGGGGGAAAATCTGAAGAATCATAGAACACAAAAAAGTGAGTGACATGCACAGCGATTAAAAATGCAATCATATATCTTGAAGGAGAGTCAAAAAGTATTTTTAATTTATTTTCCGCTGCAAAACGTGCATTGCAAAAAGTACAATAGCCTCTCTGGTTTTTACTGTGTACCACAAGTCAAGTTCCATTCCGTCTCGCCACAGAAAGTTTCTGCGGATGAGCGAAGGAGCCAGTGGAGGAGCAATGATGATAAAGACGATGATGACTACCGACAGTGCCAACACATAGCAGCAACAGTAACGACAACTGACACCAGCCGTTGGTTGCAAGAATTCTCAAGTCCTCCCACACTTTTTATGTGCAACTACTTTGCATATGTGGAGGTGGCGGACGCAAAACGTGGGGTTACGAAAGTCACTGTGGGTGGGTGGGCCAGAAGGGGAGGCACATTCACACACACCAGTGCGACGAAAGTTGATATCGACGCCATCCCTTTGAGATCCATTAAAGCGGCAGCAGGCTCCATATCCATCTTCTGGCTCGTAAACACATATGGGGATAGCTATATCTGGGTTGATAAGCCACTGCAGGGAAGTGATGGATAAAAATGAGGAAAAAACAGCTTCTGTTTACGCTCTCTGCTCGTGAAGAATCGGAGCCAATAGCTTTGACATTGAGTTAAGGGGCAGCCATTTAAGCGAAAATGTTTTGCTTTAAGACAGCGCATTTGGCCGGATAGAGCTGCCCACATTAAAACTTATTAGCAATTTAATGCACGACTAGACAACGTCCAGATTTCCAAACCCTGCATTTCGCAGCGAAATTCACTGACGCCAGACATTGTAATGGCCAAAATGCAGGACGAGATTGGCAGGAGTGGCAGGAGTGGCGCAGTGGTCCTCGGCCATAAAATTGTTAAAAACATCCTGCTGACCTCGCTACAGTCGCCACAGGCATATTGGTTTAAGTAGAAAGTGCTTGAACAAATAGTTACTTAAGCTTAAGTAGTGGCTTTCTATATATAGGATTTATTATTATCTATTTACCAAAAGCAATATTAGTGTGCAATGAAGTCAACTTTATATAACTAGCATCAAATTCCACTATCCACTATTTTTCACACAATTAAAAATATTCCGAAAACATTTACACATGATTGAAAGAATAATAAATCAGTAATTCATTTAGAACCACGTAAGCCAGCTCATTTATCTTGATATGAAAACACATCTAAAGCCAATTTGCAAAAATAGTTTATTGAAACTGACTTAACTGCACTTGTTCGTTGGGGAGATAACCAAAAACGGTACCCAGAACTCCCAGGAAGTAACCAGAACCCTGGATTCCAAATAAACCTCTGCTGTTTTCGTGCTCTCTGGTGCAACAAGCTGGATGGCAAAAACATGGGCATCAGTTTCCGTCTGGTTGCCGGCGTCATCTGCTGTCTGCTGACGCCACTGAATTTCCGAACTGAATCTGTCCCCGAGAATTCATTTCCCCCAGAGAAACCTCCATTGAGCCCCAACCATTACCTCGTCTGCACCATGTCTGAGCATCTAATTTAAAATTATGCAACTACTTTTATTTTTTCCATTTTTTTCAATTTTTACCCGTTTTCATTTTTTCTGGTTTCTGCAATTTTTGCTCTCGCCGGCCGAATGCTATAATTTCCCAGTAGTGGCACTCATTTACTAGCTTTTGGGCAGTGTTTTGGGGTCATGCGTTGCAAGGCCCCCGAACAACATTCATAAATCATTTGCAGAGGTGGAGAAACAGAGGAGGGCGGCTGTTGTTTTTCTACTCATCATTATCACTGGCAAGCTGCAATCGACAGCACCCAGTAACACCCCTTTTTTGCAGAAAAACCCAGAGAAACGTTGCACTGAAAACACATTAATCAATTCCGACCGACTTGCGGACCAGCCAGACCGCCATGCATATACATATATTCATTGTGTAGAGTGGATCGTGGAAAAGTCGGGAAAACAAGGACAAAATAAAACCGTTACACGCTCAGCGGGCGCAACAACGCGAAAAAAAGAAAATCATAAAAGCTACTCGTAACTTTCCATAATGTGCAACGCGCGTGAAAATTCGTCCTTAGCCCTGCGTGAAAAAACGCGAGTAAGTCGCAGTGAAACCGAAAAATAAAACGCAAAAATAAAGGTTGCCTGTGCAAAACCAAAAAGAACCAAGAACATAAGGATAAATTGTTTACGCTGCAAATATTTATGGTTTTCACTGGTCGAAGGCTTGGCCGCATCGTGCGAATTTATTCCAGTGTTCGAATACGACTACTATATAGTATATACTCGTATGCGCAGCGATAAATATTTGCCCATAAATTTGGCGTGTAATCGGGCAGCGAGGCGTGTGGAAATTCATTTGCCGCAGGCATTTGAATTTTTTAAAATATTTCACTGAGGAACCTTGATTGTTAATCTCTATGCGCAGAATTTAATTAAATATTATTCTGTCCTAAAGCGAGTAGACCATGACATGTAATTGTTAATAAGGTGTGTAAATAAGGTGTGATAGTTAAAAACAGCTTCTGTTGTGAACTGGATTCTGCTTAATTAAATTAAAATTCTCTATTACAGACATGAAATAATCTATGTTTCAAAATTCAAAAATATTTTTAACGTAAAATAGAAGGCAGTAAACAAAATACTAAGAACATTTTGCATTTCTTTCAGACACAACAGTAATGACATTGAAATGGCGCCAGAAATACAAAAGCAGAAAAAGGCCAAAGAAACTAAGACAACGAATAATTGCAACAAACACTGCCCCAGCAAAAGCAACAACAGCAACACCAAACCATAAAGCAACAACAAAAGCAACCAGCAGACTGAGAGAAACAAGATGCAAGCTGAGGAGACACAAGAAATGTCTGCCAACTGAACGACACAGAAATGTAGCAGCTAAAATGCTGCAGAAAGTGTCGACAAATGCAACACAATGTCGCGCAATTAAAGCAACAGAAACACCAGCTACATCCAAAATGACTTCCAGCTGCAGCGGCCATTGTCAGTCGCAACAGCAGCCCCATCACCAGTTGCAACATCAGCAGCGGCGACATCCACTTCCGGCGACGCTGACGCTGCTCCTCTGCCTGGGAATCAGTTTGGGCATGGCTGCCACAGCAGCAGCCGCCGGCGGGGGAGGAGGAGCTGCACCCGCTTCCGGATCCGGAGCAGCTGGCTTCCCATCCAGCTCCAGCTCCAGCTTCAGCTCCAGCTCCTTGGGACCCGGCAAACCTGCCAATCTGCAACTGGCACCCGGCTCCTCCTCGACGGGCTGCTCGCTAGCCGAATTCAGCTGCTCCAACGGAAGATGCGTGCCACTCAGCAAGTACTGCAACAATCTGAACGACTGCGGCGATGGGAGTGACGAGCCGCGATTTTGTACACGTAAGTAGCGCCAACAATTGAGGCTGATAGTAAAATCTTGAAATAACCAACTAAAAGAGATGTATAGTTAATATTATGGGCATTTTCGGGGAAGTTAACTTCTACTTCTACCTTAAAAGTTTACATGGCATAACCAAAAGCTATTTTTCCTTTGAGCTGAAATAAATGTTCAATATATAGATTTAAAAAAACATTACAAAAGAAATCCCAAGTAAACACTATAAAGATGTTTAAAAGTATTTTTGGCAGTGTAGAAAGGTGAAAAGTTGAGTAATGAAGCGAAGGCACCATAACAATGTGTCGAAGGTAATTATGTAAAGCGAAGCATAATGAGAGGCAACCCGAAACGACCTGCGAAAGTATTGTTTGTTCAATACACCAGGCAATCGGTGGGTGAAGAGTGCGTAATTGAAACAGTCGGGTACATCGATTTTGAAATGAGGCATAGGGCATTCTCTTGTTAAGTTTAAGTTTAGGTTTAATATTACGTAAAAGCACGGACATTTACGCATTTCCTCCTTATAAATTCAATAACTTTAGCGTACCTACAGTGTTTTCTTGATTATTCCTCATAGCAAAGAAATTCACTTGTTTTGTCTCGATTTTTAATACGTATACGCCACGTCGACCATTTTATTTCTTGTACTCCCCTTTTAGTTGGCACTTTATTGCGTACAATTGTTTCTATACCTCTTTGGAGCTCAAACCCGTAAATTTCATAAGAATACCCTCACAGCGTGCAGTATTAAGCAAATAAGGTCGGAGATCCCTCGCCAAATCGATTGGTGTGGCCCTCAATGGCTTCCGCCCGCAATCCTCGTGGCGGACAGGCCGGTGCGAACCTGGAAGCATTCAAGCTTGTCAAGCCCCATAACCATCCGGCAATCATCTACCTCCGCTGCATCCATTCACTGGCCGCTCTTGTAAACACGGCCTTCATGTGTAAATGTAATTAAGCACTCCCCACTCGCACATGGAGCACCACTCTGATTGGCAACCATCCCAATGAGCCACCCACTTTACTCCCCATTGGCCCTCATAATGGCGGAGAAGTGAACTTCTCACTTTTGCCAATTGGCTGCCAGCAAGCCCATCATTTTCATCCTCCAGCTTCTGCCGGGATGTCCTGCTCCTGGTTCTGCTGCAGCCGGGCGCGCCATGTCAAGCGTTGATGAATTTAATTAAGTATTTTTCAATGACATTCAATGAGACGGGTGACCAAAGTGGGCGGCAATCGCTGCGATGAGACAACTCGTGGGGTTTTTAATTGAACAACGAGCTTATCGACTGGGTCACATATATTTGCACTTGTTTGTTCAAGCCAAATGGCAAAAAAGGATACCCAATACTCGTAGAGTAAATGAGTGTACTAGACTCGTTAAAAAGTGTGTAAAAGGTAGAAATAAACTTTTCCGACCCTATAAAGTATATATATAGTCATTTTGACCATGTTCGTATGTCCATCCATATGAACTATAAAAGCTGCAACAAACCGCCCAAAACTGTCATCTGATGGTCGAGGAAGTCTCTTGAATTATCTAAAAATGGTTGAAAAATTCCTTGCCTGTTTACATTTAATTAAACGAAAATAGTTTTGCAATAATTCTCTTGCCTAAATCCAAACAAAAACTCAACGCTTGATTACCAAAAAGTTGATTTAAATGTTACTGATTCTCATCTCCCACCTAAAAGCTATAAATTAATGGCTATAGCCAGTGATTAGTTATTATTGCACTGGCAATTATAAGCACACCCCCGCCAAATGGAACATGACTACCATGCATGTCAGACAGAATGACAGAATGACAGAATGACAGAGTGATAGACTGACAAACCGGCAATCAGAGCTCGCCTACAGCGATCGAAATTGATTTCCCCTGCAATCCTATAATTATCTAATTGACTATTGATGGCTGAGCGCATTATAAACTTCATTGAATGCCCAGAAAGCAATTAGAGCACAACAACTAGCAACACTTGAGCAATTTATTCCGAATTGAATTATTTTATCCGGCGGCTGTCTCTCTGCCTGGTGCATATGCATTTTTAATAAAACTAATTGAAACGCCAGAGGAAAAGAGATGCCTTTCTGAAGGGATCCAAAAGAAATTGCCAATTTCTATGCAAACTACCATTGCTATGACTCTCCATTCATTTTTGGAGACAACTACAAAAGGCAGGACTTAATTCCATATATGCAAATCGCACAAGCATACATCATTCCAGTTTGTGGTTATTCAATTATGAAAAGGATTTCCGAATCGGAATATGTAATGGAGTGAAAGCTGGGAAAACAGTTTCTCTATTTTCATTAGCAAGGCGTAAACAAGAATTCAATGAAAAGGTTTCAAAACAAACAACTAGAGAAAGCTATACAAACATAACTAATATTGAAGCACGCACTTGATAACACATTTTTAAGGAAATTTAAGAAAGCTTGTTTTGCCAGTTAACTAAGAACTCTGATATAATCACAGCAAATCAAATTTATTTAATATACTTCTCAAAATTTGACCTATAGCACATACATATACGAGATTGTATGTAGCATAAATGAATCTCTAAACAACCGAAGTTAATGTTCAGTAAACAAAATACTTAGACAAGAGCAATCTAAAACCAAATCATCGTAGTTAATCGCATGTAGTCTTTAAGATAAAGTTTAATAAATTTACCACAAACTGTGTGACAAACATTTTCCACCCTCCTCCGAAATGTGAATACATTAAAAGCTGAGTACCTTAAATTATTCACGCAAATGGATTAGTTTACTTTGCGTTTCAATCAGTTTGCATGTGAAGTTAATGTTATGTTAATTTGATACTTTGTGTTAGCATCTGCCTTGGTCTGCAGATAATTTATGGCGTGACAAATGCCATTCCCCACGGGCAAGTCCTGGATGATAATCGGGGACTTCGCTTCTCCCCTTTTTGGGGTTCGGTGTTTGGGGTTTTGGGAAGGAATGCCAGTTGCGGTTGCCTGGCAGCGCGTGGGCCAAGCAAACTAATTGCCGAACCATCGCTAATTGCATTTAATATATATATTTGCAGGCTGCAATCGCACCTACTACGGCGACATTGGACAGACCTACGCCCTGGAGTTGCACCGCCCCAAACAGGATCGCGTGCCCTTTGTGTGTGTGCTCACCTTCACGGCGGCAGGTGGACAACACGGCGATGTGGTGCAGGTGAGTCGAGTGGAGTCGAGTCGGGGCACCAAAGATGCCACACCATGATCTTACAGTGACTTTTAAAGGGTCTACGAGGGTGCAGTATTATTGTATTCTTGGTCAATGTCAAATGGAACCGATCTTAAACCATTTCTTCGTATTACTGCATACTTTTAGTACTTTAAACTTTCAAACAATAAAAAAACACATTTTAATTAAATATAGTTGCACATAAATAATATGTTATGAATAATTGTAATTATTCAATCGAGAAGGAAACTACACTTTGATATAACACATAAACAGAATGATGATGCAATTTATGTTTAAAGCATTGTTTAAATTTATCTCAGTGCACCAAGGGTTGCAGGGGTGAAGGGGGAGACCTCTCTGCATTCGCCATTTGCGATTGCCTTTCACATTTCATTTTGTAACGGGATAAACTACGCCATTAAAAGATAAGCAACAACAAAGGCGCTGCCGGAGGTTGGGTGGTGGGAATAGGGGCCATGATTGGGTGGGTGGGTGTTGGGTGGTGGGCAGTGGGTGGCAGAAGCAATATTGATTTCAAAGCCACTCGCCGGAGCGTAGCAAATCCGGCACTACTCCCCTTGACAACCCCCCCTATTTGGGGGCGGCAGTGAGCAAGTGCCGGCGCCTGTTAGTTATTACGCCACTTCACACCTCCAATTGGAATGAAGGATGCTGCAGGAGCAGGAGCCGATGGAGTGGGAGTGGGAGTGGGAGTGGGAGTGGCAGCAGAGGCAACAAGGAGAAGCACCCGTCATCCAGCCAGAGTCGAGCCTTTGGCATGCTCGAGTGCGTCCCAAGAGCATTCGGCACTGATATCGACTGAGCTACGAGCACTGACCGAAACTTTATTACTGGCACTGCCTTCGGCACATCCGGGGAATATTTTATGTCCAGCAGGGAGACTACATAGACTAGATTCGGGCAACCGGAAGTCCGAGGAACATTTCTCCTCCCCAAATCGTTCAGCTAACAGTTAGTGCTTATATACTAATTGAAGAAGGACAGAAACTACATACACACTTTATTGTCTCGAACAGAACACTAAAAATAGCCAAATCAATAGATTTTTATAATTTATAATTTTTATTCATTTCAAATAAAAGCATAATATTAAGTATAATACATAATAATTTACATGATAAATCTGGCGGCACTTATCGTTAATGTTCCTAATTTGGTGTTGGCACTGTGATATATACGATATATAATATTATTATAATTAGTACCATAACCTCTATGGACATTTGGGCACCCCAAAGTAGAGACCCCACAACACAGCTCTCACGTTTATTGTGCGAATCGCCCTAGGTCACCCTGGACAGCTTCACGATTGGCAGGTTCACCTCGTACGTACACGAGGGTTGTCCGGACGGATATATGCAGATAGCGGAGTCGGCACGGACGCCCATCGGCGGAATGTGGTGTGGCAGCTCCTGGGGACCAGTGCTCTTCTACAGCGAAACCCGCTCCCTGATATTCACCATTCGGCTGAACAGGTGCGTCCCGAGTGCGGTTCATAATGTAATGACCCGATTTATGTCTATAAATACAACCCACAGACTGGCGAGGGATCAGAGTGGCTACAACTTCGACTTTCGCATCAGATACAAGGTTTTGTCCAGGGACAGTTCGGTGACCCGCTACGGGGGCATTAAGCTGGCAGGTGCGTGCTACCGCAGGGACTGGAGCTGGAATCGATTCCAAGTCCCTAATCCTCCCGTTTTTCCTTCTAGAGCTGGCCCAGTGGCACAACCGCAGCAGCTTTCTCAATCAACAGCAGCAGCAGCAACAACAGCAGCAGCAACAACAAGGCGCTCCTGGTATCCTGGAGGACTTTACCAACTCCAGCGTAGCCCGTTCGGACCGGTATGGCCAGGACTTTAGTCTTTTCAGCGCTTACGCCAACAACAAGACTTTCATGGCCTCACTGGAGAAATCTTTGGCCAAGGACGAGCAGAACTACACGGAGCCCAAGTACTATCTGGGTGAGTTGGGAAGGCAGGGCTTGAAATGATCTTTGAATTATGTAGTTTAAGACTGATTAAAACCAAAGACATTCTGTCAGTGGATGAGCAAGCCTAACTAGATTTGCAGAAAGTCGCTTTGAAAAGGTTAACTTTCAAAGAAACCAGTATTTCAAAGTACTAACAATTATTAAAATAAATTTTTATTTTTATTTTAAAATAATAATTCATTGTTGTATAAGTACGTTTTTTTATAATATTTTATTAATATCATTAAAAGTACGAGTATGTGATGCTATTTTGTCACACGATTAAGGAATGAACTGGTTAAATTTAAGAATTAATTTCTTCCACATGACTATACACTGGACACATCCCCACGACAAACCGTCCTTAATGACTAATTGAATATTATTTCTGGCTGTGACACCTGCTTTCCGCTTTGCAGGTGACCTCATACCCGGAACGTATTGCTCCAGGATCTTCAGCGACTGCGACAAGAAGCCGTGTCGCCTGCAGTCGCCCAACTTCCCAGGCATCTATCCGCGCAACCTCACCTGCTACTACGCAGTGCGACAGGTGAGCAGATAATAATTAAAACGAAATTAAACTCCTGTCAGGTCTGGTCTAGTGTTCTGGGGCTACGAGCCGTGCCAGGTCAAAAAGGTTAGGCACCTTCAACGAACATAGGATTTAGCGGACAGGATTCTACCTTCTGGGTCATAAAAATACACGCTGCCTTATTTTTATTCATGCCACAGCAAAGTTCAAAACAAGGGGGGCAAGGCAAAAAAAATAAAATGGCAATTTACATTCCAAAATAGAATGGGCTTTTATTATAATTAACTGGAGGAGCAGAGACTGCCGTCTGAAGCGCTCCTAGCCTGCTTGGAATTTTTAATATGTGGCAGGACGACTCGTTGCCATTGGCAATCAACTGTTAAAGGTCTCACATACTGAGGATGATCTTTTAAAATTACAAATTGTTTACTGGCTCCACTGCCTTTGTGTCATTGAACTTAATGCGGCTATATTTGAGAGTCATGGCCAAAATTGGCATGTACAAAAATAACTTAGCTTTAAAGGTATTATTAAAGCATGAGCGGAATATGAAAAACAAGTTACAAATAAATAAAAAGAAACTGTTCTTATGCTCTACTGAAAGATACAAAAGTATAGTCAGAATTAAACCTGTATGAATTGTAATAGGAAATTATAATATATAAAAATCAGAACATACAAAATAGGCACAAGAAGAATTACCTTTTATACAGTACAGCTTAAAGATTAGGCATTAATTGCACTGCTTTAAAATGAAAAATACTTCGTTGCAAGTGTACTATTAAACACATTTTGCTTGTTCCGTGCGCCTCATAAATTACGCATTTGAGAACGAAAGAAATCAAATGTAAGGCACGAATATCAACCACCATTTACAACACCGACCAGAAAATTGCGTAATTTAAATGCTGCAATTAATCCTCTCATCCCGGTTCCTATTCCGATCCCACAAAAGAAATGACGCTGTCAAACAAAGCATTCTGTGCGCTGCGGCTCATTAATTTGCATTTAATTCTCCTGTCCACACAGCACGACGTGCCCCATGGCAAACACGCCCTGATTCTAGTCAAACAGCCCAAGGGCAATCTGGTCTGGATTTCCACCCAGGAAACGGCCGCGGCGAACAAAATGGCACCACCGCCGAGTGCCAGCGACAAGGATAAGAAATTCGAGCCGAGGCTGAAAACATGGAATGACTGCGACTACATTCAGGTAATTAAATCTGCCTTTAAATGCACTTTGCTCCTCCTTTTCTCTATCTATCTCTATCTGTATCTGTATCTGCTTCTGTATCTGCGTCTGTATCTGTATCTATATCTGAGCTGAGTACATCTCGCCTTTATCCCCTATCTTTATCTGTAAATGTCCCTGCGATGGACCCCTCTGTGTTTGCATTTGCCAACTTTAACGAGGGGGTCCGGCATAAAAATTACTTCCTCTGTTCGCCGGTGGCCGGCAAACAAGGCCAATGGAAATATTCGGACGGAGTGGGTGGGTGGAAAAGTGGTGGAAAAACTGCGCAAAAAACGTCAAATTGAAAAGGAAATGA
The DNA here is from genome assembly GCF_016746245.2 of Drosophila santomea. NCBI lineage: Eukaryota > Metazoa > Arthropoda > Insecta > Diptera > Drosophilidae > Drosophila > Drosophila santomea. Next base: position 19,768,783 of record NC_053018.2, read on the forward strand.
GCAAAAATCTGAAATCAGTTGTTTGCACTCCCCTTCCCATTGCAACCGCACCCCTGCGGACTTTTCCTCTGAATTTCCACTGTCGTAGTTCCGGCATTGTCCGATGGCCATGTCCTCCTCCGAGTACCAGGACCAACTCCTCCGTCCGACATTGCCTTGAGCACTCGATAGGTTCCGCTGGCCAGTCTCGGGAAGTGTTAATTTTGTAGCGTTTCTTTTTGTTTATCTTCGGGCAGGCAGAGCAGGAATGGAACTCGTCCTGGACTCCTGTCCATGGAGCCTACAACTTAAAAGGGACAACTTTTGGATGAGCTCTTAATGAGCGTTGTGTATGCAAAATGAAGCATTAATGGGGGATAAGTCGGTAAAATGTGAAATATGAAGGATACTAAGTGTGAAAATAAGCCGGCGAAAGGGATATTCTTTAAAGGATTTTATTAATGGTACCTCAATTATGTTAAAGAGAAAGAGCCTCTGAAAATTAAATACGCTTAACTGTGCCAGACAACTTCTATGATTGCGATTCTTAGCTTAATTAATTCCTTAAACCTCAAAAAGGAGTAGCATGTTAAAGAGATCCAATTTAAGTTACAATACTTTGAAAGACGTCCCAGAAATTTTTATATAATTATCAGAGAAGGTTACTTATCCTTCAAACATTACTGCGGAGGGTATTCTCTGCACAAAAAAAAAATTTAAAACTTTCTCTTCTGAAATCACTTAGTTTCTCAAAATGCACCAAACTAGAATTTGCTATAAAATTCGTAAATCTGAAGTACCTATAAATATATGTATATATTTTCTCCAATAGGAAAATGTAAAGCCCAAATGGAAATCCACGGTAATGCAAAACTCCAGAACATTTCTCGTTCAGTTCAGTTCAATGCGACTCAATTCAAAGCTCATGTTGCCACCAATCAATTTTAGTCGTATACATAGTTAGTGAGCACTTACCCTCTGGCACCCAACCACCCACACGCACCCCCTACTTCACTCTTTCTATTGATCCACCCCACTATTAGCAACAATTATTTGCCATCTTTCGCTGTTCAAGAACAATTAAACAAGATAAATGTATGCACTGCCCGTCGAAAGCCCAGCAAACCAACAACAAATCAAAATGATCTGGGTAAATCGACATATATGGAATATCTATAGACTAGATAATATATTCATTAGCACACGCGCGAGGGGAGAATCTGTCATTGGATTTATATTAATGAACACTTGGCACGCACATCATAAATCGCACACAAAGGAGGTTTGCGTTCTGAGGTTTGAGGTTTGAGGTCTGAGGACACCGAGAGCCGAGGACATCAAGGACATTAGTGGACGAACGTGCCTGGGTCCCATGTAAATAATTGCCCCGGGCATTCATCATACAGAAAAGCAGAAGAGCCAAGGATGCTGCTACTCTTGATGGATTTCCCACTTCCGGGCTCCATTCAGAGCGCTTTAAGTTGATCCGCCACAGCGGTCAAAGACATTCCACCCCCTATACACCATCTGCAATCCAAAAGTGGAGGATGGAGATGGGGTAATCCCCACTAAAACGTTTTGACGATTTCCGTGTCGAGGAATTTTGCTTTTAGTTGCCCATTTAGTCATCAGCAACTATTCAATTTAGCTTCGCAACAAAATCCCTGCTAGCTAAGAAAGGGGAGGATGACCTCTGTGCTCCAGATCCCCACAGTAATTCCCCCATTAAATGCTCGTTATGGCAGCAAGGCGTGCCAATCCCTGCCTCCTAACCCGGAGACCAAGAGTGCTAACCCCTTCACTTTTTGCTTATTCAGTTGGAAAGCAATCCGCTCGGACGTTAGCGCCATTTGCAAGGATTGCAGGATCCTGGACTGGGCCTGCACTCTGCCTACACATTGTCCTGCTTCTGCCATTTCCCTCTTTTTTCCAACTTTTTGTCTCGCGCTCTTAAGCCAAAATGTCCAAAAGTGCCGGCCATTTCGGTGCGGCATGTGTGAATAATCGCCGAATGGCGGAAGCCTCGCAGCCTGTGATCCACGGAGGGAACGGCAGACTGGGCAATAGAACAAAGGTACACACATGAAAAAAATTCCATTGAAAATTATTAAGCTAAACGATCGATTTGGAATTTTTATCACTTTTTTGTAAAAAGTGTCCTGCAATATGCAATTGGCTACCAAGAAATGCATCCGACAAAAGAAAGAAATATACAGATTTTCGTTTTGCAGAGGCATTTTAATATGCATTTAATTGGTTTCACATGACATCCCCAATGAAATGAAATCACCCAAAAATGTATACTTTTTAAAATTAGAAACCGGTAATTTTTCTCTTGCCTATACATGCAGAACAAAAAAGTAAGGAGCACAAAAAGCGGAAATACCTACGAATACGTATCCCCCATTTGTGTCTCCACTAATTTGTACAAATGCTGCGCTTTCAATAAATTTGCGGTCACAAATTACCTGGACCACATTCACGGCTGTGCGGACTGTGGCTCCGACCCGGAATCTGGTCTGCGGTCTCGGGCATAGTTTAAATTTGCGGCCAGCTGCACAAACAAGGCCGAGCCGGAAACAGAAACCTCAGCTAAATGAATGCAAAAAGTCGCCGGCCACAAAACTAATTTGTCATGCGTTGGCCAAAGGTAGGAAACGCCCCATGGACGAGCACTTGGTCCGAATGGCAGGCATTATGCTCCTGTGTACGTACACCCACTCAGAATCCCCATTGGCAAGGCCAACTCAATTAAAATTTGCACAATTATGCGCCAAATTCCAACGCCAGAAAACCGCACAAAAATGAACGTGTTTCGTTTATGGGAGATGTGAAATTAGGTATTACGCTGCTGCCTACTGATTTCAAAACTGAATGAATTAACTATTACAAAGTGAACTGAAGGAAGTGCAGTTCCAAGTACTTACTACATAATATAATCAATCCTTTCGAAGACAATCTTTAGTAAGTCTAAACCCAGTCTCAGTTATAATTTCATTAAATTTTAATATAAAATAACTTTTTGAGCAATGAAAATAGCACCCAACAATCTGCCAATTATCATTTGGTATCACAAAAACCCCTTTTTTTTAGTAATTTTAGTACAAAGTACTCAAGTAAACCGCATAAGCGTGTTTCATCCATTGCAAACAAACTTTAAATGCTCTTAAAAGGCTCGACACTAAGTGTGCATCAAGTGTCGGACACATCAAAGCCAATGTGCTCAACTCTTTAGGCCAGTTACAAGTTCTTCTTACACTTCCCTGAATTTCCCCAGACTAACATACCGCACCATTACTTGCTGTCCTTCCTGGCGAGCGGAATGTAACCAAAAATCACGTATACGTACAGTAGCCATTAAGTAATACGAGAGATGCTGCACTTTGGGTCCACTTCTTTACAGCAATTACCGTCCCTTTGCACTCAGTTCGACCCTAGCCCCCCACCATATTGTCCATTTTTGCCACACTCGGCCTTTAACTTCAATCACTACACTGAAAACAACAAAAATCACTTTTATGAGTCACACTGAAAACATCTTCTCTTAGATGAGATTTGTCATTAAACAAAGTACACTTAACAGGATGTGCTGCTGTTGAACAAAAATGCTCAATTTTATACAATTTAGAAAGAGTTCTTCACTGTGTAGCTAGTCAGTGCCACCCACATGGTGAAATCAACAAGCACCACCTACATTTGTCGCAGATCCACTCATTTCGCTCTCTCCTCACCCACTCTGTTCTCCTTCTCTTTCGCCCGGCTCTCTTTCTCGTTCTCCTCTTGTCTCTCGATGTCCTTTCGCTACCCGCAGGACTACGTGACCGTGTACGACGGCTACACCACACGTGACCCCATCATACTGAAGTTCTGCGGAGGTGGTCAGGCGGTGCCGGCGGCCGTTTCCAGCGGCCCGGAGCTTTTGGTTGAGTTCAGCACGTCGCCGTTTGGCACCTTCACCGGCACCTCGTCGCAGGTACTGCCGCTCTACGGATTCCAGCTGGAGGTGAGTGGGTCACCAAATGGCAAGGAATATGCTTGACTATGTTTTTCCCTTCGCAGGTCGAGGTTCAATTCGTGGACATCCAGAGTCCCACGTACTCGAAGAACAAGAAACCCTGCGAGTTTTGGATTCGCGGTGCAGGTCGCGGCATCCTCGAGAGTCCCAAGCACTCGCTGGCTCCGAATTCCACGTGCCTGTATCACCTTCAAGGACTGGGCGTCTTCAAGACCTTTGACCACCTGAGCTTGTCGCGCAGGACGAGCAGTCAGTCGGGGATGCATCAACCGCTTTCCCGGTTCAAGGTGTGGATTTCCGTGCTGAAGTTCAACTTGGATCCGGAGTTTGGCCAGATAGATGAGACATCCGTGGGCGCCATTGGCGTGCTGCAGACGCAAGAGGATTGCAGTGGAATGCTGCGCATCTGGGATGGAACTCTAAGGGATGCACCCGTTTGCAAAGACTTGAACTGGTAGGTGATGCATCTTGGACACAGGGGAAGTCACAATAATTTCAACTTTTTCAGTGCCGCCGAGACAAGTGGCTATAACACATTGGGCCACTATATCCATAATTCCACCAGTGTGATTGCCAGATTCTGTCGGGGCACAATTCCACGCACCTGTGACCGGTCCAACATAAACGAGACCTATGCTAGACCCTGCACAATATCCGAGAGCTATGTGTCCAGCAGCGATGGCATTACGCTCGAGCTACGCAACACTGAATCCACAGTGTTAAGGTTGTATTTCTTTGGAAGTACTTGTCAAAATCCCTAGTAACCTTATCTTCTAGACCACTGGACTTCAAACTGAAGTACGAGTTCATTGACCTGCACCAGGATGGGTTGCCTTGGGGTGGTGGGGAGCACGATTGCAACCGGAAGTTCCTCAGCAGCATGATGGATCGCAAGGATCCCGCCATCTTCCGCAGTGTGCGCAATATATTCCTTTTTGGAAGAGGAGGAACGAGAAACCTGAAATGCATCTACAAATTCGAGGCACAACGCGGCGAAAGGGTCAGAATCAAGATGAGAAAAGTTACAACCACCAACAGACCTTGCTTTTCACGTGTGGATGAGGACATCAATCGATCCTTTTGCTATGGCGATACCAGTGTTAGAGTTGAGGTAGCTTTAACCCACTTTAAACTTAACAATCTTACATATTAATTACTTTACCTTAGATCTTTGAACGACCCTACCACGATTCCATTTTACTTCATCGAGGCTGCATGTGCAACTCCTCTAACCAATCCCACCTGCCGGTGGAGTACACTTCTACAAGTCGCGATGTGGAGGTGCACTTCATCGCACAAAACATGACCACATTGGACGACCCAGATACGGTAAACTTCGAGGGAATGTTTGAGTTTGTCAAGGCTCCAACAAGTTGCAAGGATGGACGCAAAAAATTCGGACCAAGTGGCACTATAGATATGACCTTCGGAGACGTATGTAGATGCATAAACTTTAGAAGACAGAAATCACATTTTTATTTCTATCAGGTGGAGTGCCGCTCAAGACCCTGGCTAATTGAGCCTTCTAATGGCAATAAGTTTCTATACGTCCGACTGAAGGCCATATTCTTGAGTAAACACAATCCCATGCAGACACTGAACGCGACCTACGTTCAGACTGATACTTGGAAATGTGAGACCAAGTCTAGAGCTGTGCTAACCACGTCAGAGGGTAGGGTAGAAGATGTTCCATTATTGTTCCACCCTTACAATTCATAAATTCATTAGGTCTAACCATTGTGGCTTGTCCACTGAGTCCCGACTCGAATGCTTACGAATTTGTGGAGATCTTCAGTTCCGGTTGGAATGAAAGGCCCAATTTCGCGCTTGTCAATCGATCCAGAGCCATCAGCGTCGAGTTCCTGCGTCCCGGCAACGGGGAGTACTCCTTCAACTGGATGGAATTGATTCCCAGGCCCACACTTAGCATGGCGGGTAAGCTTAATAGACGACCTTTATTCAAATTGTCTTCTAATTGATCCAACCTCGCAGAGGACTGTCAGTTTAAGTGTGCCGAACTGGGTGCCTGTGTAAATGCTAGTGTTTGGTGTGATGGCGTAGTCCATTGTCCTTCTGGGGACGATGAGACCTTCCTGCAGTGTTCGGCCCTAATGAAACTGCCCGCCGAGATCCTGGCCACGCTCTGCCTGATCTTTGTGCTCTCGTGTTGTGCTTTCGCTGCCTTTGCCTACAAGTATGTGATCTACTCCAGCATATGTCAAATATATCGCTAATTTATTACATTACCACATTCGAAATAGGAAAATCAAACGGAAGCTGCGTGGCTCCTCGGTGCTGCAGACGCGACTCAAATCGCTGAGCTCGATGGACACGGCCGTTTTGGATGAAAAGGAGGTGATTTGCTGACAAAGCGACAATTCTGTGCGTTACGTGGAGATCGATCGTGTTACCACGGTCTGATGCTCGACGGCCAATAACGTGCAGAATTGTGCCCCGGAACAGAAACAAGTATCGGCACCACAAGTCAACCAAGAAACAGAAACCACAATCTCAACTGACGCGAATGCGAAACGCAACAATGAAACGATAGAAAGAAGAAAGGCAACTCTTTATCGAAATCAAAACCAAACAACCAGAATCAAAATCGTTCACCTGTTTTTTAAACTGCATTTATATGAGAGCGTATGCGCTACAGATCGCAGGATTTTGTTGATTCTATTTGTATTAATATCTATTTTATAGATCGAAAGACTCAGATGACTCGTGTTCTTCTGGTTTTTAGTGTCGCGCAATTTTATAAGCAATTTTCTAGGCCTAGGATTTTTCGTATGTATTTTCGATATGATTTCCCAAACTTGACCCACAAAAACCAACACACTGTACATACTAACGATTGCGTAGCACAGGACGACGAGGACCAGAAATCGGACAGATCTGACCAGTTATAACTTCCACTATGTTCGTGTCTTTGGTTCTTACATAGTACTCATAAACCTATGTAGATACAACTGTTTCCTAATAGCCTTTAAGTGTATCGTACTATGCTAGTCGAAACCGACAAATGATGATAATGGAAACGAGTTTAGATGGGGAGGAGTTAGTTTTTTTGGGGAATGTTTGAGAAACTCACACAGCATTTATTATGCGGCGCACAAAACAAAAGTCATGAAATCAAATACAAAAAAAATAGTAAAAATCCAATGGAGTAAGCTGACGAAAGGAAGATGATTAATCGACCACTCCCAGAGTAGATCGTAAGTGGAACATGTTTTACATTTTAAGATTGATGGATGCATCGTAAACGTAATTTAGTCGCCAGAGGGACACATTGGTTAGTCGAATATGTCAATATACATAGAAGCTAGAAGAATTCGTTAGTTGTTTAATAGACGTTGTAGTGATCATGGATAATATCAGCATAATCAAAGCTAAATCAAGCCAACAATTTATAGGTATATCTCGTCGTATTCAAAGTACTCAAAAAACACAGTCGAATCGAAGTCATTCAGAACTCACGCCCATTGTTGTTAGTGTTGTTGTCTCCAAAGTGCACAGTTCGCTTCATGCCACATCATCTAGCGCCTGCTCCCTCACCACCAAACCAAACCAAACCAAACCAAATCAGATCAAAATCAAACCAATCTTTGCATGGTTATCCTCGTATGTTGGCTCTGGGCTCGTTGGCAGCTGACTTAATCGAATCCTTTTCTATTTTGTATTCTCTCTTTGAACATCCCTTTTGTGTCGAAGAAAAAACCCGTCGTTGAAACCAAGATCTAAGGCTCGGCAATCAAAGCAAAGCAAAATGCCCGGCCTGGCAAAAAGGAGGGAGCAGGGATCAGGGACTCGGAAAATACAACACAGCAGAGTGTGAATCAGTCGAAATGATATTTTTGTTGAAACTCTTCTTCCTCTTTAAGAACTGTAAATAAAACAAATAGAAGCTGTATGATATTAACAATTTTATACTGAGTGTTTTATTTTCCATTTTGCTGTACTACTCAGTTGCACTCTCAAATAGTGAATATGTTTTGATATTCGAATCAAACTCAGACAATAAACGTTAAAATCTTTTTTATAACTCGGTGGTAACTTATTCTCATTACTATAGCAAACAAGAGGACAGGAGGTGCATAACTTTTGGATTCTCCAGATCACTTGGTCTGCGAAATCCTGCAGCTGATTAAATGCAAGCGTAAAGAAATAAGTTAAACCAAAGTGAAGCTCAACTACTGAACTAATTAAAATAAATATTAAAAACTTAAACAAGTTATTAGCGAAACTGCCCAAATGAAAACACTTCTGTCGTAACATAGATTTAAAAGCGCTGATCTTCAAACCGAACTGAATCCGGATGATTATCGCTAGCAGAGTAGATTTTTAACTTTTAAATTAGTTTAAAGTAAAGCCTAATTAATCGGAACACGGTAAACCAGCATGACTAAATAATTCGAATGTTGAAAAAAAAAATCATATCAGATTCTAAAATGATATTAAATTTAAATGGAAAACTGAACAACTTAATAAACAAGCATTTAAATCCCCTAAACAAACTGCATGAGAACATTATTTTATACAAAACTCTTTACAGCGCATTGGACACGCCCATATACAACAAATGGAATTGTAAATAAATACATAGGACATACTAATAAAAACACAAAGTAATCAATAAAACAATGGGAAGTAATTCAAACCAACGCTTACCCCTAATCAACCAACTTAAAATGTTATTATTTTAATCTTTTAAATACGTGGGGAATTGAGTATCTTCAGATGGAGGAGCTGGTATGGTAACACCACCCGTATCCAAAGCTGGCTCATGGGGCAATGAATCCACGCTCTCCAACGGCATAAAACAGTCAGCTGATATCTGCAAAATACATTTTAAATAACTCAAAAGTTTGAAGAGTAGATGAAAGGGCTCACCTCCCCGTTCTTGTCGCCCACTTTACGAGGATACTTGAAACCAGCGGCTCGTGCATCCATAGAATCCTCACAATTTGTGATCAAGCCCTGTCGATGATCCTGTTTGTGGGCTTGTAGTCGTGCTGCATTTATGGAACTGAAGCTGCAAATATCACAGCATAAGTCCCGATAGGATTCTGCATGATTGAGTCGCATGTGGCGCTTGAGAGCATTGGCTTGAATGCAGAAGTACTCGCATTGACTACACTTCAGGTTGCTTCGTGTGTCCTGGCTATCATGACGCTGCCGATGCTTGTGCAGGACACTGGGATCGCGAGTGGAGAACTTGCATTCCCCACACTGCAGAGGCTTCTCGCCCGTGTGTTGACGCATGTGAATCTGGGAAGACAATTAGGTAGCATAAAAACGGCTAACTTCTATATAAACTGAACTTACTATTAAACTAGCCTTGCGGGCCGTCTTTTTGCCACAAACATTACAGATAAATGGCTTGATTTTATTGTGAACAGTCTTCACGTGTTTGGAGAGCGTTTTGCCATTGACGAACTTGCGGTTGCAAATCTCGCAGGTCTTCTCGGCGTAGTATTTGTTCTTCGTTAAAGCTGGTGGCGGAGCAGCAGGTTGCGCGGTCATCTCCGTGGACTGTTCCTTAAGCTTCCTTCTCCGCTGAACGGCTACCAGTGAGCGGAGCACTCTGGGTCGCCACTTTTTGTGAACCTGCATGTGTCGCCACACGAGAGCGGATATGGGTGACTTGTAGTTGCATTCGTTGACGGGACACTCCAGTAGATCCACATCCACCTGGTGGGTTTTCCACAGATGAGCCGAGCACCGACGCCAATTCGGCAGTTCCATTCCACATTCGCAGCAGGAAAAGCTGCCGCCCTTGTGGCAACTGGAGTGGAGCTTCATTTTGGCTGCATCTTGAAACTTGAAGGGACATTCCTTCCCAAAGGAGCACCTTTAACATCCAAGTTTGTCAGAAGCTTTTCGTGATAATATGGACATATATTTACGGTTCTAACATGTTGGCCCTTAACACCAGTCGAAAGTCCTTAAAAGGCATGGGCTGCAGCTCGCTTGGCGGGGGTTCTGAGTGCTCCGATTGCTCCACAATGGTTTGTTTATCCTGGTTGATTCTGCCGGCTGCAGGTTGTTCCGTAGTTGAAGTCTTCGCTGTTTTGTTTTTGACACTGGGCACCGAAACGGGCTCATATCCATGAAAGTAGACGAGATGGCCTCGAAGATCCTCCTGGAGATCATATTGACGAAGGCACAGACAGCATACATATACGATACGAGCAGAATTATCCATTTTTTGTTAGTTACATTTCGTTTTAGTATATTGATCAACAGCAATTCCATAACATAGCAACAATGTGTTATCGGCAATAAAGAGGACTATCGCGTGTATTATCGAAATTTGAATAATTAGTTTTAGAACAATTTCGTTTAATTTCACCACACATTACGCTTTATTTTTGCTTTATATTTGTTTCAAATACCAAATGTGCGAATGCATATTAATATGAATATAAAGTGCTCAAAAAGTCGACAAGTGGCATAGTCATTTAATTTGTGCGCCTGTTCTAAATTTTCCAGCTGAGTAGTAGTGCTAAAAGTTATAGATGGCGTGACATTTCAAAATCCAGTGTTGGACAACGCTATTTATCGATATTTCGAAGTTGAAAGAAATCGACAGCACCAAATACCTATCGTTTTTAGTCCCAGCTCTATTTAGTCGGCAGTCATTTGTTATTTCGCGAAATTATTTTTCGCAATTTTGCAAGTTAATAGGCCAAAAAGTTGTCTCGGAGTAACCTAATATGGGCAGCGCTCTGGAAAATTATGTGAATCAAGTGCGCACACTAAGTGCGTCTGGTAAGTTGACCGACAGGCGGATCACGATCGCCAAGAAACCGGACTCGTTGCCGCCTTTGTTTTGATATTAAAGCAATTCACAACTGACTTTGCTGACCGGCTTTTCCTTCCAGGAAGCTATCGGGAGCTGGCCGAGGAGCTGCCGGAGTCGCTGTCACTGCTAGCCCGCAACTGGAGCATCCTGGACAACGTGCTGGAGACGCTAGACGTGCAGCAGCACTCGTTGGGCGTGCTCTATGTGCTCCTGGCCAAGCTGCACAGTGCATCCACCGCGAATCCGGAGCCGGTGCAACTCATCCAGCTGATGCGGGACTTTGTGCAGCGCAACAATAACGATCAGCTGCGCTTTGCTGTGTGCGCCTGTGAGACTTGACTCTTCTATTACACAAGTACCCAAAAACTAATCACTTATCCCATTAAGTCTACGAAACATGCCACCTGTTCACCGAGTTTGTGGTACAAAAGAACCTTAGCATCCTGGGCATACGCATCCTTTCGCGCGCCATCGACCAGATTCGACAGCTGGACACCCAGCTAACTCCCATACACGCCGATCTCTGCCTACTCAGCCTGAAGGCGAAAAACTTCAGTGTGGTGCTGCCGTATCTGGACGCGGACATCACGGACATCTCCACCGTGGCAGCCGAGTGCAAGACGCAGCAGCAGCAGCAGTCCCAGCACGCGGTATTCACTGTTAAAAATTCACTTCTTGACTGTTTGAACTCATAGTTTTCGTTTTCAGGATGCCAACAACGATGCCAAGTACTTCCTGTTGTACTTCTACTACGGCGGCATGATATACACGGCTGTGAAGAACTACGAGCGAGCTTTGTACTTCTTCGAGGTCTGCATCACCACTCCGGCAATGGCCATGTCGCACATCATGCTGGAGGCCTACAAAAAGTTTCTCATGGTTTCACTCATCGTCGAGGGCAAGGTGAGCTTTCCAACAACAAAGTTACTTTGATATATCAGTCTCTTAATATTGAAATCTTATTGCAGATAGCGTATATACCAAAAAACACACAGTTTATTGGCCGTTTTATGAAGCCGATGGCCAATCACTACCACGACCTGGTCAATGTGTACGCGAATTCGTCTAGCGAAGAGCTGCGCATCATCATACTCAAGTACAGTGAAGCATTTACGCGTGATAACAATATGGGACTGGCCAAGCAGGCAAGTATTTCTCCCTCTTCCCTGTAGTATTTTAGACTCTTCCCTGAAGATCAATAAAAAAAGGTGTCTTCGAAAAAAGAGAAAAGCACCTATGTGACGAATAGACCTTAGAGTGCAACAATATTACAAATCAAACTTTTAGTTACTTACCCTTCCAAATTAAAAAAAAAGATATACATATATAAATTTAAATTTATGAAGAAGTTTGCATAACAATAATTTATTTTATTAAATGTAAAAGACAGTTTTTTAAAATATAAATGGCACAACCTTCCTTTAGGTAGCCACCTCCTTGTACAAGCGAAACATCCAGCGGCTTACTAAAACCTTTTTGACCCTTTCCCTGAGCGATGTTGCCAGTCGTGTCCAACTGTCGAGCGCAGTCGAAGCCGAGCGTTACATTCTCAACATGGTAAGCAATTGTCTTCTATTTGGATTATTCTATTTTGTCTAATCCAATAACCGATTGCAGATCAAATCGGGTGAAATTTATGCCAGCATCAATCAAAAGGACGGTATGGTGTTGTTCAAAGACAACCCAGAGAAATACAACTCACCGGAGATGTTCCTTAACGTGCAAAATAATATAACACATGTTTTGGATCAAGTTAGGCAGATCAACAAAATGGAGGAGGAGATCATATTAAATCCAATGGTAGGTTTTAAAACTATTGTTAGGTCATTAGTTATAGGCTATATGTTATTTCTTAAAATTCCAATTTGCAGTATGTGAAAAAGGCTCTTGGCAGCCAGGATGATGACCTAACGTCGCAGCACCCAAAGACTTTCTCGGGGTGAGATTCTGAATATAAATGCAGCTAGCATTGTTAATAATATTTCCTTTTTTACAGTGATCCCACAGATTGATGATGCCACAGCCGCAGAACCACCAGCAGCCTGCTGCTTTCATTTCTACGCTCATCAAATCACCAACACCGTTTACCAGATCTTGTCGAAGCCGCGAGGCCCTGGGCCGGAAAGCTGACGACCCATGCAGTCCGTACTCATTCAGCTACCACAACAAGAAACTGCGCTCTTATTGCAAATTTAAAGATGAACATGCTATTTTAAATAAACTATGTATAAATCTATGACTAAGTCAGGGATTCCTTATCACGCTTTTGATTGACTCACAAATAATACGTCTCGATACTGCAACGATAAGGCTGTTGTGCCTTGTTGTTGTGTTTCTACGCATCGATCAGGCGACGTTTTACTGTCCGGACGGACCGGTTAAGTGCTTTGTACTTGCCCCCAATCTACCTTGATTGCAGTCCAGTTATCGTTCACATTATTTTATTTACAATATCAATGTACATGTAACCTAACCTTAGGTCAAAAACGATCAATTAATTGACTAGAGGACCAGCGCGTTAAATGTAGTTAATTTCTACTCGTAAGCCTAGTTTCGTGTATTTACGACTAATTGCTTTAGGTTATTATATCAACAGGCATCTAGGTTTTGTGGTTCGTGCGTGTGGGTGGTTAGCAGCTGTCGTTCCTCGTACATCGCTCCAATCGCCCGAATTAAAACCGGAGCTCCGACATCCGAATGAGATTTAAGATTCTCGCGCCACTCATAGCCAGCTGCGCTACACCCATCCTAACCGGTTTTCATGGCGTCTAGCTCCATGATGGAGGTCTTCAGCTGCTGTGCAGGGGAAACCAGACCCGATGATACCTCGCCGTTGAGACTGCGATGTAGCTTGTGGACCACATTGACCAGTATGAAGCACACTATGAGCACCAGCAGCGACATAAAGACGTAGGCCAAGACCAGCGGTGCGTCCGAAATGGGATCCAGCATGGCGATCGGTTTTTGGATACAGAAATATATATACCGAGGGTAATGAATTTGAAAATTTGTTGTGACTTTGTACTCGCTTCCCCGTAAAGAAATGTGAAAGAGTGTAGTCCAGACAGCTCAGGTTCAGGTAAAGAGACGGGTCGCAACGCGTATGTTAATTAGCCACTTGAGCATATATAGCATGTATATGATATTCTGGAATTGTGACCGCGTCGGCGTTTCGTGTGTACGTCGCTTGACACCTGCCCGAGAACTGAAACGAGCCGAGAGCGTTAAATGAATGGAACTTTGCTTGGCATTACGTATACGCTTCGTTGCCAGACTGTTGTCGCTGTAGATATTGGTATATGTTGTGCATCCAGTTTGCCTTTTTGTTGTTGCTTTGATAAGCCTCTTGAGCAATAGAATTTGTAACTTGTCGCAAGATAAAAAAAGCCTAAAATTTTTGGAGTTTCTTTCAACTGAGAGCCGCTCTTTACATCTGGCAACTTTTATTTATAACTCAGGGAGGAATTCCAGTCGCATTCATATTCGTCTCGCAATCAAATCAACAACGCTGTTGTCTTAATTGGCCGCGTCAATAAAGAATGAAATGGCGTCAAACAAATGCATGGGGTCCCTCGATTCGTGGAGGTGGCGAGATCGGGTTGGGGACTAGTGATTTTGGCAATTAACTCTTGATAGCCAGGCAACGGCTCGGTCTGGAGAGCTTTTTAAATACTGATAAGAAATTCCACAGTCACAATGATAAGCCCCAAAAAACGCGGACCCCACAAGTTTAGTTTGCGTGCCATGGGAGTAGGGAAAATTAATTACGTTTTTTAACTAAAATTCGAAATCAAACTTTGGCTGGCATTAAGGTATCACCTCTTCCAGTATCCCCAATGCACTTATTTTATTAAACATCACTCATTATAATGTAACGTAACAATGTATGGCAAATTAACTAACTAACTAACGAGCTGTAAACTTTTGATTTGTTCAGCATTAAAAAAATTCGAAAAATGTGTTTTCTTAAATGTCATTAAACGCGTAATTCAGTGCATGCAGAACGAATGGAAAATTAAAATTTTTATTGAATTCATTAATAGGCTGAAAATTTAAATTACCTGGAGTGAGTGGCTAGTAAATATTTTAACCCTAAAATACAAAATTAAAATTAACACTGCCCGGAAAAGTAACAGCCCCACTTGACCACACATGTGTGCGCCCCTGTTCCACTGGCTTTCACCTTCGTTGTCACGCGATTATCATAAACTAGCGTGAGCTCAGTGCCCGACCCACTGAACCACCCGTCGACCCTGTAGCCTCCAGCTCATTGATCTTTGTATACAATTTAATAAAACAAGTTATTCAGCAAAAGCAGCCTAGAACAGACGACGTATGGCCCCTATCCAAGGCCAAACCCTCCCATCCCTTTAATCCGGTATCCGGGAGTTCCGGCGTGAGGAACCAGGTCGACAGGCGGCGGCGTTATCCGTGCACCGGGCATCCTGGTTATCTCTGGCCTCCTGGATCACGTCGTCCAGGGTTAACTGTATCCGACTATCCGGCCTCGCCTCCGGCCTCCTTTGGTTGCACTTGAGCATGACTTTGAGGCGCGGGATCTTGGAGAGGTGGTCATAGAACCGCACTATGTGTAAGGACCCAGAAGGCCTCTGTTCTGCGGCAGCACACATGGGCTGGTCCCGGCAGTTGCACAAGAAACTGATGGCCTTCCGGCTGGAGCTCACATCAAACTCGGCGCTGACCAGATAACAGGGCTCCAGGGAGAGCACTATACGCAGGACTAGAGGAAGAGAGTCCAGGGGAAAGAGTAGGCCGAGCAACTGTCTCACTGGCACTGAGCTTACCCGAAGAGGTCTCCAAGATCTGGGACCTGTTCTGAATCCAAACGGACCGTAAGCTCGGCTGATTGGAGCGCGGACTGCGGAGGGAGGTGTCCAGGTATTCCCGTATGGTCATCGCATGATTTGAGTGACGCAGACCCAGGAGCTGTTGACGTGAGCTGCCGGGCAAAGCGGCCAGAGGCAGGTTGTCGTAGACGGATACATAAATCTTGTGGCTTATATAGACCACCACGAAGCACAGGATGACGATGAGCAGTACGATAAGCAGGTAAGTAAATAGTGTGGGTATAAAGAAGATGGCGTCCAGAAACATGGGGTCGCTGATCCGAAAGTGCTAGATCACTGACAGGATACGCAAATCTACAGAGAGGGTTACGGGAATCCATGGGAGGAGCTTCGATTCGCTTGATTTTTGCAACATCTATGTAAATGTATTTATTTCGTACTTTCTGTATTTTTTTTTGTTTATTTTTTGTTGTCAATTTTTTTTATGGATTTCTGCCTTGTTTTTTTACATACGATTTTACATTGATAATATTATGCTTGTAATTTAATTTTATTCCACTCGATCTCCACGCCTCCACTTCCTGCACTTCGGATTAAAGTTGATTTTTTCGTGCACTCCTAAGAATTTGCCATTTACTTTCGTTTCTAACCCGCCGGCGGGTTCCATCTACGCCCAAATGGGCGTGGTCTGCACATGGCGCAGACCCCTTAAAAATGTTCTAGGCTCAACCTTTTGCATTTTGCTCGTTTTCTAACAGTGTCTTATAGCTGAAATATCAGCACAGATATTTTCGTTTTAAGCATTTGGCTTTTCTGTAAAACTGTCAAAATTGTAGCTTTATCTCTGCATGTGTGCATTTCAAAATCGCATTGTTGAGTTATGATTTTCTGGTTAAGAGTGAGTGGATGAGTGTGTGCGTGTGATGAAGCAACAGCTGTAGATTATGTTTTAAGATCAATCGAGCAGATATAAGCTTTATAAATATATACACACAAATCGTTTTGTTGGCTGCGTTTTTTGTGAGTGTTGTAAATGCAACTTCTCGTTTGGGTAATATTTATTAGTTCACACAGGTACACACGCACACTCACCCAACACACACGCAAACCCATACTCTGCGACTTAAATTGTTGTAAGGTTATCTTCTCGTTAGCTGGCAGTTCTTGAAAATGCCTAGTACATTAGTTTTGAAATTTTAGAGATATTTCATGAATTATTTATAATCAAACAATTATAATTTCAAATTTTTAACTATCATTACTTGCTTGATCAAATAGTATTGTACCTGTCTTTTAAAAGACCAAAACTCCAAAAATTACAGTCTTACAATACAAGAAAATAAAAGTATTTTCTGAACATGACATATGTACAATTTTTGAAGAACGGAAATACCTCTTTGACAACAGTTTAAACTAGGCATTCGCTGTGCTCAAGCTTAAATTAGTTATTAAAAAATTATAAAACTATGTTAAGATTACGAAACGCCTTTCGATGAAGAAACAAGAAACATGTGGGAAAATCATGAATTTTTCACTGATTTTAATATTTAATTAAAAGGTTGACGGCTCGCTGACTTCATGTGCTACGCGTTTACTTTTAAAAATAATTTACTAAAATTAAAATTAAAATGGTTCAATAATTGCTGCCGTTGTGTGTTTGTTTAAGACAAAAAACAACGAATACAAGCGAAATACAATTATTTCATTTATATCCTACTCTTTCATTGACTTCATGCCTCGAATGAGAGTGTATGAGTTCGTGTGTCTGTGTTTTGTGCCTGTGTGTGTGTTGCCTTTTTGTATAATTTTAGTTATTACACACATATTCATCTTACTTTTCTTTTAAAAAACATTCAGATGTCTGTTGGATATTTAATGAAACGTTTTTTGAGGAGGCAGCAGGTCCCATAGATTATACAAATGGGCTTTCTTGTCTAAATAGCCGAAGAACTTGAAAGAAGTTGAGAGAATTAAATAGATTAATCCAGGGAAAGCTATCTCCGATATCGGGGGTTGCAGGGTGTGGAACATCCCGCCGTAACCTTTACGCAGAGACACACACATACACTATTATATAACTTCAGCACAACATACAGAATCGGATAATTAATATTTGTTGGCCCTCAGCCCCCGTGCACTCTGAATCTGCGACAGAATCGAGAATCCAATGGCTCTGTGACAATTAATTTTACACACTTATATAGTTTACGACTTCATGTTTATGCTGCTGAGCGCTTGTTTTGTTTTCTATTTATCTATCCAACTATTTCCCATCGTCTTCATGTTGGTTTTCCACGTTCGCTGCGTTGTTGTTTCTGTTTGTTTTGTCGGTTGTTGCTTTCTTTGCTGCTGCTGCTCTTTGTTGTTGATTTGTTGTAGTGGTAGTTGTCGTTGTGGCGGCCTTAAACGGACAACGATACAAAACTGTTGTACTGCGTGATGTTGCGTTTGAGTATGTCGGCGCAGGGTCCCAAAACACGTTCAAATCTGCGACAGAACCAAAAATTTAAGGTCATTAACATACAACTTCTTTTTTGTCTTAGCACTCAAGCCACCGAACTTACCTCGCCCGGTCCAGTTTGACGCACTTGAGCGGCCCGCGAGCCACAACAGTCGCCGCACGGGGTCGGTCCAAAAGCAGAGCAATCTCGCCAAAGTAATCGCTGCTACCGAGACGGCCCACCTCGGCGGGATCCTCGCCCTGCTGATTAGATAAACCATTTGATTAGAGTGCCTCTCTTCATGTGTCCCAGATCTGATCACGGTCACTCACCTCAGAACGCTGCTGCAGAACCACCGCACAGCCCTCGAGGATGATGTAGAAATCATCGCCAGCGGCTCCCTGTTTGACAATCGTCTCACCGTCATCGAAGGAGCACGTCTCTAGAGAATCGGCCACTGTGAGGCGCTCCCATTTGTCCAGGCTCTCCAGAATTGACACACGCGACAAAAACTCCTCATACATCTTGCGCTTGCGGATGGTCGAGCCCATAAGGATGCGGCGGTAGGAGTCGCGGTCGATGCCCCACAGCTTCACATCGGTTTTGGCACGCACGGTGGCGGCGCGAGGAGTGCCATAGATGAGGGCCAGTTCACCAAAGCTTCCGCCCTCGCTGATGGTGGTCACCAGTTCGGAGTTGACGAAAACCTGGGTGAGATAGGAACATGTTGATAAGGATTTAAGCCGAAATCAAGGCCATTTCATAGACTTACATCGACCTCTCCCACATCAATCACGTAAAAGTTGTCGCCTTCATCGCCCTGCTGGATGATATTCTCGCCGGCAATGTGATTTACAGGGAACATGGCATCAAATATATCGGATCGCTCGCTCTCGTCCAAGTGGGCAAACAGGACGTTCTTGGCAATCGCCTTGGATAGGGCGTTCATCGTTTTGTAGTCCTTGGGTACCACCTTCTTAACATAGTTGGTGGCATCCTCTTCGGTTACGGGTTCGGCGGAGATTCCACCTCGCCTGCGAACCGGTGGAGCTGCTGTCTGTGGCATCGGGCTGAGATCTTCGCAGTCGTCGGGGCTGATTACCTGTCTACTGGCATCCAGTTTGACTTGTTCCTGCCAAAGATAAAAATAACAATATCATGAGTATTTTGGGTTTGGTTTATTGTACACAAATCTCGATTCATTATCATATTGGTTAAGCATCAGAGTTGTTATAATAGTCTTAATAAAGATAAAGGCCATGCTGGCGATGCTGTTCGATGTTGCATAGTTTCTGACTAAATATATCAAAGCGCAGGTCTAGCCCTTGCCGAAAAAAGTTCGATAGTTTTCCTGAAACTCTCTTACTTTATGAAACCACGGTGGTGCCAACTTAATTATCTGCTGCAGTAAACTGCCCAAATGCGTTTGCGACTAGATGTCAGATTAATGTGCGTCACTCGCGATGGATGTATGGTAACTGCAACCAGTGGTTGTTCTCTGCAGCATTGTGCATATTGTCCGGAGACGCGCCCGGAAAAGCTCCACCCGCCCACATCCGTTACTCATAAGCTCCATCAGTGCGTGGGCAGTCAAAAGAGCCAACCGGGGGAGCTGAAGAGCTTTACATCCTGACTCTTGATGCGCGCATTCCCGTGTCTCGAGTCCCTGTCCCTAAACAAATTTCCAAAGTGCACCCAAAGCTGCAAGGTCCGGCAGTCCGTTTCCCACAGTGACGTCAAACCAGTCAAGCAGGAATGGCCAGCTGGCCAAAGATGCTGATTAAGTTGCATTAAATTGTCACTCACTTGTGACTGCAGCAAGTGGCCGCCCCTGGCAGTTATGGCCTCATTTGAAATGCGTTAGGAACCTAGGCCTTTGGGAGTCCTATAAATAGGCTGGTCCATAACAATATATTGACCAAACAGATGGTATTTTTGTTAGCCAAAACAGGCATTATATGGATTTAATGTGACATTAAAGATCAGAACTCAAGCCTGTATGAGATTGAGGATTGGTAAATAGGGTTATTTTATAAAATGGTCCGCTAACAAACATAGTTTTACAAGCAATACCACATTAAATATTTTATTCTAAATCAATAAATTAAACTCTTTAATTTTCATTCATTAAATAACATTCCAAGCACACAAATCAAATAATTCTAAAAATATTTCCACAAATAATCAACATGTTTCCTAGCCATATCAAAGTATTTGCTTTTAACATCCAAGTAATTGCACTTGATTTGATTTCCCCATCCGACCGCAACCTCTTGAACGAAATGGTTGTTTTACGCCGTCCATAAACATTGTCGGGACCCGCGAAAAACTTCAAATGAACGACGCTGCTCATTAATTTTTATTGTCTAAACAAACCAAGCCAAAATCGCATGAAGTACGCATGAATAGTATAAACAAAAATATGGAAAATAAAAGCGGAAAATCGCAGTTAATAGGTGAGCTAAGCAATTTGCGCTCGATCATGGATTGTTGGTGACGATAACGAACTACTCAACGAATTCCCCGGCCAAATCGAATGTCGTCTCCATAAATCGACGAATGTCTTGGGTGGCTGCCAGTCACCTGAAGGAACCTGAAGTCAGGTGTCAAAACAGAAGATAATAAAGCGCTGCCGCCCAGAAACGTCAACGATAGGAATACAAATGCGTTTTAATTAGGCGCAGCAACTGTAGCTGATTCCCTGAAAAAACTAAAAGTAATACTTAAAAACAAGTTGTTATTGTTCGTATTTGATCTTATACCAAAATAGTTTAAAAAAGATTTAAAGATAAATAATAAATATTTAATAATTATTATAGCTTTCTAATATTTTCTAAACTCATTATGCGTAGTCCTTGGTGACAATTATGCAGCAACAAAGTAGACTAACTGAATATTATTGATCACAATGCCCCAAAGTTCAGCGCTGCCCTGAATGCAAATGGATTACTCTAGGGTATCCTGCAGTCAGCTTACTG
This sequence comes from Drosophila santomea, assembly GCF_016746245.2. NCBI lineage: Eukaryota > Metazoa > Arthropoda > Insecta > Diptera > Drosophilidae > Drosophila > Drosophila santomea. The sequence continues at coordinate 19,789,809 of NC_053018.2, forward strand.
GGTGGCACTTTCAAAACATTCCCCATCTTTTTTGCATTCGCAATACTGCAACTTTGTTTATGGCAGTTTTGCCAGGGACATCGCCCAGAACAGAGAACCGAGCGCCCAGAACCGATGGCCCAGAGCAGAGAACCCGGCAACTGGAAGACGCGTGTGCCAGCGATATGACCGTGACCTTTGTGCAGACGCGGAGTCGGCGCCCAGTCGACTTGTAGCCCTGGCCCTGGCCATGGGGACGTGGCCATGAAGAACACCAAACCAACAGCCCGCAAGTCAGCCCACTCTTCCACCCGTTGACCCTCCGATATTGCTCGCGATTTTCCCGGGTCGGAACAGCGCTGCTTTTAGCTTTTGGCGTCGTTCCCTGTGACATATTAAACGGAAATCGATTTCGCAAATTGCAAATTGAATCCAATCCCCGCCCGGATGGGCTGACTTTGCGGTCTGGCCCTGCCTGATTGGATGGTGCTCGTTGATTTTCACGTTCATAGGCTCTGACTTTAAAGTGGAGTCTTGTCACCAGTCAGCCTTATCAACCAGTTCGCTAATAAAACAGCAAACAACATTTATGGAATTCATGACAAATGCTGCTTTTGATTATATGACGACAATTGGTGGGGAAAGGGTGGGGCCATGTGTGAAGGGTGGGCCAAGATGCGGTGAAGGTTGGGTAACAATGACTAATTACCACGCATTTTCACCTATTACCAAATCAATTATGTTTAATAATCTTGTAGGGTTGCCAACAGAGCTACAACAAACCACAGGGAACGCTATATTCAATTTCCTCTACTAGCACATACCCCTTACTTAGTTAGTGGAAGTACGAGGGAGAAAATTAAAAATTATTTTAAATATCGATACAAGTTGGTAGAGAAGTACGGGCGTGATAGTTTTAGGCGGTTCGTGTTGGCATGGCAAGATTTAAAAAAAAAAACTTCCACAGCGTGAGCGTCTTAGAATTGGCATGCCTAATCTTCCTTATAGTTTTTATAGTTTTCGAGATTACCTCGGGAGTAATGGGTATATCAGTTACACGAAAAATAATGATTGAAAATAGTTCAAAAGCTAATTCCAGATTTTGTAAATAAAAAGCGTATGTATATCTCGAAGCTAAATAGTTCTGTGTCGTTTAAGAGGTTGATTAGGGGTACGGTACTTGGTTCTACTTTGATCCCTTTCTCTATAAATTACACACATTATTCTTTGCTGGAGAAAATACCTTCACGAGTGGGAAAAAAGAAGTCCGATTACAACGGTGACAATGAAACACTGATGAGGCGGCAAATGGATCCACATGCTGTGAGGTAGGACCCAGAACACATAGCCGTCGTGCAACTACATACATATGTCTATGGTACAATGGGCGCCGCTTGCAATTGTGGACATGGTGGTATTGTTGCATCCATGTGAGCATAAATAAAAACCAACGGCGGCGTCGACTTTAGAGGGGGGACAGCCCACAGAGAAAAATGGGAAAAGCTAAAGTGTAAAATGCACACAGTTGTGCAACCAAATACTAAATGTTTGCTTCTATGAGGGTGTATTTTATAAATATTTTTGTTTTGTTATTTTCTGATTGCGTAGATGAATGAGCGCTTATTGAATACAAGTACAAACTAGACTTATGGTCTACAAACTATGACAGCCACTAACAGACTCATTTATTTATGGCAAACCTTAGGCATTTTTCTGTGCTTGTATGCTCCTTTGTGTTGGTGTTTGTGTTGGTGTTGGTGTCGGTGTTTGAGTGTGCGTGTGCGTGTGTGAGTTTTGGTTCTTCAGTTATCCCTGTGTTGGTGCTTGTGCTACTTATGTACAACAAATTGTGAAAACGCTTCGCTTCTAATATGGACACATAAAAACAAACAACAAACAGTAGTAGTATATGTAGTATTTGGAAAACGCATGTCGCGACGTGGGATTTCTGTGGAAAATCTCGGAGATTTGCACTCTCGGATTTGTAATACCGCTGCTGACAAGATAGACAAAAGCGCGAAGAGCGGACAGAATTATACAGATATTACGTATACGCGGGGTGGACAGGCGAGCAAAAACAGCCGCCAGCAGCAATGACAAATCCAATGTCAAAGTTTTATAAAAATAAATATTCAAAAATGCTCCGAACAGCTCTGAAACAATTTTCTTTAAATTAAAAATACTTTTGGTTGGCCAAAAAGCGGACTTTCGAATAAGCAAACAAATAAAAGGAATGTAAGGGACAAGAAATACTAATCGGTTCTCAGTGAATGTGCTTATACTTAAGCTGTTGGACATCAAAATCAAAATATTGTAAAATACTCATTTAATTGGCTATATATGAATCAACACCTTACAAATGGCTAATAATACAAATAGACCAAGTGAAGAATCGTGATCCCCACAGCGTATGATTAATATTGGAATTTGTTTAGAAAATTTTAATCTTGTTTAATATACGTTAAAAATAAAATTTATTTCGTTTCATACAACATCGAAAAATAAAAAAACAAACCCAGCCCTTGAAAATCAAATAGTCAGCTTGTGTTAAGATTGGTCACCACTGCGTATGATTAATATTAGCGCGATTGGGGCTATTAAAAGAAATCGCGGCGAATTTAATTGGCATAAATGTGCGGGCACGGCAATAAAATATAAAATTATATAAAAAAGAAATCCTAAAAATATATCTATGAGATCGTGCGTCACAAGACCCCCGCGTTCCACACATAAATATTTGAATTAATTTTCCCGCTAGTATCCAATTTAATTTTTCCACTTTGTTCCTCCTTGCTGAGCTGACTGCGTTTTTTGCTGCTTTTGCTGTTTTTCCTGCCATTTGTAATTGCTTAATTAATTCGATTCTAGTTCATATGGTTCTCGTTTTTATTTGTCTACCCGCTGTTTCCGTTTTAATTATTTAGTTGCTGTGAGCTCTTCTTGTTATTACTGCTGTTCGACTTGGCGAATGTCTTTTTTCGCGTATTTACAAAACGGAGGCGCGACACAAACTGAAAACTCAATTCGAAATTCGCGTTCAACTTGCGACAATCGACGTTGGCGGCGCAGTCGACGTTGCGTCGACGTCGGCAGGGGCAGCGGCTTCATCTTTCCACACTAGTTGCCTTCACATGCATGTGTGAGTGTGTGTATTTGTATCTACGTGTGCTGGGGGGTGGGCGATACCGTTATGCGGCGTAGGGCGGTTGAATTGCCGACCATTTTGCGGTTTGTGGTAGGTTTCAAAGCAGTCGAAAGATCCGCGATGTAATGGCCAGTAGCTTCGGTGACCAAATACACAGAAAACAAAAGGCGATAAAAATGCTGATATATTTTTGATCTATTTTAAAGGTTTTAGTTTTTTATATAAACAACACTTAACATTCTAAAATCTGTTCTTTCTATAGCTGGAAATATTTTAAAATATATTCACTTCTCTTGCATGTAACAAAATGAAACCACTCTCCAAAATGAGCGTTTTCTTAATTTCCAATTTTATTCAAATTTCATAAAACCACAGCATTTTTCTCCATGTATAAAAAGAGGTAAGCGCAAGAAACAATGCTAAACCAAGCAAGAAGGAAAGAGGTAGGTGTAATGAGCAACAATAAGAGGATTAATAAAGACCGAAAATGACATTGCAAAATTTCAATGCCAATAAAACTTTGAACCAGAAAAAAATGAACTTACAAACTTTAAAATAATATATGCACTGAGATTTAATGCACACACCACTTTTCCAAATGAAAGTCCCTGTGGGCAGAAACATTTTGGGAACAATAATTGTATTTCTTGCTTACACTTTTTCTTAAATTTTATTATAAAACCTGAAACATTTCTCCCAGTGCAGCCACAAAGCTACCAACCACAAGCGACGTAGAGGAAAGTAAAAGTCGCCGCAAGCCCACAGAATTATTGAAAAGAGCAACCCGCTAAATAGAAATCATACATGGCAAAAACAAACTACAACAGAACAGCTAATGATGGCTACAAGCAAAGTGGCCAGGAGAGATATTTGCCAAAATATTGAATTAAAAGTGGGAGAATCGGGGGGATTTCTCACCGTTCTCTCAGTGTACAAAACAAATCAATTCGAACGCCAGTGCCAAGAAGACAAGCAAAAAACAGAGAAGTGATAAACAAAGAGAAATCCAAAGATTGTAGGCGGTTTCATATATTAATGTTATGTGCTCAAGGTAGCTACGCAAACAAATTTGATTTGTTACGCCAGCGATTTGTTGTTCCTCGAGCCCATAAACATGCAAATTCGTTCGCACTCACTTTGATAAATTAATAATAAAATCAATAATAATTACATTAACAATTATGATGTGCATGGGTGAGAGCCCGTAGATTTCTGCAGTTACACATGGCGTATACGCAGCGCCCAAAGGCGAGGGCACAGATTTAGGCACTTGAAGCCATGGAAGCAATGCTCTCGTTAGTGAGAACTCAAGGTGTCCAAGATGCGAGAGCCCTCGAAGTCGCCTAGTTGGGATTTCCACTGTGGCAGTTGCATTTCGAGTGGGAGGCTATGGGTGGGTGTGCGGTACCTTGAGGCAATGCTGGTGGCACGGGACGGGCTAAGTATGCCAATTTGTGCACTGCCTGGAGAAGAAAAGCCTCTCAAGAGAGTCTAGTGCCGACGACAATTGGCTGCATTTTTATAAGTCTACAGCGAAAGCATTTCGTGGCATTTTGAATTGCATCTCTTTTGGGTGAGTCAGAAATTATATTCTTCCTAGTTAGCTGTCTCATAAATTAAAATGTCAATCAGGAAGACCACTACGTTGCACTTGATTTCCCACTGAGTTTTGCTTTTTGGGGATTTTACGAGGATTTTCACATTTGTCATATGCCAGCTTACAGATTTTACATCGAATGTGCAATTTGTGTCTGCCATTCTGTTAATTTGCACATTTTGTTTTTCCGTTAAGGATATACCGCCACTTGTAGAGTAAAAAGGTGCTTTTAAAGATTTTTTTAAGAGGACTACAACATTTGATTCCTTTTTAGTTGTTTTATCTATTTTTTCAACAAATAAGAGACAATGTACTTTACGTAATTATTCGCTCTGAAGAAATTAATTATGTATAATAGGGACATTTAAAATTCCCTCATTTTTCCTTTCCCTTTGCCCTTGTGGCTCGTTGGCCATTTAAATTCCTTTTGGAGCCCCAAGCACCCAAGAACTCATTAAATGCGGGCCAAACAAAACATTGGCCATAACATTCTATCGCTTCACACTTGGATTCACTTTGTCAACGTGCAAAGTTTCCAGGGACCTGAGGGGAGGACTCCTCCATCCTGCATGTGAGCAGCAGGATGCGGGAGGCACTAGGTGCACTAAAATGAGGAAAAGCTTTTTGTCTGCTCGCTTTCTGTCCCCGATGTCCGCAGGTTTTCGTGCTTGTATATGTGACTGCGTTTTATAATCGCATTAATTAAAATTTTGCGCCCTAATTGACGCAGGAGTAATACCACTCTTTCACACTCGCGTGTGCCTTTCGCGTTTTAAATTTTCCCACATAGCTGCGCCCTGCTTTTCCTCGCAACACCCGGCGCCACGAAAGTTGCTTCAGCGAAATTTCCAATTCAGTGAACTTTTTGTTTTGGCACGCCCCCTGGAAAATGTTCCCTCTGGTCCTTTACTCTTTCTGAATCCACCCGTTAGTTATGCTGGGCAAACCTTTGTTGGCGTTGGCCTGCATAAACATTATTTTTGGGGACACACAGAAGTCGTATTTATACCCACATCGATTCTGGGCTATCCAGCTGCCCACTGATGGCCAGCCTGTGTCCTGCCGAAAAGGACACGCCGCATTCGTCGTCGTCACAGCTGTCAAGAGAAACTGAAACATGCAGCCATCCAGCAAATTGACAGCTGAATCCCTCTCAGCATTACCCAGTGACATCAGTGGCCCAGGAAAATATGAAAAGGTTCCCGAGAAATTTATAATTTGCAAACTGTTGCGCTTGAGAACCGTTTTCCTTCTTGATTGGCCAAATAATTCATGGACACTCGGATGGAGCTGCGCTTATACGCCCCTTAATGGATCGGCGCACACACACAGACGCAAAAAAAGGTCGACACATCCGGCAGATACGGATGTGCTTTTGGCCAACCGCTTTTCCTCAATCCAAAAGTATTCTTTATGTGGGTAGTACCTTTGTTCCTTTTATTTACATACACCTTTTGGATGCCCGTTTAATGCCGCCCCCAACTCGAACGTAAAATAAACGATAATTTATTTATGCGAAACCAGAGCTACGGAAGGGGGTTAAAGGTTATATTACCTTCATGTTACTCAATTATTCACAAAGTTTCGATGGCAGTGCCAAAGTAAGCTACGCTTTTGTCCCGAATTTCGATATCGAGAACATCCGCCATAATCCCCAGGGGATCGTAATCATTAATCACTTTCCCCGGAACAACTTAGAAATAGTATAGAAATTGTTTTTGCGCAACGCACATTAAGTGCATAAGAAGCAAATAATCTCTAATAAAGTAAAAATTAAATAAAAAAAGCAGAGCATAATTTGTTTGACTTTTGGGAGTGCTTTTCTTGATTTTTTAACTTCTTGATAATTTTAAAAAATTATAATAATGTACATTTCTTTTTCCATTAGGAGAGAAACATAACCAAGGCTAAAAAAATGTTTTCCAAATTTTACAATTTGTCTTTTTTTAATGGAAATTTGTTAATAATACTTACAATAATTTTAATAAATATCTTAGAAAATATCTTTCAAGCGGATAACCGAAAAATAAAAATGCTAAAGATTAATAATACTACTTTCCTAAATCATAAATTTCCAAAACACTGTAATAGGAAAATAAACGAAATACCCCGTCCCAACTATAAAAACAAATCCCAACCGAAAGATTTCCCAAGTCAACCGTATTTAACACTTCGAATTTTACCCACCATTTCGCTGGTGGAGTTCCTTTCACTTCCGGTTTGGCACTTTTTCCGACCGCGTTTGGCCAACACAATTGGTTGTTGTTTGTCTTTACTTTATGGCCCAATTCGGCGGACACTGGGGACAAAGTATCCGGCGTAGTTTTTGGCACGATTCCGCTGTTAATCAGAAGCCGGCGTAAACAGCGCCGGACGGAGCGATGACAGCCGTAAAAGCGACATTAACACGGCCGTTAAACCGGACAATTCGATGATCGGGGCCCCGGAATTCGCGTGGCTATCAATCAGGCAAGAAAGTCGAAGAAGTAACGACCGCAAAAGGTGAATGGTAACTAGTAAATTGAGCAGATAAATTGGCGAAAAAACAAAAATTGGGGACGACGATGGGCAACTGACGGTGGCCAAAAAGTGACTGAGACAAACGAAAGGACGAAACTCTAGCAGCCACAGACACAAACACAATCTCGACGACGACAGGATGACCTTCACCAACACGCACAGCAAAGGGAACCTTTCTATATATACACAAATATATACATATACGACTGGCCAAAAAGTAAAGTTTTCGCACACCCGTCCACCCACTCACACACCCACATACACTCGCAGTTGTGACGCAAGTCCTGGCGAAGGGAAAAGCTTTCACGGGAGAAAAGGGCAAAAGTACCAAGGAAAAAGCGAAGGAAGCACTTTGATTTCGTTAGCATTCCCTTCGAGTTTCAAGTGCAAACTCGACATCTACTGGCAAAAAGCTGCACGAGTGGCAGGTAAGCAGGAATACCCTTTTCAAATATTTTTCTATCATTTTTTGATTTACCTTGTTTCTCTCGAATTGACAAAAATCTGTTTGCCACGCCCACTCTGACGCCCTCAAATCGCTAAGAACTATTAGGGTGGAAATTTCTCCTTCACATTTCCACTAGCTGGGTAACGAGTATCAGATAGTCGGGGAACTCGACTATAACGTTCTCTCTTGTCTCTTTACAGTCAACAGTTAAAAATGCTCAAACAAATTGTACCAAATGTTACCAATGTTAATAATAATTTTTGTTAATTATTTTTCTTCAACATATTTAATACAAAAAAGTAGTTTCGGAAGAAAAGATAGACATTTTACAGATAACCACAGAATAATATGAAATATTTGAGCAAGATGAGATTCTAGCACAAGTTCACAAAATGCTGTTCTAAACGAAATGTATATCATAAATGCAATTTTTTTGCGTAATACAAAATCATTAAACTTAAACAAGGGAGAAAGTATAGTCGAGTTCCCCGACTATCTGATACCCGTTACTCAGCTAGTGGAAGTACAAAGGAGAAATTTCCACGCTAACAGTTTTTGGTGGTTTGTGGGCGTTAGAGTAGGCGTGGCAGAAAGATTTTTGGCAATCGAGATAAATTTTCAAAAATGAAAAAACATCAAAACATTTTTTAAAAGTGTGGGCGTGCAGTTTAGGGCGGTCTGTGGGCGTGGCGGTTTTGGGCGGCTTGTGGGCGTTATAGTGGGCGTAGCAACGTTAATCGACAAACTTGCGCTTCGTCTATGTCTCTGGAGTCTGCATGCTTAATCTCATTCTCATCACATTCTAGCTTTTATAGTTCCTGAGATCTCGACGTTCATATGGACAGACAAACGGACAGACGGACGGACATGGCCAAGAATATACATATATACTTTATATGTTTGGAAACGCGTCCTTCTGTCTTGTATACCCTTTTACTCTACGAGTAACGGGTATAAATATAGATTCTGAAATTTTAGCCGACTTTTAAGTTTTAGGTAGGGTATGTAGTGCTCCCGGAATAACTCCTATAAATTTCTGCTTGTTTTTAATAGCTTACCAGAAATAACGACATCGTTATTTGCAGTAACAAATCAAATCAGCAAGACACCCATTCAAATTGAAATCAAAGCTTTCTACTATGCGCTCACTCCTACACTTTAAACCCTTTTCCGCCAAAAGCTTTCCCGCACAGATTCGCAGTGATTGCCATCCGTTTTCCACTATTGAAAACTTTTCCGACTTTCCAACTTACTTCGAGTTCTCGTTGCCGCTCAAGCTCAAGTTCCAGTTCACGCTCGCGGGCAAGAGTGGAGAGGTGAATCTGCAGGCTACGATCGCTGACGGCATCCTCTTCGGGAATCGTGGTGCAGGAGGTGCGAACATGCCGCATGCGGTGCACTGCATCCAAACTCAGCCGGTGTTCATGATCATCACGGAGCAGAGCATCAAACATGGCCACCCCGCCATCGATGCTACTTTCGCGCAGTATGCGCCCACCACGTCCACTGCAATGCGGACTCTGCTGCTGATTCTGCTGATGCTGATGATGGTGGGTGGTGGCCACCACGCCCTCCGAGAACGAACGGATGCGCATAGCGCCGTTGGCATCGGTGGTCAAAGCCACCGAGCGGAAGCGATCGATGACCGCATCCTGGATGCTGTTTACACTCAACTGGTTGCCCATAGCGCACCTAGGCGAAACAAAAAACAAACAAGCGGAGTGAACTAGGAGGAAGCAGGATGCTTCTGCACAGCGTCAGGATGCTAATCCAACTGACAGCGGTTCCGGCATTCAACAGGCAACTTGCCCCAGAGAGTCCGCTACACATACAGGCGTACTCAAAATCAAAGCTGGGAGAAAAAGGGGTCGCTTGGCAAGTGAGAGGAGGAACAGGACGATGTGGAAAGGACCTCCACAGGTGCGCTGCTCTATTTACATTGCAGCATTGCAAACTTTTGGTGCAGCCTGCCTCACATAATAAACTTTAAAGCTTTCCAATGAACGGAGAGAATGCATTTCTGCGAAAGAGGAGGCCGAAAATAAAGCATCCGCGCTGTGAAATCCGCCAATAGACAGGTTTTTTTACACTCCGCTCGAAAATAGACCACAAGTGTATTGATTTTCATTTAAGCGGCAACCAAAAGACCAGCAAAATGCCGCTTGTTGCTTATGAAGGGGTTGAAACACCGGAAAGGAACCTAGCACAGGTAAGCACAGGACAATTTAAACAACTTCCTTCATCATGAGGATCTTTCTGAACTTCAGTTAACCTTATACTATTATATTTGAAAAAATATTTTTTCATTCAAAGTTATTAAGGTTCACTTTAATTTATTTGTTTTTTTAAGGACTAGTTTAAAAACAAGGGACAACGCTATAGGCGAGTTCCTCGGCTATTAGATACCCGTTACTCCATATCGCAAATCGATAAAAATTGGCAAGACATACGCATAAGAGTACGGAAACAAATCCAAAACCTTTTTCAAAACGTGTAGTCGAGTTCGCCGATTATCAGATACCCGTTGCTCAGCTTGTGGAAGTGCGAACCAGATATTTTCACAATTTATTGGCATATTGATAGAAATAGAGGGAAATGGAGTTAAAAAATGTCTAAAAAGTGTGGGCGTTTCAGTTTTGGGCTGTTTGTGGGCGTTGGAGTGGGTGAGACAAAAATATTGTTGGCATAACGATAGAAATTGGAAACACAAATAATATAATAACAACACATTTTTCAAAACTATGGGCGTGGTAGTTTTGTGCGGCTTGTGGGCGTTAGAGTGAGCGTGAAAAAAAAATGTTTGGCATATCGATAGAAATTTACAAGACCTATTCAAAACTTGAAAAATATAGACGTTTTTTTAAAGTGTGGGGGTGCAGACTTGGGCGGCTTGTGGGCGGTTTGTGGATCAAAAAACCTGCGCTGCATGCTTAATCTTAATTTTTTAGCTTTTACAGTTCCTAAGATCTCAACGTTCATACAGACGAAAAGACGGACGGACAGAAGGACATAGCTAGATCAACTCCGCTATTGATCCTGATCAAGAATATATTTACTGTATATCGACAACGCTTCCTTCTTCCTGTTACATACTTTTCAACGAATCTAGTACACCCTCTTACTTTACGAGTATCGGGTATAGAAAGGAAGAAAATACGGCGTAGATCTGGGGAATTTGCTTCGAAGATTTTAGGAAGTTTAATATTCATAATCATAGCAGCTGGAGATCCACCATTCAAATCCATTTTTCATGATACCGAGCTGAAACCAATATACAATCAGTTTGTATAATACCTTCGTACGAGTAACAAGTATTTCTTTTTAAAATAATCTGATAAAATTGGGTACAGTTTTTTATATGTATTTTTCTAAAAATTCTGATTACCAAATTTAATTGTGAAAAGTTTACGTTTCGATAAAAAAAAATTTTGCCAATAATCGGTAACAAAATGAGCAGTCTGGAATTCAAGGATAGTAAGCAGGAGGTGGGATCTTCGAAAACAGTGAAATCCTCAAAAGAATCAGTTGATGATGTTAATTGGGAGAAGTCCGTAGCCTCCGAAGAATTCGAAGATTTCAACGAGGTGGAAAACGAAAACTCGTTATCGTCGGGCTATGTTAATTTCCTGAGGGACTTCAAGAAGCGCTATGGAGATTATTACACGGATCACCAGATAAAACGGGCAGCCGAAACCCGATGGAACGAAATGTCATTCCGTCATCGATGCCAGTACTCGGCGGTAAGTTATAGATGGTAAATGCAACCGTCAACTTAAATTAAATTTCTTTATACCATCGATACGCAATGCACTTCCACAGGAACCAATGGACACTTTTCATTTAAAGCCCGATTTGGTAGAGTCCAATAGTGGAAGTAGCCTTCCTAGCTCTATGGATAGCGAGCACAGAATGCATACTGAAAGAAGAGGCCCCACAGATACTTTCTTTGGTGCCAGCGCCACCAAAGGCAATGGCTGCACTCCCAGAAAGAGGGAGAACAAGTATTCCAAGCCTAGGATGAGGAAGAGTTGCCCCAAACCGCGGGCTAAGTGCTCGAAGCCCCGTCGCAGTTGCGCCAAGCCGAAGCAAAAATGCGCCAGACCCCGGAAAGCATGTCCCCGCCCCAGGAAGATGTGCGCCAAGCCGAAGCCCAGGTGTCCCAAGCCCAAGAGCTCAAAGCCCAAGTGCATGATGTAACCGGAGGTCCTATCTCCCACACCTATACCCTCCCATTTTCGGCATCTTTATTGAGATAAGAAACCAGACAAAATTTCCCAAGAAATGCTTATATGCGTTGTTAGAATCAATGGCCTTGAAGGACCTCCAGCAACCCGACGGCAAAGAATCTTAAGCAGAACCAATAAAACAAGGCCGTAGGCCAGGAAGGCCCAAGCTTTGATCCTCAAGGCAACGATAAGCGATTGTACTATTTGGAAATATAAAGGTTAATGTCTAAACAAAATGCCGTTTTTACTTTATCTACCAATAACCAGTCGCAATGTCACTGGTGCTTTGGGTATTCAAAATCAAGATGCATTTTTGACTCACCCTCTCGAGTTTCTGAAAGTACTGTCGCAGGAACTGCACGGGATTCTCGGGTCGACAGACGCACAGCTGGACGATGCAGTCCTTGAGGACTCGCTGGATCCCATGGGTCTGGATGTAGTGTTCGCACTCCCGCAGGCTCTGCTCCTCCAGCGTTTTGGCCATCATGTAGGACATGTGGTACGGTGTGGAGGTGGGGTGGATTTCGAAGTGAGTTTGCAATGAATGGCGGTGATGATATGGTGATGGGAAATAGCTTTTCAAGCGCCGCACTACGCAAAATGTACGCAAATATGTATGTATATATTATGTACACAATATGTTTGTGTGGGTGGGTTACTGGATGTTGGTTATTGTTTCCCTAGCAAATCGGTTAAAAGCACAGACTATTTGGCTATATTCTTTTCTGCCGCGTATGTCCAAACCTGCTGCTTTATCAACCCGTATGCTGTGCACCGCCTTCGCAGCTTTTCCTTGCGTTTTTGGCACCGTTTTGTTCCGTTTTCCACACACACAGCACAGCCCCGTTTTCACTTTCTCAAACTTCACGTTTCCGGACGTTTTTGGACTGTTCTGTTGATTAAAGCCCTTAGCCCCGCACTCCTCCGCAGCATATGGATTGCTTAATGACTGTCAAAAAATAAGTTAACTAAGTTTTTCTTATAAAAACTTAACCAATTTTCACGCACGTAAAACGTTGTTGTTTTTTTTTTTTTGGGCTGCATGTAGTGGTGAGCGTCTCATTTAGTCACGCTCATATCGATAAGTTTTACTTTGCGCAACACTGTTTATCGATAACAGCTTTTGTGCATAAGAATCGGCCGAGTTTAAATTGCGGAAAGAAAAGCTTTTTCGGAGGGTGTTTTCGTTCGCTGGAATTAATGTTTCGTCTAATCCAATAAAGATCAAAAGCAGTAGCTATGTGGATGTTAGATGTCAAAGCGTGTTTGAGCCAATCAACGGAGGTGTGTTTACTTGGGATTTCCTTCCTTTTCGGCCTATTTGCTATTTTGGCCAGTTGTTATTGATTTTTCCGGATTCTTCCTCGTTTTTTACAGCCAAAATGCTGCACTCCGAATTACTGCCACCCGCTGGCCACCAGGGCATCTATGCTCCGCTAAGTCAGGCAATGAGCGATTCCGAATCGGACGAGGAAATTGAGATACACAACGCCGCCAATCATCGACAAAAATTGCCACAGAAACTTCAGCAAGCTCATCAGCATAATCTGCCGGAGCAGCTCCAAGCCCAAAGGATACGCATCCCGCCGAACACACTAGCCCTGAAATTACCACATACTCGAACATCACCCACGGCCACCAGGATTGTGACTCGAAATCCAACCGGGAGTACCCAGAAATTCCAACTGGAAGGCAGTAGCTACGCTACCAACATGCAGAATACCTTCCGTTCCGTCATGTTGAGCGATAATGGTGGAGTGGGCTCTGAGTTGTCCCACTTCAACAGCGATTTCGATGCAAATGCAGATAATGTAGCCATCTTGGGAGACCATGATCAGACCGGTGACAACTTGTCAAAGAGGAGCCCCATGTCACCGGCAAGAAAATGCTGCTTCATAGGTAGCCTACTGCTGTGCTTCATTGCTATCGTATCCTTTGTATGGCTGATACCCTGCGGTAATCCGGATGGCACTGGATCCTGTCCAGCCGTCGGAGACCGGATAAGGACCCACAACTGGTTTAATAACTACACAAAGGCGGAACTTAAGGGAGGAGTTAATGTGGTCGGAGGTCTAAGGGCCTGGGAAAACAACCTGATATTCATGTACCGCGGTGATGCCTTTTTCCCGGAGTTCCGGCCAGGTAACCAGCGGCGTAATGGCATAATCTGTTTGATTGGCTCCTCAGGAGCAGTGGCTTGGTTTGTAGAGATGGTAGATGAACCTGTGGCACTCGATTGTACCCTCATTGATATAAATGGCAATGGGAAACCAGCTTGTTTAGTACTCGATGAGTACGGCGAACTTGGAGCCATTCATCCCGTCTCTGGTGAATGGCTTTGGTGGTTTAAGGAGCGATCAGCCCGAAAAGTTGATGCCTATGATTTCCCCGTCATCCTGCCTGATCTGGATGCAGATGGAGTGCTGGACCTCCTTCTCGTGACCAGTTTGTCACTTGTACAGCGTACAAAATCGCTTGCCCAGCCCAAACATGAATCTCTGGAAAAACTAGAGGCACGCAATGTGTTGCGCATGCTGTCGGGCAGAAAAGGAACACCTTTTGGCGAGGGCTTCACCATCCACGAATGCGACACACTGAGCAACGTGAAGCTCGAGGCGGGCAACGTGAGCTTCACCTGTCAGCGGGGCAATGGTACGGAGCAGCAGCGTTCTAAGAGTCTGGCCGAGCTGTATGCCCTGATCACCAACAAATCTATTGTAAGCCAACGACTAGGCACTTCAAAGATTTCGCAGCACAGGAACCACGGTCAGCGGCGTGAGCTGGATGCCCAGAGAAACATATATTCTCTAAGTGGACGGGAGCTCGTGGTGGAGAACCGAGGACGATGTCCGGAAGATTGCAATGTCACCTTTGTCCTAAGTGAAGTCCGCGATGGCAAACCCCATGTGGTGGAAAACTTCATCAAGAGCGGAATGTATGGCATGACGCCTGCCCAATGGCACTTTAAGAATACCAAATCGCAAATGTCTGGCTTCGTGATGAAGTTCTGGAAGTGGCATGGCCTGGGTAAGCCTTCCAAACCGTCCTCCGCCTCCAATAACAGCAACAATGTGCAGAAGAGTGGCAGCAATAATCACACAAAGAACATGAATGCCATCAAGGATAAAGAAAAGTCTCAGGCTCAAGCCAAAAAACAACAGCAGCACCAACGTCTAAGAAGGAGCACGGATGCAAAAGATCACGAGTTTCAACCACCTCATCAAGAGTTCGATGTCTTTGAGCACATAAAGCAGAAGAGGGAAACATTCGGAGTGCCATCTCCAACTAAAAACCTTACCAAATTGAGTGGAATCTCTCCCGGCGGAAGCTACAAAATGAACATGATTAAAGAGACCGTGCTACTAGTGGTTTTTGTGGGGGCCGATACTCACATCGAGAACACCTTGGAAAGCGACATCGTCCAGTTTTGCCGCCACGACCGCAAGGAAGCGGTGTGCCAACCGGATCTGAACAATCAGGACCACTCGATGCTTGTTGCAGATCTCGACCAGGACGGGTCACAGGAACTAGTTACATACAGGTCCACCTTCGTGCATCCCGATGATCAGCCGCTGAGCGAATGGAAACTGCTGACCTATGTGCGTTTGTTGCGCCTCCAAGCAGAGCTTCCCGCCTACTTCGAGGTCCACAAGCACAACTAGGTGGACATTCAGAGGGCTATCAGAAACTGAGTCGAGTTATAGTGCATTTAGCCAGCCGCAAACGTGCTGTCGAACATAAATAACAGTTTAAACTAGTTGCATGCATTACATTGTACATTAAAATGAAACCTTTTCTAGCCCCCCATAATAAATCAGTCGACAAATAGATTTTAATTGATAACTTCCTTTTATGGGAGCAGCTTCTCTTATTTTATTTTTAATGTTTAACAGTTTTTTTTCATATTACACAAGATATATTGCATGGGATCTTAAACTTCATTGCTTGATTGAAAAGTGAACTATCTGAGAATTTCGGATTACAAAAAAAATCGAAACCTTTAAAATTTAAAACGTGTAAGAGATAATTTTATTGGCGGATCCGTTTAGATTTATAAAATTTCCAACATTCATAAACTTATCTGTGATTAAGAACACAGGTTTCCAATTAAAGGTTTTTCCTTTCAAACTATAATAGAACAGGATATAACTCCTGCCTCCAAATTTCTTACAATTTACACAGCGTTCGTACTTTACAATAGGATACAACATTTTACACGTGTGTTAATGGATAAGAGTACAAAAATTCTTAGGGCGATAGTCTCATGGTCCAGAATAAAACTCCTAAAAGGACTCAACTAAAAGTACGAATTACATTTTAAATGGTTTGTATGAATTTCACTACCATTCCCATATGGTAAAGGGTATTTATGAATCTATGCTCTAAAAATCAACGTCGTTAAGATAACTTTTGAAGTTAGCCAAGCAATTGGCAGTAACCCATTGCTCGCCTATAACTTTCAGTTCCTCATCCAGACGTGGGAATTTCGTAGCATTGATGGCGGAGTGGTTGACTTTCTTCAGCGTGCGATACATCTGCGGAATTTTGGATATTAGTTACTGGCTTAGAAAACATTCGAAGTAGGGTTATACCTCCGCAGAGCTAGTAGATATCTGTTTGGCAATGGCCAGAGCCTCTTCATTGACGTTGCGGGTCTTGCAGATCTTGTCAACGAAACTATGTGGCCCCAAAAGTTCCGTTGCGAACAGTCTTTCACCCAGAAGGAACAAGCGCGAGTGCTGGGGAATAAATGAGATAAGCTTTAAATACGCCTAATAAAGTATTATCACTACTTACCACTTCACTGGACACTTTTTGGTGACCATGCCACAGAGCATAGCCCTCGGGCAGTTGACCTAATTTGGCATAGTTAGTCTCAAAGCAACAATCATCAGACGCCACCACATAGTCAGCAAATGGAAGCTGCATAACGCCCAAATTAACCAGGCTGCCAACAATGCCCGCCACCAAGGGTTTGGGAAATGTTGCCAAAGTGCGTAAATAGCATCTAAAATGAAATGGTTTCGTTATTAAGCGTTTATCCATGGGTTCATTCCAAATACTTACTTCAGGGCTACGGCCAGTTGACTGGCAGTATCTTTTCGCTTCTCCAAAGATCCCTGAATCAGTTCCTGACAATCGATGCCCTGACAAAACTGTGGACCCTCAACGGTAAGCAGCACAGTGTTGAATTCGCCTTTGCGGGCAACGCTGGACAGTGTGTCGTTCAACTGCTCCAGCAACTGCCTACTGTATGTATGGCCAAATTTTCCTCGTTGCGTGTGGATGACCAAGTGAGCAACTTTGTTAACCTTGCGCAGACACACCAGTTCGCTACCATTGTTCGCCTTCATATCGTTAGCCAGTGTATGCGAAGAGGTATCTTCACCTCCCCTTTGGTTCGACTTGCTTACGGGCTTCAAAAACTTAAAGGATGGATCAGAGCCCTCGCCTGCATCATCAGACAGATTGGCTGCTCCAGGTTTATTGTCCAGCGAATTTCGGCTGACGGAAGCGTTGCTGGAGTAGGAGCTATTGGAGCGCCTACGCATGATCATCGATTCCTCGCTGGCGCGCTGCTTGTAAACATAGTCCCACGAGTCGGAGGCGCGAGGCTTACTGGTAGATGTGTTGGCGGTGGTCTTAGTAAATACGGAATCAGCCGCAGCAGGCGTTCGTTTGTTGGCAGAATGAGCTGACTCTTTTTTGGGGGGTGTTGGTTCCACTGCAATACGGGCTGCCTGGTTCTTGTTTAGGGAATCGTATATATGGATTAACAATCAATAGGTACTTCGAGTCTATAGCAGAGGTACTTACCCTTCCGGTTATGGTCATGGCTCGTTTGCGCATCAGCGGTTTGTTGGACACCTCACCACCACTCAACTCCCGCTGTTCATGCTCCACCGCATGAATCATATTGGCAGCGCCCTCATCGCCCATCAGGCGATCGATTTCAGAGACCTTTTTCTTTTTTTGGGTTCCTCCATTGGCTAGACCTGTGTTCGGAGTTTGCGCGCGTCGTTTGACGGGCGAGGGACCCCGCTCTGTTCCTCCGATCGGCGTCCCAGCTTTAGAGGACCGAGCAGTAGGCGTGGCCGAACGTTTTTTTGGCGCCACCTCCTTCTTAGTCGTCGTGGTGGGTGAAATGCTTTTGACAGTTGTTTTTGGTGTAGGGGGAGCTGGAGATGAGGCCTTTCCCGTTGCCTTAGTGCTGGCATACTGCGCAAATGATTTTTTCGTCTCCGGTACATCGGGATCCCAGATTATCTTCCTTTTAATTACACGCATGCGCTTGAACCCTAAAAATGGAATTTGTTAACAATGATTTTCTAAATTTCGACGTTACTGTACCCGTGGTAGGCTCTTCAGTGTCCTTGGAAGGTGACACAACGACTGTCGGTTTGGATTGCTCCACTGCTGGACTTAATGAGGCTGCCAGTTGCTTTTGGCTCACGGTCTTTATCATTACTTTTACCCCGCTGATCTTGTTATTTAGCAAAATGGGCGAGTTCGGGTTGCGCTTAACTGGCGATGTCACCCTTTTCACAGGCACTGGTGGCTTTTTAGTGATTACTTGTGCCGGAGGTAGAGTTATTACTTCTGTCACCAACGAGGAACCCGGCTTGTCTTCCTCAGAATCGTAGTCGTCCCAATCATCGTTCAATGAGCTGACAATATCTATTGGCTTGACCACAGGAGGCGGTGGGGGCGGCTCCTTACGGCGCGACTTTGGTTTAAGACCGGCCATTTGCTCCAGAGCTACAGCTCTGGCTTGTTCCGGGGAAAGCTTATGCTTGGAAATAGAAGTCAACGAGTTAGATTTGATGGTCTTGGACAGAGGTACCTTGGGACTGGTTTTTCGACAGGATGACTCCCCCTCATCGTCGTCAATTTCCATGATTTCGAACTGCCCTTCGCCCTCGATGGTAACACCCACATCCACGTCTTCTCCAACGCCGTCGAGATCGGAAAGAGCCTTCTCCAACGCGCACTTTTCTTCGCCGGTGGGCTGGCCATGACTTGTGTCCGTACCCTTGAGCAGGGCAATAAGATCTACCTCTTCCAAGGGGGAATCGCTGGACTGACCGTTGCCTGAGGCATCATGCCCGTCTTCGATTTTTGGAGACCCACTTTTAATTTCTTTTGGGGCCATGCGGGACTCCAAACCACTATTGTTTTCTCCGCCACTTGGAGTGACGGATTCTTTAGCTTCAGATGCCGCATCCGGCGGTCGAATGTTATGCAGCTTAGCTATCTCCTGCTCCAGCGTACTCAGCTCGTCCAAGCCGGGGCCCTCTTCCGATCCGTTGAGATTGGCCAGCTCATTCTCCAAATCAGTGGGATCCGCACTTTCTGAAAGCGTTTTCAACGCCGCTGGTTTTGGTTCTAGAGTCTCCGATGTTTCGACTCCTTGTGGTGGTATCTCCGCTTGGGTGGGCTCCGGTGTTGTCGCTGCAGTATCCGTCACCTGCTCCATGATTCCACTGCCCCTCTGATGGCTTTCCGTTCAACAGGAGCTCCTAATTAGGGGTTCGCGTGCTCGTTTCGATCGGATTAGTCTAATATAAAAAAAAGTGCACTTGCAGCACAGCGGCCATTTTTTTAGTGGTGAGCAGGTGAGTCTATCGATAGGAGGAAAACTATCGGAAAAAGTAGATGGTTCGAGAATTCAATTTTAATGAATGTTTAACAATAATTAGTATTAAATATACATAAGGTAATTCTCTTAAACATTGCAAATAAAATCCCCGTTTTTTTTTTATTAATTTGTTACTGGACTGCGGCGTAAGCACGAATCTAACCCAAAAAATAACTATGTAAGTCTGTTCAGCTAAGATAAAAACTTAACAAAACTATTTAAAAAAAATATAATAATTAGATCGTTCATAGATATCAGTAAGAAATGTTGATATTGTCCGGGCTTGTAATAGATTTTACCTGCATGCTTGGAATATTTCTTGAAAAATGTTTAAATAACATGGATGAAGATTTTCCCGCCAGAACTTTTCAGAGTGACATTACTCACAGCGGCGTTTTGAAGGCGACGACAAACGGTCACGCTGCGTTGGTATTTACCCCCCGCTCACCCCCTTTCGAATACTTGATGGAAAAAAGTCTCATCTGCAGCAAGGATTCGCGCAAGGATAGCGCCAGGAAAGGCAACCGTTAATTGATCTAACCCCTCGGCGGTGGTCAGTGCCAGAGCACAGAGTATCCGCGAACCCCCAGTCACAAGTTAATCCCAGTGAGCGGCAAAAATCCGGACGGAGCTGGGGCCAAAGCTAAACGAGCGTCGAATACAGAACTTCGCAGGCAGGGGGCAGCAGGCAGCAGGATGTGGGATTCGTCCATGTTTCTCAGCACTCTGACGCCCAAGTTCTACGTGGCGCTCACAGGAACCTCCAGCCTGATCTCGGGCCTGATCCTAATCTTTGAGTGGTGGTATTTCCGGAAATATGGCACTTCGTTTATAGGTGAGTAGTGGGGTTCCCCTTCCTCCGCATACTTTGGTTTTTGTTTTACTATGCCTGTTCCGCAGAGCAAGTCTCCATCAACCACATTAGCCCCTGGATAAATGGCAGCGATGGGCAGTCAGAGTCGAGCAATGGCAGTGGCAGCAGCAGCAGCAGTGGCTCCAGTAGCAGCAGCAATGGAGGAGCAGGCGGTGGAGGATCGGGAGGAGCAGGAGCATCAGGCAGTGGTAGCGCCACCACAAGTACGGGCACCCAAATGCCCGAGTGTAAGGTCTGGCGGAATCCCCTCAATCTTTTCCGCGGCGCCGAGTACCAGAGATTCTTTTGGGCAACCAGCAAGGAGCCGCTGACCTACTACGATATGAACTTAAGTGCCCAGGACCATCAGACCTTTTTCACCTGCGAGGGCGATGCCCGCAAAGAAGAGTATGAAATCATGCAGACGGCCTGGCGCGAACGGAATCCCATGCAGCGCATCAAGTCCGCTCACAGTGCACTGGAAATCAATGCAGAATGTGCGCCTGCCTATATACTGCTAGCCGAAGAGGAAGCCATGACCATTATGGAGGCAGAGAAGATCCTGAAGACAGCCCTAAAGGTGGCCGAGATCAACTACCGCAAGTCGCAGGCCACCCAACATCAGGGCGCCATAGCGGATGGAATGCATCGGCGGGACACCAATGTGTTGATCTACATCAAGCGGCGACTAGCCATGTGCGCCCGCAAGCTAGGCAAGCTGAAGGAGGCGGCAAAGATGTTTCGCGATCTTACGAAGGAGATACCCTCGATTATGAGTGTGCTGAACATCCACGAGAATCTAATCGAAACGCTGCTGGAGATGCAGGCCTACGCCGATTGCCATGCCATTCTGGCCAAGTACGACGACATATCGCTGCCAAAATCGGCGACCATCTGCTATACAGCTGCTCTGCTGAAGGCGCGTGCCGTGGCCGATAAGTTTTCGCCAGACATTGCATCCAAGCGAGGTCTAAGTCCTGCAGAAATGAGCGCCGTTGAGGCCATTCATCGGGCGGTGGAGTTTAATCCGCATGTGCCCAAGTATCTGCTGGAGACAAAGCGACTCATTCTACCGCCAGAGCACATTTTGAAGCGAGGCGATTCAGAGGCACTGGCCTATGCGTTCTTCCATCTGAAGCACTGGAAGCAGGTGGAGGGGGCCCTAAATCTGCTGCACTGCACCTGGGAGGGCACGTTTCGCATGCTGCCGTATCCGCTGGAGCGCGGCCACCTCTTCTATCCATATCCCACGTGCACAGAGTGCGCGGATCGCGAATTGCTGCCGGCGTTCCACGAGGTGTCCGTTTATCCCAAGAAGGAGCTGCCCTTCTTCATCCTCTTCACGGCGGGACTATGCTCCATTACCGCCCTGCTGGCCTTGGCCACCCACCAGTATCCGGAGCCCATGGGTCATTTGGCACAGACCGTACTTACCTGGATTTCGTATCCGTTTCAGCTGCTCAAGGAGCGCATCGAGGCGTTCTGGCCGTGCAATCTGCTGCAGCAGTTGTCACGCGTCTAAGCCGGAGGTCACCCACTCCTCCACTTTCCACCCTCGAATGACGTCACACACACACTCACACAAAACAAGGAACCCCACACATACTCACACGCATCCATCTTCATCTGGCTAAGAAACCAGCGGGCAGCAAGCCTCGAAACCACTCAAAACACAAACCCTAAATACATAACATACATATATATATATATATATATATAAAACATATATATATTTTGGATCTTAATATGTCTGTGTTGTCTTCGTGAAATAAACATAAACAAAGCAAATGCAAGCAAACACGCACTCAACTAGTTCCAGCTTCCAAGTGATCCGGATGAACGAAACGAATTTTCAGCAGCCACGCAAGAGGAAACTAAATTATTTTTAAGTTTTATTATTATTTTAATTATTGTAAACGAGTACGAGAAGCGAGTAAACATAAATTCAAACAAAATCCTTTCCAACTCTTTTTTTTGTTTTATCTACTGCTCTAATTTCGAAGGACCTACTGCGATGTACTAGCTGTTTGCTTTTGGAATTTAATTCGATTTGAGTGGGATTCGTCCTTGCCACTTACACTTTCAAATTTAATTTGTTAAAAATCGAAAACGAAGTCATTTATTTTATTTTAATACATTTTTATACAATATTTATTTTATACTCTAATATACAGATTTATTTCCTAAGGTACTGCTCGGGATCGGTAAGAAAGGCCTCCAGAAAGGGAATTCCCTTGGGCAGATACTGAATGTTTTCATTGAAGAGATGCAGTTCAGGGCGTAGGATGTCCGTGAAGGAAGTGTCTTCAATATTGCCAATTTCGATAAGGAAACTGATCTTCTCGAGACGCACAACGGGTTCCTGCTCGATGCATTTTCGTACTATCTTTCTGACAATAGTTCGATTTGCTTCTCTAAAAAGGGAACAATTAGTTAATAATGTATGTAAATACCACAGTAAGAACGACTTACCTTACAAGCATCGCCCTTTTCTGTGCTAGAAGGGCTAAAACGTTGTGAAACTTTTGCTTGACATCTGCAATTCTCCGATCAATGCCGTTGAGAAATTTTAAAAAAGCTCCCTCATCACTGCCATCGATCTCGTCTGCAGGATTCAGGGGCAGCCTGAGACTTAAGTGGAAGTTTAAAAAGTGTTCACGCGTTGACCATTGTTCCTTTGGAGTGGGCACCTCATTGTCTAATTCAATGGAACACACGCTAATGGTCGACTCATCCACCAAGTCTTCAATTCGGTAGTTTACCACGATTCGGAACGTGGTCAGCTGGCGGTGGTAAAATATCAATTGCTGGGACACTTTACGTTGGTAGTCGAATATCCAGTTGGGCTGCTGTTCGACCAGCAAGCGTTTGAGCCGTGTAAAGAAAGATTCCGGGGGTTTGGCTTTGGCCTTATGTTGTCCAGTTTGTCTGTTGAAGAAAAAAGTAAATGTTTAAGAAATATTTCAAAACTTCAAGTGCATACAGTACTTACATCTTGCACATTTCTAGAAGCGCCGCTTTGTTCCACTTGGTTGGCTCCTCCTCCACCCTGGTCTGCTCCATTGAATCGTCAGAGTCCTGGTTCCTGGACAGCCGAGCCTCCTCCTCGATCTCCCAGTAACTGTTCACATCCTTCCAAGACGGCTTCTGTCTTATATTGCGCAGCCGTTGCTGTTGCTTTGAAAAGTCCCACAATTTCTGGGGTGGCAGGATAAATGAATCGCTACTAAACCTCGTTTCGCTTAAAGTTTGATTGCAATTCGCGCACTTTCTGCAGGAGCCTTCGCTGCCAGCTTTTACCATTGCATTAAGCTGACCTTCGCAGATTTCAGATTTTAAGTGAAGCTTGTCTTGTTCTTGCTCCTCGTCCTCCTCGTCATCATCGTCTGTTTCCTCCGCCAGCGTGGAAACCAGACTTAGCTGCTCGTTGTCTATCTGGTGGGGCTGCTCCTTATCGTCGCCACCCAAAACTCCTGCGGCTGCAAATATTGTGGTGTTCCCGGTCAGGTTAATGAATTTTGAGTTCGTTGCGGCGTAGCTCTTGAAGGTTCTATCGTTGGAGCTGCCGCTCTCCCTATCGCTAGACTTGCGCTGCTCCTCCTTTTGCTCCTGGAAGTAATTGTGCACATCGGAGATTGTTATGGGTTTCTCCTCTAGATCCAAGTCATACGCTGATTTTCGCGGCAGCACCAGCAAATCAAGACCGCCCTGTCTGTCCAATTCAGTAACAACAGGATTATAGTCCCTTACTGGCTGCACCGACGCATCCAACTGCTCCACTGTAAAGGTCCTGCGTGATTTATTTGCCCGTGAATTCATCTGAATGTTTGTCGTTCCCCAAGCACCATCCTGATCGTCCTCCATTTCTGTATCAATGTTGCTATTCGTAAATAAATGTGTGTGTCGCTTCTTGGACTCTGGAAGATTTGGCGTGAGATGCGTGGGTAGGCGCTTTAGTTGACAGGGATTTTTCGGAGTGCCATCTCCCTCAAGATCTATCGGAACTGGTTGGTACATGGACAATTTTTTGCGATGAGAAGTCATGAGCACTCTTTTGTGAATCGGGGTTTTGCATATCTCCTCCTGATCCATAAATTCAGTCAACGACATTCCCGGCGTCATTGCGTTGAAGTCCGGACCCCTCGACCTGAATGCCGGACTTTGGAAGTCCATTGATTCAGACATAGCCATGGATTGATGGGTCCTAGCACTGGGAGAAGTGCCCATCTCTTCCTTTTGAACGGACTCGTTGGGTGAATTAATATTTACTTCTGGTTTTTCTGATTTTTTAGAAACTTGTCGTTCAATTGGGGGGTAGCTATCACCAAAACTCCCCTCATCCTCTTCCATGGGTTCTGATAACAGTACTGTACGTCTTCTGGATGACGGAGCCACGGAAACCAGGCTCTCTCTGGGTAAAGTCACCTCCACGGCTTGTGACAGCTGTGGCCCTTTGGAGACCAAATCCTCCGTGATGGGCTCCGCTGAAACCTTTGAACCCATTGATTTCATTTCCGAATTTCCAGTATGTTGAGCGGATACATCTGCTATGGACTCGGACAAAAGCAGCGTAGTTCTGCCCTTGACCACCGTTTTAGATTCATTATGCTGTGGGTGTGGAATATAATCCTCCTCAATGGGCACCGGTATATGAAAGGTTTGTCTTGTTTTGGCACCTGTATTCCTCAATCCACCAAACTTTGGTACATTTATAGTTTCCAATTGTGATTCATTGGTGTTATTTTGCTTGGTCATACTATGGATACTCATATCTTCTTCGATGGGCTCTGCCAGGGTAAGAGTCTGTCTGCATCTAGATCTCAGAGGTCCAACTGAAGAGCTTTCGTCTTCGGCTCTCAAATCCTCCTGAATAGAATCATGCGAGATAAGGGTGTTTCTCGGCTTCTGGTGGAGGTGGTTTGCGGGTTCCGAATCTTTTTTTAAACGCTCTGCCTTAGAAAGAGTTTGAGCCGACTCGGAAAATTGATGTTTAGCTATTTGATCAGTAATAGAAAAAATAGCATTTTCAATGGGTTCCGCGAATGATTGAATAATTCTGGCAGTCACAGATAACTCCTTAGAATTTTCCAGCGGTTTACGTACGTCCAAATCCTCTTCAATGGGTTCAGCATTTATCAGCGTGTGGCGTCTTGAGTGCTCCCGAGTGATCTTACCTTTAGGAACAGTATGTGGCTTCGGCTGATCCTTTGACTGATTGAACACATCTTCCTCTATAGGCTCTGCCATCAGCAGAGTTTGACGCGGTTTGGTTGGCTGGCGAGGGTTTTCGAATACCATTTCGTCAAAAGATTCTTTCTTAAATCCCGTGCGGTTAGATTTATAATGAGATTGACTGATTTTGTCAGCGATAGACGTATTACTCTCTTCTTCTATCGGTTCCGCCATCAGAATGGTCCGCCTCGGTATTAGGGTCCTATTGGTGCTGATATTCTTTCTCTTCTCTTCGTTGAGCGGGTCGTTAGTTAGTACTTCTTCAATTGGTTCGGACATCAGAAGAGTGTGTCTTGCTTTGGAAGTCGAAGAACCTGTGGTGTTGCTATGCACCACATTCGCAAGTGAATTAACTCCCGGCTCTCCAACATCTTCTTCAATGGGTTCTGCCATGATAAGCGTTTGCCTTGGCTTGAATCTTTGTTGTCTAGCTGATCCAGTCTCCCTTCCAGCTGACAGGTTCTTCTTGATTTTCTCATCGTTGAATGGTTCGTTAGTTAGTTCATGTTCAATTGGTTCGGACATCAGAAGAGTGTGTCTTGCTTTGGAAGTCGACGAATTTGTGGTGTTACTATGCACCATATTCACAAGTGACTTAACTCCCGGCTCTCCAACATCTTCTTCAATGGGTTCTGCCATGATAAGCGTTTGCCTTGGCTTGAATCTTTGTTGTCTAGCTGATCCAGTCTCCCTTCCAGCTGACAGGTTCTTCTTGATTTTCTCATCGTTGAATGGTTCGTTAGTTAGTTCATGTTCAATTGGTTCGGACATCAGAAGAGTGTGTCTTGCTTTGGAAGTCGACGAATTTGTGGTGTTACTATGCACCATATTCACAAGTGACTTAACTCCCGGCTCTCCAACATCTTCTTCAATGGGATCTGCCATGATGAGCGTTTGCCTTGGCTTGAATCTTTGTTGTCTAGCTGATCCAGTCTCCCTTCCAGCTGGCAGGTCCTCCTGAATACGTTCTTCTTCAATGGACTCAGAGAATAATTGAGTATGCCTCGATTTTGGTCGCTGCTTCTTAGATGATTCATCTATTGCTTTTTGGGACACTATTGACTTATTCTTTAGCATTGGAAGACACATATCCTCCTCCAAAGGTTCTGACATACGAATAGTTTGTCTGGACTTGGTGATCTTATTTATGTCGTCCTCTCCAGGTTTGCTATTATTATAAGTTTGTGGATCTTTACTGTTACATTCGGAGTCCTCCTCCATTGGTTCTTCGACCAGGAGAGTTTGTCTAGCTTTGGATTTGTTTTTCGAAGTGAAACTTTTGCCTTGGTTTAGTTGACTGTATTCCAGAGGTCCTGTCTTGTTTCTTTTCAAATCAAATTCTGGTGGATTTTTCTGATTTCGAAATAGTTCCTCTTCCATGGGCTCTTCTAACAAAACAGTTTGCCGACCCTTGGATTTGTTTTTTTGATGCGCGAAATCTTTGAATGATAAGTGCTTGTCTGAAATGACTTCCTCCTCATCCAGAGGTTCCGCTAAGTGCAAAGTCTTTCTTTTGGAATTGTGAACAATTTTACTACTCATTTCCTCTTCCATGGGTTCCTCTAATAGCAGGGTTTTCCTCGCTTTGATGTCGTTATTTCTAGGGGAAACATTTTTAATAGGTAACATTTTACTTTGGTTTAACGTTTCTTCCAGTGCTTCTGCTAAATAAAGTGTATGGTCCACTTCGGATTGACGTGTTTCTCGGGGAGCCGCGTTGTGCTTTATATGTAAATCCTTGAGAGGACTAATGATGTCCTCCTCCATGCTTTCCTGCATCAAAAGCGTCTCCCTGCGTTTGGTTTTAGTGAAGGCCCAACCGGTGTGTTTTTGGTTGGTGTTCTGCTCGTTGGTTGTGGATTTTTCGTAGATAGTCTCCTGCGTGGTAACCGAAATCTCCTTCCTCACGTACGTAGACTTCGTAGCTTCATGATCCATGGATTCATTTAGATGCACGGTGCGTCGTGTGGGAACAGTTTTCAATTCAGGAATAGCAGGATAATCTATCTGACTCATCTGCATTACTTCAGCCACAAAATCAGTTTTACGAGGCTTGGAACTCGGAATCGGTTGAAAGTCCTGACTTAGCGTAGGATATTCCAAATTCAACTCCGGGTTTTCGTAAGTGGTCTCCCTCCTCGTCGAGTTCTTCGACGTATTTCTCGACTGGGTTTCGTCGCCCAATCTGGCATGAGCCAAGAAGTTGGTATTGTCAAGCATCATCTCATCCGCCTGGGACAGTCGATACTTTTGCTTCTCATCCACCACCTTCAGTTGCTCGTTGTCCTTTCGAACTGGACTTGTTTTCGTCGGCGACAAGGTCATGTTCTCACTGAAATTTAACGCTCCTCGTGGCATTATGCTCCTTATATCCTTCTTTGGACTTCTATCGTCTGGTGCTTCCTCTTCCAGGCCACGCCAAAATCTATTTTTCTTGTCCTTGCGATCCGTTGTCGGCGTTTTTGGCCCATTTGGAAATATCTGGATCTTACCCGCCTCTAGGTCTTCGTTGAGTTGACGGAAATTGAGTTTTTTGCTTATGTTTTTCCCCGAAATCATGTCGAATGGTATCAGCATGGACTCATCTCTCGTAAAGTTCATGGTGCTGTTGAGGCTCTCGAATGAGTTTGATGGCGAACGATCTCGGTCATTGGAAACTGCTAAATAAAGTGAAATAACCCAAAGCATACTCAATAGAAACTCTTTTAAAGGAAGTTAATTATGATAACACTAACCATTCAATGGGAGTAATACACCTCCAGTTGCTCCATTTTTTTCATTCTTGGTTTCCTCTATATCTATGAAAAGCGATTTCTGCGCCGGTGTTTTTGTCTGGTTTTTGGTAAACTCGCGCATCTCCCTCACAATGCTGTCGTCTTCCAGCTCCATTGAACTTTGCTGAGCTGGAGGATACAGAGTTGTAACAGGAGCTGGAGCGGAAACCGGAGCGGGAGCAGCATGAGCAGGAGCAGAAGGAGTAGGATCAGTAAATCCCAATGGCGTGATGTCCATGAAGGAGTCACTCACAGCCTTGACCGCTGGCGTGTGTACCCCCTTTTCTCTCTCTTTTGGTGGCAATTTGAAGGAGGATTCCTCACAAACGCTTGGCGGGATTTGAATGCGGTTTACGAGAGATCCGGACATCAGATCCATGGTCTTGTCCCCCAACTGCCGGTCGCTGAGACTGATTTGCAACAGTTTTCGCTCCTCGGAGGACAAGCAAAAGGACACAGCGGAGGAGGTGGTCTTCCTGGATTTGTCCATCATTTCGCAAGACAACAGCGTGAAATCAACGCTGTTCTGAAGATTCACGGACAGGTCGACACGCTCCCGCTCACAAACGCTGCGCAAGGGAATGTTCTCCTTGTCGGCAGCTTCGGGAACCTTTGCAACTGAAGTTGATCCTATTAAGCATTTCGATCCCGAGCTGTCCTCAGCATGGTTTTCCGACACCTCGTATGAGTCGTCCCAGTTGTTGGTCTCCTTGGTGTTGACAAATTCCCTATGTAAGAAAGGATGGTGAGCGTTACATATCGCATATATCTACTCGTACTGTACGTACCTGACGGATTTCTTGCCACTGAAACTGATGCGTCGCTTGATTTGTTGTTTGATCGCGGATGTTGTGGTCGTCTCATCTTCTTTGGTCGGCGCCTTGCGCAACTGCAAGAAGTGTAGATTTACCATGAGTTCGTCTTACTAAATAAATTTTCGAAAAACCCACCGAACTTCTCCGTTTGTTTGCGTTCATCGCGCTATGCTGTTAACTTGTTTTTATTTCAAAATCACATTGGACAGACGCCGCGATTTCTGTGTTAATGGCAAAACGGGGCTGCCAGATCGTTGGCGGAAAGTCGCTAAAAATACCAAAGGTGATTTCGATTAATTTAAAATGGACTAACGCCTAACCCAAACCGTTACAATTCAAACAAGGACGAATTTGGTAAAAATTTACATTTTAAAAATGTTAAAAATTCATTTCTCTGTAAATATAGTTGGATCAGGCAGCGAAATCAATTACTTCTGACTATATACATTCATACAACAACACGATAAAATGTTCTATATTCTGGATTTCCAAAACATTTTTCATTATCTGCACTTCACATATAGCGTTAATTTTATTAACCATCAAAATCCAATATTAAATCACAAGTTTCGAAATGATCGAGAAAACCGATTAGGCCTTAAAGGTGTCCTTTTCCTTGCGCAGCTTGCCCATGGTGACGATGGGATCGGTGGCTCCGCCGGCGTGCTTCTGCACCGTGGCCTCGTGCACTCGCATAAAGGGGTTCCAGGACTTCTCCTCGCCAATGGTCGACGGAACAGTGGGATCCTGGGAGGCGCGCCGGTGCTTGGCCCACTCGATCCTCTGCTGGATGAGCTCATTGTCGGGCTCCACGTGACGGGCAAAGCTCATGTTCTGCAGCGTGTACTCGTGGCCACAGAAAACCTTGGTGGTGTCCGGCAAAGCGGAGAGCTTTGTGCACAGTGCCTCGTACATTTCCTCGGGAGTGCCCTCGAAGAAGCGTCCGCATCCGCCCTGGAAAAGGGTGTCGCCGGTGAAGACGGCTCCCTCGCCACTCCCCTCCGGCGCGGTGACATGGTAGCAAATGTGGCCGGTGGTGTGGCACGGAGTGGACAGGCACTTCACATTCAGAGCGCCTATGGTGAAGGTGTCGTCCTGCTGCACCCTTTTGTTCAAGGCACCAATGCGGTCATCGCCGCCATACACATCCAGCTCCTTCTCCCACAGCTTGACGAGCTTCTCATTGCCACCAGCGTGGTCCCAGTGATGATGGGTGGTGAGCACCTTGCTGAGGGTCAGCTGCTGCTCCTGCACCGTCTTGATGACCAGCTCCGGTTCCACGGGATCCACGACGGCCGCCTCGCGCGTTTTCGTGTCCACAATCAGATACATATAGTTGTCCTGCAGGGCCGGCAGGATCTTGATCTCCATGCCCTCCAGCTTCACGTCCTCCAAGGTGCTGTGCATGCCTCTAAAGCCGACTTTGCGTAGTTTTTGCACTGTAACGAGGCGATGGTTTCACATTTAGATGGCCCAACAGATAAGCACACTGACTAACTACAGACGAACATAAAAGCGTAGATATTTGGAAATGTAAATGCAGCGCAGGCAGAGATTAGATTAAACACATATGTACGGATAGATTACGCTTGACGAGACTTGGACAGATGACGGGCACAGCCAGAAACCGCCGCTGAATCGCTCCGAAACCAGGGGAATCCGCTCGAGCCATTGTCCGCCAGGAACGCAGGAGCAGTTTCAGATTGCTGGACGAACCTCGGAAGTAGGTGGCCGTCAACTGGGTCTCCACTGTGGTGGCCACGCTGCGCCATGCGGAGGCGATCATTCCGGCTGTGTATGCTTTCTCTATTTGTCTAGCTAAACAGAAAAGCGTGTGCGATTTGATATGAATTAATTATGGCTCCTAATTACAGTTGTATTTTTTTTTTCCAATTTGCTCCGTTCAAGCGAGTGTGACCGTTTGCCGGCCGGTAGAAAAATCAGTGACAAAGTACTATATCTACCGAGAATATACCGAATGGTACCAGCAGAATTAGTGTTGACGCAAACCGGAAATGAAAAGTATCCCTGCAATCGCCTCGCACCTTAGAATTAATTTTGAAATTAAAATATATATTCTTGACACTAACCCAAAAAGTATCTGTTCTTTTTTATGTTAGAAAGCTAATAAGTTTAAAATGTCGTACTTTTCGGCACGCTAAGCTTAAGTTGAATCTAAAAAATTCACATCTCTCGATCGAAAAATATGTCAGTTAGATTTGAAGGCGCACGACATTAGTTTAAAACATAAAGTCACCATGTCCGAATCAACCGATCCCCAATGCTCCACCTCCAAGTCCAACCTGATCAAAGTGAATCATGTGGGCGTAACGGCCAAGCTGCATTCTCCCCTAAAGAAGATCTTTCCCCGGTTGAACTCCTCCAGCGATTCCGACGCATACCAAAACAGTCAGACCCAGTACAACATGTTCAAGGATGTGGCGTGTGGCGAGATGACCGCGTCCACGGATTCCGGCAGCTCGCCACACACTCTGTACGAGATGCACGCCGAACCGGAGAAGAGTCTGCTCAGCCTGACGAAGAACAAGCCCCAAAGGATCGAGTTCCAGCGCTACTCCAAGCGGCGACCTCACATGCTCGTTCCAACGAAATCTGCTCCCAAGGCAAAGGCTCGCACCAAGTCCCACAAAGCATCGCAGGCGAAGAAGCAGAAAGGTGGCTTCTTGGACCGTTTGGTGGAGTCGCTGGACAAGATGTGCAAGTGCCAGCCGCAGAGCCAGAAGTCCATTATCGATGATTTGCCGGAGCCGCAGTGGAATCGCAAGGAAGCCAACCGGCACACCTGCATCGGCATCTATCCCTTCGAGCACGGATGCGCCGATTATCTCAGCACCACGGACACGCATCCGAAGATCAATGCCATTGTCCTGGCCGACCGAGCCACCACCTATGCCACCCACTTCTGGGCGGAGCTCTTCGGCTTGCTGCACATCGCCGTGGCCTTCGTGGTGGCCTTCATCCTGCAGAGCTACCGATTCGTCCTCTACTCCCTGGTGAACACCCTGATCGTTGGACTGCTACACATGACCGCGGACTACATGCTGAAGCCCCTTCTGACCATGCTCTTCAACGGTTACCTTCAGCCGCCTCTGATTTTCCTATACAATGTCCTGTGTTCCGCGAGGGACATCCTCGAACCGGTGGCCACCACCCTGAACAACTTTATGAAGCCGCTGGCCACAGTTGGGGGCAGTATTCGAATGGTGGACGTCAACTACCGCCAGATCCATAAACAGGCCAAAGATGTTTGACTTTCGTTTTGTTTGCTGTTAAATTGTTATTGAGTTTTATCGTTATATAATATAGTTCTTTTATTTGAATCAACAATGGCATTTAAATAGTATTATTTCAGCTAAAAAAAAGAAAAACTTAAATGGGTTCCCCTACTAAATATCCTAAACAGACATATTTTCATTCCCATTCTGTTTCGTCGCTGGCAGTTCGGTTCCACTCGTTCCAAGGGGCGGAGCCACAACAACCCCTAAAACTTGAAGAAGTTTTTCCACCAACTTCCCCTTCCCCTCGCAACCAGCGCACAATATTACGCACATTCCAAAACCTTCTCGGATTACATTGTTTTTCTCGTTTCACAGAAGTGTAGGCATGGTGACACACCCCTGCCCCTTGGAAAACTTAGGGGTAAGTTCGGGCTCAATTACGCTGAATGAAACATTTATGATTTATTTGCTCATTTTGCGGCAAGGGAAAGCATATGTCCAAAATAAAAAATACAAAATACACTAATTGTGTCCCGCGGGAATTTCGCTTCGCTGTGGATAATTAGTTTTCAATTTTGACTTAATAAAGGCGATACCAGAATAAATTATATAGTCAATAAGAAGCTGGGCATAATATATAGAACTTGAATATGAATAGAATAAGATTTTTAATAATTTGTTCTCTTTGCATTGATGACAAACACCCGTCAGTCCTGGGAAACCAAGTGGTGAATGGTGTTCTGATTTTATCTCAGCAACCTCCGTTCTTCATCCTTCCAACTTCATTCATTTTTGGCCAAAATTTCCCAAGAACTCTCCGTACCAATCGAAGAATGTGATCTAGATGATGAAAATCAGTTGCCATTCTGGTCAGGTTTCCGACTTTCAATAGAATTCCTATTCAGAAAGTGAACTGCAATCAATTATCATATTCAAATCTAGCCAGGTACACTGTGTACACAAATAGCTGAAGAGTATTAAGTGGAAAAGTTGTAGTTTGTTGTTTATCGCTCGAGTTGAGAAAGGAAACGCCAGCGAAGCTTTCATTAATGAGAACAATGAGCTGGTTGCCAACTAAGGATCGTCTTACACCCCTTTCCGAGTTCTCAATGGGGAAGTGGACTGGACCCATGCCACTCCCCCGCCCAATTAGCCGTGGAAATTGTTTGGTGTTCGAGAATCGAGAATCCCAGCATATGTTCGAAATTAATGAAGGAAAGTCGCGACTCGCGATTGATTGATTTGCGTTACTAAGTGGCGGGGAAGACTTGGAACTGCTCTCCTGGTTTTTCTGCCTTTGAAGAGCATTAATTTGAGTGTCTCGTGTTGTCTCCGAAATTAAATACGCCAGCCACGTATTTTTGACCCATGAAGACCCACGACATAGCTTCTGAAATATTTTATTAAACAAGTTATTCTAAATGAGCGTCAGCAAATATTTATAGCATAGTATAGCCTAAACAGAACATTCTGTGTAGACTTAGCCAATTGGAATTATTTATTATTATTTTGTATTTTATTCATTACATTGGTTGTACTTCATTGGATCTCTAGCTTCCAAATCGCAATAATTGGATTGTCCTGCGATGTCTCTATAAACACCTTTGTGTGCAACGCGCAATGCACAAAACATTTTCCAGCTAAAGGTGCGAAAATCATTTGGCATCGCCAGACAAACTCCCACACAATTCCCATTATTGTGTGATCGACAGGATAAAGGAATCCTGCGAGTGAATGGGAGCAGACGGGATAGCGACAAGGTGACACCTTACAAAACGCTTTGTTGCGAGTTTCGGGATTACAGATGGTAAGCTGTTTTCTGCTCTATTTTCTGGCCCGAATCTGGAATTTCGGGATTAACCGGGCAGGTTGTCCCTTCTCTTGCCGCAGGATGATGACGTTTGCTAAATATCCTGGAGAGTCCTGTCTCTTTTTGCGAGAAGTTAAGCAATTTGTTGAGCGTCGACAGGCGCAACAATAGGCTACAATGGAAAGCCATTGAAAAACTATTGAAAACGATGGGCTGGCCAGCCACAAATGGTTATGCAAGAAGTTACTAGGGAACACATAAATTCGAGAGTAGCTGTACGGATTGTCGTATGGAAAATTGAGTAATAGTTGCAGATTATCGCAAAGTGCTTGGAAATTCCGGGTATTTAGGGGGTATTATAATGCTGGATGATGCAAAAAGTGGGAACTGAGTTGAAACGTGAGGAGCTACTTAAAAAGTATTAGCCAGGAAGTACTTCTGTATAAAGGAAATGCGGATTAGCTAGATTTCAGATGGATAACAAACAATTTAGCACTGGCAAAAGGTGAGTTTCTTAACATTAATATTTTACTTATTATACATATTATATGTAAATGAAAATCATCTTTCGAATTTGTTTACCCTTCTTTAGATCCAAGCTCTATTTCGCTACAATACATATATTTCCATCCTCAAGTTTTCTATTATTTCTCGCCTCAAACTTTTAGTACTTTCGAATGCCTTTTATGCGCTTGAATTTTTTTGAAACAGACACCAGGCGACCGAGTGAGAAATTCAGC
Source organism: Drosophila santomea (assembly GCF_016746245.2). Taxonomy (NCBI): domain Eukaryota; kingdom Metazoa; phylum Arthropoda; class Insecta; order Diptera; family Drosophilidae; genus Drosophila; species Drosophila santomea. The sequence continues at coordinate 19,824,826 of NC_053018.2, forward strand.
TTGGCTCAGCTAAACACGATAGTGTGGGAACCAGGAGACGCGTTTTCGCAAAGCTTAAAGAATCGTTAAATATATAAAATAAGGCTTCGTTTGTTTGCATGCGATGCCTAAGTCCTGACACGTGATTTTAATTTAAATAATGGAATTAGCGCGGATGGGATTACAATCCTTCCACTGCGGTCAATTAAAGGGCACACCTCTGCAAAGGGGCGTTGCTTGGCAACGGGTCAAATTGGTTCAACAACGTGTCCTGAAAGTGTAATAAAATATACGTGTATTCAAATAAACCTTTCCTAAACATTAACTACATATAACTAGTCCATATATTGGAAATTATTTACGAGGGAACAGTGAGTATATACAAATAAACTTATACTTGTATTACTTATATAAATGCAAATATTGGAAATAATCCAGAAGGCAAAAGTATTTAGTGCCAGGATATGTGAGGAAATCAAGTAAAATTCCCATTCAAAGGCAGTCCGCTGCTCGCCATCACAATCAACAGAATGTTTTCATATGTCAATAAAGCACTTCTAGGACTGAAAAACATATTACAAAACTGCTTAATCCCCGAGTAAGTGGACCTAATCCGCCATAGCGCTCGACACCTGTGCGATCGAGAGTTGAGGGGAGAGAGGGGATGTGAGCTGTAATATTGTGCGGGGAGTGTTGATGATTTCGGTGTGACAAATCTGGGTTTTTGGGACTGTGTCGAGGGGCATTGCGAGTGTGACGAAATCGTCAACCCTCCCGGCCCGGCTTGGTGCTTAATGAATTCCCTGTCGACAATTCCCTTACAATCACAATCCATCCGAGGAGTGCTCCTGTTTCTGTGGCTGTTCCTGTACCTATTCCTATGCCTGATGCTGCTCCTGTTCCTGTTCCCGTGGGCAACGGAATTGTTTGGCCTTTTTGTGGATTGTCACCTTTGTCATGTCAGTTTATTTCATTTTATTCCATCACACCATTTTGCGCTGAATGCTGAATGCAGTCGAGAGCAGCGCTTTGTAATTGAAATTTGATCGCATTGGATGCGCAGCAGAAGGAATTTTCCCAAACTCAGCCTCAGTCGAGCATCAGATTGCATCGCGTCTGACTTCATACCTATTGCATACATAGACAAATTCAAGTTTGGAATGAATTATTTCTTTAATGGCTAATAAAAATGTGGAAATTATTCAAGAAAATATGAACACAACATTATCAACTTTTAGAATGCATTATCGGTACACCTTAAGTTTAAGGAACACACATATGTATATATATGTATGCATTATTTAAATTTACTCATTAACATGTTTTAATTTAAGTTAATTAAAATAGATACCTGAGTATTTAAATGTTCAAGAAGTCGTTATAAATAGTGATTTAGTCTACGAAATATTATTTTATTTTAGATAAAAGACTTGAGCGAGTCTTTAAGGCTCTTAACATATTTTTATTTCAACTAAACCTTTAGTTGCATAGCAGTAACTTAGTAATTTAAGGCATCTAAAGTTCCAGCTCAAGAAGGTCATCTGTGTGAGATGAGCTCTTAACTGCTCGGAAATTAAGCAATATCACAGAAACCCGATGTAAATTCCAAGAAACAGCACACGGCAATCATCAGACACCCTCGAAAACGCTAATGAGGTCATGATGTTTGCCAATCCAAGACCCATTACGCCCCTAGATAGCAAAAACGAGACAAAGGCAAAGAAGTTTTGGGACAAAATGGCTACGGACTGCCGACTGCCACGCCCTCCGCCCGCGGACGGGAAGCGGAAACGGAACCACCCCTAAATTGGCGGCATTGCAGCCAGTAAGCGGCGGCCACCCCTCATGACCACTCGTTCCGCAGGCCGACGGAACGGAATGGAACGGAACGGAATGGCACGGAACACACCCTTGGAATGCAGTTTTCGCTGGCTTGCAGTCGAGTTTGAAGAGCGGTCGCGTCAAGTCGCTGGGAAGAATCGGTCCGGGAAATATCTAAGTAAATTCAAAGTTCCTGGGAGGGATACTACAAAATAGTAAGCGAGCAGAATATCCAGTCAGCAACAAGTATAAAATAGGAGATGTTCATATCTATACTTAGATAAAAATTCGTGCAAGAAATGAACGCAATTAGTGATTCAACTGGTCAAGTCAAAGCAACAAAAATCGGGATTAACCGAGTGATTTGAATATCGAAGTCCCGTCCAGTCAACTTAAGCTTAAAAGGACAGTTTAATTGCCCTTAAGTTTCAAAGTAAACCAAGGCCATTGAAGCAGTTACCAAAGTGCAAAGTAAATGAGTAGAGCAAACACTGTAGTTCTATAAAATGTATAATGTGGAACGAAAACTAAAATGATAATCTAAAATAAATATAAAAACCAAGAAAGAAAAGTATAAACCACCTCATATAATTTAACAACCAATCCGAACGTTGTTCAGTAACTCGGTGAGGTGCACAATGTTTGAGAAGAACATGGACGGTAACAATCTGTCGGTCTCCATCGGCGGTGACCTGGACTCGACGAGTTCCGGCGGCACATCCTCGGATCACTCGGCTGTCCAGCAGGATAACCTCAGCTCCCCGATGGCCTACGGATCACTCTTCCTTCCAAACGCTGGTGAGTCCGCCTTGGTGTACTGCACCCATCGGATCCAACTAGGTCTAGTCTTATCGGTGCAAATAGTCCAGAGACAAGAGACCCAGGGTATCGTGTTTCGGGACAGAGGCGTCAATGAGGCGCTGCATAAACAATTAAAGCCTGGGACTTTTATTCTGCTGAGCAGCACACATTTTTGATTTTTGAGGACTGCATGGATAGGGTGCATGTTGTGGGTAATGCAGTTATGTCGGGCAGTTTATTGCGTCACATATAAAATGTTTTTATGCTTATTGTGGTCCGCTTTATTGAATTTAACTCACAACGTTAAAGCTAAAAAAGATATCAAATCATGTTACTCATTTTCAATAATTAAAATAGTCGCCTATGATTACCGCTCTTTTTTAACCATTTTAAGATGGTTTCCAACGCTTTATTTTATCTCTGCGAATTCTTGTTTTAATATGCCATTTCTAAAATTGTTCAATACCATCAATTGCCCTAAAATGTTTGGTTTAAGCTTAAAGTGATCTAAGTAATCCTCTACATAGTTTTTTTCATACTAACTACGCACCTCTTCAATTTCCTTTTCGCAACGAAAGGGTATCCGACATTAGGGAAGGGCACCCGCAGTTCGCCCATCAATTAAAATGTATTTAATGTTATAAGATTTACATATTCACAACTGCATACCCGCACACATTTAGCTGTGTAAAGCATATCGCATTTATTTATTTGCCGATGTCTCTTTCGGGCTCAATATGATCCACAGTGGCAGTCCCCTTCGTCTGAGGTGTCGAAAGACTGCGATCGTTCTGGTCATGTCGGGTATTCGATTAGTCACATCTGAGTTTGGGGTCCCCGGGGAAAGCGGGGCTTTCATTGACCACCATGGAAGTGGCACGTGGGAAAGAACGAAGAAGTGGCTAATCCGAGGTGTCACATAGATGTAATCACTACAATCGGATTGCTTTGCAAATCTGCAAGACGAACTCAACTAGAGGCCCCAGAAATTGAACTACTTGGCCACATGCTAGATTATGCGATCCAGAGTTCCACAACCTTAAGCAGAATATTAATTACTATTTAAATAAGTGTTCCAACATTGAACCACATTTGGCACGTTTTAGAACTAAGTTTAAGACATTTGATTGACAAAAGCTTCCTACATTCAATACTCAGGTTATCGGGGCAACCTGTCATGCAAAACGGTTCTGCAGCTAGATAAGTTTGCACCCTATGAGGGCGTGGAAAAGGATCACCTGCTGGAGCGGCGCTTCCAGGACATCACCAATGACTATGACAAGTCCCCGCCGCCCACCGCCTCGACCACGCCCACGCACTATCCCAGCCTGAATAGCATTATATTCGAGAACGGGAGCAGTGGAAACCTGGGAGACCTCAACGGGAACACGAAGACGGATCTATGCGGCGGCTTACAGAGAACTGGCGGTGGATTGGGGGGCAATTCCGGGAGTGGTGGTCACCTCATATCCAATCTCACAGCCGCCCACAACATGTCCGCAGTGAGCAGCTTTCCCATCGACGCCAAAATGCTTCAGTTCTCCACGGATCAGGTAGGATCCGTATAGGATACATATGTCTCCTTGACTCTTCAGTTGTACATAGTGCTGTTCATTTCCCCAGATCCAGTGCATGTGCGAGGCACTGCAGCAGAAGGGCGACATCGAGAAGCTGACCACATTCCTCTGCAGCCTGCCGCCCAGCGAATTCTTCAAGACCAACGAGAGTGTGCTGCGAGCCCGCGCCATGGTGGCCTACAATCTGGGCCAGTTCCACGAGCTCTACAACCTGCTGGAGACGCACTGCTTCTCGATCAAGTACCACGTGGATCTGCAGAACCTCTGGTTCAAGGCCCACTATAAGGAGGCCGAGAAGGTGCGCGGCCGTCCACTTGGCGCAGTGGACAAATACCGTCTGCGCAAGAAGTATCCCCTGCCCAAGACGATCTGGGATGGCGAGGAGACGGTCTACTGCTTCAAGGAGAAGTCGCGGAACGCCCTCAAGGACTGCTATCTGACCAACCGCTATCCCACCCCCGACGAGAAGAAGACGCTGGCCAAGAAGACCGGCCTCACGCTCACCCAGGTCTCCAACTGGTTCAAGAACCGCCGCCAGCGGGACCGCACGCCCCAGCAGAGACCGTAAGTTGATAATTCAAAATATCATTTTATACCACCCATAAAACCCACTGAATAACTTAATAACTAACTATAATTTAAATTCCTTTTGAACAACACTACCAATAGGTTCATATTTCTTAAACACAAAGTAGTAGGATTTTCCTTATTTTAGGAACCCAAAAATTCATCAGTTGCCAACTGTTAACACTATCTACTATCTACATATACTTTCGATTAAAGTGTAATTGGAGTTTCTTAAAATTTCCCAAAACAAACATTTTGAAAAGAGCTAATAGAACTATGTACATTATTCGCCATTCATACTTACCACACAGCTATTACCACTTGAAGAGTAGTTACATTTCTTTACATTTCCCTGAACTTGAGCCAACGCAATGCGTTAAAAGACGAATCTAGCCCCGGCATGGTAATTTCCATTTCCTCATAACTCGTAAAACAATTCATTCAACACTTGAGCGTGTTTCGCCCCAGAACAGAACTTCGAAATCCGAACGAATATAATCAATTCTTTTGGAATTGGCATTAAAATCGTTTGTAAGTGACCGTGCCATACCGTATAGCACTTGTGCCTCTAGTCCGCCCACTTGAGCGTGTTTTATGTCCAATTTCGGCCGGCTCCTTGCACGGTCCTCTGCATATTTATAGAGCCCAGGGACTCGGGACGTGCCCGACTCCTAACGCAGCGCATGCGTGTAGCATGTGCCCCTCATCCTCATCCTCATCCTCCTTTTCATTCTCATGCTCAACCTCACACTCGGCGGCGTCCGCATCCCGCTGGTTGATCGCTTGGCCTCTCCAGGGCGTCAAATTGCAGCACCCATACCATATCCCATATCCCACACCCGAGCTCGCAAGTGGAGTAAATGTGTTCTTTTTAGCTGTTCGGGAATACACAGTCGCACTTCCAAAACTAGAACCATTTGGAGTGCGCACAGGAATCTTAAAAAATGGAGTCATGGGGATGGAAAAATATTACTTCACTTCTTTGGTTAATTATTAAGGGTTTTTTGAGCTATTCAAAGTAGGGGTGATTCAATGTATATTTTTAGAATTACATTTATAATCAAATTAAATTAGAACAAATTAATAAAACAAATGAAAAAACTAATCGATCGCTCTCTGTTCAATTTTAGTGACATAATGTCGGTGCTGCCCGTGGGCCAACTGGATGGCAATGGATTCCCGCGCATGTTCAATGCGCCCAGCTATTATCCCGAAACGATTTTCAATGGGCAATAAACTGCGATCCGAGCGAGGCTGTTTTCGTGTAAATAGAGTGTAATGCGTTTTATGTTAGGACAAAGGCAAATGGAAAGTGGTCATCAAATGGCCATCTTTGTTAGCTGTAGAATTAACTAATTTTGCTTTATGTATTGTACAACTTGAATAATAAACAAATGACAGTAGATCAATAAACTTGAATTACATTTGTGCGTGCTCTATTTGAAAATAATTTAATTTCGGTAAAAAAAAAATATTTGAAAAATAAAAGATAAAAGGAAAATAAACGTTTTTTATCAAACCCCAAAATGGATAAGATATCATTTTTATGGACAAAATAGGCTACTATTTGGTTTAACCAGAAACAATAGAAAATTCTCATATAGTTTATATTGGTCCTTGGATATTTGGTTTCTTTTCTAGGACAAAAAGAAAATAAGCCTTTGTAACCCACCCTTTTTATTAATAAGAATCTGAGGACTTTAAATCTTTATGTTGCAGAGCAGCACAATTCCTGTTTTTTAAAAAACCCATAGACGTATTAGGTAAAACTTTGTTCAAAAGTACCGCCAATGAAAAGCAATTTTCAAACAATTTAATGAAAATATACTAATTTTTACGCCAGTTGTGTTTATTTTAATCATGCAAAACTCGCGTCCACACGTAGCATCCGCAAAAAAGGATTAGCTAATTATAAGATGTTTTCAAACTATTGAACTATTGGCGCCATTCAGAGCCGATAGCACTTGCTCCGGCAGCAGCGATAGTGACATCCCTAACAACTTATCGAAAAACAATCAAAGAAAGACATGTCACATAAAATAAGCGAATATTTCGCAAACGATCCGCCCAGTTTCTTCGATGAGCTGGCAAACAAACCAAAGGGCAAGGACTTGCCACCAGAAGGGGGTTCCAGCAGCGCCAGTAACACCAGTACCGCCGCAAGCATGATGTCCAACACCTTCACCGGGTTCTTTCAGCCACCTGAATATGTTGAGACACCTGAGGCAGGAGAGGATTCCGTAAAAGTCAGTGACGACGTAAGAAATCTATGGGAGTTGCCGCGCGAAAACGAGCCGCCTGGTAAACTTATTATGCCGGGCATCCATCTGCAAAATGACTTGGTACGTAACATTCGATACTTTTTCTTAATTATAATAACGCTTTAAATAAATATTGACTGTTTCAGGTAGATCCCATCAGCGTGGCGGTGACCCAACACCTCGGAGAGGCAGAGTTGTCCTACCGAAAGATCCTTCGCGTCGATGATGTCACTCAGGACGAGCGCGGATTGAGAACATTAATCCACGCCGGTTGCTATCGCACTGCCGTGAATCTTACTGGCCGTCTTCTGACCATTTATGGCCAGGGTTACGGGAGATCTGGTCAGCCAGCCAAACACTCGCCCCACTCCCTGCAATTGTGGTTCACGCGACTCGCACTTCTTGCCAAGTTGGGCGAGTTTGAGCTGTTGAATGCCGAGGCAGAACCTTTCGGCCAACTTACTAGCCCCGATGTCTTCTACGACTTCTATCCGGAAATGTACAATGGCAAGAGTGGATCCATAGCCTGCTTTTCTTTCCGGCTTTTACTTGCAGAGCTGCCCATTTATCTGGGCAAACCCCACGTCGCCTTGGACAGACTTTCAGAACTTCATGTGACCACCCGGGAAATCAAGGAGCACTACACAAATCTGCGCAACAATACGGCAGATGAGTTTTGGCAAAGGCGATGTGAAAGGGTTCTGCATTCAATCATCAACTGTGGATTAATGGTGCGTTTAAGGAAGTCCTTTAAATGAGTCTAACATTACCCATTTAATTCCTGCAGATGAAGAAATTCAGTATGATAGACGACATAATGGAGGGAACTCTTTTAAAGCGGTCTAGCCTGAGCAAGGAGGATCGGCGTTCCTTGTACTCCGCTTGGGGTCGCATTTATCTCCAAATTGGTGACATATTTGGTGCAGAGCAGAAGATAGCCGTCTCTAGGAGATTAAGGGAAATGTATGTGCCGACTCTAAACAACGCGATTTTCAGTTAGATAATATATTTTGTTTCAGAAACTCTTCGCCTGATCTTAGAGACTTGGTCGATAAAGGCTTAATAGCTGTGGCCAAAAACGACTTTCCCGAGGCCTATGTGATATTCCAGAAAGCTTTACACTTGGACACCGGCAACACAATGATCCTAAACAATATGGGAGTGTGCCTCCTGTATGCCGGAAAGCTAAAGGATGCTATAAATCTGTATGAGCGCGCTATTAACCTGAATCCCCAGAAGTCACTGAACGAAAGTTTGCTGGTCAATCTCTCGACTCTATATGAACTAGAATCAAACAACTCCAAGGCGAAAAAGTATAACTTGCTGCGGCTAATTAACAGATACAAGCCGGATCTCAACATAAGCATAGAAATTTGTCTAAAATTGCAGACGATAAATTAAAGTAAAGATATGGTTAAACATTCCAATCGAGCGGAATTTTGGGCCAACTTAAGGGAGCACCCCTTTGAATCCGCTTGAAAAGTATTAAAGGAATCAAATAATGTACAAACAGTTCCTGATGTTTTTAATGGAATCTGTGGTTAAGAGATTTAATATTTCACATGGGAAAAAAAATCATGAAACTATCGTAAACGATTAATCGCGGATGTAAAGCGATAAGCAGAAAAAAATAGCAGTCAATCGATATTGTGCCTATCGCCACCATGCCATCTCGATTCAACTGCTCCGAGTTTCGTCGCTGAAAAAGAATTTGAGAAGAACTTATTTTTTAATTTCCAAAGAAAATCGCGGGAATATTTACGCAAAGATCACGCCTAAATGTTTGCAAACACGTAGCGCGTGCTTATCAGACTAGGATAGTTGAAACTAGGTGAGTTTAGTGGCGTTTCAAAGCAGTGCGGCCACACGATGCCCAGGCAGTATATAAAATGGAAAATATTGATGTGCCTGTGCCTCGGTGGGTGCAAAAAGAAAGTGTAGAGAAATTTTCGTTGCACCCAGAATGTTGTTTATTTACCCCGTCGAGCAGCGAGTTGCTCGAATCCGCCTGGAATTGAGCGTTGCAAAGTTTCCCTGATTGATATTATATTTTCCTTTAATTTTTAGCGACTTTCTGTGGGTGCACTGAAAAAGCGCGCCATTATTTTAGTGCTATGACGTAGCCGTCGAGGGCCACGAAACCAAGTGTAACTTTTTTCGCAATTGTTTATATGGCGTGCATAATGCCTGCAGTTAGTGCGGGTGTGTGTGTTAGCGGAGGTGTGTTAGTGTTAGTGTGTGCGAGTGCAGCAAATTATTTTGTATATTTTTTATTCCGCTTGTGGCGGTGCGCATACGCTTGGTACACGCTCGTCAAAACATATACACATAACCCAGGCAGAAAATCTCTATTCTTTTGCAATTTGTTTTGATTTCTCATTCGTGCTTTGGTTCGCTCTCTCTGGCTCTCTCGCTCATGCGCGCCGCCTCTCTTTCCTTCTTCTCCTCGTTTGTGTGGACACGGATAACTGTTTTCTGGCTAAGGACGCTCTGTTATTTTTTGGGATTCATCAGCTCAACTTTTAGTGTTAATTTCTACTACTCCCCACGATCCCCACGCATCATTCCGTCCGACTTTAGCGTGCCCCCGATCTCGCTCCGCTGAGTGGCTGTTGTCGACTGGCTGACTAACGGCAGTTATAGCTCTCTGGTGGTGGTTCTGGTTTCTTCGATTCGATTCCGGCGCGCGCTCATTTCATTATCTGCCATCGTGACAGTGTCGCATTGGCTATTTTCTAGCCAAACTGGGATTTAGCGTGCTTTGACTTTCATTTGTAGTAAAGTTGTGATACTGGATATTAAAACAATTTCCACATATTTCGTCAAACTTTTTAAGGCTTCAAAGTCATCATATTGTAAACACTAACCTTAAGTGTTTAAGCCATAATTAAGGCGATTTCAACAATTAAGAATAATGGTATTAGACGGATAATTAATAGATAGTACATTTAAAATTTTGAAGAACATAACGTTGTATAAAACATAAATGAAGATTCTCCGGTCGTGTTACCAATGTTATAAAATCTTTAATTGGCATAAGTAAAAATCCCTATTGTTTTGGGCGATTAGTCATCAAATATATTAATCAAGAGAATTACTAGCTATTTTCCGAGAACCCAATTCGTCATCACCGGCCATTGATTATCTTTTCTTTTTGCGGCTGTGCTCTCACTCTCATCTCCGATTGTAAACATTTGTTTTTGTTTACCTCGTTCTTGCAGAAATATTTCGCAGCATGGCAGCTAACAACAACAATAACAACATACACAACCTGGGCGCGGGGACGGAGGGCTTGCTGTCCTCCGTGATAGCGTCGACGGGAACTCCTGGAATGGGATCCTCGCCCGTGCCCTCAAGATCATCCTCATCGTCCGCCTCCTCCGCCGCACAGAGTGCTTGGGATCAGCTGACGGCGAGTGCCTCCAACAACATGTCACCTTCGCCCACGGCAGGAGCTCCCACGGTCACGGGACCCATTCTACCGGACAATCTGGGTGGTGGCGCAGTTAGTTCACCGGTGGCCAGTTGCTCCTCACCCTCGACGCCTACGAAAACACATGCTCCCTCCCCGCTGGAGAGCATGGCTCATACGCCGCAGGGTCCGCCTACCTTGGGACCCGGGGGCTATGGCGAGGAGCTTACCGCCGAGCTAGTGAACCAGGGATGGCGGAAATTCTGGTCCAAAAGGGAAAACCGACCATACTATTGGAACAAGGTCACCGGCGAATCGCTGTGGGAGATGCCCGGCACCAGACCGTTTGATCCGCTCACCGATCCTTTGGGCATCTGCCATGCAGGAGGTCCAACGCCGATGACCCCCAATATGCACCAGCAGCAACAACAGCAGCATCATCACCTGAAGCGGCGGCCGTCGGATGACATGCACATCCATCCCAATCATCATCATATGGGCGGGGGACCTCCAATGAAGAAGTTTGTTCTGGCCGGTCCCTGGGACCTGGAGGTGTGCACCAATGCCGTGATCGTAGAGCGACCACCAACTCTTCTGCCGCAACCGCATCCTGAGGTAGAGGCTTTACGGGCAGCCTTCACTATGAAGCTGTTAAAAACCTACGAAGATCTGTGCATGCGCAGAGAAAATATAAAAGCACCCAGAGATTCCTTCAACCGCTGGCTGATGGAACGTAAGGTGATAGATACCGGCTGCGATCCGCTGTTGCCCAGTAGCTGCCTGCCGGAGATCTCCAGCTCCATGTACCGCGAGATCATGTCGGATATACCTATCAAGATAGTAAAGCCCAAGTTCACAGGGGATGCCAGGAAACAGCTTTCCCGCTATGCGGAGGCAGCAAAGCAGATAATAGAATCCCGATCGGCGCCTGCGGAATCCAAGAAGGTCGTCAAGTGGAATGTGGAGGACACATTTCAATGGCTAAGACGTACCGTGGGTGCGAGCTACGAAGATTTTCAGGACCGTCTAGCCCACCTAAAACGGCAATGTGAACCCCACTTGGTTGAGACCGTCAAAAGTTCCGTGGAAACCTTGTGCGTGAAAATCTATCATTTGTCGGCTGATCACGCCCGCAAGATCCGTGAGCGCCATTTGCAGCTGCTCAAAGAGCACGGAATACCGGAACCTACGCCTCCACCGCCGCCGCCACATCTAAAGAAAGTGTGGTGCTATCCCATACAGTTTGCCGTCCCATCGCCACGGATGCCGACGATCGAGTACTTACAGGATCGCGACCACATGATCATCAAGTACACGCCCGCCACGATCAATCAGCCTGATGCTCAGTACATCAACCTCACCTATCTGCAGAAGCTGGAACAGCTGTACCGCCACAACTGTTTCGACGACAAGAAGTTTGATCTGTTCATCGGCCGGGTGTGGTGTTTGCTCAAGAGGTACCAGACTTTCCTGGGCAATGCCCTGAATTCCTCCCAGGAGGCGGAGCTTACGCAAGCAGCCTTGCCAGTGCCAGTGTTCGAGTGCCTACATCGGCATTTTGGTGTAAGCTTCGAGTGCTTCGCCTCGCCATTCAATTCCTACTTTCGACAATACTGCTCCGCGTTTGCCGACACGGATGCCTACTTCGGTTCAAGGGGGTATGTAGTCAAATAATTAATTTTAATGAGCTCTATCTAAATGAAATTTGTGTGTGACCTTATAGCCCCTTTCTGGATTTCAAGCCCGTTTCCGGGTCCTTTCAAGTGAATCCTCCCCACTGCGAGGAGCTGATTGAGGCTTCTTTGCTGCACATCGACAAACTGCTCACGGACACTATGGAACCGCTGAGGTGAACTTAAATTTAATGTTATGATGGCCCCGGAGCTTAATACAATTTATATTTGATTTTCTTAATACAGCTTTATTGTGTTCCTGCCAGAGTGGAAGAGCATATCCAAGCTGGACGATAGCATGTATAAGCGCCGTTCAATGGTTGTATTGGGCATGGCACACGAGTACAGGCACGGCTATCAGCACATGTTGCAAAAGTGGGTTAAAGTTATGCCGTTGCCATTCATACTTATCTATCACTGTTCATGTCCCGTAGGTCTGATGTGCTGATTAAGTGCATGCAGGGCACCCAGGTGGTGTGGTTGCAAAATAGCGCCGGATACGCACGATGGGGACCTAACGAAATTCGCGTGGAGGCCCTGCGCGAGGCCTTCAGGCCACAACGAGATCGAGAGCGTGAACGGGCAGCAGCTGCGGCGGCAGCATCTGGGGTAAGCTCTAGCCAGCAATCGCCATCAACGCCACCATCCGCCGCATCCACGGCTCCAACATCCAACTCTAGTACGATCAGTGGAGTCAATAGCAACAGCTCCTCCGCAGCCCCTACAACGAGCGCAAGCAGCAGTCCGTCGCTGACCACAACATCGTCCTCAATGTCGCCATTGTCCCCGCACACGCCCACCGGGAATCCGCCGCCACAGTTCCCGATGACCATCAGCAACACCAGTAGTAGCAGCAATTTGGTAGCCGCCTCGCCCACAATGAGTGTGCAAAGCGATTGCTCTTCGCCCTCTTCGTCGACGATGTCCCTTTCACCGGCTCCTGCTTCGGGCGGATATCCGGATGGAGTGACATCCGCTACAACGGCAGCGGTGAGCATTACGGCTACGACTAGTACATCGGGTGCTGGAGCGGGATCTGCATTTGGCCAGGCCAATAGCATTAGTAGTTCTGCATCCACGCAAGCTGTCATAAACTCAGCTGTCTAGATTTGATTCTTTTTGGGATCTTGCTATCCACACATGGTTCTGTTTTGTCCACATTATCTGTGCACTTTCTGTTAGCATAAATTAGGGATACATTTGAGGAAGAAGAAACCAATTGGGCTTAATGCCACACTAGCGGCCATGCTGCCTGTTCCGAGGTTTAGTTTTGTGTAGTCGGATGATGATCACTCTAATTTAATCAAAAACGGAAGCTGAAGGAATAGCTATTTCTATTTTTCCGAAAAAGTACAACTGTCTTATTCTGTTTTCAAAATGTATCATTGGAATCAGAAAAACGCATATATCACGCAATATTTTGTAGTTTATTTAAAAAAATTAATTTGTAACTTTACGCACCGCTCGGTGTTAATCAAATTGTGCCTGTCCGAATTGTAAATTACGTTTGGGTTAAACAACAGGCTTTAAAACACTAAATATTTTGTTACACATTCAACTTTTTGTCAAAGCTTTAATTTTCAAATGTACAGAGTGCTCGGCCTTCGGCAACTGGTATTGCCTCAATCGCAAGGTATAATTAATTGTAAATATGTTATATTTAATTTGAAATAGCTGATAAATCCCGGCCTGGCCGTTGTTTATCTTATACGATTGTACCCAACAAACAAGGGCCACGCTACCCAACAAAAGACTCTAATAATGCATACTTAGTATGGGTAGGGGTAATGTTCTCTATCCTTGTTTCAGGGTATTTCGCAATGGTTTTCCATTCACAAAACAAAAAAAGAAATAAAGAACACATTTAAATGAACTATTACGCCCTTAACAATCTTTTGTGAGACTATTAACTTACTAGAATACATTAACATTAAAGAAAATGGCAAACCATTATTTGAATACTAAATTATCGTATGTACAAATCGATAACTAACGTAAGTAGTGAAGGAAATTTAATGAAGGAAGGAGAAGAGAAATACGGAATGCGCAGAGAACCAAATTTGTAATTAAAACAAACCCATAACTACGCACCGCACAATAAATTAATAATATAGATCCGTTTAGGATCTGGGTGGAGTATTTAAAGAGCTACATTGCAATTTGAGGATCTCCGCTCAGCATAATCTTAAATCAAACGTAAGGGAATTTAGCCAATTTATAGAAAGTAGCACTCGGCAAACTTTTTTAGAAACCAATTATCGTCTAAGTCGAAATTTATTGTCTAAACCGATATGCTATCCCCACCCCGTATGTACCGATAAACAAAAAACTACACAAAAGCATTTTTGCGCTTAATTAAACAGTTTCTTTCAATTCAAACCTGTTATTATGTAAACTTTTTTATTATTACATTGTATAGACATCGTATCGCATAAGTGTGTATATGTGAGTGTGTGTATGTACTTTTGGATATGGATTAGCTGTTGACTATAAAGAGAACTTAAATGCTATAAACGCAAAGCAAAAAACCAAAAAGTCTTAACGGCATTTAAGGGAAAACTCAATTTACAGCTTAACTATATACTACGTCTATATAGTCAACCTCGTATTCTGATTGCATTACATGATCTCCAAGCTGGAGTCACTATTCTTGGTTACCACCTCGGTCTCCGACGAGCCCGACCCGGATCCAGCATCATCGCCCTTCTCGTTGTCGTCCGACCCGCTGTGCCGGTGATGGTGATGCGGGGAGCCGGCCAACTGCCAGGCGGGAATGGATGGCACTGCAATCGGGGCCACAGGACCGGCGAACTGCTTTCGGTTCAAAAGCAGGCCCTTAATGGCATCCAGATCGCTGCGGAAGTTACTAAATTCGCGGTTCAGCTGCTGGGCGTGTTCCCTCTGCTGGGTGGTGATCAGATCCCTGACCGCCGAAATCTCCTTGTTGAGGTCGTTGGTGCGTTGGTCCACCTTTTTATCTATGTCGTCGAGGACTTCATCGACCGCCTTCTTCTTTGGCTTGCCAAACAGGTAAGGCGCAATGTATTTCTGTAGTTATACAGGTTTTAAAAGTTAATAACAAAAATGATCTTTGGACTGATCAAAAAAGTTTTTAGACAGTTTGATCAAATATGTATACATGCAGCTAAGCTTTAGCAATTAATAAAATCCCAAAAATAGGGATCCCACGGCATCTCACCTTCCAAAAGAGGTAGACTGCATAAATAACTCCGCTAAACAGGGCTGCCGAATGGATGATTTCCCTGATCCGGGCAAAGACAGTCGGTTGCGGCTGCAGCGCCTGCAACTGGGATCCAATGCTGATCACGGTGTTCGGGCTGGGATTGGGATTATTGGGGTCTTGGGTGAAAACGCCGGCCCGTTCGCAGGCCAACTGGATTTCGTGAGAAGTGAGACCTTTGGACCGTAGGAACTGCTGCTTCTGGATAAGTGTCGTGTGGCGCACCTTAGTGTTTTGTAGAAAACTGACTGCAGTGGTTATCTGCGGCAAATAGTCGGATTATAGATTAGGCAAACTTGAGGGGTTATACAAATGTTACCAGCGATTCTCGGGGCAATTGCTCATCTGCGCCGGCCTCGACATCGTGCTGCACCGAGGTAGCCGTCGCCATGATGGTGGTGTCCCCAGTATCCGTATTGTTGCTGGACATCTGTATATCGACTCTTAATTCAATCTTGCCTAGCTAATCCACACGAAAACGAAGTGAACCCGAATTCACGAACAATTCGATTGCAAAGTGCACAAAAACAAAAGTGTGACCGAGCACTTGAGTGCTCTTGAAGTTACTAACGCGTTAGGATTTCCACGTTAATTAAGTGGTGGTGGCAAATTCATGTATTTTGTGACGTAATAAAAATAAGACTTTTGAAAAATTATTTTTCTAAAGAATTGGGAGTATAAAGTCTAAGAAAGCTTGAATCAAGATGCCAAGACTAAATAAACAAATCTAAGATTAAAAGATATTAAGAATGACAGATAGCCCAAACATTGTTCTTACGATTTGTAGGTGGGTGATAAGTTAAAAGAAAGCTATAGCTCGTACGACGACCTAGTGACCGCTATAAAAGTCATGCATTTTATTTACTTATGGCGTTACAAAAAATTTGCATTTAGTTATACAGGCTGTTATATTTATTTTTATAGCAATTTAAGCTTATGTTATGTTTCTGTGTTTTATGTGTTTTAACATTCCAAAAAGGGTTTCGTTTAATCAACGGTCTCTCTGTTTGAACGCATACATATGTACTTTTCGTCACCTTAAATTTTTTTTTAGCATGAACGCACTAACGCCTTGACCAAAAGCCCAGAACCCACAGCTGCACCGATTTGATTACCTGCAGACCGAAATTCTTCATTTTTATTTACTATTTAAAGGATCAGGCAATATTTTTGGGATATAATGGACACTCTGAAGGGCATGCTAAAGGCGTACGAGGCGTGGGTGGCGAAAAACCCGGATGTGGTGGGAGATTTCGAGACAACAGCCAAGTGGGTATCCTACTTTATAGCAGGTAAGGTGAAATTCTTGTTTACATAGACCGTATAGATTCATCTCTTTGGTCCGGCTTCCAGGTCGTATTTCCTCATCAAATGTGGTCAGTGAGCTGGTGTACACATTGTCCAATATGCTGGTGTTCTATAACGATCGGATCATCGAAAAAGCACGCAATGCCGAGGCGAATTCTGTAATAAAGCTGCAATCGAAACTTTGCTACCGTCTAAAGGTCATGTTGACGACACTTGAATATAGCGAGGTTTTCATCGAGATATCAGCCCGCCGGCTTTTCGGTCAATCCGGCAAATGGCTAGTGATAGCGCTAATACAGGCCTTCAAGGCAGCGGGCCGTTTCTTTATCTTGAAGCACTCCACCTCGGATATAATAACCTCACCGCCCATTGCCGCCCTGAATCGAAGGGCCGTCGGCAAGCAGAGGAAAAATTCTGGGGATGGGGCAGTATCCTTGACGAACGATTTGCTGCAATCCCAGCACTCAATCACCTTCCAATTAAAGCGATCTGGCCGTGTAATTCGCAAGGTGGAGGGTGCTCCTCCCCTGCAATATCGCGACTTCAAGCTTCATATAGACAACAATGAAGCGGTGAAGACGCAAATTCCGCGGAAACTCCTGCAAGCCGAATACCTGTATATATCGAAGCCGCTAATCCACCTGGTCGCCATGGGGTTGTTCGGACAGAGAAGTTGGAAACAGTATATGGTAGCATTATCCATGGATTTGTATAGCATTCACCTGTACCGTCAGCATCGCGACCTAATGTCAAAGCAACAAAAACTTGAGCTGAGCAGGCGATGCATAAACATCATGTACTTCCTGGTCCGATCGCCGTTCTATGACAGCTTCACCAAATCGAGACTGGACCGGATACTCGACTTTGTGGCCACAAGCGTGCCCATTGCTAAGGTGGTGGCTAAACCCCTTAAAGATTACATTCCCACGTGGCAAACCACTTACTTCTATCTGTGGTCTACTTAGGCATTTCAGATAGAGCGAAAGTATTCCCCTAGGCTAAGTTTTAAAGTTACAGGTGTGGATGCATTTGGAGTGTACAGAGGGTGGGTTGACTTTTGGTCTCTGGAATTTTAAACCCGGAAAATAAAACTAAAACTCAAGTCGTAAACTAGTGACTAACTTCCGATACGTTTATAGTTAGCTTTCCTACACGGGTTTGCCACTTTTGAAATGAAAAATACATCAATTGTTTTGTATGGCATTTTAAATTATATATGGAACAATATTTTTACACATACAATTAAACGAAATTTTTCACTTACATCGCTAACTATACATAACAATTAATTGTAATCGTAATGGGCTAAAAACACACAGAATCAGAACTTCAGACTGAATCCCGGTCCCATGGCCAACTGGCGTTGCGTTAATCCAGCGTTCAGGACAAATCCCGTGCTAGCCGACGATCCACCAGCTCCGTGGCTCTTCTTGTTGCCAGTGATAATCCCAGATGAGAGCTTGTTTCCCGGACCCACAGCGATGGGCTCATCGCGGCCTAGCTGCTTGAACTGCGAGCCACCGGACGGTGGTTTGGGGGATGAGGCTTGTGCCTTGCGCGCTCCCAATTCACTCTTGGCCGGCCAGGTGGGAAACATGGAGGGATCGATGGGCAATGGCAGCTCCTTGAAGAAGCCATGCTTTAGTGCCGCGTCGGCGCTCAGTCTTTGTTTCGGATCGTACGTCAGCAGACCCTGCAGCAGCGACAGCCCCATTTCAGAGGTCTTCTCCTGGAAGTGCTTGCGTAGTTGAGAGACGGGATACTCGGTAAACTGAGAGTTCTGTGACAACATGTTTTTCACGGCGGGTAGCTCGGTGTATCCGGGCCAGATCTTTTCGTTCGGAGTGCCCAATTCCTAAAAGAACAATAAATCGACAGTCAATGATCAATCAGCAAGTGATTTTCTAAATTTATGTAATGTTAAAACCATTTATCACAAGCGGCTTTTTATCCCTAGGCATTAATGGTCAGTCATATCTTACCTTAAAGATCCTGTTAAGCTCATCGATTTCAGATTTTCCCGGAAAGAGCGGCAACATCTGCAGGAATTCGGCGAAAATGCAGCCCACCGACCAGACGTCTATGGGCGTGGAGTAAACCGGCGAGCAAAGAAGCAACTCCGGTGCACGGTACCAGAGAGTCACAACAAGTGAGGTATACTTCTTGATCGGCGAACCATACTCCCTGGCCAATCCAAAATCGCCCACTTTAAGAATTCCCTTGTGGGACAAGAGAAGATTGGAGGTCTTCAGGTCACGATGCAATATCCAATTGTCATGGAGATGGGCCACCGCTAGCAGGAGCTGCTGAGTCAGACACTTTACTTCCCCGGGGAAAAAGCTCTGCTTACGATTCTTCATCGTTTCCATCAAGGATTTCAGGTCGTGTTCTACATAGTCCATCACAATAAATATCTTATCCATGTTGGATCCGACCACGATCTCGCGAACAGTCACAATATTCGGATGTTGACCCTTGAGAAGAGTGTTGATCTCCCTGAGTGATGTTATTGGAAATCCCTCCTTTTCCTTCTCCATTTTCAGCCGCTTAAGAGCCACAATCTCATTGGTTCTTTTGTCCTTGGCTCGATATACCACGCCATAGGTTCCCTCTTCGATGCGATTTAGACACTGGAACTCCTCCACAGAGCGGCAACCCTGTACACCGGGATAATAGTTGGGCAGGGGAACGCCCTTGTCATCGCACGGAATTTGCTCCTCCAGAGACTTTTGTTTCTCTTTGAGTTTCTCCTCGAGCTTCTCTTCAGGCTGCTCTTGGGTCATTCCACGTTCCTCGCTGCGCGTGCTGCTGCTGGGTGAGGCAGGTGCATCCGCGACTCGCCGATCTACTTCATCCTCCAGGCTGCTTTGACTTCTAGAACGAGATCTGGATCGACTATTTTGACTGGACTGGGAGCTGCTCTTAGAGCTTATAGAGCGAGATCGCTGACGCTGTTTGGGTGACTTGTATAGGTCACCCACGCTAAGTGGACTATCGGGCAAGGGTAAATCTTCGTCGTCGTCTTCCAATTGTGACTTGGGTTTAATCTTGCTCTTCTTTCTGCTAGCATAGCTGTCTTCACTTCCAGATTCTGTTGCGCTGTCCTCCTCGGGATCCTCCTCGTTTGAGTCGCTCTCTTCGCTCTCTTCCTCGTCATCATCTCGGATAACTTCGATAACCTCCTCCCGCCGCTTCTTGAGTTTGACTTCCTTCTCATAGATATCAGGCTTGGACTTCCTCTTTACATGAATGTTCAAGCCAGCAGTTACGCTTGCAGCTACTGTTGTTGGACTCAGTGCATCGCTGTGCTCGTTTCGCTCGCGGAGCAACTCCCTCCGAGCTTCCAGTTCCTCACGAGCCGTCTGCTTTCGCTGCCGGTTGTCCCGTTCAGCGGCAAGAAGTTTTTCCCTGCGAGCCAAGAGCTCTAAGTCCTCGGGCATCTTTTGTCTGCTGACCTCAACTTCCTCGCGCCACTTGCTGCGATGCGATTTGTGCTGGTGCTGATGGTGGTGCTCCTGATCGGGACTGTCCAGCAGCTCAATGACTCGGTCGTGACGGTTTTGCTTGTGGGTACTTCGCCCAGTCCGCTCTCTCTCCTTGCGTCCCCCTTCCCGCCGGTCACTTCTTTCGACCCGATGCTCATAGTTTTCCTCCGTTTCATAGTCCTTAACGTAGTTATGCCGCTTTTTTAGTAGCCTGGATCGCAGATCCTGTTCCAGGCTCTCAGCATCCTTGCTCTCTGCATATTTACTACTGCGTCGCGCTGGCTCCTCCATTGTGTAGTCGCCGTGCCGACTGCTCGAGTGATAGCTCGATGGATAGGAATGGTAATCGCGAGGAGCGGCTCGAGCTCCACTTAAATGCTGGTGATGATGATGATGGTGGGCAGCATAGCTGGGCGCCGGAGGTAGGGACTGTTGCTGCTGTTGTGGCGGCTGGGGGTAATGGTAGGCATGACCTAGGTGGTGTTTTGCATAAGCTGCAGCCACATTGCTGCTCCGTTCGCGATGGTGGTGGTGGTAGTGTTCCTCCCGGCTCCGATATTCATATCGATGATCCCGTTCTGGTCCTGGTGCAGCACCGCCCACATTTTCCCGTTCCTTGTGGCGTCGACGCTCGCGGGAATGTTTCTTCTTCTCTCGCCTGGAACCGGATCCTGATTCTCGGCTGGCCTGCGGTGGTTGTATGTACAAAGCATCAGCGTCCCCCTCGTGCTCATCCTCCTCGCCTCGGCTAAAAGTAAGAGAGAAAGTCCAAAATTATGGTGTCATGCTTTAAGTGGTGTCCCATCTGCTGATGATTCTGGACCGTTGCCTGCCGAAGTCCCAGTAGACCAGGCGCTGCTATGACCGTGTTGCATGTTGCTCGTTGCAGGTTGCGTGTTTTGCTGCAGTCGGAGTTAGTATTACATTTTACACTAGCCCTTGGAGACCTTAAAAGCTCGAGTCCACGTTAGCTCTGGAATTCTTTCGAGATTAGATACAAAAACTGTGGTGCAGTATAGCGAATCATAAGTGATTTATTCGAGGCAATCGGTTCAGTGTTGCTCAAATAATTGGCGTTTTTGTTCCATATTTGAGCAGCAACGAGTGAATTTGGTGAGTCGATTTGAAGGCAAATAAACATGGTTGGAAGTCATGGAGACAAGTAATCATAGGGTCATTGAAAAATTAATGTTCAAATAAGAAGTCTGTAGATCTGATAATAGAAATTCTATGCTTAGTCTTTCATAAATCACAAAAATGAAAATCGACCCACCATTGAGTGCAATCAAATGGAGTACTTACCTGATTCCGGATCCAGTAACTATTCCATGAAGCTCGGAGCCTCAAAGCTCACAAGGGCTGTAAAATGCAAACACTTACACGACTGACTGCGCAACCTGCTGGGAATGGGAGTAGTTATCTTTTGAGAGACAGAGAGACACGAAAGACATTGAGACAGGACTTGGAAAGAGGCATTAGCAAAGTAGTATAAATACAATATTGTGTGTGTTTCATTCAATTGAGATTATTACAGAGTATTACAATTTACCGCCAGCAGCACATGAGAGAGATCGAATCGATCGATCCATCGGTTCGGAGCTTATCGGATCTCTATCCCGATTCTCGGGTTTTCGGTATTCGGTTCTCGGAACACATTTAACTTGCCAGCGGCGTGTCAAGCGAGATTAGTGTAGGTTGGCTTGAGAAGATTTGGTCCCATCTGCCGTTGACACTGCAGGTGCACAGTTTTAAACTCGAATTTGCACATACTTTTTGTACTTTTTTCGTTTGTTTTAATTTTGCATTTTTTTTAATAGCTTTGTTGGTTCTTTTTTTTATTTTTATTACGATTATTATTAGGTTTGTTGTTGGCCATCGCGCGCCTCGGTCATGGGACAAGTACACACTTTTTGGCCTATTTGCAACGAAAAAATTCAAGTCAATTAAACGGTTCAATAAAATCAATAAATTTTAAATCGTCATAAATTGGTTTTGTTTTCTTTTGGTTTGGTATTTTTGTTATCATTATCAAGGAGAGCAAACAAGCGCGAAAGGGATGTTGGGGTGATATACATGTACATATATATAAAGGGCGAATGTTCTTTTTACAAACGCAAATTTCGTATCAATATTAGAGAATTGGCATGTACTCTTCGTTATAGTCAACTAATAAAGATGGTGGGGGGAAAATTGTCCACCCTCTGCATACACACATGCAACAGTTATTGGTACACGTGTGGTCAAAATAATAGTTGGATTTGTCATTGAAGTCAATGCATAGCCATGTTAACGGATTATTTAAATTAAATTTCCTCACTATTGAATTGATTGGGAAGTCCTTAAATTGTTCAATGAGCCATTTTATAAGGAAAAACAAGAATTCACTATTAATAGTTTTAAATATCTACATTTTACGTAATCGAGCTTGGTAGGTCCAATCATTTGTTAAAAATTTATTTGATGTATTCTTTAAAAATACTGTATTATCTATTATCATGACCGCAGCTGTATGAATAGGCGAGAGATGTCAACGGCGGGATACCACAAGATATCTGGCTAGAGTTCTAGCGGAATTCCCGCCGCGCAACCAGCACCCGTGTGTATATGTACGCCTCTTTGTATGTATGCAGCAACAATTTTCCATGAATCGCATATTGAGAACACCGAATCTCTGAGTTTGCCCAGGACCCCAGGGATAATACACACCTGTGATAATGCCCATCGTTGGGGCTCCGCAGCTGGCCATCCTCGCTGCCAGACGAATTGACCATTTTTCGGCGCGCCGTTCGCAGCTAAAGTCGCCAATTAAAATGCCAATTGCACGGGTGCCCTTGCGTTGGTTCACGTAATTGTCGGCAGGTTTCTGCGGCGTTCGCCTAGCTGCCGTTGGTTTTAACAGATTGGCTGGCGGTTAATCAGCATTTAAGTGATTTAGCTCGTTTTTTCGGTGGTATCTCACGCACTTCAGCAAAGGTCGTCTGCGCTTCTTTCTTCTCTTCTTTTTTCTTGTGGTGGAAATGTGAAATTCAGCGTTTGACAGCACGCTAAAGCAAAATGGCGTCGCATCAGCTTGGACTGCCAACTCGGCGATAAATTCGGTGCTAGCAGCTGATGCGTCAGCTGCTGTGATTCCGGGCGCGCATCTCGTGAGTCACGCACAAACTTGAATTAAGCAATCAATTTATTAACAGATCTTTAAATATGACTGTAAAATCCATATTTGTGTGATTTAATATTGTATTTTTTTATTTATACTATTTTTCATTCATCTTTGCACGTAACGCGGCGAGAATAAGCAACATATATTTTAGTGCACTGTGGTACATAATATAACATTATGAAGGCAAACATAGGCAATGAAGCAACTATCGTATAGTTAGGATCACGTCGTGAAACTTCGTGACACATCGCTGTTCATATAACATGCGCATCTTTAGTACATTTACCCACTAAAATTTATTTATTGAAATCACACTCGAAGGATGTTGCAGCGCTTGTCGCGTGGATTTTCCATCTTAGGGCGATGTGGCATTCGAACGGCATCCACCGTGCCCACAAATCAGGCGTACCCGGGTGAGGAGGTGGAGGTCAGTGCGACGGTGAAGAGGATCCGCGCGGAATTGGCAGCGGATAAGCAGAAACTTAAGTGGCGCACTCCGATAGGCGACCGGCCGGAGGATTGGAGCAGCAAGCTAAAGCTCTTCTCCAATGCGGAGCAAACCTCAGATTTCATCGTGATGATGCAGAAACCGATCGATCTGAGTCCGAGGAACATACGACAGTGGTGGGAGAACCGGGAGGAGCGCATTGAGCGACACATGCAGCAGTTTGTTCCGGAAAGACACAAGATTCTGGGCGCTGAATTGGCTGCGGCACATTTCATACTGTACCGCGGCGGTGCCGTCAAGTTCATCAACGATACTCACTGGCGGCGAGCCTCCGAGGATGGAGAATTCAATCTGCCTAATAAGTTCGATCCTCGATATAAAGTAGAGGCCTTAAGGTGTGATAACATGGAACTCTACTACGAGGGATTGGAGAACATACGCTGCCTGGACTCCCTTAAGTTCCTGTCCTTTCACAACGTAAAAACTTTTGATGACTGGTGTCTGGATAGAATTTCGGGAGGTGGCTTCCCTCACCTGGAAGTGCTCGACCTTTCGGGCACCGAAATCACCACCAACGGATTGGCCTGCCTATATCGTCTTCCCCAGCTTAAATTACTGATCTTGGAAGATCCGAAGGAGACTCTGGAATTGGAATTGGCCACAGTCATGTTGGAGGAGTCCATGCCAGCTTTAAAAATTGTTGGCGCCGATGCTATTCACAGCTAGGGCGAAATTTGTTTAAGCCTATATAAGGGATTTATCCGATTTTTAAGTTTAGTTGAATATAAATGTTTTTAATAACAAAATATGAATACAGATCTTCATCTAAAAGGGACTTTTTAAATATCGGATTTAAAGATGCCAACAGGAGGTCTAATGCTTGTTAAAGCTTTCCTGCCTGATGTGTAGCTAGTTTA
This sequence comes from Drosophila santomea, assembly GCF_016746245.2. Taxonomy (NCBI): domain Eukaryota; kingdom Metazoa; phylum Arthropoda; class Insecta; order Diptera; family Drosophilidae; genus Drosophila; species Drosophila santomea. The sequence continues at coordinate 19,849,476 of NC_053018.2, forward strand.
TCAGTTATATCAGCTTTGCGGAGGTTTCCCTTTCATATATTCAGCTTTAATCGCATCGCGTTCTTCCAATGGCGGCAAATATGGAGCTATTCCCTTCGCTCTCCTTTCGCTTTTTACTTTGTTCTATTAAAGAAAAAAATGTAGTTCGTAAGACAATCACTTTTATTGAAGAACCCACCCAGAACTCCTTGCAATTGTTATAATTGGCAAAATATATTTCGCACTTGTCGCGATCAAAGTTGTTTTTGTTGAGGCATTTGAATGAAAGCTCCTGTTCCTATTTTGTAAATGTATATTTAAGGAATTATTGATTTTCGTACAGCATACAAACCTTTAAGCAGGGATTATCCCTCTCCGCATTTATATTGCGAGGCATTTGTTATTAAATATTAATGTTTAAATTAAACTTATATAAAAACGATATTGTTTTCGATTCGCCGATTTCGTGACTGTCCACTTGCTGGACAGCTGATGCCAGGGATGCCAGATCGCCTTAGGATACATCAGCTGTTATATTTGTTTTCATTTACTGATTAAAATGGGTTCACTACTCTTCGATATTAAATTAAAGAGAGCGAATAAGGTTTACCATGAAAATGTAAGTTCTTACCGACTCCTAAAGGTGTTATTTCACGAAAATATATATTCCCTAGGACATGCTATTGGGCTGCGTGCAGTTTCAGTGCTCCCAGGAGACAAAACACGAAGGAATTATATTGTATCTGGAGGGAATCGTAAATCTCCAATTAAGCGCTAAAACCGTTGGGCTTTTCGATGCTTTCTATAACTCGGTGAAACCCATTAATCTGCTCCAGAATAGCCTGGAGTTATCTGCGCCCGGGAAACTGAGCGCCGGCCGTTCGGAGTTCCATTTTGAACTGCCTTTGGTGTGTAAAAAGGAACCGCGAATTCTATATGAAACATACCACGGCGTTTTCATCAACGTGAATTATCAACTCACTTGCACTGTAAAAAGGAATTTTCTGGGCAAATCAATGACCAGAACCCAGCAGTTCTGCGTGCAATACAAGCCACTGGCTTTGGGCGAGGATTCAAAGAAAGTGGTTCCTTTTAGTTTGAGTCCGGACTCACTGCAGAAGAATGCCAGCGCCAAGGAGAGGTTGTCCATGCCGAGATTCCTCATCACAGGGCGTCTGGACCGGAGTGAATTCTGCGTAACAACTGCAATTACTGGCAGCATTACGGTCCAGCACACGGAGGCGGCCATTAAGTCCATTGAGATGCAGTTGGTGCGTGTGGAAACCTGTGGCTGCGACGAGGGCTACTCCAAGGATGCCACCGAAATACAGACCATTCAAATAGCCGATGGCAATATGCTGCCCAAGCTGGAACTACCAATTCATTTGGTCCTGCCAAGGCTGTTCACCTGCCCTACGTTGCTCACCAAGAATTTCAAAATCGGTGAGGATCGTATTGGTTATTTATTATTACGCGTAGCATTATTTTCTTTGTTCTTTTCAGAGTTTGAACTTAATCTGATTGTTGTATTTAAGGAGGACTACACGGTTAGCGAGAACTTCAAAATAGTCCTAAAACGTTCGGCAGGTCCTCTGCCCAGCAAAGTAACTACCGCAGGACGCTAAACGAAAAAACTTCGCATTATGGCAGCTATTTTATGAACATAAAAGTAATACATTTTTTTAAGCTAAATATACATATATATATCTCAAAAATGAATCAAATATAAATTGATTAACGATACGAATCTTCTGAAATAAGTGATGTATTTGATATGTTCAGTAAAAAATCTAGTGTATGTACAATAAAATAAAAAATGAATATCCATAAGGATTCTTAGATAATAATGACACTCAAATATCCCGCCTACACAATCAGCTGATAGTTTGCCAGCTGCCAGGATGCTTTTGCTATTCCAGGTGAATAGCAGTTTGGACTAGTTTAATTCGCATGCGATTTTTTTTGCACGTTTAACGAGAATTGTATAGTGTCCGCCTGCTTTATGTTGCGTGAAGCGTTTGATAAGTGTCATAAAATGAAATTGCTTTTGAGGTAATCGTTCAAAAATTCTGCGCTGCTGTGGTTCTGAAACGAAAGTATCTAATTATTAAAATTTTCGGTAAGTTCGAACCACATACACTTGTTGTTTCAATGAAAAAAATTGTTGGTTGCTTACCTAAATTTATCATGTTTAAAAATTAAGTTTAGAGAATGTATTTTTATAAAAATATAATTACTTACAAAACAACGATGCAACATCAAATGTTACACCTTCATTTGGAAATATTCTATATTCTTGAAGTAGGCAAAAATATATATTTATGTCACTTTCATTTTCTATAATGTATGTGTGTAAACTTGTCTCTTAGTTTTAAAGCTGTCTGCAATTCCCAAAAGTCTATCTTTCTGTTGCAGGTAGTATTTAAGTAGGATTGGTTCTCAATATCAATGCCATAGGAATAAATGGAAATAAAAAAGGAACCTTTGTTGTTTTTCATCATAAAGTATTTAAATTTGCTGTACACCAGTTCTTCGAAAATATATAATTCGGTTTTAAATTGACCAAAATTGATGAGTATACCAAATACGTAGCTACCATTGGGAAGGTTGCAAAATTTTAATAGATATATTTTAACATATTAGACAAGAAACTATAGTTTCGTTGTTTAATGATCAAAAATAGTATAGGTATACGGTATACATCAGTTGCCAGTGTTTTTATTAAACATAAATTTAGAGCATTGCTTTAACATTTCCTTTCTTGTTTCATATGTGATCTTACTAAAAGCGACAAAGAGATCAATTGAAATATATTAAATGTCAAACATCAATTTTGTTGTCTTTGAAATTGATTGATTTGAAACTGGGTAACTCGACAAATTTTAATTAAATGCTCGAAGGAGTAACGAACAAGGGTATCGATTACGTTTTCCCATCATCATTATATCCATTGTTTACCTGCGATTTGCTTTCAATCAGAGTCCATGTGAGATTGATGCGAGGTGGGGGAATGTATTTCCTTTGGCATTCTGGTACATCTTTCTGCTGCGCTTCATTTTTGCCACTCCACTCACCTGGTTTCCCGTATCCTGTTCCGCCTTCGTTATTATCTTTCAATTTACACGCAGCTGGCTAAACAAAAAAGCAATGGAAAAGATAAAATGGGGAACCCTACTATCTTTCCGGTCAGTCCATTTAGTCTTCACATTCTACTCGATCCTTTTTTTTTTACTCCGAGAACACACCTTGTGGGGCCATGGATCTTAAATTATGTTGGCTTTTTCTTAATTTAAACGTTTATTTTGATGAAGTATTCCAAAACTTGAGTCTTGCTTATATATATAAGAATTAAATTAAGATTTTAAGGAATAAAATTATTTTCAGATACTTACAATACGGTAGTATTATTTTTCAAATTACATGTTTTCACAGTAGTACTTTCGAATTAGGTTTTCCTTTCCTCCGAGTATTATTCTTAGCATACTTTACAGCTGCTCATCTACTTTCTCCACAGAATCGCAATTTCTCCAGGTTCATTCCCATATCTCACTATATTTTTACTCTTTTCTCTGACTTCCGTGTTGCCGGTAAGTGCATATCAATTTCCTGCTCTCCGATGAGTTGCATGGAAAATTTTTAAATCTTTAATAAGCTGATACTGCCTTTCTTGCTGATGCTGCCGTCATACACACATAATGCATTTTATTTTATGTTTTTTGTGTTCTTCGAGCATGTACACACGAGTCCTGTGGCATTTTATAAGAACCTTTTTTAATTTAAGAGAAAAAATATTCTACAAAGAATTGGATTAGAATATCTCCTTACAATAGGCTGCAAAACATCATCGTATTCTAGCTAGCTAGTATAATAATATAATATAGTATAATAATAGTATACTGATATAGGCTTAGGTAATCTTAACTAAATTATTATTAAAAGATTCACCAACATATGTTTATATTTGAAATGGCATTTTGCAGCTTAGATATTTGGCCATGATTTAGTCTTTCCCTTCCAGAAAATATTCAATTAAAATGTTCTGGGTGTCATGGCACTTGCTTAATTGATGAGTAATAGTTGCGGACCTAATTGATTGGAGGGAATTTCATTTGGCGCAAGGCGGTAGAAATAAATTTTAATTAAATAAACTTAAATGGCGCAAGAATCCTGGCCTTCAGATTTTCGGCAACCACTGTACGCGTCGATATAACTTACTTAGCATGAATTTTTCCTCGGCTTCTTCTTTACATCCCTCCTCGATCTGCTTTTATTGAAGGGGCCAGCTCCTTGACATCCGATATACAAATATGTGTGTATGTATATATGCATGTATGTATATATGCCGCAGGACGACAAGGAGGCAAGTTTCAAGTTCACTAAATTATGTACATACGTACTTCAGTGCGAGTGTGTCTGAACAAACACATATATTTACCCAACCCAGCCGACTCCACTCGACTTTTCTTTGACGGCCTGAACTTTTTACCATAAAGAACGTGGCACCGACACCCACCGCTATATCCACTTGAATGTATTTATTTAAGTCAAATAAAAAGAAAAGGAATGGAAAGTGTCCGGGAAAATGTGGGCCTGTTGAATCGCATATACTTATAGATATGCTGTAAAAGCGGATGTAAAAACACTCTGATGAAAATCAATGGAGCAAAAATAGTTTACGAAAGGGTGTATAATCTTATGTTTACCATTATAATATTGATATTCCAGCTGATTTCGTTTCTTACGGACCATAAGAAAGTGCCCATTTGATTTTGTGAATTGATTTTGGCCTGTTCTGTTTGTTATTTATGACGCTGTCTATTTCGGTTTTCGGTGAATTTCAACTTAATAACAATTTGATGAAGTTTTTTTTTTATTTGTATATTCAATTTCATCGTTACATCAACAAAGAGGGATCGGTCTTGTTCATCAGCTTTCCCCACACTTTTTAAGTTTTTTTGAGTGCACGAAAAACTGTTGCTTTCCTCCGGTCTCAATTTTCCCCAGCTTTCAGGGAAACGTACGTACATACATATGTGTGCCTGAATTCGGAGAGGCAAGAAGACATGACACTAAGTCTACCTCATCTTGGAGGGAAACCACCCAAGAACCACCCGAAACCATCTGAAACCACTAAACCCACCCAACCACAGACAGATGGCTTCAATTCGGCAGTTTGCTGAGTCGCCAAATGTAGCACCAAGAAAAGTTTTTCCCCAAGCCTATATATTTACACCCGTTACTCATAGAATAAAAGGGTATAATGTTCTTGGTAAAAAGAATGTAACAGGTACTGGAAGGTTCGTATAGTACCGGGTATTGTTATGTCGACTATCTTAAAATAAAACTTTCATTCATGTTTAAGCGTCTTCTTTACCGAATTACATGGATTGCGAAGGGAAAAATGTGTAGATTAATATAATTAGTATAATAAAATGTGAACCGCTTCCTATTATCTTCTATTGTTCAAGTGAATTCACTTAAAATACATCCATTATTTATTACCACTTCCATTCTGTAGAATGATTTTCCTCAGTGTGGTGAAAATTGTTGCCAATAGATGCCGTTGCCTGGGGGCTTTGATGTTTTCCCATCCGTATTGGTATTGGTATTGGCAGAAACTTTCTGTCGTAAGTAAATTCACTTTCGACAGGCACAAACTTTTCACACCAACTGTTGCCAAACATGGCTGACTTGTACGCATTTCCAATTGCTATTTGCTTGCCTATTGTTTGTAATTTCACTGCCAGCACTTGAACATTTTAGCAGGGGGATTTGGAGGTCTTGTTGTTGAATTTTTGGGGAAAGTGCCGTCGTCACGTCATGTAATTGATTTTAAATTAGCACATAGCATTGAAAATTTAAACTGTTTACATGTGCCTAGGGACATCTGCTCTGGAAATGCTTTAGTTTCTTAGAGTCCTGCCTACGAGTTCTGTCTTTCATACACTGTAAATAGTTTGTTGTTCTAAGAATTAGTTACTAAGATGCAGGTAGTTTTTAAAAGCTTTCATTAATAACATAAGACCATTTAGATCAAATAAAATATTATTATATAACTCATATCCTAAAGTAATGTTATTAAATTTATATTAAAGTGATTCATTTAACACACATTGAGTGTGGTTTCAGCAACAACTAATACTTTTTCCTCTGGTCATCCATTATCAAATAGGGATTCAATTTACTTCTCAGTTATTTTTCCAAGCGTACACTTTTTTGCTATCTCTATCTCCTAACCATTTCCGTCTCACTTTCTCCGTGTCCGTGTCACTGTGCTTGTGTAAGTGGGTGTTCGCTAGTGTGAGTTTATGCATGTTTAACGAACATGAATCCACGAGCCACCAGGGCACCCCTGTAATCGCATTTCAATATGCTGCACCGCCTGTGTAAAAGGGGCAACAAAAAAAACAAGAAGTGGTTCAGCGCAGTGCTGGCCAAAAAGAAAAAATGTTAAAAATATAAAAAACGAGCAGAAAGAAAGGAAAACTCAAAGCCGGCTACCGTGTCTTCCCTCCTCCGGTTGCAAACGGCAATTTAGTTTGCAGGGCAAACTTTTCATAGCTGCTCTGACCCGTAAACGAGGTCAGCGGAAAAAAACATTTTGAAAACGTATTTTCAGTTGCACCGGCAACTGCCAACTGGCAACTGGCAACACACAGGTGCCAATGGCAGCACCACCAGGATTTGAATCGGAATCGGGACCAGTATCCACCCAGTAAGTACTATAACAGAAGCAGCTGGAGAGTGGGAGAGTGGAAATGCGGGGAATGGCGGTCGAGGTAAAGGAAACTTTTTAATGGCCGGCGAACACACACCATGCTCACTTAATAGCACTTTTGCTGGCCAGTGTAATTCTGAGTCGCCCATGGGGCTCAAAGTCTTCCCCAGTTTCGGCGTAAAGTGAAACGTTTTGCTTTTTATTAGTTGGTAAACATGAATAATAATGAAAAAGAAGTTGCTTTTTACACTAAATTAAATGTGAATCAACATGTCGTCTTTGGGGCAAACGAAATGAACTTTTTGCCTGCTGCGAGAAAAGAGGTGAAATTTATTTCTTTTTCCACTATTCTAGGTAAACTAACGTGTCGCCAAGTCAATAAGGGTAATTTAGTTTAAAATAATTATGATGAATGCCTAATAAGGGGTATTCAATAAACAATTTTCCACGATTAATCAACGGATTTTTATAATAAACTAAAGCACCAGTGACTTGATGAATTTTAGTGCACATAAAGCTGTGCAGACTGATGTATTATCTTTACTCAAATAAAGCACTTCTACAATTTTTTCCAGACTCTGTAAATACAAGCAACATTTGTAGATTGCAATCGTCATGTAATCAACTTGACTTAAGCATTTCCAATTTTTAATCACTATGCCCGAGCTAATTGCTTGCCCCAAAACCCAAAAGCGGAAACTCTTCAGTTTAACATAAAGTGAAACATTTTCCGTCTTTGTACGGATGTAATTGTTGGACAAGGTTTGTAACCCACGGCTTCTATGAGTAATTAGGGTCGGGGATTAGTTCAGTCGCCTTTTCTTCAATAAATTTTGGCCGTTGGCCGCCCAAAGGGCAAGCGAACCCGGCTCCCGGCGATGGTTATTTAAGGCTCAGCCGGGTCACAAGGTGTTCCGCCTTAAAATGGCCTAAAAACGTGAAAATATGATGGGAAAACACTGAACGAAATGACTAAAGATGTATTGTACTAGCTAAAACTTATTATATTGGAATTTTACATTAATAAAACCGGCAAGATCGGTGGAACAATGGATAACAAAAATATGGAGCTGACAGGAATTCAAAATCATTTTAAAAGCTTAAATTTCTTAATTGGTTGATAAATTCATTAAAATGTTTATACTTAAAAAAGTAATAGGTCATTGGTATCCCATATGTTGTAAATACTTAAAAAGTTCAAATAATTAAAAATCCTTAAGTCAGTAATTAAAAATATCCCTTTTTTGACCTTTTTCCTTTCTATCTTTTAAGTTTCATACAAAATGCTTACAATATCCAGATATTGGTCTAGTTAAAAGTAAAGTCTGGGCTTTTGGGAAGTGTCGGATCAGAGGAAGGGCCCTCTCACATTATGCCATCTCGCGTCCGCCGACGGTGATGTATGTACGTGTTACGGCTTTGCTTCCGTGATAATTTTCCAACTTTTTGCACCAATTATGTGCACGGCAGCGCGATATTCTCTTAGCCATCTCGGTGTTAGTGGGCCCTGTAAGTGTGTGGGTGTTGGCCTTTTTGTGCCTTTAGTTTATGCTCATTACGTGAGTGCTGAGCGTAGCAGACTCACAAATTGTTGTACAAGAAATTGCCGCCGCTGGCATTACACGAAAATACAGGGAAAACACAGAGGCGCATATACATACATATGTATGTACGTTAAGGGTCTTCGGAATATATATACATATGTACATAGCTATATATAGATTTCTTGCCTGGATGCCAAACCGTCGAATTGAATTTGCAGGTTAATTCCCAGCAATCGAAAAGGAGTCTTGTCCACGGGGCGTATGCGCGTTATGTAGTTGAACAATTTACAAAGGAGGCTCCCACCCACTTTGACTATGAGCTTTTAAAGACTGTTATTTTAATAAATACTGCAAGTGGCATACGGCACTCATTAAATGCTGGGTCAGTTTTAATTAAATTTAGGTTAAGAGGAAATGGTGTTCACGGTTCGTATGCGCGATATTTAATTGACCGATTTGTAGCTCTTAGGTTTCCAGCAATTTTAGTCTTAATTAAGCGCATTGACGACGGAGGAGAAATTAAAAATAGCATATATTTAACTGTTAACATTTTAATAGGTAAACTCTCTCCAAATGTAAAAGAACTGGTATTCATTTATGAACCCAGGAAAAGCAATTAAATTGTAAGCAGTTGATTAAATTCAAATAAATTTGGCACACAAATCGAGGCGTGCCCCCGGGTGTGTAAGCGTATTTCGAATGCCCCAAATGCGAGCAATTCAAATTTTAACTATTAGCTAAATCCAGCAATATTTACTCAACGTTCAGTATTCATAAATTCCCTCTTCACAACTCATAAATCAAGGCTTAAATGTGATTTTGAAGACTTAAGAACTTAAGCCTTAAAAACCAATTCCAACTGAAATATAGGATGTCGGCTCTGGCACGCCCACTGAATAAGTACTTCGCACCAGAAACGCAAAGCTTTAGTTTGCAACACAGTTTTCCTTTTGTTTGGGCCAATTCAGGGGCAAACAAAAAATGTAATAGAATATTAAAGGATACCAACTGCAGCTTTAAAGGCAAATAAACTTTCTCCAGAGCCTCCCACCATCTGACTGTTTATTTTGGCAAAGGCGAAAAGTGTAAGAAAAATGGGTCTTTTTATTTTACTCAAGTGCCGTGTCGTTGGTTTCACATGCACTGGGAAAAATGCTAAATATGTAGGCATTCATGTTTGCTTAAAACGTTCCCAGACTTCAACTAGGCAAATTGTATTACTAATCTACTACTATAATTCAATATTCAATAATTGAATAGAATATTTAATTTGGAATCTAAAACTAAGCCTTAATTCGGTAAATACTTCTAAAAATGTTACCTCAATTAGATAAGCATAATTCAGCTTAGGACTACGAGGAATTTGCTTCAAGTCCAAGAGACAAGTGGCAAATCCAATTATTTCAACGAAAATAAGTTTTCTTTGCTTTAAGAACTTTGAAAAAGAACACTTGGATTTGCGCAAAATGTACCTTGTTTGCTAAAATAATTTGCCAATACTCACTGTTGATGTTCCCAGTTAGTTTTTGTTTTAGAGAACGTTTTAAGTATTTTGGTTCGAGTGTGTGAAAAGTAGGCAGGGAAAACAGCATAAACTACCGAATGAAGTTGCTGGCTGTTGGTAGAAAACTTTCCGATGCATTTTCATTGGAAATCCCAACGAAAATTCAAACTCAAACCGGGGCTAAATGTCTCGTCGAGCTGATGCTGATGCTGAGCTTCAGTTGCCGAGCAGCTCGAGCTGAGGATACATTTTGTTTGTTTACTTTGAAATTGTAAATGGATTAGCCGCACTCCGAGGCGCGCCAGGCCTGACAAATTGAATTTGTTAGACTCGAGAGAAGTTTTTGGCAAACTTTTGCGTGCATGGTTGGATATTGGACGTGGCCGGAGTGCCGTAGTGCCGTGGTGCCGTGATGCCGTATTGCCGGAGTGCTGGAAGCCATTGCCCATAAACCGAGAAACAAAACTTTTCCCTGCCGTCGAAGCGGGAGTGTTGAGGAATAAATTGCCATGCCGTAGGTGACGGGCCAAACTAAAGGGTTCTCTAGACGCCGAAAACTATCCCCACCCCATTGGGTCATCAATAAGGTGATACTTTTAGGAGAATATCCCGAAAGAAATGCCGGATTAATTTGAAGCTCGAATGATATCGAAAGTGAATAAATGATTGGCAACCATGGCGAAATGGGAATGCTGAAAGCTTGTTCGAGGAATTTCTGTGGGAGGGATTTCCTTGATGGCAAACCATTCCCGACTGATGGTCATCAATAAGGAACTACTTGAAGACTCATCGAAAAAATCATCGGGAAGATGAACTTGAAATTGTAGCAACGAACACAAGGTAATATCAAAAAGAGATGAAGAGCAAAGAGATATGATTTCTGTATTTTATTGTGTTTGGGAGTCAGGCCATAGATTTCGATTGGATAGTGACGGACTTAAAAGAAATATCACAGAACTCATTTTAGGTCCAATATAGCTTTTATTTCCGTATTATAAACCTATCATTTATAGTTTTGAAACCACATACAATTTATACTTCACTGACACCAGATAAAACAAGAGAGAACGCTATAGTCGAGTTCCCCGACTATCTGATACCCGTTACTCAGCTAGTAGAAGTGCAGGTTTGTGGGCGTTAGAGTGGGCGTGGCAAAAAGTTTTTTGGCAAATCGATAGAAATTTAGACGACTAATACAAAAATGAAAAAATATCTAAACATTTTTCAAAAGTGTGGGCGTGGCAGCTTTGGGCGGTTTGTGGGCGTTAGAGTGGGCGTGGCAAAACGGTTTTTGGCAAATTGATAGAAATTTACAAGACCAATACAAAAATGAAAAAATATCAAAACATTTTTCAAAAGTGTGGGCGTGGCAGTATTGGGCGGTTTGTGGGCGTTAGAGTGGGCGTGGCAACATGAATCGACAAACTTGCGCTGCGTCTATGTCTCTGGAGTCTGTATGCCCAATCTAAACTTTCTAGCTTTTGTAGTTCCTGAGATCTCAGCGTTCATACGGACGGACAGACAGACAGACGGACAGACGGACGGACAGACGGACATGGCCAGATCGACTCGGCTATTGATCCTGATCAAGAATATATATACTTTATATGGTCGGAAACGCTTCCTTCTGCCTGTTACATACTTTTCAACGAATCTAGTATACCCTTTTACTCTACGAGTAACGGGTATAATTACCAATTTTATGACAGATTAGACTTTTAAGTTTTGAAAAGCAATTAGTTTTCTTATATATATCTCATTTTCATGATAATAGGTAATTTGATCACAAAATTTAGTATCTGAATAACATTATTCTGATAATAATTTATAATTGATGACAATTGATAGTTTATTTATTAAAGAACAGCTATATTGTTCCTTTTGATTATTCAGAAACAGAGTGAATCCTTTTCCATGACAGTAAAAAAATGCCGAGAAGGAGTTTTAAACAATAACTACCTTATATATTTACATTTAAAATAATAAATACTGAATTAAGCCGTATTATCAATAAGCTCAAAGTGCATACAAGAAATGGAAAGAAATAATAGAGTAAGTTGGGCAAATAAAACGGTAATTTTCATCTAAGACAACAGAAAATTGTTTAGTTTACTTAAGACCAATCAAACGACTCCAATACAGAATATTTTAAACACACTCCCACTTGAAACTCAGCTGCAGTCATCGATTTATTTTTGCCATTCTCCTAATGACCGCAAGACGTCTGTTTGTGAGAGTTTGACTTTTCTACACAATGAAAAATGTAGCAAACCGGATTGAAAAAAATACTATTTGAAAACATCAGTTACTCAGTAGTACACAGACAAATATGTAGTTTATAATAGAGCTAACCAAAATTCCTTTAAATTCGGCCTGTGGCACATGAGTCAAACACATTGAGTTTTATCCAGGATTAAAGTTAATTGTGCAACTTCAACTGTTGCTGCCGGCCAAATCCCAATTTAAGTCCAAAGTGGTTAAGCTAATTGAATCGCTTCGTCTCCGTTGAGCCAAAGTGAATGGGCCTCATTGCGATATGTACTGCATGTAATCCCGCCTTAAATAGAAAACCCTTTCGGCCAAACTTGTGCTGCGGCCAGCCCAAAATGTTGCTTACCCTATACATTTTCCTCTGTTGGCCCTCTTCGTCATTTACATTATTATGATGAGATGCAAATCTCGTTAAAGGACACTTCAGGCCCCGCCCCTCGCATCCCATATAGACTACACTTCAATATGTGTGCCATATGCCCCTCTATATCTTGGCAGCCACATTCACTTGGTTTTCCCCCGATTCGCCTCCTGCTTTCCCCAATTTCCCCTTCCCCATGTCTGTGTGTTATTCTTATGCAAATTACATTTCCTGTGTTTGAGCTACAGCTTGTAGTTACATGTGTATGCGTGTGCCAAACACGTGCACGGAAAAATCAGGATTTTTTTAGAGAAAATATGTCTTCAAAGGTTAAACGTCAAATATTTTGCTGTTTTGAACGTAAATATAAAATACAAGATTTTTGAATTGCTTAATACGTTTTTTTCAATACTAGGAGTTATTCCCTTACCAAAACATTATGAAAACCTCATTATAGTAATTTCTTTTTTGGTTTCGCTTAGACATCGTGTATTTTTTTCGGTGCATTTGAATGCCGTGGAATATTTTGCATACTCACATATAGCTAAAAAATATTCTACCATTCTTTTGTACAAGTCAACAACAAACGAACGAAGCGATCATAAATGTTTTCGTTTGTCAGCTCGTGCTCTCCCTTTCACTTGCCGTCTACCCGTCCCTTTTATGTCATTTGCATCTGTCTATCTGGTTCCGTTTCCATCTCTGTCTGTCGCATGGTGCTGTCTCTTTTTCTGGCCATATGACATATTTGATGCTGCTGACTTTGCTTAGTATCTTATTTGCATTTGTAAACTTTAGTGTGCCATTTTGTTCATTTGATTTTGTTTTCTTTGGTCTACCCTGTCCTACTGATTTTGCATTTTATATCCTCGCACACGTGCACACTTTTATTATATTTATTTGAAACTCATTAGCTTTTAAGGGCTTTTTTCCATTTCTGATTTTCCCTCCATTTCCAGTGGCACAAATCAAGTGCAGAATCAGCACATTATTCACTGACATGTGAAGCATTTTTAAGGTATAACGAATATTTTGCAGCGTTTGATTTCTTAATTTTGCAGATCTCAACACTTGTGTAACACTCTCATTCAATCGTATTTCGAATTACATTTTAGAAATAGCTTTAGAGAGATTTTTGCTATTGATATGAATGCTATTGATATGCTGAATGAAGTCAGAGTAAACGGTTTAGTATTTGTATAATTAAAGCAGTGCTCGTTTGATCACTGTTAAATGGTATTTGAATAGTTAACTGATGCACAACAATTGATGGAAATTGGGTTGCATAAGTTTTGGGCTAATCCAAATCGAATTAAACTTGAGTGCTTTCGGTTTCATAAAAGAATATTTATTTATTTTAGCAGCACGTTGTGTCTATTAGGATTCCTCTGGTAACAAACCAAAAATTATAATTTATATTCCTTGAATCCATTTTTGTTGTGCTCATTTTTTAATATAATAATCTGTTTATTAATTTCATCAACGGTGATCGGAGCTTTTGACCTATAGTATATGTGTTTTTGAAGTATATTTCTTGCCCAATTAAAAGACAATTAAATAAAATAAGTATTAGATAAACGTTTTTTTAAAGGGCTGTTCTAAAAAGGAATTGGATTCCAAATCAACCTTTTGCTTTAAAAAAGTTTTAAGAGTCATCGAATCTCAATAGTGACTAGATAGAATTCAAAGTTCATGATATATTACTTAGAAAAAATGTATAATGTATGCCAAAAATATAATTATTTAGAAAAGAATAGAGGGCTTTTGTGATGTCTATTACTACATTAATATAATTGAATTATTTGTTAAAAGATAAGGTTTAAGTTCATCAGCCAGTTTAATACATACTTCAAAAGGTTATAATAATCCAATAGTTATAAAACGTTATTATATAATATAATAGGTTATAAAAATTGTAAGCTGAATTTCCTGAACATGTTATTTCACAAAGGTAACAAATTTTGTTACTGAAAAACCATCTTTAAATAATTTCCTAGTGGAATTTACAAAGGTTACTTATTAGTTTTATAGTAAAAAATCAAATCATAGCATAAATCATAAACTAGTGTGAGTGCGAACGAGACTTTTAAACAGTTTCTTGTTATATCGATAGAAACTACCTATACTACTAAACAACTGAAAACAAACTTGCGTCTACGTCCCTAAAATCTGCATGCTGAATCTCAACTTTCTGGCTTTCTACGTTTCTGAGATCGAGGTGTTCACACGGACGGACAGATAGACAGACATGGCCAGATCGACTCGACTAGTAATCTTTATCAAGGAAATATATACTTCCTTCTACCTATAACATACATTTTAACAATTCTAATGTAACCTTTTTACTCTACGATCAACGGCTATTAATATTATGTCGGCAAAATGGAAAATTATTCACACTCCTTTTTTTAAATTAAACTTAATGCCGTATACTTCACTTTCTCACTTTAAAAGGGTAGTCACTCTTTGCTCTTAACGTGGTCTAACTATTCACTCTCTATTCAAAAGCACTTTCCATTGTGGCACTTTTTTTCTTTGGGTCCTGGTTAATGGCCACCACACTGCATGTCTGACAATTGGAAAATTGGAAGTTAAAACCATTAAATAAATGAGTGTCACACAGAGGGGCGGGTGCCAAGATTCGAAGAACGAAGGGTGGAGTACGACACAATCACATTTCGGTTGATGCTGGTGCCGAATGCTATTTGGGTATTTTTATCTCTTTCGATTTACCCAGTCATTCGAAGGGTTTCCAAGGGGGGTTAACCACTTTGATTCGCCCTCAATGGAAAGGCAAAACATCAGCAGACCGAGCACACGGAGAGCCCTGTTTGAAAGTCAACAGTTTTAACCTAATCACAGTGGATTTTATTGCCGCCTCACAAATCGATGCGTGTGGATTCGGATGCGGATGCGGATAAGGATGTCGATGCGGATGCGGAAGGAAGGGAAAACGGAAACGCAACTGAGCCGAAGGTCCTGGGCAACCATTTTGTGGGCGGACCGCAGGATCTGCGGGGGATTCATTAGGTTGCTGCGTAAGAATTCTGGGTGCGTTAAGTGCCCCCCGAAAGGACCTTTTGGGCTTTTTGGTGCACTAAAAAAACATATTTCGCCAATAAGGTCTTCAACTTAGAGTACGCCTAAGCAAAGCCAACTTTTTCTGGAGTAATTTTGTTCACAACATTGTTGAGACTAATTTATTAACAACGCTTTTACGATTTAATCTGTTTAACTAACGTTTTAACCCAACTATTTTAATAAATATGGTATACATAATTCAGTTTTATAAAACTAACTTTTTTTAGGGTAAAATGTTCCAAAACAAAGTAAAATATTTTATACCTTGCATACCGAGCAACTTGTCTTAGTTTGTCTTTTCTCTAAATATTATGAACTAAATATAAACTTTTCCAAGTGCTGATATAGAGTCTCACATTCAGCACGGACTGGCTGTTGAGCCCGGACCTAAATGTTATTTATCTCCAGATTAAATGGATTTGTGTGCAAAATTGTCTATTTAACTGGGGCCAGGCAACAGCTTTAGCATTCGCATCGTCATCAACATCGGCCTTAGTACCAGAATCAGCAGCACTTTCGTTTCTCGCAAGTGGCAGGAACATCATTGTTTGAACTTTCCAACGGATACGTGGGTGTTTGATTGAGTTTCAACAAGGGTCGACTTGTCCTCCTGCCCCGGGCGGAGATTTCTGAAAAGCTCCACCCACTTGGTCACTTCCCGCTTTCACCCACTTTCCCTCCATTTCCCTGACGACCTGTTTCTGTTTCTATTGTCAATTAGAACTGACAAGTGGCTCTCTATATGGGCGAAAGTGTTCGTGTTTATTTCCTTTAACGGCCTTGGTTGACAAACGCATTCAATGGGTTAACCGGATTCCCTGTCGCCGTTTTATAGAGATAGGCACTTGGTTTTTATACCTATACAATACAGAATATATATATTAATTATGTCTACGCCAATTACAAGTCTATGTGGACTAGCTCAAACATTTAGATTCAAATGTGTAAAAACATTAATTATATATCAATAAATAGTTACTTTAGTAGAGTATATACATAACTAAAGCCTCATCTCTGGTAGAAAACCACTTGATTTTTATTGGCCCAGAAATTCGAATTCGTTGAGCGCTTTCTATTGAACACTTGTATATATTTTCCTTTTAATTGATAGCTTCTTGTTTTACAATTCTTTACCTATGTTCCATGGATGAAAAGGGAAAACAAAACATTGCAATATATTCTCTCTGGAAAAAAAATCACCAAAACCATTTTCTGCCAAGCATGTGTTAGCAATATTGCGAGATCGCAAATATTTTTGGGGCATTCTTTATTGCTCAAGTTCAATGGTCTTCTTCGTAATTGGCACCTAGATTTTCTGTTTTTCAGTTTTCCTGGATTCTTCTGGATTGTCCCACAAAGAGGTCACAAATGTAATAAATTTTTCAGCGGACCCGGCATATCCGCCACTCGCAGATATTTTATGGGTCGATTTCTTCAGCGCTTTTCACATTGTTTGTTAAAACTGGTAATGTTCGTCCTTTATGTTTTTATCTTCAGTGCAATTATACGAATGTTGAAAATTTAATCTCCATTAGAACCAGAAAAGCTTTGATCCTAGTGTTTGTATGTTTTAAAGACATAATTTAGCACATATTAATTATTTGATTTAATTATTAAATATGCGCCTTATTAAAAATTTATAAAAAACGTATCTAGAAATAGATACCAAATTGAATTTCTATATTCATTTATTTATCACTAATGGCTTTCGAGAAAATACTCTCCCGAGGATGGCTCATATAGAAGATTAATATCTTTTTCTCTAATTTCGCCGAGCTTAAGTTTCTCCAAAGTGCAATTTTCCCGTTCAATGCAGCAGCCGAACAATGGTGGCCTTAGAATGAAGCTCAGCTTACAGCCAGATGCAGTGGAGCAAAACAGCAAACAGACAATGGCCCAAAAAATGCGAGAGGAAACCCAATTCAAAATAATAGGCTAATAAACTTACTTAGCGTGCGCACAGCTGATTAGCCCGACCGGCTTTCCACTCTCTTATGGCAACTGCGTTGGAGATTTTCCCACCTCCACCCACCCTCCCCTTTCGGTTGGTGGTACAGGCGTCTGCTTTCCACCGCTCATCCTAAAGCCAATTTCCCGCCCTCGCACTCCAGCTGCGGCAAAATTTTATTATTGCGCTTCTGCAGCTGCCCGACAACAAAAACGTTCGCCGCGGTCGTTTGCTTAATGCGCCGCGTGCCTTTCGCCCCTGTCCGATCCGCCAGATAGCCACGGCTATAGCGTGGCTATAGCTATAGGCAAAGCTACAGCCAGGGCGATGGAGATGAGGATGGCCGTGACGATGGCCTTTCGGCGCTTATGGCTGAGAAATGCTTTCTTTATGTATTAATAGTACTTTCACTCCCTTTAGCACTCGAAAGTCGGGCTAAGGATGACAGCGTGATTGGAGCTTAATGCCCAACGCCCCTTGAAGTTTGAGTTAATGCCCGATGGCAACGACTTCATAAAGTATTAATTTAGTTTGTAATTTTGCAAATTGTCTCTTTATTGGGTAGGAAAAAGTTTAAGTTTTGTTTTGATGGCTTACATTTTTTCCTAAAAAAAGATAAATCTGTTTAAGAAGGAAAGGAATTTTGTGTCATCGTAAAAATTTTTATTTTATGGAAATATGTGTATGCTTGGTAAGAATTTGTCATTAAATCGGATTTTAAAGGAATACCTTATTGCTTTAGTGGCATTGTTATAATTATATAAACATCGGTATGTGTAAAATAAATGTTGAGTTATATGGAATTTTCATACAAATGCTGGAAACCTATTTACAAATAATGCTATTTGCTAATAACATGATTCATTCAAAGCCAAGAAGCTTTTCATTTAGTTGACAGTTCATTTAAAATCGATTTTTATCTAATTTAGAGAGCCTCTAAAAGGAGAAATACGATTTAAAGTGATTTTCAGAAAACTCACACCGACAAAAAATGTCAATAAAATGTGAATGATTTACCTAATCAAAGTGTCGTTAAAAATATTTGCATAACCAAGAGGAAAAGAATCTCGTTTTTAGCTCATAAACAATTTATGGCAGCATGACGTGTTTTATGTGCTTTTATTTTGGTTAGGCAAAAATATTGTTTTTGATCGAAATAGAAAACTATGCTAACCATGTTAGGCTAGTGAAAGAGTTTTAAATATTTTTATTTTATTGAAATAAACATAAAGCACAAATTGGTAAAGATTAAGGATTGAAAATATTAGAAAAGAAATAATAATAAATTCGTTGTTTTTAATCATAAAGTGTACTTATATTTTTCAGCTTATGATTATTGCAAGGGTATATAAGCTTCGCCTTGGAGAAGCTAGCTTTCTTTCTAGTATTTTTTACAATTAAATAAAACAATATTTCGATTGATAGATTGAAAATGAAAAGTGACGGGTACCCAATATCTTAAGTAAACTATTGTGATTGTATTGTATTTCCCATTAGATAATAAGTAACCCAACTAATGAATTTAAAATTACATGATTTTGCAATTTCAAAGTGGCCGTAAATGAAGTGCGTAGATAAATAAACATATGTTGGCGACCATCACGCTACCATCACTGGGCTCGAAGAGAACCATCGAGAAGCGAGAAACCAGTGGCGGGAAACTGAGCACCAGAGCACATTTATCCGGGAATGACTTCAGTGTTGTATCACGTAGTAAATAATTCCTTTGTGGCATTGTCTTGGTTGGCTTTGCAGCAT
Organism: Drosophila santomea; assembly: GCF_016746245.2. Lineage (NCBI taxonomy): Eukaryota > Metazoa > Arthropoda > Insecta > Diptera > Drosophilidae > Drosophila > Drosophila santomea. The sequence continues at coordinate 19,868,640 of NC_053018.2, forward strand.
TTGGCCGTCGTCCTTTTGTCCCCCAATCTCTTCGTGAAATCCCAGAACTCCCCGGACTGCCATCCCACGGTTGTCTAGTGGGTGTTTAGGTGCTTTGAAGGATGGGGACGCGGATGGATGGGGATTGGACTGTGTGGAAATTGGTCTAGTGGAGATTGGGGGTTGAGTCTTTTATTGTTACGTGGCAAATACAACATAAAACGAACGTGTAAATGTTATTTCTTGATTTATTTCCGCGGTGCATGCAGATGCTTACGCTAACCGATTTTAAGGTTTCCACACCCATGCCATTCCACCGCTCCGAATCCGAATTCCCCAACCAGCAAAGCATCCTCGATAGGTTACGTATACGTACGTATACGTAATGTGGCGGATTTTCATTTCGTTCCCGCCTTGTTACGTCGCGAAGCGTTGGCAAATATAAAATATTCCGCTTACCTTGCACAAATATTTATATATGGTTGGTACATAATATAACATTACTGCATGTCTCTCTTTTTATACATATGTATATATACATAGATATATATGTGTACATGTCAGTGTGTTGGTCTACGTGAAACTGTTAGCGCGTGTGTGAGTGTTTATGTTTGAGATGGCAAATTTTTTGTATGCACCCTGTAAAATGAGATCAGAAGTCATTGGGCTCGAGGGAATAGTAGAGTTGCATAACGTTGCAACTGGAACATTTTTAATTAATAAATTTTAAGTGCAATTTGTAATTAAAATAATACGTCGGGGAATACCAAATTGGTTATTTTATAGTAAATATTTTATAAACTCTAACGATATGGCTTAGAAGTAATAACATGATAGTATTTACAGTTCATTATAGTACTTGTAGTGACGAAGCGCTCCCGGGGAGTGTGTAAAGTAAAGGGAAGACTTTTGTAACTCATTAACCTTGCTTATAATATATTAATAAAATATCCATAGGGTATTCTAGCTACTCACTTGTTATTACGCCAGTGTTTGTTTCAGTATTTTGTAATTTTTGTCTCCCTTTTGTTCTTCTCGGGCTTTTGTTTTATATGTACCGCCCTTGTGTGCTGCCTCTTCGGCACAAAAGCAAACATTTTCTTGGGTGCAGGCGACTTTACATAGCCCGCTTTTTGCCCATTCCCTTTTCCCATCGTAGCCCCTTTATCTGCCCGTCTAGGCAAAAGCCCCATGGCTTATATTTACCTCTCGACTTAAGCCAAGGCGAGACGTTTGTCTCCTGGCAGCCAGATCTGTTTTCGGGTTTCGGGGTTTACTGGAGCACGGAAAGAAATATGTACAACAAAATATGAAGGGAAAATCTCCATTTATAAGGAAATATTGAAGGGTAAAGGCATAAGTACGCTGTAAGACAAGAGAAAGCTCCGAAGATGAACTTGAAATTTATTAAAATTGAAAAACAAATCCCCAGTTTTTGTATTTTACCTTTTTTTAAATTCTAATCCTTTTTGGTTGTAATTAACATTTTTTTTTCTATTTCTTCGTTATTCGGGATAGGCAAATACAGCTTTATGATCGAAAACAAAATAAGTTCATGCAATAAAATGTGAAAAATCATTGAACTTTTTTCCACTGCATAGGTTGAGCTCGTATTTAGTGTGGTTGGGTGAGGTTTTGGTTCCGTGTTTCGCCTGTTGACGCAAATTGCCAAAATTGCCTGCGGTTGTGTTTACACGGCGAATGTAACAGACAACAGACAAGTGACAGTCGCACGCACTGAATTCAAATAAAAGCCAATGCCAATGCCGTGTCTACAAGTGGCGGGAGGTGGTATGGAAAAGTGGGCGGAAAGGCGGGCGGAAGGCCATGGAACAGGCAGGACGAGTCAGCAAACGTGCGGTACATTATTTAATTTTGACATGTGCTTGGGGTTTTGTCATCTGTATGTACAGCTGGCCATGTAAATACCAATTGCCAATTCAAATTCGTGCTAATGTGCTTTTGATATATGGATTGAGGTTCTCGAACATCCGTCAGCAGCAAGCAAGTATACATACTCACACATAATCCTTATATATGTATATGCATTCAAATAGATCCCTGGCCAGACTCATTTGTGACTATCAATGGCAAGGTGTCTTTGATGATTTTATTAGCTTTCGGTTGCCTTTTTGAATAAATAAATCATTTGCATTTATGGCATCTGACAAGTCCTGCTGCTCTCTCTCTCTCTCTCTCTATCTCTCTTTCTCACTCTCTCTCTACCCATCTCTTCCTCTATTCGACTATGCGTCTCTTTCTAATGACTGCCAGTTTTGATCTGAATTGATGGCACTTCCATTAAACATGAATCCAAATCGACTGCTTTCCGTTTCCTATTCGAATGCACAATGGTTCACTTTAATGTGTACTTGCTATTAAGTTGGATTTTGGATTGCCCGGTATTTATACCCGTTTCTCGTAGAGTAAAAGGGTATACTAGATTCGTTGAAAAGTATGTAACAGGCAGAAGGAAGTGTTTCCGAAAGTTTATATATTCTTGTCTGTCCGTATGAACGTCGAGATCTCAGAAATTATAAAAACTAGAAAGTTTATATTAAGCATGCAGACTCCAGAGACATAGACGCCAATACCATTTTGTCCCGATTTGGTTTGTTTTTAATTTTATTTGACTACGAGAGTACGAAAAAGCAGTGGCAGTTTTATCAAAATAAAAGTTATATTTAAATATTGTGAACCAGCAATTAATTGACAAGTAATCATTTTTGGTTAGTCGGCAACATAAGTTTTGATAGCTAAGCACCAATTAAAGCTTTCCAGGAAACAATAGCACTTTACTGTTTGCTCGATACCGGTTATTTCTGTTAATAGTTTTTCCATTGCCCTTTGACTGCTGAAAATGTTTTCCCATTTCCTTTCAACTCTTTCTCCTGTTGGACGGCTTTGTTGTCTGCACTTTCCAATCTCCTTTCGGGTTTCCTCTGCTATCCTCCTCGCTTTTGTGTATTTTTTGTGCAATGTTTGCCAATGGCTGTTCTCGAGACATGAGTTTGATGCCTCCGATGCTTTTTAGTGTCTCTCCTCTATTAACCGATCTCTGAACAGTGGGTGAGAACCGACCTATCAGAGTTTAATTGAATATAATTGAAAAGTCCACATTAATATGAATTGAGTTTGGTTAAATTTGGGAAAGTGATTTTAGTTTCAGTTTCATTAAAACTAAATCTGTAAGTTGTACCTTTTATGAAGAAAATGATGTAAATGACATTAGTAGAAATTATTATGTGAAATTATTATGTAAATGTATTTATCATCACTGATTAAATTAACATAAACCAACGTATAGGTTATATTTTAGACTGGTACATATACCAAGGAAGTTACATTTTGTATTTTTTAGAAAGATTTCTTAGAACTAAAGGCGCAGTATCGATGGGTTAAACCAGTTCTCCTCTGGTCCTAGATTATTGCTCTGTTGAATGCTGGTGCCGAGATATAAATTTCAACAGTATACTTTTTCACCCACTTTATACTTTCTATATTTTTTTGCTTTGCGGCTCAAAAGCAAATCTGTGTCGTGGGCGCTTGTCCTTTCGTTTATCGAAGGCCCCTTAAATCCCAGATGCTTTTTGCCGCTGTTCCGGCCGAGCTTCAATAAATCTACCCTCCCATATCTTTGGGTCTTGCTTTCTTGCTTTAATAGCATCAACAACAAAATAACTCAAAGTGTCATCCAAACTCTTGAAGTCTATTGTGTTGGCCCTTTGTTATATATTCCCTCCACCCGAATCTCGTCTGCTTGTCCTTTGCCCGCTGCGTTATCCTTACAAAACGTTTGACGGCTGCAGTTGTTTGGGTCTTACACGTGTTTCCAGGGCGGCGATTGGGGCAGGGGGGCTCAAGTGGGGCGTTATTATTTAGCTTTGCTTTAGATGAATCGAACCAATATGCAATGCGCCACTATCCTCCTTCGAGTGGCATTTTTATTAGGTGTATACCTTCGTAAATCACTATGCCGCCAACGCAACTACTTACACAAATAAATGCCCAAACAAATATATTCATCAGTGTTATCTTAATTCCTATTATGTTCGTATCTGTTGGAATAATTTTTTTTTGAGCCACGGAAACTAAATGTTTAACCGATTTTCTAAAATATAATCAAAGCTAAAATATAATAAAATATAACCTTCTTTTGAATTCAAATTCCAATATCCGTTGTCAAAATCCTTTGTCAATGCTTATACAAATTGATATTAAATATTTTTCGCTACAAAAAGAATCAATTTTTTCAAAGAACTGTTTCTTTGAGTGTACGGTTAGGTATGTACGTTGTTCATGGCATTTTAGTATTTGATAAAAATCTTAGCAAAATGTATGACATGGTGGGGCTTCCATTTGCGTGAAGCGATTCGCCCACGTAACAAAAGCAAAACAGGAAGGCTCAACAAGGCGCCGCCAAAGACCCAATTCCCATGCATATTCGAATTTTTTCCAAAGGTCTATCCAGACTTCTACCCATTCTCGCAACCCCACCTTTGCGTATTTTATGTTACCCACTTCAAGTTGCCCTGGAACTTATTACATATTATAAATCATATCATGGCCTGACATTATGCTTAGCATACAATTTGCCAAGGAGCGACCTTTTGCCACTCTGTCTTCGTTCGGCTCTGAAGGTCGAATTTAAAATGAGTACAAAACTTTTGCGGCAAGTTTTTGTATACCGTATACAAATAAAGTACATTTGCGGGCTATTTGTTGAAATGATTGCCCTCTACTTTATGACAGCTAAAAAGATTTCGCGACCTTTTGCCTATATTCAATAGAAAAAGGGCCGATCTTAAATGACTGGTTAAGTTGGATAAAATGTAAATTAAACTGTGTTCTAGAGTAAAATTGTTAAAATAGAAAGTTTAGTCTCCATTACAGCCCTCTCAGTACTCCAATCATGCAATGTCCCATAAATTATGATTATAATGAACCACAATCATTTTAATTGGTTTCATCGCTTTGCATACCAATTTCGGTTTATTTTTTAACATAAATTTAAATAATGATTTTATAGTATACATTTAAGTGGCAACGTTATGACATTAGCTAAAGTAGAACCTCCTTCAGCGATTGCGATGCCTTACATTTCGTTTAGGGGCTTTCGGGTCTTGTGTTGCAATACTGTTTTACATATTTTTAAACAGCAGCATGCCTTTGTTGAAAAATTACATAGGCTAATTAGCATATATATCACATACTTCCTAAATTAGAAGCTAAAACTAATATCTAAGACGTGTCTCGAATAATTTCGAGTTTTTGCTTACTCGCTTTAAACATGATTTGGTATTATATTTCTCTTAAATCAAACTTTAAGTTTAAAAAGTTGACTTCCCATGGAAAGAGGAAGGCATACAGTATATACATACATCATTTGCGTTTGTTTAGAAATAGTAACTCTTGTTTCGTTTGTAATTTAATATTTTTGCGTAATTTCATAAGAATACTTTGATTTTGCTGCTGCTAAAGTTCGTTGCTTATATTTTCGTGTAGTTTTCATTCGATTAATTTTTTGTTTTCGTTGCAAGTGAAAAGTAAAAAGTTAAAATGAGATCAATACCAAACAAATAAAGGCAGCTGCATTAGAAAGGCTGGGTATTTGGTATTCCATATAAGCGGTTAAACTGATTATTTAAGAGTGCCCAGGCTAGGAAGTAAAGCATGCTTTCGTTTCCAACTCATCTGGTCACACTCAGAAAGCTACCAACGTGCAATTGCAAAAGGCGGAATACTTAGATCTACATTAGTTTTAAGTTTAGTAGTATTGTTAGTATTTCGAAAGGTCTCAAGCTTAGATGCTGTGGTCCAGAATGGAGACCGGATCGTAGGAACGTTTCTTGGCACGCTGCTGGTAAATATAGAAGCTCATTACCACAATCGCAATGGAGACTATAACCGAATAGGGCAGTAGCCAGTAGAAATAATAGTTGTTTTGGTTTACTACCTCTACGACTTTCGGTTGGTCAAAGGCGTTGTTGCAACTTATTGTGGTGGCCAGTGGTGCAGCTGTGGTTGAGGTTGTGCTGCTGCTACTTGTGGTGGTGCTAGTGGCTATTAGCTCAGCACTTTGCTCGGTGATAAATGGATCAGGCAGCAGCGGCGGCAATGAATCCACCTCTGGCGTCTCAGACTCATCGACATAATCTGCGTAGGATTCATCGTCTGGCTTCTCGTGCGGCATCGGCGCACACCTGGGCCAGCAAACCGGACAACAGGTGTCCTTCAGCATCACCTGCCTTTCACTGGGACAGTTGAGGTTGCCGCAAAAGGACATCGTGCACTTGGGCTCCCCCTTCTCGCACTCGCACGTCTTGCAGTTCTCCGTCCACGTTTCTCCGTCCTTGTAGAACATGCCCGAAATCTTCGACTGGCACACACCTTCGGCCCTCTCATCGCAGGACTTGTGGCATATCTTTAGTCCGGACTCGCACTTGCATCGCTGGCATTGCTTCAGCCAGTGGAAGTCCGTGTCCCGCACCACCGTGCAATTCGGCTCCGCATGGCACTCGTAGGTGCCGCAACATTCTCCGGGCGTTTGATTATTTTCCGGCACCAGTTCGACCACCACCACGTCCTCGTCTGCATCCAAAGGACAGTCCGGAATGTAACAGCTCTTGCATATGCACTTCCGGTTCAAACAGCACTGGACGTAATCCGCATCGGAGATCAGACCTCTATTGTAGGAAACCCCTTCGGCGGCTGCCGCGACTTCACCTCCGATGGGCAGCTCCACCGCATTCGATTTAATCAGGTCCACCGCAAGTAGGTTCTGGCGTATGGAACTGTCCGCAGGGCACTGCATTTCGGCATCCGGCGGGCATTTAACCGACTCACACAAATCCGGCAAGAGCTCCTGGTCAACTGTAACGAAATTATGGGTGGAGAAATTGCAGCCGTTAGTGGTGGTCAATAAAACATGAAGTCTCAGTTGCAGCTTAGGTGTACTTAAGTAGGAGTGGGCGAAATGCGTGGGCGGGTAATGGAGGTCACCTCAAGCAGTACTGTCTTATTTATGGCAAAGTGCGGTGCTTAAATTTTCCCACTAGAAAATAAAAAGGATGCTCGGTTGGTAAGCTGATTTTAAAAGTACAAAAAGGTAAGCTTTGAGCAAAGGTGTAGCTTTTGTGTCTGGGTAAACATAAATGTAAGAGAAAACTGATTCAAGCCTTGTTCAAAATATATTATATATTTTAAGTTTAGTTTTCGTTTAATATTGATTGTAGCAAAGGCGAAAGAGAAATCAAATCCTCACCCTGTCACCTCGGAGAATATTTTTCAGAAGTTCACCCACACTCTTTTTTTAACAGAGCCAACAGAACAATAAAATAAAAAACGAAATGCATTAAGGTCAACTTATCGGATCGAATGTCTATAGCCTGCCCAGCCAGGTGATTCATTGGCCGGAACTGCCGAGTATAGAAGTAATCTAGTTACTAGAAACTTATGCCAATTAAAGTTTTTCCACTTGCCATTGATTGTTAAGTCTACCTGTTTGCCTTCCATTAATTTTCTATTCTATACCTGAGACTAAACCGCCTTTTTATTCATTTTGTTCCTTCCTTAGGAGTTTTCTCCTTTCTGCGAAATGTGTTCGCTCATTGTTCAAGTTAATTTGTCATTTTCACTCGTCCATATAATGGGAATTTTCCATCTTTCTCTTTCTGTTCCGTGCCCTTTGACTTTTTGGTCCTCGGATTTTCCCTTTTCCGGGTAAACAATCAAGTTCTGGTCGGGACAAAAGTAAATATCTGGCTGGAAAAATCTACTTGATTTTAAACACAAGAACCTCCGCAGCCTGTCGAATATTAAAAACTAAACTTTTTCGGTTTTTCTTCGGGTCCTGCACTTTGATGTCGGGGGAGCAGAATGCTTTTGGGCTGGGGATTGTTTGGTGGGTCGGTGGACTTTTGGTGGGTCTACGGCGACTGCTTTCAAGGAGCTCAACAAACTTCTTACACTTTATTTAATTAAAGTTTTACTTGTTCGTTGTTTTTCGCATTTGTTCGCTGACGCTGTCGTGTTATCAGTGGAACAGCTGGGACAGTTGTCAGCCGCCCTCGTATCCGCCGTTCGACTTTGAAGTTTGGCGGCGGGAGGTTAGATTTCAACGAGGCATGTCCAAAAAATGGAAATAATTTAAAGCTGCTCATCTTGATTTCGTTAGAATATGTGCAAATTCTCGGGATTAGGCGGGTTTTGTGCTCTGTTTTGGGTTCGCTCTTAATTGTTTCCGTATTCAGTATGGTCAGAATGCTTAAGTTAATATGTTTAATTTTCGAAACCTACTATCTTGATATAATTTATCATTTATTTAAATAATGTTTATTACATTTTTAACAAAAAACTCCAAATTGTATAGCCTTTTCCAGAACCAGAACGGATTTTACTTTGACTAACTTAAATTCTCTTGTTTTCTCAGGAATCTTAAATACTCTTTCCTTTTCGGCAGCCATAATGAATGAAAACAAAAAGCTTGTGTCATATGTAATAAGTGAAACTATTTGTGCATGTGCTATAAAATATATGTAGTAAAGGCTTGAATCGCAGGTATACCTATTTGCCTGTTGTAGAGAACCGAAAAAATGTGAATGAATTAGCTGTCAGACGAGGACATTGCACAGCAATTTGCAGCGAGCTGCGGAGCAAACTGTCAGACTAGCCGGCCACCTAACCTAGATAAAAACCAAACCGCACACTTGGCTGCCTATTCAGATAAAGTCGGAGCAGGCGACAGAGCCAGAACCAGAAGCTATAGAATCTGGAACCAGGGTTACAGCCATGTACAAGATCCGAGCAGGAGGACAAAAGCGCACACAGGCGTGTACATACATGGATGGATATTTTTCTATATATTTTCCCCTCCACTATTGCAGCCACTTTGGGTCTTCGGTGAGAAACTTATAAACAGCCGTGGAAAGTTTTCATAAAAGATGGAAGTACAAAAACACACTCGCACACTCACACACTCTCACATATAGACACTCGAGTGTTTTGCATTTTATGTAGCATGAATGCAAAAAGAAGGGGAAAAAACAGCCAAGAGGGGGAAAAACTCTTTAAAAGCGAAAAACTTTTTTAATAATCCAGCGACAGCGTCCTGACTTTGTGGCCTGCAGATACAGATACAAATACAAAGATACGAGATCTTCAGTTGACAGGGAGAGAGAGGGATAAAGAGAGACTGGGCCAACTGTTTCAGGAATTTAAATTGTTAGCTTTATCTGCGTTCGGCACTGATTGCAAATCCAGTTTAACCCCATTTACAGGTGAGAACCGGCAGATGGAAGGTGCAAACACATGAAGCCACTTGAAAATGGAGTGATTCCGAAGGCAGGCATCTGTGAGATACATTCTGCATTCATCCATCGGTGGAAAGTGAGCCACAGACCATAAACTCTCAGATTTAGCCTAATTTCCATCCTAGTATTCCAATGTGAATTTCCCCTGTCTTGTTGGCCAATCAGCCATCCACCCATCCATCCATGCATCCATGCATCCATGTATCGGCGAAACCCTTTTGTTGTGGCACTATTGGGCTGCTCACTGAGTGTGTTATCTGGACAGATTATCTGGCTGAGTGAACGCCTTGGCTAAACGAAATTCAATCAGGCTAATAGCTGGCGTAACCACACTCGGAAATAAATTGTTCATAAATCGGATCATGACCTTAACATTAGACTTCATGATTTTGCGAAAATTTGCAAGAAGCTTCTGTGATGGAATGCGAGAGCTAAGCTAAAACCAAGATGCAATATTTTTGTCTTTAATATTTGTATATATTACAAAATTTAGCGAAGAAAGCTTCAATACAAACTTCAATTTGCAAAAATAAAAAGAGCGTTCTTAAATATTTAAATGACTCCTGATATGACAAACAATTTCTCCGAGTGCAGCCCGTGGCTGTGATTCGATTATGCCACTGCCTTTGGGTAACCCACTAGCACTAGCAGTTTCATTCGAGTCACAGCGATGCCGCGTTGGCTTCTACTCCTGGGCATGTCGGCCCTGGGTATACTGTACAGTCTGACCAGGGTGTTTGGCCTAATGGCCACCGCCAATTGGAGTCCGCGGGGCATTAAGAGGGTCAGACAGAGCCTCTATCTTCGCATCCACGGCTGGGTGATGCTGATCTTTGTGGGCTGTTTTTCACCCATTGCCTTTTGGTGCGTTTTCGAAAGGATGGCCTTTCTGCGCCAAAACCGAATTCTACTATTGATTGGCTTTAATCGATATGTCCTGCTTCTGGTCTGCGCTTTCATGACTCTGTGGATACACTGCTCCAAGCAGTCGGAGATTATTGGGTGTCTCAATCGATTGCTGAAGTGTCGAAGGCAGTTAAGGAGACTGATGCACACTCGGGAACTGAAGGATTCCATCGATTGTCTGGCCACCAGGGGACACCTGCTGGAAGTGGTGGTGCTACTCTGTTCCTATTTGTTCGCCTTGGCTCAGCCCATTCAGATACTCAAGGATGATCCGGAAGTGCCAAGGAACTTCTTGTACGCCTGCAGTTTGGTTTTCATAACCGTATGCCAGGTCATCCTGCAGCTATCCCTGGGGATGTACACATTAGCGCTACTTTTTCTGGGTCACCTCGTTCGACACTCCAATCTGCTGCTGGCCAGAATTCTGGTGGATGCCGAGCATATTTTTGAAAGTTCCCAGAGTGCCGGATTTTGGCTCAACCGGCAGGAGCTGTACAAAGGCCAACAAAAGTGGTTGGCCCTCGAGTTGTGGAGACTACTTCATGTGCATCAGCAATTGCTGAAGCTTCATCGGTCCATATGCTCATTGTGCGCAGTTCAGGCCGTCTGCTTTTTGGGATATGTGCCCTTGGAGTGTACGATTCACCTGTTCTTCACATACTTCATGAAGTATAGCAAGTTTATACTGAGAAAATATGGAAGATCTTTTCCGTTAAACTACTACGCCATCGTCTTTTTGTTGGGGCTCTTCACCAATCTTTTGCTGGTAATTTTACCCACATTCTACTCAGAGAGAAGATTTAACTGTACCAGGGAAATCCTTAAACGCGGAGGACTGGCCTTTCCATCCAGAAGCACTGTGACGCAACTCAGGCACACTGTAAGTTGAACTACACGAACTATGTATATCGGCTAATGTTGCAACAAATTGTCGTTATTATATGCTAATAGTTGAATGAATACGAGTATCTTTTTTCTTTCAATTTAATAAGTGCCATTTATATTCAGCAGGTGTTGATTGTATATCGCACATCATAAAATAGTTATCGAAAGTGATTGGAATACTAAAATAATTCCGACGGTGATCAAAACAAGCATAATGCTAAAAAATCTTCAAAGAGAAATACCGACGTTGGGTCCATAAGCGTTTTGTTTTGTATACTCATTAATTTTAATGAATATATAGTAAGGTTGATATTTCTAATAATTTCACCACTCATTGTCATAGAAAGTTAATAGAAATTATAGTTATAGTAGGTCAAGCGTAGTATATGATAAGCGGCTTGTGTGCAAGTCAAATTTTTATCTTTAGCCAGTCTTTAATTAATGTATCTTATTCCCCAGATGCACTTCTACGGCCTGTATCTGAAGAATGTGGAGCATATATTTGCCGTCAGCGCCTGTGGACTGTTTAAGCTGAACAATGCGTTACTCTTTTGCATCGTGGGTGCGATACTAGAATACCTCATGATACTGATACAGTTTGATAAAGTCCTAAACCAATAGCTGACAAACTCCCCAGACAATGGCCATAAATAAACATAAATTAAATTGTTCCCTTGTTAAGGATGGGTAAATATATGTATATGTAGTAATAGCAAACGGAATCCCATGGAAGGGGCGACTTTACTTACGTGTCGTTGCACTGGAAACAAATATTAGCACATATATTATTAGCATCTGGTGCAAGCACCTCCTTGGCGCATTCAAGTATGGCATATTCGCGCTATTTGCTTTTCAGTGGGCTGTTGGGTGGTGTCACTCGGTGGGCGGTTGGTGGTGGGTGGTGGGTGGTGGGCGATGGGTGGGGAGTGCCGACAGCAGCTGATGACAATCGATATGACCTTGCCTGGTCGCCGCGAATTGTTTGCGAATTTCTGGCCAGCTATCAAATCATATAAATGTCTCGTTATAATTTGCGAAAATCAAAATCAATTGGCATCTTCTCGGCAATTTGACTGAAAAGAGAATACAACGGAAAATTGGAGTACACTGTCGTATGCAGAAATATTTGTTGTGCCTTGCATATTATTATTACTTATTTTACTTATTATTATTATTATTACCTAATTTACCAATATTAAGTCTTAGCTGACTTTATTAAATATATACATATATGTATATGCATGCAAATATTATTATTAAGATCAGTTAAATTGCTCGATTTTGAAAATCTTCGAATAATAGTCCCCTCAAAAACAAAAATTGTACTTAATACGTTCTTAATAGTACAAAGACTAAGCAATCGGAATGCCATTATAAATCGTGTTCCCATTTTACAAATTTGATTCCTTCGCTGCAACTGCTCTACAGATTTCTAACTTAATTGCATTCGGAGGGGAATAAAAGCAGGGCAGAAAGGCAGTAAACACTCGAAGCGTTAATAAGAAGGTGCCTTTAGAGTCTACAGCAAAATGCTCTCTCATTCTTTCGGGGTTTCGGATTGGCTTTGGTTTGGTTTGCTTTGGTTTGCCGGTTCGTCACTGCTAAAAATAGCAACCTTTTTTTTGGCTCTGCGAGTAGTTTTAATGACCAAGTGCCAGTCTCTCAGTTTTGGGACGTATGGGTGTGTGCGGGGTATCAGCGAGGGTCGGGATCACAATTTCCCCGGCAACTGAAAATGTTTGTGCGTGTTTTCTGGCTTTGCTGAATGGGCCCGCCACTGAAAAGGCACTGATAAAGGCACACAGCCCCACATTGTCGAGGAGGGGGAAATGGGAAATGGGGGTCGGTCACTGTTGGCTTGTCCCAGGTCCATAAAAGACCTGTCCAGGTCCGCCTACGTGTCCAAATCGAACAAATTTTGCATGTGCTCACTGAGCAAAAATAATTATACGTTTATTGCCTCTACACATCACACTTGCAGTAGACCTTAAGTAAAGGAATTTGGAATTTAAAAAGGTATGACATAGTTAGGGAACCGAATTATGGTAGTGGTTGTTTTGACATTTCAGTTAAACCAAAATCCACTACGTTTTCTTTAACAATTGTTACAAAAACATTGTTATACTGGCATTTATTATGGTAATCATAAAATATTTGATAGATATTTAAAAAGAACCGCCGCATTTTCTTACAGTGCTATATTGGTATTGAATGCCCGACGATGATTTGCTTTTCATATCCATACAATCAAATTCTAAACGTATCCATCCAGTCTCCTTTAAACGAGGCTGAAGATTTATAAGATACGAGCTGTGTGCCCAATTCGCAGAAGCTCCGTTTAATTTCTGGGGAAACTGAACTTCCTTTCATCGAACTTCCGATGGGTGAAAACAGCAGCTTGTCGTCAGAGCAAATGTGCAAATGAGAGCCTTTCGGCTTTATCTTATCAGTTGCACAATTTGCATTACTCACAACCGGGGCAGGTGGACAAAATTCGAGGAAAAAGCCTTAATTGCGGTGTTGTTTTCCACTTGGCCGATAAAACCGAGATGCCAGTTCAATTCCTGTTGCAAGTATGTATGTACATGCAAGCATACATATGTAAGTGAATATCTCCCGAGTAAGTTCGTCTACAAGTCCACTGCTGATTACATATCGAACTGCGATATATATGTATATGTATGTATGTACATGTGAAAACAGAGTGCTAGCGACCATAGAAATTTCTGGGAATTTGTTTGCTTTGGACGAGCTTCATACGAACGAGAGTACGAGTATTGCAGGTTCAGTAACCTGCGAAGTGTGCTGACGCTCCAAAGAGAGTTCCCCATAAACATCATCTATTTGGCTAAGCGGAGCCATAAACAATTCCAGATTAATGAACCCACAAAAAATGAAATATATAAGGAAAATCGAGCGAACAAGTAGCCCGAAAATTGGATATGTATATAAATGGCAACCGAACTGAATGGGATATTCCGAGAAGTTGGCCCGACAACAATCAGCTCAGATATTGTTTGAGTCTAGAGGAATTTTAATTATCGTCTCGTTGGCTTTACCAAACAGATCTTATCTTATATGGGTCGTATTTTGTCGGATCTTTTAATCTCAGCTTCCTGTTGTCACTTCTTTTCTTTTTTACGCTCTCGCCTCCAGACTTTCATTTTTGGGTAGAACTTTCCCTGCATCAATATTACAAAATATTACATTATCACCTCGAAATTTGTTGAAGCTGGGAGTGCATCAATACATTGGGCCCCTAGGTAACTAGTGTACCAAAGCTACATGAGTTGAAATATTCACTGAATTGGTTGGATTAATGTACATATTTTCCTGAGAAATATTTACTTCATTGGTTGGATAAATGTACATACTTTCCTGAGAAAAATTATATCTTCCTCCCTAAATCGAATATTTAAACAGGAATTGCCTAGTACACTGTTCCATTTTGAACGACCAAATCTAGAATGTTTAGAAACCAAAGACCTTTTAAATTTGAAATTTACTTTAGAGAGGAGTGCTTACATCTAGACTCGTTTAACTGTACGATCACCTTCGGGCATTCTTCTGAGCTTATATCTTGTACAGCTTATATAGCAGTATTTGACTCTATGTATCTGTATCTTGCGCTTTGTGCGGTAATCGCATATTTGTGTAGATGACTAAACTGTGATAGCAGCTAAGTAACTTTTTCCCGCATAAAGTCAAGGGGTCTGAAAAGTGGGAGGTTGTTGGCTGAATGGTTGATTGTGAGTTGGCAACGGCAAATGAAGTATGAAACGCTGACGAATGGCAACTACCAGTTCCTTTTGTACTCGATTCTGCATAGTTCATCATCTTTTTACCTCGAACGCTAGTTAAGCTTTATTATTGCCATAAATTTCACTTGAATGCGAAATCTGATGCATCTATCCGATGCTTCCAGTTCGGCTTTAGCTTTGGCTTTGGCTCTAGCTTTAGCTTTTTCTTTTCAGCTGTTTATCTTGCAGCGGCAAGGCAACACATGCAAAACCCGACGGGCTCTGTGTGCATAAATACTTGCGAGCACACACATCTGCCTTGGTATTTGCTCGTGTTCGCGTACAATAATTTCACGTTCAACAACTTTTGGCTTTTTGATGAGCCAGCAGCAACAACATCGGCAACAACAGCAACAAAAGCAGCAGCGGCAACAGCAGCATCGGCAGCCCGCACTTGAAAGGTACGTTTTGTGGAGGGGATACTGCAGGACGGGGCGGGGCTGTGCGAAGGGGAGCGATTACAATGGGTACTATGGGGCACAGAGAGGGGTTTTGGGGGCTAAGAGCGAACCTCATGTGCGGGCAGTTTGGCTCTTTCTGTTGCCATAGCCACCGCTACTGCCATAAAGCTCCTCACCTCTTCCGGCGCATTGCAACTCGGAGCTGGCTGGTGAAACTTTAAGCGAAAAGTACACAGCTCGAAAAGTTATCAAAACTCAGGCCAGTTTATCTATATCTTATCTGTTAGATAAAAAATAAAAGTATTTCACACCAAAGAAGCCCAAGAAGCTAGCCATTTCAAGACTGAAATATGTAAAGCATTAAAAGTATGCCCGTTCCCCAATTTTAGCTCCTTTAATCTAACAATTTTAGTCATAGACCTGAATTAATTTGCAAGGTGCTTATTACAGCATCTTGTTGTGGTTCGTTAAGTGAAAATTGTAAAAGAAGGTTGATTGTAGATTTAACGTAATATAATCTAAGCAATTTGCTGTTCGTTGTATTTAAACAGCCCCTATCTAAAATCATAACATCACGTAAAATACATGGTGGTGAAACTAAAACACAATTATATATTTGATTTAATCAATGTTCAGTACAACAGTACAATTTGTATCTACTGCCAATTTATGATTACAAATATTAGTTTGCACTTGTGAGATCGTAAATGGTCAATTAAAATGTTGATAGCGATGGCGTCAAGTGATGATGCGTAATGCTAAACAAATCAGCTTTCTGCTGTGGAATTTAGTGGGAAATTTATAGATTTTACGTCACAGTCTCATCTTGAGTCAAATACGTCGTTACGGACCATATGAAAAATATTAAATGAATTTAATTACATGTAGGAATTTCGCTCGAATCATAAAAGTAAGGTTGGTTTTTTTCCATTTTTCCCGGTGCAATAAAATTAAAAATACGTATTATGGGATTATTATGCTTATACGTATTTAATGCTTCATTTGAGGTTCGTTTGCTTATGTTAAATTCCGTCGCTGTATTGTAAATAAGGTAAAAGACAAGACAAAAATATTTAACATCATCTTGTTAAATGGTAATAAATTAGTTCACATTTTCTATCAAATCTCGAGTAGCTTATACATAGTAATATGTTTACTTTGGTGTATCAAAACTATATGATTTTTGGAAGTTCACGGATTCCCTTCTACAGAATGTAAACAAAGTATTCTTCAAATTTGCATTCGACTTCGCAGCGGTGACAGAAGCACAAAATTTTTTTTGATGTATCGGCTGATGTATGGCGCTCAATTGACGCCACACGGTATCGGATTTCATCGCAGTGTAGTCCGCCTGGTTGAAGTCGTCGTCTCGTCTCGATTCACGACGGTTTTGTTATGCTTTTGGTCGCTTTTGCCTCGCTCTGACCTCTGAGTTTGCTCGATGCCGATGCCGATGCCGTTCGCTTTTTGCCCAGAATACTCTTTCGAGGTGGAGTCTGTAAAGTTTTCCACGGCAATTGGCATTGCCCATCCATTGCTGAACTTCCATTTGCATTTCGCTTGGCTGCTAAAGGGAATCGCTTTGAACCGCAACTGGTGCGCCATTGGGCTTTCATTAAGCCCTTCACAAGCTTAAGGATTGAAAAGATGGAGTGCAGTGGAGGAGTTAATAAAGAGAGCAATATTTGGCATTGCCTTGAAGTTACCTTCACAGTAAAACTGCTGTTCTACATTGAAACTGAAGTAGATTTACATAGATCCAACCTTTTTAATATTTAATCAATGGATAATTCTGGTACTTTTTCATACATTTTTTAATTCTTTTCTGCTTAATAAAATCCATGTCATTTGTTCTTCTTCAACTTCTTCTAGAGTATATAAAATTCGGCTACATCTCAAAGGCTGGTTCCCCTATTCCGGACTCTCTTTATTTACTCTAGTTTCTTATTTTGCGACGTTGCTTATTTGTTTTAGGTTTAGGTTTTTTATTTCGGGGAACCGCAGAATTGTAAAACAGTTATTTTTAACGTAGTTGTAAACATAAATAAGTTTGCATGATTGTGTAATAAGCAGAGCATTAAAACCTATCAAAATTTGAGCTCATTTTTTATGCACCCTTTAAATTGTATATTTGATTAATTTATTCTGAAGATATAAATTTGATGCAGTTTGGTACATTTTTTGGGAAGATAACGCTAAGGCATGCCTTGAAAATGTGAAATATGGGATAATAACTCTTGTCGAGCAGATCTTAAAGCATTTTCCCCAGGGCATTGGAACTTCGACTCCGTCACGTAAGCACTTCCCTCCGGCTTTTATTTATTTGCTCTGGTTTTCATACACTCGGATTCGGCGTTGCTTTTTCGCTTTCGGCTCTTTAAAGCTTGGCCGGCTTCTTTCTTTCTTTTTTTTTTTTTGTTTTATTTGTATTTTTTGCTGCGAGTAGTTGGCTGCCAAGCTTAAATAAGTCTTTAATGGACTGTGCGTGTCGCAGGGCGGGGGGAATTGAATAGTATAGGTACTGGCATGACATGATATGGCTAATGAAATCAAATTGTTTGATCATTGCGATAAATTCCCTACCAACTCTGCCTAATTTCTGTCCATTTACGCACGCGGCTTTGCGCTTTTAACCTTGATTTCTCAGTGTAAACAAAAAGTGAAAAAATCGGAAAAAATACAACAAAATTAAATACAAATAAAAACGCGACCCAGCGCAACCGAGTGACAGCCAGCGAGTGGGAGTGAGACACATGATAAACGATGCCGAGATACAAAGATACATCCATCGAGCATAGAGTAATACGAAAAGCTTTCAGCATTTGACGATCTGTCAGTCGCGCCGACTATTTGTCCCTGTGTATTCTACTCATCTGGTGTTTGCCGTTTTCATCTGTTTTCGCTATCGGGCTTTTTATTAAGTTACCTATTTATAATTTGTTTATTATTTAGCAAATGCGTGCGAATAATGTTTAAATATACCCTTGCGCAGGAGCATCTGGAAATTGCTTAGGAGCCAAAATCCGAAAAGAAATTGGAAAAAAAAAGCGTACGCCAAATCCATAAATATTTTATAAATGACGTTATTGTACAGTTTTCCCCTGGTTATATTATTAGCTATGCTATCTTATCTATGTACGCTCAACGTGTCCCAATGTGCGTGTCGGTGTTTGTTTGTATAGCCATATTGGGTGTTTGTATGGGCCAACAACGCTACCGTCATTACCCTTCTACTTCTATGCTGGCTTATATAATCGGTATAGTCAACGGCGGTATGAAAAAATTATAAAGAAGGTAATGCGAACAGAATGAGGGGAGCGAAAAATTCAACCTTGTCGCAGATTTCCCCAGTGCCTTTATTATATAGATTATGTACAATCTGCGGAATGCGCTTCTACACACCTGCCACGTAAAATTCGTGTTTTTTTCTTGTCACTCGAGCATAAATTCTGCTTGCTCACATGGTTTGCTCTTAGTTATTCGCACTACACTTGTTTTGTATTTATTTTCTATTTTTCTGGCGTTTATTGGGCTCGGTTAGCTTTAGTTTTTTTCTTTTTTTTTTTTAGCACGGTTTCTGTTCACTTCACAAAACGAAAATTAATTGTGGGTGCATGAATTTCGAGTTTTTGTTGCTTATGAGGCTTTCGCGATCACTGCTGAAATTCAACTGAGTTTCCAAGCTCGATCCACAAAAACTTTATAGCTTGTGGGGAGCGTTTGGGGTTTTGGGGGAGAGAATGGAGCGTTATTTCACGATCGGGAGAAAAAGCTCACTCTCTTTTGGCCCGCATTCTTCGCAGCCATGCATTAAATCTTATTTTTTGTTGATCTTTGGCCGGCAGCCGGCTTCTACATTCTACATTCTACCACTCTTCTCTTCTACTCTTCGCTATTTGCTCTTCAAGTCTTCTTACGCTCTTCTCTACGTCTTCTCTGCAATCTACAATTGTCTCCGTTCTGGAAGCTTTCCCTCTCTCAAAGCTGTTTGATTGGAAGCAAAAAGCATAGATCAACGTCAAAAAACAACAGGTCGTAAATTTTCAGAGCAAGTGAGCAGATGGAATTTCGGCGAGTGCATCACGTGCGAAAACTCCCGTATACGCAAATTCGCAAAAACTGCAGCGGCGATCGATCACACGCATATTAATTGGGGTGGGGATATGGGTTCGTAGCTGGGAAACTGAAGAATCTGGCGAAGAGCGTAAAGATCGTTGCCTTCATTCCGCTTTTTCAGGCCAAGGCGTGTGCGCCATGCAAAATGTTAAATGTGAAGTGCTAAATGCGAAATGCAAAATGCAAAATGCGAAATGGAATATCATGACAACACCCGCTCACGCCCATCGAATCAGCAGAGCTGCGGATTAATGTAACATGCAAAAAATGCCGCAATTTATTTACATTTACCAGCACTTGAGAAAATGGTTTCATTCGGTATAATAATAATATATGTATAACAGATAATAATAAAAAAAATCCTTTTTAAATTCTTTAATAAAACCTGATGTGCTGAGATATATTTACATTCTGATATCTATCATTTAAATATATTCGATTGTTTGGCATTTTTTTTAGTGTAAGGCTTTCGACTGCAGAGATCTTCGCTTGCATTTATTCGGCAGTCGGTATAATCCGCTTGTACTTGCAGATTGTTCAGGTGACTAATTGCTAAGTGAGCGGCGCGTTGGCGAATGAGTAATTTTACGATTCGCATTCGTAGGTTGGTTTCTGGTAAGCTACAACAATGTCAAGGGAATACTGCTTCTGAAATGATTGGATTTGCATATTAACAGATCTGGCATAAATGTATTGATTCGATCTGGCTGGAACTTATTTGAGTTGGGGGAATGCGGAATTTGGATGTTATTAAGTGGCTTATTCAAGTCGAAATGTTTACGTCTGATATCGGTTACCTTTTGTTTTTCATTCAAGATAATTTGTTTAAAATTGGGATCGGGAAAAATTTTATAGGAGAATGTATCAGTATAATATTGAGGTGCCTTAAATTTCGTCATTATCATTAACAGGTTAAAACATTTCATGCTGACCCCAAAACATTTAACATATACCTAATTACCCTGCCATTAATTTGATGACACTATATCACAACTTAAATTGATCTGAAATAAACGATCAAATATCTTCATACCTGCTTTTTTTACCCGTTACTCTTAAAGTAAGTAAAGGGTATATAAGATACGTTGAAAAGTATGTAACTAATAGAAGAAAGCGATGTAAATTTTGATCGATGATGAGTTCAAATGAGTTTTTGTTTGTGTGTGGCATTATTTATTTACCAAAAAAGTAAATTCATAAACTTATTTGTTTTAAATATGACAAATATTTATTATTTTTTTAATTAATTTAATGTGCTATAATTTCCACAGATAGTAGAAGTTCCAAGTACTAACTCACATTGACCCTTCTATTTTCTTTCGCTTAAAGAAAGTTAACGAAGCCAGAGAAGAAATCGGACACTTTTCTTTATTTCGACGCCATTAGATTTTCTCTGACATTGCAGCGAGTGCGGGTATATTTTACTTAAGTTTGTCGCTTCCCTGCTGCTTTGCCGCATTTCCACTCCTTGTGGCCGTTTTCATGGTCAGTTAGCCAGAGTGTTGTTGTCGCATAAACTGCCAGCAGATAACAGCAGAAAGGCAGGCAAAATCCGTATAATGAAATAAAAATACATAGCTAAATAAAGAGGACAGCGGACGGAATCAAAATGAACAGCCACGGCAATAGCAGCAAAAACACGGAGACAACCACATTGATTTCACTTTAACGAGCTTGTAATGTCTTTGAGCCGGCTCAACGGCAAAAGTATATAAAAAGCGTTATGTATACGACATGTGGGCCACGCAGAAAGCACGCAGTTGGCGTGGTACTGCTGCTGTTGGTGTTGTGTATTCCGCTGGATGAAAACTTTTGCCGTCACATCCTAATAGGATAATAACGAGCCAAGGCTGGGCGAAAGTTGTTGCGCCTTGCAGCCCGAAAACTCCCAAAAATAAAATACGAGGCAACAATAAACGATGATAAGGGGCTAAAGAACGTGTCGGCTTCTGTCGCCAACGCCTCAGAATCATTCTAAAGCACAGTTTCTAGCCGCAGTTAGGACTTGGTCCTGTTTCAAACTTCGGGGATTCGGAATGACACTGCAAGAAAATACTAAGGCAAACTTGATTTGAATTAAACATTGAAATCAGGCTAAGTAGTGTAAGTTACCGGGCTCAATCGAGTCTCTTAAGTTATTTCTGTTCCAACACTTTGGATTCCAAATAATGATATCCATAGCCATATAATGATAGACAAATGATATTTTAAATAACGACACCGTCCAAGAAAGCGCTCAGGCAAAAACACCCAATTTACTCTCTTTTCCAAAAAAACTTACAGTCCAATGTCGAAATGAGATGCCTAAATGAGTAAGACTAAAAATATTTGGCAGATTAATATAGACTGCTTTACATAATGTACATTTTTATAAATAATATAAAATTCATATTTTCGCTGAGCGTTATTGTGCAAGAGATAAACAATTCATATTTTCGTTGAGCAGTATTGTGGAGGAGATAAACGAGCTCTTTTTTGCGGCATGGAAAGAATTTGTTGAAGATAGATTTTTTCTTAGTGCCAAGTCCAAGTTAACTGGGATCCATTTAGCCGACTGTTTTTGCTAAATCGGCCCGCAGGAAGCGCTGATAAGAACCAACGACTTGTGGTAGTGAGGGGCATATAATGATGTGCATCCCCTACAATTCAACCCCATTGACTTGGCCTTTCCCAACCCAAAGTTATCTTTTTGGGATCCTACAGGATGTTTAAGAAGGAGGCGTGGCAGTTTCGGTGTTGTGTGGAGCTGGTGTAGCTGCCAAATGATAATTTATGGGCGGAACTCTATGAAACTTCGAGGTGTCAAGAAATCTGTTAGTAAAGTCTCAGTTTTTTCATCAGAAGGAGCTGAAATAAACGAAAAGGAAGGGAAAATGTTGCCTACAATAAATGTTCGAGTCATGGACTTAAGTGGGCCAAGATGAATTTGACTACATAAAGGTGGGCACAAATTAAAAGCAGCAAATCAACGTGTTCCACTTAACTTGGTTGAGTGAAAGTGGGAGAAGACATGAAGGGGAAATGTAAAAGGGAAAAGATGTGCGGCACAACGAAATCGTTGGAAAGGAACTTTACTTGAGTGAGTTATAAAGCCAAAAGGGGAAAGTTGAAACGCTTTGCGGGGTGATGCGCCTAAAAAGGTTAAAAACCCCAAGAAAAATGGGAAGGAGGAATTGTTAATGTGAAAAACGGTTAAGGGACGAAAAAGTTCAGTCAAGGAAAATGAAACGAAGTTCTTTAATTTAAGATTCGTACAATTTCTAAATAGAAATGATGATTTCGTTATTGGAGTAATAGAAAGCATACTTTATTTCAATATTTCCTATTAATTAAAGATGTTTTGAATTCAATATATAAGTAGATAATCTCTATTTAATCTATCTATTTAATCTTTATTTAAATCGTTTTATAGTAAGTGAATTGAAAGAAAACTCAACATGTTTTTAATATACATAATATACATAAAACATATTTTCTTAAGGTATATGCATAATAATTTCATATTAATTAAATACCATCTCATCAAATTCCTTGCCACCCTAATGCAATGAATTATTAAGAAAACCATTATTATCAATTATTTGGTGGCACACTCTTTTCCCATGTGAGCCGACACCAAGGTCACAAGTCGAAGCGCACGGCCACCCACCTTTTTGCCGCCCATTTTCAACTTGGCGGGAAAGTCTCAGTGGATAAGAGAGACACTTGACAGTGACAGTGTGTAAGAAGACGATGATGGAGAAGAGGTGCGGGGCAAAAAACGCTGGGGAAAATTTCAACATCATTTTGTGTGTGCATTTGAGCGATTACCCAAGTGATTACGGCTAGATGCACAAGGTAAGCACCTGACACCTACCAGACAAACAATTCATAATTTCGAGGAGCCCGCCTTCGTGGTCCCTTTTTCGCCCATCACTGCCCCCTTCCTTACCTGCTCTGCTTTTGGCCATCATTTACGGCTAACGAGTTATATTCTGCGGTCCAGCACGGATTTTCCCCTTGGTTTTGCTCTTGCTGGATCTTCATCAGCGCTCCAAAAAAGCGTCGCTCATTTATTTTGATTACCTTTTCGCTGAAAGCCAAACCAGTGCCAACACCAGATTTAGCCCCATCTTTTGCGTTCTTTTCCGTGTCTGCTTTGTTTTCACTTATTTTCCAGCACTTCTTGCCGCCATCTTTCAGAATAAATGTTTCCTCCCCTTATCTAGAAACCTTGGGGAGAAGTCGGGAAAGTGAAAACTACTGCACTGGGAATAGAACACTTCTAGTATTCTAGTACTCACAGTGGCCTTAAAATTTATAATGGCTTATTAATAAAAAAATGTTTGTTTTTATTTAAAATGAATCACAGTTTTAATACTACTTTTTTTGTCTACATTGTCATTGTAAGTTATTGTCATACATTTACAAAGTATATAAAATGTGCTAATAGAGTAACTGAAATTATCCTAAATACGCATATATAAATCCCAAAGCCCAAAGGAGTACTTCTGAAAATGGAGTGTCGGATTTCCTACTGACCGCTGTGGTCTTATCGCTCGCTCTTTCGCAATTGGATGAGTTTTAGCTGCGGACTTTGAGTCCTGGTGGCACATCAGGCCTTGATGAGCTTAATTCCCAGGCGACACTTTTGTCCGAACAAATTTAGTGTTCGAAAAACCCCCTTCTCCCCCATCTCCAGCATCTCTGAATCCATCTCCGCACACAGACTGCAGTGCAATAATAAAGTTAACAGAAGGATCTACGTCTTTCCGTCGCTTGTCTAACCGTTTCCGGAACCTGTTTCCGTTCCGCCTTGACTCCGTTCCGTCTTTTTTGACAAAGACAACTGCGAGGTAGTCCGGATGGAGAAGTCGACCCCGAAGGGCCGTTACCACCAAATTCCATTATGGGACTCCTGGCTCATTGTTTTCCCAGTCCAGAGGGGCGGAAAACCCGAGGAACCCGGAAAACCCGGGAAAACACGGAATACTCGGGGCAAGGGTCGGCCTTCCGCATTGGCCTTTTGCCCCTTGTAAGGTTGTACACAGAATTAATATTGCAATTTTTGCTTTCAACCCGCCTGTCATATAAGAGCGAAATAATTTCAGAAAGCATATTTCAAAATGAAATTTTCTTGCGGCTGGCTGGTATGCGGCTGGCCATGCGGCGAAGGGCGGCGACTGGAATGGGCGGGGCATTTAGGCTAAAACAAATGTTTGTGCGGTTTGGTCTGGTCTGGTTTGGTTTGGTTTGGTTTGGACTGGTCTCGTCTGGGCTACTTCTTCGGTCTTTGGTCCACGGCTCCTGGAAAGTGGCCTGTTTTATAATGAAATAAATTTCATTTGCTCATTGAGTCGATGACGATGTTGACTAACCATAAGGATCCTACAAGAATAAGAGAGTACGCACTGAGAAAAAAAAGTTTTCCACATGTGTATTTGGATCAAGCTCCTTTTTTGCTTAATATATATTTTCACTATATTTTAATAAGCAAAACACCTGTGAAATATATCATGTTCAAGGCTAATGTAAAATAAGTAATTATCACAATTTCTTGTATACTAAGAGCACTTAAGGAGTTGCAAAGAGCAAATGGGCATTAAATTAGAATGTATATCTGCGCAGTGGGCTGGTAGATGTGACCCATTTAGCTGACTCCCGGTTCAAGGAGTCTCAAGATATAAAGACTATTTTTTCCAGTGTAGTGGGTGGCCGGGTAAGGGGCCGGAGCCTGGCCGACATGTGTGGCCAGGCATGAAGGAGCTGGCCCGGAATTTGCATGCTCAAAACTGGAGCAAGCGTACAAATGCCGGAGATGCGGACGGATGCAGGGTGCGGGAATATGGATGTTGGATGTTGGATGTTGGATGTGGGCTTCTGGCTGCATGTGCTCGCAAAATCAACGGAACGGGCTCGACATTAAGTGCTCCGGCCTGGCCGACTCTCCAATGTGGCTCCTCCGTGTGTGTTTGCATATCTAAGGTATTAAGACTTGTGCGAAATGAAATATGACATAGTTGACAAAGGAGCGGATGGGATGGGAGATGGGAGATGGGAGATGGCATCTATATTACACATTACATATTACGTAGAGCGCCGCAGGCAACGGAAACATCAGCAGCAGGCGGAAAAGCTGAATCAGGAGCCAAACCCTTTGGCAAATATTGATGCCACCTGGGCGTGAGCGTTTCCTCCTCGGGTAGACTGGTTCACCTGGCCAGAACACCTGCGTTTGATGGTCGACACAATAGGATTTTCGGGCAGGCGAGCGTGTTATTTGGCCTTAAAGCCTAGTGAAATCTTGATTTAAAATGGCCTCCATGGTTTTATGCGATAGAAAATAACATTCTCAGCGATTCCTTACAGCGAGCATAAGCGGATTTTTGGCTTAGTTTTTGCATTTAGGCGAAGTTATTGGCAAGTTGCCTTTTTGTAATATGCGCATATTTCAGCAAGTCTTGGTGTGCATTAGCAAGTCATGTGAATTAGCTAGGTTCCTTTTTTTACATTTTAAATGAAATTACTCTAATATGTTTCGTCGGACTAAATTTGGCATTTTACACATCCTTCTACCTTATGTTGAAAATCAGTGAATTTAAAAGAAGTTGAATTCCTCATTTTATTAAAAAGAATAGCTCTTCTTAATCCGGAGATCATATTTTGTGGGAAAAGTGAGGCGGATATCCTGCCAGGACATTTCTCCGTCTGCGTCTAAAACTGTCATTCGAGGACACGTGCAAAAGCCGAATTCCGCGTGTGCTGTCATTTCTGCGGTTGAAGGTAACTCCGCCTGCCCCGACTTTGTGTCCTAGCTGTGCATTAAATGCCACTCAGCCAGCCAGCTTTAGTTCACTCATTTTCCAGGGCCTGGTTATGCGACAAGGGGGCGTGGCTGTTGGGGCGGTAAAATGGGCGTGGTTTTTGTGGGGGGCGGTGGGCAAATGCAGTTGCATACTTTTGCAGCAGTGCGCTCCACTTGGCGTGCGGCATGCCACAACGCTCCGGATCCGTATGACATTGCAACGGAGCGGCGACGATGATGATGATGATGATGATGATAGCGATGCCACAGTGTTGCGTCATGTAAAAGATAAACAAGTCGACATTTTGACAACCTAAAAAGTAAAGAATAAATCCCTTGCGGAATGAAAGAAGCCAACAACAGACGAGGTCGGGTAAAAAACAAGATGGAACAATGGATGATGATGGCGAGCTTGCGTTGCGATGAACTCCATGAAAGTCGCCCATCAAATAATCGAAATCAACCTTCAACATCCAACTTTGGGTCCTGCAATTTATATGCAAATTTCATTAAGGAAAATGCGGTTGTCTGGGAGTGCGGCAATCCGCCGCCCTCAGCGTTTCTCCCTCCGCGAAAGTAATTGAAACGCAAAATATGCATTTGACCAGAACTCTATCCCTCCAGAACTCCCTACTTCTTGTGCGCGACTCAACTAATGTAATTTAAAACGGACGAGTGGCAAATTGCTCGGCCGTTGCGGACATTCCACACCCAATCCGCAGACTCCTAACCCTCAAAATCCGGGGACAGTAATATCCAAGCGGCGAAAAAACACGCAAATTACCCTCGAAGAAATCCCTTGAAAAATTGCTCAAAATAAATTGTGGGGCGTTGCGTAAATTTGGTTTTTATTTTTTTCCCCAACCAGGATTGGCTTGCATTAATTTGTAATTCAAATTTATTACGAAATAATGGTTAATTGGCTGGCCGCGAGGATCAACGTTGATTAGTGGACAATCAAAAACAAAAGTTTTTAGATTTACACAAAATTTATATATTTGGGATACAATTATTAATATCTTCCCTTTAAAATATGTTGTTTCTTTTACCAAAAAAAAGGTGTATTTCCATTCCAAAGATTTGCATTGGCAAAACAATTTATTTAAAATACAAAAGTACCAACTGTCTTACCACATCCAATTAGTTTATTATTTTCTTAATTTCAAGTGCGTTGAATACATTTAGCATGTGGAGATGAAAAATATTTCATGTGTTTGAAGTAGGTATCATTAAATCAATAGCAAAACAGAGCCCAAAAATGCCGACGTATTTTTATTGTACTTCAACAGAATATCTCAATGTATATCTCCTATTGAAATTTTTTACTTTGTCTTGATTTTATCTCTCCCTCTTGAAGTTAACATTTAGATGTTTCTGAAGCATACTCAGGCTGTGCAACTTTATTTGAATCACATTTTTGTGTTTGTGCATCAAAGTTTATCCAACTTTTGCAGGGCGTGTTGCTTCTATCAGAAGTTGAATACCTCAATATAATGCAGATTACAAGCCACCCAGCGTGGATGGAAACATGAAAATCTCCTTTTCTATCGCCATTTTCCGCCAGGCTTTGATGGTTTCATTTTCCAGCCGCAGCCTCTCCAATCGTAGAAAACTTTTTGTGTGCGTTTTTCTCGTGTTTAATGTTTTATGACGTACTCAGAAAACAAAAACCCAACAAAAAGAACAAAAATTGTGGAAAATATGTATGGCTGAGGAGAACACTTCAATTTTTGTTTAAATGCCAATAAAACTGTCATCAAAAAGTTGTTAAGTAATGAAACATTGAAAATAAATGTGTGCACCGACTACGGGAAGTCTCTTTTCCACTTGCAGTCTTCGTGCTTTTTTCCCCGACCATTGAAGCAAACTTTTGCCTCTGGCAATTGTTCAAGAATTAATAGCCGAAATTCTGCATTCTTTGGGGTGGGACACTTACAATTTAAGCTGCTGCTACCACCCAATTCTCCACCCACCTCCCACGCACCATTGTTGCACATTTACTTTGTGCAGCATATCAAGTTGAGCGCATAAGTTTTCCATATTTTTTGCGTGGCCATCGAACTGCACAGGAATAAAATTATAAAGTTATACATTTAATGACGTACATACTATTGCATTTCAATTGATAAGCTTTAGATACACTACTAAACACCTACATGTAAATCAAAAAAAAGTAAGTGAATTTTAAACTTTAAACTTTTATTCGAATATATTATCAAGATTAACTCAGGAATAAAAGAATGAAGCTCCCTACCGGGCGAACCTAATAATTGATAATATATAATTGTAGCTGAAACTATTTATACAAATATTGCTTTGTACCAATTGGTTTAATATTATGTTCTTGTTTGCTGAATTTGCATTTTCTTTGTATAAACTGCATTGCATTTATAAATTATAAAACGGCACTTTTTGTAGACATTCAACATGTTGTTTTAAAAAATATAACTTTTTCGTCTTGACCGGATGTTTTGACTCCCACTGGAACATTGCATTGATTACCAATTTTTTTCCACACTGCACCGAAATGTTCATATTTTTTGGTTCAGGTTTTTTCATCTTAAATTTTTTACGTTTGGTGGTTTGAGCGTTTTCTTTACGTTTTATTATTGTTGCTGAAAAAGTTTGCCCGCTCATAATTCCCGATTGCTCTTTTGCTCAATTGTAAATCTGATGGCGTTGGGTGGATACTGGGTGGCGTTTACGGGGATGGGTATATTCGGCAGCCCGGGTCCGCAGTTGTTTTACGCAACGTTTACTGTGGCATTGGACTCCTCTTCGGTGGAAATTTTGGTGGGGGTGGAGGTGGGCGTACGTGGGCACCCACCCACATCTCTGCAGCTCGGACTTGAATTCTCTCGTGTACTTTTGGACTCAAACGTCTGTTTTACGCTAATTGGAAAAGTTGCAAGTTTTTTGCCCTGCTTTTTACCAGAAGGGGGGGGCTGAAATGGCAGGGATGCGGTCTTCACTCGATAGGCCTGTGCGGTGTGTGGCTTTTATTGGAGGCAAATTGCTTAGAGCGATGCTTATTAGCAGCTGACACGGCTACGGCTGTCTCATCATCAAAGTTGCGGCCTAAACTGCGAGCAGCTTAAAAAATACGTATACAAAATAATCACAAGACAAACGACCTGACTTTCATACTTTTAAATTGGCCATTAGCCCGCTTTCGCGATAGGCCCTGTCAGAGAATCTTGGCTACGCCCTTCCCCAAATCAGCTTAGTCTTAAGACCCTGCATCCTGCTCTTTATTTGTAATTATAATAAACAAAAATGACTTTATATGAAGGATGTTTCTGCATCCGCTGTTTGCTCTCGTCGCGCCATTATCATCAAGAACTCTTCGCTAACGCGGTGTTTATGCGGCATCGGAAGTTGTGATTTAAAAATACTGGTTCCTGTATTCAACTATTTTGATGGAAATTCACCTAATTCAATCCTTGTTATCCTTGTTAAATGTAGCAAATGATTTCTAGGTCGAAATAAAGCATTTAAAAATAAAACAAAATAATGATTAAATTACCTGAGCATTATATTGTAAAGTAGATAAATGTAAAACTTCTGAGTTGAATAGGCGAAAGAATTCAGTTTCAAATAAAAGTGGGAAATTTTTCTCAACTCTCACCGGGATTATTCCGAAAACAGGCAACGTGTGAACCCGAATTTCTGAAGTTCTACGAGGGTCCTTCGCGTGTTGTGTCTGATGACTGTGCCTTCCAGGCTCAACGGCGAAAGCGCCTGCGTGGTGAGAGGAAATAGTGGGATATTCTTCTGTGGGGCAGCAGAAACAAGAAGAAAAACACTGGAAAATCCCGAAATCGGAGCGATATGTGTCCGTTCTAACTGGCAAATGGTCTGTGCAGCGACGGCGGCAGCAGGTTAGTTCAGTCTCTTGCCTTAAATGGCCGCGTGCGGCAGACAAAAGCGCATGAAAAATTCATTGGAAAGCGTCGGAACCGAAAGTTTATCGTCAGGATAGCGACAACAACAAGGAGTACGGCACTACTATAGCGTATATAGTACATCGAGTGCTAGTCCTAAACGTCTATCGTTAGGTGTAACGAGGTGTGCTTCTGTTTGTGTGCAGTGTGTGTTTGTGAGGAGGATTTGTGACTGTGTCAGTGGCGTTGCTAAAAAAACACAACAACAATTGAATGCCAAATTGAAAGTGGTTGACAGGCAACTGGAAAAACAACGGCCAAGGCAATAACTTCGAGTGTTCTTTCGGCCAAGGCAAAGTGAAAGCAATACTCATCCGAAAAATAGAGAAAATACACAAAACAGCGATCAAAAACCGAGCTGCAATTACCAAAAGCTTATTATTTTTCCATTGATTTCCCAGCAAATAAAGTGAGCAACAATTCCGAAAATATATTCTAGCCCTGGACGCTGCTGTTTGAGTGTGGAGTGGTAGTAGTCACAGAACATCAAACGTTTAAATACAAATTAGTTAGGCATGTGCTCCAACAAATTCGATTTCCCCCTCATGCTGTCTCTTTCGCAAAGGCTTCGTTCCGTCTCTTTCTGTGTTGAATTTTCAACAACTTTTTGGCATGTGGCACACTTTTTGGGGATTCGTTGAAATTAATTCCCAAAGTTCTGTTTTCTGTTTCGATGTATTTTCCTTTTTTTTGTGCTGCATGGGCAGCGGTTCATTTTCCAGGCTCTGATTTTGGCCCTGACCACGTTTTGGTTAATTAAGCCTGCGAAGTCGCCGAAGTGCGATTTGAAGCCAGCTTGAGCAGACATTGATTAAAAAAAATGCCGATGGTGTCATCAAGTTGAATGGGAAAACTTTAATTGGGAGCAACGGCTGGGGAAACTTTTTCCAACTGATGGACAAATACGACGAGCTTGCTTTCAAAAATTACTTTTTAATTTGAATCTGATTAAGTTTCTGTGAAAGTTTTCATAGTCAATTAAAAAACATTTTCTGTGGATATAGCATCACATTGACCTTTACATATTTTTTGATTAACAAACTTTTTCTGGCATTACAATCGGTTTAAATCATTAATTTATAAGATTGCTAAAATGCATTTTACATAAAAGTAAATTGGTTTTGTTTAATTTAAATTTGTTTATGCGAATCCGTGTTAATTTAAATGAGTTACAACGCAAAAAACATTCAATTATGACTATCTCGCCGCCATAAGGTGCAATTCAATTATATCCGTAGGCACAAATTTGATGTTCTTTTATTTAATAAAGAACTAATGTTTCAATGCCCTAAAAGCTTAGTATTATATACATTTTTTTCATACATATACATTGTACTTGCCAAAACTGCAATCTACTAATTTCAAAGTAATTTCGTTTTATTGCATCTAAAAGTTTGGTAAGCCACTAATTACTAATTTATGGCCCAACACGAAACTGGCAGAAAACTGTGCACTTTATTTCGTATTTAATTTATTCTAACGCTCGAAACCCTTCTCTTACATTAAAGAAAAAGAAAATGGAATTAATGAGTGGTGCTTCAAATGAAATGTTGCTTATCAGAGTTCGAAAGTGTTCTTATTCATGAATAATTTGATTAGCGCATAAAGTGTCGCCATTTTAGGATATTTCAATTTACCGAAATTGCGGAACCATTTTACAAATTTATGACCATCGAACAGTAGGCAGACGTCAATGAAAATTTAATGAAATTAGACCGGCGAGCGATTTCCGCAAATTTTCAATTGTAAAACGCCAATTCTGGAGCTATTTGGGGATTGGGCACAGAGGTCCTGTCCGCAGTTTATGGCATTTTAATCATCTAAGAACGCTCTTGCTCTTTGCAGTCAACATGCAAATTGCCTGCGCCGGACCCGCAGTCGAATCCAGCAGCAGAATCCTTGCCAGGCATCCTCATCCTCATCATCAACAACATCGTCATCATTGGAGGCAGTGGAACGCGAACGCACCGTAGAGCCAACAGGGCGCAATAAAAATTGCCTATAAATGGGCGGAAGTGCCAGAGGCGTGGGGAGGAGGGGCGTGGTCCTGGAGCAGGATGTACGCACAAGGACATCAGAGGGCGAGCGGCAGAAGGGGGGCGATGCCAAACAGCAGCACAACAATGCCAAGCTTCCGCTTAGGATGCGCTCGAACGGAAGTTATTTTGGCCGCCTGAACGTGAGCGCGCTGCTCATCTACTTGTGGTGCTATCTGCTCCTGGTTATGGCAGCATCTGGCGGCAGCAACCACGTGGTAAATGGCCTCAAATGCTACTGCAATCCGAAGGAGTGCGACGTGATCCGCTCACCCGACTGCCCCGGAAAAGGACTAATGCTTTGGGATCCCTGCAAGTAAGTCCCGCTCCCAGAGCTCCAATTAAAACGATATTTTCCGGCCTGCACATGCCATCCATTTTGTATGTAAGCCAAACGGAAAAATTGATATCAGGCTTTATTCCAGCGGTCTGGCTCTGTTAGACTTTCATTTTGTTTTGGTCATCTGGTAAACTTGTGACTTTTGGTATACTGAAATATATACAATTTAAAAATATTCTATTTTAATTTTTTTGGTTTATAGGGCCCACATTTTGTTTTGGTTAAATAACATTGTTTCGAAATCGCGTTGTAATCAAACCATTAACACATGTTTTAATTTCGGGTTGTACCTTTACCAGTATGTTGGTTTGCAAGATAAATAGACAAACTCTGAATTAGGTTTAATGCACAAAGCATTGTTGTTTTAATTGCATAGCACACAAAGGAGCTGTATTTTCGTAACATTATCGTTGGATGCACCATGGTGGCCAAAACAACAGAAAACAATTTAATAGCGCGTAATCCTAAAGCTTTGATGATTGCCCAACGTTATTATCAACGTATTCATTTTAGGTACATAAACTCACAACTTATACAAGTGTTAAACTCACATGATTTTATGATTGAATAAACTTAGTATTATACCCATACTCGTAGAATAAAAGGGTATACTAGGCTCGTTAAAAAGTATGTAACAGGCAGAAGGAAGCGTTTCCGACCATATAAAGTATATACATATATTCTTGATCAGGATCAATAGCCGAGTCGATATGACCATGTACGTCTGTCCGTCTGTCTGTCCGTATGAACTTCGATATCTCAGGAGCTATAAAAGCTAGAAAGTTGCGTTTAAGCATTAAGTTTGCAATGCAAATTCCACTAGCTGAGTAATGGGTATCAGATAGTCAGGGAACTCGTCTACAGCATTCTCACTTGTTTACATTACTTATAAGATCATTATTCGACATAAATATTACCTCATTTTTTTATTTCATTTAAATGGTTTAGTTAAATGGTTTCGGAGAGAGGTGTGACGTTTTCATACTAACTATTACCTAACTGAGCATGAAATGGTCACAAATTGATAAGCTCACCACGATCTTAATAATTGGCATTGATATAATTAAGAGCGTCAGACATCAGAGTGTCTCGTCTAAACTCAAACCCATTTCGCATCGTGAGTCACGTAATGTACTGATTGGAATTCACATCAGGCACACAGATGGCTCCTTCTCCTCGTCTCACTCCCAGTACAGAGTGTTAACTAATTGTTAACGCTTATCGAATCGAAGACGGAATCTAATCAATTACCACCGGGATTCCTTCCATCCATAGTCCATTGCGAGGATTATGTCCACATCCATTTATACTATATGTCATATACCTCCAACTATTCGCAGATGTTGCCGCATATGCGCCAAAACTTTGGGCGAATCCTGCGGCGGCCCGGGCGGATTTTCCGGTCAATGTGAGCCGCCCTTGCAGTGTGTGACCAAGCTGCCCATTAGCAGCGGATTGGGCGTGTGCATGGGTGAGTCCTTAGTTTTATGTATACACTACAAATGTGCAATCAGAAAAAGGTCTCCTAACTAACTACTCACAGATAGCAAGGGTAATATTAAAAGGCTTTTTATCTTTGCAACAATTCAACTTTATTTAATTATAATACAGGTGGTATTAATCTAATTGTTTTTAACTTGGAACAGTAAAACTTCATTGACTATATGAGCTATTAACACAGTACAGTTTCATTTATTGCTTGGCAGAAGAAAGCCACGTTTAAAGTCAAAACCAAAAAGGCAAAAGTGTGTAGTTTTTTTCAGTGTGCATTTAGCACTTACAAAAATAATACATAGGGACAGGGAGCAGCTCCAGCGAGCGGGATATGGTTATGGAGCATTCGTATTTAGTCGCATCCATTATGCATTAACATCACGTATTATAGACCACAGCGCCCTCAATTGATATGTCCGCAACCAGTTCGGAGCTCTTCAGCATTTTCAGTCGCACTTGCCACTTGGCCTGCGGAGCTCCTGGCGGGAATTCGTCCGAAATGAATGTATAGTTGCGGATCTCGTACAGTTTTCCCTGCATAATTTGATGGCATCGAATCGGGGTTTTGTGTATAATCGTGTTTGGGGAATTAATGCGGCCCGGTTGTGCGGCAATTTGCAATGAAAATGGAAAATGCTAAATGAAATAACTGCAAAATGTTGTTCAATTCTAAATAGTTTCGTTCGACAAGAGTGCCACAACACGAAATGTTGACAAATATTTGCTTTTATTTATTGAAAGTTGTATCTCAAGGGAAAATATTTGTCTTCATCCTGCTGGACAGGGGCAAAGTTTGGCTAGCTCTAAAATACAAGCGGAAGTGCTATTTCATTAAATTGCTTTCCTGGCTTGTTGTCATCGAAACATGTTTTGATAAGAGCTGAAGCTCTCAAATTGTAAATAGAAAGCTAATGTTTCATAGAAACATTATCCTAAACCATTTCAAAATTTGAACGGGTAAACTATAGGAATTGAACAAAGAGCGTTAAGTGATGTATATTTCACTAACCTTTAAAACAGGACAGTTGGCTGGTAAATTGCTGACAGATTTGAGCCTTTTAAACAATTTGCCAACGATGTTGTTTTGGTACATCGAGCCCAAGTATTTGCATCCGTCAATCTTAATATCAGCTATATTCATGCGGCTTTTATCCTTTTTTATCAAATCAAGTGTTGCAAGTACGTCAAAGTGCTCGATGGTACGGTTTAAACTAAATTTGGCCGATACCACGGCAGTCCTTTGTCGCACAAGTAGACATTCTAAGCTGTTGACATATGGCTTGGCTATAACTTGACAGCTCAGTGATTTGATTGCAATGTCATAGTTGTTCTGGCGGGAAAAATTGTCTTTTTTTTAATTATTATGCTGGGCAAATACAACAAACCTTTGCCAATCCCAATGGCGGACGAAGAAATATCACGAAAAATGAAAACCGGGCAAGCATTTTGCCAAACTAAAGCGAAAAATGAGATTTGGGTCGGCTTATATAGGCCCCGCATAATTTAAAATAAAAAAACGCCACCATAATCTCTTTTAATGCGCTAAGAATCAAAGTTCATTGTGGGGCTTAATTACCATTTAATGTGTGATTAATACGCCCCAGAAATGCTCCTCTTTTCATCCATTTGGTGTTAATAACAGTGTTTGTTTTGCTTGTTTTTCCAAATAGATTTGCAGCACCTGACTGCACTGACCTACAGTCAGCATGATAATTGTTCCGACAGCGATTCGATTGTTTTGGAACCGGGCTGCGAGATCACAAATAAACGCTGCCAGTGCTGGCCAACTATGCGCACCTGTCTCAGCGAACTGACCAGCGATGGAGGATCCCCCGACGATTCTCGCTGGCACTTTAAGAACCTAGAGGTTGGTACACAAATCGTCCTTCCTACACAAATTTTCGTTCTAATACGCTTTTATTACCCGCCAGGACTGCCAGTTGAACTTACAAAACCTAATAAAACTCGAACAGGAATTCGATGAAGACTACAAAATCTCACCGAGCAAATTCACATACAAAAAACTGCGCAGAAAGCGAAAATCTTTAAGGAAACGAATGTAGCTATATCCATGGGCTTGAAATCATATACAAAGGTGTCCAAAAGTGTGTTCTGTTCACCTAGAAACTCGATTGTTTATTGCACACTTTTTGATGGCTTTATAACGTTTTCAAAGCCATAGGGATTGCTCAAAATTGTATTTAATGGCGAAATTCCTTTGTTTACAGCATCATCTTGAAGGATTGAGGCCTGAAGACGCCATCGCGATTTTCCACGCTCTCAGCTCTTAACTCAATAAAACAAAATGAGAAATCTCTGTACAGATAGTATGCTTACTTCTAACTAATTATATGGCTATTATAAATAACGTACATATACAACAACATATACATATACAAAAGGAAAAAGTACATATGAGAAATAGACAAAATGTATGCATCCTAAGACATTTGTTACTTTATTGTTTTTAGAAAGCGCGTACGTATGTATAAATTTGCAATTTTTATTCCTACTGCCCCCGAAAAGAAAATATACAAAACAATAAATGTAAAACATTTACAAAATGTTATTGCTTTAAAAAAATAACAATTACAAAATGTGCAAAGTGTTGGAATTTCCCATAGGCCTAAGTCATGCCATTCAATAAACAATAAAGCCGAATGACAAATTTTGCTAACAGAAACAGCATCGAAAATATATAAGTGGTCAGAAAATAAAGCAATAGTTGTTTTTCTTTATTATGGTATATACTGGTGTATATTAATAGTATATCTCCTTCGAACATATCTTATAATGGTTTAAAAAATCTCTTTTTTTTTGGTTACAATCTTATTCCTTAAGTAGCTACATATGTGTTTTTATCATTACGATAATTTGAATCGCAAAAGATAATAATACCGCTTGAAAACTTCTTTCTCTTAAAACATCAGCTGTATACCTGTATAAAAACACTATAGTCGATTTTCTGGACTATCAGATAACTGTAACTCTGGAGGTGGGAGTGCATGGAAGAAATTACATAAAATATCAGCAGAAGATGGCGAAACAACTAAAAAAATAGAAAAAAAACATTTCAAAAGTGGGGTCGTGACAGTATTGAGCGGTTAGCAGACGTAAAACTGGCGTGGCGAAGCTTTTTTAACAAGTCGGAATTCCTAATCCTGTCTTTCCATCTCTTAAAGATCACGGCGTTCATAGGTATAGAGAGGAGGACGGACGGATGGACTTGGCCAGATTGACTAGTAATATCCATAAAATTATTAATTTATGAAAATAAAGTGGCGAAGAAATTCAAATAAATTCAAACGAATCCGAACCAATTCAGTTATTGACATATCAAATAAGCCAAAACTTTATTACCTTTTATTATCAACCTTTATATTTTACATATATCTTACAGTATTAACCTTTATATTTTACATATATCTTACAGTATAACCTTTATATTTTACATATATCTTACATGGGAGGTATAATTACATAATATGTAATACCGTAAGAATTGTATTATCTGTAAAGTATGCAACATGTTAAGAGGATGTAAAAATCGTGCAAGAAGCACATGTAGAATTTAAGGGTTCGGCTGCCAGGCACTAGGTGTCGCACAAGTTCGTGCGTTAAATTCGTCTGAAATTTAGATAATGTGAATTTCAAAAAGGAGTTAAAATAGTGTTTCATAATTTTGTTTATTTTTTTAAAATTTTGTATACGAAATAAATATTTTTAAGTGACATTGTCTGGTTTGCTTATTAAATAACTTTTTTACTTGTTTATGAAAGCTACACAAGTGCAAAATGCCGATTCTGCCTTTCCAAAACTATATAAATAAAAATAAATTGTATAAATTTAATGAATTTTTCCAAAAAAAAAAATGTTTGTAACAATTATGATATGCTACCAAAAAATATACATCAATATGTATATGAGATTTATTTGGTATAGTAACTTGTAACTTATAAGTGTCGTATTCTAGGAATGAACAAAGAACATTTAATTATAATTATGTATTGGTCCAAGGTACATAGAAATTACTTAGTACATGGGATCCACTAACTCACTGGTCCTGTTTCCAAGCCTTAAGAACAACCTGGCGAATAAAGCAGCGCTCTAAAGGCCCAATTCCAATTTCAAGCCCTTCTGCCGCAAAAATCGGCCATCAACAGCAGTCGAGTGGGGTCAGTTGTTCATCTTGAAAAGATCAAAGATACACTTTGGCGCTTAAGTGTTTTCCCGCCACTCCGTAGCCTCATCGCCACCTATCAAGTGAAGGAGTTCGAGATATTTGTTTCGCTTTTCGAATTGAGTTGTTATATTTTCTGTGGCTCCGTGCACTCGAGTTCGTTAGGCACCTTAGTGGAGCAAACAAAAGCAATTAGACGGCGTCATCTGACAGCCTCAATGGAATAGTTTTCGGGGCGAATACCGGAGGAATGCCGCAACATTTATCGATCGATCGCCCTCTGATGGGATGTCCAACTGCCAATGAGACCGGGTTGAATAAAAAATAAGTAAAATAAAATGGGACGAGGGGGGGCCACTGTATCCAGGGCGCAGAACAAAAGAGCTCCAGTGCGGAGGAGTGAGGTGTTAAAAATTCTACTCTTTATGCTCCTATTATGATTTGCCTCGCTGCTTGTGGACTTTGATGGACCTTTACGATATGAGAAATATCTGTTGGTGCACTTAGAAAAATGTATTCATTTGGCTAGTCTTTGGTTGAAAACTTTAGTTAAATTATAATATTTAATCATTTCTGAAACTAACATAAAATGAAAAAACAAGAAGAAACCACGAAAATAAGTTCTGTACCTTCAATTTGGAAAAGAATTTGTATAATAATATAAATAAAAAATTAAATGTATAAAATCCCAGACTTAGCCACAGATTTTTCGAGTACATACATACATATGTGCGTGGAGTTTTATAAGTCTTTTCAGCTTTTGTCTCACTTGTTTGACAACCGATGCGTACAAATCAAAGCAGGAATCCAGAGTCAGAGTCAGAGTCAGAGGCCCCAAGCCCCGGCTCGTCTGTTGTTTGATTAATAGCCGCACAATTGATATGTTAAGTGGTAAATTACGCCATTGGCACGCAAATGTATCTTCAAGATACATGCGTTTGAATGTAGACAAAATAGAAAAAATCAAAAAACGGGCAAATTGTTGTTTGTTTAAGGCGCCGCTTTGAATGGAGATACAAATCTCGGAACTGCGCTATCGAGACTCTGGAAAGGCGGAGTCTAAAGTGCGTAAAGTGATTTAATTTTGAATGAACGGCGGAGAAAGTTCATCAAAGACACACACTCCCTCGTTGGCCGGCATACAATTATTCAATTATTTGGTTGACTTTTCCCTTGTTTTTTGCAGGGGGAAGAAAAGCTTGGCATTTTACAAGGTTCGTTGGCTTAAATTAAAACCCATTAGTCTACTTTTAACACGATTTCAGGGAGCCTATGTTTGTTGTTTTTATGGTAACGTTTATATGCTTAAATAAATGGAAATACAAAACCGAATCGAGGCGAACAAAAAATCCATTAAAGCCTTTTGGTATATTAGAAAAGCGAAACAATGGGGAGGGAGTTCGATTGATGTCATTAAATTTTTGCCACGCCATAAAATTCATTGATTTTTTTTGTTTTATTGAAAAGCTGCCATGTAGAAGTGTTATAAAAATCATTTAAAAGCCGAGATGGCCGCTGATTTGATGATTTTTTTGTGGTTTCTGTTTTGTTTTTACTGCACGAAGCCATTGCTTATGCTCAACTAAAATGATTTAATTTCGAAACGTGCCTTGCAAACTTTATGGTCAATTTTCGCTTTAAATATAGATTGAATGCCTCGCCAAATTATTTAAATATGGCTCTGGCTTATTTATTTATTCTGTTCTTTTGTTTTTCCTTTGTTTCGAATATCATGTGACGAAGGTGCTTTATTGGAATGCCAAAGTGAAGGAGGGAGCAGCTTTTTGATGATCGGCAACGGTCTGAATTATTGTAAATTTTATGGATTTGATTTACGATGTTTTAATAGAACAGTGATTTACGAGGGAGGGTTTTGATGTTTTGATTAAATTTATTTGATTTAATGCGATCGTCCTCCTTACCAAGAAATATTTTTTGCTAATCATTTAATATTTTTTAAAATAATTTTTCGGTTACGATTGCCTTTTCACATATGTACATGAAGAGAATGTATTTTGATTGAAGTATAATTGTCAAAATTTTTAGTCTCATTACTTTTCTGTATATACTGCTACCAATCCGAATTCTAAGTCTTTTCCACTAGTGAAATGATATAAAGGATCATTATTATTATTGGCTACTGCTCCTGCGAATATCAATCTATGTTTGCTAATTTGAGCCATTCTTTCGTCTTTCGATTGTTTTGCGCATCAATGCTGATGGAGTTGACTTCATTTCCATATCTATTGAGGCATTGATCTCTCGCGCGGGCTGTGAGTCTCATAAATAAACTGTGGCAAATTCTCTAAGCCAACTCGCTGAAGGCCCATAAATTATAAAGGCGCAGAGCCACAACAACTAAGTTGGCCAATGTGGTTTTTGTGTCATTTTCCTGGCGCGCTTAATAAACTACACACACTTTATGCGATCTGTGGTTCCTGTTGTAGTGGCCTGCCGATTGCTGTTATATGATTTCATATATCATCGCAGCCACGGAGGACCCTCCTCCTCCTCCTCCCCCTCACCCTTTTACTCATTTTGTACTTTTTTGCGGAGTTTACTGTGTTCAGAATGCGCAGGCGTGCGGCATTTAGTTCAGCCTGTCGACTCTCGATTGTCACTCCTTTGGCCCCGATTGCGCAGATTCCTCTTTGGCCTGTTGTGTATATATGTATACTTTTTGTTTGATAACATTTTATTGTGCGCATTATAAATTATTGGCGTTTGCGGGATTCGAGTTGGCATCAGAACCGGGGCAAAAAGTATCCTTTTACGTTGTTCGTATTTAGCATGCAACATGTGTCCAAATTTGTGCAGCATACAAATAAAAACTGTGGAGAAATATCTATGTGTAGCTAGTGATGATACCCTGACTATGTATACCTGTTACGCAAATTAATATTTTCTAAAGCGAAGATAAATAGAATAGTTAATCCTTTTGGCGAAAAGGCATATACTGAATTAAATAAAATAATTAATATACATATGATAAATTAACTTTCCAGGGTATCCGACTGTTCAAGTTGTACCTTCCTGAGATGCGACTTGATTTTATAAGTTTTCTTAGTTTTTGCTGCTGCCTGTTGAGTTTGCGCTTGTTCTGGCCTTTTAGGGTGCTTTGGCCCTAAAACAGACAATTGAGTGTAGTGTGAAAGTTGCTTTAAATACTCTCGGTATCTGTATCGGTATCGAGGCGTTCCGATGCCCGAAGGCGATGGTGCCGACGACTTGTGATGGAATGGGAGGATCTCGAGATGGGGCTGCTGCCACCAAATCAAACCATTTATGTCTGGCTCATGCGACACATTTATCATCGTCAAGTAACGAAACCCACCTGCACCTGTCTGCTGCTAAGAGAACGAGATGCGGTTCCATTGGGTGGGGAATCTTTGGGGGGAGAGATCTTTAATTACATATTGTACGGGGCACACCCGCTGTGCTGAATGGGGTTCCTCTTGCCAAAGCCATCTAACTGGAGCCCAGTAATAATGAGCTGCAGCGATCCTACACTGCCATCAACTAAATAACTCTCATATTGAGAACAATGAGAAATCTTTGCGGAATCTGTGGCATCCCATTATGGCCCCCGATATGTAGTGTACATATAGGGCTGGCAGAGGAGCGATGCGCATCGATCAATCGAAATGATATAATTATGGGCAAGACTGAAGAGCGGCTGTGTGTAAATTGATATCAACAAATTACGCGAAAATATTTCAAAAATATTAACGAATGTGAATGATATAATGATGACACGATGGATGACAGAGGCACTACAAATAATGATTTAGATTATATTTTAAATTCCCAAATATATAAATTACCTAAATATGTTAAGGAAACCTGCTCCTGTATCTCAAAGAACTTTCAATTTGAGAATGTTATTCAAACTTATATTTTTATAATTAAATCCTATACTTATCTGTACATTTTTCTGCAATTTTTAAAATTAAATAATAA
This sequence comes from Drosophila santomea, assembly GCF_016746245.2. Taxonomy (NCBI): domain Eukaryota; kingdom Metazoa; phylum Arthropoda; class Insecta; order Diptera; family Drosophilidae; genus Drosophila; species Drosophila santomea. The sequence continues at coordinate 19,910,776 of NC_053018.2, forward strand.
CTTTAAAATATTGTGCTGATACTTAAAAGATACCTTGAACTATTTCTTTCAGTGCACCTGCACCACCCTAATTATGCCCAATTTAAAAAGGGTTAATTAAGGCACAAAACGCATTTCGTGTCCTGCGTCCGCCAATGAAGAGCGTTATTAATATGCGACATTTTTGATATCTTTTTGCGGCTGCCCGGGAAGAGGAAGATCGATGCTATGGGATATATATGTATGTATATATACACACACTTGGCGATCAGAGCGACCAATAATTACATACAGCATTTGTCATAACACCAGATATGGACATCCGATGCTGTTGCGCCGGGCGCGAAACCTTCGAGCCCCGCCAAAAGGCAAAGGCCAGCAGACAAAGGATGCTTTTGAACCTGGCCAAGATCCGAACTATGCGACAAATGTAAGAGGGGGAAAAATACGAAATGAAATTGGAAAAAATGATATTAAGAGGCAGCAGGGAAAATTGTAAATATCATCATCGGTTGCAGCCAGCGATCGCTGGGCATTTTATAAATAAAACAAAATCATAAATGCTGCACTCAACGGTCGTGGAATGGATGGATCTGATCCCGGGTGCTATATAATAATTACAGTCCGCATTCGCATTCGAATCCCCTTTCATTGGACATTGGACATTGGCCATTGGGCATTGGACAGACGCTTCGCGCTGGAATTCGGAGCATTGTGTCATATTTAATACAGAAATTTTAATTAAACATAATTTGTAAGGAGTGCACGTTGATGCATTCTGCCCGGACCCACTGGCCAACGAGATTGCTCGCAACGATAGCCCCTCTTTGGGATCGGAATAGAGTAATTCATGGCATTTTATGGTTAGGCCACCACTTGTCTATCGTCCGTTGGAATTTCCCTTTGATCTTATCGGAACGTATGAGCAGTGGGTTCTGTGGGTCCAGATGGGTGACAAATGGGAGGGTTGATTGCTCTATTTCGAATTACTATTATTTGTCATATAATCATTACATATATTTATTTTATGAATTTATTGGTTGAGTTACCAAATCCCCTAGTTGTGTTATAGTTTCTACAAAATATATAAGAAGTAGTAAAGGATTTTATTTGGCTACCTTCAATAAATACCTTTAATAAGAAAATATATTATATTTCCTTAAAGTCTTATTTAAATTGCAATCAGTTTGAGATAGAGGAGTTGCTATGACTTTAATTCCACAACATACTTGAACTTTGGTCCATTATTGGGCTCACCTTCCGTTGGGCTACCACAGCCATGAAGATGTTAAACAATGCCGTTGCAACCCAAATTCAATTCAAAACCGATGCTCGGTGATTATTCAAATGATTTAACTAGTTCACCGCATTTGACCCTCAGTGGGCAGCTCTCAAGTTCGATGGGGCCCAACCCCGAAAATCCGAACTCAAGCTTCCTAAGGTTGCAGAGCCTCCAAAAATGCTCCCCGAAATCGGAGGAGTCGAGCTGATGGCCCCGGGCTATTTGACTGACTGACTTCGACTGCATTACATTTGTAAGACAACAATGGGCATTTTTATACGTTTTTTCGGCGGTGCATTCGGCGGCGTTGGGCGTTTTTATTTTTACAGATATTGTTTACAATTTCACAAGTCCAGTCCACAATAGCTGTGCCCTCTCATTGTTGGAGCTGTGGCAAAAATGCTGATACTGATGCTGAAGCTGTAGCTGAAGCTGAAGTTGAAGCTGGAGCTGGAGCTGCTCCAATCATCATTTTGTAGATATTCGCTTGGTGATATATTTTGGGTGAGCGCTTCCGGCAAATCGGAGCCAGTGAAAGGTCAAGATGTGGCCAAGAAAAGCAGCCGGAGCAAGCGGAAAACTGCTGCCCAGGGAGCTGTGTGCCATTGGAGTGGGATTGCGGACGCAGGTACAGTCTTTACACTTCAAGATGCATTTTTCGGGGAGGGATTTTTGGAACAAAATATGTTGCTGCATGTCCCAATAGAGACCTTAGGGGAAAAACCTTATAAACTAAATTTTCTACATAAATTATCCATCTAAATTGGATTTTAGTTATTGCTTATATTATTAATATTAAAGTATATTTTAAAATTTACATATTTTTAGTCACTTTTAATTTGAACGTTGGCTACCAATCCTCTATATTAATGGGTTTGCCATTAATATTTTTGCCATCTAGGTAACTAGCTTAGATGGCAGGAGCGTTGTGAGTAGTCTCCACTGTACATCGAGTGGCTTCGAAATAAACAAATCAAAGTGAGCCAATGCTCGCCAATGGAAGTGCCTTCTTCTTCCTCCCGTTCGATTTGCGGTATGTGCTCAATTTTCCATAACATATTTGATCGCAGCGATCTTTGCAATCGCCTCTGACTTTCCACTTTTCCCTTTGTTCGCTGCTTTGTTCGTGTGTGAGAAAAACTTATCGAATCGTGGCTATCGTTTCGGGATTCGGATTCGGGCTTTCTGGTTGGCATTCGGTTTAGGTTTGGGTTTGGGTTTGGGTTTGGGGTTCAAATTAAAGCCAGGTGACCACGAGGCCAACGAGCTGACAAACCTTTCGGTTCGGAATGCCTTCACACACGAAGATGATCTCGCGGCAGGCGGATATTTTAGTATATAGTACTTGACAGCCTCCAGATAAACCACATTCGGGATCATTAATTGCCGATCTTTTCGCTCCAAAAACTGCCCGAAAGTAGGATTCGAACTGGGCTCGCGATGGGGACTTGGGGTTTGGGGCATGGGAAAGCGCCTGGGCGAAGATCATTCAACTCCCACAGACACCCACACCCACACCCACACGGCGTGGCACAAATGGCAAAATCCAGCAGACATCAAACAATGATCACGAGTGGTGCTCTGCTCTGCTGCTTTTGCTTTTGTTTTTCCTTTTCCTTTTCCTATTGTTTTTGTTTTTGTTTTTTATTGTTGCCCTGGTGGTGCGGGTGCGGTTTGCTTTGCCTTTGAGTTTTCGCATTTGGGTTTGAGTTTGGCTTTGCTTTTGATAGCCTGCTTGATGATAGCCTGCGACTACGACTCGCCTTGGCCTGGCTTTGAATTATTACACTACAAAGAAGTGTACTAAAATCAAAGGCAAGAAATAGTTTAAGACTCTTACAATTTAAACAAAAATGTGGACCGCTTAGAAAATATGATTTGGCTCTAAAGAGTATTAGCAATACATTTGGTTGGTTCTATTTGGTTGATTAAATGTGGTGTTAAATGTGAAAAACCAAATTATTTATAAATTATGGTTATTTCGAAAACTTGTAATCCTTTATCTAAGACTCTGAAAAACAGGACTTCCGCTTGACGGGAATACATTTCTTTTAGTGTGGCTGCCCAATTTTACCTAAGGCCCTTCCATTGAACTTGTTCCACATTTCGATTGTAATGCTGACGGAGAGAGAGAGGCAGTGCCAGTCAAACAAATATGATTTTCAATTTGCCGCGATCGCTTTCACAAGATTTGCATTCCACTTTGCATCTGGAACTGGGCAACTCCCTCGCGTCGTTCGAAGGCCATTAAACACTTGAACAAACTCAAAGTCAAAGTTCAACTGGGTTCTACTTCTTAGCTTTTCGCTGGCTCTTTCCCCTTTTTGGCTCATTAAAACGTCACTCCACCAGTGGGATTCATCGCATGCCCACTTCGAACCTGCATTTGCTCGAGCGGAAATCTGCATTTGCCACAAATCAAAATATTTATAGCCAGCGCGGCTAATGAGTGGCGGTCCGAAATGCTCGATATACCACCCAAGTCGGTTATAGATGCACCGCATAAATATTCACAAAGTGTGTCGTAAAAGTTCAACGCGGTCATCAAAATGTTCCTCTTTAGTGGCAGCTCCTCGGGAGGATCGGGGGCATCGGCCACTTGGGACCTGGGCCACCTGCCTGGAGCAGCCCAGTTTATCAGGCACAGTCCCGTGTACAAAATGCTATGCAAATTTGGTTTTTATTTGCGCGCTGCTGCCAGAACAAGTGCAAAAGCCCGCCGCGTTCCCATTCCCAGGTGGCCGAACACTGAGAAATATTACGCGATATTGTAGTAAACAGAAGTAATGTGAAGTTAGTGATGTCTGTAAGTACATTATGTACAAATTAAGCTAATACATAATGTTAATCAATCAATATCTTTAACATTTAAATCTATTATTAAATTTTAAATACGTCCTAATAACAAAGATCAATTTGCAGCCGAAAATGCATAACATTGACACCAGAAGTCTGTTTTGATTTCCTTTAAAAGTGGAACTGAACTAATTTGCATTTCCGTGCAGTTAAAGCTCCAGCTCGATTTTCAGACTCCATCTACGATGGCCAGTATATGTCCATGGTGCACCATTTACAGAAAGTCAACTCTGGATTTTATGTGTGTTTGGCATTTGCGAAATGCGTTCGCATGCACATTTGAATCAATCGCTGAGTCAGATTGGTTTCCTCCTTTTTCTCAGGTTTTACGACGACCAGAGAGATTGGGATACCGGTTGGCGGACCGCCGAACTGCGATGCTTTTGAACTGCACTGATATCGTTTCGTTTTGACATTTAGCATCGCTAATTCATGCGAAATCACCAGAAGATTATGTTCATAAGCACACATTACGATTACACGTTTATTATAATTTAGGAGTTTACTCTTCGATCGCAGCGAATGCGACCAGTTGGGGCCTTGGGAAAGTCGGTGACAAAAGCATTTTGCAGTGGACGAGGACGAGGATGAGGATGGGGATTGGGATGAGGCCGAGGTGAGACCACTTAGTGCTGAATAACTTAGATATGAGTGTTTAGTTTTTGCAATTCCTTTTCACGACTAAGTGACCTGGAAAGGTACTGAGAGGAAAGAGATCGCCAAATGGTCGAGATACGCAAACGGAGCTGCAGAGATAAGGGACTTGGAGTGGATCTAGCGAAAGTGAGATGTGGTCAGAGTAAGGCCAACTTTCCCTTGACAGGCGTGGTACTTTTCAGCTTCATTTTTTTAAGCCTAATATGAAAATGATAATTAATATTAGTTGTAATTTAAGCCTCGTTACCGATGGAAAATATATGGTAGAAATTTTATCTCTGATGGTCGAGAGACTTAACTATTGATATTAACATTCCTGATATTTAAAGTAAGTTTTTGTGTTTGTACATAAAAGTAAAACTAAGGTATCATTACTAATGAATGGATCTTGGTTCGTTCTTTTCTCATATTTTAAGGGCTTCTTGGAACTACCACAACCGTTTTCATTCTATCCCTACTTAGCCAAGATCTATGCGGGCTGCGAACCACATTGGTGGGTGGATAACGATGCTGAACCGCAAAGAAACCACATTTCAAGCGTTTAAAGCTCGATGCGCTCGTTTGTGACATGTGCGCGGTTCCAGCAATCAAGGAGGCTAAAATCTCTGCTGGGGTGGTGCAGAATCAGAAAAAGAACCACCTTATGGGGCTTCACTGTGGGCCGAAAGACGGGCGATGCGGTACTGTCGCACTGTCGCACTAATTGAGCATTTAAATGCAGCGTAATTACTTCTCTAACACCTTCATCAGAGGCAACCGTCAACGGCTCTCCTTTGATGCGGATGCGCACTGCAAATTAGCATATAAATTGTCCCGTGTGAACATAAAATCAAATGACATGTGAGTTTGTCAAAAAAGCCGGCTCAAAGTGCCGCTGCAAAGCCGAGTCGTCTTGGCCACAAAAGCTGGCGGAAGGACATGATAAGGTGGAAAATGCAGTCATTAGCATAGCGAACGTGCAGCTAATTGGAAATGGAACAGATCAGCATGAATGAAGTGGCACTGGGCATGGGAGTCTAGTACTCACTCACTCGACAAACTTGGGAAATCGAAGGGTAATCGCATGTAGACCCCTAAATTCTGGCCACCGGCGCCAGCCAGACGTCTTTATTGCCGATCACGGGTCGATGTGGTGCATTTTAAATCGGCCAAAGGGCACACAACTAATTAATAGTATAACAGTTAGGCGAAACTTGACTGAGTGCAGACACATAGAGAAAAAAGGGCCAGTATTAATGGTTGGTATCCGAACTTAAGGAGCAATAGAATATGTTATCTTGAAAACACATTTACTAAACTACATTTGCAATGATATTTTTTACAATAGCCCAGAACTTTTATTAAGGAATTTAGCATTTATTTTATGACCCATTAAGTGGAGGTGTACATAGTGATAGCTATGCATTCTCTTCATTCATTCTTGAAATGTTTATTTTTCTCAGTGCACAACGCAATTTCATTCAACAGTTTTTAGCCAGGTCTATGAAGTGTGGGCGAGTTTTTTGACCCTCTGGCGGGCAGGAAATGCAGCGCGTTCTGAATGCCAAGGCGTATTCCAAGTGATCGTTCGATGGTCAATGGTCGACGTTGGTTGGCAACCCTTTCCCCAATCAACCCCAGCCCCTCCCCCTTCCCGCCATTGGGTGAATATCGTTGCATAAATGCGCTTTGCATAACTGAGTACTTTTTTTGTACTCAACCTTAAAGCAAACGATGACGTTGACGACTGGCGCTGCCGCCGCTTTTGGGGCGTTTGCTGCACTTGTTGGTAAGGAACGGCAGATGACTCCCTACACTGGAAAAATATGTGTATACAAATAACACGGACACTCGAAAATGTTAAGTTGGGTATTCTAGACATTTAAGGAAGTAAGCATAATCTGTTTATTAATAATAAAACAATTTCAAAAGGGGAACCTCATAATTTTGACATATTATTGATTTTCAAATAAATTGATTGGACTAAATGTCAAACCATTTTTTAGCTCAAGATATTGTCTGTAAATTGTGGCTCATTAGGGAAACCGTTTATTTTCCCTCAGTGATTGAAGTTAAGCATTAAAAAGTTAGAGGGGGTGGAACCGGGGTATCCGGTCAGATTTTTTATGTGCGATCATTAAAATCGATAGGAGAAATCATATTTATACTCAATGAAATATGTTTCCAGGAAACTAATGTGTGTGGGCCACGGACTGGTTGCAATTGTCTGGGAATCAAAGTTGGGCTTGATGATAGAACTGATCGTGCCAGAAATAGAAAATAAATGCCGTAAAACTGCTTGTAATCTAAAGAAAATTCTATATTTTGATTGGAAAGCTTTTTTGCTACCACACTTTGTTTTCCATTTCTATCACTTTTGTTCCAAAGATTTTAATTTTAGAATCTAGTTTAGGATAAGCACTTAGTATAAATATGAGTATCTATCGGATAGTTAAACAAATGTAATTACTGTTTTTGAAAGTTATGTAATCGCGTTTGGCACTACAATTCTGTTCGCAGAAAGATTATGATTATATTTGCTCGCAGCTTGCGTTCTTTCGCCGCGATAATTATGATCTTATAGACCAACATGGGTATAACCAAAGTCATATTGACTAATCTGGCTTCGTAGTAAGGGCGATTTCGTAGGACGGATCGCTCGAGATCACGATGCTCAGTGAAACGAGGAATTCCCGGCAGGCTGTCCATTGACTGCGTTTTTTCCCAGTTAGCTTAACTTGCTTGCGGCTTAGATAGATTATCGAGCATTAGACCAGGATTACGCGTCGGTGTTGTGCCAGGCAGTCAGCCGCAGAAGTCCTGCGAGGTCGCTATCTCTTCGACTTGTGCAATCTGTGAAAATTCCAAAGCCAGGATCCGATCAAACAAGTCCCGAGTCGCCGGTCAGGCGGATTTAATTGAGATCAGCCAGCCAGCCAGCCAGCGACGGAAACTGTGTGAAAAACCGCGAAGCGCTTTGGAAAATTTGCCGCATTTCCCGCCTGGCTGGAAATTTGATTGCCAAACCGCAGCTTCGACTTCCGCTCGTTGGTTTTGCCCAGTCCCGGAGCAGAGTTTAATCTCAAACATGTGGGTACTTCGGTTTACATTAACATATCGTTAGTGATCTTAGATCTCCGGACTGTGATCCGTGGGAAGTTTGGCGTTGGTCCAAGCCAGACTCGCACTGAAACTAAAACTGAGGGAAACTCCAACGGAAAACTCGCAGATTTGGCGAAAGGCTTAGATCAGAACTATTTCCATTCCATCCGTGCACAGTCGGATAAACCCTACTGTCATAATTGTAGCGTAATTATTATTTATGCTGTCACACTCGATTATAAATCTCATATTTGCCAAAAGTCTTAGGAGCGATTTCAACCCCTTTGCGCCAGCGTTGTTCGCGTTTTGTGCTGCCATCAATAACTAGATTTTGGGAATTTGCATAATTTCATAACTTCATAATTCCAATACAATATCAATTGTCCGATTCCGTGATAAGCTGAAGAATTCCCGCCGAGAGAATCAATAAACGCTGGCCATATATCATATACAAAGCCCGCTAAACCATCGAAACGAGTTTTAGGTGAGAGGAACATCGAAAGCGTAATGAAGACATTACTGAAACACAATTAAACACAAGACATTTGTCAGGCGAAACCGAACCAACCACATATCAAAGACATCGAGAACTTCCAGATGCCATGAGAAATTAGCCAAACAAGTTTTATTGACTTTTCCAAGCCCCCAGCTGAATTTATAATTTTTCGAGAATGTGTGCAAAATGTAAATCTAATATATATTGTATTATTCCAATCAAGAAGTGGGGTTGCTTCGACTAAAAAATATTTGATTCCATGCAAAAACCTACAAAAAATGTATTTTGTTAAAACAAATAAACATGATAAAATTCATAAAAAATATCGAAGTGTGTGTTTACTTTGAAAGGGGTGTACCTGATATTGCAATATACTTTTGAAATTGCTACAACTGAAGTGAAATATTTATAAACTAAAAATTTCAACTTCCAACTTTTTTTAAAATAATATATAATCTTCAAATAACATTTTTGAAGTTATGAAGAAGTTATGCCAGCTGAAAAACTCCCCACATCAGCATCACACTACAATCAAACGCCAGCACATTCCAAACCAGACCGGATAATAATAGTGCTTAAACTGAACAATTCTTAATTTACACCGATGTAAGATAGAAAATCCGTTGTGAGTGATAAATATTTTTTGCCTCCAATTTTATATAGCAAAAAGTCGAGGTTCTCCTGCCGTCGCCCGTCGCCGGTCATCAAAGCTATTTTTACTATAAAATGAAACCCGAACAGTCATCGGAGATAATGAACCCATCTCAGTCCAGGGCTCGATTCCGTTGTTATCCAACGTGATGTGATTCATTGGATTATCTGAGGCATTATGCCTAAATCTGTGGCCTGTAAGCCATTAATTTACTAATTGAAACGTAGCCCATCAAATATTTAGCAGAATCCAGCTTAGTCTTATCTTTGTGGACCGGGCCAGTCGAACGACCAGCCCGTTGTGTAGGATATCGAAAATGCAAATTCCTTGCACATAATTACAATAACAAAGATGGCAAAACAAAATGCTAAGTCCGAGCTGTTAAATCAAAAATATGCAAATTACTTTTGTGAGCGAACACGAGTCCGAAAATTGAGTCCGAACAAGTTCGGACGAACTCTGGGGTCGATTTGATTGATATGTGCTGGTTATACAGTCATTTGGCCAAAATGATGCAATCAAAACTATGTAAATGCGAACGGGGGCCTCTTGGCTTCTCTGACATTTTGAGTATTTAATGCTAATATAGCAATATGGCCTGAAATCCGGAACAGTGCCAATCCGATGGGGTTATTTCCATACCTAGACACTATTTAGTAGCAGCCATTTCCGACAGTTTCTGCGTTTTTACGACATTGGGCAATTGAACCAAAGTTGAAAAGTCAAAAAGTCATCTCAGATTTGTGCGTTACTTTTTATTGTGTTTTTTACCAATCGACCATTTTTTAGCCTCCTGGTAATAGGTAATCTTGAGGCTATTTCCCGAGAAATTTTGTCATTTTTTACGCAACTCAGCCGCGACAATTGACTTTTTTATATGAGGTCCTGGTTCTGGTTCAGACCCGCTGTCTTTCAAGGTGAAGACATATGCCGAAAGACAGCCGTTTTATCCCTTTTCCGCTTAAAAAATTGCGGATGGGTGGATGGATGGGTGGAATTTGGGTGCTCTTGTTTGGCTCGGGTTATAACCATCGGCTGCTCGACAATTTTTATGGTTACGACCGACCGGCCTGACTTTATGACTCGCACGGCCCAAAACGTGCAAACGTGGCCCGAACGCAGGCTGAGTTTTTTAGGCCAATTCTTGTGGTACCTAAGCCAGCGATTTCGTTACCTAATCGCGGGATCAGCTTACCTAAGCTGCAGATTATCCTAGGATCATAATTATGACGGCGGACGCGACACTCGGCTCGGTTTTTTTTTTATTATTTTTGAAAGATGCGAACGCATTGCTGGCCGGCAAAAAACTTAAGCCGGGGATTAAACCGGATTAAAGTCACATTGTCCTCATTTTTTCCTCTCCTTTCGGACTAACTAATTACCCCGGGAAAATTACCCATTTGGCTTGCGCGGAAATTCGCGAAAACGTCTCAACTGCATTTTTGAAAGGAATTTTCGACAACGAGCCTTTTTTATGGTGTGAGAAAATAGAAAAAACGGTGGGCAATAAAAATGAATCGATTAGAAAAAAGGTGGGTGGCTGAGAGAAAAAACGAGATGCCGGATTCGAAGGATGGTTCTAGTTACTTTTTGACTTTTTTACAAGCCTTTTGTGCGTTTTTTCCCGTTTTTACGCGGAATTCCTCTCCCTGATGCAACAAATGAAAGTCAAATGCGAAGTCTTCTGGGAAGTCTGCTAACGAGTTTTTGTTAAGAGTACCTTAAACTTAGCTTAGTACATCGGTTGAAGTATTATATTTTATAATACTAGCCACACTTCGGAGTGGAAAAGTCAAGGCTGTTGTCTTTTGCTCTGAACAACCCTTTTCGTACAATGCACATCCATAAAAGGGTTAAGCACTCGGTTAGCGGCATAAAAGGGTTAAACAGGTAGCTCCTTTTTTATTTTGGCTCCGAGCAAACAACAATAAATATTCATAAAAAGAGTTAAGTGCCGTCATAAGGCTCTTTGTTAGGACAAAGGAGAAATTATGTTGGAAGTTGACTTTTAAAAGGGTTAGAATTAAATTCGATTGGTATTTGTATTTTATTGAGATGAATGAAGGAAGGGGAGAGACTGAGAAAGTATGGGTTATGTAATTTTAATTTAATTTTTTTTTGCGAAATATTTTGTTACTAAGAATAATATAATTATATTATATTAATTTATTTATTTAATTTTAACCTAAGTCCTGAAATAACATTCAAAAACTATTTAAGAATACGCTTGCAAATCCACTACAATGTTATATGACTCATTCTGAATCCAGAAAAACCGCGTCTAAACAGTTCTATTTTGTATTACTTTTCGGACGCAATTGCAATTGCCCAACTATCATTTATTAGGTATGAATCAATGCTGATCTTTTATTGATTAACTTGTATTGATTAACTGTAGGATGCAAATTTAAATATTATAACTGAAAAATCGGGAATCATTTTGTGAATCACCATCACATCAGTATAAAAATATTATTCCCGCGGAAACAGTTTATTAAAATCAGACTAGGCGGTAATATGCATTTGCAAAGACCATAATGGTATTAAAAAACCGGCGGACTTTGACAAGATAACGCCAAGCGAATTGGCCTCCAACCATTTCGATTTCGAGCGGCCAATACGGCTCCGCCCATGCCAAAAAATGAGCAGCTGTTAAAAATGAAGTCAACGGCTGAGTTGAGGTGGTGTGTGTGGTGTTCGAGTGAGTGAGAAATCCAGCCGCCCTTAGCACGCGAGTATCTTTAATAAATAAACGAATAACGAATAATATCAGGGCCATGCAAATAGCCCGATTACAGGGGACTCAAAATCGAGAGAAAGAGCGCGAGATCTGAAATGAGTGAGTGGTTTTCTATTCATTCACTAACAGAGCGCTAACATTCTGCTAACATTTCGCTCAATGGGGGTTTGAGCTCAATGCGCATGTGTGCGTGCTCGATCGCTCTCTCACTCGATCCGAGTCTTAAAGGTGGTGGTTTTAGCCGTGATTTATCAGAGAGCTGGGGCTGAAAACTGGTAAGTCTGCTTTTGTGTGAGTGCGAGTACATAAGCCAAAGAGTTCGGCCAGTAGGCGAAACACAGAAACGCTTCTTGCCAGTCGAACCTCTCAGCCAGAAATCAGTCGTCAGCTAGTAGCCGAAGTGTCAGTTACACACATCGAGGGTTCCCAACCGCGTTGCTTCGACGATCAAACCACACATCATATCGTATTGAAAATTGTAATCAAAGTGCTGAAAACCTGAATCACACAGACTGATTGAAAAGTGCTTGCAAACCCCCGAAAAAACAACACACACAAACTGCCAAAGTGAGAAAACGTGCAGCAACGATCGCGAATCGCTGCAATTAAAAAGTCGTCATAAACCTAGTGCCCATCCAACAACAAATAAAAAAAAAACAAAAAGGTAAGTTCTGAGTGAGGGAGACAACATGAGATCAAAGTCAATTCACGGTTTTTGTTTTTGGGTCGCGGCCGTCGGCAAATTTTACGATCCCTTGTGCACTACTTTTATTTTTTACTGTTTCTCGCGAAAAACTAACGGCCACATTTCCACCTTCTCCCTATTTTTTTGCGGCCCGAGGCCGCGGGAAAAAAATCACAATTTTCATAAGCCGAATTTTCTATTTTTCTATTTTTTGTTTGACTCGGGAAAAATCGGCGTGAGTTTTTATGGCCGAACGTCAAGGTCTGGACTGCTGGACTGCTGCTGCATTTTTTTAGGGAACACTGCGTTCGCAGCACTCGTAATGACTTCGAATAAAAAAGAAAATCTACCTAAGTTTTATGACTGGACAGCGCGAAAAAAAATGAAAATGAACGCATAGGGTTGCATAATCCGGCAGCTTAAGTTTTTTGGCCTGTTGTGATCATAAAAAACGCCCATCCTGTCTAGTTTTCCTCAGTTTCCTATATATATCCTGGGCCGCCTAGAGCTCAGCATCAGTTGCTCAGCAGCATTCCAAGCGAACAGATCATACAGCAGATCCTCACAGCGATCGTGAGAAAATCACACAAAATTCCTACAAATATCATTCCAAAATGGTGTTCAACTTGGTTAGTGTCCAGAACCGTTCGCCTCACTGTGGATTACACATTTAACTCTCGACCAGTGGATTAAACCCTTACTAACGCGGGATTTCCTTACTCTCTTCCAGATGAACCAGACATGCAAAGTGTGCGGTGAGCCGGCGGCGGGCTTCCATTTTGGCGCCTTCACCTGCGAGGGCTGCAAGGTAAGTTGTGTCTCCTAAAAAATCCATTGACAAATGAATCAGCAGAAGGTATTCCGAAGGCCCCAAGGGGTTAGGGAATTACTTCTTGTAAATACATATTCAACGAACAGGCAATCGGCGATTGAAATCGCTGTGTATAACTGTTGCCCTAAGTTTCTTGAATGAATTTCTGCACTTCCTTTAATCAGTTGCCTACCATTTAACTAACCCACATTCTTGCCTTCTCCATTGCAGTCCTTCTTCGGCCGATCGTACAACAACATCAGCACCATCAGCGAGTGCAAGAACGAGGGCAAGTGCATCATCGACAAGAAGAACCGCACCACCTGCAAGGCGTGCCGCTTGAGGAAGTGCTACAACGTGGGCATGTCGAAGGGAGGATCCCGCTACGGACGTCGCTCCAACTGGTTCAAGATCCACTGCCTGCTGCAGGAGCACGAACAGGCCGCCGCAGCGGCGGGCAAGGCGCCTCCAACAGCGGGTGGCGTATCGGTGGGTGGTGCCCCGTCGGCCTCCTCCCCGGTGGGCTCGCCACACACACCCGGATTCGGAGACATGGCCGCCCATCTGCACCACCATCATCAGCAGCAGCAACAGCAGGTGCCGCGTCATCCACATATGCCTCTGCTGGGCTATCCCAGCTATCTGCCCGATCCATCCGCCGCCCTGCCCTTCTTCAGCATGATGGGTGGTGTGCCGCACCAGTCGCCCTTCCAGCTGCCCCCGCACCTCCTCTTCCCCGGCTACCACGCCAGTGCTGCCGCTGCAGCGGCTTCTGCTGCGGATGCCGCTTACCGCCAGGAGATGTACAAGCACCGCCAGAGCGTGGATTCCGTTGAGTCGCAGAACCGCTTCAGTCCCGCCAGCCAGCCACCAGTGGTGCAGCCCACCTCCTCGGCCCGCCAGTCGCCCATCGATGTCTGCTTGGAGGAGGACGTTCAGTCCGTGCATAGCCATCAGTCATCCGCAAGCCTCCTGCACCCCATTGCCATCCGAGCCACGCCTACCACTCCTACGACTAGCAGCAGCCCCCTGAGTTTCGCGGCCAAGATGCAGAGCTTGTCGCCCGTTTCGGTGTGCTCCATTGGAGGCGAAACCACCAGCGTTGCGCCAGTGCATCCCCCCACTGCTTCCGCCCAAGAAGGACCAATGGATCTGAGCATGAAGACCTCAAGGAGCTCCGTGCACAGCTTCAACGACAGCGGCTCCGAGGATCACGAAGTGGAGGCGGCTCCGCGCCGGAAGTTCTACCAACTGGAGGCCGAGTGCCTGACCACCAGCAGCAACAGTTCCTCCCACTCCGGCGCCCACTCACCGAACACCACCACCACCCATGCAGAAGTCAAGCGGCAGAAGTTGGGTGGTGCAGAGGCCACTCACTTCGGTGGCTTCGCGGTGGCCCACAATGCGGCTAGTGCCATGAGGGGAATATTCGTGTGTGTCTAAGTACACGGCGAAAAAAACCAGTGGGAGGAGTCGCCCCAAAAAGCCTCGTTGTTTATTTTTTGTTACTTGAGGAATATGTAAATTTATTCGTGTGCTCGCTCACACTTAGGGAAGTGGAAAGAGATAGGGACAGACAGGTTTGCTGGAAAGAGACAGCTTGACCAGGTAGTTGCATTGCACACGCACACATACGCCTATACACCATCACCATCGCACACGCACACACACTCACCTATTGAGCTCAGATCCAAAAATTATTTTTATGAAAACGTTAAAATTGTAAATATATCTTTGAGCTTGTTTGCAATTGTATTTTAAAGTTAGCCGGCGGTAGAGCCGTAGAAGTAGTAATCATTCCCACCCTCCAAATGCTATTGTAAATACAAATTGTTAAGTCTAAGAATGATCTTTATTGTCTCTAAGTATTTTATTCTATTTTGTCCTAGTTATGGTATGTCTAAATATTGGCATTTAGTTTTATACAAAGAAAAATAAAAACTATTAAAAATTAAACTTTTGTGGTTCCTAATTCCTTTGGTACATTTTGGTATTTCAGGACTTCCTAATTTAATTCACAGAATTATTCTCAGCAAATACATTTTCGAAGTATTTACTTACGGATAATTGAACTAAATTCTGTACAATTTGGACTTGGCACTCATTAATTCAAAGACACGGTTTACTTACGGTGTTATTTTCATTGCTTTCATTTTAGTTGTGACTTCATTGCTAAATGTATTTAAATTACAAAACATGCAGTTTTAATAACCCATTTAAAAAATACTCTAACACTGTTCGTACCTTAAAGTCAACTAACTTCTCTGGGTTTTATACCGCGACTTAACCACATTATTATGGACCATATGCCCGGTGAAAACTATCTTTCGGATGTATCTGCTAGCTGTCAGCAAAGTTTGTCGGCTACCGCACATTCCTATAGGATCAAAGCCAATAAATTATTTACGTATTCAGCTACCGCTCTTGTTTCAAAATCAGTTCTGTGCGGACATGCGAGCATACGAGTATATCTATCTGATCGGCGGTGTCTTTGGCTCGATATTCGATTAACCACGGGCCAAATGGGCGTGGCCTGTCAATGGCAACACCAAACAAAGACGGAAAACAAATGCTTTGGCATAAATTCAATCAACATTCGGTTGCAAGTCGATCGGCGATGGCCGATAATAAAACCGATATAGCAGCCGTTAAGTGCTTTGCGCAGCCTGGCCATTGCAATCGCGATTGCTGTAAGGCAGTTGAGTAGTAAATTAAAAATGCCACAAATGTTACGCACAGAAATTCGATGCTAGGCCCCCTACGCCCCATGTTTTATATGCTGCGGTCATGAGCATTAGGCCTATGGTGTACCTCCTCCGATATGGGCCGACTCGATATCTCCGGCAGTGGCGATTCTGCCTTCTGCCTGGCAATGCGACCACGTGCTGCTTCAAATAATAAACTTTATATTAACACATACAAAAGTCATACGCCCCGTTGATGGCCAGAATTTTAATCACTTAATTAGGCGGCTGACTGGCCGATCGGGCCGCACTTTGTTTATGGCCCGACGGACGGCCTGACTGACTGACTGACTGACTGACTGACTGCCTTATCCACCCGATGATGAATGGGACAGTCGACCGCGGCACGAGAACTATGCAGGATCCCCGGCTTTCTTGGATGCAAAATGTCGTAGTGCTCGACATTGGCTGCGTCAAAAGTAATGCCCATGAGGCGTCAGTGACAATAAACCATCCGTGTGGGATTGGAACGCATTGGGCCGAATCGGAGAGATGGGCGAACAGCATATCATCAATATGCATGATGGGGCCTATATATGGGCTAAAAGGGGAGGAGGGGCGGTTAGATGAGCAGCGCACGCCATTGTATCGCGGACGATCGCATTCCGACGTGTGTTTTGTCGTCATTGTTTCTAAATTTATTTTTATAGTTTATTAAAGAGTCATAGTAAAATGAGCCACACGAAATAAAATAAATACAATAAACCCAAGCCATGGGAGTCAATATACTCTTAATCGGGTTTCACATAAAATTAAAACAGCAAGTCCAAATTTATTAGTTGAGTATGAAAATAATATGCCCGCTCATTTTCGCGCACTAATATTATACAAATGCTGTTTAAGGCACCGAACTTCATTTGATTCCTTTTGCTTAATAGAGCTAACTAATAAAAAGTTCTAAATTAAGATCATTTAAGATGATATTTATATCATATATATCTCATTTAACGAACTTCTAGGCTGGATTTAACGTTTAGATATGACGTCACGTCAAGTTCGCTTCCTAAGTCTTTTGTTTAGCATTTGATAAAATTCATGGAACAAGTTCAGCTCTCTTTGTGACTGTTGATAAGCACACGCCCTCAATAATAACAATGCTTACGGCTAATTTGAGTATTTTTGAGCCCGATGCCAGGGTATATCGATATCATATATGATATCGTTGCCCAAGACTTTCGTTTTTTGGGTTCACCTGGCTGTCAAACTGAAAAAGTGGTTCATTTGCCTCGTCGCCCAAATCTCTCCAATCAAAAACCCATTTAGACAAGAAAGACAAGAGAGGAATGAGACAAGCGGAGGGAAATAAAATCGATTCAGCATTAAAATGGCCTGAAAGTATAACATTTCAAAATTTTATTGACTGTCAAAATGCAGGCGCCAATCGAAAATGTCCGCAGACAAGCGGGCTAGATCAAGTTACCTGGCGCCAAAGGGGACTTTCAAGATGCTTTATTGACCCCATGTTGTGTGTCCATGTGTGTGAGTGTGCTTGTCTGGTGATCTATGATAGATGCAATACTAATGGAGTTCGTGGCGATATGGGCAAAGACTCGGACTTGAAGTGAGACTCGGGCTGAGCACATCTTTAAAAATAGTTCAAGACAAGCACCTGCAAATGCCTTTTTCTACGGGTATTCGCATTTAATTATTTATCACCGTTCGCAATGCTAATGCTCCGTCGGTTAAGGCTTTCAAATTAATGCATGCAAGACATATATAATACGCGCGCAGTAAGAACATGTTTATTAAATTAAATAATTGCAGCCCGAGTGAAGTGGCATCGCGCTGAAAAAATAAATTCCCAATTTGCATTCGATCGCTGACAATGGAATTGAAGAAACAATATAGAAAAAAATCGCAGATATTATTGACACATTATATAGTGGAAACATGTCTTTAATGAGAAATTATGCAAAGATTTGCATAAAATTTTGTTAAAGGCAAGTCAGCAATCTGAACAGAGTCAATGCCTCAACCGCT
This sequence comes from Drosophila santomea, assembly GCF_016746245.2. Taxonomy (NCBI): domain Eukaryota; kingdom Metazoa; phylum Arthropoda; class Insecta; order Diptera; family Drosophilidae; genus Drosophila; species Drosophila santomea. The sequence goes on from NC_053018.2 coordinate 19,928,739, forward strand.
TTTGCGTCCGGTAGCGGCCTTAATTACCGCCGAGATTCTCTAGAGGGTAAGGGGCGTGTTCGTAGACTCGCAACTCGCAACTCGCTGACAAATAGTCAAAACAAACTATGACATACCGCATCATATTTATATCTTCAGCTGCCAGTTGGACTGAAGAGCCGAGATCATTAACTTTCAAGGAGTCGTGGATTGAGGAAGCAAAACTAAAACTTATATTAATAGTGGCTCTGGTACCGAAAGATTGTTCTAGTACTGCTAAACTGTATATTGCAACATTTACTTCTTTAATTCTGTATATTAAGAGAGTTGCAATTAATGAACTGCGATGTGTTGCACTTTCCACTTGACCTCAGCTGTGAACTCTTACTCCATCTTCTTTTCCTTAAACGTATTCCGACTGCATTGCAGTGCTATCCCAAGATCCGATCGGATGACGGACAGTTCCATTGTTCTTCCACCCAGCAAGACATTAACCCACTTAATGTAGCCGGGGAGAACGCAGAGGCCGAGTTGGGCAATCACATGGCACACTGCCAATCGGAGGCTCATCTTTATTGATTTGGATTCCGCCGCCACCACCTTTAACCCCCTTTTCAGCTGGACTTACGGACGCATCGAATGGAAAAACAAACTTCGAGCTTTGGGGGCGCTTGGCTCACACGAGATCGGAGTTGGCCGAAAGGGATTCTTGGCCCGGAGTTGGCTTAAAACTGGCGCTGGTAATTAGTGATCTGGTGCACTTGATATGCACCTTAATTTAAACATTTCGTACACACCCAGCCGGGGCACGCATTCTGATTTTTCCTCCTCCTTTACTTTGTATATATTTCTTGCATCCGACTGGAGGCCCTTCCTCTGATTCCTTGGGGTCTCATCTTGGTCCACGGACAAGTTTTGCGTGTAGCGCATGCCGTTCGCTTGTTTCTGACCCATTCCCATTCCCATTCCCAGTCTTATTCTCATTCTCATTCTCATTCTGGTGCCTTTGGTTTTGGCTGTGCTTTTCCATTGCCATTCCCTTCGCGCGCCGTGTTCTCGTTTAAACGTTTATTTAACTTAAACGAACTTTGCGTGTCGATTAAAGTGCTGCGATTAAGGTACGGGCTGATCCGGTCTTCTGGTATCTGTTTCAATCCTTTTTTTTTGTTTTTGGTGACCACTTGTCTTGGGGTATATTGCCTCAAGGGGGTTCAACGATCAAGTTAGGTCATACAACTTGACTTTATTAGTGTCATAGTGAGTGAAAAGATTTTATTGCGCCCTTCCATATATCATTAATACAAAGATGAGCCGAAATCGGTATAAATATGTCAGTTATGTACTTGAATTAGCTTAAACTTAGCTGAATCGTAATTTCAAAATAAGCCAATGAAATTGATTAAAATGAGTTCTGAGAATATATGAATAAGTGTAGGGTAACTGCCTCGACCATCAGTTGCTTTTCGAGCATTCCTTTGCAGGTCTTTCAAATGATTCCTTCGCTTTTCGAGGCGCATGCGTGTCCAGTGAACTTACAGGTCAAGCATACGCATGCCAACGATAAAGTTGAGGTTGCATTGCCAGTGAAATGATCATGATGAGAGCGGGCAAGAGGACCAGCATCATCATCACCAACATCATCACCAACATCATCACCAGTTTGACCTAACCCAGACACGGTTACAGCTGCATAAATCCTTTCGTGGACTTTCTCTCTGGGGCCTGCTTCTTTACGACAAATTTGCCCATTGTTCTGCTCTGGCCTCCTGATGATGTCCTTTTGTCTTCGCCTTCGGTGTGTTTGGCCCCCGACAGCGTGCCTCTCTCCACCAGCAAGGTCCCATATCCACCGAGCACCGACGACCGAGGACCGAACTCGGAGGACCGCACACCACAATCCACAATATTAATTTGTGCAGCCAGCACCTCGAACATTTACGAGGACAAAACGCCTAACGAACTCCAGCTCAAATCAACTCAGAGGCCTGATCCTTATCGCGAGAAGAACACTTAAAAAAATTGCATCAATAACTTGAGGTAAAACTAAATATATTATTAGTACAGTTACAGTGTTCTATCAGAAGGCTTACGACAAATTGTTTGCAATAACGTATGACAGTCACCCTAAAACCTGTGACGCTAATTCATAAACGTATAATAATTAAATTTAATATGTAGTGGTTTGCTTACCCTTAACCCTTAACTATTGTGATAAAAGTACATTATGAATGTAGAATATTTAGGATTTTTCCACTTTTTTGAGTGTATATGACCTATCCGGTTGCCTGATTATTGGTTGTTGTCTTTTAGTGCCTCGTCTTATCTTGTTACCCTTATTTATTTTTGAAAAACGAAATTAGATTTAAAGGTCTGCGTGAGGCTGGGCCACAAGTGATTTTGATAGCTCGTAAAGAAGTCAAAAAGTCAAAATTTTTAGTGGGAAAACCCACGATGCGATGCACGTATCGTTGTATCGTTGAGTATCGACCACCGCAGCAGGAGCTCTAGCTGCAACCGATGGAGTGGAGACAGGGAATTTATGTTACAGCTCGTTAAATTAGTCTAATGGGGCAAAGCCAGCTGTCCAGTGCTTGGTGGCTCTGTTCTAGGCCAGGCCTAGCTGTGGAAAGGGTTGACATCATTAGGACGGATCTCGATCTAGCTTTGGGCCACCAAAACAACCACAACACCAGTGCTTCGATTGCAACGTGTGCGACCTTCTTGGGTGCCATTCCTCAGCGCATTTCCACCGATGCCTCCTTTTTGGAACTGCGAACTGCAGAATCGCTGCACTTCAAGCCAGCAATCACCTGAGCTGACACTTAAGGCTTCTTCAGCAGCTAGCAACACTTATGCGAACGGTCGCCGGGTTATTGTGTGGTTAACTGATACGCTTAGTGCACGTATTAACCCAGAACCACTCTGCACCCCGCACTCCGCACTCGATCGCTCCGGCTTCTGCAGTTGCTGGAGCAGTGTCACTGTCAATGTCATTTTACCCCGGCAGAGCTATACCCATGGCCAGACCCAGAGCCAGACCCATACCCATACCCATACCCATAGCTGTAGCCATAGCCATACCCTCGTGGAGACCCAGTCGCAGTCCCAGATCCAAGTCGAAGAGCCAGACTCACAGGCAGGCCGTGCACTTGGCTCAAACTCAAGCTCAAGCTCAAGTCTTTTGCCTGCTAAAAGATCGTGTGATCCATTACCAAACGTGCGCGATCGTTTGCGCCTGTGTTTAGTGATATTTATTTATTTTTTTCGGTGGGCCACATACTCTGCGAAATGAGGCAAGTCGATTATCGCAAGACGGTGGGAAACTATTTGGAAGTGCATCAACGGGATCGCCATTTGCATACACATACACATCCACATAAAGTGGCACAGTCTTACTTTATTTTAAAATCACACATTTGATCTTGGGAATGCTTCTTCAATTTACAGGAATATATTCTTAAATCCTCATACAAAAACCAAACAATTCAAATTAGAAAAAATATATGGAATTATTGGCAGGCTGATGCAAGTTACGGTACAACCCTTTGCTGCAGAGCATTCATAGTTCGTGTCACCGCTTTCCTGCGCCCTTTTCCTTGGTTTATTTTTCCGATTTCTTCACAACTCTTCTGCATTGCACCTTCTACTTTTTGCATTGACATTTGGTAAATATTGCCAAGGTCCGCACACCATTGAGCAGCAGTTGCCGTTGAAGACGTGACTCCATAACTGGTGGCTTTAACTGCTCGGGTGTTGAGCCTGGTGGTGACTATGACTTGATTTGATTTTCATACGGACTATTTTTGCTTTTTCGTGGCTTTCGCAACCTTCTCCTCCAGGGGCTGAGCCACTCAATCAAGCCGCCTTTTGGTTCCAGCTTGTTTGTCTAGCGCACTTCTCCGCTCACACCATCACCACCACCACCACCACCACCATCATCGAAGGATGATGGTATGGAGTGGGTTAAGATGGCACGGTTTGCTGTGAGACCTTTATGGTACCTGTTCCCGGGCCACAGCATCCATCTCGCGCTCCTCCACATTCTAATTAACTGCTCTAGCTGGGCAGCACAGAATGCAGAGCAGCGTTTTGTTTGCTGGCTTTTAAGTTTTTAGACCGACCGTTTTTATGACACTCAAAGTGACCGACGAGCGACGGGCGACGCACAATGCACTCCTTTCATGGCCTTGTTAGGCGGGATTCGTTCATCCCTTTGGGCCCTCTTTCCCCTTTCCCCTTCCCCCTTTCCAGAGTACTGACCGCCGCCTGTTCGGCTTATTAGAACGGCCCTTTGGGGAAGGAGGTGGTTTCAGCTGGGTGTTGCATTGTTTGCCGACCATTTGAATAGGACCCTATGCTAGTGACGAGTTCACACCACTCACGGCAAAGGTTGGCTTATGCTAAAGGGATTTCGCACTGAGAAAAATGTATTAAGATGCCATTTCTAGATAAAATAAACGAGATCAAAGGATGATTCTTATCTACTTCCCTTCAATAATAATGATCTCTTAATGTATTTATATTATTTCATGCAATATAGGATTTCATAATAAGAGCAATATATATTTTAAGGCCAAGTTTTTTTCTATGTGTAACTTCACGCTGGCCAAACGCCTCCAACCCTTTAAGGCGGTCAGTTGAAAAAGCCAAAGGAAAACCCTTTTGGGCCGCGATCTATTTGACAAATGCAAACAATATCGTTCTGACCGCTTTCCAGTTAAAACAGTTTTTGTTTTCCCCCTATTTTTTTGGCTTGTTATTAGAACACTTTTCCCAAAAGGCCACTTAGGCACGAAACGAATCAGTTCCCCACCTCCTACTCCAACTCTAACTCCAACTCCAACTCCGTGTAAATTTCCATTTCCATTTCCCACTGCATCAGCAAGAGCAACAGCAACAGCAACATCATCTGCATCAGCATCTCATCTCTCACATCTCCCTCGGCTGCGTTATGATGTAATATGGCTTTTTGACTTTTGTAGACATGATAAAATACAAAACGTTGCGTGGCTGTTATATTGGCTAATGGCCGCGGCCTTTTAGACCATTTCAGAGTGGACTTGGACAGAGGCAGAGGCAGGGGCAGAGGCAGAGGATGAGGTGTCAGGGAATCGACTTCAATGAATGGCCCGCTTTGGGGCGGCCGGAGATCAAAGAGCTCTTGTTCTGGTTCTCGGTTCTCGGTTCTCGGTTCTCGGTCCTCGGCCTTTGGTCTTCGTCTTTATTGACCGTGGTCCAAGTGCCCGATGTGTCCGTGCATTTGTAGCTGCAGTTAGTGCTGCTCAAGACACATTGGGATTGGGCAAGTGGCTGTGGACTCATCATCATTGCGGCGACCACGGCGATGATGATGTTTGGCTTTGCTCGTCTCTGTCTGTGATGCTAAGCCTTTTGCAATTGCAATTGCCATTGAGCGTAATGCAACTGGCCAGGGCTAAACTCATTTGCATAATTCACGCAAAAGTCGCGCAGAAACAAAAGCCGAACTCTAGGGTACTCTTGAAGGTACTCTTGGCTTGGAGGAGGTGTTAATTGTAATATTTTGTGGATAAAACAACATTTTGTTGTTAAAATTGTTATTATCTTACCTTAGTTATTATAGATAGCCAATGGTTTTGTCAATAGATTTTCAGTCAAAAATGGTTATAAGAAATCTGAGTTAATCCAATTTTTTTTGGGTGTTCTTGTTCTAATACTATGATAAAGCCTAAGCTAGTGAAATTTAAGAACTGTCTCCTGAGTCACTCCTCAGTTCGAACTCAGAACTTGGCTTCGTGGAATATTTATAGTACCCTTTTTGCCAGATCGGACGCACTATCGAGCCGCGCCCTTAGCCATTCTGCTGTTTAAGTACTTTTCGCCGTTTGTGCCCTGGGCATGTCTAGAAGTTGGCCACTCCATCATTTGGCCATCATTTGTATGCGGGGATGTGCCCGGTGACATGTGCTTTATATATAATTTAGAGTTGCTGCCACCGTTGCAGGTCCCATCCGATCCGATTCAATCCGATGCGATGCGATGGGTCGTGCCTTTATCCGTGCCTTGGTAGCGTGCCAATAAACGCGTCTCTTTCGCTGGAATCGTCGTTGTTCAGCCGACTCATTTCCGCAATAAAGTCGCTGGTCGCTGGTCATTGGCATCCTAGTTTTATGTCCAGCCATTATCAATGGGATCACAAATATCGAAAGCATTTAAACAGGTGCAAAATCAGTAGCCGCCGTCGATACCCGATATCTCCCATGTCGAGGTCCGAGATGCCAAATACGTAGCAAGTTGTTGCTGTTGATGTTGCTGCTGTTGTGAAGATATTGTAGCTGCGTCTGATGTTGCCACCGATGTTGGTGCTGTTGTTTTGGACTGGCCTGTGAAATGCGTGCAACGCGAATCGAGAAGACATCGAAACAATGAGAAGCTGCTACCGGTGCTCCTCACTTACAAGGCAATTAAATGCCAGGCATAACAATCTTTTGGGGTAACCCTTGAGAATCGAGCGCTTTCCAATGATCCAGGGTTAGCGGTGGCCCCGTGACACGATCAAGGCGTAGCCCAAAATCAAAATCAAAAATATTCTGCCACCTTAAATAAACTAGAATTGTGACTTATACAAATGCATGATGGTCGCTACAGAGCAGCTTCTACTTTCAAACTCAAAATAAGTTCTGGGTAAGCTGTAGGTAAACATATGTAGTATGTAGTTAATTGCTTAGTTTAACGCTAGTTTTCTTTTTAATTGACTACTCGTGAGTCGTGCCTGTAGACCCATCTCGAACAGCCAGTTTCTCCAGTGACTCTCACCTCGAGAGTCAGCCCCTCGGCGGCTCCTTCACCTGGGGGCCTTATCAAATGCGGTCTATCGGTTTCACATTGCCATTTGACAAACACAATTAAAAACGATTTAAGAAAGTAAAATGTTTAGCGAGTGTGAATGGGAACACAGCCAGCATTTTTCGTCGTACCTAAAAGCCAAATCGATCCCCTCATACCCCATATCCCCCTTAGCCACCGTAGCCCCCGACAATGTTAATTAGCCTACGGTAGGCGCCAGTCTATAGCCGACAGTAGCGAAACATTTTGTTGTCGTCGCTTTTGTACAATTAAAACGTGATCAGGCTCCGGACAGGCAGCTACAAATTTGTCGAACACGCAAAATGGTCTTCCAGGCCGTGTAAATGCGTGCCATCCTCCCGTAGACCAAATAGTATTGCATTTAATTTTGGTTTCAGTTTCGGTTTCGGTTTGGGATTGGGGATTGGGGATTTGGATTTGGTGTTGGTGTTGGTTTTGTATTGAGTCTCGCTCGGTTTCGATTCCGATTCGATTCCCAGACATAGCCCTAAAAAAGAAACTAGTTTTGCATACATAAACATGGTCTGTCTGCACTACTTCCCTTCGGGATTGCCTCTTGTCTGGGGATAGCTGGACTTGGACTTGTACTTGGCCTCCCTCCCACTCCACTCCAGACCAACTGAGCTCTGAAAAGTGAACCAAAAACCAAAAAACCAGACGGGAGACGACGACAAATCCGAGACGAGTGGCGTCAGTGCAGGCCATGTTTATGAATTGTTAAACGCCGCTGCATTACCCGAGAAGCAAACAAAAGGAAAGCAAGTGACATGCACAATAGCGCCAGGGATGTGGAAATCCATTATTGGCTATGGGAACCAAAGTATTTCAGAAAAATATGGCTTTCTTCGAAGTTTATGATATAGAAGTAGTCTATGAAGCCTTCCCCAAAATATATGTACATTCAACATAATTGCATCTCTTGTAAAATTATATCTTCATTTATAGAGTTTCTTTAAGGAGTTCATTATATTCCTATAATAAATATAATAACATTCTGAAAATAATATTTAATATTTTATTAAGTTTTTAAAGAAGTCAAGTTCTTATACGTTTGATAACAAGGCAGGCGTTAATTATCCTAGTAACTATCGGTTACTAGAAAAACCATTTTCCATCCCTGGGCTCCATGCACTTGTCAGCCAGGCATTTGTCTTTCCATATTCTTTATTAGCTTTTTATTGCAACCAATATTTGTTAGGGCCAAGAGAGCAAAAAGGGCGGGAGCAGCTAGAGCTGGAGCTGGAGCTGATGGCCAGGCTAGCCCGACCAAATGTCACCACATCCGGCCCGAGCAGCGAACTGAATTAGTATTCTAAGTCAACAGCAGGCTGCCGAGTTGCTGATGACTTGACCATGGTTGTCTATGACGGGTAAAAACGAATCGAGCGAACAAAAAAGTGCCAGCAGTTGGTCGACAAATGCTGCACTTGCCCCGGGGAAAAAGTCTCTGTCCTCCTGCAATTGCCTTGATTTCGTATGCATGTGTGCGTTATCATTAATATTTCTTCTGCCTCTGCAAGGGCCATCCATTTGTATACCTCAATAAATTTATGGCCATTGACAATCAGTTAAGACAATCGGATATCTAGGGTAATAATTTCTAATAGTGGGGAGAGTCTCCAGTCACTACAGCTGGTGAATGACGGCCGAACAATGCATTAATATCGAACCCTTTTGCTTTCCCGGTGAGGATGCATCTCGGTGTTTTTATTCGGTTTCCCGATCTGGAAGGAAGTCGACCTGTGTGCTTCCGCTCCGGAGACAAATTGTAGCACATGTTATCGAGGTCTGGCCTCAGGTGAAGACTAATGAGAACCAGCTAGATATTTCCCAGAAATCTTGGAGCATAAGCACTGGGGTTGTATTAAATCGATCAGTGTCAGATATCTTTGAATAACGATTTCGAACATTTCTGCCATTGATTTAGGTATGCGTTTCTGAATAAAAATGTTCTTGTAAACATAAGAGTTTAGGTTTTTTAAAGAAATAGTCCTTAATCACCGTTAGGGAATAGCTAAGGACTCTGAGATAGAATGCAACATATCTTGTACTCTTTGTCTACACTGTGGACAATTCTCGTCAAGGCCATCCGTCTAATTTGTTCTTTGTTTTTTTATGCGTGTGCTTGATTAATTTGCCGCCCGTCAAGACATGGAAAATTATTCCAGCCTTGACAGCAAATCTGCAGAAAATTGTATTGAAAAACATGAAAATTAACCCAGAAAAGTTTCGCCGCTACTCAACAATAAGACAAAAGAATACGTCGCCAGCTCGCTGGGCAGTATTCTTCTAGCAATCTGCCGAAGCTATATCTCAAGCTATAGTGTGTTGTGTGGAGCTGTGTGGTTGTCACTGTTACAGTCGTCGTCCACCAGAGTCATGCTCATGTGCTTAAGTTCAATGAGTCGAACGGTATAAGAAATAATAAGAGGCACAGCCAGAAGTGTGCCAGCGGGGGGAGATATGTAGGTATACTTATGTAGAAGTAGGGGTATAAGTATTTTATGATGCAACCTGTATCTGCAAGGTTTTTCCTATGCATTTATTAAACGCGAGGAAGGTCGCCGGCATTAAGTCAGGCAACCAATTTCACCCACTAAACTCAGGCACACGACCAAGAGGCCAAAAACTTGACAGTCTTTGACAATTGCCAGAGACACCAGCTCCGTATATATCTCCGATCTTGAGCCTCCCCCGTCTGGGGGCCGCCAATTACAAGCTGGCTATAGTTGGCTGAGTTGGTTGAGTTGGCTGAGTTGGTTGAGTTGGACTGAGTTGTGTGATTTTCAGTGACACAGAAAACTGAAATTGTTCATTGTTCGAGAGCTGTTCGAGAGCTCGTTAATGACTTGCTCCCCATATATACCCGTGCACGTATATAGGTATATATATAGATTTCAGGGTTAAGTTGGGGAAGTTATTATTATTGTCGACGCTTCAGTAACTTTTGCCAAAGCTCCACATTGAACAATTATTATCGAAATTAATTGCCTTAAGCCGGTGTCCCCCTTTGGCATATTGTCAAAGTTATTTTCCGAAAACTGGCCGAGCGTTTTATTTTAATCATCGGCGATCTGCCAGCCAGGCAATTGTGTTAAGGTAAAGGCCCCGCATTATTTCATCTACATATTTATAGCGCACATTTTAAGCCCCAGAAATTCCACAATTAATCATCGAAAAAAACCCATGTGCTTTCAAAACTCTAATTCTAAGAGCAAGAGACCCTAGTCTGATTCGGTTTGTTTTCTTTTCCGCTTTTTTGCGGTCACCGATTTGTTTATCCAAGTATTTGGCGAGTTTCAATGAAGAGGAGGCCTTTTGGGGAATTGTGCGTAAGCGCGGTGTCTTTGGGGCAGGCTTAAGTAACACTTGGGCTAAATATTTGCGTCGCCCAAAAGAATAATATTGTTCTTTCATCTCGCTTGGCTTCTGCATAACTTTGAGCTAATTTTTGCCCAGCTTTGTTTGCCCCAGAGAGGCTTCAATTAGAGTCTTGGGACGGGCGCCTGAAACTGAATCTGAGACAGGGACAGCGGCTCAAGTGCGCCCATCGAGTGTGGGCTTGTGGACAATGAACCGCAATCACAATGACAATGCCAATGATGGAGATCACCGCGATGAATCATGGTTATACGGAATCGGTAACAGAATGAGGCTGGGCTCAACCAGCATGTGATCTGAATTGGTTTACATTTCAAGTCAAATAGCTTATGTCTGCTTCGTATGTGAATATCCATCTTTCTCGTAAAACAAAAAGGGATTAAGTTAGTTCATTTGATTTATTACGAATTTTTGGGTTACATTTTGAGATACTTTAAAATTAAATTCAAAAGACTTAGGAAACGAACTTAAGCTGGTGGGACTCACTATACAACAACATTAAATAATTAAACGCATCATAAATACATCTTTAATTTAACTCCTTCTTTAAAAATGTGTCATTATTTAAGTATTTTCATTGTTTTTATGAAATTTTAGACTGAAGATTTAAACTGTCTTTTTTTTAATATTATTCGAATTCACATCCTTACGTTTGCTAATTGAAAGTGAATTTTTCACACAGAACACCAAACCAAAGGTCTTACGCAAGCGATCTCATCTGGTCGAACTTGAAATGATTTCCCGGAAAATGGTCTTAGAGCGACCCTAAAGAAAGACCCAACCTGCACAACTGGTAAACCACAATAAGAGTGACAAACTGGCGCCAGTCTCGGGACAAGGACCACACACTTGCTCGTAGGTGCGAGCCGGACAAGTGATCTATTTAGATATTATGTCTTTATGTTGGACAAGCAACCAACTCGACAAGGGGCAGCTGCAGGGATCGATCTTATTGTTATTGGGAAACAGTAGGTGGTGGCAAGGCCTGAAGAAAAGGGGAGTGGGAAGGAAAAGAGTCCTGTGCAACTAACAGGGATATAAATCAAACATAAGCTGGATCACAGAGCCTTATAAATCAGAGGGCGCGATGCGAGTCTGGCGATTTCTTTGCATTTTCGTACCTTGCTGCCTGCAAATCATATTTAGCCAACCGGAAACCGATCGTAACTCAAAAAAGGAAATGCTCATATCCTTTCGTTTTGACATTTCTCCTTAACATAATCAATGGCTCGATTAATCTAACTTAAAGTTTGCTCACGCTCAGTACGTGATTGGCCTGCGAATTGCCTAAAAGAGTCCACGATTGAGTTTCTGTCGCAGCTCACATTCAACTCCAAAATGAGGAAGAGCTACATACAGATCCTTTTCCTGCCATGCCCTGCCCTGCCTTGCCTTTATCTTTATCTTTATTAAGAATTTCAGTAGCCCTCCGTTTTGATATCTTGATTTTATGCCCTGTGCAGGGCATTAATCATATAACAACATATTATATGCCTGCATTTTGATTTGTTTTGTGTGGCTTTGATTTCTGTCAGTTATTCGAGTTGCATGCCAATTATCCGACATTTGCCCGGGGGTACCACTAAAAAGGGGCTTTTAGCACCGTATAATTGCAGGGTAGTTGATGTTGATTCAAAGTATTTCTCTGAGAGATCTCTAAAGTTATTAAGATATTAAGTCGTCTGCGTTCTACTTCTATGTCATCTCCCACAAACACCAACCAAATTACAAGCTTAGAACGTACTGTTCATCTTTGTTTAATTTGACACACTTTGATTGTACAGATTGTACAGACCTGAAAGACCACACACATGACCATTAGATCCCACATAACGAACTTCATACTCATAGCTGAACCCAACGCCCCCTCATTACATATTCGTTTGTCTTTAGCATATGCATCACAAAAGTATGATTTAGACGTTTATTAAACTCTAAACAATGGCAACTGAACTATTGGTAATGTGTGAGCTTTATTTGGCAGGCATTGTGGGACTTCAAATGGGGAGAACTTTGACATGTTTGTTTACATTTCGAATTGTCGGTTGCTCAGCCTATGGTTAACACCTTTCTTTTGAAGTGGAAAGATTTGTTATAGAACTTATGGCTTTGAAGTACTGAAATGCTCAGAGGCTGTTAGTCAACTTAAAAATAGGATAGCTTGTAACTTAAATAACAAATAGCAAAAAACAAATGAAATTAAGGAACTTACTATTTTTATCCCATATAGGAAGGCAGGACTTTAGGCATAATAACATCGATTGCTAGTTCCCTGAGCAGTAATTCGAAACTGTCTGCAGCCCGTTAGCCGGATCATAAATATTTACTAGCTTGTATTACAGAGCCCCCTGATGATCTTGTCGCCCCCGAGCATCCATCCACGCACCAAGAGGTGATATAAATTACAATACAACCTACATCTACATAGTGCGGGGCTTCAGGTCTCTCTGTTGTTGTGTTGTTGTGGCACCCAAAAGCCAAATTGTTTTTTAAAAGCACCATTTTTATTACCGTCCGATAAGTGATCTCGCGACATTTTCAATTTTAATAGGGTCTCAGCTCAGGTCTCCTTACAAAGCCTTTGCTGCGGGTCCCGGTCTTAGCCTCAATTTTTCTCAGTTTTTCAGTTTTTTTCAGACAGCAGAGCCTGACTTCAACATGGAGCGATCATTTGTCGTTGCGTTAATAAAATTGCATTGGGCCAGCATTTGAAACCGCTTTGGCGGTGGTCAAAACGCTCTGCCTGGCCCAGCTCAGCTCAAGCATTATTAATAATGCGGTGGGTAGAGCCACACAGGCGAGGAGCTGCAAGAGGTCACCTCAAAACGTTGCAAAAATAATACGGCAACCATTTTTAATATGATTGTATGTCATCTTCAGCCCACACTCAGGAAAGGTTATTTAGGTGCATTTTAATTCAAAATCAGCAACACAGAAACCGGCAATTAACCAAACTTATTGTTTCAATTCCATTCCGTCGTATCTTTCTTGATGCAAAGGGAGTCTAGTAGGGAAAACTAAGTACACTTTCGTTAGGGTTCTTACAAAAAACGTTTTTTTGCACCTTTTCAAAAATATGAAATCGTAGAAACTATTGGGTTATTCTTCAGCATTTTCTTCAAGTGCATTAAAGCCAGCGCCTTGGGCAGTGCCGCATCCTCAGTTATACTTGCCATAAAGCCATGTGTTGGCTCGTCTATTCGCATACTCAAATTATCAGCATGCCGGCATGGCGAGAGTTGGGATCCGGTCTCCCATTGTGTGGTGTGGAGCTGCCCCAGGTCCCTGGGTGTCGAAGACCATTTTTCATGAGATGAGCATTCGCTCGTATCAGGTGTGTCTGCCCCACCGGACGCCTCTGGATCCACCATCGGCATCGCGATCGCTTGGTAATGGGTTCGCCTAAATAGTTGGACAAGCTAACTTGTTGGTCCAGTGAAAATGGGTGATAATCCGTTTTGACAAATTTGCCTACACACTTAGTGCACCTGGTCAGAGTTCAAGATGGGAGAAATTTCGTGAGAGACGTCGATGTCCTTTAGAGAATTGTTGGCTGGACTTAAAGGTTGAGGTGGGGATAGATGAATGGAGTTTTCGAAGCTCTTGTGTTTATTTACTCAACTATGCGTAGTGTAATGTGCTTAGGTATTTTAAATGGCTCATGGACTATGATCTTCCATAACATTGGGCATACCCAACCTAGCTCAACTGAAACAAACATAGCCTAGACACCCCGCCCAGGTTAGGTACATAGGTTCCCATCGCAAAGACCCCCGTTCAGGGTGGGGGATTCATTGAGGGGATCATCTTTGCACGATTCAGATTACAATTAAAGTATCAAGTTCCTCTCCGCACATAGCTGGCATTTCATTTGAATAACTCAATAAATGATTCGTCGCCGGCAATTTGCAAGTGCATTTAATTAGCTGCGGACAGTTGCCAGGGAAGAGATCCGGCTCAAATGCAAGCGCAGCTCGGCGGCAAAGTGCAATTTTAATATCATATTAGGTACTCGAGTGCACTGCTGCCTGCCATTGTTTTTGTGTGGCGCAATGTTTTGGAATTACCCAATGGGAATTCGCTCTGTGTGCGCGGCTAAACTAGTTTAGCAAATCACTTGGGCATGACTAAGTGCCATAAATGCATACAAAACTCCAACAGTAGCTGGGTAGTCGCAGCAAAAGCCAGCTCCATATGGGACACATATGCACTCGTAATCGTAATTCGCAATTTAGCGAAGATGTCTTCCAGCAGCCCCGCCATATAATTACGCCATTCGTCTAACGTCCGAAGGCTGGCATGTTCAGGTGTGAAATGTGGCTGCAAGCTGTTTTGCCAAATCATGCAAATCATTTTACTTTTTATAGTTTCAATAAACATATTAGCCGAGCGTTGAGCTGCAGTTCGCCCTAACCGTATTTGTAACTTATTAATATTTTTCCCGCAGCCGCACGTAATTTCTAAACTTACAATCGTCGTCGTAGCTCGATTTCCGGCCCCTCTCTCGGCCGCACCCCATCCACTCCCCCCACATCACAGACTGCACACATTGTTTAACGTCATTCAGTGGCTGAAATATCAAGCGTGAGAAAATCTATTATTATCTATCGCAAGCATTTGCCGTAGCTGACGCTCCTAATGCCCCCACGGCAGCTGAAAGCGGAACTAGCCGGTAGCACCTAGGAAGATGTATGTACATATATATGTATGTATCTATTATATATAGTATATAGTCGGACAGATGGACCGATCGAGTGGCCGGGCGCGGATCTCTGACCACGTAATCTCTGACCAGTTGTGGGCTCGACTTCGTGTAGTTCACGCGATATGAGTTGCCTCTAATTAGGGAAACCTTTAAAATTGATCAAGGCTAGGAATCGGGTTCGTGTCTTGAGTCTTTTGAATTGGCTGCATTTCAGCTAACAACAAAAACAAAACTTGCGACAAGCACATTTGCCTAGTACTCAAAAATATTTATTTATTTATTTATGTATATGTATATTAAGCTGCGCTTTGATCAATTACAAGAAGTGTATAGGGCAAAAGAGTATAGATCGTGCCCTAAGTTTTTTGATTTTGTCATATTAAGAGTAACATTAGCGGCGATTCCAAATTGCTTCTAGTTTAAACAATAACTTATTTAGCTTTATTATTAATATTCAATAACTTCCTAAACAATACTAATTGAATTTGCAAATGGCCAGTCAATATGCTAACCACTTCTCACAAGTCAACGCTGCACTCACAAGCCGATAAAACTTACACCCTTTATTTATTGGGTAAGGTTATGGGTTCATGGCATAACATTTTATAAATAGACATGTGAGTAAATTTATTAAATGGCAATGATCTCATTACAATTTAATGCCTGTCTGCCTGCAATGGCTCCACACGTTTCCTTTTTTGCAAAGCAAAAATTTAAATTAATTTCATTTAAAAACCACTTAGGCCCACCCCCAGCACAAAGTGCCCACGAGCTCTTGACGCCGAAGCTCAAGCTCTGAGTGAACCTAAACTCGAAGCCGGGGCCCAGGCTGAAGTTTCTGGCTCTTGGAAGTGACAAAGTGCGGCATGGCCAACTTGTTAGCATATGTTAATTAAAGCGGGCGAGCGAACACACTCGCAGGTCTCAACTGACTCGGAGATGGAGTCGTATATTGAGCCTCGGAATCAGAAAACCAAGACCCAAGACCCGCTGCCTGCTGCCAGTCTGGCTGGGTCGATGGTGACTTATAGGCTTGGGGTCTCCAAACGGGGCTTCGACTTCATTTTAGCAGTCGTTGCAGAACTGCCAATAACTGCCAGATTAGTGCTGACAAGCTGGAGAGGTGATGATTGAAAAGCCATTACGTATCATGGAGTTCTTCGGTCGCAGTCACAAAAGATAGCTAAAACAGAACTATTTAGCTATTTGCGTTAAAATTATAATAAAATATAGAGTCTACCATTTCATAAACCTATTTAGTATTATGTACAATGTATTAACGTATTTTGTTAAATTCTAGCTCTTATTACTTAAAGAATTACATATTTTCATGAGACTTCTTGAAGTAATTATTGTGACTGCGACTGGGAGTCACAGATCAATCATCACTGTCGAGCAGATACATTTCGATTTGCGCCCAATTTCAACGCCTCAACTACTTTGCGCTCAGATAAATCATCGTGGCAACAATAACTGAGTGAGTCATTGACTGCTACATGTGTATTTTGTATCTTGTATCTCGTTTGCATCGACAATCTGCATCTGGGCAGTGGCAGCGTTTTCCATAACGATATTTTCCAATATCGAATGCGTTGGTCGTCGTCGGCGGACCCGCGCATTGATTTATTTCGTTTATTTGTTTGACTTGTATAATCTAATTTTTCGTGGGTTTTTCAACTTGTCAGCGGCGGGTTTCTTCTGTAGCCGAAGCCCCGATTTAATTGACTTAATTTTAGGGGCTTGCGTGTGGCTCTAAACTTCTCAAACTGGAGCAGCAGGAAGAGCCCCGAAAATAGCCGATGAAATTAGAGGGGAAGAAAAAAATCCAGCAGCTCTCACTGTTTTTCCATGAGAAACTGGCCGCGTAATTTGGCTGGCCTTTGGCAAAAGGTTCTCAATGGCGCAGGAGTTACCAATTCCGCTACCGTGGGAGCTGCTCTTGAGCTCTTTTCTTGCAGCTCATTTTTCTTCACTTTTTTTCTGCTTCCGTTGCTTCAATTTCGTTTCGGTTTTCCGTAGCGTGACCACAAATCCAAGCCAGTTAAAAGACATCGCGGCGAGGAGGGGAGAAGTGCGGAGGAGGGGCAGTGTCGCCGACAACACTCTCTGCCACTAAATATCCCAAAATGATGGCGATAACAATTTTGCGCCCATGGCGTTGACGTTTTGCACTTATTATTTGTGATTTTCCTTTGCATTAAAGGTATACTCGCTGGAGCCACTTGCTTTGCCTATCTGTAAAAACTCAGATTTTAAACAATCGAAACCCAAGGATAAGACTTTTAGGCATCGATGAGTATTCCAGCCAGCTTAATGTTTCAAAAAAATGATGATAAAATGAAAATTTATTTCGCATACCTATAAGTTATGTATTTGGGTTAAATACTTTCTACTTTACTCATACAAGTATTGTATATTTTACTATTTAAAACACATTTTGCATTACTACATCGAATAACTTTGGCAGGGTATGCAGTTGTCGATGATGTGTTCCTCGAAACACAAAACGATCCAGGACCTTGGGGCAGTTGCTGGTGAGTACTCATCTGGTGTGGTTTTTCATCGTCTTGTGGGCCGGGCTCTGATTGGAATCTGTCGGCTGGGAAGGCAGTTGGCCGTAAGCAGAATTATGGCTGTCATCAGACTTGCAGTTGACATAAACACTCATAGCTACAGGGGGCCGATCATCGTCCGTTTCTGGGGAGATCTCCTCTGGGCTGGTTCCCTTTGTCCGCAGCTGTACCTGATTCTGATTCTCAATCTGAATCGGAGTCTTCTCCGCAGTCCTACCAACCCATTTGCATGCAGTGCACGCACTCGCTTTGAGAAAGGGGAGATGTTCGGGCTGAGGGACGTTATCAGCACAACTAAATATAAAATATGCTTTTAATCACATTTCCGCTGGACATCAAATAATTCCACACGAAACTAAAGTAAATCATTTGGAAATTAATGGGCCAGCGCGCCATGATGAGCGAACGAAACCGAGCCAAATCGAATTGAAACGAATCGAATCGAGGCAAAGCTGGCTAATCAATATGCAAGCCGCATTTGTTTTATAAAATCCATAATTGGTTCTACTGTACTTACGCACCGAAATCGGGGTAGCCTGGCAGACGGTGGGCCAGGGAGCCAGGGGGCGAGGGGATTTGTATTATGATACACAAACAATCAGACACTTATGGTCAACACTTTAGAGCCAGATTTGGGTCGAGCAAAGTGGCCCGCGTCGCCAAGAGCCAATGACCCAACTGGAAGTCGCTTTGGGGCCTTTAACTCGCAGCCCCGTCGGTTGGTTGGTTCGGCACAGTCCCCAGTCCCCAGTCCCACTATTTGCTTAGGTCGCCCAAAATGGGTCTGGCATACGCATAAATATCAAAATAAGACATATGATTTCTTACTATATCTATATCCATCTGCAGCAGTGCCTCTCATTTGTGCCATCGTTTTATTTGCGATACGTGTCCGGACTCCAAATTCGACTCCTGGCTCCGTTCAACATTTTGTTGGCCCCACTTCGCTGCCGATACCGATACCGATACCGAATGGGGGGATTGCAAAACCTTTTCGTCAAATTGTCGTTCGGCATTTCGGTTATTGGTACAATTATGAAGTTTAATAGACGCCGTTATTATTGTAAATCAAAGCACATGGTGACACTTATGACAACTAAAGTAGCTCACATAACCGTTTCCCCAATGGGTGAACCGGGCATGAATGCGGGTTTTGGGTATCTGGTCGTTTATGGTAATGAAATCGATTCCGATGCACCACTGACTTTTTCAGTTTAATTGGGTAATGAATTTTACTTCAATTGGAGGTCGACGTGGAGAGTTAAACATCCGCTTTAAGTATATACTTACTTATGAAACTGAATTACTGTATAGCAAATATGAACGAATAATTTATGTCACATATGTTTTTTGCTTTAGCTAAAAAGTATTTAGAACATTAAGAACACTATGTTCGAAGTATAGCCATTTTCCCAAGCATGCCACACAGAATTTCAACCTAAATTTTGCCCGCCAATTAATCACAACCTGGCGCTTTGCTCTGATCCGCCAAAAACGACTTCCATCCATCACGGCTCATTTGTCAAAGGTCAAAAGTGAAGCAGAGTTACCTTAAAGACCTCAAAGGGCCACACACAGTAAGGATACCTGCCAAACACCTTGCAAAGATCGGGGTGCCTCCGACATAATTGATGTCTTACTCGCCCAACACTCTGCTACAATTTTCAATTTCAAATTTCAAATTGAGCGTGCGAATTCCGAACCCTAATTATGGGATGAGCTCTGGCCAACACACATCGAATTGGCAACACCGATGAGTGTGTGTGTGTGTGTGTGTGGCTCCTTTTGGCAGTTGTTCTGTTTCCTTTTTTGTATTTCCGCCGGAATTAAGTTCTCATTTTTCGGACAAAACCAAAAGCCGTTGCCACCATTATTTTGCACTTGCCTTCGGCTGCCGGTCACGTCACATTTAAACTGGCATAATCCTCTTAAGAGATCGGAACGTGGGCGTCAACTTCGACTTCCGCCAAATACGATTGAAGAAGGCCACCCAGCTAAGAGGCTCTAATGTACGTATTACTCGAAACTAATGAAGTCATTAGAAAGATAAACATTTCGTGTGGATTTTTAGGGAGTTCTTTTGATTAATTTAAACAAGGACTACGGGAGAGAATAAGTAAGGAAACAAGTTCTGTTATTTATTTTATACAAATATGAATGCATACAAATATAAATTCTCCGAATGAGACACTCAAATGAATTTTAAAAGTACTTAGTAAAATATCTGCTAAACAGTTTTCCTGTTTTCTTTATACAATATATTTGTACTGTATATTTGTAGGAAAAGAATGCCGCTGCCATCTAATCCGCGTACGATCTCAACCCAAAATAGGTTAAATCTTTTGATATCCAATATACACTCACGATTAAGCAGTTGTCGGCTCAATTTACACGGCTGACTCCAAGATCGACTTGGAATTGAATGCTGGGGACGGAGTGGATGGAATCCAGTAGCAGCTTGCTGCGTGCGGGCCACATTTGCAATCGCAACTCCGGCGCAGATACAATATCTTCTATCTATAGGTGCAGCAGATACATCCACTGCCACCTGCCATTTTCCTCGAGCGGGGGATCCTGAGCATCAATTGTCTCTGTTCAGTTGGGCTGGCTTTTTGGTCACCACGATATTGTTGTCGTCGCATTTGGAAACGGCGTATTTGCGCAAATACTCAAATTAAATTCCAATTCATTGAGGGGCACACACGGAGAAAATGAAAAAGAAAAAGTTACTCTGGAGGCGGAAGGCGGCGCTTGGAGATCCAAAGTTCCAAGTCGCAGGAGCTCACAATGCGCCCATGCTCAAGATTAACATAAAACAAATTATTCCAACGTGACTTAGCCATAAATGAATGAACGTACAAAACTTTAACTTGGATTGGTCTTTTTTCTCTTCGCGGTTTTATTTTTCCAGTCGCTGCTGTTATGTCGATCTCCTGCGATTCTCGGGAATCGAAACTGAAGCGAAATGCTCTGAATGAAAGGCCCTTGGACTCGAGGAGCTCTGGTCAAGATTTAAACACTAACTGAACAAAGTGGGAAACAGACTTTAGCAATGGGCTAAAGTCCGTATGTTGAAGAGGCATGTGAGTCATGCCTTGTATGGAAACACCTCCAATAGAATGTAAGGGTACAATTCTACAGTCTAGATAGTTCTAGAAATGTTCCCTTCTTTAATTTTCCGTTGTGAAATACTTCGATAGGATTAATCCAGCTACCGATGATGAAGTATTTATGTTGCAGCTTGTACTTTTATAACTGCAGTCATGTTATATCACCTCTCGACATGACATCACCGATCGGTGGGGTTTGGGTTATAGGGAGCCGAACAGAAACAGAAACATAAACAGAATCAGATTCGAATTCAAAGCTGGAGACAGAGTCTGGAACTCTGCTCGGCACGTACGTCACGACGATATGAAAAGAGCAATCGAGTGGCACACAAAAAGCCAAATATGTGCATTAAATGTGCATTGGCATTAATCGTCGATGCTGAACCGTTTAGTGTACCCCAATCCCCGATTCCCCCTAAGGACCACCACTCCGATCGGACCGATCGTATAACTGTTAGCCGCACAATATCGGTCATGTTCCAGTTGCCCGTTGCGGTCTTCGGGTCTCCGCACCTCTGACTTGGCAGGCAGTGGAGCTGCAGCTCCAGCTCCAGCTCTTCTGATCCCCAGCGATGCTCCTCGCCAATGTTTAATAATTTATAAATTTATTTGTGTGCCTCGAAGTACTCTGAACTCCACGTAATGTGTGTGTGCCCCTCTGCCTACACACGTACAAAAATAATTCCATTCCCTGCAGATATTTCCTCAAAGGTTTGCTAATATTATGTGGTAATGGCATTAGCTCACATTTAATATTTCAAACTATTTCAAACATTAAAGACTTTGGGAATTTAGGTATTATTTTCCGTTTATTTAAAATATATTATTTTAACTTTACATTTACACTAACTATGTACATCTTGTTCATGTTTGAATACTATTATGAAGCGCTTAAAATAATTTAATGTAATAATTTAATTTAATTGCAAAAAGCACCAAGAATATGTTACAAATGGATAAATAGAATCAGTTTTTGTTAGCTTAAAGGTCGTGCATAATGTTTTTCTCAGTGTATGATCCCTCGACCACGGGCAGAGTATGATGTTGTGCGGTTGTTTCAGGTACTGCAGGACTTTGACACAATTGCATTCCATTAGCATACACAATTAGCCAACTGGCTGCTGACTGATCGTGACGCTGGCATTGGGCCATGTCAACATTTATGAGTCGAACCTGCATTTGCGCAAATAAATCAATTTTACGAGCATCCTTCGACCGGCTACCGTTGTTGTTCTTCCATCACGCCGTGGATAAACAGAGCCGGAATCGCTCCTTTCGGCAGGACTACGGCTTTCTTGCTTCGATTATCGATCAATAGACGTGCCTTGCTTATCGGGCAGGTGCTAAATTGCCTGCTCATTACGTGACAGAACAATAACAACACTCGCCGTAATTGACAGCCACCAAAGAACAAACTTCATTGAGCCCTCCAAAGAAAACAGGAGGAACAAAAGGGAACTTTAACAGATGGGGATTAGCAGGGTGATGGACACTAAAGATGCCCATTGGTGCTAAGAGAAGTTAAGAACGGTTGATAAGGTAAATATTGCTAATGGTTGCAATGGTAGGTATCAGTACTAAAATATTTAAAAATACATAACATAAGTTTAAAGTATTGCATTAATAATACGCCATACATATTGCATGAACTTCACCTGAGCATTGGATGAATTTAAATTAAAAAATTTGTCAAGCTGTTAAATCGCATTCTGAATGCCTTTTGTGGCATTTCAATATACTTGTATCCGACGGTTAATAAGTATATCATCTCTCTGAACACCAATAGACACTGAGGATGGGCCTAATCCACTTAATCCCAGTATACCCAAAGAACACCCTTTCAGGCAGCGATCAACCGCGCCAGAGGATGGAAAATCAAAGTCGGCTCTGAGCTATTTAACCAGCCAGTGGCTGTCTAAGGCAAACACCAGCGTCCAGTGCTCGATCGGCGGCTTGTTGTCCTAATAATTGTGTAAACAACAATGACGCGTTCCCGACTCCACTTTTTAGTTTTTCAGTTTTCCCGCTTCGGCACAAACACCCAACTGAAGAGACCTGGCCACAAGTCGTCGGCTTTCCTTTCAACTTCGTCTTCAACTTCCCCGGATCTGGGCTGTGTGAGGAGGGTCTGGAGTCCGAGGAGGCCTAGAACAAAGTGCATTTGTCTGGCAGTTAGAGTTTGGCTAATTTTTAAGCAGCTGCCGCCTCTGGCAGGCAAGCTTCTTGAGCAATTCAAATACATAGTAATAACAATAATAACAAATACTAATGGTGAACAAATACGGACAACGTCGCCCTTAATCCCGCACACCCAGCGGTCATCAAAAGTGTTCGTCATTCGGTTTTGGCCTGACAAATACGAGTGCAGAGACCACTTCCTTCAATTGAAGATACAGTTACACTCCCATGCGCATTAAAAAAATGTAAGGGCTCCCGTGTAATTTAAAATCTTAAGATTCCGTTTACCTCCCTATATAAGATTACCATTTTGCTAGGTGAGATAACAGGTCGACTAAGCTGTACCTTCAATTAATCCGGGAGGTCCGCTAAGCATTCACCGACAATTTGCAGGGAAGTACACTCATTCAGATCGAACTTTGTCAGTTACGCCCCTAAAGTCACAGCTGGTTATTATATGGTAATGATTGAGTTATTACGCTCATATTGCGCCGACTTCCGTTTTCTAGAATGTTTTTTCGTTAGAAATGCGCTAATCGACAGCGTTATCTTGATTTAGTGGGACATGATGCACTCGACGCGAAAAACCACAATTTATTCAAAAACCACTCAGCGAAAAGTACAATTCAATTGCCACCTAATACATAAAACAATAAGGTGGATGCCGGATCATTCCTGGTTATGGCTAAGTACACTTTATCGATTGGAATTTGTCTGTACTTTATCTGATCGACGAATGAGTGTGGTTTTCGTGCGTTTTCCCGGAAATGGTTTAATTGGGTTTCCACTTTTTGCGAAAATAGGTTTCAAAAGTGGTGCGGAAATAATATTGAAAACGGAGGTTTCGATGAAATAAATCAATGGAAATGGAAGGTAAAATTCAATAGTTTCCGGACAAAAATTGAATGTTAACAAGTAACACTTAACAAGTAATACTTATCAATTATTTGAATATTCATAAAAAACCCAAAAAGCACTTTCCTGACACTACCTATAATCTACATATTCGTAGCCAATACACAATTACATAAAGGCGAGTACTAAGGAAATGCGTTAAAAAAGATGATACTAGGTCCAAACTTTCTATAGCTTTACACCCTGAATCCAAGCCCGATCACGATCTCGCATAAATCTATCACTTCCCATCGTTCAACAAAAGCACAATTCAAAAGCTATAAAAACTTTGAGGTGGCTTGGACAAAAGAAAACCATGAAATAGAAAATAAATTAGATAAAAATTCGGATTTTCAAAATTCAAAGCGCAATTTCCTGTCGTAAATACTGGAAATTGTGGGCCAAGCCCTGGCCGCTGGCTAAGTTGGAAGGCAACACGTTACCAAGGCCTAATGGCTTCATTACCACTTCATAAAGTCACGTTATTATTACGTTCGCCTGTCAGGGCGGCCAAACAAAAGTCAGAAATGTATCGGATCGATTGACGGGCCCACAAAAAGTCCAGAACAGAAAGTTGGACATGCAAAAGTCGGGGAATCATCTGCCACATGGAGTGACAGGCGCAACAATTGAAGACCGCGAAAGAACAAATTTCGAACTGCTATAGAAAAAAGCTGCAGACATATCATTTCGTGGCCATTGTGCGTTATTATGCAAAACTTGTTAAGGGCATTTATCAAAATCAGCCAGAACATGCAAGTTATTGAACTTCACCGACCATGTCAGGTCGAATCGATGTCCAAAGAAGCCTCGTCGGGCGTAACTGTAAACGGGGCCTTTTTGTTAATGAAAATGTCAGAATTAAGAAATGCCGTTTATGCTAATTTGGGGATTTGTCAATTAAATGCACATTTCGTATGGCCGCCATGCACCTTACGCCCGCCCTCCAAGAAACAGTAACTAAATAAAAACTCATGCAATTAATATGCAGCCAAGAGCTTTCCTAAAAACTTTGGGACTCCCATCGGTTGGATGTCCAGCCACAGGAAATGAAGCATAAAAAATGCATGGAGAAATATTTTTGTCATGGCAGTCGTACATTTGTAATTGTAATAATATGCATGACGTATGCTCGCTCTGCTCGATAGTTTGATTTTAATAGTCAGGTAAACGGATCGGGGAAAGACTGGGAGTGGGCCAAAAGCCCACTATTCATTTGGGGCATGCCCCATCGCTACAGAGGCGAGCCCGAGAACCCGGGAACTTGCAGTAAAGCCAAGTGAAGCCCACTGCCATCGACATTTTCCCACATTAAGCGCAGCCAAAGCGATTTGCAAAAGGCAACAGATTTGTGATTCGTTTCAATAACATGGAATTAAGCGGCCGAGCTCATGATGGAGCTATCGAGTGCCCTGGAAGTGAAACCGAATGCTAGGTTTGCTAAGTTTTAGGTTTGCTTTTCGATTTTATGGCTATTTATTTAATACGAATTTAATTTTAAACCTATTTGTGTCATCAGTATACATATCTTCTCTGTGATTAAACACGCTCGAAAATTATAATATCAATGAACTGCAAATTAAAATAGATAGGTGATTTTTAAATATTATTAATATAGTTTACTAATTTGTAATCACCTATTTTCCAATGCAATGTAAAGTGATTTACTCACATTTTGATTATTAAATGGGATTAATAATTTATTGGATACTTAACATGCAAGTATATACAATACTATGTTCCATTGAGCACACCCGATCATCGCAGTCTTTGCTACCCATTTATCGATTAACAATTGCTTTGCATAGCATCTTTAATCACGTTTTTATTGTTACTTTTGATGCTGCACAAATGAAACCGAAAACTCCCCTGTTATTCAAATCGAAGCATTAACACTTGGGCCCGGGCAATTATAGCTATTGACCAAGTTTCCGCTGATTGGCCTTACATGGCCATTTGTGTTGTTGTGATTGCAGATGGCCGAAAGTTATGCGGTGGGTGGTGATGTACTAACAATGATTGAATGCTCGCTTGAGGTCGATCGGATGATGGATCATGGGAATACTCGTAATACCTCAAACGGACAATGTGCAGAAAGAGTCGTGTGAACGGGACCACCCAAAGATGGGGCCCTAAAAGCTAACTAACTTGGCCGCTAAATGGAACTCTAAACAGAAGACAAATCAATACGTACGTTGGCCTATTAGACGTAATTAAAATGCAACTCAAACAGGCAGAGACAAAGAAAAGCCGAGGAAAATAGAAGCTTGTTGTGCGCCTTTATCGACGAATTGTCTAAATTATCACACACAAAGGGTACAAAAACATGGCAAACAACAGACAGCACACACACGAAAATTATCAACAAACTGATTGCCAAAGCAAACAGTGGGCACCGAAAATAAGCAACCAAAGACGAGGCATACTTAACACTTTTTGGAGCCCAACCAACGAGATCCATGGGCTTTTCATACTGGATATTTGGCATTTGTTTCAGCAACGCACGAGTGGAGTTTGCCGCTCTTGCGATTGCGCATTGATTTAAATTAACTTTTAACTTTTTGGGGAACGGGTGTTAATTGGCAGTAACAACAACGAACGGCCTAGACAATTGAAAGGCACTCAGCCAGTGGAACCCAGGGTCTGAACTCATTTTCACGTGAAAATATCTATCTTGGCGCAGCCACCAAACGAATTCGTTGACATTTCATCCAGGGAAGAAACCAAAACAAAAGACTTAGGCAACAAACTTAGCCAGAACTCATATTTTATTTATCATAATCAGCGGCGGCAGCTACCTAAACTCATTAAAACCCAAGCTTGTATATATATATATATGTATATACTATAAGAACAAAACGTACGCTAAACAGCAATCAATGAACTAAATTTGGCAGACGAACAAAAAAATATATCACCGCAGGGGGTAGACAAATTTCGTTGTACATTTAATTCTGGCTGTCTCGTTAGCTTCTCTTTTCAGACGAAACAACAATTTCATTTGCCAAATAATGTTATTTATTTTAAATGATTATTCTCGACTTCGATCGATCGGCATAAGACTTGAGCTCTGACGGCATGCCGCGTATTCAAAACTTAGGTGTGAATTAGTGGGTAATGACATCATTGAACTTTAACTTGGCAACGGGCAAGACTCAATAATAACTGTAGCTTGTAGCCAGACTTTACCTCACTTTACCACACCTTCCCAGCCAGCCAGCCAGCTAAGGCAAAGGCAATAACTATGCCCATATGCCCATATACCCATATACCCAAGTAGATATAGAAACAGATATAGATATAGCAGTCAATGTGCAAATATCACAGAATTCTATTAGGGGAGCCGCCGGATGCAAAAGGCACACTGCACTGAATGGGGGCAACGAATAATTGTTTTAGTCATATGTGTGTGATTTGGCAGATAAATTTCTATGAATTACGGCTATGAATCTACATTGCAAATTTCCAGATTCTGCTCTGATTGATTTAATGAGCCATTGATTATACAAAACAATTATGTGGAATAAAGTCGAAAGATGTGGGAGCAACCGTTTACAGAAACTATTTGATTTCTTTCTGGGAAGTGCTTGGGAAACGGATGAGTATCTCCTTAAAGATATAAGTTATTCAATATGATATTCTCTTTGCTTGCAGGTGAAGCTTT
The DNA here is from genome assembly GCF_016746245.2 of Drosophila santomea. Taxonomy (NCBI): domain Eukaryota; kingdom Metazoa; phylum Arthropoda; class Insecta; order Diptera; family Drosophilidae; genus Drosophila; species Drosophila santomea. The sequence continues at coordinate 19,956,069 of NC_053018.2, forward strand.
CGATTGCTTTGAATATACTTGAAATTTAATCAGCAGAAGGACTGAAGCCTTGATGAAAATAAACATATATAATAATGAAGGTCTTGGGAGAATTCCACTCCACTCCCCAAATAACCAAATATCTGCGTCCATATGACAGCGTAGCCCAGACTTATTCATACCTCTGAATAGATCCCAAACAATTTGAAGAGCTACTGTGAGAAGAAGAAACTGTTTCTAATGAGAACGAATATGGGATTAGTTCAGGACAGGTGACCTTTTCCACCGAAATCCTTTTATCATGCAAATATCCGGTGATATCATCAATAACAAATGTCGCCAGCTCTACGATTTATGACAGACTTATGGGTGTGTGTGTTAATTTATGCCGCGGACTGTTACAATTAAAAGATAAACGGTCGCTTTGCATTGGAAACGGACCGCTAAATGTATGCTCCAAACAATGGAGTGGAAAACCCAAAAATCTTGGGAGACGTGGATGTAGAAGGGGATACAAGAAAAACCGGTTAAATGCATTTTGTGTAACAATGTGTCAGACCAACTAATAACGCCCGACAACAAGAACTTGACCTGGCTAAAGTCCCATTTTGGTAGCTGAAGCTGCGCGAGAAGAAGAAGTCAGCCAGCTAAACATTTCAATTTTAATTAAGCATGATAAATGATTTCACTTGGACGCATAAATCTCTTTTACAGTCGCGATGAAACAATGAAGTTTCTTTGTTTTTCCCCAACTCGTCGATGTTTTCAGCCGCCTCTTTGTTTGCTTGGCTCAAAGGAGATAAGGGCCGAAGCTGTGAAGAAAATTGATTTGAAATTAATGCAAGAATTTGTTATAGAAAAAATAAACAAGCTCGCGTTCAAATCGATCGTGTGCTGGAGAATTAAAACCGTTGAGGCCTGCGATTTGAATTGATTTCGTTTAAAGAAATGAACCATAGATTGGATTTCTTAAATATGCACGACTTGATTCCAAAACAAACCAATCCAAATTGAATCGAATCGAAGAAAAATCGTCGCGAAGACGCGTTTTAACAACGGCAAATGACACGAAAACCTGTCTGAAAAACAGATCTTGTCTCAATTGTCAGGGAAATCAAACAAATGTTTTAGGAAATTTGTGGTTCACTTAAGATAAGAGCCATGTGGCCCAACCAATGTTAATGAAGCTGATGACGGCTTTCAAATAGGGGAAAAGGCTTAAGTAGATCACAATTTGAAGGTTTAAAGAGTTTAATAATCTATGAACCTGTTGGGAGCTTAAGTAAGGAATGTTAAGATTTCAAACATCTATAAAAGATATAAGATATTTTATGTAAAAAACGTATTTAGTAAATATATGTTTTATTTCTCAAATTACTCCAGGTTATACAACATGGGCTTTAACTGCGATTATTGCATTTTGATGGTAATGACACTTCTTCAGCAGCAACTGTTCTTAACCCTTCAAGATCTGTTGGCCAAATTTACTTTTTACAAAATCTGTTATATATTTTTTTAGCAATTGAACGGATTATCCATAAAACAAGGTGTAATAATGGTTTACTATAATTTATAATTTTGTATTTATTATTCATAAAACAAGGTGTAATAATGGTTTATTATAATTTATAATTTTGTATTCATTATTCATAAAACAAGGTGTAATAATGGTTTATTATAATTTATAATTTTGTATTTATTATTTGCATTATAATTGCGTGTGTGTTAAAAACGTGTTTTATTGGGTTAAATCAGAAGTCCTCGTTCTCGTTTCTTCGGCTCCGCAGACTGACTGCTGCGCGATGTTGAGTGGCCATAAGTGCTAATAAATTGTAATACAAATACATTAAAACTAAAGACTAATTAAATGACTGTACTTAAGCGACTCGAGCTAATGTTAATCGCCGCTGGAGGCTGCGATTTCGCATCTGGAATCCGAGTCCGAAACTGAATCTGAATCTGTAAACTGAATCTGCAGACTGAAATCTGGCCACGAGCAAAAGCAAATCTCATGCATGTGAGTTTGCTCGCGTAATCTCCTCGCAGAATGTGTGAGTGTGTGGTGTGTGCTCCGTTTTTGCAGCGCTCTTTTCGCTCAAAGAATACCTTTTGTGGTCATTAATTCGCACTTAATATGCTTTTTATGGCCCGGCCGTTTCATTTTGTTTTGGAACGGTGCGAGGTTATGTGTGCAAAACAATTATTCCGCAATTAAACAGTTTGCACTTCGCCAAGAGAGAGCGGGCAGGTCCAGTTCGCAGCTAAGCTCATGGACAGTCATACATATTAATGAAGTCCCCAGTCGATTTCAGAGATGGGAGCGTGACTGGGATTCCGATGCAACCAGTTCACATCCAGTTGGGAAAGATATGGAAAGACAAATATAAGTTAAGTGCAACTAATCGAAAGACGCAGAAAACAGTTTGAAGCGGAGTGAGAATAGCTAATAGCTTTTACTAGTAATTACCACTAGCAATGTATTTATTATGTGTTCATCAATTCGAATCTGAACTATATACAAATATCTTGCGAATATCCTTTGGGAATTTTCAACACTAAATATTATTTATTCAAGCCCCTATAACCAAGATCAAATCCTTAGTTATATACATCCCTTATGTGCAAATACCACGAACTACCATCTTCAGCTGGCATCTTAAGTTGAGCAAATCACTTAGGCGGCACCGCAGGCAAATGACCACCAACAGTAAAATCGCGGCGGCGACAATGCGTCGTCTGCTTTTTCTAGTTCGCCATATCGAGTGCAACCGAAGGGAGTGTTAAATATGTTGCATTCTCCCCGTGGCCACGCCCACTCCGCGTCCTGCCCGCCCCTCAGTGCCATCCGTTCTAATTGCCGCCGCTAAATGCGGTCGAATGTCTTGGCCTGATTGCACTAGGCCCGCTGATGGCCCTGCCATCGCAGTCCATGTAGCTCAGCGCTTTTTTCTTTATTATAATTATTTTGTTAAGCTTTTTTGCGAGTGCAAGAGTGTGGCAATTATTCACTTAAATCATCAGGAGGCATCCGAGTGTCATGCTGAGTTGCAATCGCACACTCGATCCAGGGGCAGCAACGGGAGCACAAAATATCTAGGGGTTAAACGATAATACCCTGTAGGAGTATGCTGAAAACTGCTGGTACCTGATGCACTGGAAGATATGGATATTCAATCAATATTTTTCAAGCAAGGTAGCAAATAAAAGAGATTGTAAGTTCGTTTCAAAGATTTTAAAAATGACTTTAAAGGAGTGTAATAAAATTTCTTCAAATGATACATTACTTTTTCTTATCTCTTATTCAGTGCCTCACGTATTTGTATCCTTCGGTCGTAATCTGATTTTTGGTGCTAGTGTTTCACCTACAATTTCGATAATTTGTTCTATTAATAAAGCAATTCCGAAGCGATTAAGAGCCACAAAGTGACCGCAAGACTGAAAGCCGCCGTAAAGCGGCTCGATGATGGGCAGAAACTCATTTGGACATTTATAGCCGACAAGATGAGTGGTCACAATGCAGCAGCCTTTACGCGGGCAGTAAGTTGGCAAGTAAGTTGGTGGAAACCGAGGTAAATCCAAGGCAAAGTCGAAGTTGTAAATCACTTTGTTGCGGTCAAAGAGATTGGGGTTCCGGAGGGGGAGAAGTAGAAGTACGAGGACGGGGACGAGGACGAGGACGAGGACGAGGACGCGAATGCTTTCCTTTTCCCGACGGCGCCATAAATTTAATTTGAAATTAATTTTTTTGCTGCTACCAGAAAGGAGGCTGAATGCCAGCTAGTCGGGTCATCAAAATGCTAAGCTATGTAAATGATAAGCACAATGCCATGCGGCCCACAACTCCGCGGAGGCATCTCGCTTCTTGGCCAAGTGAACATTTTGTCCCCGTCTCTTGAGCCTTTTGGGCTTGGCTTATTTTTGCACGCCACCTAAATATGGTAAGGCACGCATTTGTTGTAAAATGCAAAATTGAATATTGAGTGCAGCCAAGGAGCAGGCCAAAAAAGTGCTGGAGTCGAGGGGTTCGGAGGAAGGAGATTAGGGGACCTCTTCTGTCCCCTTGTAATTATGAGCAATGCACTCGATAAAAATTGAAGTTTTCATTTCGCGAAAGTTTTTCACCAGCAGCGGCCAAAAGGCAGAAGGAAGCAGCTACAACAGTAGCCCCAAAAACAAGCGAAGGAAACATTTATTGTTCTCCCGTTAAGGCAAAAAGCGAGGCTCTGGCCCAAAGTCTCTCAGATCCCCGGCGACCGCAAGGGCATGCGAACTAAATTTCATACAATTATGAGACCACAACAAGAATGAAGCCAACTGAAGAGGATTCGACAATGATAGTACCTAAGGAAATAGAAGTAACCGCATGTAAAATATTATATATTATGATATGGTACTTACGAGTGTATGATATGTACAGTAACTTATGGTGTTGGGGTAACCTTAGCCGAGCTCATGTGAATATTATTTATGTTATTTCAGTCATAGTCTCACATAGTTCTAATCAAATCCTTAAGTGTCCTTAGTGTGTACTATTCAACGAAATGTCCTAGCCACCGTAGATTAGGCATCCCCGCTACAAGACCGCTGCTAACTTGCTCACCATTTGGTATAGACGAAACCGACAACACAGCTCATAAAACGAAGTTGCAAACGGTAGCAGAAACCGCAACAAAACAATCGAGCTGCATGTGGGAGGTCCTGTTTGGCCATAATGACAACCGCAATGGAGACCACCAGGTGAGTTGCATGCAAATGTTCCCCCAATTGCCCCTTCTAAACGCTTTTCTGCCCGATCCCACTGGAGAGCTCCCCCGAAAATGCAGGCGACAAACTTACGAATTGCTCATGTCAGTCCAGGTCCAAGTCGATGGTGGGGATTGGGGGATTGGGGATCGCTCGTTTTGGTGGGAGGTTGTGGGTGGTGGTGGGCCTAACTGGGGGACAGAAGCGCCAGGGAGCGATCATAATCTTTGGGGAGCTGGGAACCACGGCCAGGAAGCTTTCGGCAATGTTCGCCTGGCTGCCGGTTTCGTTTTCTTTTTTTATATGCTGATTGGCATTAATAATGGATTATCACGATCAGACACTGGGGTGTATGGAAATATCGCTCTCCGGGAAGTGTGAGTGTGTGTGCACTCAAAAAATGAGATGACTATTATAGGAATATTATAATTTTCATTGATTAGCCTAATTATCATTTCCTTTTCTCTATAAACTAAACTATTGTCTTGTCAACTTTGTGTTGGATAATAAAGAAATGATACAGAAGCGTTCTAATAAGATTCTGGAATAACTTTTCAGAAAACAAAACATAGCAATTATGTTAATACAATCTATTTCTTCCTTACACATACAGCTGGTTGTTGGTGATAGTTCGTTATCTATTAACTTAACATTTTGAAAATATTTGGCTTTACTTCAGTAACTAGTTACTAGTACTTAACTACTTTAGCCTCAGCTGCCAAACTACCCAAGTTACAAAGTGTTATTTACTTTGAGGCCCCATTTTCTTTGAGTGCTTCAGTTTGGGTGGGGAGTTGGAGAGCAAGTTGGTCTTTCTGTTTTCGGCAGTGTTCATATCGTGCGATCATCAAATAATGTGAACGTGTGATCAACGCTTACACTGTGGGGAAAGGGGGCATGTTTGCAGGAGGGGGCAGTGCCTCGTGTGTTACACTAACTTATTTATGCGAAATATTTTGAAATCGTGTTTGCAGTGCAGCGTGCGCTTCGTCGTCGCCTGTTTTTTTTTTTTCTTTTCATTCGGACAGGGGCCAGAAAGGACCCGTGTTCCCCTTAACCCACTGGTGGCCCCCTTAACCCCCTTCGTTAACCGGCCGAGATGCAGACAGCTTCAGCTTTAGCTTCAGCTTCAGTTTTCGGGGACTCAACTTTTGCAACTGGCATCGTCTTCCTCGGCCACAACAACGTGACCCTCTTTTTGCGCCTGCAGATCACGAATTATTCAGAATTTCTTTTTTCAGGCCTCCATAACCTTGCGAATGGGTTTGGGTTAGGGTATGGCAACTTAGTTGCCATCCTGGCCTCTCTAGAGCCCAAAACTCGAACAGAGGCTACCTGACATCGCCCCTCCATCCAGCATGATCTTATAAGGGGAAGACTGCTGTTCACTAGCTGCTGCCGATTCTCCGATTTACGCTAGTGAAAGGATTGAAGTATGTGGTTACTGATGCGAGAATATATTACATATATATGTAATGCCACAAGAATGATGATTTGAGAATAAATGAATGCAGGTGTCGATTAATAGTATTAATTGAACTGTTTGCATCGAATATTAGTTAATTCGAAGTCATCATTTTAAAAGTGAATTGCGCGAGGGTCCTTAAAGTACACATATTTTACGCTTTGAACTAAAACAATTTTATTTGGTTTTTTTCGTTTGTATTATGAGGTCTTGCGAATTACTGGCGAAATGCTTTCGGCTGTTTATGAGTCATGTGAAAGCGCCCAGAATTCTTCGCGAACGGGGGCGCGGAGGAGAAAAGGGGCATCGAGCCAGATTCCAGGTGATTGAGAAAATAATGTTTGCTCTGAGCGGCGCACATACACGTTCATCCTCATGTCTTTGGTGGATGGAGGATGGGATGGATCCATGGCGGTCCACGTTTTTTGTTTTGGAAATAAGACTGGGACTCGACTTGACTTGCGATCGGCAGGTTCATGTGGCGTCGGTGAAAGGCTACCATCATCAGCTCTTGGGCTCACTCCCGACCTAATCATCATTGGCCATTGTTATTAACATGATTATCTGCATTATGCCCGAGCCGCGAGCCCCGAGAAACCAAGTTGAAAGTTCAGGCGGCGTTTAAGCATGATTATGAATTGGGTCAACATGTGGTCGTCGTCTCCTCGTCTTCGATCTGCCCGATTGGCCAAGTGATGTTCAATTATGCCAAGCCAAGCATTTCGCAAATGCGTTTAGCCCCAAAACGACGACGATGATGCCGAGTTGAGAGTTGAGAGAGACCTGCCAGCCAAATGCAATGAAAATGAGACATATCGCAAAACTTAAGTCTCCTTACGGGTCGAAAGCGATTGACAACTGACAGGACGAACCGACACAGCGACCCCTTGTACTCCCTCTATCTCTATAAGGAGATGGGCAGACACTGAGAGGATTTAAGAAGCCAATTGAAAATGGAAACAATAATAGTGAAATGTAATATTATGTTTAGTTAAGGTTTAGAGTGCTAGTGCTTGGAGGTAAAGCCCACAAAAAAATTGGGGAATCATTAACCTAAGATACTTATATACGTTTTAGTAATATTTCATAAAAATAGAGCAGTATTCTGTTTTATTGCATCATCAATATTATATGTGTTGGAGGGTATAAATCATTCAAGATATGCCACAGCTCAGTGCCAAATAATGAATTGCTCCCCTGAATTTTAAGGTTTTTCTGAGTGCACGGAAATCTCGGCTCAGAAATCGTGTTTGGCTATTGATGCGGCTTATTATATGCAAATTTGGCCCAAAACAAACCGCACAGCCCCAAAGCGAGTGCTGACCATAAAGAAGAAAATGTCAACTGAGGCTCTCCTTGGCTTGGCGTTCTTGTTTTCTTATTCCCTCGACTTTCGAGCAGCCTGCGTAAATTCACAAAATATTGACACCGCCGCGACTTGAGGGCCAAAAGCCGTGACAGTGATCGAAATGTGTCTTGTCTAGGTAAAACGGAGAAGGAGCTTTGCTACCTGGAGCATGGAGCCTGGAGCCTGAAACCTGGATTCTCAACCAGAAACAGAGTCCGAGATGTTGTCTTCGCCATGCGAAATAGCTGACTTGGCAGCCGCCACAAACAATTGCGGGCGGTTTGTTTGTGACGTTTGCTTAACAAGAAGAAAATTGCTGCAATTCTTTACAAGTTTTTGAGACTTGCATCCAAGATTGGGGGCCTCGTTGTTCCCATGTATCTGGGCTTTTCTCCTTCCGAAGCTGCTTCGATGCGTTCGCCATGCGTTTGTCATGCCAAAAGTGTAGTAAATTGTGTGGCACTTAAGTCAACACATGGCTGCAAGGATGCGGATTGTCGAGCAGCCAATTTGCATGTGGGGGCACATTGCGCCCAGGGAATTGTGCGCTCTATTTTGACTTTGACTTTGATGGATGTCAACAGGCTGCTTAATGTTCAGTGCCCTTTTCGGTGAGCGGAACAGATGCAAGTCAAGCGATTACGAGGTACACATGCGGTAGGGTCAGGCTACTTACTCCACTACTTAGTGAACCATAATGAATGATATTAAATGGCAATCAGATGTAAAATCACATCCAGCCTTGTTATGTTGAAGGTGGAGAATATCTATATCTTATCTTCCCGACTGCTTATGTCGCACGAATAAAATGCAGAGCTTAACGTGCAAACACATATTTTTAATGTCAAACGTTAAATGTTATACAGCATTACAAAGTGGAGTGACTTAAGTTAAGCGGATGATTGCGGTAGTATTCCACTTCCAATCGAACACTTTCCTTAATTCCCGCAAGTACAACGCACATCCTTTTAAAAACCTCTTCGCAGATTGACCTCGACCTCTTTGCAGTTGGCGACCGGGACTCATTATGCCACCGAAATGAATGCAAATCGGCGGCATTAACTTCACATCCTCGGGTACAATTAAGCGCCCTTCTGCCGTCCCACTCGCACCGAGTGCATCTGTCCCGCTCCATCTGCACATGGTTATCAGGGACTTTGGAGCTTATCACGCCGCCACACTCTCACTTACTTTGGTGCACAACACACAGTACACTGCGCATTCGAGTGCCTGGCACAAATTTGCAATTATAATTTTGCGCCCGGTTGCTCTTTTCTGTGGCGGCGATTTCCTTTGGCCAGTCTCGATTTTTTTTCTGTTCCTGTTTTTCCCAGTCGCCGCGGCGATTTAATCTCTTTTGGCTAGCCGCAACTCCAGCTCCAGTCTTTGGACCAGCTCGTAGTTCAACAATTGAATTTTAAGGCCGCAGACTGGATGTGGATGTGGATCTGGGGATCTCGGGATCTGGGGTCCTGGTCCTTTTGCATGTCCGCAGTGCGCTGCCCGCGGGCTTGGGGGCATTTCTCTAAGGCCGCCACAAGCGCAGCTAATTGGATTTCTCTCCTGGGAGAGCCGCGCAGACGGAGCCCGAAGCCCCGACTACGTAAAACATATCGATAATGTCTTGATCAGACAGCCAGTCCACTCCGCTCTGCTCCTCCGTATACGGAGGCCAATGCAGCAGTACCCCGCTGTAAGCTAAGCTGCAACTTTGTTTGGTTGTGGCCAAATTGTAATAGTAAAGCACACTGCGAAGAATATTGGGAGAGTCTCTGATTTGCTGAGGATATCGGGTGTGGATACAAAATAATGGAATGGAATGCATAGATAATGCGTTTTAAAATATATGTTTACACAGCGTTTTATTACCTTATTATTACATTATGTTTTCGTCAAATACTTACATTAACATACACTAAACGATCGCTCTATTTTTCGCAGTGCACTGCGCAGCTCGTTCATGTGTTGCCCCACCAGCATCAGATGAATGATTTTGCCTGGCTTTTGGATGAGGAACGCGTGTAAAGCAGCAATTAATTTGTACTACAGAAAACTGTTTGCTGGCTGTTTGTTCCTCGGCGATTTCTTCTGGGTGCGTGGCCAACTCTTTGAATCCGATCCGTCTAAGTTTGCGTTGCCAACGAGGGTTACAAAGCAATTATAAGGTCCCGAACAGCTCCGCACACCTAGATGTGCGACCTGTGTACATATACTCGTTCATATAGTAGTGTAGTAGTATAGTAGAGTCCATGATATGATTCTCTTAGCATATGAGGAGCACACGAGGAAGAGCTCAGGACGAGATGATCTCTCATGTGGCCGCGACACGACGACCTCTATAAATATTGCTCGCCGTCGTCGACCTGGGAAGAAACCTTAAGCAAAATGCAGGCAGGGAAGACCAAGACCAAGAGGGTCCGATCTGAGATTCAACTCTGAATCCGATTCCTGGCCAAAAAAAATCGCTGTTTTGGGGTAGAGCTCTGGAGCGCACTTTTTGTAATCTACGCTATAATCATGCACTGAGTAAATTCGCATAGCCGCCCATTATTCCACCCACTTTTGGCTTTTCTTGCTTGTTGTTTTTGTGGTTTTTCGGCTCGGAGTACAAAGCGGAGCATTCAATTTGGTGGTTTTTATTGCCAGATAGGGTATATCAGTTTTGGGACTGAGTTCAGTGAAGTAGACATAAATAATATATGTTGTTGAATAAAACACGAGTAAGTCCCCTTAAAAATCAACTTTAATATTTCGCCACTTCCTCTGCAAATATTTGCTAATTATTTCTAAAATAGGTGTATAATTTGTTTGCATAATCTGTCTTTTAAATTAAACCGGATTTTTGTGATAAAGAAGATATTACAAAAGTGAATTTAACAATGTTTATTTTACTAACTCACCGGTATTTGAGGTTACTCCTTGGAAAAATACAGCATCTTTTGAATAGTGCGAGTAATTGCTCTTTATTGGGTTATGGTAGTGTACTTTCTGAATGCTGTTTTCATTGGAGTACACCTAATTTAGGTCTTTTTGCCGCAGATCATGGACTTCACATGCCTCGAATGCCGCACTCGTTCCCGGCCCTGTCCTTCCCGATTTCGATTCCGATTCCGCCCAGAAACTCCTCTGATCGATCGGGTGCTCAGCGCCGCCAGATGATCTACATTAAGAGAGAGATTTTTGCGGCTCGGCTCGGCTCGACGGACCAAGGAAAAGCCAGAGCCAGAGCCACTTCCAAAGCCAATACCAAATCCAAATCCACTTGAGGTCGGGCCTTTTGGCCGGCTTTTGCCTTTCTGCACAAATCGCCGCCGTCGATGGGGGCGTGTTCTGTTTAAACTGTGTGCGCCAGGCCATGGTACAGTTTTAAGTAATTGCATTATGTTTAAGCTGGCCTTTTTGCTTGTTTTTGGAGCACAGTTCGGAGTCGAAGTTTACTGGAAGTGGGCGGTTGAATTTTCGCTTTTTCGCTTTGTAAACATTTTTTGCCGCATTGCAGATAAATGCTGACTAAGTAAATAACATCAAACAGGGATGGGATTTTTAAAATTCGTCGGTTCCTCGTAAGTACAACTTCATATGTTGTTTGACCATGAAAATAACGCTCTTTATTTTTCCTGAATAACAAGAATACAAATAACAAGAAGAAGAATTCCAAACTTTATGCCATAAATCTGTTTTTTAGAGTAGGCATCAGCTTAATAATATTTGGTTGTTTTGTATACACCTTATTTTTCAGAGTGTCCAAATTGATTTTGAAACCATTAGCTCATTAGGGAGATGATCTCATCGGTGATCCATTTATGTCAGAAAATGTTCATCCAGACCCACTTGTGAATGCTTCCTACCAGGTGTTCCCCACCCCATTTCCACTCCACTTTCCAACACTTTGGCCATCCGAGCTACTTAGCATAAGGTAACAGCGATTTGTGGCCCCTTAAGCGATCCATAATCAAAAATGCAGCATTAATCAGCTCAACTCCCAGATGAACCCGAAACGAAAACCCTTTTCGGGGGACCCCCCACAAGTAGCTGGAGACTTGGAAGAGTAGACTAATTAAAAATCATATTACGAATGTTATTAACATGACAGCGAACACAGCGCCACGAGATGAGGAGATGTAGGGGCCATAAAAGAGCCTTTGAGCAGCAACAAACCTTAAGATAATGAGCCGGGAACGAGAATGAGAATGAGAACGGCAATGGCAACGGCAACGGCAACCGATTCAAATCGATGTGCATATTTCGAAACAGATTTCTGCCTGCGAAATATTTCGTTTGTTGGGGTTATTTAATCCAATTAACAGAGACAATTATCGAAATCAGGTAAACCCACACGGCGAGCATCCGACGATATTGTCACTAATGAGTTATGATGCGCAGACGACAGAAGCGGACAGGGCACCATACCATATACCATTCCTTACCATACCATCCCATACCATCCCATACCATGCCATACCATACCATTGAACCAGCTGCACCAGCTGGATGGCTGGTTGGCTGACTGAAATGTTGAACATTTTAAACCATAACATTTTATTAACATAATAAAATCAAAATTATCAACAAAGTCGTCAATGTCGCGACACAAACTGATGGCCAGAGGAACGGAGCTCGACAAGAAGAATGAAAATGAAAATGAGACAACTTTGGAGGTAAGGTAACGTAACGAGGCTGGAGGTTGCAACTTGGAGATCTAGCTGACTCAGGCGGCTAAACTGATTGGCATCGCTTCTCGGTTTCCTTCTGGAGATGGTCACATCACGTGAGTGGGTCAATGGGACTCACGAATATAACGTGTTCAAAAGTACTAGCATTAATTTATATATATAAATATATATTGGGATATAATAATATATATATATTGGGATAGACAATTAATATGAAATCAATTTTGGAAAATATTATCTATATAAGTGCGGCTGGTTTTCCTTCTCTAGCTATTCCCAAACTGACACCCAGACGATCAACGATCATAGTTGGAAAATTTGTGTCTCTGGCGAGGCTTGTACTCAAATTTCCCCCGTCATCCATAATGCTAAAATACAAACAGTAAACTGCAGCGTTTATATCCAAAGAATACTGTTGATGGCGCTTAGCAGTTGAGGCCGCCTTGGTATGGGTGCTCCCTAACTGGCCCACACTCATTGTCAGGCCAGCGCCATCCGGACAGTATCTTCCGATAGTTTAGAGTGAGTCTGGGCACCAGATATGATGCTCCCATCATCGCGGTCGCCACATGCGGCGCGGGATCCCTAGATGGTAGAATTATGATTTAGTATAATGAAGCGCTATATAGTCGGGCAGATAGGCATCGGGTTGGTGTCGATTGGAGCGCAGGTTGTCATAAAGTTGATGACTTGTTATCGATTTTTAAGCACACCGTCATAATCATTTATATCTGATGATTGTGGCTTTAGAGGTAATTTATGTGGAATGGAAAGCTTTTCTAATGATTTTTTGGATAAATGTTCCGAAGAGCAGGTTTATTTTAAAATAAATTTTAAACAAAATATACTTTTAGCAATTTCCTATGCCAATGCTGGGTCCTTAAACTTGCAGCAGATAAGTAACTAGTTTTAAGTTACTAGTTTTCATAAATTATGAAATGAGTGCTTGGAAGAATAGGGTTTTCTCCCTTTCCTCAATAAAATATATGAACCTTATTATTAAAGATAGCGATCGAATTCCGTTCGAAAAGGAGAGCAACTTTCGGGATCTTCCTCCATGCAGCTCCGATCTTTTCTGATGAAATTCCACATGTGAATTCCACATCCTTTGCGGGCCCCTTCTTTTTTTGATTTGCTTATTTCCAAAACAGGGCATTGCTCATAAATTTTATTATGAACTCGAGTCCGAGTCAAACTCATCCCCCCGTTGAGAGCGTTGCGAGGCCCATAAACAACATGCAGAAATTACTTGTTTAAAATTTGTCACACCATTAGTAAAAAAGGGAAAATACAAAAAACGGCGGCGAAAGGATCTCGCTGAGTTGGTGGACGTGCTCGTGGAGCAGGCTCAGAGATTTCCAGCCTGCAGCCTGCAATCGAAAAAATATCCACAATCCAAGGGAGAGACCTTGTTTGCTCTTGATTTTATCAACCGCAAAACATCTACTCAAGTGTCAGTGTCACTTGGCCCAGCAGGAGGTGGCTTCGATGGCGACGACTGGCCCCGCCGAGATCGGGACTGGAAAACCTTTAAAAACTCTGGCTCAGACCCACGGACCATCCCAGGCGTTGAAAAATGAAGAACAGACAGCCGAAGCGAGAAATAAAGCGGAGGAGCACAAATTCCCCAAAACGAACTTCGAGTCCAAGTCGAACTTTATCCATATAATGAATACACCCTCAACTTAAGTGCATAATTTATAACGAAGTCCGGCGCGCAAGCGCAGACAAAGCTGCAAAATCTGGCAAGATTGTTGGAGCTCCAAGTGATACACTCGGAGAAATAAGCGCCAGCTTTTCACTATTCTAGAGAATGCTTTTGATGATGAAATGTTGAGCAAAAGAATTTTATTCTATCATTTGTAGTAACTGATAATACAGTGTAATGGTTTTAAAACTATTTAAGATATTATTTCTATACTGATAAGGTAAAATCTCATGACTCGTCAAATGCATAATTATGTATTAAATTTTTTTTTCGGTGCATCTGCATGCGAAAACTTATCGGTGTGTGTGTGATTGTGTGTTAATAAATTTCTTAATAAAACATGCAAATTCAAATTCATTTATCTAGATCAGCCAAAGCGACAAAATTTAACGCTCATGCCATTTATCAGAAACGCTTTATTTCCTTTATTTTTGCATTCTGCATTTTTGCCCTCCACCTTTTTTTTTTGGCACACGTCGTCGTAGCTGCCTTGGGTTAAGGGTAGGGTCCTGATACGGTTAAGGTTACAGACAGATATTGCGCTTTTGACCACGACCAAAAACCAGTTGATCTCAATAAATATTTTGACTTTTGACAAATACCTTTTTCGCCAACAATGCGCGAAACAATGAGCCAAGGACGGGAACAAGGACAACGATAGGGGTGTGGTCCTGTCCATCCATAAATACATCGAAAAGGACACAAGGATCCGCAAACTATTCAAACCCGAAATCGCCACAACTTCTTGGGCAATTCGCACAAATGTTTGAAATGCCATTACGACCGCAAAATGTTCCCTGTAGGAGGGGCAAACGCCAATTCCTGTCAAATTGTATTCGTCTAAACAAATTTTGGGCGGCAACCAAGGCAGATTTATAGAGCATCGTAGTTTACACAAATACTTATGGCAATTCATTCAGGAATTGCAACTCTTGTGTTTACTCTTGTAAAATGCAAGCAGAGATCGTATTTAAAATATGAATATATGATCTAATGTTTTGAAAAGCTAGTAATGATGGTTGACTCGATTGTGAGTGGCAGAAAAAAGTATTGCGTTGCATATTAAATCCGTTTGCTATTTTAATTACATTTACCATACCATTATTCAGCTATACAGTTTTAAGAACTCAGATGATTCAGTCGATTTTCCGTTTCATGGGTGTCAAACTGTGTCAACTTTGAGGAAAAACTCACTATCCCCTAGTTTTTTTCGCCAGCCGCTAATTTCAATGAAAATGACTTAACACTAACCCAATGACCCAATGAACAAATTCTTGTACCGAGAATGGTGTGTTTTTGTTTACGTTCCTAGCGACTCTGTTTTGTTCTTGCCAGGGCAATTATAACGCAAAATCAGCTAGGCCACGACCATTGTTTTGGATGGATCTCAAAGATATGCGCACTCAGATAAACTCTGCCATCACAATGGCCACGAACGTGCATTATAATTATTTTCATAATAAACTTGACAGAATTATAGTTTTTAGCAATTAAATATAAGCAACGCTGAAACAAGCAAAGGAAAACGAGAATAGAACATTATGAGAATTATGAGAATAATCCGGCGACCAAGGGGGTTTTTGGGGTGCTGCATCAGAAATGTGCAAACCAAAAAGTCGGGGAAAAAAGCCAACCTATGCCAAAAGACAAGACAAGTCGACAAGCCAAGATTCAAGGCCAAAGTTTAAAGAACATGTTTCGCGGGGGGGGGGGCTGCGGATTTGGGGAGGGTCTGTCAATAATGACGATGATGAGTCGCCGGTTCATCATCGCTCGGATCATTTGCTGGATCTCTGGCCATAATTAATGACTAACATTTGGCCAGGCGTAGTCAGTCAAACTCGCGCTTCATCTAACAGCACAGAAACGGCCACGAACAACGAAATTTTCTATGTGTGATTGATAACCCCGAAACCGAAATGATGCAAAACCAGCTTTAATTATACCCTTATGTAAGGGTTCTATTCGTTTTGCTAGAATCTACTCTACTCCGGCGACTTACTGGGCCCAGCCTTATCGTCAAAAGTAATTTTACTTTTAAAATTTTTAATTAATAAAACTATTTAAATATTTCGCTAAACTTTCCATCAACCGGAAGCAAACTTTAAGTATGTGAAAAAATCTATAGCTACATTGTTTATTTATATGTAAACTAAGCTAGAGTATTCTCATTACTGCATCCAAACTCAGACTCTCTCAATTTTTTCCTGGCTTTTCGGTTTTGAGTTCGAGTGTTGGCTCTGCTGGCTGATTTTGACGTTGGCCCGCAGGAGTGGCGTGCAGGTTGGCTGGCAATATCAATCAAAAAACGAGTACGAATCCGCTTGCAAAATTATTCAAATTTTGAAATGTCTGAAGCGAGCAGCAAGTGCATTTGAAAGCGATAACAAAACGACACACACGTCAAACAATAAACAGAAAACAGAAAAATCAAACTAAAATGCGCGGACGAGACATAAAACAGGTCTTGGTGGGAATCCGTAAACGAAATCCCAAAACTGAGTTGGGATGAGATGAGTCTGGGGAGCTGGTGCGCTGATGCGCTGGTTCGCTGGGTTGCTGCTGTGTGGTCCTCAGCTGGGGTCTGGGTGGATTTTCTTGGTTTTCTTGGTTTTAATTAACAACTTTACAGCACATTTCAAGCGGTGAAACTTTCGGGGCGTTGAATGCTGCGATCCGCCTATTAACATAAGACGTTCGATCTCCACTCGCTCCTTTCCTATATGGCAGTCGTATAAAATGCACAGTGAAAATTAACACGCTTTTCGGTTCACGCCGCATCGGAAGTCTGTCAGAAACTTTGGGCCTTTGGGACTTTGGGACCCACCACAGCGTTTGTCATCCAAAATATGCAAATTAATTTCAGTTTTTCATATATGTATATACCTATATCCCCTGCGATTGCCCCTCATTTACGCATCTCTTCTCATATTTGTTTGTCAATCTCATGATTTTTTACGGGTGTTACCGATTTATGCGGAAATGTGATAAAACGTTGTTGGTGTTTCTCCAACTTTGGATTTTATGCTTGTGTGAACTAATAATTGCCAATGGCTAATGCCCCAGAGGAGGCCATAACTATAATCGAGAAACATCTGGACTAACTGGAACTAAATGAAGTGGTTTAATCTCATTTGGTGGCGAACTGAAGGAAATATAGTTGTTACTTGGGCATCTCAATATGGACGGAATTCAAAAGGAATTTTTGTACTACTGCAATGTATTCACAACCAGTTACACCATTTACCGCTTGATAACTAACTTTCAAGTCTCTTGCAACCACTTATTCCATCTCACATTTTGCCACCCCAAATCAAATAATCAGCACCTATTTGCTTCGACGCAATTCAAGTCCGGTGAAATGAGAACGCAGTCACAAAAACTGAACCGCACCTTGCGACTGCGACTTACTATACTAGCATAATTACAGCGAACCTGGGGAAATAACAAAACCAAATATGACGATGGGCATACTGGAGAGGAGGTCATAAATCTCGGATCCCATGAAACGCAGCAAATTAACATTATTAAAATTTGGTTTTCGACACGGAAAACAAAGCGAAACAAAATGAAAAACAACAAAAAAATTAAAAATACTGAACAAATAATATTTTATTTGGGCTGAACTAGTGGCGAGAGATGTGTGTCCCGATTCCAGGTGCTAACTTAGGAAGTAAACGTTGTCAAGGGAAATCAACAAAACGAGAAACCCTCAAAAGTGAATGGAGAACACGAAGGCGCCGCCATCGATGTGAAAATGTACAGCTTTAGTGTTCAAAGCTGTTCAAGGAACTGAAAGGAATTAGGATTTCTCAGCAGACTGTATAGTCCACTATGCGATTTACGATACGATAATAAATCAAAAACGCAATCGATGAGCAAAAGACACCAAATTCCCAGTGCCCTAATTCATTTTTTATTGAGGTGCACTGGCAGAGGAGAATGATCAATAATCAGGCACAGTTGGAAATCAGGACACCCATAAAAAACCCCTCAACCGACTCTCATCTAAATAAAATTGAATGTTTATATGGCGCACACACCTCCAATTTATGATCGACTCGGGAGTGGAGGACTTCGCTCGCAGGAAACACAAAGAGTGCTGCCCTAACAATGGCAAGTCCTTTTCTGTTTATCCTCGTTTCTACGGCATCATCTCCTCGCTTGTTTAGTGGATGATAAATTGCTGCCGTGTGTGAGGATCCCTCTGTACGGATCATGGATCCTTCACGTCCTACCTCCAGCAATTGTTATGATTTGTTTATGCCTTTTTGGGAGCAGCTGTACCACGCCTGTTCGAAACACACCGCGGGTACGGTCCAAAATGAATGCAATTCAATCACGAATTCCTTGGTTTTGACCGGCTGAAGCCTACACTGGAAACATCTTAAAGCAATTTTATAGCTTTTAGAAAATATTAGTATTAGCTGTTAGATTTATTATTTGTGAAGTATGGAGTTTTTAAAAATACCAACAAAGTTTAGGTGTATTGGATTTAAGCAGGGCAGCAGAAGAATCCATATATTTAGGTGAGCTCTAAAATTAAAACACTTTATTTTGTCAAGTATTATTTATTTTTAAACGTTTTCTATCCTTGTTTCAAGTGTAGCGTTATAAGTACTTCATGTTTTTTCTGCCTTTTCACACCTAACTGTAACTTATCTGGATCGCCATCGATCAGGAAGTCCCGCATATGGCATTGGAAATCAGGCTCACCCCGAACCGAGCCCGTACTAATTGCACGAAACAAAACCCCAAAATTAATGCAACGTATTGTGATTGTGAGATTCAACACGATTCCAGTTAGTAACGCCGATTAGGATCTGCCAGTGGCCTCACGCACCGATCGAGGACATTAATGTGTCAACATGTGCGACGATAGCCAGCCCAGCCAGCCCAGCCAGCCACACAAAAGGTACGTTCACAGTAGTCCGGACTCCGGACTCGACTAGTTCCTGGTAGCAGGAACATGGCTTCCGATAAGGATCAGGACACGATTCGTGCGAATGTCGCCCAGGGAGTCCTGTGCCCCATGAGGAACACGACCACAACAATGCACGCATAATGAGCAAATCTGGTTGAGATATCAACTGACATATGGCCACCGGGCACCCGTAACATTAAAATCTTCAACTTCGAAAAGTACGTATAAATGGTATCTCTTCCGTTAATGCCGTTTTCCGTTTTGCATGCTACATAAATCTTTGACGGAGAAAACTTCAGTTTTATTGCCCGTATGCAAAGTAGGCCCTGCATTTCGAATCCCGACTGACCTTCAACCCCTTCAGTTGGCTCTCAACTGCTGCGGTTGACCGCATTATTGTCTAAAAAGGGTTCCCTGGGATAACTTGATTAGACGCAACATTCCGTTTGCTCCTTCGGCGAACATTATTCTTGATTAAGTCACATTAATTATGATAATGATGGCCCCGAAACGAATCCCGGGACAAAGGCGACAATCTCAGACAATGGCAATTGAAATGGGAACAGGATATTGTCTGGCACCCATATAAAATAATGGAAGAAAGGAAGCCAGGACGTCAGGAAGCCAGGACGTGTGCGCAAATAAAAAATAGTGCGTTTCGGGCGCGGAGCTGAAGGTAAAAAGTGTGATAAATGTCAATTTCCTGCTCAGCATTTCGGACACGCTGATGACTTCATCACCGCGATATCCTCATGCGGAAGTTATCTAATAACCGGCCGACTCTCGTAATCCTTTTATGGAATTAATCAAGTGTGGCCATGACAAAGTATTATAGATATTCCAGCTGTCCTTGGGGAGCACGCAGATGCATAAGAAATGTCTCCTTTCATAATGCTACAAATTGTTACATTTAAGTACAGAAAAGTAAGTTACGAATAAAGTTGACTTAAAGGATATGAGGAACTTTAAGTTTATTAAAATTTACTACAAATGGTAGGATGGAATGGAAATCAAACATCCAGGTTACAAAAAATTAAAGTACAAGAAAGCCGTAAAATGCAATGAAAGTCTAAAATTCCTCAATTATTCAGCTCACATTCCGGGCAAGAGACATTCATAAATTATCCATAAACCAGTACAGCAATTGGACACAGGAATAATCAAATTTATGGACATTGATACAGTGCAGTGCCTTGCATCGAAAATAAACAATTTTTATAGTTTATGTGGTGTTTGTCGATGTGATTTCCGCTCGGGAACAACCTCAGGTGGGCTCAGTCCGTCAAACTGTTCGGTTTCGGTTACGGATTGGGTTTTCGGATTCAGTTGCAGTGGCAGTTGCAGTCTGCATATTAAAACAAAAGAATGAAAATGCAGCTGCCTTGCAAATGATCCTCAAGTGACCGCAGAAGGGCCCAAATGACAAATGGAAACTCCTTGAAAATCTTGAGCAACTGTCATAGCAAAGAGAACTGTTGGCAAAATAACAATTAGAAAACAGTTGCAAAAGCTGATCTGTTTTTTGCAATCATTAATCATGCAAAAGAGCAGACATTCCCGAGATCCCTTGATCGATTTGAATTGCCCGAAATCTCAGCTTCCCGTCGAGTGTCATTAATTATGTCAGAGTTTTGTAGTTCAAGAGGGTCCCGCCATTAACGGGTTAGCTAAATAAATAACGCTGGCCGACAAGAAATGCAGATCTGTCGCTTTGAATTCCTAATCAAGTGTCATTAATCACGGGGTCGCTTTGATTTTGGCATACGTTCAAGGTGACGGCACAACACAATTGCCGCCTCTGGCTCATTTTCCTCACGTGACATTGGAAATACAATTTTTCCGGCCATACCAACCCGTAGGTTTTCCCCCCGTCAAATGGCCACCGAGCCGTGCTATTTGCTATGCCAAAAACTCGAATTCAAAGGCATCCACATGCAATTTGCCGTCTTGTTGCTGCGAAACTAGAACACGAATGAGAACTTTGTATTGCCATTATACTGGCTGGCTTTGTTTGCCCTTAGTCAGCGACAAAAAGTATACAAAAAGTACTTAAGTTGAGTTGAACGAAAACTATATACCCTTGATTAGCAACCAAAAATATATTATTGAAAGTAATTATTAATATTAATAAATACTAATGAATATAGATAAATCTAAGCCCACCACTAATTACATATTTTTAAGGAATAAAGATTTACATTTTCTACTATTAATACAAAAGAATAATACTTTTTACACACCATTTTTGTACTTCTTATTTTAATGAATTTTTAGAAGAACATTATATTTCACATAGTTTTACTTTTTAGAAAAACAGGATAGAGCAAGATAATTATTTCTTAAAATATATTTTTAACACAGGAGCGGCAGCCTAGAACCGTCCAATAAAGTTAAAAATAGCTTTTTCCATCAAGTGTGTAAAAAGGCCCACGACCTAAGGTCAATTCGAATTCCGAGGCATTGAACTTGTTGTTGTAGTTGCGCTTCGGGGGGTGGTCAAATAAAAGAAGGTGGAAAAGGGGAGGCACGGGGGCGACCTCGCCTTGGCTCAGTTTCGGTGGATTTGGGAGCCAGAGAACGCGCAGAAAGGCATGCAATTAATTCCTCAATGGCTGCATTGTTGTTACGTGTGGAGTTCGGAGCACAAAAACAAATGCCATAAGATATCTCATAGTTACACAACGCACAAATGCGTTAATTAACAGAAATATGCAGCGCCCACTTGCTGAAAAGGGAAAACAAAACACTGGCAGAAACCGAAACGAACGCCCCTTGAGGCAAATAAAAATTTGTTTGCCGAGGACTCGATGAACCCGAAAGGCAGCTATGCCCAGGTTATTTATGATTTTTCGCATAAATTTACGCGAACGCTCGTAAAAATGCGTGAAATACGACATTTTGAGTTCTGTGAAAGTGTAACAGACTCCGGCCCCCAGCTTAAGATACTTATAGCCACAGATCTGGCCAAAAATCAGCAACGCAAAGCTCAGCAGCTCGCCGTGAACAATGTGGCAGCATTTGCGTGATTTGTGGCTTTCAGAGCGTTAAGACCCGGCAACAATGTTGCTAATAGACCTGGTTGAAAGCCTGACGAGGAATCCGCATCTAGGCAGCCGAAAAATCCGAGACAAACAAGGAGTCCAAAGAAGTCATTACACCTTTAAAAGCATCTTATCTTAGCAGCTTTGTCTTTTTACAAGTTTTAATTAATAATCAAAAGGCAGAGTTATACTTTTCAATAAAGGAGAAGGTATGCTTGTACCCGTTACCAGCTAAGTATAGGGTATACGATATTCGTTCCTGATCAGAACTACTAGTCGAGTCGATCTGGCTTTCTGTCAGTCCGTTGAACGTCGAGATCTCCGCAACGATAAAATCTAGATAGTTGATTCTAGTGCTGTCTATGATGTGCAAGTTTGTTTCAGAACCTTGTCACGCCCACTATAACCCATCATAATATTTGCCAAAATGCGTTATCAGAGTTAGCTAAAAAAACTAGATTTCGGTGCTTGCAATACAAATGTTTATATCTGAAAGGTTTTACATAAATGGTTTACAGTCGTTCTAGTAGTAAATGAATGCGTTGTAAAAGATTCCTCGTCACATAATAATTACAAAGAGATCTCAATCATCCGCCAAGTCACCTACACCCACTGTACCTTGTGGAGGAGCAGTGGTGACCGCACTAAAGGGCAGTGCGTGCTGGGTGGCCGAGGCCCAGCTTCTTCTGGGAAGGATCCTGCCAAAATTGAAGTACTTCTGTCGCAGCTTGTCCTTGATCTCATCCTCGTTCATAATGGCGCTGGCCTCGCGAAAATTGAGGAAAATCCGGCCCTTGTCATCGGTCTTAATGGGTAAAATTTCGGTGCAGACATTGCGGGCTTTGAGAAGGAAGCCCTCCTCTTCTTGTTCACCCGCTGCAGATGGAGGTCCTCCGGCGATATTTATTAGCCGATCTTCGGGGAGAGCCACACTATCCAAGCGGGAGTCCATTGACAAGGATCTGGGTGGCTTGGCGGTGCTCGGGTGGTTCTTCTTCTTTCTCAGGCAAAATGGATCCCGATCACTGGCTTTCACATACTGGACCACCGGACGATTGACGCCCCACTTGGGCCGATCATCCATCTTATTGGCGTCCTTATCTTTGATTAAGTTCTTTTTCAAATTCTTGTCTTTGTCCTTATCCTTACTTTTAGCCTTAAATGTGGTTGTTGTGGTGGTGGTTGTAGTGGTTGTGGTCTCATGATCTTTTTCAGCAGTTGATTCCTTTGCGGGTTGGGTCTGAGATTTCGATGTCTGGGTTGTGGTGGTGGTGGAAACCTCCCGTTTGAGCAACACCTTGTAGAAGTTATCGTGGAACAAGCAGAGATCGCAATTGAGGGGCAACTCCGTTTGGGTCTCCACATCCGCTTGGTGACCCACCTCATGACCATGCTCGTCTCTGTCGTCTGAACTATTCGAATTCCCTAGTTGAAGAGGTGTCTTCAGAGGTATCAATGCCAGTTTATCTGTTTCGGGTACTAAAGCTGGAGACACATCTACCTCCAGTGAATCTGGGGAGAAGCACCCACTGGCGGTCACCAAATCCGTTCTTCCAGATCTTGCAGTCGTTAGTGGATCCTCCTCCTTTTCCGCCTGGTAACCATCCTCGGTGTAAATGGAGGTATCTGTACGATGAGTCATCGTGGCTTTTGAATAGCAGCCCGGTGTCTGTGGTGGTTTCTGCATGGGTTGTTGCATAAAATAAGTGGCTATCTGAAGGTTGCCAATGGCATTTTGGAGCCCGAAAATATCGCTGGTAACGGGCAATGGAATAAGGGTAGCTGGTTGCATGAGCAGAGCCACATTTTCCTTATCTTCGCCCAGGAAAGAGGCCTGTCTCTTGGTTTGAGTTGCTTCTTTGGTCTCCTCTTTTCTGGGATCCTTGGTCTGTTTGATGGGTTTCGTGATGGTGCGTCGAAGGTTGATGGGGGTGCCTATCAGAACTTTTTCCTCTGTCATAACTGGAGGTGCACCACGTGGTGTGTTCGATTCTTCCGCTTGGAATGATGGCTCATCTGGCCCAGCTTTTTCCTCCTCATCTTCCTCCTCTTCCACGGATTGAACTCTCATTAGCTCGGACTCATCCTCGTCGGTTTCTTGAGAAACTTTAGATGGCTGGCGCACCATTCGCTTCTTTTGTTTCTCCAACTTGGCAGCCACTTCAGCTTTCTGTATGGCATCCAGCATTACTTGCTGTTTCTTCTGCTGGGCCTCTTCGCGTTCCAGGAGGGTTCTTCTCTCAAATTCCAGACGTTCCTGCTCCAATTGCTTCTGCCTACGGATGCGCTCCTCCTCGATCTGCTCCTCCTGCCGATGGCGTTCCTGTTCCCATTTCCTTATCAATTCCCGTTCGTGAAGTTGCTTCTTGATGGCATTATGGTACTCCGCTGCCTTGCGTCTTTTGTCCATTCTTTCGGCCAGTGTATGAGCATCTAGAGGGGCATTCTGCCCCCTCAAGTAGGTGGAGGATGACTGCATTGATTGCACATCGTCCTCACTGTCCTTAAGATCGTGCATTCCGCGACTCAGCCATCCTGGCGGCTGCTGCGGTGCCTGATGACCAGCTCCACCATTAAAGTTGGCCCAGCGAGCCCTCTCTCTATCGTGCTGCTCATGGACGAAGAAATCATTCTGGTCCGGATTGCCAATGTGCACCTGGTAGGTGTTCGAGGTGGAGACATCGCGGCTCATACTCATGTTCGATGAGCTCGGCGGTGCAGGCATATAGCAGTATCTATAAGAATAAAATAAACGTATATCATTTAAGAAAACTGTTTTTATATATTATGATCAACGTTTTGTATGTCAAACAAAAATCAACAAAGATATAAGAAAAGTGCAATACTTTAAATCAACAGACAATACTCCCCATTTATAGTTAAATAAATTAACAAAGCTGGTTACCCAGCAAAACT
The DNA here is from genome assembly GCF_016746245.2 of Drosophila santomea. Taxonomy (NCBI): domain Eukaryota; kingdom Metazoa; phylum Arthropoda; class Insecta; order Diptera; family Drosophilidae; genus Drosophila; species Drosophila santomea. The sequence goes on from NC_053018.2 coordinate 19,980,866, forward strand.
CTTTCACGGTTAATTACAGTTTGTTACGGCGTGTTTTTCGTGTGATTGGGTCACTTGGTTACTCACCCATCGGCCATGTATCCATCGGCGGCGAGTGGCTCGTATCCCTGCCCTGGCACACGTCGTCCCTTGACGGTGTATATCTTACCCAGCGGATTTCCCGGAGGCGGCTGATGATGGGGTAAGGGCATGGGAATCGGCGCAGGAATTGGTGCACCTGAAGTGCCCGCCTGTATCGATCGGCGGAGGCGTCTGCACCCTGCCACGCCCCCTCCCACGGCGCCCACACTCCCGCCATCCAGGACACTGGCACTGCCCATGCCACTAATGCTCTCGATTTGACTGGCTCCGTCGTTGAACCAAATGTCCGGGGTGTGGGGATTCTTGGGCGTATCGCTCAGATAGCCGGAAGTGTCCTCCTCCTGGCAACCAGGAGGCCCCTGGACTCCGCCACCTCCGCCACCCTGGTTGCCAGCGCCGCCCGGGGGATTGTTTAATCGATGTGGCCCGTTGTCGGGATCAATGTCAGTTGGTTTCCCCGTCTTGGAGTCCTGCTGCCTCACCCTCTGTCTAATGGCTGGCAAACTGGGGCTCCGCAGGCGTTGCTGTTGCTGCTGCTGCTGTTGCTGCAGCAAGAGTTGCTGGTGCTGCTGCTTCAAATGTTGCTGCGCCTCCTGTCGAGAGTTCTGCATTCTTCCCTTGGCAGTTTGAAGAGATGTGGGCACTAGTTCCGCATAGCGGGCAGGGTTCTGCATCTGGCGAGATGGCATTCCGGGTGCATAGCTTCCCCTCCTGGTCCTTCGATACATGGACTCATCCTCGTCCTCAAAGTCCGCATCGGCCTCCCCATCCAGATCGTCGATGTAGCGCTCCAACTGATTCATATAGGCCTGATTGCCATGGCGATACTCCGGCTGGCGCAGGATCATTTGCATATCCGGACCCTGGGCTCGTCGCGAGTGACTCGAAGTTTGATTGGAGGTCGAAGTCTGGCTGAGATCCAGGTTGGAGTAGTAGGTGCGAATGGAGGTGCGTTCGATTTTGTGGTGCGAGGTGTGGTGATGATGGTACATCTCATCCATGCGCGCTATTTCCTCTGTGAAAAATATGTTTTTAATTACATTTTCAGTACATTTTAAGGAACCCAGTAGACCCACCTCTCTCCTTAGCCCATTGCTGCTTCTTCAGGTCCAACAACCGGTGCGTTTGCCTGGCCTCCGGTCCCGTAATCATGTCAGTTCATTGCACTTCCAATTCGCAGACTAGATATAGAAGCCGAAATATCAAAGGTCGGCTGGAGTCCTAGCACTCGGTGAAGCACCACACCAAGGCTGTGCAGGAGCTTCACTGAAATTCCTTCGAACCCTGGGCTCCGACAACCGAAATTCGATTTGTTTTGCATTGGAATGCCAACGGGTTGTCCTGGCAACAGCAAACCCCATTCAAGCAGTAAACAAAGCCGATTTTCCTACCTTACTACTAATGGGGTATCGCAAAAAAGATATAACGTCTACCAGTAAGTTCAAAAACCAGTAAATATAGGAGTATAAAATATTATACAAATATTATAAAATACAAAAGCTATAGACTTAGGCGTCATAAATATTTCGGCCATTGTTCTCCGGCTGTTAAATAATCTTAGCTCACTTCCTATACATTTTAATATATAAATATTTTTATTATTCTTTGCTAATATCGCCTTAAATTTACTCTAATTACTCCTCTTGTATTCAATAGATTTTTTGTTATGTTAAGGTATCCCGAATGCTACGAGCCCAACTTAACCTTCCTTTTCCGATATCGTGTGGGGGTTGTGAAGTCCTTGCACTCGCTTCTCTCAGTGGGTTAATGCAGTTGGGTAAACTTGTTATGTGGGTGGTGGGGCGCCAGACACTGGAGCCATCATCGCGTGCCCGATGCCTGTTCCAAAAATACACACTCTATTTGCTGTTCGTTGGTATGAATTAAAAGGACAACCAAGAAAACAAGGAAGACTCTGTCGACAGAAGGTCGGGGCTGGGCTGGGTTGGACTGGGTTGTGCTGTTGGTTTGGGGTCTATCGATTTTTCATCAAGGCATCAAGGGTGGACTATCCCCACACGCGTGAGTTCAATTACCGCACATATAAGGAAATGCAACAAGTTGCAAGTTAACCTTCGGGCTGGCGTGGGTGTAAAATGCTGAACGAACGTCCTTCGTGGTTGGCTTTCCTCGGCTTCCCCAGATTTTCAGATGCCGGTCTGTCCATTCGATTAGCGGGGCGACCAACCTACCCGAGCTCACAGAATTTATTTCCCATGGTCAAAATAGAAATGGCCAAAAGATAAAGGCCAGAGAAATATCTCATAACCCATTTTCCATAAACATACAGACCACAGAGCCAGATCGCTGCGGTGTGGTGTGGTTGCCTTCTGCCTTCCTTTTGGCTTTCTGCCTCGGTGGTGCAGTGGTACAGTGGTGCGGTGGTGCTGTTGGGTCTGTTTTATACGCGTGGGCGTTGAAATCACTGCCAGTCAAAAGGTCATGTTATGATCTTGAGCGAACTATGTGTCTAGCATGAGAGCATGGGAGCCCAAACCCCAAACCGAACCGAGTGTTGAGTAAAGGCGACTCAACTCGAGTCGAGTGGAGAGCAAGGCAGAGACTCAAAAGACAGACACCCAGCGAGTACACTGAAAAAAGTGCATATAGTATATATTATACTATATATTTCAGCATTTAAAAATTCGGCATATGACCATTTTTATAAATAAGAGTTCTTTGTAGAGAAGATAGCTAAGGCAGTTTTATTTTCTTTTTAGTTTGGAAAGTTCTGTTTTTCCAAGTGCCGTTGGGAGCGCGACCAAGAAAAGGAGCAGCTTCAGATCTGGCCAAAAGCAAAGTTGGGGGTGTTGAGGCGCAAGAACGATGGGATGGGATGGGATGAGAAGGAAGGGGAAGGGAAGGGAGAGGCCAGTGCCACAGACGGAGACGGAGACGGCAATCAAGAAATCCCACTTGATACAAGTGCATTTATAAGACATTATAATGAGTTTTTATAAACTTAAACAGGGTCGCCAGCGAGTGCGGCCCTAGGGCGTCACTTAACTAGACGAAGTCCCCCAAGATCCCAGCCCCAGCTCCCCGCGCTCCAGATGATCTCGGACATTGATCATGATGAAGATCATCACCAGTCAAGAGCGCCGGGGATCATCAAGATCATAATTGCTTATGCAGCTGGGTCAAGGGTCAAGAGTTGAGGGGACCCGTCTCCCATACGAACACATGTCACCACCACTTGGCGTTTTCCCCGGCCAGTCCGAAAAGAAAGTGATCATGCCAGGAGGTGAGGTGGAGTGATGATCGGCTCGATCATGTCCGCTGCCATTTAGGCAGCAATTTCCATTCATCTTCCAGTTGGCCCACAGATTTTCACTTGTCCGCTGGCCATCGCATTGGATCGGATCGGATCGAGGCGGGCAATCAATTGAACGATCGCGCTGATCGCGCCGGATCGTTTTGCTCGATCGCTCTATTCAAACGATCGATGTATCATTTAGCGTATAACCCCAATACACCTACCAATAAACAAACAAGCCAAATGCCTAATAATTGTAATTTTCCATATTTTTGTCGAGTCTACGATCGGAGACGAATGCGATGAACTCAAACACGATCGGGCCCCTAAGGCAAAGGAGCCGTTGAAATGGCAGATAGAGAGAGGAAGATACACATGGACAACTGGCGTTGAAGTAATAGTGTTTATAAATTTAATAGTACCTTCTTGGCCGTGTACCTAAAATTAGATTCTAAAGATTTTAAAGAGAAATACAATGCTTTTTATCAGTATTTTCTCATACCTGTCTGTATAATCTATCTGCATTCTTATTTACTTTGGTGTTTGAGTCCGGATTTAATTTACGCCAATTGTAACATACAAATCACATTATTCAAAATCTAGACATCCAATAATTGTTATATTCCTATACTCCCAGAAAATACTTCCCTTTTTGACAACGTGACAACATGACTATTTTTCTGTCCTCGACTGTGCATTTTTATTGATGGAGCGGGAGAGCATTAGACCATACATATTGATCAAAATTGATGATGTTGACACGAACTTTGAACGACTCTGATCGTCGTCGGCTTTCAAGGGTTTCTCAAGCGATTTTCATAAGTGATTTGGGCAACTCGTGTAGCAAACGACTCTAGGGTTATTCTCAAGTGAGAGTATCGCTCAGTACAAGGGGTTTGTATTTTGCGTTTTTGGGCTGCTGAAACCACTTGAAATGGTTTTCACAGCCAAGATCGATGGATCGGACGGACTCTGTAATGGAGCTAATTTGGGAGACCGGGTCCAAAAATGACATTTGGCCTGGCTCCGCCATGAATTTCGAAATTCCAAACAGGTTGGCTGTCTTTTCGAGAACTTAATTGTTAGGCTCTCGAAACAATACGCCGTAGAATTTTTGAGATACAAAACAAATAGTTGGGAATTGCGTTCGCTGCACTTTCGATCGCAACTCACATGAAACTTGGCTGCCCAAAAATGGTCACTTAGCAGAAATAACACGAAGACGCGGCGTTAGCGCCAACAGCCAACTGTCAGGTGTTTGGATATCTCCTCCAACTTTGACTTCAACCTCGTCTGCACCTTCGATTTCGATACATCCATTCGCATGTGTGAGCCACGAGTCGTAGTTAGAAGTGGAAAAAGAAAACTGGGAGTGTGGGTATGATAACTTTGCTATTACTTTTGCCCCAGCCTCTAGAATGAATGTTACACGATAAACTAAAGAAGTAGATGCTAAGGCCATAAATAGAAAAGAGTTTTCTAATGTGGGAACTCAATTAGAAGTGTTATAAGTTTCCCCTTTTCCTCTCATGATATTATCGTTTTTAGAGATTTCTTCTGCTGGCTTAGTGTTTTCCTCACAACTCTCAGTGAACAGACTTGCTTGCATCTGAAAATTGCAATTTTGCATGAAAAGTAAATAGGAATCCAAATGGAAAGCATACATTTGATGCATTTCAAAACAAGATGAAGTCTACATACTTCTTAAGTTATAGTATCACAAGATATACAATCATACATCAGATTGGCAGAGTATTCTCATTGCATTTACTTCTCTCCCATTACATTTGCTGCTTGTCCTCGGAGCTGACAACATGTTACACTTTGGTCACTATAATGAGCCGTAATTAGTGGCACCGGTGTATCTGGCTAGTACCGACACCAACTGCAACAGCAACTGCAACTGAAACTGCAACAGAAACTGCAGCATCCCAGCAATGCGAGTGCGATCGATCGGCTGGCTGCGTGTGAAAAGTTGCGCGCTTTTTGATAATTGCCACCGAGCTGCGTCCACGTCTGCGTCTGCGTTTCTGGCCAAGAAGCCGGACACGTTGGTGTCTCGTGGATGGCCAAGGAGCTGGAGAGCTGGAGTGCTGGAGTGCTGGGGAGCTGATGACATGGCCATGCGTCAACGTCGGCTTCGTTGGCGGCGGTAAATGTCAGACTAAATGAAAGGAAAACTGATTACGCTTGACAAGTTCAAATTGTTTAGGGACAGGCGACATTAAAGACTGAGAGTAAAAGCCTCAGCTGTCAAAGGTTTTTTCCGTTCATTTTTATTTAGCTCCCCCTATTTTCATTTCTCTAGTGCTCATTTTTCGGCGAAACCCTGACCAGCAATTTCCCACCAGAGAGGTTGGAAAAACTTAAAATGTCCACTGATTGCCGCAGCTTGTTGTTGTTGTTGTTATGGCCACATGCATGGTGGTAAAGGCCTGGCCCGAAACAGCCTGGCTTCAACTTTGGCTAACGGTTAATACAGTCCATCATTATCAGAAATGCGTTTGCAGCTCCCAAAGCCAGATCTCTGGCTAAGGTCAGTTTAGAGACCAAAAAATTGTTGCCTACAAAGTCCAGCCCCCCAACCCCCACCACATAAAAAAAAACAAAATTCTCACAAGGCGCTGGCTGCACTGAAAAATAAAAGGATAGTGCTCCCACTACAAAAGTCCTGCAGCAGTTAACTGCATTAAAAGAATATACCTATATATCACTTTTCTTGAAATATCATAAAACATTTTTATTTTAAAAAATAAACTCCACCTCTGACCCTTCTAAATACCATTTAATAGCACAACTCTTGCACAAAGTTCTGCAATTTTCTCCAGGTGTTGTTCTGGATGGCTGGTTCCTAGGCAGAGAAGAGCTTGACTACATGAAACAGGTGTGGCACGTCGCAAAAAAAAACAAAAAAATGAAACTGGGAGGCGGAGAAGTCTGCTGCCTGTGATGCTGCTACTCTAGCTGACTGGACCAAGACTCTTGGCCCAAGGAGTGTGCGAGTGTGAGTGTGTGTGTTGCTTTTGGCCAGGTTAGAGCTCTCTGAGGTTGGCGACGCTTTTACCGCACGTTCGTTGTTTTTGAGGTCACAATATGCAGTGTGCTATGTGCCCACTCACACTCAAAGAAAGTTCATTGTGAAGGTAATAGTAGTAGGCACTTGGAATATAATAAAAATATTGTTTGATCCGTTCTTCTTTATTATGTACTTTTTCTGACTTTTTGGTAATAAAAAATACTTTTTATTTATTAAGCTATCGTTATTGTAATTTGTCTCTGTGCATGGGAGACAACGACTGCGAGTAGAGGTCTGCGGGCTGATCATTGCTGGAAATCTGCGGACTGGCTGTGTTTGTTTGTCGCCTCTAATGAAACACGCGACATGGGGAAAAAAGGAGACCCATACACACACATACTCACACTCGCACACTCTCAACTTTGACCCGGGTCAGAGGGCAAAGCCGGGCTTGAAATTAAAAAAGATAACTCAGATGCGAAAACAATTGATAGGCACAGATATTAGGCTTTGACAGCAGAAAATACGATAGATAGACACAGCCCGATAAAGTTTAGCTTGCGTCAAGTCAATTAAGGTTAAGTCCCGAAGAATCTCAAAGATTGGACATCCGAGGAGATCCGCAGGTGGAAGTGCCCTTCCCTCGGAGGTGAGAAGTCTTCGGTTTAACGAACTGCCCGAAATGAAAACATTTATAACATATCAGATATATATGCGGCAGTATAAGTTGCCTTGTATGATTGATGGCCGAGTGCATTGTGCATGGGTTTTGAGCCAATTTATAACAACAATCGGGGGATTTGTATGCCGCCTGTCAATTGGGAATCAAAAAGCGTTGTATAAAAATCTCGAACGATCCTTTTGTTTGCGTCGAAAGATCGCTTTGATTGGGCGTATTTATTTTTTGTTCCGCCGATCGTTGAATGCGATGAGTAATGGATGGAAAAGTGGATGTATTACCAAAAACTCAAGCTGTGCGAAAAAAGAAAGACAAAGCAATAAAAGGAAGAGCCAAATCGATGGAGGGCAGTGCCAACGACACTTTACACCTCCGATGATCCGTCATAACTTTTAACACATGATATAATTTTGCATGGACTGTCGGCCATGGCTTGATTGATGAATGTCCTTCCACCCCGGATGACCCGCCGATACCCTCCACATCTTGAAATTAGTACAACAAACTCGACGTAACTGTCAGTGATCGGTAATTGGATTTTCAGCCAAACAAAAACTCGTTTCGAATATCCCCGAAAAAGTTGATACCCTGTGTGCGTATTGTTGCCCAATATTTTATTGAATTTATAGGATGTATGATTGTACAATATTAGGTTTATTTATATTTTCCAGATCAATAAGTCATCCACTATGACCCAATGATAGTTAATGAAAATAGGAAATTACCACCGGAAATTGTATTTATATACTATAGGGTACCTATAAATCGAATCTCTCGCTCTCTCTCGTCCCCTTCCACTATTTCGATTTGTTTTACAAGCATATCGTGAGCCCAACAAAACACTTTCAATAATAATAAGAGACCGAGAAACAACCGAAAAAATATTATTCGTTAGCGCTGGCTGATGCACCGCAATGATAAGAGACTTTAATTGATTAGGCCTTTGTTTCTCCGTTGATTATTGAATCTATTTCACTGCTTTTCGAATTCCCACGCCAAAGCGAAAGAAAAAGTGTGTGATTTATTATGCACAAAAGGGAAAATATATCGACCGCGATGTTGGATAGCCAGTTGATTTTTGGGCGGTCGTGGAGTGAGATCTTTTGGCCACTTTTGTGGGTCAGCGGAATGCGGAAATTTCTACGCTTGATCGGCCAGTACGCAGGTGTTGGGCTACCGCCCCCTTGCGAGAAATATGATCCATGAGCGATGGAAATAAATCCATGGCATGACCTCAGACATCACACATCAGACAACACACATCAGACATCCAACTTCGACATTCGACATTCGAGAAACTCATCACGATGGAGCTCATTAACAAGAAGCTCTGGCAGCTTTGTGGTATTATGAATAATCCCCAGTTTATTAATCAACGAAAAACTGTGTGAGTTTGTTTGATTGCAAATAGACGATGATGCTATTATAATGATCGCACTACTAGGGATTACCAACAGCTGACGGCAGAAGCCTTTCGGCCGCAAATCGATGATCGAGACCCACAGCGATGTTTCCTGCACTTCCTGAAACTAAATGACGATGACAGCCTAATTTCAGGGCAATTAACCAGGGGATGATCGGTAGCCTAATGACTGTATCCATTGGCTAAGGACCGAAAAACCCGAACTAACTACCAGTGGCAATTTACGATCGCTCTGCTCCTCTTGACCATGAAATCGACCATATGTTGGCTGTCCGGCTGTCCTTCTGTTTAGGAAAAACTCGTAGTTCCTCTTATTCGTGTTTAGGAACCAGGAACTTTCTTTAATCGCCGGACAGGAAGTTTCCAGATCGTAGTTTTGGAAAATTGTTGACATGTGACACGACTTAGGGTTAAGGCGAGGGGCTCTAATGCACATTTAAATAAGCCTTTTGTTGGCACACATTTTCCCAAACGACGAGTGTTTCGAAAATCCAGCGACTTGGCTAAGTACACACGCACGAGGACTTAGGCATAAAGTACCAAATAATATCTATGGCATGTCGTTTCGGATTTCGGTTACCTCGGACCTCGGATACCTCGGTTTTGAGTTTTGAGTTTTGAGTATTGAGTATTCAGTTTGCATATTTGCCTCAGTTCAGTTTATTCCTAATTACATGCGTGAGCGCCCTAAATGCGCAAAATGCCGAAAGGCAAATATTATTGCTTGTTTAGGTTGGGTCGCCCCGAAACAATGACAATTGCTGTTTACATTCATGATTTCTGCATTATTTTCTCAACCAAACACGGAAATTTTAATCCGAGACACACGCTCTTTTCATCATCTGCGGCTTAGTCAGGTTTGTTCTTTTTTCTCCCTTTTTACATTTTTATGATTCCCTTCTTTATCCTTCAAACATCTCTTTTTTGAGCCACACCCCTGGCTTTTCGGGTGGACATAATACATTTTTATACTCCAGTGTTGACGGCTGTGGGCGATCAGGAACATCTGGAGGCTGGGCCTCGGAGTTATTAGTTAGGAGCAGGGGCTCCGTGTGCGGTCAGGCTAATTGAGTGATCAAGCGTGAGGGTCAACAGTTAGTGCCGATCAAGATGCAGAAGGGTATTCGGCAACAGCCGTACTCGGGCAGCTAAACTGCGGCTTAATTGCCAGTTTCGCTTCGGAAAACTAACAAATTTTGACAGCATCAAGATTTAGTTGAGCACAAATGAGAGGTAACATGTGGGAAGGAGGCCCTCAAACCTTTAAGTACATCTTTCAAGCCTGGGAATAGACTTTGCAGTAGATCTGTAAGGGCTGTGTGGTACTGAAATGAAAACTAATTCATATTGATCTATTAAATTCATATTGATCGTAGATATTAACCCCTTTTTATTAGTAGTTTTTGACCCACAGCTTCATCGTTTGCCTACCAATTAGTATGTTTTTATATCAAGCGCAATAGAAATCGTATTTCTGTACGTGTTCATATTTGACGACATCGAACAATTAACCACACAATAGCCCGATCGTTTATTTTGCAATTATTGTCTATATAATATACAAATATATTGATTGCGTTTTTTTCTATTAGACAAACAGCCGACACACCCAAAGTGCATCTATCGCCATCTTTTCAGCTCAGCGCTCAGCGCTCGGCTCGAAGTCGACGTCGACTGTCATTAACAACGTTTAGCGATTTTAGCACAATTTGCATTAACAATACACACTGACACACACGTGCAGATCTACTCAATAATCAATATAATATAAAGGCATCAGATGGAGAGCCTTCAAAAGTGCGGAGTTTTGTTTGGATTTCGCCAGGCGAAGCCATACAAAAATGGAGCTGCGATCGATTGCCACACAAAACGCTGAAAAGATGGGGAGTTTGGAGCGATGAGCTGCATCACGATTTAGCTATGTGTACACATATATTCTAGAGGAAAAATCTTATTAAAATTTTATTGCAACAAAATGGAAAACTGAAAACTGGCATCGCCTAAGCTTCAGCTAAAAACGGAATTCGTGCGCATCAAACAGCTTCAGTTGAGGTTTCTGTGTCTTTTGTATGTAGCGGAACACCTGCTCGGATGCGAAGTTGAGGTTTCTTTAGCTTTGGGTACACTCGAAGAACATTTTGGCTAAAAACATAAATAAACTTAAGTGCCTCAGCCTAAAAGGACCTTTGCAAAGAGAGAAGAACTTGATCTAGAACGGCGGATGTTGGGGAATTGACTTAATTAGAGTTAAAGACTTTTGGGATGAAATAATTAGATATCTTCTACCTACTAATTACAGAGCACGGGTGTGTTCATTTAATCCTCATGTATTCATATCAGTATTTTATCGTGGCTTAAAAATTAAGCTCAAGTCCCATTTTATGACATTTGATTACATTTACATTTACTAAATTTGTCATCTGTACGCAATCAATTTTAATATACAAATTTCGTTTATTGATTGATTTTCTCTTATTATTTAGTGCTTACAATTTAGTATGTAGTGCATTTTGAAAATATTATTCTCATTTATTTTCAAGTGTTCTATGACGTCCGGCGCGACCGCAGCTGCCGAGCGGTGTGTGATGCATCAGAGTTGGAACTGGCTAAGACGACTGCAGCGATCCGACGACCTTCTTACCGCCCCGTCCAAACAGAAACCGCCCCATCGGGCCAATTGTGCTGCAAACGCGCGGCGACCTTAGTCATTTGTCAGCTCGAATGGGCAAACTGGCAAACTGGCAACTGGCAACTTGCAACTGGCAACCGGCAACAGGCAACCTGGCTAACTGGCAACATGGGAAAGAGGCAACACAATACTCCGCATTGCCATAATGCAGATGCCACCGCCACTGCCACTGCCTTTGACTTGCCACTTTCCTGGCCGACATTGCCTTTGTCTTGGCCGGAGTCGTCGCCTGGCTAACTAAATATCATTGGGTCAAGTTCAGCGCGGGCCTGGTGGAAAGGCGAGACAATCCATCTATTAAATTGGATTCCAATTCCAGTGTGGCAGCGGGAAAATTGAAAACATATTTTATACGATTTTCCCCCAGCTAATCGCCAGCGCTTTGATTTATACATCTTCACAGTTTTATTGTCGGCACGCAGTCAACGCCCCATTCCAGCACCCCGGCACAAGTTCATCTCTGGGTCTTCGTGTCATGGTCCGAGATATATGATTCATTTCAAAATGATTTGCTATGCCACGGCCAGCTTGGCAGCAAGGGAGCTAACCAAGTGCAGGTGCCTAGTGCATCGCCCCACTTTGAAGTTCAGGTGAGCTGAAGTCATGTCCTCCTGCCATCCCGTCCTCCCAGATGCGCCTTGTGGGCCTGGCCGTTTTATTGCCCATCTGTTGGCGTTGGCCGGCTACTTTCTCACATGACCCGGCCATGGGAAATGCGGAAAAGCTGCCATCGTCGAATTGAAGATGCTCTGGGAGTACTGGGTGTTTGGTTCTGATATGAATTCACTCAAATATACCACATAGATTTTAGGGCAGAACTCAAACATTAGAAGATAAGATCGCTTCAGTGTAATATATTTGTATTGTAACACGTTTCATGTTAAATCTGTTAATCTTTTTGATACTTTCCTGTATGTGTTTGGGCTTAAAGTGTCCTAGTGATGCAGTACTTCTCAAAGAAATCTTTAAAGCCTTCCCTACCGTATATATTACCAATTCGTGCCCCGCTATCTCCACCAGCTTAACGCGGCGATTCCAATTAAGAAATCTCGGACTGGTGAACTGAATCACCCACTCGGCCAAATCCCGAGTACAGAAACACAGAGCGGGGCTATTCAGGGCAAGCGATTCTCGCAATCAGCTGTGAAAAATCATACTCCATTTATGACCCACTAAAATGAGCTTCTTTCACAGCATCAGCCGCTTCAGAGGAGCCCGAAGAAGTTCATTTGTGGGACCAACAAATCGACCAACGTGATGTTATGAATTTAATGTATGTCCATTATGCATAAATTCACGAAATTCCAAGCGGCCCAAGTGGGAAGAGTGGGAAGAGTGAACCGAAAGCTTTGTTTTTCTGGAACACCTTTTGGACCGCTAGAGGTAGGGTTAAAAACCTTTCGCACCTGGAGGGGCAACAACAATTTCATAGTCCATTTGGCTGCAAGGTGTTAATAACACAGCAACAAAGGCGTTACAATTACACATTGAAATCGGTCCGAATGGACAGAGTTGGGCTTTTCTTCGACCCTGATGTGTGATGTCAACTTCGGGCAGGTTCCCACCGAATCCAAGCCCAAATGTGTGGAACAATTGTTAAATATGGCACTTTAAGTTCGACTCGTTCACATTTTACGGCCACATTTGGGAAAAATCTCTCCCAGCAGCGGAAAAAAGACTACAACAATGCCTGACTTTTGTGCACGGAACAAACACCAGAAAGGGAAAAGCTAATGGCTGGTTTTTGACAAAACGGAAGCTGTTCTCGGATGGCCCATTATATTGGGATATATACGTAAACTGGTCCGGCCATAAAGTGTAGGATTAATACAGCTTTTTGGGCAGTCTGAATTGTGGAGCAATTTGTTTGGACCACTTCCAAAGCTGATTGATATCGCCTAGGGCCCCGACTGATCTGCCAATTTATCACTGTCCACGATTTCACATGGGCTCTATGTCGGCTCCAAATTGATCATCGCGCAGTTCGCTCCATTGACAATCATAATTCATTTGATTAAATTCAAATTCGCGCTTGTAGAACGGGGACAGGGAGCAAAAGCAGCAAAAGCAGCCAAAGCATCCAAAGCGAGCGAGGCAACCGAGGCGACCAAAACACAAATGTTAATACGAGTATGCATACATGGAGAGATATGGTCAACAGTTCACATTTTTCATATGCCGAAATTAACATTTCTGTTTTCGTTAATTTTGGCATGTGGCGACCCCTAAGGGTCAAATATGATTTGGTTTCAAGTTTTCCAAACTCTTCAAAAACAAATCGATACCAAAAGCAGATCAATGATCTCATTTGCATACTTCTCCGACCGCATAAAAGCCATCCGAACGGAAAGCTGCAAACCAAAAGCGAATTTCAAATAAACTAAATCCACTGAGGCTGCCAAATGTAAAACATGCAAAGAGCATCAGGCATCCAAGTGCCGCAAGGTGGAAATCAATTTTGTTTTCTTTCGTTTCTTTGTTGGCTTTCAATCAAAATCAAACTCGGTTGAGAAATGAATTAGTGGTTCTCAAAATCGTCGACGAAGTGGAAATGCTCTTAAATCATCAAGCAATATCTTTGCTTATCTTATTTAACATTTTTACAAACGAATTACTGCATCTCAAAGCAAGATTGGTTTTAAAAAAAAATAGAAAATGATTAGTTTCAACAAAATATAATATAATAAAAATAAGCAAAAATTTGTTTGAAAGCATATACATACATAAGTATATTCCTATAGCTAAATCATCGATTGCTTTTAATACATTTTTATTGCTATAATTAATTTTAGCGAACGCATCTGAAGCATCAAATAAAATATGAACCGTATAAGCAGATCCTTATTAGGATCCTTACATTTCTCATAGACATGATGGTTAGTTTTATTTTTGCAATGCCCGCAATGCGAGAGAGTAATTTGAAGACAGAATTCTGTCGATTCGGAACCAACAACAAGGCGAATTCAAATCGAACGCATAAATTAGTCAGAAATAAGCGCGAAAACGTGTTTTAAATTTTTGTTTTCATTTCACGCGCTGCCTGAAAGAATGAATCGAACCAAAACCAAATCGAAATCCGAAATCCGAAAACTGAAAACCGAAAACCAAAAACCGAAACCAAGCCAAAAACTGAGGAGCGAACCAAAAACCGAACGGCCATCCAAATGAAATGAGACGAACAGCTAGCGGGGAGCACTCATGTCAGTATTTGTCAAAAAATATAAAAAATATACAGCTACGATTGTTGTTGATTTTGGCAGTGATTAATGCATTTATAATTAATTTATTGTACGGGGAGCAGTCTTCTTCACCAAACCAAAGGTAGCCAGCCTGGCATGACATAAGTTTTTCCTTTTCTTTCTTTTTGAAACTGGAGCTGGAGCTGCAACTGCAGCCGAAACTGGGTGCCTCATGCGGATGGACACAATTTGCCTGTAACCTAATTTCAGCAGAAATATTTATATTGATCGAAAGGGGCCCGATCATGCTGGGTTCGAATACAAATCGAGCCGGTGATTGATGATGTATGATTGTCAGGACGACTTTAGTCCATTTTCATACACATTCCGCTCCGAATTCACCGATTTGGCATTCTACATTCTGCTTTCTGCAAGTCACTCGAAGTTCGAGTTCGAGTTTCAGCGGCGGCAAATGGCAAACGAGAAATCCCGGCAAAAGTCACATACATTAGAACGCATTAAAGTGTAACCAGAAAGGGGCGAGGCCGCAGCGGAAAAGCGGAGGAAAAGAAAGGCGGCGAGAGAGGAAACCCCTCGAGCATTTCCCTGCAGCAATTGTTGCAATTGTAAGGCAGCATTTTTGTGAAAATATGCACTGAGCGAAATGAAAAGAGCGTGCATGAGTTATAATATTATTATTATTTGTATTATCAAACAATAAAATTCACAGTTCAATGCAGTCGTACCTCGACTATTGAACGTACAATTTTCTCACAAATATTTCCATAAAGCAAATTATGTGTACTACATTTTCCTTTAATAAACTTATTACATTTATTTTTATTTTTAAAACCTTCTTTGAACATATATCATAACCTTTTTTCGAGTGTAGATTAATAGAAAGAAAGCAGCGGGAATGCAGAATCAGTATTTAGTCCCGGCTGTGCACCCATAACAAACAAATCAAGAACAAACAATTGTCGGGGATAATCTGTTGCTCACCAGGGATTAGCAGGCACTACCTATCTCCTTCCTTTCCCTCACACTCCGTCTCCTTCTGGCCATATGCAAATGCCAAGGACCAAAAATTAAAGCGTGAACATTTGTGTAAAGTGTCCGGCTGAGAGTGCGGGTGCAAAGGAAACCGCAATCGGAAAACCGCAAGAGGAAAACGATGAAAACGAGAAAAGCGAACTCCTTCTGGTGAGGGCCCTTGTAATGGGTTTAAAACACCCCATTTCTGTTCTGAGAGAAACCCAAGATACAGAGGCGTTTCCCGGCTGAAGGAAGAAGGGTTACCCTTTCCAAAGAGCATCGAACAGGATGATAACGAGCTGCGGGTTTCCACTGTTTTGTGCTCTGTCGTAAAACAGCAAATTGGATTAACTTCTGTGACATTTTCCTACCGAAAGTCAAAATGGGATAATACGTTGTGCGTGGAGAAAGCAGGGAAAAGTGGGAAAATTAGTATAGAAATCGTATTGAGCCCCGAAATAAGCTGGCTTCACGCCCATTGCAAAATGCAAAGGAAAATACTTACATCTGTAAAATATTTCATTAAGAAAGTCTTTTCCGTGGCCAAATGGGTTGTTGTTATGGGAACCGAGTAATATCGATGGAACAATACTGAGAATATGAAGTATCATTAGTAAGAAGCAATCAAAAAGGAATAATCAGTAACATTTCTTTCTGCTAATAGTTTGATATAAAAAGGATTGTTAAATCATTTTCATATGTCCGATATTTCCCATTGTTAAATGAGTATTATCCAAGACGATTTTAACAGTTCTAAAAGTATAGGGTGTTTTTTTTAGAGGTATAGAACTTTAAATTGCAATAAAACAACGATGACATGAATTTTATTGACATGAAGATATCTTGTGCATTACATTTTAAATATGATTCTGGCATATGACCGCCACGGCTGGCTCGGATGTAGTCCAATCTGGACGTCCAATTTGCAATGACTTTTTCCACATTTGCCGTATATCGCAATAACACGGCGAATGTTGTCTTCCAAATGGTTTAGCGTTTGTGGCTTATCCGCATAGACCAATGACTTTACATAGCCCACAAAAGTAGTCTAGCGGTGTTAAATCACAAGATCTTGGAGGCTTATGAAAATCGGAACAACAGCAATCTCGTTTGGCCCATTCGACGAATCTACGCCTTGCTTGATGATCGTTTGGTTTCAATTCTTGCACGAGTTGGATTTTGTAAGCACGCATGACGAATTGCCAAACCAAACTGAGAATAAATCACTTGACAGCTGTTAAATCGGTCGCCATCTTGAACAGTAATGCCAACTTAAAGTTCTATACCTCTAAAAAAAACACCCGTTATTTATATTTACCAGACTGGTCAATCTTTTTGATTTAATACCTATTTCCATGAACATATGTAAATAATCCCATAAAATAGGTATACCCATACAACAACGGCAAATATCGTTGTTCGTCGAAAAACTACTCTGAGCGCTAAGAGCTGACGGCAACTATTTACCAATCAATTGATATTACGCCGGAGAGTGCAACTATTCAATTTTGTAGATCTTGGGCATAAAGATGGCTAATTATAATTTATACTTAGCGATTACCATACGGTCGAGGTATAATTTCCAGAAACTAAGCTATTTATGATACATTAATCCCGTGGACGGCATCTGGAATCTTGCGGACCGGCGAGTTTGTCTCTCTTTCGCACTAGGGGGCGCCAGCTAACAATGTTAGTAATATCGTAAAATGTCTTATGGCTATCAACAGATATCGCATTTAATGATCGAAACTATGACAGCTTGACAACTGCCAAACGGGCGAAAAAACTAGTGGAAGATGCAAAAAAAAAAGGAAAAGAAGCAGACCGTTAGGAAAACTCCATCACTCGAGTCTTACGTACTCCCCTCTCTTTCTGAGACACTTAGTCCCTCTCTTTCGCACTTTCAGTCGAGTTAGCGGGAAGTGGGCAATGTACGAGGGGCTTCTGTGGGGCTCGGGGGAGGTGGGCGGTGGGTAAAACTCCCCGATCGATAGACCACGCCCACCGGCAAGCCGCTAATACGATTTCGATGGATGCGTCTGTGTGAGTGATCGCTCTCATTGATCGCTCTCGTTTGCATGGGTAGCTCTCAGCCAGAGCCAGCTGCTCTGCATTGGTCAGCGAAACGAGAACATATATGCCGGGTATATAAACTCGCCCGATGCACGGGAGATGGCCATATAGTCCGGTCTCGTTTTCGCCCACGGCAAACGGGATCGGCTCGTTTATCTATAACACCCGACGACGACGGCAGCACGATCACGATTTGCGATGGTGTTGGTGGATCGCTCTCTCATGAGCACGCCGCTCTCTTTACCGGTTGTCTGTATGGGTATACTGGTTATAACGGTGCTCCGATTGTGTTAATCGAGCCAATCAAATGTGGTAACGAATTCCTCGAGTAGATATATTCACGAGTGTGTGTGCCCAGTGAGTGAAGCACTCAAAAGTCGCACAAAATGGTGAGAGATCGGGAAAAACGATCGAGTGCAATATTCAAAGTGAGCTACTTGAAAAGTAGTGTTTTATTTGGAAACACCAAAAATACATTATATTGAGTTTTATTTCATTTTTATAAGCTAATAAGGTATGATCTATTGTAACTAGATTAAAATACTATTTTTTGCAGTTTGCCAAGTACAATCGTAAGATATTTGACATTGGACACTAAATCACTAACAAAAATATTTTCTTTTACATAATTAATTATAATTATTCAATTATATTTTGGTAATAAGTCGAAGGGATTTTTAATATATGTATATATTAATAATTAATATAAGTAAAATAAACGCAAAAAACGAAGGTTATGTCAAAATCAAAGCTAATAACTTTTACTCTTAAACGAATTATATCTTTTCACAGTTACTCACATTTTTTAAATTAAAGTTTTAACCGAGATGTAAAATGTGCAACGAATTTATAATTGATTCATTAATTTCTTACCATATAAGAAAAGCATGCATGTTTTTTCTAGATTTTTATTGCCTTTCCTGTGGTTGTAGTTTACATTTGATGTAGTAATTATACGTGTTTAATATACCTTCATATGAATTTACTCAACTTTAGCTTGATCTGTGAATACGACTCAATAGCCTAAACGACTCTGATTCGAGTTAACATCACTCAAACAGCGGCTCACACAGACAGGCAATTTCGCTCAAAGTCGCTCAAATCTCAAGTCTCACTCTCTCTCTCGGTTTATCTCTCGGTTGGGGGTTGAGTGTTCGGGTGTATCACCGTTAGAGAGAATCGGAATTGTCTTCTTCCTCACACACACAATCGCACTCCAGCTGGGCTCGAGTTTGTCGCTTTTGCAGTCTTTTGTTTTTGTTTCGGTTTCTGTTACTGCTTCTTCGACCAGTTTGTAGTTTTTGTTTTTGTTTATAGTAGTATCATCTCCCCGGCCAGAGATATTGTTGTTGCTACTTCTCTGGTAGCCGAAGTCTCAGCTCAGTGTGCTACCGAGCGTTCGTCGGATGATATTGCAAAGCATCTGAGTCGCCGAGTCGCAGCGGTGTGAGCACTTTGCAGAACTGCTTAACATCAGTCTTTAGTGATAGCTCGCGCTTCTTGCTCGCACGCTCGATCGCACGTCGCCGTCGTCGTTGCGTCGTCTTCGTCTTACGTCCCAGGGGTTACGTTGTTTTGGCCGCCGCTAAAAATCAGCATATGCCAATTAAGATCAACAAATTACTCAGTTAAATAAAATAAATTATAAAAATACCACCAATATATGTAGTATCAACCGAAAAGTAGAGCTCAGTCTGTAATACGTCACTGCAAAAAGAGCTGAAAAGCGGCAAACGAAAGCGGAAATAACGAAATTTACGGCAAGTGCGCGTGCGCAGCCAGGAGTGCCCTCACACAAAGGTGTGGTCACTCTGTAAAAAATCGCATCAAAAGTACAGAAAGCGTAAAAACAGCACCAAATAAAGTCTCTAGCTAAATACAAAATCAACCATACAGCAAACCTACAGACTTTTTATTAAAATAAAAATTATACAAAATATGACCTTATTGTGATATACACCCTGCTAGAAACAAAAACACACATACTCAAACAGCCCAAAAGATATATATTAAACATGCTTCACGCTCGCCTAAAGTTCTAAAAGTCAAGTGCAATTTGAGCAAAAACAGCAACAACTCTATACGCTCAAGTGACGTTTTATTGGCGCAAGGTGAACAAAAAATAATAGCAAGCAAATACACGAAAATACACAAAACCTTAAACGGAAAGTTCACAATGTTAGGAGAAGCAAACCTTAAGTGCGCAACAAAATAGAAACACTAAGCAAATAAATCGGATTATCTTGATCGGCTGATCGGCCAGTAAAAGCAGGTAAGTTCAAAGGTTCACTGGGGGCCAAAAAAAAAAAACATCGAAGAAACGGAACGAACATTTAACTGCCTTTTTTGAGACACATCCATCTTGCGGACATAAAAATGGGGGTAGAGATGGGGCTTCGGAGTTGTAGATGGGGAACATGTGAATTTCATTAACGAATAGAATTCATAAAAAAAAATCGAGATGAAGATGGCGACGCCAGATAACGCTTGACAATCCGACTAACTGACGAACTGTCTACGACTGGCGGGGTTTGTATGATTTAATTATACAAACCATATACACACTCCCCTATATGACACTTATACGACAGCCCAGTAGGAGCTGAAGCCGCAGCTCTACAGTTTTGTGAGAAAGTTTTCTCTTGCCGATCTTTGTTGACCAGTGCACTTTTTAGTGTGGCCATAAAACATGGCTAGATCAACAACAACAAAAGCAAGGGCAGGGCAAATAAACTTTACGACTATATAACAGAATCAATGTAAGTCAAGTGCGAGCGAGATGGCCTGCACAGATGTAGTCGCCGCACATGTTTGCTTTATAATGCAAATAGCGTGTAAAGCTTTATTTGCCAGAATATTTGTTACAAAAATTCGAAAACGCAGGCAAGATCCATGGGAATGGCATTAGCTGCAGCACTGAAAAAAATTCTTATCCCTCGATAGTATGGAACTGGGGTTGTCTGATCTATTAAGGCTTTAGACCTTTATAATTATCCGTAAAGAATTATTTTGGTACAATTATTAAAAGAATTCTTGGAATATTAAAGCTGGCAATTTAAGCACATTTGGCTTGATGCTAATGCTTGAATAATAATTTATATAATATTAAATTGATCAAATGAGAAAAACAAAATTGTAGTATATAAACAAAGTAGCTACTTTTTGATTAGAAAAAAAAGTTAACGCATTTTCGGGAATTCAAAACATTTCTATTTATTGAACCATTCATCGGCCACTCCCACTAATTGTTCCTTTTTCTAAGTGCATTTCGGCCTGGCTCGCTTGCAGGCAAATGAAGAATCTAACTTGGATTGCTTTTGCATGTGACGCAAATATTGGCAGACCCCATATACTCGCACTTATGGCGAGTGCCTTGTAAGTTTGCTATGTTCTGCAAGTCGCAGAGTGCGCACTTATTCCAGTTAGCTGGGGCAATCTTCTTCACAGGTTGATTTGGCTGGCACCTTTCAAGATCGCAGCCCAAGACTCTTTCCTGGGACTGTTCCTGAGACCAACACTCAAAAAAAGCGTATGCACTTAATTCCCAATTTGATATTGAAACACCCCACTTAAGTCCAAGCAACTTAATAGAATTTATTGAAGCTTAGAATATTCTAAAGCTACCATGTATATTAATATAGCAGAAAATAAAAGAAGCTGTTAATATTCTGTGGTGCAGAAATAGAAACTTGAACCATCCCTACTAATATCTACGAGGTATGAAGATAGGTTCAGATAGTACCTTGAATTGTAACAACATTTTAAAAGTGTATCTTGGACGGTGACTGACAGAAGTTGGCTGGGAAATTAACACATCAAGGTCGTGTGCTGACTTGAGCAGTCCACATCCTTAAGGGGTCCGAGTCCCAGGCCGGAAAAGCCGAAGGAGAGCAAAAAGGGGAAAAAGGGGGCGCAATGTGTGAAAGTATTTAGTGCGGACGCGTTAACAGCGGCAGCAAAACAAGCATACAAAATATCAAATGCAAATGTGGCAAGCAGGCCGCAAGATTTCAAGACAAACGGCGAACAGCAAACACCTGTTGTCAGTTAACATGCCTCCTCGCTGCGAGGGGCGGGTGGTGGGGATCCGACCTGGCCAAGTCTTCTGCCCAGAAGTGGGTCTCCGTGCAGGGTGACTCACCGAGTCGTTCTGGGGGTTCTTGGGAGACCGTTGACGTGAGGCAGCTGATTGTCTTCGTCGTTCGTTTTTAGGTGCAGCTAAGCAGCAAAGATCCGCCAGCATTTGCATCGCGATTTATAATAACATTACTATGGTTATTATTATTATTAGCTGGCAGCCTAGTTAAATGTCAGAGTTGCAAACAGATTTGGAGCGATTCTTCAATATGCTTAGGGCAAAAGCTCCATTAAACAAGTGCAGATCAAGTATCAGGGATATTGGCTCTCCCTAAAAGCATTGGAGTAACCGGATCAAATAATAAGTAGTACCAATCAATTTATAAGTCATATAAAAAGAGTGAATTACTTCAACAGTTATAGGTTATCATTAAGTGTTTGTTATTAAGTGTGTGTCTAGTGTGACTGCAATTAACGAGGAATTCATCACAATCTTTATATTTGGCAAATACAAATATTTTAAAAACTATATTGTGGCTTTTCTTACAGTTCTTTCGGTTGAGCACCGCGAGCTGAGTGATTCACGATTATCATAATGATGAATCAGGATAATCCATATGCGGTAAGCAATCTGATATTATTATTTTAACATTCCCACCATCTTACAAATCGACTGACATACTCGAAGAACAAATATACAGAAAATATAATAATAATATACAGACATAATATTTTACGACCTAAATATTGAGCAGTCATAAAAAGTTTATGGCTTTAATAATTTTATAAGCGACAAGAGGGCAAGACCATTTGCGCGTTGAAAATCTGGCTTTATTGATAAGATATGTATGGTATGTTTGATATGGGCCCAAGAGCATCAGCAAATCAAAGCGCTTCCGCATTTTCGAATTTGGGCGCAAAATGAATTTATGAATTATGGGGTTTGGGGCTTGAGGGCATGCATAATTGCCCAACAACAATAAAGGCGACAGAAAGAGCGACGAAAATTGTGAGTAGCCTAAACCAGTTTACACAAACATCTCGCCAACGACGGCGAAAATATTTAAATGATGTCATAATTTTAATAGGAGAAAAAAATGATAATAATCATAATACAAATACGAACTACGTTAAGTATATCCAGCATACGCG
This sequence comes from Drosophila santomea, assembly GCF_016746245.2. Taxonomy (NCBI): domain Eukaryota; kingdom Metazoa; phylum Arthropoda; class Insecta; order Diptera; family Drosophilidae; genus Drosophila; species Drosophila santomea. The sequence continues at coordinate 20,003,526 of NC_053018.2, forward strand.
ATTCACCTGCTCGGGCTTTGTCTTTAGTCTCGGTTTGAAATTAATGCAGATCAATTAGTTAATGCTAAGCGAATTGCGTCGTCTCTCGTTCAATCCACATGCATAATTTAAGGCTTATTGTCTAGGAGGGCAGCTCGAAAAATATGGGATAAAGAGAGAAGGCGAAGAAAACACCTAAGTTGCTGCTAACATGGCACTAAATGTCAATATTTGAATATTAAATTTTATTTAAGTGCGTTTTTTATGATTTTAAGCTGATTTTCGTTTAGTCGATCAGTCGAATGCCGGCACCGCAGAAGGCTGGCTAAGCCAAAGCCAGTCGAAAAACATTCAAGAGCCGAGTTGGAGATCTCACAGCTCAAAGAGGCGGTCCCGTCGTAGTGTTAATTAGTTGAAATGTGAGACGATAAACTAAATGTTTGATTAAAATGAAGGCAACAACAGCGTCTCGAATTGGGCCACTTTTGAAAATGATGTCTTCGAGCGGCAAGTTGGTAGCGTTAGCTAATAAATTTATGAATATGTAACGAGCTGGGAACTGGTAAGGAATTCCACTGGATTAAACTTCAGTAGATCTAAAAATATTCTCTTGGTCAAAATTTGTGTCTTAGTGGCTTTAAATGTCTGTCTTTAAGAAAAATGGAGTGAATATTAGAAAACCATACAAATAAATTTAAGCCCATGTATTTATAATAAGCAAAAACTAAAAAATAAGCGAATGCTATAAAATCTGCTTTTTGAATAGCCATAATTATTTATGCATATGAGAAACCAATGAAAATAAACTAAAATATTTAATACACCTCAAATAACGACGGATCAAGTTACTATAGACCATATGGATAACATCTTAAGCAGCTTTGAGTAATTAATTTCGAATTTTATTAGAACAATTTAGATTGTTGGATTTTTGTAGTTTACCTACCAAGCCATAACTTCCACTTACGATTTAACATATTAGTTTCATTAGTCTCCAAGCATGCAACACCCGTAAAAGGTCCGCTAAAATGTTCTGCTACGAACTTTAACGTTCTTGCAACATCTCCATTTCTCCACGACCTTCGATACATTCCCGCCTCCAAAATCCCGTTGATGACACGATGCTGCGGAAAAAGAAAACTAATTTCGAACTGGGAAACAGTGGAAGGCGGTCCGGGCGAAAATGCAATACAATGTTATGATGTATGTGAGAGAAGCTCACATGACTCTCGGTGCCCATCCTCCATCCTCCATCCTCCATCCTCGATTTTCCATCTGCAGCTTGAGTTTTGGGGCACACGCATCTGGGGGCTTTGGCAAATCTTTTCTATTTGCATTGGCAGCAGATGAAGAGGCTCTTGCCACCGCTGCTTCTTCGCCCGCTGACCATTTTGGTCATAAACATTTGCGTAATGGATTTTTTTCATATTTTCGTGTGTGTCGTTCTCCTTTGCGGCTGCCATTGGGCAAACACACAAAGTAAATTAATTACGAGCCATGCCAAAGTGCATATTTTCACGTTGGAAAATTCTTTCAACGCTGAAGCGCAGAAGCCGGCAGCAAAATTAGTTATAAATGCCTAAAACTAAATAAGAAAAACAGAAGCAGCAGGCAAATTAGCAGAGGCCCAAAAACTTACACACACCGAAATGTAATTACTGCACTTACCCGGACGCTAGTGGCTTTGGCTTTGTTGCAAGTTTTGTGGTTGGAAAAGCAACCAGCTAAGCGGCAACAAGAAGCAGAGGAGCAGAATACAAGCTCAGTGGCTTCATGTGTAGGCCATTTTTCACATGCGTAGCCAGTTTGGAAGCGAAAAACCAAAGTGAGCACGGTTTGAGGACGATGAGATGAGAAGCTGTAAAAGTTGTCCGGCGTCGGCATCTCCTTCTCCTACTTGTTTTACCGCCGCATCCACTCCTGTCGCGGTTGTTTTCGTTTTTTTTTCTTTTTGTAGTGTGTATGTACATGTTGCGGTTGATAACTCAATTAGAATGTTAAATTTATGTTCGCAACAAGAAATTAACTTGCAATTAGAAAATGCCTGACTTGCAGCACAAAACGTAACGAAACGAAAGACTTAGGACACGAACTTGGCAGGCAGGAGTCGATGGGTTACCAGGGGAATTGGCAATACTCTTACGAGCCAACGGGTTGTTAAGACAAGTGAGCGATTATCACTGGCCCTATGTTATGGGAAAAAAGTAACATTATTCGACATCTATATAGTATATAAGAAATTACTAATACGCCTTTTAAAAAATTGTTTAATTATAGAAATACAATTAGAGAATTTATTAAATTTTTTTCCTTTTGTTTATTGTTAAATTAAGTGTTTTTTTAATTTGTTGATTTAGACAAGTATTAAGTATAAATATTAAGTTCTCTAGCCTCAGTATATATACCAGCCCCAAAAGGAATAGAAGCAATTTGCAGGCAAAACTAAAGCCAGACACATAGACTCGTATAATTGCCAATGCCAGTTTTAGGGCATCATAAGGGGGGCGGGAAGCGACTAGACTCAGACTTTAGACAAGTCTGTTGCCACGGTTTTTGGCCGAAAACTAATGATGATGATCCACTGCACGCATTTGCACTATTTATAATTCGTGAGCAGACGACGAGGAGGAGGCGGAGGATTGAGTGCCAAAAGATCAATGATCAATCCTGGGCTTGATGACTCTACTAGACATGCAGTGAGGAGCCTTAGAATCGGAATGAGTTGCCTGGCAGACAACTTCATTTGTTTGCAGATACATTTCACTGGCTTTGGAACAGATGTCTTCATGTGGTGGAACCTTTTGGCACAACTTTGATTTGGTGGGCCGTGCATGTGTAATCAGCTTTCGGAGCGATTTTCTCCCGCAGCCGCCGCTCGATGATTAATGAGCGAAATTAGCCAGTCCGAAGCCCCAAAGCCATGTGAGGGAACATTGCAGCACATTGCGATTTGCTGGATGGCTGAAAAGTTCTGCAAAGTTCGTTAGGCTCTTGCCAAATGACTAAGGCAGCGAACTTGAACGAACTACACACAATTACAACGCTCTTAAAATGAACTTCCTCCCGAAAAGCGAAAAGAAAAAATCAAAGAGGGTAAAAAACGCGAGAGAACCGAAATTGATGCTGACTTTGGCTTCCACCATATGCATCATGTCATTATATCCGCTAACACAGCCAACTGGATAACCTTGACAAAAATCATACAGCTGAATGCATTAGTAGTCCAAAAGCAGCAAAAAAAAAAAAAAAAACAGCAAGTAGAAGCAGCAACGGCAGAAACTAAAGACTTGCAAATACGGCCGGTACCAAACAAAACGCTATTAAACTTCTATTATTTAAGTACTACATTGTGCACTGATACTGAAAGCGAAAACGAAGAAGATCGTCGGTCAGCCGACGATAATGAGACCCCAAAGACTCCGAGTTTCCGAGACTCTACGTAGCTAACAGAGCAGAAATCCCAAAGCGACCGAGTACTGTTTGCAAAATTATGCAATATTATGTAATTATACAGACAATCAACAAGTGGAAGGGCCGACTAGCCAGCAACTATGTTCCACAAGGTAAACCAAAGGGGTTGTCTACTTTAATTGCTCACTCCACGCCGATCGCTCAGAAGGCTAAAGAGTGCCTGAAAATGTGAAAAGATGTGAAAATGATTGGGGAGCATTATTTTCAAATTAGCGCGTGGCTTAGAGATAAAGTTGGGGCAGGGTTGCCTTCCCATTTTCCGCCCGCCTGCCGCCACAAGACTCACAACCAATTGCAAGTGCTTTATGCCTCGTGGATTCCCAAGGAAATTAAAAAGTAAGTGCGCCACTGAAATGCTCTTTTTCTGAACAGAAGAGTAGAAAACTGAATGCCGCATGGCAATAGAATATCTTACGCTTAACTTTCCTTATTTCTGCTCTTTCTTTTATTTCACATGACAATTACTTTATATGGGAAACCTATAGGAACTTTACATCCATCCAATTTCAAAGAGTATTTCTCTATCGACCCTTGCGTATTGGACTTCTTTCCCGTTTTGCTTTTGCTTTCATTTTCAAGTTCAACACGCTGCCTCCGCACAGAAACTGTTCCAACTGTCTGCCCCGCCACTTTATTACGCTGATAAGTTGGCGCCTAATAACGATAGTGGATCGCGGGGTTTCTGGGGCAGAGGAGGCTGGCTACAATGCGGTGCGGGGCCCTTTCCCCAAAGAAGCGTAACAAAATTGTTATAATTTTCGGTTTGTAATCCGTAATAAAAAATAATGGCAGAAGCAGAGGTTTTTTCAGCCGCTTTGGTTTATCTTTCATTTGACTTAAGGTCAAGGTTGTGCATCGTTTATTGGAGTCAAGTTGGCGTGGTTAAGCGAGCGAGCGCACCGCATAATGAGCTGCCAAATTGTTAGAATTGTTTTCGAGTCAAGGCATTACACATTAAGCCAAGACCCAATCATTAAATTAACAGACACCCCCGCACCGCACCGCACCGCCTTCGCCCCCGCCAACGACCTCTGCACGATTGTGAGCAAAACAAAAACTAAACAATTTAGCTCGGCAAATTGAATTAAATTTATATAAATTGCATATACTATTGGCGATAGATACACATATATCGGAGATCATTGCATGCCCGCATGTCCGCTTATATTAGATCCGAGCTTGAATCTCCGGACTCAGCTTTAGTTTCGATTTCAGTGGCGCAGCGAACAAATTGTTCGAATGCCCATTGTTGTATTAGCTGTTTATTTTTAAAGCGCACTCGGCTACTAATAACAAGTGGCTTTGTTATTGTTATTTCTATACCTTTTTACACACACGTGACGGAGATTCCCCTCTTATCTGCGGAATTAGCGGGGGAGCTGGCATTGAGACGAGATTGGGCAGAAGTCGAAAAGTAAATATCAACAATGCCATTCCATTGACCATTTTTTGCACAAATCCCTGGCTCTTCTGTTATTTTTGATTCCCACCAGTCAACGCAAACCGCAAGTTAATTCACTTTTAATTCATCATCATTTTGATAGTTTTATGGAAAGTGAAACCCAAATTTTTTAATGGGCTTGTCTCTGGGAATATCTTGTTTTAACTGAAAGCGAAATTTAATCTCGTTTTCGGGTAAATCTTGGACGTAGATACGTAAAGATATTTAGAGCTGTATTACATGCGCTTAGTGTGTCTTATTTATATTTTTTATAACCAAAAATCGAGTGACTTAAGCAACGAACATGAATTTTATTATAAGTAGTCAGTAATTATATAAATTTTAGCTCTTCAACTGATAAAACGATATTTTTGACCAATGATATCTATGTAATTAATAAATCTCAATAAATCTATGTAATTATAAGGGTAAGTGACAAATAAGCAACTAACCTAAAACCAAGCTTCTTTTCATAATATTTCTTCCAACACTTCCTAAATTTTTCGTCCGGCGATGACACACAAAACAAAAGACTCAAACCACAAACCTTTTTCATAAATCACCCAACTAATTTTTCTACCAAACACTTTTCAACTTGGCTAACTTTTTGGTGAAATGGTTCCCATAGTGCACTTCTGGTCCCAACCCAAGCCAAAAAAAAACCGAAAAAAACAGTCAACCGCATAGCACAGGCACAAATTGCTCGTTTCGCAAAAACACAACAGCAGCAGCTACAAAAATAGCAACAACAAGCAGCGGAGGCCACAACAAGTACAAGCTTTTCACCGTACACTGCTCTTATTTAATTGACTTTTGACTCCCCCAAAATCCACGGATACAACCTCTTTGGAGTGGGGAAAATCAAAAAGGGTAAAAAAACCCACTGAGTCAAAGCTAACTCAGATAACAAGGAGACAACAAACAAATAAATCGCATACAAAGAAATAGAAGCTTGAACCAACAAAAAAGCGGAGAAAAACAAATAAACAAACAAAAACGGCGGGGAAAAAATAAAAGAAAGAATTGTTGGCTGTGCAAGTGCAAATAAAACGAAAGAAAAAAAGAAAAAGGCCGAGACTTGCGGACACATTTACTTATCTCGCCTCTTTTCAACAAGAAACGGTGGCAACTCTGGCACAACACAGCAACACAACACATGCAAAATTGCCCGGTGGGTTGCCAAGGCAGGCGAATCGAACCGAAAACTCACAAAACATCTGAATGCTGCACTGAAAGATGTGCACTGTGATGCTCGAAATCGTCGTGTAAGATTTTATAACTTGAGCTCTGAATAAAGTAAGGAATAAGAATAACACATATTTCTTGATAATTATGTTGTAAAATAAGATCGCGTACTAGATTCTGCACGTAGGAAAGAGATGCTTATTTAATGGGATCAACAAATTTCTCCCAGTGCCGCCTTCGACCAACTTCAACTCACTTCTGCCCCTTCCTGCGCCTTCGCCTTTTGCCGGCTTCTAATGATCCAATTCCCACGAGCCGCGACGCCGATGACACTGGCTGCAAGGTAAAGGAGCAGCAAGCAGCTGGTGCAGACAACCAACCACGACGACAAAGAGGAGCTTCCAATGCAAAAGCCAGAGAGCAGGAAAAAATAAGAAATAGAAGGTGGAGGTTTGCCTCTTGGCTCTTCGCCTGTTTAAACAACTTTCAAAGTTAATAGTCTGCCCGGCGTCGAGACGCTTTGGCCAAAAAGCCAACCACACCATGGCTACATACCAAAACCAGCCCGAAGCCGAAGCCGAAGCCAAAGCTGAAGCTGAGCCACCAAACCAGCAGGAGTCTGGGGCCTCTTCCATGAATCATTTTTCTTGGAGGCAAAGAAAGCGGATGCCTGCCACCGCCTAAAAATCACCTCCACCCGCTGCAATTGCTGCTTGGTGGGCTGGTGTAAATGTTTTGCAAGTTGGCTGTTATAATTTTGTTCAGCTTTTATGGCCCCACCACACACAGGCCAAGATGAAGAGATGGCTAAAAGGATGGCAGTGGGTATACGGAGAAGGCTTCCCGACGTCAGATCTGGCGTATACGTAATGTAAAAATGTCCACTAATTAAATTGGAATTTGATTTTGAGGATTTGTTGGCTCCTGCAGCGGTAAAAAGCGTGGGAAGAATTTTAGACAAAAAACATGATGACTCGATTTCAAGGGGAGAGTCTGCCAGTGATTGCATATAAAACCGTAACAAAAATTAGATGTGATTCGGAATTAAGTAGCCTAATAAAATATTTTGAAGAAAGCCCATCAATTTGCATTGACCGTAAAAATAAACAATTTAACTAATATACAACTTTAAAATCCTATAAAATCCAAACATTCTATTTTTCTATGAATTAGAAACTATCTTATATCCCAACAAAATAAATTGCTCGTGTCTAACCTAACTTGACAGTTCAAGGCTACAGCTAGCTGACAATTTTAAGACAACCAAGTCAGCAATCTATCCGTCTATCCGTCCAACCATTCATCCGTTCATCCATTCATGGTGCAATCCATTCATTTTGTCGCATCCTCTATTTGTCGAAATTGTCTGCTTGCCATGCTGAGCATAAGATTTATTTCCAAAGTTTTATCTGGAGTTCTGTTTTTCGTGAGCGCCAATGTTTGATTCGCATACATCACGTCGAGTCATTGGCATCTGGTGCAGTTCCAATGCTCATTGGATCGAACTGGCAGCTTTTTATGCCAAATCATGGATTGTAAAAATCGCAAAAAGCAACTTAAAATGCAATTTTCCAAGCGCTCACTAATTTGTTAGCCAACTTTTGTGGCCTTTGTGGGATTTGGTTGGCTGTGATTAATTTCGTTAGGCATTTCACCTGCGGCTGCGGCTGTCAGCTGCCCCGAACGATATGAATACACTCGGAGAAAAATCCCAAGCTAATACACGTTTCTAGGAGCAAGCGCAACACACATATATGGCTAATATATGTATGGTGCCAATTCAGTAAAGACGCGCACGCCGAAATGTCAAGTCAAACACTTGTAAGCTACAATTGGCACAAGTTTGTTAGTTCGACGTTGCCCCGCTTTTGCCTGAGCTAACATTTAAAATTGTATCAAATGCCACAGCGATCAGTGAACGTGTGGCTGGCAGCCAACAACTAGGCAACAGCAACTGCCACAACAGCAACAACAGCTACCACAACAACACCAAAGGCAACAATATCGGGGAACTGCAGCAACATTGAGCATTGCATTTGAGTCTCGGAAACAGAAGAAAACCTCGCACATTTTGCACGCATTTGCATAACAAGAAAACTGACTAAGAGATGCCAGAACGAAACGGGAATGGTGAATACTCTAACAAGTAACGTTACTACTATAAAGCTACTTAAAATTGAACTAATGAACAACTTACATTGTTCATTAAAATATAACTTAATCGAAATAAAATGCGTGCTTTCTATTGAAAATGTAAGAAAGTTAATTATTTAAATACATGAATACCAAAAAATGTATAAGAAAACAATTCTTTGAATACATCTGCAAAGGCAGCACTCTTTCACTACTCATGAACTGTGAGAATTTCTTTACCAATACACCAAAATTGCCGGGCAAATCTCAGGAAAATGTGTGCCCCTTTCCAAGCCCACTTCTCCCACTTGACGTTTTCCTGTCAATTTTCGCTGCATAATTTGTACTATATTTGTCGGAAGATTTCAAATTTTAAACGGAAATTGCACAAACACTTGGCACACGGGCGCTGAAAGCCGCTCTCGTCGGTCACAGAGAAAGAGTAAACAGGGACGCCCGGAGAATACAATTTAAATTTCACATGAGCTCATAAAAATAGTTACAAATTAATTATAATGACAAACAGAGACGAGACCGAGACCAGAAGCGAGGGAGGGGCAGGGGGCAGGGAGCAGGCGGTTGAGCATTATAAATCCAAACGTTTCCTGCTTGACAGCTTGAAGAGCTTCAGAGCTTCACAGATTCAGAGATTCAGAGATTCAGAGCTGCAACAGAAACAGAAACAGACAGCAGCGATGATGCTTCAAGTTGCAAACTCTGCTAAGCACTTTTCATCATCGCCATAATCATCATCAGCGCCATGATCATCGTGGCTCATAATTATAGTGTTTGGCTTTTGCTTTTATGTAGCTTAAGACAGCAACCACGACGGCGACAACGACAACAATTAGCTAAGTACGAAAATCAAAACGAAAGACTTAGGCAACGAACTCGACCGGCCAAGCGGACGATAAATGATGATGGATTGACTTTCGAGGGGTTTAGAGATCCGAAAAAAACGAAGAAAGTAATGAAAATCAAGGGGAGTTACTGCGTTAAAAGCCAGTGAGAAATGGTGAAACGAAATAAGGGCGTTTTCATTGGCCATTCAGTAATTGTCAAACAAAGCATAAATCAATCATCAAATCCAATTCGGCTACGGATGTAATTGAAAGAATACTTAGGAAGAATAATTTGTTGTATTCCGTGAGTCGGTTTTTATTGGCATATCCAATATAAAAACATGCCAATGATGTGAAACAAATTTCTAATAAAATTCGGTAACTGTGGAAGACAGATTATAACACTTACCAAGTAATTCTTTTAAGAATGCATCTAATCAAATCTCAAACGAACATATGCGATGCAAAATAAACTGACTGGCCAAACTATAACAACTGCGAATAATTTCCGCTCACAAAAGACAAACGAGGAAACTCGCTGAATGATTCCCTATGATTGATCACTCCCCTGAGGGGCTTTGAAGGGCTGGCCCCCTGAAAATGTGTGTAAAATTTGTTGTGCGTTATTTTTTTGACAAATTGCCTAAGCATAGAGGCCGCGTGACTAAGCAAAGAGGAGTGCTGGGTTGGGAAAAGCGAAAGAAATGCGCGTGTGCAGCTGATTCTCCACCGCCTGAAGTATTTTTAATGCGGCAGAAAAAAGGAGAGGAAAGAAATGAAAGCCAGAAACATGCGATACATCCATTTTGACAAATTCCGCTCCTCTTCTACAGATCGACCGGGGAATAACGAGTTTGCATTGCCAACATGACTCATCCGATTGGCTGGGGTGGAATAGAAGCTGCGACTAGAGCAATCTTCTACAACCTTTGCAGCTGGCTTCAGCTTAGAACTTGGACCAGTTGTAAAGGGGAAGGTATAAGCGATTTAGATTAATGCGAATAAAAGTCATTGTGTAAAGCTCTGGGGGAGTGAATGCATTTTATCTATAGGTATTTAATTAAATTGAGTATGAAACGGCTGCAATTAAATCAAGGTTAGACACAAACTTAATGTTAAATGGCATGCGCTTCTTAAAATATCTGGAAAGAACGCCTTGTGTAAATTGCATCATGAACTAGCCATAAGTTTACTTCCGCTTGCCTTAGGTACTTTTATGTCATACTTGCATAAAGCAAACTTCTCAACCTAAAGGCATAACACTAATTACAAACGCCCATTTAATATCGAGCTGACATGAGGTGTTCTTTTAATACCTCCTAATGAGTGGTAATACTGAGATCTATAAAATTGTAGTTTAGTGCTTTTGAAATCAGAATATTAATTGAATAGCCAGCTGCACTCGGTATTTTCCCACTACTGCCCAAGTCCAGTATAGGTGCAGTCTAGAGCTAATCGCATTTGTTTATACACTTTTATCTGCTCATCACCGACAGCAAGCGAAACCAACACAAACGACCGTCTTCAGTGTCGACGAGTCATGAATGTTTATAACGTAAAATCTACAGCAGCAGAAAAGCGAAAAGGCGAACAAAAAATTCAAAACTAGAACAATTTGCCGCAGCTCACAGCGAACAAAGCGTGGCAATTGCTTTGTGCATGATTTCATTTTAATTAAATTATGTTTTTGCCTCTAGCCTGCGCTTTTTTATAATTGCATGCGAACCATGTTGGGGGATGTTGGCTGCGATGAGGGGGAGGGGATCCAATCTGCGCACTGGATGTGCAAATTTGAGGTTTAGCATTAGTACATGACAGCCAAGGTCAGGCAATTATCATATTTTTTGCTAGCCAGCCAAAAAGAAGCGAGGGAAGCAAAAACTGAAAATAAGCTGAAACTAAAACCGAGCTTGGACTTGGTCTTAATGGCACTTAGCTCTTAACAGCTTCAGGCGAGGCAAGCCGAGCTCAAAACTGGAGTAAACGTGCCTTAAATGAATTTTAATAATTTTATTTAATTTTTTTACGTGGCCGCGTCTTTTATTTGCCAAGCTTAATAAGCCATATAACAAAGCATCTTATTATTGTATACGTAAATTCAGCTTTTTTTCATTGCATCATCGGGGCATGAAAAATTATAAATTCTACTTGCTATTTTTGCTGCGCGTTAAGGTTAACAACCAAACAACATCAAACAACAAACAGAACAGCAACAGCATCAGCAATCGCCATAATTAATCACACACAAAATCAACAGCATCCACTATTATATTATTGTGGATGATGACTGGTGGAGTTTTTGCAGGTATTCATATATATTTATTCACTGGCGTCTATTTGTCTTGGATCAACTTGTTGCACTTCTGGCTAACTGGGGAACTTTTATTTTCGGAAAATATACCAACTAATTAAAATAAATTGGCATTGTGTAGTCGAAAAAGCTCATCAATATTCGCAGGCCATCAATAATCTGAGCACAGACGCAAATATTTTGTAGTCGCTTAAAAAACAAATTGCTTCAGAAAGAAAAAAGTTATTTATAATATGTGTATTTAATTAAAATCTTGCAGATGATGTGGTCTTTTTGCTGGCCCATTTGTCGCTCTCGTATTTAATTTATAACACTTTCACTTAATAGCCAGGCTAATTGTGAGTTTAAATGTATTTTTCGGGGCAGCTCGGGCTTACGCAAATTATGCAATACAATACAAAAGTCTTATTTTTGTTGTGAGCAATCATTAAACAGATAAAACAGGTCTGTGTCAAGAGGATCGATTAAGAGCTTAGACTATGAAATTTATGGAGTCCTTAAACTACTAATTGAATTATTTATTAGCAAATCTGCCAAGACAATTATGTATTTTTCCAAATAAAGCTTGAAATTGTATAGTTGTACACCTAATGCGGAAGCTCTTGCCAATTTAATGGCAATACAAATTAAATAAATAAAAGAGCTGCTGGTTTTTTATAAACAGAAAAAGAAATATAAACAATAAAATAGAAAAACCTATCAATCTCGCCTCAAAATCTGTAAAATATTGCGCTGGGTCTCTTTCAGTGCCAAATAAGAATAAACTCATTTCTCAAGAAACCAACCATGCCTTAATTTCAAATGTGACGGCTTAAATCGCTAAGAAATATACGTAGTCGGCCATCATTTCACTACCTTAATGCAGAGACTTGGAAAGAATATGTCGCTTGTCTGTTGTAAAATAAATGTTTATTGCTTTTTAATATTGCACATTGTCTGCATAAATTTCACGGCGAGGCTCATCTGCAACGTGTTCTGTGCCCTCTCTCTCTATCTGCCCGTTTCTGACCGGCTGGACTGTGATTTAAAATCAAACTAAATCTGCTGCCAATCCGCAGGTTGTTGAAACTTGAAACTCATAATTTTTAATTTATTTTATGTGATTTTTATTTGTCGATTAATCCCAGGCAGGCTGGCGGGCAGCAAGCACCAGACCCGAAGACGCTTTATGAAACCTAAACGTAGGAAATTTATTTCCAATCCAAGTCGAGGGGCCCCGAACCCGAACCCAAACCCAAAGTCGGGCCAAAACTCACCTCCAACTCAACACATAACACGAAATCAGATTAGCATGTTTTACAGTCAAACAAGGCACCTACAATACCAACAACCACTTGGAAATAAGGAACCCAGACCTGAACGAACTAAGCCAATTGGCATGGCATTCTTATAAGACTCCCCCACCACTCGGGGATTTGCTTATTGGACGCTCGCTTCCAGGGGAAGGCGAATGAAAAAGTGAATGTGTTGAGTGCTTTCTCCTACTTTGTAATGTGCCAAATTGTTTGTGGCCCGCAAGAATTATGGCCGAGAATCGCCCGTGGGCCAATTGGTGTTATAAAACATAACAAAGGCCTTCGGAAAAGGTGGAAAGCACTTGGCTCGAGGATGAGCCTGATTCAGACTGCGGCTGGACCATTGGCTACCAGTTGGGCAGCTTATTTTCGGTTAGTTTTGATATATTCGAAACCATTTCAATTGCACTGCGCTTAAGGCAGTACTTTCAGTACTTCAGTACAAGTGAAAAGAAATTTCAGTCTGGAGCCAAAATGGTTGGGTGAGCAAGAAATGAACAGAAGTAACCATGAACATGAACTACAAATAGGAAATGCGTTAACCCAATTCGAATGTCAGTTTTATTCTTATTAGGCCTACGTCTTATTCTTTTTCACCGATTGGAAACGTATTTACGAATTCCAGGAAATAATGCTGCGGTGGAAATTTAGCTGGTTAAAATAGTAAAAGTTTAGTAAGGATTACAATTTTTGGGACTTCCCACGATCACTTGGTCGTGAACTCCAATTTCCACCTCTTTGCGTGCGCACTTGTCATCAAAGCTCTTGCTCCAGTTCCAACTACAAGTGGCAATAAGAAAACGCAATTCAAACCGATCCAGCCCAATTTTCAACCAGACTGAAGAAAACCAGAGGGAGCCCGAAGAGCCAACTCCTGGCCAGGCACACAAACAACAATTGATGGCAAATTGTTGATAAACATTTCGCTCGCAATAAATAAACAAATATTCCCTCAACTACAAGTTGCGCCTATTTGCGAGGGGAGGATTGGGAATTGGCAAAGGTACAGAGTTTGCCATATAAATGCAAATGCAGCTTGTTTGCTCAAAGAGTGTGTGTGCTCTGGGGCAATTTTTCATTTGATTCCATCTTCATATTTTATTATGGGCCCCAGAAGAGCCGCTTAGCCATTTGCACGGGAAAAAAAACTTAGGTAGGTTGGATAATGACTAAATATTAGTAAATATATCAGGCATATTATATTGAATACAACAATAAGCCATATAGTTAAATTTGGCATACTTTAATAAAATGAAACAGCTAATATGTTTTATTCTCGGCCCCATTTTAATATTGACAACATTTAGAAAATGCCCCAAGGGTTCCTTCTTCAGTGCATGGGGTTCATGGTCGGGTCTGGTTGGCCATTTGTTGGGGGCTTCTTTGGGCCCGTTTCCCGTTTCCATTTGTCGTCGTTCGTTTCTCGCTTTGCGTTTTAGGCCGTGCTCTTCTTCTTTCGCTGATACCAATTCCGCGATATGACAAACTATGTTTGCATTTTAATTTTTAATGCGTGTGAATTTTGCTGGCGGCTGGTCTTGCAATTCTCTTTGGGGGAATCGAAAGGAGATGGAGAGCTCCAGATGCTCGTGTCATGATTTGCTGTTGCTTTTAATTGAAATTTTATGAATTTATTGCCTCAGTCTCGCTGGGCTGCTGGTGGTGGGTGGGGAAGGGGTTGCCCAGTGGGTTGGAAGTTGGAGGTTGGAGACCTACCTCCCCCCCAAAAAACTATGTACCATTCCCATTCTCATGTTTTGTTCTACTCGTTGCCATTGCAGATGAATCAGACGTGCAAGGTGTGTGGAGAGCCGGCGGCAGGATTCCATTTCGGAGCCTTCACATGCGAGGGCTGCAAGGTGAGTTCGATGTTCGAATTAATTTGAATTTGATTTGGCTTGAGTGCAACGATGTTATCTAGCTAGCCTAGGACATTACAGCTATTTGTTGATCACTGCTAGGTTACATTAGCTTAAGTTCCTGTCAACACAAGTAATTATAATAATATCAATGTACAAATATTTTAATAATATTGTTTTCTATCGTAACACGTTTTAAATCAATTATCGTCAACAAATGTTTTAGAAATCAGGACCAAAAAAATTGAGCAGATGCTTTTGTACATTTTATTATTTCTGCATTTTCTAACCAAGTAATCCGTTTGTATTGCGGCCACAAAGTTTCCATGGCAAAAACACTTTTGAACAAGCATTCCTCTGCGGCCCAAAGTCTTTCATATCAATCGATTCAATCGATTTCAATAAATCGAATTCGCCGCCTTCGTGATGCAAACGCTAAGCAGAAAAAGTTATGAGGCCATTCTCCTCGAGAAACTGGAATGTGGAGCCGAGTTCATCATAAAGGAGAGGGGAGGGGTAGGGGGAGTGGGAGCAACAAATGGATGCCCCAGGCTAAGGTCAAAGTTAAACAAAGCGCCCCACACATAATTGATTTAAATACGAATACTCCTTTAATGGTGGGATGATCATTTTTTGTTCGTTCCGATTCGTTTCTTCGCCGACTCGATTTGAGTTCAGTCGAGGGATTTGCTTTTGTTATTTATTTATTTAGTTTTGTTGTGATGTTTCGTCGTACCTTTTTCTGTTGCCCACGCCAAGGAGAAAAGGTCAACTAACGTACAATTTGTGGGTCAACGTTATTTGATTTGTGCTTGGGCCTCGTTCGCAATGGCGTGGGCCTCGCTTGGCTAATTTAACGCCCACAAGAAGTACAAAAAAAAGTATAGAAAAAAAAACAAAGTTAAAGACCCAAGAAAAAACAAACAAACAAAAGTGAATCTGCTTTGATGCACAAAATTGCTTGTAAATAGTCGTCCGTCCGTCTGCTTCTTGAAACGAAACTGAAAACGGCAAAACTATGGACTGAAAACTGAAGACTGAAGACTCAAGACTGAAGACTGAAGACTCAAGACGAGGAGGTACGGGCCTGAAATCCTCCGTTTCCATTTCCATTTCCGACCCAGTAATCTTGATGCCCAATTAACCTTAAAAGTGGATTTTCGCATTGTTTCTGTTTCTGTTTCTGCTTCTTTTTCTGTTTGATTTTTTTCGTTTTTGTTTCTGTCTCGGTTCAATTTTGCGCTTCGTCGTCAGCATCTCAGCACCGGTGTTTCTTCCATTCAAGAGCTCCACCTACGATCAGAAAACGACAGTAACCAACTTGAATACTGACAAGCAGACGGAGAGTAAGTCAGATGCACTGCAAAAATTCAGCTGCATATGCATATGTAAATAAAATGAAATATTTGCACTAACTCAAGGGACTTTTATTAATTTCCAAAAAATAATATTCATAGGAATGCCAAAAAAGTCTATATTTGAATTGAGTATTATAGATTTATATATTACTTATGTTTAGCTGTGATGCTAAGCAAGTCCCTGTGTCGCGATTTAGATGCAAGTTTCTTTGAGTGTATCCATTCAGTCAGTCATTTAGGTAGTCTGTCCCTTTTGGTTGATTGCAAAGTCAGGCGGGCGGGCAGGCCGTGAAGCGTTGGTGATTTACTGCCAACATTGCAACTTGGCATAAGTGTTGCACAGCCATAACCTTTGCAACATGCAGCAGCAGCAGCAACATGTTGCCTGTTGTCCGTCCGGCTTTTTGTTTCTTCTCAGCTTTTTGGCTCTCAGGTTTTCATGGCTCCTCCGCATTGAATTAAATTGTTTGTTTGCTTTGTTGCAATTGATTGTGGTTGTGTGGTGCCCCAGCCAACGGTTAATGGCGGAGGTGTAGGTGGTTGCCGCTTGTGCATGTCGATTTGCCTTATTTCTTCTTTTTCAGCCGCTTTTCGGGCAGAGCGTTTAATAAGGTCTGGGTCTCAGCAGACCCACCAGCCGATGAATCATCAGAAAAATGTATAATGAGATATTATTGCCGGGCATCGAAAGCGTTTTATTGAATGACATCATTGAATGCCATGAAAGAAGTTGCTGAAGAAGCCCTGCTTTTTTGAAGATGGAGTAAGGAGATAATTGGAGTGGGTACAAAAAATAGAGACAGATAATATTTTAAGATAATATTGTTAACCTAAAAGTAGCATACAATTCTTGTACAGTATCCCAGCTAATATACATACATATGCTACAACCCTTACAATAGGCTTTAATTGCCAGTATATATATTATATTTAATATTTTCGTTCTTCTACTTCGCATTACAGTCCTTCTTCGGCCGATCGTACAACAATCTGTCGTCGATATCCGACTGCAAGAACAACGGCGAGTGCATCATCAACAAGAAAAACCGCACCGCCTGCAAGGCGTGCCGCCTGAAGAAGTGCCTCATGGTGGGCATGTCGAAGAGTGGCTCCCGATATGGTCGTCGCTCCAACTGGTTCAAGATCCACTGTCTGCTGCAGGAGCAGCAGCAACAGGCGGTGGCTGCGATGGCGGCGCACCACAATAGCCAGCAGGCGGGTGGCGGAAGTGCCGGTGGATCGGGCGGTGTTCAGGGAATGCCCAACGGGGTCAAGGGCATGTCCGGAGTGCCCCCACCGGCGGCTGCGGCAGCAGCTCTGGGTATGCTCGGGCATCCTGGTGGTTATCCGGGTCTATATGCCGTTGCCAATGCTGGCGGCTCGTCACGGAGCAAGGAGGAGCTAATGATGCTCGGATTGGATGGCAGCGTGGAGTACGGCTCTCATAAACATCCGGTGGTGGCATCACCCTCGGTAAGTTCCCCGGATTCCCATAACTCCGATAGCTCCGTGGAGGTGAGCTCGGTGCGGGGCAACCCACTTCTGCACTTGGGTGGAAAATCCAATTCTGGAGGATCCTCAAGTGGTGCCGATGGCAGTCATTCGGGTGGTGGAGCAGGAGGAGGAGGAGTGGCGCCCGGCAGACCACCACAGATGCGCAAGGACATGTCGCCATTCCTGCCGCTACCTTTTCCGGGCCTAGCATCTATGCCCGTGATGCCACCACCAGCGTTCCTGCCTCCCTCGCACCTACTCTTTCCCGGCTACCACCCCGCCCTGTACTCGCACCACCAGGGTTTGCTGAAACCCACGCCAGAGCAGCAGCAAGCGGCGGTGGCTGCGGCAGCCGTGCAGCATCTCTTCAACTCCAGTGGTGCAGGGCAGCGTTTCGCACCAGGGACTTCCCCATTTGCCAACCACCAGCAGCACCACAAGGAAGAGGATCAGTCAGCACCACCCAGAAGTCCAAGTAGCCACGCGAACAACAACCACCTGCTAACGAATGGTGGTTCCGCCGATGAGCTCACCAAGCGCTTCTATTTGGACGCTGTGCTCAAGTCGCAGCAACAAAGTCCACCGCCGACCACAAAACTACCGCCGCACTCCAAACAGGATTACTCAATTTCGGCTCTGGTCACACCGAATTCGGAAAGTGGTAGGGAGAGAGTGAAGAGTCGGCAAAACGAAGAGGACGACGAGGCGAGAGTGGATGGAATTATTGATGGCGCCGAGCACGACGACGAGGAGGAGGATCTGGTGGTCTCCATGACGCCACCCCACTCACCCGCTCAACAAGCGGAGGGAACGGGAACCCCAGTCGGCGAGCATCCAAGTCCCAGTCCCGGTCAAGATAATCCCATTGATCTGAGCATGAAGACCACTGGCAGTTCCCTGAGCAGCGAGAGTAGTAGCCCCGAAATCGAACCAGAAACCGAGATCTCCAGCGATTTAGAGAAAAACGATACGGATGACGAGGATGAGGATCTGAAGGTAACGCCTGAAGAGGAGATATCAGTTCGAGAAACGGAGGAGCATGAGCCGAAGGAGGAGAACACCTCCACAGAGACAGCAAAGACCAGCATTGAAAAGACCCACAATAACAACAACAGTATCAGCAACAACAATAACAATAATAATAATAATAATAGCATCCTAAGCGACAGCGAGGCCAGTGAAACGATCAAAAGGAAATTGGACGAACTCATAGAAGTCAGCAGTGAGAATGGAAAGCGTCTGAGGCTGGAAGCCCCCGTCAAAGTGGCCACCTCGAATGCCTTGGATCTAACCACTAAGGTCTGAAAACAGCTAAAAAACAAAAATAAGAAAAAATAAGAAAAATAAGAATGCAAAATGACAGTTATCAGCTACTGAAGATCGATCGAGGCAATAGAAAATTAGCCCCCCGCTAAGACACCACCAAATAAATACAAAATATAGAAAACAATAAACGCATGCGAGCTATATAAATATATGTTTTGGGGCAGAAAAGTTTGACTCTGATTAACAAGCGCTAAATACGAGTTCGTGCCGTTTTGGTTAGATGTTATCACATCGTTTAAAACAACTAACCAAATTGCCAAAATATGCAAAAGTCGAGCGGCCCCCGCCGACAAGGTATTTGCATATTGGGACCGAAAAGTATAACACAAATACTATGCTTTCATAATTTATACAGTGAATTATAAACAAATTTTTCGGTTACCCACAAAGCGGCAAGAATACAAGTTTAGACGCCCAAAAATACATAAATGAAAAGCTAAACAAATGGTAAGAGAAAAGAAACTGTAGCGAAATATGCAAAAAAGGCAGCTTATCTGTATCGCGAATGCATAATATCGTAGTGGAATTTGTAATCTATAGGTTTCGTTTTCTTCTAAGCTATGAACCATATATAAAGTATAAAGTATAAAGTATAAAGTTATATGACTAGCTATTACTTAGACGTTTCCAATCCCCCCAAGAGTATTTGTTAGTTTAAAAAACAATCATTGTTCTATAGAATAAGCAACGCTGGTAGACAAATTTTACTCGTTTTGAGGTTCGCCCGAGTTATTAGTCACAATTAGCAAATTTTAAAAGTACGACAATCCATGGATGTAAATGTAAAGCAAATCGCACCAAGTTGTATAGCAAATAGCATAAATTATTAATCTTAATGTTGCATAAGTATTTTTCTTTTTCGTGTGATTTGGTATGCAAATCAGGCAAAATGATGGTCGAGAAAATTATTATTGATGTCACCACAAATAAATACAAATAAATATCTAGATGAACAAGAGTTTCTTTTATTGATTGGGCTTGGTTTTCGGTCTCAAAAGCAGCGACACGACGTTCCACGATCTACGAGATCGGCGGAGAAAGCTGATTTCTCAGACTCCTGCGGCGCTGCTTTGCCCGATGGCAATCAATAAAAAGTAGTCAGTAGTATTTGCTGGATAAATGTGTCGCATAAAATGTATCTTCTCGTGGCGTCGGACGGAGCGGCTTAATTAGAAATTATCCCAGCGCCGAAGAAGCCGGCTCTTAACCTCCTTAACCTCTTTCACACAAACTGCGATATTCCCACCATTGCGCAAAAAGAACTGCAAGCAATGTGCATACCAGCAGCCAATCAATCCCAAATCTATTTCAATCAATCTTTGCGTAATTGTAAATACTTTCAGCACAGCTCCTCTTTCCTTCCCGATCGTTCGCAAAAACTCTGGCAGACATTCGGCTGACGAACGGACGGACAGAAAAACGGACGGACAGACAGACGGGCAAAGTCGACAGCAAATGGCGCGAAAATTATAGCAAAATGCTAGACTTTGGGACCTGGATTCGTTTCTATTTATTTCACACTTGAATTGATGCACAGCACCAGATTGACATTTTGCAAATGCTCACGGCACCGGAGGAGGCAATTGCCAATTGGCAAAATCACAGCACAGAAGCTGTGCGCGATTCGAGCGACAAAACGCTCGAGCTGCCTGCCTTCTGGGCCCTGGGCTCATGAATGAGGCAGAGCTGCAGTCGACCACTGAGAGAAAAAAGGGGCCATAACATGGCATAACTGAAAGATATTTCGATTTGCACACCTATTTGTATTTGTAACTATTTTATAACACACTAAAATTACGGAAAATCGAATGTTACACTTTTTAAATAAAAAATAAAAACTTTAATGCAAACCTTTAGATTTCTTCACCATGTTCTTCTAAATGCGATGGAGTCCAGTTTTATATCAAAGTATTTCTAATTATTATAAGGCTTTTTCCTTCAAAGGAAACAGCCACGAAGGTGAAATATTTTAGATACAATTTCAGCTCAGTGAAACTGATCGAAAATCAAAGAAACCAAATGTACAAAGCTGAATTACTTTTACCATTGCCCTATTACAACTACCATTGCCCCATTTGCTCCCCACTTTTCCCAGTGTAATCCCCAAGGCAGGCTTGGTCGTCGTCTTCGTCGTTGACTTTGTTGTGGATTGACGCTCACAGCTTGACGAGTTGACGGGTTAGAGATCGCTAGCTCCGACTGTGATTTTTGGGCAGAGGGTTTTCGTTGGGCCAAGGGGGGATCCAGGGTAGTGGAAGGGGGAGGGGGAGGTGGTGGCGGAGGGAAAGCGGGCTAAGTAAGGTAGTACATCCCAATGCCTCCTCGCATTGTCAGCAGTGAATTGTAGTGCAAATAAATTTCAATTGCGAGACACATTCTCCCACTGACATTGTTTGACACTTCTTCGGCTGCACAATTTGCATGTCGAAGGCGAGAAAAGCAGAGGGGCGAGTGGCGCGAAACCCAGCAGATCTTTAAGTTTATTGTTTGATCTTTAAAGATTGGCCAACACCCAGCAGCGACCGCTTCATGTTTTCCTTTTTTTTTGCTAACAAGCTCAACATACAGTCGTATCCAGACGCTAAAGACGAGGAGACCCAGATGACGATGACTATGACGATGACGGTGATGAGGAAGACGCACCCATGCCACCAATCTTAGACTTGGAGCTCCATTTACGGGCTATTCGATGCCGGGTGGTGTAAGTATTACACTAGGAAAGCTATAAATTAAAAGCATTGTTAAATTTAAGTGATCAATAAACCCAGTCAATATATATGCAAGCTCCCATTATCTGATTGCCATCATGATTTATTTGAAAACGTAATAATAGAGATGTTCAGCTTCAGGAAATAAATATAACTTAAATATTATATATTTTTTTTTCAATTTTCTTTTGGAACAGTAATCATTATTAAATCTCTCCTCAAATTTAAGAAATGTGAAATGGATCAAGATTTAGCCGAGAAAGTACATTTTTATAACCGCCTGAAGCAATTGTGCAATATTACTCTAAAACGTTAAAGAAAGACGGACAGAAAAACTCTGATCTTCTGCAATAAAAATTAGTTTAAAACCTTTAAGTATAACTAAAAATTAATTTTTTATATGATTTTTGAAGACTTTTCTCCCACAGTGTGTATCTGCTCCAAATGCATTAAGTGCTTTGGCGCTTTGGCGCTTTTATTTGCTACCCACTCGCCGGGGAGTCGCAGGCGGAACAGCAAGACGACTTGATAGCTACACCCTAATCTCGTGTGGACCACTTTCCGCACCTACAACAACACACGGAGCAACACATCGCCCAGATAGAGCCGACACCAACGCGCGATAAATGTCTCCAGTGCGCTGGAACTCCCAGATGGATGCCACAACATCGTACCAGATACCCGTGGTGTATGGCAATATGGATGTGGATGTGGACGTGGATATGGAAGACATGGAAAGGAAGGAAGCTGTTGGCCGGGCCTCTCGATATTTAACACCTAGACAGACAGACAGGCAGACAGACGGAGACTAAACGCTCGAACTGGATTGGGGCATGGCCCAATAACTGGCGATGAAGCGTTGAAAACTCAGTCGCGGGCCCCACTTTTGGATGCAATTGCAGCAATCTGCGAGTAACAAGCATATCACGCCCACTGCGCCAACAAAACTGGCCCGGGGGTATGCAATTGGGCTAACAGTTGCACAAATGGAACGGAAATGGTTAGCCAGCCAGGCAAACAAAGTTATCAAAATGGGCCTCGATATGAGTTAAGAGACTTATACTTGACGACTAAGATTGCCCTGATATTGGAACTACAGACTTGTTCACTTAAAAAAAAACCAAAACGATAATACTGTATTTATATTGTTGTTATTTTAGATTTATTTAAAAAATAAATAACACACTCACTATTAATGACCTACATTTTAATAGTACATTGAAATGTATAAGCAAAGTGAATTAAATGAATTTGGGAGAATGAAGTACCTATGGTCTATCGTTTTGGACCAGCACCATTAATGCTCAACTTCAAACACTATAAACATGGAGTAGCTCCACTTGAGTTTTACATATATGAACTCCGATCCCAATGATTCACAAAACTAAAGACTTCGAACCGATTATGGAACAGGAGTTGCATTTTGAGTAGTATTCGATCGTCTCCCAGGGAACAAAAAAATAAAGAACTCAGCGGACAAAAGCCGCAGCCTAAACGCCGCTAAGTGCTTGGGTTTTGTATAGGCCTTGTGGTTTGGTGGGTGCCATGAATCGGGATGGAGTGTATCGGTGGTTTGGGGTTCAAGGGGTTGTATAGGAAGCAAGGGGCAACCGGCATGACTTTGCTCAATGTGAGACTTATGCGCATACCGCATTAACTACTCCATAAAAAGTGTAAAGAAATCACTTAAGTACTTGGATGTCATTCCTTTGTCAAACTAAGTCATGGTACGGAACGGATCCCATCGTGAATCCATCTCTCTATAGATATAAATACGCTTTTACACGTCCATATGCGCAGGGAAAAATCAGAGCTTACTTTGGGCAAAGTGTGTAATGTAAAAATATCTATACTAGTTCAAATAAATTTCAAAATACCATAGCAGCTAGTTTACATATATGGAAACGAAACCGAAACGGTAAAATAGTAATACCTACGAATTTGTAAATTCTTTCTTTAGTTAATTTATATTTTTTCGTCAGTGTGCGCATATCCATAGGGAAAATATAGGCGTAGAATGCTTTCGGTTGTAAAGAATAAAACGGGGGAGTTTTATTGACAGCCGCAATTACCACATAATCATGCAACAAATTTGATGGTGGCTGGCTTTTTCACGATTGAAGGGGCTTCCCCTCCCCAAAAAAATGACGCTTGATGTGGCTGATGCTGCTGTTGTTATTATTGTTGCTGATGACGTAGAGACGACGTCTGAAAGGCAACAGGCTGGCAGGCAGCTCAACTCAACTCAACTTAACTCAACTCAACTCAGCGAACCTGGCAACGTGCTGATCCATTACGGCAGCTATCCCCCACTTTTCCCCATCGAGGAGCGACAATCACAGGTACCAGGTACATTTTGTCTAGACTTATTGAGTGATCGTGGCAGGAGCCAAGGCTGCAACACCAACAGCAACTAGAAGGCGCAGCCGTTTTTTTAATGGGGTGGCAATCACTTTGAACGGCGACGACTAGTCGAACGTTGAGGCCTGCACGAAGGGAAAAATATGAATAAAACTTAATCATTTTTTAAATTTAATTTTTTATTTTGAAACTATAAAATTTCAGTGAGAGTATTGAAATAATATAAATACTAGGTAAAATAAAATAGACAGAAATACAAACGTTTTCCTGTTCCCAAACGAATTGGTTGACATGTGATATTTTATATAATTGCCATCATTGCTCCTGATACTCTCTGAAGATTAAAAAACGATTGAGAGCTGTACACAAATTTCTCTAGGTGTAGGACTAAAAGGGGTGAAGTGGGATCGGGATCGGGATCGGGATCGGAGGCAGACCTCACAAATTATGGTCAGGAGGCGAACGATGGCGAAGAAAGCCCAACATCGAGCATCGTGGCAGAGGCTCGTTTTGTGCTCTGAACTGGGTTGGCAGATACTTAAGAAATATGTTATTAAATAATAATGGAGTGCGTGGTTAATAGATACAACGTCAGTTGGCAGCAGTGGCCAAAAGCACCAACTGCAGATGCACGCTGAAGAGCTTCGTTTGGGGCCTCATCGACAATCATTGTTAACAATCAATTAAGGAAATAAGTTGTTTATAAAATGTGGCTATTACTCGCAGATCGCCCGGCTACCATAAATACCAGTAAAGTATGGGTTTCCCCATCATAATGCCTCCCACCTCTAAAACCGCCCAGCCAGCAGATAAAATATTACACTGCACCACAATTAAACTAATTTCGCAGGAAAAAGTTAGCTAAAAAGTTGGCAAACTCTTAAGGACCAATACACATACACGATTTAAATAAAGACAAGCTATGTAACCTATGTTACATTTATATGTATATTTTAAACAAATCTTACTATATATGCTTCTTAAAACTATTATAAGCCACATTAATTTCATGTAAGACAAAGGCAACAATATTCCAATTTTATTGTAAATAACTTTCCCCTGAATACCAAACCATTTATCAGTCCAATTCCAAGTTGACCACTGTAAATTGATGCCTGTTCGTAAAAGATACAATCACTATGGCCTCAATGCTGCTGGCGAAAATGTTTTAATTAATGCGGCAGACAGTTAATGAAACTGTTATAGTTATACAAATGAACACGAGTATGACTATACAATATTACCATATATGTACATATGTACGTAGTACTCCGAAGTCCACTTCGGGGAGTTTATTAACCCGACTAAAACAGAAAACGACAATCGATGGATTCGACTGACCAAAAAAGGGCTTTTTATATTCCAGTGAGCAGAGCAAAGGTCATTAATCAAAACACCCCAGCAGGCGGTTCGAGTTTTGGTAGCAGGCAGGGGACCCAAAAAGACTACCGAACTGTACTACTTGACCACACCGGGCCAAATCACCGGACCAGTGATCTACTCGTATGTTGTAATGTTGTAATGTACTTATATAGTTTTTGGTGTGACGATTTATAGCCCAATGGTACCAGAGTTTTCCAATGAAATAAGTATGTCAAATAGAAACCAAATGAAATCTTCAACGTAGAACGCTCTTTTTACCGAGCTAGACTGCTAGTGCAGGGATAGGGATACCACCAGATCCGAGTAATTCGAATCAAGTGATATTTTTTCTCCGTGCAGGTCTAAAAGCGAGCCGAACAAGTAGGCCCCATATGATTAGTGGCTGTGGCTACTTTAATGAGCGTTAACTGCCTGGCCTCAAAGTTCATTAGGTGCAGTCGGCTTATGATTGATGCCCCCGAAACAAATGGCGGAAAATCTGGTGCCAAAATCAGAATCGAAATCGGCCACAAGTCCGATGTTCAAATTGAAACATAAATCAAAATTCCAGTTTGAATTTTCGTATTCGCTTTTTTCCACACTGGTCCCCTAATATTCGTATGCTTTTTATGCGAACAGTTTTTAAATCGATGCGGAAACCCAATCAGTCAGTCGCCCATCTCCATCTCGAAGCATTTGGCCAAAAATCGCAAAATTTCGGACCTCGATCAGCGTTCAGCGCATGTGGCGTTAATTTTGATTAATGGCCGAAATTGCCGGCTGACCATTTTCGAATTTTAATTGTTTTCAAATCGGCGGGCGAGTCCGCGAGTCTCGTTCTACAAATAATTATAAGCAGTTTTTAATGATGGCCCCAGAAGAAGAATAGCCAAACAAAAGCTCCTAGCAGCAGCACTAATTGTTACAGATCCGCAGAAGAAGCGCACAACTGGCTACCAGTTTCTGGCTCGGGGGCTCGGGTTTTGGCTTTTGTTTGGCTTCTTGTACGCTCCCAAAATATACATATATTCTTTTCTATTTTTCCTCCTTCCATTTGAGGTCCATGAAAGCAAGTGCCGCTAAATGGCCAAAGGGGGTGGACAGGCGGACAAAGGCCGTTTAGGAGGAGGGCACGTGCTCGAGCCCACTGACAAAACCGATCCGAAAACAATTAGGCAAGAATAGAAATGAGAAGAGAAGTCCGAGACGAAGAGGTGTTCGGAAATGGCCCAGAGAAGAAGTCTCAGTTAAATACACATTTAAATGGACCGGCAAGCAAAAAGAGGACTGAAATGACGCTTAGAAAATAATTGAAATGGTGCGGCAAGCTTTCAAGAATATCTCTGTCTCTTTATTGTCAATATCTTCGTTCTTAATAGGAGTCAGTTATGAAAGTACTGAATATTTTAAAATACTGCAAGTAAAAATACAATGCTCTTGTAAATAAAGCTGAACAATTCAATTTAAACCGCAATATAAAAGAAGCTTTAGCCATTGGAATGTCCATACTCCTGTAATAACCCCCTGAAAAACTCAAATCATTTATTGTCATGGCTGCTGTAGCTGTGTTGTAAAAATACTCATTCCCAGAAGAGGTTCCTGAAGTATTTCTATCCTTATGGCATACCGCGAATAACCGTAACCCGAGTGCGACTCCTCTTCCAATCCATCAAAACCCGTCGATTGTTCTTAATTGCCCTGAAATTGCATGACCACCTACTAATCTTGTCCGTTCCGAAGGGGATCTTGGGGTAGATCCCTTTAACCTTTCCCCGCCAAAAATACGAAAAATATACGCTCGGCTCGATTGGCTTTTGTTTTCCACTGACGCTGATGCTGATGCTGATGCGACCGCGACTGGTGCTGATGCAGTTGCTTTTGCTGCAAATTCCATAAATCTGTCAAGCGGGGAGCGTCGCACATCTTGCACTTGTTCTTCCCTGGCTCGCGAAAATCTTGACATGTGAAATACGCAGATTTGCCAGGTTTTATGGGCCGCACTTGGGAGCGGAGGACCACAGAGGCAGTGCTGCTGCTGCATCTTGCAGGTTGCCAAGTTGCCAGTTGCCAGTTGCAACTTGGGATGCTGCATGTGCTGCATCTGCTGCATACATTCCGTGCATTCGCCCAGTGCCATAAACTTTGGCTAAAAGCGCACCAAAAGCGGCGGCGGCAACAGCCAAAGTACAAAGCGACCGCTCCACACACACACACACACACTCGTCTATACATATGTATGTGCACTTGCCACATGGACAGCGGAGGGAGTTGAACGGGGAGCGGGAGGCATGAGGTCGGTGGGTGGGGGCATCCACGATGACCCGGGCACTTGAACTGGCTTTGGAAGCTCATACACAGGATGCTTGCCTGGATGGATTGATGGATTGCGACTGTAGTTGTTGCTGTTAGCTACACCGAAAAAAACCTTGTATAGGAAAATGAATACACTTTGTTATTGATTTAGTATTACTTTATATTTTTCATTGCGATTGCACATAGCACCTTTCTATTGACTTATGATTTATGTTGCAAAATATTTAGATATCACTTAACGATTTAAAAAACAATAAAATCAAATAATTTTTGTAGCTTGTGGGCGTGACAGCTTTTTGAGGCTTGTGGACGTTATAGCTGGTGAGCCGAAAAGTTTTTGGCAACCCGATAGAAATTGGCGAGACATATTGCAACACATAAGCATACATCAATGCTTGGCGTAAAGCAAAAATGTAAACTGGAAACCCTCAATTCATTATTTGTGGCAATATATATATATTGAAATATTTTTGTCAGTGCTTTGCTGCCGTTCGGCGCAAATGAAGACCTGCTCGGGCTGCCACTTGCAAAAAAAAGCATCGAAAAGCTAATTTAAAGCAATTTAGTTTGAAACGCGCACACATTTCCATGCCGCTCCGCAGACGAAAAGCATCCGCACGAAATGAGGTTGAATGCAACAGCAACAACGGCAACATTAACCAGAACAACAGCAACATTGGCAGTAACAATTTTTTGAATGCAACGGACAGACACTTATTTATTATATCCAAAGGTAGCAGCCACTTCTGATGGCCCTGAGTTGATTGTTTGAAGTATTGACACTAACCCAAAAGTTACCAGTCTTTTTCCTTTTCTCGCCACCTTTGCAATTAACCACTCGATTAGAAATTCCGCTAGGACAACAGTTCCCTCATGAACTTGTATGATATATGGATTCATGACCTTTAGAGGCTTCCAGCAATACCATGAACTTCAGTACTTTCAGTCAAGTCTGAGGCTTACAGGAAATATCCATGTAAGTGGGGTAAAATAAAAGAAGAATTGTGATGGTTTTTTTAATTTAATAGAGAATGAAGAGAAAGCTCTTCTGGCAATTGCTCTGGTCCCATAAACGATGCAAACTTTCTTACCCACCCACGGATACATTAAATGGTGCAATCAGGTACTGATGGTTTACTCGCATCGGCGGCCACAGGTCGTATACTTAATGGGAAGCTTGCCATGCCATTCTAAATGTTATCCTTATTGAAGCTTATAAACACATTGAAGAACAGAACTAAAGAAAGTCGGCTGGAAAAGACGTTTACAAGTTCATGGGGAGAGGAGTTGAGAGTTTTTAAAATCTTATTGGGTATTATAAAGAGCAAGGCTCAGCAAATAAAACGGGGGGAAAAAAACGAAATGGATAAAAACAATAACCACTATGGCAATTGAAAAATATTCTATGTAAAGTTAAGAAATTATTAAAGAAAATGTTAAATAATTGTGGTATTACATGTTATTACATGGTATTACATAATATTACTTTATATTTACTTACACAATTGAAGTAAGTTCGGTTCAGTTTTCTTTCAGTGCCGATAACTGTTCAAAACGCCAATAAAAACGTAATTCGGGTTTGCTGAAGAGATTAAACCATTGAAGGCAGCGAAAGGGTAAGCGTACTTTGGACTGCTTTAATGCAGACTGTGAAAATCCCCATTGAGGACAGCACTTTATTTTTTGCGTATTTCTATTTCTATTTTTATTTCGGCTGCCTCGTCTCTTTCCGTTCGGCCAAAACCAATATAATTGCTTTTGGCTTACTCTGCTTTTGTTACTAGCTACTGCAGGGCTAATGAACCAATTACTAGTGGGGGCATAAAAAATAGTAACGGCCGCAGAACACAAAATAGAAAATAGCGGGCGCACAGCCTTAAAGCCTTGAATTTGGTTTTGGTTTTGGTTTCGGACTAGACGAGTAGACTAGAATTCCCACCGTCACCAGCCTAGTGACTAACTAGTGACTATATGCATAGCGCGGGATCCAATCCAATCCGAACCGAACTAAGTCGATCCGAGATCATGGCTGACCTCAAAGCCAAGCTAAAACGAAACCGAAAAGCGGCGGAGACCTCAACTAGACCGACATTAAACAGCCGAAAAGAGCCGCCAGGCAAAACGGCCATCCGGCAACCCACACTGCGATCCATCCACCGACGATCTCTCGATCGATTCCAAGCTGCACGATGGAAAACCCCGGAGAGCTGAGAAGCTGGAGCCTGGTAAGCTGGTAAGCTGGCCTGGTAACAATATCGAAAATCGAAAAATGCAGCCAGCCGCAGAAGATATTGCGACTGTCATAAAACAATATTATTGGCATTATTACATTTAAGTGTTGACAGCATAATAAAATAATTGTCGACAGACAATTTACAACTAGGCAGAAAAAGACTAAAAGGAGATATCGTTTGCGAGCGTTTACAGATATTTGTAGCTATATCTGGCGGCTGGATATCATGTCGATTCCCATGTAAAACACTTTTAAAAATCACACTCACAACTCAAACCGAATGCAAAGTGCAACAAGTCATCAAAGGCAGCCCAAGCACGGCTGGAAAATGGAAAGATTTTTCATAACCGCCGAGAGATCAAAAGAATTGTGCGGCGCTTAACGCAGAGATGAGAAGAGCTTTGGCTTTTTTTCAGTACGGCTTGGGGTTTGGAGTTCCCTCAACGACGACGCTCATTCATATAATTCACCCTCATTTCATAATAAATTGCTCTCAATTGATCACGACAATCGACAGCGATGAAAAGTCATGCCAAAGTTGACTCTGTGAGCGAGAAAACCGAAACGAACTCGAAAAAGGAAACATACGATACGAAATCAAGCCGCAATGTTAAGCCAACGCAAAGCCGGCCAAACTTAAATTGGCAAAAAGGTGCGACGACACACTGAGAACATTTGCTTTGCAGCTCCCATTAATGTTTCAGCAAAGAACCTCAGTGACTTAATGATTTATTTGAAGAGTTTTGTTAAATTTAAAAATGCATATCTATCTAGTTGTTTATGTGTTTAATTGTATACATTTATGACTTATATTAGCCAGATTTGAAGTGAAAAGGAAAAAGATCACGGATTTTCCTCAGTGCATCCGTGCAAGGCGTTCATCTCCACTGATAGTTGGCGGCGTTAAGTTGTAGGTGCAGACTGGACAGAATCACCCACAGAGCCACAGAGCCACCGGGGCACCACCCCGCACCACCATGAGCCACCATGCACCACCATGCACCACCATGAACCACCGCCTGTCTGCGAGACCAAGCAAATAAGTCATATGGACAAACAGCTAAAGGTTTCCTACCAGACTCGATAGGAAATTGCTCCAATATTTTGCCTTTTGTCTGATTGGAAATATCGCAGGCAGAGCCTGAAAATGCAGAGCGATTTCTTCTGCTTACCTCTGCCCGCAGGAGAAGATACTTTTGGCGCTGACTGTGTGGATTGATGATGAATTATGTAGAGCACGAAAAGCGAACTGCATTGCTGATGATCTGCCTCCTGTGCCTGATGGCGGGAATTGATCCAAGCTGAACTGAACGAACTGAAATGAGGTGAGCTGTTGAGTTTTGGTGAGCTGAGCTGATTTGCCAATCACTCACGAACTCGAGGAATTTTAATGAAAGCTGAAATAAGAAATAAAGAAATAAACCGAAAGGTGTGCGCAAACTGTTTTCAAAAAGATTTAACACGGCATCGAATTAGAAATTCAACGAATTCTAAACACTTTTGACAGGGTGGAATATTAGGAGTTTCTTAAAGATATAATAAGATTTAATCATATACTTTAAAATCGTGTACTACCTGAACAATAAAATAAGCTCGAATGTATCCATGACTAACCAGTTACATTCTAATTCAATTGCCCATAAAAATCTATTTCCTACTATTATCCCAGAGAAACATATCATCTTTTTTATCACCTTTTGAATGAGATTTTTGTATTAAGTCACTTCGTTAGACTCAACTAATCAATACATGAGAGCATCAACTAACGTCACCCTCCAAATCACGGGTATCCAATGATACTGAAACGATAAATCTCTAATTGAAGCCAAGCCAAATGAAATTCTGTAGAAAAAGTTGTGTAAGCAATTCGTCCGACATTCCTTCGTCGACAGGTGAGCGGGGTCAGTAAGACGCTCCAGGTGAGTCACAATTGCCAGACTTTGCTTAGTCAAATCAATTGGCCAAATAGCGAGAAAAACGGGTAAGACAACGTGACGGAGGGAGATTTCTAGAGGGGGGTGTGGTTCTACGACTGACCCGTTACAAGTTTACAAGTCTGGACGGCTTCGTTATTAGTAAGGTAATAACCACGGGACACCTAAAATCACTCACTGAAAAATGTTTGAAATTCAAATCCTAAATCCACATTACATTATCATTCAAAATATATTTGTAGCTTTAAATACTATTTATTCCTTGTTATTTAATTTTTATGTTTTATCTTTTTATCAAATATAGATTGTTTTCAAAAATATTTATAAATGAATGCCTTATATTATGGTTGCCTTATAATTTAATTGAACATTGAATTTTTCTATTAATGCCCATTTAATTTTTCTCTGTGCCCAAAGACGTCTTTTGGGCGGAATTCGTATGGTCCAGCGAAAACGCATCGAGGAGTCGGGAAAAGAATAGAAGATGGCACGATGAACCCAGACCCACATGCACTTTGCGGTAAACGAAGCCGTCTGCGGCACAAAATTGTGTTATCAAAAGCCTGGGAATTCGCCCTGCATGCCCACCGATCAACCAGCCAGCTTACCCACCTACCAAACCCAAAACCAAACCCAAAACCAAAACCGAAGCCCAGAGCCGAACCCCCATACGGGCCTAGAAAATTGTGCAAATTTTTCGTACAGGTAGCACACAAACACAGCACAATGGAGCTGCAGGAAAAGCTGGAAAAATGGGTGAAAACCAAAACTCGTTAGGGTCTGCGTGTGAGAGCCAGAGTCCAAGTCCAAGTCCAAGTCGAAGTTGAAGATGCGGCTTAAGACGAAACCGAAGCAGAGCACTCAGAATAAAGTTGCAACAATTCGTATAAGAACTGAGCAACATTCCAAGCAAAGTGTACGGAACTATTTACGCCCTTCTTTTTGGGACTAAGTACCTAGAATTTAAGGTAGCTTCATTTTAAGTTTAATATATACAGTAAATATTTATGAAATATATATCACCGATTTCTCTAAGTGCCCCACGCTAACCCGAAATGAACCGAACCGCTGTCCACTGGCCAACAACATTGCATTATTTCACCAAATCATTTCATGCCACATTAATCCACTTTACCACCACCATCACCATCATCATCACCATCGCCGCCACCATCGCCGTCACCACCACCACCACCACCACCACCACCACTAGCACCATCAGCACCACCAAGTGGTGCAGCAGAGGAACTGGCCAAATCTTGGGAACTTTCCTGACCGGCAACACGATCATGATGACGACGACGTGTGCCTAGAGGGTGTCAATTGTTGCATATGAAAAATTCGCAATTTGGGGTTGCCATGTGCTGGGGCTGGGAGTTGCTATTGCTATTGCTATTGCTGTTGAAGTCGGAGTCGAAGTTGGAATGGGGCTCAATTTACTATTAGCGTGACTTTTGGGTTAGTTTTTCTATTCGTCATGCAAGGCATCGCTTATTGGCAAGCATTTTCCATCTCGCACAGCCATTTCCATACTCATACTCATACTCATACTCATACTACGGGCCAAATGGCCCCCGCTCTTAAGTGCTTTATTGCATCAAGTGATCTTCTCTGTAAATCCGAATTGGCAAACAGAAATGGGCATTCTGATTTGGGAAAGGAGCTCTAAAGGTTTATGCGTACACGGTAGTAAAAGAGTCGCAGGAGAAATTGAGATCAGGATTAGAGGTTTCTTTTGAATGGGTACCCTAAAAAACAGAACTAATAAAAAACAACTAAAGTCTTAGCATAGCTTTTGCAAAGAGATCTAAAAACAGATCATAAAATATTTCTCATTTAGTTACCTGTGCTCCCAGGCAACAAATCCTACGTAATCAATTACCATCACTCCAGAATGAGATCATCATTCAACTGCAATCTCTGCAAAACTGCAAAAACGCCAATGATAAACGATGCACTGCGCAATCAAAGTGGAAGACAAGCCAACTCGATCGATCCTGTGAGTTCCACTACCATGATGATCCCCATGATGATGATGAATGTAGAACAACAGCCAAGCAGCATTAAGAGCTGATTGATCGCCTAAAAGGTTTTATTAAGTCATAGCCGCAATCCGTTTCCTTTCTGCTATTTTATTTAAGTCGTTTCTGAGCCCGTCTGATGATCATATGTATGTAATTTATTTGTCATATCACGTGTTAAACATTTAACAACTCATGGGCTAGGCCGGGTCCTCCGCCCCGTCCCGCCGATCGGTCGGCCTGGCTTCATATCAACCACTATAACCGGAGGCACAAGTGCACAAGTCCAAGTCGAAGTCGGTGCAGAAATCGAATAAAAAGTAAAAAATAAGTTGGGCCTATAAGGAACGAGCAGGGAGGAGATGGAAGCATTTGCACAGAGATCAATCTTGTGGCTGTAGAAAGAAAACCCAGGCAATAAGTCAAAACAATGGCCTGTCGCCAATGTCGCCGTCCTGAGAGTTGTTTTTATGCACTGACAAATACAAGAGTTCAAACTAAAGTTTCTCAAGGCGAAAGTGGTGTGAATGATTTCCAAGAGGATTGCACTTTTAAGGGAAAAAAGTAGTTCACCTACAGGGTACAACATTTTCTTGCCTAATTTTAGGGACCCTTAGGGTCCATTTTTATTAGAATTATCAACATTGCAATAATACTCAAAGTATTATTTCCACCTATTGAAATTAGTGCAGTAGATCCATGTTTGTCACCAAATATCCCGCATTCTATTTAAGGTACTGCGGATTTCTTTGAGTGCAGTCTAGGTTTCTGTTGTCGGTGCATCGGCTGTTCCCCCTTTGGCAGTCAGTCAACCCCACGAAGATTAGCCTTGACTCTGGGCAATGCTAAACGAGCTGAATGAGTCGGGAATGAGACAGTAATGGGCTTCTTTAGTTGAGATACAAGACAACCCGAAAGGGGTCGTGGGTGGGTGCAATCGTGGCAGATGTGGTAAATGTGGTAAATGTGGTAACAGCGGACGACACTGATTGTGAGTCGTCAAGCCGGAGTCCCGGAGTCCCGAATGGAGGAGATGGACTGCCCGATAGCAGACCAGTCCTCTGGCGACTGGAGAATGTGTGTGCTAGAAAGTGAGACAGGAGGTCAGGTTGCTTAACTTGGCCAGGTGAATGGAGTGGAGTGGAGTGGAGTGGAAAGCCTGGAAGTCCTTCTAGGGTTATGCTCTTTAGCCGCGATTCAGGCACCACTATTAATTATGAAGATTTTGATAAATCGGTAGATTAGATCTTTAATTCAAAGAATTCATTTTTACTTAAACGTGTTTAAGGAAGACTTTATTAACTTAACTAGAACTTACAGGAAAGTACCAAAATGGTTAGATACAAATTATGTACTGTTTCGTCGTAAGCACCTTTTACTAAATCTAGTTTTATTCTTTACAGAAAGTTTCACCAGACAGCTGGACAAGTTCAGGAAACCAAATTACCAGTTAACTGGCCATACATCTCCCCATTTAATCCTATTCTCAGAGAGATGAAAATCCTTTCCTTGACCTGACAGTCTTCGCCAAATGAAACTCCAGACTTACTTGGTGATTAAAATGAAATGAGCAGGAAAATCAATTTAAATAGCGCCATGTGCTCACATCAGAAGTCTGAAATCGAGGCTTGCACAATGCCGGCGATTGGGGCCATAGCTATGCATAGTCGGCCGAATGGATGACAGGCAGGCACCACCGGGCGAGTTGAGGTGCAATTACACCTCGGTGGGGCAGGTGGTGCTCCTGGTTCGGATTCAGCACGGATCCAGTACACCGCTCCTGCTCGGCTTTGGTCATTCACACGTCTTGTTAGCGCGTCTTAATAAATTGCACGCAATCAACCTGCGCGCTTAGCTCCATTTAAGCGAGTCTGAGCGAGTAAATCTTGTCCAGAGCTGGCTGGGATCCCCAGATCTCCAAGCTTACAAGCTCACAGCATGTGGCTATGTGGCTATGTGCCTGGTCAGCGGGCACCTTTTACTCCAGCCGGACAGCTGTACTGTGGACGGACTTTGGCTGGGGAAACGAAACCGATCGGATGGTAAGTAATTGATTGCGCTTCAATTGCAATTACCCGAGTGCGAAGGGGAAATCGGAGAGGGGCGCCACGCAAAAAAAAAAACGGGTAAACTCGTGTAATTGTGGCGTAATAATGCGATTTCCAAGCGAAGACTTTGGGGCGACACAAATTCGCCTCGCTCCACCTGACACACAAAAAAGGATTATTTTGGCATTTAACTAAACATATTTCAAAGTTCTAAGATTATGTAATTAATACTGAACAATTTAATGTAATACTACTATCTAATCTTATCTAGACTATGCAATGTACTGCTATACATTTGTATATTAAGTAAAGAGTTTTCCACTCGACAAAGTCTCAGTGCTGAAAACCAAGAATTTGAGGATCATGTGCGTGAGTGAGTGGCGCCACCTATGCATGGCGACCTAAGCCAATAATCTTTCCTGCATTTGCGCACCTATTGCCGTGACTATATGTATGCACTGTTCCCACGCGTACTCGTGGCCAAAACGGCACTCGAGTGGAAAAGCACTCCGGGCTGCAACAACACCTCGCTTAGCTAAATTAAACTTCTTTATTTCAATTAAACGTCTGTCCAGCCTGTCTGTCTGCGTCCCAGTCGCTTACTCGCTCACTTTGTCATCGCCGAGCCCAAAATCTCAGGTTTTCTTAAACGTCTGAAAGTCTAAGATGTGTGTGGCACAGTGAGTTGAGCCGAGTGTCGAGTGTCGGGGCCCAGCAGAAATGAAACGGGAACAACGCGAGCAGCACGTAAAGAGCTGAATCTGCGGCTCTAGGTCTGCATTTGTATCTGTATCTGTATCTGTATCTGTATCTGTATCTGTATCTGTATCTGCGTCTGCGTTTGGGGGCTTGGGCCTTTTGTCTGATTCCTGATTTGCTGCCGGTAACCTCACCTTTAACATCCCACATGCGTCGGCGACCAGAGACTTGTTAGATTGCCCCATGAGCTGAATCTGGATGTGTGCCACGAGTCCCTTGGCTTTCACATACAACATCAAGAAAAAGTGGCTCATGTTTAAATCGCGTCAAATTTAAGGGATGAGCACTTCCAGAAATTAAGGATCGTTGTTCTTATTACATTTTTATACATTTAGGTTAAGAGTTCAGTCAAGAATAACTTGCTCATTTCACAGCTTTGTGGCTAGATCAAAGTTTTTTCTATTCTTTATGTAAAATATGTATACATTTTTTCTGTTAAGAGCTGTACACTTTTTAAAAAATACAACATTTTCCGTAGAGTATTTCTCATTCTTTGTGTTACACTGTCACGTCAATTGGCTTTTGTCTCATTGCTCGAAACACGTCATCCTATTCAGGAGTTCTTCTCACCATCGCAAATGCAAATGATCGACAAATAAAATGGAAATATATATTTTTATTC
The DNA here is from genome assembly GCF_016746245.2 of Drosophila santomea. Classification (NCBI taxonomy): domain Eukaryota; kingdom Metazoa; phylum Arthropoda; class Insecta; order Diptera; family Drosophilidae; genus Drosophila; species Drosophila santomea. Next base: position 20,040,581 of record NC_053018.2, read on the forward strand.
GCCAATGTACATTGAGACCTTACCTCAGACAGATCAGATCAGAGTTCAACGATTATTATGATTGCTGTGGGGGCGTGAACAGGCAAAATAATACAAATAAACCCCAGGAGCTACTGTGCAACAAAGTCGCAAATTGGCTAAATGGGCGAAGGTGTGTATTTCAGGGCGTTTAATTAGTCGGGCCAAGCCTTGGGCTCATTCTGTGAAGGCAGTGCGGCCAGAAAGCCAAAAAATCAAAAAAGAAATACGTTGGGTGGCCAAACAGGAAGTTTGCCACACGCAATCAACATGAAGTCAAGAAACGAGACGAGATGAGGTGAGCTGAGATGAGATGAGAGACCTGGGAGGCACTGCAGCGGGCTATGGAATCCCCGAGTGCGAAACAAAGTCCGCATCCAACTCCTAGTCTTCTTCTCCGGGTCTTGGCCCGGGCACATTCCAAACTCGAACTAGACAAATATTGATGGCCGCTCATCAATAGCCGCAGCAGCGGCACCACCAACACCACCTCAATCACACTCGAAATATTGGCCGAAACTTTTAATTAGAATTTTCTGAAAGCATGAAAGCACCTTTTTATACCATGATACTTTGTGACCTTTTCCAACAATAATATCAGTGAGCTCATTTTGTTAATCATTTTATTTTGACAGCTTGCAACTCATAAATCATAATATTGTCAAATTTAACTTTTATCTTATGAAAATAAAATCATTTAAAATGGTAATTTAATTATTAAAATGGAATTATTGAAGTTATATGGATTTCATTTGCAAAGATTCAAAAAAATCTTTTAATTGTTCCTAAAAAAAATTAATTAAAAATTTGCTTGTTTAAAAACAAAATCAAAAGTAGAGGAAAATGTCAAATTTTTATTTTTGCCAAGTGCACTGGCAAAATCAAACGCAGCTGAAATGAAGAAGAGATTTTTTCTTAGCGCATTGCGATTGATTTATTTACCACGGCTTAGATTTACCGCCTTGCGAGTGGCATTTTGGCATTGTGCTGATGATGCCCCAAAGTCTCCTTCTGCCCCACGGCCCCCTCTGTCTTAACCCCTGAGCGACGGCATCATCATCAGCGGCACTTGCGGCACTTGCGGCAATGCGGCCCGTTTGGCCTGAAGACTGCAGCCGGGGCAGCTCGAAAACGCTGCATTTGATTTGGTTAGGCCAACTTGTTCATGTCCAACGCCATCTATCCATCTATCCATCTGGCCATCTGGCCATCTCTCTCGCTCGCATCTCTCTCGTTCGTTGTGCATCGTTACACAAAACCACAAACAATTTATATTCCCATCAAACATTTTGACCGCAACGCTGATTCATCTTAATCAATTATAATCTTTTGGATCGAGCCCCGTCCGCTTTTCTCTCTCTCGCAGCTCGAGTAATGAGCGAAAATATATATACACAGATATATATTTTGTGCATCGACTGCATCGGCCTAAGATATAGGGGGCCGATCGGCGGTGGGGTCGTCTGCTGGGGGCAACTGCGTGTAGAGATTTGCTCCACAGGCTGTGCGGAGATAAGATAGTCCAGACACCAAAGCCAAGACCCCGTAGCCAAGTCAAACGATGTTCGAGGAGCGAGAAAGATCGGGACGGGCTTAACCAGATTGCATGCCAAACAATGGACATGGACATGGACATGGAATCGGGAGACTGCGATTCCTATTCAGAGGGAACCTATTTAGAGGAAAGTATGGTATAGATAAATTAAGATAAGCCGTCAAACATCGAATAATCACCAGGCCAAACCGTGGTATTACAGAGGAGCAATCAAATGTGGTGTGTGGCCACTATAAGGCTGGGGAAGTCCATTAAACTTGATTAGCTCTTATTTCTTATCGAAGCAAACACTTCCAAAACGTTTTCTTGAATCAACAAATTGTCTCTTTGAATCCAATATAATTGCGTTTTCCATTTTAATATATGTTATCTAAAAATATACGTTTTAAGATTCTTAATCAAGATTCTTTTCAAGCCAAAGGCTTAAGTTTCCGATAGACTAGCACAGTTAACACACCTAGCAAATGCGATGTGGTTTCCCATTCCGCACCTTTCCGCATAGCCTTAAGACCGCTGTCAATCTAATCAAGATCTTAGCAGCTGTCCCCCGATCAATCATTTGCAAATTAGTGTCGGCCATCGACACATTGAATATTCAGCTTCATTATCAAAAATCACAAATTTTACTTCCTGTTGTCAGGCTTCAGCCAAAACATTTAGTTGCATTAATACCGCTTCACCCAAGAGCCATTGTATCGATTGGAAAGAAATCAAATCTCAAGCGATACGAAACCAATGCCAGCTCAATCAGAACTCACTCTGTCTGCTATAATTACAGGCCATACCCCCCGCCATCATCATCATCACGATATTATCAATCAACGGCCAACGAGCGGAGGGACAAGAGGAAAACAACCAGAAAAGCTGTCAAAGCTCACACCGTTTCTTCATGCTCAGTTTTCAATTACAAATTACAAAAGTCTCGCGCGCTCGCAATTGTTTAATTTACAAATCATGTGAACCAATTAAACAGCGCGGCTATAACAACAACGGCGATACATAAATACGAAACAACGGCAATGCCACGAACAAGGCTTAAATAGATTTTACTTGTTAACAATTATGCGTCGATGGGCCAGCGGGCGGGGGAGCAATCAAAACCGAATCAAATGATAAATGACAACACCAAAACACAACTAGCCTATGAGATCCGAGCAATCCCAGTGAAAGACGAGGAAAGGACGGACCTCGGTTCATAGCCCCATTCCGTATGCCCATTCCATTCCATTTCCATTCCCAATTCCCATTCCAAATCGCAATCCAAAATCCCAGTCAACGACTCCATGGCAATCTTTAATATGTGTGCACTTCAAAAAACTATGCGTACTTTGCAAAAATATTTTTTTATTGGTTTGAGATAAGCATTCCGAATTGGTTCTCCCAATTTGAAATACTATCTTCTTATGCCTGAATTATTAAAATTCTTTTCAATTGGGTTCTGTTTGATCATAAAGTTGTTTAGTTCTTAAGGGCGAAGTAAGGGAATATTTTTCCAAGTGCGTGCGCACCTCAATGTCGATCCATTAAGACCGAAAGCCCTCGCACCACTTGACGGATGAGTTTGAACTCACATGTCTGACCCAGAGCGGTGCGAGTGGTGCGGATCGCCGAGTGAATCGCCGGATTGGTGGTGGTGGTGGAAGTGGAGGCGCCCATGCATCATTGGAGCCACCAAATGAAACTCACACCAATGGGGGCAGAGTGGAGTGGCCTGGCCACCAGCTCCAGCTCCATCTCCATCCACATCTCCTGCACAGGGAGCGAAGCCCAGGTCTAGTTTCAGTTCCAAGCTGGGCTCTGGGGGATGGGCGATGGGCAATGGCCAAGTTATACATTGTTTGATAAATGGCACACAACCTTTTCGAGGTTGATCATTGTGATTTGTCTCCCATGCGTGTGCGCAGTGTTTATGGTGGGATTTCTATTTTCTGATATCAGAATACCCTAGCCCAAAATGGTATCTTGTTTGGACCCAAAACAAATATACAAATATATAACTTAAATGAATATATAATTTATATAATTTAATGTTACATAATTTGAATATAATTTATAAAAAAAAGTAATAATAATTTACAATGCATTGATATTGTATTATTTTTTAAGAGAAAGCCCAATCGTTTTTAGAAAATATGAATTGTGTTTAGATTTTAAGTTAGTCTATACTGTTATCAATTTGAACAGTTTTAAATTGAATGTAAAAATGCCTCACAGTAGAAAAGACAAAAAACTTTTTCAGTCATCCCACATAATAAATTGTTGATTGCCCAAAGGGCAGAAAAATGTTAAAAACCAAAGATCGACCAAAAATTTTTCTACACTTTAAATAGTTTCTTTTCAATTGTTATACCCATTACTCGTAAAGTAAAAGGATATACTACCTTGAATGCAATAAGTAAAAGGAATCCTTTCAGACCTTAAAAGGTAGATACATTCTTAATCAGGATCAATAGCCGAGTCGATCTGAGGAACTAAAAAAACTAGAAAGTTGAGATAAACAAGGAAATTCCAGAAATATTACGATAATGGATTTGATATTTTTTCACCTTTTTTTTATTAGTCGTAGAAATTTATATTGACTTGACAAAAAAAAGTTTGCAAACGCCCACACTTTTGACAAAGATTCAGATTTTTTAAAATGTTATTATTTGTTCCCTAATTAATTTTTCCATTTGTCAGAAAAATATTGAAATTTTTCTCTCGCTTTTCCACCAGCTTGGTAACGGGTATCTGATAGTCGGGAAACTCGACTATAGCGTTCTCCCTTGTGTTTTGTTTTAACCATAACAGGCCCTCTTGTTTGGAATTGGCGAATTGAATTAATCGTTTCCATTTTGTTTATTTGTTGGTAATTAAACACCTCTGCTTTGATTTCTTGTCCATCTCGTCAGCCGAGAAAATGAATCATTTACAAACATTTTCGTTTATTTGGTGTTTTTTCATCTACTCAACATTTTTTAATGTTGAATCGTTGTAAGCCATACATTTTGGATACGCTCAGGCTATTTATACCATGATGTGGGGGCCTGGGAATTTAATTTTTTTCTTCAGATTTTAATTATTTGTGGGGCGCCTGTTGTGGAATTAGTGGTGCAGAATTATGGCGAAATCGAATCGACTAATGAAGTTTCACAAATAAATGGGCACAGATGAGAAGCTTGGGCAAGTTGAAACTATAATGATCGATGGGGCATATTTAAATTCATTATTTATGGTTGTAAAATAGAAGGATCATATAGTTTATGAGTAAAAATGACGATGAGTATCGAAACTTTTTCGGCGCTCTATTAAATTTTTATGGGAATGAAAAATCTTGGAAAAAAAAAACATTGTCTTCTTTTGCTCATATCATTACAAAATGTAAGAAAAAGCCTATAAGGATAATTATTTTTATTTATGTCAAGTAATAATTCCTTTGTTCATTTTGTTGGAGCATTTAGTTGATAGAGTTAGTTGTGCATCATTTCCATTTTAGCAAAGGTCACCTGCTTCTCTTACCTTGTTTTGGGCATGTCCGAAACGTTTGCTATTTCAAATTTCAATTTATAGCAAAATGTTAGCAGCAGGTGTTCCCCGATCGCCATCGTCATCATCATCATCACGATCGCACGCACACACAATCATCATTGTGGAGCTTCCCGAAAAATAAAGCAATTTAATGTACGCCATTGGTGGTGTTAACCTCATTGGGTTACTTTCGGGAAAGTTTATAGTTTTTGAAAAATTCGCCAATGTCAAAATGGAAAAATTTGCATTAGCAGAGGCCTCGGCCCGGCCTAGCTGGCCAGCTCACCCTCAGGCATTCAATTACAATCGATTCTGGTGTGAAAAAGTTCAATTTCTTTGCTGGCCGCAAACGACGTCGAAGCAACTGCGACTGCGACTGCGCCCCGTTTTATTTTTCTCTTTCTTTCTGTATATTTTTTAATTTTTTTGCGGCTAGTAATGAGGAAATGGCAAAACGCAGTCGTCGAGAGATGGAGGAGTCATGGGGGCTTCTGCCGGGTTTTGTGGCCATATGGAAAATGCAATTCATGCACTTCCTAGATTGGACAACTGGTTGAAAAAAGCTGCTGCTGCTGCTGCTGCCTCCGATGCTGCCAAAGCTGCCGAAGCTGCTGAGTGTGTGCATATCTACATATGTGATTGCCATATTGTGTAGATAATTGTGGAGCCCTCGTCCCCGGAACCCCTTCCCCTGCCTTACCGCTCCCCCCCACCCTCAATACACCTGAAGTGCTTAATGCTTTGTGACTATTCATGGGCACTTCAGCCCGAACTTCGGCTGCGGACGCGGAGTCCAGCTCGGAATGGCAATCGCTGGCCAACAGAAGCAGCGGCGACGGGGCCACACCATGGAGCTCATATGCAAATCGCAAATCGCAAATCGCACATTGCCAGTCCAACACACAGGTGGAGTTCGGCAGGCTGACGACGGGCGGACGAACCAGGCCGGCCAAAAGTGCAGCACTCCAAAATGGGCAAACAAACACACAGTCAGGCTGTGCACTGAGAAAAAATTGGAAGAAGGTAAGCAAAGGAGATTCCTAAATTAATACAATTTAGGAATTCGAAATACCTATAACTTTTTAGTAGAAATACATAGCTGCTAAAATAGGAAACGTTTTTGCTACTTGGAAATTACTCCTTTATTGCATTAATATATAAGGAATTAATTTAAACAAAACAATTTTTGGGGAAGATAAGAAGCATCAAAGGGAACACTCAACACTTAATAGAAATATATATTAATAAAATATTTAGCACGAGCATTTTGCTTTTGAAAAAAGTGCATTACCGTACTTATTTAGAAGCTTAAAGAACTATTCATCTACATTTCTAAGTCACGACATTTCAACAATTCAATTAAATATTAACAAATAATTTCGCGAAGTGCGAATCATCGCTATTGATGTGATGGGTGATGTGAGGGTGAGACAGGGTGGGTTAACCCACTCAGGCATTGACAGTTGAGTGGTCAGCGTTTTCTAGCCTGCATCGTCGAGCGGCAGCAACAACAAGAACCACAGCGGGCATAAGGGGCAACAAAAACCACGAAGAGACCCCCTTATGAACCACATGACACACAATAATTACCCACTTGCCTGCACTTGATATTAAAATCAGACAAAAGGTACGGCCTCCCCTCCCCAATCAATATCCCGCTCTGGCTGCCACTTTTTGCTCACTGATTCCGACAGGTCACAGCGAACAGGAAAACGTGCAAAAAAACGTGCAAAATTATCAAAAATCGTTCATCAAATTACCAAAAAAGAGCGCAACGGGCCACTTAACGACTCTATTACGAAATGGATAAAAATATATATACATTGGTATTGAGGAGCCTCAGCTCCCAAAGACATTGAGACATTGCCAGTGCCCGGGCGTCTCGGGGCTGGCAGAAATTGCAAAAGCGTCAACACAAAAATTATTTTAAATTAGAACTCGAAACTACTCACGTTTTGCAATTTTCGCTTTTTGTGTGGAATGCCAATTGAAGTGTTAGGAAAATAAACAAAAGACAGCCCCAACTGGGAGCTGCTTGCAGTGCAAAATAAAACGGCAAAAACAAAGCAAAGCAACAACTGAAACCAACACAAAACTGAAGCATCATCACCTCTGGGATCGGCAGGGGGTTTTTCGAGAGGGGTGGACTGATCAGCAGGGGGCATCCAGGCAATGGAGACACCGGCCAACAACAACAGCAGCAGCCGAACGCCAACGGTAGCACTAAAGTAACAACAAAAATAACACGACTCCGATGGAAAGACTTTGGAGCATTGGGGAATAGTGGTGGAAGCGTGACCACAGATCTAGAGTGTCAAGGATTTTTTATGAAATAAGCTGCTCTGCAATATGAATACATTTTTTAAACTAATTTTTAATCCTGAACTTATGTCCAAATTTTCCAAGCCAAAGGTAAGTTATTACATTTTAACGAAGAACACATAAAAGTGCATGTGCTCAGCAATTTATCCTTGAATTATAAAAAATTGCATTATCTGGTATCGAGGAATATGTACATACAACGACTTTATAGGCAATCAATGTTGAAAGGGAAATTAATATTGGAGACTACAAGTGTGTGTGTCTCAATAAAACACGTAATGCTTTTAACCATTTACGATCCATAAATGTGGTACATATTTAGTAAAAAGGTAAATCATAAAGTAAATTAGTTTTTAAAGCATTCATTTGTTGCTTGAACTATAAGTCATAAATGTGTGATATAAAATACATAGTTTCATGTATTGATTTATTATACAGGTCTTGCTAATATCAGAAATCAGCAATAGCATATCGCTGCCATCGCTAGAATTTGCCAATGACTTTGTGTGTCTCTCTTTTTGGCGATGGCTTGACAATCAACGCAAATAGCTCAAACGCCTCAAGTGTTTGCTGAAGATGTCACCCACACTTCAGGCTAAAACTCCATCTCTCTCTCGGTCGGTCCAAGTTCGTCGCTTGAGTCTTTTGTTTAGGCAACGTCAGCGGCGAAGCAGAAGTTGCTGCTCGTATCCCCGCTTTGGCTTTTGCAATTTGGCACAGCAGCACTAACAACATCAGCAGCAGCAGCAGCAGCAGCAGCAACAAAACAACAATAACAACCCAAAGAAGCAGCAGAAGCACAAATATTGGCAATATTTCGATGACTGCGAAATATCGTTTACAGTTAAATGGAAATTGATGCACTTAGCTGACTCACTCACTTCTGTTTGGGCATGGGCACTGCTGCTCCTCTCGTCCTATAAAGAAAACTATGCAATTGTGTGAACTCAGTGGAGAGAATTCCTCTCTCCCCTCTCCCCTCTCCATTTTCCATCCCAACTCCTCATGCAAGCAACGTGACTTTGAATAAATTAGGTGCACATATGATATGCAGACACAGCAACTTAAGGGTAAAATAAAAAAATTGAAAGAAGGAAATGGAGCGAACGATTGTGTGAGAGTTTGAGAGGACAAGCACAAAGGATGGTAGCAAACAAAAATATTTCTGCAGACCACTTCATATCATATCGAGTGTCTGCGGCGAATCATTCTCATACTCTCACCCATCAATTCGGATCAGGCTGCATGCACGGGCGGCACTGCCATAAAAAACATATCAAGCCTACATTATTTTCCCGACTAAGCCTCAATTTAAATAAATTGCAATTAATTTAATTTAATTAACAGCTCTGCAAACACGTTCCGGAGCAATTCGACGGCGGCTGCGGGAAGATTACCGATCCTGGCCCAGTCATCTGGTAACCACTTGTCGCTTTTTATTATCTAGTCGCCTGTCAAAAACTCGTGCTATATGCCATAAGATATGCTATTTTATATCCAGCAGCCCATCGGGCTACAAATGGCACAACAAATTCGTGCAGAGCTACCACACCGAGCCAAACCAAACCAGACCAGGCTGCCTCCACACTGATCGCCATATGGCCGATCGCCGATGGCTGTGACGGCGACGATGATGGTCCCATCAGCACGGAAAACTATCGGGGCTTTTAATGAGGCTACTTATGATTTCTTGAAATCTATTCAAGAGGACAACTAACAAATTACGGGGAATTTTATCGCAGCGTTTGAAGAAGTGCGAGATAAAAGCTGGCAGATGGAAACCCAGAACCGAATCGTGATTTAGGAATTGTTTACCGCCATAAACATTAAAAAACGAGGACTACCCAATATAATGCAAATAATCATACTTTTACTGACTTAAGCCTAATAGATGGTAATTGCAAAGATGCATTTTATACAGTACTCAAAGTACTTAAAGTCATAAATTGCACTGCCTAATAGAAATTTAAATTATTAAACATACTTCTTTCTATAGCTTTTATTAAGTGTAACAAATTGATTCTACAGTTACAATCTATGAACAATAATAATAAACCAAGATTAATATTTCTAAAAAATTAGCATGATTAAGCCAGGTACTTCTCTTTCAAACTGTAAACTGCCGGTTGGCTCAAATATGCGAAATTAACAAGACACAATTACAAGACACCGAACGCAACAGACAACACGCCTAACCATCAAGTGTCTTCCCGACTTCCCTCCTTCGACCTGGCACCACCCTCCCCCCGTCCGTTTTCTAGATACCCCCGCACCAACTCTTATCGTTTAGTCTATGATTTTATTTTTATTACGACGCACCGCCTTGCTTCAGAGCCTGGCACACTGAGTTCATTACTAGAAAGTATAACTACAAATTGTCCACTACTAATTTATAACATTTCATATATTTTTATGAAAAGAGAGTTAACTGTTAATTATATATAATATTTTAAAATTTAATGTGGACCGAATTCATCGTTATTATATTTTTAAGAGGATCCACCAAACCATATGTACAACTATAGTTTTTAAGATTATGATAAATCTATAATCATAGCTCGATAATCAGTACTGCTGAATTTATTTAATACTCAAAACTCCAATACAAAATGTATATAACATACCAAGTATTAGAATATCAACCAATGTGCATTGAGCCAATTCCCGAAGCCACAACTGCAGATCCAGCAGGCTGCATTCGCATTCGGCATTCGGCACCGAAAGTCTTGGCCAAATGTTCGCACAGAAATTTGCCAGATTGCTATCGGCCAGGAGAGGTTGGCCAAGTTGGAACGAAACGGAGGCGTAGAGAGCAGCCTAGTCAAACATTGTTGTTGTCGTCGTTTGAGGTGAAAACTCGCAGCGCGACTGCATGCAAAACGGAATTTATTGTATAATTAGGATTTGTCTTATTGGTAATAAGCCAGGTTAAACATAACGAGCTTTTGTGCTTTCTACATAAACAATATGTTGTTGTCGTCAGCAGAAAAGCAACGCCCACAGTGCAGGTGCTATCTGAGTGGGAAATGTATCTTAAAATATTTTAATATCTGTTCAGGTGCATCAGGAAAAGATGTATGCCTTAGGTTCAGGTTCCAAAATAATAGGCGATAGGCGTATCCCAATGATTTCGAAATATGTTGACATCCTCGAAGTTCATTTGATAAAAATGGCTTAAAACTTATCCACTTTAAATTTGATGTGTCCCTAAATCACTTGGAGTAATGAAGATGGAGTAAATAAGATGGCTAATTAGAACAATTTTAATAGTTTTAGTACTTACGAATTCAAATCAGAGATATGACATCAAGTTTGTATGTTATTGGATAAATCAACATAGGGATCCCCTTTGAACACAGAGCATCCGATATGTTTTTGTAGGCCTGCTGGGTCAGTTTGGTCACTCTTCTCGCCTCCTTGCTGTGGTGTGTGTGGTGTGTGGTGTGTGTTGTGTGTACAAGCTCATTACGACTCTTGCTCGCCAGCTAGGTTGTGGTTCTAGTTGTTGTTCAGTTGTTGTCGCCGGGGTGTCGAAATGTACAGCCAATTACAAGCGACAACAAGAAGGTGAAGGAGCAGGGGAATCCCCGGGAGCGGACTGGGAATTCGGTTGGCTGGTAATTCGATAGCTGAGCCCGCAGCGCGAAAAAGCAAAAGGAATTCAAGGCTAAGAGTCTGAGAGTCTGAGAATCGGAGGCAGGCATTGAATTTCATGAGTTTTTATTCGGCTTAGGTAGCATCCAACGGGTTGCGACCTCTATAGATAGTGCTTCTCACATTCAATCCCCCCACTAAGCCCCTTTCTTCCAGCTCACATAGAACAATTATTTTGCGTGTAATTATATGAGCATGTTATGCGAGGAGATGCAGTGTCTCGAGGTTTGTGATTTTTCCTTTTGGCCATTGGATGTCTTGTTAACGGGGAGGGATTTTAATGGCCTGCAAATGTTGTCGGAATTGTTCAATTATATGGAAAATGAAGAAGTGCTCATTTAGTTCGGCTTATTGTTATCGATATTGAATGCACAACATATTTACGAAACATCAAACGTTGGTATGTATTTTCGCGTGTGTTTTTTATGCCTATTTGTAATACAAAAATTAAAAATAATTATTGAAACTAGCAATCAATTTCGGTATCTTAATTACGCTAATTAACGTGTCAATCAATATGCAAATCCCCTAAAGTATTTGAATAAATATGCCTCGTTCTCAACTACGGAAAATATGGGAACTTCTATTTGCTTTACTTATAAATAATTATACATTTTAAACGAGAAACTTTTTTAAATATCCCTTCAATAATTTATTATGAATATTCAAATGTCTACCAATTTGTCATGGGAGAACATCGGCTGTGATCTCTCACAACTCAGCCTAAAGAGCGTAACATAATAAACGGAATATATCGTAGCCTTCATAACTTTATTAGCCATCCATTGATTGGTATATTTAACCTTAGCGAAGAACGTGCGCATCATTTGGCTGAACCCTTGCACCCTTCGCTTCTCAGATACCCAAGATCCCATCCCATCACAACCCATCCGATACGATACGATGCCAGCGAGCTGCTTTCGATTGCCAGCAATAACTCAATAAGAGCTATGAAAAATGTATATTCGAAAATATTCATTCTGCCGGTCTCGAAATCTTCGGCACACATTGGAAATTATGCATGCGATCGCAGCGACGCGAAACCCGACCCGACCCTATCGACCTGGCCAACTGAACAACCCACCGATCGACCCACCGATCGACCCACCAATCGACCCACCGATCGACCCGTCCATCGCCGACCTGACCAACATTGACTGTATAATCGGCCGCGACGGCGGGCCCAGATCAATCATAGGCCTCGGCCTAGCCTTTGGTTAATTTAATACGGCTAAAGATCAACTGCAGCCGCAAAATGTTCCCGCGAACTTTTGTGCACTTGCTCGACTCTTTCAGCGATACCCTACTTTTGAGGGGCATCCCTGGTATGTAAGATGTTTGTTCTGCACTTGAAATACAACAAATATATATTACTAATATTAATACAAGCGAATGATATTAAAGTGAGAGAATAGAATGCCAGTAAACTACGATCAAATTATAAAAATCTATATACAAATATAAGGATTGGATTGGGATGTATCTTGTTATAATATTCTTAGAGAAGTAGACATTTGTTATGAAAACGTAGCTTGAATGGTTAGTTCTTTAAGACAGTATTTTATGATACAAAATTAGTTTGTTACCTAATTCAGTAAAAAGAGTATTTCTACAGCCGCAGGCTCCTCCGAAAAGCGATCCTCCCTGGGCCTTCGGCACAAATAGCTCTGGGAGATTCTGCGGCTATGCTCTCTGGCCAATTGATTTGCAAGCCATAGTGTGGCATCGTTCCAATGAGCGGGCCGTGCGAATGGGTTTTCGATCATCTTGCCCTTCCTGCTCGGCCGGGGTCAGTGCTACAAATTTTGAACGTTCGGGTCATAGTCGTAGAAGTCACACGGGGCCAGGAAAAAAGACAGAAAACCAAAAAAGGAGAGCCATCCGTTCCATTCGAGCATCCATTCGATCGTATAATCAGGCGCAGCGAATTTGTATATGAACATGCATGACGTGTGTGCAGTCGAACTGGAAGTCGAGTCCCAGGTGGGAGGAGGTCGAGCCAACTGAAAGGTGCACCTCCTGCACCGATCACATCGCACAACATCGCAACACATCGCAACACATCGCATCGCATCACATCGCTTCACATCGCATCACGTCGGTGAAATGTTAAAGTTCCAGCAAACAAAATCACGATTGACATGACGTATCAATCTGCGGCGATTGGCATGTGTTGCCGTGGTGTCGACGATGCGGGAAGAAAATCATAATTTCATAATTTTCAATTTCCATGGGCAATCAGCAGGTCAACGAAATTAGCGTGGCCAAAAATGATTGCCCACCTGCCAGAATGTCCAATGGGGTTCCCCTTCTCTCCATAAATACACGAATCAATTTCTCTGTCTGAATGGTTAATAGATCAATCGTAGATTTGCATTTGGCACACATCGTTACCTTGTTCATATCTGATATGCAATTAAGTATGTGCAGTTGTATAGGCTTTTCACAAACTTCAGTAAAAACCAAAACCAAAATATGTCTGAGAGAGAATACCCACTTAATAGCCATTTTTAAATCATTCAAAAAGCTCCCATTACGACACATAAATTATTAATTATAACTGTCGTAATCCCTCCTTCAAACACCTGAGACTTAAGCGATCTCCCTTGAAATTCCCAATTAATTTGCCTAATTTCCCCAAACCGAAATCTTCGCAGCTCTCGGTCCCACATTTTAAAGCCGCCTTCGACTTCGACTTCGCCTCACTCCCCAGCTCCCCAGCTGAATTTTACCCAATTCATTTGGAATCATTAAAATGCGTTCTGCCCCAAGCTCGCACATCGTAAACCAAGCCGAAACCCATTCGTGTTCCCTAGGAAAACGGTAATGTTCAACATAAATTTCCACAAATCAAATCGAGCACATTTTCCACCCAGGAGATGGAAAGATCTTCTAATTAGCAACGCCCACAAGTTTTTGGCTGCCCGGCGAGGAGAAGAAATGGAAAGCGTTTGCTTGAAAATATTATTATTATACCTGAGAAACTGAAGCCCGGCCGACGATTAAAGTCGAAAAGTTGAGAAAATGGGTGTTGCTGGGTCATAAACAAAAATGCCAAAGTGTGTGGAAAAAAAACTATGAGAAGTGTGTTACAAATCTTGAAGAGGAGAGCACCAGAGCCGAGAAATTTTGGCCTCGAATGTCTCGTTTTGAAAATCGATTCGTCACATCAAAATCGAAAAAAAAAAAAAAGGCTTTAGCTGTATGCTCCCATGGAGTCAGTCGTCGGGGTTGTATCGTTGATGTTTTTGGGGTCGATCGAGTGTAATTTGCATACATTAAACTACTGTCGAATCGAATGGGGCTTCAAAACTTAATCTAAATTTAATTACTGCAGCCAGCGAAATACCCATAACCAAACGAAACGGCAGCAAATATCGAAATCCGATTTCAGCCCTGATCTCTAGTTTTTTCTGTCGTTTTCATAAATTAATAATCAACAAAAACGCTTTTCATATTTTTACGAGAGAAAAAAAAGAAACGGTGCGCTTTGAACTCGTGCCTATATGCATTATGTACATATATTTTCATAATTTATAAACGATTCTACAAGCTCCCAGCTCGGGGCTCCCATTTCAAGATCCCCCGTTTTGAATGATGGTCTAAGCCCGAAAGCCAAACGAATGGCGTGTAGTCCGAGTCAAAATGCTGTTGATATAGTTTTTATGGGCGTTTGATAAATTTCTTTACATTTTTCCACAACAATTAGTTGCAATCAAAAGCCATATTGTTCACAGCCCAAAATCGGTGCGGAGAAAAAGCTTGGGCCGAAGGGGATTTCGGTTTCTTTTTTCTCTTGTCTATCAGATGAATAGAAAACTTCAGATATCGGATTGGTAATCCGAAATGCATTCGCTGTGAATTCAACCTGTTGTACTGGCTCAATTTAAATTGTTATGGGGGCGAATTGTTGGTTGATATATTGTTGGGAGATATACATATAAATGTAGGGCAAAGATAACTTGGAAAACAATTGGATCTTAACAGATTGTAATTAGGATTGTGTAAATGGAGGATTACCCTGTACATTCAAAGTTTCCAAAACGATGGAATTATGTATTAATCCTAAAATGTATCTTAATAATTTCGAACTTATTGATTAGGTTTCAAGATACTCGCTAATCGGTTTGCAATCTCCATAAATTAGCATAAGTGCGGCATTTGTATCTCCCAATTAGTAGCATTTCCTGCCTCCTCACTTGTCCATTTATCTAATGCCTTACCATAATTCTAGATTACACAAGCACACATAACATGCACCTGTTCATCGGTTATTTGCCCAAGAGAAATCAGGTAATACGTATTTCTAATGGACTGCCACTTGGTAGGCCTAACACCAATCAAAACCTTTTGACCGAGACTTTTGGAATTAGCAGGCAAACAAGCGGCCGAAGTGCTCCAAGATTTGCGCAGTTTGCAATCCGTAAAACTCGTCAACGGCTGTCCATTTCCCCTCCCCCTGCCCCATCCGCCTTTGCCCCTCTCAGCCACCATCAGGTGCAGCAGCAAAGTGCAGGTAGTAGTAATTAAAAACGCGCAAGTCGTAAAAGCCAGAAAATCCGAAGAAAAGACAGTCCAGAGTCGGAGGAAAAACTTCGGTTGAGCTCCAGTCTTTGAGAGTGTGTCTGGGGCGTAACGCACCCGAAGTCCAAAATTAATTTTCATATGCTTTGCAGATTGACCCACGACGTCCGGACTTCTGGCAGCCTTCAATCATGCAAAAAGTGCGCTAATTGCAGTGGAACTCGACTACAGCAGTAGTTGTCTTGTCTTAGCGTAAATGAACACTTTCCAGGCAATAAAATCGCAGCCATTGTGTATGCTTCTTTTTAGAACTTTCTGCCTCAAAATGTATTTAAATGGAATAGTGAGTGAGCTTTCTCGGAGTTTAACAATTTTTAGAGAAAAAGCATTTATTCTTGCCAAAATGTGCTAATTGCAAGGGACATATGGTTTCGATCGTAAAGCCAATCATTGAGGGTGGGAAAAGTGGCAGGCCGAGGATGTAACTTTTTCGACTAACGAAGCACAAAAATCGAAATAAAAATCTGTGAAATTCTGCGGCAGTGAGGGTCGGCCGGAAAGATTGAGAGATTGGCAAAAAATTAGTTGTTGAAAATGAATTGCACTAATATCGAATTTCACACTGCTGCGCTAATGGCTGACGGTCGCAGCAGCATCAGCCACTGCAGCAGCAACAACTGCAACAGCAGCCGCAGCAACGCGCATTTGACGACGGCAACAACAAAGCGGCAGCAACAACTAAATGCAATCAACATGTGTTTGCAATTGCTGTTGCAGTTGATTTTTTCCGTTTTTGCAGCTAATGTGCAAAGCGCTGATTGGACGAAGTCTGACCGCAAAAATGGAAATTATGATGAGGCCCCTTTTTGAGTAAAGAGCACAGCACCATCCACAACCTGACAACCAGCAAGCACTAACTTGAATTTCCAAGCTGGTTTCACTTTTGGGCGAGGAGCTTTGTTATTTAGTTGTCGTTTTACTTTACCGATTTTGTTTCTTTTTTTCGAGCTTTTTGGCGAATTTTCGAAAGCCAGCCAATAACAAACTATAACTAACATCGTCAACCAATATGAAGCTGCAAGTTTATTGGTCAATCCGCAGAGCAAGGTGTCGATTTTTGTTGTATTGGGTTTGCGGTTTCCTCTTTTTTTCGTTCGCTAATTTGCTTCCCAGCTGCCATTATATCGAACATGTGCATATATAACAAGCTGGGCGGGCTTTTCAAAATTTAAATACCTTCGCAAATGAGCAACGAGCAACAAAACTTGCTAGCGGAAACAGTGTAAATTATGAAAACTGGAAAATATATTAGGGCTTTATTATTTGCAATGGAGTACATGCTTTTGTCAAATTAAATTAAAAGATCATAAGGTTTGTTATGTTTGATATGGAACAACATAAATAAAAATCGTTTCACACTCTAAGAGTTAAATAAAAAAGAAGAGTTGAGAGCTATAAAATATACTCCATCTCATTTACAGATTTGTTTATTTATTTATTATTTTTTGCTAGACGATTAATCCTAACTGGTTACTTATAAATCGTTATTAAAAATTATAAACTTCCATTTTGAAAATATACGTGTCTTAAGGAAAATGCAAATCTGAGAAGAAATGGAAATAACAAAATAGTTTTTAGCAACGCGCTGTCACCATTTAGGATTTACTGCTGACCATTTTACCACCAATTCGCTGGATCTCAGAACACAAACCGATATTTGCGTTGGGCTAATGACTGAATTATATGCTAGAATGCCAAAACGAGACACCTGAAACGAGAACTGGAACGCAAACTGCGGATAACAAACCGAGGCCCGCCCCTAAGTGAAAAAAAACCAGCTCCGTGGACGTCTGGCTTAATTTATGTGCCTGATTATGCTGTGGAAACCTCCCAACAAATCAATTGGAAACAAGCAAGAGAAAAGCAAGGTAATCAAAAGCCAATGAGTACGAGCGAGGCATTTAATTGGCTTCATTTGCCTGTGGGTAGGTGGAGCCTACAAAGTATTTCGCGTGCGAATGGCAGGTGCCTCGAAGATCAGACTCTATGAATGTCCTAGAAAAACCTACATGAAAACATTTGAAATATAAGACTTGCATATATTCATTTGTAATATATATATTCGACAATCTTTCGAGCTCATACGGCATTTACTTAATAATTTCATTTTGCCACATATTTTAGATGCGTAAATTTGACCTAAATTTTTTGTAAAAACTTTAAATTATTCACTTAGTATATATAATCACAAAACATTTCAAAACAAGTAACTTACTTGTACATTAAACTTGTTGATTTGCTGATTTCTAACCACCACTGAATTTCAAATGCAACTGATTTTGCAAATGATGATTATAAGCAGTTATTATTTTGATGCGCAATGCAAAGCCACTTGCAAACTAATATACCCCTCATTCAGGAAGGCCATTCGAATAGCCGCACATGCAACACACATGTTTGAATGAAAATGGCCAAAAACGATGGATACCAGTTAACAGAGAAGGTGAGAGAGAAGGGGTTGAGAGGGCGATAAACGATTCCCAAATCTGTTGCCGCACCCAGACGACCCGAGTTGAAGCTCGGAGTCAGGAGGATGGAGGATGGAGACCCAGGGATTCACAGACACAGGCACAGATTCGGATTCCGAGATTCAGAGATGCAGCGACAGAGCGCCGAAGAGTGGGAGCATCTGTAAATACGAAACGAAACGAAACGAAACTTTCCATTCCGACTGAAAAATGTTATCAAATCACCGGCGAACGAACACAAACGACTGCAGCCAACCAGCGACCGACCGACCACAAAACTAAGCAAGCCAATTTTCAGCTCATATTAACCCGCAGCACAAAGGCCAAAACAGGCAACGGACACGGCCCCTGGCCAAAAAGACTGGAAGACTGGAAGACTGGAAGACTTGGGACCTGGCTGGCCAAGAAGAACCAGACTATGCAACTATGAATCCAAATCCGAATGCGAGAGGCCACAGCTCGAGCGGAGCCCATTTCCAACTTTCTCACGCACTTCAAATTTCAATTGGCAATAAATGTAATGCAAAGCAACACTTTAAATCATTTGCCGAGTCGGCCAAACAACACGCCAACACCAATAAGCCAACAAGACATTGCCATCGGAATTGGATAGCGATTTCTGGCCGGTTATACTGTAGAAATGCAGAAAGAAATCACAGTAGATATCGCATACAATGTCGGGAGGGCGTAGATTGGAGATAAGTAGATTAATCGAAAATACTAAGATTGAACCTGGATAACTATTTTGTTAACTATCAGAAACTTAAGTTCAAAGTTAATGCTAATTTATATAGCTAATGCGATTATAATAGAGTTGAGCATGGACAAAGCATTTAGAAAACTGAAATTCGGTTTATATTTGAATAAATGTATTCTAGATTACGTACGTATCCAATGCTCACTGTTACTTGGCATGCATTGGAAATACTTAGGCTTCTTTCACTTGAATCATTGCGGCGAGGTAATTAAACGTTCGCCTAATTGCTATTTTTATAGGCACAAAAATTTGTCCAGTCATAAAAGCCAAGTCAAAGGTGGCCAAGTCAAACAGCTGAGAAAAATGCGGGTAATGTATGGAAAGCAATGGAAATATTTGCAAATTCAATCTCCTCAAACGCTAATGCACCCATAAATCCTCGAAATGTTTTGGGTGGCTGGTCGCCGGCACATTTATATTTTATCGTTCATTTAGGCAAAGAAATAACCCCAAAGACGACGTGTAATAAAGAAAGCACCCAATCTACTTTTATGTTACAGAGTCCGAGAGCAAACAGAAAATACATTAATGCCATGGCTGTAAAACGTAGCTTAGTGTTATATAAATCAGGAGAGGAACCAACTTCAAAACGTTGGTGTGGAGATGCGAAGGTATTGGTTATATTAAAGACATAAATCATTAGATCCAGTTGCAAGGCCTCATTAGAAAGGATCTAATGGGAAATCTGAAAGTTATGGAGCAGTAACTTGGGTACGAAAAGGAGGCTGGCTAGTTGATTTGTTTGACAACTTAATTATCAAACGACACAATTGGTTGAAATCAATTTGCTAGAATCCCAGGCGTTCGCTTAATTTAAAATATATTTATTATATTTACTCCTAGCTTCATTCCCACATTAATGTTAACATTTTGCAAGCATTATTTAGCATACTTTTTTGGTCTATAAAAGTGTATTTTAACCATAAGACATGCGTTTCTCTACCATTTACATTTGAGCATAAGATGCAAAACTAA
Source organism: Drosophila santomea (assembly GCF_016746245.2). Classification (NCBI taxonomy): domain Eukaryota; kingdom Metazoa; phylum Arthropoda; class Insecta; order Diptera; family Drosophilidae; genus Drosophila; species Drosophila santomea. The sequence continues at coordinate 20,060,421 of NC_053018.2, forward strand.
GTAAAAGATGTGCTTTATTATCGTTTTGAATTTCGTTAAGTGCCATGGCATTAGTTGCTGTTGCATCCCTGAACAGAACTAACCTAACCCAACCGCAAACTGGGAAACTGTGGTGATGTCTGCAGAGAGGGAAAGATTCGCATGCACTTGAACTAATTTACATAAAGACAGGCCCCCAAAACGGACAGAGTCGCTACCGAGGATGGAGCTAAAAGCTAAAAGCCGAGGATGACGACGCTCCGTCTGGGACAAATGACTGACAGCCGCTGGCCCTGGGGCGAAACATCGGGAGCTACTTCAGTAGCCGCAGCCGAAAGGATGATGGCGAAAATAAAATTGAAAAAAGTGCAATAAGTGAAATAAGAGTCAGAAAATAAAAAGAACCCACCAGAAATCGCCCGGCAAGAGGTCGGAGAAATATATTTAAGACAAAAGCTGGCGAGTCTGCATGCTAAATGCGCGTTAAATGACGCTTTCGTTGCGCATGCGCAGTGCTGCTTTTGCTTTTGCTCTTGCTCTTGCTTTTGCTCTTGCTTTTGCTCTTGCTTTTGCTTTTGCCATGGGAATGGTGATAGTGCTCCTGCGACGACATTGTGCTCGTAAAGATCACGAATCGATGCAGTGCCCGGGCACCAAGCTCCGATCAGCAAATCATTTTTCGCAGGCCCAGCTCAAAATTGCCGAAACATATGCAAATGAAATGGAACCGCCGCTCCAGCAACTCCCTTCGAGCATCCAGATCTAGGTATGGGCAGGTTAAGGTGCTGCCCGAGCAGAAGCTGTGGGCTGTGGGCTTATACTCCTGTTCGGTTTCCCTGAATTTATTTTTTGACTCTCTGAAAGGAGCATGAACATCGAGAAGGGAAAGCAATATTAGCTTTATGGATTATTAAAATGACAAAGTAATAACTAATCAGTGAAAGTGTTTTTAAACTGATGCAAGCCTCATTTCCATGCTTTATTTATCTACTCAAATTGCTCGAGTATCGGTTTGAATGCCAGAATACCAGTACCCTTCGATAGAGTATGGCTAAAAAATCAATTCACACTCGATGGCCGAAGAGCCCTAGCCAAACTTGGGGGCTCTTCAACCGCAGATCCAAGGACTGGGCTCAGAAGCGAACCTTTGTTATTTGCTTTTCCGACTCTGGACGAGTCTGGAATGCTGCCACTTGTCTGTCTCTGCTCGTCCAGTAGATCTGGGACTAGGAGTGCGAGTTGCACTTGGACTTGGACTTGGACTTGCACTTGGGTTAGCCTGCTGCCGTTGAGGCTGCTGAATTTATGTTTCGAGGGTTAGAGGGCGCAATGCCTCGAAGATCGTTGAGTTGGTTTCAAAACAGAAATGGCAGAGGCCACGAAAAATAAAACTGAACTGAGTGTGCACAGTACGAACAAGTAGTTTGCCATTTTGAGTCAGCAAAATAGAATTTATAAAAAAATATAAAGGTACGAAGGAAGTAAGTAATTGTACAATACATTATGTGCTTAACCCCAAGCCAGTTTGTTGTACCTTTTTTAAGTCATTTATTGAAGACAATAATATTCTCTCTGTGTATGCTTCACTGAGTAGTTGAAAGCGTGGCATGGCAAAGTGATTTACATTCGCATCCGTGCTAAAGTCAAGTTGAAGAAGCCGTGTAACGACCTTCTTTCGACTCGTAATTAATTTTACTCCATATTGGCAATTTCATGCACATTTGCGCCACACTAAATCTGAAATAGATATTGGTCGCCAAGACCAGTGGCACTACACTCCAATAATAAAGTCTATAATTTCAGCCGAAAAAACGCACGGATCTCAAAAGAGCGGTGGCATGTTGCCAAAAGCGAATAACATAACATAAGTTGACCCTTTTCCCACTTCTACCTATGAGTTTTCTGCGCTCTTTGTCGCTGGGGCTCGAAAAGTATCGATTACATGCTAGACTCCAGTGACTTCAGCCTTTGGAAATTCTCAATTCCAGCGAAAACAGTTAAATTCCGGTAAAAGAAAAAATGAGCAAAAAAGAAGCTGGGAGAGGAAAACGTTTCCACCATGCGAACGAAGTTGGACGTTTTGTGGTCCATGGTGGTCCCAGCGATTATCATGAATTGATCTGTAAGATGTCAAAGCGCAGACGATGCGAAAGAGCCAAAAGAATGGCCAATGTGCACTGAAAAAAATGTCATAAAAATATTGTCGAATTATATAAAGCATGCAGAAATTGCATTCAAAACTGCATTCATTAGTATATTTATATGCTTATTTAGATAATTTTAATAACAAAACCGCAGCTTAAAGAACTTTAGTAGTAGTATACATACATTATACAAAACATTTGGAGATGCTTTAGATAGTTGTGACTATTAAATTCAAGGTGCTTACTTCATATATGGAAATGAATACTCCCCTATGATTTTCCTCAATGTGTGGAGGTCGCCGTAGCTCCACCTTCCGCCGCCGGCTTCTCCCATAGCTCACATGTGGTTCGGTTCGCTGCATTTCGCAGATCCCGAGCCGGACCCACAGCCACTTTGTCTGGGCAGAGTGGCTTCCTCAGCTCAGTTCCCATGTTCTGCAGACTCCGTTCTTCGATCGCCAAAGTCCAAACTATGTTCCCATGTGCAGAATGTGGTTGTTGTGGTCGCTGTTTCTGTAGCCAGAATTGCGCGAGTGGCGCAGATAACAGCACAAAATGTTGGCAGCCCTGTTGACATTATGAATGACAGCGGTTATTTATTATGTCTTGGCTTATTTTTTCGGCGGTTTCATGGGGGACGTGGCCAGATCGGGGACTAGGATGTTGGCGTGGTTGCAATACGGTAGCCAAACGCATATGTAGGCTGCTTCAGGCAGAGAATCAGGAATCAATTGGCATTAAATTGATAGAAATGTTCATTTTGGGGCCAAAATAAATGTTAGTTATGCAATAAGTTCTAATCAAACGATGTTATTCAACAACATTTCCTATTCATAAGTTTCTGTTTCACAAATTTCACCTTAGATATTTACCGAATGCTGAAAGTACACCCACATAAATTACTGTGCTCAGCATAAAATGTAATTGATCCTTAACTACGCAATTCTCGCCGCCTAATCCTTTCAAGCACTCACAAATATTGGACAACTCAACAGTCTATGGCCAGCAGTTCATGACTACTCGGGCGTCTTTGGTGCCAAATCATATTTTCAGCTGGCCAAACTGTTTATGATACCCCCAATTCAATGCCCCATCTGCCTCGATAATTGCGTAACTTCGACTTGGCCACATGGATGCCGCAGTGCGGCTGGAAAAACAGAAGACTGAGGCAACAAACTGCAAACAAGCAAACAAGCAACAGGCGGCTGCTTCTTCGTACCGTTAAGTGCCAGGCTCTCGACTTCATTAGATTGTAATAAACGCGTTTCGGTTACAGCCCCCAACAACCAGCAAAACACTGACAGTACCATAAAAACAACGGTCAGCCAGAGAAGAAGATCTAAGCTCGGCTTATAAATGCAATTTCGCTCGCACAAAGCTTCAATGGACTTCATTAAAATATTCGAAACACAAGCAGTTTAAGCTCCGAAAACTTGTCAGATCTGCACTGAAACTCTAAGTTTGCACAAAGACGAAAGCAGAGGTTAATATGAAAGATGTATTTCAAATTTGTTTTTTTTCTAATGCAATATTCCCAAACAAATTAATACTTGTTCTGCTATTATTTATTAGATACTGATACAATTAATTTAAATATAAAACTCTAACTTAGTAAAAGTTATTGAAATAATTAAAATAAATAAATATATTCTTACAATCAGACTATAGTTGTAAAATAACCATTAATCATTGTATTAGTTTTCTGCAAAATAAATGTTTATAAAGGTTTCTTACAGTGCACGGAGGTGGAGGAGGAGAACTTTGAGTAGTTTGTGGGTGCCAGCTGTGCGTGGCAGGCAAAAGTGCAGCGTTCGAGCCCAAGTTGAGTTCAGAGGTCTAATTGAAAATGCTGAAAACCTTAAAAATATTGAGAGTGCTAAGAGAGATTTAGGTGGAGAATCGGAACGTAATCCGAGGCAGGGGAAGTAATCTCGTTCCCATTAGAACTCAATTTGCCAGTCGTATGCAGTGTGTTGTGTGCCGGGGACAGGGACGCCCACAAGCGGTTAATACCATGGAACACCGCCCCGGAATTTCGCCGCAGCCAGTTCTGGGAATGCAAATTTATAATACGCAAGGCAAATTGGGGCCAACTTGTGACAATTTATGGTATTAACACTAAATATTTGTTCCCCGTCGTGATTTACGCGCTGGCGTATAAGAAAAGGTTCCAGATTTGGAACTCTTAGCCGAACTAAGAATACTCTTCACAAACTTTAACATAAACGTTATATGATTACAAACCTATTAATGTTTGCCACGTGCTAATCTTGTTTGTTAAATTTTATTTTATGACTTTATAATGGTTGCAATATTGCTTTTGAATATTGGTTGAATATTATACCACGCAGAATGCAGTCTAACTTTTCAGCAATTTGAGAACCCAGTACAAGATCGAATAAACTCATTGAGAAAGTCCATATACCCGCCTGCCCAAAAGGCATGAGGAGAGCATTCCGAAAACATATATAAGTCGCATTATTTTGAGGTTTATGCGTTTTTATTGTTTGCCTGCAATAATTTCAGCGCTTAAAGCGTGGCCAGACACGGAAAATGGAATGGAGGTGAGATGGGAGACAGATAAAGTGGAGCAGTTTAATAAAATTTTATGATAATTGAAGACTGAAGAGTAAGGCAGCCCAGCGGCAGAGGCAGCTCCAAAAATCCCTGACAATGAAGTGATTTTCGGTTTTTTTCGCGGCTTGCGGCAATTTGGCAAACGATTTAATTATACAGTTCAGCTTGCAGGGAATCGGGGCAATATGTTAATGATGGATAAATTAGCCTCGCCCATATTTAAATCAAAAACAGATTTCACTATTAGAAATTTTGCGCTCAGTAATTAAGGGATCTGTTTGGGATCTTGGGAACCATAGCCATCAAAGTATATTTTAGGTCAATAGTTTTGCCATCAAACTGAAACCGAATCGAAGCGTCATGCACAATTTGCATGAATCGAATGCGGAACGCAAATTACAAATTACAACAAAACAGCGGCGAACATCGAAAATATTCGAAAACATCTTTAATAAGCATTTACATTTGACGTCCGACTGACACAGAAATCTGCACCGTCGGCTATTAGCAATTAACTGGGTCTATTATGAGCCCCATCGCCATCGAAACTCCGTAAACAAAAATCTATTTGACATGCTACAAGGCAGAAGAAGATCAAAACGAATCGATCGAATCCATCGCAGAGACGCCCAGACAAAGTGGAAAATAAATCCAACGGCTTTTGAAGACTTTTTTTAGTTTTTGTAAACTGGGCAACTCAACTGGGCAACTGTGCGCATAAAAGCCAAATGCCATAATAGCCAAATTAATCAGTCACAGGTAACAACACGAGACTCTCGAAGCTCCGAGCACAGATCCAAATCCCAGCGAAGGCGACGTCCCGCCGTGTGCGTTGATGACTTAACAAAAATGTCAAAAATTAAGAAAAAATAAAAACAAAAAGCGCAACAGATAAGTTGGAGGGTACGAGGCTAGAGGGTGGGGGAGGTTAGAAGTGGCCAAATGCAAAGCGAACTTGCTATGCCCTTGCAAAATGCTTACATCTGGCTGAAAAACACAAAAAGCAATATAATAATTCTCATCTGCAATAAATGAAACATTGAAAGTCTTGTTGTGCTTGGTTAATATATTAAAACTAATTTACTACATGTAATTAAGATTTTCTTATGAGATCAAATAACAATCCATTCTTTTCAATAAATAGTGGGAATAGTTGTTGGAAATGATTATTAACATGTTAGATAATACTCAATATCAACTTACAAATTTATTAGATTTTTAATTTCAAATTTATTTAAATATAATTCGAGAAAATCATTAGTCATTTTAGAGATTTTTGAGATTTACAAATTTTTGAAGTTTTAAGTCTGCGTGTATAATATTAATTAGCAGTTTTGTAATTTAAATCCAATGACAGTTTTATTTTAATTGACAAGAACCCACTAAAGAAAAATATGATTTCGTTTAAGAAATTTCGCCTTACACAGTTAAATATTGCGAGATAATTCGAAAACCTTTAGTACTCCATTAGCAAGCAAAGTATGCAAAGTTGACCACATAAAAGGGTTTATCCTAACCAACCGACACATGTGATTGTCAGAGTCAAAATGCCAAGTAGGGGATTTACATTGTCTAGCCACGGAGTTTTTAGCGATGATGGTGGGTGGCTGGATTCGACTCCATTCGATTGGATTGAATTCAATTGCTTTTCTACTGCCTTAAAAGCCCGCCAGCTGTGCTTCACTTGGGCAACCGCAGACTGGCTACCGTTTCCCCACGTGTAACAGACAATGGCGCCAGCATCAAAAAGCTGACAAAATGTAATTGTTTCATAGGCGCAAAAATGGTGTTCGCGGTGCTCCATCAATAAAAACCAGACCGTGGCGAACCGGATCGGATCGGATCGCATGGGATAGGATGGGATGGGATGGAATCGAATCGCTGGGGGAACGGGTAAAAATGCCTCGCCTGAATGTTAATTGAAATATGCGTATGACTGATGGACGGGGACATTCGGACAGCAAAAGAGGCAGAGAGAGGACATCTTGCCACGCAGATGGACACTCTCTTAGTTCAGCTTTCACAAATATTGATTGATTTATTGATTGAAATCTTCGCAGACAGTCAGTAGCAGCGACAGCATCTTCGCTTTGTGCCAGCTTTTCTTTGCCTTTCGCATACATACAAATTGCCTGGCCCAAGTTCGTTGCCTAAGTCATTCGTTTTGATGGCGCCCAGTGGCGAGCTAAACTGAACTGGTAACTCCTAAAGACCACAACCACAGGCACACGCATACACACGCACCCTGAATAAAGCCAAACAATAAATAATTAAAGCAATTAAAAACGCTAAAACAAACATTTAACAAGCAGCGGCAGTTTGAACAAAAAGATTCTGTTTTCTTTCACCGCTTTTTACTTTTTTGGCAAATTAAAAGGTGTATAGCTTTGCTTCGCAGTATACCCTAGACATTAGATTTTGTTTTATTACACATTATCCTAATATTTTATAAGTCACACTGTTAGGTAAATGCTCTACGCTTTGAATGCTTTTCAAATCCTTTTCTTGATTTTTCTAAACAAAGCAATTCTATACAAACATTCCACAGCAACATCTCCATTAATTAAATGAAATAAAAGCCTGAAACGTTATCCACAACTCGTCATACCCTTGATACCCCACACGCAATTCTTTTACAAAATCCGTCTTATCTTGGCCCCAAATCGCGTCTAAATGTTGCACATTTATCAAAGAGGCCCCAGACCACCACCATCACCCAAAAAAAAGGTCAACGCACAGTTATAGCCAAGTTAAAGTTGGCTTCTTCATGATCATCTGGTTACAGTTGGTGTTTGTTTTCACTCGTTCTTTTTTGCGTGGACAGACTTTTTGGCTCACTACAAACTATTTCCGCTTGCTAAGTACAAGCCCAAAAAAATAGTACACAAATATTCGCCAAATTCACATAGAATTGTTTTTATTTTGCACACGAAATCTAATTTTTTCGCTATTTTCTGTGGCAATTAAAATGATTCCGAGGTTTGCACAAAACAGAACCTTGGTTTTCGGAAATCAAAGCAGACACGCAAAAAAGAGAGACAAGAAAAGGAAGCTCATTTGTTTGGCCGGAGAATCATCTCTTGAGCGGAGCTGGTATTTGTTGGAAACCTTTAACTGTGCCTCGATATGCAAATAAGTTGATATACAACATAATTAAATTTCATTACAGCCAAACGCGCTGAAAGGAACTGGCTGACTCTGGCCAACCCCTTGGCATGTAACAAATTGGAAGCAATTAGCGAGGATTTCTGGAGTGGAATGGGATTTGTAAAGATAGGGGATCCTATTACCCGATTCTGAGTTTGTTAAATGACATGATACATCTGATGTTCTGGTTAAGGAAACCAATCCTAATTGAACCTCGTCTAATTACAGTTCTTAAGCTAGTAAATTAAGTTACTAAATTACCGCACTTTGTACTTTTGAATATGATACCTACAACATTTGTACATTTGTGACTCAGTGCCTAGTCTTTTTTAAGTCCCAATACTTTGTTAGAGCGTTAGTAACAAACTAAAAATCCTACCAGCATTTAAAGGCCCCTCAAACCACCAAACCACCCGATCTCATCAATAAGCTCCGCACCGAAACCTTTGGCTGTCAGCATCTTGTGATAAGCTAATGATATTTCATCTTTCTCCGATCATCCCCGCCCACGCACACAACGCAGCCCCGCACCCGATACCCTCGATCCCATCGCTCAACAAAGGGGGCCACCTTTTAGTTCCAATAATTTACCAATTAATCATATTACTCAACATCTCCTTGGCGAAGAAGAGCAGAAGACCGAGAGCAGCGCACGCAACTCCGGAGAATGCTGGAACCTGAACTTTGGGGCCTGACAATAGGTGCTGATTGCTTGCCCCCACCAGAATCGGGAATATATATACACGTATTTATGTGGGGAGCAGGGAGTATCTGTAAGGAGAGCCTGCATGGTGACGTGATAAATGATTTCGATTAGTTTGTTCTTGTAATTCGACGCCTATAAATGGGTCTATGATTGAGCGCAGACGACTTCGTTTACGTCAGCGATGTTGATGTCGCCTGTTTCTGTTGCTCTTGCTGCACCCTATACCTATATAGAGTGTCCCCGCATCGGATCCCCCCCTGTAACCCCAGCCCCTGCTGTCAGTTCTCCCCTCTTCCACTCATTTGACAAATTGTCTATAATTGAAAGATTAGCTTTCCTCGCACACGGCAACAGCAAAAGCGGCAGACAACAAGTTGACGATGGGAACACGTCGCGGCGACTCGGTTGAAGTTCCACAGTCTGGTTTTGGCCACGTCTGGGGTTCCAGCTTTCCCCCTTTCCAGCTCAGTTTTCCTTCTTCAGCGTACACAGCGAGAAGTATTTTAAATTCTGCATTTCCCATTAGCTTATAGTTCTGAATACAGATAACTTTTGTAATACTATAAAGAGCGCAATGCTGATAGATACCTATATATGTTTATTATTTTTTACAGTGTAGCCCAAGTTCCTTATCAGCTCGCTTGCATCTGCCGGCTGATGCAGGGTTTTATTAATCAAATTCACAAAATGGTTTTAGGGCTGTGCCGAGTAGGTGGAGCATGTTTACATAGACAAGTGCCTCGGACTACCCCCTTTGCCGCCTCGCTGTGTAATTGGAATTGGTGTGAAATTCGCGTGCCAACCCGGAGGACGGCAGAAGGTGTGGTCCCCCAGATGAGCCAAGAATGGAAACCCGGGAAACCAGAACCAAGAGCCAGGAATTAAGAATCGTGGACAGCGAAACAGGAGGAGGGCATCCGACGCATTGCCTTTGTAATGCCTGAAACATGTCAGCGCAATGCGATACCTTATCGCCGTCAATTATTCAACGCGATCCCCGGATGGTGGGGTTTCGATGACGGTGATGGAGTTGGAACAAAAAGCTGCGACGTCTGTCCTTGGGACTTTCTTACAAATTACCCTCTTAACTATAACAAACCCAAATGTTGAAGTGTGAAATGCAGACAGTAGAAATGCAGGAAGTTCGAGGAAAATGTTAAGTCATTTAAATGATACTTCCTGGAGAGCAATATATCAACCTATATTATACATATATATGTATATAGAATAGATATATAGGACAATTATAGAAAAATTTAGCAAACCAAAGTTTTCATAATGTCTGTGATGTATAATAAATAAATACCGTCATCACGTACAAAAATTATCAATCCTTAAAAATACTTTTCAATAATTTTTGTTCATAAATTTGAATATTTACTTAATTACTATGGTTGTATTTGTTTTATTTAAATGCACCAAACCTTCTAAAAAAAATTGGAATCCCCAAAAGTGAAAAACCGATGGGTCAGGAAATTTCAGCAACTATTTTTCTTTAACATATAATAAACCTAATAAATTCCGGTGAGCACTGAAAATCACAATAATCAGCATGTGCATTTACGCCTAATTGCACACTAAATATGAGTAAAATTGATGAGTGCTGCGGCAGTACAATTTCAGTTCGATTCAATCAGCGGATGCTATACAATTTTGTCATAAATTATGCGGCTCGTTGCACTAAATCAAGCAAGGGAAGGAGGAGGGCGGAGGGTGGGTTGGATAAAATGCAAAAACTAATTAACACTTTTATTGCGGCTTCAATTATGCTAAAAATGCACAAATTGTTGGAAAATCACGCCCCTAATTGCCCATCGCCGGCAACAATGAGGTGGAGATACTAAACTTGATTGCCTTAGGTCATGGCAGTTGGGTTTTAACTAGTGGCGAACTGTGGCTTTTTTATTTCCATGTGGCATAGGAAAAGTTTCGCTTTTTAATAAATTGTGCGAACAAAAGAAATGTGAAAAAATCTAAGAGATTTCCCCCCGCAAGCACACACAAGCACACACAATGGGGCGACACCTGCTGTTCGTTCGGTAATTTATCATGGACCTGCTTAAACGCACATCCATTATCAGGAGTGTTACCCAGACTCGAAACTCCCAGCTCTGGACTGCAGATCGGACCCAGGAGAACCTGGGATCTGGGCATCTGGGCATCTGGGCATCTGGGGTTCTGGGTGTCTTGGAACCCGGTCTTGCCTTTCCTCTGCCCATTGAGCGTCTTTTAAGCCTTTAATTGAACAATTTGTAACAATCATGCGCACAAAATAGCGCAACAATTTGGCTTAAATAGTTTTCAATGAAGATGCAACTGGCGGGAATTAATATCGTCGATTTAAGTGGAAGTGTGGCCCACCAAAGAGAACAAAAAGCGATGGACTCAGAGGGGTGCAAAGGCTATATTTGGAACGTGGAAACTGTTTTCCCATGGCGTTGCTGGGAAAGTTTCAGTTTTTAATGGGAAATTTCGGTTGAAATGTGTCTTTCTTTCTAATTTCAATATTGCATACTAGCTTAGCTTTACATTACAGGAATGCGAATAAATAATTGAATTGTATAAACTATCGAGCTAATTGTAATCCTTAACATAAACATGCTAAACAGGTTTAAATCGTACAACATTATTCATTTCTAAGATCTTTACCAAACCATAGTTGCGTCAAATATTCTTAAACTTTTTGCGTAGATCAGTCTTTAAATTCGAATGTAAGTATAGCAGTAAAAACGCTTTAAGTCGCATTAAATTTGGCTGCTTACTACCGCTGACCAATTAAAAAAGTAGATGCCAACCCAAATACTTTCTCTCGGTTTTTATTTAGTTGTTTTTTAATCTCACAGAACTTCCCACAGCCAACAATTACAATCTCTGCAGATCATCAAAAAGTAGACTTTGTTGCCTTTTGGTATAAGTAGCACAATCAGCCCATGAAATTTGAGCGCCAATCCGCAAGAATCCTCCCCGCCTTCAATCCTCCTCTTCATCCGTGGCTGTAACAGCAAACAGCATCAGCACCATTATGATCCAGGCTAGTAATCAGCACCCAAGAACAGCCAGCAAGAACTCACTTGGAACCGGAGGTGGATCTTTACACTGCAAAGAATATTCCCTAATATTATTCCTTAAATAAAGTCAGATTTTTTATAAATATCACATTTTTTATCTTCATTTTCTTATAACGCACTTTTAAACAACACAACGTATTCTGTTTAATCTTGAAAACAAAACTGTCTTTCTTTGTGTAGTGCAGCTTATACGGAAAGATGCTTATCAGTCGCAGACTGGAGACGGGAGATAGGAGACAGGAGAACGAGGACCGAACAGTGAAGACTGAAGACTGAAGACTGAAGATTGCAGACTGTAGACCGGCGACCGTTGACTGCAGTTTGGCATGTCAACTTGGCAAGGGGACCTGCACCAATTTATGATCGACAGGGGACCAAAAACAAGCGAGCAACCAGTTGTGCTGAAACTAGACTGAATAGGAAACACTCTTGAGAATATTAAACACCTTGAATGAATATGGCAAAATTACTAAAGTAAAGGAATGAATTGCTCCAAAACTGGAATACTTATATAGGTAAGCTGTAAGGTAGCTGTAGCCAAAAATAAGGTTACTTCAAAGATAATTTCCATAAAAACAATACCTCTCCAAGAAACGCATGGTGCCTACAGGTGAGTGTATTAAACAGAAACCAGGATCCCGCCGAAACGGAGGCAATGGGGTGTTGGCATACAAAAATGATAAATTCTCATCAAAAAATATTTCACACTGCGGGATATCATCAGGTTAAGATCAAGATCAGTGCACTGCACTGAAAGGAGACGCCACGAAAAACACAACAGAATAAAGAAGACAGCCACAACAGCAGCAGCGCCATGAAAAAATGCCACAAATATTTCGAAATTATTAAAGATCATGCAAAGACCAAAGGAGATTTTTGAAAAACACGCGCCCATTTTGGCTTAATTAGTGAAACAAGCCCGGCCACTGGGACTTGGCCACGATCTGGGCACTCCCCCCGATCTCCCCTTTCCACTATCCCCCCCTTTGCCGAGGAGATGGAGCACCGTCTCTAAGGCGATTCGATCTTGATCTCTCAAATATCGTTCGGCTAATTAAAATTTATATATTTTAGAGGCGCATAGTTTCTCGTTTGAGAGCGTCAACTTGCCCGATCTTTTGTATTACGTGTTTTCACCGGCTGAACCCATAAATCTTATTGATAATATGATTTTATTAACTTTTAAATAGGCAAAACATTTGGCGCCTGTGCTTGACTCACCGAAAAAAAACCAAAAAAACACAAAAAAAAAACGAAGAGAAAAAGCGAAATCCATTTTAAAATGGAATTCATTTAAAACTGAAGTCGTTTTGACAACCAAATTAGAGTACATACTGTGATATTTGTTTTTGCTTCATCCGATATATCTTCTTGGTTTTTTCAGCTCTTTTTATCGCCATTCGGTATGTGTGTCCGTAAATTTGGTTGAATTAATTAAGTATGCAAATGTTGTTTTTAGGAGCTCTGCTTTTGCGGTACTTGCCACGCACCAGCGATCAAACGGAATCTGGGCCTCCGATTAAATATATATTTAAGCATGAGTATACTCGAATACACGGAAATTTCTTGTGGCGTTATTTTTATGAGGTGAGCTCATAATTTTCGCTGTTTTGCATAAAATCCACACCAGTCCAAATTGGCCTTTTGGGTCAAACTCCAAAGTGATTAGCAGTTGGTTTCTTGCCCCTTTTTTAATTAAGTAGCTGTTGCTAACAGGTCACCTTTGTGTCGGGTAGTAATATTAAGAAATGCAAATATGCGTCAACTTTAAATATAAGGTAGCTGTTATGTCTTAGAGCAAGAACCGAACTTATTTTCTTGCGTCAGATGAACATTTCATAGCTCAAGCTATGATTTATGTCGTTTATACCGCGATCACCTGTCGCTTGGAATTGAATATGGGACCGAAAGCATTCGGCTTATGACACAGAAGACACAAAGTTGCATGCATAACCCGATTGTTTGGCTCTCAATCAATTGGCCCCCGCCCAAACTGTTGACATGTGTCAATTATAAATGTCTCAACTTCCAAATAAAACCGCATGGGACAAGTTTGGATTAAACAGCTAATGACAAGCATAGCCAAAGGCAAAAAAATTCTGAAATGACAATAAAACGAGGCTGGTCGAGGACAAAAAGAAGATCCTCGCCCCAAAATAATAAAAACATGTGAAATATGTTCGGGCAGCGATGCGATGCGATGCGATGCGATGCGATGGGATGCGCCTATGCCGATTTTCACATTTTATAGCCTATTAAAAAGGCTGAATCATTAAGCGCTCTTCGCAGAAGAAACTCCCGGCGAAGCATCTGCGAGGAATCCACGAGAGATTCGCCTGCAGACTCCACCGCATCCTAATTGATGTTAGTTCATAATTTTCCTTTGGAAAATGTAGCAATTAATTGCCGCGCCAATAAAACGCGTCGATGCCCCACTGTGCCAACGACGTACATTGCGCAATGGGCGCTGCAAAAGCCCCTCGAACCCCCAAAACCCCTCAAAACCCCCCAGCGATCAGAGGGCCAATAAAAGTTTACAAGACAAAAGCCAAAGCACGTCATCCCAAAAAAAGAGCCTTAAAATGCCCAAACAAAACCATCAAAGGAGAAAACAATTTGGTCAGCCAAAGAAAAACGCTGATGGAACTTGAGACCTTTGCCTACATTCGCATTGGATGCTCTTTGAATGTGGGAAATTACACGAAAACCGTAAGTGCAATTTGGCAGTGCTTTGCTTTTCATTTACATTCTTTATGATAGTGCCCATAAAACGTTGGTATTTGGGGGATCCATTGAAATATGTAGTTCCATCCACTCCCATGTAACACTTAAATGCTTTGGGGCCTTAAATTGTTGCAGGCGTTTGCGATTAGAAAGGGGTTTCAGGTGCATGCTTGTCTTGTATTCTACTTGGAAATTCCTCACATTTTAGGGTAGGGTTAACTCACACTCATAAGATCATCGAACAAGTTGATGTGAAACCTTGAAGATCGTTTGATTCATGAAGACTGTAGTCATCGCCATACATATATTGTCCTACGAAGCATGAGTGTTTTACCAAAGATCCAAGTCAGACGCCTATATCACAAATCGCTAGATAAGCTAAGGAGGTGTGCTAACAGCCCACCTAACTCCCAGGTTCCTCCTGGTCCCCCACAGTCGGTTCATATGTGAACACTCGTATATATGTATGTACATATATATAGAGAATAGACCGCCAACGGATCGACCCACCGCTGCTTCTACTAGATCAGCTTCTTGCGAGGTGATTTATTGAAAATTAAATTTTTCACCAACAGAGGTCGAGCGATGCTAAAAAAATAAATAATCGCAAAGGCAACTACCACTAAAGTTTGCAGGCGGCAGCAAGTTAATTATGACTGCGGTTAGCCAGGCTAAAATATAGTGGTGTATGTGATGGCCAAGGGAGGGGGGTGCGGAGAGGGGGTGGTGCTGGTGCTGGTGGTGCTGGTGGTTCGAGATATGGAGATGGAGAGTTCCACAAACAAGTGCGCCAGGTTATTTTGCTGTTAATTAGTCTTACGTGATGAAATTTCAAAGCTGATGGGTGGTGCCCGCAAATGGCGACTGCTCCTCTCTTTCTATTCGAGTCTGTCCCTCCTTTTCACTCCCCGTCTGCGAAATCAGTCCCTCTCTTTCTGCGGCTTACTTAACCCCAAATGGGAAAATCAATTTCCAGGCCGCCATTTAAATCAAAGGGAAAATTAAGGAGAAAGGTAGCGAAATGTGCGAATGTTTATGAAGGTAATGCTGGCAGCAACGATCGATTATTTAAAAACAATTTTGTATTTTATATGTTAAATGTGTTAAAAAAATTGTGTATTTTATATTTTATATGTGTTATATATGTTTTGAATTTAATAAAGCAACTATCAGTCTAGAATAATTTTACTAACGAATTATGTGCTTGCTACATTCTATAGAATTTATATTTGTGTAGGTGCACAAATTAATAATTGGAAAGCCACATTTAAATTTAGCAATATACCAATTATATATATGTACGCACACTCCCCGACCCTAAAAATACCCTCTCCTCCTTTCTTTACACGAACGTGCTGCAAACAAATTGTGCACAATTTTCACCAATTTACAATTTTATAATGCACAATTGCTGCAAAGAGAGAGAAATACAACAGCAGAAAAACTTCATTAAAGCAAATATTGCGAATAAAATTTATGTTGCCAATTTAAATACATCGAAACAACAACGCCACCAGTCGAGTGCAAAAAAATAGGAAAATAATAAAAGAAGGTGTAAAGACTAAAAGGCTGCAACCAAGCCAGCAACAACAACTAATCGAGCTGGTCATTTGGTCATCAATTGACCAAAGCCAGGTAATGGTCGGTCACAGCCCAGACTTTTTCCGATTTTTTCAGTTTTTCAGTTTTATTTTTTTCTTTTTTTGTTATTGTTGTTTTCCAGCCAGTCTTTCAGAGACAGAGAGACTGAAGACCCGAGCCATCGACGATCGATCGAAACGACAACGCGCCCATAGAGACGAACTGAACACTGAACACTGAAAATCTGAAAAGCTGAAAACCGAAAAGAGGAAGGCCCAGGTCCAGGAGGAGCTGGAGAGGATCAGGGGGATCAGGGCAGGAGCAGCAGGCATCGGGAGGAGGACGATCGATCTTGGCAGCCGCCGCTGCGTTAGATGATGCAGCAGTCGGTCCAGCAGCCAAAGCAGCCGTCCGAAGCAGCCGGAGTCACCCGAAGATCCCCCATCTGGAGCCAGGGAACCAAAAAAAGTAAAATAAACAAAATAAATAAATAAAGGCAAAGTGGGTGAGGGGGGCAGCAGCCGAAGGCGGGTGGCCACAACAAACACAGCCACACACACGCAGGCCGGCAACAAAAATCAGATACAGTGCAACCGAGGCGAGATAATCCCGATAAAATCACTGTCGAAATGTATGGGTTAACCATTAATGAAGAGCTTTGAAACCTCCTCAACTGAACCACACAAAAATATGGTTCTTATTCAATTTTGTATCTATATGAAACTGAATTTATACGTTTATCTAATCAGTTTCATCTAATCAAATGTGCGTTACACGTTAGTTGCAGGTATCAGTATTTAATTTTTTTATATAATTTCCAAAACTGTATTGCGGGGGAATAAAGAGAAACTTCACGTTTGTTAACTGCATTAGATGTGTATCGCTCAAAGTAAAATATTTAATTTACCACTATTTTATGATTGGTTATTTATAAAAGAAACGAAACGAATATCACCACGCCATAACCTAGTGTACATTCAAGTTGCCCCGCCCGCCGCCATCGACATCATTTGGCACATGTGAACACCGAAAAAGATGTGCCCCCGACCATTCGGCCATCCAGCGCTCGACCATTGACCACTCCCCATCCCCATCCTCATCCCGATCCCGATCCCGTCCTGCTCCGCTCTCCTGTCTCCGGTCGAGCAGTTGGAGTATGCACCGAGTTTGGAGTATGCGAATCCGCTTGACCGACCGTCTGTCGAATATCCCCGTATGGGGCGAGTCGACGGGCGGCCGATTCACCTGTCGCGTCGTTTTGTTTGCCTTCACGCAGAGGTGGGGAAAATGGGTGGGGATGATCGGAGGGCGGGGGGCGGGGTGCGGGGGGAAACTGCAACCGGGTCCGCAGCTTTACGTGAAAATTCCATGAATCTGATCATTTCGGTGGAAGCGTATTAGATATTTGGCATTGCGGCTTTCCACTGACTGACGTACAATGCCAGCAAATGGTAAGACTGTGAAGTCTGGCAACTGAAAAAGTAAGGGGTCAGCGCACACACGTGACCCCAAATGATCGATGGAATGGCCAGCAGAGGAGTCAGTCTGCGGAAATTAAATGGATTATAATTATTATGCATGCCACGGAGCCACAGAGCCACAGAGCCACGGAGCTGGCTCACTTTTATTGTCAACCAATGGAGCGGCCAAGAGGGCAAAGTTGTCCATCGGCATCGGACCAATACCAATACCAATACCAATACCAATACCACCAGTCCGGCGGACAGGCCAACATGTTGGGCCTGGAATTGATTTGGCCCGCAGCCACTATTAACAGCAACAGAGCGTTGGATGCATCTGTGGCCAAAAGCCAGTGGAATAACCCTAGAGCCGCTTTCAATGATGATCGGCGGATGACATCAGGTGCAGCCACAGTGGGCACTGCATAAGGCAAACTGCACTCAGCGAAACAATAAAGTCAGTCAAAGTCAGGGAAGAAACACTCATTAATTTATTTGTGATATAAATAAAATAAATAAATAAATAAAATATAGATAATATATAATAATATTTGTAATATATTGGTTTGGTTAAGTTAATTCTGCAACTAATTTGTATTTTTCTTATGGTGCAGAGAGCGGCAACTGTGTGGCTTTGCCAAATTCCTGCGGACATTTTTGCTGAGCTAAAAAGACACAGACAACGAGGCATGTAACAACATAAACAACAGAATACTATTTGGCCTTTTGCACCTTTTTGGCATGAACAACTTTTGGTAGTGGGATTGGGATGAGGATGAGGATGAGGAGGAATCTCCTCGGGATGAGCTGTGTGCGCCGCGAGAGATCTTTATTTCGGGTCGAGGCGGCGTCCGATCGACCAAGACGACAACGCCCCGAAAGGCACAATTAAAATTTCACGCTTTTTCCACTGGACTCCGACTCCAGAGGGGAGCAGATGTGTGAGCGTCAGGACCAAAAAGAGGCACCACCTAGGAGCCGCAAGCCCCAAAGAAAACAGCCCCACCATATTTGGACCTACATTTTAGCCGGCGAACGAAAACAGTGCGGCGGCATTTTCGCTTTGAGCCAAACCCAGGAGCACTTTTTCAGCGGCGATGCACTCGCCACAAAAAATGTCCTATAAAGTAGTCGGCGATTGAGCAACCCCAACCTCTTGACCCTCACGATCACACTTTAATTTATGAAAACTCACTCTGTAACTTGTTTTACCCAGCCCGAAAATATAGTCAAAGTGACTAAATAGTCACATTTTATTCAGGACCGCCAAGAATAAGAGCTTTTGATGGGTATATTTCAATATAAATATGTGTATTATGTGTATTACAATACTTAAGTTCTGTTTTAAGAAACCTAAAGTTCAACAAATTGCTAAAATATTCGTTTATTTCAGTACTCTTATTCCTGCCACGCTGTGGTACCCTCGCCATTATTTTCTCGCACCAAACAGTTGTATTTATTCTGAGTGTTGCAAGTTGGAGCGCTGTTGCAGCCGCCACGCGTGCAACTGGCAGTCGACGGGGAATTGCAGCGGCCCCTGAGCACAAGCACATCGAATGGAGCAGAGTAGAATGGAGTAGGATGGAGTGCAGTGGAGTGGAGTGGAGTGCCGCTCCTCCAGAAAGTGTTAATTAGCAGCGCGCGTGCTAATTACCAATGCCAGTTGTGAGTGCACCAATGACAGCAGCAACAGCGGGAACAGCAACATGCAGCAACAGCAGCTGCAGCAACAACAGCAGCAGCAACTTTAGCGGCCATAACAACAATAAGAAATGGCAGGGGGGAAACGGTGCCACAAATGCTTAAGGATACGTAAATAAAATTAATAAATTTAAATAAATTTGAATTTATATACAAAAGGGCTTGTACGTAGTGAGATTCAGAGTTCCGAAATACCTTTTGGTCGCACGAATATTTTAAAGTATTTTAAAATAATAATAGAAGATATTGTAAAAGTAACCTTGGAACTTTACAAATATTTTTGCGATAATTTATGTTTCTTTTTAAGCAAAATGTTTTAAAAATTAATCAGATTTCTACAAAAAAGGAATGGGAATAAAATAAGCTTTATTTTTTAGATGGAATGAAGTTTAGCTTTCGCTTCACATCCAAGGAAGTCCATTTGCATTCTTGCTGGAATTTTAATTTTTATTCTTATACTTGTTGACAAAATATTGCCAAATTTGTTGCTCCAAAGCAAATTTACCGTTTCATCCCAAAAGAGAGCTACATATATTTAGTTCCATGATCAGAGCTGCCAGATCAGCAAAATCAGGAGATTTTCCCTTTCCAGTTACCTCTGTAACAGTGGCGCTTATCATCATGTAACATAATCGATACTTATTATGTTATAAATTATATTAAACATTAACCGAAATTCGGTTACACTTGTGTTTTGTTTTGAATAGTTCTTTCAGGAATTATTGGGTTCTGTTAAATTTACGGTGTTTTGCGGTAATGGCGAATCGGGGTTGTTGTCGATGTCTAATTAATTTAAATAGTATTTTTAAAATGTAATTTGTGTAACCATTCCCAGAAAAAATGGGTTGTCAACTGTAAATATTTTGTTCACTTCTGAAAATTTGTTGCCCCTTTACCAAAAGCTGTACTTATTATTATAATTACGCAATATCTCAACTTATTTAATATAGACAGAAAACAATGCTTTCAGTGTTAAGTTTTTAAAATACTGGTTTTTAAAGTACTATCGATTGATATCTTGGAATCACAGACTGACTTTAAAAAAAGGATGTCCAAATGTCAATTGCCTAGGCAACTTAAGATTCCGTCCTGCAGGGCACCTCTCGTGGCTATAAAGCATATTTAGAAGCGATATTCTAGAACCAAAATTTGGTAATTTCGCCATGTTAGTTGTCTAGCACCTCTGTTAATTAACCGTGCAGCTTATCAGCATTTAACAGCACAAAGCGTCACAGCTGACGGTGCTAATCGATATCAGGTCGCATGAAATAATCGATAGGTCACAACGAACGAATACGCATATCGCGTATACGCACTATAAACAAAACATTTCACCTTTATTAAGCATACGAACAGTGGTACAAAGATTCGAAATCAGGAGTGCAAAAAACCCCTAGAAATAATATGTTTTTTTTGTTTCTAAATCCAAAAATTAAGCAACAGCTCTACCAGAATAATTAATCACGCAATATTTAATATGTGTTGAGTATTTTGATAACTGTAAGAAGCCTAAGCAATATATAAAATTTGTATACATATTTATGTTCACTTCAAAATTAAGATTTAAAAAACAGGTATAGAGTAACTCTGCTCTAGAACGAGTAAAATGAGTATAATAACACGTTTAAGTAAATAAATATTCATCTGTTTAAATAAAGTAAACGCTTTGCCTATTGTAATTACGCATTTAGCCTGATTTATTTGCCAAACGTACACAAGCAAAAAGAGGCAAGCGAAAACGAGATCGGAAGAGAGGGGCAAAGAGAAAGCCGCAAAGAGAAAATCGCGAGAGAGTAAAAGAGCGCAAGAAATATAAATAAAAATGTTCAATTTGGCAAACAACTCTTTAGTTTGCTGAAAACCTCCACTGAAATCGGTTGTGTGCTGTGCTCCAGTGAAAAATCCCCGAACCTAACAATATTATCACCTTAAAAGCGGCGTCTCAAACAAAACACAAAACGCAGCACTGCTAAAAAGACAAACAACGGGGCTAAACCAAAAAAAAATCTAAAAAGCAAGAGACCAAATGAACAGACAGGCAGTCAATTGAAAACAAATAGTAAAATGAAGTTTTATTTTTGGATCAGTTAGACTCTCGACAAGTAAAGGTAATGCCAAATCGAGTCCAAAATAAATTCATACTCGTAATCTGCGTAGGCCAAGCGACCTAATTTCGGCGCTAAGTATTTCCCCTGACTTTATGTCTCTTTTTTCTTGCTTCTCGCAATCTTGATAGTTTGGTTTGGTTTTTACTTTTGCCGTTACTTTGAATGGCGAATGTGAAAAATATGTGCTGCAAGTGCGAAAGATGGAATTTCATTCGCCGCTTCCTTTTCAAAAACTGGCAAAACCGAGGGCTTAAGCTTGTTGTGATATAACATTTGAGGGCGAATCGGTCAAATGCACTTTCAGATATGCACGTGTCGCCGGATTTTTCGTCTTTTCTTCATTTCTTGGGCGCAGTTGCCTGCACTGAAATACAGATGTGGCCAACAATAACGCTCATCTTGCAGGAAAGTGTGTTTGGTGCAGCACATTAGTCACATTAGCACAATATAGATTTGTTATACTTCGTGAAATACTTACTCGTTGCGCGGTGTTGCCCGCAATTAATTCAATAAGTGCAAAAAACTGCAAGTAAAAGCCCAAATCGCAACATGGTAAAAACTTGATCGGAAATGTATATATTTCACAGCCATCGCAAAGTGCTGAAACGCTGAATTACAGGAAAAACCCATAAGCGCCCACTCGGCATTATTCTGTTGGCCCAAACTGTGTGCATCGGCTGGCATTCCATGTGCCTGTTACTTATAGTGTATAGTGTATAGTGTATAGTGTATAGTGTACAGTATGTGTGTGGTATCAAAATGAAGAGTTATCAGGCAATCAGTTTTGGCATATGTTATAACACACTTATCGTGCGAATCGAAGAAAACAACGCAGGTAGCGTGTTTGGCCGGTAATCAGAGTGTACTTGGGAACTTGGTTACAACTTCGTGGTAAAAAGCCTTCAAGTCTCAGGAGGGAGACTATTGTCAAAGAATGAATAAATAAAAATGATTAGATAAAAGTGCAATTTAGGGCCAAACAGCGAATTGTTGAGCTGCAAGCGTTAAGCGTTTGAAACAAAAGACGTCAAGATGAATACAAAATAGATTTCAATAGAGAATGTAATCATAGTGCATATGCAAATAAGATTAGAAATATCAGATAAGAATGCACAACCGGCCAGCGAAGAAAAAGAGAACGCGAGTCGAAATATTATGCAGTTGGTTTTTAACCGCTGCGCTTTTCAGTTCCGCGGTCGAGATAGAAAAAAACTTGCAAGCAGTTGTGAAATTAAATACATTAATAATAATCCCTTAGCCAAAAGAAAAGTTGCAGGTGTTCGTGTGTGTTACCAATCCAATCCAAGCCAACTAACAGATTTTAAACTTCTATCATTCCAGATATTTAGTGCAGCGGAACTACAAGAGCAGACACAGCCATCTGAAATTACCTCAGTAAATTGAAGATATATATACGCGCTTATATATTGATTCAGCCTTTGGACTTTGGACGAAGTGCTCACGTGAAACATGGCCAAGTTAATCATAATTTGCCTCCTCTTACGGATTCTAAACTCATGTGGTGAGTCGATAATGCCGGAATTAGTTCATCAATGAAGTGAATCACTGCCCTCGGATAATTCGAATATTGTTTTTCCGACATTGGCTTTTGTTTACTTGGACCCTATTGGGATTGAGATACATTCCATTAAGAAAAAACAGAAGTGGAATGCCTACGTCACGGCAACAGCCTCATAAGCTATATATATCGTTTCGATCCTGCTCATGACGCGTCGAAACTATCTATAGCGTCAGATTTGGCCATATGCCATATTCTTCTTGTTCTTGTTCATTCTTTGCATACCGATTTTCTGTATTTTCGGTTTTGCCTCGTTTTTTTCCGACCAAAAAACACATGTTGCCGCGCCAATTTTCTGGTTTCTGCTTTTCTTTTGTTTTGTTTTGTCTTGGCTTTATTTCTAAATTTCATTGATAATTCAAATGGCGGCGTATTATCTAAGTTTGTTTGTGTTTTCGGTTGTATTTCTTTGCGCTTCACTTTACATTTATATTTCGTGTTTCTGGGGCATTTCTCAAAATATTGTTTATTTTTATTCGATTCGTTTTTGTTTGGCTTTCGCTGGCGTGTGTTTTTCTATGAACCGAAATGACCTTGATAGTGAGATATCGAAGGCTGTTGCTAAACTTTCAACAATATTACCTGAAGTGCGTCACAAAACTTTTGACCAGGGATTCCAAAATGGGAAACAGAAATGATGCTGATGATGATTTTTCGAGTACCCTCTGAAATTTGAAGAAAGTTTCAAGTCACCAGTAAACTTTATTTCGAGGATTTCTAATTTATTTCTGGTTTATTTATTTTATTTTTCTATATATATATATATTGTCACGTAGAAAAGTCCCTCAGTAATGATACCAATCAATGTTCACGCGTGCACATTGATTACTTTAAAGTTTAAACCATATAAATAGCATTATTAAATTGGCATGGCAAAATTATTATATTTATTTGCAAATAGAAATCTGCAAATACGCAAGGCAGATAACACTATCGCTCACGGGAACATTATTTTAAGTAAAGCCCCTATTGACTTTGTGAATAATGCTGAAAATAGCTGGGGAGCACTTTCCACATACAGCCATATCAAAAGCCGATACAAAATATTTCCTCGCTCCACAAGTGCAAATATTTATAGATATCGCGGGGGAAACATGTGTTAATCTGCTGAAATCTAATGAACTTAACCTTGAGTTTGGAGTGGAGTCTTGATTTTTATGGAAAGCCCAGGAGTGGCAACCCACACTTTTCGTATGGTCGTATGGAATTCCATCTTAATCTGCGCCGGTTCCTTATCAAATTGGTACGAACGGCTGACAAACGACAGATAGTCTGTTCTACAGCGTGTTTGTTACGTACATCTATATAGTTTCTAAACCCACACAGACCCATGGAGTCCAACTGGCAGTTGTTGTTGCCGTGTTTGCCCAGCGAATTCCATCTAGATGAATACGATAAGTGAACTTAGAGTAGCCAGAACGAAGGCGAGTTAAAGTCGATAAAGGAGCATTTAGCTTTCTCAGGCAGGCCAGCCCCTCGAATTCTTGTCCATTACCTGATGAAATTATAATCCTCTTTACGTGCAGGGAATCTAGCCAAAAAAGTGAAAGTGCACTTTGCACAAAATGGAGCTATTGAAATTTTCCAAAATATTATCCTTCATTTGAAAATAGGATTACTGCTCGCTCATAAAACAGAAAACAAGTAGTTACTAGTAGTAACTAGAATCTTTAGCAGTTAAGAAAATAAAAGATCATATCACCTAGTAATATAATTTAAATGCTATACGTTGCCGCTGAAAATTGTTTTAAAGTTTTGTTTCTTCTAATGAGAATGCATTGAAATTTTCAGAAGTAAACAATTCTTTAAGTTTGTTCTGAGTGCATTTGCTTCCGGCTAACTGCTCAGAAAGGTGCTGGCTGACTAACCCAGTAAGTGAGCCATTTAGAGCTATATTTTTATGCCCCCAACCAGTTACCAGTTACTAGGGGTGGCTGGTGCTGGTATATTTTGGCCTAGAAATTCCCGACTGTACTGGTTTGGGTTATGTCACCAAACCCCCGCCATTCCAGACTTTTTGTTGTGGCAAATGCAAATGCGAATGAAAATGGATATGGAAATGGAAGTGGAAATGGGTGGACGGAAACACTGTTCCTTTTATTTAATGGCTGGCCTTGACAAGGGTTTGCCTCCAGTTTTCCCTCTGGCCAAGTCCAAAGTTTCTTGGGCATGGCAAAAATATTGATGAGCGATTCCGACGCCCATATGACCAATAGACTTTGCTCTCTTGGCTTTTAGCGGTGTGCTGAGGAATTTCAGATGAGGGAAAGATTCTGTGATCATGACATTGCAGACTGATCTAGTGAAAGGCGTATGTTTATATTCTGCGGTTTGTTTTGCTTTTTTTGCATCTTGATAAACGCTGTTCTATTTATTCTTTGCTAAATATCTTCTGTGGGCAAGACTCACGTCATTTCTTAATTTGATTGGCCGGCACTTGAAAAGGGGCCTGAGCTTTCTTAATCTATTATTTTTCTGCACTCGCATTATCAACAACTGAGTGTGTTTATTATATAGAAAGTTGTTGGGTATTTGGCCATAGTCTAGGAATGTCGTATTGAAATTTCTAAAACCTTTTGTTTCCCACGAAGAAAGGAGATCATTAACAAGTAATTAAATGATGTAATAATATTGCTCCTTATTTTAGGCGCTTATACATATCATTTACCACCTCACAAACCCAGTTGACAATCCATTAAAACCTATTAATTGATAGTTTTCGATTATCGGATATCTTCTACAGCTGAGAGCTTTTGAAGAATTAAGATAGTAGCACAATCATAAACTTAAAATAGAGTGCAGAAATCGGTTAATCGCCTGTATAAACATATTTATTTTAATCTGATTTCTGATACCAGCCAAAGCTCGTAAAATATGGATAAAGCTCTTGTATTTATAGTAATTAGCAGAGAAGTGCAGAAATCAGTCAAGCAGTCTGATGCCGCATTCCTCGAGCATGAATCATGGGGCTTGAAGAAAACGGGATCAACACCAAATTTAGAATTTGAAAGTCATGACAGTGAAATCTCTCGGGTTCAATAGATATTCATTTATTATCCACAAGTAATAACTTTTCCACCTTTACCCAATGCCAAATGCCAAGTGGCCCAGATAGGAGTCTAATCTGAATGTGTACCGGCGAATAGAGCCCATGCCAAAGTTATTAGTCATTCGAGTTAGTCATGGAAACGCACAAATATATTGATGTAGGTATTTGCCCCTGGTTTATGTGATTTGGTTTTCCTCATATTTTTCGTGCTTTGTTCAAAATTATTTTCTCCTTACGATCGTCTCATCACCTCGGCATCCACACTGGCCCTGATCAGACCCATACTCCTGCTCAGCTGAAAGACCAATTTCGTGTTGAACTTCATGTCCGGCATGTAGGCCGGAAAGTGATCCGGATTGAGGGCGAATCGCGTGGACGTATAGTTGACATTCTGCGGATTAGGAAATGGGGAACCACCACCTGTTAGTTGGCGAATGAAAATAATATTTGGCATTATCGATTGGGGTTTCTTCATTCAGAAAGTCGCCCTGGTTTTCGCGTTTAATGCGCATTGGATTTGTTTATTTAATTTTGTTTATTTTCCGTTTTTTAATGACAGCGCTGTATTTTCGAACAGCCGTATAGATAGCTCTGTTTATTTGCGAGAATATTTGACTTATTTGTTGCTCTATTTACGCTCAGCTCGTAAAGATAAAGATTATGGGAAATTTTCACCAGATTTTGACTTTGAGTAGGTCAGAAAACTGTTGCTGTTGAATCAGGTGTTTGAGTTACTGTGCGTGCCAACGGAAACACTGGAACCAACAGTTTTATTGGATGTGGTTCTTAGCAACTCTCTCCTTAGCTTACCATCTAGTACCTCTTACCTCTCCTTTTGGTTACCAATGGTATTTAAAGTGAATAAAATTATAAATATTAATATTCCGCATTAAACGTGGGCTTTCGACAGACTGCATTGCGAAATGTACATGAAAATGCGTCAGGAACCAATCTATTTTCGAGATCAACCACTTTGCAGCGTCTTGCATTGCAACTTGACTTGGGTTGCCAATTATGACAAAAATAACTTTTAACTTACCTCCAATAGGGGACAGGCATCTGGATAATTTCCCGATTGCAAGAGTTTTTGGAGCACGGCATTCAGAACTCGGTTCTTGCTGCGAAATGCTATCAGGTGACAGCCATCCACTCGAATTTTAAAAAGTTGCTGCAGGAGACGGTCCTTTCGATTGGCGAACTGGCCCACACTCAGCTCCACCCACATTTTTGGGATAGATCGGCGCAGTCGCAGCAAGGTGTTCAGGAAATTGCCCTGCTTCTTCGGCATTTCCACAATATCGCACTTGAAGACCTCCGCAGTAGTGGGGTCAATGACCGAACAGTTGATGTCCCGCCAACGTATCTCGAAATCGCGCTACAAGTGGAGGAGCCATTAAGCAAATGCGCATCATATGCCGAACCTATAAATCTAGCGACTTAGTCACGCTGGCTACTTTTGGCCAGGATGAACGGAAAGTGCATTTGTTTATTTGAATCATCGATTTTTAGACTGTATTACTATAATACTACATTTATAAATGTGGTAAGCCTACGTTTTAAAAATGGATTTTGGATCTGTGAGTGTGCAGGTGCAGTCATATATTCTGGCACATTGTAACTCAAACATTTTGAATTATTTTTATGGTTGTTAAATATTTAGAACTTGTTCGTACGAAACTGACGTGAATGACTTTTTTAGGGTTTCTTGGATATTATTTATGTAGCGTTGCTCTTTGTTAATAGATCCAAATTCCGGTTTTATACGTTATAAATCACATCTGTACGTACGGTTGCCATAGTTGGCTGCCGTAGTATCGGCAAAACCAGACAGCATAATACTAGTAATCCCCTCCGAAAGGCGTCAGTCATCATACTAACGATGGCCATCAAATGGCACACATTGCGGCCCCAGAGCAGTAATTATTAAAAATAATTATTATTATTATTTTGTATAGGAAACATATAAATTCAATATCGGCGCACATCTGTTCGCCAGCTCTCATTTGGCATTATTTGTTTTTTGTGGGTTGAAAGGGGTACTTCGGAAGTGTGGGGGTGGGGTACTGACATTAATCAGTCATTTTACGCCAGGCCGTATACTTTGATTGTAATTGTGCAATTTGTAGAAAATAATGCGAAATAATCACCGCGGGACATCCATACCTCCATCGCTTGTTTTTATTTTGCATACGAAATAATGTGTGAAGTCGAGTTGCGGCTATATCGCCGTGCTGGTTTGTTTATTTTACTTATTAAAAATGTATTTAAATGCATTCCTGCTGGCTTTGATTCAATAAACAGTGGTACTTGTCCAACAAATTGGTCCAAGCATTTGTGAACAGCTGCGAGTCAGTTGCGAGTCGCATTAGTTAATTCGGAGTTCCATTGCCATTTTGCATTTGGCATTTGGCGCTTGCCCTTCAGCTTTCCCATATGGCTGACTTCAGTTTGCACTTATAATTAATGATGTGCGCTTGGAAATACATTTGGCTGGTGGTGTATGGTAGGCAGACCCACTACCATAATTGATCTATAATTAAGATAAGGCTTACTACGCCTGTCGCCGCCGGCTTAAACGGGACCAAAAAATGGAGTAGACAAAAAATAGAAAGCGTTGAGCGTACGAAATGTTTTGTTTACGCGATTCTAGCGCATTAGTTGGCCACTTCATAGACCTTGGGGGGCATGTATCAAATGGTGGAAGCAGAATGAAGCAACATAATGGTAAATGGTAAATGGTTAATGGTTAATGGTTAATGGTTAATGGGTAGTATGTAGTGGGTAATGCTAACCGTGAAGTGAACTGAACTGAACTCTCTTAATTGGTAGCTATGCGGAAAGCAGCCAAATCTGGAGTGACGAACGATTATTTGCTCTACATGCTGGCGATTAAATGAAATCGCATAAATTACGCTTACTTAGGACGTGTGAGAGAGGTTCGCAAAAAGATTGATTGCTTTTTGTTCTGTTAGAGTGAAGGAAGTTTTCACAAAGCAAATAAAACAAATAAAAGAAGAAATACATAGTAGAACTGATTAACGCAGGTCTGATGTCACATTTGTCGGTTTAATTCGGGTGCGATTAAATCACATCTGTCATAGTTTATTTTAATTTTGAAAGCTTTTTGTTTACGATCGCAAAAGTCAATGGCAGTGCGACAACCACAGTTAGGTTATTAAAATAATTAGCACGGGAATAAGCTGAATTTAAATGGGATTTATTTTTTAATAAATCATACACGCTAGGCTGATTTTCCATTTGATAGACACATTTTTTGTTATAAATTAAATTTGATTGAGATGCTTCCCTAGTAATAATTCAGCTTATGGTTTATTCCATGGGCTCGGTGGGTTGTTTATTGTTTTCAAAAAACCAGTTCGCAAAGGCTTCACTCTGAAAACTAATACCAATTAGTACCATTTCATGAACTTTATCTGTTCTTTACCTTTAATAGATGGTCCATCTTATTCATTTTGTAGAAGTGATTCTCCTAGATTTAATCGCCACTTGTCCATGACTCATTCATTTCTGTGATTCATGGCTAGTAAATCACGGCTAACCGAATCGGTGTCTTCCTGGTTTACGGGTTACTAACATCGCCGCTTTATGACCGCCTTAATGACAACAAATTCGCTTAAAATGTCATAAAATGTACGAAAATATTATAATTCCCCGCGGAGAATTAGAGTCGCCATCAGCAAAATATCAAAGAGACACTTTTTCAATGTTCACGGTGATTGACGTGAATGGGCACAGTAGAAATAAGCGGAAAATGTCAAAAATAAATAGTTTCTCGTGCGTTTTTTCGCTTGAAGCAAACCTGAAAGGTCTGTAATTACTCTATCAACTGTTTGGTCTTTGTCGCTTGTAATGGCCAACATCTTGGGGTACGACAAAGTACCCCCACTTTCGAAAAAGACGACATTTTAGATAGTAGTTAAAAGTAAACGTCGACCTCCTCCTCTTGATTTTTGTTATTTTAGTATTTTGTCGTGTAATGTTCATTTTGTTTGGTTTAAGTAACTTTGCATGTCAACGAGCGTGTCAGAAAAAAAGGAAAAGCAAAAATAAGCGACTGCTAATTGCACTGGAATTTATTTTCTCCCGTATCTGTATCTGGTTTTTGTGAGCTGCTCCTCAGCTTCCCTGCCTGAATTGCATTTTTGCATGCCGGCCTTCGGCTGTAGATCAATCAAAAAGAAATATGGATCGCCTCGTTCGCAGCTTCAAAGTATCCGTATCTCCACATCGCTGTGTCTGTATCTCTATCCGTGTTTCTGTGTATCTGTATCTGTGGCCCGACCGGTGACGTAAGTGGGCAGTAGCACTTCTGCTGCTGCTCCCCTATAAAATCATCATAATCGCATCCGAAACCATAATGATCATCGTCGTCGCCAGAGATCTCCGCTAATGAGCCCCGACCCATTTACTTATAAGGCGGATATGTGCTTAGGTAATTTGCATTGAATTTTTGTAACCTTTGGAACCTGGATACCTTCCCCAACGCCCCACCGTCTCATGTCTCGTTTTTTTTTGCGATTTTTTGCTGACCCAAGAACGATAAAAAAGTTACCACTATCCGTAGGGGTCAATAAACCCGCAGTGCAAAGCAACAAATAAATAAATATCCAAAACGAAGAAAGCAAGGTGTTCCCTGCACATGGCCAATTATTATTGACTAGGTAAGCATTAAGATATATGTATGTATATGTATATACAACACTTACTAGACTCCAGATTCAGAATGAATTCGTTCCGTACTAGTTGGGGTTGAGTTATTTTTGCGGGTCTTGCAAATCTATATTCGGGGAAATACAAGGAAAGCAGTTATAAATGTTGTAAATGTGACTTCAGTCTGCCTTCAGTCTCGTCTCTTATGCGTAGAAGCTTCTATCTAGATAAATAATCTGCTTCAAGGTATTCGAACTATGTATTCCCATCGATCCAACACGCACACTTCCCTGACATTTTCAGCGCCCTTCTATGCGCTTCTCAAACAAACGAGTACTGTCACGCACACAGAACCAAGCATATGAATAATTGCCCCGTCTGCTAGCTGTCATATAGATCGCTGCGACCTGATAGCCGAAGAATAAAGCCAGAACGACGAAAGCAACAACTTATATCTATTTTAAATTACGTTCAATTAAATGCGCTTCACCTACAAAGTCTGCGATAGTGACGTCAATATCGAAAATAATTGATAACCTTCGATCACGATCGGGAAGAGATTGTAATAGACTTGCTTTGATGGGTCGCATTTTTGTAACAAACTTTACCACACCACCTAAACTGAAAACACACGCAATTGGGGCAATATTCGTTCAATGAAACGACCGATCCATATCGATACAGTAAGAGAGGGCTTCAAATCTTTCGGTTTTGTTTGGTAGAGCACTTGTGTATCTACTTTTGTTTCTTCGCACTGTTATTGTTTTTGTCATTCCCATTTTTATCGCTCTGGCGCCTTCTACCCCCTTTTATACATAATTCAATGATAAAATGTCAAAAATCAATAACAATAAATAAATGATAAACGAGAGTGTCACTCCCGTACTTTGTATTCCACCAAAAATAAATATCATTCCGTTTGTTTTGATTGGATTTCTGATTTCTTGAAGAAGTTTCCTATAAGTGTGCCTAATCAAATTGCCATTTTTATAAATTTACCTCTAGGTTTATTGAATAATTCATGGCTATTTGGCTTGCTGGATGGAATGTGATTTTCAAGATCGTTCGATATGTAAATATTGAACTTGAAGGGCATATCAGAACGGTACTTTTTGGGTCTGTTTGGAGTCAAATTTTACAATTTTGTAATAAATATATCATTTAAATATTCAAAACTATAAAGAAGACAGTTTTAATTGTCGGGTAGCTAGATTGATTCTTTACTTTTCAATTACCAAGAAATTTCTTTTTAAATAAGCTAATCTCTGTTAAGCGCCAAATCCTAATAAATTCTTTATGCCTTATTGATTACAGCCATGCCCATTATTGACCCAGACAGTATAGATGACTCCCTCATGTGTCCACCTTGTGAAAATGACTTTCCCACGTGCTACAAAGTGATCGTCGAGGTGGAAAGGGGGAATGGGCTGCCCGGTAGCTGTTGTCCTCGCTACGAATGCCTCGATGAGGAACCTGTCTGCGACGGTTCCAAACGGAGATTCTATAAGAACAAATGCACTGTTTGCGATCCTTGCGAACCGCTGGCCATTCAATGCAAGGAAATATGTCCAATGGAGGAACTGGAACCCATTTGTTTGACTGACAACAATGAGTACAAAAGAAAAGGTGATGTTTGGATGGAAAACGATGGTTGTACTACATGCACTTGCGAGGATGGATATGTCTCCTGTAGTGCTATTCAGTGCAATCATATATATTCCTGCAGCAATCCCATTAAGGTCAAGGGAATATGCTGTCTGATTTGTCCGGAGGAACTCGGTGTGAGTAACGATATCTTCGGCGACAGTACTCACAAGTATAGAAACTCCACTTCAGCTCCAATTTCGGAAGAAAGTGAATCCTCCAGTTCGGAGAGTAGCTCCACTGTGCCAACAGATACTTCTGATTCCGTTCCAAGCACAAACAGTTCAGCCAGTAGCCCATCTACATCATCTGAAATGGCCACATCCACTCCGAATACAAGTGAAGTATCCGGTTCCACAGAAAATTCAAGTACGGATTCCAGTGATGAACAACTTGGAGGTTCTGCCACTTCCGAGTCGCCGGATCGCAAACCCGACTCAGAAGAACAAGAAACTAGTTCTGATTCTCCTATTGAGACTACCACAAATCCAACCACATCCGACGATCTAGAAACTTTCTCAGTTTCAAGCACTTTCATGGAACTTCCCACTTCAACAGAAGACGGTATCACCAAAATGTCATTTAATGCTGATAATAGAACACCCAAAGCGATTGATGAGCCCACTGTGATCTTAGTTACTGCATCTAACTTCTCAGTGGCAACTGATAATCCCTTCACGAATCAACCGGCTGTCGGAGCCCCCGAATCCACCAGTCAAATTAAGGATCTCAACAGCATGGAGATCCAGCAAATAACTTATCCCTACGCAGAGGTCCCCCAGGAGCACATCCAAACCGATTGGCCTTGGGAATGCGTAGTTGTAATGGTGTTAGTTATATTTTTAGTATTGATATTTCTTTATGCCATCGTGAAGAGATATTCCATAAGCAAAAAATACCATGCCATACCATTAAATCCAGTTCGAAAGTTAAACGAAACTGAAAAAACAAAGGCGGAGCAGAAGTTGTGATTGCCACACAGAGAAAATGATAGTTCCAGGCTGCCATCTCAGTTTATCAGTTCGTGTTTTCTCTGTGTGAATTCCAACATCCTGCAGACTGATTTTTGATCTTAAAAATTATACCAAAATAGTGGAAGAAGTCTGCATGTTAATACTACTTAGGAAAAGAAACTATACTTTGTCGTCCTTCAAGAGATAAGCACACAATTTGATCTTTAAACTATGCTCAAATCAATAAATAAAGCGATTAGGTTTAGCAGTAGCAGTTAAGCAGTTAAGAAATACATTATTAATTATAATTGGAAAGTATTAGTTTGATTGTAAATTATAATTACTGTACAACCAGAATTGTTGCATTAGAGTGATTACACATCAAACGCTCGCACTCATATAATTTTAAATTATTATATCGAACACTCATCAACTACATTCATTCCAAAGCATAAAAAATAAAGAAAAAGAAACCAAAGCTAAACGAAAACTATAACGTGTTTGACAATGGAAGTCTCTTTTTCAGTTTACCAACTATAGTTCCCTAATTAAAGAATATACAAAAGGGGAGTCCAAATAAACATTAAAATCTGGAAGTTTTTACTTTGACTGTCACCAATCAGATCGTTTCCTAATGGAAATTGTTATATCCATAAACTTAGTATTGAACAATATTTAAATCCCCATTGTTTTGTAAATTTAAAGATACGTTTTTAGGATATAAAAGTGGTTGTGTTTATTCAGGAGACGAAAATCGTTTTCAACTTCTCAACTATATGAGTCAGCACCTCCGCTGTCGTGGAATCCGGAAGCTCATCCAATATGGATGTAGTGCTTCCCGCCAAAACGCCCACTCGGGGATCTATGGGCAGAGTTCCGAGATGTGGTACTTGGGCGTAATTTGCCAGTGAGGCGCCACCGTTTGACGAGAAGATATTGGTGCACGAGGTGCAATGGGGGCACACGAACCTGTGGAAATCAAATATAAGATAATTTAGTCAAACAAGAGATATATTATCACCTGGTTAAAGTCCACAGGTGTCGCCCTGCCGTAAATTTGACGCGTAGAAGCGTCCAATTAATATCTTTATTTGCATTTTCAATAAGTCAGTCTTTTTCGTTAGGGAAAAGATACTAGATGCCTATCGTTACAGCCAGCACTGTAGGTATTTTCAATTTGTTCCGCACAAATAAACATTCATTCTGATGACCGACATGAGGTTTAACAATCTCAACGAACTTACCCACTCATATTCTCGACAATGCCCAAGATATTGATGCCGGTCTTCTTGCAAAAGGTGATCTCCTTGCGCACATCATCCAGGGCCACCTCTTGCGGAGTGGTCACAATTATGGCTCCGTGACAACCGACCTCCTTCAGGCATTCCATTACGGTGATGTGCTCATCCGATGTGCCGGGTGGAGTATCGATAATAAGGTAATCCAGCTCATCCCATCTGACATCGGTAAGGAACTGCCGGATCATCATGGTCTTCTTGGGGCCACGCCAAATGACCGGATCCTCGCGGTTCTTCAATAAAAACCCAATGGACATCACCGCTAGGGTTTGGGATTCATCCGTATAGACAGGAACCCATCCTTCGTCGCACTGAAAGATATCCCGTCCTTCCAGACCCAGTAGATATGGCACACTCGGTCCACACAGATCTATATCCAGCAAGCCAACCTAGTGATTAAGCGAATTAATAATTTAAGAAATTCCTGTGTAATCTTTTGTGGTGAAATGGTTTGACTTACCTTAAATCCGTTTTTTCGCAGTGCCAGAGATAACTGGGTGCTTACTGTGGATTTCCCTACTCCGCCTTTTCCTGATAGCACTACGATAATATTTTTAACCTTCTCTAGCATTTTAAGACGATTTTCAGCTTATTCCGAAATCAATACAATATCGTGGATTGCTTTTTGGTCAACAAGTGCCATCAGCTGTTCAGGGCTACGGTGATAGCGTTAGGGGTGTTCCAGGATTTTATTAGGTTGCAATATCTGAAATGAGTAATATTATGCGAGACCTCTGTTTGGTTGGCATGTTTTTTAGATTCAATCATTTTTATTTATCTGCTTGTAAACAAAAAATCATTTTATTCCTCTTCTGTCATTAATGGAGTTTTGATGATAACTAATATACAAATTATCTGATGAAAAACAAACAAATAAATGGCACTAAGATACCATTACAATACAATAATATATCCTGTAATATAACTAGATTAAATACGTTATAACCGGTAAAGTAGGGCTGTAAATTCCAAAATGTAAAACTTAAGTGGTCATTGTTCCGCATTGCTTTTTAAGTTCGTTCTGGGAAAATATAAAACATTTGGCATTATAAGTTTGCCGGAACACCGCCTACGTACCGCACCTCATCTGGCAACGCTCCTGTTATCAAGTTAGACATTCAGCCATCCGGCAACACCACCGCCGGCAAGTGTCGATTTTTATTGGTCCAAGTCGCGCGCAGCATGTTAATTGACAACAACGGACGGTAACTGGCGAATGATAAAATAAACGTGCGCCGATCGAACGCGAATCGAGGATCCAGGAGCCGTGCCAACGCCATATCAAACGAGGACACCCGAGCCGGGCGCCACAGAAACCGCTGCGAGGAGACCAGAGAGTGGGAAGCCTTGGTGGAATCGAATCGAATGTTGCGCAACCTTCTGTCCCCGCATGTACTTAGCCACCAAGCCGATTCCGAATCCGATTCCGAGCCACCAACCACCTAACAACAACCACATCACGCCATCCGCTTACATTTGATAATCGAATTTAGTTAGGCGATGAAGAAGCGCACCAATTCACGTGGCACACCGACCTCGTCGGGCGATGCGATACTGCCCACCACCTCCTCCTCCGCCGGCGATGCTGAGAGGGATCATCCTGCATACAAATCGGGCGCGGCTAGTGCCCCGGCTACGCCCACCAAGCGGCGGGATGGTAGCGATGGCAGTGGCAGCAGTGCAGGCGCACGGAGGAAGCGAAAAGATGAGATCGCCCAGACATTTGTGATCGTCAACGAACGTCCTGTGGACGACATATCGCTGGACTTCTTCTACAAGCCACACACCATCACCCTGCTGGCTGTTTCGGTACTCGCCGTCATGTACTTTGCGTTCGTCAGGTGAGTAGAGAAGCCCATAAACACGCTGGGAAACCCATTGTGAACTCTGGCAAGGAAAGACAGTTGGGATGTTCGTATACCAATGAAGGTTCATTAATCCTAGAAAGAACGCAACTTCATTGCTTATTGGTTGTTAATTTCAACCATTTATTGTTGTTTATTTCAATCATTGTTTTTCGCCTTTGTCAGCTGAGTTTTGCTTGTTAACCCATTGAACGTTTATGCGGGTATTGTGTCCTCGTTAATTTGATTAAAGATCTGTTAGTTTGAAGTTTGTAGGTAAAAGTATATTGGTCTTTATATTGTACCGACTGAATCATAAGATATGCCAGCTTACGCTTAATGCGCGCTGTCCGAAAATAAGAGTTTGTAAATCCATATCTGTCATTACTGATTACTCCCTTTGAAAAGTACGTTAAGCTCCATAGTACTGGTCTTAACCCTTATCAGTATTACATAACTGGTCTGTACCAGTTACCCCTTAGTAACAATAGTTTATTTTGCATTAGCTTGTAAAAAGTAGACCTAATTATTCAATCTTTCAGCATGTAGAAAAAGTTTCCTGAGCGAACAACTTATAAATGCTTGGTCTTGCTTTAACTAAGAAATAATCCATTACATAATATATAATATATATATTATATAAATTTAATTTACCAAAAATGAATTGGGTTAATACCATCACTATAATCACCTAGCCGAAAAAATTCACTTTTTTTTTTTTTCTTTTTCTTATCAATAAAGATCCTGGTTTGTACCCTATCTTAATTTTTAATACAAAATCTGCCCCACGTGCCTTTATATTTTAGTTGTTGTACTGGGATTAAGCACTTAAAAATATCACGAATACTCTGCCAAAAGTGTCAACTCAGACAGCCGAAGGTTCAAAAAACGAAACTAATATATATATATATATATATATCTATATTTACATATATGCGCTAGACTAGCGAACCGATATGAAAGTAGAATTGCCTAAGACACATACGTAATGTACTCGACGTTCACTTCATCGTGCCATTGACCCCCAAACCCCATCGAAAAACGTGCTATGCTGATAAGGAATACTATGACTGAAATAGTAGCGCTATTGGAAGCCAAGATCATCCACTTAGCAATGCAATTTCGTTACAGAAACGAGGCGAACGTGGATGAGAATCTCTGGGCCGGACTCCTCTGCATTGTGTTCTTCTTTCTGATCATCTCGGTGATTGCATTTCCCAATGGACCATTCACACGACCACATCCCGCCGTGTGGCGGATATTATTCGGATGCTCTGTGCTGTACCTGCTGACGCTACAATTCCTGATGTTCCAAAACTATCCAACTATCAGGAGCATATTCTACTGGATTGATCCAAAGTTGAAGAACTTCCACATCGATATGGAAAAGGTAAGTTGTTCGTTGAAATGAACTGGCTAAAATGTAACCATCAATTTACCATAATTTACAGGAATATGGCGTCAATTGCTCGGACATCAGTTGGGATCGTGTTAAAGGCCACTTGGACGTGTTTGCCTGGGGTCACTTCTTGGGCTGGGCCTTTAAGGCCATCCTGATCCGTCACATGGGCATTCTGTGGGCCATTTCCGTCATGTGGGAGATTACCGAAATAACCTTTGCACACTTGTTGCCCAACTTCATTGAGTGTTGGTGGGATGCTCTCATCCTGGATGTGAT
Organism: Drosophila santomea; assembly: GCF_016746245.2. Lineage (NCBI taxonomy): Eukaryota > Metazoa > Arthropoda > Insecta > Diptera > Drosophilidae > Drosophila > Drosophila santomea. The sequence continues at coordinate 20,098,332 of NC_053018.2, forward strand.
TATCTGCAACGGTCTCGGAATTTGGATGGGTCTGAAGATCTGCCAGATTCTGGAGATGCGAGAGTACAAGTGGGCCAGTATTAAGGACATATCCACCACAACGGGTAAAATCAAACGTGCCATGCTGCAGTTTACGCCCGAGAGCTGGTCGGCCATTCGCTGGCTGGATCCCAAGTCCACGGCGATGAGATTTGCCGCCGTCATTCAGCTTGTGATATTCTGGCAAGTTACCGAGCTGAACACTTTCTTCTTGAAGCACATCTTTGAAATGCCACCGGATCACTTCATTGTCATAGGTCGCCTCATTTTCATCGGTCTGTTTGTAGCGCCTTCGGTTAGGTAAGTTTCTGTTATAAACATTTTGTCGCCTATAAAATCTTATCCAAATAATACTTTGAATCTAAGGCAATATTACGTATATGTCACCGACACACGCTGCAAGAGAGTCGGCACCCAGTGTTGGGTTTACGGCGCCATCATGGTCTCCGAAGCTATTCTGTGCATCAAGAATGGCAAGGAGTTGTTTGAGCGCACGCAAGCCATCAACATTGTCCTGTGGCTGACTGTCCAAGTAATTATCTCGGTGGCATTTGTCTACCTCGCGGTTTACTGGCAGGTAAAAGCTAATTTTAATACCACTTGAGATGTGCATGTTTGTTAACTTGTATATTTTATCCTTTCAGCAGCGGCAGCTCAAAAAGGTTTCATCGACACCCCCAAAAAGAAAAGAAACAAGTCCTGCCACATCATCCTCGCCCTCGAAAGGTATGTATAGCCATTTAACAACTGCAAGCAACATTAAATGGGGTGAGAAACATTGTCAAAAATTCTTTCAATGGTTGTATATCGTTATTCAAAATGTCCATTGCTGTCTATGTTTGATAACTCAGAAAATAGGGTATCTATTAAAATGGTATAACTGGCATTTCCTTAATTGTGGCATACAAAATTTCCATCACTTCAATCCCTTTAATGTTGCCTGCCTTATGACTAACTTTCTCTTTTGCTCTTGCTGACTTTCTTTATTATTGGCTCAATTTATGGTTAATCACTCTGTTTTCTCAACTCTTTGCTCTCCATTTAAAATCTCCTTGCGTTTCTCCCCTTCTCTGTCTCTTTCTCCAATTCCCCTCGGATTGCATTGCCACAAAAAAGCACATTTGCAAAGGAGTAATTCCATTGATGCACCCAACATCATGCACTACGATATTAAAATTAAGATTGTCTAACCACTTATTGTTAACTTTTATATCTGCTACTTTTGATCTACAATTCATTCATTTCACTTTTCTAGGTAAATTGTCGCCGCAAAAAGAGAAGAAAGTAAAATAAGAAGTTGATATAGAAAGAACTTGAAAGCTGCAGAAACAAAGTGGATCAGGCCATTCTTTAAATTAAAAACCAAAACAGAGAAGAGAATTATGTACATACACTAAAGAAAACTGTACTGATTAAATTAAATACATAACATGTAAATATATATATATGTATAAAAGATATATATATATATTTATTAAAAAGACAAAAGTGGAATTACTTGTTAATAAGAGAATATAAAGGAGTTGCTATGTTCTAGTGCTAGATTAATACAAATGATTTAATTGTCTTAGCTTAAGCTCCCAACCAATCTGGCTTTTTCAAGTTATGTACAGAAGCGCAACTGATTCTAGACCTCCAGGATTGCCGACACGGTCTTCTTGACCGCATCGCGGGCATAGGGGATGTACGACAGCGAGTACCAGGTCATGGCCAGAGATTGTATGATAATGAAAATTAGCGTGAGTCCAGCCTTTTTCCACTAAAAACAAACACAAAAAAGCAAATCAAACAAAAATAATAATAAATCAAATCAACACATCGATAGTCTCGTACTCTTTTCGCTCAAGTTATAAAAAAATTAACCAATATTCTGAATATGACTGTTAGGTTATGGTAAAGTTTTCATTTAACTTGGCTTTAAGTATTTTTATGAAGTCTGGAATCGTTTTCTCCCGCTATTTCATTGAGTAAAAATGTATAACTTTAAACATAAAGGAAACGTCTACAAAACCTGCGAACAAATGCGACATGCTATAGGTATGAAAGTTAGGTATTTAAAATTATATATAAATGTTTCAAAACATTCAAAGTGCAATTTAAAAGTCCAAACCTAAATAATTGTAACTTTGGTTGGAGCATGGACACCTTACCACAATAGCAGCTATGAACGTCAGGACCATCATGACGAGTACTATGATGGTGGCGATCAGCCGGGTTTCCGCAAACATTTTCTTGATCTGCTTGAAGGGACCCATGAGGAAGCAAGTACTGAAACCCGAGAAGAGACACTTATTAGCCGGTCTATGTGAAGTGAGAGCTGAACCAGTAACGCGCTCACCTGGCCATTGAGATGACGTTTCCTAGGGTGTAGAAGACCGCAAAGACCACAATTCCCCTGTGCAAAAATAGGGCAACCGATCCGAGTAGGGAAAGTAAAATACCCAAGGCGAAGCAGATGATAAATCCCTTGATGCGAGTGGACCAACTTAAAGTGGACATGTCGTTAATCTGCGTAAATAATTGATATTAACTAAATGGACTGTTAAGCGTTGAGTCACACAGCTTGGGTCGCCATGTGATCCCATGTGATTCCCAGCTCCCAAGCGACGCGATAATGATAAATCCTTAATCCCCAGAATTGGTTATAGGTATTTAGTGAGATCAGTCCCATTAGAAACTTCTTCACCTGTGTAATGATACTGCTCTCCTCTTCCGGAGTGGGCTCATCTCCACTCAGCACGCGGCGCAACTTGTCCATTATGCTGTGGTTGAATTATGTTCAACAGGTGGCTGACTTGGATTCCCGGCTCTCTTCTGGGGTTTGGCACATACAAAGATTTCTTCTGTTTTTATGCTCCGGAATTTTCACACCATAATAAATCCAAGATCAGACCTAGCGTGACCGTGGTTGGAACCGTTAAAATATACCGTCGGACTAACAAATATACTAAAAATTTGCTATTAAAAATGTATCTTGAAAAAAATCTGAAGAATACAAATAAAAACTATCTAAAAAGGCTATTTTTATTCAAGAACACCCATTAAATTAAAATCGATTTTACTAAACATGTACTAAATGTACATTTTACTAAATATGTTTTAATATCAGCGAATATTCAAATTTTAATTTTAGCTATTTCAAGCTAAGATACCATACTTGAATTCTTTGGCAATCGACTGCTGTGTACATTTTCGCAGTCTGGCAACGCCTCCAGCATGTTTTGTTCAGCAATACGTAACATTTTGAGGAATTCACAAAACGCAGCATTTACCTCTCAAATACGGAATTTGCGAGGAGAACAAAGTACCCAACATGAGATTTCGGTGCTAGCATCACCGAGTACAAGCATCAAAGATGATGACAAAAAGAAAGAGCCTGCTGAACATGAAGGTTCCAATAAAGTGGCCCTGGATTTCGGAAACCGGGAGGCCCATGTGCCCTCCTTCAATTTAGCGGCCTATGTGAATAACTCGAGTACCCTGCAGCATTTGATAAGTTTGGGAGTGGATCTGCACAGTATAGAAAGGCGAAAGGGATTGGGGGACTTTGTGCTGAAGCTGGATTTCGAGAAGAATGTGAAACCCTATATAACCTTCCTGGTTGATCAGGGAATATCACCTGATGACTTCGGCAGGATGTTCACAAAGAACCCGCTGCTGTTCAAGGAGGACTTGGATGATTTGCAGACCAGAGTGGACTACCTTAAAAGCAAGAGATTCTCGGCGGAAGCCAGGCAAAGAATTTTCACCCACAATCCTTATTGGCTTATGTTCTCCACAAGGCGCGTGGATCGTAGATTGGGTTACTTCCAAAAGGAGTTCAAACTAAGTGGCCATGATCTCCGACTTTTGGCCACCAGAGAACCCAATGCTATTACCTACAATATGGAGCACCTGCGGAAGTCTGTTTTCACCCTAAAGGAGGAAATGGGATTCAATGCCAAAGAGCTAAGTGCCCTGGTGGTACGAAAGCCCCGCTTATTGATGATTTGTAAGTCTATCTAAATTTAAGTACACTTGTGCTTAAGCAACTTATCTTTGCAGCTCCGGATGATCTTGTCGAGCGATTTAGTTATGTTCATCAAGATATGGGTCTTCCGCATACCCAGATTGTCCAGTGCCCAGAACTCTTGGCGTCCCGCGAGTTTCGACTGCGGGAACGTCATGAGTTCCTCAAATTGCTTGGAAGAGCTCAATATGATCCGCAAAAAGACCTGTACATATCGCCAAAGACTATAGTGGAAGGCAACAACTTTTATTTCATCCGAAATGTAGCTAAAAGTGATTTGGAAACGTTTGATTTGTTTTTGAAAACAAGATGAGAATAAAAAAAAGGACGGATTTAATGTAAAATTGTATGTTTTTAATATTCAGCTTACACACAAGAACAACAAAGTTCAAAAATAGCCGCCAATAAAAAACCCGATTGCCAGATGTCAAAAAACATCGACTGCGCGCCTGGATTGCTACCTTTTCCCATCTGGTCACACTGGACAGCAACAAAAGATTTAAACTACGCATTAAGCTTGTGCGTAGGAACGAATTGTGTTTAATTTTAGTAACACGCCAGTCGCTTCGGGAGAAGCATTAAACAAAGTTGCAATATTTCGGAACTCCAGCAGTTGGCTTCAGTCCGGAACAATTAGTTATAGTCAAATAGAGCGCAGCGGCGGAGAAAACAGCGCCAAACGAAAAGTAAAACGCATTTTCCTACGCATACATAAACACCAAAAGCGAATACACAAACACAGGCAGACATACGGAAGGCCAAAAAAACTTGGTCAAACTAACGAAAGAATATTATATATAGTTTAACTTTAAAGCGAGTTAATAGGCAATAAACCCAAGTTATCTTTGGTGTTGACGTGTTGAACACACATACCGATAAACAAAAACAAAATGTCTACGACACCAAAATCGAGCGAAGATTTGCTGGGCGGTAAGTTGTTTGTTTTCGTCTGCTTTGCTCTTTCATTCGTGTTTTTTTGCGTCTCCCCTTTTTGCAATCATAACAATAACACTGTAACCCGTTATGCCGTCTTGTTGTTGTTGTTGTGAGTGTATCTATAACATGTGTATGTATTTATGGAGTTATTTGTAATTTGCTGGTATCCGCATCCCATTTTTTTCAAGGCTTTGCTTTGTCTGCTTTTTGATTTCGTTCTGTTTTTATTTGTTTACTTTGCACTTGTTTCTTGCAATGGGGGAGAGAAAGAGAGGGAAACAACAAAGAATCCGCAAAACTCCGAATGAAAACAAAGAAGCTGCCAACGCACCCTTTCTCTCTCTCTCAGCCTCACTCCCCGCTCCTGTTCTTTCATTCATGTCATGTCTTGTTTCTTTACTTTGCACTTGGCCCGCTTGACGTCAGTTGTGGTTTATTTTTTGCGCTCTCCCTTTCTCGGTCCCGCTCTTCTTCTTCTGTCTGACTTGCTAAAATAATTCGTAAATAAATACATTTTGTGGGAGGGCATTTCCCTATCGGTCGTTTCCAGAAATTGCGCCTTTGGCGTTCTCTTCAATTGTATTTTGACTGCTCACTTTATCAACATCCACGTTTACACTTGCCGAAAAATTAGGTTATATTCTTTTAAACTCATAATTTATAAGATAACCTACATTTGCAAAGTACTTCAGCATACATATGTATGGTTTAAAATCTCTTAACTGCTTGGATCTGGTATGAATAAATTTACATCGCAAAAAAAATATTGAAGGATTATCTTTATTCTATAATCTTTTTGGTAGACTGCGTAAAAGCACTTTGTTTGTTGTCCAAAAGGTTGTTGACTATGAAATTATACTACAGTTCTGCAAAATCACTCACAAAAGTAATGCCGGTTCAACCTGAATTTGTGTGTTCAATTAAATTCCATCCAGTATTAATCTAATCAGTTTGTGCCAAAATCGAACCATATGTTATGAAATACATCACTTTTTAGCCTTATAAGCCACAGATTGCTTGTTGAATTCCTTTCTCAAGGAAATATACGATTCAAAGGGATATTTAGCCTCCAAAGCATCTTGTTGCTTATACGCCGGCTAGGGGTTTTTCTTGACCTTAAAACATGTGCGAAATGAATGACCAACTAAGCAGACAAATTTTTTGTTTGTGCACTGTGCAATATACTAAGTAAGAAATCGTATCATGATACCGAGGAGTCATCCATCCAATAATAAAAGCGGTTCAATGGGCCCAACTCAGGGTCTTTTGGACAGCTGCGCATCAAGATGCACACTCGACGAAGCCCGAAGAAGGAAGGGCTGAAAGAGGGGTGAGAGAGAGACGGAAGGTATTAGAAAGAGAGGGCAAGTCGCGGATAGAGAGAAGGAGAGAGGCCTACGTGCCGTGAGTCACAAAGCCATTGTTTTTGTTTTTGCCACCCTTCGGTACGCTTTTGCTTTTGTTTTTCTTTCCATTTTCGATGCACATTTTCGTACCTGTAACCCGGATTCCCGATAACGCTTCAAATATTGTTTACCTGTGCAAAACTTCGACTACCTGTCCCGCGGGCATTTCCATTTACCATTTTCTATTTTCGCAACATGTCCATCATAAATGCATCATCCTTTTCGTCTACACACTGCATTTAGTATTCGATTGTCAGCATGATTGGTCTGCCACGTGAGTGATCTGAACTATTCTCTAACTGATTCCACGGCGAAAATGTCTAAATTACTTGATTTTAAAGTGATAACTAAAGAGGGAAACAGTCCTAGGAACAACTTAAAAATATAATGTTAAACGTTTTTAAATTGTGCAGAATTGTGTAGAATATACAAAAACTCAAAACTTATTCTGCTGCAAGAAATTACAAAAAGCCCCATTATTAGGTAGTTTTTAGGAAAGTTCTACTGTATTCCTTAACATCCGATCGAGCCCCGCTGTCATCGAGTGACTTACACGCTTCTCGTGCCCATATTGCATCGCCAGTTTGTCTTTTTTCTCAATTTGTTTTGAAAATGAAATTTTCTCTGTGGCGTATGATAAGAATCGACTGTATAGACTATAAACAAAACATGTGTGCTGCTTTATATACACAATATGCCGAAAAGAAACGGAAACCGACCGAGTTGTGGGGTTTTTAGCCTTATCAATGGGGCACGAGCACTCGAACAGATATACACAAATGTACATATTATAGATCGGCTAACGAACCAAACGTGTGGTTAGGATGTTTTTACGTTTAAACAAACAAAAACAAAAGCTAAAAGGGTGACGATGGCACATTTTTAGAGCCACTGCCGCCGCACAGTGATTTTAAAAGTGCCTGTCTTGCTAAGTAAACAAGAAAACTACATACATAATGTACATTATTTTGTCAGCCAGTGTAATTTTAGACAAGAGATTACTTTAAACTGACGTTAAGCAGATTACAATCCACAACTATATTGTTACACCAACCATTCAAAACTAAGACAAGTAGTAAGTCAGTAAAAAACATGGAAATGTTCTGTTTAAAAATTTGTAAGCAATCTTTTTTAAATTTGTTGATTTCAATTTTGTTCAATTATGAACCTAGAACGTTCTCGTCTGAATTGGACTCATGACTATATCTTATTTATTAAAGATTGTCAATGTTGCCAAGTACATACTCTCTAAAACGCAAATGTTGTCTGTGTTTTAAGGTTTAACGAATTCGGGTTTCTTATGTTTATTCAACACGCCCCAAAAGGTTTCGACACTCGGGCTTATGCTATATATACATATAACTAGCACCAAATGCAACCAACTAAATATTCAATTACACCCCATTTGGTTCTTGTTTTTACCCCATTTAGCTTTAGTTTTCACCCACTTGGTTCAGTAATTTACCATGCTAATCTATTTTTGCTGCTATTTGCCCTTTTTAGAATCTTGGATCGAACTGAGCACAACAGCTGCAATGGCTGGCATCAAGAGCCCCGACAGAATCACTCCGTTGCCATTCAACAATGGCGAGGAGTACCTCAGACTTCTGCGTGAGGCCCAGCGCGAGTCGAACCAGTCGAGCCGTGTCGTCTCCTTGGCCAGCTCCCGTCGTGATACGCCCCGTGATAGCCCCAAAAGTCCACCGAACAGTCCCCAGTCGGAGCTCTGTCCGGACGATGAGCTCAGAAACGTGTACATCAACTACTGGACCAAGGTAAGAGATGAGAATCGGAGCGGAACCGAGGTGGTCTTGTTAACAATGCCAGTCTTTGTTTTTTGCTTTTGCCAGGGAGGAGATAAACAGAATGCAGACAATGGAGATTGGCTAAAGAACTGGAATCGCAATGCCGAGGAGCAGCCACCGAAGTATGAAAGATATATATATATAGTTATTTAGCTAAGTCGTATAATGACAGTTTTTAAGAGCATTTTCTTGGTTTTTAAACTAGAACTAAGCTTGGAGCATTGTAACTTTTCACAAAAATATTTTTATTCATTAAACTCTTATTTACAGAAGCTGGAACTTCGAGACTGTTAGTGGCGATACAGGCGACGAGGACGAGAAGAAGAAGTCTAACACAGGCTACTCCATCCGCTTGAAGCGACTGGGCTCCAACTCGTTGTTCTCCCGCGAAATTTTGTACTCGCTGCTGGTGACCAACGTTCTGTCCCTGCTGCTGGGAGCTGGCTTCGGGTAAGGGTCTTTTGCAATCTTCTTTAGATTGATACTTAAAGAAATGTGCCTTATTTATAGATTATGGTTGAGCAAGCGTGGCATACTCCTTACCCGTGTGGTCATTGACTGAAAGATGCCATAATCAAAAAAGAGGAAGAGGAAATATATAATCGTTTTCAATCTATTAATATGCACATAAATCGAAAACAGAACACGATGCGTTCCATATAAGAAATGGAAGTATACACATCTATACAGCCAACCGTATTCCAACTCATTTGTATTTTTATCGGAATACATTTTCGACACCTTCTCATTCAGTACATACCTAAAAAATGTAATTACTAAGACAGCAGACTAAAACAGGCCTTTGGGCGAGGGTTGAAACTAAACGTTTACATATTTTAATAATTTTACATATTTAACAATAAATCAAGGCAGCAAATGTAATGATTGAGAAAAGCATTTATAGATGCTCCATATATTTTGCTTTAGCCGTATGTCTTAGCATCCAACCGTACATTATATCCAATACAAATGTACGTCAAACTTCGTGTTAAGAATTTCAATTTCATCATCATACTTTATAAAGTTCATCCATAAATATATGTAGACATATTGTAGTTGAATCATACTGTATCCTGGTCGTACTTTTTGTTGAACAATCGTCAAATGTTTTGATTTAATAAGCATATAAGAAAATCGATAAAAAAAAGAAAAAACCCCAATATGGCAACAAACATAAGTTTATATATTTAATGTGAGGAAGGGGTTATCCCCTACAAAAAAACAGAATAGTTGTAATGATTTTTTATATTAAAATATTTTTCAATATCTATTTAAAAAAGAACATTTTTCTTTGGTGTATTTAAAGGGATGGCATTGAAAAACGCTAGTTCTAATATTTCAAATCCTAGAAAAACGGATTAGGTAGTCTACTATTTCTGAAAAGTATAATCTCATTTTCAAGGAAATGCTGAAAGGTATTTTTCAAATCTTCTGCTTAAAACTCAGGTCTGCTCTTCAGCCTGTTGTTTTGAGCACCAACTAATCGCTAGATATTTCTTTGCATTATCAAACTGTTTCACATAAGTAAGGACTTTGAATACCTATACATAAAGCGGGAAAGGCCTTATTTGTCAACAGGCTTATGCATTTTGCCATTAATATTTGAGTTAGTCAGCAGTGAGTCAGCATTAGTGGAAATTTCATCAGATTGCGCTAATAGATTTAGTTTGTAAACAATTCAGCATTGTGGTTATCAGTTACCAAGCGAATGCAATGACAACAAAACCAAACTGCAGCCCTTTATAAATGCAGAAAGTAATTGGGGTTGAAACAAACTTGAATTGCTTTAGCATTTGTAATTTTATTTAAATTTGTATTAGGTAATAGTGTCTAAATACTTAGGTGATTAACACAGTTCCGAAACTAATACATATTTCCGTGTGGTTGCTGAAGAAAATCCTCGTGACTTAAAACAATATTCAATCGACGATTTGTAACTCAATGAAACGATCGCTGGGTGATCGTTGCTAGCTTTGATTTTATGCTATATAGACAGCCTAAGACGGTGAATCGAGGCAAAACTGGGATGCCAATTTAAGTACAGCATAATATCAGATTAAGATCCGCGTATTATATATATATCCTACATCTAGATGGTTAACTATAGCTACCATTTGAGCCATTATCAGAGACAACATCGAGATGCGGAGAGAGGAAAAAACATGCTTAACTGACTTTTGGCCCTGGGCTATTCCTGGCCGTTAGAGTTTGTGAGATTTTGTGCGGCGGTGCTGGTGGAGGGCGTAGGTGACCCAGGGGGCGTAGGAGTACGAAGGGAACGTTCAAAATCCTCCGCCAAATCATCGTCATCTCCCTCCTGTTGCCAACTGTCCAATGCGGAATCAACATCAAATTCCGGGAACTTAAGCCTTTCCCCCGTCACATCCACCAGCCGAGATCGCAATCTCTGCGATATTTCCTCCAGCTCTGTGTACTTGCGCTTGATGGCCTGACCCAACTGCAAGTGACCCAGTTCCATGGACTTCTCGAACTGATCAATCACGGTATCCACACTTGGCGATATGGGCTCCACGTGCGCCTCGATTCCCCCAGTCACGCGTCCATTAAAGTCTACTATGTTATGCCATCCGCTGGGAAAGCCCCCGCCAGCTTGCTTCTGGTTAAGATTAAGTGCAGCAAATCCTATTATGGCATCTTCATGCGGTGAAGGTTCTGTGATGCCGCTTTGGGTAACAACTGCCTTCTTCCACAGCTTTAGAATGAAAAGCTTCTGGGGCTGCAAAGGAAAAATGGTAAGTACCAGGTGATCTCTTAGAAAAGGTCCTTTAAAGTCTTACATTACTGCGATAATCGCGGCTCACGTCCACCCGAAACTTGCTGAGCCATTGGGGCTTTGTCGATCTGGGGAAAACTGGTGTGGCATAGACCAGTCCTTCGTGTGACTTGTAGGTCTGACTATTGCAGTTCATGGCCTGGAAGGTCACGTAGGTGTTGGGAGGCTCGTTGGGCGGAAATCGCTTGGCTGCCGACTGGCGTTTGACTTGCTTCTTGGATTTCCCATAGCCGGGATTTAGGGGCAGTCCAGCAGCTCCCACGATGCGCAATTGGAAGCTGAATGTACTGGGCGTTGGAGGAGCCGGTGGCGGCGGCATCATTGGAGCTGAGATACTCGCCGTTGGAGCTGCGATGGCATTCTGAAGCATGTCTAGTAGGTCTGTGGTCCTGCTTGGAGCCGGCACTTGGTTGTTGTCATAGTCGAAGCCACGCTGCTGCTTCAATTGAGCAATTTGCGACTCACTTCCAACGGCCATGAGCACCTTGAGCTCACCCAGAGGCGTCTGGTTCTCAGCACTGACAATGGGTGCCCAGCCATCGATGGAAATCACTGGTAGCTGTAGGACATAAAATAAAATTTAGAAGTCGAGTCAAGAAAATAAAATATTTAAGACTAAAATAAATCAGTGAATTCCGTATTAACATCAGCCTTAATTCAACAAATTCCATTTAAAGGTAAATAAGATATATTCAGATTCATTTTAATAATCTTCGGGTTCGGAGACTAATGAGTTTAATGAATTTGAATTTTAAACAAAGTTATTCTTTTAAAATGTAAATGAATAAACTATAATCGCACCTTTCCCTTGCACAGGTGATTTGTGATACTGGAGTCTCTGTAGGCGATGAAGAACTGGTGCAGTGGGAGTCGTACGACTCCACCTAAGGGACGCAGCTCCATGGCCAGCTGCTGCCGCTCGACGCTCTGCAGGAAGCGCTCATCATTGATGATGGCAAACTGCTCCTGCAGCTCGAAAGATCCTTCATCGTTGATCTTGGCCAGAAGTGGCTGTGACTGCCAGAAGGGCTGAAGCGATAGCTCCTGACAGGCGGTCTTATTACCCGCCGTTAATTGACGCAGCTCTCCGGCGTAGAGATAACCCCTGAGAAGACGGACTTTAGTGGTCTCCGCCATGAAATTGACGCACTCCAAGATCGCTTTGTTGTTGTTGGTGGCTTGGGGAGGAGTAGGTGGCGGCGCCGGCGGCTGAGGGGGCGTTACAACGGCCTTAGAGTTGCAGTTGGCTGGAAATTTTGAAAACACAAAAGGGGTTAGCAATATAGTCTAAACTTGAGATAGTAGACCATGCAATGTGGCATTAATCAGAGTTCAAAGTCGTCCAGCGGACCTTGAACCCGCAGATTCGAATTTCGAATTAAGCAAGCTTCAAGAACTGAATCAGCGGCGATCTTCGATCCGGTGCTTATCGCCTTGACAACAGACTTCAGATCGGACGCGAAATCGATTCAAGCGGAACGGGAGATTGCGCCGGCAAGCGGGTAAAACCGGGTGAAATCGGTAATAGCGTGTGCGCCACAAGCGGACAACTGACCACTTGCCAGATACTGGAATCGGTTGGGCTAAAAATAGACCAACTGGATCTCAAATCTCGCGATAATTAGGCAACTGAAGCGGTGGACTGAGTGCGCAATGTGTGATTAAAATTATAGGAAATAGTGATCATTTGATAACAATGCAAAGAAACGGAATTCCGGTAAAGTTAGAAAAATTATGACAAAGCAAATTAAATTTACTTTTTAAAGCGTTTATACAACTATTTAAATATATGTATATGATGATAAATATTTGTGCCTGGTTAAAAAATTCAAAAATCCTTTAAAAATGTTTAGTACAGACTTTAACTAATGTTACATCCGCGTTTCTTACGAAACTCATTTCATATAATTTGTTAACAATTTTTTTAGTTTTCCCAATACAGTTATAATACCATAATCAGTATTATCCTAACCTATGAAAAATCATAACCCACTGTGCTTGGCGGTCGCAAACTAAAGCTGTTGGAAAACAAAATGTATGATTTAAAAATATAGCTGGGATAGAGAAAACATAAAACACGAAACAGATTTTTGTTTTTGATTTTGTTGGTTGTTTTTTGTTTTGTTTTGCTTTCTTTTTTGAAAATGAAAAGTATTTATTGACAGAATGATGGGCAGCACTTGGATAACGGCAATCAATAATATATAAAGTAAGTGCAGGAGGCGTGGGCGTGGTTGTGGGCGGCTCGTGTAGACTTGGTATTGGTATAGCATTTGTTGTTTTTGTTGGTGGTAGAATTGGTAGTTGTAGTGGCTGTAGTCGTGTGGTTCAGCTAGTATCAGATGTATTCGATTTGGGGGCCCAAGAATCAATGGTTCTTGCGATTGGCGACCACACGACATTAGTCATATATATTCACCTGCTGCCTTGTTTCCACTTTCGTTCTTTTGGCCCGGCTGCTGCTGCTGTTGCTGCTGCTGCTCCGGGCTAGCATTTAAATTCTGGAGCAGACTGATCTTTAAATACACGCTACCCAGGTGGACGTCGCGACGCCGAATGGCAATGCACTTGCACTGCTCCAACAGGGATGCCTTGTAGAGCTCCCTGAGTTCCAGGCGACCCATGCCAAGCATTTCGTTGAGACAGGTGCCGGGTTCGCGCCACCAAACCGTGATGTCTACATGGCCAGCACTCTGTTCCGGATCCTGTAGGGTCTTATCCTCCATATCGACCTGACGCTGAGCCGTTTGCCCGAAACGGGTACACTGGGTCAGGCTCTGGAACTTCTCCGACTCGAACTGCATGATGTGGAACATCGACTGGCGCGGCACTTTCCTGATCAAATCCCCTGACAGCTGGCACTCCACGGTGAAAATGGGTCGCACTTCGTTTTGAACCAGTTCCATGCGCTGGGTTCCCTCCGGCTGCAATGTCAGTGCCTCCAAGTGGAGCTGCAAGGCGTTGCAGCTGCGGAAGAGCTCCGGCGTCATCACCAGCTCGACCTCCTCCGAATCCTGGGCGATTTGCTCCGACTCGGCTTCCGGCCACAGGACCTGCTGCTGTTTCTTAATCTTAAGAGGCTCGGCGGAGGCAGCGGTGGCGAAAAGGGCCACCAGGTCCGCATCCAGTTTCTTCATGGCCTCCATTAGGTCTACGTTGCTGGCGGTGCCTGTAATAAATAGAAGCGTGAGCAATCGTTAATTAAAAACGGACATGTTTTCGAATTTACAGGCTTTTAAGCAGGGAAATTAATGCGATCCGATCTCCACTACGTGAGCTTTCCAAATGAAGGCCTCTTTGCGTGAGAGATTCGGAAAGCCGGCAGAAAGAGAAGTACTAAAGCGCAGAAAGAGGGGCCCCAGTAATCGCGTTCCATGCTTCACCCCATTCTTCTCCCGCTCTCTCACGTGTTCGCCTATCACTCCATCACAAGGGAATCGGCTTTGAAAAGAGCGCACCACGGATACACTAGCTTCAGCTTTAAAATTTTACTTTTGTATATCGAGCATATTAACAGCCAAAAACAAAGTGAGAATTAATCACGATTAAATTTGTATATAAAAAAGTGACAAGTTATATATTTTCATGTGTCTAATCCAAGTGGGTAGTATAGATATAAAAATCTGTTTTTAAATAAATATTTCAACAAAATTGGATTTCAACTTTTCTAGTGTGCAAACTAACTAAATCTCTGAAAGAACTGGCTTTTTATGAAGTTTTAGTAATACACTAAATTTCTTAAAATAATTATCGAAATGTCCCAGCCTTTCGTTTTGTAACTATTCGTTTTCTATTTTCATTCTTTTTTAAAGTCAACAAGCCTCTTTAAAGAGTATTTCAAGCTCTCTCATAATTTGTGGATTCTCTTTTAGCATAAGCAAAAGTCGAAGCCAGACCCAAATATTTTTTATTTTTCATAAATTCGCCGACATTGGCAAAGTTTAGTGGCAAGAGGAAATAAAATTTCCATCAGATTCGAGGCCATTCTATACTCCGAATTGAATATATAGCAAAAAGTCAAGGCGTTATCGGTCAGCGGGAAAAACTGCTACCGATTTCTCCGCCTGGTAACGCGCCTAATTTTTGATTTGCTCCAAGATAATTGATAAGAGACGCCCGATGCCAGTTTAGTGACATAATACTACGCTCCAGACTCGGACTGCGGATTGCGCACAGTAGCATTTGTAGGATTAGTCAGAAAGTGGCTTTAAAGTCGTAACTAACGTTTCCCCCGTTTTCCCGGTCATCAGACATTCGCAATGCTAATTAAAACCCATAGAAATTCGCATCGCATTTAGCAGAGGTAGTGAAATGGGGAGGGGGACTGGGGGGCACAGACGTCTTATCAAGCCAAGGCTTATCGATTTCGACCCGTTGCTTCCACCCCAATATTTCTCCCCGTGTAGCAACAAAGTAGTTCTCTCCTGAATCACGGAATAGTTTCGTTTTTTATGTACATGTGCAAGGCGGCTGGTTGCCGCATTTGTGTGAGCATATGTTCCATACATTTGTATGACTGGTTGCGTTGATAGTGCTCGCCGAAGAATCGAAATGGAAGGCCAATGGCAGAAAACCCAGACGCGGCTGAAAAAACCTAAAAGGAGGCATTTATTTGACAGCCAACAAAAGCGAGATACAAATCCAACATAGCGAGATAAAAGTTGTGTCACTGAAATTTTGCAACCGGGCGGGTTATTCTGAAGAGGGCTTGGCATTAAATGGCTTGGCATTAAATGGTACAAAAAACCTGTTTATATCTAATATCATTTTCTAAACAAGATCAACCAATGCGGCTACAAAGCTCTCGTTAATTTATTGGGTAAATTTATGCATTAATTTATGCATAGATCATACTAATCAGATCAGATGATACCCAACGAGTTAGTCAAAATAATTACCTAACAAGATAAACCAATTTTTATAGAACCTATTGAACTGCAAAAGTTGTACCTTTGAACACCCTCTTCAGCACCCTAATTCAACTCAATCCGCTCCTGCTCCTCTGCTAAATAATATTTACCCAGCCGACGCCAGTGAGACTCTTTCTCATATTCTCCCCATATTTTCAGGTCTCGAAGAGAGAAAGAGAATCGCTTTTGCCTGCACGTGTTTCAGTATAATCACACTATTTTCTGAACTTTATGGCTCGCTTTGGTTATCTTTGCATACGTACAAATTTAATGGGATTCTCGCTTTTTCAAATGGAAAGTTTTTGGCTTTGTCTGTGTTTGAACAAAACCAAAAAAAAAAAAAAAAAAGAATAAAATGAGGGAATACATCTGCCAAACAGGAACGCTCGATTGCCAATCGTTCGCCAAGTGATGGGGAAATATACGTGGGACTTCAGGGCAGCTTGGTCTATTTTTGGGTTTCTGCAATTGTTGTTAAAAAATTATCTTTTGGCAATTTCTTTTGCTCCTGATTGGACAAAGTTGATGGGCAAAACAAACAAAAAGCCAGACTGTTGCGTAAGAGTCAACAAACTGTTGTGAATTTTCTGCTTCTAAACAAATAAGAAGAGCAAAATCAAAATTTATAAATAAATAGCAGGGTAATGCCACGGAAATTAGAAAACAAAAACCAAAATAAACAGACGCGGTCGTCGACTGAGAGGCTGTGCTAAAGTGTCTGATTAAATAAAGACAACGATCGACATAGCGTCTAAACTTTAACCCACTAAATCACAAACGCACAACTATTTTCCTCATCTTTAAGCACAAAAGAAATGTAAGAAATTGAATTTGAGCTTAATTCAGTTTATAGCTTGCATAAGTAGACTCAAAACTAAATGTTCATTTATGTTATACAATTTATCTATTTCAACGCCTTATAAATAAAGTTTTTGTAACTACCAATTTTAAGTAAACAAGTTATCTAAATACAGATTTGTTTAAACTATAAAATGGACGCCTCCTCCATTTCAATGATATGCTTTAGGGCGAAAAATTCCCCTCTCTTTTCCTTGGAAACCTTTTCATCTGGGATATACAATGCCAACAGAATGCCAATAAACACAGAGATAGCTCCAACCATAAAGGGACCGGCCACTGTGCGATCTCCACTTACACTCCCTATCAAAATCCGATCCTCGCTCAAATCCATGTCGGATAAGTAGAATACGATACCAAACAGGGCGGGTCCAAGTCCACTGCATAGTCCCGACATTCCCGTGATCATTCCCTGAACTGCTCCCTGAGTTTCGCCATCCGTGTAGAGCGATACATAGAAACTCACTGCCGGAAAAGTGATGGAACTCAGGGCAGCTACATTGCCAGCTAGCCACATTTGCCACTTTTCGTGTCCTATGGCGTACAGTATTAGTTGCAGCAGTTCCAGAAGTAATCCCAGTATTATAACTTTCTTGGCACCCAATGTTTTCACTATAGATCCCAAGGTCAAGTTTATCGAAATGCTTAATATAGCCATTAAAGCCATCAACGTGGAGAGTTCCTTAAATTCAAATCCCATTGTTAGTTTCAGATAGGCTGGTACACTGGAATATTCCCCAGCTTCGGGCAGTAGAAACATGAATACCACTATGCACAATAGCAGGATATTGGGATCCGAACCCACTCTTCGTAGTGCTAGAAAAGGATCTGCTTGTTTCCAGCTCAATCCAGTGGATCTAACGTTTCTTAGTAAACTTTCGGGAACAGCCACAAGTACAAACATCACGTTTGTTGTGGAGACCAAAGTCGCTACTAAGACCACAGTATTAATTCCGTAAAGATCCATAATGAGATTGCCCAAAAATGGGGCGATCACCAAACTGGCAGCAAAGGTGGCCGATACCAATCCATAGGATCTAGAGCGCTCGTCCTTTGTGGTGACATCCGCTACATAGGCAAAAACCACCGAGAAGCTAACGCCCAAAACTCCACTAGTCGAACTGATCACAAAGAACCACCAGTTATCGGTGGTCAACATGGGGATTGGTAAGCAAGTGAAGATCACTGTTATAAGGAGCAGCACTTTCCGCCCATACATATCCGATAAAGCTCCGATCAGGGGCGCCGATAGAAACGAGAGTATTCCCTTGACACCCATGACTAATCCGTTCATTAGGAACGTGTGGTCGGGGAAGGTTTCCTTTAAGGTGGCTATCATAGGCATTGTCAGAAGGCCCCAGGCGAAGTGTTCCAGAAAAACAACTACCAATATGTGTCTAACTCTTGGCTTTCCAATTCTCGAAATGGAGGCCAGCGATACGAGTAATTTTTTCAGACCGATCTTGAACATATGTATACCTTGGGAGTACACAATAGAGAATACTAAGTTATAGATATAGAAAATTAAACTAAAAACACAATTTGTACGGTCTTTCAGCGTAGCTAATTGTTTAAGTGGGGATACAATAGTTAATGCTACACTGGGTCTTAAATAGGCAAAAAGCTTGAAGTTTTCTAAATCTTTGAACAGTCGTTATTTGCCGCAAACCCAAAAGTATCGAGTTTAGATTGATTGGACTTTAATTAAAGTAAGAATTACTTAAATCTACGTTCTCTACAAACTAAAGTACAATACAATGCATAAATTCCATATTTTATCACATTTAAAGATTGTTTTTGTTATCGGTTCCAGCTTCTTCCTTTTTAAGATTAGCCTTTTGAATGAAACCGCTCAAGACGATGGCCACAAGTACACTAATGGCACCTATGATGTAAGGCAATGGAATTGGTGAATTAGCTTTGAGATTCTTCTGCGAATCATCCTCGGAAAGGAAGAAGAGTAATCCGAAAAAGGCTGGTCCCAAACCCTCGCTCAAGCACTCGATTCCAGAGATTATACCCAGAACAGCCCCCAGATTTTCGGGACTGGCATAGATGGAAGCCACCGCATTAGTGGCAGTGGGAATAATTGTTGCCAAGGCGGCCAAAATACTGCTTAACCAGTACATCCAATGATGAGTTCCAAAGACGAAGAAAAGCAGCTGCGAAAGCAGGAGTAGTAATCCCAGTCGGATGGACCACTTGGCCCCCACTATGTTCATAATGTAACCCAGGAGAAGATTGGATGTGATCGCCAGCACAGACAGTAGTCCCAGCATCATGGAGACTTCCTCATATTCAAATCCCATATTAGTTTTCAGATATACTGGCGCAGTAGAATCTACTCCCGCAAAGGGCCAAATGGACAGGAATGCTATGAGGTATATCACGAGCAAGTTCTTATCCTTACGGCTTTTACGAAGCCCTTCCCAAAGATCAGAGGTGTTTAAGGTGCTATTATCACTTTTCTCCATTTCAGTTACATCATTCTGTACGTTTTCTTCTTCTTTGTTGATCTCTTGGTTCTGCTCTTTATTGCTGACTAGATTCTGTGAGGGATTGTGGTTGGACTTGTTCACTAAAACATTGTCATTTAACTTTTGTTCTCCATTTAAGATCTCTTTCTTTTCCTTTGAATGTAAGTCCACATTCTTGTCATCCACTTGGTTATCATTAATTTCATCCAGCATAACCTTTTTTTCCTTTAAAACCAAACTCTCTGGCACTGCATATATGATAAACAAGATATTAAACAACCCAGTGATGGTAGCAATCAAAATAACTGATCCGGACCCGAACGATTTCATCAAATAGTTCCCCAACGATGGGGAAAAAGCTATTCCAGCACCAAAACTGGCCGCCACAATGCCATATCCTTTTGAACGATGCTCCACACTGGTCACATCCGCCACATAGGCCAGTGAAGCCGAGTAAGTGTTCCCACAAATGGAGCTCACAGTGAGTATGGCGAAGAACCACCAACTCTTCAACATCATGAATGGAATCGGCGCATAAGTGGTTGCCACGGCCAGCAACATCACCACTTTTCGGCCACGGAAATCAGAAATGGCGCCCATCACAGGTGTAGTCACAAATCCCAGAATTCCTCTAACTCCGTAGACCAGTCCATCGGCGAGAAGGACGTGATTTCCAAAGGATAACGAGAGTTTTTCGATGAAGGGCACGGTCAGAAGACCCCAGGAAAAGTAGTGCATAAACGTAACAATCACCGCGTGCCAAACACTTGCTTTTCCGATACCGGGACGATTGACCAACAATTTTACAAGGGGTCTCAGAAACTTCAACTGCGCCATTATAAGTGTTCTGTCCGCGAACTGGCTATCGCCAGAATAGCCTGACAACTCCAGTTTAAAATTCAATTTACACATCTCAGTCTTATAGCAAATATAGTTATTGCTGCACTGGAAAAAACATGATAATCGAAATGGGGATATTTTGTCTTTTCAAAAATATATATTTAAAATAAAATATATATTTAAGCTACACTTCAAAAAAATTTATTCAACTTTGCAGAATCTATTAAACTATTTATTTATCTATTTCCCAGCTAATTGTAATATCAGTTCCTTCTCTTGATAGTGAGAATAAAAACATAGCTCCCAATTTACAAGTAACATAAACTAGTATTTGAAACAAAAAACTAGCGCAATTTACTAAATTTACATAAATATATCTTAAATGTAAAGTCAAAATCTCCAGAAACGTTTTAATTGCAAACCATAAACAGTTATTTAACATATTTTCGTGCCTTAAAATATGGTTTAAGAAATGCCGTATGACTGTGAATAAATTGTGTCATTTTCCTAAAGCAAAACCTGCTTTCAAATGTATAAGAATATCCGATCTTCAGTACATTATATGAGCATATAAGTATAAGTATATAAGTATTATTTATATAACAAAACTAAAGATAACGATGTTGTCGAGTTTCCCGACTATCAGATACCTGTTAATCAGCTGGCGTAAGATAAAAAATAAAATAGTTTTTCAAATGTGTAGGCGAGACAGTTTTGGGCTGTTTTCGGAGTAAAGTGAGCGTGGTTTTTGGTTTTGGCACAACAAATATGTAATAAAATGGAAAAATCATTTTGGGCGTTAAGACATAGCCAAAATGTATTTGTCATATTGATTAAAGTTGCAAATCTAATAAAAAAATGTCCTTTTCCCCTATTAAGAACAACAAACCCTTTTTACCAATAAATTTTAATGAGCGCAGTCAAATGCTTTTTTAAACGATTCACAAAATGCAAGATAGACTCTGTATGGACTTTTGAAAAACCCGCAGAATTAGCGCGAAAACTTCTTTATAGCCATATTGTATACTGTCAAAGCCCTTTAAGATAAGACCTGTTCTATTAGTGCTATCGTAGCTTTTACGTTGTTTATGTCCTAATGCCACAAATCAAAATGTATGGAAATACAATTAGCTTTTTCTCACATTTGAAAACAATTTAAATGATTTATTTTTAAATTTAAAACTGCATAGCCCTTTACATTTCGGTGATCTTCAGATTCTCTCTCCCTCTTAATATACACATAACACGTAGCTGTATTCAGTTACTTTCCGAAGCTTATAATTTTCAAGATATAAATGGTGATATCAAACTTATGCGAACAATTCCTGCAATAGAGCTTAAAGAAGCTGTGCCGAGAAAAATTTTATATATTTTATCAGTGACCCCTTTATAGCGCACCTTTTGTTTTCTTTTTTTGCCAGTTTTAAAAATATTACCGTTTGAAACAAATACAAAGGTATTTAAACTTCTTTCTAGTAGTTTGATCTTCTTCTGTTTTTTGTGTCAACAAAGAAATTTACACGACCTTCTCGATTTCATATCACTTTAAGAATTGGCTTTTATTCTTTTAATCGTTTGACCTCCATTTGACCACCATTGCCGACCTTTTTGAATAAGGTTATAAGTTATTTGGAAATATAATTGGTTACATTTTTGGCATTTTTAGGTAATAAAAGTAGACTTTTTCAAACTTTTTTTCTTCCAATTACTTGACCACCATTGGCACCCATTAATTTTTTTGAAATTACTTTGAGAATAACCTTTTCGATATTTGACATTTTCGAAAAAATAACCAGTTGATTAACAAATTTGTTTTTAATCGTTTGATCCCATTTTTACTAGCAGTATTTATTAAGTTAAGTGCAAAACAAGAGAGAACGCTATACTCGAGTTCCCCGACTATTTGATACCCGTTACTGAGCTAGTGAAAGTGCGAAGGAGAAATTTCAACACTGACAGTCTTTGGCAGTTTGTGGGCGTTAGAGTGGGCGTGGCAAAAAGATTATTTTTCGAAAGAAATTTACCAGACTAACAAAAAAGAAAAACAATATCAAAACATTTTTCAGATGTGTGGGCGTGGCAGTTTTGGACTGTCAGTAGGCGCTATGGAGGGCGTGGCAAAAAGTTTTTCTGTAAATGAATAAACATTTAAAATACTAATAAAAAATACCAAAACATTTTTCAAAAGTTTCTATGTTTCTGGAGTCTGCAGGGTGAATTTTTCTAGCTTTCATAGTTCCTGATATCTCGACGTTCATACGGACGGTCATGGCCAGATTGACTTGGATATTGATCCTGATCAAGAATATATATGTATACTTTTATATGGTCGGAAACGCTTCCTTTTTCCTGTTACATACTTTTCAACGAATCTAGTATACCCTTTTACTCTACGAGTAACGGGTATAATGATAGTTCGACCAAAAAGTTAATATCAAAACAATTGTATGTGCCATCGTTACTTGTTTTAATATCATTAAGAGGTACCAGACATTCGATATCAGCCTCAAATCCAAAAATTTCGAGTTTTGGTTGGTGGAATATATAACACTTAAATAAACATTTAATTAAATTACAATTATTTAAAGCTACGTTCTCTACAATCTGAATCATAGTAGTCATCTATCTCTAGTTTTACATAGCCAAAAATATTTTCATCTTCAAATGTTGTAGTCGTAAGTGGTTCTAGCTCATCCTCGGTGGCGTCGTCTGAGATCTTGTAGATCAATGGTTCCTTTTCAACAGTTTCCATTTTAATAAAACCTGTCAAGACGATGGCCACAAATACGGCGATGGCACTTATGACAAAGGGCATTGGAATTGGTGAATTAACTTTGAGATTATTCTCCGAATCATCCTGGAAAATGAAGAAGAGTACTCCGAAAAAGGCTGGTCCCAAACCCTCGCTCAAGCACTCGATTCCAGAGATTATACCCAGAACAGCCCCCAGATTTTCGGGACTGGCATAGATGGAAGCCACCGCATTACTGGCAGCGGGAATAATTGTTGCCATGGCGGCCAAAATACTGCTTAACCAGTACATCCAATGATGAGTTCCAAAGACGAGGAATAGCAGCTGCGATAGCAGTAGTAGTAATCCCAGTCGGATGGACCACTTGGCCCCTACTATGTTCATAATGTAACCCAGGAGAAGATTGGATGTGATCGCCAGCACAGACAGTAGTCCCAACATCATGGAGACTTCCTCATACTCAAATCCCATATTAGTTTTGAGATATACTGGAGCAGTAGAATCCACTCCCGCAAAGGGCCAAATGGACAGGAATATTATGAGATATATCACGAGCAAGTTCTTATCCTTACGGCTTTTACGCAGCCCTTCCCAAAGATCGGAGGTGTTTAAGGTGCCATTATCACTTTTCTCCATTTCAGTTACATCATTCTGTACGTTTTCTTCTTCTTTGTTGATCTCTTGGTTCTGCTCTTTATTGCTGACTAGATTCTGTGAGGGATTGTGGTTGGACTTGTTCGCTAAAACATTATCATTCAACTTCTGTTTTCCATTTAAGATCTCTTTCTTTTCCTTTGAATGTAAGTCCACATTCTTGTCATCCACTTGGTTATCATTAATTTCATCCAGCATAACCTTTTTTTCCTTTAAAACCAAACTCTCTGGCACTGCATATATGATAAACAAGATATTGATCAACCCAGTGATGGTAGCAATCAAAATAACTGCTCCGGACCCGAACGATTTCATCAAATAGTTCCCCAATGATGGGGAAAAAGCTATTCCAGCACCAAAACTGGCCGCCACAATGCCATATCCTTTTGAACGATGCTCCACACTGGTCACATCCGCCACATAGGCCAGTGAAGCCGAGTAAGTGTTCCCACAAATGGAGCTCACAGTGAGTATGGCGAAGAACCACCAACTCTTCAACATCATGAATGGAATCGGCGCATAAGTGGTTGCCACGGCCAGCAACATCACCACTTTTCGGCCACGGAAATCAGAAATGGCGCCCATCACAGGTGTAGTCACAAATCCCAGGATTCCTCTAACTCCGTAAACCAGTCCATCGGCGAGAAGGACGTGATTTCCAAAGGATAACGAGAGTTTTTCGATGAAGGGCACGGTCAGAAGACCCCAGGAAAAGTAGTGCATAAACGTAACAATCACCGCGTGCCAAACACTTGCTTTTCCGATTCCGGGACGATTGACCAACAATTTTACAAGGGGTCTCAGAAACTTCAACTGCGCCATTATAAGTGTTCTGTCCGCGAACTGGCTATCGCCAGAATAGCCTGACAACTCCAGTTTAAAATTCAATTTACACGCCTCAGTCTTAAAGCAAATATAGTTATTGACGCACTGAAAAAAACATAGTACTCGAAAAGGGGATATTTTGTCTTTTAAAAAATTCATTACCTATTCTAAATAAATCTATTTTTTATAAAATTAATGCCAGATAATAATAATAAAAAACATTTTCCTCTCTTGTTACTGAAATAAAAACATAAGATTCCCACTAAATACATTCAAAGTTTGTCTTGAATTTAAAATTTAAAAAACAAATTTTTAATATATGGTCGTGCCATAAAATATGGTTGAATATTTAAAATTGCGATAAGACCGTGAATAAATAGTGGCAAAGCAAAAACTTCTCTCAAACTTTTTAAAAAATTTTTATGAGAATATTGTAAGTATAAAATATATGTATACCAAAAAGAGAAAACGCGCTATAGTCAAGTTTTTAACACATATCCATTACATAGCTATAGAGTGCAAGAAGAAAATAATTCTCAATTTGTTGCTAAGAAGTGTAAATTGGGGGGAAAAATGTAGACTTAAACACATAACCAAAAAACACATTTAAAAATGTGGGCGTGACAGCTTTTTGCAGTTTGGTCCATAATGTTTTTGTGATCGACTCGGCTAGTGATCAAGAACATACATTTTTTATAGACAATCCTTCCTTCTACTAGGAACTACAGCCTAGTATACTCTTTTGAGTATAGAAAAATGGTATGAATAAATAAAAACATATACATAAATCACTCACGATTTGTCATAGAGTTTTGATATAATACAATTTTTATAACATACATAACAAACTGTATTTTCAGATGAGCTTTTAAAACTTTGTGTAAGTGTAAATTTATAAAACCAATCTACATATTTCTCTTGGAATTTGTTAATTTTTGTGAAAATAAACCCTTCTAATTTTGTACTTTGGTAGCTAAGCTTTCCAATAACGATATTAATATCTTAGACTAATATTAGACTCACCTGCCATAAGTTCGCCGTTTTGCTGATCCTGCAGCATTGGGATCACCGACTCGCCGCCAGGTGGCGCATCCGACATATCATCGGGCGCATGATCGTGATCGTGACCGTGGGTGGTGGGAGCGTGGCCTTGGGCGGGCGGTGGCGGTGGCTCGGCGAAGAGCATCTCGAGGCGCAGCCGGGTCTTGAGTGGGCCGACTCTCAGCTGCTGTTGCTGTTGCACTTGTTCGAGCGGGCCACCGATCTCCAGGTGACGATATAGAGCATAAATTTTGGTTTTATGCTCGAAATGGCTCCAAGTGCCGTTATGGGCGGCGTATTTACCGTTAGCGTGATGACAGCCTCCTCCTCTGACTTCACAGCAGCCGGCTGATTCGACAGCGACAATTTCGATTTCGACGGCAATAAGCTGGCGTAAATAATCTAAAAATAAGACGAGGTTTTTTTTCCTATGTACACGGGGATGCTGATGCCGCTGCTTCTTCTTATTATTTGCCCTTTGCTGCTGAATCTGCTTCTTCTTCTTGTTATGTTCCCTTTCCTCTTGCTTTTTCGTTTTATCCTCCTTTTCTGGTGGCTTCTTCTTACTCTTCTTATCCTTTACCCCTTGCTTTTCATAGAGCTTCTTGTTCGTATCTTCTTCCTTTTCCGCCTGCAGTTGTTGTTGTCGCTGCTGCTTGTTTGACCTTTTCTTTTGGCCAAACTTTCTGCCTCCGTCGACGTCACAGCTGATCGATTTGCAGAACTCGCTCGGAGATTTAACCGCCTCCTGGCTTTGCCTGCTTTTTCGATTTTCCCAATTCACATTCGTCGTCGGCCGTGGGAATTCCGCTATCATAATTTTTATGCCACTTTTGCCATAATTATCACACTCACTCTCACGCACACACGCACAAAAACGCGAAAGAGAGGCGGGCGCGCGCTTGTGTTGTTGTTGATTTATTCTTTTTTTCACCGCTTAACCAAGCTGAAAAGTTGAAAATCTGTACACACACCAAACACACACACACAGACTCTGAAAAGTTGGAAAATCGAATTTTCCGTACTATGATTTTCCGGCCATAAATCTGCACGGGCGTAAGTTTCGGGGGAAACTGCTGCAGAAAAGCTCCTGGTCGCAAAGGAAGAAAAATCGGACGGGCGAAGCGTTGCCACACGCTGACGGCTATGTCATTTGTTTTGATTTAGTTGCCGGAGCAATGCCACCTTTGGAAAATACTGAAAAATACCAGAGGATTTCGACCTGCCAATCTATTTTTCGTCATCAAACTTTTCTAGCCTTTTTGGCTATTTTTTTTTTAATATTTATTTTTCTTCCTATTTTAAGATTAACGAGCTAACCATAAGATAGACATTTTTAATATATATATTAGTAACTTTTTGTGGCCACATTTAAGTGTAGGAAATAACCACATTTAAAAATGTCTTTTTATATGTAGAAACTTTTCACATATTTTTCCAAAGCGCGTTTTCATTCTGCGTATTTTTGTTTCAATTACGTTAGGACAAGGCCATTTCATCTTTCGACTTCTCTTTATTGACGCATCGCCTTAAACAATTCCAACTAATAATTTCCAATCAACACAGACAGCTGCTAAACTCCGCTTAGGCAAACAGACGCAGTTCATCACGCGCCTCGATGCACTTGGGCGGCGAAGGTGTCTCAAATTCGCCCAGCTCGGCGTCGTAGTAGAGAGCAGCGCGGTAGGGACGCAGCTCCCATGGCACCTGCTGCTCCATGGTGGTCAGCGTGACGCCCAAGTCCTCAAGCGTGGGCACTCCAGTCAGGACCTTGTCAGTGACAGCCTCGCGCTCGATGCGGGCGGGATGCAGACCGCCGATCGGGGTGCCGGGGCAGATGAAACTGTTAAGCTTGGCTTTCAGGAGGAAGGTGGGGTCCCAACGCATGTCGTAGCGCATGTAGCCCCAGCGCTTCTGGTCCTTGCGCATCAGACGGTGGAACCAGTCGACTAGCTCGCTCAACTGATAGCGTTTAGGTCTGGAACAAATACAGGAAATGAACAAAATGCATGGTACAATAGTTGACTTAGAGATTGGCTTACCCCACAGCCTGGTAGACACGGCCAGCGCTGTCCGGATCCTTAGCGGCGTTGATGATGGCCTGAGCCACGTCCGAAACGTAGACTGGCTGCTTCACGGTCTTCTCTCCTTTGTGCCACAGCGGCATCGAACGGAACTGACGGCGCCAGATGTGGGCGTAGTAACGCAAGAAGCGATCCTCGGAGCCGTAGATATCCGCAGGACGGATAATCGTTGCGTTGGGGAAGGCGTCGCGCACTCGCAGCTCACCCTCGTACTTGCTTTTCAGCCACTCGCTGCCACCCTTGACGTACAAATCCTTTGGATTGGCCTCCACATTCAAAGAGGAGAGGTGGATAAAGCGCTCCACGCCAGCCTCGCGGGCAATCCTAACGCAATAAAGTTATGCAAGTTAGAATCAAGAAATTGGCATCCTGCTAATAAGGACGTTCACCTAGCGATCCTCTCAGCTCCGTTGACGTGGACATCCTTGAACTTGAAGTTCTTGGTTTCGAAGTCCCTGCCCACTAGGTTGATGACCACGTTCGAGTGCTTGACGGCCTCGCGAATGGAGGCGGGATCCTCCAGGTTGTAGAAGTGGAAGAGCACCTGGCCAAGATCTCCGGTGACCTTAAGACGGATAACGTCTGAATCGTCACCGCGGTAGGGCAGGATCATCTGGGAGCCAGATTTGCCTAGTTTGTTGCACACATAGCGACCCACGAAACCTGTGGCTCCGAAGACTGTGGCCACAATCCCATTGAAACTGCTACGTCCGCCAGTTCCGCGTTTCATTGCAGCAGGATTGGTGGTCTTCAGTGGACGTGGACCATCTTCCGGCGGAGCAGCAGCGGCAGAATATCCACGAAGGCACAAGACTCCAACCACGCCACTGCCGTGGTGCTCTAAATATCCGGAGTGAGCCAAAAGTTAGCCACAAACATCGTATTACATAATTTGATTGCCTGGCGGTTTTCGAGCACAGGAAATGGTACTCACTGGCCAGCTGGAGATTACGGGTTAGTACTATGGCGGCCATTTCGCACCGGCACACTAGACCAACTCGATTCGGTTAATTACACGTTAAATTCCCAATTTATTTCGGGCCAGGCCAGTTTTTTATTTTGCCCTACGACAGTGTGACCACGGCGTTGCACATGGAATATACTAGAGCTGCCAGGTTAATACCAAAAACTTCCGTGGAACAAGGCTGCCGGATTGAGGAAAAACAATTGACTTTGAAAGTAACAGTTTTTTGTATAGTTTTTAAAAAATTACTTTTAATATATATATTATTCACCTCATTATCAGTAGATCTTGTTTGTAGGCATTGCATATAGAACATGTTTTAATTATCGTTACCGTTTAAATAGTTGTACTTCTGCATACTTTAAACTATCGGTAAAAGCAATTGCTTATAACTAAAATGATTTTAAATTAATTATACTTTTTTGGTGGCACTAATAATTTTATCTCATTATTTTCTAACAACCTTGTGGATGTCTTACCTTCCTAGCGGCAATTAAAGTGTCACATAAACCGCCTTCTTACTTGGCTGTAATTTATGAATATTCGTTGGCAAATAAGACATAAGCTAACCGTGTCCCAGTTGAAATGGAACTGCCTTGCTTGTCACACCGCCAACTTGTTATCTAATGTGCGTGGTTTAATTGCAATTTTCTGCCCGTGGATCGTTTAATTCGGCACGGCTTTGGTTCTATGGACAAAAAATTCAGTTAGCAGTCGCCTTTGGGTTGTAAAGCCAAGAGCATCGTGAAAAATTAGTGAGTGCTATCTGTGCGAAATCTGCCAACTAAGGATTAACATTTTCAACAAACCCAATAACGCCGATTAGTAGTGAAATTTAAGTGAGCTTGTGGTAAAATTGTTGATATGGATACACATTGTTGCGGTGATAAAGGTATCACCACTAAGTAATTGTGGTCGCATTTGACAGTATGGGTAAACTAATTAGAATCGAGGGTATTTTAGATTACAATTTGTTTTTAGATTGGTAAAGAGATTTCAGGCGAATGCAACCTTCATGAATTATCTTAAAAAACATTATTTGTAATAAAAATGTTTGCTTTAATGCTACATGACGTATTTACATACATACAAAATTGTATAAATTATTTGGCTGTATCAAAAACGGTCCTATGTACATATGTACATACATATGTACATATGTAGTTTTATATAAAAAATACATTTCGTCTCAGATATTTTTATTAAATTAGCCTGTCTAAAAATACGAGTTCTCATATATCACTATATTTTATGTTTGAAACACTATTCTATTGACTTCAGTTGTGTTTTTGATTAGTTAAATACATACATATGTATGTATGTATGTGAACAGATCACTGCTTTTGACAATTGAGGATGTAATTCTGCAGAGATTACCATTTTTTCATATATAAATATGTATGTAAAACATTTGTTAGGTCATTTGATGTCTCACACACCTGCCTAGATAACGGCAATACAAACATACATACCTACATATGACATGCATAAACAAGCTACATATTTCACTCTCCTTTTTCTGCATGCTCTCATTTCGCTCTCTTTCATAGCTGACAAAGCAATCAGCTGATTATATTCAACCTGCTCACGCACTTTTCGCCCACACAAACACTATCACTGTTGCTTTCTTCCTCCTCTCCCCATCCAACCTCATAACACACACATATTAACTTTACGCTCCCTCTAAATGTGCGGGTATTTCGATTTGTTTTGCCGGCCGTAGTTATTGGTGTTGTTGCTCTTACTCGAGCATCTCTCTTTGCTTCCATACCCTTATGAAGAGTATTAAAATGTTTTCACACGATTGGAATTTCGACCTCTAAATAAATTGTTAGTTTCAACTTCAAAGGGAGTACATAAACCGAGCATAATTCATGTTTAATATTTGTTCTGCTTTCTTAAGAAGTAAAGCCATATTTGAATATATATTTTATAGTTTCAAGTAAAGTCAAAAAATATTCTAATCAATCATGTTTATTACTTAAATAGAGAAGCCTCTTTCTATTTTACAACATTTCTTTATAATTTGTATTAATACCATCACTAAAATTCGAGCTGAAGTAAAAAGAGTACTCATCATTCTGCGTGGTGATTTCGATTTCACGTTTGGTCTGCCATACATATGTATATTTCGCGTCGTCTTTTGCGATCATTCGTGTTTGAGCCGCGCTGCAGTTAACAACGCTCCCAATTCGCTCCTGAAAAAATTTGCGCGTGTGCCGCGAAAAATTTTAAATCGCCAACGGGAGTGTGTGTGAATAATAATAATAATAATAAAATAGGAAAAGCTACATTTTTCAAAGCGATTTGCGCTGGTGCGGATATAAATAGCGAACGTACAGCGAGCTCGCGCCTTTTCACTTATCAGAGTCCAAAAGACGGTAAATCTCCAGTTCCTAGCCAAAACATTAGAGGTCTAGACTGATAAGAGCTTTTTGGCCTTGTGCG
Source organism: Drosophila santomea (assembly GCF_016746245.2). Taxonomy (NCBI): domain Eukaryota; kingdom Metazoa; phylum Arthropoda; class Insecta; order Diptera; family Drosophilidae; genus Drosophila; species Drosophila santomea. Next base: position 20,129,174 of record NC_053018.2, read on the forward strand.
AAATGCGGTTTTGTATTTGGGATGGTCCAGAAATGGGAAAAACATGCCTTAATGCCCGCAGTTTTGGATACTCGTAGATATATAGATGACTGATTCGTCAGCGAGCAGATTGTAGATCCATTTAGCAAGTGATTATTAAGACGCCTCGCGCCTCTTGGCACCAGTGTGAAAAAATATTACCAGAAATATGTATTACTATCTGCGGTGTATAAAAATAAATTTGATCAAAATTAATGCTAATTAACGGTTATATCTGTCTACGATCCACCTGCCAGTCGCATCGAGATTGAGCTAAAAACAAATTCTCACCCTAAGCTAATTCAATGCAAATTGATCCGGGCCTTCGCTCAAGTTCTGAAGAACCCAGCACGGCCGAGTTTCCAGTCCCAACATATTATAAACAATTACCTACCAACCCGTTAATGAAATAATAAACAAACAAATGGGCCCACGATAATGAAGCATGCTCTTAAATTGTTTACAATTATAAAATAATACATTACGTACATTTCTAGTTGTACGGTTATATTAGCGAACTCAAATTAACATTCTTAAAAGTAATATGTGGTCCAAAATTTGTCATTTAAAAATATTCCGGTAAAATATTTATTGCTTGGAATATTTAAAGAACGATATAGAACGATAGGTTTCTCAAAAAAGCGTACTACCCTTATTATTACTTCTATCATTTTGACCACAATTGTATGTTTATTATTTAATTCAATTAGATTTTTCGTTTTGCAATTTTGAGTCATTAAGTGTAATTGAAGTGGGTCTTTAGTAATCAGCATTAATATAAAATTTCGTATTATTTTAATGGGTTTTTGTAAATCATCAAAAAATCTCTGAAGCCCCACTTGATCACGTTTTCGATGAGGATGCACGGAAAGTATATATGCATATATACATACATACTTGTAAAGGCGCAGATCTCACGTAAATGGTGGTGCATAAAGTCGTAATTAAAATATTTTAACTTCTTTGTTTATTATAATGGGCTTATTTCATTGAATCGTGTGCTTCATCATTTATTATGTACAGGTGGTCAGGGTTGTGAGTTCTTGAAAAAAAGCGGCTTGAATTTCAATTTTATGATTGCAGGCTAAAAAGCATTAAGATACAAGTTAGTTTTAATAGAACACACAACTAGTACGGAAAAAAAAGCAAAGTGCAATACAATTAAGCTCATATCCTACTACTAACTAATTGATTTAATGATTTAAAATCGGCAATATACCTCCTCCCTGTATGTGCATGTTTATTACTTTTTATCTAACATATTTATTATCTTTTATCTAACAAAAACGATTATAAAATATATTTTTAATGTACCTATGACTTTGAAGTTGTATTACCGAATAACTTTAGAGCAAACTTATTAGATCCCATGTGGTTAAGGGTTCAACCACTTCAAAAAATAGTTATTTCCATACCTTACTTGGCAACATTTACCGGTGGCAACATGGTCTCTTATCAACATCCCCATCAAATCCCCCGACTAGCGATGGTATTTTAACCCTCTGGAAGCCGAGTTGTTTTCGATATTGTTTTCAAAATCGTTCTTATCAGTCAGAGCTGTCCACTTTCCACTTGATCGCCTGGGGTGAGATAGCGATAGGGGACGTAGACAGCTATCTCTATCTGCTTATCAGGGGCCTGATTTTGGCGCGTTCGGAATGTTCAAATACTCGTACTCGTATGCCTCATGGGCAACAAAGTAATAAAATATTGGCAGCACACTTTGTCTGTGGCCCACTGATAGACAATAACAGTATTGAAAGAATTTTTAAATAACTACGCTCCCTTGTGAATTAGAAATTCCAAAGGCATCATCGACCTTGTCATCGTGTCTGAACTGGTCAAAATGTGAGATTTTAGCTGCTGGTTGATTTGAAAACAGGCCAGGGACCCGCATAGGAACAATTTTTAATTCAGTTTAAAATCTACGCAAAATCAAATGGACAACAAAAGCTGTTTGTTGCCAAATTTCATTTGTATGCAGGCAATAGTCTGAAAGAGGCAAAAAATTAAACAAGCAAACAGAATGCATGCACCTGATACCTGATGGCAAATCAAAACAAAAAGCAAATGTTATTGGTCCCAAATTTTACTGCACGCCTCGCTTTTTGTTGATATTTTCAATTGATGAAGTGAGCTGTTGCATTGATCTAATTGACAATTGAGCTGTCAACTGTTGGAGCAGATTTACGATCTGGATTTTACGCCATCCAAAAAGGTCCGGATTCGAGGGTAATGAAATATTTTGAAAAAAAAGAGGTGAAAAAAATTCCATGACAACACCAGGTTTTTAAAATTAATCCCTCAAAAGTCTATAACACTATTCCGTAAACATGTTTATTTTTGAAAAATGGTTGATTCTGACATATGTATGTATGTATGTATGTGTGTGCGTAAGTATGTAATTGGTATAGCGTGCAGTTCTACAGGCATTTGCTTGCTGACAATTACATAGGTAGATTTATAAAGAAAAGAATAGAAATTTATATATAATAATAATTACATTATAATTATAATTATTTATAACTTTAATAACTATATTATAACTATATAATCACTATGGCGTATAAAAGAAGTCTATACATTTCACTAGGCAAAGAAACTATGGCTTAACGAGGTAATATTTTACCTAAAAATTAACATTTAGTCTATTTTGCCCTACTTAGCTCGTGCATTACCTTGTAATTAGTCTAGCCTTTTTTGGGTGTATATATACTTTATGGGAGAGCTTTTCTAACGAGTCCAGTATACCCTACTGCTGTACATGTAATGGGTATAAGAAATTTTAAATTAAAAGCTAATCCCTATTTCTGTTTGTAGACCTACATTGACATCATTGTTTTGGGTAGTCTTCTGAACTGTCGGCTCTAATCCCCATGCCACCCATATCACACCATTTTTATCTTTAGGATCACTTCGTTATATCCCCTAGCAACATCAGCGACAATGAGCTTATTGAGGCTTCCCATGAATCAGTATCATTATCTGCATCTGTATCTGTAGCTCTGCTTATCTTTTGTTATCTTGTGTTCGAACCTATATTCCATTGCCTCCTACCTCCCACCACCCATCTCGGATGTCGAATGAAAATGAAATTAAATTGAGGAAATGAACATTTAGTAGAACAACTGCAAGATACACGAGTATATACGAGGGTCGTTTGATAAGTCCGTGACTTTTTGTATTTGCCGCGCACCTGCTCTAAATACAACACTGCTCTTGTCAGCAGTTATCGATTAACAGCTGACTGTAAAATTTTGAGAAAGCTGCGTTTTTTGGTTTGCGTTTTATAGGCATTGAAAGCAGACGATCTCGTGAATTTTAACGAAAATGGAAAAAAGTGAATTTCGTGTGCTAATTAAGCATTATTTTTTGCGTAAAAAATCCATCACCGAAACCAAGGAAAGACTTGATAAATATTATGGGGACTCTGCACCATCAATTTCAATGGTTAAGAAATGGTTTACTGAGTTCCGTTGTGGTCGTACCAGTACAAGTGATGCCGAACGTTCAGGTCGCCCAAAAGAGGTCGTCATGCCAGAAATCGTCGACAAAATCCATGGAATGATATTGGATGATCGGAGAATGAAAGTGCGTGAGGTAGCTGAGGCTGTAGGCATCTCAACTGAACGGGTACATCACATTTTACATGAATATTTGGACATGAAAAAGCTTTCCGCGCGATGGGTGCCGCGATTGCTCACACACGACCATAAGCGCAACCGTGTGACCATTTCAAAGGAGTGTTTGGCGATGTTCAACCGCAATCCAAACGAATTTTTGCGCCGTTTCGTTACCGTAGACGAAACATGGATCCACCACACCACACCAGAGACCAAAGAACAATCAAGACAGTGGGTTTCTCCGGGTGAACGTGCACCAAAGAAGGCCAAGGTGGGTCTGTCGGCCAACAAGGTCATGGCCACAGTTTTTTGGGATGCACAAGGTATCATTCACATCGATTACCTTGAAAAGGGTAAAACGATCACCGGCGAATATTATTCAGAGCTTTTGGACAGATTCGATATTGATTTGAAGCAGAAACGACCGCATTTGGCGAAAAAAAAAGTGCTGTTCCATCAGGACAATGCACGGGTGCACACGTGTGTAGTCAGCATGGCAAAATTTCATAAATTGGGCTACGAACTGCTACCCCATCCAGCATATTCTCCAGATTTAGCCCCCTGTGACTATTTTTTGTTTCCAAACATGAAGAAATGGCTCGGCGGTAAGAGATTCGAGTCAAATGAAGAGGTCATCACAGAAACAAACGACTATTTTGAGGGCCTTGAGAAAACCTATTATTTGGAAGGAATAAAAAAATTGGAAAAACGCTGGACTAAATGTATAGAGCTAAAAGGAGATTATGTTGAGAAATAAAACGCTTCTTTGACGAAAAAAATATATTTTATTCAAAAAGTCACGGACTTATCAAACGACCCTCGTAGTACCCATTTATTCAAACAGATGTCCACGGGGTACTTATCCAAATAGTTTGTTGCTACCTGCTAATCGCCGTTTCTACAATGTTTTTGCTTGAAATAAATACTATGGAAAACATTCGATTGTTTGCTGGGGTACACAATCTAGTGCCCCGAGGCGCCGTTTAGCGCTTTTGTATTAAGCTTACTCGGATAACATGTGTATCTTTATGAGGTACTAAAACAATAGATTTTATCATTCGATCTATTCTAATTATACGCTATTGCTCGTGTGACAATTTGGAATGCAATTGGCGCATTTAAGAGTCGAGCCGACGGCTGGCATAAGATGATCTAAAGAGAATTTACACGTGGAAGCCACAGATATATGTACATAAATCAACAGTCGATTTGTGTTTGTTCTGTCACTTTAGGGAAGTTTTTGTAGGGAATATTGTCTAGAAATGCATTACTATAATTCTCATTAATGAATTGTAATGGACACACATACTTTAAATATCAGAGTTATATACCATAAAGGTCATTGCACGGTCCTTCATTTTTTTAGATAGTCTACCCGGATTAACCAAAAAGACTATTAAACCGCGACATGTTCCTCGGTAATTACTCTACTAGAGGGCATTTAGGCAATTTAAATGACCAACCGAATGGGGTACAACCTTGGTGTTACATTGCGGCAAACAAACTGAGGCCGCCCCAACAAACAATCGGTAGCTATGTGTCCACGATCACGTAAAATTACGTCAATATCCCAGGCGATCGGGCGATCGATTCGATGAGATACGCTGCGGTAACCACGGGTGAAGCGAGCCCATTTAGCATCTTCATTTGCATGCAACCCATCGCAGAAGCGGCAGGCGAAGCTCAAGCCCGTGCCCACATGATGGCGATCATGGTGGTGATTTGCATGCGAGCTTGGAGTGGGCTGAACTGATCCCTAAATATGGCAGGTTCAGCTCGGTTCAGTGGCAGTATCGCACCAAATCACATACGTTTGAGTATCCCCTTTGGGATTTTGAACTTGACACAGATCGGTGGGGATTCCCAGATCGAAGGGGTAATTTTTGGTGTTGGACCGATTAATAAAGGTTTCATTTATACCCAATCGCAATTTATAAAATATGTTTAGTACATAAATTTCAAGCCAGTGTCTACATCTTCTGCTTTCCTATGATGTTGACTGACAGTTGATGAACATGCGAATTGTAAATTTGACTGTAGAGTTATATAGATCACACCTAGTGCGGATTGTCGTCAAGTGCTGACTCCTGTCCGCCATTTTCGCATATATCGAGTATTTAACGAATCACTTCTCACTGCCCTTTCTATGCCCTTCCACAGAATAATGCCGGTGAAGGAGATTCTCCAGCGGTGCAAGCCGATCCCGCTGTACACCGTGCTGGTGCTATCGATCTGCTACTTCGTGCTCCAGCTGATCCTCAGCCACTTGACCCATGGACTCACTCTTCTTATGGCCAGTCATCATATGTTGTGTAATATTTTCGCACTCGGTGGCTGCATCATCACAATTAAGGTAAGATTATAGGCTGTGCCTTAACAATGATCTTCTAAGTACATATATACTAATCAATTTTATCTACCAGTATTTACTAAGAATATATTTGTTAAGTACCAAAATAAGTATACGGACGGACAGACATACCGATTGCAGGATTAAGCCGGCTAGTGATTTTAATGAAGAATATACATATATGTATACTGACTTTTGCATTCATTTCGGCGAATGTAGTAAACCCTCTGCTGTATGAGTATTCGGTATAAAAAGTTACACATACAACACCCCACTTTAAGCGGTCATTAGTTTAACAAAATTATTGTGTTGCATGTGCGGTTTGACTTATTTTGCTACCCGGCTTCACATTTTTTGGCCAGGAAATGTCGCGTGCTGGTGCAAAGTCGAAACAGATGCTGGTGCATTGAACTTTTAAAAGTCAGACCACAACAAAGTGTATCGAAAACGCATTCCAAACACCTTTTTATTTTGCAAAGAACTGGTTTCGTGTGGACTTTTTGTTTATAACATGGCCGAATTTTTGAAATACTTTTATCTTCTCTGCATGGGAGTGTTTCCTTTCGTTATTATTTGGCCTAATCAGTAAATTTAGTCACCGTTTTCGTTGGGCTTATCATCCTATCGCTGTGTAATTACCTCCTCGAGTGTAATGCCCTGTCCACACCGCAGGTGACATGAAATTAGGTTGATTACACGTAGTAATTGCCTCAGTTCCTCAACTCAGATACACTTTATAGCAGCCGTCTGGTTAAACGTGAAAATGGTAATGGGTATAAGATCTGGATAGTAAGGAATGCAGTTAGAGATGGTAGGGTATATGAAATTCCACGAGTCCATATCATATAAGTTTGTTTAGTTTTGTTTAGTAATAATAATTAATCCTCAAGTATATATCTCTAATTCTCTATTCTTCGAATCAAGTTGATTATCCAATGTCTAACTGAAAATTTATGGAGCAGTCAAAGCTAATATTATTGACGAATGCAAAAATCGTTGCCGGCATGGGAAAGCGTGCCAAGCACGTTTCGCAAAAGACAAAGACCAGGCCCAAAAACCGCAGAGACCTAACCAGACATGGCCAAAAATCACCGCTTTTCATACGGTTCCAAACACCAGAAATCGAAAGCTTTCAAACAGTTGACGATGTTGTAGGTGTGGACAGTTGAGTGGTCTGATTTTGAGCTTATATAATGGTGCAGACCGACAGACAGACGATCAGCGGAGCGTTTAAATAGCTGCCCACCAAAAATGTTTTAGATGGGCCAGTGCCAATTGGCTTGGAAAGCATGACGATGATTGTATTTTCCATTCGATTCTATGTATTTCTATGCCAGTGTTTTCTGGACAAGCAAGTTAATTTTGTATATACACATTAAGACTTAAATACATAATTATGTTACGCCAAACTCAAAGAGTAAATTACTTTTAACAATACATCAGGGAGAATGAACTTTACTTGAGTGCCAGCTGTATAACCATTTGCCAATATTAATGTTGAAAGTGAAGTCTTTCTAAGACCATCTTTAGAAACACAGGCTAAGATTTTCTAAGTAATAAACCCTTTGAATAGTAATATCGTTAGAACCGCCGTTAAAATAGTTATAAAATTTTAAATATTATAATTACTATTGTTTTAAAAGGTTATTTTAAAATCCTTTTTAGGGATGTGCTGATTATATAAACCAGTTTCTGTATTCGGCTTTTTCATCTTACAGCATAGTAAACAAGCACCCCAGGCGAAACATCCTGCCACCGCCCTGACCAAGATAAGCGGCTCCGGAGTAGCAGTCGACCTGGCTGAAACGGATGCCCAAACCCGGGCCAAAAGAGAGTGTCAGGAGCAGAAGCTGCGCAATACATTTGGTTGGGCCAGGATCGATATTTTGACCATGCTGATTGTGTTCATTATCCTGGCCTCGTTATCCTTTTCGCTGGTGGTGGAAGCTCTGCAAACTCTAGTTCACATCGATCATCAGGATACGATGCATCTTCCAATACCCGTGATGATGCTGGGTTTCATCGGCCTAATCCTGAATGGACTGACATATCTGCTAATCGGTGGATACACGCTGCACCAGGGAAGCTTTCTGCACCTCACACCCGGAGGAAACGTGGTGCTGGAGCGACCCATGTCCAGCAATTTAGATCTATCCCTAACTCCGATGCAAAGACAACTCAGCAAATCACGGAACGATCGTCAGTTGCGCGAGGAACTAGAAGCGGAAGTGGGTAGCGTTTACTTTGCCACCAAGCGCCAGGGAGCCGTGGAAATGCTGCGGGATGTGTCCAGTACCATATTTGTGATCGTTTGTGCCGCAATCGTCTATGTGGCGGAGGATGAGCAGCATACAGCGAAGTTCATTGATCCCGTGCTCTCAATTTTCTCTTGCGTTCTGCTCGTCACGCTTAGTTATCCCTACAGTAAGTATATTTATTAAATGCCAAAAAAGTGGAACTTCAGTAGTTTGAAAACTAAATGTATCTTTTTTTTTCTATAGTGAAAGAATCCTGCTTGATCCTTCTGCAAACCATTCCGGGTTCCATCGACTTGGAAATCTTTGAGCGAACCTTGGTCACTAAGTTCCCGGAGATCATTAGTTACCATGACCTGCATATATGGCAATTGGCAGCCCACCGATACGTGGCTACCATACACATTCAGTTCCAGAATCCCAAACTCTACCTCAAGATCATCGAACAGGTTCGGGCATACTTCCACGATCAGGGAATCGGAGCAGTCACAATCCAACCGGAGTTCTATCCGGCCACCAATAAGAATGCCTCAGCCTCGCTGGAATGCCTGATGCAATGCCAGGCAGTGGAATGCATCGAGAAGGTCTGCTGCAGGGATTCTCGCACCGATCTGCGCGAGGTTTGTGATGCTCCCAGTGGCCGAAAATCATCGTCTCCAGCCAAGTGTGTAGGCAATAGCCACGAACATAGCAGAGCGAAATCCAAGTCTTGCGCAGAGCTAAGTGCAGTGGTTGTGGAGAAACCCAAGGAACTTTGCGCAGGCCAGCTGCTAAAGGGTCAAGCTGAGCAAGTAGCAAAGTCCATGCCCAAACTTGAAGAAACTTGTGTGGATTCTACGAAAGAAGATGTAGTCAAATCAAACGGCACTTTACCTGGGCCAACGAGCAGCGATTGAGGTCCGTTCAATAACTATAGTGTTGAATCAAGGTTAACGATTTTAGGTAGTTTTAAGTTAGTTTACGAATTTGCCATATAGATATATGGATATATAGACGTTTGAGACTATTTCTTAAACGAGACGCTTAAGTGCACAGCTTATACAATTTTTGTAACAAGAGTGAGAGAGAAGAATGTACAGTACCTTCTATGCCAAATCATTTTATATTTTTAATTCAGACTTTAGCGATGCGAAAAATATTAACGTTTGATTTTCACCTGAATCCGGCGGAAGTTTTTTAATTCAGACGCTATGTTCGATTCTCTCTTGTATCAAAACACCATCTAAGTTTTTCCCACCAGTGCGGTTAGTAAAAAGTTTTTTGTTTTAAGGTACAATTACTATGTGTATGTTGAACTGAATATGTACATAAGTGAAACAATTTACAAACGAAAGATTACAAAAAATATATTAACGTGACGTGTCATTAGCTAAGCTTTTTTATAAATACATGTGTATAAAAATATCTGGAGTACGCGTATTGCAGATCTTCCTTAGTAGTTTTAAAGCACGCAGTCATTTACAAGGTTTTTATGGATTTTTCGGCGGGCATAAGAACATTTAACAAGGTTTCTATATTGAAACAGGTCAATTAGATAAGGCCGTAAGTAGATACAACATTTGTGATTCACACGGGAGCCCACTTGACTACTTGGCTTCGGCTCCGCCCAGATACTCCAAAGCGAAGAGCCGTATAATCAGCGCCAGGTTGTCCGTCGTCGCATAATCAATCACGCTGGCGTTATCGTCCGGCGTATGCCAGACACTGGGAAAGGGCACCGGAATAAGGTGCAAGATCGGCACATTTCTCCGCAGGAAGGGTATGTGATCGTCCTCGATGAAAGATGACCGCATGGCCTGCGACTGAAAGTAGCGGCTGGGGTCGCGCTGGGCAACCCCACTGCTGGCATAGCGCTCTAGGAGCTGAAACCTTGCAAGACGTGTCTCCACGGACTGGAGACGCATGTACCAGGATTCGGTGTTTTCGAAGAAACTGTAGAATGCTGGATCGGGGGCTCCCAACAGATCCAGGAGCACCAGCATATCTATTCTATCCAGTTTTCCTTCATATTGCCATTTTTTGGCCAGGTGTCGCGCTCCATAGATAGAATCCTTGGGTCCCCACTCCTCGAAAGCCTCTTCGCCATCGAAGAACAAGAGCATTAAACTCAGTTTGTTCTTCTTGAGCTCTTTAAGTGGCTCCTGAAGCGTCTGGGCCAAGTTGAGCAGCATGGCACAAGGCACTGCTGAGTCAGTGGCCCCCAGGAACTCCACTCCAGGCATGTACTTGCTATCATAATGGCAGGCCAGAACCAGATATCTCTCAGCATTTGGATTTAGGGTGGCGATGATGTTGTGGAAATGCAATTTGCCTTTGATGGGAGCGTGATCATGGAAGCTATTTATTTCCACATCCCAGTCTAGACCCCTCAAACTCTGGACGATGTATTCCCGCACGATGGTATGATTTTTTGTGCCCACAATTCGGGGTATAAGGATTTTGTCAATGGCTTCCCTTAAGTGAAGTTTATCGGATAGATTGCTGTACTCCAGAAATCGGGACTCGGAGAGCTCGCTGGGATTGTAGGATTTCTGTTGAAAGTAGAAGAAAGCACATATTGAGCAGGCAGTTGGTTTAGCTGTATTACCCTCTAGTGACCTGTGTTCTTCCCACGAGATTATCCTTCAGGGAAGTGGATTCCCTCACCAAGGTGGCTATCAAAGCCGTCTGCACGCACAGCGTCCACATTCTAGCGCTTCGATGTAGCATATTTCAACGACTGACTCGAGACTACGTGGCTGGGTGTTTTTCTTTAAGGGTGGGATTGTTTTGCCCCAACAGGTGGTTGCAGTCAATAGCGGCACGTTTGTAAAAAGTTCAAAGGTCGTCCGGCTGCGGCACTAGTTTGCAGCACATTCCGGCGTGTGATTAAAAGTCTTTGCCGAGTTTAGTAATTTATCATATTGGCCAATTTTTACGGCCGACTTGTAAGACACAGAACAACAAAAAATGGGCGTCGCAAAGGGGGTCAAATTAAAATGAGGATGAAAATACCACTTCTTATATGTAACGCTCGTTGTGGGTGTCTGATTTGGAATTCCTTTTTGTTTCCCCTCAGCAGGTAATTACACTTCTCTTAAAAATGATTTAATTTCTTTGTTTACTCCTCAACAAGAAATGGTTTTGTTTACGCTTATGATTAATTGAACAGCTGTTTGCCTTTTAAAACGGGTGGCAGCACCAGTCACTATCAGGTGGCACCCTCATAAAGCCGAATCAGGGGCGCAGGCAAGATTCAGTAACCGGGGATTATAGGCAATAGTTACAATTTAAATATTCAGTTCAATAGCCTCTCACTTTATACAAATGTTCTATTCATTTTAAACTCAAAAAGGTTTATTTGGAGCTCTAATTAAAATATATAAAGCAAGTTTATCGATGTCAGCCTGAACGAATTCTCGAGCCACCCCTTTTAAATAGAAAGTCGAGAAAATATATCATTTAGGTAACCTTAGGAATATCCACAAGTTCGAAGCAAGCGCCTAGGTTGTAGATTTTTTTGCGGGGTCTCGGCAGCAATCTCTTGACGGCCTCCATCAGGGAATAATGTCTTAGTAGCACACGCATTTCACTTATTTATGTATATTTTTTAATACAAATTATGCACACAGAACACTACACAACACGTTTTCCACGCTGTTATCGAAACTTATGCAATGAAAACGATTACACACGGTTTACAGGCGACTTTCTCCTCCCTTGCTGGCATGTAAACAATTGTATCTATGTATATAGCATGTATGTACAAGAGTTCTCTACCGACTTATAGTTAATGGAAATGGGGTAACAGTCCGGGGTAGATGAGGATTAGTCCGTCTTCGAGGCCTTGGAACCGGGAGCGCCGAAGTAGGCCCTGTAAATGTAGAGGCCCAGGGCGATGTGCAATGCAACGACCGCTCCCACGGCGGATGCTATGTTCACTTTAACTTCGGAAATGTCGAGGAATTGATCCAAAACGAAGCCCTTCAGCACGAAGAAGGTCAGCACGGGCAGGAAAACGATGAGCATGCAGTAGAAGAGCACTGTCTTGAAGGAGCTGTAGTCTTGCGAGTCCTTGATATCCAAAATAAACAAGGGATTAGCTAGCCGGCAATTGGAGCCATCATGTTACATACGTGAGACTGCTGGCGGGTTTGTTTCGGCGCCCCTCCATTGCCACCGGCGGCCTTCTTGTTCTTGGTCGACATATTTCCAGTTAAATAGAATACGGCTTAATTGAAAAATCAGTAATTTCTTTTAATTTCTGGTTTTGCTTTGGCCTGCCATTCGGTTATCAGAAATATTTGACAAATCACAAATCACATGATAAAGTGGTAGTACCGTGCAGGCATTGCCAATATACTGGAAAATACTGCTACTATTCGATTTATCGTTGGTATCGTTTTATTTAAACAATTTACTTTTACACTTTAAAGATTTTTCGTGCAGGAATTTGGAATAAAATTATGAACATTTATTTTTTTAAATATATACATGTTAATATAATTTAAAATTTTAGTATTGAAGAAATTTATTATTAATTTTCATGGTCAAAACTGAGATTCAGCATGGTGTTTATAAGCTCAGTAATTTATAATTTCGTTCCTTATAAAATGTGTATAAATGTGCTATTTCTGCGACCACAGCTGTATAATGCTGCTTCTCTAGTATTTTTCTCCAGCGCCGCACGCTATATTGCGACATCAGCAGTGTGGTCACACTGGAGCGAAAGGAAAACAAAAAAGCAATCGTGAATCGAAAGGCGCACGCGGCAAAATGTAAAACTTGCTTATTGGTTTATTTTTAACAGTTGCCGTCACCGCATTTACAGTCGCATTTTGGCCGATTGCTCGCGCGCCTCGCTTGCGTGTGTTAATTTAATTTTTTCAGCCATTTTAGCAACTGCTGCGTAGACTGGCCGGTTATTAAGCCGACAGAGCCAGCAAAATCCATATTGCATACAAATACGATTACAACTCGGAAAAAAATACGCGCCTGCAGTTTGCGGAACGATTTCGTACAGTACAGTACTGACGCAAAGGCGCGTTTGTTCCGAATTTACTGTACTCGCTTTTTGATTTTTGGGGAAATTCCACTGCAGCTGACGCGCGATGGTTTTGACGAATTTCGAGTGCTGGGCACATGGTGATCCGTCGTCGTCGGCCGCCACTTTCGAAACCGGAGCGGTGCGTCCTTCGATGGATCCGTTCAATCCACGTGCCGTCACCTTTATGACCGACGCCAACAACAATAGCGATGGCAATCACCTTGTGGGACAACCGATGGCGGCCGTCCTTCCCCAGGAAGTCCTGCGCTGCAAGAAGCGTCTAAACCCCGCTCATAATCCTGTCGGGGATCTGGACACGGACCAACCGGTGTACACCAAGAGATGTCGCTACGACGAGTCCGACTTGGCTGCCCAGTACTGCAATGGTAAGTAACGCAAAGCTACAATTAGGCGCGCGAGCAAGTTATTCAAAATGATCAAACTGCTTATTTGTATATTTATCGTTAGGAGGCTTTTACAAATTTTTCATGATTGGTAAGCAATTCTAGAAAACAATAGCACATTTTTGTATATATTAGTCTCAATGATTTACTATTAATGTTGGCATTTTCATAGTGTCTCAAACTTTTTTGAACGTCAATTTAACACTTGCTTTGAAATAAAAATTATAATTATAGTTTTAAAGAGTATTGAAGGCATTTTTACGCAATTGAATTTTAAAACCGGAACACACCAAATGATTTAAGCTGTAATTTTCGTTTATAGTCTTTCGACCTTGGCTCTTATGCCAGCGCATTTAATTGTCGTTGCGTGAAAGTGTCGTAAAACTTGTAAATTTACACAATTATCTCTGACCTTGCGGCCCATTTCTTTTTCCTTTTGGCTCCCGGTGACCTGCGTTATCAGTTTTCATTTATTGGGTGCAATTCGGTCTATCTCTGACATACAGAAGGTACCGGACTCGAAACGATAAGCACTTGACAGCCGCTTAAAATTTAGCAAAGAAAAACCGGTTTGACTAAGTCATTATATGCATAAATAAATACATATATCGGTGTGTTTGCCCGACTAAGCAAAACACACGAGGGGAAGTTGGTGATAAGCTGGAGGGGCTGTGGAGATGACTGGGTCAACAGAGTGTTACTATTGTTCTTACACCGCCAGTTTAATCAATCTGCATTCGCAAAAGTGTTCCAACAATAGAAGAAAACAAAGGGAGAAGACAGTGTGGGAGTATATATATACAGCCGGTAAAAAAAAATGTGTATATCTGCGCGAGTGAATCAATAATCTATACGCTTTCAGTGGGAATAGTCGCTTTTTACATGAGTTTTAGCCATGTATATATGTATATACACATGTAAATATTTTATTTATGGTTTACAAAATTTTAAATATTTTTTATTGAAAAAAAAAACAACATATTTTTGCAAATATGACTATTTCTAATTAAGTGCTGTTAATCTGTGCACTCAGTTTTGCCTTCGTTACCTTATAGTTTCCGATTGTGTTGATAAGGTATCAGCACAAACAAAAAGAATAAAAAAAGAAACTAACTAACGAAGATAAGAAATGACAACACACTGCTCTGCTCCGAATTGGTTATAAATAAACGATCGGTAATTGGGCCAAGCATCGATAGTGTCAACGTGTAGCGTTGCATTGCCGTTGCACTGGGAAAAAATAAGGCATAGAGTTTAATTTATTCTTAAAACTTATCGTCACGTGGATGATTAGATGAATATTATTATATTATAAAACATTTTATGTGTAATGGCACATACTGATCGGTTTCTCGTCTTGCAGATTTCTTTTCGTTGCCTGCCACACAAATAATTGGAACGCAGGCCTCTCTGATGGATTACGAGATGCAGGCCACCGGCGGCATGATGATGGAATCGGAGACGAGTTTTCCAGCACAGCAACATCAACAGCCACATCCACAGCAGCAGCACCATCAACGCATTCATCAGCATTATCAAGGTCATTTGCATCGCGCTAACCGTGATGTGAGTCGTTGCATGATGTCGCACATGATTTAGGGGCCCTCGTTCACAAAAACGTAAAATGTATATAACCCAAAACATGTACTCTAGCTGAGAAAAGCGCACAAGAAACACATGCAACAGTTCACCGAGCGACGCGTCTCTCTTTATTTGCTAAACAGCCGACAATGTATCCAAAAATGTTCGCATATTACTAGAAACCAAATTTACCCAAACAAGCAATTGAATTGAAAATACCCGCAATGCACATACTTACCATATACCAAAAATTGAAATTTGTAAAAATAACAATCAGCAAACGACTCAGCCAATAAGTATTGTGTATAAATTGTTAAACTCACATACCATTGTACAAACAACAGCTTAGTCAAACATTTACAGCGCTTTTAAACTGTACTTAATTACCTAAAGAATTGAAATACTTAACTAATTTCAATGCGTACTAGTAAGACCTGCGAAACCTTGCAATCAGCATATACAAAAGCAATATATTTTAAGTGAAATGTTCAATCAGCCTGGAGCGATTGCTTGGAGCCTTCACAAAGTGTATTTAATATGTGAAGTTGGCTGATGTGCAACAATAGTCGTAAATTTATTTGTAAGGTGTACTACCATAAGTTCAAATCATTATCAACATATGCTAAAGGTGTATTGATGACTTAGTACCTTAAGACCGCGGAAAACACTTTTTTTTACCTATTTTTGCACTCGTATATTTGCAATAAACTCAACAGCTACCACCGATTCTAATATAAATTCTTTTGAACTTAAACAATATTTTTATATATGTACATCGCTTTTTTTCATTAGAATCGAAGTTTAAGCTAATTAAGTTGTTGGAAAAAGAAACTCAGCCAACTTTAAAAGCGCAACAAACAAATTACATGATGAAAACACTTTGTGGAAGAACCCAACGGCAAACGCGATAAGCCAAGCTAGCGACCCAAATTGATAGACAACTCTCCAATCTGCTCGTTTACAGAATCCGCAGAGCAACGAGTGCCGCCCTTGCAGCAAAAGTCAAGAAAATCTAGAGATCCTATTGGCAAAATCAAATTAAAGCCGATAGGCAGCGAAGCCGAAGCTGACTTGTATATAGCCACACACGGCGGTAGTTTGCATCACTTTCGTGGGCTCGGCGGCTCG
Organism: Drosophila santomea; assembly: GCF_016746245.2. NCBI lineage: Eukaryota > Metazoa > Arthropoda > Insecta > Diptera > Drosophilidae > Drosophila > Drosophila santomea. The sequence continues at coordinate 20,145,559 of NC_053018.2, forward strand.
GAGCTAGAGGAGTCTGATATATGATAGAATAACAAGCACTGTACATCCTAACCTAAGTTGTAATATAAGCTGTCGTATGTCGCAAACTGAAGGTGCTTACCCATAGTATTTGAGTTTAAATAAACTAAACCATAAGCTATCATGCGAAAATCACATCAAAAAAAGAAGAAGTATTCCATGCGGTGAAGAACTACTAATGGAGTTGTGTGATCACATCACAGTTTTCCTTTCCAATAAATGCCTTACTGTATTTTAAAAGGTAATGGTACAGTGGTTTGTGTTGCTATTCACTAGATAAATGCAGTGTTAAATGCGATTGAATTTCATTACTTAGCAATACTAGATGCGGTTGTTTGATCCCACGTATTAGATCTGCAGAGTTTGCTGCTCTGGCTGCACATTGATGTAGTTATCCTGCACGTCCTTGATCATGAAATCCACCAGGTTGACCAGGTCGTACTTGTGCTGCCAGTGCCAGTCCCTCCGCGCATCAGAGTCATCAAACACCTGCGGCCAGGCGTCTGCGATCAACTGGCGGCTGTCCGGCTTGTAAGTCACGTGCAGATTGGGCACGTGCTTGCCCAGCTGGGCGAACAGCTCCTCGGGAGTGAAGGACATGGCGGTCACGTTGTAGACGCGGCGCTTCAGCTGCTCATTGGGTGCACGCATGAACTCCAGGAGAGCTCTAATAAGAGAGATCATAAATAACATGGAACTGGAACTGACTCAAGTAAATACTCTATTTACTTACCGCAAACAATCTTCAATATACATCATGGGCAGTCTTGTGTCAGGACGCAGGTAGCAGGTGTACTTTCCATGTCGCAGGGCTTCATGGAAAACGGCCACTGCGTAGTCTAAAAAGTGAAACCAAAAATTCGAAACCTTTAATGCGATATAAGTTTAAAATGTTTTAAGTATTAGGAATTAATTTAGATACCCTAGAAAAGAGTTTAACGAAATGATTTGATTCGTTTATGCGTATACGTAATTTTAGAAGAATGCAAAGGAAAATGATGCACACTAGCTTTCCCTAAAGTGTAATAAGCATTATGACTGCACTCATGAGTGAAAGCATTGTAGAGGCAAGCAGCGAGGAGATTTAGACAATCTTAAAGTTAATCAGTTTAATCAGAGGAAAAGTTAATATGGGTCACTAGGTTTGCGGTTTGCGGCACCCACTGCATGCTGTACGAATTATGGCCATTGTCATGCTCTTTGATTATCATAAACTATCGTCAATTGAGGCATTTATAATACGAAATTGGATTAAATAAAGCTTGAAGTGCGCTTGACGACATGGTTTCAACGGATATCTCGAAGAAATTTCCCTGAAGATGGATGTGCTTGAGTCCCCCTAGCAATGATCGGTGATTAAATACCTGTGGTGCCTCCGCCCGGCGGATCACTGGAAATCACTCCCGGGAAGCGCAGGCATCTGAAGTCCAGTCCAAACTTGTGGTAGTAATATTCGCCAATCAGCTCGGCGTGCACCTTGGAAACGCCGTAAATGGTGCGCGGCCGTTGGATCTGCGGAACTGGGCTCTTAATATCGAACAAACTTCTGGCTGGGAAGTGGTGGACCTACCGTAACATTGGGCGTGGGATTGCGCGGACTGTCGGGCCCAAAAGCTCCGATTGTGCTTGGCACGAAGATGCGGAGCTTATACTGCTTCGCCAGCTCGATGACGTTGTGAACACCCTCGATGTTGACCCTGTGATGGGACTGGTATTAGTGGGTATGCTTACTAATAAAAAGGTATAGGGGTTATTACGCAACAAGAGGCGTAGGACTTTACTTTTTTTGGAAGGGATATAGGATCAGATTTACTTATAAAGATTGGAAATCGAAACTGGTATTTAATAGATATCCTACCGCACAGCCAGTGGAACATTCTGTTCCCCCACTGCACTCAGCAGAGCCGAGAAGTGGATCAGCCAGTCGATACGATGGTCCACAACGATCTTCTGGAGGCCCTTAAAGTCCAGGATGTCGGCAAAAATGTAGGGACCATTCTCCAGAACCGACTGACTGGGCTTTATAATGTCCGAGAGAATCACATTGTGGCTACCATACTGCGTCCGCAGAAGTTTGGCGCATTCGATTCCCAACTGGCCCAAGCCACCTGAAAAAAATGAGAAGGTCTGTTAATCTCACTGCGCCATATATGTATAATATATAGCATTCATAGCATTCTTTCAGGCTCCACAGTTTTCGGGCCAACATTTTGATACGCCAATCGTGTTGGGACGCATTATAATAAGGACATTATTTTCACCATGCATAGGTTTAGGGAATATATACTGTACAAAACTGTTCAGCAAACTAGGATCTCAACCGCGCTTATATGACACTGGCTTACTTTCAAAAAAATATTATTTTATTTTCCTGGGGTTATATTTGCTGACGCTCTTACTGATAACTATGAAGCACAGATCCTATTAAGCTTACAACGGATGTAAATCTGGCAAAAAAATGTCACAAAATATTCAAAAGCATGTATGAACTGGTGATGACTTTTAGTTACGCGTGTCCACCATTTGAAAATATGATAAATTATGTCCGATCGCCCTTGAACGCGGTTAAATATAGCAGATCCACGTGGCGCGGCGACTGACCTGTGATGAGAATTTTGGGGGGCCTGCTCTCGCGAGGAACCTGGTGAAACGCACGAGGCTGGAGGAGCTGGCTAGCGATCGGGGCTATCCTGGGAATCGGAATCGGAATCGAAGTGGGAGCTGGGGCCAAAGCCAGGCTGGCGAGGCATTTGCGAAACATTTTCCGGGCTGGTCTCTCGATTCGCGACGAGCGCTGCCAGCGAGCTACGATTTTGAACTGATTTCGAAATTCGCAAAATATTTTTCAGCAGGCCCTCAACATAGCACTTTATTTCCGCTATATGTTTCGTACGTACGTATATATCGCCTGAGCTCTCGGATCCCGTCGGCTCCAATCGTCGCGACTGGTCGCTTAGTTACTTAGTCAATTGGGTTAGTGACAGTTAGTTGGCAGCCAGTCAAATTCATTATGAGATGGGGATGGGAATGGGAGTGGGAATTGTCGCCATGGCGCACCGATTTTGTTTGGGGCCCCCGAGAGATTCAATAAAAACGAAAGCAAATTATATGGAGGAGGCCCGCCAATTGACAACAACCAGAACAACAAAAACAGTGACAGTCGCCTCAGTTGGGTGGCTTTCCTTTTCCGTGGCGGGGCATGCCTAAATCTGTGCAAATATGTACATCATATATGTATGTATGTACCATGTTGCGTGAGGCGGGTGGTTATGCAAGCTCAGGCGGGATCTACAGGGTGCTCTTTAGCCAGGTGCTCGGACAGGCCCCTCTTTTCTAGGGGGCCAATCCAGGCGGTGTGTCATTGTCGATGACTCGAAGGCTCCTTACCCATCAGTAGACATAAAGCTACTGTAACCCAAGAAAGTATTTTCTATTACTCTAACTATGTAACTAGGAAGACTTGTTTAGAAATGTAATCCCAGCAAACAAATCATACAACTTAAACCGTATAAACAAACCGTATAACATACATATACCCAAACAGATGCCAGAGAAAGAAGATCGTCCGATCCTAATGATAAGTGATCCCTTCATGCGCCGCAAATCAAATTAACCTTGGATGGAACTCAGTGCGAAATTCAGTTTCGCTGACAGTGAACCGAAATCCCTCGGCGGGGGTCAGTCTGAAGTGGATTTCAATTAGCGGGTAAGACATGTTAATCCGAGCTTAAATCGAACACGTGGAGTGTCCAGATAGTAAAGTGCAATGAATTAGCACTAGCTGAGATGACTGACTAGTTTCTGACTAGTGTCTTATCTGGTCTGGTTGCAGTGGGGTGCAAAGTGGCCCTGACAACTGCGTGACGCATAAAGATGGATTGGCTGGGGGAAAATGTAGTAAATATTATGCATATAGAACTAAAAATATTTTTATATTTGTGCCTGACAAGAGAAAAACAATAACAGCTGAAAATTTCACTTTTCTTCTTGCAGGCTGTGCACCTATTGCTTTTCTTTTTCTTTTCCCTTTTGGAAAAACAAAGTTGACAGTCTAGAAAATCTTGTCAATATATGTATATTTGTGAAATAAGCACCCAAGTATTATACATATACGCACATACATATGCTGCTCTTTCTGGTTTTCCTTGCTTCCAGAGTAACTTAAAAACTTTTAAAAAGGAAATAAATAACAATAAACCCTTTATGTTAATCTACCAGCCTTGCTTGGGATATTATGATATCATCAAGAGTGAAGTGCTCACTGCCCACAATGAACACCGTAGGACTTGGACAGTTCCAGAGTTCATCGAATCGGAGGAACTCTCCCAGGAGGCTCGCGAGTATGCAATTGTATGAATGAATTAATTTATTTTTATAGATAACTGAAAAATCATTATACACAGCATCTGAGTACCTTGAATATAACAGATCAAATATTGTACGAGCAAGCTAGGAAACAAAATATTCGTGTGGATCACCTGGCTTATCCCGTATCGGATTCGGAGTTTGAAATGTTTTCAGAGAACATTTGCGAATTTCAAAAAAACGTGTGTGTTTATTATTGGGCTACTGAAGGAGCAGTTTCCTATGGCATTGCCAAGGAGCGTAGAACCGAAGTTGAACAATCATTGGCTGACAAATTCTCGGCTATCACGTGGAAAACAACGACAGAGATCGGTGTTGGATGGGCACCAAAATATCGATCGTGAGTAAAGTGTGAATTTCCCGCTTCACTGACAATAGAGACATATTTTTCAGAAATAAGAACGGACGAAAGATATTGGTTGTGCGGTACAGTCCAGCAGGAAACCAGCCGGGAGAGTACGAAAACAATATAGAAAACCCCGAATTCCTGGAATACTTTAACATGCCAGCAAGGGAGGAGCCCGATACAGCGCACAGTCACAACCATTCGGCTAAATTAAGTAATGGTGTAGTAGATGTGCTAGTTTATATTATGTTTTTCGTCCTAGCCAAACTAGAATGCGACTTTAAGTGCACTGGTAATTCCTTTCTTATAAGCGGTTGAAACCGAACCATGTAAAATTCATAATTGAGTAAAGATGGTTGGGTTTATCACATTATATGCCAAAATTAGCACTTGGCCTTTGTTTCCACAGTGATTTCCTGTCATAATTTTCATAATTTCACTTGCGATTTCATTAAAATGCTGCCTCTAAAGCATCTCTGAACCCCCGAGCTTGAGGCACGAGCGACCTCTGATCCGTGGTCACAGACCGGCACACTCGAGTTCCAAAATGGAGCCCACTCTTCGGCGAGAATCAGCCAAGTGTGGCGCCCAACGTGGAATCCAACTCCCATATGGCCCAGGCAGGAAGCTCCGCTCAAGCCGACATTTCTGGTAGAGATCTTGAGTAATCTGCTGGGCTGTAACTTATTTCGAGAAACAGTTTTCGCGTGCATTCCAAACGAGACGGTTCGGCTTAAAGAAATCGCGGAGAATTAACCGATGTCCATGCTGAATGAATTGCAAGTGTTGGTGGTTAGTTGAATAAAAACGCCTTGGGAAAAAGCAAAAGTGCTTTCGAAAGTGAAGTAAATAAATTAAGAAAACAGCCCAAGGGGTTTCAGAAATTATTCTTAAAAAGTAAGAGCTCTGCTATTCTAACTGAAATTCAAGTGAAGTGGTTGAACTTGCTGTAACCCGGATTAATATCACTGCGACGAGGAGTGTCTGTTGGATTTATTTGCATTGAGTGAGTCAAATAGTGTTTGTGCTAAAGTCAATACTTATAAAAAACACTGATAATTAGAGAAAGAAGAATCTGAAAGGAACTATAAAAGTTAAAATGCTTCTAAGACCTTTAGTTTGTCTGCAAGGCAAATAATTGAAAGAAGAATGTTGGTGTACTAAGTATTTATCATCCAAAATCTTAATCGCCCAAACGAAATCCACTATAAAAATAGTATGTTTTTTTAATATTATTTATTTTTATATACAATGCTAGAAAGCATGCGTCTAGCTTTCGATCCATTAAACTAAATACTTAACCCACATCTGAATTCCAAATCTACATTTCCGCAAGAACCGTTCGATGTAGAACTAAACAGTTACTTAATTAGGAGAGTTCGAGAGGGGACCGAATAGAAATCAGAGCAGGTGAAATTGTCGCTACAAAGTGTGGGGGAAACTGGTGATGGGGATAGAAGGTGGGGGTGGGGGTGGGGGTGCCTTCACTTAGTGTGACTTCAAGCCGTGCAGTGCCTGCAATTACACAGCAGTAGACGGGCACAGAGAGATACTGGCAACACTGGAGCGGAGTCAGCGAAAGATGCAGATACTCCGAACAATGATGAAAACGACAATAATTTCAAGGTTCGTTTGATGTAAACTCCGCTGCGCATGCGTAGAAACGGCGCCAGAAGATAGAGCTAAAACCGAAGTTGAATCGGCGGTTAGCGGTTGGCGTTTCACTACAGTCCGATGTTTTGCAGCTGCTTCTCTGGTTTCCTACTGCTTCTGTTTTTTGTTAAATGATTACAAAATCTTCGTTGAAGAGCCATGTTACGCTTCTTGGCGCAAAGAGTTTCTTTTTTCGGTCCGCGTTGCGCAGTTGCATGTGGGGGTGGTATAAGCTATAAGTATGGCGGTGCCATGGAAAGGTATAATGTCTATAAGTTATGAAGACGCGACGAGTCTTTTGGAGCTATTGCACAAGACAACGTTCGTACAACTTCCTGTCGTACGACCCACCTCACCGGTTTGGGATTTATGTATGGGATTTCTACAACGAATCACATTTTTTAGCCACCGAGTTTATGCAATAAAAAGGGAGTTCCTTAACAACAGTATACCCCTTGCTCGCAAGTAGAGTTGCGGGAGAGATGAAGATATGCAAAAAAGAAAGAAGAAAATACTTTTCAATATAATGGTTGACCAGCGCCACCTGGTGCCATTATATTTTGTGGGACTTAAGGTGAGCGTGTCGAAGAAAATTGACAAAACATATGATAACATACAAAAATCAAAACCTTTTTTAAAAGTGTGTTTGTGTCAGCTTGTAGGCGTTTAAGTGGGCGTTGCAATGTACTTAGACCTGGCACGCGTCAACTGCTGTATGCCCCATTTATAAGTTTTAGCTATTTAGGTTCCAGAGATCTCGACGTTTATACGGACTTATCAAGAACTTACATATATGAAAAAGTTTTCTAGAGGTTCCAGCTTGGAGACAAGTATTCTTTTAAGTATTACTCTGTAAATTGTATTAAGCAATTAATCAATTAAATAATTGCATGCTGTGTACAAAATGATCGTAAACTTATTTAGCTTACTGTAGATAAGTGCGAGTATCACTAATCGTTAATCTAAAGTGAACTTTTGATTATACCAGAACAGCTATCATTAAATCTCCAACAAACAATGATAAGAACAAATTGTTAATGGAATTTATTAGAGAATAACACCTGGCGCAAGAAATGTTAATACCTAAAGAAAAAATCGTATCTCAACCGATTTAAACCAAATTTTCTTTCTCCTCTCTCTTCTCTTTGAATTATTAGGAACTTTAAATCAGTTTGAACTTATTAACACGAACCAATTGCTTTAATCAGAGTGCAAATTTGTACAATCGAAAAGGTACTTACTAATAAGCAATAAATTTTAGACAAGAGCCAGACAGTTGAAGGAGTGATTAGTACCTGACACAAAACTTATTCTTGGTGTTGATATCTAATCGACCAAATCCACATTATAAATTCAAATGAATAATTTTTAAATACTTTTTTATTGTCACTTGCATCATTGCCCGTCCACTTTACAAGATAAGATTCCTTAAAGCAATGCACTTCATTATTTTCGGGTGTTTTTCCATGGTAGCGTCCCCTAATTATACCCGTTACTCGTAGAGAAAAAAGGTATACTAGATTCGTTGAAAAGTATGTAACAGGCAGAAGGAAGCGTTTCCGACCATATAAAGTATATATATTCTTGATCAGGACCAATAGCCGAGTCGATATGACCATGTCCGTCTGTCCGTCTGTCCGTCCGTATGAACGCTGTGATCTCAGGAACTACAAAAGCTAGAAAGTTGAGATCAAGCATACAGACTCCAGAGACATAGACGCAGCGCAAGTTTGTCGATTCATGTTGCCACGCCCACTCTAACGCCCACAAACCGCCCAAAGCTGCCACGCCCACACTTTTGAAACATGTTTTAATATTTTTTCATTTTTGTATTAGTCTTGTAAATTTCTATCGATTTACCAAAATTTGCCACGCCCACTCTAACGCCCACAAACCGCTTTAAACCGTTTTAATATTTTTTCATTTTTTTTTTTGTTGGTCTTGTAAATTTCTAACGATTTGCAAAAACACTTTTTGCACGCCCACTCTAACGCCCACAAACCGCCAAAAAACTGTCAGTGTTGAAAACACTCTCCCGCACTTTTACTAGCTGAGTAACGGGTATCAGATAGTCGGGAAACTCGACTATAGCGTTCTCTCTTGTTTTAGTATTTGAAGGTTAATTTTAGGCAATACCATATCTCATTCTTTGGCCCGTCATTTACTTGGACAATAATCTGAATATATCTGAATCCCTCAAATATACTTAGGGGCGTATCCAGAAAACTATGAGTTGAAAAATGTGCATTACGGGTTCTTTTATTGGCCAATTTCTAGCGACCTTCGTAGGAGTTAATGCGTTCGATGACCGGATCGTTGACCAGCTCCTTCATGTTCCTGGCGATGATGAAGTCCAAGTGGTTGAAGCTCTGGACGGGCACATGATAGTCCTCCTTCAGGTGCGGGAAGTTCGCCACTAGGGTCTTAACATCTTCGGGCCCGCAAAGGGCATCGTTGTCGCTGGAGTACAAGTGGGTGGGTGCGGTGATCTTGCTGAGATCGTAATCCGGAGGCAAGTCCTGGCCGTACAGCTCGTTGTTCTTCTTGGTGCCCCAATCGTACTGGCGGAACTTGAGGGACTTCCACAGCTGCAGGTAGTGGATGCCCTGGTTGCTGGAGGATCCAGCCGGATGGGTCTCGATTAGGACGCTCATGGAGCTCTGAAAGTACATTTTGAATGTGCAATTATGATGTTATTCGTTTTCTTGGACTAAATTCAACAATATGAAATTTAGAATATGAGATTCAAGACACCGATATCTAATAAAAAGAGGCTTCTATATCGATCCTACTCACCGCATTGGCATTAACGTATCCGCCGTTAGCGAACATAATGAAGGCGTTGTTGCAGATCGAGTTGGACAGATGGCAACTGTTGTCGACCAATCGGTTAACCAGGTTGTTGTGCGGGATCAATTCGGTGTCCACCAGCAGTTGGTTCCAGATGCCACCGGGTGTGCCCACCAAGGGACCCAGGGCATTGAAAATGAAGGAGGTTCCGTGCTCGAAGAAGGCACATGGAGCCAGCATATGTCCGGACTTTATGAGGGCATTGTACTCCGGTCGCTCGGAGAGCATCACTAGGTACACGGTGGTTCCTTGCGAGTGTCCGGCGTAGTGTATCTGATCGTAGCCAGTGTCCGCCAGGATGTAGTCGATCATAGCGGGAATGTCGATGGTACCGATCTCATGCCAGTCAAAGTGCCAGAACTTGTGGCTGTTCAGCGAGATGATAACGTTGTTCCGCGAGTAGATATTGCCACGGGCATTGCCCAGCCAAACATCGTATCCGGCATCCGCGAGAAGGTAGGCCAGGGAGTTATCCGGTCCGGAGCACAGAAAGCAGTCGGAGTTACTGAACAATCCGTGCTGCAGCAGAATGGGAGGTCGCTTCTCGTTCTGGTTCTTCAGCTTGTGGGAGTACGGGATGCGGAACAGGGTCAGCACATAGCCATCCTCGGTGGTCACCTCGTGCGTCTCTGTGGGATATCCGTGTGAACGGATCCTCTCGTCCGACCTGACAATCTCGCTCAGACAATAGTCCGACTTCTCGGCGAGGGCTAGACCCGCTACCAAACTGAACAGTAGCGCGGAGAATATTGGATTCATTGTGGGCAATCGGGTTTGCTAGCTAACTGGTCGTGGGGCATACTTTATATAGTCCGTTCTTATCTGCTGGTCGAAACAGGCCCCTGGTTAGCCTCTGATTTATGGGGATACCATTGTGCGACACTTAAAAAATTGGTTTTACCCCTTACTTGTCGCTAATTGAGCTGCAATTTAAAATGTTTGCATTTAAATAGGGACAAGAAACTGCCATCGACTATCATATACCCCTTTCTCAGCCAGTGAAAATGCGTGATCATTAAGTGAACATCTTAAATACAAGTTACAATTTACAACGATACAATTTCTTATTTAATATGCATTGTTTATATTTTAATGCTATTTAGAGTATTCGATTTTTTACCCGTTACTCGTAGAGTAAAAAGGTATACTAGATATATATATATTCTTGATCAGGATCAATAGTCGACTCGATATGGCCATGTCCGTCTGTCCGTCCGTATAAACGTCGATATCCCAGGAACTACATAAACTAGAAAGTTAAGAGTAAGCATACAGACTCCAGAGACATAGACGCAACGCAAGTTTGTTGAATCATGCTGCCACGCTTTTGAAAAATGTATTGATATTTTTTAATTTTTGTATTAGTCTTGTAAATTTCTATCGATTAGCCAAAACACTTTTTGCCACGCTCACTCTAACGCCCCCAAACCGCCAAAAACTGTCAGTGTGGAAGACTCTCCTTCGCACTTCCAATAGCTGAGTAACGGGTATCAGATAGTCGGGGAACTTGACTATAGCGTTCTCTCCTGTTTTTTCTGGGTGCAGGAATTTCCTGATTACCGATCAACTGTACTTAGATAGGAGCAAAATACGCAGTCGAGGGGGTCTCCTTTGGAGTTTGGCGGAACCTTGTACCACAATAAAAAATAATTTATTTTTAATTCAGTCTATTTCACCTGCTTAATGTGATGAATATACGACTAGAAGATTTTCCTACAGCAGGTGTTCATGTGAGGTATATTTTCACTTTTTGTTCTTGGGCTTCTATTTTTAGGTAATATTTATTATGGATTATGTTTGGTGTTTAAATTTTTTGACAAGTTTGTTTAGTTCAAGTAAAGATAAAGCGCTGGTAGGTAATTAAATTAACAAATGGCATACTTTTACTCGCAACAGATACGAGTATGAGCCAAGTTGGCCAAAACAAAGACGCTCCACACACGAAACCTATGGTCTAGCCCCTTACCATAATGTTACTGCCCATTTTCCTACTACTTGGTATGGGGATAACTTTGAACAAGGCCGAAAGTTGTCCTCCATCACAGGCTATTTTACCCTGCCGCTGTTCGTTAAGGGGGAAGGAAATCCAGATATGGTGAGTGGCTACTGTTGTATGATCTCGCTACTTTGAAAATGATGTATCCTTTCGTACAGGTGCTCCCACAGCAATCTACCGCAGATCATGGATGGTCTGAAGGCAGTGGAACGAAACATTAAGGGCAAGATCGATGAGCTGGTCCTGGAGAACAACCAATTACCGGCACTGCCAGGACGCTTTTTCGGTAGCCTTCAGATAGTTCGCCTCATGCTGCGCCACAACAGCATCGAAAGAGTGTCCAATGGATGGCTAACTGAGCTGGAGAATGGCCTGGTGGAGATCTTCGTGGTGGAGCCTCAACTGCGGAGCATTCCAGCAGAGAGTCTCAACGGAATGATCAACATGCTGGCCATTACCATCCAGAGCGAAGAACTAAAGCACTTGCCCGACTTCTCCGGACTGCTCAGTTTGACCTATCTCAGTGTTCAAACGGGGGCTCTCCAGGAGTTGCCCTCCCATCTCTTCAGACATCTACCCAAATTGCAGCATATACACATAACGGGCGGGGCAGGCCTCACTCGCTTGGAAGCCGGTCTCTTTGATGGATTGATATCCCTGAAGAATCTGGATCTATCGCACAATGGCCTCAACTGGATTCATCTACGCGCCCTGTCCAGATTACCCAATTTGGTTAGCGTAAAACTATCCTATAATCAAATCAGTGATGTGGGCATGGTGGGTCGCATTGTCAAGGATCTGGAGCATCTGAAGAAACTACGACTGGACAACAACATCATCTCTGTAATTGAGGATGGCTCCTTTGTGGATCTGCCCAATCTTTCAGAGCTTCATCTAAACGATAACAGGATTACTGAACTGCAATATGGAGCTTTTTTGCGCACTCCTCAACTGAAAACCATATACCTGCAGAACAATCTAATCCGGCGAATCCATCCGGAATCCCTGCTTCAGGCCAGTGGAAGTGGCGTGGAGGCGGTTCACATCTACAACAATGAAATTGGTCATGTGGAGGTTTTAAGGGCATTGTTGGATGCCTTGCCCAGGCTTCGCTATCTGGACATGAGTGGCAATCTTTTAAGCGAACTGCCCTATGGGGCTCTTCGTGGTCATGGCACTTTGGAGCAACTGCATCTGAACCATAACCAGTTGAGGCTCATTGAAAGGGATGCACTGATGGCCATGCCTGCCTTGAGGGAACTTCGGATGAGAAATAACAGTCTATCCTCGGACTTACCCTTACCATTTTGGAACCTTCCTGGATTGAAAGGGCTCGACCTGGCGCAGAACCAGTTTGCTAGGGTGGATTCCCAGCTGCTGGCGGGACTTCCGTCACTAAGACGTTTGGATCTGAGCGAGAATGGACTAATCGAATTGGCACCCAATAGTTTTCGTCATAATCCCCTCCTGGAAACGCTCAATATATCCTCAAATGAGCTGACCAAAATCCACTCTTCCACCCTAATCCATTTGGAGAGACTCTTTGAGGTGGATGCCAGTAACAATCAGCTTAAATCTGTGATTGGGGGACTGCCCAGGATCGTGGAGCGTATCTCGCTGAAGGGTAATCAAATTACATCACTCCCAGCAGCTGCCAGCAAGGATTTGCAATTGCCCAACCTTCGAATGCTGGATCTCAGCCAGAATCGAATAGAGCAGCTGCCCAGGCATGGCTTTCAAGGGGCATTGGAACTAAGAGTCTTGAGTCTGGCTCAAAATGAGCTGCGTCAGCTGGAGGACACCTCCTTCATAGGAATTCAACGTCTGGAGCTGCTGCATTTGCAAGAAAATCAACTGGGAGAGGCGGATGAGCGGGCTTTACTGCCCCTCGCAGAACTTAGGAATTTGAATCTTCAGTCCAACAAGCTGGAAGCCATCACGGACAATTTCTTCTCGAATAACAGCAGACTGGAGCAACTAGATCTCTCTAGGAATCTCATACGGAGCATCTCCCCCACGGCTTTCGATACCCAAAGATCTCTGGAGTATCTGGATCTCTCTGGCAATGCCCTCCTGGATATATCAGTGGGTTTGGGGAACTTGAACAACCTGCGAGACATCGATATGAGCTATAACCAAATATCCCGGATCCAATCCGATGTGATTGGTGGCTGGCGAAATGTGGTGGAGATCCGTTTGTCCAATAATCTTATCGTGGAACTGCAGCAGGGCACCTTCAGAAATCTTCCCAAGCTGCAATATCTTGATCTTAGCAGCAATGAGATTAGAAATGTGGAGCCTGGCGCACTCAAAGGACTCGATGAACTGCAGGAGTTCGTCCTGGCAGACAATAAGTTGGTGGAGCTAAAGGATCATGTCTTTGAGGAGCTACCAAGCCTACTGGCCTCCCACTTTCAGTACAACAAGTTGCGCTACATTTCTCCGGAAAGCTTTCACAACGCCAACTCGCTGGTCTTCCTGAATCTGTCCAACAATCATTTCAGGAATATGGAAAACATAGGTCTCCGAAGCATGCGGAATCTGGAGGTTTTAGATCTGTCCACCAATGGTGTCAAGTTGGTGTCCACGATGCCCTTAAAGGCGCTGAATTGGTTGGTGGAGCTTAAAATGGATAACAACCAAATATGTCGGATACAGGTGAGGTCTTAAAGAACTATGTATTAGATATATTGCTTTCAATTCATTCTTTTTCCTGTACAGGGGTCCCCATTTGAGACAATGCCCCGCTTGCGAGTACTCTCCATGCGGAATAACCAGCTCAGGAGCATCAAAGAACGTACATTCCGGAATGTCCGGGGAAACATTGCCATCTTGGATGTGGATGGTAAGTACTTTAAAGAACAGAAAATTCGTTATTGAACTTATGTTTTCTTGCGCAGGAAATCCGATTGATTGCAATTGTGAAATGCAATGGCTTTCGGTGTGGCTGCAGGAGACGAACTTTCCGTATCCGGGACCCAAGTGCCAGGATGGACGCCTCCTTCGGTCGGCTCGCATGGAAAGGAGCCTCTGCGTGGGTGCGGATACCTATGGCAACGAACGTACCGATGGCAATCAGTTGCCACTGCTCAATGAGCACGGGGATGTCTTCCAGAGGGATTTGCCCGACGATTTCAACGATGAGTGTGAGGCGGGTGAAGGAACCAGACTGCCAGGAGATCGACCGCTGGTGGGCGAGAGCGAGTACTTCTACGATCAGTATGTGGACGCCACCGAGACACCAGATACCACCCACTCCGTGATCAGTACATCACAGCGACCCAAGCCGAGTCCCACGATAAACAGCAATATAGATCTGAATAATACTATACTCCATACGAAGTACTTCAATCGGAAACCCCAGCCAGGATCTGGATCTCCTTTTACGTTCTTCGGATATCCTTTGCCCAGTGTAAGTTTGGGCAGGTTCTTTGGTTTCGGGGATCGAGGTCGCAAACAACGAACGGATAGCAATGATGAGATGCCCGCCACCCACCGCATGGCCCACATAAGCCTGCCAAGTGGGCGTGGCAAAACTAGGATGTATCAGCCGAACAGTGCAGAGTTCGAGAAATACCTTAAGGATCAACAGAAGCAGGAGAAGCAAAACATAGCCAGGAATCGTTATGTGGACACAGATTCCACCACTTCATCCATGGAGGATGCACTGAGTAATGAGAGTGGGAGTGCCGCCACCACAGTGGGTGTCTTTCGCACCACCTTTCGTGAGCCATCGAGCATCGAGCGCGGTGGCTTCCGTCCCATCGTACCAGCCCATGTCGGTGGTTTTATGCCTGTCCATGATCCTCAACAGCGGCGTGGTTTAGTGGAAGTGGTGAATATTACGGGCAAGCCTTTGGAAATGAGCCAACCCAAAGGTCAGAGAAAGTTTATCCCTATATCTGCTCAGGAACGACCTCAGCCAACCAAAAGCAGTGCCGAAAGTTCAGAGTCAGCTACTTATGAAGTCACAGAGACCACTCCAGATATAACCACCACAACGCCTTTGATGCACAGGATCACCACTAGTACAACAAAGGCTTCTACAACGACCACGAGGAGTACTACAACCACTAGTACTACCCAGGTGACTCCTGTGAATGATGCCTCGTCCAGCAGTGAGCTGGATTCCCAGTATGATGACGAAGATCTGGAGGCACAATCTGTGACCCTGCTAAGACCTCCTCCTCTAGGGCAAACAACCACTGCAGAGACTATTCTGTTGATTCCTCCGGCGGAAGAGCATGTGGCGCAGATTAAGAGTCGTTCTTGGGTGACCACCACAACACCTTCGAGTCCGAGTGATAATCAAGTTACTATAGCTCGTCCAACGAGCACAGTGCCACCACCGCCACCAGCTTCTCCTCCTCTACGAATTGGAGGACGGTCCACCATTACCAAGGTGTACACACCGTATCAGCAGCAAGTGGCTCAGCCCACGGCGGAGGAGTATCAGAGAACTACGCCCAGTGGTGATAACGAAAGCGTGGCTAGCGAGCATCAACTCACGGCTGATGCCCAAAAGCGTACCGAACTGGAGCTCCTTCAGGTTGATCGTGTGGACCGCAAGGACGGCATGGATTGGTACTACGAAAGCTTCAAGAAGAAACGAGACTTCAATGGTGGAGCTGCTGTACGGAAAACAGCTCACAAGGAGGTGTTCTACGACGGAATAGCTGCTTCGTCCAGCTGGAATCGATTGCACAAGGAGATTCTCTTTGTCAGCTTGTTAATGTTGTGGAGCGCGTGTTTTTAAAGAGTTTTTAATTAAAGATATTTAATTTAGACAGTTGAAATATTTTATTTTGTACACATAAATAAACAATTTATTTTATATATAAAAAAGTACTTTGTTCAAAAATCCCTGGCAGAACACCTGAAAAATCGAAAAGAATACCTCTATTAGTAATCTATGTAGCATTCATAATAATTCGTTTTGTATATTCTTTATTCAGATGGTGATGCATGTTAAAAAGATTTCAACATAGTTTTTCTGAGTTGGGTATGAAGTTGTCATCAGAAAAGCAGTTTAAAATAAAAGATATATATATTTTATATTGGCAATACCTTTTTGTTTGTTCCCAACGAATCACTTGTAGATCTTGTGAAAGTATCATCAATTTAGATTTGCTGCAAAAAATAAGATATAATATGTTAATAAATGGCCATTATTGCCTTCTAATTTAAATAAATCTTATATGTTCAGATGGTGATGCATGTTAAAAAGATTTCAACATCATTTCTCTGTGTTGGGTATGAAGTTGTCATCAATTAAGGAGTAAGTAAAAATTTAATGGGTTGAGAAATTACCTTTTAACTGGTTCAGTCAAATTTCAGTTTCAAATAGGTATTCCTTTGCCTTGAAAAATGCCTGTAAGGTATTAAAAGTCTGTTTAATTATACAGATATTATCAAACATAAACTAAACATTATTGCTTTATTCAGATGGTGATGCATGTTAGAAAGATTTCAACATTATTTCTCTGATTTGGGTATGAAGTTGTCATCAATTTGGGAACTAAAATAATTTATACTCAAATGCGGCGGAGCAATACATTACCTTTTAGGGAAGATAATAGAATGACTAGTATAATCCCAATCTGCTTTCAATTCCTGTAAAAATAAATAAAATATATTAGGTTTGTAAATTTAAAAGACGTTAAAAACCTAAGCAGATGACAATATCGGTACACATGTTACTTTTAATATCACTAGAAAAATGTGTCTAATACGAAGGTTCGAAGCCAAAATGTTGATTTGTTTTTAAACCTCTTATTTCCATAAATCTTGTAACATTTTTTAATCTAAAAACAGTAGTAAGGCCAAATACACATCAATTTTTGTCTTTCGTTTTTGTCAATAGTAAATAAATATGTTATATTTAGATAAAACACGTTTGAAGTATAAGATCATATTGGAAAATTTCACATTTCGAGCTGCAGAGCAATAAATGTTGACTTCAGGACTCCAAATAGCAAACGTTAATGTTAAAATTTGAACTTTTGCCGCTCTTTCTAAGTCTGGCTACGCAATACCCTTTGGTTTTTGAAGAACTTTTAGAATATAGGGTTTAGTGTTTAACTCTTTATGATTTCTTCGTTTAGGTATCCATATTATATAGTAGTAGTAGTTGTGCGTTTTGTCATTACGTGGACTGTTTTCCGCAATGATCGAGTATTTCACAAAAATAAAAAATAGGCCTTATTTTACCTAACGTTAAGCAAAGACCAAAATAATGATAAATTACGAATATGGTTATATTTATCTTAGCTTTAACCACATTTCATAACTATGTATTATAAAACATTATTCAGGCATTATGTAGAGAGTCATATTGAGTTGTTAAATAACATGAAACAAAAGTATTTGTTGTAAACTTACCTTAGAATATTTCTAAGTGTCTTCAGGTGTCTCACATTGCACCACGTGGAAATGGTGTTCTATTCAAATTGCCATGTTGGTCCTGTATGTGTATCATTTTATTATGTTGATCATAGTATAGATTTTTACAAGATACAAGCTCCTATACTGAGCATTGCATGCGTTAAATATTAGAGTAGTTGGTTCCATTTTATTTTAGTTTTAATGATTTAATGCGCGCCGACGACCTTAACCACAGGAAATTCGGATAGAAAGAAGGCAGATGGTTGCCGGATGTTCACTTATGTAGTTGCCCATGCTTTAGGGCTGCCAGACTTCTTATTGTGTGATTCGATTTTTAGGTATCAGTTTTATTAAGATTTAGTATTAGTTTATTAGTATTAAGAAAATTATTTTTAAATATATGTGTACATAAATAAACTTTTTTCTTGATAATAAAAATGAAATATATGATATTAATTAAAATATAGTATGATATAATATAATCCACTTATATTGTAATTTAATTCGCAATAATTAATAAATTTATAACTCTTCTTTTAATCTAGTTAAACTGGTTGTGAAACTGAACTTAAAGTAAAACTAAATACCTTCAACTGCACAAATACCTTATACTTAAAGGGTATTTAAGTGCTGTACGATATCAGCTTACAAGCGATACCATCGAGACAGAACTCCCATCTTCAGAGCGCGCTGCCACCTTGAGCAAATTGGCGCAATTTAAACAAAAATAAGGAAAAAATTACAGTTGGTGTTGCGGGAGGGACGCTAAGAGGCAAACCCCAAAAAATCCAAGTGTCAGGAAGATCTACCATTAGCCCACGTCGAGATTGTTGAGTCTTCTGCGAAGATATAGCGGAGCATCCAAGTGGGTACGTCAGGTGCAGGGCGTCGTGAAAACGTTTATACAATCCTGATGCGTATGCGATTTGTGTTTTTGAACAGTCCGCATCGCAATTTGGAATCGCAATGACGACCCCGCTGCAGACACGTATGGCGCTGGCCGAGATTCCCGACCGCCTGGAGGCGTTGCGTATGGCCAACACACCGACGAACGCCAATCGCCGGACTCCGGATGAGCCGACTCCGGCGGCCATAATAAACACACCGAATGCTAACGGAGGATTAGGACTGCGGGTGGACAACGATGTGAACGTGGTCCAGGCCCAGGACTTTGTCTTCTCGCCACTGCCCTCGCCAGATGAGCTGGTCATTCGGCAGCGTGGTCGACGGCGCTTTACTACAACGTTTTCGCCGGATAAGGTCAACGGAGGTGGTGGCGCAGGAGGTGCCACCGGTGGTTCCTCAATGCGTAGTCCTTTCCAGCGCACGCCCACCAAGAACCTGCAACTAACAAGCGGCATGATCCTGCGCAGCTCCCCTCGCAAACGCCTGACCATGGGCAGCACCCCGCCAGAGCCCACACCGATGGATACTTACTCGCCCATCAAGATGGCCACCACCAAGCAACTTTGGCCGGGAACACCAATAGTAAAGAAGCTGAAAATGGATGATAGACCTGTGGGACAGACGAACACAGATGCGACTCTACCATCCCTATTACAGGGTCTGTCCCAGGAACAACTAATCGATTTAATCATGAATAACATCAAAACTGCAAGTGATGAGGGAGAGATACGAACGCAACTACCCACGCCAGACATAAGGTACGTTCACCTTAAACTACATTTCACTTGGACATTTGCAACCATATAAAGTGAGGTAAAATAGCTATGTCCGTCCGTTTCTAGGCAAACTAGTCTCTCAGTTATTTGAGTGAAACTCCCAAAAGCTTGCTGATAAAAAATGTACCTTCAGTGTTTATGATCACAAAGTGTCCTGATTCGGAATAGACCCATTTCGGGTTTTAATTTGATAAAAATCGATCGACTATATCATAATGAGCCACAGAAACGATCGGAAAATGAATTCAAAATAATATAAAAGATGTCATAGTTTCGGTGTTTTTGATTATAAAGTGTTTTAATTCGGTATACACCAGTTTTTTTATAACAATCAATTTCGTTTTTAGCGTCCCTAGAAACAATCTAAACAAATAATTGAAATTAAGGGAATACACTAGTTTTTGATCATAAAGAGTTCTTAATCGGTGTACATCACCTTTTTATTTTAATATATAAATACTGCAAGGGTTATACGATTCGGCCGAAGCTAGGTAATGTATCATACTTTTAAAATGAACTTCAGAACCCGTATACAAAAGTTATAAAAAGGGCATAGCTTAATAACCTATTCAAGAATGGGTGGAGTGTTTTGAAAACCCAAAAAAAAAACACTAAACAAACAGATAAATAATTGTTCGTTTGTCATGTTTTCAGCGCTTTGGAGCAGGAGCTGCACCATGCTAAGCGGCTCATCTTCAAGTCCCTTCCCACCTCCCGGTTGTGCAAGAAAACGGATGCGGCGGCCTACTCCAAGGCGTCGATGCATCTTAACGAATTTAAGCGGGTGCTGCAATCGCAGGCCAAACGTCTGCACGACTCCACTCACTGGGACGCCCTGGTGGACTACGTATCCATGGCCTGGCAGTGCGTGGCTAGTACGCCCAACTGGGAGAGCCATGCCCACAATGCTGTTCGCCGGCAATGCTTTAAGCTGTTGGCGTGCTCTTGCTATGCAGCCATTAAGCACGGAGGAATGCGATTAGGGCAGCTGCGACTGGAGACACTGGAACGGAATTTGCGCGAATGGTCCAAGGACTATGAGGACGTTCTGTCCTGCGTAAACGCCTTGCAGCGCACGCTTAACAGCCGTAGCAGCTTATAAACACTGTGGAGACTATAGACTTTTAAGGCCGACTTGCTGAACTCGAGGTTTAGTGGACCGAATTTAGTGTTTAAGGCGAAAATTTAACCAGTAAGCGAACGATATTTGGCGCAGCACGTGTTATAAACTATTTTTATTTTGTTCCTCGATATGTTGTCCTTTTTAAAATGCATGCAAGGAGTTACTTCATTATTTAGTGATCTAAGCCCACACGCTAACTAAAGTCTGTTAGCTTTATAAACGTGTATTTATTAACGCTTAAATATATGCTTAGCAAGTAAGTTTGATTACCATTGGACATTTGTTGAACTAAGTACACTTATTTGAATGTTTTTACGACTAGATCCTACTGCTCTATGACTATGTTGTACAGCTTTCACAAGATGGCTTAACCTCGATTTCTTAGCTTTGACAAAATATTCGCCTTCTACTTCTGCAGCTGAGTATACTGAATGCAGAAAGCAGATTTAATATTAGCAGTACTAGTACATTTGGCACGTGCTGGCTACGGGAGCTGCCCGAAATGTGTCGCCCTGGAAAAATAAGAAGAGAAGTTCAGATTAAATTTTGTTACCTTGGCTGAGTAATGCTATGCAATATTAATGGGCAGCGGTAATTTATTCAATGGAAAATGGTTTCTATTTGTTGATCCCAATTTCACTTATTTATTTATGAGCGAGCCTTCAGTTTTGCCAAAGTGTTATGTTTATTATGAGAATCTGCTCGAAAATTTCTTGGTATAAACCACTCACAACGATAATATACAACCAAGGCTGATTGCCCTTTCAAATTTATAGCTTGCCATATATCGATGTTGTATTATATGATTTAGAACGCCCCTTTGACGCCCAACAGAAAATTTGGTGTGAGCGATTTCAATTAGCATTATAAACTAAATATAATTAGCATGGTTCGATTTTCTGCCAGCGGATGATATTGACAAGCTCTCCCTGCTATTGTTGCTGTTATTTCTGGCTTGTGTATATTTATCGAAGGCGCCGTGTGGAAACAGAATAATCGCAGAAGTATGTTTACGTTATTAAATTAGCATTGCTTTGTTAATCCCTTCTCATGTGCGAGTGGCATGGGCATTTAGCACTCATACTGTGCTTCCAGATGCGATGATCCCACGAGTTTTCATTCGTCTGTAGAACTGGTACTTACACTTCTTGATCCAGATCTCAGCACAGCAGCATTCCTTGACCTGCACGAATGTGAAGCAGGATTCCACGGAGGACGTGTGCACCTTCTGATCTGCGAAGCACACGTGAGGCACATAGGGCAGGCCCTCTGGAAATGAAAGTGCATTTTTACATTAGTTTCTTATAATGTAAACGGAATCAGTAAAAAGAGCTTATATTTTAAAATAATTTCGGGTAACCGCCAGTCTTCTCAACTCGCAAAATAGTAGTATTAGTCAATAATTGTGTAGCTGAATTTGGTGGAAAAACCAGCACGATATTTGAAGTATTCATTTTGAAATCAAGTGCCTACATTTTTATAATAGAAACCACTTAATTTAAATATGCAATTTATGGAACTTTGGCGCTTTGAGTAGAAACGGAAATCAATAAAATAGAATATGTTTATTAGAGGCTGCGCACGAAAAGGCCACAATAATTTTCAAGAAATATAAACTGTGCCGAGTGACTAAATATTAGCGGCATTGTTTTTCGATCGGATCAGAGCACCGGCCTGTATTATTTTTCGTTTGGCCTGTTTATAGATGCCCAGTTGTTTATAGAACTCAACGTCTTGAATTTTATGAAGTTCCATGTCTACATTTTCAGGAACATGGAATAGAAAAGCCCACACAGAGAATAGCTAGTTGTTGTTGATGGTGCGTGTCGCAGATATTTATGCAATTATAAAATTATTAGTTAATGTAAACAGACACGGACAGCGTGTAATATGTTGGGTCAATTCAGTGACTGCCCTGGCAATTGTTAATAATCTTTAGCGACGACTGACAAGCCGAGGACGATGGGGCAACAATTCAAATCAACAGATTGTTCATAGAGAAAACTCTACGTTTGAGATTGAGATTGAGATTGATTATACGTAAATATTGGGTGAAGACAAAAAGCGGTTATCAAGGAAAATCTAAGCGATTAATTTCAAAGCTGCTATGGTTCACATTTCACCTGTCAACAATTTCATAGTTCATTTAATTGCCAACGGATTTAATTGGAAGTGGCTGCGTGGGGCAATATAAAAAATAACACCGAAATAGGCTTCAAATTTAATAGCGTTAACCTGTGGAAATATTCGCACTGGGCACTATAAGGGGCACCTGAAATTGGCCATCGGGAGATATTGGTATAGCCGCCCACCCAGTCGCCAGATCAGGTATTTCCATTGTTAGTTCAGACACGTTCCTTATCAACTGGATTTGTTGCCGGTAGTGGGAATTGCCTGTGGCATACTAAAAAACATCTGTTGAGTCAGTATTACACCAGTGTCCAGATACTTGGAAACAGTCAGAGTATTTGCGATTTGCAATCTTCAGGACTTGCACTCAGCTAAAAGATAGGAAATTCGAGGTCAACCGTCTTTAGGCCTGATGTGAAAATATGTTATTTGACATACCAAGTTAAGCTCAAAGCAAACAGGAAGGGTATATCATAACTTATCTTGTCCCAATATAAACACCAGGTATTTAATTGAACCAATTCAAGATAGTGATTCCAAGAACTCAATCGCTTTTAATCGCCAAATATTTAAACAACTGCATTTACGGCTTAAGCGACTTTAATGGGACAACCACAAACCGTAATGCACGAAATCCAAGTAAAGTAAAAATTAACAAATTAAATGCAATGAGTGGCCCACACAAAACAGTTTTAATTCGAAGGCGGGTGCATTCTAAAAGGAAAACTACAGGGGCATGGAAAACCGCGCGCCTTGAGGAAAATCATTCAACTGTGCACAACGCAAGCGCCGAACCCAGAAAATTCCCCACCAAGGCAGAATGCACATCGACAAGTCGAAAATTTGAACAAACAAAAAAAGCAACTGAAAGAATTATAAACTGACACTTGGACATGAGGTATGCCACAGTAAACGCAGTACAGTGGATGTCACTCGGTGAATAATTGGTTATTACTGTAAGTCTTTGATTTTAAGAGCGAATTTAAATGCACAGAGTGACTGTCACACATCTCTTTTTTTGTATATAAATCACTTATACAAGACACTTCTTGGTGGCTTAATTTAAAACAAATGAAAACCTAGCTAAATATCGATTTAAAATATGGAGCGAAGGAGTCAAAACCTCTCATTCTTCCCAGGCAGGCTTCACTGTAGAGGTTGCAAGGCGAGCCAATGAAGCGTGTCGCAGCATTAGAGTGCGGTTCGATCAGTGGACCACACTTAACAACTTCCGTGCCGCATCACGTGCCGTGTGGAAGAGGGCAGCCCGTAGAATAAGTATCCGCCACCTTTACGATCCGTGGGATATTCATGTGGGTTTTACTTGGGTGGCTATGCCAACTGTTGCGTCATCGCAGTTCTTGGTTGTATGCCCAGTAAATTGCGTGAGTACGGCTTGTTGATGGCCAAAATTAGCTAATTGGGCTCTTTAGAGAGTTTGGCTCTGCCACTGCGTTGCAAGTGGGTTAGTGGCACGTCTCCATCTCGTGTGTTTACTGTGGGAGCCTACTGCTGCAGATACTTTTTGTTTATTATTATTTGACGCCATCTGCGGAGACTCATGCGCATGTCATAAATATGAAGCCAGGTAATAAGTATCAAAACTCAAGAGCTTAAACAGGACAGTTCTGTCAAATGTTATCAGAACCAACACCTACCCAACATTAAATTTACTGACTTTTTGCTTTGTATTTAAAGGCAAATCCGAAACTATTGATAAAATGATTTCTTGAGGGAATTATAGCTTACCTTCTCTATGTTGCAGCTCGCACCAGCAATGGTCGTTGATAAACTAGAAAGAAAATATTGTACAAATCACTGGTTGGTCATTCAGTCATAAAGCCTTGTGCAGATCGGACTAACTGAACTCTGAGATTCCAATAGGCCCAATGATCATAGCCTAGCCATATTTACCTGACCTCCTAGGCAATACTTTGGTGTATTCGGTGGGCACTTGATTGAACTGCAGGCATTGTTCTGACCCCGTGCTATAAAGACAGAAAAATGATTCAGTCCCAGTAGGACAAAGAAATTCAGTTAAGTCAAGCAGTTTGTACTTCGCTATACATCCAATTTTCTGGGAAAATTTAAACAAAATGAGAAATGCCCATAAATATCTACCGTTTCAATTTTTACTACATTCCTTAAGGAAAATAAGGTCATGCAAACGTCCTGTTTTGTTTAAGGGCCCATAAATTGTAATATTTGCATATTCATATTCTTCATGAATAATACGAATTTATCCTTTTGTATGTCTCACATTTCCCAAATATTAATGCAAAGCTACTTACACCCATTAAATTTCTGAATGGACTCCAGGGCCGCTTGCTGGGTCACCTGGTGGTCGAAGGTGTACTCCTCGTAGCTGTCGCTGTAGGGAGGAACTCGTGGTCGCAGGTCCTCCTTGTCGCACATGATGCAGGAGGATTGTGGAGCAGCGAGGGCAGATCCGAGGCAGATAGTCACCGCAATTCCAATGGACAGGAATGATCTGATGGCCGCGGGCTGATAACGTCGACTGACCTTTGGGATTAAGCTCTTATCGGTGGATCTTTCCGCCGGTTGCTCTAATCTCTCGAGGCACTGTCGATTCTCTGCGTCCAGTTCGAGGCACTTTAAAGGGATCCACATCGTGCTTGGTCGTCCGAATTTGATGATTTAAATGTGCAGCATTATCACATTAATTAGCTCGGTTTTATTGGCGTTTTATTTCGTTGCGGTCGCAGCAATCGGATACAATCTGTAAGTCGCACGGATGCGGAGATTGAGGTTTAGAGAGATCGGGCAAGACTATATAGTATGTTCAAAATGCGGTCGTGATCTGAATATAGATTCCAATCGCATATATGGCTCTGATTCTGTGCGCTTTCCACACGAACAACTTTTGTCTAATTCACTTTACAGATGATTGGTTTAATGGCATTTCTATATTGTTAAGCAATTTTCATCGTTTTCCTTTCGCCTGCTGTAATTTGATGTGGCGGGAATCTTGGGGCAGAAGCATTAAAAGCTACTTAAGTTTTACGGTTTATCACTTGGTTTGCACCTTTTCGGACTAAGATGTAATTTTTTTAAAATCTGTTTTTTTTTTTTCTAAAAATTTGGTAACTGCAGGATATTATTGAGGGATATATTATAGACGATATGTAAATAGTTTAAATTTACACAATTTTGTCAAGATAGTAAGCACATATTAAATAAATTGTAGTTCACTTTTCGCTATAGGATAACTTTATTTTTTCTTAGTTATTTCACTGGTGGACAATCAAACTCAAAATAAACAGTTTCGTCACATCCAGCAAATTATTGCACAAAATCTCCCCCTTTCATCTCTCTTTTATTTAACGCTGTTTAAGCAATTTATTTGCTTTCAAGTGGTGATATTTTTTTACACAAGAATGCCCGGTATTTTCGGGACTAATTTATTAAGCAGCTCGCCGACGACTCACTCAACGCATCCCATAAATTAAAGTTACAAATATTACAAATCACACACGCACGTGAGGAGGCGGAGTGCACAGAGCAGTATTTGTCCCACCGCCGCGATGGTTTTCGCATCAAGATCGACGGGCACACGTCCGATTCCCAGCCCATGCAATTTCGTTCTAACAAATCGCACTGAATTTCTCCGCTGCGAAGCGCGTCGCACAGTGGGGCAAACCGGTTGAATCGCTGGCGAAATGTTTAGGAACCAGTTGAAAGCTTCTCGTCTTGAATAAGGCTGCACTTAAGGGACTCCAGACAAGTGTGTATTAAATATCTAGGGCTCTTATGTTTATTGTTACATATATCTTCATTGGTTCTTTCCTATGGAAGTGGAAATATTGAATGAGCAGATAAGGCCATGATTTAATCCTAATTACTAATAGATCGTAAAACACTTTTTGTACCCATTTCTTTCATAAATTCACTTTATCTCCGGCCATCAACAGGCCTTTAATCATATACCTCAAACGGATCCTCCATTAATAACACGGCTCTTTATAAGCCCCGGTAATTTGTTCAAAATGAAGCGGAACCAATTCCTCTCACCCAACAAGAAGAAATAAAATAAATATACACAAACAGCAAACATACCTTGGCATACCGAACAAACAATTTCTGACACACTGAAATATTTGTATAATTTATGCCCACCTAAATGCCCCGCAACGATCCCTTTAAAATAGATATATCTGCATCTCTATACCTAGGCAAACATATTATATATGCAGTGTAAATTTCTCGGGTCTTCATAATTTTGTGTTTTAAAAATAATATGGAAGCTCACAGAAACGAGGTGGCTAGGAAGTTTTCATTTGGTTCCTACTCGAATCTTTTGTTTATTTGTACAACTGCAACCTGCTATGTGCCAATGTTCTCCGCCATCCCAAAATCGTAAATCTCACTGGCAAAACCGTCCGATTTCTTCTTTATAGACCTTACTCTCTAGAACTATCCGGACTATTAAAGACGCGTGGGCGCTTATTGTATTTTCCCAATGCTTTTCGCTTGATGTGGTGTAACGTATCACATTCAAGAATAACATCAGGCAGGGTGTTCGATGGGTATCGAGCGCACGCGAGCGATGGTCCGGCTGCTGCTTGTCGGTAAAAGGGGGTGGTGGTCTTGCTGCGATCCCATATTTGCCTATTTTTGATCATAAAACTTGTTTTCGCGTGCTAGACAAGCTAACCTGATCCGGAAGTAGGAGAACTCATAATACAGACATCTAGAAAGGGAAAATATGTTCTAATAGTCTACGCCAAACCGATCTCGGCCAGCCTCCGGTGTTGTTGGAGGCCTTCGTTGACCCGCCCTACCAATGGCCATCTTATCATCATGATTTTTCCCTGATGGCCCCTTCTGAAACCTAATCTATCCGCAAGGGCCTCATGCTAGCTGCGGCGAAAAACTTAAGGATTTACCACATTATAAATTCGATTTTATTACTAATATATGTAAACATTCTTAAAACTAGGCATATAAGATATAAAGGAATGAAATTGTAAAAGGATAAATTTTTGCATATATATAAATAAATAAATTATTGTTTTTAGAATTCACAAAAAAATGAGGATTAAAGAATATATAAAAATTGACAAAGAAAATTACAAGACATTAATATACGTGAAATTAAATAGCGATCGTTCCGGATTTCTCTCAGTGTGTTTCCGTTTAGTTCTTTTACATTTACTTTGTGATCTTTGCGTTGTCATTTATTTGGACATTTTAAGGGAAAAAATAATAGGGACATCTACGTTACTGTTTTAAGTGCTGAACTTGTTTTAATTTGGCCAACATACATAATTAATATGGTTATCTTTGGTGACTCACCCTTTACTTTGGTAACTTCCATCGGAGAAAGCGCTTTCGGCGACGGCAGCTATTTTATTGGGGAGTAAAGTTTATCTTGTTGGATTTAAAATATAAAAGTATTGATTGACTCGCGCATATTCCTAGGAGGTATCCCTGTTATTTTTTTTTTTTTTTAAAGTCGGGACATTTTTTTTTCCCCGTGTGGTTTATAAATTGAACACCAACATGAAACACAGAACAAAGAAATCGGATACTTCTCCTCACGTTACTTTGCACATAATAATTTTTCACAATAATAAAAAGAAATCTTAGCCTAATTTACTAACACATGATTATCGTTCTTTTTTTTTGTAGTTGGGGTTTTTCTTCCCTTCTTTTTTTTTTTGGACTTTTTTTCTTTCTATAAATTTGCCCTAAATGTGGGTCTTATAATATTTATTAGTTTTTAATCGCGTTTAGCGCATTCGCGAGCGGATCGAACTTTTCTTCCGTTTTTCAATTTTTACAAATTCATGCTGCTGATCGAAGCGCGCGAGCGAACTGATAAAAATTCACTAATCGGCGGCTACTTCTTCCGCGGATCGTAGGCCTTCCTCGGTCTCAGAAGCTGCAGCCGAAGAGTTGTCTGCTTTGCCTTTTAATTCCCTTGTGGTGGCCTGACAAAAAAAACTGAAACTTCTGGCGCTGCCTGGCTGTAGCGCTTTTCCTTCCGGATCAGTAAGCTTAAGCTGGATATGCTTTGATCTTTTAAAATCCTGCACGGGATTAAGTCAATAAAAAATCTGGGTCTCTAAGCCCTTTTTCTTCCACTTACCCCAGCTCTCCGCCGGATCAAGCTATTCACCAAACTGGTTCGCCTGTAGCACTTGGACTTATTTGGCTTTAATTGCCCACTATCACAAAACGACCTTTCTCCGCCGATCTTTAACTGGAGAATGGCTGCTAATGACGCCAGAATAAGGCGGCAACCTAGCATCTGCCCGATTTGTAGAAATTTCACTCTCTCTGGGAAAACTGACAATTAGCCCTGTAAAACCCGTGACCCTGCCGCTAACCCCTTCACGCGATATGCAGGTGGCGCACGCCTCGCAATGTGACCCCTAGATGGCGTTGCAGTTTTAGGTCTGCCGCAAGTGCCACAGTGGTTTCAGCTAGCGCGGCACTTAAAGCCATAATTCCGCGGTAAATATCTCTCAACCCTATAAAATATCTTTAGACGACGGCACATGGGCTTAAAGAACTAATACCATCCAGCCCCTGGCAAAGGACATTGGGGCAAGAGAAGGGAGCGCAGTGAAAAGCGTGTCAAGGTGAAAGTGTATCATGCTGAGAATACCTCCCCCTGGTAATGTTTTTATGGCTTTAATGGGGCACTTCCCCGCTCTGCAAGTGGCATGCCACACAAAGGGCGCGACCATATGCCCAGGTAATGGATAAAATGACTCTGTCGATGCTTTCCGATTGAGTTTTGGCACGCGAGCCAAATTAAATTCGCAAACTTGCATGCAAATATTGTTTCTAGTGGGTGGGATAAGTGCTTAAGGCTGATGGAGATTTTCCTTATCAGCACTGTTCAAAAACTGTTGTATCTATAGACCGTTGACTTATCCATCCATTTGCTTATCAACACAACAAATTTGTATAGACATGAGAAAATCTATGCAATACACTTCACTATGGCTTCTAGTCTTACAGAATGCCACATACAATGTTCCATTACTGTTATGTCCTAAAATACTTTATGCCTCCATATCACCGGACCTACCTTAAGAAACCTTCTATCCTTCTAAAAAAAAAACCATCTGCTTAGAAACGAACATATGAGAAATCGCATC
Organism: Drosophila santomea; assembly: GCF_016746245.2. NCBI lineage: Eukaryota > Metazoa > Arthropoda > Insecta > Diptera > Drosophilidae > Drosophila > Drosophila santomea. The sequence goes on from NC_053018.2 coordinate 20,175,239, forward strand.
ACCCCAGAAGAAATGGCTGCGCTTGCGTTCTTATAGAGTTTCGTAACCCCTGTCCTGTCAGCAAAGAAACACCCTGGAAAGGCAATCCTTTGGGGGGAAAAGGACGAAGCTAAAGAGAGTTATCCTGCAGGAGAGCACGTTTCGAGGAACAAAGGGCTCATTCTCAAACAAGAACTCGTTCCCCACAACTTACAGTTTGGGAGGCACTGGTCGAGGCTACAATTTCAGATTCCCTAGTGATTTTAAGGCTTTACCAAATTTATGATCAATTTTCACACTGCATAATCAATCATCGAAATCGCAAAAATAACATATGAAAACTATTTTTGAACCACTAACTAGAGAATGCTTTCAGAGCATAGTAATTCGTATAATTTATGTTGTAACATTTAAACTTTTTTGCCTCGCTTTGGGCGACTTTTGGTGTCGAAAATTGTCCGTTTTTTTCGGGGCCAACCATTTGGTGTTGTTTTTTTTAGCATTTTTTCAAACATTAAGATTTTAATCGCTCAACGAGACGCGCACCAATTTGTCAATATTTGAAAAAAGTTGAACATGAATTTTTACAGCACCAGCAAAAAACAAAGTTTGGGGAAAATGGAAAATAACGACCAATGATTTTCGGCTCAGCGACAGTTCAAGCACGTTCGACTTTATTTATTTATTTTTGCGGTTGCCGTTTTATTTATACGAAATTATTCCAATTCATATTAGATAATTTTCGAGTAGTTACACACTTGTGATTTTTCCACTCTTTTTTACTGCGACTCCTATTATTTTTGGCTTGTTGTTTGGACAGCGCAGTAAACGCGACTGAAGGATGGAAAGCGTGACGTAGACCGGCGACAGCTTGCGGCTATGGCAACAACAACAACCACAATAACGAGGACCATAACGCAGCACTGAGAAAAATATGTGCAAAGTTGCACTTCAAAAATAGTTCACTTACTATGCCTTTTTAGGAAATGAGTGTCACTGCATTTTAAGCATTTAAACATAAAAAGGGCAATATTTATTGACCTTTTTCAATAACTAGTGAGTTTTAAATAAAATTGTATCAAAACATAAACAAAGGATAAAAAGCGGACACAAAAAGCAATGACATCCTTCAAAGTACATGCAAAAAGTAAGGCAAGCCTTAAATTGAAATATAAATTTAGAGACACTCCTAATTTCTTTGTCTGCATCCGCGTCGAAGTTACTGACGACAACAATAGAGACCCACATCCTTCTGTCTGGGAATAGTCCTTTTAGAAAGCAACCCCTGTGAGAAACTTTCCCTGCTGGCAATGCCGTCTAGCCGAAAGAGCGAAGGATACGCTGCTCCTGCTGCAGAAAAGAGAGTGGCAAAGGGTAGCGGGAGAACCCTGGAAACGTAATATCCTTATGGAGCAACAGGCTACCCACATCAAACCCAAAACGTTCTCATTTCGCCAAGGACGAAAGTTTGCTTAGCTAATGGCAAATCCGTGGAGACTGCGCGGTTGGGATTTTTATTGGGATAGGTCTGAGGGAGTGCATCGGGATTCTTTGACTAATGGAACACAAGGAGAGCCAGGTGTAAAGTAAACAAATAGAAAACCCTGCCGCTTATAAGGGCGGTAGTAGAATCAATGTTGTAAAGGGACTTGGGCTGATTTGAAACTAGAAAGTTGTTTTCGTTGTACATTTTCAGAGGCACAGTTGATTATTTTTACTGTATTCTACTGAATACAATTAATGATTAATAATGAGAAGAATGTTGTTTGATAATACGCTAAGGAATTTAATTGGTTTGTAACACAAGAACGTTTTCAGTGATTTGGTTTTATAGCTACAACACCATCTGGAGCAATTTGGCGACAAGGGCCATTGCCAACTCCTTCCACTTTTCGCAGGTTGTCGCCTCTGCAGCGCCCTAATAAGCCAATCATAATAAATGTCAAGCATTGATTTGGCTTCTTGCCAATGACCAATCGACCATTTCGTAGTCCTCCGCCCACTCTTTCCCATCGGACTGTCAGTAAATCATTAGCAGCTGGGGGAGACTTTGTCTAGGGCTAATCATTAATGCTTAGCTGCCTGAATTGCTCATACGCCATGTGTTCAGGGATCCATAGCAGCCCGCAGAGCGGCCGAAACTATTAATTTATGGGCTTGTCGCATGTTGCCAAACACCTGACACGAATCGTCAGTCAAAATGATTAAGAGAACCGCCCTTCCAAAAAAATAAAAACTGAGGAAGTAAATAACTTGATGAAGAGATCTAAAAAGCAAGCATAAAATAAACAATTTATTTGGTACTACATGTCAAAGCCGTTTAACAATTTTTTTAATAATTAACTAATGCTTAACACATTGGCTGCTATATAATCTATAAAGTTAGAAGCTTATTCTGATCTTGTCCACCTTAAAACTTTAAAATGACGATCACCAAAACGCTTGGCCATCTTATTCCTCAATATCTGTGAGAATACCATAACTTACTTAACTCAATGCCTACTTGGGAATTTAAAAAACAGTCCAGTTCTTAAACCAGTCTTTCCATATTCAAATACAACTCAGTTATATTCCAAATATAAAAAATGACAGTCACGCTAATGGCTTGAAATCCTTTTGCAATCCTCTTAAAGCTATTATCCCCGCAATTAAAAGACGATAACGGCAATCATCGAAATAAGTGATTTGTGACTAGCGTGTGCCGCTTTATTAAATAGTAACAACAAACAGATTTGTTAACCAGTTTTTGTAGATTTGTTTTGAGAACCTTGCACAGCGATTCTAATGCAAAACAACTTCAACACCGCCCCACATTATGCACTGGAACAGTAACAATAACAATAACAATAACAATAACAATCCAGATAGCATTATCACTCAGTTTGCCTATTGTTGCGTTTTGGGGGCTCGAAACTAGAATCAAGTTCAGTGCGACTTGGCAACCGATTTTCGAACACACTCGACTGCCGTCTCATGAATATTTAGGTGAATTGTGCCATGAGCCGAGCTTTTGCATAAAGAATAGGTATCTGTACCCTCATGTAACCATCTTGAGGAAGTGAAATTTTGAGCGAAAAACTTGTAAAACGCCGCTCAGATATGAAGTAAACAGATTGGAGGCCCGTCCTACGTTACAATATTGCAATTCACTCCACTCGAGATTGCATTAATTAAGGAATCCACCTGTTCTAGTAAACAAATTTCTGCAGGTTGAGTTAAAATATGCGAGCTATAACCAGCTAGCTAAGATATTCCGATGTATATAGCATTCGAAATAAACAAAATACTAGTTTGGCTTATATTTAAATTAGTACAGGATTTTCACCTGATCGACCTGGGCCCTATATAAAGCGCTCGACTGGCTTAGCTCAGGCCATAATCAATTTGAAGATCGTGTAAGATCAACGGAACGAAGAAATCTATATCGCGTGCGAGGAGAGGATTTGCATAAATTGAGTCTGAGTGATAATGGTAAATGAGTTGGGCCATGTGGATATCGTTATGTAACAGCCCTTTAGTGCGAAAATAGTGGACTTTAAAGAGCCTGGAAAACAGGATGTCATACTGATACTAATAAAAGTGGATAAACTGATAAGATTTCATTAGACCAAAGTTATTAATTTTTAGTCATTGTAATCATTTCAAGACGACATTGTTCTAATGCCTACTATTATTTCTTCATAACTACCAACAGACCAGCTATACTGACAAAGGAACCAAAGTAAGTCCGAATATAAATGCTGATATAAGATCGTATAATAACAACCTACTTCCTTCTCTGCTTTCAGCCTGAAGCCGGCAAATTTCTAAGCTTTGATCACTTGACCTTCTACGTTGGCAACGCCAAGCAGGCGGCCAGCTACTATACCACTCGTCTGGGCTTCGAACCACTTGGCTATCAGGGATTAGAGACCGGGGAGCGACGCTTCGCCAAGCATGCCGTGCGCCAGAACAAGATCGTCTTTGTGTTCGTCTCTGCCTACACGCCAGATGACGAGGAGCATGGACTCCACCTGATGCGCCACGGCGACGGTGTCAAGGATGTAGCCTTCGAAGTGGAGGATTTGAATGCCATTTTTACGCTGGCGGTGTCCCGTGGAGCCGAAGTGGTCCGCGACATTTGGGAGGAGAGCGATGATCAGGGCTTTGTGAGATTCGCTACCATCAAGACGGTAAAAGGAACACAGCAAATACGTCTGAATTATTTAGAGATTAATCCTAAATTCCTTTCCATATCTTGTACTACATAGTACGGCGACACCACCCACACTTTTGTGGAGCGCAATGGTTACGCTGGAGATTTCCTACCTGGATTCCAGCGGGCGCCCAAGGATGTTCTTCTAAGTGAATTGCCCTCCACCAAACTGAACTTCATTGATCACGTGGTGGGCAACCAGCCGGATCTGCAAATGGAGAGCGTAGCCTCCTGGTACGAGAGAATCCTGCAGTTCCATCGCTTCTGGTCGGTGGACGACTCGCAGATTCACACGGAGTACTCCGCCCTGCGGTCTATCGTGATGGCAAACTACGAGGAGACGGTGAAGATGCCGATCAATGAGCCAGCCAATGGAAAAAAGAAATCGCAGATCCAGGAGTACGTAGAGTACTACGGCGGTGGTGGTGTCCAGCACATTGCACTCAACACGGATGACATTATTCAGGCGGTTAGCAACCTGAAGGCTCGGGGAACCGAGTTTCTGACCATCCCTTCCTCGTACTACGAGATCCTTCAGGAGCAGCTTTCGCATAGCCGCACCAAGATCAAGGAGGACATGGAGGTCCTGAAGAAGTTGAACATTTTGATAGACTTCGACGAGAACGGATATCTGCTGCAGATCTTCACGAAGAACTGCCAGGACAGGCCCACCCTCTTCCTTGAAGTTATCCAACGATACAATCACAATGTAAGATTTATTGCTTAACCTACTATTGCTAAGAACAATTAATTCGTAATCAAAACTATTTCAGGGATTTGGCGCTGGCAACTTTAAGTCCTTGTTCACGGCCATTGAAATTGAACAAGCCAAGCGAGGAAACTTGTGAATCAGATGTGAATTATTGAGATTTAACAAAATCAAAAATAAATGAAATGGTCTAAACAGAATAACTACTGATAAATTGATTGCCTAAATGTCATTTGTTTAATCTCTGGTCCCAAAATCGAGAGTCTATCAAAACCTCGTTACGTGGATCGCCTTCTGCGAAGGAAACCATGTGGGGATTCCAGAATCCCGGAGGCGTTGAACTACGAGCGTCTTCATGCCGGCACTTGGCTAAATAATCTTTGATCTTCGCGTCAGTCAGATTTGAACCCATAAAGTTGATGAACTAAGTGGATAAAATTTAAAATAAATATTATTTGGTTGCGGAACCTCGAGAATAATGCACACACCTTTTCGCATTCGACGCATTCAATGTTGAAACGTTCCTTGACCTTCAGCTCAGGTTCCTCCTTGATCAAAACCGGTCGCGGAAACTCCTCCTCCGAATCCTTGCTGTCCTCTTCTTTGATATCCATAAGATACTTTTCAATATCCTCCGGCAGTTTTGTTGATTCGTTGCCTACATCTGTTTCTGGCTGGGATATAGGTTCAATTTTCATAACTTTGGTAATTGGAAGGACGCTTTCCACTTTTAGGAGATTTGGTCGGATGTGCTTCTGCTGGTCAATCATAACCTTTTCGTATTGTCTTAAAGCACTCGAGCAGGTATCGTCATCATCCTTCATAATTTCGGCCAGAACATCCATCGTGCCCAGTTTGGTTACATCCTCGGGGGTATCATTCACAAAGATTATATCCTGGGTAGCGGGAGTCAATAAAACTACACTATCTGAGGTGTTGTTGATCCTTAGGCCTGGAGGCGTGTCCGGTGGGGGCATTATCTGACTCTCCGAGCTATTCATTTTAAACTCGTCCACGTCCAACTGAAAACTTGGCTTTATGGTCTTGACTACGCTATTGCTGGTGGTGGTAAGCAAGGCGTCTGCGTTTGTAACGCTCTCGATGTCTGTTCTGCAAGCTTGGCTTTTAGTTTAAAAAAGATAACTAACTTAAAGTGCCACAGTAGTCTTAGGAAACATTGTTCGATTATTAGACAATATAATTGAACTATATTTCTGAGACATTTTGAATTATTTTTATATGATAATTACCTCTGCATTAAAGATCTTGGCGGCCTAGATCTTTTCAGGCTGGTGCTTAAATTGGGACTGTCCTCTATGATATCCTTTTCACTAGTGCTCGTCCTATTTGCTTCGAATTTGAGGCGAGTTTGCTTCAAGTGCAAGTTGTTACTTTTGTGCGTGAGTGATAACTTTGTGAGGACTCCCTGATTTTTGGGTGTCTTGCGGGTCCAACTATTCCCACCGGCAGAAACATTGCTTGGCTGAACATTTTCTAGATCCCGGATGTCCGGCTTCCGATTTGGCAATCTCAGTTTGCGCGGGCTTAGGACAGTGGTCTCCGTTTCTGTAATGCTCTCGTCCTCCTCCATTTCTTGCTCCTCGTCGGAGAGATCTATATTGCTGATGGCTATGTTCATGTTCAAGGAGTTTTGGCTTTGTGGCTGCGGCGAAATGTCTTCCTTAATTTTTTTCGGCGACAGCTTCCTGCGCTTCTCCGCCTGTACCAAGGAGCTCTGCCGCTCCTTCAGTAAGTCCAAGGCTTTGTGCAGCTTTTCATTGTGGATCTTAAGCTGTTCTATAGTCTTGGCGCTCTCCTCGGAATCCCGTTGCATCACTAAAAGCAATAAAACATGTAGAGTAAATAAAAAATTATTAATTACTTACTTAAGGCGTGCTCTTTGATTGTGTCCAAAGCGGCTATAAGGCACTTCACACTTCTTTCCTTGTGACCCCGACATGTTCCACACGTCATGGTTTTAAAATTTAATTAATTTTAACTAATTTAATAAAGATACTTAAGTTTTTTTTGATTTCATTTAATAAAGTATTTGTTTGTCTTTTGCGCGTCGACAGTGCAGTGTGGCCGCATCTAAACTGAATACCGCATAGCTGAAACATAAACTTAATGTCGGTATATTTTATAAACCGGTTGGTATTTGTTAGCCGACAAACTGGGGTCCTACGCTCTCGTCTAAATTTTTATTTTTCCCCGTTAAACATTATTTTATTAAATAAATTAAGATAAGTTCGCTATGGCACACCTGCGAGAAACCTCGGACAAGGCGCTGAAGCTGTTACGCACTTTACCGCGCGTTCAAATCGGCAATCTACGACCAAATCCAAACTCAAAACAAAATGTGAGTGGTTGAATAACAGCATGCAGTCAATAAACTATTAACAAATATTTTGTTTATTATTTCGGCAGGACAAGCGTGGCAGGGCACAACACGGGGGAGATAAGCATGGAGCGGGCAACAAGGGATCCGGACAGCGGCAGAACTTCATGCGATTGGGCTATGAAACGGGCAATCAGCCTTTCTACTTGAGATTCCCCTACGAGCCTTACTACAAGGGACACCACCTGAAGCGCCAGTATCCGCCCATTTCGCTGCTCCAACTGCAAGTGCTCATTGACACGAACAGGATAGACATCAGCCAGCCCATCGACATCAGCACGCTGTGCAACTCTGGCCTCCTGAAGCTCAAACCCGCTGAAATGGAGTATGGGTTCCAGCTAACGGACGACGGACTGGACAATTTCCAGGCCAAGATCAACATTGAGGTGCAGCACGCTAGCGAGGCGGTTATAGCGGCCATAGAGAAGAACGGCGGTGTAATCCGTACCGCCTATTACGATCCACGCAGCCTTCACATGATGGTCAATCCGAAGAAGTGGTTCCAAAAGGGAGTGCCTATTCCCAGCCGCATGCTGCCTCCCCAAGATGCAGTGGACTACTATACGAATCCCAAAAATCGCGGCTACCTGGCCAATCCCGAGGCGATCAGCCAGGACCGCCTGGTGCTGGCCCAGAAGTACGGCTATCAGCTGCCCAAAATTGAAGAAGATTCCGCATACGAGATGCTCACCACTGCAAAGGATCCCAGGCAAGTATTCTATGGCCTGGAACCCGGCTGGCTGATCAACATAGTGGACAAAACTATCATTAAGCGCAAGCAATAATTAGTCGAGTTTGTTACTATGCATTTTGTTAAATAAAGAATTGGATTACAAAAAGCTTTGTTAGACTATGATACTGTAAGACATTTGATGTGTCCTTGTCTTTTTATATGAACAGTTTATATGAACACCTGCTTTGCCGATAGATCCTCCATGAAAGGCTTGACCACCGCACTGGTGGCAAAGCAAAATATCAATCCGAACGTAATTGAGATGGGCAGGGCGGGAAGCGCCTTGCGCCAAATGGCCAGAAGCAGAAGAGTGAGGCAGAGTCCAATCAGGATGGCCACAAAGCAAGCGATTGTTGTCGTCCAGTCGCCGTAGCTAGAGGCCTTGCCCACTAATACAGAGTAGAAGATGAAGTCACCTAGCCCAAGCTTAATGCCACCTACATGAAATCGTTTATCAGAATACGGTTACGGTTTACACACTCATATATATATAATATACGTACGTTCTTCTTGCCCATCCGGATGATTCTGATCTGGAGCTGTTACTGTCCTATACTCGTTAGATCGCTGGGCGTTTCCACTCTGAGTACTTTGAACTTCAATTTGGCGTCGGGCCACACGTTCGCTCAAATTAGCAGACCATTCTTGCGTGAAACCTGCAGCCTCAGCTAGAAGTAAGCAACAAATTAAGTTTTTGAGGTGTAATCTTACGAAAGGCCCTAAAATAGACTACTAGCAGCGCTTTATACCATATGCCCAACATTACTAAACAAGACAATGATTACGTGAGAGCACAAAAACAGACCAAACGCCAAATAAGCCATTTACACATTGGAGAAAAGTAGATAAATCATAAAAAATATAATGCATATGTACCGTTTCCGCGCAAATTGCTTTTAAAAGTCACAAGTGGCATACCTTCAGTTGCCAGTACACTGCCGTCATCCCGCTGATTCTGTCGAGGATGGGAGTTACCTGTGCGTAAGCCACTAGCCGCCGCTGCCTCCGGCGAAGCCAGCGAGTTCTGCGTGGCTCTGGTGGTTGTGGTGGAGTTGCTGGACGACGGCGAGGAGGAAGCAGTGGCCTGCGATTGCTGGGGCGTGACAGTGTTTACAAGTGCGTAAACGACAGTGGCTGAAAAGGATATATTATTTAACATCAATAGTGTTTAAGTAGATTGATGATTATTACATGAGTAAATCAGAGCGGGGAAGATTTGCTCATTTCGCTCCTGGGCCGTTTCCACGAGTATGCGGAGGGGTCCTCTTGGAGAGAGGACAGCAATGAGATCTATAAATAAATAAAAATCACTTAGTAACCTCACCATCCTAGCCGTAAAACTGCACCCAGCTCACCCCAAATAGAAATGGCAGCCAATACAGCCCAGGCAGTCCACTCGGGCAGGTATTTTATGAACACCAAAGCCATCAAGGCTGCCACAAAAATAAGATATCCTTGCTGCAACCGCAGAGGGCCCTGCCAATGGATGGACATCATACCGACCACTCCAAAGTTCCACATAATTAGCACCGCGGTAGGGTAGTCCATAGGTATGTTATAGGCGCGAAGAAGCTCTCTGAATTGGGCAAATTATTACTTGTACATCAAACGAAAGAGGCTTTAGCTTACTCCAAATATAAGTACGTAAAAATGAACAGCAACATAAAGGAGGAGAGAATCAGCCAGCCGTGAATGATACGATAGCAACGCTTCTTGTACAAAACAATGAGTAAAAAGGTCATCACCACCACCACACTCATCAGGATCAAGGAGTTCGCCAAGGCACTCCAGAACTTAACACTAGGTTCGGGCGATTGTTCATGGAAAGGTGTGTAGAGGCTGGGGATTGAAGAAACATTAAGCTCAGACCGATATTGCAGAAAAGTTGAATTCTTGTTAACCATACAGATAGACATCCGTGCTGTTGTAGAAGCTGATGGAGTTGATGGTGGCCACCACCACCAGCATGCAAAGGGAGACGGGCACAAATAATTTGATTACATGCTGGGCGCCGTATTTCAGGCCCTGTTCCTCCTCCAATTCACCACTACCCCCTGCACCTCCTTCTCCGGGCAGTCTAGAAGAGCGCGGTCTACTAGGTTCCCGCATCACCACATTGGGCACAGCAAGTATAGCCTGGCAGGAAAAGGGATTCGATAGTTAAATGTGTATTTAACAAAATTGGCAGTTGGTACACGCACCGCATCCGGTTGATCCTGATTGCTGGAGCCATAATTGTTCCGTGGCTGTTGCCGCCTTGGAGGTCGTTCCAAACGCTCCGCCTCGCCGATCTGGCTGCCCACATTGGCATCGTCCTCGGAGGCGAGCCCAGAGGAGCACGAAGCCTGGAGATTGACAGCAGCCATCAGTGGTGTGCGTTCGTTCGCCTCCGTAGCGCTGGACGCCTCCCCCTGTGAAGCCGTAGTTGTGTGATGGGACTTCTTGGGAATCACCACCGATTAGTATCGGGCTTGACACTCGAAGGATCTTGACTACTCACAGGTAAAGAAACTAAAGGTAGGGGAGCTGCTAAAAACTTTCTTTTGTTTTAAAGCGACTCATAAACTAGAGGTGGCAGTGCGCTCGTCCGGCACAGCTATCGATTTTCGATTTGTCTAGTATGTTTAAAAGTAAAAATATTTACGAAGGATCATTACAGAACAACTTGTATGAACAGTTATACGCAAATTAGGTCATCTCAGAATTTGTAATGGCTCATATAAACCCCTTTATGAATCCTTGGTCCAGCGATAAATTTCTGTAGAATAAATACCGAAGCCCGCTTAAATATAAGAACAGCTGTTTTCCTCATGCCCATGAAAACGGTAAGTGCCAAACGGTCCTACTAAATATTTCATAAGTTTCGACAAGCTAAATAAATCGCTTATATTTCCCTAATTGTAAAATAATTTATATGTTTGGCATGTTGCGAGCTTTAAAAACTCACGTGGAGGCACCCATAGTAGTTGCCACAGTAAGCAAATGCTTTGAAAGTACATATCAAATCAACTTAATTTTATTGAATAATAACAGCGTGCGGCATCAACAAATGCGGAAAAGCTCGAGGAAATTCGGGAACGTTTGGCGAAGGGTCCAAATTTCCAGGACTTTGTCCAGAATCCGGATAACTCCAGAAGCGAGTGGGAGAGTTACGAGGGAAAGCTTCGTCGCGAAAAGGGCGAGGAGCAGCGTCTGCGACTGCCGCCGTGGTTGAAGACCACCATTCCCGTGGGCAAGAACTACGCCAAGATCAAGGCCCAGATGCGCGAGCTCAAGCTGTCAACCGTCTGCGAGGAGGCTCGGTGTCCCAACATCGGCGAGTGCTGGGGCGGCGGCGAGCATGGCACCCAGACAGCCACGATTATGGTGAGGGAACAGCAAAAGGCCCCCCATGGTGACCTTTGCTGATAACCGAACATGGTCAGATAGTCGACCGAATTTTCCACAGTTTTAAGAGTCTTTTAACAACTATACTAGGGATAAAAGTCATTTGATTTTCCAATTCTTTTGAAGTCATTGGACTAAAATTCGTTTTACTGCTATAAGACGAAGAATAATGTTAAAATCTCCTTTTAACAATATATTGTTTTCCCCCAGCTTATGGGCGACACTTGCACCAGAGGCTGTCGATTTTGTTCGGTAAAAACGGCTCGCAAACCTCCACCGCTGGATGTAAATGAGCCCGTGAACACAGCCACGGCAATTGCTTCCTGGGGATTGGATTACATTGTTCTCACCTCAGTTGATCGCGATGGTAAGTAGTGAAATTGTTTTTTAATCGTCAGAGCTTTTTATACTTTTTTTTTCAAAGATCTGCCAGACGGCGGCTCGAAGCACATTGCCGAAACTGTTCGCGAAATAAAGGCGCGGTAAGAGGATAAAATATATATTATATTCAAATTGTTCATACCTAATCAATACTTTATGCTTAGCAACTCGAACATCTTTGTGGAGTGCCTGGTACCAGATTTCCGAGGCAATCTAGAGTGTGTCGAGACGATCGCCAACAGCGGCCTAGATGTTTATGCGCACAACATAGAGACGGTAGAGAAGCTCACACCCTATGTGCGAGATAGGCGTGCTCACTACCGCCAGACCCTGCAAGTGCTAGCCGAAGCGAAGCGATTCAATCCCAATCTTATCACTAAGAGTTCCATTATGCTGGGTCTTGGTGAGACCGACGAGGAGATTGAAAGCACCTTAAAGGATCTGCGGACGGCCGGAGTCGATTGCGTGACATTGGGTCAGTACATGCAGCCCACAAATAAGCACCTCAAGGTCATCGAGTACGTCACGCCCGAGAAGTTCAAGCACTGGGAAGAGCGCGGTAACGAATTGGGTTTCCTGTACACAGCCAGTGGACCGCTGGTTCGCAGCTCCTACAAAGCCGGCGAGTTCTTCATTACTAGTATATTGGAGAACCGCAAGAAGAGGCAAAACGCCACTGAACTTCCCAAGGAGTAGTAAAATTGCAAAGCCTTTCTGAGCCGATGATGGATAGATATATTCGCTACACCCGCGCCTGTTGTGCAATGTATATATTAGATGACATACTGTTTCGAAATAAAATCGAATTGTTTTTAGTTTTAAATGAAGTCTCAAGTCTTGTGGTTAGCATACTTTTCAAATTATGCGCCATGTTAGTGTTCAAATAATTACTTCTGTGCCGTTAGGAAATTGTATGTGGGCTTATTTCTTCAGAACATTTGGGCACACTACATTGAATGCACTATCTGGTCTATTATTGTTTTCTTTTTGTTGAGAGTTTGATTGGATTGGATTGGATAGAAGCCTGGTGAAAAGACAAAGACCCAGCGTAAAGATGCCTCGCCTCGTCAATGGCCGCGAAGCCGCGCCCACGTACTCGAATCTGGTGAGATGAACCCAAATGTGTAGAGCAAGGGACTCCTTGCACCATAACAAAGAACTGGCAACGCATTTGTTGCATGTTTGTTTTGATGTTTGCGCAACAAACGCAACAGTTCTACAGAAATCAGGAGCATGTGTGCCTACCTTTTTGTATCCATCGTTTTAGGAAATTGAAGTGGATATAAGTTTGTCAGTGGAAATGTTAGATTCTCCGCAATAACGCCCACTTGCAAAATTTTTGCTTCGTGTGCACATATTTTTCGGTCCCACAATCTGAACACCTGTCGGTCCGCGAGTTACAATTTTCTTTTCTGTCCACAGGTTGGCTTCATATTTATTTTCAATCTTATCGTGGGAACCGGAGCTCTAACGCTACCCGGAGTTTTTGCCAGGGCAGGATGGATGCTTTCCCTGATTGTTATTGTTCTGCTGGCCATCATCAGTTACATGACAGTCACTTTTATCATAGAGGCAATGGCTTGTGCCAACGCCATTAGGAATTGGCAAACTCTGCAGGCCCTCCGCCAAAGTCGAAGTTCCGCTGAGAACAGTGAAAACGATGATAATGCTGATGATGTTTCCCTGGCATCGGGTGCCGAGCAAGTTGGAGATTTCGAGCGGGTTCCTCTGACCATTCAAAACCGGGAGTTTCACTACTATCAGTTGTCCCACAAATTCGAACTTGGCGAAATGGCGACACTATTCTTTAATGAGTTCGGACGCATAATGTTCTATCTCTGCCTGATTGTTTATCTTTACGGGGATCTGAGCATATATTCCGCCGCCGTGGCTAGAAGTCTGCGTGACGTCGTATGGTAAGTACTTAAAAGCGCACGCTTATTACATTAAATTGGTAAGCGTTTGCCGATATATGAAAACGTATAAAACAGAAAATTAAATAACCCCTTGTTTTTTAGTGATCAAACAAATGAAACGGATACCAATAACTTGATGTATTGGCTAGGAGCCTTTGAGAACAATACATCTCGGGCCTGCTGGAAGGAACATACAATATCTCGGTTGAACATGTACAGGGTGTTACTCATAGGATTCACATTGATCTTCGGTCCATTTGTGTACTTTAATGTACAAAAAACGAAGTACTTGCAGATGCTGACCGCTACCTTCCGGTGGATGGGTAAGTTGTAATTATGTGGAACTGATCAGATAATAAAATGTCATATTTCAGCTTTTACCCTGATGATTTGCATATCGGTAAAACTTTTGATTTCTAGAGGTGCCAAAGGTCACCCCGAAACCTTTAATGTGTATGGAATTCCCTCGCTTTTCGGCGCCTGTGTCTACTCCTTTATGTGCCACCATTCACTGCCCAGTTTGTTGGCGCCCCTTAGGCATAAGTCGATGGTTTCCAAAATTCTATCCTTTGACTACATAATAATTTGTGCATTTTACATACTGCTGGCCATGACAGGCATTTTTGCCTTTGAACGAATCGAAGACCTTTACACATTAGATTTTCTGCCCTACGATGTGGCATACGTAGACTTTTGGTCAGGTCTATTAATTTGCATTGATTACTTCCTTGCACTTTTCCCCATTTTTACCCTGTCAACCAGTTTTCCCATTGTTGCCATAACGCTGAAGAACAATCTTCAATCTTTATTCCTAGACATGTCACAATATGAATCCTATAGCGTTATCCTACGCCTATGCTTCCCGTTGCTTGCTATTATTCCGCCTTTTTGTATCACTTACTTTACTGAAAGTTTGTCCAGTTTGGTGGCATTTACGGGTACCTACGCAGGCACTGGCATCCAATACATTATCCCAGTATTCTTGGTTTACTTTGCGAGGCGCACTTGCTCAGAGCTGCTGGGAAGTGGCGTAGTTAATCGTTTTCAAAGTCCTTTTAAGTCCAGTGCCTGGCTAGTTTTTGTCTTCATTTGGTCAATTTTATGCGTCTGTTTGGTATCTATAAATTTGTTTAGTTAAGTTATTTTATCTTCCAATGTGTAGATATTTTTGGGCATTGAGCTTATTACCGGTTAGTAAAGTTTCATGTCAATTGTTTTAAAAAAATATTATCAAACTGATGTAGCTGTACATAATTATTAAAGAATATATGTTAAATAAGCGAATTTTAGCAACGTAAGTCAGTATTGAAATCGGCTGTGAATCATAAATTTTCAATATATTTTTCATGCAATGTTTGGAATGTAAAATTTGGAATTTAATAAAAACGTAATCCATTTTTATTAATTTTAAGATTATCGAATCCTTACCTTTTAAACTTATTAGTGTATGAAAAAAAAGGACATATACAAATATTAAAAGTGTCAATATAAATTGTAAATTCAGTACTGAAACTTAAAATCTACATGTATTTATCTTACAAATAAATATAAAAGAATTCTGTCAGGTGTGTTTGTATTCGTTTTCGAGATCGCTCAATAAAAATTTACAAATTATATTAGTTTAAGCAAAACAAAGAAAAGAGTTTTTAAAAATTTCAAAAGTACTATTCGGTGTTTTGACGGATAAAAACGGATAATTAATTTCAGAGTGACCGTTGTTCTGGTTTTGAACGGTGCATTATCGAGCTGTTAATCGAAATATCTTCCACCTCTAAAGGTTCACGGCTTGTTATTATTTTTCTATTGCATCAAAATACATTCATAGAAACCTATCACAGCTTTTAAAAGTATACTAAAGGACTCAAGGATGTCAATGACGGTGGACAGCAATAAGTCCTTGCTGAGAAAGGGCGATATGAAGCTGGATAACTATCCATCTTGTGCTGTGGAGGCACTTACTCGACTGGGTAAACTTGCTTATTATTTTAAACCGTACACATATCTTACGCCTTGATTTGCAGAAACATTGATTGCCAGCCGAAACAAGCAGAACATGGTAATGCAAATCATATCGGAGTTTATATTCCTGGAGAGAACCTCGAAGGATGGCGATGTGAGAAAGTCGCAGGCGCTGCCTATTAGCCAGATGAATCTCTTCCAGGAGTTTCAGCTCATCATTGCGCTGATTGAGTACTTTTCGCGGCCAGGAAGGGATGCCACCCGCAACGCCATATTCCTGTCGCTATTTGGAAGCCACTTGACACCGCAGCGATCCAAGTTGTTATCCCGCCTAATCAGCACAGCAGTTTCCGGGTCTGTGGCCCCGCTGCTTTCTTCTGCTGGTACATGGATGCAACAGGTGGGGTGCAAGACACCACTCAGCCTGGAAGTGGCCCAGAATATAGTCAGCGACTTTATTTCGTACTCCCGGAAAACCCCGGAGCAACTCAAGCAGCTGCCTATGGTGGGTCCGCACTTTGCGGCGAACTTTATGGTCGCCGTGGCGGATCTATACCTCAATGAGCAGCGTTCGCAGACGCTGAATCCCCCGCCAGATGCTCTGCTTGACACCATAACCGAATGGATGACAGAGAACCCCACTTTGTGTCAGGCCTCGCAGCAGCCTTTGGTCCTGCCCGCCGGTGCCATAGCCATGCCCTTTACCACTCCCTTAGCAGGTCTGCTTCGATGGGTGGTCTTGGCTCCTTTGGTCTCCAACCGTTCCGCCTATAGCAATTTGCATCTATCCCTCCTCCGTGCTCTGCAACAGCTTGTTAGCAGTGGAGAATCGACAGCACTGCCCAGCCAAGACCTTATGCAGATCGTAAAATCCCTGCAGAGCTACTGCGCACGGCTGGCGGAATCAAAAACGGATCCCAAGGCGGATGCTGCGTATCAGAAGTGCATGGAACGCTTCGCCCAAGCTGTGCAAATCGCCCTAAGCTCCAACTGCATCACTAATCAGATCCAGTTGCTTTGCCTCTTGGAATCTTTACCTCCACACAAACTGATGAAAATCGTAGTGGAAGCTCACAAAAAATAGTCGAACATCAAACACTATAAATGTCAGTCGGTTCATGCGATGTTTTTGCATGTTTGACTTCTACATTCAATTGTTTTAGTAATTAATTATTAAAATTTAGATTTTAAAAATAGATTTAAAGAGTTATTAATGAAATTGAGTAATCGACAATTACAATGCTCAAAAATGTTTGTTTGGAGCTAGCTTTGGCCGGCTGAAGCTTATATACCATTGTAGTAATTACATTACAAAACATTACTTTATGTGGTTTCAAATGTCTCCTTCCCTGCGTTACAAACTTCGCACTGAAATCAATACACGCATACAAGGGTTATGAACAGGGAGTATTTCGAATTGAATTTTTGAAAACACTTTTATCCCGCTTTTGCTTTGATGCTGCCATACTAAACAACATAATTTTCTAGAGCGCATGTCCTTGTGAGTAAACTGTGAGCACTGAACAGGACACACAGAAAAAAATCGATAATATCCCAGTTTCGAGCTTTCGTCGCAGTGCAAGCTTGTTGAATAGAATCGCAACCTACGGCAGGAAACCTCGGGTAGGGAAGTCATTGGGAAATACCACCGTATACCAGACGATGCAATGAATCCCGTACCGAGCCGCGAGTTCCTGGAGGTCCATCCGCTCCACCAACACCAACCACATTGCAAGCAGCAATGTTTTGTATTCACTGAGATAGCGGACATCGAACTGCCCGCGGAGATAACCAAGTTCGGAGGTGGAAATGAAAAGATTAGGTGCTCCAACGGGGGCATCCCCACCTACAGTTCTAAGAAGGACTCCTGCAGCGAGTCCTCGGCGGAACGGCCGGAGAGATCACGAGGACGAAAAATTTTGATGGGCGTCGGCGTGGTGCTCGTGTGCATCGCCATGGCCGGAGGCATTCCGCTGGCCCTCCAGTTGCGCTCTTCGTCACTTCTGGAAGCCCGACTCGCCTTCATCCGCCGCCTGCTGACGGAGTCTCCTCTAATCGAGGGTTCCTGGAAGCCACCGAGCACTATGAGCCTGAACAGCAGCAACCTGTTCGAGGTGCGACAGAATCACATTGGTGCCGTGCTCTGGCCCATTGCTGTACCGTGTGGAGCTCAGTACCTGGATGCAGTGCAGCTCACACTGGAGGGCATTGATAGGGCCAAGCGGATTACCGCTGCCACAGACTCCATGCACATTGTAGAATCAGCGGATGAAATGGAGCAGACTCACATCCGCGGCGAGGTGGCTGTTCTAATGGGGATCAGTGGTGGCCACGCTCTGGGCACCAGCACGGCCGTCTTGCGTTCCATCTACCTGCTGGGAGCTCGATTCGTGTCGATTACAAGCCAGGAGTGCACCACTCCTTGGGCAGCGGCAGCAATCCGAAGACCCGATTATCTTGTCGAGGATAATGTTACGAATTCATTTAACGAATTTGGGCAGGTGGGCACAACTCCCATTGTGATTATCGTAATATATATTTTCATTTATTCCTTTTTTAGACAATGCTCTTTGAGATGAACCGCCTGGGAATGCTGGTGGAGATTTCAATGCTCAGCGAGGCTGCCATGTTGGCCGTCTTGAAAACTGCCAAAGCTCCTGTTTTACTCACAAATGCCACACCGTTGTCCATGTGCAATAGCAGCAACATAGCTTCTATTCCAGACCACGTTCTAAGGTAAGCTATCATAAAGTCCTTACAGGACACCCCTAATATGTATATAACCCACAGCCTATTGCCGGAAAATGGTGGCGTAATCTTGCTCAACCTGGAGCGCTGTGGCGATCGGACACTGGGAGTTCGAGAGGCCATCACTGCAATCAACTATGTTCGCAAAGTGGCCGGAGTGGATCACATTGGACTTGGGGGAGCTCCGAAAAGCTATGCCCTTCTACTTGCCGAACTGGCAAGGGATAGGGTTTGGGGAAATGCTGCTATTAAGAAGCTCGTTGGAGGAAATGTGATGAGGATTCTGCGAGAGATCGAGACCCTGAAAAACCGATTGCCCCTGTATGAGGAGTGGATTCCGCACGAGTCCATTGAAAGCAATTCCTATTGCCGATATCCCGAGTCTTAGACCCGATTCAACTTTTTTACAGACTCAAGCGATTGTTCTCAATTAATTACTAACATATTTAATTAAATTATTAAAGTACAAATGAATTGTTGTACATATTACTATGCGTAAATAGGTAAGTGATAACCTATCCAAACACCATTTCAAAATTGATTCAAAAGTTTACATTTGTACATAGTTTATATTTAAAGAATATCATTCTAGGTAAATACATATCGGTGTATAATGATATTGTAATATTGTATGCCTTACAATCTACTAGACATCCAACGACTAATTTACACTGATGCCCGTTCTAACTCCGAGGGTTAGGGAAATCACTTCTTGCTCGGAAGGAAGCTCGTCGGACTCGCGCTTCATGATTCTCTTCGACAGGAGGTCATCCCCGTCAAGTTTCAACTCGCGCTTGACCCTTGACTTCTCGACTTCATCATCGTCGAGCTCGAAGACGTTGTTGTCTGTGAATGCCAAGTGGTTGATTTCGTTAAAGAACAGAGTCTTCGCATTTCGAATAGTTCTATCGTAGCCAGGATCACTCAGTGGCGGCAGATATGTGGCTGGAATTCGGCTTGTGCCCCTGTACCCAGAATCAGGACAACGTGGATCAATGGACCCTGGGTAGCAGTACACAGGCGTGGTTCCAGCAATCGGAGGTCTGGAAGTTGTTCCTGGCAGGCACTCAGGATCTGAAGATCCCGGATAACACCTTGGTCTAGGTGTCGTTGGCGGTTTCTGGGGACAGCGACTATCCGGGGAGCCGGGGTAACAGTTGGGCCTGGATGTAGTTAAAGGAGCTCTTGTCGAGGAAGGAGCATATGTGGCAGGTTGACATCTAGGATCGCTGGAGCCGGGATAGCACCTGCTAGCAGTTGTGGGTGGAAGATAAGTAGCGGGCTGGCAAGAGGGATCATTTGAGCCCGGATAGCAGCGGGGAATGGGTGTAGTGATAGGCGGCTTAGTTATCGGAGGCGTGTTTGTAGGCGGTTGACAATCTGGATCATTGGAGCCCGGATAACATCTTGGCCTAACCGTCGGAATTGATGTCCTTGCCGTCGTCGGTGGGAGGTAAGTAGCGGGTTGACATTCAGGGTCCTTAGAGCCGGGGTAACACCTGGGTCTCTGTGTAGTTACTGGCGCCGGTGGACAGCGTGTATCCTTCGAGCCCGGATAACAATTTGGACTGGGTGTGGTTATTGGAATTCTTGTAGTCGGAGGAGAATAAGTTGACGGTATGCATTCGGGATCATTAGACCCGGGATAACATTTTGACCTTAAAGTTGTTGCAGGTGGTCTTGATGCTGTTTGGCAGTCAGGATTAGGAGAGCCTGGGTAACACGTAGTTGTCGTAATTGGCGTCCTTGAGGTTGTCGGCTGAGTTGGTTGCGGACACCTAGGGTCAGTTGATCCCGTGTAACAATTGGGCTTAGGTGCTTTTGTAGCTGAAGGTGGCAAGTACGTGGCTGGCTGGCATCTTGGATCTTCTGAGCCATCTGAACATCCTGCTTTCCTTGTGGTTGGCACTTTAGGACATCTGGGATCGGGCGAACCAGGGTAACAATTCAGACAATCCGGATCTGATGATCCAGGGAAGCATTTGGGCACCGAAATAGTGGGTGGCTTCTGTGGGCAACGACTATCCGTGGATCCAGGATAACAATTTGGTTTTGGGGTTGTCAAAGGCGTTCTTGTTGTTGGTGGTTTGCAATACGGATCGCTTGATCCAGGATAACACCTAGGCTGGGTTGTAGGAATTGTTTGCCTTGGTGTGGTTGGCGGAAGATATGTGGTAGGCTGACAGTCGGGATCTAAAGACCCTGGGTAACATTTTGGTGCTGGCGTCGTTTGAGGCTTCTGTGGGCACCGACTATCTGTTGATCCGGGATAACAATTTGGTTTCGCCGTAGTTACAGGCGTTCGAGTTGTCGGTGGCAAATACGTTGTTGGCTGGCAGCTTGGATCACTGGAACCCGGATAGCACCTAGGTCTAGCTGGAGGAATTGTCGGGCGCGAGGTTGTAGGCGGAAGGTAAGTTGCGGGCTGACATTCAGGATCCGGTGAGCCGGGATAACATCTAGATTTTTGGGTTGTTACGGGCTCTTGCGGACAGCGTTTATCTGTGGAGCCTGGATAGCAGTTTGGTTTGGATGTTGTCACAGGCGTCCTTGTAGTTGGTGGCGTGTAAGTTGCTGGTTGACATTCAGGATCCCTTGACCCAGGATAACATCTGGGTTTCAAGGTAGTTATCTGTGATCTAGATGTCGGTGGGGATTTTGTGGCTGGTTGACAATCGCGTTCAGTACTTCCAGGATAGCACCTAGGTCTAGATGTAGTTACTGGTGTCCTTATTGTGGTAGGTTGAGTTGGTTGCGGACAACTGGGATCTGTAGATCCTGGATAACATCTCGGTTTGGGTGCAATAGTAGGTGGTCGACGGGATGAAGGAGGTAAATAGGTGGCGGGTTGACATCTCGGATCATCCGAACCATCAAAGCATCCTGCTTTCTTTGTGGTTGGCACTTTGGGACATCTTGGATCGGGAGAACCCGGATAGCAATTGAGGCACTCTGGATCTGATGAGCCAGGATAGCACTTGGGTTGCGAAAGGCAACGACTATCGGTAGAGCCTGGATAACAGTTAGGCTTGGGTGTAGTTATAGGCGTTCTTGTTGTGGGGGGTGAATAAGTTGTCGGTTGGCATTCTGGGTCATTGGATCCCGGATAACACCTTGCCTTCGGGATGGGAATGGTAGTTCGTCTGGTCGTAGGTGGAAGATACGTTGCTGGTTGACACTCAGGATCCGGTGAGCCCGTATAACATCTGGGCTTCGATGTAGTTATAGGAGGTCTTGAAGTCGGTGGAGAATACGTTTTTGGTTGACAGCTGGAGTCAGTTGATCCAGGGTAACACCTTGGCTTGGTTGGTGGGATGTTTGGAGATGCAGTTGTTGGAGGAAGATACGTGGCTGGTTGACACTCAGGATCTGTAGATCCCACATAACATCTTGGTTTTTGAGTGGTTGGCAGTGTCTGGCGGCAACGAATATCCGTCGATCCTAAGTCACAAACAGGCTTCGAAGTGGTTATCGGTGGTTTAGTTGTTTGACGAGGCTGGCAGTCTGGATCATTAGAACCTGGATAACATCTTGGCTTAACCGTAGTGATCGTCGTGGGTGGCAGGTAAGTAGCCGGCTGACACTGTGGGTCAGTTGAGCCAGGATAACATCTAGGCTTTAATGTAGTCACAGGTATCTGCGTGCATCGTCTGTCTGTCGAGCCGGGATAGCAACTTGGCTTCGCTGTAGTTACTGGCTTTGCGGAGGTTGGCTGGCACTCGGGAGCAGTGGATCCCGGATAACATCTAGGTTTCGGTGTAGTTATTGGTACTCGAGTCGTGATTGGTTGAGTTGGTTGTGGACAACTGGGATCTGTAGATCCTGGGTAGCATCTGGGCTTGGGTGCACTTGTGGGAGGACGACGAGATGATGGTGGCAAATACGTGGCTGGCTGACACCTTGGATCTTCTGAACCGTCAAAGCATCCTGATTTCTTTGTGGTAGGAACTCTGGGGCATCTCGGGTCAGGGGAGCCAGGATAACAATTCAAGCATTCAGGATCTGAAGAACCAGGATAGCACCTTGGTTTTTGAGTAGTAGGTGTTTTCTGGGGACAGCGACTATCGGTGGAGCCTGGATAACACTTTGGCTTTGAAGTAGTTGCAGGGTTTCTAGTTGTAGGAGGTGAGTATGTAGTTGGCTGACAATCGAGTTCGGTTGAGCCCGGATAACACCGCGGCCTAGTCGTAGGAATTGAGGTAGGAGGAAGGTATGTGGCCGGTTGACATTCTGGGTTTGGTGAGCCAGGGTAACACCTAGGCTTTGGTGTTGTTGCGGGTTCCTTTGGACAGCGTCGGTCTGTTGAGCCCGGATAGCAATTTGGTTTTGATGTAGTTACGGGTACTCTGGTTGTCGGAACAATTGAAACTGTGGTTCTAACAGAAGTTGGCGGAAGGTAAGTTGAAGGCTGACAGTCGGGATCTACAGATCCTGAATAGCATCTGGGCTTGGAGGTGGTAATTGGTGGCCTAGTTGCAGGTTGGCATCCAGGTTCCTGTGAGCCTGGATAACAGCGCGGCTTAGCGGTTGTCAAGGGAAGTCTAGTTGTCACAGGTACTCTTGTTATCGGAGGCGTGTAAGTAGCTGGCTGACATTCGAGGTCAGTAGATCCTGGGTAGCACCGTGGTCTAGCTGTGGAAGTGGGAGCCCTTGTTGTTGGTCGAGTAACTTGAGGGCATCCTGGATCTGTTGAACCTGGGTAGCACCTTGGTTTAGGTGCAATTGTAGGAGTCCGCTTCGTTGATGGCGGTAAGTAAGTGGCAGGTTGACACCTGGGATTATCCGAACCATCAAAGCATCCTGCCTTTTTCGTAGTTGGGACCTTAGGGCATCTAGGATCGGGTGAGCCAGGGTAACAATTAAGACACTCCGGATCTGTTGAACCCGTATAGCACTTTGGTTGCGTTGTAGTAGGTGGTTTTCTTGTTGTTGGTGGTTGGCAATATGGATCACTTGAACCAGGATAACACCTCGGCTTGGTAGTAGCAATCGTTGTTCTTGTTGTAGATGGTGGAATGTAAGTTGCAGGTTGACAGTCGGGATCA
Source organism: Drosophila santomea (assembly GCF_016746245.2). NCBI lineage: Eukaryota > Metazoa > Arthropoda > Insecta > Diptera > Drosophilidae > Drosophila > Drosophila santomea. The sequence continues at coordinate 20,198,689 of NC_053018.2, forward strand.
GAGGATCCCGGGAAACACCTCGGTCGTTGCGTAGTTCGCGGTGTCAGAGGTTGGCAACTAGGATCACTGGAACCCGGGTAACACCTTGGCCTCGACGTTGTAATTGTCGTTCGAGCCGTAGTTGGTGGGATATAAGTAGCAGGCTGACATTCGGGGTCCGTTGAGCCAGGATAACATCTCGGCTTTGATGTCGTCACGAGGTCTTGTGGGCAGCGTCTGTCTGTCGAGCCCGGATAACAATTTGGCTTGGAGGTAGTTACAGACCTCCTAGTCGTAGCTGGTTGACATTCCGGATCATTGGAGCCTGGGAAACACCTAGGCTTAATAGTAGTAATAGGTGTCCGGGTTGTGGTTGGTTGAGTTTGTTGCGGACAACTGGGATCCGTTGATCCAGGATAACACCGTGGACGGGGTGCAATTGTCGGTGGTCGACGAGACGAAGGTGGTAAGTATGTAGCGGGTTGACATTTGGGGTCATCTGAACCATCATAGCATCCTGCTTTCTTTGTGGTTGGCACTTTGGGACATCTTGGATCGGGAGAACCCGGATAGCAATTGAGGCACTCTGGATCGGATGAGCCTGGATAGCATTTTGGCTGTGAAGAAGTGGGCGGCTTTTGAGTTACACGCGGTGGGGGTTGACAGGAAGGATCTGGTGATCCAGGATAACACCTGGGTCTTGGAGTTTGTTGGCAACGATTATCCGTTGAGCCTGGATAACAATTTGGCTTTGATGTTGTTAGGGGAACTCTGGTTGGTGGTATTGTAGTTCTTCTTGTGGTTGGTGGAAGATAAGTGGCAGGCTGACACTCAGGGTCAGTGGATCCTTCATAACATTTTGGCTGCGATGTGGTAATCGTTGGCCTTGTTCTAGGTTGACAGTCTGGATCTGTAGATCCCGGGTAACAACGTGGCCTCTTCGTAGTAATGGGAGTTTTTCTGGTTGTTGACGGAACATAAGTTGCCGGCTGGCATTCGGGGTCATCGGAGCCTGGATAGCATCTCGGCTTTATTGTTGTAATAGGTGCCCTTGTTACCGGTTGACAATTAGGATCAGTTGATCCTGGATAGCAACGCGGTTTGGTAGAGGATCTTCTTGTGGTTGGTGGAAGATAAGTAGCTGGTTGACATTCCGGATCCCTCGATCCGGAAAAACATCTTGGCTTTGTTGTTGCCGGCGGCGCAGCACGACAGCGAGGATCAGTAGAGCCCAAAGGACAAACGGTTCGGGATGTAGTCTGCGGAGTCTCCGTACAGCTTGGATCGTTAGATCCAGGATAGCATCGTGGTCTTGGCGTAAACGTTGAGGCTATTGGTATTCTGATCGTTGTGGGCGGTAGGGAAGTGGGCTTTGGGCAGCCTGGCTCTCTGGAGCCAGGATAGCAGCGGGGCTTCGGTGAAATTAGATGATCCTGTAGACACTGAGGTTCAGTTGATCCTTCAGGACATGGCAACGACTTCAGACTGCCGCAGGTGTAGTCCCTTTTACACGCTCCATTGCATAGTTCAATGTCACACTTTAGATACACCTGAGATCGGTCGGGGAACCTGAATGCCTTAAGTGTATTATAGTAGGTGGATGTAAGACTGGAGCCTGGCTCAAACTTTCGCCACTCCCCAAATATTTTCTCCTTTATCGAGCAACCTCTTTTGTCCGACAGCTGCAACCTCTTCGTTGTTCGGGCCTCAAAGTCCATGTCATCGGAGGCATAACATTGTAGTATGTTTAGATCCCATGCCTGTTCCGAGTGCTTAACGTTGATGGTGAACGTAATGTCAGTTCCCAGGGTGAGAGTGCCCTGAATAGGTTTAATATTGGGAGGAGTTCCCGTTCCGATTTCCATCCAGCACTCTACAGGCCCTCTTGGGGTATCCACCGATATAACTTCGAGCATGTCCACCACAAATGGCTTGAAATAAACAGTCTTCTCGCGTTCATCACCCCGACTGCACGATATTTTACGTGCTATGTCGAAGCTATTTTGTATGTCCCTGTCATCCTGGATGATCAGGATGTTCTCGATTGAGGCGCAAACGGAGCATGAGGGCTTGCTGCCACATCCATCGTATGGCACTGTGAAAGTGAAGCTTCGTCCCGATTGTTCGCCCTTCACGTAGCTAAGTAAAAGTGTGAATTAAAGAGGGATACCCAGCTATCAATAGTATATACCCACTTGCACTTGGGGTCGTTGAAATATCCCTGGCTGTAGATAACTCCATCGAAGTCCTCGGAGAACTCGACTTCGACCATCATGCCATTACCTTGGTCGCATTTCACATCGATCTTTTCGATGTGCTTGGCCGACAGAGAAGTGTCGCGAGTTAATCTGGGCGAGGAGTCGTCAAACTCAAGTTCGCCTAAAACGTCATTGAGCGCCTCATCATCACTCAGATCAGTGCCCCGAGTGGTGACCTTGACAGTTATACGAAATAATAATCGTCAATTTAATGATTTCTAGATGCATATCGGTGTACGTACCAAGAGCAAGGCCCACAAGAAAATGTGGCCGATGTTGACCATCGTAAGTGTAAGTCTCGAGCTTTATTCTGAAAAACAGTCAATTAAAGTATATAAATATATGATTATAATCAGTTTATGATCTTCCGAATTCAACAGTTTTATTTATTGCCCATCTGGTTGTTAAGCAAACAAAAATATTTCACTCAATACTTCTTGTCTCAGCCATTTACGCATATTAACATATTTTGTTAGTTTTTGCTGACCTATAGCTAGGGACTATATGTAAAAGGCTGGCCCAGTCAACTATGTTAATAATTAACCAGAAAATAAATGTTTTAATTGAATATTTTATTTTTTGTCTCTGCATTCAATACGGTAAAAACAAGATAATATTTTTGTTTACAGTTTTGTAAATTATGTTTATGGCCAGCTCGGTACTTGGGCGGTAGTTTTTATCGCCTGAATAACCTTCCACCTTCGGGTGACTCATGTAATCAAGATCTGCAAAAAGGGCGCTCGCGATGGGTTCAAAAAGATGCAATATATCAAAGCATGAAGGTGACGAAAAATTATTTCGCCGAAAATCCAGACATTTATTTGCATATGTCGGGCTTGTCAACCGATCTCTAGCGCTGGATGAGGTAAGATCTTCTTTATCGCTAATTACGGTTGAGTGCAACCTGTCGAGTGTTTACACGAGCTTCAAACAGCCGGACCTCTTTTGCCCGACGAATGGAGGGTGCTGCACCAGCGCCACTAAAACGGGTTTGGTTTTTAAATAATACAACTAACCTTTAAAAGAGAAAAAACAAATGGGAAAAATGCCGCGGATTTCAAAATCCATAAATTCAAGACTCGCACACGAAGGGAGCAGGGCAGAGAAACAACTAGTGACGAGTGCCTATTTGCTTAGCCGCAGTTGATAAAGGGGCTTCGATTTGGATTTGGGGCCTTTGTTTGGCATTGGCTTCTGCAATCTGATGGCTCTCGTCTCCTCTTGTTTTTTGCTATCTCGCTATTGATGTTAGGCCCCGGATGATTAGGTGCTTTTTCATTGTGGCCCCTTTTGTCTAGGTTATTCGAAGCATTAAGCAAACGAGGGTCTTAAAAGTACCATTTGATTACGGATGATTTGGCGTGTGAAGTCTTATGTTTTTGTTCTTATGTCACTGTTTGGTAGTATTCAATGCTGTGCTAAACACTTCTCCCCTTTGCATGAATAAATCCAACATTAATCGGAAGACCCCTGGGCTAAGAAGGTCGTACGTCTTATCTAGTTTCGAATTCTTAATATTCTCAAGGAGCTGATTGTATTTTCCCTTTCATTTGTACGATCATGCTGAGTTCCCCGAAATGGAAACAACTTTTTTCCGACTCGCTTGTAAATACAAACACCTAAAATTTTGCAAGAGGTCCAGTAGATTATGATGAAACACCGCCCATTCATACATCCGATTCATATTCAACACGATTAATATGGTATCTCTTTTGCTCCCAGCTTTCCGTTCGCTTAATCTTCAACGACCCAATTTTTTGGGTTTTTGGTGGTTTGAAACCATTGGCCTGATATCTCAGTTTGCAGGTTATTTTGTGGCTGAGTTTGATATTTGATATGACTGCATAATTATGCCCAATTTGATAAAAATTGGTTCACCATGTCAAAAAATTGCTCATTTATTTTTGCCACATTTTTATGTTTGCCAGTTAGCATGATATAGTTATTTGCTCCGCAAGATTAATAGTCCGGCTCATTTATTTAATTGCTATACAAACACATTAATGAGTTGTTTCGATTGATATACAAACTATAGAATTCGGACATATGAGTATTTATAGGTACACGATCATCTTTCTATAATTGGGCAATTATATCTTTGAAAATCCATTATTGATTTGGGCGATTTGGGTGTCGAAATGTGAAGTTAGATAGAATGGGTGATCCCGGGTGTCTGCGCAGTTTGCCAGCAATCATATTCAATTGTATTGGCTAACGCTTGAGCGTTAATAAACAAAACTTGGACATTGATGGCTTCACCCTGAACTTTTGACATTTCAGCGCCTCGCATAGGCGTATATCTTCGTATTAATCACGGCGAACAGGTGATTAGACCGCGGGCTTCAATACGTATGCATATAGACAGCTTTGTGTATTATACTATATATACATATGTGCAAACTATACACCAAATCCGCCAATGATCTCCTTCAGCGATTGATTTAACCGACATTCCACGTCTGGGTTCTCATAACTTGGATTCAATGCACTGACGAATTGGTGAAATGCGGCTATCTTGCATTGTGGCTATCAGTTATGGGCACATCGGGATTTAGTTTATGGCCAATTTTGGATTGGCGCCGATTTGGTAACATGATCGGTCGTTTTTTAATAGGCATGTTATGAACAATCTAATTTACATTTTTGTGCGGCATTTAATTGTGTATTTATGGGCACTTTGCATAGATTAGCAAGTGCTAACCATATTTTGCTCGCCTCACAAGGAGCTAGCTGATTTCAGCAACAATGCATTCTTAATTTGAGAACCTGTGATTTCTCTTTCAAGGTACTTAACTATATGAAACACAGTTAGCAGTTTTGACACATTAACAACGAAATGCAAATGGCACTCAAGCACCGGATCTGCGAAACTTGTTTCTCGTTTAAGCTGATTACAAAGAAAGCAAAAAGCGGGTAAACGGACTTACGAAAAGAATGTTTTTCAACGCTTAAATCAATTGATCTTCTCCGAAACTCATTTTTACAAATATAAAAAATATACGCAGTTAGAAACAGTGAGATTTTATAAAGCGTATTATTTCGGGTTTAACCTGAATAATCGTTGTTTGGTTTACGTTTACGATTCAGTCATATAGTAACTTTTTCTTGATTTGGAGAGGATATAATTACTTGCGTCAGAGTCGTTTCACTTTCCACCTTTTTAACACCAAATACCTATATATGATAGCCGGCAAAATGTAAACACAAGGTCAAATCTGCGTGGGTCGTAATGGAAAAAGCAAGTAATTATTTAAGTTTGATGACCGCAATTGGCCAATTTCATATTGAAATTCCCTAGATGCTAAAACTTTATTTTTAGCCGACTTAAATATTTTCAAATATATAATAAATATAAAATATGCAAAGGCAGATACTCGTAATTCTTTAATGTCGAAGGTTGTAAAATTAAGCAATTTCTTACAATTTTCAATTTACTTTATTTTTGTAATGATTTAAAGTATGTTACTGAAGCATAAAACACCAACCATCAAGTAATTATTTTAGAAGTACTATAAAAAGGATGCATTAGGGAATAGGATATTTATGTAATATTTGCTATAAATTTAGATGTATCCACACTTAAAAACTGATTCCGACTCCCGACTGGAGTGCTCATCTATTAGAAATTGATGAGTGAATCCTTCCATATTTACATTCATTTCAGACAAGTTCTTTAGTAAGCACTGAGTTCACTTTGGACCATTCACATACTCCTGGGTAATTGAATCGATTCACATTTCTGGCCTTAATTAACGGCTTTTGGAGTTGAGCACATAAAATCACTGAATGGCTTTTGGTATTGGAACACATTGACCAATTAGTCGGCGACCATTCGAAATATAATCACTGTACCATTGGAGCACTTGGACTACTCGGACTTACTGCACTGGCTGCTGGACTTGGGCTTGGGCTTGGGGAAAAATCTGGCTGGGATGCAGCTGGCGAAGTGGACGATGCCGCACTAAGCGCCAAAGAGACTCGTCTTCGTTTATATACACACACGGCGTATGATTTAACAAAAATCGTTTCGGATATTGCCTCAAAAATCCAAAGACGCGGCAAGTAAAATAAAACGGCAGAAAAAACAGAAACGGAAAATAAAAAACAAAAACGAAAAATAATACAACCAATGCTAGTAGCTCAATATATTTGTTGTTGTTTATTTTACGTCGCTCGTGGTTTTATACACGCACACTCAACTTAATCGGGTAGTACGATTTATTGGCAAGTTGTGGTTATTTATTCGCCCAACTAAACGGGTAACATACGAAGTGGATTTAGATTAAAATTGATCTTCTAGGCTTTGAAAAAACTAAACAGTACCCGCTTTCAAGTGAAGTTCCAAATGTCAGAGGTCAGCTGATAAAACACTTAATATACTTCAATTTGTTTGCCGAAATAAACCAGTTATAGGATCACGGGATTTATACGTACTCGTATATGGGGGTGTGTCATACGGAACGTAATTAGGAATCTGGATGGACAACTCAAGCAAACTGAATATATATATTTTTACAAAAATAAGCATATTCTTAAAAATGTATACAAATATATCGAGTCCTTAAGGTCAATTAAAAATGTTATAAACAAAACTAATTAGGTAAATGATCTTAAGTTTATTAAATGTAAGTGCCATCAGACTGACAACAATTTTTGAATAAAAAGTTGCATCTACCTATTCTTAATGGGAACTTAAAGGGCAGGTCAAGGTCGCCGAAATATCTGGTATCTGTAGCTGAGGGCATAATGATTAATCTTTTCATGGGCGTTATCGTTGCATCATGTCACCATCGTGAATTTAAGCACTTTTAAATTGATTGCTCAGAGTTAGGGCATCCAGTAGCCCGGCGCCTGGAGCCAATTATTTTTTCCATTCATATGGAGTTCGTGGGCAGCGAGACGCGTGAGCATCGTCCACACGCCGTCTTTCCTAGCCATTTTAGCCATTTGAGTCGCCGTCTTAGCCATCTTGACCCAAGCGCGCGACTGGCACATTTCGTTGCTAGCTGAAAAATGAAAACCAAAAACCGAAAACTAACAACTGAAAACTGAAAACTGAGCTGAAAAACTGCACCTTCGCCGGTGCGCTTTTAGGGCCAAAGAGTCAAAATCCGTCATTGCAACTACCTGTACTACATGATGTGGGATCGAAGGGAGCGGGGGACTGGGACTTTGGCCATATGGAGATGGAGGTGCGATGGAGATGTTGTCATGCAACTACAGCCGGCATTGCGGACAGGTTGACGACGAATCCGGAGCCGATGTCTATACCGATGCCTATACCGATGCGCCTGGTCATCCCTAACAGGTATTAGTATTCAAAGTTTTGGAAGCCCAGCGTCCGCTTCGTGATGCTGATAGATTTTCGCAGCCAAATGGCAACGGTCATGGCGAGATGGTGATGGTGATGGTGGGCTGTCGCCATGGGAAGAATACGGATGGAGTCAGGTGGTAAGGTAATTCCCTTAGCCACCGTCATATGGGTAAGTCGAACCCAAATCCGTATCCATATGCATGCACGATCTGCATCGCGATACCAGAGGTGCCAAAGACAACCATCGCGTAACCCAGACTGCCAGAGGATGATACCTGGTACCGTTCTGTTGGTATCAGCTGCTAGAAAGCTTTGACAATGGGAAATGGGCTTAGATAATTATTTTAAGTCGGGAACCTTCCAAAAGGGTAGTCGCTTAAAGAAGGGTCTATATCTTGAACTTCAGTTGCCAAATCAGAAGCTGTCATGTCGAAGAGCATTTTAAAAGACACGTTTCCTTTTCAAGACATGCGCCATCATAACGAAATCTAACAAGTACTGCATCAATTGAGTGTAAGTTCTTACAATTGATTTCAATGCTTTGCTTTATAAGAAACAAATAATTTGGGTTTCACTGCCAAAGGAGTAACTTCCATTCGACAACAGAGTACTTCTTCATGTCTACTTAAAAACTAAGCTTTATGCATTGCATTTTAAAAACATAATGAAGTGCTGTGGGCTTATGCTTAATAATACCAACTTATGGTTAATGCAAAAGTTAATTTTTGGTCCCCATAAAGGGAGTTACAAGCTATCCATCCCGTGGATCAGCAAACATCACATACTCTTGCATTCGTTTGGCGACAGTGACAAAACAAATTCGTGCTCAGACATTTTGTTGTGACCGGACATTTTTGGCTACAAAGAAATAGGCAAAAGTAAACCTCACTTGTTTTCCAACGAGTTTTGATAGTTCGAACACACCTTGTGGCGACTTTAATTCATTTCAGAGCTTTAATACAACTTACGGGTTGTTTATCTTTAATTTCGGTTCTTATTGTACTTAATTTCCTTATTTTGGTACATGCTTATATGTACCTATAATCAGTTGTCATCAATTTTAAAAAGCTCTTACGTTAAAATATACGGTAATTTTGTGAAACCATTATTCTAATCATCAGTAAGCGACATTCCATTTATAAAAATCGATCTGTTAATCGGCAAGTGTAATAAAAATTTGCTTGAAATGGTTACGGTAATTTAATATCCGGTTTTGGAACACAAACACAATCAAGCTTTTAATCGAAGTTAAGTGGCCTTTAAAAGTATGCTTCATTATTTAGAAATATATACAAATATTTTACTTCCGATTAATCGGAATTCAAATGTATACTTTGCGGGGCCCCACATCTATTACACTTATGTACCACCTGCTACCCCTTCCGGGTATGCGCCACTCCCCCCGCCCTTGACTTTGGCATCTCAAAGGGCTTCAGACAGCAACAGATCCAAGTAAGAGCTCTGACTGAGCTTAAGTCTGTCCATCGCCCGCAGCTCTTTGAAGACGAGAACCTCTGGAACGCTGCCCCCGCAAAAGTTTCTTATTCTAAGACTCATATCGAGGATGCCGTCGTGACGAATATGCCCATCTACACTGGCGACGAACTGATTGCTCATGCTGAATCTCAAAAGCCACCTCAGGAGGCAGTTCATAGCACCAGAAGATCCTGCAACTATGCAGTACCTCTCAAGTGTCACAAACAGACTGCGTCGGATGCTGGCCAAAAACCTCGACACCCTGCTCGAGGGAGCTGGACCTCCAACTGAAGAAGACACCCGGACCTGATGACATTAACCTACCACTCATTGAAGTTCTGGCTTATTTGGATCCTGAGGGCCCATTCCTCCAGCTACAAAAGCTGGACTGACTCCTGCTATCAAGCAAGCTTCAGCTCCCAACAAAAGTCATACTCATCAAGGCGAGAATAAATCCTACATGGACCTATGCCATCCAAGACATCTTCCTCGTCTGGTTATGTTCAGAAGGCACTGAACAATTACTGCGCAAATAAAATAAACAAACAACAAATATTTGTATATACATATATATTTTTAAATATTCAAATATCCATTGAAAACTAAACGATTCCTATATTCCGAAAAATAAAACTGTACAGTATTGATTAAGGCATCATTTACTCCATAATTTGCGTGTGACAAGGATTAGGACAATTATTTAGCGTAACAATTTTATCGCGCTTCAAAAAAAGCTCGGTGACGAAAGCTGCCTCCTGGCCGAGTGCAAACACTCTGCCAGTGGCCACTAAGCTTTTGAATTTGATGCTTTCGAATTTGATGCAAAAATCGATACAGTCACAGCTGTTTGTGTACAACAAGTGAAAGTGTCCCGAGTGCCGCATAAAATATTTCGAGGAATACAGCTAAATATCCCTAAATTTAGATCCTTCAAGTGGCCTTCGAGGCGCGAGTTCCTTTCCACGCGGTTTCAAGCGACTCCACCAGGATGCCGAGCTCACGACGTGCGATCCTGAGGCACATACTGTCGGGGATTTGCACCAAGATGAACCGCACCAAGTCGGTGCCCACTGACGTCATGGAGACGCCGCTGAACCGATGCCTCAACACCTTCGACATCGCTCTTTTGGGTACTTCAAGTTAATCAATGAGTAACCGGCTTGTTTTTTTGGTTGCACACTCGATTGGGGAACAATATGTTGGGGTTTCAATGCTTTCATGCGAAGCATCTGCTATCCTAAAGTTCAGAGTTGGGCGTTCTTGAAGATACATTGTAGATATTATGTTTTTTTTTATTTGAACACGTTAAATATTTAAGTATTTAAATATTTTTAAACAAGTTTTGCGGGGCTACCTGCGCTTTATTCGGTCAAAGACAATCCACTTTTAATTTAAAATGACTTGCTGAATATTCAACAACTTTTAGAAAAACCATTGCTTAAGCAGTTTGTATTATTTATCAAAAATATAATTTTAACAAAGCACTTGATTAGCCTTCAAAGTACAGAAAATCCCTGATCTAGAGCTATGATGCTCAAGGAACTAAAACCCTCTAGAGATTTCCAGAGATTTTAAAACCCCCAACATAGGAATAAAAAATGATTTCCCTTATCTTTATTCCTCGACATCTGAATTATTGCTTTACAAGAACCAGAAATTTGAGTATGTGTCATCCACCAAAAACAAGACTTTCTATACATAAACTATATATACATAAGTACATATATTTGCCCCAGGCATTGGCCATATGGTTGGCGCTGGCATCTACGTGCTGACTGGCACTGTGGCCAAGGAAATGGCCGGACCCGGGATCATATTATCCTTCATCCTAGCCGGATTTATATCGATGCTGGCCGCCCTGTGCTACGCGGAGTTCGGAACTCGAGTGCCCAAGGCGGGATCGGCCTATGTGTACACGTACATATCGATGGGTGAGTTCTGGGCCTTCGTCATCGGCTGGAATATCCTGCTGGAGCACATGCTTGGAGCAGCTTCGGTGGCCAGGGCCTGGAGTGGATACGTGGACTCAATGCTGGGCGGTTGGATTGGGAACACAACGCTGGAGCTCACGGGTGGCATCCATGAGCCCGGATTGGCCCAATACCCCGATATCTTGGCCTTCCTGGTCTGCATTGTTTATGCGGCTGCTCTGGCCGGAGGAGTGAAGGCCACGGCGGTGTTCAACAGTCTACTAACCCTCGTCAATATAGCCGTGATGGTTCTGGTCATCAGCGTGGGATTCTGGTATGCGGATGGCAAGAATTGGTCCGAGGCCGAGGGAGGATTCCTGCCCTACGGCATTGGAGGTGTCATTGCCGGTGCCGCCACCTGTTTCTACGCCTTTGTGGGCTTCGATTCCATAGCTACTTCCGGTGAGGAGGCCAAAAACCCATCGGTATCCATACCCGTGGCCACTGTGATCTCTTTGTTCGTGGTGACAGTGGGTTACATCCTTGTCAGTGCCGCCCTGACCCTCATGATTCCCATCAGTGAGATCAATCCGGCTGCGTCATTGCCGGAGGCATTTGGGCAATTAAACCTCTCTTGGGCTAAGTACCTGATCTCCATAGGAGCTCTGTGTGGGATGACCACCACCCTGTTGGGATCCCTTTTCGCCCTGCCACGCTGCATGTACGCCATGGCCTCGGATGGATTGCTTTTTAGCTGCTTCGGCAAAATTAACCCCACTACCCAGGTGCCATTGCTGAATCTAGTGGTATCCGGGGTAATGAGTGCCTGCCTCGCCTTGGTCTTCGACCTGGCCAAGCTGGTGGAGTTTATGTCCATTGGCACTTTGTTGGCCTACACCATCGTCTCGGCCAGTGTGATTATCCTGCGATATCGTCCTATGGAGCGAATTCATACCACGATTAGGGTTCCCGCGGTGGCTGGAAGCCCCGACGACGACGACGATGATGACGAGGATGAGGCGTCCCAGTCCAGCATGGATACTTCCTCGCCGACCAGCGAGATGATAGAGGAAGTCCTAGCTGGCGGACTAAAGGCCCAGTTCAGGTGCTTGGAACCCCTACTAGGACGTTTCGAACCGGGATCAGTGGTGTCCGTGGCCGTGATGCTGTTCATCTTCCTGAGCTTTGCCATCTGTGTGGAGCTGAAGGTGTCGTGGACGCAACTCTATACAGGCACCTGGTGGGCCCTGATCATCTACGGATTCATCATTTTCGCAGCCAGCACTTGCGTGGCCGTTATAGCTGTCCATAACCAGAACACCCGGGGCCTGATCTTCAAGGTGCCACTGGTTCCCTTCGTTCCAGCACTCGGCATCTTTTGTAATATCTTGCTGATGGTTCATCTGGATGCCGTGACCTGGGTGCGGTTCTTTGTCTGGGTTTGCATCGGAATGGTGGTGTACTTCCTCTACGGGATCCGCAACAGCAAAGAGGGTGAGGTCTGCTCCTCTTACTCCATCCTGATGACCACATCGGAGGCTGGAAAGGTTCCGTGGGGTTCCTTTAAGGCAACTCCCGGTGGAAAAAAGTCCAGTAAGCATACCATCTTCGAGAGATTCACAGGACGCAGCAAGCCGGAGGACAAGAAATCCATTGTAGAGGAAAGTGAAAACGAGACGTCCGGATATTCCTAAGTCAATTCTTACAATTGGTATCCAAACCTTAGATCCGAATACCGATCCTAATTTAAAAACAAAACATTATCGGTTATGGACAGAGAAAAATAAGATTGGCGTAGTTTCGGTTTATTATTTCTGGGAAATTCAATGTAAATAGAAATAACTACTTCATTTGGTTCCTGTCGAATTCTTTTGAAAAATGTTAAAATTATTTTGGCACATTTGTTAAATCAAAGGTTTAGGTTCTTAATTTATTGTTCCTTTGAATCTGATACGGTTTAAAGTCCTGGTAAAGGTGTACTTAAAGCATCTCTATATATTAATCCTTTTCAAATATTATGCATTCCAAAAACCCATCGTTGAACGAGACATATAAAGGAAATTTCGAAATATATTATGGCAATGTACCTTATATTATAAATATAATATCATGGTATATTTACAGTGTATTATTGCAGACATTATAACAGCATACACACAAATAGCATATTTACTCTGCAAACGTACAAATAAATGTATTAAACGTTATGCACACATGGCATTTGTTAAACCATAGTAAACCCATACATGTCTTTAAATAACTATATATTTATAACTGTGTAAATAAGCATATACAATATTATATATTTGCAAATATATATTTATTCGTGTATACAAAAAAAACTGGTTTTTCACTTCTAAGTTTAGCTAAATTCAGTTCAGTTTGGTGTCCAGAGTATTTATTATTTTTAGGCCTTAGAAGGTATTAAGCCAAATATTTAAATAATTCTACAAGAGTATTTGGAATAAATTATATAATATGAATATGGTAATCCAACTCGGCTTAGTTCTGCCAAACATATTTATGCAAGGAGACTACCCTTTTTCACGACATGTGTACAGTTGATATCGTTTTTAGGACCTCCGAGGGCGTCCTTAAAATTCGAACAACTAGGGAGCGCACAATAACAAGAAGCGTAGGAGCATATGTTCAGCTGCAAGGATATCTCGGAATCTCAGCATCATCCACAGGAAGCAGGTGGTGCACAGGACCATTTGGAGGTCCTTTTCGACTGCAGGCCGTATTTAGTGCGTAGAAGCGTGGAACTTCATTGAGGGATGCTGAATCAGTCGCTCAAAAAAAAAATGGAAATGGTCGTAAGGAGAACTTGTTTCTTGCATTAACTGCCGCGGTCTTACAACAACAAAGGCGCGAATCTCGAAAGATGGCTTTACAGCCGACCATCAAGCAATTATAGCCAACTTTTGGGCAAATTTATTTAAAGTGAAACACTAAATATTAAATACATAAACAAATCTTATCAGATTTTGATCGCATGATTATAGCCTCGTTTATTACGCATATATTTTCATGAAATTTTCAAGTTTTTATTTACAAAGAAAAATGTAACAATGATGACAATATATAAAAAGAGGTTTTCCAGCTAGTTTGGTGTCACAAAAGAACAAAGAATCGGGATCTTCCCAGGTGAAACAGGGTCGCGAGAAAATACAATGGGCAAATAAACGGCGCAATTACAAAATTAAAGAAAAGGGCCAAAGTTCGCCTGAATCTATCGTGAAAAATGAGGAAACTTGACAAAATTTCAGTCGCAACGCAACCCACCCCATGATGATAAGATTAAGGATATTTTCCATTCATAAATGTGGGTCGGCATCGCTTTTGTGTGGAAAACTGTGAAATTGTTGTACCCCTTTCGGAATCCGTTCCTGTAAGGCCTGGAAAAGCACATATGCATAACAATCCATCTCTGAAGAAAGGGGAAACTATTTTGGATAATATTTTATTGAAAAATATCCTTTTGATAGCTCAAACAATTGTCATTTTAGGGGTTGACAGGGTTAATGGTCCTCAGCAGTACCTCACTATCGTTTGTGTCCGAGAAGGGACTAAAGGGCTAACTTTTTCTTGAAAAATTGATTTCCCTGACAATCTAATTTTTTTCTGTATGTATCTGGGACTGGAAATGCAGGGTGACCACGAAATGCCGGTGCTACCCGTATTATAAATGTGTCGCAAATTACCCACCTTTACGTCCAGAAATGGCAATAGTCTACATGGATCTTGGGACATTTCTGTCTCGGTTCCCACGCCGTGACTAGTAATAATATTTCCAAGCATGTGTGCGAGAGAACATCAATAGCATTTCGACGGGGTATCCTTCCCTACAAATATTACGGACAATGGGTAATCCTCAGCATGCTGGCATCTGGGAAATGCATCTGTGAAGAATTGGGACTGAAAAAAAAGGGCAGAAATTTTCACCACCTACGCAGAGAACAGCTACGTGTGACCGAGAAAGTGTTTGCTGTACTTGAACCTTGTTTGCGTCCTTCAAACTGAAAGAAGGGAGGCGGCGGTAGATGTATCTGTATCTGAAAGATTGAGTACTCCATTCCTTCTTTGAAAAATATTGGAAATTATAGCACCAATTATGTTTGGGCAGTTCCAGAAGTGATTTTATATAGAAATTTACAATATGCTTAAAATGTTATGTATCTGCTCATCGGAGTTCAAGAAGTTTATGTCCGGTAATATTAAAGAGATCTTTACAATACAATGTTATGTATCTCCTTATCTAAGCTCCAAAGACATAACACAGTTAAAGTTCAACGGCTTTGCCCATTACATGGCCATGTTTCTCTTGGTATTAAAAGAAAGTTATAATAGTTTCTATTAACGGTATGCGCTTGTCTAATGTTGGACAAGCTTTGGGTATTTCTGGGTAGTTATATGGCAAATCTTTTCGTCGGAAAACTCCCTTGGTTGATTATGGCTTTTAATCAGATCAAGTTCCCTCGCATGTTTTGCCGTCCACCGAGCGTCGCGTTTCCATGACAATTTATACGCTTTTTCGAACCATCCACTGCCTAGGCATGTATATGTGGTCATTGCACCTGATATTATTGTTGGCAATAAGCACTTTCTCCAAACACCGCCGACAACCTGTTGTGTTTCATACCCATAACCACATTCAGATACTGCACGCTGGAAAGAGTGAGAGTGTATCTTCTGCGAAGCCAGATTCAATTTAACGCTCGAGAAATTGATTTTACACAGACTAGTAGTTTGCAGATAGACGAATATTACTTTGTATAAGCTTTCTTTTGTACAGTATCTGAGTTCTATGTACATCTATGTATATCTAAAATGTACCACCTTTTTTTAATAACTTCCCTGCCTATTTTCTTTTTGCTCAAAGTTTTTAAAACACTCTACAAACCCTGAACCGAAACCTTGATTGAATTCAATTTACTTTCATGTTTATAGGTTGGAAAAGGGCGAATGACATTAACAATCATCAGAGTTCTAGTACAAGTGCAGTCGGCAGACCACGTGCCACAACTTAATCTACTTATTATCATGGCTTTTTTAGCCACATCACGGCCATGCATCATGCATTCCCATCCAATCCAATCTACTTACTCACTCGCTCACTTCGAGATCCTCACCTTCCGCAATTTCGTGCGAATCTGAAACTTCAAAGTCAGGCTATATGCTGAAACTGAAGCTCCCGGCCGCTGGCGAATCGATATACAAGTTTGTGTGGCTGTTTTGGGGAATGTCGATGTGACGGGGCTTCGACTGGAGAATGGGAATCAGGAAGGGGAATTGCGAAGCGGAATGGCGAGTCGTCGTCATCCCGAATTGATGACGCAGCCGATGACGCACTGAGTTGTTTTTTCGTTTGCAAGAGAAATCTGGATTTCTTGCCAGCTTGGCAACAACAAAGTAGCTCGCTCATTCGTACACAAGAAAAGGCATGCTGAAATTTTAGCGCAGAACAATCCGCGAGTCTGGAAAAAAGTAACCGCTTTCGTGAGATATATCAACGTAGTCGCCTTGATCCGAATGTTCGAATTTAAATTTAAAAAGTAACGTATTCTTGTTGGGGCTTGGGCCACAGTGGGTCAAAGGAAAGGGTTACAGGTGGACTTATTTCACAAGATGATTATAATTTTGTTCAATAACAATCATTTTGAATAGTCCACAAAGTCCATATAGCATGTTATTACAAACAATTTAATGGTTAAATAATTTAGAACTAGTGTGTTTTTGTGTGTGCACGTAATCAATTGGCTTAATTTCGAGTTTCTATGAAATATGTATAATTTCCCTACTGCGAACTGCAATTCAAAGTTAATCATCATTGCATGCCATGATGAAACTGTGAAAGTGATTTCTTGGAAAAAAGGTTATTTGTGTTGTACGTGATTATTTCTAAAGAATATATATACATATATACATATGTATATACTTTTCATATCAAAATGTTCAGGCCGATTTATTAATATAAGTGAGTGCAGTGACCAGAGTGAAACAATAAATGCTTGCAAGCAAGTATACCGTATGCAAATAATATATTTTTCAATTTCAATTTGATGTCGCCACCCCTATAATTTCACCCCTTTTTGGTTGGATTGGTGTCACGGTACCAGTATAATTCTCGTTTAAATCTTCTTTTCGAGAAACAGATGCAATGTTGTGGAAAGGGACGGAACGACAAGAGAGTGAGACGGCGTTTGGTTGGTGTTGTTTGTTCTGTTCGCGATTTTTGCATTCGTATTTATCGTCTACTTCATGGGAAGAAGAAGAAATTGAGACGGACGTTGCGTTTCAAAAAGAGCGTTACATTATGAAGAATTCAATCGAAGAGATCGGTGAAAAACGCATAAAACCAATGCCCAAAATGCAAGGCCGCATGCACTGTTGCGGTAAAAATATTAGGATTCAAAATGTAACTCCCTGAATCGAGATAATCAAAATTGTAAGAATTACATCTATTTTACAATTGTATGGAAACCCTAAACCCGTTTTTAAAATACTTATTTACTAGTAATTTTTAATATAATATTTTTGTCTTGGAAATTTTAAAGTAAAATCCTTTTTAATTACTACAGATTCTATTTCTATATTAAAATAGTAACTATTCTTTTTACCGCTATTGTGCGCCTGTGTATCCTCAGACGGATGTCTTTAGTGGGAAATCACCTTGCGCCAGCTGCAACTGCATCGCATGTACAGCCCTGCACCGATGCACTATATCTGCCATATAGTGCTTAGGGGTGGAATAGTGCAGCTGACATATGTATGTAGGAATCTACCTGCGACATAATGCCGCTCGGTGGTTCTTACCTGCTCCTTGAGGATCTCTGATCACTGCCTTCTGTTGCTGTCGTAATTCCTGCGTAGCCCAGTGATCCTCGTTTCGGGACAGCTGCAAAAATCATGGAATCGTCTGCACCGCGAGGTAAACAGCAAGGCAAATGCACATACACACACAAATGAGTAATGATCGCGCACAGGAAGAAATTCAATGATCGATGTGGATCCAAAAGATTGCATCCAGCTTTGAAGATTGTTTTGCGGGACAAGTTATTTAGAGTTTGGGATATACATACATATGTATGTACTAGAACTAAATCTTAAATTTCTTACTGATATTAGGTACTAAAGGATTACAGAAATGTATCTGGAATATTGGTACGGCACATTATATGAATTTATACTAGTATATTAAAATGTGGAATTGATAGAAATGTTAACATTATTTGTGGCATAATAACTACATATGTATTAAATACAGCTAGCTTTTAAAGCATTTACTCAACAACTTATCTTAATACTCACCATCACCACAGAAAATCACCAAACCAATACGAAAAATGTTGAAGAATTCTTAAATTCAATAATCTCTTGCAACTTTCGGAACTAAAAGTGTTTCAGCGTAACTTTAAAAAATATACTTTATCAGAGAGCGGAAGAAAACCACAAGTGTCCAAACCTAAAGGCACAGAAGATATTTTCGAGTTATAGCGATGGTTATACGGGTAATTCCGCCCTCAGTAACCGTACCCAATGCAACGAAATCGAAATTCAAGTTGACTGTACTTTCATTAATTTGATCTTAAAATTATGGATTATACCAGTTTACTAACCCCATTCTAATTAACTTATCGCCTAGTTTTATTAGTGCGCAGATTACTACGTAAAATCATAGAAGCAAAGTTTAAGGGTTGCTGTGGGGATAGTGTTTATACAGCTACGTATTTCGAATTCAGTTGGAATCGGAATTTCAGAGTTCAGCGCAATTTTTTCAAAAATAACGATGCTCTTGCTCTTTCTCTCTCCCCCAACCATTTTGATTTCAAAAAATAACGACGCTCTCTGGTCTACCTCTCCTCTCTCCATTCCGACCGCATTCTCGAGCAACGTGTAAGAGCGAGATAGCGACAGATCGGGGCAGTGAGAGCGAGCGAGAGGGCGCGAGAGAGCGCCGTTGTATTTCTCCGTTCTCTTCGCTTCGTGTTTCTTGCGACCGCGTGGATGGTCACATTTGAAATTCAAACTGCGGAGAAGACGGTCGCGTTCGTTTTGTTTCGCGAGTTCAGTGAGCAGCGTTCGATTTGTTTTAAAATCGCCGCATTTCGTCAGTAAATACCCGCATTGCACATGGCCAAAATAACGAAGTAGTAGTAGCCCTGAGTTTAAACGAGAGTTTAAGTCGAATTTAATCGGAGACTAAACGGCGCGTCGCTAAATGTCAAAACAATTAACAGCCAAGTACAGCCAAGCTAAAGCGGAGTAACGAAATTAGCAAGAAGAAGCATAAGCTGAGAATAAGACGAAGAAATCGTAGCGAGAGCAAGAACTGTGATAAAGTTAAGTGGTAAACACAAGCAAGCATGGATAACAGTAGCGGCCAAAACAGCAGAACGGCGTCATCAGCGGCGTCCACCAGCAAAATAGTCAACTATTCGTCACCAGCCTCGCCAGCAGTCGTCTCCTCATCATCATCATCCAGCAGCGGCAGCGGCAGCGGCATGAGTAGTAGCCAGGAGGACACCGTACTGGGATTATTTACCCCCAAAAAGGAGTTCCCCAATGCCAAGATGCTGCAGACCATACGGGAGAAGCTTATGACGCCCGGCGGAGCCTGTGACCTTCTGGCTCTGGGTATCGCCGCGGAACCCACGGACCAGCAGCCCGTCAAGCTCATCCAACAGCGTTATCTGATCAGCGCCCAGCCTAGTCACATATCGGCCGCCGTGGCCGCCAAGACGCCCGCCTCGTATCGCCACTTGGTCGATCTCACCGCCTCCAATCTGCGCTGCGTGGACATCTTCACCGGGGAGCAGTACCTCTGCCGGATTGTAAACGAACCGCTGCATAAGGTGCAACGTGCCTACTTCCAGCTGCAGCAGCACGACGAGGAGCTGCGCCGAAGCACCATCTATGGCCATCCACTGATCCGACCCGTGCACGATATCATACCGCTGTCCAAGGATCGCACCTACATCCTCATTGCACCCGTTCCCCAGGAGAGGGACTCCACGGGTGGGGTGACCGGGGTGTACGAGAACTTGCACACCTACATCCGCCACGAGAGGCGACTGTGCGAGACGGAGGCGAGGGCCATATTCCACCAGATCTGTCAGACCGTTCAGGTGTGCCACCGCAATGGGATTATCCTCAGGGACCTCAAGCTCAAGCGGTTCTACTTCATCGACGAGGCCAGGTGAGTTGCGTGTCCAGGTGACACCTTCAAAAAACCCATATACACTTATATACTCCACATATACCAGCCTTATACCAACTCAATTGCATATGGCTAGTCAGTTTATTTTGCAATTCGATGAAAACTCGTTATGAGCGAGAGATCTTGTTTGTGGTCGTGTGTTGGTGGTGCCACAATTGTTGCTCTTGTTATTGGCCCATGTTGTTGTAGTTGCTGCTGCTGCTGTTGTTGTTGGCGCCGTCGTTGTGGGTAACATTGAACATTTAACAAGTGTTGCAATCGAATCACCAATAGGCCAACAACAACAATTACACTGACAAACCGAATGAACGCAAGGCGTACGTATGTATGTATGTACAGCCCAGGGTACAATATTAGTTTCGTACTAATTAAAAAAAAAAAATTAACCCTTTCCCATCGTCTGTTGCAAAGCTTGGATTGGACTAAGATTGGATTGGACAATTTTAAATAATTTCAAAGATTTTGCAACTGTTTTTTAAATATTTTTTTATATAACTATTTGAACTATGTATATTAAAACTATCATGTATTAGTTTTTAGGCCAAAATAGTATGATTCATGTAATATTATTGAATTACTACTTAGTAGGTAACCACTACCTTATTTTACTGACCCCAACTGTATCTGTGTACATACACACAAGGGCCCCGTGTGCCACAGTGATGGTCAAAATGTTGGCCCATTCATTTTTTCATTACACATTTCGGAAGCTAGAAATTGCCACATTTCAAGAACTGTTCAGCAAAGTATTTGCAATATGGTTTGGGGTGGGGATCTCAGTGTTCTCTTGAATTGTCGATTTTCTGAGTGTGAGCTTACAGTGAATGATGAAATATTGACCCCACCTTCACCGTCCATACCCAAAAAGTATTTTCGCATATGTTAATAAACACAACTGTATCGAAAACGCGCTGTCTGTCTCCCGTTCTTATTATCTTTGAATTTTACTGACATCAGCATGGAATGACGCGAGTATTTGCTCGATTCCGTATGGCTTTACAATTAGCGCAATATCTGCTGATTTTTTCGTCATTTCGTCGTTCTGTGCCAAGTGCAAAACGGCGGAAGGAAGAAACCCATAGATCTCTATCTCACCTTGGCGAGAAATAAACAACAAGTGTTCAATTCGATTTAAATGCGCTGCGATTACTAGCGCTCATTTCCATTCCCATTTCCATTCGAAAAATACTAATCGCTATATAGATAAGTGCTGCCTGGGTGTACATACTATAGAGGCGTGTCCATATCCATATCCGTAGCCATATCCATATCTACATATATTCAAAGGGGCGGGCGCACACACGCACAACCAAACAACGAGCCGAATTTGTAAGGTCACAGTGCGGTGAATGGCCCTGACTCTGATCTTCTGTATTTTTAAAACATTTATATGCCAGTGCCTCCCATATACACAAATGCGTATGCTTATGCATGTAAATCTCTGGTTCATACTTTTATTTTGTGTGCTCTCGCCTGTGCATTAATACCTTCAAGGTGTTTGAGCACTTATTCGCTGGCGGTTTTCCGTCTTTCGTTACGTTTCTTTTATTTAATTTTATTTTAAGCTCTGTAGCGGGTTAATTTTGCCAAACGGAATGAGACAGATCTCGAAGACGCTCTTCAAAGCCCCTCGATATTCCGCATCGAGGTCAGCAGCTGTAACTATTCTCCTCATCTATATCTCCACTTGCTTTCCGTGCACTCAAAAATATTCATATTGGTTCACATAAAACCTTGATCTTAAAAAGTATCGTTATATATGTATGCTTATTTCCGTCCACACTTACCTTGATCTTAAATATAAGTATATATTTTGGGTAATCACATGTATCAAATCAAATGGGGAAACTAGGCGATCGAGGAAACAAAATCACCTTGATTGTGATCTTAATATTATTAAGAACATTGTTCAAAGGATATATATATTTTCCATGCGCTAGTTCCTTACGTATTTTCTATCCGTTGCTATCAAGTTGAAGGTAATTGGTTTCTTACAGTGTACACTGTAATTTGTGCCGAGGAGAGGCGCGTTTTCAAAGCTTGTTTTTGTTCAGGGTCAGCTCGAGGTTTTTTGGCCTGCTTTGTGTTTGGCTCTTTGGATGTTTGGATACCAGACCACGGCAACCGTGTGTTTGTATATCTCTCGGTTCGCTATCGGCGGAATACCCAATGTGGTAGTGGTGTTGGTGTTCGTGTCCCAGCAGAAGCGCCGTTGCAGCAACAAGTTGCGATACGTCACTTTACCTCACCTCACTACTCACTCAGCTCACGCAGCTGACTCTCTTTGGCTCTATGCGCGGTGCGCTGTGCTTGCTGGCGTTTTCGTTACTTTTTTACTTTTTGCATTCGAATGTGGGCCAATGTCAATGAAGTGGCCCAATGGAGGGGGAGTGGCGGAGGCGGAGGCAGAGTCAACGGCGGCGGCACTCACTCATTGGTGTCGGGGGTCGCAAGCTGCGCTTTCGTCACCAAACCAAGTCAGCTCAGTGCCCAACTCAGCTCACAATGTGCTCTCTCGGCCAATTTGCCTTTTGACTTGTCAATACGCCAACGCCAAAGACAACTACAACTGAAACTGAAGCTCCGTGTCTGATCGATTCAAGTCTCTTCGATATTGCGCTAGCTAATGGCCCCACAAAATCGGGGGTTATGCAAGTGGCAGGGATTGCACATGATGTAGAGCTCTACGCTGGGTGTGAATTACGGCTACATTTGCGATCAGAATAATGGCAGTGCCAATTCAAGGGGTAGTGTGTCATATCCACTCTTTTTATGCAACACAAAATTGCAATAGCTAAATAGATACTAGTAAAAACGTTCCTAAAATATTAGTTTAACCTTTGGAGCTTAAAAACTACAGAAACATTTTTAGTTGTTTTTCTAAGAAACATATAACATTGGTACCCTTTTTAGCAAATTATTTATTTGGTCTCGTTATTTGCTAATTACAGAACAAAACTGCAGTATGAATCACTGGAAGGCTCAATGATCCTCGAGGGTGAGGACGATACTCTGAGCGACAAGATCGGTTGCCCACTCTACACCGCTCCGGAACTGCTGTGCCCCCAGCCAACTTACAAGGGCAAACCGGCGGACATGTGGTCGCTGGGCGTGATCCTGTACACCATGTTGGTGGGTCAGTATCCGTTTTACGAGAAGGCCAACTGCAACCTTATCACCGTCATACGACACGGAAATGTCCAGATACCCATGACGCTATCCAAATCGGTGCGATGGCTGTTGCTTTCGCTGCTGCGGAAGGATTTT
This sequence comes from Drosophila santomea, assembly GCF_016746245.2. Classification (NCBI taxonomy): domain Eukaryota; kingdom Metazoa; phylum Arthropoda; class Insecta; order Diptera; family Drosophilidae; genus Drosophila; species Drosophila santomea. The sequence continues at coordinate 20,222,113 of NC_053018.2, forward strand.
ACGGAACGCATGACCGCCAGCCACATCTTCCTGACACCGTGGCTGCGAGAGCAACGCCCCTTCCACATGTACCTGCCTGTCAACGTGGAGGTGGCCGACGACTGGAGCGATGCGGAGGAGGAGGACGAAGGCACTGCCACCGATGCGATGGATGAGAACGAGGAGGAACTCTGTCCCTTGGGTGACAAGCACGAGTACGAGGACATTGGCGTGGAGCCACTGGATTACACTCGATCCACGCTTCAAATGGCTCAGAATGTTAATGGACTGTCCACGGAACCCGAACCCGATACGGATGTGGACATGGGCTGATTGGAGCTCGCGAAGTCACCCACGGGTTGCATTCTGGGACACGCTGGCGCGTTGGCTGCATCCGGCTGAATGCTGACTGATTAGCCGCCGGGATTGGACATATCGAATGATATGACATTGTGGACATCCTGGCCTTCCTGGATGCGCCGACTCCGGCTGCGTTCCACGTCGTCTTCCTGCAGGTGGTACTGCCAACAAAGACTTAAAGCCTCGCTTAGACACTCTTAGACACACAAGAACTCACTGCCTTCCAATCGCGCAGCGGCCCCGATTCGTTTAAGAATCACGCCGCTCCGCAGCCTCCTCTCTGCAACCGATTCTTCCTAAAACCTACATATGTACAATACATTTAACATTTTAATTTTTTTGCAAACTGTTGATCTTTTCAAAGGACAGTCGCCCTGATTCGTTTTTGGGCTTTAAAACACACATTAGTTTCCATGTTAAAAAATGCAACATATGCAAATTGTTATTTATTATTTAATACTTCTGTATTACGCTTTGTCTACTATTAAAATCTTGTAAGTGAAAATTGCGAAAAAAGAACATAATACATTGAAATTTGATCTCACCAAGAATAATTCAAATTGGTTTTTTTAAGGCTATCGGAGAAAAAGGGCGGTAAATAAATTGACACGCAAATTTCGTAATTATAAATATAAATTTATGTGTAATCAGTCAACCAAATTAGTAGCTCAACGTTAATGTTGATATGTTTTATATAGATTCACTAGAAGCGGAAAGCTAAAAAGAAGAAAACAATGAGTCAGAGGAAAACAAGATTCTATGATTCTGGATGCGTCATATTGTTTACTAGTATAACAGTCAACATTTGATTAAGATCAAAAAAATATTTTTCCATAAATATGAGCACACACTGTCCATTCTATTTTGTTTTTCAGGCCTAGTCGTCTATTTTCTTCATGAAGGAGATAAACGAATAGTTCACGCCTTTTTAATATGGCAAATAATCGAGAATTCTCTCGAGAGACAAAAACTAACAAATTAGTTAGTGTCCTCTGAGATACGGTCATCACCGAGTAGATTTCAAAGTTGATAGTGCACCAAGTGACTGAAAGTTATCAGGTGGGCGAACGTGACTTTGGCTACGGAAATATTTGTGACTTTGCTCCACAATAAAAATTAACTTATATTGTGAATAGCTGCGAATGCGGAGGTCCCACGACTGTCATCTGATGTGCCGACGTGACGGGGACTTTCGCATGTATACCACCTATTAGTAAGCCCCCCGATTTTTGGCTCTGTGTGCGCCGTGCTCGTTCATTTTTACCTGTGGCCGAGCACTTTGTTCAGATTATGAAATTGCCAGAACGCCAGAGCGAACAAGAACTGCGCAAAACGCAAAAACTGCTGACGACTACGTCACCTACAGATTGCGGCTATCAATTTTTTGGAGCTAGTGCCACGCATGATCTTATACTAGACTCGCTAGATCGGTATGGAAACGACGTGGATATACCCAACGGAACATATGTAACTATATTGGAAGGGTATTTCGAGCTCATGCTTTTGTAGCGCACTACATTATATTATCTTTTTAACTTGTTGTTTAAATACATTTATTTATTATCTATGATAACTAAACTAAATAAATATATAGTCTTTTGATTTAGGGAACTTTCTATTTCGTTAACAATAGGGGCTCAGGGTTTCTCTAAAATACATAATATCTTGGAATCTTTTTTAAGATGGGTACTCAAAGTTTCGAGATCTTGAAAGTGTACTACCCATTGTCATGTATAGTTTGATAAGACTTTTAGAACGGAACGAACGCTCCAGAACTTTTCGCATTCCTTACTAACCTAAAAGTTACGATTCTTAAATAGGGGTCACTCTACCGAAAAAGTATGTTAAATGGAAAGTACAAAGGTTTACTTCATAAGTGCCTAGCCCTGTTACAAATTCACTTTTAAGGTTCTAAAACCTTAAGTACCTTGACAACCATAAAGTAGACCTGAACAGTGATAGGTACGCTACTTTCCCTGACCCAAAAGTAGTCGTTACTTTTTTCTTTGTTATGCTCTGGTTCTATTCTCAAGATTTTTCGTAAACTTTTTTCTTTGGTCTGTCATTTAAAGATAATCTTATATTTTCCTATTTAAGTACCTAACAGATAATGCGAAATTCTTATCCTTAACAATCATTCCATGTGGTTCTTCCTGAATCACTGCAGAAGTCATAAAACTTTATGCACCATTTTGCAGTACCTAAAAAGTCGCAAATAAATGCCGAGCAAGATACAAGAGATACTTTCTAGACAGATCCGACAGTTTGTGCGCTATTTCAAGTCAATCAAATGCTCAGTTAAGGTATTTAGCACAAAAATCTCGGCAGTTTCGTGCCTAATTGCGGAAACAGTGTTCTAAATAACTTTAGATTGCTGCAATTGTATGAGACCGTGGTCGTACGCACGCCGCATATTTATGTGCGTAAAATTGTATACTTCACACTTTTGTCCCCAAAATGTGCAGTTCCTGTCTATTTCGAATTTGGTATTTCAGCCGGCTTACATCTATCTTGAGGAATCTTTCTAGAATCAACCTTACATACTATGTTATCAAATGATAAAAACTCAATCGCCAAAGTTGTCATTTATCGCAATGGTTCCCCAAATGGTTAGCCTTGATGCTTAACCTTCAACACAAGCAAAATGTATAAATTAGTTAACCATTTTTCGTGAAATGTATTTTCTTGTATTGCCTTGACGCAGCTGGTGGATATAGTAAGCCTTTAAAACGCCAAAGCTTAGATAGTACATTTTAAAAGCTTTAAGAATTAAGAGGTGTGCATTAAAAAAAAATGAGATAAGAATTCTGTTAATGTAAACACAAAATTCAAATAGTTTATTTTAATTTTTTTTTAATAAAATCATTATTATGAAAAGGGTTTTTAAATAGGGTACACGACAAATAGCATTTTGCTTCTTCTATTGTTTAAATACTGTTTTCGAAAGTATATTAAATTAACGAGCGCTCCATTGTTATTTAAATTTCACAATTTCAGGTAAAATTACGTTATATTTTCAACAATTGACACGTAAGTGTACACTGTGCACTGTTTATTATACCTTAAAAATATCTTTTAAAGTAATGATTATTTGGAATAATCAAATAGGCCGTGATCTATATATTATATACACTATAACAGAACATACATTTGATATCCTATGAATATTATATAAGCACTATGAAAGAACACACGTTTGTTTTTTATTATTAACTGCTGTCAAACTTAACGGAAATTTCGTAGTGTTGCAAAGGTACCGCTAAAAGTGGATTAATCGATATACAATTATCGCGTTTTCGTTGGAAATCGACGGGATGCAAGCTAAATTCATGAAATAGTGGCGAACGATATGATGGATGGACCCCGCATGAGTTTGAAGGATCTGCCCATCTACTGCCTGCTTGGCATATTCGATTATTGCTCGGAGGGGGACCTACTGTGCCTTTGCCGGGCGGACCCGGCTCTGGAGTATATTATTGACGACCACTACTTCAACCCACTAGCCTACGATCTGTTGCTCTGTGGCCACCGGAATAACCCAAGGATCGAGCAGAGGTTGGCGAACGAATTCGGATAATAAGCTCAAGATAACCTACTGCCTTGGTAATCTTCTAGAAACCGAACACGCCTGAAAAACCATGAACGCATCGAGGTGTCGAAGAACTGGGTTAGTGGCACCTATTTTGAACGCCCCTACTTCCACCATGCCCAGATGTTCCCCACCAAACTGTGCCTGGAGGCCGACTTTCTGTACATTACACATGCAGGCTATTTGCGCAAGTACCGACGGTCCAGCTGTGATGCACTGCATCGTCGCTTTGACGCGGAGATCTGTACGTCCACACAGACCGACATCTCTGATTTCGTCAAAAAGAATGAAACCATATTCGCGGGACGCGTTTGCGGATCGTGCTTTCACTACGATACTGATAGCTGTATGATGACGGAGCAGAGGATGCATCCGGCCAACGAGTACTTGTACTGCGTAGACTTTGTCAAGGATCTGTACGCAACCAGCACAGATCACGGCTGCAGACTGTGGCAGCGTGCGCAGGAATTTGGAATGACGCATTTTGATCAGGTGATGAATTTGCCGCACGCCTTTAGGTCCCTGGAACTAAGTTCGGATGGCCAGTGGCTATATGGAGGACTATACACTGACGACGATCGCCGGGCTTTGAGGGCCGTCCACGTAGAAAGGTAAACTCTCAGTGTGCACCATGTTATTGTACATAGCCTTGCAATGCTTTGCTACGTTTGAACATTTATGCCTTTCATATTATTAACAATCTCAACTAATTTCTTTAACAGTGGCGAGGAATTGGTTTTCAGTTCCAACACAAGGTCCATTTACGACCTGAAAATGAAAGATGACCAGGTAATTTTTACGGCCAACTTCGACACGACGTTACGGATGTTTGACCGACGCATAGATCGTGATGTAGCTATTTGGGAGGATCCGTTCGACTCCTCCTTTTACTCCTTGGAATACGATGGACTGCATGCGGTGCTGGTCGGCACCAACAGGCATGCACGGGTTAACCTTTACGATATAAGAATGAAGAAATACGTACAATTATACTTTCCGGGAAGGACGCGGCAGCACAACGGCTTGTCGCCAGTGTATAGCCTCGCCTGTGATAGCCAATATATGTTCGTGGCCACCGATCACAATCTACGTGTCTTTGACTTTAAGGCAAGCTGTGGAATTCGGAGAGACTACAGCAACATTAATGTAATAACGAAGTGATAATTATGAACATTGTATAACTACATTAATGTGTAATAGTAAATATATGCCAAATGTAAAAGATTCATTATTTTGTAGAAACAAGTTGGGCAGTTTTACCCGTAAAAATACGCATTGAAGATGTCTTCCGAGTTCATGGAAGGCCTATTATTAGTTCTTATCAGAACAACTTGTGTGTCTAGTTTATTACGGAATTGGTTTAGAATAACACGAATCATAACAATAATTGTATAAGTAGGCAAACGTGAAGTGTATTAATTTAATACAAGAACATCCTTTAATATTAACGTCTTTTTTGTTAAATGCATCATTCCATCAGATTGTGTAAAACAAGTTTTATTGACCTGCCGACAAATTGGTTCCTATAATAACATGACCACAAACTTATATTCTAAAAAGAAAACTTTAAACATCCACTTAAAGCATGTACAAAAAAGATAATAACTTAAAAGAATGCATGAATATTGTCAAAGGACAAGGGCAAATCATTAGGTGGATGCTATACCTGCTCTTTATTTTGTTGCGCGCGAGACTATTTTCAATTGCGTTTCTGTTATTAAGTATTTGTAATACTTTTCCGAGAGCTAACATCTATCACTGTAGAATAGTAACTAAAATCTACCGAAACTGACGAAGATAGCATGGTAGTAACATGGTACAATGTTACGCGGAGAAAAAGTTAAGACATCAATTTTGGTTCGGCATTTGATCGGGCCAAAATTCGTTGCTTTCCAGCAGGCACTTTATCCGTACAGTAATTTCATGCATTTACAATTTGTGCGTCCTCAAGTTACAACTAAAGCCGAGAAAGAATTACGATAAATACCGAGATAAACTGCATGATCAAAGAGTCATTGCCATTGCCTTATTGTTCTTAAGTCTACTGTACATGCACTACATCGGCTGGCGCACGTTGGGTGCCCTCGGGAGGAACATGTGGTTATAGCGACTATCTAGTGGAGTGTTTGCTTGTTGGCGCTTTTTCTGGTGGCTCGTCCGCCGACGAAGACGTCGGTGCTACTTCGCTTGCATCCGATGCTGTGTGGGTTGGATGCTCCACCCCGTCGTTAAGGGCGGCTGCCAGCTCGCCGTTGAACTGGAGCAGGCAACCCAGAGCACCAAAGTATCCCTCGTGCTCCAGGAAAAGACCCTTCATTGTGCCATTGGACCAGAACTCCATTGCGTACGCCAGCAGCTTCATGGAAATGGGGTTTACTCGCAGAAAGTTGCCCACAAAGACGACCTGAAATGGTTTCGGAGGGGTTAGCTTAATTTATGAGGATATTTAACAAAAATTTGTTCTTGCCCTATCGATCTTCTCATTCAGCGCACACATCCTTGCTATGGAGCCGATATTATTTGTTATGGTGACCAGAGTGGCGTTGGCCAAATCCTCGCGTGATACTGAAACCCGTTTGTCGTTGAGGTGCATCTGGCCAAAGCTGTAAGTTAGAAATTTGTAACTGGTACATGGGCTTTAATCTCTGGGTTTCCTACCTTGACGCCACCAAATCGCCGGGGAGACCAAAGCGGTTGTAATCGCCGCCATAAATGTCCTTAACTAATTTGTCAACCTTCCTATTGTCACCCTTGGTAGCCAGTTGGATAGCCTCTTCGAAGGATGTGCAGCCGGTGAGTAGACAACACAGACCGAGGAATGTACCGCCGCCCAAGCTGAAAGATACGTTTTATTTAGAATCGTTACAAAATTTTTGTAATTTCATGAGCTGTCTTACCTTGTGCCCGAAATGCGCTTGTAGTTGTCGGGACCATAGACCGCCAGGATGGAGACTCCGGATCCGACGTTCACCAGAATAAACGGAAACGGTTGCGAGAAATTGAACTGTTTCTTTTCGCTTTTTCTACAAAATGTTGGGTAAAGTAAGATTGTTAGAAACTCTTTGAAGCCAGCACTTACAATACACTTACAGAATGTCACGTGCGTTTTCGTAGTAGTAGCACTCCGTGCGATTGTGCAGATCGGCGAAGAGAATGCCCTTGATGAGCGTGTCCAGCTCATCGAATTTTGCCAGCTTCATGTTAACCTGGTCGCGGAAATCCTGCTCAAACTTAAAGGCTCCACCGCCGGTGGCACAAACCGTTGTCACCAGCTCGGCCATGCCCTTCTGCTTGGCCAGCGATAGAAAGTTGCCCATGTCCGTGGTCTGGAAGCGAATGAAATGCAAGGAGCCACGTCTTTTGCGTATCTCCACATTGTCCATCTACAAGACAACAGGGATTATAAAAATAATGTAGTGCGCAATTATATATTACCTATTTTAAAAATAGTATGATTCCTTTCATGTTCGATTTTTATAAAGGCCCTACAAGTTCCCTCTCTATCGTATTCTAGGCGGAAAAGTGAAATGAGCTAGGTAAATATGAAAATTAGACTTCTGAACCTATTACAAAATTAAAATGAAAAGTACAAGGGTCAATGTTCACATCGCGAAAGTGCTGTCCAAACTGTTACTAGGTTATTTTACTAGGTGTATTTATACGTTCGCCATTAATTTTAGCTATCCAAAGTCTGAGTGAAAGGGTAACTTGTACAAAATTGAAAATTAAACCTGCAACAGTGAGCGTCAGTAAATTGACATAGTTCTTTAGAAAGTGTGGAACTTTTGGCCTCAGTCATTGAATAATAAACTAGTCTGGTGTGGGGTATTTACCCCGAGGTTTTGAATAAACAATTAATTTAACAGCAATTAATTTTAAGAATGTTCAGATGTACAATCTAATTTAAATACGGCATTGTTCGACTTAATTTTAAGTCTGCCAATGATACATTTTGCAACATCCTTTCTTAGGAATGCATTTGCTACCGCTCAAACGTAGTAAGAGAAATAAAAAGAAATTAAACCATCTCGACAGTGAATCACTGGGTTTTAAAGGTAAACAAAAGAATCTCGTTAGTGCGAGATAAGCGTGTGGTACACCGAAAACAAAAACAGAATATCAATTTGCTGCAAGCTTTCCTGGTGATATCAAGACTGAGGCGCTAAATGTCTAATCAAGCACTCTCAACTCGATTAGGACTCAGATTAAGCACCTCAATGAGCTAATCTACCAGCACGCTTTTGCTCTCTGTGTAGGCGTGTGTGCGAGAGTGAAGGTCAGAGCAGAGGCACTCACACTCAAACACTCTCACACTCGAAAGCCCTGGCACCCGAACTCATTTGAAATCACCAGTCGACCCGTTCCGACCCGCACAAGATGACTTGTTGACTGGACGGGCAAATATCGCTGGAGTTGATAATATTTTAGGTGATAATACCGATGCTAATGGCCCGCGTCATACTGCTTTGTTACAAAATCGCACATCCACATTCCACATCCCACAGAGCCGAGTATACATTTCTTTGGACGCTCATCTCACCTGTAGGTGCGTATCACGATGTCCGGTTTTGCCGTACGCCGAGTTTTTGGTCAAGTAGCGTCGGATATTCCGCAAAATGCCAGCCTCGCGATCCTGCTCATCCGGCGTTATGTCCTTGGGCTCGAAGTAGACCAACTTGGTGAGGGTTCCGCCGATGTCCATGCCAAACCATGGCATCGCTATAATGGTACAGAATGGATCATTAGGTATGTTTGCAAGCCGACAAAAGGAAATTTTGCTTTGCGGAGTTGTCCGTGGTTTTTAAGTTCCTATATAAACATGACCCACCCACATCTATTAAAGTAATAACAGCAAAAGCCGAAGGGTCTTTTTTGGAGGCCCACTTGTGGCACAAACATGTTATGAGCGAGACTGTCTTATATTTTGCAGCCTATAAAATCTGTGTTTTTATTATTTCAACTGTCAAATTTTGCTTAGTTCCCTATGTTCCAAATGTATGGCATTGCAACACTTATTCACATATCTGACTGACTTGTAATCAAACCTGTCTGAGAAGCAACTGAGACAAACATGTTCGGGAGCTTTGTGATACAGATTCAATGGCAAAGCAACAAGTTTCAAAACATTACAAGAGCAAAAAGAAATCCAACGCCAATACTGCTAACTAAATGTTCGAAAGCGGTTCATGCTCATGGTGTCAAGATCAAATTGGCGCCAAACTGTGTCACACTGCCGGTGGCTAAAGGTTGCCTTATCGAGGGTACTTCACAAAGTATGCTTATCGGATACGGTGGATATCGCCTAAAGGTAACAAGGAAAAACAACCGATTATTACCTGTCTAAATTGAATAAAAATAGTCTAACAGACAAACTCAATGCACCTTGCTACCTTATAAACAAGAAACGCTACACCATATTTTCTTCCGAACTTTGTAGAGTTGCAGTGATATAAAGGTGAAGTTAAGATCTTACATTTTCAATCCATTAACCTAAATATATTTTTAAGGCTATTTGGAATGAGGAAATCGTATTTTGTACCACCAGCCGGTATTTATATTTTAATAAGATATAGGCGATGTCTTCGCTCGGAATTGGACTTTGGAAGTGCACACACCGCTCTTGATGATGAGATCAAAGATCGATGTAAAATGTAGCGCCTCCGGCATTGTGTAACCCTTGGAGCTGTGGCGCTGCTGGTTTATTCCGCTCGACTATAGAATCGGCTGCACATAACACCGTCGTGTAATCACTGGTAAACGCGTTTTATTTTTTTTGACTTTCCACTCAGCCCAGCCCAGAGACCCAGACAACGCGTATTTCGAGGTGTACAATGTTCCACGGAACCACCGAGCTTTCGATTCGTTTCGTTTCGGGGTGTCTATAACTTTGGGTTCATTACGAGCACAGCGCGCCTGTATACTACGTAGATTGCCTAAACCGGAAACATTTCACTCGGACGCCACAACCGCAGGCAAGTGCGACACGTCGATGGCTCCAACTGACTGACTGGCTGCCGGATAATATATTAGCCGTAAACAGCTGAACACTGGCGAAATGGGGAATCGACTCGGAATGAACGCATGTGCGCCGCACTCGGGTAAACACACCTTCTTTCTTATCTGCCCTCCGGGAACGGCACGCAGCTTATCGGGCTCTGGTATTGCTAGAATTGACCAGGAAATTGACCATTTGGCGGGCTCCGACCCATTACAATACAGGTGTGCAATTCAGGCAAATTCATCCAATCTTCACATGTCGATCAGCAAATCGCGATGTCCCCCGGGACGTTTATCTAATCAGTCATTTAACCTGTACTCTATTACTGCATACACTACCCATAATTTAACAATCTTAACTATAAACTAGATGAAGTCAAAAGGCCGGTGGTTTTTATCGTCACATCAAGTACTTCATATAAACCCGCAAATTTAAATTTTTATTTACTGCGAACGAAGGGCAAATACTAAATAACCAAATTTGGGTTCATTGGACGATATATTTTAGTCTTCAAGTGTGGCTTTAAGAAAAATCCAAGTAAAATATTTTTAAGGGTTAAGGCATAACATTTTCCTTCTGTTTTAGAACTTAATTCAATCCATCTAATTCCCTGGATTTGGTTAAGGACTAATCCATAGTTACGGACTAAGGCGCGAAACGAGAATGGATTTGGACAAAATGTTGTCTGATTTGGAGTACTGATATATTGGTGCCTCCCAAAACCTGAACCCATATCCACTGACTTACACATGAGCTCATCGCCTTGGGGAATTTGGATGGCGGGAAACGGTGGTTCGGTGCAGGAGGAGGAGCAGTGGCTATGGCACCTGCTGCGCTCGAAATACGCTGGTTCCGCCTCCAAATCAATGGGATCTCCGCTGCTATCCGAGGCCGTTGCGATGGACTTGCTCTTGGAGCCCAGAGCTGAGCGCCACGAAGCGCGCCATGAGTTTCGCTTAGCTGAGATCACAGGTGAGGTTGGCGGACTGGGGCTGGTCGGTTTCTTATCGTTATGCAACTTGAATATTTTCAAATTGAATGAGTATTTTGAGTTGCGCGTGGGGACTTTCATTTTATTTGCTTGATTATTTTACAGCTTAGCGTTTTGCTGACACACAACGGATTTACAAGTTCAGAGGCGGGCACTTATCACAGGCGGCTTGGATTGGTGTTTTGTGGTGTGGTGTGGAGTGGAGTGGAATGAAGTCTATTGGATTTGGACCATTGGCCACAAAAGCCGTGAAAGATGTTTGTTTGCTCAATTCATAGGTTTCTAAATGGCGCTGGCGACAACTGCTGATCGCGCGATGCGATGCGATCCGATCCCATCCGTTGTTGACCGTTCGAAAACAGACGTGAAACGCGTTTGAATGAAATTTTACTGCCCGAAGCGGCGACAGCAGCAGCAACGGCAGCGCTGCGGCTTTCGCATATGTATAAGCTCCAGACGAACTGAGCGCCATGTGTAGTGGGTACATACCCATGGAGGGGAACACACACATATATAGCCTCGCCGTATTAATGAGCGAGCCGAACCGAACTTAATCATTACGAAAACACATTTAAAACACTGCCAGAGCAGCGCCGACCCAGTACGAACCCTTCGACGTCTGTGGATCGCCATTACGTCGGTCCGCTTTTGCATTTTCCTCGGCGACTGACCCCTGGGTAACTTGGTAAAATTCCCAGCCAATGCATAGTCAATCGTCTGGCCATTCATGGGCGAACCTGTGGCGTGCGGCACTACACTCTCTCTGCAGGCGCAGTAGGCGTGATAAGAGCGTGCAGAACCCTGATAACACGGTCACAAATGGTTCAAATTCCAAGCGGAGAAACCTCCCGAAAAAGCTGTGGTCCGATGAGAGCCGAGATGGCAATCATTCATACACTTGCTTTTGGGGAAAACTACTAGCCATTCCGCATGTGTAGACACTGATTTCCATTATAACTTAATTGGCCAAATGTATTTCGCGATTTACAAGTTAATCTTATCAATCATTGTGTTGCGTACCCACAGAGCATGAAATCTGGCCCAGCGATACAAGTTGGGTATTACGATGCACTGGTTTTGTGTAAATAGCTCACAGTCATTATGAAGTTACTCATATCTGTGACAGACCAGAAAATATTATCGCATTTGCATGCTTTTGCTCAACTGGCAGTTTTCGCGCCACTGAATAAGTAGTCACGATAAAGAAATAAACTAAGTGCATAAACCCTCACCCTTCCTCACAATAATAGTAGTAAGAAAAACTTCAAAAGCGAACTTGGAATATGCACTTTTTTCTAGTTAAAGAGCTCATAGAGAATAAGACAAATTTCCATTGAAAAAGCAACACTTTTATTTGAACTGTAATTCAGCTTCTTTAGAAATGATGAATACTGTTTTTAGTTATTTATCCCGGCAAATAAACATCGCTAAAAGTCTTAATTCGGGTTTTGGCTCTCAGTCATCATGTGATTACTTTCTAATCACTGTTTATGTTTATCTTGAATCCGCAAATGTGTCTACTAAAAATAGGTTTAGAAAGTTTTTAAACAATCATCCAATATTTGATATCAAATCAAACCATTTAATAGTGGTATATTATATATATATTTCTGTATAAATCAGTCAACTTAGTTCGTTTTTATAAACGCTATCATTTTATAAACTCCCAAATAAAATAAAAAATAAAATATACTCCCGAAGTTTTCCCAAAATCTGGTTGTCTTCAACAATTAGTGGGGAACTAAATATCCTTCTGCATCACTATTGGTATTTGCCAGATGCAGATGAAACCTTCCAGAATCTTGCGAAATCACCACTTACCCCTCGCCAGCTGATTGCGCAGGTTAATCTGTTCGTCCTCCATCATGATGAATTGCAAGACTCAATTGGACCGAGTCGGTGCACCGCAGAACAATGGACTACTCAGAGAATCGCACGCACGCCAAGATGCTCCGGCAGATGTTGCAATCGCGAGTCTTCCAGGGGCAGCGAGGAGATCTGGGCGCGAAATCAGACGGGTTGACCGTGGCGAACAAGGCCAAGAACGTGATTTAGGGGCTGGGATGAGCTGCTCTTCTCATCGATGATGCGAAGTCCTTGGGCCACTAAGTTAGCTCCGTGTTTCGTGCATTACCGGAATCCTTTGGAACGGTGCAGTACTCTCCAGTGCCAAGGCCAGCCGTTTCGAATTCAACGCACACTCAACAAAAGCTTCAAAACAAAATTTTCGTCAGAAGTTTTTAATCTAGTAGCCTTATTGGAACAGCTGATTTGGGATGGGGAGAAAGTTAATCGATATCCAGTCTATCGAAGAGCGCAGTGTTAAGAAGCGGTAAGACTAAATACTTTTGTATTAAGTTGTTTATACAAGATAGTAGTCTAATTTTATTTAGTAACCATTTTAATCTTTAATTTATGCAATTACTAGCTTTATAGAATGACAACTCTTAATTTTCATTCCATTAAATTTAACGGCCCTTTTGAAGTTTGTTTACAAGTCTTGTAAGCATTTAATCATTTTCCAGCACTACAAACCTGCTGATTAGACATAAACACACAATCACAAAAGACGCGCGACTTTTATAATCCGGATTAAATCCCTGTTTTAAATATGAGCCTTGCAAGCAGTGACAAGGAAAGTGAATCTGGCCAGTTTAGCTTTCCCGCCAGCTGGCAGGATAACGTTAGAATGCAGGTGCAGTTCGCCATGTTTCGATCGAGACACCTGGATGCGGAGAGCTACGACGCAAAAATGAATTTCTGGATGGAATTAATTGCAAAATATCTGAAGTTCAGCGGGCGACCAATCTTCAGCCTGCGGAATCTGCAGCTGCTGTTCATGAGGGGTGACCAATTGCCCGCCTGCCTGGACACCGTGATATCTGAGATGCAAAAGAGGAAGCAGATCCGCTCCCGCAGTGAATTCGAGCACGATCCGGCCAATTCCTGGAGTGGATGGCTTGTCAACAGCCTAGTCACACGTCCCCTTTCATGGGGCTGGTCGAAAATAAAGCACAGCGTGGTGACGGAGGACCTAGAGGCCTCAACTTTAGTTGAATGGATTCACCTAGATGTCTTAAATGTATGTGTTATTATCCGATACAATAAGAATCCTACATATTTAACTTTCCAGAACACTTGCGATCTCATAATCGAAAAAGTCCTGTCGGAAAACACTGGAAAGCTACTGCATTTTAATGCGTTCAAAACGCATTGTAAGACTCACGGAGTTCGCATTCACTCAGACAAAGATCTATGCGTTTGCCTATTGGCCCTAAATGTTCGCCAAACTGTCGGCCTAGAATTTAAAGTAGAAAAAGGGATACGCCAAATTCATTTGATCAAAATACCAAGCAAGTTTTAAAAGTTATAAAGTAGGGTAAATTATTAAACTGTAATTTTGGTTGTAGGAAAGGAGGGCGATGATCTTAATATAAGCCAAGAAGACCAGGCCGTCCACAATCTTCAGAATACACAATCGCAGTTACTAAAGCAGTTGGAGGAACTAGAGGAGGAGATCAAGGTAAACGATGACAAAGCGCGCCAGTACATGAAAGGGAACAAGCGGCAAATGGCAAAAACCTATCTACGAAAAAGGCATCTCCTGGAAAAGAATCATGGTAAACCTTATAGTAGAACGCCCTAATTTGTCTTTTGTGAATAACGTTCTTTGAATTGTTGTAATTAGAACGTCGCAGTCTTGCCTTGCACAACATCGAATCTCTTCTGTCCAGTGTGGATGAGGCTCAAAACAGTGGTGCTGTTCTGGATGCCTACAAAATCGGATCAAATACTTTGAAGAAGGTTCTTTCGGATTCTGGATTGAAGTACGACAATGTCGACGAAGTATTGGCCGATGTGCGAGATACTCTGGACCAGCATCGGGAAGTTCAGGACGTAATGTCCAATAGCGTTGTGGAGAACGCAATCCTGGAAGAAGATCAACTAGAGCAGGAATTGCGCGAACTGTGTGGAGAATCTGCGCCGGCTACGTTAAGTTCACTTATTAACAACAACAGAAAGGCGGAGGTTGTGATTACGGACGAGGAGATGATTGCCATGCTGCAAGATCTCGAGGTGGAGGATGGTACCATATCGCAATCAAGTGCCAAAACCGTCAAAACTGTACAGGGACTTTAAAATGCGTTATAAATGTTGTGTTTTTTTAAATGGTATGTGAACTGTTTTATTACTAAGTCTAATAAATTAATTGTACAATGAGTTTTTATTACAAATAAGAAACGTGCAATTTGTTTGTAATTGCTTTATTCTATCATTCTGTACAAAATGCGTCCTTATCATAAAGAATTGCTTAGAACTATGGCTAGACAAATGTTTCCGTAAGTAGGAATTCAAAAATATACATACATACATGTCTTAGGTAAAGGTACAAATATAAGGATATACACATGTCTGTGTCCTTTAGCATTCCACTTTCCATGGAATCGTGCAGAACAAGTTGAGTGTACACCAATATATCGTAAGGCAATACAGCGAAATGCTTCGCATCGCCGAGGTGCATGTGCATACATACTCGTCTATGCTTTGCATTATATATAGGCGTATAAATATAAGAAATCCGAAGCATTCTGCAGTATGCTCCTTTGATCTGGGTCGAGCTACGTTGGACTTATTAATCAGTAATCACTAAGGCAAATTTGCGCTCTATATATTGCGTAATGTCAAAAGCAGACGCGCCACTCCTCTCTTCTCTCTCCATTCCCAATCCCTATATCCAACCACGCTAAATCGTATCCTTGAGGTTTGTTATGTATGGATTTGGAAAAGTATCAAAATACTTAAAATCGTACAGATGAAACAGATCAGGACCGGCAGGATCACAATGAAGCGCAGTGATCTGGAAGATCGAATATAGTCATCAAAGAATTCTTACTTTAAGATCATTAACAAACCTTCCTTGTCCTAGGGCTGGGTGTCAGAGATTCAAGTCCATGTCCGCCTCCAAATCAATGTGGTTGAGCGAGTTGCCGGCGCTGTTAAAGATCTGATTATCTGCGTTGCTGTTCTCCGTAGTGCCACTCCCATCACCGCTGCGCTTCGATTTACCTAACAGCCAGCAAGAGAATACTTTGACCAAATTTCGCACATTAATATTATGGTGATGGCGTTGTCGTTGTAAATGAGCAAGGAAATCAACAGGAAAGGAAAACAATAACGAGACACCTAGCTACAAATACAAACCGCAGTCGTGATACATACATTATCCTCTATAGCTAGCTGAAACTAAAACCTGAGCTGATCCTCCGACTGGAGTATTGGACTGGGATGTTAAGTGTGGTGGAATGTGGAGCAGATAATTCCGTAAAAGTAGCAACACTTACCGCCCGTGAAGCACAGACAACCCTCGTCATCGCTTGGCGACTCCCGCCTCGAAGTCTTTAGCTTTAGCTCCTTGTTCAACTCGTTCAGGCATCGCTGATAGTAATCATAGTCCTTGAGATACCAGACAGGAGGCCATCGGTGCTCTCGCAAGTACTCCTGATTATCCTGGTGCAGCGCCTTTAGGCCCTTGAGTGAAAACTTACAAATAAGGTTGTAATTGACGCACAGGTATGACATGCACCACTCGGCCAATTGATGTGCGTTGTGCAGCTGAAAGAGACAATATATGGTACTTTGGAAATTATAATTATTTAACGGATTTTTCTATACCTTCACTGGCTCCAGTAACTTTAGACAGTGATCCACCGTTTCATTGGTTTCGTTCTGGGAAATCAATGTGAGATCTTCAATAACGCGGCACTCAACCAGGTTTAGCAGCCGTGGCAGGCAGAGTCTGTTGGCCAGCTCCAACAGATTGAGGCACTTGACGGCCGAGATTGGCGGAATCTGATCAGTGTACAGGTAGCACAGCAGCTTGTGGAATGTGTAAATTGTAACTCCAGGGAATACGATCTTAGGGTTAGGAAAATTATGATAATTATCTTTAATTTAATGGTATTAGGCTCCTTCCTACCACATTGGAATGCGCCTCGCGAAAGTCACCCAACAACATTGCGCGCATGACATCACAACGACCAACTAACACAGCGCGGTGTGCCTGCAATGCAGTAAAGGTATATTTTAAATATTGTGCTTTATAGCAATTAAACAGACAAACCTTCATTAAACCATCATCCAATTCAAAAGTGACATCACTGAAGCACCCGTCACCAATGCAATGCCGTTCCATGCTTTCTTTGATGCGCTAATTTAAAGGAAATTAAATGTTTATATCTATATAATGGATATCATAGCATCAATGTGCTTACAAGGCAAATGTGTGGATTTGGCTCATCGCTGGAGTTCTCCATAACGGTTTGAGGCCTGGAAAGTAGCTGAGTTAGTTGCGGCAGTTCTAATAGATCGGCAGCTTCTCTAATTTCCTGTGAGCATAAACAATATATTAATGGGTTAGGTTCTAATAAACTCAATATATTGAAACATGATCCTACCTCCAGATTATTGCAATCCTTGTCAATGGTACCGGTATAAATAAATCTCAGGCACTGATGCACAGCTTGCTGAGATATAAGCTTGCTAAGGGTGACAATTGTCTGCAGACCATTTGTACCCCGATGATTTTCCACGTGCACCAGGCGAATGCTCTGCAGAACCGGATGATGTAGCTCCCTGTACAGATCGTTGGACCGCTTAGACTCCATGAGAGGTAACGCCTGATAACTGGAGCGGCGCTTTAAATGTTCCCACATTCTGCTGAAAAAAGTGTATTCAAAGTCAATGGGTTCACTGAGATCAAGAGGCAACACCCACCGTTGTGTGCGTGATTCGTAGCGGATCAGGGACTCTGTGTCGTCGTTAAAGTCCGCAATGGTGGCCTCCCCGAATGTTGAGCTGACCATGCTAGATTCGCTGCTGCTCCGCCCGCCCATATCAGTCAGCTCAGTGCTAAGCAGGCGCTGGAAGATGCTGGACGCGGCGGCTAGCATGAACCTGTGCACGGCGAACTTGGTGCCACCCGCCCCGACCAGAACAAGGTCGGTGTAGGCCTGCGACAGGAACATGTTGTAGATATCCTGCCGATAGTTGCCGACCATGACGGTGACCTCCGGTGGTGGTGGCTTCGGTGGCCGGAACGGGGCTTGCAGCAGGGGCTTCTGTACCTTTTTTAGGTTTGTCATCCAGAAGCGCTGCTGTCGCCGTGCAATCAACGCGGATCGGATGGCATTTTCAAACACCTCATTCACTCCAAAGTAGGTGAACACACTGGTCTCGTAGTAGGCCACCCCCAGCTCTTTGGCGACGGCACGCGCCTCATCCGGCATAACCAGGTCACTCTTCAATGCCGCTCTTTAAAAAAGATTATAGTAATGATTGCTTTTAATTTAGTTAATTTAAATAGAATTTCTCTCAAAATCTTATCAAATGAATTTCTTTAGTATTCAACATTAATTTATATTTTTAGTGTTCTGTAAATATAATCTAAATATAGATTGCTACCCAATGAATAATTGAATTGATTAAAGCTACACTAAACTGGCTGAAACCTGTTAGCTATGCATACCGAACAAAGGTTCCCTTCTCGCCGAAATACGAGAGATAGTTCTCGTCGCGATACATGTAGCGCAGGTCGTTCTTGCAGCCAACTAGAATGACAGGAACATCCGGACAAAAGCGGCGAATTTCCGGATACCACATCATCTTGCAGTTGCGCAAGGAAATTGGACTGGCAATGGAAAAGCACAGCAGCACCACATCAGATCTGTAGGTCAAGAATATATATCTTTTTGATTCGTATAGTGAGGTCTGCTATGATTACAAACCTGCCGTATGCGAAACGCCGATCCTTGTCGTGGTCACCAAATGTATCCCATAGGCGAAGTGAGACATTCACTCCATCCACCACCTCCCAGGATCGCTCGAGAACCTTTTATATTTTAAGACTCGATTAAATTTAACAATTAGGACTCTTTAGAGAATGGTAACCCACATCTTTGTATATGCGATACTGGTCGATAGCCCACACGGTCGGCACGTGTGTGGAGAGGAGCTGGGATAGCGAGACATGTTTGTTGCAGGCCCTCGCGCAGATCAGACGGGTCTTGCCCACCGCCGTGTCCCCCACCAGGACGCACTTCACCAACTCTTGATGCGGCTGCTCGTTGTCCATTTTAGGCATGCACAAATAGCAGGACACGCTTTTAAAATCTGAAATAAAAATAATTTTGGATTTTTGTATGATTTAATTGGGATTTGGATATATGTATGCTCTCTTGAGGAAAACATTCTCTTAATATAAATAAGTAAACTACCTAGAATCGCTGACCTAATACTTTTCAATTCTGACAAGGTCTATCGCTGATGCTAAATTCCCGACTTACAATCGACATGCTAATTAGTAAGTCACATAAAATATCGTCTGCATTAACGTTTTGTGTATAGCAAAATTGTTCTATCTCGTGATTAATTTGATTTTAATCTACATTATAAGTGCTTCCTAAAATAGAAATAATTTCTAACAGTCTACGCACTTAGAAAATTCACGTTCAGTTAAAAAATATGAACTTATCTACATCAATAAACTCTGAATTCGGTGAATAGTCAAATTACTAACGTGAAATCTGGTACCTGCTATTCATATACTTATGGGGGATTCGTATCATTTACCACGAAATCCACTGGATCCCGCAATCGGCCGCTATAAAACGCCATCCAATTCATTGACCCCCGATCCACTTGTCGCGGAGGAAGTTGAAGCCAGTACCTCGGATACGGAGCGATAAGCTCTCTTGGTCTCTAATTGAACCTAATTGGGGCTGCACTAAAAATATCTGCCATCAATCCTCCAGTCGCAATGAGCACGCTTCTTCCTGCGTGGCCCACGCTCCACGGCAATCCATTGTCCGATCTTCCCGACGAGCTGCATTCTATTTTGGGATGCTCTTCAAGCCCAAAACAATAACCATGCAATTGAAGGCATTGTAAGAGGCATTGTACTTTACGTTACTCGTAAAGTAAAAGGGTACAGTAGATTCTTTGAAAACTATGTCAGAAGGAAGCGGTTTCGACCATATAAAGTAAATATATTCTTGATCAGCGTCGATAGCCGAGTCGCTCTGGCCATGTCCGTCTGTCCGTCCGTCCATATGAACGTCTATTAGTCTAGTAAATTTCTATCGGTTTGCAAAAAAAAACTATTTGCCACGCCCTCTCTAACGCCCACAAACAGCCAAAAACTGTCGTTGTGTTGAAATTTCTACCTTGCACTTCCACTAGCTGAGTAGCGGGTATCAGATAGTCGGGAAACTCGACTAAAGCATTCTCTCTTGTTTATAATGTATCTGTACAATAGATGAGAGACCTTGGAATCCCTTCAAAGGGAAAGAGAATCAAATGTAGATTGCGAAGAAAGCGTTTGAAAATATTCTTGAATTATACAGACATGGCTTCTTGTAAATGTAGCTGTATAATTAACATTTCTGAAAAGAAGAACACTGACCGATTTGCATTTTTTATTATGTTCTTGTAGAAATACTTCTAAAAATATATTATTCGCCTTTGCAGTCTTAAACGAAGTGAAGCCAAGCGAAATAACTAAGTTTTAAAGGTGATAAACATGTAGTTTTTAAAGATCTCAAGTATATTGAAAATGTAAATATGCAGAAGGTAAAGAACCCATGATAATCATTTGAAAATATAGTTTTACTATAGCATAAAACTTGACCGATTTTTGTCATTTCTTAAAGGTTAACTGGTACCTTAGTTTTTAGTTCTTATTGTAAAATATTTCCACAAACCATTATCTTTTAATAACCATATAAGCATACGAAAACTAAGTTTATTTACGGACAGGAGCCAAGTGTTTTCTCATGCGAGGTGTGAACCTGTGGGGTAATTAGGCGCTTTGATTCACGAGAACTTGCAAAGCACGCCAGCATATTAGTATTATTAACGAACTTTGGGCTGCTTTGTTATGTCTGGGAGTCTCCTTTCTTCAATTTTGCTAGCTTATTGATTTTCTCGTGCCATTGCAAAACGGCCACAAATACCGTTACCAAACACACACACCAACACTCGCACACAGGAGGCACAGGGACTTTTAAGAGGGCATCTTGAAGTTCCTACTTGCCATTCCGGTAAACTTGGCCCAATTTGAGGACCAGAGAACGAGGAGAAAAATCGTTGAGCACTTGTACTTTTTCGCGATGGAACGCATTTT
Organism: Drosophila santomea; assembly: GCF_016746245.2. Lineage (NCBI taxonomy): Eukaryota > Metazoa > Arthropoda > Insecta > Diptera > Drosophilidae > Drosophila > Drosophila santomea. The sequence continues at coordinate 20,243,210 of NC_053018.2, forward strand.
AGTGGGTAAACAATTTGATTAGAACCTAATTCGACTGCTGGTCGAAGGGGAAACACAGAATTGACGAATTCATAAATCTCCGCGGACTTAGCACTGCAGCACTCACCTCTGAAAACGGCTGATCCCACGGATTGCACGGATTTGCCTCAATGTTCTTACTTTTGCGTATTGCACTTATCAACACGCACACCAAAGCACGGCATTTTACAACAATTTGCATTTATTTCTGCACCCACACACCGATGGCGACGCAGTTTGTGGTTCGCAACACGCGCAATCTTTTCGGCTGGCACAACTTTGGCATTGCTGCGAGATGGATGCCGACGACGGCGAATAAAAGGTGCTCGCTGGTCAGGCGCACTATCAATAAAATTAAAAATAATAAAATGCAGTTACAGCCCGCAATTCTTCTACGCGCTTTGACGGTAGCCGACCAGTGTTGGACTACGGTGGTGGATGGTCGCGGAGTGTTGCCAGATGTCCGAAGCACGACATTTCGCGGAATATTTATTTTTATAATGACTCTTTGCAGGGCTGGCCAATATTTATTATATGTTATGTCGTTAAAAAAATTCCAAGCAGCTTAAATACATTTGGAACCTATTACAATCAAAATTAACAATTTGGAGTAAAAATCATCATCTGAAACTAATTAAATTTATAAATATTTATATTTATTAATTCATTAATTTCATATTTGAAAATAAAGCTTACCCAGGAGCATTTTGTATACTTTCTTCAATTCTGAAATCTTGAACCACTGATAAAATAAACGACCTGGCAACGCTTTGAACTAGTTCTGTCTACGCGGTGCGTTGGCAACCCTGCGAACAGATGATTATTTACTCTTTTAGTTGTTGCGAAACTAGTTAGAATTTATTTTTCGGGCCAAAGAGCGATTAAAATTGATTGAACGCGAACCCGACCGGCTCGGTTACCAACTCCGCCCACTTTCGAAATTCTTAACGTACGGGCGCTAAGTTAAGCCGGAGTTGCGTCCTTAAAAGTATTTCACAAACTCAATGTATCTTACGTGCAGAAAATCGATTTTTGCCTTAACAGCGGTTTTTGGTCGACGGTTGGCAGCAATAAATCCAATTTCCGCCAACGGACACCACTAAATAGCAATTATTTCGCACAGGTCAAGTGCGTTGAGGGCCAGCATTTCAGTAACACATCGATCTATTGGAACGTTTACTAAACCCAAGATGACAATAGCTGAGAGCTCGCAAAAGTCCGCAACCAGAAAACCAGACAGCATGGAGCCCATATTGAGGTAATTGCGAGTTACACGTCTTTGAGGTCGTCTAAAGGCAATGACTCATCTCTTATAGGCTGAACAACATTGAAAAGTCGCTGCAGGACACACGCGACTACCGGGGATTGCAACTCGAAAATGGACTGAAGGTCCTGCTTATCAGCGATCCCAACACAGATGTCTCGGCTGCAGCTCTCTCCGTGCAAGTGGGGTAAATAAGATAAAATGTTCCCTCAATGTTCCACTCTAATAGCTGTGCCCATGACAGCCACATGTCAGATCCCACGAACCTGCCTGGATTGGCCCACTTTTGCGAGCACATGCTGTTCCTGGGCACCGAGAAGTATCCCCATGAGAATGGCTACACCACTTACCTTTCGCAGAGCGGCGGAAGCAGCAACGCCGCCACCTATCCCCTGATGACAAAGTACCACTTCCATGTAGCGCCGGACAAGTTAGATGGAGCATTAGATCGCTTCGCGCAGTTCTTCATAGCACCCTTGTTCACGCCCAGCGCCACAGAGCGGGAAATAAATGCGGTATATAATCTCATCAGATAAATTGCTTTCAGAAATAAGAGGGTTTCATTGCAGGTAAACTCCGAGCACGAAAAAAACCTGCCCAGCGATCTGTGGCGAATCAAGCAGGTGAACCGTCACCTGGCCAAGCCGGATCATGCCTACAGCAAGTTTGGTAGCGGCAACAAGACCACCCTTTCCGAAATACCCAAGTCCAAGAACATAGATGTGCGGGATGAGTTGCTTAAGTTCCACAAGCAGTGGTACTCCGCCAACATAATGTGCCTGGCTGTCATTGGAAAAGGTTTGTTATTATGGTTTCTGTCGTTAGTGCTGATAACTAATCAATCTCCGACAGAATCTTTGGACGAACTGGAGGGTATGGTATTGGAGAAGTTCTCGGAAATCGAGAACAAAAACGTCGAGGTTCCAGATTGGCCACGCCATCCCTACGCCGAGGAGCGCTATGGACAAAAAGTGAAAATAGTGCCTATCAAAGACATCCGATCGCTGACGATAAGCTTTACCACAGACGATTTGACGCAGTTCTACAAGTCAGGCGTAAGTTTTAGGAACCACTGCGATGTGGCTGCGGATCAATCAGAGGATTGCCAAAAAGCTCTTCTATGGTTAGCTCACTTTACCTCTTGTTTTGTTATAGCCCGATAACTATTTGACGCACCTCATCGGTCACGAGGGCAAGGGCAGCATTTTATCCGAGCTGCGACGTCTGGGCTGGTGCAATGAGTAAGTTCATTAAGATCACCGATTTCAGAGATGATAAATCTATTCCATTTGCAGTCTTATGGCCGGGCATCAGAACACACAAAACGGATTTGGGTTCTTCGATATTGTCGTCGACTTGACGCAAGAGGGTTTGGAACACGTGGATGACATTGTTAAGATCGTGTTTCAGTACTTGGAAATGCTGCGAAAAGAGGGTCCCAAGAAGTGGATATTTGACGAGTGCGTTAAACTCAACGAAATGAGATTCCGCTTCAAGGAAAAGGAGCAGCCGGAGAGTTTAGTCACACATGCCGTCTCGTCGATGCAAATATTTCCCCTGGAGGAGGTACTTATTGCTCCATATCTGAGCAACGAATGGCGTCCAGACCTCATTAAAGGCTTATTGGATGAGCTGGTTCCATCCAAAAGCCGAATAGTAATGGTAAGCCAGAGTTTTGAGCAGGATTGCGACCTAGCGGAGCCCTACTATAAAACCAAGTACGGCGTTAAGCGCGTGGCAAAGGATACAGTGCAAGTACGTCTTATTGTATTTCTCAACTCTTTACAAAAATAACCTTTAAATATTTGTAGTGTTGGGAGAATTGTGAACTCAACGAGAACCTAAAACTGGCGCTGCCAAACAGCTTCATACCAACAAACTTTGATATTTCCGAGGTTCCAGCCGATGCTCCCAAACATCCCACTATTATTATGGATACCCCAATTTTAAGGGTTTGGCATAAGCAGGACAATCAGTTCAATAAACCCAAGGCATGCATGACGTTCGACATGTCCAATCCCATAGCTTATCTAGATCCCCTGAACTGTAATCTGAACCATATGATGGTGATGCTGCTGAAGGATCAGCTCAACGAGTACTTATACGATGCAGAGCTAGCCAGTTTGAAGCTTAGTGTGATGGGAAAGACGTGCGGCATCGATGTGAGAAGACGTAACTCTTCCTAACTTTCAAATTGCTAAATGTTTTTCCCTTTCAGTTCACCATTCGAGGTTTTAGTGACAAACAGGTGGTGCTGTTGGAGAAGCTGTTAGATCATCTTTTTGACTTTTCCATCGATGAAAAACGTTTTGACATCCTTAAGGAGGAATACGTACGTTCACTGAAAAACTTTAAGGCTGAGCAACCATATCAGCATTCCATATACTATTTAGCTTTGTTGTTAACTGAAAATGCGTGGGCCAATGTGGAGCTGTTAGACGCTATGGAACGTAAGATATTAGCTGGGACTAACTAGAAATAAGTTTATTAATAAGCACTCTTTTATAGTTGTCACGTACGATAGAGTGTTAAACTTTGCTAGGGAGTTCTTCCAGCGCCTGCACACAGAGTGCTTTATTTTTGGCAATGTGACCAAGCAGCAGGCCACGGACATCGCGGGTAGAGTTAACACTCGCCTGGAGGCTACCAATGCGTCAAAGCTTCCCATTTTGGCGCGGCAAATGCTAAAAAAGCGAGAGTATAAGCTGCTTGCGGGTATGTCAAAATATTGCTCAATAATTTGTAACAAATTATGAATTGTGTTCTATTAAAGGCGACAGCTACTTATTTGAGAAGGAGAACGAGTTCCATAAGAGCTCCTGCACACAGCTCTACTTGCAATGCGGCGCACAAACAGATCACACAAACATAATGGTGAACCTGGTGTCCCAGGTGCTCTCGGAACCTTGCTACGATTGCCTTCGCACAAAGGAACAGCTGGGCTACATCGTGTTCAGCGGAGTGCGTAAGGTGAATGGAGCAAATGGCATACGTATCATTGTGCAGTCAGCAAAGCACCCGTCCTTTGTCGAAGATCGTATTGAAAACTTTCTGCAAACTTATTTGGTAATAACACGATTGTCTATTGTATAAATTGTATAAACAAATTTCTGATATCTTCAGCAAGTAATTGAGGATATGCCATTGGATGAGTTTGAACGGCACAAGGAGGCTTTGGCCGTGAAAAAGCTGGAAAAGCCTAAGACCATATTCCAGCAATTCAGCCAGTTCTATGGCGAAATAGCCATGCAGACGTATCACTTTGAAAGAGAGGAAGCTGAGGTAGCAATACTCCGTAAGATCAGCAAGGCCGACTTTGTAGAATACTTCAAGGTGAGAGCATATGGTTCTTTACAAGTTATTTTTGTCTAAAAAACCTGTTTCTATTTCCAGAAATTTATCGCAAAAGATGGTGAGGAGCGACGCGTTTTGTCCGTACACATTGTATCCCAGCAAACCGACGACAATGCCACGACAGAAGCGGAGCCCTTGGAGATCACAAACATGGAGCGTCATAAACCAATCAGCGATATTGTAACCTTTAAGTCGTGCAAGGAGCTCTACCCCATCGCTCTGCCGTTCCTTGACATAAAGGCAAAGGGAGCACGCAGCAAGCTTTAAACTGCAATAAGGATATTGATGTTTTTCTAGATAGGATATGGTTTTGGTCTCTCTTTGTTTTAATTGCTCCGATACAAACGTTGTTCTGTCATTCACAAATATAAAAGAATCTGAATCAATAGCGAATTTTGCTTGATGTAAGAGCTACCGAGGAGCACGCTGTTCGGGATGGAGAAGCCCATGTCCAGCTTGTTCAGCACCTGTGAACTCAGATCCTGCGTTCTTCGGTGGGTATGACTTTGATCCAGTATGGAAATTTTGTGCTTCAGCTGGATGTCTTCGGTCCACTTAGTATTTTGGAAAATTCCGTCCATTTCTAACAAGATGTTGTTGCTTTGGCCAGGGTTAGATTTCGGATTAAAGATGCCATATCCTAGTTGCAGGTTCAGCAGTTCGCGATTCATGTGATGGAAAGTGCACTTTAGTTGTAAGGACTTTCCTGCAATGGGATTATAAAGAAATTATAAATAATACGCTGAAAATCCATCCCAATTACTGATGTACCTTTAAAGCTGAATATTGGGCTACTGACAGTGGCCAATTTTGGTGCTTTGATAAGTTCTGTGACGTTCTCCAACTTCCAATAGTAAGTGAACAATTTTACATCTTGATCGGCCAGCACAGTATTGTTAAATTTATCGACTTCAGTTTCCCGAGCTCCAAGATTTGCGTTTGACTCCAAGTTTTTCAGGGTGGGCGTCTTCTTGAGTCCAAAGTCTGGAGCAACTTCGTTTTCTTCGGCTTTCAAATTGGTTGCATTGGAAGCCTTCTTGGGAGGTTCTATTGGCTTAAAGATTTGCGGCACAGCGGCTGTGATTGGCCTCATAGTAGGGGGTGGAGTGGGCAGAGATGTGGAAAGGGCAGTATTGAGTTTAAGTCCATTTGCCTTTGCTAGGTGCACCAAAATCAGTTTCATTACTCGAAGCTCTTCGTAGAGTTTGTTCTCCAGACTCCGGAAGGCCATGTTCATTTCATCTGCAGATAAACCATAAATAATTTCAAGATCAAACTGGTAAGAGACCACTGTACCCACCTGATCCACACACTCCCTTAAGGGTTTTTGTGGTGACAGCCTCGGCAGATGCCCTTACCTCGCCGGCAGTCACAGTGCAAACAGCCTTTTGCACTTCGCTGGGTAACTTTGGAGCAGTTTCGGTATCCGAGGAATTCCCAGTGACGTTGAACAGACCGCTGCCCGATTCCTCCGCTATCGCCATCACCGTGGAGGAGAGAACAAAGCACAGCAACCACGTAGCTGTCATCTTATCCATCCACCAAGAAACCTCTTTTGTTGGAACACCCAAACAGAACTGTCGACGGCTATTCGTATTTTGAGAATTTGGCAAAGACTGAGTATTTGGGGAGCACCACCTTGAGCCACTCGTTCACGTGGATTTATTGCTCGGCGTGTCTCTTGACTTTTGGTGCGTGGAACTACTTTTAGAATAGGACCCTCCTACCGAACTCTAAAAATAGTGGACAGTTTTGATGGCTTCTCTAGTTTGAACTATGAATGAATGAAACACATTCGCACGATGTTTGTGTTCTTGTGGAAATAGCTATTTATTCGCAGCGTTTCAAAAGAAATATACATTTTTTTCAATTTCTGAGTTTTGGCAGAGCTTGCGCTAAGAAATTGCACTTCCCTTAATTCTGACGTTTTTGTAGTGGAATTTGTAAAAGATATTAATTATATATATTGCCTAAGTTTTTGGAATTTTATATTTATCGCAAGAATTCGACAGATTTAAAGTTTTGGTTGATATAAATTAGCAATCCTACTATCTAAGTTGTTGGTGTTCTTCCAAAAAGTTATCCCATTGAGAAAAAGGACAATCGGAAGGCCATTTCGACTATATTCTGGGGAACATCGGATCGGTGACACACGTAGACCTCCTTGGCTGGCGACTGGAAGAGGCGACCAACCACAACGAAGCGACTGCTTGTCGAGGACTGCGATTGCCCGTCGGTCTTGGGTTGCGGACTGACCTCGAGGGTCATGCCGTGCTCCTTGACCAGCGACACTGTGTGGTTACTGTGGCCGTTTGAGTTTGGCTGTGCCCTCGAGGATTCCGATAGCTGCCTGCGATAGTGCTTGGATTTCTCCAGCACGGCGTGGATTATGTGACACGCCTGACGAATCTCGGAGAGGTAGTTGGAGTTCTCGGAGCTGTCGCTAAATGGTGCAAACAAGGACCCATTAGCTATGTCGATGTAGACGTAGTGCAGCACGGAATTCTTCCAGCCAGCGGATATCTTGACCGGCACCACGTTGTTGATCTCCTTCCACATGGACTCCGTCATCTGGCTCTGATTGTGACTCTCGGCCCCGAGATTTAGTCCATAATGGAGTGGATGCTGTACGGCGAAGTTCTCCCAATCGGAACCGCTGTCCGAATCCTCGGCAGCACCATGGATGGGGGTTAACCGCCTGCGGCAGGATTCATCCTCGCTGGGAGTCAGACTGTGTATGGAAGACCCACCCAAGGACGAGCACAGTTGGGCCTCCTCTTCCACCGATGGACTCAGTACGGTGAGCTTCTGCTTAAGGAAGGACTCCAGTCGGTTGTTCGGCTCCTTCTCCTGATCCCTGGTCTCGATGGCAGAAGCGTCCAGCACCTCGGGTCTCTTATTGGAAACGGACCAGAACATGGCCAGGGATTCTATGCCGCATTGCACAAGGTGGTCCAGCGTCTCCTGAATCTCCTCGATGTAGAAGAGCGATGGACCCACCACCGCATCAGGAGCCATGTCTGGAGCATCAAAGATCTTTAAGATCACAGCCAGACTCAAGTGGTTCTTGGTGCAGATTGTGAGGAAATATCGCCCTGTGGCACTGGGCAACACTATCTCCTCCCACACGTACATCTCGCGAACTTTAATTCCCGGAGCAGCCCCGAGCAACTCGAAGATCCCTCGGCAGCGCAGGAATCCCTCTACACTCACCCTCACTTCCGGTGGCAGCAGGCTGGCCACCAGGAATCCATCGTAGTACAGCGCACTTCCGTAGATGAAGAACTCGCGGTGAGTGGTGAGTGGCTCATCGTTCCAATTGCGATAATCCATGGCCTCCATTTCACTCAGAGCATCAAAGATGCGCAGCTGCGCTTCCTTGGGCAGCGGTAAGCTGCGGGATTGGCCCAGGAGCTCTTCGAAACGAATATGCCCTTGACATCCGGCTACGAGCCGGATCCTTTGGATTTCACAAAAGTGTCGCAGGAAAAGCCTCAGTTTCGAACTAATGCCCGGCTCTTCCTCCTGATTGAAGCTCTCCAGGACCAAGCCCGGCAGAGAGAAGCGTATGTATCCTATCAGCTCATCCGATCGCAGGCTGCACTCCGCTGCGCTGCAGAGTCCTCCGGCGTAGGCGAAGAGGACTAGGAACCCATTCAGGCGTCGGTAGTTGACGTGGTATTGCACCTGGTCCACCAGGAGCCGCGAACTCAACGGTTGGGTGTGCAGTTCACTGAGAACGGCGTGCAGGGTGAGGAAACTCCCACGGGCCTTAAATAGGAAGTTGTCGGGGATTTCCGGAAAGTAGTACAAGGAATCCTGTTGCTGCTCATGCTGATAGCACTCCGGTGGGAGTAGCAGCATAGCAAAGGGCATTTTTATGTCCGCGGAACTTCCGGAACTGCCGAAGTTCCCCTCCGTTATCAGCATCTGCTCAAACTTCTCCGTGAACATGGGAAAGTTCTCCACTTTGCACACCTGCTCCTCTTGAGTATTTGGATTGTAGGTCGGATCGGTGGGAGAAACTGCACTGGCCGCACCGCAGGATTGAAAGCCTAGGCACACCTGAGTGGGCTCCACGAACTGCTGGAGCAGCTCATCCACATTGCTGGCATACAACTCTATGCCATTCAGGGATCTAAACCAATCTCCCCGTTTTATGCCGTGCGACAGGGCACTTAGATCGTGAACGAAACCATCGACCATCAGGCATTCTGGTTGATCCGGAAAGGGCAGCACCCGGAAGCCCAGTATGGACTCCACCGCCGTGGACCGTCGTCCGAAACGAAAGCGATCGGCGGCTGTGATAACCAGATCCAGTTTCTTGGGATCGGGGGCAGCCGTCTTGAACTGCGAGAATCGGAACTCTTGCGGCTCCGTCTGGGTATCCAACTGGCTCTGACCGTGGGACTGGTTTTGGTTGTGACTCTGATTATTGCTGTGCGGCTGGCGACGCGACGACTTCTTTCCCAGGCGCAGCGATCGGCGCATGAACTCCACCCGCCGCTCCGCCGAGACGCCAGTCTTCTCATTTCTCACATACTCCATGTAGAAGAGACTCCCGTCAGTGGTCACGTACTCCTCCCAGTTGGCCAGGTCGCTGCCATCGCTGTACGAGTTGCTCAGCGAGGAGTTCGAACTGGAGAAGGCCTCCGAGGCCAGGCTGCCCGGCGACTTGCGCATAGTTCAGCGGGAACTATAGATATCTGGATATATAGTGGCCTAGTATTCCAGGTACAAACTCAACTTTCTTCCGCCGATCGATACCGCCCCAGCTCAGCTCTGAATGTCGACTGAAAGCCGCGGTCCGACTTCAGCACTCAAAACCAGTTTCTGATTGAGCTCTGGGTCCGCCCAGCCCCTACCACTCCACTCAAATTCCAGCGGGAAACGATCCGATCCACTCTCTTTTTGATCTGGTTCTCTATCAGCCAGGGGAAACTCAAAACCTACCATGGGTTTGCCCATCGGTTAAGAAAGGTATAGCTGAAATAACACAAGAACTATATTCTTTTCTTTTCATAAATGTTTGCATTTAAAAATTAGACTACAATTTAATTGCTTCTGAATTTGACCTATTAAACTATATTTTCCTCTTTCTTTATTTTTGCTTTATTTCGCTTTCGGTGTGATATTGAATTAGAATAATAATCATGGAAACTCCGTATAACTCGTATTAAATATTTAGCGGACCTTAAAGCGATATGGACGTGCTATTATACGGATTGCGTTATCAACGGAAGATAAGTAAGATGATGTTTCCTCAATGAAAGTGCGATGATCATTTGTTATACTCATAGAAGGCTACCGCAGAAGCCCTATCTCCAAATAAATACTTTTACGGCCAATAACCTACGTATATGATATGAAGGGAATTGATATAATTGATTGGGCATTTGTAGCGCTTGTGTTTTAGTGGCTGGCTTTTCCTATCGCCGATGGGCTGGGAATCTAAGATTTGCCAAGTGATTTGTCTTATCGGTCCCGAATGGACATCGTAAATCAAGGCTTTTCTGGCTGCAAATGCCAAGCACTTGAACAAAGCACTACAACAAAGTTTGTTTTACTAAATTTATGTGCTGGCCAAAACCGAGCCGTCACTATATCTGTTGATCCAGAGCACCGATCCCAGTGAATTGGTAATAGCCGTGTTCCGACGACCATATAATTATCCGATAAGGAACTCGGCGTGGGCGTGAGGCGGGACGCTCACTGCCACCGAAAAAGCGATACGCTGATAGTCCCGGGCCATCCATGGGAAGATACAGATACTGCCAAAATTGATAAGCCATATCATGGCAGAATTAGCTGCACAACGTACCGCTGCTACCAATCATTTTGGCTGACCAATAGAGCAGGCTAGTCCTCCAGCCAGTCCATTGCTGGAATCCGAGGCGAGTGTTTCGCTCAACCACAAATATAGTAATTCGCGGGAAAAGTTAACTCGCGGTTAACTATCACAAAATGTGGCTTCGATTTCGGAATAACCAGTGAAACTGAATGAGTGGCTAAAAATTGTGTAGAACGCGATTATCCGTGCGATTGTGAAATCAAACAGCTGTCAAATCTTATTTATAATCCCCCTTTACAAGCCATATAAGTGCGCAATTTGGTGAACATGTCTCCAAAAAGTATTCTGGATGTGATCGTATTATTATGCCTGCTCCTCGGAAACCTAAAGGATATATCCTCCGAGTATTCAATCCAGGACGGGCTGATAATAGAACCAGACTCAGCCACAACATCAAGTGAAGAGGCCGAAGAGTTCAGCCAGGAGAGAACTGACCTCAAGTCCCTCATGTTGAAATACGAGTCGGATGACGGCAACAGTTGCCTCTTGGACATGATCAAGGACGAGGTGATATGGTGGCTCTTTCCCAACGGAACCCTCAAGGAGGGCACCAAAAAATACGGTAACTATTTTATTGTACCCATATGTGTAGGTACCCAATAAAAAATCGCTGCCTAGGTCTGAGTTTGAGTTTGATTGAGCATTGTGAACAGCACTTAACGTGATATATATTTTCACGCTTCCGGCAACGCGGATCGACTGATGATAGAAGCTTTTTGGTGTTAGGCTACGGCCTTATCTTTAAGAGCTTGGCATAACTGGTGGTTTGGGTGGATTTGGCGAAGCTATTCGCTACTATCTGATCTGCGCGATAATAGATTATATCCCTTTGAATGTTTACACCCGCCACTTGTAGAATTTAGCCTGTAAGCCAACAGGACTCCGATGAAAATGATCGTAAATATAATTACTTATTTAAAGCGAACAAAATGTATTTGGATCTATCCCACGGCAACATAAATGAGGACACTGACTTGTTGCGTGAGGCGAAACTAGCGAGGAAGTTTGTCATTTGGAGGACAGAAGTCTTTTCGGCCGCCTTTAATACGTTGACTGCAGCTCCGTTCAGGACCCTCTACTCCATGAGGGATTCCCTAGAGCTTTTGTCGCTGCGAGGGAACAATTTCGCTGAACTGATTCCAGATGCCGAAGGTAAGGTTGCTCGAGATGGTTATACCATTCAGTCAGTTCTGAGGTCCCGAATCGCAATGCACCCGATTTCTGATGTCCGGTTTTCATTCGCCATTTCAGCCTTTGCTCGGTTTGTAAACGAGTCCCGCTTGGAGGCTAGTAACAATGTACCACACCATTGCGATCTACTACTTCTACACAATACCACCGATCTGTATGATCGGGAGTGCTTTCTTTACTTTCAAAACAACACAAACAAGGCACACTCAGTCACAACCAGTACAAACTATACGAACTATATTAAGGTCTTGAAAGATCGGTTCGATCAGCACGGAAGTTCATGTAAGATCTCATCTCAAACACAATTACACAGCAAAGACATTTTCCTCCAAAATTCTCAAGTCACAACTAATCGCACCTTGGTATCTTATCATATTAAGCTCATATGTTCCTGCAACATGTTTTCACATTTCTTTTATTTTAAAAACCTAGATATCGTTAGTAGTAGGGGATTTTTGTTTAGAAACCATGGTAAAACAAAATGGGTCTTTAATTTCTAACACGTACATTCTATATCTATTCCCCAGCTCAATCTATAGCCTGGGCCACTTTCCCTAAGATGCCCCGACTGGTGGAGCTGGACATCAGCAACTGCAGCATCGAGTACGTGAGCAAGGAGGCGTTCCAGAACGTCAGCAATCTGCGCCGGATCTTCATGTCGGACAACAAGATCATGACGATAAGTCACGACACATTCTACTACGTCCAGAGAGTGCAGTATCTAGACCTGTCATTCACCAACTTCCTGACCTACAGCTACCAACTGCAGTTGCCCACTCTGGAAATGGCCTTAAGTCTGATATACGGCCTAAAGATCCAGCAGAATGTGTTCAAGTATTTGCCGGAACTGATTTACCTGGACCTCTCCCACTCGAAGATGACCAGGAATAGTGCGGTGGCTTTTGCTCATCTGGGGGATAAGCTGAAGTTCCTCAGTCTGTGCTACACCGCCATTCCCATGGTGAGCAGTACCATCTTCAAGAATACGGTGCTGGAGGGTCTCGACTTGTCCGGAAATCCCTACCTATCCTACAACATCATCGACGATGCCTTCAATGGCATTGCTGGCACACTAAAATATTTGTACTTCGAGCGATCAAATATTAAGGATTTGGAGTGGTCCAAGTCTCTGAAGAAGCTACAGGTGCTGGGTCTCGCGGGCAACAACATTAACGCTCTCACTCCGGCCATGTTTCAGCCTCTGGAGTCCTTGGAGATCCTCGACTTGAGCTCGAACCATGTGGGCAACTGGTACCGCAGTGCCTTCCACAACAACTCCGCCCTGAGGGTTTTGAACCTGAGGAGCAACACCATCAACATGCTGTCCAACGAGATGCTGAAGGACTTCGAGCGATTGGATTACCTTAGCCTGGGGGACAACGACTTCATTTGTGACTGCCATTTGAGAGCGGTGGTGGAGGTGGCGGCTAGCAACAATAAAGACGCAGATTGCTCCTATAAGCTACTAAACTATAGTCAGAATGCTGTAGGTGAGGAAGTAATATCTCTGGCGGAATCGCTGATTATAGATCGCAAACTGTGGCAGAGTCGCTATATTCCCTGGCTGCAGAGGAGTTACTCCAACATAAGGGATTTCAATCGAGCGAATCATATATTCAGGCTGCGCTTCTCCTCCGAGGATTACATGATGGCCAAGTGCTCCGTGGCCCAGCCCTATCACTTAGAGAACCCTGCCGGAGATCTTACCCTGAAGTTTCAGTTGCTAGACTACGAGGCCAGCCAGTACTACTGCTTCAACAACACCGATCAGCTCCAGGTGGATGAGCTCAACTGCCAGATCAGGTCGATGAGTGACCTCACCGAGGACTTGCACCGCGTTACGAACACAGTGATCGCGGTCGTGGGCAGTATAGTTGGCGCTTGCGTCCTGGGATTTATAATTTATCTGAAGCGCTGGCACATCCACTACTATTACTCTTCCCTCAAGTCCGCTGCCCTGTTGTCCAGCGCCTCAAAGGAGTCGGTGGATAACTTCACCCACATATCCCAGAGAGATCCCAGTGCCGTCTACGATATCTTCATCAGCTATTGCCAAAATGATCGTTCCTGGGTGCTCAATGAACTGCTGCCGAACGTGGAGGAAACAGGGGATGTGTCCATTTGTCTGCATGAACGAGATTTTCAGGTACAGACTACTTTAACTTACTAACGATGTAAAAACCTTTCTAATTCATTGTGCTCACACTCAGATTGGAGTAACCATCCTGGACAACATCATCTCCTGCATGGACCGCTCTTATTCCCTAATGCTGATCATATCCTCCAAGTTCTTGTTAAGTCATTGGTGTCAATTTGAAATGTATTTAGCGCAGCATCGGTATGGAAAATGTACCTTTAATATAACTTCACCATACATGTGTACATATATTGCAGCATCTTTGAGGTCAGCAAGGAGCACTTGATCCTGGTTTTCCTAGAGGATATTCCACGAAGAAAGCGACCCAAGACTTTGCAATACCTAATGGATGTGAAAACGTATATAAAGTGGCCGACGGCCAAGGAGGATCGGAAGCTGTTTTGGAAACGTTTGAGGAGGTCCCTGGACGCCATAGGGATCAGTTCCAGAGAGATAAATGTTTAGAAAACAATTTTTTAATGTTATCCCGAGCGTTCTAGTCAGTTGTGCAAGTACCTGATATAGTATATAAAAAACTGCATTACACTTTGATGAAAAAGACAGTTTCCCTACAGTAAATAATATTAGGCATAGTGTATACATGTTATATTAATAAATAAAGAGGTAAATTATTGTAGGAACTTAAAAGGTTGATGTTTTTTAAATATCTCGACAATGGCAACATGCGGATTTTAATCCATTTTAACCCAAAGGCTGGTCAGCAAGTGACACACAATACCTTATTACCAATTTGAGTTGTTTAAACAATTAAAAAAGTATAATAATAAAATCAAAATTTCGTTTTTTAAATGTAAGGAATAGTCCCCATTCATCGATAATGAGTTAAAAACTATCGATAGCAACTGAAACAGCTGATAATGCAATCGGTATTTTACGCGCCAAAACAACAAACCTTCCTTCCATAAATTGTGAATTACTTCAACGCGACGCACGATGGAATTTGGTTTGAAAAAACGCGCGAGACATGAGGTCAAGGTGGAGGTGGACAGCTTGGAAACCAAGTACCCGCACAACGTCATGCTGTACCACTATCCGCCGACGGAGGACGTGCACATCGACGAATTCGAGGAGTTGGCTCTGGAGCGCTTGCGCCTTCTCCGCATCTTGGATCGCGCAAGCACCCGGCATCCTCGCCTGCTCTCAGATGAATGGAAGGAAAACGTGAGTGCGGATCTGACCCGCGAAGGACTGCGCAGCTATCTAAGGCTATGCTCCCCCGGCGGAAGCACCAAGCACGAGGCAGACATCCAGACCCGCAGGCGGGACTATCTTTCGCACTTCATCCTGCGGCTGGCCTACTGCCGCTCGGAGGACCTGGCACGCTGGTTTGTGGCCCGCGAAATGGAGCTTTTCCGGTACAAATTCGCCGCACTTAGCAGCGCCGAGGTAAAGCAGTTTCTTGAGGCCAACGGCTTCGAGATTCATCCGCTCACCGAGGCCCAGAAGGACGAAGTCAAGGACGGCCTGTACGAGAGCACGGCGGGCCAGAGTGTAGCCAAGATCGAGCTGTTGGACTTCTACAAGGTGCCCTTCACCCAGGTGCTGGATCTGGTGCGAGGACGTCGCTGCTACTTAAAGGCTGGCTTCGCCTATGTAAACACCCACGACCTGGTGTCCCTAGTGGGCACCAAGCAGCAGGACGAGATCGAGCAGGGCCTGCAGGCTGCTAAGACTATGGTGGAGGATGTAGAAGCCGACGAGCGCATCTCCCGCACGCTTAAAGCTCTACATAACTCTTATACCGGCAGGGATTACACCGTATGTCGGGATGCAGCGATTCCCATCGAGTCCCTCGATCAGCTCTCCAAGACCTCTATGCCTTTGTGCATGCGTATGTGCCACGAGCACATTCGCGCCCAGCATCACATAAAACATAATGGCCGAATGCAATACGGCCTGTTTATGAAAGGAATTGGTGTGACGTTGGAGGATTCGCTGCGCTTCTGGCGCGAAGAGTTTACCAAAAAAATGGATGCGGATAAGTTCGCACGCGGCTACGAGTACAATATTTACCATAACTACGGAAAGAAGGGTTCAATGGTCAACTACACACCGTACTCGTGCGCCAAGATCATAAAGGATGCGACGGGGCCGGGCGATTGCCACGGTTGTCCGTATAAGTTCATGGACCAGGGATCGTTGAAATCCAAGCTGTCTTCTTACGGTCTGTCAGCCAGCGCCGTCGATGAGGTGATGTTCTTTGTGTCCCGCGGGCACTATCAAATTGCATGTGGAAAGTACTTCCAACTTACCCACAATTCATCCGTCGAGCCGACCATCAATCACCCCAACAACTACTTCGAGGAGAGCCAGATAACAATGGGCAACCGACAGAAGCGCACCAATGGTCCTGCTCTCCCTAAGGCGAGAATCCGTCCGGATATCAAGGGCCATGGGGATCGGTCCATGCTGATGGGCGAGGATGACGATGAGTTGTGGCGAATTGCGGAAACCCAAGAGCGCATCATGCAGAGCCAAAAGGACATATCAGAGGCCTTTAATGATGATCTAGATCTTACGCAAATCGATTACTAATCGTTGTACAACATAAATTAACTAAGGTTTATATATAAGCATCGTTAATAAGATAAATTAGAGATATTCTATGTTGCGAATTTTACTTTTGGCACAGATAGCACGTTTTTAATCTAGGGTCAATAGTATCCCTTGAGTTTCGGCCGTAGGGGGGCCAGCCATTAACATCTACGTAGTACATGCCCCTGGCTTGCGGATTCATTTTATAGCCCATCGGAGAAACTATGCCAGCAGAACAATCCCGTTTTCTGAGCTTATCCCAAGAAGCGCACTTGTTGCCCATGAAGTTCTTCTCCTGGTGTGGATATGCGCTCTCGGCGAAATACTCAACCGCTCTGGTATGGGAGCACCCGATGGTTAGGCACCCCGGCTGGATGGGATGTGCTCCGCCGGGATAAAAGTCCACATCCCCAAGGGGGCCACGCTTGGCCAAAATACCAATGTTAGTGTGGATTATGTCCACCAGCTTGGCATCTCCACGCGTCAGTCCGGGCAGGACATTTTCCTGCCTGAAACACGGCTTGGCCGGATCCAAGCCAGTTATCCTGGGAATAAGTTTTCCCGTAAGTTTTTTAAAAGTCCGACCAGCTGTGCCCATAATGTGAGCTCCAAGTGAATGTCCTACAAGGAAATTGGAACCAGAATTTATAGAGACTAGGTATTCTTTTATGAACCCACCAATCAAGTGGATATTTCGAAGTGGGGTCAGCTCTATAAGGTGGGTCAGACCAACTCCAATATGCTCGCCAATTAAATCCGTGTTTAGCGCCGACCAAGAGTAGAAGGTGTCCACATAGTCAGCTGCATCTACAATCTTAGAAGAAAGCTTTAGATATATACTTTCAAAATTGATCCAGTGGACGAACCACAAAATTCACATCGCCACGACACATGAATGCCTTGGAGATCATTGAAATAGCCGAGGATTCGTTTACGGTGTTGGTCCATCCGGTGGCCAGAATTACCACCTTACGTCCTTTGCTGAACCTAGAATGCTTCCACAACTTCGAGGCCTCCAGCAGAGGAACACTGTAGTTCTGGCAGGGCGTCATGTACTGAAAATGCATCTTCCTAATGTCCGGAGTGATTTGCGGAGGGATTCTGTCCATAAAAAG
Source organism: Drosophila santomea (assembly GCF_016746245.2). Taxonomy (NCBI): domain Eukaryota; kingdom Metazoa; phylum Arthropoda; class Insecta; order Diptera; family Drosophilidae; genus Drosophila; species Drosophila santomea. The sequence goes on from NC_053018.2 coordinate 20,260,696, forward strand.
GGTGGAGGAACCTGGCAGTCAGTTCACAATAAAATACAGATCTTTTTTTTTTAAAATAAGCACATGATGTTATCCTTACACACAGCATCCATTACGTTGGAGGCCAATTCAAGTGGAGCAGCTGTGAGTATGTTCGCCTTAATGGTAGCGATGTCAGTCAAAAGTCGGGGCACTGCATCCCACCAACTTCCCGTCGACCTGCCCTCTTCATCTGCAGCTATATCTCGCAATGCTCCGAGTCGCAGGAGGATAACAATAACACACAGAATCCGCATATCCCAAGTATGCACTTTACTACACCGATGCTGGAACTAGTTTAAGCTTTGCAAGTATGCGAATTATCGCAAGTCAATTGGCTATTGTTCGGTGGTTTTATTGTTCCCATACTGAACCCAAAAATATTGTTTACATACACATACCCACTGAAATATTCCTACACTGAGTAAATGAGAGTGTTCTAGTTATTCATTAAAAAGTCATGTTTTATTAACCCAAATATTGAGTAGGCCAAGTTTAAGTAACGAACTTCTGATGTGCAGATTTTTGTTTAGTTCGCTGTCAGCCTTTCACCGAAATGGTTAAAACAAGTTTCAACTTATGTATCAAAGTAGCTTAAAAAGGTACATCTATAGATCTTAACTTAGAAAATTATAACTAAGCGCCATACAGTTTTGATATATCTTCGTATTGCACGTTGTCTACAATTCTGCCTTTAAGGGGACCGTGCAATATCTCCACGCTGACTGAATATTTACGCTCTTCCAGTTTCCTTAGCAGAGCCTCGGATCCGCGATAAGCGCCATTAACCACCATAACAGGTTTGTCCAAAGCGGGAATTACCGTCTCCAAATGGGCCTGGAAAATAAAACCTTGGGTAAATATTCATTATAAGCTATACTTGGTTGGTTTCCCATCTTACTTGATCCACTTTTAGCTTTTCCCCAGTGTCCAAGAACTTGATTTTGGCTTGATATTTGTCTATTACGTCTTGGACAACCGCTTTTTGTTTGAAGAACTTGTCGCCCATGGATTTCGAAATAAATTTAACCACAATATTCTTGTGCAGCCAGTAGTCCTTGCGATTTGCACGCTCCTTTTTGCTTTCCTCCTGCTTGATAATCTCGTCCAGCACCGACCGGGTTTGGCTGTCTCCAGCCACGGATTTTGGTTTTTTGAACACTTTTTCTTCAACTTCAGAGGCTGGTCGCTTGCTTAGAGCGGATTTCCCTAGCACAGTGTCAGGCTGGAACTTTTTCTCAAGGCGAATATCAAGCTTAAGTGGCTCGTTCTCTTCGCGCTTAAGCTCGGTGAACTTATCTTGGCCTTCGTCGTCCTCGCCGTCTTTCGCCTTGGCTTTTTTAATCTGCTGCTCAATGAAGTCGGCCATGCGCTCCTCATCGTCCTTCTCCATCTTCTCCTTGCGATCAGCCTTCGCCTGGCGTTCCATGGCCTCTGGACTGCGATCGATGTAAGTGACGAACCAGCCCTTCTCCGTCTCATCCGCTACCACTTGGCCAGTCCGGCCAAGCCACTTCACATAGTCGGACAGGGTGAGCCACCGCGTGGCGTTCATGTGGATGTGCTCCTTGTGAGCAATGTACTCCTGGTAGATCTTGTTGGCACTGGTTCGCTTCGTGCCAAACCGCCGGCGCAGCAGCTCCATGTAGCCGTCGGAAAACTCCTTGCTGAAGCTGTGCAGGAACTTGCCAGGATTATCCGCAAAGAGGAGCAACTGGCGCTGGTGGGACTCGCTCATCGTGTGGCACTTGAAGCCGTTTTCATCTCGGCACTGCTTCTCGCACATCTGGCAGTACCAGCGCAGCTTCTGCAGGCCCTTCGACTTCATCTTGTTGGCCAGGTACTTGGGCGTACCCACCTCGGCGCGACCCATCTTAAAGTCTTTTGATTTGTGCGGTTTTACAAATAATTTCGCAACAAAAACGGATTGTTTTGATCTCACGTCTATGTATGACCGTGCTGGGGTACTTTAAGAATACCCATGACCTTTATCGATAGTTATGGCGGGTAATTGGTGTGACCAGGTTTTTATTATTAGTTTTTGGCGGTAGAAAACAAATTTTTAAAATTTATCATAAATTTGATGAAAGTAATTTAAAGTATTGCAGTTTTAAATGGGTTAACATAATAAAGGCGTTTTTATTTAACACAAAGTAAAACCTTCAATGAAATACATAATTGTAATACGATAATTTCATTAATTAGCTTACTTCATATTGACAAATTAAAATCTACTATCAAAGGACAATTTTGTCTCCCAATCTCTCTATTTCATCTAAAATGAAGTCCAACTCTTCGCTTTTCAGGATGGGGAAACAAGTGAAGACCATGCGGAAGAAGTTACCCAGATTTTTTGCTTTAAGAGGAGAGTAGCCGATCATCAAAGTGCCACTGTGGGCCATTTGCTCCTTAACTTTCGGTGCCACCTATCAAAAAGGATGTAAAAAGGTGAGTTTAAATGGTCTATCAAAACAATTCTCATTAACTTACAGTGTAAAGTCGATTCCACCATTCAGGGGTTTCTTCCTGGCTGGACACCCTCATTGATTTCGGAATGAACCAAAAGCATACATTGGAGTACTCGTGCTCCTGGAGCACCAATCTAAAACGATCTCCCCGCTGACGCAGCTTGCCTTCGAGCAATCTGGCGGTTTGGATGGCGTGGTCCACCATGAGTCCATACTTTCCATATCCGCGAGCTTTAAGCATTAGCCAGAACTTGAAGGCGTCGATCTTCCGGCCGCACTGGACACTCTTGTTTCCCGTATCGTAGGATACATCATAAAACTTGTCCTGCTGGAACAAGTAGTGCACCTCGGTGCTGTTGCACCTTTCCAGCAAACGGCCAGATTCCCTGGTTAAGAACAGCGAACACTGCAACGGAGCACCGACGGTTTTGTGCGGATTCCACGAAAAAGAGTTCGCCCGCTCGAGGCCGGCAATTAGCGATCGGTTCTTGGTGGAGAGCAGTGAAGCCCCTCCCAAACAGGCGTCCACGTGAAGCCACAGACCATGTCGTTCCGCCACATCCGCTGCACCATTGATGTCATCAAAAGCACCCAGTACAGTGGTGCCCGCAGTACAGTTGACAAAAAAGGGTTGTCCACCTCGGGCCTTTGACTCTGCGATCTTCGCCTCCAGGTCGTCCAGTAGCATCTGACCCCGCTCATTGGTCCTCACAGACACACAGTTATCACTGCCCAATCCCAGCCAGTTGGCCGCCTTCACGAAGCTATAGTGCGATTCGTCGGAGGTAAAGAGCACCAATGGTCGCATCCCAAACATTCCAGATGTCTTTACCTCAGGAGCGATCTTGTAGCGGGCCAGAACCATTCCGTACATGTTGGAGGTGGAGCCTCCGGGCGCAAAGATGCCATCGCCTTCCTTGTATCCTGCCAACTTGCAGATGGTCGAGATGACTTCAGTTTCAATCAGGCTAAACACGGGTGCCACTTCGTAGGTGTATCTAAAGTAGAAGTTTATAAATAAAATATCTTGTCCAGATGTATGTATATATTCTGGTAGTAATATGATGATATTACACAAAGTTAAGGTGATCTAATCTAAATAATTGATAACTTGCTATGATAATTTATGAACTGTTTTTAACCTTATTCAATTAAATCGGGAGGGGGTTATGAAATATAGCTCTTTGCTATCTCCATTACATTAGCACAATTATCTGTACGTTGAACCCCGCCGCCACTTGTAGATTGGAATACAAGATGCAATCAGCGATCGCTCATATAGACACATGTGCGGAATGCGGAATAATGCTGCGGACTTACGTGCTGCCGTTCATGGCCTCGGTGATCAGGGCTCCTGCCAATCCAAACGGGTCCAGCTGCCCGAAGAGCTGATTGTGGAAGCGCCCGTGCGAGGTTTTCACGGAGTAATGGATCACCTGCCGGCACAGGTCCTCGATCTCAGCGAGCGAGCAGTTTTCCGTCTCCCGAACCTTCAGATTAATCAGTTCCTGGAAATGATGGTGCAAAATCATGTATTCACTCTGCGCTCAAGATTGTTATGAAAAAGGGACTCCGATGACATAATATATTTTAAAAACGTTTTCTGTTGAATATCACACCTAGCAAAGGTCTTTTCTTAAAGGTATTAGTCAGAGTAATATAACCCATAACCAAACGAAACCAATCACAATCTATAAGAAAACAAACAATTTAACTTCAATTAATCAGGCAATTAAAACTATCAGATACATAGGCATAAGTATGCTCAATCGGGAAGTACTGCTGTCCATTGAATCAACCATAACACAATTGCTATAACTGCCGCCAAGTGGTCAAGTTTCGAATTGAACTCTTCTCATAATCAGTTTGCTTGCTATCTCCACATCGGCAGACGCCGCATCGTCTATGACTTGTTCACTCACCTTTAGTCTGTCTGGCTGCAAAAAGGGGACTATCTTCTGCTTACCCCATTTCTGGGGATCCACGCAGAAGGTGTCCTCATCCTGGAGAAGGTGGAATACGTTCTCCAGGATATTCCAGTCCTCCATGAGGCCATCGCGAATCTGCTCCACAGTCTCTGTTCGATCCACTGATTCAGCCATATCTCTTGGTAAAAGTTTCCGTATCTCAATTAGCCAGTAAAAAACCGATTATTCTGGGCTTTCGAGATCCGAACCTCATTCGTCGGCGATTCAATTAGAAGTGCCCGGTCCGACTGCAGCTGATTGTGTTTTAACGTTCTCTTGATCAAATTCTCATTAAGTTGTAAACCCTCGTCTTTGCTCGCACTCAAATGGAAGTACAAATGATCGGAGTAAAGTACACATACCAGTACAGCTCCACACTTGTGCTCATTAGAGTGAACCTTATTTCACTACGAAAGCAAAATAAAATAACTCGGTCAAGTCAGCTAATTGGAAGCCCAACACTGTTGAACTTTGCTAAGCTTACTTTTTGGAATTCTCGTTGTAATGATTTCGTAACTTGCCTTACAGAGTCTCGAATGTGCAGCTCATCTATTTACAAATATTAAAGAGTACAGATACTCAGAAACTAGTTTCAGCTCACCAGATGTATCTATCCGATTCTTAGATGCAAATGTACTTGTTGTCGGCCACGTGCATCGACGACTAATCAATTGGGAATCTCGTAGTAAACTATTTCCAGTGTGCCTGCAAATAGAAAGTACAAAATGACATGCCCATTTCACTTTGCTTTCATTGCTGTACTGGTAGTTCTCCGAGTGGCCACCAGCATTTTTTCCTAACCAGAAGATACCAGGGTAGGAATTTTATCTGCGTTAAGTACAAATCCCGTACTCAAATTCTTATGGAATGATAAAAACAAACAAATACAATTCTTATAGCAAACAAAGCGTATTGTCTATCTATCGGATTTATGAGGAAACAATTGTTTAACAAGAATTGTAGTCGCTCGGTAAACATTAACAAATTATCATTTTGTTCACGTAAAACGGTAGCATTTTAATATGTATTCCTCGATTTAACATTATATCGTTTGTATTTATATGCATTATTTTAAATTTTACTTTTTTCGCCAACAACGTTAAAATGGAAGAAGGTTTGTGTGTTTTTTCGTATTATTAAAATATTCTATTTGATTTTCCTGGTTTTATGTAGTTGCAGTTCAGCTTGCGGTCGACGGTAGTTGCAAATTCATTTCTAAAGAAACATTTTCTAGTAATCATCTAGATCAAAGCCGTCATTGTCCAATTCATCGAGCTGCATACTCTGGAAGTCCACCTTGTAACGTAAGATACCTGCAGAGGGACAAATGATTGAATTTAATCAAAATGGAAAACAAAACTTATTGGGAACATAAGCATATATTGAATAATAAATGAAATGGAAAACACAAAAGTCACAACACAGATAATTTAACTTATACGTAATCAACTGAACATCAGAATCTCACCTTCTTTGTTTCTATTTAGCTTTTCATACACTAATTAATATATCGACCCCTGGTTTTACTTCGCGACTGAATATAAACACACATTCATATATGTGTGGTGTTTTTATTCTGGTTTAATTTTTATTACAATTTTATGGATTAGATTTGTATACTTTCTTATAACACTCGGTTGTAATTTGAATAGGGGAAATGCAGATACGTTCGAAAGTGGCATGTTCACCGAAGATCTTTTGCTCCTAAAACCGCAGTCAAAATCGCACCAGATGAACGGAGAATGCGCTAATATCCCTTTCATATGACAGTTGAATTACGAATTACGAATTACGAATTACGAGTACGAAATACGAATTTAATTTGCAGCTTAAAGTTACCTCGCACTCGGTTCAGCCTGGTGCACGACTAATTAAAAAATTTGGTAAAACGTATAGGTACATATCTAGATACACGCTGATCTGATCGACAAGGAAATGCACCATCCGACTGATGAGGGACCCTATTGGTGATAAGTATTGAACGGCTACGCTGAACATAGGTAAAACTATGTGGCAAGTAAATTGGTTCCTAATCAATTTGAACGTTTTGCTTTACGAGGTTTCCCAAAAAGTACTGGTTTATTATGTATGTAACGCATAATCGACACCCGTTCACAGCCCACCAGGCTTAATAGTCATCGAGATCGACGTCCTCCAGCGGCTCATCGGCCTGTAGGGACTGGAAATCTACTTTATAGCGCAAAATGCCTACATATCGAATTGAAATACCAATTTACATTATAGCGTTGACGACCGTGTGAAAGCAGCATGAGGGAAGAGGAATGGATATAATTGCAGCATTTGTTTAGTACGATATCAATTTACAACTAGCCAGCCATTCTGTGGTATAAAAATGGTTGAGCGCTGAAACTTACCGCCGATTCCACCGAAACCTCGCACGAACTGACTTCCCTCCTGGGACTTATCCGTGATAATCTCCAGTGTGGCGCCGAACATTTTGTAGTTGTTTGCCAGCCATTCCAGCAGCGGCTGAGACTCAATCAGCTCCATTTCTACCCCGCTCTGTTCAATTCAATTCCCAGTTAGCATGCGGACTAAAATCGTTTTTAAATTATGCGCTCACCTCCTTGTCAGTGAAGTGCGACTTGTCCTTTTCCTGCTCGGGCGTCAAATGTAATACTGTCGTTGACGTCGAGTTGGCATGATTCTTGAGAACATATCGTTGAATATCCAGATTCTCCCAACAAATGAGGGTCTCCACAGAGCCAAGTTCCAGTGCCCGCAAAGTGTCCTCCACGCCGAAACAGTATTTGCCAGTATCCTAACAAATATAGTAAGCATTGGATGTGGTTTTTACCTTAAAAATGCTTCAGAACTCGCTTGAGTAACTCACCTGAGAAATTTCATCAAAGTAACGACCAATGAGTTTCTTCTCCTGTATGAATTTCACGTTCTGCAATGATTCGGCTGCCAGTTCAATGGCCTGGTTAAAACCGTTTTCCCCACCATAAGACACGTCCACCAGCTTGATGACTTTTGATTGCAAACGCTGAAAAAAGTTCAAGCCTAAGACTTAGGGGCATTAAGGGAAATAGGGTAACTCCCACTTACAGGATCGAACATATCAGACTGACTAAGTTCAGTCTTGAAGTCCGCACTACCTGCCAGGATGAGTCCGGCAATGTTGGGCTTGTCGTTCGTGATGAAGAGCTGGGTGGCCACCTCGGCGACCTTCCGCACGTAGTTGTGGCGCTTCTCCATACGCAGACGGGCGAAACGAAGGGCGGACTGACCACCACGACCGTGCTTTTTCGGCAGATCGACGGTAAACTTGTGGAGCACCTCGCGGGTATTGCCCTGAAGGGTACCGAACAGCGCTCCATTACCGTCCATCACGATGAATCCGAATTTGTTGTCGTCGGCGAGCAGGGCAGTGAGGGCCTCCGTGTGGAACTTGTTGTCGCAGAGGTAGAGCGACGTGTTGATGGGCTTGAATGGCTCGAAGTCTATGTTCACCTTCTTCTCCTTGCCCTCCTCTGTGACTATTGTGCCGCAGTAGATGACCAAACCGTTGGGAGGCACTGAAATTGAGCAGATGGAACGGATTAGATTATGATCGTGTGGAATTTCTAAGCTGAGCTTACCTTTGGTGTATAATTTGAGTCTGTGCTGTACCGACGTAATGGCACCAAGGACGGACAGACGATTTACACGCGACTTGATATTCGACGCCGTTCCAAACTCATCGGCCAACATTTTGCTGACGCGCGAGATTTGATCCTTTGGCGGAATAATCAAAGAAATCATGCTGGTTCCATTGCTGCAAGAACACCAAACAAGGGAGAAAGTGAGTCGCAGAAATGGAAAACTGTGCTTCATAGCAACAGTGCTACAAAAACGTATATTCACGAGTCAGTTGCATATAAGTAACCTACTTAAAGTTATCTAATTCCCCTTGAAATTTTGTCGCATTTTAAGCTTGACATTTAGCTATTGGACAACATTTTTGAAAATTCTCTTTAGTTTCTAAAGTTTCCATACACGTTACTTTTAATTTGCATGTGTTAAGTGAAATGTAATTGCAAAAAGTAATAGAAAAAATAAGTTTTTTTAAATTTTCAGGGCTTATACGCGTTTGTCTCTCTAAAGCAAACTCATTTCTCATTCGGTGTAATATTATACATAGATGTGCCGAATCGCAATTTGTATATATCGTTAAAGTGTATAATACAACGATGACTAAGGAAACAAATTAAAAGACACAGTACCTAAATAACAAGTATTTATATTTATTTCTCATTTGTCTGAAAACCAATAGAAAGATAACTGTGCAAAGCGAATCCCAATTGGCAACAGTCGCCAACTCCAATTGAAAGATTTGTTGTTGGCTCCAATTGTGGCGCATATTGACAAAAAGATATATATGTAAATAGTGGATATGCTCCTGCGGCTGTCGCTCCATTTGCTGACCTTGTTTCCCACACTGAAGCGGTGTGAAGCGGTAAGGACCGGGTCAAGGGAGTGAGCGAGAGGGAGGGGTCCACAAAGCTTGGCCCATTTCGGGGCAAAAACACAAACACACACACACATGCACGCATACGCACAACGGCCACGAGGCGATTACTCACTCACTCCTCTCTCTTTCTCTCAATCAGTCTAGTTTGAACTGATAAAAACTCGACAAAAACGTGTTGCTCGTATGCAAAGAAGAGATGGCGAGCGGCGGTGGATCGTGCTAAGATTGAAAACAATGTAAAGGAGATTCACACGGCGACAACAAGGAAAGGTGGTTGTACTTGCTGCTCCCCCACTTCCCCACCCACACCCACTTCCAGTACGCCCACTTCCACCCCCGTTGTTGTTGTTTTCGTGCCATGTATTGTGTATACCCCACACGCGTACACAAATCGGATGGGGGAAAAGGACATTTATATGATTGATAACACTCACCCACGGGCCATTTCCAGGCTCTTGATGAGCTTCTTGATTTTCCAGATCTCGACATTGCGATCGGCAGACGTTTCCTCGCCAGACATTTTGCTCGTTGCTTGCTTTATTTACCCTTCCTCTCCCAGAGAGCGTGCTTACGTGCAAGAGTGTGTGTGTGTGGGATGGGGATTGAGAATTTGGGCTCCTGAATCCTTCGCTTAGATCCTCTGCTGGTCGTATTCACATACACGTTCTTCCTTTTAACGTGGCTGGCGATGAATACACTGCAACGATTAAAAATGTTTTTAAATAATCGTGTACACACTAACACACGCACACAGGGTACATAAGGGGGGAAAGCTAAGAACAGGAGTGGAGTGGAAAGCACAAGCAGAGCGCGAGCACCGTAATTGCATACTACTTTGTTCGCGCTCGCTCTCTCTCGTTCTCTCGCTGTCAAACTGGAAAGCTGGAAACCACGAATCGAATTTGAAAAACAATTCGAAACCAAATGTTTATTTGGCATTAAAGGCCCGCACTTTTATTGTGAACGAAATTCGAAACTGGGTTATTTCATTTTTTCACTCTAACCGTTAAGCTTTTGAAGGGAGTGAGCGAGAGAGAGCCAGCAAAAAATTGGCAACGAGAGGGAGAGCGAGCGAGAAAGGGCGATTGCTCCAAAGGTGACGTTGACACAATCGAGTGCCACGGACGAAACGTCTGCGAAATAGCTTAATTCGAAATGTTTGCCTTCTCCAATTAAAGCGCTTATTATGATGCTCGGTGTCTGCTTGCAAATTCACAATTCGGGCTTGGTTACAATTGGCGAATACATCTGCATAAATTTTTCACATACAACGTGCACAGAGCTCAAAAAATAGAGGTGCCCAAACTCCGATGACGTTATCGATATCTAAAAATAGTAAACTATCGTCGATACAATTGCTTGCGACAGAGATAACACCATCGCACTTAAAGCTCATTAATTACTAGATAATTGGATAAACAAATGATCAATGCCGCTTAAAATGTATTATTCAACGCTGCAACTAAATTGAACAATTTTATATGTTTACCTATTAATATATTTAATTTCACTTATAACATTACCATAACTTGTTCTTGATACTAAAAAATTGTGTACACCAATGCAGATGATTGCTTTCGAATAACTTAATATAGTATACGAATATATATTTTCCCAACTTTCTTTCCAAGAGTATAACCTTAACTATCGAATAACCGTTTTATGTTAGGCTTTTCCTCTATAACTAAAATGTTATAGCAGTTCCGTGTGAATGGCAGCTGCCATTTTTGAAGAAGAAGATAGTAAACAAAAATGAATTTGGAGCTGCTGGGTGAGATTGCCGCTAAATTCTAATGTTTATGTAGAAAATAATTCCCGCTTTATTAAGAATCATTTGGACAGAACTACCCGGAGGAGTTTGATGGCTCCCTGGATTGCATTTCGTTGGCCGTGACGTGTGCCTTTAACAAATACGGAACCCTTTTGGCCGTAGGATGCAATGATGGTCGCATCGTAATCTGGGATTTTCTGACGCGGGGCATTGCCAAGATTATTTCGGCACATGTGCATCCCGTTTGCAGTCTCAGTTGGACCAGGAATGGTCACAAGGTAGGCCCTTACTTGCCGTATTTCATAGCCTCTACATCTTCCAATCCACTCCAGTTACTTTCAGCTTCCACGGATAACAACGTGTGCATTTGGGATGTGCTTACCGGCGAACTAGAACAAAAATACAGGTTCCCTTCGCCTGTGCTGAAAGTCCAGTTCGATCCGCGAAATGACAACCGACTTTTGGTCTGCCCCATGCGATATGCCGCCGTTCTGGTAGAGGTCGGCGGAACTCACCGTTGCCTGCCCTTGGATTCCGATGTGGGTTTGCACATCGAATACTCAGCGTGATTTTCATTGAAATCTTTGTTCCTCACCAGGGTGACTTGAACATCGTGGCTTCATTCGATCGCAGAGGCAAACACATCTACACAGGCAACGCCAAAGGAAAAATACTTGTGCTAGATGTTGAAACCTTTGAGGTGGTCGCCAGTTTTCGGATTATTGTAGGCACCTCAAGTGCAACGGCTGTAAAAAGCATCGAGTTTGCGAGGCGGGGAGAGTAGGTAGTTATAAGAAATCAGGACTTCATTACGTAACAAATGTATCTTTCAGCGCCTTTCTTATTAACACCTCAGACCGAGTTATTCGTGTTTATGACTCAAAAGAAATTATCACTTTAGGCAAAGACGGTGAACCGGAACCTATACAAAAGCTGCAGGACTTGGTTAATAAGTAAGATGTGAATCGAACCCTTTAGAACCCTTTAATTAATTAATGCCAATTCCATCTAGAACCACCTGGAAAAAGTGCTGCTTCTCCGGTGATGGGGAGTACATATGCGCTGGCAGTGCTCGCCAGCATGCTCTTTACATTTGGGAAAAGTCTATTGGTAACCTGGTGAAGATCCTGCACGGCACCAAGGGTGAGCTTCTCTTGGACGTGGTGTGGCATCCTGTGCGGCCTATCATTGCTAGCATCAGCTCCGGCCTGGTATCAATTTGGGCCCAAAATCAAGTGGAAAACTGGTCTGCCTTTGCACCAGATTTTAAGGAATTAGATGAAAACGTAGAGTACGAGGAGCGAGAGTCAGAGTTCGATATTGCGGACGAAGACAAGTCTGTGGATCTGAACGCAGACGCGCAACAGGACGAGGAAATTGAGGTGGACGTGCAGAAAGTGGAGCCGGTGGCTGCCTTTTGCTCCTCGGACGAGGAGGGCGAGGACGAAAATGCGCTACAGTTTCTGCCCATGGCACCGGAAGTTGAGGATCCCGAGGATGGCTGGGCTGGTCAAGACGGACTGGAGCCCAGTGCAGTTATGCTCAGCTCTGAACCACATGACTATGAGGACGACATATTGGCTTCCAAGCGACGACGCATGCAGCTCTATGATGTCAGCTTACCTGATGCACCCACTGATGGTATAACCAACAATCAAAGCTTCAACTGACACTTTAACCATCATTAACTGCTTATTACAGAAACGCACCCCCTAATTTCTAGCAAGGCCAGCAAAGATAAACAACAGCCCGTGGGTGGCAAAAAGGCTACCGGACGTACCAAAAAATAAACCTCATTCGACTTTGCGTAATCGTTCTCTTTGTATATAAATAAAGGCTCGCTCGTGTCGCAAATCCGCATTGGGATACCAAACTTAATCGGCGAAAAGTGGGCCAGATTTCATATCCCCAATCAAGTACAGGAATGGTTTGTTGAGCAGGATTTGAAATTCCGCCATTCTGCTGATCATCAAATTGGCTTTGATGACCATATATTGACTTTTTTATCATTGAACAAATCTTAAACGCCCATTCATGTAGTTTATGGTGGATCACTGTTCTTTTTTTCCTATTAATATGTGATACGTAATAATATACGGAAACATTATATCTCTGAATGGTATCCCAGTAGCTTCTCTTGATCGAATACTTATTATAGGTGTACACGGCCTGAAGGGAACCGACCTCAACTCCCGATGATAAACAGAAGACGCAATCGATTAAAAAGCCATTCACCTAATCTCATTAGTGCATTATTTTTACTGACTTGATTAAGGTATTGGTTTCTCGCCTTAGGGAACGCACGAAATGCTTCATCCTCGACATCGATTCGCACGGTCTGACGCAGCTGGTCGTAGGTTTCCCCCGATGATTCCTCGTAGAGCAGCACCAGGAGAGAACACGCGGAGTACTTGTTGGAAATCTGAGGATCGATCGATGTGCGGTGGATCGAGTAAAAAATCCTCAACTCCTTGCAAGATCTTTTTGCAGGACCAGGCCATTTGCCATGAAAATGACAATGAAGTATAACAGCCCACGTATGTATCTTATTATTTCAGGGTTTGGTTTAGATAACAACACAAACTTTTTCTGGCTCATTTGGTTGCCAAAACTATACTGTTATATTCTAAACTATTATAAACTATAACTCTATATATTGAAAGCCATGCTCTCTGACCAAACAGCACCACACAAATCAGCAAAATCAATTTTCAGCTCGGGCACATGACTTTAATATTTTAACTTGAGCATCGTTGTTGCTTGCATTATTGATTATAATATTCGAATGGTATTATCTTCCTGTGCATGCGGTTTTATCTTACAAAATTACTAGTGCCTAAAGTTCTCGGTTGTCAATTATCTGTCATGCAAAGTTTTATCGATATACGAACAGCATTTTGGACACATCCACTGCAACGCCCACAAATTTCAAAGGGGTCTTTGTCAAAGATAAAAGCAATGCATTTCATGTTTATTTTCACTACTTGATTTCACCTTTCTGGAAGACTCCGGCGTGGATGAGCAGGTTGTATGATCTTTTTAAGACAAGGTATATGAAGGGCCTGTTCATATGGAACTGAGCCTTGATGTTCTTTTTGCCAGAAGATTTTTGCGCCACTGCACCCTCTTCATTTACGACGATCCGGGCGTAATGGTCGCAGTTCGAGAGGAACACTTTTCTAATATCATACGCGCTGATCAGCATGCGGCTAATATTTGCCCTGTAGCTGTGTTCCAGATCCTTAATTCCAACCTTTAAATGATGTTCAATAAGACGCAAAGTTGGCAGTTGAGAGGCAGTTTGGACTTTTACGTACCGCGGGTAGGGAGTGTCTGAGTTCAAATCGGGAGTTTGTATCAATCCTGGGAAGCTTGACTTCTACTTCAGATTCATTCTTGGAAGCCTCCAGCTCCCTAAGGATGGGCTGCAGTCCCAGGGCCTTCAAATTGCTTAGCATCAGGCCAACTCCATTGCCTCGATTTGGCAGGATCACGATCATTACTAGGTCCCCTTCATAAAAGGGTAGCTCCAGGACATCAGCTTGCAGATCCTTTACGTTTTTGGCGTAGGCAAACTTCCCTGTTTGCACCATCATGTGCACTTTACCTGCTGGCGAGCCGGCGTCGTTGTAAAACTGTTCCACTTTCGTCTGGCTCTTATCGAATGAGAACTGGAAATAAGCCAGATGTGTTAAGTGGAATGTGGGCGAGGATAAGTCTTTGTCTCACCCTCCACTTGGCATTGAAGTAGTTAGCAGAAATCGCTAGCAGAGGGTTTGAATACGTAAAAGAACGAGTGGTATAAGAACTATTGATAAAGTTTGAAGTGCCCAATCTGACATCTTCGTTGATTTTATTAATTGTTGTTGAACTTTGCAAATTTACTGCCCCTGGCCGTCCTAAAATGTCAATAAGGTATAACATATCATATGCATTTTGTGGATCGCCCTCAAGGACTATACTATAGTATCCGCGCACAAATTCTATATTTTTCTTGTCGTAGTAAACGTAACGCATCGAATGAATACTTGAGTCATTGGTTTCGGAACTAGAGTGCACAGAAAAAGCCATACAAAACATGAGAATTAAATCGTGTCACATATTCTAATAGATTATAGTAGATACATCTACGTACACGTTCTGGAATCCACCAGCTGCACAGATGAAAATATTAGGCATTATTACTCACCGGTGAAAAACACGTACAGCCGTGTACCACTCGCGCAGTTCAGGATACTCGACATAAATCCCCAGAGCATCTTGCAGCTCGTCGAAGGTCTCTCCAACTGCTGCCTCGTGGAATACAAGCATAAGTGACCACACGGAAAATGGCGCCATCACAAAGTTGTTCAGGTTTGATTTGCCGAGTTCCACCTGCATTAGGTTGAAGCCAAAGTGCTGCATTCTGGTCGTCATGTTTTGTATTTGAGCCTCCGCATCAGCCAAATGGTCAGTTGGGGTCATCATTGTGGTCGTCGTAGCAGAGTTATTTCCACAGTCATGGGCCAACAGACTGAGCACGTTGCCGAGAAGCACCAGGAATCCTAGCTTCATATTGTCGGCGATCGTAAGATTTGTATTAGACTCTTCGGATCAGCAACTGAGTCAGTTGCAACTTGATTGGCCAACGATCCAAGCACGTTGCCGAAAAGCACTAGAAATCCGAGCTTTATATTGCCTGCGATCGCAATATTTATTCTCTTAATTTGTGCAATGCCATATTCCAGGCCACGTCGTCTTAATTTTTATGTTCCATTTCTATTGCACGTTCAGTGCATTTTTTATACCAGCCTCTCGTAGATTTACAACTGTCCGTCTGTCCGGATAAACGACGAGATTTCGGGTTGACACTAAAGTATATATATAGTAGTATATGGTGCTTATAAGCAAGCAGACGCTACTATGCGGTTGTCACGCCCTCTTTTACGCCCACAAGCCGGTAGAAACTGGCCCTCATTTCTGAAAAATGATAGCATTGCACCACGAAATGCCAACTCCTGTAGTGACATGGTAAAAAGTTTTTGTCGATCGTAAATATTCTTTAATTCTCTATTATTGTGATATGTTTTATTCGATATTTTCAAAGATTATTAAAGCAGCAAGAGGGAGCTTTGGAAGGATGCACTACGGCAGGCCAACTAGGCCGTCGCTACGCCTGATTCATCCAAGGATCCGTAATGAAAACACCCTTTTAGTCTTAACGTAACGTGTTTATTGTGGTATGTGAATGAAGTCTAAGTCGGATCCTTAGGCCGCCTTGGGATTCCGCACTTGTCCGGCGAAGAGTAGCAGTCCGGTTGCCTTTTCCACGATCATGTACTGGAAGGGCCGGTTCAGCTGGAACTTGGGCGGTGTGGCCTTGTTGGACAGCGCTGCCTCCGTGACAGCTCCCGCCGTGGTTCCCTGCTCGTCCACGATGATCTTGGTCGAGTGGACGACCAGCTTGGCAAACAAGCCGGACGACATCCGGCTTAGGTTGGCGTTGTTCTCGTCAAACAGATCGCGAATGCCCATCTGAAATCGAAATGTATTTGAAATATTAAGGTCCAGATTGGATTTAGAAGTTCTCCCACCTCGATAAGGACTTCCTTAAGAGTGAAATCTGTGGAAGTGACAAACTTGGGCATCATGACCTCCACTTCGTTGTCCTCGGAGGCCCTGTTCCGGAATGCCGCCAGTCGCTGGAGGATGGGCCGTAGTCCCAGGGTCTTCAGATTGTTAGCCACGTCGTTTAGCTTGAATCCGCGCTTGGGCAGCACCACGATCATCGCCAGACGGTCCTGGGTGCCGTAGGGCAGCTCCAGCACATAGCCGTCCAAACCCTCTACGTTGGTGACGTAGGCGAAGTTAGCTTCCTGCACCATCATGGGAATCTTTCCAATTACCTCGCCGTTCTCGCTGTAGAAGGGTTCCTCCCTTGTCAGCGTTTTGTTAAAGGGAAACTGCAAGCGAAAAGGATATTCGAAAAGATTTATAAAGTAGATAAGTTCATCTCCCACCTTCCATTGGCCCTTGAAGTACAGAGAGGACAGCAGAAACATCTTCGCTCCATATATATCCTGTGGCAGAATGGTATAGGGAATAAGACCGCGGGTCGTGCGATTTGTGTCCTCGTTAATTTGGACCACGGAATCCGGGCTATAGAAGTCCACTTCCTTTGGCTGCACATTGTAGTTCTGAATGGCAACGCGGTAGTTGTCCTTGATGTGATACCCCTTGCTGGTGTAAATGGCCTGCAGGGTGGCCACTTCGATGGTGGAAGTGGTGATGCTTAAGAAGGAAGAGGGTCGTAAATATGCGTTCCATAAATACGTAATTCATTTAAATTCGATAAACTCACTTCAGAAATGAGCTCCACACCTTGTAGGCTCCTCGCAGCTTTTCATCCTCGACATTGATCCGCAGGCCTTTTTTCAACTGGTTGTAGGTCTCTCCCTCGGATCCCTCGTATAAAAGTACCAGGAGTGACCAGACGGAGAAGGGCGATATCATGAAATCCCTGTTGGCCTTCTCCACCTCGACGGAAATGCGCTGTAGGAGATCGAGGGCGAAGTCCTGGACCCCCTGCGAAATGCTGACCAGGACATCCGTATCAAAGTTGCTTCTCATGGACTGGATATGGCTGACTCCCCCTTGAAAAGCAGTGGGAGCTGTGAAAGCGGTAAGGGGATTGCCCACTGAAAGCTGGAGGGGCACTTGGTTGTTTTGAGGATCCGCCGAGCACAGGAAGATAGTTCCCAAAAGGAGTGGAATGCATACCACCACGCAATCTGGATGTATATGTATATTAGAACGTTTGAATGATTTTATTGTCATATAATTGTACCCCCTACTCGTGGAGTAAGAGGGTATATTAGATTCGTTGAAAATTATATAACAGACAGAAGGAACCATATAAAGTATATATATTCTTGATCAGGATCAAACCAAGTCGATCTGGCCATGTCCGCCTGTCCGTCCGTCTGTCCGTCCGCATGAACTTCGAGATGTCAGGAGCTATAAGAGCTAGAAAGTTGAGATTGCATGCAGACTCCATAGAAATATACATTTCTATTGATTTGCAGAAAAACTTTTTGCGACGCCCACACTTTTGAAAAATGTTTTGATATTTTTTCATTTTTTTATTAATCTTTTAAATTTCTCTCGATCTGCCACGCCCACTGCACCGCCCACAAACCGCCAACTTCTGTCAGTGTTGAAATGTCTCGTTCGCACTATAGCGTTCTTTCTTGATTTCAAGTACTATAAAGACAGGTTACAATTCGCTTTAAATAATCATTTGAATAATAATCATTTAAATAATATTTTGAAATCCAACCGTCGACCTTCGGATTACTTTTCTAAAATCTAAGTCTAATCTACATAGTAGCCATGTTGACCAGGAACTCCGAATGATTTTAACCAACAATTTAATTTTGAAAAGCTCCCTGAAAATCTGATATAGATATTTTCGGTCTAATCAAATCTAACGAAATTCAAAAGGCATTCGCGTGAGTACTATGTACAAATTCCCAGATGCGTAAAAGTAAGCATTTTCCAATTGATAGCGATGATCCATTGACGACCTCATGCATATGTTTGTACGTAATAAAAAATGTATATGTGTACATATGTATGTATTGGCTGTGTACGCTCGAGTACTTGTAAATATTAAATCAGTTTATTGATTGCCTTTAAAACAACAGTCACTGGGAAATATTCCATAATTAATTGGCTGCGAAGCTTACCTGGCATTTTAACCATTTTGAGGCTGGGATCGGGAATTGGTTCAAGCCTCGCTTATCAGACCTTCAGTTCAGGCAGGGGTTTTAATATTTTATTATTAATTGTGCACACAAATGAATCACACTTTTGCGTAACCATGTGGGTGTGCATCAATTATTGAGAGGTTTTTAAACCTTTTATTGATGTATTTTGGGGTTTTTCGATGTTGACAAAGCGACGTTTATATAGACACTGTTGTTGGTCGGTGTTATTCGAAAACCGGAATGCACTGGGAGTTCCACAGATATACAAATACACAGCCGCCAGGAGACAATACGTATAGATGGGTGTTCGCGTATGGGTTTGGCGTTTATATAGTTCTATTTATTTATTTCAATTTCTGGACCCAGCTACTGATGCTTTTTTTTGCCAAGAACTCGATGGCAAATCGATCCCGAAGGCACAACAATGAGACTCACAAGTTCCCAAAACAATATGAACTTAACACACGAGCATCAGCTGAGTGACTGAGTGACTGAATGACTGAGAGTGTGCTCCATCTACAATCCAGAGCCCCGTACTGACATGGTCCCATACTGACATCCCATCCCACCTCCAGCACTCAGAGAGCCCGACTCCAAATCAGTTTAGATTCGGATTCGGATTCAGATGCGAGAGAACTGCTGTATTGATATGGGCAGACCTTTGTCTGCCGCTCTTGACAATGAGATTCGCGAAATCAGGTGGAATCACTACTATGTGGTTATTCGTTGTGCGGACTAATACAGAAACTGGTTGAAAATGCCGGGGTAACTCCAGTCGCACTTTTCGATGTGAAACTGTTCCGTAGATTCCATCGAGCTGTGCTTGAAGCCAAGATGTTTTAAGGGCAACTATGTACATGCTACATCTATTCAAATGTATACGCAATATGGTAAGCCCATGGATGGTTAAGATGATATTAAACAAAAGTTATTTGTATGTTACCTGCAACTCAATAGTAATTTATATCAATTTATAATGTTAAAAAGACCAATACAATTACTTGAGTGGAAGTTTGAGCTTGCCATCTCATATCCCTAATATCCCCTCTAATATCCCTATCCGAACAAATCTTATGTTTCCCAACTGTTGTATAGCTCAACAAAAAATAGTTTTCTCCCAAGGGCACAGGTGCAAACTATTAATAAAATAGGCAGGCGATATATATTTTGCTGGACTGGTGGTGCGTATATTAAGAAAAAAAATATCTGGATACGAAGACAGGATGACAGGATTAATCCAAGCATTAACTTTATTAAAGTATTTTAATTGGAAATATCTGTGGCAATGCATGCATAGAGGCATTGCCAGGATCTTTGCATTAGTATTAATTAAATGTGTGGGGGATTCAGTGGTGTTGTGTGTTACCTGGATATATTCATTCAATAAATTGATTTATTTATTCATGTTTTTTATTCGGCCTCAGCGACCGCGTAATCTTCGCAACTTCGTCGTAATTTCATTTTTTGGATTATAATTCGCATCGTACATGTTTATAGTTAGTTGATCTACTAAACATCGTTAAAATTTTGCGAGATGGAATTTTCTATAAATGTGACCCTCAATTATATATTAGAATTCCGTGTACTCTTTTGGATATTTATCAGGGTAATCGTTAATGTTTACTTGGACATATAATTTATTCGTAGGTTGTGTATATGAGTACAGTCTAACCTGTATATTTCATTTTATTTCTGTGCACTAAATGGAATTATAATTGGTTTAAAATTCATATTCGCTACCAGGGACTCTTTAGTTAATCTCAAAATTATCTAACACAGAACACACATAGAATGAAAGTTTTAAATTTATTTATAGTAGTGGATACGGATTTCTATAGGGTAATTTACGCATCAAAATGAAACACCAGCTTACTTTCTGATTGGCTACTTACACAAATAACAAGATTAATGCAAAAACAGACAAACATAACACCTCTAATTACTCCACATTAGAAATAATAAAGTTTTTATAGAATAGAGTAGCGCAATGTGAGCTTCGGCTTCTGCTGATTTCTTCATTCGTTGCACAAGCGTTAAATTAAACTCAGGAATACGGGTATATGGACTATTCAATAAGTTTAATTCACGCGTTTAAGCAGGCCTTCTTTTGGGTGCTTTCAGGTTAAGCAATGCAACACGTTTAATAATTTTCTTTTAGTTATATATAGGTAGATTAATATCCGAACCGAATAAAGCATTTAATAAATGTGTACGCGATTTTATCAGAAAGTTTAATTGATTTTGTTTATCGCAGATCGGGATCCTCGTCCGCAGCCTTCTTGATCCGTAGTAAGATAGTTGTGTACCACTGATCCAGCCGGGAGATGCTATCGTAATCCTTGACGGCCTCTGTAAATCCCTCGATATTCTGTTCCTCTAGATGCTCGCACAACACCTGGAATTCAATATTAAAATATTTTTAATAATGAGCAAGAGCTACAAAAACCAAAGACGACCCACGCGAAAAAGGTAACTAAACCAAATTGAAACGCACCTTGATGAGCTTGAACTCCCTCGAGTCCTGGAATGCTGGGTACTGCTGCGCATACTTTTCTATGGCGTGCTGGGCGTTCAGGAGGTCCACACTCAGGTGGCATAGAGCGGCCCTGAAGAAGTACTCCTTGGCACTGTACTTGAGCAAAGAGCTTTCCAGCGAGGAGGCCGCTACCTGCTCGTATATAGATATTGCTTTCTCGTAATCCTCCAGTTGGGCGGCATACTGGGCCACCTTCAGCATGCACTTGTTGGCCGAACTGACCGACTCTTCGCCCTTGAAGTAATCAGCCGCCTGCTCGTAGTGCTGAATAGACTTGGCCTGAAAGGAATCGCCTATTAATATGTAATAAGCCTTGAGGTGCACACGCGAACCCACCAGAGTATTGGGATCACTCTCGTACATCTCGGCGATGCTTTGGTGATGTTTGGCAGCCATCGTGAACCGTCCCATATCCGTGTAGATGTCGATGGACTTCATCAGGCAGTTGACTGCGCTCTCCACGTCCACCTTCTTATAGCAGTTGGAGGCGTCCACGTAGCAGGTTCCGGCATCGTGCCGACTTCCAGCCCGCGCATGGAGAGTTGCTGCCTCGCAGAAGCACTCGCCTGCCTTTGTCCAGTTCTTGGACATCTTGAACATGTTGCCAGCCCGCTGGTAGCACTCGATGGCGTCCTCCACCTTATTGGACCCTCTGGAAATGCGGTTATCGATTAGTAAAGCCTGATCTGTGCATCCAAAGCTCTAGAACACTAACTATTAACTAACGATGATTTTTATATGATTTTCTTAATATATGATTTTTTTTATTTGGACTTTAGTAAGTATTCCAGCTAAACATCGTATAGTATAAACTTGGATTTCTTTCTAGATGGTGTGCAAAAACAAAAAGAATTGTAAAATACTTTTAAACAATTTAAAGTTCAAAAAACATGTAAGTTCTCCAGCTTTTAATACCTTAATCAAACTAACATAGATAGCAAGTACGAACTGGAGTTTCAAAAGAAATAATAAAGAATTTATTTCTGTTAACTAACCTGGGGTCCTATCTACATATATAATTTCTTTGTTGCCTTTTCTACGATTGCTAAACTGTTTTACACTATGATTCATCAAAACCTGTACAAATGTTGTTTTGTGTTAATGTTTTGCATTATGGATGGCTTACTTATATATCCCACACTTTTTGTAGTTCATATCTGAAACTTATTATGTGTAAGTCGCACTTTTGTGTTATTTGGTTTCTGAGTGGAGGCGTAGAGTCCACAACTGCGTATAGGTGTTATGGTGACTAGGTGTATATACACATAAATGGAATGGTACTACGGAATCGCGAACTATTAGCGTTGTAACTGGAGCATCTGGGGAAGTGGAAGTAGCTAGTTAGGCTAGGCCAGACACTGCTCTTTTCCCCACTCCCCCAGCAATTGAGAAATTTCTTTGATACGAACCCGAACAGTGATCCCAGAAAGCCCTTCTGCTGGGTCAACTTCTTC
Source organism: Drosophila santomea (assembly GCF_016746245.2). Taxonomy (NCBI): domain Eukaryota; kingdom Metazoa; phylum Arthropoda; class Insecta; order Diptera; family Drosophilidae; genus Drosophila; species Drosophila santomea. The sequence continues at coordinate 20,283,135 of NC_053018.2, forward strand.
TCCGCCTCGGCCATCAGCTGGAGCGCCTTCTGTTCGTTGTCTCCCATGTCGAGGAATTATGTCCGCCGCGGCACTAATTGCATCTAAATTGAAGACTTATTCGGCTTTTCAGCGAGTGTGACGTATTGGAATCTTTTTTCGAAGAAATAAAATCAATATGCTGACTTGGTGTGACCGCAGAACTGGGCCAGTGTTACCATCTCTTAGCAGCATATGCCAATAGCACTTTCCAGTGTTGTAAAGTGCAAGGAAGTAACGTTTTTTTTTTGTTCGAAATCCTTATCAACTGCATCAAAACCGATTTACATTTTTTTTGTATGCGTCATAATTTTCCATTTATCTGGAAGGTGACATTTTAATAATACTAGTTTTTTTAAGATGCCCTAATGTTACAGAAACGGGTACAGCTTTTCTTCAGATATTTTATTAAATTATATATATACGCTTTTTGTTCAAAGCAATTACAAATTGGATCCTATAGCTACAGGTATTTCGGGCCAAATTTGAGAATACATGTTCCGTAAAGCATTTAAACACTTTGGAGTCGTATTGTAACTTATGTATTATTTTAAAAGGCGCTACAGCGCATTACAAACGCACAATATTACACTATTAGGTTTATAATGTATCCAGCATTAAAATGGGTTATCAGTCGTATCGGTGAATATGGGTATTTCGAAACACGATTGCTTAGTTTAAACATTAAATTTGATCTCTTTAAAATTTATTAAGTGATCGGATCGTGTACGAAAACCATTAAACAGATTTATTTGTATACTTTTGAGGGGTGGCCCGACACTGACGATGAATATAACAGTATTTTCGATAAGAAGGGGGAAGGGGAAACGGCAAAAACAAATAAATTCTAAAAACATCGAACAAATCAATTTGATCAGGAACTACAATATTAAATGTGCATGGGAGAGGATACTTTTGGGGCTATATATGAAGTTGGCCAGGGCATTCGTGAATTAGGTTATAATAACTTCTGCCTTATAATGATAGTTGGGCTTGCTACACTTAAATGAACATCTTCTCCAGCATTTTCCTAAGTTTTTCCTGGGCATATCGGATCTTCTGGTACAAGTCTTTGGAGACGCCGTTCTCCACAATGGTTGAAAATCGGTAGGTGCGGAAATTCTTTTCCTGATCCATATAGGTTATAGCACTCATGCGGGGGCAGAGAATGAGTTTCATGTGATCCGAGAAGTTTAGCTAAGAAAAAGGATAATTCATTAACACCTCATATACGTTCTGGACAATAACACAAACCTGCACAGAACCATTAGTTAAATGCATAACTACGGCACATGTTGTACGGAACCAGGAGTGTAAGTGGGGCATACGCGAGATCTGATCGCTCTCAATGTTCACATTGTTGGCACCTGCCTTTACCAGGTGCTCGATCATGTAGCGCTTGAAGTACGACAGCAGCTTCATTTTCTTGTCAAGCGACTTGCAGTAATCCGTGGTGGTCATGTACGTCTCCTTGCCATCCTTATCGATGAAGTGCACGTTGATCTGATTGGGCAACAGGATCAGCTTTGTGGTGTCGTTGAACATCACGCCGATGCCCTCATCGCAGAGCTGGTAACCAAATCCGTACTTGTCGCTGTAGTCAACCCACTTCGATATCCAGAAGAGCGGCTGTGCTGCAGGATCGGTGTTCTCGTCGCCCAAATTGCCTTGCAGAATTCGCGGCTAAAGGAGTGATAAGGTTAAGAAGCCTTATATGATGTAAATTATATAAAGCAATAATTACTTACCTTTCCGTTGATAAGATTGGTGAGCTGCTGATACAGGCTCTCGATATCGCTGCGATAGTCCTCGCTATGGCGACACACCTGTGCTGAGGCGGTAATGGCGTCGTGCAGATTGGCCTTGAGGAAAGTCGACTCAAGACGGGTGTCGTCGGGCCTGATGCCGTTCATTTCCATCAGCGGCTTGCGGTGCATGGAATCCTCGATGGTGTCGTTGCTGCCGATACGCGGCGCCATTGTCAAACAAGAGCTGGGCAAGAACATGGGCACCTTGGAGCCCTTGAGGAACTCAAAGTTCAGCAACTGACCAATTGCCGGACGGCTCTCCGGATTAGGCTGCAACATGGCGATGACCATATCCGCCGCAGGTTTTCTTAAGTAGCTGGGCACGCGGTACTCGCACTTCTTGATTTTCGAGTAGGTGTCCTTCAGAGTCTTGGTTTCAAACGGCGGCTGGCCCACCAGCAGAGTGTACATGACGCATCCAATTGACCAGATGTCCACCTCAAAGGAGTGGCCCTTCTTGGTGAGGATCTCCGGGGCTATATAGTTCGGCGTGCCGCACAATGTTTTCTTTCGCTCGCCCTCGTACTCGATGCGCGTGGCCAATCCGAAATCCCCGATCTTCACGTGCAACAAATCGTTAAGAAAGAGATTGCCCAGCTTCAGATCTCGATGGATAATGCGGTTGTCGTGCAAGTACTTAACGCCCTGGATGATCTGGTAAATGTAGTAGCGGCACTCAAACTCCGTAATGCTTTTCCTACGTTTGTGCAGTTCCATCATAGACTGTAAGTCGGAGAGGTAAGTCATATTGGCGTATTTCACAGATGTTCAATTAAACTTACTCTTTTCTTGCACAGCTCTAACACAATGTAGATATTTTGCGCATCCTCAAAGTAGCTGTGAAACTTGACAATGTTCGGATGGTTAAGGCTGCGGTGAATAGTTATCTCCTGGGCGGTTTTCTCCTTCTGATTGTGCTTGATCATCAGCTTCTTGGACACAATCTTGCCGGCGAAGACGTCGTCGGTTTCTACATCGATGATCTCGTAACATTTTGCAAACCCGCCCTGCGTACATACATGTAATTTAATTGTATATTTACTTAAATATGTTAAAATTAAAACAAGGTCTGTGCTTTAATTTAAAATTTTTTTCTGAACAATTTTTATGAAAATAGTAAATAACGTGTAATAAATTGATCATAATTTGATGTATATTTTACATTCCTGTTTTGTATAAGCTAAATTGAATTATGTTTTACCCATAGAATCAGTTGGCAACATGAGTCACATGTTTAGTACCTTTGCCCCACCCCGTGGAGCCCTTTAAAGACAATTTTTAGTTGCCAACAGAACAACGAAGGAATTGCAGGAATAACTAAATGGCACGAGTCACTATGGTAGTTTGTCCATATAAACTAAAAAAAAAACCGCGCCAAAAAAAAAGAAAAAATTGAACAGGCTGCGAGCCGCACACACACACACAAGCAAACATTCCTACACACGGGCTCTCTTTTCCTCTCCTGCTCTTCACAGATAGCTACAAAAACAACAAGAGAATGATCAGCAAGGAAAACGGAACCAAAAACCGGGATGTGGAAATGGATGTGTGTATGTGGGTGCGTGTCTGTGTTGAGGTAAAGGTGTGATCTCTACGCCTCATCCCCGTGGGCATCTGAACTCGGATATCAGCAGATCCGCATCCGCACTCACCTTGCCAAAGAACCGCATGCGCTTGTAGGTTTTCCTCTGGTTGGAGTCGAAGAGGCGATCCGGAATATCCGTGCTCTTATCCTCAGGCTTCGCGGCCATCTTGCTCTCCTTTCTTCTTCACTTCGGACTCCCTCTTTTGCACTGATGTTCGCCTGGAGTTTTGCGACAATCCTCCTCGTTTTGCGTCTGTAAATCCACGGACGATCGGCTGAAAATGCCTCAGAAACGGAGATCCACACAGTTGACAAGAGAAACAGCAATCAAATCCCGGTTTTGCCCATCGAGTGCATGAAGAGCAAGCACAAAGCGGAGAACGCGCCGAAACCGTTCGATTTTTTAAATGCCAAAATGAATTGGGCAAGCGTCAGCTAAATTAGTGTGCCCGTACCGAGCACTTTCTGGTATGTATCGCGGAAGTGTTGAAAAACAATTTCTATAGCCGTTAACTCTTTGAATTTCTCTACTGGCGTTTATTTTGTTATTTTAAATGTAGTATTTTCTCAGATTGTTTTGCATAACAATATGTTTAGCCGCTATTGATTTGAGATTCTACAGAAACACTTTGTTTTGATTAAATTACTTCATTCACAGTGCTTATGCGATATATTTTGAAAATAAATAAAAAGGGTATCTTATTTTATATGTCGAATTTACTCAACAGTCAACATCGTAATCACCTTTTCTAGCCGTTATTAATTCGAATTGCTATAGCTTATCGTTTTAAAATACCGCATCTTATAATTGTTTGTTCCGATTCTGATTTGTATTTTTAAGTATTGATATATACAGATATTTCAAAGCCTTCCTTGTGAGTTTTGAACTGCTGTTCAAAGAAATGTTTTCCATACAAAACCCTTTTACAAAGTAAACACGAAATAAAATGTGCCACAACTTCACTTAATAATTTTATTAAATAATCCCCAGATTTTGTTTTTCTACATTGATTTAATAACGACTACGAATACCCCACTATTGGTGTATATTTCGTTTAGATTTTGACTATGACTGCTGATATCTTGAAGGGGTCGCTTGGGTTGGATTGTATCTTCTAGATTAGGTCTATTCCGGGTCTCTTGGTTATTGCCATCGTTTCATTCTCTGGGATTACTCTTTACAAGCTGGCCCGTTTTGGCTCTTGTTGCTGTTCTTGTTTTATTATTTTTTGTTTTTGTTTTCAAAGGAGGCCTTATAAGTAGAAAATTGTGGTTTTAGTTTTTAGTTGTCGTCGTTACTACATAAATTATTACATTAAATATATTATCAATAGTTTAGTTTCATAGTTGGTTGCTTTGCCAGTGTACGCAGTCTCTCCAAAATGCCTTGTGTTTCCGTGTGGGTGTGTGTGTGCTTGAGTGTTTTTGGATCTGAGTGTGGATGTGGGTGTCAGTGAGTGTTCTGTGGTTATGTCTTATAATTCCGCCGATCTTATCTCATCAGCATTCCCATCGCATCCCATATCCGTCTCCGAAAAATCCCTTCCGCACTGAGCTCCCAAAGTTGAACTAGAAATAGGCGACTCTATACGGCTTTTCTCAGCTAGACCCGGAAGTGGTGGAGGTGACCTGGCTCCGCTGCAGGCGCAACCATTCCACAAACTCATCCAACATGACGGGCCCTGCAAAGACATTAAGATTACTACGTGTTCAGTTCTATAAGGTTATTTTAACTTATATATGGGCTTTAAAAAAATTGAGAACTGTTGCGCAATGCAAAGCTTTTGGCGCCTTTATATTACTTACAAGCTCCGTCAATATCGTAATTTGATAAATCAATGCTAATGGTGCGCGAGAACTCCAGAATATTACACCACTGATCTTTGTTGATCGCCTTGTACTTTGATTGCTCTAGAAATTGTGCAAACTGTGGATACAGAGGCCAATGTTTGCCCAAAAGAAGTTGAAGCATGGCTTTGGCAGTGAGTATATCCATACACCGTTGGTCCGAGTCCTGCCGAATATGCACAGCCTTATTAAAACCAGTTCATGTTTATTTAAATAGATTACTGACCTTGGCAAAGTCGTAGGCGTATCTGTAGATGCTTTTAAAGGAGTTGGGATCGTTGAGTATGCTGCGCAGATAGTCCAGTTTCACAACCATTTTCGCTGCCGAATCGCAGTCCAGTTCTGTGAGGCCCTTTAGCCACTCCTGCTGACTGAAAAAGCCCATCTGGGTGGCGCCCATTTTGTAGGCCAGCACAAGCATCACAATATTCTCAGGCTCCACGCCGATATCCTCGCAGAATTTCTCCATGCCATCGGGACCTGTGAATCAGTTTATTACATAAGTATTTCGAAGAATTAATAAATAAAAAATAAAATTCTTTATGTATCTAGAATTTGGGATCTAAATATTTGAAAACCTTGAAATTCATAGCGATTTAAAAAGATAGCCGATACATTTACAATGCACTGCAGTGTCATCTAACTCACCCAATGTCTCCGGTTCATCTGGAGATGTGTATTCCTGGAACCATGTCAAGCAACGCTTTTGACTGAAGCCATCTTCCGCTCTGATATGGCGTCTGTAGGATAGAAACAACAGGTTTTTGACTTGAGCAATGATTCAATCAAATTCACACACTCTGCCATCCTAATTGTATGGAATATGCCTTCAGCACGTATAGACCAAAGTTTTAATCGAATCGAATCTGTCGCTAATGCCGTGTGGCCTCTTTTGTTTATTCTATTCGACTTGCCTCTCCTTTGGGGTTTGTCTTTGAGTATTGGCCCCTAAAAATAGCGATAGTAAACATGGCAGACCAGAGACGAGGCCATTGCCAAGAGCAGCGGCGCACAGGGAAGCAAAGAACATAATGGCAACCCAGATATGACAAATCGAATTAGGAAACCAGAGGCTTTTGGGAGGCAGTAGGGCATTGCCTCCGTCGATGCATTATAAATGATCATTGAATATACATAGCTGCCATTACACACAGTATATTATAAACATTTGAAAACGTGGGGATTTTCCTAGATGGTATAGGCATTTAACTTTTTAAACAATGTAAATAATACAATTTTTTTTCAATATATTATATTGTAAATAACACAATGCCGACGCAAAGTCGACTATTGTATATAAATGAAGAAATGAAAATCCGCTGTGGCTGTCAGATTAAAACGAGTTGTACACTAGTTGTAAATATAAAAAAGCTCGACTTAAAATAAATTATATAGTTCAGGAAGATTCGGAATATAAGTGAAAAAGTAAAAATTGGGGGTTAACTATTAAAAATACGCACGGATTGATACCTAATTGTTGAAATTTGGGAATTTTCAATAAATAAAATTTTTGTCCGTTCGATACAAGGCGATAAGTTAGTTGTACCACTTTTAGAAAACCCCGCTTGTTTAGTGGTAAATCAGCAATAGAAAACTAAATATCCTATGCGCATAACTTTTGAATCCCTGAAAAAATGCAATTAAAAAATATTAAATTTTTTATCGCTACAAATGCGATTGTCACTTGTTTTTTACCTAGCGCAACCTGGTGGCGGTTTCATTTGCTGTCAAAAATATTTTAAGACGTCGAAAGAAATTGAAAAAAAGATGCACATAAATATTTATTTATTTAACGCTGTGTGCTTAATTTATAAATCTAAGCTACAGCAATAGCAGTGAGTTTCGCCTGATGATCAATTATATACATATATATTTATACATTATATACATATACATATATAATTTTGGTTAATGTAACCTTCGTAAGCTAACAGCTAAAAATGTTATGAATTAGACTTGAAAATATTTTATAACATTTTTCTTTCAGTGCACTCATATGTATGTATGTACATATTTAAACGCACATCTCCTCCAGCGTCCACCAACTGCGCAGGCGAAAAGCGAGAGTGAAGTCCCGTCGCAGGATAAGGGGGGAGCGGGCTGGAAAAGTGTGGAAGTGGATGCGGGATTGGGTAGATTTGAGGAGACGGCAGGACAGTCCATTCTATTTGGGCCGCAGTTGTGCGCAGGACCCGAAACAGGAAACACGTCGTAGTTGCGTCGAGCGGAGACTGCAACGTAAAAGTCATTGGAATTGCCCACAGATTGCACAAGGATTTGCTAAAGAAAATGAAACTGTCCGGTCTTAGGCAGTCCTTACCTAGGGACCAAGGATTGGGCAATTGCCTCAACGTAGCACTGATTTACTCAGTGCTCCTAGCACTTCTGAGTGAGTAGTAGAGACATTTGGGGCAGGAGATTTGGGATTCGTAGGTGGTGAAAGCCCCAAAAATCGATACTGTCGAGGACGGTTTTGTGACACACTGACTGAAAATTGAACAAAGAGTAAAACCTTTGTTTCCACTCCTTTTAGTGACCGCCGCTCAGGGATTGCAGCTTAGTGCCTTCACAACGAAGACGCCGCGGGTCAGCAAGTACACAACCAAGTCGCCATCGGTAATCCATGTCTGGGTCCTATAGGTTCCCTGTCCTAGCTAATCAGTAAATCTTTCCCAGGCCTCCTCCATGAACCACGATGCCACCGCCTCGCTGTATCGTTTTAATGCCACAAACGGCATAACTTGCATCCTGATGCAGGTGGACGGACTTATCAGCATTAAGTACCGGAATAAGCTGAACGAGGATGTGGAGGCCGATTTGTACATGCCGGATGATCCCCAGCTGAGTGGCGAGTGTGTCGAGTCCAACATGGAGATTCTGACCATGGACTTTAAGGGTTTCCGGCTGTCCATGACATTTAAAAAGGTGCGTGGGTTGGATATTTACCAGATGGGAAAGCTTCCACTCAGCCAAAAAAAATTGGGGAAATTGTTTATCGTATAGGTGTAGAAAATACAGTAGTTTGCCCGTACAAAATTCACTCAGAAACCAATCAATAAATATGATAGAACGGCATAGATAAATAGGCAATGCAATTAAGACCTAGTGCTGCCTAGGCAGGTTTAAGCATTGAGAATACATTATAGCCAATTACACTAGCAAGTACAACAGCAAACTATCTATCTAATAGCAAGGTGGAAACTTCCCACGAATGAAAATAAGTAACGTTAAGGTCAGGGGTTGTTAAAGGTTGGCTATTGAATAATGTTTGAACTTTGACCCACAGTCGTCCGGCGGCGAGGGTTGGTATATCAACCTGTTCGAACTGACCTACTCGTCCTCCAACTGGCTGTTCGAGCACCCGGACCGACCCAACTTGGACGTGAGGCTGACCTCGCCCGCTCAGACGCCAATGTACTTCCCCACGCCAGTTGGCAAGTCCTACGTCTGCGACAAGGAGCAGACTGTGATCATGTACGCCCCGCACGATTCCGGCGACCTGTCGGGACATATAGCCAAGCTGTATCTGCGCGACATGCACATGCAGAGCTTCATGTTCAAGGACAGCGGCAAGTGGGGCCCATCCTTCCACTGCAGCGCCACAGGATCCTATCGCGATGAGACGGCGCCCTTGGCTGTGGGAACTGCACTGGCAATTGCCGTGCTACTGACCATATCCGGTTACGGCGGTTGGAGGTGATAATTGTAAGCCAAAGTGCCCAAAGACCATTTTAAAGGTTTATTCGTTACAGGTACTTTAAAATCAAAAAGGTTCAGTACGGTTCCATGGAGTGAGCGGAGCAGACCCAAGATTCAAGTGAAGCGTTCGTTTTTGTTCAACTATTTGATCATATCGTTGTCTACACATATCCCCACGTTTGTTGGATCTATTGCAATCCTGTAGTCCTATTTTAAAATTAAGAGTTGTCCCGGCAGATACTGAGATTAACATTTACGAGGTTATTGAAATCAACTAAAAATACATATATGAGAAATGCAAATGTCTTCCATATTGTTAATGTATAAAATAATAGCGCACCATATATGATTATTAAATGTTAATATATATCATTATTAATCAAAAAAACTATTATTTATCAGGCAAACGAATATAAGTGAAAGACCAAAGTCTGTATCGTGGACGGCATATTAAATCTTAAACTCATATTTCAGCAATTCTAGCGATGCATCTATTTCCAAATATCTTTTTTTAATGACACATTGTTGAACGAAATCTCCTGCACCGCCTATTAAACATTCATTATCTCTTATTCCATTTAAAAGTTTGCCAATTGAAATACCAGAGGATATGTATGGGGGGAAAGATATAGGAACTCCTTATGCTTTTGTTTATAATTAGTATTAATGAGTTTAATTAAAGTGGAAATAAATACTGATGCCTGCTGATAAACATGGGGTTTTAATTGACCATTTTTTTATTGGAATCAGACGCATCGATGGAATTGATTGGTAATTTTTCAACACACCTAAATTACGTTGTTGCATGGAGTAAATAATTGGCATATATAAATTAACTGACTTGGTTTAGTCTTATCCTGTTTAGTATATCGGCAATCATTTTTGCCACCTAATGCCTTTTAAGATAAGAAAGTATTTGGATATAAAATATGTCCATATATATTAAAAGGTGAGTAACAGACGGATTACTTTGAAACATTCTATAGAGCTTCCGCAAGTGAATCCATTTTCATTTTACGTGGATAAATTAGTTATATGGTAATACCATTGTTATTTGTTTTTTTTTTTTCGATGGGCCTAAATAATGAAACCGAATCTCAATATGTCAATAGGAAAATGATATCATACAATTGAATAACAATTTCTTCAGTGGCAATTGTCAGTACCATAGATTCATATCTGCTTGTTCTATCGAAATTTATCAGGCATCAATGGCCTAGGAATCTGTACACGGGAAACCAGATGCTTTTCACCGGAACAGATGATACAACACCGAAGGGCCTTTGTTCATGTTTCCTATTTTCCTCCACTCACCTGCTGCTCTGTTGTGTGGGTATGCTGGTGTAGCTGGTTCGGGCCCTCTTCGGTTGACCATGATCCATGTTGTCGCTAATAGTATCTGCAGCTCGGCGTTTTCCCCGTGGCATGACTTATTGTGATGTGATTTCCAGAGTCAGTCCGTTCCGTCCGTCGAATGTAAGTTTTGCTGTGGACACACTTAGTTCATTCGCTTTTTTAGAAAATGTTTGGAATGCACTTACCACAGTGTTTCCCGATATGACCAGTTCACTTTAGCTCCGATGTGGTTAACTGTGGGGTAGGAAAGAATCCGGTTAAAATGGAGCCTTAAACACTTGGTGGTACGTTATTTTTAGGGGAGTTTTTCGGGCAGACCGACCACCCCCGATACGCGGATGCAGCGAAAGGTTTCACGGAATGCACAGGACATCGCGGTATACATATAGTGGCTATAGTATATACATATATGGTCGATATATGCGTGTCTACCAGATGAACGTTTGTACTCTGTAGGCGTATGTACATATGTTTTACTACTCCAGAGCACGAAATACCGGCTGCTGGAAGGGCCTCGGACTCGCTTCGGTTCGCAATACCGGGTCTACGGGCCGGGGCGTACGGCTAATACGGGGGATTGGTCCGTGGTCGGCCTCCGGGAGCCACAGTCAGCAGCTGATACGACCGACCGACCGTCTGGCCTGCGCGTGCTCGCTTTTCTGCGTCGAACGTCGCCTCGCCGAAGAGCGTAGTTCACGGCTGTCCCTTACAAATGCGACCGGTTAATGGATCCTCAACTAGGTGTACTCGGTTTTATGGATCCGCCCGTACAGTTAGCAGAAAAAACGGCTAAATTTTTACCATATTTTTCAAAATCAATCAAAATTTCTTGGCGTCAATTAGAGCTGAGCTATAACCACTCGCAATAGTATCGATATATTTCGTCGTTCTAGTCGGTGCAAAGGACTATCGGTGTTTTGGATTCGATAGATGGTGGTTAACGAAATTTAACGGCACTTTAAAATGTACATTGCTGTCACACGTCCTTTGAATTTAATTATTGGTTTTCCTATTCACCTATATTTTTATTTATGCTTAATCCAAACCCAACAACCTTAACGATACTATCGCTTGGGACTTAGAAAACAGTTGTGCCATCACTGGCTAGACAGCTCTATCTTCTGAAAAATCAATTTTTCCAATTTGATTGTAAACACGATGCCAGACAGAAAGAGGATACTTTCATTTTAGTAATAGATCTCAGGATGCCGAGCTCCTATCTTTTTGCCGCCAGCAGTGAAGGGCGCGTCTACACGCTGTCCACCACCTCCGGAGCGTGGCGCGAACTTCCCTACCTCGGATTGGAGTTCAAGAAGATCTGCGCCGTGCCCAATTTTTTGTGGGCCATCGGCGGCGACCGCCAGGTGTACGTTCACGTTCACGGTCTGGACGTGCCCATTCGGATTCGGGAGGAGTCGTACGAGAACGAGCGCTGGCTGCCCATAGAGGGCTTTTCGAAGACCCTGCTGCCCACGGATCGGTACAGATACTCCTCCGCCGATGGCAGTGTGGAGCGTGGTGTGGACAAAATCCGACTGCCTTCCATGGCCTGGCAATGGGACGGGGACTGGCACCTGGACCTAGAGCTCGATGGACAGCCGCTGCCCGAGGATGGTTGGATGTACGCCTTGGACTTCCCGGCCACGTACTCGGCAAAGAAGTCGTGGAACTCGTATGTGCGACGACGTAAGTGGGTGAGATATAGGAGGTATGCCGCCTTAAATAGCTGGTGCGCAGTGGCACCCCTGCACAAGGATCCCACCCAGGAGCCCTTCATAGACGTGGCCATAGGCGGTACTTGTGTTCCCAACGCTCCTGCCGGCACTTTGTGTGTCTGGGCTATTACCGCCCACGGGAGAGCCATGTTTCGCACGGGGGTGTCCAAAACGGCGCCCGAGGGACTCCGCTGGACAGCTGTACCCACGCCCACGGGCAGTGAACTCGCCCAGATCAGCGTTGGGCCTACAGGATTGGTATGGGCAGTTCTCTTTAACGGACGAGTTATTGTACGCACGGGTGTTACCAGAGACAACCTAGTCGGTGACTCGTGGCTGGATGTCAAGACCCCCGTGGCCGCCTGCAGCTTGCGCATTGTTCATGTTTCCGTTGGCACTGATGCAGTGTGGTGTGTGACCAATGATCATCACGCCTGGTTTAGAAGAGGCGTCAAGGGTGAGGCAGCGGGCATAAGCGAGGACTCCGCCATCGGCAAGGGCTGGGTGGAAATGGTAGGAAACATTTCAATGGTCTCTGTTGCGGCCAACGATCAGGTAAACCAGCGTTTAGCCTACCTAATTATCCTAGATATAAACTTATTTTCCCGCAGGTCTTTGCAGTGGGAGCCGCTGATCGTTGTTTGTACCACCGCTCTGGGGTGACCCCGGCCGATCCCACTGGAAAAAAATGGCGTTTAATTCAATGTCCCATGCAAATCAGCCGCACTTCTAGCTCTCTATCCATAGTCTCTCGTAAAAGTGGTGGAAGTAGTTCAACTCCGGGCTCAAAGCACCAGAGCTTCTCCAATTTGTACTCTAAGGAGAAGGAGAAGGGTGTTGTGGAGACGTGTGCAATAATTGAAACTGTGGTCAACAGCTCTACGGGCTCCTGCTCTAGTAATGGGGGCCCCCCTGGTCTTCTTAGGAACGAACGTTGGAAACTCAGTGCTGATTCACCTCCGACTATAGGAAGTCTAAACCTCAACGATCGCCACAAGCAGAGAACGGCGGCGCTTCGCGAAACTTCGCATGCTTCCAGTGCTCCCGCAGCGGATGTGGTGGAGGTGATTACTGGAAAGTTTGAGACACAACTGAGGAATCCAAGAGCTTGGTCTCCCGTCCGAAGTGTTGGCTCCGTTGTTGGCACCGAAGCGCATCCAGAGAGCGATTCGACTGTGTTTGAGTCGGACTCCACGCACCATGGATCGGATGTGTTTTTGGGAGAAGATGACGACCATACGGGATCTCAATTTTGGACAGAATGCGGGATACTATGGAGCTGCGTAGCTCCAGGTGCTGTAACCGTGGATGCCAGCAACATGCCCAATTGGTTTAATGAGCAGACGAGCGACAGTAAAGTGGATGTGAATGCCAATTGGCGGAAGGATATTCTTAGCAAGTTGCAGCGACGGCAGGAGAAACTCGCCAAACTGCAGACTGTGGCCAAGTTCGAGAAGGCAGTGGAGCTTTCTTCGTGGGTCAAATCGGCGGATGCGCGCTATCAGCGACCTGGGGGCGAGTTTGAGGATTGCATCATCGAACTCGAGTGGGTAAGCAGCGGCACTGGAACAAATAGTGGTGAAAACTCGCAATCCGGTGACTCTGGCACTTTTACAGTACTGAGTCCGGATGGAGCCGCCACAAAGATTCAGTTTCCGTTGTCAGACATCACCTGTGTTCAGTGCTGCAGCGAAGCAGGAGCACCCCGGATCGCCATTCATGCTCCTCATCTTCCCGTAAACTGCTCGCCCGTTAGTCTACAGTTCTCCAGTGACTCGGAAATGGAGGACTGGTTGTCTCACCTGTCGTCAGTTTGTAGCCAGATAAACACTCTGGTGGGAAAACCGGCAGGCAAGGCGATCTGGATAACCAGTGAGTTGGGCGATGTCTTTGTATTCGATGCCGCCAACATGAAGGCACAGCAGACAAGTGAACCCGGTGAGGGATACGTGGAGAAGATGGATGTTTCCACTTGTGAAACTCCATACTACAATACTCTTTACAATGGGTAAGTGGGTTTAAAAACTTACCTGTCGGAAGAAGTTTCTATTATATGCGACACGAAATGTATACTGTTATGATGTAACAAAAAAATTTGAGTGATAGAAAAATCAAGTAGTAGAGTTGTCTGGAATTCAAGCTATTGCATTGAATACCAGAATCTTCTATTCCGGTACAATCCTAAAAGTTTGAATACTTTAATAATTATATCCTGTTTATGCTGTTTGCAGAATGCCGTGTGGTACTGAGCTTGAGATATCTGGCTGTGTGTACGATGACGCTGACCAGATTCGCTTTGACTTGCAGTCGCATTCTACAGTAAAAGTTCAGCCTCATCGTGTGGAGAAGCATCGGGTCATTGCTTTGCACCTAAATCCCCGCTTTAATGAACGCACCACGGTGCTCAACTCGATGAAGGGATCCGAATGGCTGGACGAAATTCGCAATGACAAAGTGGCCTTTGCTCCCGGATCAACTTTTTCGTTGAAAATTAGGTAGGAATAACAAATAGGAAATGAAATCGGATACCTAATACTTGTATATACTTACAGAGCTCTGCAGGATCACTACTTGATTATCGTGAACAATGCGGTTTATACCGACTACAAGTACCGCATCGATCCGGAGAGCGTGACCCGGCTTTATGTAAGCGGCCGCATTAAGCTATTCAATGTACTTTACCGATGCCCCTCCGTAATTGTCTCAATGGAACGTATGCACTGGCGACAAATGGGCGGTCACGTCAAAAGGATTTTCAACAGCGGCGTGGATGTGGTGTGGGGCATATCCTGCGACAACACTGGCTGGGTTTACAACGGTGGCTGGGGAGGTATGTTCCTGAAGGGCTTGGAGGGCTCCGGCAAAATTAACCCAATGATTGACACACACACCTACTATGTGTATGAGAATCAGCGCTGGAATCCAATTAGTGGTTTCACGGCGAAGAGTCTGCCCACGGATCGGCATATGTGGAGCGATGCTACTGGGCGGCAGAAGCGGAGCAAGGAGCACACTAAGCTGCTTTCTACGCACTGCGAGTGGGTCTCCGATTGGGCCATTGACTACAACATTCCTGGGGGCGCGGACAAAGAGGGCTGGCAATACGCCATCGACTTTCCCGCCAACTACCATGCCCACAAAAAACTCACGGATTGCGTGCGTCGGCGAAGATGGATGAAGCGATGTCGTCTTAGCAGCAGCGGACCATGGCAGGAGCTAAGTCAGTCCAAAATCCTCGATGCTGCTCTGCAAGTATGTTTCTACTTAAAGAATTATAGATTTTGTTGATTATTAAATCCTTACCCACTAGGTATTGGATGAAGATATGGATCATAGCTCTTCGGGGGAGAGAAACACTGCTGTGGCTGCCTGGGCTATTGCCTCCAATGGGGATGTCCTAATTCGGCATGGTGTATGCAGTCTAAACCCTCGTGGCGATGCCTGGGAGCACATCGCCAGCGACCAGCCGCTCGTCGGGATCAGCGTGGGGCCAACGGGTCAAGTGTGGACTGTGGCGCGCAATGGCATGGTGTTCTTCCGGTATGGAATCAGCAGGCAGAATCCTTGCGGCGATGCTTGGCAACAAGTGGAGGCTCCCGCGGGAGTGACCTTTAAAGCGATAAGCATAGGTCGGGCTGGGATTTGGGCGCTGGACAACCAGCA
This sequence comes from Drosophila santomea, assembly GCF_016746245.2. Classification (NCBI taxonomy): domain Eukaryota; kingdom Metazoa; phylum Arthropoda; class Insecta; order Diptera; family Drosophilidae; genus Drosophila; species Drosophila santomea. The sequence continues at coordinate 20,298,827 of NC_053018.2, forward strand.
ACGTTTGGCTGTGCGTAAGGAGATTTCGAGGACTTTCCCTGAGGGCTCCCACTGGCAGTTTCTGCCCAATGCCCCCAATGTGCCGCCGCACACTGATCAGCATTGTGGCTTTCGGTCGGTGTCTGTGGGCTCCGAGGTGTGGGCCATCTCCCTCAATGGAATTATCTGCAGGCGCTGCGGCATCACGAAGGAAAATCCTGCAGGAGTAGGATGGAATCTTGGCATTGCGGTAAGTTATCTATACATTGGGTTTGTTGAATTCCTAATTTTCAAAATACCCTCTACATTTTAGGGCCAATGGCAAAATGTCTCTGTCGAAGGATATATGTAATGGATTTAGTTTCGATATTTGTGCATTCCTATTTACTTACAAACGATCCTGTTTGTTGTATTTATTCATGTTTACAAGCTTATAAGCGACTATGCCAACGCTTTTTCCAAAGTATTTGAAAATAAGATGTTTCCTATAAGCAATTTACATATTTAAAACGTATTATTTACACATATTTACTTAAAACGTATAATAATTTATAAGAAAGCTATGTCATATGTCTAAGATAAACTATTAGACCAGATGCAAATGTACATTTTTTGTTTAGTTTAACAAATCAAGCAGCCGTGATTTTTCTTTATTGTAAGCAAATATATATTGAATTACAAGAATAAATATATTTATGTGATGACTTGGTAATATTTATTTACTTATTTATTTATATAATGATAGCGAGTAATTACAAATTACAAGCTAACAATAAGAAATAGCTATAGTCCTTCAGCGTATGTATATACTTACGGTGGTTGTACAATTTAAATGTTTGGATCTAAAAATATCATTATAATATTTACATTGTTGATTTTGCTTCTTTTAACGTAAAATTTTATATTTTACTAGAAATTAAAGATTTGGTAAGGAATTTTAATACGATTTCAGCATTTTATGTTCTGAAATCAAAATGTATTAGGTCTTACTTATCTTAATAATCTTATCTTATCTTAATAACAAAATATTTGATTAATTTTTTTTACAAGTTAAATAATGGTTTGAATCTTTGCTTTCTTTAAATGACAGTATTTTATTGGAAAGCTATCGATAAACGATAGACCAATACATTGGGATATTTTATCTCATGTTTGTTTATAATGTTGTAAACCAAATTAAATTTTCGAAGACCCTGCTGCCCACGGATCGGTACAGATACTCCTCCGCCGATGGCAGTGTGGAGCGTGGTGTGGACAAAATCCGACTGCCTTCCATGGCCTGGCAATGGGACGGGGACTGGCACCTGGACCTAGAGCTCGATGGACAGCCGCTGCCCGAGGATGGTTGGATGTACGCCTTGGACTTCCCGGCCACGTACTCGGCAAAGAAGTCGTGGAACTCGTATGTGCGACGACGTAAGTGGGTGAGATATAGGAGGTATGCCGCCTTAAATAGCTGGTGCGCAGTGGCACCCCTGCACAAGGATCCCACCCAGGAGCCCTTCATAGACGTGGCCATAGGCGGTACTTGTGTTCCCAACGCTCCTGCCGGCACTTTGTGTGTCTGGGCTATTACCGCCCACGGGAGAGCCATGTTTCGCACGGGGGTGTCCAAAACGGCGCCCGAGGGACTCCGCTGGACAGCTGTACCCACGCCCACGGGCAGTGAACTCGCCCAGATCAGCGTTGGGCCTACAGGATTGGTATGGGCAGTTCTCTTTAACGGACGAGTTATTGTACGCACGGGTGTTACCAGAGACAACCTAGTCGGTGACTCGTGGCTGGATGTCAAGACCCCCGTGGCCGCCTGCAGCTTGCGCATTGTTCATGTTTCCGTTGGCACTGATGCAGTGTGGTGTGTGACCAATGATCATCACGCCTGGTTTAGAAGAGGCGTCAAGGGTGAGGCAGCGGGCATAAGCGAGGACTCCGCCATCGGCAAGGGCTGGGTGGAAATGGTAGGAAACATTTCAATGGTCTCTGTTGCGGCCAACGATCAGGTAAACCAGCGTTTAGCCTACCTAATTATCCTAGATATAAACTTATTTTCCCGCAGGTCTTTGCAGTGGGAGCCGCTGATCGTTGTTTGTACCACCGCTCTGGGGTGACCCCGGCCGATCCCACTGGAAAAAAATGGCGTTTAATTCAATGTCCCATGCAAATCAGCCGCACTTCTAGCTCTCTATCCATAGTCTCTCGTAAAAGTGGTGGAAGTAGTTCAACTCCGGGCTCAAAGCACCAGAGCTTCTCCAATTTGTACTCTAAGGAGAAGGAGAAGGGTGTTGTGGAGACGTGTGCAATAATTGAAACTGTGGTCAACAGCTCTACGGGCTCCTGCTCTAGTAATGGGGGCCCCCCTGGTCTTCTTAGGAACGAACGTTGGAAACTCAGTGCTGATTCACCTCCGACTATAGGAAGTCTAAACCTCAACGATCGCCACAAGCAGAGAACGGCGGCGCTTCGCGAAACTTCGCATGCTTCCAGTGCTCCCGCAGCGGATGTGGTGGAGGTGATTACTGGAAAGTTTGAGACACAACTGAGGAATCCAAGAGCTTGGTCTCCCGTCCGAAGTGTTGGCTCCGTTGTTGGCACCGAAGCGCATCCAGAGAGCGATTCGACTGTGTTTGAGTCGGACTCCACGCACCATGGATCGGATGTGTTTTTGGGAGAAGATGACGACCATACGGGATCTCAATTTTGGACAGAATGCGGGATACTATGGAGCTGCGTAGCTCCAGGTGCTGTAACCGTGGATGCCAGCAACATGCCCAATTGGTTTAATGAGCAGACGAGCGACAGTAAAGTGGATGTGAATGCCAATTGGCGGAAGGATATTCTTAGCAAGTTGCAGCGACGGCAGGAGAAACTCGCCAAACTGCAGACTGTGGCCAAGTTCGAGAAGGCAGTGGAGCTTTCTTCGTGGGTCAAATCGGCGGATGCGCGCTATCAGCGACCTGGGGGCGAGTTTGAGGATTGCATCATCGAACTCGAGTGGGTAAGCAGCGGCACTGGAACAAATAGTGGTGAAAACTCGCAATCCGGTGACTCTGGCACTTTTACAGTACTGAGTCCGGATGGAGCCGCCACAAAGATTCAGTTTCCGTTGTCAGACATCACCTGTGTTCAGTGCTGCAGCGAAGCAGGAGCACCCCGGATCGCCATTCATGCTCCTCATCTTCCCGTAAACTGCTCGCCCGTTAGTCTACAGTTCTCCAGTGACTCGGAAATGGAGGACTGGTTGTCTCACCTGTCGTCAGTTTGTAGCCAGATAAACACTCTGGTGGGAAAACCGGCAGGCAAGGCGATCTGGATAACCAGTGAGTTGGGCGATGTCTTTGTATTCGATGCCGCCAACATGAAGGCACAGCAGACAAGTGAACCCGGTGAGGGATACGTGGAGAAGATGGATGTTTCCACTTGTGAAACTCCATACTACAATACTCTTTACAATGGGTAAGTGGGTTTAAAAACTTACCTGTCGGAAGAAGTTTCTATTATATGCGACACGAAATGTATACTGTTATGATGTAACAAAAAAATTTGAGTGATAGAAAAATCAAGTAGTAGAGTTGTCTGGAATTCAAGCTATTGCATTGAATACCAGAATCTTCTATTCCGGTACAATCCTAAAAGTTTGAATACTTTAATAATTATATCCTGTTTATGCTGTTTGCAGAATGCCGTGTGGTACTGAGCTTGAGATATCTGGCTGTGTGTACGATGACGCTGACCAGATTCGCTTTGACTTGCAGTCGCATTCTACAGTAAAAGTTCAGCCTCATCGTGTGGAGAAGCATCGGGTCATTGCTTTGCACCTAAATCCCCGCTTTAATGAACGCACCACGGTGCTCAACTCGATGAAGGGATCCGAATGGCTGGACGAAATTCGCAATGACAAAGTGGCCTTTGCTCCCGGATCAACTTTTTCGTTGAAAATTAGGTAGGAATAACAAATAGGAAATGAAATCGGATACCTAATACTTGTATATACTTACAGAGCTCTGCAGGATCACTACTTGATTATCGTGAACAATGCGGTTTATACCGACTACAAGTACCGCATCGATCCGGAGAGCGTGACCCGGCTTTATGTAAGCGGCCGCATTAAGCTATTCAATGTACTTTACCGATGCCCCTCCGTAATTGTCTCAATGGAACGTATGCACTGGCGACAAATGGGCGGTCACGTCAAAAGGATTTTCAACAGCGGCGTGGATGTGGTGTGGGGCATATCCTGCGACAACACTGGCTGGGTTTACAACGGTGGCTGGGGAGGTATGTTCCTGAAGGGCTTGGAGGGCTCCGGCAAAATTAACCCAATGATTGACACACACACCTACTATGTGTATGAGAATCAGCGCTGGAATCCAATTAGTGGTTTCACGGCGAAGAGTCTGCCCACGGATCGGCATATGTGGAGCGATGCTACTGGGCGGCAGAAGCGGAGCAAGGAGCACACTAAGCTGCTTTCTACGCACTGCGAGTGGGTCTCCGATTGGGCCATTGACTACAACATTCCTGGGGGCGCGGACAAAGAGGGCTGGCAATACGCCATCGACTTTCCCGCCAACTACCATGCCCACAAAAAACTCACGGATTGCGTGCGTCGGCGAAGATGGATGAAGCGATGTCGTCTTAGCAGCAGCGGACCATGGCAGGAGCTAAGTCAGTCCAAAATCCTCGATGCTGCTCTGCAAGTATGTTTCTACTTAAAGAATTATAGATTTTGTTGATTATTAAATCCTTACCCACTAGGTATTGGATGAAGATATGGATCATAGCTCTTCGGGGGAGAGAAACACTGCTGTGGCTGCCTGGGCTATTGCCTCCAATGGGGATGTCCTAATTCGGCATGGTGTATGCAGTCTAAACCCTCGTGGCGATGCCTGGGAGCACATCGCCAGCGACCAGCCGCTCGTCGGGATCAGCGTGGGGCCAACGGGTCAAGTGTGGACTGTGGCGCGCAATGGCATGGTGTTCTTCCGGTATGGAATCAGCAGGCAGAATCCTTGCGGCGATGCTTGGCAACAAGTGGAGGCTCCCGCGGGAGTGACCTTTAAAGCGATAAGCATAGGTCGGGCTGGGATTTGGGCGCTGGACAACCAGCAACGTTTGGCTGTGCGTAAGGAGATTTCGAGGACTTTCCCTGAGGGCTCCCACTGGCAGTTTCTGCCCAATGCCCCCAATGTGCCGCCGCACACTGATCAGCATTGTGGCTTTCGGTCGGTGTCTGTGGGCTCCGAGGTGTGGGCCATCTCCCTCAATGGAATTATCTGCAGGCGCTGCGGCATCACGAAGGAAAATCCTGCAGGAGTAGGATGGAATCTTGGCATTGCGGTAAGTTATCTATACATTGGGTTTGTTGAATTCCTAATTTTCAAAATACCCTCTACATTTTAGGGCCAATGGCAAAATGTCTCTGTCGAAGGATATATGTAATGGATTTAGTTTCGATATTTGTGCATTCCTATTTACTTACAAACGATCCTGTTTGTTGTATTTATTCATGTTTACAAGCTTATAAGCGACTATGCCAACGCTTTTTCCAAAGTATTTGAAAATAAGATGTTTCCTATAAGCAATTTACATATTTAAAACGTATTATTTACACATATTTACTTAAAACGTATAATAATTTATAAGAAAGCTATGTCATATGTCTAAGATAAACTATTAGACCAGATGCAAATGTACATTTTTTGTTTAGTTTAACAAATCAAGCAGCCGTGATTTTTCTTTATTGTAAGCAAATATATATTGAATTACAAGAATAAATATATTTATGTGATGACTTGGTAATATTTATTTACTTATTTATTTATATAATGATAGCGAGTAATTACAAATTACAAGCTAACAATAAGAAATAGCTATAGTCCTTCAGCGTATGTATATACTTACGGTGGTTGTACAATTTAAATGTTTGGATCTAAAAATATCATTATAATATTTACATTGTTGATTTTGCTTCTTTTAACGTAAAATTTTATATTTTACTAGAAATTAAAGATTTGGTAAGGAATTTTAATACGATTTCAGCATTTTATGTTCTGAAATCAAAATGTATTAGGTCTTACTTATCTTAATAATCTTATCTTATCTTAATAACAAAATATTTGATTAATTTTTTTTTACAAGTTAAATAATGGTTTGAATCTTTGCTTTCTTTAAATGACAGTATTTTATTGGAAAGCTATCGATAAACGATAGACCAATACATTGGGATATTTTATCTCATGTTTGTTTATAATGTTGTAAACCAAATTAAATCAACATTCTGTACATTTTGGGACCATGTCAGACTACGACCATGCACGCATAAAAAAATTGGTTCTAAAAGGAGAAAAACATAAGTGAGTTCTTACATATCTGCGAATAGCATCCTATTGAAATTCTTGTTTTGTAGAAAAAGCAAAAAACGCAAGAAGGAAAAGGATGAGGCTGGATCTTCCAAGAAGCCCAAGGTAGTGGTGGACGAGGATGCAGTGGAGCATGGCGGCTGGTGGGCAGCAAAGACGGCAGCCGACATCACCGGCACAGTGTCTATTGAGTTTGGCGATAGGAGTTACCTGAAGGCCATGGATAATGGGTAAAATGGAAAAGATCTGTTCATTGCTTCTTTAATTATTCCGGGGGTCTTTACATGTTTTAGTCTCTTTACATTGGGGGCGCCCCACAACGCCGGCGATGGTCCAGATCCCGAGGAGATTTTCACGGCCTTCCCCATCAACGACCGAAAGGTAGCCTTCAAATCTGGCTATGGCAAGTACTTGAAAATTGAAAAGGATGGAATGGTAACGGGTCGCTCCGAAGCTGTGGGTGGTATGGAGCAGTGGGAACCCGTTTTTGAGGTAAGTCTTTCATTTATTGAATATTCATATTTTATATACCTTATATAAACGAAATTGAAGGAAAAACGAATGGCTCTTTTATCCGAAACCGGCCATTTCATGTCTATCGATCCGGAAGACGATGCCTGTGTGGCATTGCGAAAGAAGGTGGGTCAGCATGAGATCTGTAAGGTGCGGAGTAATGCCAGCAGGGATGTTATCATCGATACGGAGCCCAAGGAAGAAAAGGGAGACTTGGGCGAAGTCGAGAAGAACTATGTGTAAGTTCAGCTGATGATGTACTGGTGCGCTTCCTCACTACGTGGACTGCCGTACATAAACTAGTTTTTTATAGAATTTAAAAAGATGAAAATCCGTTTTGACCATTTCAAATAACGAACCATTTCTTATTTTTAGGAAAAAGTTTCAAAAGTTCCAAGACAAGAAGATGCGCATCAATCAGAACGATGTCAAGGAACTCGAACAGGCCAAAGCTCTGGGATCTTTGCATGAAACTCTTCTGGATAGACGCAGTAAAATGAAAGCGGATCGGTATTGCAAGTAACCCGATTCGATCAGTTCATTGTTCCCCAATCATTAAACATTGTAACCCATAAAAAAGGGACCGTCCTTTCTCGATTTCACTTTGAAACTGTTAAGGATGTCATATACTTTTTTACATATGTCTTTATAAATAACGGAATATATTTGAATAGGGTACGTGTTGGTGTTAATACATATAAGTAATATAAATCGTGGTGGCTTCCATGTTTAGGCTTTTAAATATCAACTGATGTTTCTTGAACTGTGTTCATATATATACTTTCGAGCAGAATTAGTCATTTACCTAGTTAATTTCCTAGTTTTCAACCAAAATCCTATATCAATCTAGGCAGCACACAGACTTAAGGAAGCAGAATTGAGATTCATTCGCTGCGAATTGTTAGGTTTCCGCTGGCCAAGGCTTCAACTGGCCGGCAACAGCCTTTCCACCCCCTTTCGCCTGGCTATAGTAATACTAGCAGCAGACGGCGTCACAACATGACAATGTCCTCCGCACCACCCAACTACTTCAGCCACCCCCTTGTGGGTGGGAAAACAACCACCATGCGTTGCATCCTTGGTGCCCGCTCTCGTCTCGATTTTGCCCTCTCTCTCGGCGCAGTCCTCACACCAGCTTCAGCGTGCGCCTCTCGCTTTTTTCCCGAGGACTCCGCTAGAGTGCCGAATCCGTTTCAAGTCCTGGTGGCTCGTGCTCGGCTGTGCGCTCGTGGCTTTATTTTGGCTCTGGCCGGTGGCTCAAAGTCGCGTGGCAATCAGTTTGTTGCCGTCTCTGCTCGTGGGTGAAAGTCTGCTCCGCTTGGCTATCCGGTTTTTTGCCGCATCTCGTAGATACTTCATATGGAAAACACTCCTATCGGATGGAATTGTATCTCGTGGATTGTGCCGCCGCCGTCAAGTGTCACTTGAAAATTGTCAAAATTGAATTCACCGAACGTTAGTGAACAAAGGTCCTCCAAATGGCCATAACGAGTGTTGTGGCCTTTGTCTGGCTTCGATTTTCAGACCAAACAACTGGGCTCGCCGGATTAAGCCAAAAGGTTCTGTAGAGATACTTAAATGCTCAGTGAACTCAACAACATACATCGTATTGTAAAACTGCATATATCATCCGTCTGTATGGTGAGTGAAGTGATCTCATTGCAGTTATAATATCCCTTTTATACGTCTGTCTGGTCTGGTCTGGTCTGTTTTGTATCCCGCTCTCGTTTTTCGGTGGTGTTTCGAAAATTGCAGGCGATTCGGGGTGTTTTTTCCAACTGCCGCCGACAGGTATGGGATAATCAATCGCAAGAAAAACTAGAATCAACAAGGAACTCTGCTGCATTGTTTTCAAGAGTGTGGGGCCATACAAATCCTATTGAGAAATATAAATCTAATTGCATTTGATGATTTATTATTCGAGTAAGTGGCGTGTGAAAAGCACATACATTTGTAGATATGCAAAGGAAGTCGGAGTTTACAGCTCTGGGAGATTGATACAAGGAGGAAATGAACATTAGTCACTAAGATTTGCTATGAAAACGGAACTACTTTATTACAAAACGGTGTTCATGTTATTCTAAAACGTTTTTATTTGGTGACAGGGGTATACAAAGTGGGTTGAGTGTAATAAGCAATATCTTATTCCCATTACAATTTTCAATCCTTGCGTGCTCACACTCCCCTCAGATTCATAAATATGTAAACAAAACATTCGGGTGTGATATTTGTGGATCGATAACGCTAATCTTTTTTTTAAACTTAATTAGTGAAGAGGGGTATTATTCGGTAGTACAATGCTTGGAGCTTTTAGATCTGAAACATGCTGCGGATAAATGACTATGGAATTTGAGTCACAGTTCTGCAGTTTGCCCTTTAAAATTTTCATGTGAGTGTATACAATTTAACAGTTCCAGATTATAGGAGATCGTTTAAACAAACATGTACATTTATACATTTTAATTGGTAACAAATTCCTTGTTTTGTAAACAGTATACAATGGATTTGATAAAGGGGTCGAATAACCTCAACATTTAAAATCCATTAAATTGAATTTCCTTTGTGGGCTTTTCCCTTTGTTGGCCTGTCTCTCCTTTGTCAAGCCCTAAAGTGGTCAATTGCAAGGCAGACAGAGGGCGGAAAAGTCGACAATGGAAATCCGTCAGATTTCTTTAATTTCCCCAGCAGCCTTTGACTGCTGAAATGGTTTCCTATTCAGCCTGTCATTAGATATGGCCTAAGAGAAACTCCGTTGAAGGTAAAGAAGATTTGTATACATAATGCCACTGGCTTACTCCTTACACTCGCTACCATTGCAAAGGAAGTATTTAAATTTATTTGGGTTACCAATCATTGTCCTTGAGACCAATACCCTTTTTATGCAATATCTAGGGAGCATTTCCAGAGCAAGCTCCAAACAGATTTGCATCAAAGTTGGCAACAAATAGACTATGACTTGCAGTTGGTTTTAGCAATTACTCTTTTTATATTTTCGGACTTCCTGGTGGCTTTCACACATAAACCCATGCACATTGTACACCGATGCTTTTCTAATTACGTTCATGTGTATGTACATACACCATGGACATCTGATGTCACAGGTCTTCTTCGTTGCATTCAATTTGACTCGCTTAGAAATGCACCACCTCCCTGGACAACCCAGTAACCACCGAGTCACCCGCACCCACCCACTCTGCTATGGAGGAACACATGTCATGGTATACCCGCTGGGTACCTGGCAGAAAAGAAAACAGAACAAAGTGAGAGACCCAGACTAAATTAATCAGGGGCCAGGTAGCGATTGGAGAGAGCTGGCGGAGTTCATCGGGGGTTGTATCCATGCCATGCCATCCAATCCCATTGCAACAAGCGTGTGTGCCGTGGAAATCAACCCCATGCGGACCTTTATAACTAGGGATTCCCCCATATGAATTCCTATCAGCATGCGTTTTCAAGTTACTCGAAACTAACTAATGGATACCTCAAAACAATAGTGTAAGCTGTATTTCCTTTGATTACCAAATTTTCCGTAAAACTAATACCCATTAAAACTTTTAACCGACCATTTTTCGGGACAAAAACGTGTTCACAACAGGTAACGTTTTGCGAACTTTTCCCATGTATGGTAACTAGACGTCAAAATGTAACGAAACAGTTTAGAAGGTAAAGTCAGCCAGCCTTTTTGTGGAATTTGGTTAACTTTCTTTGGCAGGGAACTGTGGAACTGTGGATATTGGGGATGAAAGTGTAAACAGCTGACGGCGGTCTGAAGAACCTCGTATACCAAACTCCTTTCTCACGGGGTAATTTCCTTTCGCAGCGCTAACATGCAAACATACAAATGCTAGCAAAAATATTTATTTAGTAATTTGATGACCCCAGTTGTCTCCAGTTACTCAAGCGGATTTGTTGATGAACTTTAAATGGATTTATAATATTTGCATGTTGCACAATTTCCGTTGGGTTACATCCTTAAATTTCCGCATCAAGAAAGGGGAATAATCTTTCTTTATATAGTCACTTCTGCCTAATGCGAACTGTAATTAAACAGTGTCTGCATAATTCAAGTGCTTAATTTTGCTGAAGCGATTGCTTTGCCTTCGCACAGTTGAAATGCAAATAAATACTTAAGGCCTACATGAATACGGCAAAAAGAACTACGGCAAAGTTTTCCGGATAGCGCCTGCTTCGCAATTCCAGTGGCGCACACATTCCGCCTCCGGAAACGCATTTGTAACAGTGTTTAAACTCACATAGCCCTCCGTGGTTTGCGAACTATTAAAAAGTGAACTGAGTTCTTGGGCTGTGGGCGGTGGGCGGTGAGGTCACCCAGCACTTGGAAAAGTGGGCGGTGCGGTTGGGATGATTATCCAAGTTTTAGCATTCTTTCTGCGCCTGGCCTGGCTTTCGGTCTCCAACGCCATCAAGAGCCACATAGCGCACAGTTATGGGAAAATCTTTTAATTAATTTAAAACTAATTTTCTTGAAAGCCGAGTGAAATGACCTTTGAGTGTGGGGAAAGCAGTGCACATTCTCGAACGAAATAACGAAATTTAATTTAAATATTTTAGCGAGCTCTGTTTTCTTACGGAAATCAAATCACAGGCAATTCTAGAACAACACCCCACCTTTGAGGGTTTAAGCGAGATGCAACTCGATTAAATCACAAACTTGTAATTCATGCAGCATGCATCTCGGTGTTATGCAACTGCAACCTAATCATATTACATAGATGCTCCCTTTGATCCTAGCGCAAAAAGTTCGTCAAGAGGGGATTTTCCGGGGCTATAGTCCCGAATGGATGCCAAAGCGACTCTCCGATTGCCCACCACTTTGAGGATTCGACAGGCATTCAAATGCTTTCCCTCATCCAATACCCCATCCAACCCATCCCTGCTCCTGGTGAAAGTGGATTAGCAATTTGTTAAGCCAACAATTTACCCAGCTCCGTGGGGCTTCACTTCCTCGTTGTTTGCATTTGTCAGGACCTTGCTGTCCTTTTCTGCAGTTTCTGCAGCGGAAGGCTATCCGATGCCCCTGCCGAATGCCGTCTGCCGTCTAGGGATCCGTGTACAGGAAACGAAATGAGGATATTTCCCACAAAATTATGTGAATAATGGGCCGCATTGGCAGTTAAATATAAACCAAAGCTGGAATTATGGGATATTACATTACAAGTAATTAAAATGTTCTTTCTTAATAAGTCTGCTATTTGAAAGTTCAAAACTCAACATATTTTAATCAAAATACCAATCTAATACCATTAAGAAAATACGAATATTATATTAACAAAACTCTGCGGAAAATTAGAGATTATAGAGAGATAGAGATTAGAGAAAGATATGATAGTTATGTAATTTTAACTTGATTTTAGTCTTTAGTAATATAAGTTGCATCTTAATTAGGACCATAGCCATTTTTCCCTGTGTACCAAAAACCCTTTTGCACGGCTTCTCGGTCTCTCACTTAGTGTTTAATTGTAATTTTAACTTTTGCCATTTAAGTGTCTGTTGTGTGCCATCTGGAGCGACTTGTCTGCACCGCCGGCGAAGCCTTTCCGCTCATTCTGTCACGCAGTGTTTGCCATTCGTAAATGTTTTTAGTTCGGCTAAATGCAATTGTGGCCACTTCTTGCACTCCCTGCACTTCCTGCCAACGCATTTGGCCCACCCGACTTATACACAACTTAAAGAGCTTTTTAAGAAGGAGTGCTTTAATTATTGCGTTAATGATCATACGAACTAAACTGCTCAGGTTAGGCCAAAAGGCAGCTTATAATCTGCATATTGCTTATACATATATCAAAACTAAATCGCAGAGCCCTTCAGTTATGCATTTCAAGCTTATTATAACCAATAGTCGTAGCTACTATAAAACATACTACAAAACATCCGTCTGTATTTAAAATGTGATTTATGTATATGAAAGCAGATTATATTTAACTTTCGCTCACGAGTACTGAGCTTTTCATCCGCAAAAAGGGAAAATAATAACAATTATGGCATAGCTTACGATGCCTGTAAAGACGACAATTTATGAGCATAAAATACGAGTTAACTAGGTTTTTAATTTTCCGTTAAACGCATGGGAACACTCACATACGCAATTACGCGCACATTGGTCTCAAGGTTTAATTTGCGATTTAAGCGAGAATAAAACTCGTGCGTCGCGACGGAAACGGAATAATTTCCCATTTCCGGTGTGTGCCAACAAGAACTGTATGTGTGTGTGTGTCTTCTCTCAAACAAGGCGAATAATCACAGAACAGGTACAATAACACTCGACATTTTGGGGAAGGAAACGGGAGAACACCCCTGGCCACATTCCACTTGGCAGGGTGAGGCAGGACTGCACGATTAAATAAAATACTTCCTAATAAAAAAACGCAAATTTAATTTACTTTAGGGGGCTGTCGACTCGCAGCAAACATAAATCGAAGTCAACGAGGTGCCCAACCACCGAGATCTTCTTACACTCCATCTAAAATTCAGTGCTGAGAAGGGAATAGCTAAGCCAGCTTGTAACATATTCAAATTAAATGAATTGAGGAATGATCAGTTCGAACTGAGGTTTTAGACAAATGTTATAAAATAAGTACTATGCTTTAAATTGACTCCTACTTCTTGAAAAAAATTAATGTATTATATGCATACACTTGAAAAGTGTTCAGTTAAATGAATGCTCATAGCCAAAACTGGCTATAAAAAGTACCTAAATCTTCAACACTCCTGTCGCTGCTCCCTCAGTGCTCATTACGCTCCTCCTTCAAGGATCCGGATGGAGAAGTGGTATATGGCGTGTCATAAGCCCCCACCAGTTACGCAAAACAATTTTGCCGAGGAGGCATCCAGATTGGTGCTGGGATGCTGCGGAGCCTGGGCGATGGGTGGGAGTGGTGTTATGTGGGCCTGCGAAGGTGGTGAGACGCCATATTTTCGACTCCATCACATCTGATGCCTGCGAGGCACGTGACGCCGAATATAATGAGAACAATTTTTATTTAAATTAGATCCACCGCCGGACACTTGGCACAATTATGGATGGCCAGCTGGCAGCTGGGAACTGGAATTGGAACTCCTCTCCTGGTCAGCACCGCGCAATCGAGCAGATATAGACACTCGTAAAATAAACTTAATGACCTGCTTTCGGCTGATTACTTTTCGACGTGATGGCCGAATATGCTAAATATTTTTCATTATGCGTGTTACACTGAAATCATTTGGAACATCATTTCTGCACACAGGCATTTTAAATGGAAAATGGGTGGGAAAGAAAAACAATTTTTAATTAATTTATGCATCGGAATGAAAGAACCTGAAAATTAATTTTGTAGGTATGCCTAAATTGATTTAATATATATACTTGATACAACTACTTTTCGTACTGCTCCTGCTACAATAACATGTTGTGTGACCAACTCTGTGTACAAACACATCAAAATCAATTTGGTGTGGCTTCAGTCCCCAAAAAGTAGGCAATGATTTTAATGGCTACGGGTATGGCTTTTTCAGTTGTATTACTTGGGGCTTCCACTACATCTACCCCTAGTTCACAGAGCCTTTCGAACTGCACATTTAGTAAAAGCGAGTGTACGATCTTTTGAGGGTATTTCAAGTTTTCGGGCACAAGTGTGCTACTCGAATTTAGGCTGCATCCTCGGAACTGAGCTTGTTTTGGCCGCTGCTCATTATCGTAATGGACACTTTGGGCGGAGTGTTGCTCCGGGGTATTCCGGGCTGTTTGGGGTGCTGGACTGGGACTGGGACAGGGAATGGGAATGGGAATGGGTGCACATTCCATTAATCATGCCGAGCACACAGCTTCAAGGGCCGTGAAACTGAACCGCAGAATCAACAACGACAAATCATGCGAAAGCAAATGCGCAAATAATGCCGCTTAAAATTTCAATGCCTCGGCATTATTCATTACACCCAAATCCGTTATCGGAAATTAATTTTCAAAATCCGCTTAATGGCTAGCGCCTAGATGCGGCAGTAAATTTATGAGTTTACAGATATGCGAATCTGGGAGGGGCTTTCATTTTTTTTTTTGTTTATGTGGGTTTCCCTTTAATCAGCAACTAGTTGTACCCCAAATTTTAAGGTATTTGTATATGCGCCAAATGCCCATATTTGCCTTTCCGATTTGGCTTTTGCTTTTATATATATCAATTTTTATATATATCAATTTGCAACGAATTACTGAGTCCATATTGACATTGCTTTGGCTAGTTAATATTTGTCGAGCCTGCTCGTAAAGCCACAAAAGTGCAGTAATTTACTTTTCCCAAAATAACACATTTCAGTCACGCAAAGCGGTCTTCAATTAAAGTTGTTTAAGCAAATTAACGCAGCAAATCGCAGTTTTTACCAGCCATCGCCATAGAAATAATTGCAAATGTTATACAAATTTTATAAATATTGACTTGCTGGCAACAACAGAATGAAATTTTATTGTGATGATTTGTGGTGAATTAATATAATGGCTTTCGAAATGTAATCAACACGTTTTTACCGCTAAATGTTCAAACAAATTTAATTGAAATTTAATAAAGTGATTTATTTGTGGTGTGCATACATTTTCACAAACGATTGTTAAAGTAAAAAATATTAAATGTAGTCTACACATTTTCATTGCAACGTAAAATGTTGATTTCACTTTTAAATCCAAGTCATTTTAAGAATGTGTACATCTCTTTCTTGTTGAAGAAAACTTATTTTTCTTAAAAAAATGAAGTACAAAAAACTTTCCGAGTACGAAACTCTTTTTTCCGTTTCAGTTGGGAATTGTAATTAATCTAAGCTGACTTGCGTTTTTTAATACCATCGATAAATGCAGACAAACCCTTGGAAGTGGGACAACATATTGCTATCCAAAGAGTTTGTCGTTCAGCTGACTACGTTTTATTCGATTTCGCCTGATGAACTTAACTTCTTTGGACTCCTCGCCGACTTTTCCTTCGATTAATGGATTTCCTTCGCCGGTTCTGGCGCCTGAAAGGCTGCCATAAAATCTGACAAATCAACTTCCAGCTGTTTCAGCGTCAACGACCACAAACACACACAAAACGCACACATCCGCACAAACGCTAGTGCGCAGCAGAAAAGGATACTGCGAAGTATGTACAAGAGCCTTTGGGGGAAGGATGGGCAGGATATATGGCGACATCGCCCCACGAAACTCGAACGGGAAGGTTATGCAAATATGAATGCTTTTCTCTGTGTTTTTTCGCTTTGCTCGAGATAAAGTGAGGGGTGCAACTCCAGGCTCAAATTCCGGAGTCCTGGATTTGGCAATCGACAATCAAGACAGAGTTTATATTTGGCGACCCTAATAATCCGCCTTTCGCTTTTTCTTGTGCTGATTCGCCGATATGTGTTTATCCGATCTATTCGGACGTGCGGGCTCGAAATGGAAAATTATAAATCTGGGTCAGAAGTAAATTGCTTGTAATTCATTTTCCCCCATATGAAGACATTAGATGGGCATTATTCATGATTACGAGGGTGTCTGGTTTTCTTATCTATGAAAACGTAACGCAATTTCAATTTGTTGGAATAATATTTACTTCAAAATTGTTATGAACGCAAAATCAATATTTGGGAAATGTATAAGAGAGGAAACCAATTGTATACCTCAAATATGCATGAAATACATATTTATACACATATTGCTGCGTAAATTCAATGGTGCGAACTTGTATTTAAGCTATCTGTTTAAACTCTTAGTTAATAGACTTTAATTCAGCAGGACAGGATTTCCATAGTCATAGACGAAACTAGCAAGTTTTGGATTGTTGAAACTTTCAGGTGTCATTCCGAATGCATCTGCAAGGCTTCATTTGTGCCACAGCGGTAATTAATAAGCCCCTTCTTGAGATTTCGCATCCATTATGTATGTGCATCTCCATGCCCATCTCGATCTCCACGCATGCGGATCCAAAGTGTTGAGATGTGTTAGCAGCCAACTTTATGGCACGAACAAAGGCGACAGCCACAAGACTCAGCACCCAGCACCCAGCACCCAGGACTCCGGACACTGTTCTACCTCTCAAGACACCCGGAGGCGTTCCGAGGAGAAAGGCGGAGAAAGCTACTCGGAGTGCAGACAACAGGAGGCGGACACCGACAATGTGGCTGACTGATTTAAGTGCACATTTAGTGGCGCACGCAAAGCGAACTCGGCACACCCACTCTCGAGGACCTTCATCTCTGGATTCCCGGGACACTGCAGCAATATTTGTGGCCCAAAACTAAACTAAAAATGTAGTTATTTTTAATACCCTTTCGATGCAAGTTTATATAGATACTCATTACCTCTCTAGCCTTTAGCTTCTAAGCCATTTTCAAACTAATATGCCTCATTTCAACACACCTATGAAAGTAATTACAAGTTAATGGATATGTTGCACCCATCTGCTGCAGCAAGTTCAGCACACTTTCTCAGTGAATCACAGAACATGAAATATTCCTTTCACTGTACTTCGCTGTGGCTGTCTAAGATTGCGGTCTAGTCACTAAGTTTCCTGTGCAGACGACGTAGACGTTTATTAAAATGAAGTCAGTCCCCGGGTCCGACAGGTTTCGTGGTGGTGCCAAGACTGGGTCTTCAATTATTAAGTAGCACTTTCAGTTCTGCCCCACGGAGGACGAGGATGCAGGACGCGCTTTAGTGTCCACCTGCATGCAATCCCGCCATTGGCCTCGGGCGCCCTCTCAAGTGGCAATGGCTCCGTGCTCATGCACGGCTCGCTGCTGCTCTTTCATTTCCATGCACTGCGATAAAAAAATAGTCTCAGCCGTAAAATAAAAAAATGAAAACTGCTAGTGGCACCTAAACTGCTTCCCTTCATATAAACTTAATTTATAAATAACATAAGCAATCATTTTAAAGGAATCCTAGGCCCAACCATTTATATTTACTTATATGGCTTCCCATTTAACAACCCATAATCAACTTTTTTGAATGTAAAAGCATAAAATATAATATGGGCATATTGCAAAGTGAGTAAGAATTGGCTGTTTAACATGTTTCTCGGTGTATCGGAGGACCAGCACTACCCACAAGCTGCCCAGTTTTCCGTGGCTTTCCATTCGTCATGGCGCGGCCACAGGTGATGGGGTTTGGCTGTGGCCCGGAATAATGTAAGCCATTTTCCCCTTTATTCTAGGAGTTATGTACATATTATTTTCCCTGCGGCTAGTCGGGGAACCCTAACTTCTGATGAAAGAGTTGCAAGTTTGCCGGCCCATCCCCAATGTGCACCCACTGTTCGGCGCCAACGTCAATGTCAATTGCACCGGGCACGCGAGATGTGTTGGGTTATTCTTGTGGAAAATGCCACGCGATAAGGATGCAGTCTGGAGCAATTTTCGCCTCGCCAGGTTTCAGACCTCTCCACTTGGATGGGCTAAACTGCCAGTGGATTCCATTCCATGTCGAGGGATCAGCCAGTTCCTTAGGTATTTAATGTGTGTGTCCTTTTTTCTGAACACGAAAACCACACATGCAATGCATAATTTGTTGATTCTAACAGAATTTGATGGTACAATGACATGAAGTACTTAGAAACTTTTATGATGTATTATGGGGAGTGATAGTGTCTAATATTAACTATTAGATTATAAAAATGTTAGATATCGTTTGCCTATAAGATGTTTTAAAATTTATTCAAGCAACTTCTCCCAATCAAAGTGTATTAATTTGTGAAGGAATTGTCAATCCTTTGCGGTGAAAATAACTTTTGTTTTCTGGTCCGTAGCAAAAGCTCCATAATCGATTTTATTTGAATAAATTAATTTGCATTTAATAGCTTCTTTGTTTTCCGACACTCTATACGCCACTATAGCGATTTTTATGTTTTTTCTTGATCTTTGCTGGGGATAAAGGGCCGTTTTGCTGGACTCACTTGAGCAATTCTGCGGCTGATGTCGCAGTCATTAAAATTTTTTGTGGTTTTGGTGTCAAGCACAGCGACTGCCCCGCCCCCTCTTCAAAGTGTTGTGTTTTTAACCCACTAAACCCCCTCGCAGCTATAGAGCATTTATTTTTGTCGCCAAAGTTTAAGTTGGCTTTCTTTCAAGTTGTAGGTTTCACGTTCTGTTGGATAAGCCACAGTGATGGTGATAGACTACATTTTATTTAAATTATGAAAGTAATTTATTGAAATGCTGCTAAGGAAATTCAGCATAAATATGCGCTCTTTTTTGATGCAGATTCTAGAGACGAAGGTTTCTTTCGAAGTTTCTTTTAGAAGATTGCCACGCGCACTTTGACAAACAAACCGCCCACTTTTGGAAAGTCTTTTTTATTGTTTATCTTGTCAATTTCTATTGCTGAAGAAAACATATTCAAATTTCGCCCTTGTACTCCGACAAATAGTGTAACGGGTATCTGATAGTCGAGAAAGCCGACTACAGCTATCTCTCTTGTTTTTCTCTGCTGACGTAGAAACAGACTTCACTAAGACAATTCATTCATTCACTAACTAAGTTTTCACATTGCTTTTTGCAAAGATCTGCTGATTTTCAGTTGCCTTTCGTAACAGCAAACAAGAGTTGTGAAATCCTATTTGCCCGCCTTCGTTTTCCTTCGACTGACATGGGGCTTACCACTTGTTTACCCTGGTATTGTTCAGTTGACTCCCGCAATTTCCCTATTACCTTATCTTTACTATTTGTCCAAATGAGCAAATGGCTGCCATGCTTTTTGAATGCGAATGAGGTCCGTTTCAGGTAATTACATGCGGGTATACTCCTCTTCCTCTTGTACCTCTGTTTATTTTTAGTTTTTAACCCAATTGCACACCGCAAACAGGGGGATTCTACCAGGTACCCGAGGTATATACCTATATACTTACATACGGATGTGTGGCGAAATGGAGTTTTAAGTGCAGACTCAGCTCGTTGCGGATGGCCATCCTTGGCCATTGATTAAGAGTAAACAGGGCATGTAAATGTTTGGATATTCAAACTGTGCATTTTTCCTTTGTGGCTGTATTTTTGCGCAGTTAAAGGTTCCCCATTGCAAGCGTGTGTTTTGTGGTGCCACCCAGTTTTCCGTGCTCCGTACTACGGAGTGTACGGCAAGTCACCCCGAAATGTTGTTGGCCGAGTCAACGACGATACCACGGAGTCCAGGGTGAAAAGGCTGGTGGCCACCCGCGCAGCCGGGGCATTGACATTCCGCCTATCCAGAGGATAGTAGAGCACTAAGCACAGGACCTCCCCGATCCCATTCCCATTCATCCACTCTCACATTTCGATTTTCCCGGACAGGCGTGCAACATAATTCTCGGGCCGCCATCGCTTTGATTTTCCGCGCTGCGAAAATCTGGCAATGCTAGGATGGTCAGTGATGCACTGGAAGAAATACTGCTTGAGTTTTCCAATACTTAAGAGTATTCTTTTGGGTTATGCTAAGTTAAACTAAAATCACTTTAACAAGCACATATTAAATATTTTTAAAATATGTAAGTTCATGATTTTGAAAGCGGTTTTATTTTTCCCTTTTTTAAACGTTAAATAATGCCAATTTTCAATTCCCAAAAAAAGACATATTTCCATTTACTAAGGCTGAGGCGAGTAATTTGAAATGAGATATATTCGTAGAAGTTAACATTCCTAATACTTAAAGTGTACTTATTTATTGACTTCGCGGAATTGTTCGAGTGACTCCATAGCGAATTAGCGCTCTCCGCTGGGCGGCAACTGGGTGGCGACTGGTTGGCAGGATAACGGCCGCTTCAAAGGATAACTGCCGCACAGTGCAGTTAATAGTTTTCCAATGCCGCCGGGGGCACACACGCATAGCCCTCTGACCTGCGACCTCCGATCGCCCACAGCGACACCGATAATCATGTTGATGGGCCTGCACTATTGAACACGAAACTTCAGCCGGCTTTGGCAATTCAAAATGGGAAATTCGGGTGGGTGGCACACAATCAAAAAAAAGAAAACAATTCTGTGGGCTCTCTGCTTTCAATTTGGTGCAAATGTGTGATTCTCTATTTGGCCTTCTGCCCGATTTCCACTACATTTCCCGCACTTTCCCAGGGCGCCGGATGACCATAGGATTTGTCCGTAAGTCGGGCTTTTTTGCACATTTTCGGTTGGGGAACTCATGGTTTTATTGCCAAAATGCATGTGCGACATGTTCCCGTTTTCAGTTCGGGGGAATTGGAATTCATAGCAACATTGCTGTATTTTTATTAAAAATGGATAACGTTTTATACGATGGGAATATAATATTTTGTATATATCACTGCATTGAAATTTAAACTCATCTTACATTTCTATATTCTATAAGAGTATAACTTTTTAGCTAAATATTATAGAAAATACCATAGCTTATATCAAATTGTATGATTTCAGTATTCTCACATTCAAATTAGTCTGTGCCTAGCAAGTTTCTAAAACAAGAAACTGCTACAAAATATTTCTGGCCATGGTTTCCGAAAGACAGTTCAATTTGAGAGGGCAAACACGACATTGGGTCGTGTCCATTTCCATTCACAGCCATCGGTTTCAAATCGCCCCAAAAAGAGAGAACACAATATATCCACGGAAATCGGCCATAAAACTGAATGATTCTGGCTGTAAAGGCGTTCCTCCACAACCAACTGTTGTTGGAACACTCGAAAGCGGGTAAATGCGAGCGGACGCACGTGTGTGCGGCAATTGGCAGGACCAACTCATTAGCGCAAAGGGCGTACAATGTGCCATATAGCCACACATAGCCACATATAGCATCTGGTCATCGGCCGATCCGTGCGTGTCCGCAATTAAGGCGCTGAAAAGGACGCAGGGGGTTACATATCCCAGTGACGCGACAGATTTCGCTAATGACCGTGGGGGTGAATGGGTGAATGGGATTCATTCATTCCATTGGATTCTCTTTCCGTGCACCAAGTATCCGGCACTAGCCCAACCTGAACCACCTTCGGAACTTTTGTTGATGAATCGAAAAACTACGGGAATTAGATGTGCATGTCAGTCGGGAAATTACTGGGTAACCCCCCCCCTGCCAAGCCAGCTGTTGATGTATCGCCGCCTCTGTTTAGGGTTCAAAAAGTTGTTAATATTCTATTTGTGGCTGATTATTTAATTACGGAGGATGGTCTCTCGCTACCCACTGGGAGTCATACTGTCCGCCTTTAAAATATGGCTGTATATGTGCCACCTTAGGTATATTTTGTGGCATAAAAACGGTAGACTTAGATATCAGCTTTAACTTATTTATAATAGAAATGCAGACCCAGAGGAATGTAAATAAAATGCTGAAGTGTATGATTTTCAGGTCGTGTTGTTTGGATTAACCTTTTGTTCAAAAGTGTAGTCGACTCACAATTTATTTAGGTATTGTCTAGTCACTTCGAATCTTGACTTTCCTTCCTTTATGTTTGGTTTATTCCTTTGTCCTGGACCATAACTTTTTACGAAATTTCATTGAATTGTGGAAATAATAGCCATAAAAGCGTTTCGTGCTCGACTAGTAATTGGTTTGAGAATTTATGAGGGTTGATTGTATTCCTTTTTTTTTGCTTCCCCCTTTTGAAATACATACAGGCATAGAACAGGTCATATATATGGGGTTTTCGGTTAGGAGATGGGGATTTTTTAATGCCCCTATAGGGGCCATTGACACCCTTTGTTGTTGGGACTTTATCAAAGCTTTTTTAAGGACATTTCATTTGAATGGAGAACGATTTGATCCTTTTAAAAATACGGTTTGAAATCATATTTAATGATGATGCATAAAAAATATAGTGTTTTTGTTCATTTTGTGTGACATTAGCGGAATAAGGAGCTTGGGTATTACTTGCTTTTAATGTTTGACAATAAATACAACATCAATACTAGAGATAACTTTTACTTTTCTAACTGCTGTCTAACGTTGAAGTTATTAAGCCATAAAATTTCACTGAAAAGTCATTAATTTCCAGAATAAATTTTAAAATAAAAACTGAGTAAAGAGAAATGAGGTCACCATAATATATTCGTTGGTGAGTCTATAAATGTAGACCTCAATTTGTCTTGAATTTGATTTGTGTTCCCTTCAGTAACGTCAACTTTTTCTCTTTTTTTTTGCAGAAAATGCCTGGCAGGTAGACTTCTGTCTTTCCTCCACAGAAAGGTCAACGTCACAGCAAAAATTTTCCTCTGGCGATGAGAGCTAAACAAATGACACTCCTTCCATGAGCGATTGGGATAGGAGCCATCTGCCTTGCCATCGCAATTGGAATCAGAATCGCAATTGCAGAATGTGTGCCAGCGACGTGAAACCTTCGGTATCCTTCCACTGAGTGGCAGGAGGAGATTCTTCCGTAGACTGACACCTCTGATTGAATCAGCAACGGCGGGAAAAACGAAGGAGAGACGCAGGACGAGAAGCAAGACGAAGGAAATGCGGAAGAACTCAAAGGAAATGGCGGCGAATCGCAGGCGCAAGAAGACAATCGGCATGATGACATCGGGACTGAAATCAGTAGTCAAGTGGAAAATTATTGTTTCATCCATAATGTTGCTCCTATTAAGTGGGACAAGTGAGTGAAACTCATTTACGAAACTGCATGTGACTGCCTCTGACACACTCTGCCAGAATAAATACATAAATTCATTTGTAGACCATGAGGCGTATACGCAATGTTTGGACAGCGCACAGACTTTTTGAAAAGGCCAGCAAGGCGTTGTCCAAATCATGTTGTTCTTATGCTATACAAGTGCATCTGCAAACTTTACTCGGAGTTTACTAATTGTAGCAATCTCGCCAACATCTATTTTGATTTCGACAGCCAGGAACTTTTAGAAATACCCTATCTGTCCCTATAAATATATTTGGACACCTTTTTGCAAAGTTCACACAACTTCACATCGCACTAGGTGCGATACAAGTAGCATATCTTTTATAAACCAATATTTTTGTTGAACAATATGTATTTCAGAAAAACTAATTGAAAATTTATTAAGCAAACGAGTTAATCATGTGATATCAAGGATAATAAGAATTTTTTTTGTATATTCCGCTTAAAATAGAGATCAGCAGAGTTGAGTATTAATTTTTCCGCAAAAAAAGAGTTGGTTAGCAAATTTCGTGGCCCTGAATGGAGTTCGCCTCTGTTTCGCCTATGTTTTTGTTTTGTTTGCATAATTTGTACCCGGGGGAGCTGCAGGATGCGAATGCGACTCAATTTACACGGCCTGGGTGGAGTAAACAATGGCCGAGGCTCTTCAATGGGTCCAAACAGAAGGCAGCCACACGAAACAAATTACAAGGATTTATAATTCTTATCTCTCCGCATTTCTCGCTCTCGTTTCATGTGCTGACTCCTTGAAAATTGCCGGCATTGTGTTCTTCTGCTCCTGCTCCTGCAACTTGGATTCGGATGCGGATTCGACAAAAGGTCACGTGCTGGCGGTGCGAAAGGGTCGCCTGATGTCCCCCAGCACATTCACCGCCCTCAGCGGGGACCTGCATGTGCAGATCCAGTTCAATGGGAACGAGATGTACCCGCAGACGGAGGAGGAGCATACCAATGGTGGTGGCGCATCCAGCGAGGAGCTCTTGAGCTCCAGTGACGGACTGAAGAGCAGGAACAACACCATAATGAGCACTTTAGTCATTAGCAAAATCATTGATGAAGTGGAGTCACCGCTGGAAAAGGGGTTGACTCCCGGCCCCGAGGTAACCAATACCAGCCAGGTGGTGCTGCATCGCAAGCGCAAGGAGGTGGTGCAGAATATACCCCTCTTCCCGGATCCCCGATTCAATGTTACCCAGGTGACGGTGCCATGCCAGACCTTCTTGATCGGAGGACGCTACGAGATGCAGGTGGTAAGCAATCTCAAGTCGGTGAACCGAAGTGAGGTGACCACCACATTGGTGCCGGCACACGATGAGCGACTCCACCAGACGCTCGATGTGCGATGGCCCAGTGCCGAGATGATAGTGAGTCCGGTGCGCCTGAAGACCTATCCCAAGCATCCTGTGGAGGTGACCCTCAGGTTTCCCGAGGTCAACTGCAATCAGTCGGGCAGTCTCCCATTGCCGGAGTTCTGGTTGGAGCTAATTTACTGTGGCAAGGATCGCAGCTGCCATCGGAATATAACCCCTTCCAGTGTCCTTTTTGCGGAGCAAATACGCGGCTTCCCCAAAAACAAGAGCCTTCACTTGGGATGCGAACTCTTTGGACTGGCGGGAAACTATGCCGTCCAACTGAGACCGATGATTCCCGCCCAGAATGTGCCCACCACGCGGAGGCTCCTGAGCGTCGACTGGAGCGACGAGTTCGTGTTCAACGTGTATGCCCGCAGCATTTTTCCCTGTGATCCGCACACGGGAATCGGTGTCCTGTACGAGTATCCTGGCTGCATTCTGGAGCAGGGCGACCGGGTGCGTCTGTACGCAAGGCTCCGGGCCGATGTCGCCTCCCTGAAGCCACCCACGTCGCTCCATTATGTCTCCGAACAGCGGGTCGTCAAGAGCCAGCACTCCCTCTACTTCGCCTGCGAGCATTTCTCCGAGAAGTACGTGGAGTACTGCTTCGTCTACGTCAGCCAGGCGATTTCCGGAGCAGTAGCCGATGTCCGGATGGACTGTGTGCCCACCCTGCCCGTGAGCGGTGAGTGGTCATCGGTGATGGTGCATTAACGCCGTTTTTAACATCATTTAAAGGAAAATCCCAATTAAGCGGGAGTTTAAATAGTTCCTAACACATTAACAGTGCACCTGTTCGGGACACTGGAAAATGGAGTTTTTAATAACTGTTTGATTTTTGAAATTATAAATTTGATATTCGCATTATATTTGAAACACGTTCAACAAGTATAATAGAATAAATAAGCTCACATGATTTTATATACGAGTAAATAGGTTGGAGATAACTTGCAATTTTTCCTTGGTTTGACCTAATAATAAGTGAAAGAAAATAACTCTTGTATTAAACTGTTTCTACGTATAATTCACTTGCATGACCATGACTACTTTTAACTATTTCATTTATGTCACACTCTCAAATTAAGCATTACAATAGCATTTCAGGCATTTTCATTATCTCACCTCATTATATATTCAAGCCAGCTGTATTAATTTTGAAGCGACTAGCTCATGACACTACTCTTTCCGCAGACTCGGATACTGGCGGCTGGGGACCATGGAGCGAGTGGACGCCCTGCTCCACAAATTGCTTGGGAGGAACGCGAAACCGCTACCGATTCTGTGATTCACCACCCCCGCGATATGGCGCCAAATTCTGTGAGGTATGTAAGCCCAAGTAACTCCGAAGATTAACCTCTGAGCGACCTCTGCCTCCACCTGATTTGACAACGTTAACAGCCAAAGTTTGATAGAGTGCTCCCAGAAATGATTAATACTTTGGCGCATCTAAGCCATCAAGACGATTTCAATAAGTGTGGAACTACAACTAAAGACAGACGAACTTCGCCCGACTCTGGGGGGACTTCGTTACCCAAGAGATTGCTTCCAGCTTAGTTCGCCCATTACACTCGACTTTCCTACACTGAACAATATCTGAGCTCCGTATATTATTCAAATATTCTCAGCTTAAAACATTTTAATCAAAACATCTGTAAATGATATAGTCTTTCGGATGCTGGAGCTTTGTTGGTGACGAAACAAGCTTATTTATTTGTTTTATATTCCCCAAAAAACAGATGACAATTTTAAATTTAAAGGCAACTCAGGAATTTCCTGCAGTGTACCCCGCCGGGGCAAAGTGGAACTACTTCATTGTTTTTGTTTGTGGGCCATTGGGTGGAGTGGTGGGGCAGAAGTGGGTGGCTTCGGCACGGTATGTCATGTTGTCCGTTGTCTGTAAGCGTGTTTCCACACTGCGACACTTGCTCCAGATTGCGTGGGGAATTTACGACGCTTCCGACAATTGTCGGCCTACTGCGCCTCGCTTTATCTTGTTTCTTTTGTTGAAGCGAGTGGAAGAATGAACCTCTAACTCCATCTCCTCCAGCCCTGGCACCATCCACGTCCTCATCCGCGCATTTCATTATCCAAAAACTTCCGGCATCAGCATCCAGCGATAGGGGCACATTTGCCCGTACTTTGCCAACTTGTTTGGAACAATTACAGGCAAAGTTTTTAAATGCTCCGCGCACTTATTGCAAGTAGTTCTTACACGGGAGTCGCGCCACGGATGCTGGAACAATGTATTCGCCGTGAGGCGACTACAATTGCGTGGGTGGCTGTGTCCATGGGCCGGGATTTGGAGGAGGACATGGTGTGGCCACCACCTCCAACTCCACTTGCCCCAACAATTTGCATTTGGCCCCAAAAGAAACGCCCGGAGGCGTTGCTGTCCATGTGCGTGTACAAATATTGCTCCACGGGCTATTAATCAAACAAAGCCCCACACGGCGGGCACTATTTGCTTTTAGAAAACACGGGGAATAACCTATTGTGACCACAGCACCACAGCACCACAAACTGAAATTAGTGGCTTTCTAGTGGCACTTTAAGCATTTTAAGGCAGGAAAATGTTTTCCATTTTCATGATTTAGTCAGAAAAACACATTGAGGGCACCCTCGAGTAAAGAGCTATTAAATTAAATTTAATAAATGTAAAGAAATGGGAGTTTAAATTTATTTATTTCCTTTTATTCAGCTTTTGTTGGCTCGTTTTTTTATAGAATATATTAGTCCAGTCTTGTTAATTTGAGTAGATTTTGCGCTTGAACTAAAAAGTAATGCACGTTCGCTAAGCTTCTGTTTTTCCCCACAAAAGCCACACCAGTTCGTTTCGGATACTACATTAAAAAAACAGTGCATAAATCAAATGGATACCCTTTAAACTCTTTAGGATCCCAGAAAATGTTTTATTAACAGACGAGTTCCTTCTAGAAAATATATAGCTTTCTGCTCAAACTATAAGGGATATGGGTTCAGCTTTGGAAAGCTTTTATCTCCTTGGCAACGGTTCATCAACTAGTTGTTATAACACAGCTTATTTTACTCAAACATAGAACGATGTGTGCACAAGTTCCGACTTTTAAACAATGTAACTGGCGTTTTACTATTCTTAAAATATCAAATACTCGTCAAAATTCGTAGACAGTCAAGTCGGATAACGAAAAGCAATCCAAACAATGCCGCCCAAAGTGAAGAAGGAGAAGAAAGATGTGAACAAGGTGACCCAGGTGGACAGAACCTTCTACGAGTTGACCATCACGGATCTCAACCAGAAACTAGCTCGTCTGCGATCCCACCTGACCAGCGTCGATGAGTCCAACATCACGCTGACCGAGAAACTCAAGGAAGTGGAGGCCGATGGCGTAGATGTGGCCGCTCACTTGGAGCGCACCTTGGCGGAGCGGAACAACTCGATCACGGAACTGGAGGAGCGCCTGGTAGAGATCACCAAGGTGCGGGATGTGGAGAACCGCTTGGCACAGGAGAAGATCGGGGACTTGGAGGCGAAATATAAGGCCATGCACGACCAGTTGACCTCCGAAATAAAGCTCCTTAATGGCAAGCTGAACTCCCTCGACGAGTTCCGCATCCAGAGGGACGTCCTTTTGGCCAAGTTTGATGACCAGGAGGCGGATCTCAATGAGCGGGAGAAGGATCACAAGGAGGCGCTCTACAACATGGAACAGCGCGCAGTGGTGGAGAAGGATGCGCTAAAAAAGGAGGTTGAACAGAAGCTGCTGCAGGTTTCCGAGGACTTTACCCGTTCCAGTGAGATCCGTAATGCTGGCTACACCCGTCGCCTGATTCGTGAGAACATAGCCCTCCAAAAGGAAATAGATCTTCTGGTCATGTCCCAGATAAAACTTCAGCAGGCATATACCAACCAGAAGTCCAAGCACAAGGAGATGGAGGAGCAGTACAGTGCCCTCGATCAGATCAAGAACGAGTTGGTCCGCAACTCCGTGAACAAGATTAAAATCATTGAGGGTCTGACCAGGAACTACGAGAAATTAAAGGCCAAGTACGTGGAGGTATTGCGCTACAAGAAGGCCTATGAATCCCATCTCCAAGCTGAAAAGTGCGAGGATGTCAAGCAAAAGGATGTGGCCGGAAAACTCCGGACTCTGGCCAAGCGAATGGAGATATTGGATCTGGAAAATCGGAATCTAGAGGTGGTCCATGCCCAGCATGAGATGGAGATTACCCGACTACGAGGGGTCATTCAGGAGATCAAGTGTACTGTGCGGGATGCCATTGTAGCGGAGCAGGCGGCTAAGAAGTTCCCGGAGAGATTAAACGAGGCCAATGTGGATGATCCCGGAGTGATAAACGAAGTTAGAGAGGAGGCCATATCCGTTTGCAAGCTGAAACGCAGCGATTTGCTCTCCCAGCTGCTGAACATCGTGAGCTCCCATTCGGAGGAGCTTCCGAGGACTCCTTCGATTGCCTCCATTGGCAGTGCCACCTCATCGCTATATGCTCCGGGTAAAATGGGATTCATGCCCTCGAGGCCCAAGCCGACGCCATTCGACGCCTTCCGCAGCGAGGTCATCGAACAGGAGCCGGATCGCACCATTCCGGAGGATCTGCAGAAGCAGAAGATGCAGGACCGGGTAGTCACCTCGTTGCGTGGTGACGAGAACACCATCATCGATGTGGAATTTGGCACGACCTTATACGTTTCATCATCGCGCGAGGACGATCTCATAGAGGTGGAAGAGGAACCACTGGAGGAGCCAGAGGGCTCCAGCAGTTCCATGTCTGTGAAGAAGGCCAGCAGTGAGGGTTCAGTTGCTCCGCCCGAAACCGCACCTCTAGCCGCTTCCGCATCCTCGAAGGATGTCAAGGGTGCTCCCAGCCTCGGAGCTCAGGACACACTCACGGCCACATCCAAATTGACGGGTGTTACCATAGAGGAGGAGGCCGAGGAGGAGGGCGAGGAGGAGGACTTCGATGTGCAGTTCGTCTACTAGTACATAAAGAATCTGCAAATGGCGTTCACTTATTGTTCCAATTTTGTTGAGTCATACATAAATACATACATTTGTGAAAAGTAAAAAACGTATTATTGTTTCACTGAAATTCCTAAAAGGTTTCCAAAATATATAAATATCTATATATTTGTAAGACTGAAAGATGATATCCATAACATTATTCATTGACATAAATCGATTCTTTTTAGCGTGTTTTTAACTCGTACTAATATTATAATAAACTAGGGAATTCACAAGTAATATATGAAAGAAAAAACATTTTTTGATAATCTTCCCATTTCATATATTTACAGGGTCCTTCGGTTGAGACCCAAAAGTGTGGCAAAAGCATCGCCGACACGTGGGACTGCATTTACGAGACTTCTGGTACAGTCATCACCAAGGAAAATAGCACCGAGGTGAGCCAGGAAATTGGACCAGGATGTCGTTGCGGCTGCATTGTACATCTGGGCTCCTCGAAGCCCAAAAGGATCATTGCTGGAGCCACACAGAGTTGTCCTGGCCGCTCCTTCTGGCTAATACAGGTAAAAACTATTAACTAAACCCGTAACAACCTCTCAACTTAGCAAATAAAAACTAAAAAAAATAGAAAATAGCGAAAGTTAAGTGAGGCTGCCCTTTGGCATTTGGTCAAGTTTTGAAAGCTTTCAAGTTGTCTGCCGCCATAACTATAAAAACGAACAATGCCAAACACTCAGAAGTCCAAGTCCATGAATAAAATTCCGCTTCGCTTCGGAGGCTGCCCAAAATGACAAAGGAGCCCCCATCCAATGCTCCATGCTACAGGGAGGTGTGGCTCCGATCTGGGATGGACATCACTGGCCAAAGGGGGCTGAACTCAATTCATGCATAATAAATGGCCCACTTGGTAGGCGTTTTGGCCAGTCCCGAAACTATCATGCGTAAGGGGTCCAATGGGGGTGAGCTGAAATTTATGTACTCGGTATTTTTGGTAGGCATGGGTATGCCATTCCCAACGCCATCTTGTGAAAAGAACATCCATTTTCTTTTACTAGGTAAATAAGTTGTGTGAAAAACGGAAAGCGAAGAAAAAAAAAACTTAAAAACAAATTTAATGCTCAAAAAGATAATATTAAAGAGCATGTTAAAATAGAAAGGAAAACGCATACCTGTCGATTTGGAAAGAGTTTACATTTTGTATTGGATAGAAAGATGGTTATATGAGATTATATTAGGATTCTGTATTACCAAACCAGAGGAAACAAAGCAAAAACTTTGATAAGCAAAGATTTTAAATTCAAAATTTTCATTACATTCTTTTTTTCAATCAAGAGGTATTACAAGAACGAACTATCGGCTTTTCCATTCGTACACACTTTGGCTCACCCCCTTTTTTGTTCGATACAATTGGAATGATTAGACCTGCCAATTGGCACGTTCGGGAGATGAGGGGAATGTGCCGATGGGCAGGAGGTTTAATGGTGATGAATGCCTGACCCACTTCGGCAGCATCCGCTTACCCGGGAATGTGGGGAAACCCCAAGCCAATTGCCCGTATGTTCACGAACACAAAATTCCTTTCTTTACAGGTGGATGGTGAGGAAAGCATTTCTCTGGCACTGAGTTTCCTCCGTTTGCCTTGTGCCACCCAGTACATAAAGGTGCGTGATGGACCCTCGCTATCGTCCACGCTTCTCGTGGAGCTCAATGGCGGTGGGCTGATCCTCAAGGGAGCCGGCGTTCCGGTGGCTGTCGATTCCACTGGTGGCCAACTCCTAGTGGAGTTCTCCGCAGGCGATGGGCAGGCGGGCAATGCCACTCAGGAGGCAACTGCAGCCTGCACCGGAGGATTCATGGCTAATGTGCAGCAGCAGTTGGGTGAGTGGAACTTTGATAAATACTAAAAAGGTTTAATAAATAACTCATTTCATTTCTCAACACAGCTACAAGGAGCAGTAACAGTAGTACCACACTTGTGGCCGCCACTCGTTTGTCTGGAAAAACTCGCTCTGTTTCCCACAAGTCCATGTCAAGACTTCGATTTACCCTGGTTCATCTAAGTGCCATGATCTTTGCCAGCATAATAATCATAATAAGCTCCCTTTTAGGTGGGTTTATGAAATAATTGTATAGATTTTATAGATGATAATCACCATATCTATCACCTTCAGGCGCCCAATATGTGGTGCGATACCGGAAGTATCACCTGGCAGTTGCTCGGCGACAGGACGAAGGATCCCGACTTCACACTCCTAGAGCTTCGCTAAGCTCCCTGCAAGGTCCTCCTTCACGTGCCATGTCCACAACAACTCTGCTTTCGGAGGTCATTTACATGGTGAAGATGCGACCCAAACACCACCTACGACACTCAATTCTCCGCGAGAGCGTGGACGCGGAAAATCTGACCAATGAAACGGAGTTCAAGGAGTCGGATTCACAGGGAATGCTGGCGAAATGGTAAGGAAATGGTAGAAAAGAAGTGTTAAAATAAAGCTAATAACATCTGTTGTAGCGCGGAAATCAAGGAGCTGGGAAGCTCGGCCTCCATGGTGACTCTGCGCAACGAGAGAGCGTCACCAGCGCGATCTCTGGATCCTGGAAGTATCATTGGATCACCTTCCTCTGCTGAAGACGAACTGGCTGCGGTTCACAGCCGTTCAGAATCCAAGGATTCCCCCACAGATGAGCCATTAGAGCCGCCGAGCTGTAAGGACAGTGCCAAGGACTCGGAGTCCATCATATCCTCAGGAATGAGTTCCCTGTGCAACAGTCCACCAATGAACAGCAAGCGGCTCAGCAAGTACTCTGATCGCTACGATGCGGTGACCCTGAAGTTGCTGTCCTCCAGATTGGATGAGAGCCTGCAGGATGCCAGTTCCCTGCTCTCGGTGACCGAATCTCTTAGATTGGGTCGCCTGAGAACCCGCAGTGTCAGCTCTTCCCTGACCAATGTGAGTTAAGAGGTTACACTGGAACTTTTTCAGCTCAATAGAAATACAAGTAGAAGAGGTTGCTAACAGTGAAATATTTCAGGGTTGCTACTCACCAGCAGCCAGTGTGGTAAGCACGGCGACCATCAGGACGACGAGTAATCCCAAGGAGTCCAAGGAGAAGCAGAATCGAAGAAAACTGCTGGCCAGACCAGGATCAGAATTTTCGCTTGGAAATCAAGAAGAACTGGAGATGGATTACTACGATTACAATGTGATCAATGCAGGATCGGCACCGGGCTCCTATCTCGGAATGGATCCGGCCTACCTTATCTGGATACCACCATTCGAAGAGGTGGCGGAGCGGGAAGAGGACGATAAGACACCGGAACCGGAGCCGGAACCAGATCCCGAGAGAGATGAACGACAGCCGCTGTATGAGGAGATCCGGATGCCCAAGTACGGCCACTACCTAAGTCCAGCCAGTAACACGGAGTCCAGCAAGTCCACAACGGCTGATAATACACCTAGCTCCGAGGAGAGATCCCCACCAGACAGTGGGCGTCCCTCCAAGGCCACCTCACCCTGCGATGGAATGGAAAGGAGTGGCAGAACCATGCCCAAGCAACCCACTCCTTTCATGTCCAGAAAACAGAGGCGCCAGTCCAAACAGCAGATGCAATCCAGTTTGTCCTTGAGTGCTGGTTCACTGGATCATGAGCAGCGGCGTAGCATTAAAGTTCCAATCGAAATGGCTGCAGTGCATCAGAAAGTGGAAGCCGAACTGGAACCTAACGAGTCCATGACTGGGTCCTATATCGAGAAGGAAACGGCCGTGGAGAAATTATCGGGGGATCTGCAGGAGTTCTTGTCTCTCGATGATATTCAGTTTGCCGATGAGAGTGGCAGCGATTACGAGGCTGTAAACCTCAAGAAAGTGCCCAAATCAGAACTCCAACTAAACCAGGATGATGCTCGATCCAAGCTTTTGCGAAGAAAGGAACCCCGGTCAAAGGAAGTGTCTGTATAACGGCAAGATTTTATTGTACATAAAAGCAGCTCGAAAAGCGCAGTATATGTTTAGTATAGTTTACGGTCTTGTAAAATACGGGTAAATATAATATATACATATGTCAGCACCATAAGAAACTTAGACCACCTGGAGTAGTTGTGTTTTCAAAGCTAAGATTACAGATCGTCTCAATAATATGTAAACTTGAAAAACTAAGATAATGTAAGGCACGCTCGTAGGGTTAATCTGTTTAATCTCGTTACACTGTATATAAGTTAGCTAAGGCTCACTGTATTTTAAGTATTTATTCGCACTCGGCTATGTACACAACCCAGTTATGTAGAAATATTGATTTAATAGATTTTATGTGGCAATTACTTGGAATTAGAGAATTGGAATTAAAATATTTTGTGATCTTTATTTTGTGCTTGAAAGCATTGGAAATTCTAGTCAATATATAGTCAAAATTAATTAGCATTTTAAAATCAAAAATGTTTTTGTTTCTAACAGACTTAAAGCCTTTCTATCACCCCGACCTGTAAAATAAGAAGATGAATGAAATAAAGAATAAAATAAGCATATTGCGTGTGATTCGGGTGGGAAATCTATTATTAAATGTCACCTATAGTAAGTAATACCACGCAAGTTGACTTGGACAACAAAAGCATTTATTTTTCCTCGCTTTATAAGCATGCGGATCTGTCAAAAACGATTGTACTTTCTTGCCAAATTCGCATGAATTATAGAGATATGCATTAAAGGAATCTTTGTTGTTTTAAAAACAAATACTAGAACTACTCTCCCTGGGAAAACTAACAGATTTACATTTCTTGATAAAAGTAATAGACTTAGTTTCCCTAGGCAAAGTAGTTAAGTTACTCGTCTTAGGGAAACTAATAGTATTACATGCATGGCTGAAAATTTTTGTCGTACTTTCCAGAGAGTAAAGTTCTTTTTTGCTGAGATCGTGCATGTTAATAGGTCCAGTTTTATTGTTCAGATCCTTGGGCAGAAAGTTGAAGGATGTAAGGCAGGGTTCTTCCATTTTCGCTCGGTATGCCAACAGTTCCCGTCGCCTTTGTTCTCTTCTCATCTTCTCCATGAAAGGCGCTTCCCTTTCACCTTGATTACCTCTTATACTTCTACATATAATGCAGGCGGTGTTCCTCGTGACAGGCTCTCCAATTTGAAGCCCATCATCTGGAGGTCTTAAAATAGGCTTCGAATTTTTCTTAATTTCTTTAGATACCTTGGGATGTTTTACATCTGTGATGATCGTCGTGTTTTCATATATTTCTGTATACGGGTATAGCAGTAAATCCCAATCAGAGATTCCTTCGATGTCGATTGAGGACATATCCGTATTGTCGAGCATGTTATGTCGGTTAAGAAATTGCTTAACTTTTAACAATCTCTCCTGGTACACTTGCGATGTCGGGTCAAGAATGATTTTTGGGGTTTTGGAGTTTAACTTTTCTAGAAAGCTTTTACGATCCCAAGACTTTCGATTCGCTGAGTAGATACTGCCGCTCCTGACAGAGATCTCATCCTCAACATCATTTGAGTGCTCTTCGTAAGGAAAAACTGGTGACGATTCATGTTCGGTATCAATAGAATTTATTGGCATTCGAGATACAGATTTATGCCCAATAAACTTTGATCTTTGTTTTCTTTGAGACACATTAGTAGTGGTTTTTGGTTTACTTCTTATGTCATCAGTAGATGGAGTTATGATGGAGTTATAAGCAGTGATCACTTCAAATTCATCCTTCGGTTTATATTTCTGGCTGGAAAATTGTGAAGAGCTGGGTGATAACAATTTTGCTATTATTTCTGCCTGACTAGTTTTGAATCCATTTCTTACATTTAGGATACTATTGAAGGCGTTATAATTTCTTGACTTGGAAACTATTTTTTCTTTTGCTGGCACTAAACTGCTGTTGATTTTCTGCTCATTAGATTCGATTGACAGTTTTTTAATATTTTTCTGTATATTATTGGCAGGTGTGAAGTCAGGTGTCTCATCAATTAGGGATTTTTTTCTAATTGTATAGATATTCTTATTAGGGTGTCCTAAAGTGGACGTCCGCTTTCTTGACCTTCCCAGAAAATAAGAATCTGTGTTTATTGGTTCCAATGCGGAGATTTCTTCGTGTTTCTTAGACTGATTTAATTGCATTTCTTTGATCCTATAGATCTCCGGCCCAGAGCGCTTATTAAAAAGCGGCACAACGGAATTCCCTTTTGAATTTCTTCCTCGAACAATATATATTGTATCATTTTGTTCGGCTTTAAATGGTTTGAGTTTAGAAGCCTCTTTGGACTTTCTTTTTTTCCTGCCAGGTTCTTCTTTGGAATTTCTTTTTATATCACTCGTCCTTTCAGTTCTCTGTTCAACCTTTTCCTCCAAGTTTTCCAGCTCCTCAGTGGAGTCTCTTTGGACCTTTTGACCATCTTGATCTGGAAGCTGGATGGTGGAAAAATTTGACTTAATCTCGGAAAGTTTTTCGTTATTTATACTTCTCTGTGGGATTCTATCTCTACCTCTATCCGGTAATGGCCATAACTGTTGGATTGTTTTGTGTTTTTTGGATTTGGAATTGGCTTTCTGCTTATTTTCCCTTGTTTGAATTATGGAGAACTGTTTCCTTGAACTCTTTGATGCTGTTAACTTAGGCTTAGAGTGATGCGCGTTTTTCTTTTTTGAATCCGAAAACTCATTCGTTTGTTCTCGAAGTATATTTGACTTTTTCTTCGAACCCTTTAATTCTGTTAACTTCGACTTAGACGGATGTTTTGTCCTTTTTGAGTCCGCAGGCTCAATAAGTTTTTCTTTAAGTTTTTTTGTCTTTTTCTTTGAACTCTTAGATTCTGTTAGCTTCGGCTTAGAGGGATACGTTTTCCTTTTTGAATTCGAAAGCTCATTAGTTGTTTCTCGAAGCTCATTTGCCTTAGCGCTTGACTTGCAAGTTTTGCCTTTAGCTTCTTTGGTTTCAATCGCCACAGGACGAACTTTATAGACTTCCACCACAGGAGGACTCGCAGAAAATGGCTTTTGTTGCTTTGGTTGCTTTTCAAGTTGAGGTAATCTTTTGTACTGAGTATGAGACCTCACTATGTCGTATATATCATTGTAAATGATGTCGTCCTTAAAATCCGATTTGAATTTGGTGTCGTTATTTTTACGTTTGATTCTGGAACTCTGTGGAAAGCAAGGCTGATCTTGGCTGGCTTGAACAATTTGATAGAATGTATTCTTCTTGGCTTCCCCAGCATTACCTAAGGATACACATTGTCTTCTGTTTTGGACCACAAAGGACTCAATTCCGGCTAAAGGAACCTCCGATGGCGAAGTGCACGCTTTCCCAACAGAGACATCCGTTTTCCTTTGGCAAGTCGGCCAAGCAAGCGTACTTTGATCAAATTTCTGAATGCTGTACAGAACATTGGAAATCGAATTGGGTAGATATTTGGCATTTGGATTTAAGGGAATCGGATAATGAAGCCTCTCCATAAACGAGCAATTTGGATTTTAAAAAACACGGGAATGAAATTTTGATTCAGTTTTTATACGATATTGAGTAATTTATTGATAAATTGATATTAACACCATAGGCTTACTAAGTATAGATTTATAGACATAACAGAACTTTGCATTGCTTTTGAAGACCGCGAAGTTGAAGAGAATCTGTCAAAATGTATTATTTTGTGATGCTTACGTGAATATTACGCTCTACCCAACTATTATAAATCGAATCAGTTGAATAAGATTAGTAATCATTTTTCATAACTTGAAATGATAATCCATTAGTGGAAGAATTTAAAAAAAATATATGAACTAAAATAAACATACACCAGAGCCCAGAAATATTTCGTTTCATGTGTTATTCAACATATTTATTAATAAAGTTCCAGGAAAATATTCTGTCTATCGATGAAATGTGGATAAAAATACAAATAGGGGACAGGTGCTTCTTATAGTAGATTTAGTACATAAGCATAATGTTAATTGATGACTAGCGTCTTTAGTTTTATTTGAATGCCAACAATAGGCTAAGTTTCTTGGTCCTGTAGTGCCTTTGAGAAGCGTTTTAGTATTAATTTTGTAAAGGTACTCGATTACGGTTTTGTGGTTACATTGATTATATGTTAGTAAGGGCCCAACTACTTATCTCGCATCCCCCCTCCCCAACATACAATAAACACTTAGCCTAAAGTATATTTTTTTAGTTAACGTAAGTAAACTGGTTATAATACAAAAATGTACCTTTGCGTTGATTTCTTCATGGTTAACGATTAGCTTTAGTTTTTCTTATACATAACATCGAACGCAATGGGCCTACCAACTGAATATTATGATATGGATTTTGCGAGCATTTTAAAATTTGCTTTTAAATACTTGTGCAAAAGCATGGTCCATGTGAGGTACAATTTATATAACTTTTAACACTTTTCCTAACGTTTTTTCCTCTCAATAGACTTTATAAAACGCAAGGTGGATTCTAAACTTCATGTTTATTAAAATCTATATTTTTATATATATTATAAATATCAATTCTAAGCAATTAGATCATATAATAATAATCTTTATTTAACATTGCGTTATAGATTCAAAGATAAGACTTCGTTTTTAATAAGGGAAGATAGTGTCTATTAATTAAAAGTTTATTTTTGGTTGTTAACATGTCAATTTTATAAAATTTTAGAACTAGCTGTAATAATATATAAAATTTATTGTTGATCCCTTGGGCCTAAACATTTTGGTTAGATAAACAATCAACGTTTATGTTGTTTGTGTATACTCTTATATAAAGCGCTGGATTTTTAATAGTAGAAATTTGACGTACCTTTTTTTGTCTTAATCTTATTCTTTTTAGCCTATAACATGTTTAATTCCACTGTTATTAAAGTCTCAACATAGCTTATAGTGGAGTGGATAATGAGATTTTTTATAATTACAAATTATTTAAATCAAAAGCGTAGGGGAATGGCCAGTAGACTTGATAAATATTGAGGTGACTATAGCAGTCGATTTTAGCTTTCGCAGAGATCTTAATATTCTTAATTTTTGCATCTAATTCGATTTAATCTTTGTTTCTTTTTAACTTGGCTTTATAAAAATGTTAACACTTGCTTTTACTACATAGTGTGTATAAATTGAGGATTAAAAAGCAACTGAGCCCTAAATGCTTCATGTACATTAAATTAAGCCCGATACTAGAACTTTGCCAAAAAACAATAATGCACTACTTTGTTTACTTGTTGATGATCTTCCGGTAGTGGACTTTAGGACTTCTTAGGATCGATTACTTTGGACTCACAGTCCGTGGGATCGATGTCGTGTTCCACAACCAGCGTGTTTTTTGAGATCTTGTCTGCCAGGAGAGTGACGGGATCCGTGGCTGTTTTAGCCACGGATGGTCTGCCAGTTGAACGCCTCCTTATGTTTTCGTCCTGCTGCTCCTTTCTGTGCAAGTCACTCAGCCTGAACGCTTCCAGGAATTCATTTAGGTCCACTTTGCCATCTCCATTGAGGTCCATCATTCTGCATTTCTCCAGCATTTCCGCCTTGGAATAGGCACCTGGCATATGAGCCACCAGCAAGTCAATAGCAGTTTCGAACTCGTCTAGGGTAATTTCGCCTGAAAATTATACATATATAACTCTTTATGAGATTCAGAATCTTGAATTTGTGTTTATGCTTACCCGAATTATCCGCATCAATTATATTAAAAATGGCAACTAAGCTGGCTTTGTTGGCATACAAAGCATCCATTACTGACATGCCATCAGCCTCAGCTTCAAGCTAAAAAATCCATTGAGTTAATAAATGCCAAATAATCATCGTAAGTGTCTTACAAGTACTACGTACTCTAGTACTATACTTACAATAACATCCGTGTCCAGCAAATCCAATGTCCTATTATAATTAACCTTTTGACTATCCGTTCCTGGGGCCAGCTTATCGCGAAGGAGTCTCCAGGGCAGCCCCAACTTGGTGACGTTTTCCATCACCTTACACCAGTGCGATATGGAGATATAGCCACTATCCTTGGGATCATACTTCCTGAACTCGTCCTCCAACTCATCCCGGTGATCGCGCATCCGCACCGCCAACTCCTTGAGAGCCGAACTCTCCACAATGCCCATTCGCTGTTTGAAGGATAATCGCTTGGTTTGCGATGCCGCCGATATGTACTGAACGAAATGGGGCATCAGTTGGTTATTCAGGCGGATGTAGGCACCCTTGTTGGATCCAATTGCATAGTAATTCGAGGCCGAAAATATTGTAA
Organism: Drosophila santomea; assembly: GCF_016746245.2. Classification (NCBI taxonomy): domain Eukaryota; kingdom Metazoa; phylum Arthropoda; class Insecta; order Diptera; family Drosophilidae; genus Drosophila; species Drosophila santomea. The sequence goes on from NC_053018.2 coordinate 20,338,806, forward strand.
TTATCTGTGGAAGGTTCAAGAAGACATATGAGGAGTGCGTGGCTGATTAGCCTATAAAATAGCATTTAAATACAGCACAATTCATTCAACCGGCAGATGTTACTACACGTCCAAATTAACAGACAAGAAACAAGAGAGAACGCCAAGTCGAATTCCTCGACTATTAGATACCCCTTACTCAGCTAGTGGACACAGACACACATTTTCTGGCATATCGACACAAATGAAAACTGTAAGTGTGTGGAATATGAAGGAAAACCAAAATATCTTCAAAAGTGTAAGCGGGTTTGTTTGTGGGTTCTTCTAGCTGTTACAGACCTTTCAACGAATCGTATACTACCCCTATACTACCCTTTACTCTACGAGTAACGGGTATAAAAATCAATACACTTATGGCCGCTTGTAATAATTATTATTCAACCGCAATGTTTCCATTATCGACTGATTGACTATGCACGTTAATTGCAATTGCATGACTGACAAGACAATGAAAGTGGAGGGGGAAATATATGAAAGGTGGGGAGCACTAAAAACTGTACTTACAAATAAACAAAATACCCGTAACTGATTTGAATAAACCCACCTTGTTGTCGTGCATAAACTCATGGCCATTGGGCTTGCACTCGTGGGATCGAATGACGTAGCTGAGTCGATGTCTTTGGAGAAAGTTGTCAGTCACATCCGGTCCAAACCATACACCAGCTCCTCTTAAAGTGTTCGGAACACATCCCATGGTGGCCTGCGGGTCACTCCACATAATGTCGAAGATCTGAAAGCACACATTATGGCACGTGCTAGATATGTGAGTTCTAATAAACTATCTTATTCAGCAATACCTGCTGCCACTCGGTTTTGTCCAGTGGTTCGCCATCCGTAAGTGGTGGTCGCAAAATGGACACGTACTGAGAATTTAAAGAGGAAGAAAAATAAGACGCATTTCTTTCTAAGTTCGTAAAGTATATTTACCTTGCCCCTGTCAATACTTTTAATTAGATCCAGGCTTGTGCTATCCGAAAAACCTCCATGCACGATTAAGACTCTACTATTGAGAACGGAGCCCAGGGGCAGCCATCGGTAGACCTCGTCGATGAAGGCCAGTATTCGCTTGTGATTCCGCTGCGGAGAAAAGGAATTATTTTGTTCTTACTTTTTACAAACTGAGAGTTTTTTAAGCATTAAAAAGGTGCTTATAAGTATGCATTATCTTTTAGATCTATATGGCACTTACAGGGTACTTGCTTTCAACCTCCCGAATGAAGCCATATCGGGCATTCATGACACTGTCCTCGTGATTTCCCCGGTTGAGGAAAACTGCGTTGGGAAAAGCCAAATAAAGGGAGAGCAGCAAGAGCAGGACCTCCAAGCCCCGTTTGCCCCTGTCCACAAAGTCACCATTGAACACGTAGGGATTGGAAGATGAGGGAAGACCGTTCTGCAAAGCGTGATTTATTTTGAATAATTCATTATAATAACGGGAAGATATCCCCACCTTATGCAGCACCACAAGAAGATCGTCCAACTTTCCATGAAGATCCCCACAAACCGTAACTTGTTGGGAAACCGCCGTGGACACCGGAGAAATATTGGGCAGCTGCTTTAGCGATTTGGCAGCTTCACGTAGAATCAGAGCCACATACTTGGGATGCAATCGGTTGCCCTGAATATTATTATTCATATATATATTAAAAGTGCTTGTTTATTTGTTTACTTCTTACCCGTTTCTTGCGGAAGACGTCAATCAATAGATCGATATGATTTTTTCGTATTGGCAACTCAATTTTGGCATTCACAATGTCCCCAAACTCTTCGACGAGATCGTCTTTTTCTTCCAAAACGGAAACTGAAAAGATATTAGAAGTTGTCATTTAATATCTCCGTATGCGTGAATAAAACATTTTTAATATAAATATAGAGCAAAGCATTAATAATTCTGTAATTCTCATATAAAAAACCATGTGTGCTTAATATTGTTTAATAAATAGAAGGTTTCAAGTACTTTCATACCTTGACACTAGCGATTATTAGGGGGATTAGCAAAACTCACCATGAGCGGATCCTTGATACTGGTTCTTTCTGCCCGCCGCCTGGGGCATGTGCTTGATGAGGTCATTGAAGAATTTGTATAGCTGTGGGCAAACAGAGGGAATGGAAATAAATTAGCTTTGAGTGGGTCAACAATGCACTTGCGACAAAGTTTCACGGCTGAGTTGATTGCTATCGACTTTTGAAACTCTACAAATGCACTCGACTGACGTCGTCGATGGGTTCATTTTCTTTGATGGCTGTCTTAAGAGGCTCTATGTGGCACCTTCTGCTGTACGTGAAGTTTTTATATTGCATGTGCACCTGTGCACCCCGGACTCACCTCAGCCTGGTCCTGTTCGCTGGCGTACTCCAGGTTCTGGAAGATCTGCCAGTTGCAACGCCTCTGCATTTCGCGACGGGCCTGATGCCTGCGATACCATTTCTGGATGAAGATTGCCGCTCGGATAGCTGCAAAGCATATGTATTGGGAAACTTTAAGACTCCAATTGAGAGCAGCAATGAGCCTTCTCATGAGGTCTAAAACTTCAAGGACGCTGTGAGTAATATGCAACATTGCGAAGGACTCTTTTCATGGCCAATAGAGCTGGTGCTTTAATATGTTTTTCGGATGCCAAGTTTTCCCCATTTGACATTTTCGCCTCGGTCGCTTATTACTCACACCACACAGTACACTTAGCGAAATACACATTTTAATCAGGGGAATTTTAATCGGACTGGAGTTTGAGGTTGGGTGACTGGGGGATGCGAAATGATTACTCCCACAAAGTACTTGCCGTTCTCATCCATTTTGATGCAAATTTTTCGTCTGCTATTAACACAATGCTGAAAACGTCAAAGACTGTGGCAAGGGGATAGAGGGGCTGATTGGGGTTTTTTGGCTAACAACTGGTTAACATTTACGCAGCTATAATTATATTTTGGAGCCGCTTTAAAGTCTTTACACACTTGTCTCTAGATCTGGTGGCGTAGGTGGCGCTTTATTCTTTTTCAAATTTATACAACCCATGAGACGGGGCCTTAATTAACGCTTCGAAATCCGCTGAAAACTGCTAGCCGACCGATAATATTATATTAAGTTAGAGAAGAGGAGTCGATATAAAGCCATTCATTTAATTTTCGCACAGCACAAAGGTCGAATTTAATAGTTAAAACAACTAATGAATTGAAAGCCATGAACTATATATTTAATATCAAAACAGATATGTTGACTGTCCATTAATATTTATGGCAATTATTGCTGTAATTTACGTATCACTGGATTTCAATTAGGGCCATTAAACTAAATGAGTTTTGCGCATATTACATTGAAATTGCAAATAATTCGTTTTCACGTGCAACACGTTTAATTGAATCTTATAACATATAATATATTTATATATTAAGCGGTTATTGATTTCCCATTTGTTTGAAAGGCATTTAATTATGAGTAATTAGTACTCATTTGGCTGCGCAGAATTAAAACTTTCAACCACAAATTTGGCTTATATATATATATATATTTGCCACTACACTAGAAAGATAAACAGACACAGGACTATCGACCACGAGCTGCCTTGGCTGACATTTAACACTTGTCCGTACACACTCGAAACTAAAAGACGACCGACTGGAACTGGAACCTAAAACTGCTCATTTCGAACGCAGTGCCCACGACCTGCATGCCGTTTTCTTTGGCCTAAACGTTCTTCTGCAACTTTTCCCGGCCACACAGTGGGCCAAAATGCAGTATTGGCGTACACATTCTAACAAGCTTTACAATTAGAAAGCTCGTACTATACAGCTGAAGTTTCTTGTGGGCTAAAACTTACAAAAACGTTGTTTTTGAGAAATATTGAACAATTAAGGGGAAGCAGTTGTTTGTTATGATCTGCAAGTAAAACTTAGAATCAATAGTTAAAACTGGTTTTGTTTTGAATTTAATCCAGTTTTCCACCCTTGTTACCTACGTTTTCATATAGTTTGTATTCAATTGCGCAGTTGGGATATGTCTTCCAAAATTAGTTTGTCGTGATCGTGACATGATATCCTGATTTTGCCGGGAACTTCCTCCCTACTTTCCACTGTGCTTACCAATTACCCAAAAGAGGCAGTGGTCTGGGGTGGTGGCGACCTTTCCCATTTCCAATTTGCGTCCAAGTCCGCGTGTTTGCGGGTTAATTTCTGGCTGCGTGACTGGCTGAGTCTGCCGTGTGCTTATAAAGGTATACATATATAAGGAATATATGGTCTTATAGCCGTGTTTTCACTAATAGCTAGCTGTCCGGCCAAGGCATCTGTATGAGGTTTCCTCTGTTTGTTATTTTCTTGGCTGTGTCGTGTTTCAGACTGCTTAGATCCACCTGAGCCGTTTGTATAGCAAATTGGAACAATAAATAAAAGTTAGCGCAAGCGCCGGAACACAACTGCCTGTGGTTGTGCCATTTAAAAGCAACTAAGTGTTTCGAAAACTCGGCAAAGGCCAAATGCAACTGCAGTACAAGGTCCCCAAAAGTCTTACTTAGTAGTAGAGGGTATTAAAGTAAACAGGGTAATAAAGTTGCGCTTAACCCACTTATTATGTATTCCAGTCACTTGGTAATTGGAAACATTGTGCAACATTGTGTCCACATACATGTAGAGATGCAGAAAGATTGGCGAACTATTTAAGATTCCCGTTCTCGTGATTCTTTAATTTGTATAAAGCTAAAGAATATAAAGCTCTTGAACACAACTCTGTAGAACTGAAATTTTGTTTTACCTTAAGAATGCTATTCCTGTGATGGCGTTACAAATTTTACTTAAGACAATCCACGGCGATTGAGTTGTGACTGCTTATATTTTTTGTGCCTTGGAGAATATCTCTCCGAATATTATTCCACGTCTCATTTGTGTAAAGGGTACTAAACGCAAGGGGTATTTACCCATGGCAGTTTTTACCATTGTAACTGGATTAGGCTGGTAGCAATCGTATGTTTTATTGCCCGTTTGGCACAAATCCCCATTAACTGAAACTTGCGAATGAAAATTGTAGGAACACAGAGCGAAAAAGGGCTTAGATTCAAAAGGGTAGACCACTTTTCTGAGTTCTGAGGTAGACTTTCAACGAAGGTCCAAAATAATGGTTAGCTTAAATGTAATTTGTGATGAGACCAAGGAAATGAATAACTTCTATAAATAATTAATTAAATTACGGAAAAGGACTTAAACAAACTTGATTACTATAAAATGCAAAAGGCAGTATAAGGATCTTTAGGTTGGATGACCCATAGTTATCCCGTACCCAAAGGATCTTTTAACCCCTACCATACTCCCAGGGTTACCCATCCGGCTGGCCAAGATTAGGTGGTACTTACTCTTTTCGGCCCGGGAGGCGCTCATGCCCCGGAGCGGCTTTCGGAAGTGCTTGCACCAACCTCGCCGCTGGAAGAGCTGCAGCAGACTGGAGGCCCTGGTGCTCGTCTGCGCAGCGGATGACTGCGGCTGTCCATTGGGGCCCAGTGTCTGCATGCTGGCGCCCACGCGCTCTATTTCCGACGAGCGGCACGAGGAGGCGTCTTCCACGGAGGAGCTGCGCCGCTTCCCGTCATCGTCGGTGCGCAGGCACACGCAGCTGCGTAGCATTGCGGCGATTTGGTAACCCAAGACGTGACCCCCGTACCTCCTCTTCCTCCTCCAGCTCCTTCCTTGCCCACTTGCTACCTCACTGGGATTCACACATGGGCGTATTGGGCGTGGGCGTGGGTGCGGGTGCGGGTGCGGGTGTGGAGCCAAGAGGTCCGCCTTATGACACTCGCCTGACAAGGTAATATAATTTGCCCGCCCGGCAGCTCATGGGCCAGCGCCTTGTTCGTCCTTCAGATGGCTGTCAGCTGGTGAATGAGAGATGGCAGAGATGGTATGGAGGGCCTCGGGTTCTCGAGGGGTCTTCTGGGGTCTTCAGGGGTCCAAGTTGTCTGACGGCTAGTCACTAGTCACTAGTCACACGTCTCCAGTTCCCCTAATGCAAATTGATTTTATTTTCGCGTAATTTATTCATTTCACTGCTGCTGATTGCGTTCCTCATATTTCAATTGTGCAAATCCACGTCTTGACTGCAAATAAATGGTAAAGAAAAATGCGTTAAAAGTGATTTAAATATTGTCGCCGTTATCATTAGGCTAAGACTTCGTCTTATTCGTAGCAGCAAAAACTCTGCACAGACACTACAGCTTACTTAACCCATATTATTGTTAAGTATTGCCATTGCGGTGGACATGTGTGCGTTTAGGATACAATTTCACATGCGATCCATGGTTAATGACAGAGAGCAATTAGGAACTCAGGGATTCCAACACATTCCGTCCTTTATGTATGTTAAGTGCAAATATTGCAATTTAATGAAAACATATAGTTAAAGCGACCGAAGAATAGCAGAGAACACTGTTTAGATGTTGTAGGTCTTCCTTAAATTCCTATGCTTTATTGTTTCATAGCACAGCCCAAATGGATATCCCATAACAGCAAACCAATATGCAAATTAAATCGCCCAGGGCGAGTAGAAGAAGGGTAATGCATGCATAGGTGATTACTAGTAAGAGCCACATAAACATATGTAGACAGGACCGATGTTGTGCACGGAATCAATGGACTGCTGCTGGCGAAGGATGGCTTATCTGGCCAGGACAAATCGCCACCCGTGTCCAGCATTCATGTATCCTTTTTGCGGGGCAGTGTGTGGCTGTGTGGAACCGTTCAACCGATACGCGACCACTATATAGTAGGGTGCGGTAAGGCTACGAGAAGGGTTGTGGGCGGAGGTCCTTTGTCCTTTGTGGCTGACAGCTCCTGTGAAGCGAGAGTTCTCTTGAGTGGCTGCAGACAAACAAACCAATTTTCACCAATTGAGCCATAAAGCCACACAGACTGCCACACTCGCAGACAGCCCCAACACACCAACACCAGATCCACCGGGTGTGAAATTAAAATGCTAACCTGTAGCCGCTCAAGGACCAGAAAGCCATCCGCTCGCTGCGGAGTCCTAAATATAAAGGCACCGTGAAAGGCGGTATTGATTAATCGCTGGAAGCATTGTGCCAAAAGCTATAGCAAATATGCCATGGCCGGGAATTTACTATGTTTACCAGAACGGCTACTTTTCATTTGCCACCTTACCCGCATTATCCCATATTTTCCGGTGAGTCTTCGTTCATGAAAGTACTATGTTTCAGTACATTGAATGCTATCATCGAATGCCATTTTTGATAAAAATGTATTTTATTTTGAGGCCTAGATTTTTGAAAAGGGACGAGCTGAACCAATAATAGTAATCATAGACTCCCACAGTGTTTTCATTTTTAAATATATTTATTTATTTTATATATGGTCTGGAAGGTAAATCTTTTATATGACATTTATGCGATTTGTATATGCCTCGCAAATAAATATGTACCATTAAAGATGGAAATGTTTGGCGTATCGCTTGAATAATAATTTCTTGTAGATTGGCTGCCAAGTTAGCAAGTCTTTGAACTGTAATGCCCATGCAAATTTCAATTACAACATTTTGTACTCGAAGATTGAGAACACTTAACTGCCAACAACCGACAGGAAAATTGGCTCCTCACCTTTCGCCAGGTGAAATGCTTTTCGAATGAAATACAAAAGAAAGACCAATACTGTGGCTGTGCTTTTTGCACTTTGTCCCAATGGCACTTTCCGCGAGAAAATTGCGTTAGGAAAAACTGAGAAAATGTAAATGTAGCGGGAAAGGCAGCCCCGAGGCTTTTATCGAAACGAAATTTGGCCTAAATTGAAAATGACTCACAGCTTAAATGGCTTAAATTCTTTAAGGATATTCGGTCACTTGGTGTAACTTATAAATTTAATGCGGCAACCGCCAACGTAATAAATCACTTTTTTTGGGAGGAGGCTGGGATGTGAAGCAAAAGACCAGAAACAATAAATACACTTTGGTTATGGGATGGAAAAAGTTGACATAAATTGGCTCAAAACTCTTAAGAAAATTATCCTCATTTCCATTAGTCCCATTTGTATACAAATTCGGTAACAAACTTGGCAAACATATTCCTATGAAAATTCAATGGGAATTCTATGGGAAGGTATTCAATTATGCCTATTTGGTATCTTCCGTGATTTCAAAAGCCCTTAATTGGGTCCCGATTACAGTGTGCAAATTTTAAATTCAATTTAACAATAAATTTAACCATTTAAGCCAAATGTTTGTGAGAATGTATAGCACATTTATGATGTAAACCTTCATTTTACATTAAACGCATTACAAATTTTTAAATTTTTTTTCTGCATTAAAATTGGAACTTTCTGTATTATAATTTAAACTTTCAGTGGAAATAATAATAGGACCAGGATTGGCAACTTTGAAATAGAATTATCTTCCTTTATCCTGTACAAAAACATTCATTTTGGCCCCAGAAGCAGCAGATATAACCCAATTAATGCAGTTGGCAGTGACGAAAAAGGTTTTGGGCCAAGTTGATCGATTCGTAGCCCACATTTAGAGCCAAAGGCCAACTCTATTTATTTCAATTACCGCAGCCTAGTGGCCAATTTCCGCCTTCCGTTCGGCCAGTCGAAGTCCGGATGTGTTGGGTCAAGACTCCAAGATAATGAGATTATCCGCCAGCACATTTACAGACGTGAATGCGTTATTTGTCCATTAATCCCATGGCAAAGAGCAGGAAACGGACACTGGCCGTAATGGGTCCTGCCAAGTCATCGAGCTATTCCCGACACCACCCACCACCCACCGCCCACTTTCCAGCATTTTCCGAAAGTGTGTGCGTGTGTGTGGGGCGATCAAAAAATGATTGTTGCCCCGACTCAATTACGATAAATTGCACGTCAGCCTGTGTGACAATCAGCAAATTTGCCCGCATTTCGGTTCAGTTCCGCAAACATCGCTCATGGGAGCCCGGCAGCAATTAAGTTAGTATTTACTGAAGATAATGTTTCAAGTCGGAGTCGGTGGCTGCCTAAATGTCCGGGCAAACAGCCATTTGTTTGATATCCAAAATTTGAGAGGTGAAACCCAAAACACTGGAGCCGAAAGATAAGCCATTTCGATTGGCCTTTGTTTTCCCAAAAGGGAATGTGAATGTTTATTTTGTTAATAGTTTAAGTATACGAACTTATGCGTGTATTTAATTATCAATTAAGTTGAACAATAAATACCTTAACATTCATAAACTGTTTCATTCTACCGCGATTGCATTGCGTTTAATATTTGTTTTTTTTTTTTCCAAAACGATTATATTAAATTCATTGTTGTTTGGAACGCACTTAAGTCAGTACAGTTTTTATTAACTGTCAGTTTCAACATTTTTTATTGATTTTATAAGCTCCCAAATTAATTTATAGCCAGCAAATATGACCGAAAACTGCATTATGTTTCGTTAGATGAAAGCATTAAAAGCGGTTTGCATTAGTGCCAATTTCGCAGTGTGTTGCTAATTTGATTTCATTCTTTTCGCAACAAATTGTTGAGCAATTACAGGGACTCGGGACATACAAGGTCAGTCATGAAATTTATTCACTCAAATTCTTCGACAGGTAATTAAGTTTGCCTACGCTTTTAATTAAGTTGCGCTAGTCAATTTGTAAGAGAGCACGTAGTAGTATACGGTAACAGGTAGGGATCCGAAGGACCTGCAAGGATCTATTGCCGCTTCACGCGCTGCCCATAAAGGTGTTGCGTTCAATTTTGCAGTTTTACTACCCGAATTCTCCTTTGGGGAAGCCCATTAACAGGCGGCAGTTTTAACGACTTTGAAATGATGTCAGCTCGGATGCTGGTGCTGATGCTCGTCATCGTTAAGGACCGATTTGTTCCTTTATTTATAAACCAAATTGGGAATTAACGCAGATTGAGCGTTGGGCGCCAACACCTACAGCCATATGGACCAAAATTCCTAGCCAGCTGTGAGAAACATGATTTATTCACCCCAAGCACACTCGAAAAAGGCGCCCAAAAAATTGGTTTGAGACTTTGAGAAAGAGTATATTTTAAATATGTATGCGCTTGAATGCATCGTTTATGAGGCAATCGTGGAGTGAGGTTCTGAAATAAAGCTTTTATATTGCTTTCTACTCGATGACCAAGCAATTTGAAAATGATTTCAGGAAAATGTAATATTTCAAGAGCTGTAAAACTGGGTTGAGCTGCGAAACGTTTATGGTTTTCGTGCTAGTAGGTGCAGATGTTTTTGAGGAATAGCAAGTCTAGAGCTTTTCCCCCAGTGCAGTGCTACAACTGTGAGCCAACTCTGCGGCTTAATTGCCATGGAAATGTATCCGAATACCGACCTGATGCCGTCGTTTTGGTTAACAAATCAGGCGTGAAAATGACGGCACCTTGGCTTCCTGGGGGCTGGGAGCTAAACTTCTTAATTTAATCGATTTTCGTTAAGAGTTTTAAAATTCTTATCTTGTTTGGGTAAACGCATTTAACGACGGTTACTCATCAAGAGGGATTGGTTTAAGTTCCTCCCGATGTTCCCTTAATACCCATTAAACCATATGCTTTTAGGTTTGATGGAAGTAATTGGATTGAAAGTATTTGTCAAAGTTCCTTTAGTCCTAAGCCTTTCATATTGACTTAAAAGTCAATTAAGGCTTAAATTAAAAGGACTAAGCACACGTGGTTATTAAGGTGCGCCTCAAATTTAAAAACTTTCTTGATTAGGAAAATTTTAATATTTTAAATAAACTACACTAACATATATATTTTTTAAACAGCTCTATCAACTCATCATTTCATTAAATAATACAATACAGACGTATCTACAGTAATAAATAATAACTACAATAAATCGTGGTAGTACACAAATCATTTTCTATAACTTGTAAAGCTTAAATTTCCGTTTTCAACATTTTGAATTCTTTCCCAATGTATCTGTACTTAAGTATGTTATTCCCAAAGCATCATGGTTAATAGCCTTAAGTTAATTGCTTTTTGGTTTTAGTCCGATTTCTGTAGACTGGCAACGAAACTTTCGCACACTCGACTTAATTCGAGCAATTGTGGACTTTGGGGAGAATCCTACCGCAACTTTCTACCCAATTTAAATGACTCTAAATTGGCATTTCGTGCTGAGAAAACACCAGAAACAAGAACTCCAAGGAGCTGCTCTTTACGAGTTTTTTGGTGACCGTGGAAAACTGGGGACACGGAAACGGAAAAGCCATAAGAAAAAAAATTTAATCGGAAGTGGTGAGAATTTTTGGGGCTGCTGGCGTGTTAGCTCCCAAAAAGAAGCCGCCGGGAATTCGTGCGAAAAATAAAAAGAAACTCAACCGAACTGTGGGAAAAATAAACGAAATCACGAATATAAGCAAGTAAGTCCAGAGGAAACAAAGAGCGAAAGGAAAAAGGCCCGAATCAAATGCCAAACGTCATCGAGATTTGTTGCCTGTGAGGCACATAAAACTCATTCCCATTCAGGCACTTTTACAACCTTTTAGGAGGTGGGCGGTTGCTAATCCTCCGGCCGTCCGCCATCAATTGGCCCAAATCCGAGTGGGCCGGTTGCCCAAATTATGAATGTGGTACAAGAAAGCGGGCACAAGGTAAAGGACCCAATAAATTCCAGCTCGGAGTCAATCCCCCATTCAATTCATACGTGTCCGTGCGTTTGTTTTTATGAGCACCTTCATGTTTCGGGGTTATTTTTGTATCATAACAAATTGCGTTCAAGTTATGTTGGGTTTGCGGATTCCTTCTTTTAATTGCCATACAAATTGGACGTAAAAATCGTCATACTATTGATTGGGGCAATGAGGTATGTCAACGATTCTAGAATTTGTCTTGCAGATATAAAACGCGAAAATTGTAATTGTGGAAAGTCATTTGAATTTATTCTCTCACCATAAACGGATTAATTGTTAAAAGCCTTCTGCTGCTATGCCAATTTTATACGGTTTAAGCATATTTTCTAAAACTATAGTTTCAATAAATTGCTTTGCAAGTAGCCCAGTGCTTTTAATTTACATTTTCCCCTAGTTTGCGCTGCTGTGTTATTGCTTTTTCTTGTTTGTTTTAAAAACACTGCACTTGTGTGTCCTCAATTTCAAAAAACTTTGCCACCTCCAAATGGGGAGAAAATATAACATATACTTCGTATACGTCGTATACGTAATAAACATACGAACAGCAAATGAATAAGTGGACTAGGCAAATATTGCACTTTCTCAAGTGAAACACAAAATATCATAACTAATTCATATGGCAAACACCTCTGGATTGTAATGGAATCGCTTATATATTATTAATTGGCTGCTTGTCTTATTTCTTTGCTTGCTAGCTGTCGTCGCCTTTCGATTTCACTTTGTGGTATTTTTCAACCAGACCTCGTTGCCAACAGAAGTTTAAAAATGCTAAATATATTTTAGACGGACAAAATCGACACTATTATTCTCTGAAAATAATCATGGTAATCATGGTGACAATTAATTTGTAGCACATAACCAAAAGTATCTTAGTATAACTGGACAAATAGCCTCAAAGAAACACAAGCTCTCCTTTCAGCGGATTTTGACTTATTTTAATGTTTTAAACACAGCTTTTGTTTTCGGTGTACACTTGATAGCTGTACTATTTGTACATGTGTGTATGAAACGTATGGAAATGCATGTTCTTTCGCATATATGTATGTACATATCTACATGTGTGAGTACTTTCGAGTGTTTCGACGCGCCGGTCGATTTTTAGTTTTTTTGCTGATCCGATTTAATGCACGGAATTTCTTATTAATTTAGCAAACCGACTCGCACTAACTTGAAGAGCGCGAATATAAAAGACATTAAGTTGAAAAGTTCTGTCGGCACTAAGGATGCGACCATTCCGCTTGGGCGGCACAAGTGGCCGTAACGCGAAGGCGTGAGCGTAAACAAACACAGAAAAGTGGTCGGTCCAAGAGGGAGATAAACAGCGATGACAATAAGATATGTATATACATGCATGCATATACAAATGTGTATGTGTCATATAGAAGGCGGCAAAAGGCATTAAATGAAGCCACACACAAAATTCTCGCGGTGACAGATATAACCAGAAGCACACACAAGACAGGGGAAAGGGGGCGCCAAAGGCATATGCTGCTTTTGGTTCGGAAATAGCGCGTTCTGTGCGGAGAGCATTACGTATACGTACTGGTGTACGGGTACGGATCTTTGGGAGCGCGACGCTTCGCTACTCGGGCGTCCGTGGCGCGTGGAATACCGTTACAAACTGAACGCAGGCGACAAGCTCGGAAATCCTTTTTGGCCTCCGCTGCTGCCTCAGTCGCCGCCAAAGTCGCTGCCGCTGCCTCAGCAGGCGTCGCCGCTAACCTCTCACTCTCTCCCACTCTCACCATATTCGCGGCCATGCTGCCCAAAAGCAAAACAAAGAGCGATGGCCGCATCAGCTGATTGTCCCGTTTCATTGCCATTCCCGTTCATTTTGCGGCGGAGGCTGCGCGCGGCTCTTTCGCTCTCTTCCACCCATTTCACCTACACTGGAAAAAACACCGATGGCCTGGACCATGAATATAAAACCAAATGTAGTAACAATACCAAACATAAAATAAAAACCTTACAAAATATATATTTAACATCGATTCTACATATGTGAGTGAAACTAAACTGTTAGTATTTGAATTACAGCCATTTGTGAAATAAATTTATATTTTTTCTTTCTGTGCAGCCCAAAGAGCGAGCATAGCAGCGATGCTAATCCAAAGATACCAAGTTTGATAACGTCCTCGTGTTTGCATTTCGAATTTATGATATGCATCTTTCAGTTAAAACTTCAGCCAGACGTGCCGCTGGTGCTGGATGGTTAGGAAAGAAGAAGTAATGCTAAATACGGAAATCAACAAAAAGCCATTAAGCCAGACCTTTTTCAGATTTCTTGTTGAACTGAACGCTTAGTCAAAAAGTATTAATTTAGTACTTTTTAAATGGTCAAAAATGTATTAGGAATTGGAATTTGGAAAAAGGTTTACTAATTGAAAATATTAATATGATTAAGTTTTAAAAAATAGGTAAAGTCCACTTTTTAAAAAAACCAGGATTCATAATAAACTCTTCCTAAGAATTATATGTAATAACCTGTTGGAAGCAACAGCAGCCGTAATATTTTTATTTCCTGTTTTCCAATTTTTCGCAATATTCCGCCGAGAATTTCTGACCCCTGATTGCAAAAAGATAAAAGAATCGAGGGTTACAGCCAAGTACGCCATGTGACTTGGTATTCGCTTGATATGTTCTAATATCGTTTACACATAACCCAGAGCTTTGTTATGGTTCCGTTTTGGTGTATTGATTATTTGGTCGGTTCCATGGTCTTTAGGGGTATCGTATATATGTATGGTCAGTCCAAGCGCCGCCAAGCCTTCCGTTGGCCACTCAGTGTGATTTTGGGGCTCCGGCCTCGAGGGGATTTTGTAGCTGAAACTCACGAAACCCCGAAAATTAGGACTCCCCTTTCTCGTTCACGGTGACCCGATTTTGGTGTTTTCGACGGTCGGAGCTTTAACTTTAATGGCAATTAGGGCCCAGAGCGGGTAACCTGCTATTAGTGATTACGGAATGTTCGGACCCACTTCAAATTCAGTTAGCAGAGGTGCGTGCGACACAAGTTTCCGTTGCAGTTGGTAAACTTTGTCTGCATTTCATGAATACAAACAAGCCGGGCCAGATGAAGATACACGGCCATTCAGATACTAATCCCCCAGGGACTGGGAACTCTACATGCCTTCGATACACGACGATTCCGTTACGGGTTAGATGGTCGTCCAGGTCCGTGTTGTTCCAAAGACTTCATCTTCTTCAAAACTTATAAAGCCGAAGGGATTTTAGCTAGTGGAATAATTAAGTTAGTTCGTGTATAGCAAAAAAATAAATTGGCGAAATACCTTTACATCAGCTTATTATTTTCTCTTCGTTTTCGATTGCAACTCACATTACTTTTCAAGCTAGCTTTTTCCCTAGCTTTTTATTGAAATCCGCAGACAAAAGTGCATGGAGGCTAGTACGGAGCATTCGAGAATTTCCGATAGGTCGAGTGTCCTTGCCGCTGTTCTTATTGCCATCCTCATCCGGTTCCGCGCAGTGTTTTGCATATTCCAGTGCTAATGGCCGGCTGGCCGCACGCCACTCTCACCTGAATGAGCTGGTTGGTCAGGTGGGAGCTCCTTCGTGCTGGCAAGCCATTGAAGAATATCCCACAAACATTTTGCTCAGCCCGGTATTTAAAATGGCTGCATGCGAATTTTTGCCAACACAACATCAAAGTTCAAAAGTGGCTAACTTAATTAATTTAATGTGTAGCGCAGCAATATAACTTGCAAGGTCCTTTAATTACGGTGATATAAAGTGGTACAGATTAGTTTCCATATACCAAATACCCTGTTTTCAATTTTCGATCAGTATAATAATTAATTTTATTTTTAGGAATGAATAATATGTTTTAAATTCTCGTTTTTGTCAGAAAGTAGCATGTACTTTCCCAATGTGGAGCACTTTCATCGCGCGTCGGTACCCGGTGGACACCTGTGCATGCCAAGAGTCTCACCTGACAATCTTCCGTTTGCCAACTCAATTAGTGCAAGTGAACACTCCTCTTTAATGGGTACTAATTAAAAACATTTTAACATTTTAACGAAAAACTATGGTTTTGCTTCCCCCATTAGGTTAGCATAGCATTTAAGATCTAGATTTACGAACATATTTAAACAAACGTTATAGGAGTGGTTAAAATCAATGATGATTATTTTCTTTCTGATTTGCAGAACCCCAAGCACCGAAGAATTACAGGTTTTTGTTTTTAGTTAAATTGTATTTGTGATTTATATTCGTACTGTCAAACCAAGTTTAAATTAATTAGCTCACTATTCAATTTTATCATCACTTGTCTACATATTTATTCGGATTACGTCAAACTTACTTAAAACACTTTAAAAGTTGTCTATATAGCCGACATTGTATTAGTATATTACAAATGGAGGTCGTTAAGGCCCAGAGACGCGTTCGGATCTTCTTCTGGGAACGTGTCAAAATCAATGATGATACTTTTTTCTTGGGGCATGTGTCGCTTATACCCCACGCCCACTGCATCCAGCATTCGCTTGGATGCACGATATGTGGGCTTATCCGCATACTTGTCGGACAAATAAAGCACCTGAGAAATCCCCACCTGGAATACAAATTGGTAAGCCGAATATGAATGTAATTGTATAAAGTATATATATTCTTGATCACAAATAATAGCCGGGTCAATCTGGCTGTCTGTCTGTCCGTCTTGACATTATAAGTCTTTTAAATTTCCATCGGTATACCAACAAACATTTTCCACACTCATTTAAACTATCATTCCTCCTTTTTATTTACATTATATTAAATGATTTCAGTCAGAAGAGAGAAGGCGAGTCGATATAGCTAGGCCTTCTGTCTACCCTTTCGTTTCCACCAAATCTTCAATTTAAATGATAGAAAAGAAATCCCTTTATTTTTTTTTAACCAAAGAAGTCTTTTTTTGTGCTTTTCATATGTTTGAATAATAATTTCATACCAATATAGAGAGCATACCTGTATGATGAGTTTGGCACATTCATTGCAGGGAAATAGTGTAGTATACAGTCGGGTTCCAGTTAAACTCATGCCATTGGTGTTCAAGATTGCATTGGCCTCCGCGTGGACCACGTACATCTTCTTGTCTTCCAGGGGATCAAAGTCCTGCGCGCCTTTCTTAGCCTTTGACCATGGAAACACGTCGTCACTGCAGTTTCGTGGGAACCCATTGTATCCAATGGCCACTATCCGATTCTGTGAGTCTACGATGCAGGCGCCCACTTGGGTGACGGGATCCTTACTGCGTTTAGCGGATAGCAGGGAGGTGGCCATAAAGTAGTCATCCCAATGCAGATAGTCCTTTCTCTTGTGGTTCTCGGGTGACTCTGTCAGCTGGGATTTCAGATCTTGAGCCATTTCTGGAAAACTAGTAGAAAGCATTAAGCATATAAGAAAAAAAAAAAAATAATTTTTATTTTTATATTCACATTTAATTATTATAATTAGTTTATTTATGCGTAGTTCGCATTTCATTAATATAATGCATACATTGACCCAGCTCTGCAATGACCAATACTTTACTCTGTTTAATTTCACTTTATTTTAATAATTATTTTAATGAATGCAAAAATCATACACATACATAATTCCCATTGATATTTCCAACACAAATATATGATGAAAATAAGTTGTATGTATTGTGCTTAACTGCAGATAAGGATAATAAATGCATTGTACGAACTGGTTTGATAATGGGTTGGAGAATGTTATAAATGTTATGTATGTATGTAAATAATATATATGAATATTATTAAAGTCCCTTGATGTGCAACCCTGATTGAATTATAAAACGAAAGAAACTCTTAGTTGTCATATCCTCAGTTTTATTTTTTATTTGTTCTTTTTCCTAACTTTTTCATGTCGATTTTCTTTGTATTTCTTATTTTGTGTGAAAGGTATATGATAGTCAAGGAAAGCAGGACAACTGTGTGCACATTCTTTATTGCATTCATTAGACAAAACGATGATCGCAGCTATGTTATAGCAGCAATAATAATATTTTATGTATCATAAATTGGAATATACAGCGAATACTTTCAATAATAATTTTCATATTCAACTTAATGTGGTTAGGCGAGTGCGTAATTAAAACTACCTAGGTGCTCTTCTGCACCTGGATGGGATTCTGCTTGAGGTGCAGGTAGATAGATCGCATGCGGGAGACGTCCTTGCCCGCCTTATTCACCTTGGGATTGAAGTCGCAGAGCTTGGCTATGCGCTCCCATTCGGTGCCAGGCTCGATGGTACCGTTCTCCAGTGTGGCGGCTTGTTTCTCGGCATTCCGGGACGCCAGCTTGGTCTTCGATATGGACTCGCCAATTTGACGCAACCAATCGTCCAGCTCCTTTTTGGACTGCTGCCGGAGTTCCTCCTTTTTGCGCTCCTCCTCGATGTCCTTTTCCTCCAATCGTTGCTTTTGCTCTTCGCGCCATTTGCGTATCTTTTCGGGCTCTTCCCGCGAGGGAGGTGGGCCGGATATGCCCACGGGTTCATTGGACTCGCCACCAATGACCTCGAAACTGCCTGTGGAGGATTCCAAACCACCAGTGCCGCCAGCAGAGAGCAAATCGCCTTCGGAGGCAGTGCCTCCGAGGAGCTCACCCAGGCCTTCGTCTGTGGATGCAGCCGGAGGAGCTGATGCAGATCCCCCAGTTATCTCCGCCTCTAAGTCCCCGAGAGCCGACTGTTCGCGCGCCAGGAACTCGGCCGCCGGATCCACCTCCTCCTTGGCAGCAAAATCGTCTCCAAAGTCCATGGCTATGTGCTCTCTGTAAATGTTGTGATTGCTATTTAGTGGGCGTCTCACCCAGATTTACACGTACGCAGAGGAGCAGCCAGCTGCTGGCGGATTTCTCCACGATTCCTCGGCAACTGGGAAATACGCACCTCTCCCTTGATTCTGTTAGGACTAAATGAAGATCGCTGTGGGCGGATGACTAACCGGAAATTCGGGAAAATTTATTTTTTCAGTTTTCTTTTAGCAATGAATACGTAAAATGACTGTCATTAGTACGTGAACCAACAATAAAACAGCAGGTTATCGAACTGGTTCCAGCTGAACAGTGTTGGATAATGCATCACATATCGCAGAGCGATGGTTTTAAATTTAATTTTAAGGATATATTCACTTCCTTTATTTTGTTATGGTAAAATTGATTAACCATTATATTCTGTTGGATTTTTAACAGTACTGGGTTTCATTCAGAGTTTATACAAATGATAATGCCTACTTCGTATATCTCTAAAATGAATGCAAAATCGTTTAAATGTATAAAATTTAAATATATTTAAAGAAGAAAATATCATTGTTACTAATTAACTTATCAGACCTATTTAAAACATTTTTTAACATCACGGATGACGAGTTACAGAATTAGCTATATTTTACATTAATTAGTTTTAAGATTATTTTAATTTAACATAAAAAACCCAGAGTAACAACGTTACATTTTTTGTTAATTGATCTTTCAAATTACTTCAGCAGCATTTTCCACTGGGGTTCTGGTCTAGTGCTTTTGGTCAAGTAGTATTGGAAACTGTATAAATGGGGGTGGTTTGATTCGCTTATATATAATTTATGCCCTTTAATATAATTAACAAAACTTAGTTTTAGCATAATATCTAAGTTAAGCAAACTTATTTTTTTTAATTGGTCAGATTTTGTTGTTTGCCTATGGTTTCGTAAATCAACTAGTTCCACTTCATCAGTGTTAGAAAACGCGCGAGAGGAGTAAACACAACCTTTAGCGGAGTAGCGATTAACTTGTTTATATCTAATCAAATGTGCCTTAATAAATGCTCATAAAATGTAAATAAACAACAAAATTAACTATTAAATGGTGAACAGAGATTTAATGACTGGTAGACCCGATAAAACTGTATTATACAACACTTGCTATAGAGTAGCACATGTGAATAAAATAGCTGGTCGAATTTCAATTTATAAATGGTTTACTCGACGGGAAATCATTATGTGTATAACTAACCTGTGCGACAAATAACACAAAACCCACAATACTTTTTGGGGAAATTGACAAATACGAAATGCGGGAACGACGGCAAAACAAACAATAAACATTCGGCGCGCGAACTAGTGAACCGATGAACAAGTTCACCGTGGCATTATTCACCTGAGCCAGTGGTTCGTTTTTCACTGGCAGCAGAGCGGCCATTTTGGAGATTGTTTCATCCACAAAAAAGTTATGCACCGAATCTAAAAAAAAAGAACGTTTCGCTGTTAATTAAACATAAAATCCGCTCGTGCATATTGGAGCGTTGTTGTGCTGTCCGATTCGATGTGAAGATAATGCTGGGCCCGAGCAGACCGACAGTTCCGATTCTATAACGACTAAAAGTTAGTGACTATCTTCCAACACGCACGCATGTACGCCCGTGTGTGTGAGTATGTGTGCGTGTGTGTGTGTGCATGGATACATATATGTACAAGCGGAAAATACGGGAAAAAATCCTATTCCCAGCCAGAAAAACATTACCAAAAACAGCATAAATCCCTGCCAATGTGAAGGCCTCGCCATTGTAATGTCATAAGTGAGCACTAAAATTAACCCATTGTCGCCGAAACTCCAAAAAATGCGGTCTTTTTGCGGCCGAGCGCCAGGGCAAAAAATACAGACGCCAAATTTTTTGAAGGGGGAACCAAGCGCATCGTGGCCAAAAGGGATACAAAAAAAATGAAGATATGAAAAAAATAGGGGGAGCCCTTGAGTGCAGAAAAGTTTGGGAACAAGCACCCCGAAATCAGGAGTGCTTGTTTTAAGTCGCAAAATAACAACATTTTGTTTTATTATTTGTTTATTGATTTAAAATTAAAGATAAACAAAACATTTTTTTTTATAAACTCAAAAAAATGTATAATTTTATAATAACAAAAATCAATCAATAAATAACATTAATTAAAAATTCGCGCCATTTTTTCCTATATATTATAAATTCATAGCCAGGGAAATAAATGTACACAATATTTGGACATTTTAGCGAGAGCTAATTTAAGCTACCGCTAAATTTGTATAATTTTTATAAAACCATTGGAAAAGTATCCTTTAATATAAACTAGCCAAATGTTCCAAATATATTAACGGATCACTATTTATTTCAGTTACCAGCCATCAGCAGTAAAAGAGCCCAAGCCAACCATGGATCCGAACTCCAGTCCCTGGTCATACGCCTACAACCGCATTGTGCCCGCCAGTGCCGGAAGCTCCGGCGGAACAGCAGAGGACTTCCAGCATCCACACCTGGCCACCATTACGGCCGCCAGCATCGCCAGCTTCAATGCGGCGGCCGCCAGTGGTGGCAGCTTTGTGCCTCCATCACCAATTGGCAGCTACAACCCAGTATTCCAGCAGATCTACCATCATGCGGCGGCGGCCAGTGTCCAGCCGAAGCCCGCCCACTATGCCTCGTCGGCGGTGAGCACGCCGCACCGCCAGCTGCAGCTGCCAAGCTCGCTGGACAAGCAGCTCAGTTCGTTCCAGAACCAGGCGGCCGTGTCGGCGGCAGCGGCTGCTGTGGTCAACAATGTGGCCTCGAACTACTACGGGGAGAACTCCTCGTCGAGTGGAGCCTCACCATCGCCCACAACGGTGGCTCTGACCTCAACGTCGTTGACCTGGAACACGCCGAACATGATATCGAACACCTTCCTGGCTATGCAACAGCAGCAGGCGCAGCAGCAACAGCAACAGGCGCAGCAGCAGCAGCAACAGGCCCAACAGCAACAGCAGCAGGCGCAACAGCAACAGCTCAATCTGGTGGCTGAAAAAGTGGTGAGTAGGATTAGTTTGTTTTACGTTCGGCTTTCAGATCACTCTACTATCAGTAAAACAGCTTCTGGGGAAGCGCACATACTTATTAAAACCCCGCAGGCTCTATCGCATTTATCGCATACTAACATAACATCCCTCCCAATCAACCCATCAAAGCATAGACTAAGTCTAGCCTCTCTATGTCGAATCAATCCCAAAACCAAACACTTTCCGATTCCGATTCAATCTATGTACGGTGCGCTGTAGCAGATTAAGCAGGAAAAGCAATTAAAAGCCTACAACGACCCGATTTACCTGATCCAACTGCAACAGCAGCAACAACAACAGGCAGCGGCGCAGCAGCAACAGCAGCAGCTCCAGCAGCAACTGCAACAGGAGATCGCCGAGGCAGACACAGAACCGGACACCTATTACACCATTGATGGCCGGAAGGTCAAGGTGACGCGGAAGGATGGCCAGCCGTATCGGGCAACGATAGTAGACCAACAGGATGCCAGTCCGGTGCCGCTGGCAGTGCCAGTTCCGGCGGGATCCTATCCGGCGCAATATGCCAGTCCGGCGCTAAGCTCCGCAGATGGATCGCCCATCACGAATTTACATGCGGTGGATGTGGTCAGCACACCGCAGGCCCAGGTGATCGTCTACAAGACGGCGTCCCCTGTGCAGAGGCGGCAAGAAGCAGGCGCTGGATCGTCTGCTGCGGCTACACCCACCACGGTGGCCTACTCATCTGTGATACAAAGCACCCTGCAGCAACAGCAACAGCAGCAGAACCTCTGCTGGACGAAGCTGGAGGACGATGGAGCGGGGCAGGAGGACATTAAGAACGTGCTGCAGCTGCAGGTAAAACAGGAACAGCGACAGCTTGATTATGCCAGTGAGGCATCCTCAGTGGACGCTGGCGGTGGTGGCGAAAATCTAGTGTTCAACTTGCCGCCCGGGCTGGAGATCAAGCAAACTTTCTATCCCGCGGGCGTGGTCGATGGGGAGCAACTGCAGCTGCAGGAGCACAATCATAACCAATCCCAGTCCTCTGGTCGGCGCCAACACGTGGTAGCCAACATGATCATGTCGCCGTCGGCGGGCAACTTAGCGTCACAGATTCAAGTAGTGCCAAAGGTTTGTATGTCATTTTTTTTATTTCCGTTTCTATTTGTTTAATTTGTTTGTGTTCTGCCTTTATTTGGGTTTAATTGCTTTTAATACTATTTCTTTTAAGCCTCTACCAACTTAGATAGACTAGTTTGGAAGATCTCTTATTCAGTTCACTGTCTACAAGCCTGTGTACGCTTTTTCTCTCTCTGATTGGTTTAATAGTATGTTTTTATGTACATGATTGGCGAGAAATAAATTTTAATTAACAAAACGTTACAGCTAAATAGCTTAAATAAAAGGCACATTTAAAAACAGAATTCCAAATATTTATCTTAATCAAGAAAATGTAGTATACTTAGTATTATTATAGAGTACTAATTGGGATTTCTTGTTTTCGCATATATGAGGTAACCAGCTCTCCAAAATATAATTGATTGTTTCTTAAAACCTTGCTCTGTAGCTTATGTTTTTTTAAAAATATGCATGCCTTTAATTATTTCTTGTATTATGGTGGAAGCTATTTCTTTGGCCTTTTGTAATATGCTTAATTTGAAATTGTTCTGTTCCATCTAACAAAAACTGCTTCAAATACTGCTAACTAATTCTCTAATTTAAAGTCCTGTGGCCACTTTGAAACTGTGACGTTATGTTGTAATGGTATGATCCAATCTTAATGGGGTAAACCCAAGCACCAACCGCGTTTGCAGCCCAGTTGTAAAGACCACATAAAATGCTCTGGGAGCAACCTGTTCTTTTTACCAGCCAGTGTACACGTTTACCAACTGTTTCTAATGTCCCAATGTCCAAGCTATCGATAGTGCGCTGTTTGCTTATAACCTTTGTTGATGCGGACTGTTCTAATCTTCATTCTTTTCGCACTTGTTTACAGGAGGATGTGAAGCCGCCGCCAAAACCAGCGAAGACTCCACGCAAGCGCCAACCGAAGAAAACGCTCATCCCCAGTAGCAGCGACTACGGCAATGTGCGCAGTCCCCAGGAGCCGCAGCATCATCAGTTGCAGCAGCAACAGCAACAACAGCAGCAGCACAATCAGCAACAGCAGCAACAGAACACGTACTACGACTTCAATAGCAAGTGGAATACTCCGCTCAAGACGGAAAACAATGCGGCGTCCGTTTCGCCAGCGGCCACAATCAACATACCCACATATCCTCAGCAGAGCCAACAGCAGCAACACCAGCAGCAGCAAGCGCAGCAACAACAGCAGCAACACTTGCCACAGCCTGCGCACCTGCAGTCCTCGCAGGCCCAGTCACACTTGACCCAGTTGGCGCAATACTATCCAGCCTTCCCCCAGCCCATTGCCTCCCAGTACACTGCCTGCATGCAGCAACAGCAACAGCAGCAGCAGCAACAACAACAGCAGCAGCAGCAACAGCAGGCGGCCTATACACAGCAACAACACCAGCAAGCCTATACACAACAACAGCAGCAGCAGGCGCAGCAGCAACGCCAGGAAAAGAGCGAGGCCACTCAACAGCAAGAGGAGGAGGCGAACGCGGCTGCAGCGGCGGCGGCAGCAGCAGCGGCCAGCAACAAGGTCATCGTGCCTAACATCGAAGAGGAACTGGACTTTTTGGCTGATGCCACAGCCACACCGAAGCAGGGCTATGCCAACTCCCTGTCCAGCAACGGTCGCGGCACCAACTCCTCCACGAATAACACAAACTTCGGCATACGTAATCCGAACAAAACTCCTTCCCCGGAGCCAACGAACTGCCCACCCAACTCGCATGCCTCCAACAATGGGCATGGTCATTCAGCGGTGACGCCCGCGACGCCTTCAAGCACCGGAGTCAGTGCATCCACGGCGTACAGCCCGGTTGCTCCGAAGCCTGTAAGCGTGGGCACGCTTATTGGGGAGAAGAAGACTCAGTTTATGGACAGCTATCTGAAGTTTCTGCAGGGCGAGCGGGACGACGATCCGCCGCCTGTAGTGAAACCATCGCGGAAGTTAAATTACCCACGAGCTCCGTACAAGCGGAAAGGCAAAGGTTCTGGAAGCGGTGATGAGCCCACAACCTCACAGGCCACACAGTCAGCGGGGGATGCCGTCCAGGCAGTAGATGGACTAGCAGGACTCGTCGGCGATGATGGGCATCGTATCAAAATACTCTCGCAGACGCAAATACTCCCCAAGAAGCGTCCGCACGCCCAAATGGTGGCTGCTGCAGCCGCGGCGGAGTCGGCACCTTCGTCGTCGGTGATCCAGCAGCCCGGGGATCAAACCTCCTTCCGGCCATACGCCCAGCAGCAACAGCAGGCGCAACAGCAGCAGCAGCAATCGATGAGCGGACAGCATTTTGTGCAGCAGCATTGCGCCCAACTGACAGCTGGAGCGGGTCAAGGTATGTTACTTGACCAACAGCATAGTACCAATAAGCACTCCACTATCGCTACTTCCACGCCATGCAACAACTACAACAACAACAACAATCACCACCACACGCCAGCCAGCGCGAATGCAACAGCGAATTCGAATTCAACAACGCCGACGCCAGCACCAGCGCCGAATCCTCATCATTTTATAAACCTGCTGTGGCCTTGGCAGCACTAGCGGCTGCCAGAAGCAGCCGCACCACTCACCCACGCAGCACCACCACCACCCACACCACACGGACAGACAGCCAGACAGACAACCGACCACTAGACCCTTGGACGGTGTGTATATGTAAAAAACAACCATAATGACATCAAAAAAAAAAAACAAGGAAACCGCTATCTTTTAAATTGTTAAAAGAGCAAACAAAAAAAGAAAAAACAAAAGGAGAATCCCATGAACAAAAGTATAAAGTATTTTTGAGATGAAATCGAGAAGAACAAATATTATTAATTTTCAAAAACCCAAATAAACCGTGTATTTTTATTATTTGTACTTGTAAGACGGATCAGAATCCGGTGGCGATTCCGATCCAGGTGCTGGTGCTGGTGTTCCATGGCCGTGGGAGATGGTGTTGCTGGTGTGTTTGTTAGTTTGTTGTAGTTCATGTTGTCGTTGTGGATCTCGTCCCGTTCCGTTCGTGACACCCGGGGATTCCCCACGTCCAGTTCAATGTTGCTAACCCACTTTTGTGCTCTCCACAGACCCCTTGAGTGTGCCGCCGCGACGGGAGCAATGCTCCCGCAAGGCCAAGCAGAGCAGCATGCATGCCATGCTCATGAATTCCAGTTCTGTCGCCGGCGACGGTGGAGTAGTTGGCGAGCCGGATGAGTTCACCGACTCGGACACGGATCCTGTATGGACTCCGCAGGAGGAAGACGTAAGTGTTTCGCCTCCGGTCTCGAAAACCACTGTCTCACAACCTGCTTATCACTCCTCACACGCAGAGCGATGATGGAAAGGGCTACGGGAAACGAAAGTTGGCTCGCAGGTCGAAGGGCACTCCTCGCAAGAACACCTATGACCATTCCTCAGACCTGCAACAACCACAACAACAGCAGCAGCAACATCACCAGCAACTGCAGCAGATGCAGGTCAACCAGCAGCACCACCAGCAGCAGCAGCAGCAACAGGTGCAACAAATGGCGGGTGGCGAATCAAGCTATAACTCGCAACAGAATATGTCCGGAGTGGCTGATGTGGGATATGCCAGCGCATCATCGGGCGCAGCTGCTAACTCGGAGAACTTTAAAGTAGGTTGATATACATACACTTTTTTACGATGAAGCCCAACACTCTTATTTTTGTAAAATTTTAGACGGGCGACTTTATAGTTTTACGATCGGATCTCGTGAACGATTGGCCCACCATTTGGCAGGTGGACTCAAAGTGCATTTTGCAAAAGTACGAACCTTTCCGCCAAAACGGAAAGACCTTCTATCGTAACATGTCAAAGGTGGGTGTAATGGGTCTCCACCATGAGTATATATTTTGTAAATTAATATATATTTTTTGATTTCAGTACGCCTCTTGGAATCTCGAAACAAAGAAACTCTACCTCAAAGCACCGGTGCGCATTCAACTGCATTCACACACCGAGACAATTGTCGAGTTCATGCGATCAGAGCTGCTGGCCGACGATACCGAGCAGTTTATTGAGAAGATCATGGAAGACTATCTGTCCTATAGGGATAATTTTGAGATATATATTCAGACTATGATCTCTCAGGCCCTGGATCCAAGCTTCTTCTCAGAAATAACGCGGGAAAAGGGTAAGCTATTTGGAACGAGAACTGCTTACTAATTATTACTCACTTATCAATACTACTCACTTATACTCACTTATCTATACATAGACGACTACTTTTTGGGCAGTGTTCGTGTGGTAGACAATATCATGGAAAATTGCAAGCGAAAGCTGCTGGCCATCACTCCTTGGACAAGGAGTACAATCTCCTCCATTGAGACTTGGCCCAAGTGCCATGTGTTCTCCGAATGGGAGCAAAACAATCTTACCCAGAAGAATTGCGCCGGTTGCCACCAGCCAGGCATCGCCGTGCGTTTCCTTCTCTTCGGAGAGCCGTATAATCCAAACACCATGCAGACTATTCCCGTTGATCCGCGTATCGCGTATGAAAAGGTAATGTTGAGAAAATAGTTATATTATAAGTCCATTTAGCATTTATAACATTAACGCTATTTGCTCCTGCAGGACATTGTCTTATGCCGCATCTGTGCCGCTCGTGCAGATCTCTTTCACAAGATTGCACACGAAAAGTTTAATCTGTTCATCAACTGTTCGCAGCGAGTAACCGAGCAGCAGCAACAGTTCCCAGGAAAGACATCAACAGAGATATTGAATGATCTGCTGGCCGAACACAACTGGATCGACGAAGTATAACTCGAGATTACCTACATTTGCTTCTGATGTACTTATATAAATTATTTTCAGCTGTTCCGCAACATGCGCAACTGCTGGGCTGAGGTGGAGAGTCTGGAGAGGCAGAAGCGCTTCCGGGAGGTCATGCAGTAAAGCCATTCTTACTAGGAGCCATTGTCAGGAAAGTCTGCTAATTGCGTATCCAAGTGCTGGACATTAGGACATGAAACGCCAAGCCCCACGTATTGCTGCAATAAACTCAATGAGTTGTTATTTTATTATATACCAGAAGACACGCAAAAGCTTAGTTTTAGTGCAAGTCACATATTGTACTGTGTAGGCCTTTAGTTTAAGATAAAGTCTATTCTCGGACTATGCAAGTGCATGCCATGTAAATAGCTATACAAATAGCTATAGCCGCGCATTATATCATACATGTATGTATGGAATTAAAAGTACTAAATTAACAAGTAGTACGGTCCCCATTAAATAGAAACACAATATTTCTGTTGCGTTGAAATTGGTAAAATATTATTTTTGCTAAATTTCAAAATTAGATTGATTTTGTAGCATTTCTTAAGAAGATTATTTACCTTAAAATCCCGCAAACAATCAAATTGTGTTTTGCTACCGAATGTGTTAGGAAATGCATTATCATCACTATACTTACTAATTGTACAGATTCAGTTTAAACCTTAGTTACTCAAACCCAGTTGCAGACATTTAGGTAACATTATTTGTTATACGGATTTTAATTTAAGTTGTGAATTCGTAGAATCCCCGAATAAATATGAAAGAACCACATATGTATACTGGCAAAAGCTTCTGTTTTGCCTCGCTTAAAAGTCACCTTATTTACACGCTTAACTTCTATGGAAAATGATTTATTTATTTTATTATTTATAATACTTTAGAACTTTGCTCGGAGTTCATTTTAAATAGTGGCTCTGTCATGTTATATTTTATAAGATCCTCAACGATGCCAGTAATTCGCCGCTTGAAAATTGGTAAAGTCCGGGCATTGAGCATTTCGTATTCTTCAATTAGCTCCTTATACTTGGGTTCATCAGAAGATGTCGAAAGATTCTGGATGGCCTCGGACACAGTATCGATATCAATTACTTCGTTGGCGTTGGAAATAAAAAAGGGTAGCGAAAACGCGCCCATTATCAAACCGTAAACACCGAAAAGCTGCAATTGCCGATTGAAGACACTGCGTGGATATATGTCCTCGAGCGAAAGATTACACGATGCCAATTTCAGGTGCAGCGTGTTGTAGTAAGCATCCATAAAGGCGGGGAAGTGCTCGTCCCGCAATTCTTTCTCCGTGCAGGCAAATAGGTAATGGACTATGTCGAGAACGGGCGGTGCATACCGTGACATTTGAAAGTCGATGAGCTTGGCCTCCACAGGTTGATCAGAATTAGGCTGAGGAACATCAATAGTAATCAAAAGAATCCAACAAAAATAGTTTTTATAATTCAGGTAGGTGACTGATGTCGGAGAAGTACTACGAATTTAAAGAAATTATTACCTCGTGCCTATAGAGAATATTATTATTCCAGAAGTCACCATGACAGATAACAGCATGTGGTGCCTGTGCGTTTCCGTCCACACAATAAAGAGCCAAGGATTTTAACTGCTGTTCGCACAATTGCAGGACTTCCTGGACCGCAGCCACTTGGTCTCCGTCGGATTCACTCAGGATGTTTCTCGCCCTTCGCAACTGTACCTTTCCAAACTCAATAGTGACTTCCTCAATTTCGGGTGTAAAGAGGTTATCCTTCTTCACGAACTCCACTAGCTTCTTAAACTGTACGGAATCGGTCCGCTGCAAAATGAATGAGCACGCATGTAGCTCCGCTAAAGCTTTCAGGGAGCAGATCACGATGTCGTAGGTAGGCATAATACTGCGCGAATTGGGAAGAAATCCGCTTTCAGATAGGTCCTCGAATATCAAGAACTCATCGGGAGCTTTTAAGCAATAGGCCTGTAGGGCCGGCGGCACGGTGAACGTGTTCTGATCTTGTGATAGCTCCCGAAAAACGGGGAATACCTCCTGGTACATAAAAACCTCGCGAATATAGTACTCCACGACATGCATGTGGGATCTTCGGGCCTCGTTCCTAGGCGCCATTTTGACCACCACGGTGGCTGCGTCCGCGATCGTGGGCCAACTCACTCGGAGAACCTGTCCGTAGGCATTCTCCCCAACTCCGGCCATCGGTTGCGAGACCATAGGTGTGCCATGGCGTTGGTAGAGCTCCAGAAGGACTCGGGTAACGGCGTCGGAAAGCTCGTTCTCGCTCATTTTGTTACCTGGTGTGAAGCTTCGTCAATGAATCTATCTTCCAACTGAACTACTGCAGCGGTTGATACTGCTTTTATAGTTCGTCGGCCGAAAAGCTCCACACTAGTTGCGCTGCATTGAGGGTGGTGGTGATGTGAGAAACCACGTGACCAGGTGGTGAATGGTCAAGTGCTGGGCATCCTTCTTGATTCGAAACTGTAGATTTTTTGTAGATACTAAGGTTAATTTTTTGTATTGGTCGAAATATTTGTAAAACAAATCTTTACTAATATTAGATTCATTCTTAGATAGTGCATGTACATACATATGTAGGTATCAGATATAAAATATGTGCGATTTTATTAAACTTATCTTGTTCTCAACTGACTAACACTTATTTCATTAAGGTCACTAAAGCCGCAGATCATAAAATTACTAAAATCATATATTATAGATAAGTTTTTTGAAAATAAAAATTATTTTCCTCCATCCTTACATACAATTTCGTTATATAAGAGCATTTCAAACAAACCGGCAAAAATACGTAATCGGTTCCCCAAATGGTTTGGTAGTTTAATTGAAATCATAACCGAAATATTTGTAGAGATTTTACTAGTTATTTACTAATGTTGTAATCTAAGATACTTATAACTAAAAAGTTGCAAATATTTAGCTTCAAAATAGGTTTTTGGGTTTCGCTGCACAGCAATACCAATATGTACCCGGAATTAATCTCCTTTTTTATTTGCAAAGCCCCAACAATGCCCTCAATCCTGAGGGTTTGCACAAAATATGTAAGCCAATTGATCGATAGAAACGAAATGCACTATTCCTATTGTGCGCTATATTCAGATCCAACGTCAGTAGTTTCGGGCGTTGACCCAACTCAAGGCCATCGCTAATGCGAACATACACTCAGTGGACTTTCTCGTATATGCAAGCTATTGTACTAGTTAGAAAAGCTTGCGATTGAGGAAGACAAAGTCAACCTTAACTTTTTTGCCGTACCATACCATACTATACCATGCCCACTGCTGAAGCTTTTCGAGTATTACCTGCGAACCTAACATATCGGCCATTGAACTTGACAATCGTGGTACATGCACGCCCCCAAGAAAGCTCGTCCACGGTATAGTACGATCGGATCTAACGCGTTCTAACGACACACTTGTACGTATATGTGTTTATATACTATGTATATTCACCCCCACCGATCGGCTTTAGCCGAGTGCACTTCTGAGCTTTTCTCCCCAGAGACCCTCCAATTTGTGGGTGATTGGAGGCAGAAGCTTTCGACGAGGTTTAGCTTTCGTTTCATTGCCATTGAAAGCGAGCTGCGGAGGAGGTCGTTGAACTGACACAATTTCGAAAGAAGTTGCCCAACTGCCCGAGAGACCCAAAACATCACGGTTTTCACTTTTTGATACCCACTAATTGGGAGGTATAATGAAGTACGAACTTACATTGAAATGCCTTAATTTGGAAACACATATTTCTACTTCATATATATGCTTAATAACAATAAGACATTACAATTTTTCAAGTGTTATCAAGTTAAAAAGTAAAATTAAATACCTTTACTTAAAAATATCAGCGCTAATACATATTTTCCAATTCAAAATAGAAAATAATAATTGAAAACTTATTTAAAAGAAGTATTTGCCTTTTGACGGGCAACATGCTTTCATGAAGATAGGTTCAATAAGTTATGATAGATGATTGCATTCGTTGCTCAATTCTAGACGCCTAAAGGTTTGCTACTTTAAATTGAAGGAAACACTGAAAAGGATTTGCTATGTTCGGTGTTATTGCTTTTTTTTTCTTAATTTATATATTAAATTTAATAAAATAATTGGTTGAATAATAACTAAAGTGGTCCATGCTTAGTGGAATAGTCTTAGGTATTTACATAGGTCTAGCTTTGTTTTAAACAGCGAGCCCCAGTTGTATGATACAAAAACTAAACGCACTAGGAGTAATTGGTGGGGCCCAGGTCCATCAAGCTAAATACATTGTTACTGGAGCTCCGTAGAGTCGGCAGTGTTAGAGTTTGAATTGTCCTCCGACTTCTTTGACGACGGGGAGTCAGATAGATTGGGTGAGAGGTCGCGCAGCTTAACAACATTTCCC
This sequence comes from Drosophila santomea, assembly GCF_016746245.2. Classification (NCBI taxonomy): domain Eukaryota; kingdom Metazoa; phylum Arthropoda; class Insecta; order Diptera; family Drosophilidae; genus Drosophila; species Drosophila santomea. The sequence goes on from NC_053018.2 coordinate 20,370,539, forward strand.
ACGGACACCAGATTGGCCGCCTCAGCTACCGAATAGCCAATGTCCGGTGGAGTTCCTTCTGGATAGCCGAGATAGTAATCCGCAATTCGTCCCGCCTCACGCAAGCCGCTCAAGTACGCCCCATGCACAGTGGCCGGATAATTCCGTATCGTATGCTCGCCGGCGAAAAACAGGCGTGGCAATCCCTCCCCATCTTTACTGGACGGCGGAATAACCGGCGCCGCCAGCAGATCGTAGTCACTACCCGAAGAACCCACGGATACGTAGCTGTACGACCCACGGGCCCAGGGATCGCTGCGCCAGCGCGTTACCACTGTCTCTTTGGGTTGTGGAACAGAGGTATTTCCGAAAATGTTTTTCAGCACTGACATACAGCGCCCGATTATGATGTCGTCTGTCACGCTCTCCACAAGATTCGCTGCCATTCCGGCGACTAGCGCAAGCAGCACCGGAGATGAACTTATACTCCAGAACAGGAACATTTCTCCTGCAATTGTATATACAATAAAATTAATGATCACATTAAATGAACAATACAATTTCAGATGTTGAAACTCCAAGCTAAAAGACACACCACTTACCTCTGCTGGATGTCGTGCTGCCCACGTGCCCGAAGAGATTCGCGTTGGGATCCCAAAAGATTCGATCGAAGCAGAGAACAACCTTATTGAGATTTCCAAATCCAAGCCTTTTGATGGCCTGCTGTTTCCAGTCCGGTAAAGGCGGGTCAAACTTGACGGTGTTACTCTGCTGCGACTCCTCATGGGCTACAGCCACTTTGAGTACGCCCAGAGTAAGTGTGCAGACGGCCAGGTCAGCTTTGTACGTCATTTGCGAATTGGATGTCTTCATGTTCTCCGCCACCACTTCCACTCCTTTGCTGCCGTACTTAATCTCCTTGACAGCGCTATTGACGCGGATGTCCAGGTTTTCAGTAAGAGCTACTGGCACACATGAATAACCGTTCCGCACAGTTGTGTGGTGGCCAATGAACTCAAAGTCATCGTCCTGATCCCAGTGCTTCAGGGATAGGTTATTCAGTCGGGTGGCGTTAGCGAACTCCAAGTTGGCAAAATGCCAGTCCAAGATTAGGCGGTCGCGGGACGAGAGATACACATCGCTGCAAGATTACAGTTTATTAAGCCTAAAATCAAGCTATTCAAGTTTTCGGGCCTCTTACCTAGGTCGGTTTTGCTCCAGTTCTTGGAGCTTAGCTTCCATCTGTTTTTCAGCGGCATGGGCCTCGTGAAACATTCGGACCGTGTCCTCCATTTTTATCTGGGTGTTCCGTATGTTAAACTCTTGGCGTCCGTAATTTTGATCGTTATCCGCGCCTTTGGGTTTTCGCTGCTTGATCATTGTTAAGTGCTCATTCTTTAGTGTAGCGATGGTTTCTTTAACGGTTTTCAGCTGACGACGATGTTCGATGATCTTCGTTTGGATAGCTATGATCTCCTGCATGTGCTGCGCCCGTTTGTGCATTACTTGCATCTCTTGCATACTAATTATCCACTCCAGAGCATCACCTAGCGAAACTGGGCAATTCCCGGCGTAGTTAAAATCAAGGCGGTGGGATAGGTAGCTGGCTGACTCCAGCAGTCGGTTAAATTCTCTCTCGATCACATCATCCTTTTCCTTGGGCACCGGTTTGCCGTCTGGGCCGTATAGTGGACATGTCTGCTGGATGGGCACTAGGTCCATACCGATCTGCTTGCTTAGGATCGTCATGGGATTGCCATAGACGCCGGTAACAACCATGGCTCCCAGATCGGCAATATAGCTGTTCTTGCGAAACGTGGCTATCCGTCCGCCTACTCGATCTCGCGCTTCCAAGACGATCACATCCATGCCGAACTGCTGCAATTGATGTGCCACTGCTAAGCCAGATATCCCTGCCCCGATCACTATGACTTTGCCCAGCTTTTTGGTGGGTATAGGCTTAAGTCGCTTAAAGATGCCAAAGTTAATGAAGCCATGACGCTCCAGAAACGAGTGCACTCGCCTTACCAAGCTGGGCTCGCTGTCGAATGGCGGCGGCAGGTTTTTCAGAGCGTTCTCAAAGCTCAGCTGGACCTTGGGATTGTCCACCCACATGTGGAGCAGGCTGTTACGAATGTTGAGAAATACCCGATGGCCCAGAATGCCCGAGCGACTGATGTCCGGAAAGCAGGCCTCCTCGTTGGGGGTCATTTTGTTAAAGGGCAGGCGAGATTGAAAGACGGCTCCCTCTTGGCCAGACAAAACTGTGGGCGTGCCGGCATCCCGGTCCTTGGAATCCCCGTTCTGGGACGGTCTCGAATTTCCAGCATTTGGACCGGAAACGGAAGTGGCATTGGCTTCTGACTTGCGGGTTTGGTTTGGGTTTTGGCTGCGACGATCCGCCTGCTGGTTGTTTGTTCCCGTCGATGCAGATCCTGACTTGTCATTGGAAGCGGTTTCTCCACTTCCACTGGGCCGGTTGCTGTAATCCACTTTTGGTCGATTGCGCCTACTTGTGCGTCGTTCATCACTGGTGGCCGGTGCATCGTTGGAGTCTTCATCCGGGTGCTTTTGTTTCTGCCCAGGATTGGGAGCTGACAATGCCGTCGGCGGAGGATTAGCGTTTCTTTTGGGCGAGGGCTCACCATCGGAATCGTCGCTAATCAGCGTCACATACTCAATGGGCTCGGTCATCTTGGAGCTACTGCCTCCGGATTGGGTGGCTTTCATCACAGGATTATGGGACTGCCACCGGGACACAGAAAAGTTGGCCCTACAAAAGTGGAATCCGTTAAAATTATGGTCGAGCTCATTTCGAATACTGCTAGCTTACGTTCGAAAAACACGAATTCTTTAGCGCTCCAAACCGGAATGTTGTCGCATTATTTGTTCTATATTTTTGCGATATTTCAATGATTTTATTATCACACGTTTTGATGATCGGCATGCAAGTATAGTTTTTTTTTTCGTCACAACTCCCTGCTTGTCGGATTTCAATGAAGTTAAGTTGTCTCGGTTTCTGTCTCAGCTGATCCATGCGAGGCTTTTCATTTTACGTTAGTTCATAGATTGATTTTTCGACATTCAAAACTGCAAAATGGAAAAATTGTTTATATGGTTTTGGCGGTGTGGCAGCCGCGCATCGGCGCCAACATACCAGTACCGGTGCTGCTAATCCGCATCTGGTCACTCTGCGTGCGATTTCATTCTATGAGCATTAGAAAACCATTACTAGAAACATAAATTCATATAAGAGTCAAATTATATCATGAAGGTGATTTAATAAGTTGTTAACATAATTCTTTTACTAGAACCACCCGCTAAACGCCGTGCCACGACTGAAACTAGCATCTCGGCGCATTTATCGATAACAGTCGCAGCCGAATCGGTAAAATTTACCTTTCAAATGCAACGGTCGTTGAAGACTTGAAAAACGCAACAACAAATCGGTAATTTTGTTTGGGTAACTATAAACTACATGAGATTTTATTTCGGCCTATTTTATTTTCCGTTGGCCTATACTAAGAGAGTGTTAAGAAAAATGATGGTCGATAAACAATGCAATCTAGTTCATATTATCCATAATAAGAGCAAAAGCTCTCGTCTTAAGGCATATTTATTTAAATACGTCTTCTACATAACCAGAACAGTTAACAAAAGGTTACTATTAACCTTAGGTGGATAAAACTGGCTCGGTATTTCCAAACACACTTCCCCTTGAGGAAGTTGTTCTACATTTTGGTAACTGCTCAGCAGAGAGATAGTAATTAATTGTTTCTAAATTTAGAATCAACTTCATTGTACCGACATCTCTTCGATTGAATTTCACTTCACACCTAGATTAAAAATGTATCGTAACTCTATTTTTAATGTGTACCATATGCGCTAAGTATACTTTATATTTAACACAGCCAATTACTTGAACATTATATGTACAATGTATATGTTTTTGCTATTTTTCAGTTATTCACAAAGTGTTGTCTTTGTTCAGGCTATTCAGTGAAGTTACGTTCAAATAAATTAAAATGCATTGTCCCAAAAATTGAAAATAGCGGAGAATAGTTTGGTCTGACTGTACGCAAAACGGAAAAATATGTATAAGATTTGAAAAAAGAACTACTTCGTATTTGCATTTTTTATTTATAGGTACACCATTGAATTCCTAAATCTAATCCCGGTCATCGCAACACTTATCATAGATGATCTTGGAGGAACAGGCCTCCACTGTCTCGTCGAAGAAGTAGTCCAAGTGGCAGGTTTCCTCCGTCACCTCCTTGTTGTCCACGCATCGGATGTAGTTGTGGCAGTTGTTGCTGCTGCTGGTCACCAGCATCGTGCCGCGTCCCTCGCATCTGTTGTGGGTGCACACCACCGAGGTGGCCGTGCCGCAGACCTGCCGATCCTCGTCGAAGAAGTAGCCCTCGGGGCACTGCGCCCACTGGGGATCCAGGTCAACTACAGGATAGAGAGCCAGGCAGACGAAATAGCCACGGCAGGTGGCATTGTCGGACTTAAGTTGCATCTCTTTGCTGATGGAGCAGACGTTCTCCTTCGAGTGGGCGGCGCACTCCACCTTATTGGCTTCCACGCATTGGCCGCTTTCCACATCGAAGTACTCTGTCTTCTTGCTTGTAATGCAGGTCTTGGTCGCATGCTTCCCGATCTTGTCACACTGGTAGTAGTAGCCGCAGTCCTTCTCGTTCCGGAACTTCGTTTCTGCCGCCACCAGTTCACAAATGTTGTTCACATCCACGCATATGGAGTCCTTGCCGTACAGGCAGGCCTGAGAGCTCTCATCGAAGTGCTGGCCCACGGGACACATACCCTCCAGCGGTACGCCGTTCATGCAGTAAAAGTACTTGTGGCACTCGGTCGGATCGGCCACCCATTCGCCATCCAATCCCTCGCAGCGATTGCCGCAGTACTTGTTGCTATTGTCCATCGTGGCTACGCACGCGCCCTGGCTGGGATTGAAGAACTGGTTGGAGGGGCAGGTCAGGACGGTGCCGTCGCCATCGTAACACTGGATGTACTGGTCGCAGCTGCCGGGCTTACGAACCTTGGTGCCGTTCTTGAACAGCCGACACAGCTCCTCGTAGTCACCAACACTCACCGACAGAGCGGAAGAAGCCACCAGGAGAAGGCATCCGAGGAGCACTCCAAGTTTAAGGTCTATGAGTAATACATGATATATTAGAATGATACACGCAATGAATGAATGAAAACCCGCCTCAAAACGTATCCTACACGTAATAAAAATAAGTCATACCGTGCAGTGATTGAAGAAAGAGAATCAATTTCTAATACTAGCCACAGAACATATTAAAATGCTTACCTAAATTACCCTTCAAAAGAAATACTCATAAAAATGGTCTACCTAGTGAGATTTACGGTGTTATTATTTTACCAAACAATATGTTCATCGAATGCTAGCGAGATATTACATACAAATTAGAGAGTAGAGACTACATTTTAGTTGTCCCTTTATAAAAGCGCGAATGATGTCTCTGTTTGCTAAAAATCAAGGCTGAATCAGTGTGAATATTTATGACGGTTGATAAAACTCACTCAGCATGGCAGATTGCTGGGAAATTTTGGTTTAATTTTGGTTTGCAACCGAACAGATCGAGTGGCTTGATGTGGCCTCGGGAACTAATTACTCCCGACTAAATGGAGTTTCGTGAATGGAAAAAGCTTATATTATCGTAGCCACTGCTTCTGCTGATACCGCCGCTTCAGGTCCCTATTATAGGAAAATCTTATCGATGTTGTGCGAAAGAAACTAAGACGCTTCAAGTAGGTCGTAATTGGTGATTGAAATCGAGACATCTGGCTGCAAGTTCTTTAACGACTCATGTTCGCAGTGAGTTTGGTCGAAAATGAAAGTGCCACTAGTTAATGAGCTATCCACGGTAGTTTCGAGTCTAATTGGGCTTCTTGTTGGCTGTTAACTAATAGAACTATAAATATATTTATCGTTGATACGATTAACCGGTCACAAGTTATTGTGTGGTATTGTATGGCAGCCGTATATATGTCAAAGTAATAAAAAATATACTGCCTTGCCATTTTACTGTCGCTTTCAATTGGTTTTTGTTTGGAAAATCAGAACTTTTGAAAGCACTGATTGTAAACATCGAAAACGACAGTGATTATCATTTATGGTCTCCTTAATAAAGGTGTGCTATTCCATCGATACCACCTGCAAGAAAAGTTTCCATGAAATTGTGACTTCTTGAAATCCTTTTTTAGCGTTAATGTTCTATGAATTTTTCGTATTAATCAAAATGCAGGTGTTCTTCACACTTGGGGTATAATTAGTTCGCATTTTGATGTAGAGACGTTGGAGATTTTTTAAAATGTATGTTTCGGTAACTAATATTGATCACAAAAATTAACCATGAGAAATGAATTATCTTTATCCTTTTCATAATTGATGATTTTGGTGTTCTTCTGGACTCTGAACTTGAGTTTTCAGACCATATTTCGTTAATTCTCAATAAAGACAGGGGTATGCTTGTTTTTATAGGAGGGTGGTCAAAGGATTTGTATGATCCCTACATCCTTATTCAATTCGCTAGTCTGTCCGATTCCTGAGTTCGGATAACCCGTTTGGAGTTCACAATACGGAGTTCAAAAAACCTCTTACTGATTGCTTTACGGCGCCTAAATTGGAATGAGAGCCCAAATTTTGTACCTTCCTTAGGTAACCGTAGAACGATGCTTGGAACAGCCTTTATTTTTTAATCTTAGAAAATGCAGTAATATATAGATGTTGTCTATATCTATGACAATCAAAGTTTCACACTCCCTGAACTCCTTAACCAATTGCATTGAATTTTGAGCTTTATTTTAAGTACTTGTTTACGACTTGCAAGCGGTGTATGTCTGTACACTTGGAGTGCATGCTCCCAGCTCCTCGTTAAAGAAGTAGTTACCGCAGGAGTTCTCGCCCACCGTGACTCCGCCGGAGCAGCTCAGATAGTTGCGGCAGCCCTTTGTGGCACTTTCGACAAAACTAGCAGTTCGACCGTCGCAGCGATCGTACGAGCACTTGACCGAAGTGGGGGCTATGCACATCTGGCTGGTCGCATCGAAGAATTTATTCTGGGGACACTGGTTCCACTGGGGACTCGCGTCCGGGGTGCCATCCTTTTGCTTGGCGCAGTAGAAGTAGCCGCGACAGGTGGCTTCATCTGAGACGAACTTGTTTTCGTAGGGCTTACTGGCCTTGCCGCAGACATCCGTGGGCAGTGGATGGGCATCGCAATCCACCAGAGCCCTGGACACACACTCGCCCGTGCTGGCCTGGTAATAGGTGTTCGAGCATGTCTTGTCCTTCAGGACGCCCTTCTCACAGACGTGATACATGTTGCATCCCTGTAGGTTGTCGAAGTTGACAGAGTTCTTTACAATGTTGCAGTACTCGAAGCTACTGGTGGTGCAATCCGATTCGTATTGACGGGAACAAATCTGGGTGGTGGCATTAAAGTGGGTGTCCTGCGGACAGGTGCCGTACATGGGCGTGTCCTCATCCGCACAGTAATAATAGCCGTAGCAGGACTTGGGATCGGCCAGGAATTGTGTGGTCCGATCTTCGCAGGAAATCGAGCAGCTGGACGTGGATGTGGACAGTGATTTCACGCATTTGCCCGCGTCCTTGTCGAAAAACGGAGTAGATCCCGTACATCTGCTGTAGTGGCTCACGGAATCGATGCACGTGATCGATTGACTGCAGGACTCGGGATCTCGGATCACCGTATTATTGGAGAACAAGCGGCAGATGTCTTCACCCCGGGCAGTTACCAAATCTAGGGTTTGCAGCAGTAGCAGCAGTGCTACGCCCAGGATAGCTCTCGGTGCTAGAATTTCAAAACGAAATAGGGTTAGTTTAAGCCAATGGCAGTTTGAAATCTACTGACTTTCCATCACAGCTCAACTTTAGACGAAGCATAGACTCGTACTGAATCCGAACGACGACCAACGATTACTTATATCAGAGGATCAGCAGCAATCCACAGCATTATTTTTGCTGGCCAGATAAGCGGATTGCTTTTTAAGGGGTACGTAAATGGGTAGAATGGGTTTAATCAAGCGAAATATATGTCAAATTTGCTATTGCTTAATTATAAGTTAGAAAAATACAATAAAATCTTTTGATTTTTTAAAGGTTCTTGAGTGCTTTGTACATTGCTTTGAAGGAAAATATATATCTTTTTTTAAATTTGGCTGGTGAAATTGTATTTGTGATGAGAATAGATAAATATCATTCGCCCTGCCCCAATAATTTTATTTTTCATGTCTTAAGCACTGGGCAGATATCAGTCATTACGACTGATATTTTTTATGAACAATTTGGAGATTGGCAATTGCTCACGGGTAAATCAAATAGGAAGTAGATAAGATATAATTTAGCCAACAAATATAAGTAAAAATAATAGCAAGATCAGCTGGCCTAATTCATAAGATCTAGTGGGTTAATAGAGAACGTTACCCTCTTCAAAATACAAAAATACATATTTCAGCTTTCTACCAACTAAAAATAAAAAATTAGTAAGTATGTAGCTTGAACTATTATTTGAGAATATTGAAGAATTGTTATATTAGTGCAGTTAGATAGATAGGAAAACAAAATATTTTGAAACGGAAAGAGTTGATTGACAAAAAATTTAATAACATACTTATGGGCGAATTTAAAAAGGTCAAAAACTCGCTTTTAGGCGAAACAATAAAATAAGGCGACTTAGATGAACAAATTCAAAATAATTTAACTGAAAATAAAACTGTTAAATACGATAGGTATTTTTAATAAACATAAATTCTTCTTTTTATATCGTTTTCATCTTCTGGACTAGATTTAACTGTGCTACGAATGCATTCCGAAACTCAACATTATAGGTTCCGGAACTAATAAATATGTATAATTAATATAAATACCTAAATATACATAATAATAATTACTAACACATCGAGTAGTTGCACGCACTTTCTGTTCAGTAGATTGAACTTTTTTAGTTAAAGCAGTTTTTATAGACAAGCAATTAATATACATGCACATTTGTAATTCGGTAATTTTTCCTCAGAACCTGATAACTTCCAGAGAAAAGAAAAGGAAAGACAAGTCAAGAGCCGAATTGCGATTCAAATTGAGATATCTGACTAATGTCGTGTTGCTGAAATGACTACCGAGATACCAGGGAAACACCACTGAGTGATCAATAAGAGCCGTGACATTTCCCCGCCTCCTCGAGGTTCTTTGAAATTAAAAAACAATTTAGACAAAGAGGGTTCGCAATCAGCAGCTGATAATCCGAATTCCGCCAGGGCTGTCATGTGAAAAACGTGAAAAAATATAAAATAGACGACATCTAAAGTAATATATACACATACACATAAAAACGGACAGGTCCGCTAACCAAGATCCGATTCGAGCTTATAAGTCAGTCCATTTTGGCCGGGTCCGCTAGTTCCACTTTCGACGTCCAACGCTGTTGAACCGGGAGCTAAGCCAAAAATTTCTGAAGGATGGAAGGTGCGTGGTTTACCCCAGACCTTAGAATCTTATCAAGCTTTAATTTCGATACTAACGCCCTACTGGCAGCGGGCTTATCTGGCTGACAATTTTTTAATTACCCACTCTGTTCTCGCCGCGAATCGCCAACTATAAAAACGCAAAGGCTGCAATTGATTGAGTTAGTAACGAAATCGGAACGTTCGCTTCAGTCGTCGATCAAGCGAATTGGTCCCCAAAAAAATTACCATTCCAAGATGGGAGGTACGTTGGCTCGCAGAACGGATACACTTATCTCTGGTGCAAAGTATCCAACCCGTCTGGCTTCAACTTGAATTTAAAAAGTGGTTTTTAAGGAGTGGAAACAGATTTGAATCCCGCTGAATATGAGTGAAATTTGTATAGATGCACGTTAGCATGTTACCCTACATTCTCCTGTAGAGGTTTAAGTAATTGACACAGCTATTATTCAAATCGAGTTTTCCCTTTTTCCTTACATTTACTTTTATCCAAACAGGATGACAGTAGTAGGTAAAATAGAAAACGGCTTTACCAATGTAAAAGACGCGTACACAACTTTCTGAATTGAAAATATTGCAAAGAAAGTGAGTGCTTGTTTTCATTATTCAACATAGAAAATAGAAAGGAAAAATTACTGGCATGCTGATGAAGAAAAGAATTAACATAGGTGGTACAACAATAATATTATCAGGACTTGAGGAATGCACAGTTTATATTTCAGTTCATATATTTTATCTAATTCCTATTTCACATTGCATCTGCCTTCCCCATTTAGCATTCAATGTTAGGATCTGTGTCTTGGCGGCCTGTCTTTTCCTGGCGTCGCAGTCCACCGGCTACACGATGGACGATCTGTGCAAACAGTGGTCGGGCACTGGCTACATCGGCAATCCGAGCAACTGCCGTGGCTGGGGATACTGCATGAACCAGCAGACTGTGGCATGGGGTACCTGTGAAGAGGGATATGTGTTTAACGTGCAGACCGAATGCTGTGAAAACAAAACTACCACGCCGTGCTCCACCAGTGCCGTGCAAACTTGCTCCGCAATCAAATCTCCCATTTATGTGGCCAATTTGTTGAACTGCACCGAATACGCCCATTGCGATGGCCAGGGCAAAATCGCCTATGGCGATTGCGGCGCTGGAGGCGTCTTTTCGGAGTCCACCACGAGCTGTGAGTGGGGACCCGCCTGCCCGCAAGATAACATCTGTCGGTTCATGCCGTCCAACATCTTTGTTGGCGATCCGAAAAAGTGCGGCAACTACATGAACTGCATCAATGGCTATGGCACTTCGACCGCATGTACCGTTTCCCCATATATATACTACAATGCAGCCACTGGCAAATGCCAGTCGACTAATCCGTGCACCGGCGGCAACACAAACAGTGGAGATTCCGGCCAGTTTACTGTTGGACAAACAAGTGAAGACGTATGTAACGCAGAGGACTTTGATGCTGCAGATACCCTTACTGTAGACGGGAAAGAGGTTGACTATAAGTACTTTAGTGATTCTGAAACCTGCTATGGTTACTACTACTGTGCAAAAGCCGGAGCCATTGGCTATTGGAACCAATGTCCCACCGGTACCCAGTTCAATAGTAAGCTGGGCAAGTGCGTCTCGCCAGCCTCCTTTGTGTGTACCCATAACCGATGTGGAAACGTTAACAGCAAATTCATGGCCGTTGAGGGTTGCCTGAGCTACACGATCTGTTCCAGCGGAGAAACCGCTAATTGTCCCTCCACATCGAAGTACTACGACGAGGTGAACAATATGTGCACCTCCACAATCCCCAAATACGCTATTTGTTCGTCGACGTAGACGTATTGAGCGAGTATATCCTCTAACCAGTCTCCATTGCGAGCTATCCTTTATGAAATGCATACATAAATCCCAATGCTAAAGGCATTCAAAAGATACTAATAAAAATGTTGACTTCGACCAATCGAATTTCGTTTACATAGGGTTAGGCGAATTGTTGCATAATTATTTGCTTATTTCGGTAACAGAAAATGGGTGTATTTAGTTATTTATACGAGTATTAAGTACTGGGCATCGGAATTCAGAATTAGCATGTATCGTATCTACATAGGTAACTTGACCTAATTGACAATGCCATATTCAATGCCCAATATCTACTGTATACATATATGTATCAGATAAAGGTTGAACAGTAAAACCCCATTGCTTTGGAAATTTCTGGAAGGTAAACATGATTGACGTCAACACTTATATATTGTTTTGATTCCAGTACTTTAAAGTATAGTATAGTCTACTGGGCGACTGGAACTATCGATACATACGCGAGTCGCCAACTTATTGGTATTTAATTGTGGGATCAAAAGATGATACATAATATTGAAAAACAGTATAATAAAAGTTAGATCACAGGTTCCGAAAGGCCCTGAATATACATACATGCGTATTGAGATATTCGATGAGTTTGGGCAAACTCGTCTAAACTAATCAGGGAGCTCGGTCCTAGCATGAGTATTCCAGCGATTCTCAGATGTTCGAGAACCGTCAATGCCCCTGACGGAGATCTTGGCGTGACATATGCAATTTCCTTATCAATTCGGGGCCGTTGATCGGTGCGATACCGATGCGATACCACCACCACCAGGAGTCTGTTCTTCTACGAAAGAGGCAATTCCGATGTTATTGCCGTGTAATTTACATGCGGCCCCGCCGTTGTACATCAGAAAATCAAAAATCGAAAAACAAAAAATCAACGCTATCTTCGACCTCTGATTGAGATAGCGTGTGCATTTTGGAAATTGTTTTTCGCCGAACAAAACCGAGCAGAATGGCCTTTGCATATTTAAGAGCTCCAGCCTCCTAACGTGCAGTATCATTTGAGTTGTGAGTGCCGCCAAGATCGCAACGGGACGTTCGAGAAAACAGGATACAAGTTAACCCAAGGATATACAACATGAATAGAGGTATACTTAAGTGGGACTCCAGTTTCGGCAGAAGTCATCAGATCTTTCGAGAACCGTTACAGTTTGTGTAGATGATTAACGAAAGGATGCCTCTTTCAAGATATACCGATTCTTCGAACAATAGGTTTTTTTTAGTTTATAGGGCTTACGTGAACGAGAATAATTTTTAATCCATTGCTCCCAAATTGAAATTTAAAAGTTGCCTTAGAGGCTGTAGGTTACTAATAGTAAACACATTGCATATTTCATCCTGTTCCTGACAAAGATTCCCCCCCACGATTTCCGTTTCTCCTTGTAGCTAGCGGTGTCCTGTCGCTGCTGTTTGTGGCCAGTGCCCTGGGCGGCGTGATCGAGGACTTTGAATACCTATCGGTGGGGGAGATGTGCGATCTGCTGCCGCAGGATACAAGCTTCCTGCGACCGAATACCTGCAACAACTGGGTGCGGTGCGCCACCAACTACAGCGTGCTGGAGCAGGGCGGCTGTGCCGCAGGACTGAACTACAATAAGGAGCTGGGTCGCTGCATCCTGGCATCCTCGAGCGCCTCGGTGTGTCCCTATGCCGACGGTATTGTGGACCAGGCCCAGAACCTGTGCGCCAACGAAACCGAAGGCGCCTTCATCGTGGACCCCAGCAGCAGCGATTGCCGCGGCTACATCTTGTGCAAGTCGCACAATCAGATCAAGGCCAACTGTCCCAACGAGCTGATCTTCCACCCCGCATCGAGGTCCTGCGTGTACGAGAAGCAGTACCATTGTCCCGTCAGCCAGACGAAGAAGACCAGTCCCGCCTGCCGGTCTCTGCCGAACAACACCCGTCTGGCCGATCCCGTCCATTGTGACCAGTACTACGAGTGCGTCAGCGAGGTCTTGCACAGCAGATCCTGCCCACTGGCGAGTGCCTACGACGCGAGCCTCGGCTACTGCGTGGATGTGGCCGAGGTGTCCTGCTACGAGAGCGCCGCCCTACCGGAACCGGAAAACATCTTCTGCCTGGACAATGCCACCGGATCCGCTCGCGTTGGCTACTTTGCCGACGAAGAGTCCTGCTCCCACTACTATATCTGTGGAAACCCCGTCGCCGGCAAGCACGACACGGAGCCCAAGCACCTGAGCTGTCCTTTGGGCCAGTACTTCGACTTCGAGAAGCTCTCCTGCCGCGACAGACTCAACGTGCGCTGCCAGCTGGACAGGTGTGTGGGCACCAACACGACCTACGTAAACATCGCCGGCGATTGCCAGAGCTATGGACGTTGCTCCGGCGGAAGGACCGTTAGCGTGGGCCAGTGCCCAACTGGTTACTACTTCGACGAGCGCAACCAGGGCTGCACCCAGACCAACTACCACTACATCGCCTGCTCCGTGTAGGCTGCTCCATGTTCCATGCCTTAACCAATCGCATCCAATTTAAGTCCCTAATAAATCGATCCAATTCTTGGTGGAGGTCAAATGCATTGCATGAGCGGAATTAATGTACTTCATGGTGGGAAGTGTAAAATGATATGACTTTTATCCATTTACCTGTTACTACATTGAAACCTGAAACGTATGATTTTTATCCAAATACCAACAGTTATTTGTGGTTTTATTGATCTGATACATACCTTTTCCATTCTAATCCTAAACCGTCTGTTTAAAACTGTACAAGCGTGAGACCATTTAAAAATGTTGTTCCCGAAAGACTAGAATAGAAAATGTTTCTTTAACTTTTAAAGAAAATATATGAGTTTATGAACCAGAGGATACTGTGCTTTTTTTGGATTGATGAAACTTCGAGTTTGAAAATGTCCATTAGCGAAACGAAGACGGCGTGTTAAAATTCTTCTGGCAACGCTTTTGCTATCAAAACTGCGCCACACAACGATTCATATTTGGCAATCTGTTTTCGTGATACTTCCAGTGCCCAAAAAATTATCAGTTTTTAATTAAAATTGTACCTCAGTAGAGGGTTCGGAGAATTTCAACCCGTTTCCTGATAGTCCGATAATGAATTCGCCACCCGGCGCTGCCACGATCGGTTATTTCCGCGTTGGCCATGAGGCGAGCAAGATGTGTCCAACGCCCAAGGCTCGTTTTCTGTCCTACACGGACTTCTATCACTAATTTAATTCAACTATAAAGTTTGGTGGTTAAAGTAAGACCACGAATAGCGGATGAGTGTTCAAATGAATTATGGACTAACGAATTCATAAACACCAAATATGTTTATTTTAATACGGCAGTCATTTAATAGTACCAGTCCACAGGGCGGATGATTTATTTGTTTGTGGTGCAGGTCCAGTATTCAGATGTTGTATAAAATGTTATACGCTTTGGCAACTTTTAAGCCTCGCTGAACTGTATTTAAACGGACTTGATTACCATTGCATAACGAACAAATATGATAACATCCTAAAAACTCAATAACTTAAGTTATCTTGTTATATTACCTCATATACATACATATATGACGCCTATTGAAGAAAGTGCTTAGAATACTCAACCGTGTAGTATGTTAGTTTCGTACTTTTCCATTTAACTCTCCTATTGCTGTTCAGTTGTTCACCGTGGTATTCGCTGATATCACTTATGAGCCATGAATGGGTTCCAATGTCTACCTGCCTGGTACTTTCCCACCGCCAATTTACCAAGTGGTGTTCTTGGGTATGACATTACGGTTTTATGTCACCGAAAGTGTTGCTCGGAAATCGATTCAAGGAAATCTTAGCCTAGGAATGATCTGGTAACCTAATCGTTATTGCGGCTGATTACACCACTTATATTTATTGTATCGGCGTCGAAAAACAAACTGTCTAATTAAAACTGATTGCGTACGTCGCTCACGAGACCAGAATGTTGCTGATAGTGCCATTCATAAGCCGACGCTTTCTGGCAGGCGGGATAAGATACAGCTCGGATGGTTCACGAATGAGTCAGTTTATAAACGATTTCATTAGTTTAAGTGTATAACTAAGCTTTTCGAAATAATCACTTCATACTTAAGAAAATTGCAATTTGGTTGAGCTATTATAGGAGTAGTCCAATCAATTCGACGAAATCTAAACAAAGAGTTGATCTACGCCTGATAACTGGCGTACCTTTACCTAGCTGCTCACGACTCCGGAATGGAGGTGGTGCCATCATTCACGGCCGTCAGCTGCTCGACTTGGAACCGGGTGGTTTCCTCCGCTATCTGGCAGGCGGTATATGATATGACCTGGGTGGTGCACCGCTGGGTAATTTCGTCGAAGTACTCGTCCTGCGGACAGGTTCCCTGGCCAATGACTATGCCATCCTGGCAGATCGAGTAACCCCTGCAACCATCATCCGACTCGTTGGCCAGCTGTATGGTGGAATTGCCCAATCCCAC
Organism: Drosophila santomea; assembly: GCF_016746245.2. Classification (NCBI taxonomy): domain Eukaryota; kingdom Metazoa; phylum Arthropoda; class Insecta; order Diptera; family Drosophilidae; genus Drosophila; species Drosophila santomea. The sequence continues at coordinate 20,386,341 of NC_053018.2, forward strand.
GCAGCGATCGTAGCCGCACTTCACTTTGGACCGCGGGACACAGGCACCGCCATCGGTGGCCAGGAAAAATCTTCCGTCGGAGCAGGTGCCATGCTCCAGCGAGAACTCTCCATCGCCCAAGTCCTTGCAGTAGTAGTAGCCGTTGCAGGTCTTGTTATCGGATATGAATCCACCCGTATCTGGACATACACCCTTCTCGCTGATATCTGGCACTGGCACAAAGTCACACTCCACATCCTGCGGATAATCGCACTGCGCCGAGGAGGCCTTGAAGTAGAAGGTGCCCGGACAGGTTCCATTGATCACCTGGCCACCCCAGCACATCTGATAGCCATTGCAGTTGTCCGTGTCCTTGACAAAGACTCCATCCGGCAGGATATTGCAGTAGCTATCCGGGTCCATCTTATTCGAGCACGGAAAATCCCGGATGCAGTCTTGCGTGCCCGGATTGAAGTTCATTCCAGTGTTGCACACTCCGTGCGTCCCCTTGCCATCCTTGCAGTAGTAGTAGCCGTTGCAGGAGTACGGATCAGCCGCAAATCCGGTGGGCAGAGCAGCGCACGGATCACTGGACAGACACTTGACGCTACTGGAACTCAGGCACTTCTGGCTCTCCCTGTCGTAGAAGAGTCCAGTGTCACAGCTTCCACTCACTGCGCTCCCATCGATGCACTGAATCCACGAGTTGCACGCCCGAGGATCGTTCATCTTGGTGCCGTTGACCACCAGGCTGCATATAAGCGTTGCATTAAAGGTCAGGGCCCCAGATATCATGGGGATCATGATGAGTCCGATAATAAAGATGAACGTTGTGTCTGTTTGGAATAAAAGGCTTTTAGTACGATATTCAATATATATAAAAATAATTTATATTTTTTTATTTAATATATAAGTCAGATTTTATTGTTGGCTATGTGTGTAAAATTGCACGGGAAGTATGCTATGGTTTGATGTATGTACATCCTTGATTTTGTTTGTTACAAACTTGATTATGAATGGAAATTTATTTTTATGACTTATAAATGTTAAACAATGTTAAATGTTAATGTTAAAATGTAATAAACAAAAAAATACGAAATGGTAATTCCTCATTAATAAAGCAATGTAATGATGTGATCAGAAATGTGCCAGTGCACTGCAGTAGATACTCACCCATCTCGAGTTTAGAAAACTTTTGGTATTCCAAGAAGCGGGTAGCTTTTAACGGCGAAAGAGGAAAAGAACGTCTAACTGGATGCCTTCCAAGTTTGCCAATAAATACATTGCAAAAGACAACGCTTACCTTCCCTTTTTTTTCGTTTTCCGAAAGGTCTATAAAGTTTGGTTGCTCTAACTTAGTCTAGAACTGTCGTCAGTGGCTAAAATGGACACATGGCGTATTCATATTTCAGTTTTATCAGATTCGGTTAATTCCAAATTTGACAAGTGATACATTTTGCCAATGCCGCCGCGCATTTTTATTATTTTTGTCACCATTAGTTTTTGTAGTATTCGTAACCGTATTCCTTTGTCTATAATTATTATCTTTCGGTCTACTAGATTGGGTCTTATTTAATTTATTACATACATATATGTACAGTAATGGACTTTATATTAAAATCAAAGGTGATGAATCAGGTGCACACGAAATTATGTTATTAATAGTCCACGACGACCAACTCTTGTTGGCATATGTATGTACATATGAACGACATCGGTAGTGTCAATAGGCCAAGATAACTATTTAAAATATAAACAAATATTTTTCGTGGAATTCTTTTTGATTTAACTAAATGTATGGTATAACCTGGCAAATTTTGTTTTAATTATGAACTAGAGACACCAACAAGTTCGCTTAAGATTTCATTTGATTACTTGCCTTTTATAAGAATGCTAAACATTTTTACTGCGTCAAATCCCATTGTCCTTGGACTCCCTATATGTGAATAACGAGTATCTAATAGTTGAGGAACTCCGCTAAAGCGTTCTCTATTTTTTAATAGTTAACCCATACGACCAACATTAATGTTCCGATAATAACAAATAATGGTAGGAATCGCCAGGGTTAGTCATTATTCTTAAATACAAACTGTGCGGGCTAGTACCATATAAAAGGAAGGCAATTTGAAGCTAATTTAGATTACTCTAATCTCATTTCGCTTAATTGATTTGTGCGAAAACAAACAAAAACACTTCGAACACTTCAAAATTAATATGTTTGGGGATCCTGTGGATAACTTCTTAATTGAATAATAACAATGCAAATTTTACCGCATTGCTATTCATATGTATTTTTGAAACGCAATACAAAACATATATTTAAATAAAATTAATTGAAGTAGCTACATTTCTTTCAGTTCGAGTTCCGTGGAATTCTTATCCACACAAAACTTTGTTGATTTGTCAAAAAGGCCATCGATCATGCAAAAAAGTTCGTTGGCTTCACTTGCGATGCATCACAAAGTGGATTCCCTGAGTTGAAGGGTCGTCGATCAACTTGGACAGTCCAGCGGATCGAAGATAACTTCTGGCTTGGCTGCAAATAAAAGCCAAGGAAGTCCATCAACCATAAACAGTATTCAACTAGGAGCCACCAAAAGAAGAAGCAAAACAATGGGTAATTTAGGAATTAAGCAAGAAACCTAAGAATAAAAATGAATATGTTCCATGTTTCCAGGTGGACAAAAAGAAACTATCCTCGCTGCCGTGGCGCTAGTGATCGCCTGTGCCGCTCCAGCAACAGCCGATGTGAACGTCACCGCCTTGTGCCTGCTGGTCAGAAATGGTAACTACGTGGCCAGCCAGTTGGACTGCTCGACCTACTACCAGTGCCAGGGATCCTCGTTCACGGCCATGTCCTGTCCCCAGGGCTACTATTTCGACAAGAATGCCCAGCAGTGCACGGGCTCTGTGCCGAGCACCTGCACCAGCAACACCGATCCCTGTCAGGGCAAGGCGGTGGGATCCTTCGCGGCATCCAGTACGTCCTGCGGGGGCTACTACTACTGCGGAGCCTCCGGCGCTGTGAGGGGCAGTTGTCCTGCTGGCGAGAACTTCAATCCCACCACAATGGCTTGTGTGTACCGGAACAATTACCCATGCACCGAGTCCTCCGACAGTAGCTCTACTGTGTCGGTCGCCCTCAAACTGTGCAATCTCGTCGAGAATGGCGTCTACTTCGGCAGCCCTTCCGACTGCAGTGGCTGGAACTTCTGCAAGGACAACGTGCTGCACTCGGGATCTTGCGAAACTGGTCTAGTGTTCAATGTGCAGGCCAGCAACTGCGGCTACAAGACGGCCTCCTCCTGCGCCCAGGTCACCAATGATCAATCCCTGACCGGAGTGTCAGCTCCAACCACTTGCTCCTCGGACGGATCGATGATCGCAGCCACCGCATGCAACCAGTACTACATGTGCTCCGCCGGCAACTATCAGCTGATGACCTGCCCCTCGGGTTACTACTATGATACCATCTCGAAGGCGTGTGTGACCAGGATGCAAGCGAGGAACAACTGCGACAGATGTGTTGGCACCACTGCGACCTTCGTGAACGCCTACTCGACAACCAACTGCTCTGATTACCTGTACTGCGTGAACGGTGTCCAGAAGGCCGTGGAGAGCTGCCCCGCAAACTACTACTTTAATGAGAACTTCGTAGCCTGCGTAAGCGGTGTGGAGCCCACGTTCCTCTGCTGCAATCCCACGAAGAGCGATGGAAATTCGACGACGTCCACTGATACGTCCACTGGATCAACTTCCACTGGATCGACTTCCACTGGATCTACTTCCACTGGATCTACTTCCACTGGCTCGACTTCCACTGGATCGACTTCCACCGGCTCGACTTCCACTGGATCGACTTCCACTGGCTCGACTTCCACTGGATCGTCTTCCACTGGATCTACTTCCACTGGATCTACTTCCACTGGCTCGACTTCCACTGGATCGACTTCCACTGGATCTACTTCCACTGGATCGACTTCAACTGACTCGAAATCCTCAACCACAAAATAATTTAAATAGCATTTCTGCCAAAAATAAAATGCTTTATATAATTTTGCAACAAAAAAAATTTCAATGTATATTGACGTAAGTATTAATATGATGTGATAAGTAGCATTCAAGGTAGGCAACTTAATTAAACGCATCCCTTTAAAAGTACAGCATTTAAAGTAAGTAAAGTGTGGACGAGTATAAGAATACTCCTTTATAGGATATATTTTCTTTATTAGGATTTAAAGTTGCCATTAGGAACTCGGAAAATATCAGGCATTAATACGCTAGTGACGTCTAATTTGAGCAATTCGCCTTCGAACCACTTAAAATTGTCACCAAACCCGGAAAGAATAAAGGGAAATTTCCATCGAACGAAGATCCCAAAAACATACCATCAACACTTTATAAACGCCATTTGGCATGGTAATAAAGACGAAAGTAAAGATTACCTGAGCGAAAAGTTTTTCATAGCCAACCACGTTCACTGGCTACAGAGTCCATTCTTTCAAAGTTAAGCAATATAAAAAACTATAAAAAAAAAAACAAGAGAGAACGCTATAGTCGAGTTCCCCGACTATCTGATACCCGTTACTCAGCTAGTGGAAGAGAGAAGGAGAGTCTTAAACGCAGTTTTTGGCGGTTTGTAGGCGTTATAGTGGGCGTGGCAGAAAGTTTTTTGGTGAATCGACAAACTTGCGCTGCTTCTATGTCCCTGGAGTCTGTATGCTTAATCTCAACTTTCTAGCTTTTGTAGTTCCTGAGATCTCGACGTTCATACGGACGGACAGACGGACGGACAGACGGACAGACGGACGGACAGACGGACATGGCCAGATCGACTCGGCTATTGATCCTCATCAAGAATATATATACTTTATATGGTCGGAAACGCTTCCTTCTGCCTGTTACATACTTTTCAACGAATCTAGTATACCCTTTTACTCCACGAGTAACGGGTATAATTAAGCCATTCGTTAGAAGACTATGTTAGAAAAAACTATTCTTTGTACAATTCTTTCATTTAAGTGAGTAGCATGAATTAAGGCAAAATGGTGTATTACAATTTAACTAGGATCGTTCTAAATTACATTATATTATCCCGAATGCAACACCTACTTTTGAGAAATATTACAACCCTAGGTTCAACTACACGATGTCTTACTTTCCAAGGTAGAATTACATCATTGATAAAGAGGTAGCTGCGTCCATTGTTTTTTTTAATTATTAAGTTGCGGAACAGATAGAAATAAAGAACGATAAAAACCTTCTAGCGCTTAATACAACTATACTTTAATTAAAATTGGTTTAATAACAACCCGAAAAGATGTTCAGCGTCTATCTGGCGGAATAAATAAAAAATTGGACAATGTTTTACTGTCTATAATTCCGGTGAATAGCTGGGCTTATCTACATTTAATTTACGATCGTGATGGCCAAGTTCGAAGCGTAGACCTATAAAAACCAGGCGATGGGAAAACTCCACCATCAGTCTTCGACAACCTTTCATTGGCCGATACAAGTGGTATTCGATCCCCAACAGCCGCAAAAAGTATTACCAATTAACAATGAAAGGTAAGTGTTTTACATGGGATATTACGCCGAAGGATAATCCCAAGGATTTTCGTTAATTGACTTGAGTGATTTTCGGCTTGCAGGCAAACTTCTTCTGGCCACGATCTTGTGCCTGATGGGCGTCCAAGCCTTGGGCGAGGACATTCTGGAAGGAAACTACAACGTTACGGCCGTCTGCACGGCGGTGAAAGTCGGAACCCAGCTGGGCAGCATAGAGTCCTGCCAGACTTACTACGTCTGCAAGTCCACCGGACCCGAGAAGGCCTCGTGCCAAACAGGCTACTCGTACGATTACAAGAGAAGCTCCTGCTATCCAAGCAGCGAGGTATCATGCTACTGGGGCGTTGAGAATCCCTGTGGTGGCAAGAATGCCACCTGGGTGCCAAACACTGCCGTTTGCGGTGGATGGTTCTACTGCCTCGAAGGCCAGTCGACGGGCTCCGGAAAATGCCCATCCAACCAGAAATTCGATGCAAGCTCAGCGTGTTGCACTTATGGATCCTGCGCCACCACCGACTCTACTGATGGAGTCGTTCTCGACAACCTCTGCGATGTCGTGCCACCTTCCATATATTTCGGCGACACTTCGGACTGCACCACCTGGCACTACTGCGAGTCCACCTCCACTGGAATCGTTTTGCGTACGGGTAAATGCGATAATGTGAGTTACCAATTCCAAACGTTCAGAATTTAATACGGCTACAGTTCCGTTCCTAGTTCCTTGCAGTTTAAGATATGTCCTTGATAGATCCAAAGTTGATGTTTTATAGATAAACTGGCAGCCTGAAAATTAGCCATAGTTGTGAGGGAATTTTGAATTAATTGCTACAAATTATTCGTAGTTTCTACATGCCAAGTGAGCTTACTTCTAGATACTTCCTTTCACAGACGCATCGATCATAATGCATATCCTTTGTATCCTTTAGTGTATGTGACTCACTCTCTTCCGCAGATATACAACGCGCTCACCGGTCAATGTGCCTACTCAAGTACCGGCGCCTGCAGCCGTGTGACCGGAATTCCGCTGAGCGATGGCGCCACAGTTTCCTGCACCACGAACGGTGCTAAGACACCCGATGCGACCGAGTGTGGAAAGTACTATGTGTGCACGAACAAGGTAAATGTGGCCACATACTGCGAGACTGGCTACTACTTCGACGTGAAGACATTGACCTGTCGGACCCGCCAGCTTGCCGTTCCGGTGGAGGGATGCAATCGATGCCAGTATGCTAAGACGATGTTTGTAAACGCCGTCAATTCGGATAACTGCTCCACCTACTACTACTGCAACAAGGAGGGCCAGGCCACTTTGAACACCTGCCCTGAGGAGACGTTCTTCAACGAGTCATCCCAGGGATGCGCGCCCGACGAAAACCTAGAGACGTATGTGGAAAATAACGGAGCCTGCTATGGAGCCACCGCCAGCGATTCGGAGTCAACCACGCCCAGCACCGAATAAGCCCAGTCATCATGCCGGGATTTTAGAAGGGAACTCAACGGCACACGACTAACTGAAAACACGATCCTATTTACCACTTAGTATTCAGTATCTTATGAAAGGCAATAAAGCTATGTTCGCAAGCAATTTGTTGTAATTCTCTTATTCCCAAAAATAAGCCATAAAATAAAATAAAGATATCAAGAATAATTGTAGTACTACGAATATTCCGCACGCAGTCTGTTTGGCCTTTCGCCACTAAGGATATATTTTGATGACTTAGGACCGTATGGTATTTTTAGAAGTGAGCATATCACGCATTTCTTTATTGAATGCTAACTAAAAACTCGAACATTTCGATCACGCAGACCGCTGCGTAGATTGCAAACACAAGTTTTCGATTAGCTCTTACAAAGGTCACACCCATTTCATCGACCTTATAAAAGGGTCGGTCATGAGACGGCCGAACCATTAACATAGGTAACTTGGAGTCGCAAAGAACCATTATCAGAAGTAAAGGGCACTATTAACTACAATGCAATGCTCCTGGGCATTTGTCCTGGCATGGAGCATCTTTTTCCAGTTGGGAGCAGGTCACGTTGTGGATCGAAGTTGGGAACTACCCAAAGTTCGAAATACAGTGGGTGACCTCAGCCATGTGAGTATTATAATATAAATTTAATCATTGTTTATTGTTCAAAGAACAAGAACGAAATGCATACGTTTCCATTCCCCGTAGAAAGCTCTTAGGCAAAACTCCTATTTTCAGATCTGCTTGGGACGCCAAGAGGGCGAATTGGTGCCACATCCACTGGATTGCAATGGATATTTCTCCTGCTCGCGAGTTCCAACTCTCCTCTACTGCGATCAGGGCCTCCAGTTCGACGAGAACCGTGCGGTCTGCGATCTGCCGGAGAATACCAACTGTCGCCCCGTACCCTCTGTGGAATCCGCAAGTAGCCTGGCGGATAACTCCGAACTTAAATGGTGGCCCCACAAACCGAAGCCCGTCTTTGTGGCCGTCGATGTGACCAGTGGTCAGCCGGTTAATCCCATGGAGAAGTACGATCCAGAGCACATCGAGTGCCGTCATTATGGAGCCTACTTCCTTCCGCACCCCAGAAATTGTGGACTGTACTTCATCTGCGCCTACGGCCATCTCCATCGTCATCAGTGTGGCCGTGGCACAGCGTGGAACTTCGAGATGTCTGAGTGCCAGTTGAGTGATCAGGCCGTTTGCTATGGGGAGTCCCGGGTCTCGGAATCGCATACGGATGTAAAAACCACTGTGAAAGTCCCCACATTCAGCAGCGAAGGTCCGGTAACCGTTTGCTATATCGTGGGATCGAGTGAGTACAGCACCCTGCAGCAATTCCCTACGGATCCAGAGATTACCGAGTTGTCCCCTGTGACACCACCATCTCCACCTCGAGCTGAAGTCAACGCCTTGAGTTGTCCGTCCGCCAAGCAGAGCTATATGTCCCATCCGGAGGATTGCAGCAAGTACTATATCTGCATCGGAGGAATGCCAGTGCTCACATCCTGCCCCAAAGGACTCTTCTGGGACCAGAAGTCCGGATTTTGCGACATGGAATGGAATGTTAAATGTTTCCAAAACTGATTAATAAACAAGGGGCTGATCGCTCGATGCTATTTTATTTTGCAGCACAGCACAACGAATTGTATATCTATTTATTTATTTATTTCCAATATTTTTAATCTGGCAATACTTTTGTTTGTTAAAGAACTGTGGCCATCGTAAGTCTTTGCCATAGAACTGATCTCCTTTTAGCAGTTTCTGCGCTCTCCTTCTCAATTACATTCGTTTTCCAGGGATAGTTTTTAACCCCGCTTAAAATTCGATCCCAAATTGTGGGCACATCTGGTTCTATCGTTCTCACATCTTCCGGGCTTACATCACCTAAGATTCTTTCCAAATTGCAGATTAGCAGCAATAAAAATATCGAATAAAGTAAATATCTATCTCCGCTGGATGCTCGCATTTTGATACAGGAATGATCTCTAACTGATCTTCATTGACGTTATCTGCTACTCGTAGTCGCATGTCGAAACTCCTAATCTTATCAATAGAAATGTTTAAAGACTTTTGAAAATGACTTTACAGCAGATACATAGGACGGTGGATAAGATAGCAAGCGGCAATAGTCGCAAAATTTGCTTTTTTCCCTAAAAGTAGGCTACATATTTAGCAGGATCGGAAGATCGATTCGTGTAACTTAACAGTAGAGAAATATATCCTAAGCCTTTTTCGACTTGAATCGTAATCAGCCTTAAACTGTATTTATAAGATACAAAATTGTAATATGTAATAATTTGCATAGTTTTGTTTAGTATTGCTAAACAATAGTGGTTCGACTTGCGGACAGATTAGTTAGTTGTTGATCTGATAAACTAATGTTTACAAATTACAATTCAACTTTCCAACCTTTTTGAAATGATATCATATAACAAAGATTAATTTTTAAAAACAGGCAGTGCTTGTAAAATGTAGGATAAGGTAGGTCACGGCAAGAGATTGCTCTATCGCTTCTCGAGCTGAACATTTTTTAAAAACTCATAAATGATGTCATCCAATCGGCAAACAAACTTTGAAAGATTGTCCCTGATCTCGTCGCCCGTTGATCCGATCGTTTATTCATAACTTATCCAAAAACGATGTTGGTCTGGTTGATTATGTTGCGAATACACATGTGTTCGGCCCTCAAAGGCGATGGTGTCTAATTGTGGTTTGTCTAATTTAAATTTAACTTCTAAGGCGCACGGGCTCAATCTCAATTAGGGCTGTTTTTTTTGGCTCACAACTAATCGACGTGCCGTCCAGTAATTAATTCCGCCGTCTCCGTGGCTCAAACTTGTTGGTCAGCGGAGTGGCAGTGGAGTCGCGTGACTCATTATAAATCGCAAAATGGCAAACTTGAAAGATCTTTATGCGGCTGTCGGCAAAGTGAATACAGGAAAGTTTTGTACCGAGCAAAGCAGGAATATGCATATGTGCGTGTGCTTGGTTAAACATTTAAAAAACAAACAAACTGCGCTAATCAGCCCAATCAATGAGATCGATGCCCTTGTTGATGAAGAAATTAATATTTGTGGAAATTATTAATAAATAGCATAAATGTCAAATAGTTTCAACGCCTCAGCTTGCCTGTTCATAGCCTTGAACTGTGCAAATAATTAAAGATACATATGTACATACATACTTACATATGTATGCGGAAATGACCCCAATTATCTTTGAACCGAAAGAGAAACATTCTGAACCTTGAACAACATTACTTGCCAAGAGTGGAACTGTGAACCAAGAAACGATAGCTCATTTAATCTATGGTTTTAAAGTATGCATCTAAGTTGATTTTAACTGTATCCACAAAAACAACACTTTTGCTGAATTTCAAATTGCCATTCTGATGTGTCACTCTCCTCCTGCTGTTAATTCAGCAATGACGCAGTCTACAAAAGTCTTAAACAATTAGTGTAGTTTTAACATCATAAGGACCGTCGTTAAGTGTTATTCCAGTAGTATACAACACTTCTGATACCCTTAGCAGCCCGAAATAATTGTAAAAGTATATACAAGACTAGAAAAAATCATTATGAATGTGTCTTGATTTATGCCAACAAAACAGGACAAATTGCCCATAGTGCGTCGCAGTCAGCACACACACACACACTGACGCACACAAAGTCGAAGAGAGTGCATGGCTCTTCTTCTTAAATCTAATTTGTTCTCTTTTTGTGCTCTCTTGCGCCAGCGAGCTTTTTGGACCGGCGATCAGCTTTACCTTTTTCAGTTGAAAGCTAGTCACCCGCGCGCGGAGTTCTTTTAGCGCGCCGTTCTGCAAATAGTTGTATTTTGTTTAGCCCAACTCAATTCGTTCTATTCGACTTTTCGCGAGCGGGAGTGACGTCGCCGTTTTTGGGCAATTGCGAACATATTTATATATTAATCGTAAGGAAATAGCGGTTGTGGTTATTGTTTTTTGACAGGAGACACGCGTCTCTTTTCCGCGTGTCTTTTATTTTCGTGGATCAGCGGCCACCTGAAAGCGCCATTTGAAAGGCTAACAGCTGTGCGGCAAAAAAGAAAAAACAAATATATACATATAGATATATATTCAAGTGCAAAAGCTGGCGTTGCTAAATAGAAATAAAAAATAAATAAATAAATAAATGAGCAGAATAAACGTGCAAAGCGGTGCGTGAGTGTGTGTGTTTTTATTTATTGCGCAAGCAAAAGAGAGCGCCTTGTGTGTGTGCGTACCTGAAAATATATATGTATGCAACTAATTTCATTACTTTCAGTTGAGTTTAAAACAACAACAAAGGCGGCGCTCGCTGAATAAGTCTAATTTGAAGTGCATTTCCTTTGTGACAGAAAAGTTCGCTCCAAACTCCAAAAATCGAGCGAGGCCATATGTATACATATCTACAGATGTATATGTATGTACATCTGTGAGTTCAGAGCGCAAGCGTCGCGTCGCCATGCAAATGTTAATGAAAAATACAAACCCCTACAAATCGACAGCAGCTTAAAAAACATCACAAGATTATCACACACATAATATAACAATATTAAAACCCACAAATCAGCAAACGCGAGTAAAGCAGGCAAGTTCACCAAAATTAATACAATACATATGTATGTAAATGTGTATGTAAATATAGCGATGAACGGCATTCGTCACCCAACTAACTTAAAAATTGATAAGACCGAAGGGTAAAGAACCGTGGATATGCCAACTCTAAATCAGCTGCGATCCAATACAGTGGACGGCAATAATTCAACAGTATTAGTTTTGCAACCAATGTTCAGGAAACTTATAAATTGATAGTATATAAACTTTTGGCGGACTATGCCTAAATGTATTCTTATAGCATTTGATTTGGTTATTGTTCATCTTCGGGAATTTTCGAACTTTTGAGTCCACTTTCAATACTGTTTGCTTTCTTGTAATTGTCGTTGGCAAATGATTATTATGAATCGACTGGAAAGAGATTTGTAGGCTTACTTTTTAATTCTGGTTCTATGGCACTCCCGTTAGTATTAATATTGTCATACCCAAAGGTGCGAATTGGTCAATAGGTGTTCCCATTTACAATTTAAAATGTTATGGGGTAATGGGTAAACACTCCCTCTGTTATACAAAAGTAGCTCATTTTTTGAGGAACGTGTGAAATAAAATAATTTTAAACAACGTGTTAGCTCAAACCTGTCGAACTCCACTGCAACTTTCTAAAGTTAATGTTGCTAAACTGTCCAGAAACACAGTTGAATTAAAACAATTTATCTTCGGGTTTTGTAGTTGCAAATTAAACATTTTTCTCGTTATTTTAAACCATTTTGTACTGCGCCGCATTCGTGAAAACAGCACTTTCTGCGAATCTTTTATCATTTGTACAGTTGAGTTGAGATACAATTTGAACTAACCTAGTACACCTAATACACACTCTATGTCTGCCAGATAAATGGTGTACACGTGCTGGAGATGGCATATCTGTCGTTATCAAAGGCGGTTAATCTAACGAGTACGTGAGAAGGCTACGAGCTTCGCGTGGATTTATGTAACACTCATGGGGCCAAAATCAGGGGCTGGGGCCAGTTTTCACTATCCAGCTTTCATTATCAAATGGTGCTCCACTGTAGAAATGCACAATGCAGCAAGAAATATTTTGTACGCATCTATTTGGTGGCGTAATTGGCTTTGGGCCGAGCCACTCGACTCGATTCGTCTCACAACCGGTTTGGGTTCCTGCAGTTAACACTCATCTCAAACTGAGGGGGGATCGGGGGTACATCTCACAGGAACTCCATGCACCCAGCCATCAATCACCTGTACAGTCTTGCTTCTATAACTTGAACATCACTTGAGCTAGAGTGGTCAGTCGAAGATCTTGACTCTGCAGAATCGCTTAGCAGAAATATTTTTTAAAACGTCATTATACTTATCGAACATAATCCTAGTGATAGTGAACGGATTCCTATGGATTCATAAGCCAGAAAACATTTTTTCCACCACATCATTGCTCCACATAACATGTTTTTCATATTTCTGGATAGTTCAAGCTGGAGAAGCTCACCTGTATGTTTTTCCACGAGTTGTGCACTCGGACAACAATGCGTTGTCAATGAAAGCCTCAAACTGGTTTCGGCCTAGGAGAAGCAACGCAAACAGTAGTGCAAAGTTGGTTGGGGAAAACGATGAGATCTCGACCAACATATACCCAGAGTACCTTAAGTATAGCAGTATTAATTACGACTGTAAACAAAAAGAATCGCGCCAGAAGAGCACCCAAAATAATATTAACAAATTCGTTTGCTGTATGATAACTTATACGCGTTGCTATTAAACTATTAAATTTCAGACAGCTCAGTTTACTATTATTATTAAGTTTCACCTAATAATAATATAATGTTACCCATCACGTGCTCAGATAAATTGCTTAGGCAAAGCTTAGCTACGTTGATTCTGTAGCTAAAATGTTATAATTGTTAGTTCATAGGGTTCTTATGTAAATAATACAAATACCTTTGTCTTTCCACCTTTCAAACACGCTTTTCGACTACTATCTTTTTCCTAGTGACACCTGTGTGCAACTCTCTCGTTCCGCTATCATATCAATTGTTTGCAAGGTAAATTTGATCAGTCAATTGAAAAGTTAGGTCTGCGTCTGCACTCAAAATGGCTTTTGGTCCACCCCGGGGTGAACTCTTCGAACAGAAGCGATCGGTGGTATGTGGTAACGCAATACCCGATCGGAGAGACAAACAACAGCGACTTGAACGAGAGTCAAGACCAAGTGAATCATAGCATCACATCTGGTTAGTGCTCCTCCACTCACAATGAAATTTGAAATCGCCAGCGGAGCATAGCGAATAATCAAACACAACCGAAATCGATATCCGTATCGAAAAGCTCAGCAAGTGCAAGTGCAAGTGCAAGGGCAGAAATGATTTCGAACCAATTGACAGGACAGTGAAGACTGGGCTAAAATTAACCACAACAACGCTGGCGGCTAATTGAAGGGAATTCGCAGGGACTCGCAACTTTATGGCGACCATCGTTTGGGGGGACTGATTGTTATTGATATTCTGATCATGGCTTCCCGTGCGGTTACGATCATTGAAGTGTGCGGTTGCTTAAATCCTACACCGAAAATAACTTTCAAATTTCAAAAATTCAAAATATTCTTATTCAGAAGAAAGAGTACAGGCATATAAGATAACACAGTCTTGAAAGCTATCTGTTGATGATCGACTATGGTATTCTTTGCTATAGATATTTCAAAGTGGATTATTTTTGGATTGGTTTCTTCCAGTGTAACACTGGATACAGACAGACTTAGAGAACAAATATTTCACTCATTTCTGTTGTTTTGTACCAGAGTTGGCGCAATATATTTTCGCAGACGGATTCATAAGCCATTCAGTTCACGTCTCGCCATGAATGTTAAGTTACAATGGTCAACACAATTTAAAACAACCCGTATCCAGCTGGCGAGCTATTCAGTGTTAGGAGTAAAGAGGTTTCAATGACACGACCATATCACTATCATGGTTGCTTGCACTTTTTACTCAAAAGTTATTAACAACTGTGAAAAATCGTAGGTACGCTTTAAGGCCCAGAAAATGAGACATATGGTCACGTAATCAGTTTTAAAGCAAAATGTTTCAAAGTATTTTAAACGGAGCTATATACCCACTATTGTGCTATAATTTTGTTGTTAGTTGGGTAATATTAATATTTATAATAAAACTGGATAAGTGTACTAGTACTATGGCTGCCGAAAATGCGCCGCAATTATCTACTGATAAAGTAGAGTACACGAAAATAATAAAGTCGAGAATATGAAATGATTGATTTCTTTTTATATCGTTTGCTGTTGATAGCAATGCAAACGAATCGGCTTATTCTTCGAGAGTTTTGTTTATTGTATGTGCACCTCTTCGATATATAATAAACTTCGACTTATTGTATATAAAAATACAAACTTTTAGGTACCCTACAGTTGCAATGAAATTCTAGCACATGTTTCTCAATCGAGTTCCCAGCTCAAACATAATTGGCCTCGACTACTAGAAACGAATCGCACTAGCTATGAATCATGTAGTACCATTTTTGTTCGCTTTCGGGAAGTTCTACTGAAGTGGCAATAACATTGATAAAGACAAGGGTACAAGTGAATAAATATTAATGGGTTGATAAGATCGTTCTCTTAACACACTCGAAGCACTAGATGATGTTTCTCCATAAAAATGTCAAGAAAAGTCATAATTGGACGATTACAAAGACATTGATTTGAGAGTGGACAATGGAGTATAACTATTCGGGCAAGTCATCCAACTATAAATACAGATTACTGTGCCGAATCCGAGACACCATTCCACTCCATGAAAAGATTGCCCTGCCCAATGCAATCTCTCGGATGGATACTCGTACATATGGCCGATGGGAACGAAACCAAAACAATCTGCCAGCCCCGACCAAAATCGCAAACCCAACCGACGGGAACTTATACAAGTGCGCTTGTCTGGTCTTTTTTGGTTCGAAATCTTATCACAACACGTTGGCTGTCGACTGTTGTTTTTGAGCTTTGCTGGAAATAAAAATTGCTGGCGATAACATTTAGGCAATTTCACTGCTGTGTCCCTCTTTTCTGGCCCAGTTCAGTTCTCCGGGAGCAGCTAGCTCATCCCGTCCACATATGTCAGCCGTTCGAGTGTCAGTCGTAAATTGGAATTGAGTCGAATAGTGAAGATGGACTTCTGATGTCGCCCGCTGCAAGTATTTCCAAGTGTTGGCCTTGTGTCTTTGGCAATATGGGCCACGTATCTACAAGTCCGCGTACTGCATGGAAGCACTCAGAGAAAATGGTCTAAAGTAGAGAGTTTAGAGTTGGTTATTATTTCTGAAAACTGCTGCCCTAGAATATGGAGTACTGTATTATATACATTTTTTGATAATTCTGAATAAAAATTCGTTTAAGCAAAGGCCGTTTGCTCAATCATTTGTCTTAGGTATGTAAAGATCAATTAAATATTGGTATATCAATTTGTATCAAAGTGTAGATAAAACGAATATTGAATTGTAACGAGCGCGAAGCACTATTGCATAGCACATCTAGAGAGAAGTTTCACTTGTGCGGTGTCCACTGTACACCAGATAATGGCACCCCCAACACAAACTGATACTAACCCATACAAACGCTTGATATATGCCAGTATTTTCGCTCTTTTTTTTTGCTGCGTTGGGTCGCGTTTATCAATGTAACGATTCGCAGCCATGCTATGGCGATGATAAATGGACAGAATGCACTTGCCCAACGCTTTCGATTTAGTACTCTGCCATTTTCTGAAACTGCCGGGGTCACTGTCACTGCGAATGGGGAAAGTGTCAGAGTCGATTGATCGCAGACCAGTCAAATATTCTCGGATTTATCCAATGAAAATTTCCTTTACGATACAGCACAAGTTTTACCACAAGACCCTTTTAAGTTGAAACATCTTTATCTTCTGCACAATGAAAATGATTTATTTTCATAACCGAGCCTTTGCAAGAAATCGGTATCATCGTGGAATATAAGACTAGCTGGAGCCACACTAAATTGTATGTATGCATGTAACATAAGCAATCAGATGAAATCTAACCACATTAGTTTGAGCTTCTCTTCGTAAAACTCTTGTAAAACACAGGAGTTGAAATAATCGATATTGACACAGATATTCGACTGGTTTAGAGCGCGGGATAATTTGTCGTCTATATCCACTTTCTTACATGGAAAACTGGGAAACAAGCACTAGAAGTTGATATACCTTGCCAATAGCAAATTGGCAAAGTAGTGAGTTTAGGCGTACTGATAGGAAGGCGAACCGCAATTTAAACCAATCGCACACGAGTTAGCCGATTTTTAATCAGTTTTTTAATGCCTGTTCGCACTCTTTTTCTATATTTTCCAGGGGTTTAAAGTCCACTGGCTTGGGAATGTATTCCAGCAAGGAGACAAAGAGCGCGGCCAAGGCGCAGAAAAAGACGCAAAAGGTTAACAAAAAGCAGCAGCCATCGTTGCCAAATGGTAATAAAGTGAAATCACCAGCAAATGCCAAGAATATCCATACGAATAGTAACAACAAACAAACCAACATTAACATCAACCATAACAACAACAACAACAGCAGTACAGTGCCCAATAACAATAGCAAGAATAATACTTTGCCAGTTAACACGGCCCAGAAAGCCAAGGAGCACTACGGGGCGGAAAAGAGGAACCAAAGTCTCATAATGGGCGCCAACACTTTGCCGGGCTATGAAAGTGTGCCCAGAATGGAGCGATCCAACAGCTTCTCACTGCGCACCAGGCTGAATAAACTGATTAACCACCTGACGGGCAGCAAGGAGAACCTATCGAGGACTGATGGCGATGGGGATTCCAGCCGCACACCGTATATATTCACCCGTAGTCGTTCGATGATCCAGATGAGGCGGCCAAATCGCCGGAGTTTCATCGAGCCTCAGTTGGAGCAGTTGAGCGAGGAGACGGAGAAATCTGGGGATCTCACCTCACCAGCATCACCGCGGAAGACATCGGTGGCCGATCTTCAGGTCAGTTCGCCGGTGCTTCTGCGAAGGAGTGAACTAACCTCATCGGTAAGGACTCCAAAACGTCGCCAATCCGCCCAGCCCTTCACATCGACTCCTTTGGAGGAGGTGCAGTCGCCGGCTCAACGCAAGGGCTCCCTGATGTCGCTGAACCAAACAGAACCCGCCAACCCCCAGGTGAATTTCCAAAAGAGACGTTCCAACACGCTGATTGCTTCCTTTAAGAGTACCTTTAGCGGATTCACTGGGAGCGCAGGCGGAGCCGAGAAAAAGGAGAAGATGAATCCCAAATGGAGTGCCTCATTGCAATCACTGCAGGCCATCGATAATATGGTTAGCTATGCCAACATGTCCTTCATCGACTACGACAAGTTCAATGGCTACGAGAAGCAACTGGAGCGGCAGCAATCGCTGATGAGTCTGGCGGAGCAGCCGGTGCCCACCGCCACTCAACTGCCGCTGCCTCCTTCGGCGCTGGCCCACTCCCATTCGCCCTCGCCGCTGGGCGACACATCGCGCACCTCCGTCCACCTGGGCTCATCCCTAGATGAGTCGGTCAGGACCGTCGTGATGCGCCGGAGGAGAAGCAAGACTTCGCTGGAGGGCAGAAGCAAGACATCCTTGGAGGGCAGGAGCAGCATGGCCAGCCTGAACAGTGCCTTTAATTTGGACACCGACTACGAGCACAATCTGGACCGGGTCCACAATGTCTATCGAGAGAGTTTGGACTCGCGAACCCTGGAGCTTCTGAACCAGCGAACTCGCAACTCCTTCATCCAGGATCAGGCGGTGCTCTTCGATGCCCTCGATCTGGAGGATGGATCCGTGGCCCGACGGTGTGCCTTTTGTTCGAAACGCGTTTGCAGGAGCGGAAGCATGCGGCAGCAGCAGCAGCAGCAGCAGCAGCGGGAACGAGATGCAGTGGACGGGCGAGGGAATCCAGTAAAACAGGTGAGTTACGATCAAAAGGGTTGAAAATAATTTAAACAAAATGGGGCCTAAAACAGGCGCATTTCTTCCATGCAATCGATAGTTTGAAATCTTCAAATACCTTATATTGTATGCTTAAGTTCTTTAGTTGTAAACTTATAGTGACTAACCTTTGTATGCTTCTGAGTGCACTGTTTAAACTTTGCTGTAGAGCAGATGACTCATTCCCATGAAGACTTCTGGGTATAGCTGACTGATAAACATAGGGCTTTATTCGGATTCATCAATGCTTCGTTGAACGCTTTCGATTTACTCCGGAAGTTCCAGTTACCGTGGTTCCAGAGCAGTATCGGTACCAGACGAGCTTGAAGCGTCATCGATTTGGCTGAACAACTCATAAATTCTGTTCATTTCTCTTAGCAAAGAAGTGAGTGAAACATTTATAGTTCTGTGAAGGTTGCTAACCGTCTTATAATTTTATTGTGAGCACCAGTTAATCGTAATAGTTCAAAATTAGATGATCGATCAGAATAGGAATATCCGATTGCGTGTTGATTTAAAGCAGAGAAGTTTGGTCATCAAACTGACAACATAGCATGCTCACGTATGATATAGAAGCATATAAGTATTTAATCAGTCATCAGTCAAGTTGCAATAAGCTTGGGAAAAACAGGGAAGTACGATATACGGGTTCTAATGCCATTTTGTCGATTTAACGTAGTTAAATAGTGAAATCAATCATTCAAGGTCTATATAATTCGACATCCTTTGTTTTTATGGATATTCCTTTGTATCCCCTTAGTCAAAAACTTGTATCCGTGGCGTGGTCTTAACTATTTGTATTTGCCAATTTAAGGAAGTTAATCGGGAATGGAAATTTAAAACAGTTAGTTTAGTTAGTATAGTACAGCGACAATTGACCCTTACGAACGTATATAATTGATTGCGGATAAAAACTAATTTGCACTTAAATCGATCTATGTATAAAGACAAATGTGGATGGTGTTCATTCGGCGATTGCGATTGTTATCCCCAATATTCAGTTTCTACTGCGTGTAGTCGGTGTCGCCCTTCGAATAGTGTATGCAAGCCAGCACGGTATCCAGCAGGTACAGTGCTCCCTCGATGACACACAGCGAGCCCATGGCAATGCCCACTTGGCGCTCCGAGTTCACATACAGGAAGCCCTCGTCGGACATGTAACCCTTCCAGTAATGGAGTGCCACTCCGCCCACAGCAATCCACATGATGCAGCCAACCACGTTCATGATGGTGTCACACAGTTCTCTGTTGAAAAATGTTGAAAACAACCAGTGAGAAAAGGGATCGATGCAATTCAACGTGCAGCAATAATCAATAATACTACGGATTGCTGTGTATTCAAGGAATTGCCATTCAACTTACCCCTTATGTTTGGTGGTGCCGAAGGCAAAGGCAATGGTGTGGCATCCAGTGTATATCAAAAATCCAACCATAACGCCAGAGGCTACGATCTCCGCGTCGGCGCTCTTCTCCTCGTTCAAGTTCCAAGTGCCGCCAATGCCCAGGAACTCGCCACCATCGCCCCAACGGTACAAGAAGATGATCACCAGGTTGATGATCTGCGAAGAAAGGAGCGCACAGGAGAGCAATGAGGTCACATTCGAGAGGGAATGAATCACTTCTTGGCCACGCCTCGCGGTACAACTTGGCGTATGAGTAACATTGCTAATACGTTAGGACTGATAAAACGCGCGCTTATCAGCCCAGTTATTGCGACTACACACAGGCTATTGCTCAATAGGAAAGAAGCCGTAGCCGTAGAAACCCAAAACTTACCAGCTTCAGGGCCTTGATGAAAATAGAGCCTACAGTCTCCACGGATACCATTTTACACTAGATATGCTGGATTTTCCTTTCGTTTAGCTGGAATTCGAGCAATACTTTAGTTTACACTCCTCCGCAGAAGGTTTCCTCTTAGTTAGGAGGCACTCACAATCTTGTCTGTAATTTTCACGCGGAAACTACAGCGAAATGATTCGTGTTCGTATCGTTGCCGTTCGTCGACTAAACTGAAAAATATCACTGAAACGCAACCTGTCGCCCGCAGTTCGTAGTGTCGCCAAGAATTTGTAGCTTTTGCAATCTGAGCATACACGGTCAGCGATAAGATAAGATAAAGCACACGATAACAGGTGCCATTCGAAATGGGTTACTAATTTGTTGACGGTTTCCCATGGGGAGGCTCCGAAAACAAATAGAACCCAGATGCGCATGCGCCAGCCCCACCCGCGTATCTTATCACTCCGCTTATCGCGGCTCTGTCGCCTTACATCGCGATATCAGGTGCTCCGACTTGCCGCTTTCCGCAGCATTATTAAACATTATTCATGGCGGCCACAAAGCCACATAGCCACAAAACGGGGAACAAACTCACGGCTCTGATAGACCGGAAACGGGGTTTCTTGCGTCATCAATGGATTTCTGAAATACTTTTGGGGTGACCCATTCCCACTGATAAAACCCTCCGTGATGCTTCCCCTGAACAGATTAAAAACCCACTGACCTTGTCTCGATTCGATGATCGATAGCCCACTCTGATTGCATTAATTCTCCCGCTACTGACTGAAAAGCCTCACACAAAAAGGCACTGGAACCTAATCTGCATTTCAATTATCACAACCCTAGCACAATAATCATCGCTGTAGCCCCTGCTCGAGATTTCAAATCAATTGGAACAGCACAATGCAAAATGATAGCAGCAATTGGGGAGCAAAAAATAAAACAACTTGCGGTTGTTATGGGATCCCTCAATTTATATATTTCCTATTTATTATTGTAAAGTGGGATATAATTCTAGGATGAGTGGTGCGTTTTGATTATCACTGTGCAAAACTAACACTATGTTACTTGAAGAACTATGTACGTTGTTGAGCTCAAACAATTTGATTTTACGAAGGGACTCGCAGAAATAGTGTAGTTTCTTTTCTTAAAAGCAAATTGCACGATTAACCATGGTAATATTTCCCTATCTGCATATGGTCTTTAGACAAATATAACGGGTGTTTTTTTAGAGGTATAGAACTTTAAGTTGGCATTACTGTTCAAGATGGCGACCGATTTAACAGCTGTCAAGTGATTTATTCTCAGTTTGGTTTGGCAATTCGTCATGCGTGCTTACAAAATCCAACTCGTGCAAGAATTGAAACCAAACGATCATCAAGCAAGGCGTAGATTCGTCGAATGGGCCCAAAACGAGATTGCTGTTGTTCCCGATGTTTCATAAGCCTCCAAGATCTTGTGATTTAACACCGCTAGACTACTTTTTGTGGGGCTATGTAAAGTCATTGGTCTATGCGGATAAGCCACAAACGCTAAACCATTTGGAAGACAACATTCGCCGTGTTATTGCCGATATACGGCCAAATATGTTGGAAAAAGTCATTGCAAATTGGACGTCCAGATTGGACTACATCCGAGCCAGCCGTGGCGGTCATATGCCAGAAATCATATTTAAAATGTAATGCCACAAGATTATCTTTCATGTCAATAAAATTCATGTCAATCGAATAATCCATCGTTGTTTTATTGCAATTTAAAGTTCTATACCTCTAAAAAAAACACCCTATATATGTAGATTGCATAAGTTTGGGATTGGAGGGCGTGGGAAACTATACTGCACATTTGGCACCCGTACTCTGTGTTTTGTATTGAAAGCCACCATTAAAATTTGACTGTGTAAATCATAAGTTCAGAACGTGAAACAAACATGACATCACACCTCATCAAGAGGTTTTTTATGACCTGCCATTGAGTAGCAAGTATACACACAGATTCATAAGTACTATATATACACAAGTATCATTTGCGCTGTGCCGAGGTATTATTGAATTTCATTCCGGAAAACGACTAGCTACATATAACACTAAATTTAGTTTTAGCATACAAATAACTTCCTAACCTAAAGCTATTAAACTCGTATGGTCTTTTATCCTATAGAAATTTGTTGTTCGTCTAAGCGCCAATGTTATTTTTTGTTTAAATGCTTAAATGCTTTGCTCAGGGAACACAAAAAAGTAAATAAAATATAAAATTGCATTTGAGCAAGAACATGTTGGCTAAATACAAGTTGTCTGGTCCCCGAATAAGCAGAGGAATTCATCCAAATCAAGGACAGAGGTTGCAGAATTCTCTGTTTTCGTTCCTCCCCCCTTGCAAATACCACTACCATACACCATCCAATTCATCCCCGATTTTCGAATCCCCAAGTGGAGTCCCAGAAAGCGTCGTTAAATTTGGAATTTGTCTCCTCTGCATTTGGCTTGTTGCGATGATTCATTCACTGAGGCGGAGAGAAAATCGGCGTCAGAACAACAAAAACCGGCATGCAACTTCCACCGACACAAGTGCAGTTCTCATGTGGAGGTCTCTTTATTAAATCGAGAATAAAGAGCGAACGAACAAGGCAGAGAGTCGCCTCGTAACTACCAGCTTTTGTGTGCCTTCAAGCGTCGCCATATGAAAGTGATTGAGATATATTCATTAATCCGTATATACATATGCAAAACAAAAACTGGAAAAGGTGATTCAAATTCAATTTGTGTTTTTTTTTTCTTCCAACTATATATATACATATATAATCATACAAGATCGACTGCACATATGTCCAAGTATTCAGTAAGGAAACGGTATGCCTACTTTAAAAGCAAAATGAAATTAAATCAGTATAAGTGTACACATGTGTACATTGGTCGTATATACACAAGGATTTTTACTTTTGTTTCAAATATACATATGTAGACTACAGACTTCCGTTTTGCAGTTTAGCTATGAAACAGCCGACTTGGGCAGAACTTTACTGAAGCGCGCTTACAGCCGGGTGTTATAGCAGAGAGAGTCATACAGCGACGCTTTACATTGGAGGGCATTACATTACAGCACTGTAAAGTCTAAGTCAAACGAGAGTATTTCTCAGATACAAACACAGCTGTAACTAACTTATGACCACTTGCACACCTTTTGGGGAGCACTTACCTGCCTTACTTGGACTGCCTGGCGTCATTGAGGTGTGACAGCGATTTGGTAATGAGATTTCAGTTCGATCTTAGTGGGCGGATTTAAATTAACTCGCCAGACAGTCGAAAAGTGAGTCAGAAAATTACAAACAGCACATGCTTTGAGGAGCTTTTCGGTTTTGTTTTGATGATCAGTTTGATTTGATTTGGCTTCTTCCACGTTTTCGCCGGCTGCGTTGTTGCTATTTATGAATGAAAGTTGCGTTTGTTTACTTTTGCGCACCAAGCTCTCGCGAGAGAGGTAAAAGTGAGAGTAAGAGGGATTTATATCAAAACCGCCACAATCACAAGTGAAAAGTTTTCGCCGCTCTAAATATTGCGGTACGCTTACATACATACATATACATATGCTAAAGAACTGAAAACTTAAAGCGATTTATGAGTTTTTTAGCACTTGAGTTTCAATTAATCTAAATGTGTTGCGTGAAACACACTGGATGTTCAATATTTACTGTCAACTCTTGAAATTGATAAAAATTTATTTGACCAGCATTTTATGACGTTTGCCAAACGTTTGTATTCATATTCATAGAATTTTATACGCACCAACTTACAGACAAGGTTAAAATATTAACTTAGCGGTGTTATAAAAAAACCGAATCCGTCCTATAAGTTAACGTGGCTTATAAAATGGCAGTAGATACGAATTATTTTAAATAATTCAACGTTTTCACAAGGTCACGACGCGTATTAATTATTATTCATCAAATACAATTTAAAGACATTTGATCTGTAAGTTTAAGGTCACGTCGAAATTGAGTCTGAGATTAAAAGACATTTACAAGTGCCGAAATCCGAATTCTTTCTTCATTTTCTATTTTGATGATTTCATTTTAAGTTTCTAGCCTCACTTTACGAAACACAACTGTGGCAATACAGTCATAGACCTTTTGGTGGAAGTAGGCATATTGTTTATCCTGGCCGACTGCCGAGCCCCAGCTTCGTGTCGTTGTCCTTATCAGGCGAGTGCTTTGGCAGTGGTTCTCTGCTGCCTTCGGGGTCCTTTAAACGAGCGGATGGCTGTGCCGTCGCCTCAGTTCGTCGGCAGCCGTCCCACAGTGCGGATGACCCAAAATCGGACCGCGGAGCGCCGACCTTTGACATCAGTTTTGCTCGCGTTCGCGATTTTTGCCGCGCTGTCACCGCGGCTTCAATCGCTTTCGATCCGTTCTGTGTTTGTGCTGCAATTTCGGGGCGAAAACAAAAACAAAGTAAACAATAATTCAAGAGTTACATGACAGAATAAAGTAAAGCCTCCGTCGTTTATTATCAAATCAATTGAAATATGTATACTCGCCTTGCAGGATGCATCCACGGTAAACAAGAGCTTGTGCACATGATTGTTTGTTTGCAAGCATCGGATTCGTTACCGGACCGATTTGGCATACAGTGCGTTTCGCAACTAAGTGTCTCTGGTGTCTACACAATTTGCATATAAGACTGAATGCGTTTTTCCAAAATTCAGCACATATAAAGAGCATAAATAATTTTACCACCACTTTGATTTTTTTAACCAATTTTATTAGTTCTTCTTAATATTTATTGATGACTAGATATAGAATGTATTCAATTATAGTGTAAAATTACAGTTAAATATCCTATACAATCTATTTTTTAAAGCCCCCTTACAGTTCTGACTCGCACTGTAGGACATCAATGTTAGATATGTCACTTATCCTTGTTTGAAGCTTTTCGACTACTGTCCTTGATTCTGACGTTGGCTTTGATGTCTTTAAAAGGTCATTGAATAGATAAAAAAGGACGAGTTTCTAAATTTTAGTCAAGCAGCGAGTACTTAAATGAAAATAGGGCATTCGTTTGTGTTTGTTTTCATTTGAATACGGAAACGCGTTATCTTTCCACAGAATAACATGCACTCTATTTTAATGGTCAAGTGAGCAGCGGAGGATGAGATGTGGCCATAAAAATTCAATGAATTCATTTAATTCAATGTCATTCATTGTTAATGAATGTTATAGCTCGTCGTTGACTCGTTTACATTTAAACAGGATCATCATTTAGTAAATGTGCAATTTAAAAGCATTCGGTAA
This sequence comes from Drosophila santomea, assembly GCF_016746245.2. Taxonomy (NCBI): domain Eukaryota; kingdom Metazoa; phylum Arthropoda; class Insecta; order Diptera; family Drosophilidae; genus Drosophila; species Drosophila santomea. The sequence continues at coordinate 20,411,977 of NC_053018.2, forward strand.
TGAAATTATATCGAACATATGTATGAGATTTGTTCCTTTCAAATAAAAGTAGAAGTAAAGGATTTTAAAGTCTTTAAGTTACTGCACAAAAAAGTTATGACAATATTTTTATAAAATACTTCCCTTTAAGACATCGCTCTTCTAGTTTTCGTAATGGAATAGGTTCTTAAATAGAGTTTCCAAGGATTTTCTACTTATCCGAATTTAAAATCTTAAGGTTTCCGAGCCATGTAAAGTATTAAATTCTATCTCCCATGATACCTATTCCCTCCACTCCTCCACCCACCAAGCTGGATTAATGTTTGTCCCCACAAGAAATAGCTCGCGGCGTTTATTTCTCTGCGACAGAGATTTGTAAATTTGTAATGCTTAACATGCTTTTGGGCGCAGAAAGTACTAGATAAATGTAATCATGGTGGAGCATGTTCGCCTTATTGGGAAGCACAAAAGCGAGTGGGCGCTCTTTGCTTTTTGGCCCTCTTCGGAGCCTTCAAATATGCATAAACTAATTTTGGCTTATGCAACATACTTTTCGGCACACGGCATCGATGCTGCTGCTCCTCCAGCTCCTAGTCTCCTCGTCTCCTTCTGCAATATTCATTACCTTGCCAGCCCATATGTGCTATTCCCCGTCCGCCGCTGAAACATTTAAATGCTAATAAATTTCGTTTATGAGCGAGAGTCGTGCTGGACAGCCGTGCACTAGGAAAAATTGGGTACGACTCTAGTTGAATCAGGATGGTGTTTGGAAGATTTTACAATATTTGTGTGAGGTGCAACTATAATGGAATATCCGCCATTTATTATTCTTAGAATTTGAAAAAACCTGCAAGTGTCTTTAGTAGGTTTCTTGGTTCTGCTGCTCATACTTAATGAACGTAATTAGTTAAATAGTCGAATATGTTTCTTAACATATAAAAAAAAGGTATTCATATAAATATATTTTCGTATTGTCATTTATGAGTTACATTTAAATGGGATGTATATCACATATGTGAAAAATTATCTTTCTTTATTTATTTAGTTTTGTGAATTCTTTTTTAAGTTCTATTTCTCGATTGTCCAAAAAGATCCTTTTGCGAAAAAGATTGTATTTTTTATTTTTGAGTGCAGCAACTGGGACTGGTCTCCGTGTCCGATGACGTCCGTGCTAGGTACTCGTGACGCCCGGGCTCCAAAAAAGGTGCAAAGTCAGGTGGGAATGGGAAGAAACTGAGCTCCTGCTCCTGCTATTGCGAAGGAATCCTCCGACAAAGAAGAAGTGGCCACGGGAAATGATTTATGGCGGCTTGGCTCTCGCTGGGACTGCAAGCCAATTCCATTCCTCGGTTTGTTTGGTCATCCGCTGCCAGTTGGCCGGATGTGGGAGCCAGCAAAAATAGCTCTAAGATTTGTCGAATGCTGAATATTCGGTGTGTTGTGCGTGTGTTTGGTGTTTGGTGTGTATTGTCTGGCATGTGTGTGCCGTGGTGCGTCATAAATCAATTTTAATGTGAAAATTATTGCCGCATACTTTTGGGTCGTTGTCGGGAATTTTTCATAAACAAAACATAACAGGAATTTGTGTGAGCAGGAATGGGCGGAATTCCTAGCTATTTTGACACACATGTGACACCTTAAATCTATGACTTTTAAAGGCCGGGCTTGGGACAATGGTAATTTATAAAATGGTGCATCTTTTTGTTGGAATTTCCACAGTCTCTAAGTAATAGAGGAATGTGAATTATTCACATTCAATTTTGAAGCTGGTTTTAAAGATTATTTGTAAGAGAACAGGTCTTTTTAAGTATATTCGATTTATGCAATGTCTGGTTACTTTAATTTATGTAGAGTTACATGCAAAATCAACTTTTAATCATGGTAAACTTTTTCTTCTTTTTCAGGTAATTACGACATTCTTCTTTAAAGTGACACACCTCTTTCAAATGTAAGTTCAAGACCTTGACAAATTATCTGGTTATTTACGAGACCGAAAATTGCTCTTAAGATAACGTAGAAAACTCGATGCTAACTTTTCACCGGAAACTGCAAACGCTTTTGAACTTCGCTTTTTCCTTTCGGCCTCTTTTGGGTAAAAATTATTGCCTTTTGCTTTCATTTTGGCCAGCAAAATAAATATCAAAAAGTTCAGGGTCTTGCAAAACTTCAATGAATGCACCGCATTTCTGCAAAAGAGAACTAAAGAGACTAAACCAATGACTTGGTAAAAATATGCATTCAAAAGGAATTTCATGTTTAATTAGGCTAAATAAATGTTATAAATTGAAAGTAGAGCGCACTTTAACGTTCCAGGCTTTATCCAGGCTTATTAGTTATCGTACCCATTTTCAGTTTCCACGTACGTTTTGCGTGCGAGGCTAAGAAGACCTTCAATTTTAACATTCCACAATGTTTATGAGCCTCAATTGGGAAACTGAAAAACTCGATAAAGAAAACTCAATGTCAATAAATTGACTAAAATGCGGCAAACATGAAATGCTGCGCCACTGCAGCATAAAATATATTTGGCAATAAACCCATTCGAGCTTAAAGAACGAAAAAACATATTTTGACATATTGCTGTGGGGGGGAAATGTATTTCTTCAACCAATTGAAGAATAATAAAATCGAATAGAAAACTAAGACAAAGTTATGTTTTTCGAGTCCACTCGAAACTAGCTGCAGTGATTTATCATAGTGATCATTGAAATGCTTAATGAATAGAAAATCCTGATAATACGTCTATTGCCTTGCGACCTTCACTACATTACTACTATGGATTTGAGAAAGGGAATAAAATGCCTAAGTTCGCCTTCAACAAGGGCCCCTTCTGCCGTTTAGGGCTAGCCATTTCAGAGCTATTTCTTGAATTAATCTCCTTGGAATGCTCCTGGCTCTGGGTGCCACATCTTTCGCAGGGACACCAAACAGACAACGATAGGTGGGTGGTGAAGTGGTGGGCAGGTGGGCAGGTGGGCAGATGTTCAGATGGGCTGTTGGGAAAGTGGCTACCCAGAAAACCAATTTGATCATTATCTGAACACATACATAAATCAAAGTCAGTGCAATTAGCGCCAAGGTAGAAGTCCATTTTAAAATTAATTAAACCGAAAACAAATCCACAAAACGAACCGCACGAAGCCCACAACTCACAGCCGGATCCGGATCCGGATTCAGAGCCGTTGTCCCAGTCGGATATATAGAGAAGTGGAAGGGAAACCCGGACTTTAAGCCAACAGCACGGGTGAAAACCGAACGAACGCTTTTCCCGGATGCGATGGGAAAACATGGGACAGAGCCAGAGCCAGAGCCAAGTGAAAAACTCGTGGTTGGTCGAATTACAAACAAGCAGCAGGATGGATTTTCCGGTGGTTTTCTGATTGCTCACTTTTATCCCGCCGAATAAACAGAAAAGGCAATGTGACCGCATTTTAGCCAAAACTTTGTTCAATAAAACTTTATTACTTTTGAGAAATAATAGTAATTTCCCTTTTCCTGCAAACTTTTGATTTAGAATTGGAACTGAATGAATGTGTAAAATTGGCTTTTAGGAGAAATGACAAAACACTTATTCCCGCCTTATAACGAAATTCGAGTTTTCAAAAAACCTCTGTGGGTAAAAATGGTTTTGCCCTTAAAGGTCGTGTTAACAATTGTTAAATCTAGCAAAAAGTACAAACAAAGCTCGAAAAATCATCGAGTTAGTTGAGAAAATTATGCAAATGAACAAGAAAATTAATGAATCCCTGGACTTTCATTTTAAGTCAATCAGGTATTGGTTCGTAGGAAAAGTGCAAACTCATTTAGTTATGAAAGACTGCTCAAGGAAAGTCATTCAGTCCGTTTCGCACGTTTTTGTTTGTTTTTCTTTTTGGTTTTTCGCTTTTGGGGAAAAACTCGACGATTATCTTCCATTTATAATGGCTTCGGCTGGAATTGAAATCTAGTTTTAATCAATATAAATCACCAGCCGGCCCTCGATGGGCGCGTCAGGGGCATAGATTTCGTGTTCGCTGAATGCGAAGTGATTTATGCACTACCGCTGGGTGGCCATCAACCTCCACCCGCCACACGCCACCCACACACCAACCACCCACCACCCACTTGGCGGCGACCACCCACCGCCCGCTACTCTGCCGTAATTACTGCCGGTCCGGTTTAGTGCGGTTTGGTTTGATGCACTGAGACAAATCAATATGGTATTGATACCATACTATGTCAGTGGATTAAAGTTGAGCACACAATTAATTAGGCAATTCGTTATATTAAATAAATGTAGTGTTTGTTTAAACGTTTTAGAATTACATTTTCAAAGTGTTATTAATCAATTGCCTTAAGCTTTCGATATAAGATTATCCATACTCGTAGGACAACAAATGTATTGCACTTTTGCTGTAACAATTCGTTCTCTTTCTTCTTTTAATAACATTAAGTTATGTATTACTTGTACCAATTAAACTTGTATATTGAAAGGACCAGTGGCCCTAGTTTTTCCCAGTATGCGTTGTTTTTTTGGTGCGGTCCGTTCAGTCCGTCCTTAATTTGATTTGTGTCCTGGGCGCGGCGGCTGGCGATGCAGGCTCACTCGTCCTTTCGAGGACTCCCGCCAGGTGAGAGGGGTGCGGCCAGTCGAATACTGGACAACGGTTGCTGATTGTGTGGTGTCGTCTGCCGGAGCTGCATATCTGGCGTCGAATTGTGGATTTTCGCAAGGACCTGTCGGTCGGGCGGCTTCTGTCCATGACTGGATAGATCCGCAAGATTAATTAAATTTTATAAATTGAGATACAGTACTATAGATCCATGGGAATTCATCCAGATACAAATTTTAATTGAGAATGGTAAACCCATATCTAGATCAGAGAGGAATGTTATTTTATTCATAGTTTTTGGTGAACTCATTCGAAAACCAATTTATTTTCCTCATTGAGTGATTGGAACAGTTTACTTCCCTTCGATTATAATAAAAAATTTCTCGTCTCTGGCTTGAGCGAATCATTAAAAATAATTAATTATTACCAAACAAACTTCTAAAGCTTAAAACAAAGTACGTTTTTTCACAGAAAGTTTCGTGAAAAACTTGGCAAGTTAAAAAGCGAAAGTTAAAGAGGGAATTAAGGCTGTCATGGCAGACATATAAGGCTTTGTCCTCCTTTGTCCGTTTCCAATGCCTCGATGACGTCGTTCGATATTTCATTTTCGAAATGGCGTATAAATTACGTTCACCCCTCAATTAGCGTTCTCAAAAACCAGAAACCCGATAATGTCCAAGGGGTTGGAGTTGGCATTATCTTTAACCCCGCCAACTGCGACATCAAAAAGTTAAGGCTAATTAGCATGATGTGGATCAACAAGCCAGTAATAGCACCCAGAATTTACAATTCCCGCTCTAGTGCCAAAGCGGATGCAAAGTCTGAAATGTCTGCTCGCCAAGCATGCCCCTTCTTATTTATTTTCATTTTTGTTTTTGCTGCTCTCGTGTTTTCAGCAGATTGAATGTTAAAGCTCCGAGTTCCATCGCCCGAGGAGCAGCGACACCCACTTTGTTTCCAATTGGGGTCAGTGGAGGTACAAGGCAGCCACTTTTCACTTTTCAGGGGGATGCATCGGATCAGGTCCCTTGGAAGAAATGTACCAATATTTGTCCCTTCAAATCGTGGCAAGTTTTGGCTATTGACAAGCAATAATGCTTTCAATTGTAAAATTATGAACAAAAGATCTTTTCGTAAAATTTGACTCTTGTTTTGAAATCATTTTCGATTAGAATAGCGCTGGAATATGGGCTATTTTCACTCAAGTGTATTGCTGTATGTGCCGAGGGGCGCTCCATGTTTGTCAAATTTATTTAGCAAATGGACTTCAAGCGCTTTCCGTCGCTTTGTTCTGCGCTGGGCGCCAGCAGACTGGTTCGGATAAAAATGTTTGCCTCGAAACGGAAACTGGTTTGAGTGGCGCATCTCCGAGGACCCATTGCCCGTTGCCAGTTGCCCATTGCCACATCGCCATCGTATCGCCAGATTGCCACGCTGCCACTCAGACAATAAAGGATAACCACGAATGTCCTGTGCAGCGGAGCGTGCCCGAATGAGCCGGAGCATGCGTCATTTTCCGCTCGCTTAATGAAACGTCGCCAACAAGCCGTACGGCTGAGATGCTCGGCAAACGATTCTGAAAATCCGGGGAAATACGGAGAAAATCCCCAGAATATCAAACTATTTCACAGGAGCCAAGGCAGCCACGCACAATACACTGGGCATAAAAGTGGCATTCAAACTTCCCAAGCTAACAAACTGCTCAAAGGGGCAATTTCTCTAATTTTCAAACACATTTGGAGATGTTTTCCCTAAACAAAATACGTTCTCTATATGTAAAAGATTTTTAAATTGTTTTGTAGCACATGATGTAACTATGAATCACACTGCAAATGTTACGTTCTTCATAGAAAATATTTGGTTTAATTTAGAGTTGTTGATTCGCTCCTTTTCAAGTGAACGATTATTTTGTTTTCCTTACCACTGAGTGGACTGGGTTTTGCTAATTGTTTTTCTTCCGAGTGTACATCGATGGCATATCGTCAGTGTCCTGGGCGTATGGGGCGTCGCCTCCTCCTTTGATCCTTTCGGAGCGCCATTCTCGGATTGTTGTAAATAATTGCCGGCACTTGAGGGGACGTCCTTGCCGTTGTAGGCCCAAAGTGGCCAACAAAGGAGGCTTTGTTGTGGGTGTGGGTGTGGGTGTGTGTGTGTGTGTGTGTGTGTGTATTAACAGTTTTGGGTCCACGTTCTCGACCGGAAATCGGAAACCAAATCAGGCTGACAAAGCCTTTCGAGCAACAAATGGCATAATGGAAATCGAATGTAAAATGCTGGCGAATGAAACGCTCGTAAGCAGCAATTTGCCTGAATAAATAATATTCGCAAGTGTCATCGAGTTTTCCCTTCTGGTCAACATATTGTACGTATGTATGTTGACTAACTGTGGGTGTGGTAGTTTCAAGGATAATCCTGCTGGGGACGAGCTGCCTTTGTCATCTGTTAATTACAGCCACTGCGGGTACAATTGTCTGCCATTGATTAAGACAGCCAGGCACTTGACTGCGAAGCCCTAGGAAATAATAATAAGCGAGAATGTCATTAAAAGTTTCCAAATGCTTTCGAGTACACTCGAAAGACGAAACTCAAATACAAGGATGTGTGTTTGTGTGTGCATGGCACACACACACACTCCTTTCACAAAGGACACGAAAATGCTGTGCTCATTTTCCCTCTGCTCCCCCTTGGTCCATAAGCACTTGCCGTAATTGCAAGTGCTTAACGCAACGTGAAGTTTCACTCCAGTTTTCATCCCTTTGACTCTCCTTTCGAACATAACTATCGACTCGATAATTTAATAACGTTTTTACCGCGCCCCATCGGATGCAAATTGCCGGAGACATTCAATTGATAGCTGCGCCTAATCGAATCACTTTGGATGCCCCACTTACGCCTGTCATTGCGGCAATGGGTTATGCTTTGTGCCATTAGCGGACACAATCGTGGCTAACATCTCCTCACTGGCACATAAACGGCTCAAATAGGCAACCACGGGATTTCAGGAAACTCTATGCGTGCACTGCGAGAAAATCAAGTGCCTTTCGAGGCTTTAGAAGAAGCGAGAAGGAGATTAGAAGCAGAACTAATCATGATATACTTAAATGCTTAATTATATTTTAAATCATTTCAAATTACTTCTGCCATTGAATGCTTATGCTATACACATCTTGGCAATAATAAAAGATCTTCGTAAGCAAAAACATAGAGATCCGAAGGGGCTTCGGGGCTTCTGGGTAGCCATGCCTTTCTCCCAGTGTATACGCATACACCTCTGAACAAGGTGTGCGTCGGTCATATGTACATATATGTACATCAAAGTGAGGTGCCTGGAATTTGCCATTAATTAGTCTGCAGGTGTCGTTGGCCAGAAGAACGAAGAACCGAACGAAGAAGAACTAGGTGGCTACGTATGGCTAGGAGCTTGACCGCACCACCTGGAGGGGTGGTTGATGTGGGTCGGTGGTTGGTGGTCGGAGGTGGTCGGTGGGTATTTGCCGGAAGCGTGGCCTGCTCATAAAAATTGGCAAACAAAGGAAACTTTTTGCGAAGGACGAAGGACGAGCACGATACACAACACGACAGTGCGTGAGCAAATGTGTCGACTGAATGGTTGGGGGCTTTGGGGCAATGTTCGAGGCACGATTTACGTAAATTTTTATTACAATAATAACGGCAGGCGAGAGGCAACGCGCGAAATATACTTAATGAAAGAAACCACAGCGATCGATTTGTGTATTGGCCTGGCCAAAAAGGTGAAAGGGACTGGGACTGGGAATGGCCGACTGCGGGTAAATGGGTAAATGGGAAAATGAGGGGAATGCACGACGACGAGCCCTAATGATGACACATCCTGGGGATGGCGGGGCAATCATGGTGGAGGGGAAATGGGGGAGGGAAACGCGGCCCCCAGCCAACCAGTGCGAACCAGTTGCCGAGTATTTCCCAAATGACGTAAGAAGTTGCAAAAGGACTGCGCGCCAAACTGGCACGGATCAATAATCGATGTGTAAAAAGTCGGTGACTGTGTTATGGCAAAGAGGACCTCATTAAAATTGCCCCACAGACTTCTTGGTCGCCTGCTAGGAGTAACTTTCTGGCCAAAAGTTTAAACGCATACACAATCTAGCCAATTTAGTGGAAATTGGTTGCCTTAATTCGTTTACATTTACCACATTTGAGTTAGAGTCTGCGAACAAAAAATGGTATTTAAAAATAAAAGGGAAACGTTTTCCACTTTAAATGTATTCAACATAATTTCTTTAATATTCATTTAAATACCACATTCTATCTTATTATTATATTCAAACACTCCTTGTTGAATTTTTCCGCTGAACTTACTTCTTATTTATTTGTACGTGCTAAGCAAAATACAAAATCGGTTTGAATATCATTTCAGTTTGGCCAACCGTGACATCTAATATTTGCACACAGCCTCTAGTACATATTTTAGTTCACAATATTGCCATTTCTAGTTTTCGGTTCAATAAATGCAGAAAAAATGCTTAGCTTTAAACCAGAATTAAACGATTCACTAACTAGGCAAATAAATAACGATACATTCTGAGAACGACCGAGGGCTCCCAATTTTACTTGATTTCCAAGTAACGATGGGCCAGATTTTCTTCCTGGAAAAGTTCAACCCTTAGGAAGACTCGAAGGAAAGGCCACACAGGTGCGAATTACACCAATTTATGCTGAAATCATTTGATTTGTGGGCCAGTTGAAGAAACGTTCGGTTCGCACATAATTCATTAAGCCCGCTGTCCCCACTTTTTGGCCCATTTCGGCTGTCAAACCTGGCCCAAACCTAATGTGCCCTAAGCCAGGCCGAGTTTGCGGGCTGTCACATATGTGTGTACGTGTCAAATGTGAATCCAGCTCGCTCAGTTCGTTTAGTTCGGGAAGGGGACAGCTAATTCCGACCGATTCGGACTGACTCACTGACTGGCCTGGAAAAGTGTGGCTGTCAAACTCGGAGCGCATTGTCCTTTTTCCGTCGTCTCGATTTTTTGGCAGGGATACATTTTATTTGATCGTTTTCTATTTATTTTTATATCCCATTACTCTGCCAGCTACACAAATAAAAAATATTGCTTTGCATTCTCACGTTAAATTGATTTCCAAGAGCTTTAATCACTTTTACTCACGAAAATAAAATATTTTCAGGATCAATGGATTCTATGTTCAAGGTACTATGATTTCCTAAAATCATACGATTTCTTTAAACCTAATCAAAAATAGTAATAGTTCATATTGTGATTATCTTGCTACCCTATGAAATTCGAATTAATTGTCTTCGCTTCGAATTGATTTCACATCGACATTTTATTTTCGCAATGTAAGACGAGTATCTAAAAACAATTTTAGTTCAAAATGTTGAAATGTTTCCATCTACTCGTCGCTAAGCTGGCAGTATTCCAGTTTTTAGTGCCCCTAAAAAAAGCTGACAACTTTGCGCTGACGTTTCTGGCCCGGATCCGTTTGACTGGCCATCGACATCGGCGGAGGTCCGCAATTTGGTAGGCAACATATTAAAGCTAGCTGGGCACACACGGATGGAAAAATTGACTCAAAAGTGAAACATTTTGCCATCCTGCTCGTCTTCTGGGGCGATGTCATTGCCATTTAGGTGGCAACTGGAGGCGAAATGGCGTTTATGTGTTTGCATGTCAGCCCGTCTTTGTGGGCGGTTGTTGTGGGGTGGCTGGGTGGCTTACGTTAGTTGTAGGTGGAAATGTGGGCGCAAATGGGCGGTGGGTGTGCCACGGCAAGTTGCATGCTCCTCTGACACGGGCGAAAGACATCGGGCGGGCAACAAAGTCCGTACACGTATCCTTCGAAAATTTGTGTTGATTTGCTTTGCAACAATGTATTAGGCAAACAACTGCAACTATACTCCTTGGGGGCATACACGAACCCACGTCTCTATGTACACTCGTATGCAGTGAACTTTCCACTCGGCACACGGGTGAGCACATACACCGCTGGTCAAGATGGTAGCAGGGGTGTGCTGGTTGGAAGATTCGATAAGCATGTTCGGGGAGTCCGGAATCTGTGCCAACGGGAAGTTTAGTCTGATTTGGTCACCTCCTTATTAGGGAAAACTATTGTCAATTGTTAGTCTCTAAAAAAATATTTAATGTGTATGTGCACCACTCTTGTTTTTACGCTAACTTAACTAACGCTCTGGACTTTCTATTTTGTTTATGTTAATAAATTGAATAGATTGCAGTTTTATTATGCTTACCCCAAATGTGCACAAGTAGCTGGGCAGGACATGTTTTCGTTCTGGAAATTGGTTTTCACAGAGCCCTTAAAGATGGAAAATTTGGGTGTCTCACGTTTGCTAAACATATTTCAACTGCTTACCTAAATCTCTAAATTATAGCAATTCATAGCAGTGAAGCTATGCAATCAGTTTGTTTTGTATTTGTTTAAACATAAAATAAAAAAAATAATCAGCATCTACTGTGATGACCACGAAAACAAAAAATTAAAACGGCAAATATTTGAAAATAAACATTCCCCTCGTTTGTCATAGAGCTATTCACAATCGATCCTTATTTGTTCTCTGTGAGTCCGTAATTATCCTTGCGTGCGTTTGTCCCGTGCTTTAGTGCCCGTAAAATCTGTTTGCTCGAAAGCAGTGCATCCCACACGGAACACTCCGCATCCTAGTTGGCGTTGAGCTGGCGAAACAATCGAAACCGTCGTGGTTGCGTCCTTATCTACAGCTCCTCCTTTCCGCTGTCCAGGACTAGGAGCGCAGGACTCCGGCCCGTCCTTGCCGCTTATCAAACGCCAATCAAAATGGTGCACGCGGTGAAAGCGAGCGAGGATGTCGAGAGCGGCAGATGCCACGTGTCTGGCTATTTAGCATGGAAATTCGCTGAATGGTGGCGGGTCTAACCGGGACACAATGCGACCGAGGGTCTGCAGTGCACTTGAAGAAATATCTCCTTTATTGCCGTCTAGAGAGTAATACTTCACAATAATGATAGGTTGTCTCCGCCTGCTGCTTGTAATCAAAGAATCCCATACATCTGCAACTCAATTCGATAAGAAGGAATGCCGTGCAATTGAACGAACAAAACACAAACGAAATATACTCGAAACTAAATTTATAATAGCCGATATTGCAGTGAGAAAATCTTCACCTTTGCGTTCGATCAAATCGAGTGCGAGACATTTCAGTTTAATGTTCCATCCTATTTATTTCTGTGTGGAAATTACATAAAGGCTTCAAGGTAACCGACGGACTCAGAACAGAGAACACAGAACACGCAAACGGAGCATTTAAATCGATTGCGACGGGAGCGGCGGCATCGGGGAGTCCGCCGGAGTAGCTTGTTTATAGCTCCTGCAAATTTATCTGACTGTTTTGCCGTTATTTATGGACGGACACCCCCCGACCCGGACTGGACCCCTCCACAATCCAATCCGCGTTCCATTCTGGTCGACTTTCTCCACCACCGTGTGTCTGTGGGTTTTCAATAATGGCCCTTGCAATGGGGTTAAAGCCGCTCCAAAGTGGGTCCATTCAATTTGCAAATTTGAGCACTTCTGAGTGGCCCAGTTGGGGCCACACTGTGCCGGATATGTGGTATTTCCCAAAAGACTTCTCACTAAATCAAACATTAAATCATGCCGAACTGGCATATTTAAGGCGGCCAACTAATTTCGACTTCTTTAATCTGGCATTTAAAAACCCTTTAGAAGAACACGCAATTTTATGCAACCTAAATTTTACCTCACTCGAATGTGAAACTCGAATTGAATGGCTTGCAAATTGCCTCTTTTGGTGCCATTGCATTGGCCAAATGGAAACACATTTTACGAGAATTAATTTGGTTTGGTCTGCAAAACATAAGTTTGCCAAACATAAATTAAATTTAATCTAAAATATGTTTATTGCAATGGGGCAATCTGTTTATGGCACATTAGTATGAAAATATGGTTTGCCGTTAATCATAAATATTTACTCGTTAAATAAAAGGGTATACTAGATTCGTTGAAAAGTATGTAACACGTAAAAGTCCGCGTTTCCCACACAATAAAGTAGATATATTCTGGATCAGGATCAATAGCCGAGTCAATCTGGCTATGTCCGTATGAACGTCAAGATCTCGGGAACTATAAAATATAAAAAGTTAGAATTAGACGTGCAGATTCCAGAGACATACCCGCCAAAACTGCAACGCCCACACATTAGTTTTTTGATTTATTTGGATTTTACTATTTTTTTTTTATTTTCTATTGATACTCCAAAAATATTGCAGAACTTTCTCATTCGCACTCCCAAGAACCAAAGCTGAGTAATAGTCGAGGAATTCGACTTAATATTCAAAACCATTGAAAACGGGGAGTAAGCATAAAATAAATTTCATGTATTTATTATATATTTTATGAAAGATATTGAAACTTTTGTGATTGGTGCCCATAGGTTCGGTCTTTAAGCTATGCAAACAAAACCAACAAATTGGAAACCAATCATTCCCCTTCTCAACTTTAATTGACAGACCTCTTCAGCTGGTGAAGTTATGTTTGCTGGGTTGTCACGGTTCGGTCGGCACCCGTCCAAAATCGAAAATCCAAAATCGAAAAACCCGACATGTGGGACTCATTCAATTGCCAAACGATTATCTCCGGCCTCATCAAACACATCCGCACATCGCCCTGACTTCCGACTAGAAAACCAGAGAAGTCGATGCGAAATGCCTGCAAATGAGCGCCGCTTGTCTGCGGTCGTCTGTGGATGCGGGTCCTGAAATCCTAGAGTCCTGGAGTCCTGTACTCTGGTCCTGTTCGGAACCCTCGGACATTAGTATGCCGCCGGGTGGATCCAATCTATGTTCTTTGGCGATGGGCCCACACTTCCGTCGGTGGTGTGCACTCGACTGGATTTATCGACAGCGGCCCAGACGACACAGCCTTTGCCGGAGGAGACCGCAAACTATTTCAGGTGCCTAATCGCATTCTGCCCAAAAACAATTCGCTTTCGACGAGTGGGGTCCAGTGTCCCAAAACAAAAAGAAAAAGCAGAGAAAAACGGTCCGGAAAACTGCACCACAACAAGAAAAAAATGGCCAACTGGCTGGCAAACTGGCAACAACTGCCGCATTGTCATTGAAATTGTTGGCCGACTTTTGTACCTCGCTGTTCTTTGTAGTTTGCTCCTATCGCAAGGCTTGGATTTGGCTTTCAACGATTCGATTTTCCCAATTTTTCATACGAGCTACGAGGAACACATAGAGCTTTATAGAACTTTTCACACAGGATAATGTAGTCTGAATCAATAAAACTGAATGGTAATTATAGGCTTGAAAAATCACTTTGTTTTGTGAAAACTCCATTTCTTTGAGCAATAGCTCTGCCAAATGAAAATTCTTCCAGGAATAAAATAGGCTCTTAAACGGAGCTTAGCATAAATGTGATTTTTGCCGGAATGTACATGTGTTTATAAATATTTATTTGTGGTTCTAAAGTGAATTTCTTTCAAACATGATATATTGAATTTGGTTTATCCTTACCCTTTTAAAAACCAGGTAGGTATACCAAATTCGAATCAGCCGACTGCGGGGTCTGTGCCAGATTTTTGTTATATTCCCAGAGCTTTTTGCTTGGCGCCTGCCTGTCATCAGAGGCTCTTTCACCCACAGTCCACCGCCCTTCCGCCGTCCTGGCTGCCACGCCCCCACGGCTATTGTTTGAGGCACATCGGGAACTATAAATCAACAAATTTGACAGCAGAATGTGCAAAGTGGTAAACAAAAAGCGACTTCGGAAGCGGTTGCAAGCCAAGGACAAAGGCACAGTGTCTGTGGGATTGCACCGGGGAATCGAGGACTTGTGGCTTGCTAGTCTCTCCTGTCAGTGTCCTGCCATCTGGATGTCTGAATATCTGGCTGTTGATGGTGGTCGTGATGCTGTTTCTCCGCCTCCTGGTGGGGATGGCCTTTATTGGTAGTAATCAAGCGTGATTAATTGAATTAAAATTGAATTTTTGTTTCGCATTGGATGTGTTGTTTGTTGAGATCCATCTGAGTTTTGCCTTTCCAATCATCGAACACTAAACTTCAACACCTGGCTATTAGGAATAACCCCTTAGGGCTGACGTTTAGTAATGTAAGCAAACAACTCGAGCGTATGGTCTTTTGGGGAATAAGTACACAAGGATTCTTCTTTACTTTTCAGTCTAATATATTGTATTTAACATTAGCACGGGGTTGTAATCTAAATATATTTAAAATTCACTGCATCAAATCCCACTTTATTAAAATTATTCTAATGTAGGCGATAAGCTTGCATAATACAGGTATAAAAATAAATAAATTTTTGTTGACTAGGTGTGGAATTAGTCCCTTTAATTTATCAAATATTAACATATATCCCTGCTGCAAATTTTTCTACACAACCCCTATACTCCTGTGTACCACATAAAATTGTATTTTTGTAAGCTTGGTTTCTGAACCTTAATGCTTTGTTATCCTTCCCAGTTCCTTTGAAATTTATAAAAATTACGGCAGCAGCTGTCCTGAATTGCCGTTGCTACTTGTACCTTGTCCGTGAAATGAGTAATCTGAATCTGCGGAATACACGCAAAGCCAAGTAGCCCGTAATTGTGTTGTGGTTTCTCCGGGTCTTCGTGATTACTCTTTTGACTTTATTGTTACCCAAAAGAACACGATATGTTGGTCAGGAGTCAAACTGAACCCAGTGTCGGGAGATAACTTTTAAGTTGGCATAATTTAATTTAATCTCAGTGAGTTTACAGGAATTTAATTGAATTTCATCAACATATTTTGAGCTTGTTTAAGATCGACCTGTAAACTTGTTTCATAACAAGTAAAATTAAAGCCATTAAAAGAATTGTAATGTTTTCGTGAAAATTAGCTTTTAAAACCAATTTGGTTTTCAATTTACTTTAAAGGGGATTTTTACTTTTTTTATTTGTATTTAAAGGCAACCATATTAAAAATTGAAAGGACTCGGAGAAAAGTTTTACAACCCGCAAAAGCTCAGTAAGAACAGCAATTGGTAGACTCAATAAAAAACTATTTATCAACTCAAATTTCAACCGAATAACCAGCGAAAGTTTTTATTTTTGTTGGAGTTACAGGGTTCGATTCTGCAATATGAAATATGACACGTTGTGCAAACTTTTCAAGCTATATATAGAAGTAACGACTCATCACTAACCTCTTGTCTGTACTCTGTCTTTTTCAAGGTAACGACTCGAATCCAGATGATATATTGCAACGATGCCTCTCGTGCAGGCGCATTAAGTTCGCTTATTGCCGGCAATAAACTCATTTACGTACTCGACCCGTACTCGAGCACCTTGCTCCTTGTGGCAGGAGTCACCTCGGTCGCGGTCCTGGGGAGGAGTACGGGCTCCTTCTCCTCGTCAGGTGCAGAAACAAACACGGATACGGCTACAGCTACAGCTACAGATACAGATACAGATACGGTTAGGGAAAAGGATAGGTATAGGGATAGGGATAGGGAAAGATACGAATACGGATACTGTGCCCAAGTACCTTACGCGAGTGTTTAGGTGTGTGGGCTGAGCTAACCAACCGAGCAGGAGACAAACAACCAACAGCAAAGGAAGAAACAAACAAACAGGCAAACAAACCAACCGAGAGGCAAACAAATTGCTAAAATAAATGTACGGCGGGGGCCAGAAGAAACAGCAGCAACCAAGACTCGACAAAAGGAAGAGGACTCGAAAAAGAAAGAAACAAAAATCGGCATCGAAATCGGAATCGGAATCACAATCAGAATCAGAATCGCAGAGGTCCTATTAATGAACCAACCCAGGTGAGTAGGTGCCGCTGACAATAATCGAGGAGTGGGTGCACCGAGAGAAAAATTACCATTCTTCCCAATTTACATTCTTAATTTCGTAAATAATTCTTATAAGTGCAGATATCATTGTATTAATTGCGAATATATCCTTTACCATCAAAGCAAAGAGTATTTAAACGACCCTTTAATTGCATTTGTAAAACATAAGGCTAAGATTCGAGAAACTAAGTGATTTGATATTATTTTTCGCCGTTGAATGCTGAATCCCTTGATAGCAGAATGATGGATGGGCATTGTTTCACTTTTGCGTGGCTTCGAGTTGTGTTTTTGTTTCGATTTTGCACTTTGCACTCTGACCCGTTTTGTTAAGACAAAGCCCAAGGCGAAAGTTGCGCTATCCCCTTTGCATAAATCACTGGCTGGCTCTCTGATAACTTTAAAAATCAATTTGGGCCCAATGTGTCGCCGGCATCAAAGATTAAACTTTGCCACTGACACGGGCCTCTCGATTCAGCTCCGGATTCAGCTGCCTCAGTTTGCGAGGGACCTCGATTCGCTCTGGTTGGCTTGGATTCGGTTTGAGTTTGGTTTCGGGGTTGCGTGTGGGTTGGGTTTGAGTTCGGGTCTGGCTTGGTTTATCGATCAAACTCCGGCTGCAAGTTGGCCAGGTGGGCTCAGCCGTCGGATGCGGTTCATCCCCCTCGTTTTCCTCCTCCGTCCCAATCCCATACCAATCCCGCCGTCGAACTCGGAAACTTTGCTGCGCCTTTTGATTGCTCAGCAAAATGTTACATTACCACAGCCACATAAAAGCAGGCATCGTAATAATGTGCTCCTTCAGCCAGGGGCATAATTCCAACTCATTCCAAGTCCCCACTGCGGTTTTCTGAATACAGTCCTTATTCCGTAAACTGAACATTATATCTGTGGTCCTTAGGCTATTCCTATCATTTCCTTATATTTGACTTGTGTATAAACGTATGTATTACTTTGATTATTATTTAATTGTATTTATTGTACTAGAATATATTAATTTTATTTTTTACAAGCAATTTGGATTCGATCTTGAAAACCTATCTTAGAAGGAAATCTACTAAATTATCTTTCAGTATGAGGAGTTAATAGTTAATTCCTTTTACAACATCACAACTTTCTCAGTTTAGGGAAGCTGTCCTGTACTTGAGGTGTTGAACCAGGTCAATTGGAACTTCATCGGTGGCTGGTCAGCGGCTCGAGTAAATCGAGGCGTGGCCCAAGGGCACAATTCGCGCATAAATCGCTCTTGAAGTGAAAAGATGCTCCTCCGGTGTCCTGGGGATAGTGGTTGTGTTATTTTAGCGGGCTCTCGGACTCCATCACACTGCCACTGCCACACCAATTTGTATGTGGTTCACGTCGTCCGATGGCGTCTGCGAACCCAGAATGAAGCTTTCTTCGGACATGGATGTCTGGAATCTGGGGTCTGAGTTCTTAGTGCTGAGCTCTGGTTACTGGGCTCTTTCAGCCTGGGACTCATGGGTTCTGGGTTCTGGGTTCTGTGTTCTGGGCTCTGGGGTTCTGGGGGCACTGCAAATGGCACGGGCTGGTTCTTATGCTGATGACATCATAACAATAAAAATTAAATTGTTGCTGCTCTGACAGGCAGCGGAAATGACGGAGCTTCGCGGCTAGTTGTTGTTTGTGGCGTGGTGGCGGACGGATTTGGTTGCTGCACTGAAATTGAAAAGCGCCTCGAACCCACTAGCGACCTAAAAAACCCCCTTCCCACCCATTTCAACCCCCCCACCCTCCCTTTCCGCCTCCTGGAGTGGGGTCTTGAATATAAAATTTTATCGCAAGACACACATTTAATTTAATTTAATGAGAGGCGAACAACATGCTCGCTTATCTTTAAACGTTCTGCGATTTGCCCTTCCGTGATACAACGTTGTGTTTTTTGAACCCACTCCAGGGAATTGTCCTCCTCGTCCTCGTCCTGGCGGAATATTTAAATTGGTTTAGGAGGTGGCGGCAATTATGCAGGGTGGTTGCTGGTTCCTCGGCTGGTTTATTCCTTTTCTATTACCAAAGGCTCGGAGTTATCACCCAGAAGTGTAGATATAGACCATTTAGAAAGGGGTGAGAAATATTTAAAATTCTAATACCTATTCTTTTGGCTTGTGTTTTAAGTTGCCTATGCATTTTTAAAAACGTATTCAGTGGCTTATATAATGAGTGCCATAGAGGTTAAGTGATTATCTTATTGTTCATATTAAAAGCAGTATACTAGAACATACTATTCATTGAGCAAATCTCAGATAACGCTTACTTGTCTTACTTGTGATGTGAAATTTAAAATCTGTGCCAAAGGCCGCTTTAAACCAGGCCACTTCCAATGCCGAATTCCCAGACCCAATCTCCAGCCTTGGGTAGGTGGAATCACATCGTGTCACTGTTTTCGCTCGACCTTTTGTGCGGATCCTTTGGTTTTGCAGTAATGTGATTAGGAGGCGTTGTGCCCAGGACCCGGGGGAACATGTCTGTCGATTAGGCAACGTGTTAAGAACACTTAATTGAAAATAACTTGCCATATGCCCCCCACTCCGAGCCAGCCTGTAATCCCTGTCCACCGAGGGCAACTCCTCAGCGCCCTCCTTTTTGCCCCTTGAGCTGTCAGCACCCCCGATGTGTGTGTGGCATGAAAGATGGTTGGCTTTATTAAGGACCCGTCTGGGTGAGCTCCCTGGCCCAGCTTAATTATACATTATTTTGGCCTAAACACAGGCAAACACACCGGTCGCTTATATCCGCTGGCTGGCCGAGTTACTCCATACACTCGTATACGAATATATGTATGTACATGGATGGCTGGTTAAACCCACTTGGAGGGCCCGGGATTTGGGGGCATCGTGTGCGTTGCGTGCTCGAGGGGCGTCCAGGCGTGTGCAATGATTTATTTGCAACAGCCAGGGGCAACTTGGCTGTCAACTCTCGTGCTGCGGCTCCCCCCACAAACGCACTTTGTATGTTTATTTACTGTTATATTTATGTGCAAATAATATTAATAACAATAAAGTTTTTGGGCCCGTTTTATGAGAAAGTTCGCTTGCCCACCATCCTTTCTTCCCCCTTAAACCAAAAAAAAGAGAGAAAAAGGTACATCAGTAAAATAGGCCCAGGAATGGTTTATCGTTGTTTTGGCAAAGGCACTTCTTCCTCAAAGGCAGAAATCTTAAAGTTATGTTGCGAATACAAATGTACGATTATGGCTAGAGTTCAGAACGTGACAGAGCAGCAGAAACATCAATAAACAGGATAAAATGAAAGGGAAACCGAAAACAAACGCCAATCGAAAAAATGCATTTGCAAATCCTTAATATTTATATTTTTAATAGGCACCGATTTAAACATTTTCTGAGCGGCCTCAGCTTAGGACTTTTTACAACACTAATTAAGTATTCCAATGAAACTGCATCACCATTGAGCTTTGACTCGCCAAATTGGTTTCGATTCGGGCTGATTGATTCAGTTTTGCCAATCGGTTGACAGCAAAATATGCACATTGATTAAACTTTTCGTATTTTCCATCGATTGCCAATCGCTTTTCATCCGCATCCGCATCTGCATCCGGATCCGCATCCAGGATAAGGAAAATTATGTGAAAAACCCCGGGGGCAAGCTCGCCGTCTCATTTGAAATGCTAACACGTTTTCCCAATTTCCATAACAACCGAAAACTTTAAAGGTTGCATACACAAATCGAAGGGCGAAAAATAGCAATAACGTTGGAGGATTATGAATGAATGGATTATCCTAAATTGATTTGCTCCGGAAGTGCTTATTTGCATTACTCTTTTTAGGGTTGCTTCTGAAAGAGGTTGGTTTTCGAAAATATTTAAATTGCTAACCAACTAATTGCTAATATATATGACAAAGAACGCATATGTTTTTTGAGTTTTCTGTACACACACTCCTCGATCGATATCAGAGTTGAAACATAAAATGCAACAAAACTAACCATTTCCGATCCTTTCTTTAATTTCAGCAAGCCAACAATAGCTAAAATAATAGAATAAGCAATACTTATTACGAAATCGCTTTAAACGCACCTAGTGTTAGTCAAACTAAGAAGGAACACATATCGATGTGTATCTTGGGGAAATCAACGCTTCATAAATTAACGAATTAGTGAATAACAAACCACGGACCAGCTAATTTAAAGACCACCCCTTGGGGTGAACCACCGAATCGGAGAAGGATCAACCACCACGGCGAAGGGCGGCCGTAATGGGTGGTGGCTTTGCGGCGCCACCGATTACACTAGCCAGCAACCAGCGCCCAGTGGCTTTGGACCAGGTCGAGATCCCCATTCCGGCGACGGATATGCACGAGAAACTCCTGGAGAAGCACGAGAAGGAAGACAAGACTGAGAGGACCAATCTGCTGGGCAGGTCCAAGGACAAACCGCCCAAGGATAAGCCGCCCAAGCAGTCGAAGTTCGCGGAGCGCTTGCGGCGCTCCTTCCGCCGCGGCGACCATCGATCCTTGGAGATCAAGCGACAGGAACCGACTCCGGAGGAACTGAAGGCTAAGAGTCGGGCCACACCACCGCCTCCGAGTACTCTGCGCCCAGACAACAATAACCGGCTGCCATTTGCCCTTAGCCACCTAAACTTGCCCGGTTTAGGATTGGGAGTGGGCGTGGGTGTTGGTGGACACATCAATCCCGCCCTGCTGCTGGACAGTCCGGACGAGTGCACGCCGCCGGAGTACGCCTATCAGCACCTGAGCAGCGTTGCCACCACCAATTCGAGCACTTCCTTGGAGAGCAGTTGCGAATTGGGCGAGCTAAGTGGCTCCCAGAACAGCGTCTACTACTGGGCCTCCATGGGTGGCGAGGTGAGCACATCAGCGGGGGGAGCTGGAGCCGATGGAACAGGAGGAACTGGCGAAGTAACAGGTGCAGGAGCAGTGCCCATCGAAAGCCAAGATAGACGTCGTCTCGAGACGCAAAATAGCAGTCGAAGCGACCAGCAGCCCATCACCATAAATGCTTCCTCTGCTCCGGGGAACAGCAGTAGGAGCTGCAGTTTGACCAGTGATAGCAGCTCCATCCGCTTGACCAGGCTGCAGAACTTCCTCTTTAAGAGCAGCAACGAGAGCTCTAGGAGTTGCCAGGGTCACTCGAACGAGGGATTCACGGTGTCCTCGCACAACTCCTCCTCCGGTGAGTGGGAGCAACTGGGAGCCTATCTCTCCAGCAGCAGTGGCGTGGGTGGCCACGACTTCCAGGGCGGTTCCTTTCCCGAGGAGAGCACGCCCGATGAGACGGATGGCACGTTGCCGGTGGAGACCAGTAGCAGTGGCGGCGGCGGTGGCTACTATCAATACACCCTGACGTCACCCAACAATCCCTTTCTGCCAGAGATCACGGCGCGAACCTATCACAGCACCTACAGCGAGGATGGGGCCGTGGAGGGTGGTGAGTCCACGACGGAAGATCTGCAGCTGGACGGGAAGTATGGCTGTGGACCAGGGGCGGGCAGTAGGTCCGCCCAGCTGCCAACGCCATCCTACAGTCGAGCAGGATCGCAGGAGTCGACGCACAGCGAGGGAGGAGGGCCGCCTGGGCCCACACCCAGTCCTGCTTCCAGTTCCTCCTCCACGCCAGGTCGGCATCGAAGGAAGCTCTTCAGCCTGAACTCACCCACCCGGCTGCTCCACCACCAGCAGCAGCAGGCTCCACCGAGTGGAGCCACCTCGGCGTCGCCTCCATCCGGCGCCAGTAGCAATGATGGAGGCGGCGGTGCATCCAGTGCGGGCAAGTTTAACTCGGCCAGTCTGGTGCGGAGCTTGAATCCGTTCCTGCCCAGCGTCTCGTCGCCGAAGAAGACGCCGCACAAACAATCCGCGGTGACCTCGCCCGGCTCCTTGACCCCTGACCTTAGCACAAAACGCGAGGAGTTCCTCCGGGCCACCATGAAGATCTGCTTGGTCGTCTCGCCGCCCAACAGCAAGCTGCAGGTGAGTCCTGAAATTACTTCTGGATTACATGGTGATCAGGAGCAGGCGGTGGTCATCAAATTATGCGCGGGCCTAATCAAATGTTTACTGTTTACTTAGCGAAATGAGAATAAACATATTTCCACTCTTATATACGCTCGTATTTTTGTTTTATTTCCCTCTGTTTTTCGCTTCGTTTTCCTGTTTTCCTGTTTGCGTTTTAAGTTGGGGTATTTAATTACACCATTACTCGTGAGCAACAGCAAAAGTATATTTACAGACATTACGTCACCTGGGATCCATAAGACAAGCATCCCCAAAGATCCTTTAGCACCTATCAATTATTTAACGCACTCTCAAGCATGTTGTTAAATCGTCGTTTTTATTACATCAAGCCTGGTTCCTCACTTCAGTAACATAAACAACATTTAAAAAAATATTCGTTTTTACAAACACTATTGTTTTGGGAAAATTAAAACAATACAAGCCAAATTAACCTTGGTTACAAAAGTTAGTTAATATGTATCATTCATTCACATTCATGTGAAAAGTGCGTTGATAGAGTAACTATTTAAATTTTAAATTTTTCATTTTAATTTGCAGTCATTTAACATCTAAAAGATAAATAAGATCAAGTGATTAGCTAAATTATTCCTGAACGAGTGCTTGTAAAGTGGCACATAAATTCAGTTTGGCAATGGATTTAATGCCTCAATGGAATGGTCATAACGACTGCGGCCTCCACGGATTTCATAAATATTTTAACAGAGATATTACGTACATTGCGTATACGCAGTGTGATTGTATAGAAGCCAAATGTGCGTGCTCATGTGCGCGGGGAATTCATTCCATACATTTGTCGCCGGAAGATGTTTAGAGGCATTAGCGCCAGTGCAGCCAAGCAATAAATTGCATCAGCGATGTAGAAGTTCCAATGCTGGATGAAATCCCCATGAAAGCCTCAGCAAAACGCTGTGAAAACTATGCTTCTTTTCTCAGGGCAATGCCTTGTTTTGCAGGCAGAAAGTGGATTCTCCTTCTGATTATCATCAGAACCACACCACCACAGATTCTTACAAATATTTTTGTAGAAACTGGCATTCATGCTCAGCTCTTGTTCATCTAAATATGCCACTCCTCATTTGTAATCATAATCTGTACGTTTATTACCAATTCTAATCCTATTAGTGGCAGCTTTCCTCAAAGGCAAAGAAAACTGAATGAATGCACGTAGGCGAAAGCAATTATGGAAAAATAACTGGATGTATATAAATGTCACAGCTTAATTGCCTTAAATTCTGTTGATGCTTACCATCATGAATCCTTGCAATTAAACTCGAACACCTAGCAGTTTCTTTGCAACCACTACTTATTTTGCTCTTAAACGTCTGAGCACAGGACAGTATTTTTGAGGCTGTCCGAGTAAAATCGTAAAGTGATTTTCCGTGTTATGTGCCGTGTAAAGCCAGTTTCCTTCTTTATCTCGATTGCTCTCCTTTAAGCAGCCTTGTTAACATGGAAACACATGAGGAAGTCTTTAAGTGATTAGATAATCGGGCTTGCAACATTGTAAGTTAATTTTATCCACTCATGAACCGTTAGTTATGCAGTGCCGCATTGCATTCTTGCTACGCAGTATAAACAATCAGAACCATTATTTCCTCAGCCCGGATTCCACAATGAAAAGTGTTTATTTTATGGGAAACTACTAGTACGAGTATAAATTGCTCATGAATACTTTTTGTTTTGTGTGTGGGAAGCTAAAGGCCAAACTAAGCCAACAGAGGAGAGAGGCACAAAGAAAAATGTGTTTTTCTCTACTTTTAAATGGTATTAGTTTAGTATGAAATATATAACTTTTTTGTTGGGATAGGTCATGTACACTTAATAGAATTGGATATTTATTATAATTAATTATGTACTATTATCTGATAAAATTATTTAAGAGATGGCATTTTTCTTGTACTGTTTCATTTGGATCTTATACTAATTCTTTTTAATCTTTTGCAATTTCGTTTTGATCTTATACTATTTGCGCCATTCCAATATACCCGATCCTTCAGCCAATCCTGCCACAGTAAGCCAAGCCGCAGTGGGCGGCAACTCACAATATAACCGGAAACAAAAACATAAACCAAAGTAAAGGGCAAGGCAAACGGTCGCCGGGTGAGGGCCGCCAGCTGGAAATTGCCGAAACAGAATGTGAAATATTGTCGTCAGCAGGAATAATAGACCAACGCCCGTATCCTTGGGCGCACTCAGGGCTGGTCGGTGGTCCTGGTGGTCGTGGTGGTCCTGGTGGTCGTGGGTTCCGGGGGGGATTAGCGGCACCAGGGGGTTGAGTGGCATCCGCCCGGAGCTAAAATTCTCGCAGCTTGGATGCCATGCATGCCGCACACTGCATTCGAGTTAGGAGGTCACCATTCTCCATCCTCCATCCTCCTCCTGGCGATCCAGCAATGCGAAGCTGTCCAATTGAAGTAAATCCCAAATAGCTGGAAATATGAGAAGAGTGTTTTCAGAAATTTCTGTGGTAATTAACCAGCGCAACAAAACAGATTGCAGATGGAATTTATTATAGTAAAGTTATTCTATCTTATGTAAGCAGAAAAAAACCTTCTGGATCCCCTATCCGAGATCCCCAGTTCGACTTATCCGAGTTGGGCATGAGATGAGCGACTACAATGTACTCCCTTGCATTCTGCAGCGGTTAATGTGAATTTAAGCGCAATTTAAACCGAGGCACTGAGATGTGTAAATCGCAGTCGGGTGGGTGGGTGCCTCCTCAACAAAGGACGAAGGACGAAGGCTGATGGGCGGTGGGCGGTGGGCGAGGCATTGACTTTGGGGCGGACCCTGACTTTGGTCCACGTCCGCACTCACTTGGCCAGCTGGGGGCTCTTGACTGATGTAATCTCGGTGCATTAGGCGAGGGAGGAAGCCTTCGAGGACACGTCTAGGGCTCTCTCGCCCGCTGACTCAATCTTTTTGTTCTCGATGCATCTTTTCGTTGGTGGTTCACCATCGACACAGCCAAGATGCCTGGATGCCTTGTTGCCTGGTTGCCTAGTTGCCACATTACCCAGTTGGCCACCCCGCCGCAAGCAATTTATTTTTGCCCGGCAAATGTCTGAACACTTTTCATTGTCCTGCAACGCCCGGCGCAAAAAGCATTCAAAACATTATTCTCAGCATTAAGCGCGAATATTCAGTATTCAGTAATTCGATGTGGCTCCAACGCTCTTGGATCCCCTGGATGCGCTGTCCTGATGGCACTGAGTCAGTTTCGCCCACGAAGGTCTTCGCGTGCAACACAATACATTTCCGTAAGGATCTTAATGTATACGTATACAAATGCGTATCAGCAGTACGTCCAGCATGGCTTCTTGTAGCTTATAAAGTAGATGAAAACCAAAAGCTAAGCTCATCGACATTTGGATTACTTTCAGATTTATGCTCTGGGTATAAATCAGTCATCGCGGTTTCTTTGCACCAAATTTATTAGAAGATTTACTCTGGTTATAAACTGTGATACAATTTACATGGTATTTTTAATTAAAATTGTTTTGTATACCCTACTCTTGCTTTATATATTTCTTGACATATATATTGATTGCAATAACTTTATGAAACCATAAAACACAACACATTAAAATTGCACTCTTCATTTTAATGAAACCGAATTGGAACTGGTGTCAACATGTGAAAACAATATGTGAAAAGCCCTAGTAACGCGAATAAAATTTAATTATGAATATCTGTCTCACGCGTCAATGATTGCACCCAGACTCACAGATTTCGATTCCACTTTCCGTTCCAGCTGAAATCGAAGAGCCTCACGCACTTGGATGGCCTCGACTCGGGTGTGGTGGCCTGCCAGCACGGTCCTCCGGGAATGGCCACCAGCATCACCACCGCCACCACCGCCACTACAGCCATCACAGCCAGCACAGGCAGCACCAGCGCCACATCCGGACTGTTCGCCACCACTGGAGTCCCAGGACCGCTGGGCCGGCAGGCCAATGTGGTAAGTGGGGGTCAGGGGACTGAGGGCTCATGCTAAACCATCGGCCA
Organism: Drosophila santomea; assembly: GCF_016746245.2. Classification (NCBI taxonomy): domain Eukaryota; kingdom Metazoa; phylum Arthropoda; class Insecta; order Diptera; family Drosophilidae; genus Drosophila; species Drosophila santomea. Next base: position 20,438,414 of record NC_053018.2, read on the forward strand.
AGTGCTAGGACTTGGCCACTTAGTCGGCACATCCATCTTGGCTAGACAGCGCGCACTGCGAGAAAAACTATGATTTAAAATCAAGAATTCGAACTACCGAAAAGAGGTCAGCCAACACAGCAAGATACCTTCGGCTATTTACAGCACTTTGCAGTAATTTGATTTTTTCTTTCAATTAGCTAGTCATCTCCCGCCTGTTCCCATGGTTAGTATATATTAAATTGTATAATTTAAGGTATCTGGTTTTACCGAATCAGAACGAACATTTTAGTAACATTATTTGTTCGTCTATTTGGCTATTCCTGCTCCTTCTTTTTGGACAAGTTCCACTTTTCGTAAAATTCGCAAATAAAACAGAATTAGGAACTTTAAGACCTAATTCCAATAAAATCATAATATCATATCTGTATATTGGTTCAAATATTTCTCTAAACCATTCATTGGAAATTCTTGATTTTAGATTAGTTATCCCGTGTGTAGCGTGTTAGGTGTACAGTGTAGTGTGTTTTCACTGTAAGTTTGCTATTTCTGTGAAAGTCCTTTCGCAAATTGATAACAAATTACTTTGCTTGCTGTTTTGGCCTGTCTTTGATTTGTGTCAATTATAATTTTTTTAAACCACTTCTCCTCTTCCTGAAGCTTTCATTGATTTAAGCGCAGACAGTTGTTTTTTACTTTGCACTAACTTTTTGTACTTGTTAGTTACTTTGTTTAAGCCGTACGTGACTTTCTGCGATGTTCACCCTCTTTCTTTGAATTTTACGTTAAATTTATAGTTCGAAGTTTTAAATCGAACTAGCCTTTGCTTAAATAAGGTGTTCAAGTTTTATTAGATTTAAAAGCTTTTTTTCGCAAACTATTTTTTCGTATCAACGTTTGGGTATTGTTTGTTTTTCAGATATTAAATAATAGTGTGAAATGAATTTGAATGCCAATTGCAAAACTAACTCTCTAAAATACAAATATTTTAGTTAAAATTATTCTGTAGTATAAGAGTACTATTAATATTAGTGTTGCACATTTGATATTTGCTTGACATGTTTTGTAGTCTTGCTTAACAATCGGGCGAATTTGGAAGATTTGCACTCTAGAGTAGAGCCAATATTACATATAGAGTACATTGCCAAGTAATCACCTGACAAAATATGCTCACAATATCTGTCTTCCCCTCTCTGTTCTCTCTCTCTCTCTCTCTCTTTCTTTTTATCTATATCTCCCTCTTCCTCTCACTGTCTCTATATAATACCTAAACGGGCTTAATAAACTTTGGTTTTTACTTGTTTGCTGAACCCTGAAACACCCCGCTGATACCCAAAAAAATAATATAATAAAAAAAATAAAATCTCAGACTGAGAAGGGTGAACGAGCGGGCGGTTGCCTGTCACCCTCGGCACCACTACCCTCGCACACCCCACCGCACCACCCACCCACTATTTACACCCAGGCACCGCAGATCGTGCGGCGGATGCCATCGCTGATGCTCTCGCCCACTCTCGATGAAACCACGAAGACGGCCAGCTCGTCCTGCTTTGGTACCGGTCACCCCAGTGCCGGATCCTTCCACCACCACCAGCACCACCATCATCAGCAACCGACTGGCAGCGTCAGCACCTCCGGCGCCACCGGTCACACTGGCACCACCACCTTCACCTCCACTTCCACTTCCACCACGTCAACTCATGCGATACCCTCCTCCAAACACTTTCAGTGTGCTGGCGAGGCGGCGGCCACATCCTCGTTCTCGACGCTTAGTCCGCACAGTGCCACAGCCGCGACCTTGGGCGGAGGTGGATGTGGAGGTGGATGTGGAGGTGGAAGTGGTGGTGGTGGTGGTGTTGGTGGCCTAACCTCCCCGGTGGGCTGCACCTCGTCCTCCGGTTCGACGGTGAAAAAGAAATCCTCGTTCATGAAGCGCAAGAAGCCACTGCTGACGCGCAGCGAGGTGAGTGGGTATCAAGTGAATCAACTGGAGCCCCTGATTCACCTGGTCAAAAGACAAACAAATCCAAATGGCTGCACAATCAGAAGGGCTTGTCACCCCAGCGAGAAAAAAGCCTGCAGTTAAGGATGGCGAATTATGATTGGTGATGGTGGCAACTGTTGGATGGGGCGGGAAGATACATTTTTAATTCTTTATTCTTTATTTGCCTTGTCGCCGTAATCAGCAAAAGTTGTTCTAGAACTTTTCCAGCTATCCTTTCCTTTTCCCATTTTCCTTTTCCACTGGTTTTCCACTGCCACCGCTTCTTTGTCACTTGCCGAGCAAGAATTCCGCCTCGTTTCCGACCAACACAAACACGGAGAATATTTCTTGATGTTTGCTTTTATTTGCAGTAGTTTTTGTGGGCGGATGGGATACAGAATCACCACATCCCATCCCCACGCGGCCTCCAATCCTCCAAGATGCAATCTTCACACTTCGGAGGGCCATCAAAGAGAGTGCTTTGGGGCGGTCGCTAGTAATTTTTGTCAGTGCATCTCTTTGTCGCCTTTTCGAGAGCTAGATTGAAAGGTCCTATTTTTGGGTCGGTCCGTGAATTTACAGATTGGGTTCTGTATCAACGGAATGTCTTATTCGCCCACTTAATGCCATACCATTCATTTGTTTAGGTATCCAGTTCCGAGTTCTTCTCCGTGTCATTCTGCTTGGACTCGTCGCAGCATCCCGATGAGGAGTTTATTCCGGCGACAAAAGGCGTGACACTACTGTGAGTCCCTAGATAATGCGCATCCGGATAAATGTAATAATGATTTCAAATCGGTCACACTTTTAGTAACGCACTCAGCCACGCCCTGCGTAGGCGGAACCTCAGCTTTACGCAAATCACCATTACGGACAATAATCCCACGCCCAGTTTTTTAGATGCAGGTATGACGTGTAGATTGAGCTCCCTCGTATTCTTCAGCATTTTGAGCTTTTTTCCCCTTTTACGTTTTCCCCCGCAAGGTCCTTCGCTCCTGCCCGTTTCCGTGGATGAGCAGACCGATGTGGAGAGCCTGGCGGGACACCATCTCTGCATCACAGAACGAGGCAGCAACCGCAAGCCCCTGCAGAAGGCAGCTTCCTTTGTAAGTTTTACCCAGAAACGGGATGGGTTTCATACTTTGTGGGAACACTAGAGTAGGTTAACTTACCTGGGGTAAAATAAAATTAAAGCTAATGAAAAGGGTCCTGCCATGTAATATTCTTAATACCCGTCTGGGACAAAAATGTCGTTTAATAATGCTGCAAATCACTGCTTTAAGATTAAGCTTAAATTCTACTGAATTTGAATGTGACATCGTTTTCTTTAAATCATCATAAAATTCTATTAAAGTAGATACAAAATGTTATGTATGTCTGTTTCCTTAAGTATAATTTGTTAACCGTACTTATACCTCGTCAATCACAGGGCTCCCGACAACCTCCGCCCCGACTCCTGCCCTCCGTCTCCACCGAGGAGACCAGCGAGTCGGGAGTGGCGCCCGGAAAGCAGATCAAGCAACGGTGGTCTTCCATATTCGGAATCAAGAATCCCCAGCAGAGCCAGCTGTGCGAGTTGCTGAACAGCTATGCCAAGAACGGAGTGCCCCAGCGGGCTGACAGCATGAACTTCGATCATCCGGACCTGGGCAACTCACTGGCCTATCTGCAGGATATGCACAAATCGTGGCGGGACTTTGTACATAGCGATGCGATGAGCGAGTCGGAGGTCAAGATCCAAACGGCCATTTGGGAGCTGGTTACCACCGAGGTCTACTACATTCACGCCCTGCAAACAGTGACTGATGTGAGTGGTTACTCTTTGAAACCTATCCCGTAAGTAGTACGTCTGATCTGTGGATGCATTTGCAGTTGTTCCTAGCCTGTCTGGAGGCCGTGCAGGAGGAACGCCTGCTGATCGACGTGGACCAAGCTCGATTGTTCTCCAATGTGAGGGCTGTGTGCGAGGCGAACATCAAGTTCTGGACACTGTGGCTGTATCCCATGGTGGCACACAGTGTCATCACCCACGAGCCCCTGCGATGCGCTTTTTTTCAGGAGGGGTTTCTTTCCTTCGCGTCCATTTTTGCGCCATATAAGGTGGGTCCTTAAATCGAATATTCTTAATTGTGTTACTTATGTCTCTGAGAAATCCTCTGCAGATCTACTGTGCGGAACAGAGCACTTGCCAGTTCTACTGCAAGGAGCTAAACCATAACAATGCCTTATTCACCTCCTACTTGGCGTGGTGCGAGTCGCAGAAGATGTGCAACCGCCTGCGACTCGCGGACATTGTGGTGCGACCCATGCAGCGACTGACCAAGTACAGCCTCCTCCTGGCGGCCATCAAGAAGCACATGAGCGATGTGGAGGAGATCGAGGCCATCGACGTCATGATGCACAGCGTGGAGAACTTTGTAAGCAGTGTGAACAACCACTTGACGATGCGGCAGGAGAACGAGCGACTCAAGGGCGTGATGGTGCGGATCGAGTCCTACGACGTGGTGGTGAGTCAAAGGACTTTTATTCATTTATCTGACTGCGATTTGTTTGCAATACATTATCCCATTTCTTCGTATTATTGCTGGTTAAATAACATAGCTTACCTACTTTTTTCCCCAATTCTTGCAGGACACCAACAACGAGATGCTGGACAAGCTGATCAAGCACCACAGCCAGATGTTTGACCTCTGTGCTCCGATGCGTGGATGCCCGGCCTACCATGTGCGCCACCTGTTCATGGAGGGCGATCACAAGTTCAAGGACAACCTCGGCAAGTCCGATGTGCACTGCTTCCTGCTCACGGATCTACTCCTGGTGTGCAAGACGATCGCCAAGCGGGGACTAGGCGCTCTAAAGGTCATCCGGCAGCCGTACCTTACCGACCAGCTAATTGTTCAGCTGGCGCCGAACAACACACTGAATTGCGTGTACCTCAATGAGTTCCAGGTGGCCACCACGGCGTTTACGCTGCAGTGCACCGAGGCCAAGAACTGGTACGACGCCCTGTGGCGGGCCAAGACGATCTACCAAAGACTGAAGCGCGGAGGCGGTGGAGGCAGCGGAAGTGGAACGGTGGGCGGCGGCGACAGCTTCCGGTTCGGTGGGAGTGCCACAAGCGGCGGCACCGCCGATTCCCTTGGCGTCCGCAAGTCACCGATGAACTCCTCCATCTGCAGCCACGTCTCCAGTGCGAACAACAGCCACAGCGGCAGCGTCGAGTGGAACGACTCCCGCAACATATCCGTCGACTTTGAAAAGACAAACTCGGTGTCCAGCGACGAGGGCTCCAGCATAATGACAGGTGAGTCATCTGAAGCCTGGATATATGTATCTTTAGGAAGCTTCTAAGGTCTAGAAATAAAACAATTACTAACTTATATATATATTTTCGTAACTTCTCACAATGACAGGCAACCACGGAGTGAACCTAAAGGGCAAGCAGCAATTGATCAGTGGTCTGCACAAGGCCAAGATGGGCATCATCGGCCAGATGGGCTCCAAGTCGGCGAACACGCTCTCCGTGCAGCCAATGAACCATCTGGGCCAGAGCCTGCCCAACCTGAACATGCATCACAGCCACACGTAAGTTGCGTAGAGGGTGCACCACCACCATCACCATCACCACCACCAACACCACAACCGCCACTGATCATGACCAGCTTTTAACAAAACCAAGCTAGCACAGACCACCAAACCACTATCATAGATCACCAGATCCCAAGATTACCAGACCACCAGACCACCAGATCACCAGTTCAGATCCCTGTCCAGTCATGTGTGAGCGTTCCCAGGGATCGGTTTCACTCTGTTTATGTTGTACCATACTCTACATTAAGTCATCATATTTATACACTGTTTTTAGCTAGTATCCACTGTAGTCATATTTTATATATTAAAACAAAAAGCAAGAAAATAAACATTTTATTGTAAACTGTACGACTTGGATTCATGACTAATTACCACCTGCCACACCCAATATCATTTGTTCTAATAATAATTTGTGATTTAATATGTCAAGATATAAAATACCCTTTTCGAGGATATTTTTAGGTGTAACCTAAAAATATAACCCAGAACATGAGTTTCTGAAAATGTTCGCTTAATGTGAATCTTACGCCTTTATAAATGAGTCTTATTTCGCTTTGCGATCTAAGTCCACTTTAATCCGACTCCTGGAAGAAGCTTAAAAAAGTATCGCACGTGGAATGTTTACTCCACAAAACTTGGTGAAAAGAAAGGGTATTTCATACTTCGGTTTCCGCAGCTATGATTATTTTTTTCTTTTGTTTCTTGTGATCGCTGCCTGCAGCACGCCCTTTATCCTTTTACCGCCAACGCCCACTGCCCACCGCTTGAGTTTCCGCTTCCCCAACTCCGACACCGGATCCAAATCCGCCAGCCTGTGCTCTTTACAGTATAACCTTTGTCCTACTTGTAGTAACAATACTCTACTCGTGCCCGGCTCCACGACGAGCCACTCGGGCAACATGTTGTTGTCGCCCAGCCACCGCGGCATTTCCTACCCGCCACCGAGCCCAACGAGGTGAGTGTCTCTGTAGAGATTAGAGTTCCCCAAGTGCCACGTCTGATTGTGTGTATCCCGTGTATAACCTCTGTCTTTGTCGTCCTTCCCCGCCAACAACAAACAACAAATACAAAATACGTATAACGTTGCGACCTGTCGTTTATCCTCTTGTGCATCGTCCTGAAATCGATCGATCCCGATCTCATAACCCACATCCTGCGCCTCATCGCAACCGTCATGTGACCGCCGCCTTGCCATCGACTAACCAACCCACCGTTGCTAATGCGTGTCCTTCGTCCTGTTGTCTCCGTGGCTCCTGTAGAGTTCCCCTGCGCCGTGGGATGGCCTTCTCCACGTCGACGAAGAATCCGCCGCTTCGTAAGACCCGGAACATAACCTCCCAGAACAGTATTAACTGGCACCAGATCCCGGCCACGCCCACGCCGCCCAGCCCCAGATCGCAGTACCAGTCGCCGGGAGTGGTGTGCATGCAGAAATCGCTGCCCCTGCTGCTGCCCACAAACACGGATGAGGGTCAAGGTCCCAGTCAGCCACCGCCCCCGCTGCAGAAGCAGTTCTCCCACCAGGCGCCTCTGCCCACCTCCATTCACAACCAGTCGAGCACCGAAACGGACGTCTGATGAGGACGGGTTGGCCGGAACTCATACCCACGGAATGTACTTACCCATATGTCCGCCACACACTACATAGATAAACTTTATATACAAGATACATTTGGAAAATCGCCCTTGATTCCCGCTCGCATTAGCACAAATTTAAAGACAGATCTAGAGATATTACCATCGATTAATTAACTTGATTCAGATTAGTGTGTTCATTAGAGAATGAAATGGAATACGCAGGACAGGCTAATAAATGAATAGTTCCCCTTTTGAAAACCTACTTCAAATGCAATATAATCCAGTGCGTGATCAGAGGCGACTTTCCGAATATTCAATTAGGATTTCATGAGCTTGTAGGACATCGTGAGCTTGTAACGTGAAAACTGCACTTTTGGGTCCAAAGCTGATATTCAACTTTTATACATTCCATAACTGACTCTCCACTGAGTCCCCAGCCTTGGCGAGATTAGCGAGATTACATTTCAGAACACAACGCTCCGCACATTCGCCGTTTTAATCTTCCCATAACGATATGAAGACAAATAAAGTTTAACCAAACTAAAGTTAGATGTACTTGTTACCCTAGAATACGCATAGTGCGAATGCCATATATACAGAAACATACCTAGATTGATCACAAGCTTTATGAATAACTTACTACTGTACTATTGATGTAAGTCGTTACTTTCCTTGAGTAGTTAAATCAAATGTTACGGTCTAAATAAAACAGAATAAACAGAATATATTTAAATATATCTTACTGGCTGCCTATTGTTGTGTGCATGTATTATAGACCATGTTTTTCTAATTTAAAATGTGACAAAAAACTAATTTTTTTATACGTGATTTTATGTTGTAATCTACACTTATCTTTCTGCTGGCTCAGACGTATTCAAATTAAAATACATATAGTTTAAAAACAACTGATTTATGTATTACAAATGGTATTCCTCAGTTCTCATTTCTTTGGATAGGAAACTAAAGTAGCTCGAAATTATTGTAACGGAAAAGTTTGTATACCAATATAGAGTATTAGCCGATCTTCGGTCAAAGGATGTATAGTTTATATTGCTTACTTAAGAAACAAAATTAAGTATCCTGCAGTCTTCTTCCACAAAACTTAAGTGGTAAAAGCAAAAGAACACAATTTAACACGATTTATTGAAGTAACACAAAATGGATTTCCAAATCTGGATTAATTTCCATCTGTTAAGCTATATGGATATGGGTGATACTGCTTTATTTGAGTTTGCGGAAAACGTAGGTTTAGAAAGCTCTAGTTAAATTTTAAAATTCCTGTTGACTATCGTTACTAAATCAACATTATAGTTCTTTGATGCTTTGATATAATTTTCCAAATCACCTTATAAACTTTACAACTGTGAGATTAAAAAGCATGTTCTTCGAGCTAAGATACCGTAACATATTGGAAAGTAAAATAAGATATAGATATTGTTCTTCCTTCGGAATCAGTTTTGATTTAAGGGACTACACAGTGAGGCTTGGATTTGCAATCCGCGATGTTTGGCCAAACGATTTGTACATATTATCAACGGGAAAGCGTGACATAAGTTCTAAATTACATATAGAGAGACAAACGAATACATATACACACCATTTACGATTAGGGACTATATTTATATAAATGTATATGGTAAAATGTGTACTTTTTGGGGAAACGAGACGCGTAGGTGGCACAAAGCTTACGATATACAACCGCAATACAAAAAGTGTTAACTGTATTTTTATGTACGAATACTTACCAATATATAGGGCTGCGTAGAGCTGAGATCGTATTTTAGCCATATTAACCCGTAACGATATACATTCGTGTACAAATATCTTATCTTCTCCTCGGAATCATCCGCGGAGTATATGCATACATAATATAGTAATATAGTACGTGGTACTTAGAAGTTGAACTTAAATGTTATTGCAACTATATCTATTTGCAATTTATTTACAAAGGAATAAAAACCAAAACAAAAGCAAAACCAAAACCAAAAACAAAGAGTAAAGTGCAAGAAAGCTTTATTTACACGCTTGAACAATAAATATCAAAATTATTTGTAATGTAAACAACCAGTACCCTGCGTTTTTATTTCACTTCAAACATGGTGAGTACTCTATAAACTGGCACTCGCATTTTTTTATTAATGGCGAAAGCTCAGCTGCCCTTTTCGCGGATTAATTCACTTTCTCGAGTTATACAAATGACATTTAAAACCAATTACCAACCGAAAGTGCCCAAATTCGTACAAAATCAGTGTTTCTCCAGTGACATTGGCTCAACTGCACTGGACAACATCGCTTATTTAACCATTAAAAAGTTTTGCGGCAGCTGCAGCCAACCATAGATATCGAAGGAGGCACTGAGCCAAGGATGCAACTTGATAAATGGAGGACCATCATGCCGGGACAGTAATGTCATTGGAGCAGCCCCTACTAATTGGCCTGACTTTTTGATCCAATTACTCACTGCAAAGTTGTTGTCAAACTATTGATTAAGCCATTTGAATATTTGGAACCATAATAACATATGCTTGGCCATAAATCTTAATGCGTGAGGACCTGAAATTGAAAGGGAATACATTTAAACGTAGTATACAGTTCTAGAAATAACCCTTCTAAGTTAATCAGTGGTGCCTCCCCTTCAGAACGTATTTCACGTAGATTAAAACGCTTAGATTAAAGCCGCATAAAACCGCCATTTTACAGTTTCCACAGCGAGTTAATAAATGATGTTCCTCCGGCTTATCCTTGCATTTGGCGGGAATATTATATGGTGCAGGCCACCAGGAGAACACTTAAAACAGACGATGCATGCAGCAGCCAAGAGGATTGTTTGCATGCCACGCCCCCAGTCCGTATTCCCCATCCAACCATCCAACCATCCACCCAACGCCTCTTTGCTTCATGAAGAGCATTATGATAAATGTCGTAATTCCGCGATTGAAGTGTTCTGGCTGGCAGTTAGTCAGGCTGCTTGCCTCGGATACGCGGATCCTGCGGCTGCGATAGTTATATTTAGACGTCTCATAATGGCAGTCATAAAAATACGCAATTTGCGAGCCCGCTCTCCAGCGCAAAATACTCGGAACGGCGAATCCCCATTGAATTCCATTCCCCGTATTTCTATACCAAAGCACCCACTTGGAGCATCTGAAGCTGGCCGGGTTCATCCGCTGCACTGCCAAATGGAATCGAGGAAATGGGTGGTGCGGCTTGGTGCGTGGTTACAGCCTTGGAACTACGCCGAATTGTGGATTCTAGCAATTTGACCTTGTTTCTAGCTTAATGTTATGCAGAGAAATTCAGCGAATTACCTTTATACAACTTGATGGGAATAATAGATTTCTTTGCGCAATCTGCACTTACTAAAGTCAAGCCAAAGTGATTGTGCAAATATTAGTTCAAGCTGAAACTGAAGCAAAGCAAATGGAAACTAGCAGTTCCAGGTGCGGCTTTAAAAACAATTTTGCGCTGACAGTTCTTTCGGAGACATCCACCTGGCGCACCGCCCAGAAAGTGTCGACACCATGCTGAACTCCAGCCCAGTTCCGTCGGTGCTCCCAGTCCCCCGATGGCACTCTACTCCAGCACTTTCCCCGCCTTCACGTGCAGGCACGCCTCGCAAGTTCCTTTCAATTAAAAACATTTCCCAGCCCGGCGTTTTGCCTCCAGCCAAAGCCAGACGTCTGCGCTGTCCGTGCGTGAGTGCGTTCCCGTCATTTTAGCATATTACTCGGGGAAATAATGAGCCCCGAGCAGGGAACACGGTGCCTCGGCTTCTCCTCCTCCCTCCTTTGTGAGTGCCACGTATCCACGTAGCCACGCATCCCGACGCGGAGGACTTTAGCCGGTTGCCCCACAAAGCTGCTCGCGGAGGATTGCTTCAGAGGGTTTGCCACTCTGGAGTACCGCACTCGATGCACTGTTTGACGCGATCCAAGATGAGATTAAGGCAAACACATGTTCCAGGATAGACTCTAAATAGGGATTCCCTTCTGCTCTGCTCGATAGATAGGTAGTACTGCAGATTGATTGGGAATCTAGCCCCAAACTAAAAGGGTTTTAAAGCAGCATGTCATGCAGTCCCAGAAATAATCTAATTTCAATCTCTGCAAAATAAGTAAATTATTGATTTCCCAAAAACCCTGCCTGCTCTGCAATCCGATTATTTAATTGGCCAAAAGTCGCGCTACCCTATGTAACCGGACTTAGAGCGATGTTGAAAGCAGGCACCTGCGACTTGAATGCCATTTGGTCTTCATAAAAAAATGAATTATATTCTCTGCTCTGCATTTTTCCCTCGGAAAAAAAGCAACACGAAAGGAGGTCAGTTGGCAGGTGCACAGCGACAATAACGATGTCTGGAAAACAGTTGAGTTCCCATTGCATCAGTGCCCTCGTATCTCCTGAAATGTTTTATCTTCGTCCCGGAACATTTGTTCAACATATCAATACAGCATATCAGTATAATAAATATCCCCGATATCGTCGATGGCTTGGCCTAGGCCAAGGCTGCAGGTCCTTTTGGCTTATTTATGAGTTTAGGTTGACCACTGCACACAAGAGTATTGAATTTTTGGGCCCATTTAACAATAAAATTTCCTTGAGCTTGAAAGTGATAGTAACTGCTAAATGCAGTGCCTACAAATGACGAAGCGAAATCTCCATTACTAGTCCATTACCATGGTACAGGTGTAAGTCAAGAACAATCAATTGTTACCTAATTTATTTTTCCTCTCCATTCCGTTATAAGCTGGGCTGACCTGGCACTTTGAATTAAATGCAAATTTAATTTCCACTGTAGCTGTATCGATCTCAGTGACTTTGGAGCTGAACCTACACGCTCCATCGAAGACCATTAATATAAAGAAGCCGAGTTGCGAAGTGACTGTGTAGGGTAAACAAAAACTGGTCACTCACCTCGCCACTTGCGAGCCACCCAGGCCACATGGTGGGTGGGCGCTCCTCCTTTGGCAGAAGGACACCACCGCTGTGGTGTCCAAGTGTCGCCGAGTCCTCGACTTGATGGGCAGTCGTTGGTCGCTGGATACTTTGGTCACTTGCTCCGTGCTGCTTGAGATTGAGAAATGGCACTGCAGCCGTCTGGCGCTATTATCCCGTATTTTTTCTCGCCACCTTCGTCCTTGCGTCCTTTCGTCCTTTCGTCCTTTGGTTCCTGACGTCCGACTGTGTTCCTGAACTGCCAGTCGACCATTATAAATTGTTGTGTAGACACCTTGTGGCCGGCGTTCAATCCAACACACTTCGAAATATCCACAAAAATAAATTGGTCCGGAAACTAGGTAAGAAAACTTGTTGAAGAAACGCGCTTTCGTCGCTTACTTATTGTTGAGATTGCTGATAAATAAGGCTAAGTGTAATCGCCAATTTCTATTTATTCCATATTCTTAGTAGTTTATTTTAGTTAAAATAAATTGCAACTTTTTTTTATTTAATATGAGTATTAATTGGAATTTTGGCAGAAAAACCTTTTCTGAACTTTTCTCACAGTGCACCCATTCGCCGTCCTCTATTTGCCATCCTTTGGCCCAATTTGTCTGGGTGCAAGTGTCTGAGGGACTTTTCCCACCCATCTGGACTGGCTTTGTTTAATTTTCCAATTGTTGTTACCCGAGAGGAGTCATCGCCACCGGCGTGAAGTGTCATTAAACTCGTGCCAATGCATTAAGTGCTTATTGTTTGCCCATTGCTGGGCTCAATTGTTCAAGCCTAATTACCGTTCAAACTTCGTCACCGAATGGTCCTTGATGGTGTTGATGCGAGTGTGCTGCTGGCCAGTGAAATGGACCAGGAAGTGACAGGGATTTGGAAACTGCGGTTGCATCGGGCTTCAGATTCTGCTGATTCAGTCGGAAAGAGCTGCACAGCACAATGAAACGAAATAAGTAAAATACGTGTTATTAGTTAAAACAGCTTTGCTCTTAAGAAAATAGTATTTCCAATAAGTATACGTTATCCTTTTCAGGTGAGTCCCATATTAAATTCAAATAAAAGCCAACACTTTCGCAAAAGAAGAACAAACAAAAATGGAGTTCAGATTCTCGATCTTGTTTAAGTTCAATTTGTTCAATGTGCTCCTTCAAAATCGGAATCGCAGTGCCGGAAATTGCGCTTCACTTTCAGCAGCGAGCGCTGACCTCTTGGACAACACGGCCCACAGCCGCTGGACCGACCCAGTCAGCCCACCACCCACTGGACCGCCCACCCGACGACCTTTTGCATGTCGGCAAGTGCCGGAAGCATCTGCATGATACTCCTTGCATACATTTCGACGCCGCCTCCTTTGAATTCAACGGCCTGTGCATCCGGAAATTAAACATTTTGCTCGTACTTTCTCAGCCCCTCCGGTCGTCTGTGTGCCTAAGTGTGCAGCCATTCTCCGCTTGTTTTCGATTCAATTCACTTAGGAGAAATGCCAAAAAAAAGGGAGAACACACACAGAGCCACAGGGAGTCACTTTCGGGGGATGCACCTTAGCAGAAAGTCTTTCAAATTTCCATTTCACTAGTGGCCTTCCCATTGTCCCACACACACGTAGAAATGTGAAGGTGAAGTCAAATGTAAAAATGGACTGCAACACTTAGATATATGCATCTTTAAGTGTACTTTAAAATTCCCAGAATACTTGCCATATAATTCCCGTGTTTTTAATAAATAAAGATTTTCTATGGCTTATCACACTTCTATGAATTCAGAAGAACGTTTCCAGCTTGCAGTTTTCAACGAAGATGCAAACCAGACGAACAAAGCAAATAAGTGTGTTCCCCACCATGCTATTGAGCTTATGTGGAATTTAAATATTTGACACATCACATTCGCAGGGAAAGTCAGGATTAAGGTTGTATTCAGGACTTCAGCATAACGCTGAATTATTCAACATAACTTAAGAAGTACAGTTGGCAATTAATATACATGGGTGGGTTAATATATGGGTGTGCCTATTTTCCAGTCCATTGCAGTCCATGTTTACATATGACTTCACCTTCACATGTTTATATAAATCCGATTTATATTTCAAATCATTTGTTTCACAGACTTACACAACAACTAGATTGTACCAACCATGCGTATGAGTAATGTAATTATTATTATACATATTGTTAATGCAGTTTCGCGGCTCACTCTTTATCTGTTTTTTGTGAAACTTGGCCAAAAAGTTATTTCCTTACATAATATGTATATCTCTAGAGTTACAAGTTCCACTCTAAGTTTGAGTGCGTGCTTATCAAATTTAGGATAGGCTGCCAGGAAAAGTTGTGGTGTCTCGGAAAATCCTCTGCGGCAGGCTTTTCATCTCGATACGGTGACAGACAATTATAATTGTACTTAATTCTTTTGATTGATGCTTTGTGGGCTCTGCACGAATACGCATTTTCCAGCCAGCCAAAAAGTACAGACACTGACAAGCCAGATCGCAAATCGACGCACCAAGGTGTGCGGATGGCCTCCCCTGTCATGGGCGAAAATAAATATTATTTATGGCTTTCATTGATAAATATAATTTATTTCTCTAATTTGCACCATGGGAATTTCCTATGTGCCAACAATCCGGCGCTTTTTGTTGCATCCTAAAGCCTCCGAAAAGAAGTAAGGTGACAACGGTTGAATTATTTAATTAAATATTATATGTGGCCCATTAATACGAGTTATTAAATTTGCGTGTGCCACTTTAATCTGCTTATCCACATGTACGGATTTAATGCTTCAAATTGATTATTACTTTAATAGAGCTTGTGCTCCTGTCGGCTTTAGCTTTTGCTTTACAGCATCATACTAAATTCCACCTTGGGAAATGTACGACTCACCGTGCACCTTTATGAGTCTCGTCGATGGGAAACTTCAAGCCATTGACGGTTATTTTCTAAGTGCATTAAACACTCAAGACATGAGTTATGAATTCTGACTTGGCACGTGAGAGAAACTGTGGACACAATTCAATTTAATTTTGTTGCTTCCCAGAGCGCGCACTAAAAACATTCGTCACGAGTAAAAGCCGCTTCTTTTACAGGTCCACCCCTCGGAGATATATAATGCATGGAAATATATTTTTATTGGCAAGGAGGAAAGGATTGGAACTGGGCCTGGCCAACGGTGCGAATGCTTTTATTTATGAGTTGAGTGTGCATTTCGATGTTCTGAATACGCTAAACCAATCAGATGAAATGGTCTTTATAAATCAGAGTCCTTTCTACAAAACGATAAAGTATTAAACGATTGAATAGGTAGTCTTATATACAGGTTATACATTCCTCGTAAGGTCCCCTAATTATGTACGGCATTATTTGTACAGGAAAATATTGTCTTAAGAAGGTTGTCTTAGGTTTTCTGTGCATTTTTTAAAGCTTTGATCAAATCAAGATAATAAAATAAACAGGGGTTAGGAATAACAGGGCCAAATGCTTAGCTCCGCAGTTAACAAGTAGGGAAAACAGACTTAAGGTGCTAGGAAAGCAAAAACAAGTATTCACGCGTTGATGGAAAGCACCTATACAGAGTGTGTGAATAGCTGTGAGGATGGGGTCCTCACCCGTGCCACGTACACACATACATATATGTATAGGATATTCGGAGCCCCTGGCAAACTTTCACTCTTTCGAGCGGTTCGTGGATTGGGATTAGGATTCTCCGGAGTGCGATTACCGCCGACTAGTCTGTGCTAACAGTTGCTTTGGGCCTCGGTGCTGGTGAGCTCTGCGCCACTGCCACTTGCCATTCAATGGAAAGTGTTGAGTTCGGTAACTAAAACCAGCACGCACTCAATAATCCCCCAATCGTGGAACAGTGGGCACTGCCTAGCAAAACTTACCTCGAATACCTTTCAAATATCATTGGCCTTTGCTGTAAAGGCTGAAGTATTATTTCCATATTAAATGTACTTTGGAAAACCAACAGGAAATTGATAAAAGATATCCTGCAGCGCTTCTATACATTTCAAAGCTTTCTGATTTTCTTCAGTCTTCATTTCGAATAGTTTGTACGTAACCATTTATACAAATGTGAAATGTTTCCATTGCTAATCACAAATTAAGGTGTCTGCAGGTTAAGTACCGCTACCAATAACGTACATATATCTATTTAGTTTTAAATAGCAATAATATTACTAATACGTGTTACTTGTTAACCGATCGATCACTTTACAATCGATTGTAAATAACCCCTCTTTAATCAGTAAAAACAGCCCGAAAACTCTCAATGAAAAATTCACTCGGAAGTGAGTTCTTTTTCTCGGGAATGTAATTAAGGCATCATCAGCCGTTTTCATCAGTTCGTTGTCCGCCAACAAGGTGTGGGAGCGACTTCGATGGGGGCGGGGTAATTAAAATGGCAAAAATAAATACCTATTAAGAACGTTTACACTGATTGACACTTTAAGGCAATTTCCGGCCATAATTCCATGCCACAAAATGGTACCCAAGAAGGTGTTTACCCCAGCCAAAGGGCCCAGCCAAATGTAAAGCTATCGATTTGTGGCGGGAACCGAGTCGTCGAACAGGGGGAAGGGTAGTGTATTTAGGCCAGGCCTGACACGCTTTACATTAATTTGAAAATTTCGGCTGTGTCCGCTTTAAGTTGGCCTCCCTTCCACAGAGGGCACTTCAAAACAGGGGTAAGTTGGGCGTAACTCGGAGTGCTAAGTACCTTAAATTATGAAAATTACTTTCTCCTTCAATTTAAGGTTGTATTGTATATTTGTAGTGCTTACATATTTAGTACTTACCGTGCTAGAGCATCTTATACATTGCGTATGAGTGATATTTGATTGTAGTTATGCAGTTTTAAGTATTCAACACTTGATTTGCAAGGGAGAGTTTAGTTTGGCATCTGTTTGATATTCGGGCGATATTTGTTGTGTAGTATGTTGTTTTGAGAACCCCATGTTTAACATGATTTCGAAAGAGGTCAGCTGTGGTTTACCTAGATTTGAAAACGAAATTAAATGTTCATTTATTTTGGAGCCACAGTCATAAGCCATCAATCCTCTCTTCTGGGTGACAGCCTTTTCCGCTGACTGCGCTGAACTTACTGTTGAAGTTGACTAAGCTGCCACATGTGGCTGATATGTGTCTAGTCGGGACATTTGCCGTGGCATCCTTTAATTTGTGACCCGTCATGTTGCACGGTGTGTGTCTGAGGCAAGACTAAATTTCGCTGGAGAAGGACTAACACATCCAGGGTACATTATTATGATATCAATGGAATATTATATCCTTTAATTTAATAAGTTTGTACAGATCCAAAAATTAGTTTTGTATTGCAACAAAATAAAGGGGGGAACTCCCTATAGAAGCCAAAAATCTAGTGATTTGTTGTTATTTATTTTTTGGAAAATAAAAAAAAGTCACATCAAATTGGTATTATATGTATATATTCAGGACAATGTTTAAAGATACGAAAAAAACATTTTTATTCTTCGAAAAATTTTAAATAATTAAAGTTTTGGCTGATATTGTATCTCGCCTCGCCGCTGTCGGTTGAACTAAAGTATTCGGTTTTGACGAACGTTAACTATAAAAAATTGATCATTTTCCGTTTTTGAAGCAAATATTGTCGAATATTTGTATTTAAAAAATAGGTAAAAATAGGTTATTTTCATAATTTGAGTTCAGACGATGCAGTTTTTTATGATCTTCAAAACAAAGAAAGGATGAACAAAATCAGTTCAGTAGTTTTTTTTGTAATCACCCACGCAAGTTTGAAAAACATGGTTCTGAGAAAACGACGTTTAAAGTTAGCGGGTTGCTCACGCACCGGTCGAGCGCGACGCTTTGAAGTCGCATAACTTCCACAATTTTGAAAATATAATTTTTAAACTTCGGAATTATATTCTCGAAACATATAGCTAAAGACAATAAAAAAAATCAATTTTTTCAAAATGCCTAAAGGGAGTTTCCCCCTTAACTAAGCTTCCAAATGACTTTAGTTTGGTTTTCAAAACTCAGATTTACAAAAAACCAAATTAACATTGTTTGGATAAGCTGTGGAATTTAAAGCAAAAGTTGAATGTTTGAATTAATTTGATTGAGTAAAGATTAGAAGTTCTTACGGTGTAGTTTTACAAATTATACAATATTATAATGTTTCCGCTCAGCGGTCACACTGTCTATGACCAAAGAGCGCGATCAGCGGCTGAGTCTGATATTAATACAGTGCTATCTCGATACAGTAAACCACATAAAAATAAAATTTGCTAATCAGCAATATACGTTAGAATTTCCTAGGACTATGGATTAACATCTTAACATACAATAATATTTATAATTATGTACAATTTGTTAGGAGTACACGTTTTCCATTGATTAAACAGGTTTCAAAAACAGTTTAATATTTTAAATTAAGACCGAATCTTTAGTTTACTCTTCTTATGTATACGAGTGTTTACTGTTTAAAGAGAGCGCTTAATTAGATTCTCGTTTACTCTATACATGCATACGTGCGATAAGAAAAACTAAAAACAAAAACAGCTGTAAAACTCGATCGACAAATAAAAGTGCTAAGCAGGTGAAAATCAAATTTTTGATTAGATTGAGCTGAAAAACTAGAACATATTAACCGGGACCCAAAAGCGTCGACTCTATCGCACCTCCAAAAGTAATATTAATAATTATAAGTTCAGCAAGTAAATGACACAATTTCAGTAACAATTGTTATATATACTTTGTGTGTAGTATTGATTATACTTACTATATAGACACATGTTTAGAAATAAAACAAAATAGAACCACTAGTTTTAACATCAGAAGCAGCGCATAAATGTGGAGAAAGCTAATACTTAGAATCATAAACTTTTGAGTGAGCAAAAAAGCAACTAAGATGAGCCAAGTGAAATCCGTACTCTGCGTGGGCTGCACGGTAATTGACTTCGTGACCATCAATGGCAGCTTTCCCAAGGAGGACACCGATAGGCGTTGCCTGGATGGATTTTGGCAACGTGGCGGCAACGCCTCTAATGTGAGTACTGTTCTGCGGGTTCTTGGATGCAAGGTGGACTTCTTTGGAATGCTCAGCAGGTCGGATGCATTCCGGGTGCTCCTCGACGATCTTGGGAAGCGGGAAATCGGCACAAACGACTGTCCCTTCACGGACAGGGATCCGCCCTTCTCCTCGGTGATTCTGGCCCAGGATTCCGGAACCCGCACCATTATCCACTGCAACAAGGACTATCCGCAAACCACTTATGAGGACTTCAGCAAGATCGACCTTTCGCAGTACGGATGGGTACACTTCGAGGCCCGCAACACGCCGCACACCCTAAAGATGATGCAAAGCATCCGGGATTACACCCAAAGGACCGGGCAAGACATCATTATCTCGTTGGACTTCGAAACGAGGTATGAACAGAACCAGGAACTTTGTGCGCCTTGCGATTTTGTGGTCTTCTCCAAGGAGCTGGCTGGCCAGTTGGGGTGGAAGACACCGCGCGATTCGTGTGTGGAGCTGGCCGCCAAAATTCCCGGAAATGGTCCAAAACCTGTCTTCATTTGTCCCTGGGGAAGCGCCGGAGCTGGAGCTTTGGATGCCAATGGGAACTACTACGAAATGTCTTCCTATAAACAGGATAAGGTGGTGGACACGCTGGGAGCCGGGGACAGCTTCATGGCGGGACTTATCTACGCCACCCTCGAAGGTCGGCGAAGTCTAGCGGAGTCCGTTGACTTTGCCAACCGAGTCGCCAGTCACAAAATCACTGGATTCGGCTACGAACACATTTCGCAGCTCAGCTTAAGCAAATAACAATTGGTTTAACTCTAGCTTAGATTATTGGTTTGTCTCTTTGAAAGAATTTATTAAGATAAAAGCCTGGCAACAAAACGTTTCTGTTTAAAAATTCGTAGCACTTGTGCGTTATTGCAATGAATAATATTATATATTAAACAGAATAAATGAATAATTGCATCATTCTCTTGCAGGAATGCTATTATAAGAAATAAATTGTAAAATACCTTTTTGTTGAGTTATATAATAAAATGACAACATCTCGCGAAATAGTTAAAAAATCCTTTACCCAAAAATGCAGTCGGATTGGAAATGAACAGCGCTTATGTATTTTCACAAATTTTATAAACTTGTCAAATTCATTATGATTATATTATAGTTATTTTCATTATTGTTGAGTAGGCAAAGAGTTTTATTGTTGGTCTGGAGAGACTTCATGATTTTAAATCCCTTGCTTTGCCAGTAAGGTAATATCCAAATCGGAAATCAAGAAGAATCATGGCAGGATGAGTCTATAGGTCCTCTGCTCACTTTTAATGTTTATTCAGTTGGGAGCCTCTCGTTGTTGTCTATGTGTATTTTATAAAGTCACCTCGTTGGTCGTCCATATCCGAACCGATGGCTGAGGCATTGATTCCGATGCCGCTCGAGGCGCTGCCGGATTTTTGCTGGCTGTTTAGTCCCTCAATAAGCTGTTTAGAGAGGTGTCAATCGGTTAATTTTGATCCAGAAAAACCCAATTCAGTGGCTCACCTTTAATCGCAGGCGCTTCAGTTTACGCAATCGTTCTAGCCAATTCGACGCGTACGGATGCTTTTTCTGCACACTTTGGTAGACTAGCGACGCGAGCTGTAATTTATCACAATTAATGAAAATCATACTTAGTAACCTATGCTCACATTGGCATGCAGCGCCATTTGTCGGGCCAGTAGAGGAGCACTGCGATCGGAGACTATTCGGTACTCTGCGTGGCACACGAATTTCGAAATCTCCGATCGCGCCTTCACGTACACCCTGTTCGAGTTGAGGTCAAGTGGCTCCACGATCACGCAGGCGTAGTTAAATTGGCCCTGGAAGAGTATTAAATGGAAATAAATCTCGTTTATTACAATTAGTAAAGAACGTAGGGTTAGAATTCAAACTAATCAAGTATGGATTGGACGCAAACGAACAGTTTAAAGGTCGAACTCCTTAAGTTTGGGTAACCTACGGATATTGTGTTTAGATTGTACTCCTCTCCGCTCTCGTTATAGATGATCTTCACGAAGTCATTGCCAATGTGGCTCTTCTTTTCGTTGCAGTTAGGATCATCCTGCAGATTGGTGGGCATCAGCGTAGCGACATGGAACGTAACCTACGAAGGAAAATACATTGGTGTTACTCGCTCCGTAAAGCAGTTGGCGATAACCACTCACCTGCAGTATGTCATCCTTCCAGATATAGGCAAACTTGCCATCTGCTCCATTTCTATCCAGCATTATAAAAAGGTTGTTCTGCTCAGCTTCCTTCAGACTGACCAGGGTGCCGATGTTACGCAGGAACTCCACATATCTCGCACTTCCGTGCGAATTGCGCAAGATCTCCACCTCGTTGTTGCACTGCCCTTGGCCCACGTACAGCACGCCGATCTTGTGCGTCTCGAACGGTGGAACCAAATCTATAAGGGTGACAGCGCTGCTGTTTTCGGGCCCCACCTTCAGTGGCTCATCCGTTACACCCAGCTGGCCAGTGGTGTATAGTTGCATGAAAACAAAGCTCGGATTCATGCAGAGCTTAGCGTTGATGGGCGGCTTTGCTGCTCCAAAATTTCGGAAACTGTTTGCCGGCGGTGGACGTGTATTTCCGTTGTTTACCTCCCGCACCACCGAAATGGTTTTCGAACGACCTCGCATCATGTCTCCGTTTCCATTGTTGCCGTTGTCGTAATCGGAGGTCATCACTCCAACATTGGTGCCATTGCTACCACTGCTGCTGGATTTGGCCAGTGCACCGGGCTGGGGAACAGAGGTGCCTCCAAAACTGGTCACTCGACCCGTGCCCAACGACGGTGGCTGCCCTGGCGACAGCGGTGGTTTACCCAGCTTCAGCGTGGACGCTCCTGCTTGAAGGTTGCTTCCTCCAGCCACATGACTGCTGACATCGTCCGCCGAGTGTTGCTTGGGAGGTAGGGTGCCGCTTTCCGGTTGCAGAGCCAAGGCTGCGGCCTGCGAGGGGGGTGTGGAGCCGGCGATCTCCTCCGGAATGGCCTCGCAGCTCACACGCATATCCTTGGTGCTGTACTGAACACTCTTCTTTTTCAAAGTCAACAGCGATTGTGGTTCTTCGGCGGTGGCTTTCACGGGCTCCTGGGACAGAGGCGTTGGCTTGTTGGTTAGGAACGACTGCCGCCAGCTGGAACTCATCTCTGGACTGGAATTGACCCGTCGGACGGGATTTCGTGCACGACTCTGAGCATCCTCAAAGGCCAGGGAGTCGTCGTCGGCCTCGCCATCACTCACACTTCCACAGAGAGCTGCCTCCTTGCCGCGCTTTCCGGATGCTGGTACCCGCGGTATGGGTATGGCAGCAGCAGCTCCAGTGCTGGCAGTATTTCCATTTCCATTACCGTTGCCATTGCCATTTCCATTCCCTCCGACCGAGTGAATTTCTTCCTGTCGCTGAAGGGCACGAGCCTTGGCAACCATTCGACTGCGCAGTGCACTTGCCTGAGGAGCCGTTGCTGCATTAACCTCCGGTTCTGGTTCCGGCTCGGGATCAGCCAGCGTATGTGGTGGGACTTGGATGGTATTGTCAGGTCCAAAAACTCCGCCATGGGCAGTGGGAAGAAACAGTGACACAACATTATTGAACGGCAAGTCCTGGCCAAAGCAATCGTTGGTGATGGGGTTTTGAATACGGGTTATCCACGATATGTTGCCAGTGGGCCGACGAACCAGTACCTCCGCCCAGCCAGTGCAGGCGCGCACGCAAACCGGCTGCTGCACCACGGATCCCGACGAAGGACTCATGCTAACGGAGGATTGGGACAAAGAGTTTCCCAGGAGCGAGGTGTTGCTTCCCGTATGTGGTCCCTCGCCTAAGGCACTGCCCAAGGCCTCGGGATTGGATCCTCGACGGGAGAGCGCGTCTAGCGATGCCGTGGAACTGTTTGAGATCTGTCGGTGTGGATGACCGCCTGCAGCTGCTGAGTTCGACGAAGATGAGGAGGTGAGCTCCGTACTTCCAGCCGACTCATTGCCGCTGCTGTGCTGCAGGCTCACCTTGGTGTATCGTCTCTCCCGCTCTGGCGAAAGCGGAGGCGCTGCATCACTGAGGCTCTTCGAGTTTAGACTAATACTAGGAGCCTTGCCCAGCTGAGCACAACGTTCGCAAAGACCACTGCGCGTGGGCGCTGACGGGCAGCCGGAGGTGGTAATGGTCACCAGGTTGTTGCCCACCAGCCACGTCTGCGAGACGCCATCCTTTAGCAGGAATTCCGCTGCTGGAAGACTTCAACGGAAGATAATCGTCATTACTGTTTTAAAATTTTATAATAAAAGAACACACACCGCTTGGGCATTGACGGACAAGGCGAATATGTGTGCCGGGCCAAGAAATCAAAGCATGTCTCTGCCAGTTCAGCGTGGAAGTTGCGTAGACCGTTGTTCATTTGCGGCCGCATCTCCAGGTCGTTCCAGGCATTAGCATTGTTGCGACTTCCGCGCTCCGTGAGACTGGTGCTCCGCTTACGATTGGATGAATCCTCGTTTAAGGAGTTTAGGTTGACAATGTCGCTGGACAACATCTTGGCATTGGACTGAATCGACTGAGAAAATAAAACCGAATCAATAAAAGTAAAAAAGTTCAAATTGGTTATACCTACGCTTTTGATGTAGTTCACGCAGTTCCTCCGCAGCTCAAGCTTACACTTGAGGAACCATCCGGCGATGACATGGTGGGCCAGGGAAACTGTGTAATGATCGTAGCGATGCGGTTTTGTGTACGGGAGCGTGATGGCAAACACGTACATGTTGTGCATGGACGTGAAGTTTGCGAAGAGATGCTTGGAGAGATGTATAAGCACTAAATAAATGGGACAAGCATTGTTGAGTTAGCACTTCAAAAATCGGAAAATCGATCTTATTCACTCACACGACAGAAATTCCAGAACCGGAGTGGCCAACGCATTTGTATCCGACATCTTGCTCATTTGGAGCAGTACGTCAGGGAGCTTTCGCATCAACGCCTCCGGCATCTCTAGTATTAGGATGGTCATGGTGTTGATGCAGACACTGGCTATGCCAGTAAGTACCCTCGAGTTGAGGGCTGTTATAATGCCGTAGTGCTGCTGCGGCTGCAGGCTTTCGTGGTAGATAACCAAGGAAGCTATGGCGGGCAAAACGAGGGCGTGAAACTCGTCGGTGGGCCGCTTGAACTTATTGTTGCTGACCAAGTTTATCTTGAGGAGAGTGTTGGCCAGCTCCTCGATGTCGTTGCCCTGCACCAGCGCCTTGTTCTGCAGCACCTTCGGCAGTTCCCTGATGACTAGCTGGAACACCTGATAATCGGTGTCGTGTTCAAGGCACCTCACAATCAGCTTACAGACTCGTCGAATGGATATCGCTGTGGAGTGGGCTTGTGGCAACAGCGGTGAATCAATTCCCAGGTAGGTGCTAAATTTCACCACCTCGTTGCTGCCCTCTGGATAACCAATGTGGTAGGAGCCGTTGGCCCGGGCCTTCAGCAACCAGGCAAATATCTATTAATGTAGAAAAGGAAGGTTTAGGGTAGGATTCCCGAATATATCATCTTTTTCACTCACTTTATAGCGCACAACACTTATGTGTTCGAAAATTTTTGGTCGGTCGTAGTGCAGTTCCAGGTGATCCATTAGAATATTGAATATTTTAAGAGCATGGACCGCTGGCAAGCGATGCAGCTTGATGGCAAACACTTTGACCAAACCATCAACTGCGGCGATGATATCCGAGATCTCGGATTCGTTGCTCACCAACCTAACGCTCACTTCTGTCATAGTACCGTCTCCAGATGAGGATCCATGTCGCGTGTGCTCAAAGGGTCGGTTGATGAGCGCCTCGAGGATATCCAGCAGATCCATGCACCGTTTCGTGTCGCAGTGGGTGGCAAAATTGGTAAGAGCCCGGGCCACTGCCACTCGCACCTGCACACTTGGCTCCTGGTGGATCTGCGACAGGTGCAGCAGCACCACGCGACTAAGGATCTCTTCTTCATAGCAGGCACGGTTCTGGTCCATATTCTGAACCAGAGCCTCGATCGTCTTTATGCGCACGTTAACGTTGGACATGCGGTAGTAGCGGCGAACGAACTGGGCCAGTACCTGGAGCCAATCAGGCCGCGTTGCTGTGACCCGTCGTGATCGGTACTCGATTAAAGCAAGAACGGAAGCCTCCGGGCGTCGATCGGCCACTCGCTCGATGAGATCGTAGATGCGCTCCACATTGCCCAGAATCTGGGATCGGTCCTGTTGCAAAAGCTTCTCGATGCAGTCGATGTTCTCATGGAAGTTGATCTGCAGGTGATGCAGGCGATCCTTGTTTATGTTGGCTGCTTCGTAATACTCGATGTTGCTCACGATCGAGGACATTATCTCACAGATCAGATCCCAAATGATCTCTGAAAGCTGCCGCTTGGTAATCACCATGCGAACGCTGAGGATGACTTCGAAGGTCACGATCACCTGACGACTGTCTAGTGCCTGTGGAAGAACAATGATTTATTTACAGACCAAGTGAGGAAATTTTACGTTTACCCGCAGAAAGGCTGTAAGCACATTCGTTGCATAGGTCATGGGTGAAACCTGGAAAATAATGTTTGATCCGAAGATGTTCATGTTAAGATGGAACACAGCCCCACGCAACAAGTGGGCATCATCGTAAAGACCCCGATCGTTGAGGATGCTGCACATCATCTTCATGGAATGGTATCCCAACTGGGTGCCCAAAAGGTTCTTCATGATCTGTAGAGTTTTAAAAGTGAATATGGTTTAATTTTATTCTGTAGGAATCCTGTATATACACTTTCTTACATAGAAAAAAATAAAGCCAGTCGTAAAATAATAGTTAGGCCTCGCAATTACATTGCACTTGAGTTTTTTAAACGTAATAAGTAACACTAAATATCTTTGAAATTTTAATCGGATTACAAACACATTTGGCAAGTGTCGAAATTAGGAAGTTTTCAAAATGAAAAAGCAAATCGTAAAGGAGTTCATAACCGTAAAGAAGGTGCTTCACCTTCCGCCGGAGCCACCACCACCGGCACCACCGCCGCCAACTCCGCAGCGTCACGTCCTGGCTGTGGGCAGCTGCACCCTGGACATGATCACCATCGTGGATCTGCCTCTTACCCCGGGCCAGGTGCAGCGCACCACGGAGGGAAGCTGGCGACGCGGCGGTCCCGCTGCCAACATTTGCACAGTGTGGCGGCGACTGGGCTTAGAGTGCGAGTTCCTCGGCGTTTTGAGCAGGGTTAGGGCGTTCGAGAGTCTATTGAATGGATTTCAATCGCAGGGCATCGACATTTCCCATTGCCCGCTGACGAATCACCGTCCTGCGCACCGCAGCATTATTGTCCAACGCAACGTAGATACACGGACCTTGCTCGAGTTCGCCAACGCCAACCAGGAGCTCACCTACCAGCAGTTTGTGGGCGCCGTCGACTACCAGAAGTACTCGTGGATACACTTCGAGTGTCGTAATCCCGTTGAGATGCTGCGCATGGTCCTGGCGGTCATCCAATTCAACGAGCGCTGCCCCGAGTCGAGGATCATCCTCTCCGTGGATCTGGACAACTTGCGACCCGCCACCATGTTGATGGCCAGTATGGCAGACTACGTCTTCGCCCGGAAGACTATGATGCGTACGTACTCTTTTATGAATGGGCGCGAGGTTGTTTGGGCGATAAGGAACGAAATGCGAACAGCACGGACTAAATGGGAAAACACCCAGCCCAAAAAGATGCCCTACCTACCGCCTGATCCCCCAGACGAGTATCTCAATGGAAATTGTCCCGGACCGCTGAATAATCAACCCGTCGTGATATACAATAATTATGTGGAAGGCGCCAGCTGCCTGATGGCCGACGACACCTACTTCAAGGTGGGCGCCCAGATTCCGCCTAAAATTGTGGACGTTGTGGCCGTAAACGACACCTTCTCGGCGTCCGTGATATATGCACTGCATAAGGTCAAGATGCGGCTGAGGGATGCCATCGAGTACGGAACCCGGGCGTCGGCTCTGAAGTTGACGGGAAACGGATTCGATGTGCTGCGGTGTATGCCCAAGGATCTGATCGGTTGTTACTATGCTTAAATTAAAACCACGTTCATACAGATTGATTTTCCATAATTTTGTAAAACATACTCCTTTAAAATAATCAATATGTCAACATGGCGAATGTAATTTCCTCTTAAGGTCACTTGAAGGGAACTGGGTCAGCGACCCACTCATCTGTCGTCGGTATCGTATGGACCTTGAATACAGTTCTTCCACCTGGGGGCCTCAGATTCAATGATCACTTCTTATTTCGGGAATAGTGTTAATCATCATCGGCCGGAACATGTTGAAAGATAAGAAGTGCTGAAGTCAGCGGAACCCTCGATAAGTGGAGGAAATATCGAGCAGATAAAGACTGAGCAGAATACTCATTAGTATTAAAAAACAAATGTCGGAGCAATCTCTGTCAGCAATTATTAAAATTGCCAAATAAGCAAATGGTCTGATAAATCTCAATCAAAGCGAGGACATAAAAAGCCAAGTCATTTCCACTCATCGCCGCATTCGACGGATTCCCTCCATAAACGCGCATCTGTCAACAATGGAGAGTGAGTGAAATAAGAGTCGCTGGCTTCAGTTTAATCAAGGAGATTTCGGTTCTTCCAGATCGCTTATTAGTTTTATGGCTGGTTTTGGGCATCACCACAGCATCGGGTAAGGCTGAACTTATAGATGTATCCGCTATCTGCAGGATATCCGATCCCTGGCAAATGCTGCCCCACAAAGACCACTGCCAAAGGTTCTATGTTTGCACTGGCGACGATGACCTGCCTATCCAGGAGTTTAGCTGTCCGGCGGAGTACCATTTTAGCAAGAAGCTTATGATTTGTGTGCCCGGAGCCTGCACCGATGAATCCGTATTTTGTGGACTTACGAATAGTGTGGAGCGAATCCAGAGCGATTGCTCGCGATACCGACAATGTCTGGGGGAAGGATCCTTCACCGTGGCAAAGTGCTCCGTAGGAAACTACTTTGATCCAGCCCGAAGAGCATGCCTCCCAGTGACCATAAGTGCAGCACATCAGTGCAGCTGTGTGCTGCCGGATAATGCCACCCTGGCGAATCCAAACGATTGTGAAACATATTTCCGATGTAGCTCCGGACACGCCGAGCTGGTCCAGTGTCCATCAGGAGACTACTTCGACGAGCGAGTGAGCAGCTGTGTGCCGGATCACACGGGAATTTGCCTGGAAAAGCCGACGATGCCGCCAACACTCACAGAGCAAGCACTTGCTCTGGAAGAGTGCATCCGGACGGGGAGCCGCCTAGCACCGCACAGCCGAGATTGCCAACGTTATTACGTATGCGCAAAAGAGCGGGTGCTGGAAATGCGCTGTCCCGGGGGTCAGTATTTCGATGTTGTACAGCGCTACTGCACTCTTGATCTGGGAAGCGAATGCCAGGCAGCGCAGGCGGAGGAACAAAACCTGGAGCCGGAGGATATTATCCAGGTGGACATCCCAGCGAAAAATAAGGTAAAGATTCAGGGACACAAGCCGGTTCAGAAGATTTCCGAAAAGGAAGTGGTACACGACCAGGAATCACCAGCGACGCAGGCTAGTGACAAACGCCCACAGCACTCACCCGAGGCACTCAGCAGCTACGATAAGTTCTCGTCGAAGTTCATTTCTATATAATCGGGTAATTCTAAGCTACCATTCATTAATCTGACATTAACAATTAATAAAGGAAACCTAATAATTTTATATTGGCCCGCTGTTTGCAAATTGAATGTTTCAAATGATCCATAATATCAAATAAATCAATTACTTCAACTACATGTTGTTTTGATGTTTTGAAGACTTACCTTAAATGAAGACGGGCAGTAGGGAGCATGATTTACAGTCCGGCACAAGGTGGTGATGCACTGCGGCAGCGGTTCGCTTGGAAAGATGGTGTACCCGATGACCATCTCCAGAATAGTGAGACACTGCAGACCGATTTCGTTTACGGTGACGCTGCAGCTCAGGTCGCAAGCGTTTCTGAAAATAAGCGGGATCCTCAAGCTAGAGTTTTGAGATAAAGAGTGCGTCACTCACTGCACGATGCCCACAAGGATGTCTTTGTCCAGATGCGCCGCATTGAACTTGATCAGGTTGACCAGAATGTCAAGATAGGGGCTGAGCAGATTAGCCTCTGTGATAGCTGGGATCCAGAGCAGCATGAACTTGCCAATCTGTGGGAGGGAGCAAGACAGTCATTTCATTTCATCAATCATTTAGGCCAGAAATGGGTTAACCTTCTCCTCGAAGTTTGTGATATCCTTCCCATTGTCGGTGAGGGTGTCGAGCAGCTCCAGAAGGTGACGCAGATCCTCGCGCGCTTCGTGGTTCTGAATGACCAGGAAGAACTTCTCCCGCATGATGGTCAAGTTCTTGTACTGTGTGTGGATGAGCCGCTTATAGAAGCTCAAGGCAATCTGGCGCGTTTCTGCCGGCTTGTTGGGCACGATGAGATCGTTGGTGAGATTGAATAAAATGGTGATGGCAGTCTGTGGTGACGAAGTACGAGAAATGACACAGTTTTATGGCACAAATTTGACGGAACACGCACCTCGTCCAGATTGAAGTTGTGCAGCTGCATGTCGCCCAGCTCCTTTAGCATCCTGCAGCGCTGGGCCACCGGCTGCTCCGGGCGCAATTCCCTCTCAAACTCCGGCCGCAGGGTCCGCTCGCCCACGTAACCTGCGAATCCCGAAATCCCAATTGAGTTCTATTGCCCACAATGGTGGTATGGTGCAGTGGTGCTATTTGTTACCTGCCGGCAGCGATTTGAGGAACAACTTGAACTTGGACTTGTCCTTGGAGCTCATGGTGGGTCCTTGTAAGGGCGGTGGTCGGTGGAGCAGTGGCGGTGAGTGTGTGCAACCAGTAATTCCTAGCCTAGGTCCTAATAACAATTTATACACAGCGCAGAACAGAGGAAGTCACTAAACAGCTGAGCGCAGTGTTACCAGTCGGCGATGCGGATTTTGCCCCAAAGGCGCACGAGCTCCGCTGAAAAATACTAAAAAGTCCACCACCTTTCCGCTTAATTTGAATTTGAATCTTTGTTTTTGCTTTAATCAATTTAAATTATATATGTATATAAAAAAATAAAATCAGTGTTTTCAATATATTTTCATTTGCGGCAACACTTTTAACATTTTGTTTTTTAATAACTAACTTTAATAATAACTATCAATATACTTGTGATAATATTCACTTTTGCTTCTTGTCGGCAGCATAATAATAATATAATATGTATCTTTAAAAGAAAAAAAATTTATAGATTTATTTATTAAATAATAATAACTGAACAATTTTTCTTTCATTTTATACGGGCATTAAATTATTTTCTGAAGCGTTTTTTTTTTTGATTTTCTTGAAAAATAAGGACAATATTTCCGAAAACATGAACAAAAAACTGATTAATAAAAGTATCAAAATTTCACAACAATCTAAAGTATGGATAGAGGGCCAGAATCAACATAGACTATTTTCCATTCCTTCACATCCTCTAAATCCTTAAAACAAGTTGGATAATTCTCCTGCATGATTTAATTTTCGTTTCTTCAATTCCTTTTATAAGCATTCGAATACGATACCAGTTAACATGCTGTGACTTTTGCTTAAATTGGTACGAATAAGTTAAACGACCATTTAACTATATTATTTCACACAACTTGAACTCCCCCAATTGAGTGATATCAGGCCCCACAGCACTTTTAAGATGTGATCGGCACTTGGATAGGTGGCGGATCATCCTCGAAAGTGTCATCTAGCATACCATATAAGTGAGGCGAGTGAAGCGATCTCCGGACTGTCTGCCTACGTCATAAATCAGCCAAGAAGCCGACTCGACTTGATGTGGTGTGGTGTGTGTGTTGCCGTGTCTTGACGGTTCCTCCGTGTCGATTGGGCTCGTTGATTTATAACAAGTTGCTGCCGCTTCTTCTCCAGATTCGTTGTTTGGCTTTAATTGCTTCTGGCCGTTATGATTGTATCGATACAAGGTTAGTCAATTGCACTAGGCAAGGCACAGGGTCTCGATTACTTGTATAGGAAGTGTTATTCGCGAGTTTGGACAGATCGGAAACGATTATCTTGTTCCCGAGCCGATGCAAATGTACATTTATCTCTGGCTCTTTTATGGCATTCCCGGCCATTAAAAATCGCCATCGGCCAATTAGCGTCTATAAACGGGCATATCGTCTGGACCAAAGTCTGAGCTCTTCTATTTATAAAACGAATGCCCGATTTGATGCCAGCCGCAAGGAGGAGGCCGCAAGGCACGATGATTGGGCTGGTTAGAATCGTGATCGCAATAGCCACGCATGACAGGTGTAATGGCAGCCCATCTGGACTGGGGACTATTTTTATCGGCCCAACGAAAGTGAACATCACATTTAGCGCTTCGCAGTCGCGGCTTCAACCGGTATGTGTATGTGTATGTGAGTCTGAGTCTGAGTCTGAGTCTGAGTCTCAACCGATATATATGGCCATATATTTTTCTACTTTTGTTCTGTTTCGCCAGTCCCGCACATGCGATTATTGTGGTTTTGTTTTTAGTGGTATTCCATTTTATTCTATGCGTAGTCACCGACGATCGCTGCCCGCTGGGACTCCGTATAAAATCAGCATAATCAGAAATTCTACCCAGCAGTTCGTTCTAAGCCATCGACGGAGCCGGACGCTCATCGCGCTTTTGGCCAGGAATAATTGATCGGGACTTGCAGTTCCCCTCGCCCCCCAAGTAATTGTGCAATTCGTGTGTGAAAATAAGAGTTGCAAAATTTACGCCAAAGTGAAATTTAATTCGTGCACAAATTAGTCTGCTGATAATTGTTCGTGTCTGCGTAAGATAAGAGGTATGATAAGAAGCTATCATACGAGTATACGATTTCGCGTTGTTCTACATTTTCGCGTTCGCTTCCTAAGTCTTTTGTTTTGTGTGCGGCTGAAAGGAAGCAAATTCGCTTAGCCAAACGAAATCGAAATTTAAATCAATCTTTATGACAACTGGATTTGGCACGCTCTCTAGATGTCTTATATAGCTCTGCCTCGGTTTCCCCCTTCTTAGATACTTCCGCTTGCAGTCCAGTATAATTTGGATAATTTTGGCCATTTTCGGATGCTTTGTGAACTGAACGTTTTATTTTTTTTGTTGCAAATTTAATGAACGTCTTAAAAGTTGAATGTATAAAATATGGTGCTGAATTAAATCTTCATAACAGCAGTAATAAATAATTAAACATATGGAATATCTTTAAAAGGCAATTAAACAACATGAGAGACTCTTGTGCTGCAAGTATTAATTAAAAAAGTAGCAAAGTAATTTTAAGCGGTTTTAAGCCGGTAAGATGTATGAGGTAAACGCTTATCCATATTTATATTTAAAAATATGGAATCTTTATAGATATAAGTATCTAAGCCATGCAAAGGTATTTCATCAAAAACATTTCTCACCTAACCAAATTGATTAGTCATTTCGCTTTATCTATGGCTCCACCACATATTTTGTACCATAGCAATCAATTAGCATAACGTGGTCAATAATATTATATGCTGAAATGTTAAATTTAGTCGGCTTGAAGCCGACGAAGCCAAAACAAAAGCCCAAAACAGCCAAAGGTGAATAAACTGAAGGGGCCTGAGCGCGGCTTCTGTGTAATTTCTTGGCCAAGTTTGGGGAACTGGTTCAAAGTTGAGGACGTCATCAACGAAACCGAGAGTGTGTGGTGTGGAGTTGGGCTTGCTTTTACAGACCTGGTCAACACTTACACGGCTTTTATCTTATCTTTCGCCTCAGCTGTCTTTCGAGATGTCATCGAGTCGTTTAATTTGCTTTGGCCTGCTCTTCCTGATCACTTTCGGCCATGTGACGTCACAACGTACGTCACTGGACGTGGTTCTGAAGAACGCCTACAGACCGCTGCGTCTTCTGGGCCTGGCCTTTACTGGTCGATCTGGCGACGATCCACAAAACGTGCAGCGCGTGCAAATCGCGGGGGTAAGTTCACCAGATAATAATGCAATCATTGATCCGGATTTGGTTCGAATACTCTCTGATCCTTATTTACATTTCGTTGGAGTTTCAATCAAAATGCGGTCAGTATACTGTTATTTCATTTTAATTGGCCGACGGCACTTTATATGGAAAATGCCACACAATGCCACACAATGGACAGCCAAATAAAAAAAAGAAATATCCAAATCATGTGAAAGACCTTTTATATCAATGTGCAAGTTATTTTGAGAATTTATGATTGCCATTTCTTATGGATTGAGACTTAAACAAACAGTTTTTTCTTCTGCTCTGAATGAACCAAGAGTATTCTCGAACTTTTCCATTTTTTTAGCAACTATGAACATATATAATTCAAAATACTATAGTAATTGTGCGATTTCCATTTCGATCACCGACAGAAAACACAAAAGTCAAACCCCCGAACCCGAGCCCTGCTGGAGTTCTGTGATGCAGACCACGGCCCCGGAAAAAGGAGCACGGAGCGGCCTACCAGTGTCCATCGCCTGCGACCCGGAGACATCGATGTAATTGGAGCAATGGGCGACTCCCTGACCGCAGGAAACGGCATCTTTGCCACGAATTTACTCCATGTGACCGTGGAGAACAGGGGCGTGGTGTGGTCCATTGGAGGGCAGTACGACTGGCGAAAGTACCTCACGTTGCCAAACATCCTGAAGGAGTTCAACCCCAACCTGTACGGCTATGCGACCAAGGACGGCATCTCCACGGACCGCTCCTCGCGCTTCGACGTCGCCGAACTGGCCGCCATGTCCAGGGATATGCCGTACATGGCAAAGGTCCTGGTCCGGCGCATGCAACGCGATCCGAGGGTAAACATGACCTCAGACTGGAAGCTGATCACCCTCTTCATTGGCAACAACGACTTCTGCGCGGACATTTGCTACTATCCGGAACCGGAGAAGACCGTCGCCTGGCACGAGCGGAATATGCTGAAGACCTATCGCTACCTCAGGGACAATGTGCCCCGCCTCATGCTGAACATAGTTCCCGCCCCCAACCTCCGGTTTCTGACCAACCTCACGGGTCTGCCCCCCACCTGCTACAGCACCCTGCGCTTCGAGTGTCCCTGCCTGATGGCCAAGGGCAAGGGTCAGCTGGACTATCTGGAGGGCATCATGAAACGCTGGATAGCCAAGGACTTTGAGATTGCCGACAGGCAGGAGTTCAACACAGAGGTGAGTTTTACTCCTGGCAATAAGACTTGTAAATTTGGAAACTTTTTAATATAAATTGGCACTACTTAGAAAATATTTTTGCTGAATATTGGACATTTATTTTAAAATGACTTGAACAAGAAACGATTTGTAGGTACGCAGTCGTAATTATTAGAAACATGGAATAGAAAGAAAATTTCGATTTAAAAGCTTACTTACATTCAGATATTTGTCCACCTTTTTCAGACATTTACGATAAATGTGCAGCCCTTCTCGCAGTTCCATGACTTTCCGCGCACACGTTCTGGGCAAACGGATACACGATTCTTCTCGGAGGACTGCTTCCATCTCAGCCAGCGAGGACACGCCGCGGCGGCCAACTCCATATGGAACAATATGCTGGAGCTGCCCGGGGAGAAGAGTGGATTCGCCACTCATCTGTTCGACACCTTCCGCTGTCCCAGCGAGAGGCGCCCGTTCCTGATCACCCGGGAGAACAGTAGTCCGGAGTTCGTGATCTAATCCAAAAAGTGGGGCCCGTTCTCCTCCGTGAATTACTCCCTGTGATATCGCACCTAAGTCTTCGTCGCAAGCTTGCCTATATATTTGTAGTTCTAATTAGCCGTATGCCAAGTGTAAATACAAGACTTCGACGAGAATCAGAAAGTCAAATAAAATGATATTCTTGAACTACGTGAGTGAATTTTGCATGGCGAATTTCCATACAACTAGCATAAACGGTGGGCACGTGGATTTCTGTTGGCAGAGTATGGAAAACTTCTATGGAAGCTAGCATCGAGTACCAGTGATCCATAATAATGAGACCATACATCGTTTGATTGCTTTTTTATATGCTAAACAAACCAAAAACATAACAGCTCCGATTGGAAATCGCGGCTTGAGCTGTGACGTAAGCTGTAATTTTATCAAACAGCGGGAAACAAAATTGATAAAGATATTTGAGTATTCTGAGTATCACGCTTCAATCGAATAAGCTTTCTCAGCTTAACATATTTAAATCATCGCTTTACGCGCAATCGGTTCATTTTGATGAACGAAAGAAGTGAAGTGTATTACGTTGAACGCCAAATTAATAGCACCTCCTAAATAATGCCATAAACCTAATGAGTGTGTGAAAACCAGACCCAAATAATAACAGCGTTCATTATGTGTGGCCTGTTATTATAATCGCCATAACAAATTGTTCCTTTCTTGCTGCGAACGGAGTGAAGTGCTCACCTGTAAGATGGATATTAAATAAAATGAATGGGCCATTAAGTGCCGGCCATAAGGCAGTCGTATATTTATTAAAACATCTCCCATCTAGTTATAAAGTTGCAAATCATCCCGTGATAAGCGATAAGCGATAAGCTGTGGAACTGCGGATGACACACGACAAGCCGACCGTTGGGCACGTCATAAAACCTGTTACAATTTATATTTTTACTTCACTTTTCCAGCCAACGAGGCGCACGCACCAACGAACATCAATAAAGCCGGATCATAATTGACGTTTAATTCGGTGGCTGGGCATAAAAAACGACTTGGCCGCCGTTGTACGTGTTTGCGAGTGGGCTAATGATCTCCGCCCAGCCCCATTATTCCGCCTCCAACGGTTTCGCCGTGTGGTGCTAAAAAGTAGCAACAACATATGAGTAAACAAACACAAAAATATATTCAACTATTATCGCACTTATTTCGAGAGCCAGCTTGTTGCTGCTTGCAGCATTTCAAAGCCGGCGCATCGGCATCGGCATCGGCATTGACTTTGAACTTGAGCTCCATTCCCCGCATATCGGTCAGCACATTTTTGGGCTTCAACTTGGGTACAACACTGATGTACATATGTACACTATATGTGGTTATATTGTCGGTTAGGTGCGAGGCATGGTCGACAAGTTTCTCGAGATATGCGAAGATTTAATCAATATACTCGTACATAAATAAGTTTCGTCAAAGCTGGTTGTCATTGTAAGTTGTTGCACATACTTTCAAAAAAAGTCAACATTATATCTGATAAATCAGGCATTTCAAGAAATTAAATGTGTAAAGTAAGTAAATTCCGAAATGTTTAAATTATGGTACTGCTAATGTTTTTGGTGAAATTACACAACTATTTTAAAAATGTAACTGGCATATATAATTCACAAAAGAATTATTCGAAATTAAATTGCAGTCCATTAACTGCACACGAAATTGGCAATGTTATCGCTATAACAAAACTTAAGTAACAGGTAACAAGTATATGGCAAAAGCTGAGATGTAGAATCGAAACCAAGTAAATGAAGGAAAACGGCTACGCTAATGCTGTTTTCATTGCCTGGATAGTTTTAATTTCAATTACATATACATATGCATCTCTAAAGCTCATTTCAAACGATCTTCGATCTGGGATGGGTATTTCTGGATTGGAAACCGGACACTGTTTACCAATCCAAGTATCAATCAATAAATAATTATTTGTTTCAGCCACTGACTGCATATAGTGAAAATATCAAAGTACAAATACCTGTTCTCGCCCCGGCATTGTATTGCCAATAAATTTAAACTTGTTTGATTGGCGCCCATCACAGCGACATCTTGAGGTAAAAGCCAGCACTCTCTTAAAATACGATAGTTATCGTATAATACGAATGGTGAATAAATAATAATTATAATGCCCCGTACGGGAAAGGTATATCTCTTTTGCGGTGAAGTGCCACGGAATATATAGAACACTCAACTTATATTTGTAAGATATTATGTAGATGTATAAAGATTAACGTAAAAGAGAGTTCATGTGTTACCTACTGCAAGCTAACTTTGAACTTCTTTCAGTTCAAATGGTATAGGAGATAATAATTTCATATCATTTGACTTAAATACATAGAATACTTTTTTTATATAAAATACAAGATTTTTTATTTTCCTAAGGTCTTTGGCATCATATAGTTAAAAGGCAAAACGAAGTGGTTTCAGGTATTTTGGTAATGAAGCGAATGACCATAGCAGGGAAATAAGAAAAGCGTTGATGAAGAGTTCTTGAATTTTTCTGCTTACCTCGCACTCTGAATAATATATATTTCGATGCACTTTGGCCCGAGTTGCACATTTGCGGAAATTTCGAGCCATGAGAGACGACAAGCAACGATTCCAGTTCCAACTGCAAGCAGTGGCAACAGTTTTCTTGTTGGGTAAGGTCTAGCTTAACTCCAAAGTTATTAAAATATATAAAATATATAAAAATATGAAAACTAAATCTTCGATAACAGTTTCACAGCTCTGCTTTGCCCTGCCCTTTGCATCCTCGGGAAACGATATAGAAAGCGATGGGAACATTCAAAATTCTGGCACTGGGCGTCCTGTGGATTATCACACGGTGGTGGGCCATTTCAAGGACTTTTTCATGTACCTGCCTGTGATGATGACCACGCTGAAGGAAACGATGTCAGGATTCCCCAAGTTCGCCGAGGGCATGCGCATCCTGACTTCTGGCAAAGGACGGGTGGACGGCGATGATTGTAAATGCAGCCAAAATGGACTGGGTAGCGCGGAACTCTTGGACACCAGTTCCCGATTTGGTTGACCCAGTCTGATAAACCTAATTACCCAGGATCGCAGATACAATAAAGAACAAGAACCACAAAAAAATTGAAGTTCCCCTGATTTCATCTCGAATATCGCATTTTATAGCAGTTCGATGCATATCTGAATAGAGCAAATCGAATCTAATCTTCAATACCAGGTCTAGATATCCGATAATGTAAGTAAGGTACTCAGAAAAAGTGAAGCGCAGCTTGTTACCAAAATCAAACCTACAAATTAGAATTTCCTAGTCATTAAACAAACTATCGGTCATATTTAGTCGGTAAAAAAGTAAATTATTTGTTTACCAATGTCTTAGAGGTTTAGTTACCTAATAGGAAAATCGATTCTTGGACGTAATTGGGGAAATCAAGTATCTCGAGAAGCCGTCATGCTCTTGAAAGGTGAAATTGGTGTGGTAATGACGACGCAATCCAGACATAACCTATTTTCGCTGGACTTGAACTAGATACATATATAGATATATATTTACATTTATTTTCTTAAGCTGTTGGCCAGCTTATTAGCCAGTCCCCTGGGAATGGTCACCACCTGCCCGACATGGAGTCCAATCAGAGCCTCGAATCTGCATTCCACTGACCGAGGATGGGGTGAAAGTTGTGACCCCCGCAAGGAGCCGCACGTTCCATGACCCACTGTCATGTTTGCACTTGTCATTATTGTTAATTGTATTTGCGGGGTGACCAAGCATACAGGGACCATATTTACAAAGCAAGCCGAATGGCCGAGGCGGGACAAATGTAATTCAAAGTTACCACTTTCCGTTTCAGTGAGACACGCGGCGTTGTGGGGAACGCAACAGCGGAATGCTGGCCAGGAAGCGCAAAAAGCGGAATTATTAGAGTAGCAAATCCTATCGCGCATAGGAAGTACAGTACAAACTCGCTTCGATGGCCACTGGCATTGAGCTGCTGGTGGCCGCCGCCCTCTGCGTCGCCTGTCCGCCGCAAAACGAGTCCCTGCCTGCCAATCTCTACCAGCTGCGCGGGAACGGCGTCCTGTCCCTGACCACAGAGCCGCCCATCGATGTGGAGCCCACGGATGCCGGACCCGGTGCGGATCTCTCAGAGGAGTCGCTGCAGGACATTATCAACAAGAATGACAAGCTGCGCGCGATGCACGAGTGGATCGGGGGCAAGCACCTGCGCATCGCCACCCTGGAGGACTTTCCGCTCAGCTACACCCAAGTCCTGGAGAACAACACCCGTATCGGCCTTGGAGTCTCGTTTCAGATCATTGACTTCCTCAAGAAGAAGTTCAACTTCACCTATGAGGTGGTCGTGCCCCAGGCCAACATCATCGGCTCCCCCAACGACTATGAACGCAGCCTCATTGAGATGGTAAACAAGAGTGTAAGTGTCTGGTGGAGATTGGATTTCGATACTCTTTACTGATACTTTCTTCCTAAGTCATTATTATACATAATTTCATAAAAACATGTAGACAGAAGGAGATGGGATTTTGATACTCTTTACTGATACTTTCTTCCTAAAGCATTATTATTCATAATTTCCTAAGAACATGTAGACAGTAGGATTAAGCCCCTTGTAACTTGACTGTTCTTTGACGTTCCAAATTCGATACCCCACAGGAGGTGGACTTGGCGGCGGCCTTCATACCCTCGCTCTCTGACCAGCGCAGCGTCGTCTACTACTCCACCACGACGCTGGACGAGGGCGAGTGGATAATGGTGATGCAGCGTCCCCGGGAATCGGCTAGTGGCTCCGGACTGCTTGCGCCCTTTGAGTTCTGGGTGTGGATCCTGATCCTCGTCTCTCTGCTGGCCGTTGGGCCGATCATCTACGGGCTGATCATCCTGCGGAACCGGCTGACCGGCGACGGCCAGCAGACGCCCTACTCCCTGGGCCACTGCGCGTGGTTCGTCTACGGGGCGCTGATGAAGCAGGGCAGCACCCTGTCGCCCATTGCAGGTGGGTCGCAATTAGGTTAAAGTGCAATCGAGCGGTTAAGATAGCCATCGGTGGGCGCTAATGGCCCGCTGATTGCATGCCAGGCGAACCGGGGAGCCCGGCAGTTTGTCGTTTCATTCAGCTCATTGAAAACCATTGCAGACTCGACGCGGCTGCTCTTTGCCACCTGGTGGATTTTCATCACGATACTGACGTCCTTCTACACGGCCAACCTGACCGCTTTCCTGACCCTCTCCAAGTTCACGCTGCCGTACAACACGGTCAACGATATCCTCACCAAGAACAAGCACTTTGTGTCCATGCGGGGCGGTGGAGTGGAGTACGCCATTCGAACGGTGAGCGGGATCCCTTGGGATTCATACAGGTTGATAGACTTAGGAAGAGGCATGAGAGTATTGATTTTCAGTGGTGCAATTAGCTCAATATCCCTAAATTAGTATACCCGAAAAGATTTTGATAAACTCAACTCACTTATGTATGTAGTATCATTTGCTTCCCAAGGTTTTCATAGAATATGCGGGCATACATTGTTCTGAAAAAGAAAACAGCATTTAAATATATATCCGTTCCTTGCCCTTTTAGACCAATGAATCTTTGTCCATGCTAAACCGAATGATCCAGAACAATTACGCCGTATTCTCGGAGGAGACCAACGACACCTACAACCTGCAGAACTACGTGGAAAAGAATGGCTACGTTTTTGTGAGGGATCGGCCGGCGATTAACATAATGCTGTATCAGGACTATTTGTACCGCAAAACAGTCAGCTTTAGTGACGAGAAGGTCCACTGTCCGTTTGCCATGGCCAAGGAGCCGTTCCTGAAGAAGATAAGGACCTTCGCCTATCCCATCGGCTCGAATTTGAGCCAATTATTTGACCCAGAGTGGGTGAGATGACGCTTTGACCACACGGATACTTCCATTTCACACTTTGCAGGCTGCTCAAACTTGTGGAATCCGGAATCGTGAAGCACCTGTCAAACGGAGATATCCCCAGTGCCGAGATCTGTCCACAGGACCTCGGTGGAACGGAGCGACAGCTGAGGAACGGCGACCTGATGATGACCTACTACATTATGCTGGCCGGTTTCGCCACCGCACTGGCCGTCTTCAGCACGGAGCTGCTGTTCCGGTATATCAATAGCCGCCACGAAGCGAATAAGTGGGCGCGCCACGGGATCGGACGGACGCCCAATGGCCAGTCGGTGGCTCCATCCCGCTGGCTCCGTGGCTGGAGGCGCTTGAACAGTGGACACGGGCAGCTCCTGGGCGCCTCCACCCATGGCCAAAATGTCACTCCTCCGCCGCCGTACCAGAGCATCTTCAACGGCGGAAGTCACGGGGAGCCACTGAATCGATGGCGCCGTCCTCTCGCAAACGGAAATGCCCTTGGCAACGGTGTCCTCCTGGGCGGCGATTCTGAGGGCGGTGTGCGGCGTCTGATCAACGGACGCGACTACATGGTATTCCGCAGTCCAAATGGTCAGAGCCAACTCGTCCCGGTTAGATCGCCCTCGGCGGCCCTCTTTCAATACAGCTACACCGAGTAGATATTAAACAAGGGCAGTGATGGGAAGGTATCCGAATTTATAAGGACGAATTGGAAAACCCTCTATATAACAGGTAAAACTAAACCCTGGAAATAATTTAACTGTGTGTTCACACAGTTTTTGATCTTATTGCAGAAATGTATCTTATATTATCTGTAAACTAAAAAAATTAACTCAAAATTATGTTTTGTTCCGATGTGAGATTTATATACATATATGTATATTGGATTCTTCCCATCACTCCTCACATTTATGTGCAAACTACACCTGTGACCACAGCACTCGAGACGTAGACATCCAGTAAGGAAAGCGTTTAAATAAAGTGCACCTATAAATTACCTGCAGTTCCTTTCAATTGGGGTCGTTTAAATAGCTGTTTGTAGATGCTCAAAGTAAATGGCTTACACGTGCTATAATAATTAAACTTTATTATTATTGAAAAATAAAATCGTTATACAGATGACTCAGGAGGATCCCAATGAATACTTACGGCTGGTACTTATTGGCTCCACCACATAATAAAAAGAAGAATAATGAATACTTACATTTAACTGCATGCAAATTAATGCCTGTCTAATTAAACTGTCACAACTACACTTTTAAATTGATATGCCAACGCATTTTGGCCACCAGCAGCTTAACGCCTGATAGTCGAGGATCTTTGTCCTGCTAATTCAGTCAGGAGCCAATTGAATCGTAGTAGTAATAATAATAGACAAATTAATGCGTTCAACTTTGAGAACTAAGCCCAAGCTAAGCGGTAAAATCAGAACCGATCAAAGCAGCAAAACGATAACTTTCATAACACCACTTTCTTCATCATTTCTCTTAATATACTAAGCAATTAAAAAATGTTTAAATTGCAGTGCTACTTCATTTTCTCAGGATATTTTACCAATTTGATAAGCCGATCAAGTTGAAGATTTGCCTTAGAACTAAATTACTTTGTAAGCGTACAAATATTTTTGCTCTGAAGTAATTGTGTGTATTTATTTTACAAGAACTTAAGCTTGATAAATGTGTTGTTTTGTATAACCAGTGTTAAACGTCAGGATTTGAAACCCTATAAAGTATTAGCATTTCTTCAGTGTGGTCTAGTCCAGCGTGGACTGTGGGCTGAAGGCATAAGTAGAT
Source organism: Drosophila santomea (assembly GCF_016746245.2). Classification (NCBI taxonomy): domain Eukaryota; kingdom Metazoa; phylum Arthropoda; class Insecta; order Diptera; family Drosophilidae; genus Drosophila; species Drosophila santomea. Next base: position 20,480,954 of record NC_053018.2, read on the forward strand.
GATTGGACGTCAAGGCTACTGTTGGAGGAGCAGGAGCTCATGGATGGCGCCCGGGTGGATCGGGCCGAGGAGGCGGAAGACGATCCGCTGGAGGAGGAGGAACTGACCCAGGCGTGACCACTGCGCCTACGCCGCTGGCGTACCAGGCCCAAAACCGATCCGGCCACTGGAGTGGATGCGGAACTTGCCGACACTTGGCGCCGGATGGCGGCATTCAGGGAGATATGATCGGGTTCCGGAGCAGGTGCCGTGTTCGGCCGTTGGGCAGTCGTCTCTGAGCCAGACTCCAGATCACTTGAGGTCGCGGATGCGGCCTCCTCCGTCTCCACTGGAGCCGGCTCAGTGTTCAACACCCGTCCATCCAACAGTTGCAGCGTGGGCACACTGCGCGCCAGGAGCGAGCGGTACAGCGGCAAGCGGCACACGGGATTGCCCTGCAACTCCACCTCCTGCAGCTGGGGGCACATTCCAAGGAAGGAGAGCAGGCCCAGCTCACTGATCCGGTTGTTCCTTGCCTTCAGAACGCGGAGATGGACCAGTTCGGCCAGAGGATCCACCCGTTGGATCATGTTCCCATCGGCGATGAGCACCCGGATGGCCGGCAACCCACTGGTGCCGTCGAAGCTATTCAGGCCGCAGTTGCTGATGTCCAGCCGGGTGAGCTGGAGAAGTCCGTAGCCCAGGTCGCGCAGGGAGCTCAGCACACTGCCACTCAGGTCGAGGGTTTGCAGGCGCGGCAGGAAGAGCGACAGGCGGGACAGGCTGACTGTGTAAGAGATCACGCGCAGACGCACCGACTCCACCGCCTCCAGATCCGTGCGTTGCGTCACTCGCCGCTAATCCAACAAGACGGAAATACCACTTCATTACTTTTAATTCTCATGGGAGACATGCAAATTCGACCCACCAGTAGTTCGTCCAGTGTCGGTTCCGGGCCCTGTTGGGGCAGCACCACGGGCAGCAGATGGACGAAGGCCGGAAGGTGCTGTTCCTCCTCGGCGATGGCCAGATCCCGGTCGAAGGAGTTCCGGCGGGCCAGTTGGCGACGGTTGAACTGCATCCGCTGTTGCTGCGGGGCGGGATTCTGATGATTGAGCCGCAAATCCGGCGGAGGCATCCGGACCTGGGCCAAGGCGGCCTGACCCGGCGGAGCCAGAAGGATGGGCAGCTCCGCCTGGAGCGAGTGATCCGGAGAGGACTCCAGGTAGTCCGTAGGAGCCTCCAGCAGTGGCATTATAAATATTACTCAGTGCAATATCTGTTTCTTCAGTGTGCTGTTGTATCTTGGCTGTCTTTATTGACCCAACAACACAAGCGTATCCACTGGCAACGCTTTTTGGTGGTATTGGATCTCCCCATGACATATCAAGCAATTCCCTTTACTTGTAATCTATCTAGTTTGTATGGTTAACTTATGGTCAACAAGTTTATGGCCCTAAAAAGTGGGCAAGTGATTGAGAGAAGTAATAATTCCAGGCCCCATTTCTCATAAAGCTTTCAATAATGAGTCTTAATATTCAGTTCTTAAAGTACGTGTACTGTGTGAATAAACTTTCAATTGGCACTTTCAATTTACACTATAAATCTAGCCAAAGGATTTCGTTTTTTATCGATCTGCCTTTTTGCAGCATTTCATGGCGCGCCTTCATTCCACCACAACAGCGTTGGCTTCTTGGCAGTACGCGCACTGACGTCAGTGTGACGTCATGGCCGTGACGTTCGCACTCAAACTGTCTACCACCGACTTCCTTTCCCTCTTTCTTACTCTCTCTCTCTCTCCCAGGATTTCTGTCTGGCTTGGGAGAGCGGTGAGAGTTTTCGGTTAACTCTGTCCAGAGGCTAATGCACAGGATAACATGTGATAACCAATTCTAAACATTTACTTGCAAAGTAGTCAACAAACTAAATAACACAAGGTATTCATTAGCGACAAAAATATCGATTCTCAATTAATTCAGTTTCTACAATCGTTCTTTTATTTATGTTGCATATTTTGTAATATAGATATGGCCAGACTTTGGCCATTTCAAGGGCCATTTGCTAACGCCAACGCCAGAAGGCATCTTTGTCTGTCCCGCTCTCTCTCTCTCTCTCTCCCTCTCTCTATCCCGCGCTCCTTAGCTTTACTATAATCCAATTTTTCTGACGCCTGTCAAGCTTTTACCGGCTTTTGTGAATTTTCCACTGGGCGGTGGGAGGGGGGTTGTCTCCTAGGGGAGGCACTGTTGTTGTTTTGGTTTTGGATGGAGCTTTTTCCATTGACGTCATCAGAGGCGAAAGCTGCGCAGTGAGCTGACATCCTACCACGCATTTATCGATTGCACAGGGCAGAAAGTGCGAAGGAGAAAGGTAGATCGAGAGGGAGAGAGTGATGGAGATAGCGGAGGAGAGAGAAGAGAAGCGTGGGCGAATTCGGTTTTTGCAAAACATGACGTAGCAGAAGGAGAGAAAGGGAGGGAAAAATAGATTACAAAGTAATCGCAAAAATGTATAAAATTATATTTACTAGTTTATTTCCACACATAGTATTAAAAATCCACCCAATCAACAGCGAAGTTTCTCCCAGTGAAGCACAGCTGCATTTTAAGTGTGAGTTCAGGTGTTGCCAATAAAATCCCATCTCCTGCTCGTACATTTTTATAGATGCCTAAAAATAGAATTTGTCAATAAAGCCAACAAACACAGGCACAAGCATACACACATACACGCACACACACACACACTTTTACAAAAACACCTGCAATGTGTGGGTGCACAGACACGCACTGTTGACGTCATTGTCCTTAAAGCTTTAGCGCTTTCTCTCGAACGGTTACTACGCTACAACTACATTGAAACGTGCTCGCTCCCAATGTCTTTCCGAAAATACCGTTCGCCTCTCATTGACGTCGGCGTCGGCGTGGGCGTCACTGCCACAGCTAACAGTGCGCTAGGCCTAACATTGGTTTGCGTCTGCGCTTAAGCATTTGACACTGGCGGTCAAAAGTCGAAAGTACAAAATTTGGGATATACTATTTTGAATTACGCGCGAACACATAGACGTCAAATATGAAATTTAAATTTATTAGATTTAGGTTCTATTGATTTCAGTTAATTTCTATCGATAAGTTAATCGCTAATTAAATAAAAACAATTTAAGTTCTATAAAAATACAAATTTTGTGTAAAGCCCTTCTTTCATTATCATGAGCACAAACCGCGGTAGAATCCTATGCATATACATAAACACATATGTATTTTTGACATTGGGGTCCTGTCTCGAGTCGAATAACTAACAGTATATTTTGCCACTGCTAACATAGGCAGAGAAGTCGACGCCAACGGCTAATGTGGGCTTCAAAGGTGGGAGAGCAGCGTCTATTTAAGCCTCTCGCAAAGACCAATTCGTTGTTATTGCAGAACAGATTCTCGAACGCGTTGCTTTGGTTTCGGTTCCGTTAGCCTCTTTAATATTTTTAGGAATATAAGAAGAATGCTTGGATAACGGCATAATCGAGTGAAAATCGAACGCAATACCGTAACCAATAGAGTGATCTATCCGTTAAGTGACGAAGTTATTCGGTCGTCAATGAAATCCGTACGTGCAGAGTGCGCTGAAGTGGAGCCTTGAGGAAATGCCACCAGCTCGCAGCTGAGCTGCATTCGCTGTTTGTCGTTGTGGTCGTGTCCTCTCGCGAGCGTGTGTGTGTGTGTGTGGGTTGCACTGTGTTATTTGGGTCAAAAGCTGCAGCAGCACAAAGTTCGCACTCCCATTCCCGTTTCCGTGCCCGTTCCCAGGGGGTGTCCACCTGTTATGCAGCTGGCCTAGTGGCTCAACTCGGCTCGGATCTGATCTGATCTAGCATCCCACAAGCCCACATGGAGGCGAAGGTGCACCGCCAGCATCAGCGGCATCGCCGCACAGAGGCGCGACAGCGGCGCCTGGAACGGGAGGCGGTGGCTACGGGAGCGGCAGTTCCACCGCCCACCACGCCCGAGCGGGCGGAGGCCTTGGACTGTGCCACAGCCCTTAACGAGGGCGTGGCATCGGCGGACCCGGGCGGCAGCGGCGGTACACCAAGCAGTGCGGGTCGCATCAGTGCCCAGAGCTCGGCGGACAGCATCGAGCTGGTGGGTTCGCCCAGCCAGACGTCGCAGCAAACGGTGGTGCTGGTCAATGGACACGCCCCGCCGGGCCAGGAGGAGGGGGAGGAGGAGTCGCCACTGGGCGGTGGCGTCACCCGGGAGTCTCCGCCGCCGCCCAAGCAGAGCGATGCCAGTCGCAACTCCTCTGGCGATGCGATGAGTCTGCGGGAGACCCTGCAGCAACTACCGGCCACCCATCACCATCGGTCCAGGCGTACTCACTCACCTGCTGATCCGGATGCGTCCTTTCATCGCGGCATACTTGGATACATGGATCGGGAGCTCAAGCAGAGCTCTCCCACGCCCTCCGCCCCCGCCGGAAGCGGAAACGGAACTAGCACGGGCGCATCGCGGAAGCAGCAGTCGCTGTCCGACCCTCAGGCCAGTCCCGCCCAGCGATCCCTGCGCTCGAGGAGCAGCTTCGACAAGAGCCCGCGGCGCAAGAGGAGCAAGTCGGAGTCCCGGCGGAGACGCGAACGGAAGCTAATAGCCGCCGGTGAAATGGAGGTCCGGCAGGCGAACGAAACCCTGATGCGGTACCTCAAACAGTGCTCCGACATGCACGACGCCTCGCTCTCCGGCGAACTCGAGATCGACCAGAGTCTCGAGGAGAGACGCGTCCACCGGAAGACCAAGTCGCAAAGGGACAAGCGGGGTCAGCTTATCTGTGAGTACATACTTGAGTAGTCCCAAGTCTCTTACTATGTTTAAAACAGGGATATTCATGTTCGTATTGGCCTTAACGATTCATTGAAAGCACTAAATGCAAGCCAGAAATTGTGTCAGCTTAACTTGGTTCATGTTAAAGTGCTGTACTTAAAGCAAGACAAGTTAAACGCTGAAATGTTTGAAATTTTATCATTATTACAATAAACTCGACGATAAGTTCCGCTAACCGAATCATCTAATATTTCTTGGGTAGTGCCCGCGTCACCCACTTCCGGATCCCAGTTCCCATTCAGTAAAACCATCTGCAGCAAAAGCTCCACCCATCCACTTGCTCATCCACCCACCAGTTCTCTCGATTCTGCGCACTGGCTCGCTGAGCCATGATACCATGCCGTATTGGACCAGCTTGTTTGATTATTCTCTAAATTAACCAAGCACAACTCATTAACTCGGTCAGATACCTTTTTTTTAGAATTAAATCCACCCATTATTTCAAAATCTGTTAATAAATATTTGATTAATTTTCTGTTTATAAGGAACAAATAAAACTTAGAGCGTCCAAATAACAAACAATATCAGCCGTTAAAAAGGAAAGGCTGGAAAGACTAATGGATTCCATTTTTCTCCCACAGCCAAATTGTACTCTGCAGGCGGGATATCCTCCATTCTAAAGGAGCTGGCCGACGACATAGCTCCTCCCGAGGGCGAGGAGATCTACAACCCATTCACGCCGGTTGTCTCGCCTACGGACGATGCGCCCGCGCACATCGACAAGATGTTCCTGCAGACGTCATCCGGATATCGACCGGTGGAGCACAGCTACTACAAGCGCTCCTTCCTGGGCGCTGCTGTTCGCGGATCCGCCGGAATTTCGGCATCCGGCGGCGGAGGTGGATGTGGTGGTGGGGTAGGAGGAGGAGGAGGTCGCCTCGATGGCATCTCGGCCGCGGAGCTTGGAGGCGCCGGTCGCCTCTTCCGCTCCAGCGCCAGCCACTCCCACGGCGGCGCCGGAATGGGCAGGAATGGCGGAAGCTTAGGAAGTGGGCGTGGCAGCTACGGTGATACCCGCTCTCTGCTGGATGCCGACTTCAATAGGTGAGTTGAGGAAAAACAAAAGATACCTCAGATGGCAGATACGCAGATGACAGTGACGAAATCTAAATGATAAAACTCTTAAATGTTAAAGAATGAGAACTTTTAGCAGTGAAAATACTCATTTGCCTTTAATTAATAGGGAAAGTAAAGAGACAAAAACATAGTTACAATATAGTGGAGAAGCCATGTGAACAATCACTTAAGCAACACTGAATATTTTAAGTAAAGATGTAATGCCTCTCTAATTTTAGCAATTTATTTTGTCCGCCTAGCAATGGGATCACCAGCAACATACAACTAGCCTGTGTAGTTCAACGAATCTGGCTGCTCATCTCGAACATATGCCACGGCTTGCTAGCCGGTCTAGCTCTGGCCCACCTACTCTTCGTGCTGAGCAGCCACCCCATGGACTGGGCCAAGGTCATCAATGGCATGAGTCTTGCGGGCGAGACGGTGTCATCAACGGCCCAACCCCCAGCCGCATCGACGCCATTGGGAATGGACCTCGATTCTGGCGATCGAGGAACGCAGTCGGGTGAATCCTCATCCTCATCCGCAGCAGCATCCGGATTAGCCCTGATAAGTGACTACGCCGGATTTGCAGAGATCTATTTGAATACCTTCTACTGCTTGGCCATAATCTGTCTGGTTTCCGTTTTCGATCGGTGAGTTTGGCGTCAATGTGTTTCTAAGTGTAAGATTACAAAAGCATTCGATTTACAATGAGCAAATGAGCATAACTAGAAATGAAGGACCCATAAGCTAGCTTAGCTCTTAAGCGAAGGAATTTCTAATTTAATTCTCACTTAGTCCATTCCAATTGCGTCCTTTCGAGTTTTCGATGTCCTTTGGCTAGATTAAAAGCCAATTTGGCCTACCACGCAACCTTCGCCAACAAGCAGCTAAAAATAGGAGGCCAAGGAGGGAATTCTTTTTGCCAGGGGTGGAGTTTTGCCTCTAGAACTCATTGACCTCAGTTGGCAAAGGATTCGTTGCGAGTTTCATTGAGCTGGAAGCCAGCTGGACGAAGGCTGGAAGTGGGTAGTTAGCCCTCGCACCTCCGGTTTTGCATACTTCGTTCACTTGTCTTTGTCTAGACGAGGATATGGTTCCACAAAGTGTGTGGAACTGATGGTAGTGTGACCTCAATTTGGGTACTTGTTCGGCTTCGTGCTCTCATAGAAATACAAATTTGCGGGCTCGCATTGCGTGGCCGCTTTCATCAGCCACAAAATATTTTAATGCCCTTAAACTTTGCTCTTTTTGCATGCCAAAGTCGCTGCCCACACACAAGCGAACCACCCTGGCTGCACTCTTGACCTTTAAAGGCTGCGCCAGTCGATGGCACAAGTGTGTGGGTGGTTTTGAATGGCTTGGGTGGTTGGCTGGTTGGCTGGTTGGCTGGTCGGGTGGTAGAGTGGATGAGTTTTAGGTGGTGGAAAGGAACTGTCTGACGTTGTTTGCCCATTCGGTTTGTGCCATTTTCGGCTGGATGGAAGTGTGAAACTGTGTATGACATTTCGCTTCGTTATCCCAGCGCCATTTGATTTATGTGCGGATGTCGCTGGGCCAAATGTTAAGTACCTCCCGGCAGTGGAGTCTGTGCCCTGACCTTTGCCTCTTTGACAAACGGAGTGCTACGGATAAATGCCAGTTCATACAGGAATCTGCAGGAATTGCAAACCGTATGCATCTAAACTTTCAGCCCTTTTCTATAAGAGATCGAATTGCAACCTCCACCTGATGTGGTAATTCAGTTAATCAAGTTTAATTCAACCGCATTTTATTTGACAGAACTCAGGAGAAAATAGAAAAGTAAAATACCTCTTCAAATAGATTTTTGCAAAAGTACTTGCGTTATATTAATTACTGATTATAAGTGTTTAACTTTGCCATTTCATTTGTAGGATGGACATCTGTCGCTGGAGCTTCTCGAATGCCAGCGAACTGATCTCGTTTCGGTGGCTCATCATCACCATGATTTATGTGGCGACAATAATCCTAACTATTTGCTCCGATTCCATCGACGAGAAGCTGTACCTGTTCAACAACAATGCCAACATTACGCTGACGCAACAGGAGATGGTAAGGGCACAGGGCACAGGTGATTAATTAGCAGTTCTATATCATCCAATGTACTCCATTTCGAGCAGCTGAGCAACAGTGTGCAGAGCGTGTGGAGCAGTCTGTCGGTGACGAGGAGCATTGCCGCCATATCTGGGTGGATTATGATCGGACTGACGCCGCAGGAGGATATGCTGTATGAGCACCTGGTGGACCTCACCAAATATCAGTTGACAAATAATTGAATTTAAGGCGACAAGTTGTAAATATTTAACTCTTAGCAGCTGTTGTTCAGTTACCGGCTTTTTATATGTACGGCTTAATCGAAACGCAATAGGACTATTATGTATACCCAAATCTTAAGCTTTAAAGTCGTCTCTTAAGGATTCACATTGATGCCCTTCGCAGGCCGCTAGAACAAACCCCAAAGGGAAAACCGATAATATGACAACCAGAGAACCTACTGGTTAACCTTCGAGCTAGTTGACTAAGCAAATATAGTGAGCGCAGGATATGAATACTGTTGAAAAAGGAAAAATATGAAATACCTATATTTACCAGATAGATGTATTCATGTACTTACGCATATATACAATACGTTACCTACATAGATATCCACAAAGCTGTACGCGAACATGCTGATATACATTACAAACGCGAGTATAGAACAATTTACATTTCTTAAAGTCCTTTTACTTACACATATCGTCTAAAGATACAAAATCCCTTGTTTTCTGGTCGTTGCGGCATTTTTCTGACAAAGGCTTCCCAAATTTGATCCTCAGTCGATTAAGACCGCCTTTATAAAGTATAATTCCAACAAACTTAGGTGTGTACATAGAAGTGTATTTGAATTATTTTCGTTGTTTAATTCAAGTTAAAGTTACTTGGTTAAATTCCTGATTTCGCATTTAGTAAAACATTTGTTACGCCTTCTTTCCTTTAGAAACACGTAAACGACAGTTTAAGCTACTACCTGAGCTGTATATAAACCGAGTGCAATAAAATAACGAATATTAAAGTTAAACTATACACTAACCATTATACAGAGACAAATGTAATAAAAAACATATAGAAACATGAGCTAACGAATCGATCAAAGCGGATGACAAGAAAATCTCATTGTAAACTTGTATATAAAAAATATAAACGCAAATAAACAAAAATAATGTATAAAGGCAAGAAAAAATTACATACTTTTTTAAAGGGGTGGGTAAAGTTTTAACAAATCCTTTTTTTATGATCAGTACTGTCATATGGTAACACATTTAAGATCATTTTGAAGATCAATTCACTTATACAAACGAGATGCTTAAGATAGGCGCGTTTGATTTTACGATTTTTCACCACAGGATCGTTTTCTTGCTATTTCGCGAAGCCGTAAAATAAATGTAGGTTTCTGAAAAAGTGTGCCTCCTTTTTTTCTGTAGAAAAAAAAAATTTTAAATGCATTGAAATACTTTATTGGTGTTGAACTATGTTGTGCTTTAATTGCGGATAAGTATTAGAAATCATGGTGAAAATTTCAATCGTAAGTAATCAAAGGGAGATGCGTACTTCCTCCTTTAAATTCCTCAACTTATTGGAGTTGAACAGCGATTCGGATTCCTAATTGATATGTGTAGGAACGGATCAAAATAAAATGAATAATAAATAGTTAGTCTTAGTTAAATGAACAAATCATGAAATCATTCCGACTGAATGAATGATTTGCAGAATGCATTAGACCTTAAAAACTAAGTATAAATAAGCCGACTCTCAAAAACATCAAAGCATCTTACATTTGAAAATATGGGAATGGTAAGTAAGACAATGAAGAGAATGAATAAATAAGTTAAGGTATATTTTAAATGTTAGTAACTTAAATTGTGGTCGCAATAATATTTGGAAATCTATACCCACAAATTTTTTAGAACTCTTTCAAATTGTTTATTAGGCCAAATTTATGTTTCTGTGGACACAAATCACTTTTTTTTCAGTAAAAATAAATCAAAAATGTATGTAAAAATCAATGGTTGTGAAACTCGCTTAACAATATTGTTTCCTAGTAGATGGCGCCATTAAATAAATGTAGAAAGTAAAATGTTATATCTTGTTATAAAGTTTAGAGACACTTAGTTTCACTAAATGAAGAAATTTATCAATTGAAATATAATCAAGTTAGGCATAATTTTGCTACAAATGGCCTTAAAAAGGTAGGTCAATAAGATAGAAAGATGTTTTTATTTGCGGTACCAAATTGGTACTACCAATTTACCAATTGTTTTAATATTTGTAAATGCAAATGGTAACACGTTCGGCTGTATTGTTACAAAAATTATTTACAAATAAAACAACAAGCAGCCGTATACAAACAATATTCGAATCTTTATTCTCCAGCCAACAGAAGCCAATAAAACTTTTAATGGGTCGCTAAATGACTTCAAAGAGAAAACAAAGCTGTTAAAATGAGCACAACCCATTTGCACAAAGTCAATTCACAGGACGCACGCTCCAGAAATTTCAAATTTAAATGTTTCACTTCATTTAAAATTATTCTTTGTGGCTGTCTACTTGCATTGTTCTTTGTCATGTAAATCTCTTAAGTAAAATTTCATAATTAGCTAAGGCTTTTTTTATGTTTTGATTGAACTAGACTACAATTAGCGTTTTTCTGCTCTTGTAATTTGCATAAATAAATTTTGAACATTTATTTTGGCCGTAATATAAGAAAATGATTAATTTATCATTAGTTGCTTAGCCGTTTATAAGTACATTCGAGAGAAGATTGGCATTAAAAATGTAAATCCTGTCGCTTTTAACAAAATTGAATGTCCTGTAATTGGATGTTCCTGGGATAAAACGCAAGTCACCGGCGTCATTATCACAACCGCCAGTGTTATCGGAGTAAACGCATTATCATCATTAACCACTTGCTGCAATTATGGCGATAATTGAATTCCTAAATGAACATAATGACTCGACAACAGCAAAAACAAGCACAAGAGCAACACAATAGCCCACGATATAAGATGCTTTGTGGCCTAGTATATCCTTAAAAAGGCCGTGGAATTTCACAAATATTTTCGCTGTTGGAGAACGACTTTTAAATGCCCTTTCTGGAATGTGTTTTTCAAAATAGACAAGGTTTAGTGTAGTAACATATTTATTGATTTACTGCCGAACGAAAAAGGTAATTTACATTATAATTTTGTAAAAATGTTTCTGTAATAATTCCGTTTAGAAGTCATTAAAAAATGCATTATTTGAGTAAACACTTAACATTATCTCCCTGTTAGCAGGCACTATTGCCTGAGACCTAGTATCCTGGCAGCCAGTTCTGAGTGAAAAGGACGAGTCGGCTGTAATTAGGTTAAATACACACGTGGCTCCAAGTGCCTTTCTGCCAGTGAGTGGTGGCCAGGCAGGAGATAAAACGCTGCAAAAATGAGGTGGGAAAATATAATAAAACAACCGACTGCTGGCCCAGCGAATAAAAAGGGCGAGTAATTCGCACGTTTAACCGCATGACAGCGAAAAAATTACGCAACACATGCACAATAGACAAAGATACAAACACATGTGCCCATGGCAGTGGCTTTTTTTCAGGGGGTGAGCATTAACTATAACATTTTGCTTATCAAATTATCAAATTTAGATATGCTAAAAAAATTTGGTTATCAGACACGTCCGTCGACATGTGCCAAGGCGTCTGTTATAATAATGCAATCCCATGGGCCCATAAGGTGATTTTTTAAGGGGGATTAGCAAAAGCATTTCATTGCAGTTTACCCTTGCAGATCCCCCTTACCTCCGCCTCTGCCCACTCGTGTGAGCTTGTGGTGTCTAAATTACAATTACATCGCAGCGAAAGCTACGGCCAGAGCACTCGAGTCGCACAACTGGCCTTGGATGGCTGCTTCTGTGGTTGCTCCTCCTGTGGCTGCTCCTCCTCCTGGCCTGGTCATTTGAGCATATGGTCGAGTAATTATCCTGTTGCTCCGGCCGGCATCTCGGCTAAGCCATCCACCACCGTGGTGCCCTGCTTGAGCTCCGCTGCCTATCGAAGTGCCCAGCAAGCCGGTCCGAGATGAGTTGATTAATTGAAATATTCCCAGCCTACGGATGCGATGGGGCACCTAACTATGCCAATGGATGCCAAGCTCATCGAGGGCATTTGTTGGCCCGTCACCGAAGGTATTTAATATGGGTAATAGGATTATCATTGCAACTATCACAATGGCTGATGTGTTTGAAGGTGTACTCGACTGCTCAGGATTGTATTCCAGCTAAATAAAAAACTTTTAAAAGAAAAGATTATAATGTTCCTTAGTTTATTCCACTTAAAAATTAAATAATTATTATCTTAACACTAGTAGTTAGGCAATTATAAAATCTGTGCCCACTTTGGTATCAAAAGTAGCCCCAGAAGGGTATCTTTGTGTCTCTTGGACTAACCAACTGTGCTAGGACGAAAACTTGTTGCCTTAACTTTTAATTAAGCCAAGAGTTTGTGTAATGTATCTCTCCGTGCGTCCTTCTCTTCCCCTACGGAATGTGTGCGAAATTAACAAATAAGCGTATAAATTATGCCACAACACGCTGGCAGCGCACGCTCACACACACACACACACACACACACTCACATGGCCACCAACGGGGATGTCTTTTGGCCAGGATCAGGGAAATATGAGAACCAACTGCGGACGGGCGACATCTGCAGCTTTCCTGCCATTTGGCGTCATTGTCATCGATGTTGCTGCTCTACTGGGCAAAAGCCGCAGGGGCAAGAAGGGGGCAGGCCCATAGCCAGTTGCCCATTTGCCGGCAGTAGACCACATTCCAGGCAGCTTCGAATTACATTGGCTTTAAAGCGCAATGCGTCCACATGTGTGTGCTATTGCTGCTGCTGGTCAAACATGACACTTGGCAGGACACAGAAGCTCAGCGAACTGGGAACAGCGACTCCGTGATAACCATTAGTGTCTTGTAATCATATTGAGGTTCAGATATGCGCACCAAAATTACATCTTGAGTCCGTTAATCTAATGGGTATGCGATCTGAGTTGGAAGCACGAAAATACTTTTTGACTGCACCTGACCCCAATAAAATAATCATCAAATGTAAGTATATAAAATACTTATACTTCGGTGGAGCTCATAATACATGCAAAAACACTTTCACACAATTTCACAGATCACTTTAGATCTAGACTTTAGAGGGTGTCAGAGGTCCTGCAGCCTTGCAGTGCCCCACGCTGCGTATGCGTGATATCAACTAACATTACGAAAGTATCGGCAAAATGCCGACAAACTCAGTCAGCTGCATATCCTCGTACACCTGATGGTCCTGATGGGCTCCATGTGGCAGCTACCGAGCTCCCGAATCGGTAACATGGCGGCATCTATTTTGGACAGAGCATGTCTGGAAGCGATAACCCACATTTGATGGACCTGGAATGGGAAGGCCAAACGACCTGCTTTGTTGTTTGTACACTTGGCCACAAAGTGCCACGGAAGTGGCCATTATCAGTTTGTACGTAAAGATTTTACGATCCCGGCTTAAAATTATTGGCGCATGTCCAAAAGTAGACATTCTCAAACCGAAATGTTCCCCCGCACTGCCCATTCATTTTCGCACTCGTAAAATAAAGAAAGAAAATTGCAATAAACAGGTTTAAGGGCCAGAAATTATATTCTGAACAGAGAACAAACCTTTTGAGCTAATGAAAATGGTCAATGCTTTTTGGGCTATGCATATAAAAAGTATTTTCTCCTTGTATTATTAGTATTTATTTCCTTGTAAAAATGCATTCTCCTTTTTATACACTTGCAAAGGATGACTTCTCTTAAGCTTTTTTCCAATTCTCGGATTAGCAGCTGTGTGGATGATGTGAGGTGTAAAGACTTCGATGTGCCGACTTGAGTGCCAGTTGATCAATTGCTGGCTACGATATGCCTGACATACAAAGGCGCATTTGGAATCATGAACTTATTGCACTCTTATGTCGCTCCAGTCAGAAGCCAAGCGCCATATTTGGATGCAGTAAGTATAATAAAAACACAGCGTTTCCCAGGAGGTGTTAAATAATCATTTAAGAATATGTCGTTTATGCATAAGAATTCATGAGGAATAATAAGCTTTGGCTATGGAAAGAAGTGTTCAAAAATGTCAAAGAGTCGATCCCTTTCAACTGGTTTACTACTCGTACATAGCCATAATTCTTGTTTCTGCACCTCGACAATACTTTGAAGCCTCAACGTGTTTCTTGCCATAATTTACGAGCCGAAATGTTTCATTTCATGTTTTATGGGAAATAAATTACGACCCCGCCCAGTGTTTTCCATTGACAATGCCAGCTTAGCTGGCGATAAGAACTTTTGGCCCACAAAAAACCAAAAAAAAAAATGGCAGTCGCAAAAGATGCCAAAGTAATGGAAGAAGAACAGCAAACGGATAGAGGCAAAATTTATGTGCGTTTATTGATTGCCGAACGGGAGAAAAACAGCAAAGGATGGAAACTTGTCCAGAAACCAAGGCGAATTTATGTAAATTTAACTTTGGTCCTCAAAGCGACTTTTATGAAGACGAAGTGCAGCTGGGCTTCCCCAAAAACACCAGAGTGGGGCCATACAGTGGGTGTATTCTATTTTGAATGCCTTAAGAAAGTGCACTGCGTGAATTACAAATTGATATAAAGCAAATGTTTATGCTCATTTTAATTTGAAGGCCCTTTGTACAAATATTTTTCAAGAAAAATAATTTTCGGAAAATAAATAAATATTTTTTGTTTTATAAATATTATTACATACTTTATTATAAATATTCCTTTTTGTCACCCACATATTTACATTTATAAAACTTTGCAGAGACTAATACTCTTCGAGTCCTGAATATTGTCGCGCCCTTTCATCGCCGTGCAGTCAATGAGGCCTGAAAACGAAAGTAGCCGAGAGTGGCTTCTTAAAGTGACCAGGCCAAGATATGGATATGGTTTTGGGCTTAGACAATGCTTTAAGGCAGCCCGGTCCAAGTGTATGCATGCGGGTCATTTATATGCAAAGCATAACCATAGCTCCACAATATGTTGGCTCTAATAAGCCAGAGGAGCGGAGACCCTACCACGAGCACGTATCCCATTCCCACATCCCGATGCACAACTCAGGTAGTCCGGACTATAATTTGGTCTCGTATCGAACTCCTCCAGCGGCAGCTGCTGCCATAAATATAATTTCAATAGAAAAAGTTGCCAATATGTAAGTGCCATGTATTGTTCGTGCTGTGCGAAAACCTCTCGAACTTTGTTGTAGCAATTGTAGTAGTTTTCTCCCCCCCAAATTTCGTTAGAGGACACTTATTGGCTTTCTGTAGACCTTAATATCGTTATTAACTTACTGGCCACAGCTCTAAAATACAAATAAGGATGTAGTAACATACGTAGATTACCCTCCCTACAAATGGCAACAAAACCTTAATAACGATTCATTATAGATTATAGGTGAACGGAAATTCTCGTTTAAAATTATTTATTTGCTTAATTCTTTTATAATTGCAAAGAAATAGGTTGAAAGAGTCATTATTGTATAAAGTTATATAAAATAAATAGCATCACGGAAAAGCTCAAAATTCTTTTCGTTATATGACATAATTGTCTTTAATGAACTCACTCAACGAAGCGCATTGACGCCCACATACCAAACATAAATTTAATCTTACCCATAATTAAAATAAAGTATTATTAGCATCCTTTGAAGTCGATACAAGAAGAAAACTCCGTAATACATCGATTGTACCTAATAATTGTACTTTGTATGTGCACAAGAATTAATTGGAGTGATATTTCTTTTCTCATGATTCAAAGGCATCAAAAAGCGTTTATTGAAAGATGCCCTGAAATTTTAAATTAAATACTATAAATAGATTCAATATTTGAGGAAAATACGAGTATATAAGTAAGTAAATAAAACAAATGTAGACAAACATATGTATGTATGAACTTATAAATATAGAATCACAGCAAAGTTCAGCGTCAACTGAGCGACTGAGAGGGAAAATAAATTAAATTCTTGGGAAAATGCCGAAATAAAGCGAAGTGAAAATTTCCTGTCTTTTGTTCTGTGGTTTTAGACAATGAGAGCACCTTAAATGGTATATCTGTACAACAAATGCATTTTTTATTGGTTTTATTTGGTTTTTATTGGAATGTAGTAACTTTTGGTAATAATCAATGCAATGTGAAGACATATTCACTTAAGATATAATTGGATGAAACCCATCTAATTGTTGGGTAGTTTTGTATGAATATCTTGATTAGAATCTGTATGTAAAACAAAATAATGAATGTATACTCTAAAGTTATTTTAAATGTAAGGGAATTATTAAAAACTCAAATTTGATGAACGATTTTTAATTGGTTAAATTGTTTAGTTCAGTTGTAAAAAGGGAGTAACTTGGTGCTCAAACGGATTTATAAGAAGCTGTCGTGATGAAAAAGGCGTCTAATAACCAGCTCACTCTCATCCGAATTGATGTTGAAATTTTGATGTATTCTGTCATTATACCCATGCAGAGGGTATTTATATTTAGTCCGAATTTTGCAGCGCAGTAAAGGAATGGTCGAGTTAATTAATCCATCTGCCTCCATACGTCCGTTGTAAGGAAAATCTATTCGCAGGAAACTTTCAATATTGATGGTAGCATATGTGTCGAAACGGGCCGCGTCGGACCATATAATTGATAGTCATCAACAAGAGAGAACGCTATAGTCGAGTTCCCCGACTATCTGATACCCGTTACTCAGCTGGTGGAAGTGCGAAGTAGAGTCTTAAGCACTGACAGTTTATGGCAATTTGTGGGCGTTAGATTGGGCGTGGCAAAAAGTTTTTTGGCAAATCGATAGAAATTTACAGGACTAATACAAAAATGAAAAAATATCTAAACATTTTTCAAAAGTGTGGGCGTGGCAGCTTTGGGCGGTTTGCGGGCGTTAGAGAGGGCGTGGCAAAAAGTTTTCTGGCAAATCGTTAGAAATTTACAAGACTAATACAAAAATGAAAAAATATCAAAACATTTTTCAAAAGTGTGGACGTGGCAGTTTTGGGCGGTTTGTGGGCGTTAGAGTGGGCGTGGCAACATGAATCGACAAACTTGCGCTGCGTCTATGTCCCTGGAGTCTGAATGCTTAATCTCAACTTTCTAGCTTTTGTAGTTCCTGAGATCTCGACGTTCATACGGACGGACAGACGGACAGACGGACGGACAGACGGACATGGCCAAATCGACTCAGCTATTGATCCTGATCAAGAATATATATACTTTATATGGTCGGAAACGCTTCCTTCTGCCTGTTACATACTTTTCAACGAATCTAGTATACCCTTTTACTCTACGAGTAACGGGTATAATAACAGAAAAGAAATCATAGTGTCGTTGTTTCTGATCGTAAAGATCTATTCGGTATACAAGGGCTTTTATTTACAAAATATACTTACTCCAAGGGTACAGAAGCATCAGCTTGCCTTCTTTCGAGTTTTTTCTCAAAACGCCTACGAGGCGTATGCGCAACACGGATTTACTTGATAATGTCAACAGGGCGTTCGACTGCCCTGCATGTACATATGTATGCTTGTATGCTTGTATGCTTGTATGCGGTGTGAGTTGTGTGCCTTTTGGTGAAGATTCCTGCCAAGTAAATAAAAATTCATGAAAGCAGCGCTTGAATATGTTACACAAATTTGCCGTAAGAGTATGAGGCGCAGTCTGAAAATAAGGATGAGTCGTCTCAGGTAGAAAGTTGCCATTGTTTATGGTAATCGGCTAAAGGGGCTAAAGAGTGAGGCTGCGCAGGGAGGTGGGACTCTGAAAAGCGGCCACTATTCACTTCACTTCTGGCAGAGCATAAATGTGTCAGGCAAGGTGCTTAAAAATATGAGGCGTTATTCCGAGGGCGGTTGGAGAAGGACGACAGTCAGTGGTTCTGGAGGAGTCTCGTCCCAAGTGAAAACTGTTTGTCGACTTGGCTTTAATAAGTAAATCGCAGCTACATCAGTTGGCACATCCCTTGTAGCCCTCTTCGAATGCCCTTGTCTGCTTGTGATTTCCTGTGGAACTTTCCGGCGACAGATAACAAAACAAATAAGGACATGAAAGGTGGTATGCGGATTCCGTGATACCTATTGTCGGTATTTCCTTGGTATTATGACTGTAATGTAATGAGAAAGATATAAACACGTTTTAGCAGTATAAATTATTTGGAACAATATTTTTAGTACTTTATCACAATACAAAATACACACTGACAAATTTATCAAATTTTTTTTACCAATCAATATTTTGTTTTCAATTTTTTTTTAAATATTTGCAACTACCGATTTCTTTAAGGTATACCATAGCAGTGCGGTAAGGACTGGGTACGAATTGCGATAAGTGGAGGAATGAGGTGAAGAACGTAGGTAGTAAATACATATATGAGGAAGTTTAGAAGGTAAGCACAGGCTGATGGCGATAATTGGATGAGATACATTTATGGTCCATCTGCTTGTGTGCAAGAAAAATGAAATATAATGCTTGATTAGCTAATTGACTGGTCCCCATTAAAACAATCAAGGAGAGCAAGCAATTTTTCAATTTATATTTTAAATTTTAAGCTTTTAAGTTCCATATATAAATATGTTATTAAGAAAAGCCGGTGCACAACACCATTATTTTATTACAATATCAAGCCGTCAGCACCTTTCAAGTTCTAGGGCAGTTATTAATCTTTAAGGTTTTAAGAAATAAATTCCGACTTATAAACTTTTACATGACATCAGTGGTTCTTTTCGCGATGGATTTATGAAGTTCCTTTTACCGAATTCCGCGGTTTACGTCTCATCTCAGGGCGTAAACTGCCATCCACTCATCTGTGCAGATAATTGACGTGAATCACTCAGCATATTGAATCACTCCTAGAAAGTCACTCAATTTCAGCTCGCCCACTCAGATCCCTTGCAATTGAGTGAGCGCAACGTTGCGTATACGTAATAAGCCGACGATGCTGCATATAACGTATACGCAGCGAGCGAAACGACTCAAGTTGCTCGGCTCCTCACGAGGTCTTATCAGCAACTAACCTGTTGGTCGGCCGTTTAGCCGCACGAAGTTGGACCGTTCAGTTGCCAGTGATTCTTCGTTGACGGCGGACGCGAAAGTCGGCAGTACAATCCGGAAGAAAATCCCAAATAAGATTTTCGAATAGGGGAACATTTTCTTCCGCGGAAGGCAAAGGAAACATATTTTCATTGTGCGGTAAAGAACTGATAGCGAAAGTGAGAGCGAGGCAGTGAAAGGGAGACCAAACAAGTGCCGAAACGTGCTCGAGTGCCTCCATCCTTGCGGTTTTTGGTTTTTTGTTCGAGCCGTTTTCCCCTTCCAGTATTTATATATATTTCGTATACACAGTGTTGACACGTCGGCGGACGACAGCTTTCGGTTTTTATTTATACCCCCTGTTTAGTACTTTTTCCCGCGGCCAGCCGGGCCAAAACTTTTCGCCTTTCCGCTGTTTGCCTCAGTGCCCAACAATAATATTTAACGTCCGAAGTGAGAGTTAAAGATTAGCTTACTGGAAGCCAGTTTGAAATTAAATCATCAAATTAAAACATTCGGGAGTGGGAGGTGAGTAATGGCGGAACGCTAAAATGTATTCGGGAATAAGTTTGACATGGTTTTTTGGCCAGACCGATGTATGTATATCCCTGAGTATATTCATTACGATCTGAACAAATTGAATTCAAGTCAACTTTCTTCTGCGGCCTTTTCTTTGGCTCCCACAAAGAAAAGTTTTTCCGCTGCCAAAAAGACTGGAGGAGGCCGAGGTCCCGAAAAAAACATTCAACTTTTATATTGTTTTGCGACAAAACAAATAAGTTAGCAGCAACAAAATTGGGAGAAGCACAAGAAGGCTCAAAGGAAACCAAGAGCGAAAAGAGATAACATTAGGAAAACCCAATTGCATTTCAAAGGAAGTTGAAAGTGGTGGGGGATCCACGTAGTCCGTTTACATTTAATGGCTAAGTCAAATGGCTCGGTCGTGACTGTTCTTTAATTAAAAATGCAAATTTCCCTTTAATTTTAATGGGTCCTCGAGTGTAGGGCGAACCGATAAACAAAAGACAGTCCGAACAACTTTCGATTGATTCTAATTGATCCCCTCTGACATGGATGCCAGTCATTCAGTCAGCCAGCCATCCATCAATTGTTGATTTGATAAACAAATGCATTGATTGCTTGGCCCAACTAGGGCGCATGCTAATGACCATGTTGTTCAGGTGGGAATTGGTCAAGTTAGCCGCGACGTATACGTAACGTTAATCATTATTATTGTCTGGGGACGCAGCTGTCATAAGTGATAATCGTGTGTGATTTGCGATGATTGATGCTTTGATTCACTTATTAGCGAAACATCGGTTTCACATAAACACTCCTTTTCAACTCTACCTGTGGGACTTTGGATGAACCAAGTGAATCCCGTCCATCGAAACATCTTCAGGCGCGCTTCGCGTATACGTGATACGCGTGTTCATGTCAAGGATTCCGAAAGCCCGAAGCAATATGCAATTCCAGAACCATTTGAGGAGGGGAAGCAACGGCGGACCATGGGTCTGAGTTCTGAGTAAAAGGAAACCGCATTTCAATTTGCATATCAGACCGCGCCAAAGCTGGCTGATGGCCACTAAAACTGGTCCTCAAGGCTATCCAGGTCGCCGAAATTTCGCAATTGAGGTGAAAATTGCTGAGATGGTGCCTTGGATGTGCTCACCCGATTATCCTCCTTTGGTCCCTCTCCATTCTCGCCCATTTGCATTTTAATCAACTTTTGGCTACGATAGTAACAAATTGCCGTAGCTGCAGCCCAAAAACTTCCAAACAAAAGTGTCATTTATTTATTTCATCCACTTGAAAGCTAGTGGGTCAACGCCTAATTCAAGTCAGTTTTTTATTAATTTGTCGAATATTTTCCCAGTATTAAGTTAATCCAAAACCATTTATTTTTCAGAAGACAAAGTTTTTGGCTCACATATGCCCTCTCCTGCATTTTTATAGAAATATTTGTTGAATTAATTTTTCCATGTAACGGCAATGTGCACATTCCGGTGAAAACATTTACATATTTACAGAGAAAACTCAAAGAGAAACATTGACATTTGGCTGGAAAAAGTATGTTTTTTTTCAGATTACCAAAATATTTATTTTTCAGCCCTTGTGGGAGCGAAGAATTTATTCCAAACAGGGCAAACGAATATCATTAAATCTTTCCTGATATTCTTAAATTGAAAAAGTATGGATAGGGTACTTTTTAGTCGAACCGCTGACCAAAACCCAATATTTACTTTACAAGCACTTGTTTTGTATGCTTTTCCATGCCGGTTGCCATTTTATTGGCCACCAAGTTTTGCATAAATAATGCACAAGGCTGAAGGTATGTATGTAAATACACATTATATGTTCGTGTGTTTATGAGGCAAAGGTCTCGATAAGAAATGGGTAAGGGGGGAGGGCCGACCAGCTGCTTGAATTTATTTGATTTCTCACAGTCGCAAGTCACAGGTGACATTTTTACGGCCAATCTGTGCGATGGAGGCCCCAGTTCTCAGTTCCCCACAACCAGAGTAAGAACAACAAGTCCGGGCAGCCAAGGGCCATAAAACGATTGCCATTCCCAAGGCCTGCTATGCCAGGTTTGCCATGGAATTGCCTTTGACTTGGTCTCTGGTCTAGATCCCTTTGCCGCCCAGTAATCTGGTTTTCAGAGTGGGTGGCTGGTGTCCCTAGTTACCTCCCATTGACAGCCAGCCAGTCAGTCAGTCAGTCAGTCAGTCGTTTGTGGCTAGGATTTTCAAATTTCTCCAGAGACCAAACCACCCAACCCGACTTGACTCGGGGCTCCCTTTCAATTTACCTCTGGCGATGTCGATGTCGATGTCTGGTTATGATTTCGGTCAGTGCAGTTGCTCACTTAACTTTTGTCAATAATTCAGGGTCCTCTGGGAGCCACGCGGGGAAACAAGCTGGTTACAGGGCATCCTAATGCAGGCCAAAAAATTAATTGCTTTTCAATTAAACGACGGACAAAATAGGGATGCGCAAAAAGAAATCACTTCGTTGGAGCTCCATGGATGTGGAAACCGCAAGTGGGGGTCCCTATCTGAGGCCCAAACTCGGTGGCCAACAACGTAATTAATTCCCTATTCATCTGGAGTCCTTTGGGCTATTTGATTTCAGTGTACGAAAGTGTCCAAGCCTGATTTTATAATGCGCAGATAAGTGCTGGTATCAAACAGCTCAAATACATGCATAAGTAAATTTCGAAATGCATACAATTTTGGACTCCCCGGAAACTTTCAAAGACATAAAGAAATCCCTAAAAGGTGGCCATCAAAGTGAACTTGGTTTTGCTAAAGTTAATAGAGTGTAAAGTTTTCTGCATATACTTTTGTCTAAATAATTCATGAAAAAGACCTCATTTAAATATAAATGTACAAAGAAAATTCCTTTTCAAAGTTCTAAAGGACCTTTCGCTTTGTCATTTTTCATTTCCCCGAAACATAACCTATTTAGAATAATCTATTTGACGCCCAAAGTTTTTCTCACTGGAAGTGTATTTATCGATTCATTATAATATCGCTAGGAACTGGGCAGGGTCTTCACCATCACCATCACCATCACCATCGTCATCCTCATGGCCATCAGCGTTTTGTGGGCAACGCGAACCATCCCCTCTCCATCTCTGGTTTTTCCCCAATGCAACCCCATATCGGGGATCCAACCGAGCACGGCCACACCGCGGTTCGAATATCATTAAAATGCAAAAATTGACGTTCCACGTGGAGGAGGCGACTCGAAGGATGGGAGGGTTGTGCTGGTGGTTCCCGAAACCCAGATAATAAGTGGGCGGTTCTGCTGTCTGGGGTCCTCCATTCCGGCTTAGTCGAGATGCCGGCCATGAAGTGAACATTTAATTAATTTCGTTTGTTGTCTTGGTACGTTGATTAAAACGCTATTACAACAGTTTGCCTGCATTTAAGTCAGCGCTAAGTGAGTTGCTTATTAATTTGCATAGACCATGCGAAGTGCTTCTTTTGCCCCCGCTTTCCCCCCTGCCCCCTACATATTCCATACATATATTTTTCTAAATGAACATATTGTAGACATGAATCTGCATAATGATAAATGGAAATTGAGAACAGCCAGAGCCAGGGGATAATCCCGTTGAAGGCCGGCAGCTGGGGTGTAGCGTGGCAACTAGGATAACTTAATCGCTCGAGAGCAGCTGCCACAGAAAAGGTCAAGTTCTCAATTTGCAAGAGTTTCTTTTTGGACTTTTTTGGACTGGGGATTAGGTTTTCGAACTTCTGAAGAGTTTTAATCACAATTTGAAATTGTCTGTGTTGCAACTTAATAATAAAAAGGTGAAATACATTTGCTTAGTTTATCTGAGTTTGCTAAATTTTCTTTCAAATTTCGACTAAAATAAATAAACATCAAAAAGTATATGCACATACCAAGAAGAAAACAATCTTTTGCCTTATTAAGAATTCCGCGGCCATAAAGCTCTCGAGCTTCTTGTTCTCCCAAGTCGCTATAAAAAATTAAGGCCTCCACGCTGTGGCAATATACAAAGTAGATTTTATTCGCCTGCTTTTGTTCCTATCTGAAACGATGATTTTTACGCTTGACTTTAAGGTCAGAGCCAGCTGATTTCCCTAAGAACAGATCCCCCGCATCCCAGACAATTTTCCGGTGGCCAAACTCGGTCATATGAAAACGTTTACTTGGGATTCAACTGACCAAAGCGCCACCAACTGTTTGGGTCTCGGGAGCGTTGTATGCCAAATGGTCGTGGATCCCTCGATTTGAGTGACGATGGGCAAGGATACTTTCCAGTGCACTGCCTTCTGATAGGGACATTCTGATAAGGACAATGGCGAAAGGGATTGCCCGCCTCGGTGGGCGGGCAGGCCAACAACCCGTCGAGCGCCACTTATCCGGCTGAGATTGCTCTCCTCGAGCTGAATTTATGAAGCCATTGTCTCCTGCTCAACCGCAACTGTTTTGCAGGGAAGCTGCAGTAAATGGTCAATTAATTATGGTCACTGCCCCTTGAACCAGCCGCGCTCACATGCTGGCAAATTGCATCAGGAGTGGGTATACATATATTGCAAAGGCAGTGTAGATGTGAATGATCGAAAGCAACATCTCAAGGTATTGTTATAGTCAGAGTTATTTTAAAGAATACATACAGCCTTGGTAACTACTTTCGATTGGCGTGCTTTCAAGCCTGAATACGAAAGTATGAATCTACCACAGAGAAACACAAGAGATACTTCAGAAACTGGAACAGAATAAAGTCCATAGTAAGTTTTGTGGAAGCCGTTCTTTGATTCTTTCTTTAACTTTAACGACGTGATCTTTTCAAATTGAACTTCGGATCCAGCCCTAAAGTGCAGCGAAGTATGCAATAGGAACCAGACACCCCAGCTCAAGGACAGAAGTGAGGAAGCTCCATGGGTAGTAGCAATAAAATTCATTGATTTTTATAAGGTTCGAATATTGGATGGCTTGCCATGAGCCATGTGCCATCCATATGCCATATGTGTGCGAGCCGCCGACGTCGCCGCGTGTTATGCAAGGACATTGAAGTCCACAGAGGATGGAGCACAGGACACGGCCGGGACCAAGGTTGTGCAAACAAATGGCGTCAAAAGACAAGGGAAATTGGTTTTGGTTTCGGTTTTGTTATTGTTGCTGCGGCTGGCTGGAAAAAGGTTAAGCGCCTAAACAAGTGAGCAATGCCAAACAAGGAAAAGGCACAAAATGAGCCATACAAACAACGATAAAGGAATTGGGCCAAAAAAGGGTTTTCGTTCCCCGTGGAGGGGGTGAAACTTTGAAATCTACTGATTATCCTTGAAGTGGAATATACAAGTTCATCAGGGAACAGACGGGCTCCGAGATTCGCAGGAGATACTCTACCATTCAATTGCATGGGCAACCCGACAGAAAATATATATTCAAAGTGACATTGAATGAAAAGGGAGAGACTTGCTTAAATAAAAGTTTAATTGTTTACTGAAAGCAAATTTCAAATTTTCCGCATCTAAATTAAGTGAAAAAGGGTACATGGTGCTGGAAGACAAGTAGTAATATAATATGTTAAATATGAATACGTCTTTACAAGAATTGAAGTATTTAACATACAAAGGAATTTTGTGTATGAAGAATATTTGTGCTAGTCAAAGCATTAGGGCCAAACAAGAAAGCCCACTTCATGGCCCCAGAGATAATCGGAAAATACGAATGGCCTTATGGACTCGAACTGCGAGTGGTAAGTGAAATTATTGTCCTTGCATATGCCAAATGAAAATTGTGAGTAAACAAGCCGAAGAAAGCAGTGGCTGACAGCCCGGCCAGACAGGCAGGGGAAAGGGACGAAGGACGAGTGTCCTCGTTAGGCACACCTCCTGTCATTGGTCTTAGTCCTGTAAACTAAGGCTGCGGTCGGCACGCCCCTTGCCACAACGCCCCCTCATGTCGACCACTCGAAAGTTCGTCGCTGCTGTGTCCTTGGCATTTGCATTTTTATTTCAGCCTCGGCTTGCGTTTCGGTTATTACTACTGGGAGTGGGATGGGAATGGTGATGGTGATGGTGATGGGGCTGGGAAATCTGCACGGGGAGTGGGTGGAGTGCCAGCTCATGACAACTGCGAGTTGCATCGACTGTTTTCTGCTGCCAAAAAGCTTACGTAAAATTATTAAGCATTTAGCTACACTCCCCCGGCTAGGAAATGACCGAAAAATGTCCTGCCGAGTTTAACTGGTCCAGTTTTACTTATCTCAAGGTTGCAGGCCAACCAGGAAAACTGCTTCGTTAGTTTTCTGGAACCCATGTTTCTGGGCTGTTAGCAGTGTTGGCCAGCAGAGCAATACGGGTTTTGACACGCTACTTCTTAGGCTACCAAAGAAAATATTACTACTTTTTATTCAACTTTCGCTGTAACCTCACTTTAGAATTCTTGTCTCGTACTTCTTAATTCTTCTTATTGCTACAAAAGACTTCAAAAATGTTTAAATTTCTAAAATTCTTATAATGTTGGTAAATAACTCTATTTACAAACGGTGAATAAGTAAACCAAACTGTTATAAAGATACTAGCATTTGTACCACACAGACCTTTGTATATAACGCACCAATTAATTTCAGAAGTAATCCCAATGGTTTGGCGAAGAGGGATTAAGTTTTAAAAATATATTTTCCAAGCCGATTACGAACCTTTGAAGGCTCTTGCGCAGTTTTAAAACTTG
Organism: Drosophila santomea; assembly: GCF_016746245.2. NCBI lineage: Eukaryota > Metazoa > Arthropoda > Insecta > Diptera > Drosophilidae > Drosophila > Drosophila santomea. The sequence continues at coordinate 20,507,228 of NC_053018.2, forward strand.
TTTAACCAATAATCCTGGCACTCAAATAACTTGAATTAAAGGCCATCACAAGGAATGTTGTTTTCATTGTTGATTTCGAGTTGAATTTTCCACGGATCATAATTGGCTCGACCATTTTGATTTTGTGTGCGGGTGGCGAGCTCGTGGCAATTGTAATTGCTCGCCATATTAAAAATGTATTTTTTCGAGGAACTTTAAAGCTCGTTGAGGAAACCACTTACCACACACACAGTGGGGACCTTTGGTCTCTGGAACTGATGGCTCTTTGGCCGCACGCCTCGTTGAACGTTAGCCAAAAGTGCCCGTGTAATTTGTTTGAAATTCGTTTCGGTTTTTTCCACTTTTTTTCCGCTTTTCCTGCTTCCTACTTTAAGTGGCTCGTGTTAGCAAACATTTCAATTTTCGAATAGACTGTCAGGTCTGTTCTGTTGTAGGGGAAAACAAGCGCAACTGGAGGAAATCCATAGAAACGGGGCCATCGGTAGGCTGACTTGTTTACATTTTGGCGTGACTGCCAGTGTTTGCCATGGGATCAGGGGATCCAGAAGCGGGGACACTGGGAAATAGACGAGAGGCCAAAAAGGCCCGCCCTTGGCCGTAAATTCATGCTAAAACAATCTTATTAATGGCCATTCCTGCCCCAATCTTTCTAATAATGTTTAACTGCGATTTTTATATGCGATTTCAGCTTTCTTTTTTGGCTGGATTTTTTTGCTTTTGATAAAATATTACCGCCTGGATTTCCTGTTGCTGTTGCTGGTTTATTGTTGTCTGCCAATTTTAGCCATTTAGTTTGATTTCAGTGTTATCTTTATGCGAATGCCGCTGACGCTTATCGTCGGTTTTGTCCACATGGACCCTAATGGGCTTAGCCGGTATAGCTGGTATAGGGTATAGAAATCGGGGCACTTCGGGGCACATTTTGGAGGGGAGCACCTCTTGGACCCATAGCAATTTGCTATTTTGTATATGGCTATAGTCAGGGTATTTGAAGAGCATACACTCGGTCGCAGGTAGGCAGTTAGTACAGTGTACTACTGCATTTCTTAAATATTCCACAGGGGGTTCATTTAGGAGTAATTGAATGCTAATTATATCCATATTAACCTGAAAGCCTGAATTTTGATTTGAAGCCAACATATTAAATGAGTTACGAGCCAAAGAGTATTTAGGTTTCACTACCGATTGAAATTCTTTTTGCTCACTTATGACCATTATGTCGATGCAGATACATGTGAACTTTGATATATGCGATTCGGTGTATGCATATACTCGATATTTATGTGTCCATCGTAAATGTGGCAAATACCCGCATTGAGTGAATCAGTTACTGGAAGATTGCCCTCGATTCGTGTGCATTGAGAGCCAAATGGAAATAACTCTCTAATTAGTTGCCGGGCATATAAATCATGTAAATAAATTAGCCCGCCGCAGTTCTCAATTCAATGAGAATATATATATCTTGGCCCGGCACTCATATGCGTATGACTAATTCTCAAAACCGACATTTCAAAAGGGGCTGAGTGCAAAGTGCCTGCTTACGAGTGAGGCAACCAATTAAAGTGCCAGCTATAGCATCGAAAATAAGCGAACAAATTCTAGCAAAATTTTAATTAAATTCCGCGTCATCAATCGATCCATGGCACTGACACAGACATTGAACATATGCTCCCCATGGACTGTGTCTGTTCATCTGTCTGTGGGACCCCTAATTTCTTGAGTAATTTCCTTGGCGGCGAACAAAACTTTATTCTTTTCGCAGCTTTTTGAAGCGAAACTAACGTCAAAGCTGTGCGCAAACTTTGTAATTGATTATCATAGAAATGGCCATGTTAATTAGTGCAAGAAGCTCGTTGAGGAGCAGCTCCTCTGCATTGATCACTGGCCACTCCGGCCAATCGTTAGTGGAGTTGGTGGAAAATACCGCGGCCAGCTAATGGAGTGGTTTCCATCTGCCTTTCAGGTGTGGCAGGTACTGGAGGTTCAACCGAGAGTTTCTGTGAAAAAAGCAGCTAATGCCGACTCGTAAAAGCCAGAATAAGAACTACTTTACCTACTACGTTACCTGGTAATAGATTTAAATGCTGGCTTAAATAAAGACGGTTGGCCAATAGCCATCAATTGGTCAAAAATATTGCTTAGTACGCTGTGATTCAACTTAACTAAGTGAATCATGGGTTTTTATTTTTAAAACTATTGTTACTCCATTGTTATTCGAATATTTCCAGATAGGTAGAGATTACCTTGCAATGAAACAAATGCTGTTTGATTGTTTTCCGATTACTTTCTGGCCTTGGATCGCATTAAGTGTATATTGTTTTTGCTCGAGCTCTGATGAGGTGGCTGTTTTTAGGCACGTCTGTCAAAAATATGTATTTACAATAAATATAAATAATAAATAATAAAACAAGCCAATATGAGTTGAACAAATGATGCGTGTTAAATAACCTTGCAGTTCATAGACACATGTACATTTCCAAGGGAACTGTCTTCCTTAAGTTTGCTTAGTCATCCACAAGATATTGTTGCTTTTCATTTAATTCCGCCTGGACCTTCGGTCGCCGTAAATGGGAAATCAAAAGGGCGTTGGGCGAATAAAAGGACCCAGAGGATGTCCTGTCCATTCGCTCACTTTTTTAGCACTGTGTTTTGGCTATCCCGCGCACCCATAAACAGCCTGACAGTCCATTGAGATACACTTTAACTGCATCTTTAAGCCCAAAGCGATGGGAAATTCATTAATGGCTCTGCCCTCTGGAGGTCGCATGCACCTTGTCGCCATAAAACTCCCCAAGCGCCTATAAGTAGGCCATATACTAGCACTTAAAGGAGGAGTCGAACAGTTTGATGCGAGTACGGATGCGGATGTTCTGGCTGCTGATATTGCGGGGGCAAAAAACCCCATTAAAGTGAACGTTTGCTCTCGCTCTCGCCCTGGCCTTGTTTCATTATGTCACGGGCTCAAAGATAAATCGTTGCCGCAGAAGACGCTCGGGCGACAGCGAGTCAGTACACAGAAAACAATTTTACTATGCAAGAAAAATTAACTTCTGCAACAATGCTTATAATGGTGCTTAAGTGCAAATATTACTTGTTACATTAGACATATACTGATTACACATTTATTTGTCAATACTACCCAGAAGGTCATATTGTTGCCCTGATTTGCCTGATTAGCTCTTTTCCGCAGTGTAAGCCATAAAAGCGCACAAAAATGGTGACAAATGCATCAAAATTAAAATTACGAAGTGCCGCAGATCAGCGAAGGGACCGCCAAGTTGACACACTCAACCTGCCTTGTGCAGCTTGTTAGTAATGATAATGGATGAAGCGAGGCGCGTGAGTCCTGCAGAAGGACAAAGGGGCGGAAGAAGAAAGGGGCACGACCCGGAAGCAGGTCCCAGAATCCAGGATGAGGGCGATGATGAGGACGACGACACTCGGGACTTGCCAATGCCGGCTGCTGGTGATGATTCGAAGGGAGTTTATGGGCCACGCCAGGCAATCCCTGGATAAATGCGTTCATAAAAAGAATGGCAAAACAAAAAATTGTTAACTGGCAATTTTTCTTGTTTTCTTGTCCCACGTTGTTGTTATCCCCAGGACACAATATCCGGCATTTAAGGCTCCCTCAACCTGCTCCAGAGTTCTATTAATTTATCAAAATGATTATACTCCCGTCGTTGGCCCCGCGGCCACAAATTCCTTGGACATTCTTTTTGTTAAACAGATTTCAAAACATCCGCTCTGCGTATATTTCTGTAATATCATGAGTAATTTTTTTAGCCATTTTTCCTGTATACCTTGTCTTTGATGTTAATGGATACATAATGGTAATAAATAAGAAGAACCTTAAGCTGATTAGGTTTTTTATATCTTTTTATATGCACCTTCCCTGATTAATGTTTTAAGTTTAATCGATCGACCACCATTTTACAAGGCATCTATAATAGTGTAATAATATCTACGAGGTGGAATGTTTAAAGACAAATTTTGTCGGTTCTTTTGTTTCTTTTTCGTGGCCTTTGGAAAGCTTTCTATTAGTTTGCAAACTTTGCCGTTGCAAGTTTCTTACAATTTGCTTTTACTCCTTTGGTTGCCAAAGAATTTCCCCATCTAATGACACAATGGTCTCGAGTTATAATTAAGTTTTGCCATCTGCAAAATATTCGCCCTCTCGTGTCGACTATATTGACCTTGTTATCTGTGACTCTGTGACCTGGGGGTGTTCGGCATGTGTTCATTAAACGCAGGAATTCAATTTGCAACCTTGTAAAGTACCCCCGAAATGGCCCGGAGTCTGTGATTATCCAGGTTTTTGGCCGAATATTCTACGACTTAACTAACAGCTTTTTGTTGGAGTCCCCTACATGCATATCCACCTGCATGCTGGGCAAAACTTTTCCGGCCCGTTGTTAGATGAATCCAATTAAATTTGCATTTAGTTGCTGTACGTGATCAGAAGCCATCAGGCATCGGCATATTTGCATCGATGGCTTCTGGTTGCTCGCATGGCTGACAAAACTTTCGACCTTCGGGGGAAGCCATAAAATTCCTATTCCTGCTATTGAAAACATAAGATTAAATGCCGCCCTCTGACAGGATTCCAAAGGCCTGGTACAATAGCCTGGTACAATAGGGAGATTACCAATTGTTTTGCGAATCTGGCAATTACCAATTGTTCCGATTGGTTGCAGCGCCTAATTGCTGGCCATTGTGGAGAATGTGCTGCTTGGATAATGGGTTACTGATAATCTCTTTCGACTGCTGGCCAGGATCTCCCAGCAAGGGGAATCCCATATTTTCGTTGAATGCTGCTTAGAACCTTCAGCTTAAGCTTACTTTATCCTCTAGAAGGCACATTCAAGGTGTCGAAATTAGAGCAGCGTGCAGTAAACTATAAAATACAGACTGCTTCTTTTAATCATGTATAAAGGTGTCTAAGAGTAGGCCACAGACTGCGTAATTTTGAAATGAATATGCCTTTATATGGCTTTTGCACGTGTTGGTCTCATTACAATGATTGTTGCTGCATAATCTTAAACATATTTGTAATTGATTTCAGAGGATAGGAAAATATTAAAACTCTTTTTCTGCACAAAAAGACAAACTTTTGGGGAATCAGTATGCAACTCATCTCAGTCTTAAGCTGTCCGAATAGCGGTTGGTGTCGAGGTCCTAAGACTTTACTCTTAATGCCCAGTTAGAGACAGCAACTGTCACATTGGCATTGTTTTTAATAAACTCAGCGCCCCGGAATCTGAAAGCCAGCTCGAGACTCCAAGCTTGAAGCTTGAAGCCGAGCAAGCGTGTCCTGACAGCAACCAAAAGTAAAAGCTAGTCGGGGCAGCAACTTAATCCCTTTTGGCCAAAAAGCAGACAGAGAAAGGCAAGGGTCCAAAGTTTTTTGAGGGGGAAGAATGTTGATGGGTGGAATGTGATGTTCCAGTGGGAAACTTAGTTTTTAAGTCCCTTTAAGACGAATTCCCTCCTGAAAACTTTGGAACGAGTTGAGTTGAGTTGAGTTTTACACGGCTGTAAGCCACTTACTATCATCGATGAGCGTCGAGAGCCATCTCCAATGATGTAATGATATTTCGGTACTTGCTCTAAAGTAGTTTCAGTTAAATATTATTCTAAAGGAAGTTTTAAGAATTAATGTTAAATTGTATAATATTCCAACTCTTTATTTCAACTAAAACTTGCTCCGTTTCCGTTCACTTCCAGAACTGAACAGCTCAGTCAATTAGCGATGAGCGGAATATCGCACAAGGCTTTCTAAGCGGCCAAGTGCTTTTTGGCTAGGCCATCGGGTAAGAAGCTCAATTCCGGCGCCGACGGAAATGGCCGCTTAAGTGGTGCGCATCCGAACCGGAACCACCGGCAGCAAGTCGAGCACACAACCACCACTCAACTCATTAACGCCGGGAGCCGTGAAGATGGCCAACTTGAGCTGGCTGAGCACCACGGCCACCACCACTTCCTCCTCCATCACCACCAGCCAGCTGCCATTGGTCAGCACAACCAACTGGAGCCTAACGTCGCCGGGAACTACTAGTGCTATCCTGGCGGATGTGGCTGCATCCGATGACGACAGGAGCGGCGGGATCATCCACAACCAGTTCGTGCAAATCTTCTTCTACGTCCTGTACGCCACGGTCTTTGTCCTGGGAGTCTTCGGAAATGTGCTGGTTTGCTACGTGGTTCTAAGGAACCGGGCCATGCAGACTGTGACAAATATATTCATCACGAATCTCGCCCTGTCGGACATATTGCTGTGCGTCCTGGCGGTGCCGTTTACCCCGCTGTACACGTTCATGGGTCGCTGGGCCTTCGGCCGGAGCTTGTGCCATCTGGTGTCCTTTGCCCAGGGATGCAGCATCTACATATCCACGCTGACCCTCACCTCGATTGCCATCGATCGGTACTTCGTGATCATATACCCCTTCCATCCGCGCATGAAGCTCTCCACCTGCATCGGGATCATAGTGAGCATCTGGGTGATAGCCCTGCTGGCCACCGTTCCCTACGGCATGTACATGAAGATGACCAACGAGCTGGTGAACGGAACGCAGACTGGCAACGAGACCCTGGTGGAGGCCACTCTAATGCTAAACGGAAGCTTCGTGGCCCAGGGATCGGAATTCATCGAGGCGCCGGACGCCACCTCGGCCACACAGGCTTATATGCAGGTGATGACCGCCGGTTCGGCGGGGCCGGATATGCCCTATGTGCGGGTGTACTGTGAGGAGAACTGGCCATCGGAGCAGTACAGGAAGGTGTTCGGGGCCATCACCACCACTCTACAGTTTGTGCTGCCCTTCTTCATCATCTCGATTTGCTATGTGTGGATATCGGTGAAGCTGAACCAGCGGGCCAGGGCCAAGCCGGGATCGAAATCCTCGCGGCGGGAGGAGGCGGATCGGGATCGCAAGAAGCGCACCAACCGCATGCTCATCGCCATGGTGGCGGTATTCGGACTCAGCTGGCTACCCATCAATGTGGTCAACATATTCGATGATTTCGATGACAAGTCCAACGAGTGGCGCTTCTACATCCTCTTCTTCTTCGTGGCCCACTCGATTGCCATGAGCTCCACCTGCTACAATCCCTTCCTGTACGCCTGGCTGAACGAGAACTTCCGCAAGGAGTTCAAGCACGTGCTGCCCTGCTTTAATCCCTCGAACAACAACATCATCAACATCACCAGGGGCTATAATCGGAGTGATCGGAACACCTGTGGCCCGCGATTGCATCATGGCAAGGGGGATGGTGGACTGGGCGGTGGCAGTCTGGACGCCGACGACCAGGACGAGAACGGCATCACCCAGGAGACGTGTCTGCCCAAGGAGAAGCTGCTGATTATCCCGAGGGAGCCGACCTACGGCAATGGCACGGGTGCAGTGTCTCCCATCCTCAGTGGACGCGGCATTAACGCCGCCCTGGTACACGGTGGAGACCACCAGATGCACCAGCTGCAGCCGTCACACCATCAGCAAGTGGAGCTGACGAGGCGGATCCGCAGGCGGACGGACGAGACGGACGGAGATTACCTGGACTCCGGCGACGAGCAGACCGTGGAGGTGCGCTTCAGCGAGACGCCCTTCGTCAGCACGGATAACACCACCGGGATCAGCATTCTCGAGACGAGTACGAGTCACTGCCCGGACTCCGATGTGATGGTTGAGCTCGGCGAGGAAATCGCTGCAGGTGGTGGGGGAGAGCTGGGGAGACGATTCAACTGAGATAGGGTAAGTAACTTGGGGTATATTAAGCACAGTGGAGGCAGGAGGCCAAATAGTAGAGAAATTTATTGGGATGTGCCAAACCTGCATCACTCATCAGTAGAACTAGAATGTCGAGTTTAAGTTAACCTTTAATCGAAGCCCTTTAAGCCCGATTTGTGTTTACTACCCTCCCTCCTAAGTATCCCCAAAGTCATGTATGACATATATGTATGCATAGTTTTTTTTTAACCACATATATGAATCACTGTTGAAGGAAACTGAGTCGTATTCAGCCGACGACAGCAGTTGCATTTCTGAATATCACCGAAAAATCCCCATATTCACGTCCTTTTAGCCGAAAGGAGCTCATCGCTTGATTGCGATTGTGCAAGATGGAAAATTGCTTACCGAATCACAGAGAATTTTGACGAGGGATTCATCCCATTTCTTTCGGGACAAAGAGCAGCCCACTAGTGGGGGCGAAATCAGAATCCGAGCAAGCCTGCATGCATTTAAAATAAAATAAAATAAAATCTGCAGTGGAGCTCAACGCAGTCGAGCACTTTCCACGTTCCCATTCCCTCCCATTGGCCACAAAGGCCACCATCTGGCAGCAGATTTTCCCAGTGTTTCGGGCCAAAATTTCATTTGTCGAGCTGCAGTCTCTGGGCCAGGCCAGAACACTTACCTGCATAGTACCATTACCCATTCCCGTACCCGGTGAGCAGTAAATCAACTGCCATGAGTCAGCCAAAAGTTGCTTCCTGTCAGCGCACAAATCTCGAGCTCCTGGTGGCCCCCAAAATGTTCCGCTCTTCCAGATGGTAATAAAAAGCATGTATTTTGGAGGGTAGCAACTGCTATAACTTGGTTACCAGTGCAACATTTCTGACAGTTCTGATACTCTGTTGAAATTTATGGGAAAAAGTACACGATAATTGCATTTTAAGTAGATTCAGGTACACTTTGAAAGATTTGACAGGATTTCTGATTTTAATATATTTTGGCGCATTCGGATAAACAGCAATATATTTATTCAAGTCTATATTTTTGATGCAAATTCAGTTCTTATGCCTAAACTTTTGGCTTATCTTATTTTTGATGATTTCCTGTTATTTAAATTTAAAGATAAAATTTAAAATACTTTAAATTGCGTCCTCACATTATCAACCACCGTTCGGCATGATTTTCTCAGCTGGTTGAATATTATTTAAATTGTTTGGTTTACACAAATATAAATTCAAGAGCATAACATCTTCGACATAAGCGGCTTAGAAGGCATGAGAAAATCGTTACGCATAAAGTTTCTTCTTAAAATGGCCAGCCGGAGAACTTTTGAAGTCCGCCGGAGGCTGCGAGTCCGTGACGGATGGCCAAGACTTGGTAATGGATTACAGAAATATGAAAAACGTGCCGACAATAAAGCGACCCTTTAGCGTTTCGGCCATCCCTTCCTCTCATTTTTGTCCGGCCCAATTGGACAGGTGCACAACATAAATAAACCTAATATATGTACACAAATTACGAACTAAATTCGGCCGATATATGCCAAGGAAAATTTACATTATTCCGCAGCCCATTGCCATTTATAATCGTCAAATCTTATGTTATACAGATGCCTAGCCAGAGTGCTTGGAATGAGTCGTAAAGTTTATAAATACATTTAATTCATTTTAATTCGCTTAAAGGCGAAGAGTTGAAGGCAAACACAAAGAAGAGGAAATTGAAAATAAATATTCTGTGTACTTTAATTTGACAAACTTTCACTTGGGTGAAATAAATATTGTTTATACTGCGATTAGACACTGATTGTGCTATAATCCCGGAGCATAAAGTGCTTACTTGCAGAAAGGGTATCTTTCAATATTACGAAAATGAAAAATTCGTAGTAGCAGCATTTAACACACAGATGTGCACATCTCAGTGGCTTCCCCATCTGGGACAGAGTGTGCACTCAGTGAAATATCAACTAGCCAGAGGATGTTCTTGTTTGCATTTGGGTTATGTTTGCGGTGGGTTTTTGAAAGCACAGATGCCCTGCCCATGCCCAGCGAGACCAGGATGTGTGGGAGTGGATAGTGGATGTCAGATAGTGAATAGCGAGGCTGAGGACCTCCGGCTAATGAATTATTCAGGCGGGTCGTTAGCAGGCACAATCCCACACGACTCTGCCTAATTACCCGGCCGGGCTGACAAGCCGGACAGTAAATAAGCTCCTGCGGCCAAGGCTTCTGAGGCGGAGCTTGGACCTGGGAGCTGAGACTTGGAAGCTGGGATCGAGTGTCAGTAAGGGGTCCGAATAAACTGAATGAGTGAGTGAGTGAGTGAGTGGGTGGGGAATGCGCCGCATATCTCAAATACATATCTCGGCAAACGGAGACCGACGGTAATCTCTTCAGCGAGTTGGCTCCATGTCCGACCAACTGCATTATGCATGAGGTTCACTGCTCCGCATTTGGAGCAGTCTGGCCGGACTCTCGGCAGCCTTTTGTAAGCAAGTGAGAAACTTGTATTTAACAATTTGTTTTGACGCACTGGAAAATATGTAACGATTGAGTTGGTTTGACTTAAATTGGTTTGAGAATAAATAATGCATTTTAATAATTTACTTCTTGATACTTTTTGAAATAAAATAGAAGTCAACAATGAAACATAAAGGAACATATAAAAGATCGATGAGAGCCCTTTCAAATTGAAAATTTCCATTTCCTTACTAAGTTTTTCTCAGTGCAACAAGCTGCATGTCTGCTAATGGCAAACGGTGGCAAAAAGTTGTCGTGACTTCGATCGAAACAATGTGAGCCGGACTGCCACTGATAACTGCTGCAAAGTTTCCAGACCAAAAGTGCCAGGCACAAAAGTTTTCGCTTTATTCAGATCAAATTTGCAGCAATTTGAAACACTCACCGCAGTAAGTATTTTGCCCGGACCACACGGATGCAATCGGAATTTTCATTTAAAGCCACATCGTTAAATTTGAGCCAATTTTTCCGTGTTTTAAACGGTAATCAAATGTGTTCGGCAGGACTAGAAATTTCACTATTGTCAAAAAATATTTTCGTGCAAATGGAAAAGTGTGTGTCAGAACAAAAGCAAAGCGAACCAAAATGAGAATACATTTGAATGGTTTATTATTTTTGCCTTTTTGGATATTTAACTCTGAACTAGTTTTGGTTCTAGCAAATACCTGCAGGTGTTTTCTCTACGTGCCACCGTAAATATAATTAAATTTCTCTTATTTGAGAATGACATTCCCCTTGGATTTTATTGCCACCCGTAAACCTTTTATGTACTTTGTTTTAGTCCCCGATCGAATTTGAATTCGCAATCCGCATTTGGGCCGAATGGCAATGCATTTCCCATTTTCCAAGCCCCCCAATCAATCACACTAAAAGTGCATAATGGCGTTGTAAAATCAAAGAGTCTGATTAAAGCGATACGAAAGCGATACCAAGGGCGTAAATATCGAGAGTTCGGCAAACATGCCACGCCCCCATCCATTTGGGGGAGTCTGAAAGTGCGCCGGTGTGCATATGTGTGTGCATGTGTGTGTGTACGGATTTAACGGCTACAATAACAAGGACTTTGGCTGCTTATCAGACAGACACCCACACTCCCTCGCCCGAAGAGGAATAACATTATTTCAATATGTACTTACACTCGATGCGAAATGTTTTTGGCATTGGCTGGCAATAAAAAAATTATTGCCTGGCATTTACTTGTTCACGCGATCGTCGCAGTCCTCAGTCTGTGGATCCGGAATTGGTATCGGGGGTTTTAGGTGTTTTGAAACATGTGTTCCCTCGGGCAGTTCCAAGGGGGTTCTGATATAAAGAGCCCTGATATAAAATATATAAGTGGTTTACGAGGGCGAAAACTCAGTGGCTTAGTAGGGTTCTCAGTAACCGATTCTAAGTTAACTTGAGCTCCACATGCATGCCAAGTGCAGCTTCTTAGCTCAGGATTCTTGGTAACTAAGAATCTTTGTATATCTATTCCATTAATTATTTCACTTTGAGCAGATTTCCCCCTTTTACCACGCCACTGGCAATCAAAAAAGTGTCTTAAGAGCACTTTGGCACTTTAGGATACGTATACCGAACCGTCTTTATGCTGTCGGCAGCTGGTGAATAAGCCAACTTGAATGACAGACAGATATTTGATGCAAATGACTGGCTGCCAGTGTGGAAACGAACGCACTTAATGAAGTTCCCTCTTGGCCGAAAGGAAGTCTCTAATTGATGCCTGAATACATGCCAGTTAGCCTCCTTTCCATGTGGTAATCGATAGTGTGGCAGCTGGCTTCCAGATTTACCACAGATTTTCCAATTATCGGAGTGGTTTGAGATGGAAAAAGATGGAAATGCGGAGCAGCGGAGAAGACCCCAAGTTTAATAAAGGAAATGATAAACACAAAATGCTTCGGGAAGTACACTTTTACTCGTAAATCCGAACTTCGCACCATTCCCACGATAAAGCCAATTCTACCAATGCAGCTACGTCCTTGCCTTAGCACTCAATTCAAAGTGTTTGGTTGGAAAGCCAGCCATACATATATGTATAATATGTGTTTATAGTGTTTGGCTGCCAGAGTGCTGATGCCCATATGGTCGTCGGGTCAAAACAAACAACAAACACGACCATTAGAGCCCGGCGAATATCCACAGAAAGAGCCCTGGACTTGGCCAATTAAGCAATTACGCTAACAAGCTTTATTATGTTGGGTAAGCAAGACTGAGCCAACAATGGGTGGCTAGTCAACTGGCCAAGGTGTTGAGCAAACAATTAAATCGGAGAGCGGAAAGGACAGCAGAGGGATGGCATCCGATTCCGGTTCTAGCCTGGGATGCGTGAGTCCTGTAGTCCTAGAGTCTTGGAGTCTTGGAGACCTAGCTAAGACCACTTTAAAGTGGGCCGAATTAGGTGCTAAGGACAGCCTGCGGGAAATTTATGAGCTAAAACTTTATTTTTCCTGTTTGCCCACCGGCATAAATTATAGAAAACAAGGGACTTTCCGTCGGACCCCCAAGGAGTTGCCTGTCTGCAGAGGAAAGTGAGAAAAGAAGGAAAACTTTCGACACATTGAAATGGATGGTCATAAATTTTATTGACTTGTTGTCGGGCTGCTTAGTAAAATGTATATATAATGTATATGTAAGGACTTGCTCCATCAGCTTGATGCCTCTTTTTATGCGGCAAACGATTATGAGGCCCCCAGACATGTTGAACTAGGCTTAGTTAAACAGTCCTGGCATTTAACTCACTCATCCAAAGTGCCCTAGGACAATTACGACTGTACGGGGTGAGTCTGCCAAAGGGGTTTGTCTATATAGATATATATAAAGACATGTCCGGCACGTAGAGTTTCCCGGATGAGGCAGCCGCTGGAATTTCTAACTGACTGGGCACCCATTCGATTTACACTGGATGGAGCGGGATTGATCAAATGAAAAGATTTGCAATATTCATTTTTCAATTCGAACGCAGCGCTCCGTCGAGGAAAATGTTTGGCAAACAAATGAGAAGAAAAATATTTTATTAGAAGAGCATTTAAGTGAGGGGAAAAATCAATAAGAAGCTGCTTAGCTCTATGGGCTGCAGAAGTTTTGAAAGTGGTTTCACCATTTATATAATAATAATTTCTAAGAAATAGTATCAGTTCGTAGAAATAATAAGGATAAGGATCTAATAAGCCAATGAAATTCCCGGAAATTGATTTCATTTCTCCGAGTGTCCCGTTCATTCCAAGGAAAGTACGTAAAGTGTGTGATGGCTTAGTGTCTGGCTGCATTCAGTCTTTGTTATTGATGAAAATTGTCTATAAAAGCGAGCCAAGTTTATGCTCCATTAAATGCCATAAAAGGCGTTTGCCATGACTTATATGTGAGGAACGTGGCAGGCAGTGGTCAGGTTGGACTTAAATAGAAGCACTTACAGCCCCACTGTGTTAGTACATATATACATCTAATTTATGCTTGAAGTTTTCCCTTTGATCCCTGACTCTTTATGGGAATGGGGGAGCAAGTCCTGGTCCTGCCCCATCTCCTTGACTCGACCGTGTTGACAGCAGAGCTTAGCGCCACTTAATATGAGCCAAAGGCAATATTAACTTGACAGTGGCTCATCCAACTGGGAAATCGAGACGGGGTGTGGCTCTGGTGGCTCTGGTGGCCTCTGGAGCTGTCTTCATTAGCTACTTTATTAACAGTTAATTAAATTTTGTGTTTAATGATTGGCGAGACAAAAGTCAAGAGGGCGGGTGGGTGCTAAAGCTAATATTAAAAATGCTTGCGGCTTGGCATTTATTAAAGATCCCGAAAATGGCAATTTCGGCTGGAGGAATCCGACGGTTCCTAGGCTGCCAAGCCGGCAATTACAAGTTTAATGAAACGAGAAATGCCTTTTATAATAATTGGCCAAGCAAAAGCGCCCAAACAGAGGCCAACAAACAGTTTCAGCACAAGTAATTTTCGGGATAATAGACCAGAGAATTTGTTTTCATGGTGCCAGCCAGCTGACCCTCTGGTTTTTTTCTCTTCTGGTTAGAAATGTCAAGACGCCTGTGTATATGACATGGCTAGAAAATCCCTTTCAAAATATCTGAAATCTAATTACACATTCTGCACGGAATTTCTCGCATGCTTCAGGATTGGAATTCACTCCTTCATTCCTCTCGAGGAGTGCGAGTGGAGGACGTATGCTTTTCAAAAGGTTCAAATACATAATTATGCAGCTTAGAGTCTCGAATGACAACCGTGTAAAACATGGAACCTACGGAAAAAAATTAAGGAAAACAAGACGGGCAAACAAAAAAGCTGCGGCAGAGTCAGCCAGGCGTGGTAATTGGGTCGGAGTCGTGGAGTTCCCAGGCAGAAAGCCGGAGCAGCCCGAGAAGTACCTTGGAACACCAGCCTTTCCGGCTTGTGGAAGTATCTAGGCGGAGGACTCCACCTGTCAGCAGGTGGCGTTGCCAGGGACTTAAAGGGCGTCAAGGAAAAGTTCGCTTGGCTTGAGAGCCTGTCATAAACGAGCCATGGACTAGGGAATTTTTTCAGCCATTTCTTAATTTATGTGCGAGAGAAAGCAAACAGAATCTGAATGCTAAAAAATAAACAATGTGGATGGGCCTCGACGAAATGTTCATATTTAAAGAGTTTGCACTTTAATTCTTTCAAGGAGAAAAGAAATGAGGGCTTACCTCTGCATGGAAAAGGAGTGAAAGCCACGAAAACTTTCCCGTGGTAGGATGAAGGAGCGTATGAAACAACGAGAAAGTGAAAGGAAAATCCCTTCATGGAAATTACAATAGACCGCTGAAATATTATCGCAAATGTGAACGCTGATGAGTTTCTCATCCTTTTGAATGGGTATAGGAAAATGACTTTTTAATGTAGTAAAAGTTAAAAAGTAGTAAAAGAAAACGGGCATAATAATTATAGTTATTAAAAACTATAATTTACTTTAATACTTAATTTACTTAATATTTTAAGCCATAAGATGGGTGAAAAAATTAAAATAAATTTCTGAAAATAAGAATTTCTCAGAAAATATAATTTGTGTTTATCACATGGCGGACATTTTTCTTTTCTCGCACCACTTCAGGCTTCAGCTTCTCACATGGTAATGGTCGAAATTCTGTCTACAAGAGGGGAAAATCCTGACAAATTTCTGCCTCATAATTTATCGTGCACAGGTAAAGAGAAAAACCTGCCACAAGGCATACAAATTCCGCAAATAGAAAGGAAAATGTCACCTGAAATGCTTGGCTTGAAAAAATCTCTGCTCTTTCATCGATTTTCTTGCTTTGCCATTTGGTCGATCAAAAAATGTCCGTTCCATAGCATTGTTGAGGGTCATTAGAGGAAATTGTAATTAAAGTCTTGGTCAAAATCAATCACGCTAAAGCAACAAATCAAGTTTAAGGAGAAAAAATAATGTATTGTAGAAATGAAAAGCGACAGAAAAAAAATCGTGTGCATTAACATTATTTTAATCAAGGGAGCTACACCGAGTGTTTCGGTTCAGATTGGTATCTCAGCCATACAAACTCCAGCTCATGCTACAAAAAGCAGGGATTTTTCTTGTTCTTTTCCGAGACAACATGGAAACGACCTGCATGTCATTAAGCCACAGGCATCCTTACAAGTGACGGGAAAAATCATCAGTCATTTTCGACGGGACTTTCCGTCAATGACAATCAGGCTGAGTGGGTCGCGGTATTGGGCTTACGATCCAAATCAATCGGTGAGCGGACAGTTTGAGCAAAGGCAAGTTTTAAATCAGATATAATTCAGTATGTAAAGGCGGAATGGATGCGTGTATGGCAGCTGTGATGGATTGCCTATCTTAGTAATTAATTAGAGTTGGAGTTGGAAGGTGGTGGCTCTAAAAACGGTTTGGCACTCACAAATTTTATTTTTCACAAAAAATGTAACTCTTATAAAAAAGGGCCACGCTGAGAAAATATTAAATATTAAATTTCATACAAATAGAAAAAATTAAATATTAAATTTCATACAAATAGTATTGGCCAAAGGTGGAAAGTTATACCTCATTAAAGTCCCAACAATTGTGAATCGGTTTTCGTACATATGCGATGGCCTCTTTCTTATATGTATTTATCTTAAATGTATTAAGGAAGCGTTTCCGACCCTATAAGGTACATATGTAGATCCTTGATCAGGATTCCTAGCCGAGGCGATCTGGTAACGTCCGTCTGTCCGTATGAACTAGCATGAAGATTCTAGTATAGCCAACGGTAAAGTTGGCTTCAGAATGTCCCAGTCTAACGCACACACTTCATAACAAAGTTGTTGATTTCTTTCTCATTTTATTACATTTCTTAACAATTATAAAATCTCACACAACAAAGTTTTGAATTTCTTTCTCATTTTAATACATTTCCTCACAATTATAACAAGAAAGATAAAATTTGATTTTTTTGAGAAATTTCGATTAATATTGGGAAATAAAACTGCACCGTCTACAATTTGTCGTTGCGTTTAATTTGAACATGTTTACAGAACAGCCGATAAAAAAATGTATTCGCTTTTTGCACAAACAAAGTTTTTCCAAAAGAAAACAATTCAGTTATCCAAGGGTGGAATGCTCTACCTCGGCTTTTAGCTCATAGCAACATGGCAAACATTTGACACTCCAAATGAACTATAAATTGAACAATAAATGGAAATATACGAAAGTACCAAACAAATAAGAGAAGTACTTTAAATTGGAAGTTAGCTACGCAAATGAACAGTGTACAAATATTTAATAAAATCTACATAGAAGCGACTTCGACAAGTTTCAAATAACTTCTTATCAGTGGTATTTATTTATTTTATTATTTCTGGTGTTTACTGAAATTGATTTGTACAATTTTTCCGCATCCCGAATAGGATTTCCTTTTCTTTTTGATTCCCGTGTCCGACAACCACAAGAACCACCACCCTACGTGCCTGGCATATCAATAATATGTATATATATTAAAGAAAGCGATTGGCGCTTGACAATTCCGGACCAACTCAACTTATGTATTATTGAAACGACGAGAGTGAATTAAAATTAAATTTTCCGTTTATTTCCCGCGCGTGTTTTATCAACTCTTCCCCGAAGACCTCCGCAGGCAAATTACTTTTATAAACTCTCCGACAAACCACAGCCCGCTAAAGTCCTTCAAAATTCGCTTGGGGGACCGCAGTGGGTATTGGGTGAAAAATGTAATTTTGTCTAAAACGCGGCAAGGAGGCAAAAAATGGGAAAAAGGCTCTCTCATTTTAAGTCGGTGGCTCCCCTTATTGCTTTCATAACATTGTCTAAGCTCAAGTTAATATTTTGAGTAATGCCACATCGTCTGAGCGTCTAAGTGAGTCCCTGGTCGGCGGATATTTATGACCTCAGATATGTCAGCGCCACTAGCAGGCACAGTGCACCCTCCAAATGGTTCGCCATTTTTCCTAGCCTTAAGTCGCGCCTTTTGGCCATAATTGTGTGGTAGTAGTGTGGCGTGAGTAAACTGAAAACAAGTTGCCAAATCAGGTCGCAAATGGATGTTTGACAACTTTGTTGGCAGTCAAACTAAAGGGGTTCTTTTGAGATAAAAAGTCAGCTAAAGATTTGCTTATAAGGATCAGTACAAACAAGACAAGACGCTCATTTTTATTGAATTTAAAAATTAGCGGGTCGCCTCACAGCTATCAGGGCTTGACCACATTACTAATACGATGAAAAGCTTATCTTTGAATAAAACCAATACCAATACAAACAAAAAATTCTAAAGCTACTGAGAACTGTAGGGTCAGATATAAGTTACGCCTTAGAAACAACTGTGTAAATAAAATCCCACTCCCGAAAAAGAATGTTAGCCCCCCAATTCGTCACATAGTCCGTTAGCACTTGATATTCCGAAATAAATTATAAGCGCGATAACCCCAAAATAGAATTATGTTTAAAGTGCATTGCCCTAGGTGGAATATTTGAGTAAGCGGATGGCTCAAGAGCTCAGACCTCACTTAACCCCGTCGACTTGAAGACTTGACATAAGGTCACTGTCCATGCTCTTGACTAAGCAGAATTTTCCGGCAGATTTGCATGGCCTTAACCAGTACTGAACTCTGTCGACCCGGCCTGAAAAGGACCCTCCCTTCCTGACGACAGTAAATATTTGCACGATGACTGTCCACACACTCTGGTCTGAAAAGCCTTGGAATCCTTTTTTCGGGTACAGATTTTCCGCCCACTTTCGGTGGGAGGGGGGAAGAAGCTGCTCTTTTTCCGGCCCACTTTCGCAATGTAAATCTATTTTAATGTATGCAGCAATTAAAAATACATCAGTTTACTTTCGGACGCCTTTGACAGCATCCACTTCCTGGGCCTTCGTCCTTCGTCCTGTCATTTAATGCGCCATTTTGGGCTCATTAAATTTCATAGCGTTAAATGTTCCCATGTTCCATGCATACATTGAGTAATTTTTTGTACAATTTTTTGTAATATTAAAGCCTCCATCCCATTCTCTCGGCATAACTTAAACACCAAGTGAAAGAATTCCGGAGCCGGGATGCCTGAACTCAGCCATTAAACGGTGATGTCAGTGCGACACCTTCATTTACATAAGGACCAACACGTGTCGGCGACTGTCATTGAACTGTCATCCGATCCCGTTCCGAGTCCTTTGCCCATTTCCTCCGATTCCCCCGTCGTTTCCGCCTCCACCTCGCTCACTTCCTGTTTTGCCTAATTACGCCCTGTGGAAAATTCATTAAATGCCCGACACCCCAATCAGCAGTCTGTCTACATTACTCGTCTAAATTTAGTCCACATCGCAATTCATTAAAAAGAACATCCTTCACGGCGAGCTGTTCAGCCGAGGTCCTTGGAATCCGTGTAGTTGTCTGGCTGTGGGGCCTCTGGCATCCACTCCACCAACTCAACATATGTTCTGAGGACCACAGAGTTTGTTTGCGTCGCCTCCTAATTGCGGCCAACTTAAAATCCACTAAAGTCATGAGCGCTCCTAAAGGACAATTGCATGTGGATGGCATTTAAGGATATGAGCAATCCAAGTTACAAGTACTGTGGTTTACTGACCAAATCGGAACAGAAAAAGGATGCGCTACTAACATAAATTAAAATAAGAGTGAAGTGTATTTATTAAATAAATGATCAGCTTTTTACCCATAATTATAATGAACTCAGCTTATGCAATAAGTCTCCCACACTTTAATTGCCGAACACTAAAAATCACCATGCAATCGATTTTCTACTGCACTGGAAAAAAGGAAAAAGGAAAAGGTGAAAGAAAAAAGTGATGAGTTCAAGCAACTAAAGTCCATCAAAGTTAAACATTTTCTGCACTTGCACTTCCTTGTTCGATATTGATTTTTTTATTGCCTTGTTTTGCTAAACATTTTATTGCCATTTCTTATTTGTTTTCCTGAAAGAACTTTTAGAAACTAGGCTACGAAACACAGCACGAAAAACCCATCTTCAGACCAATAAGAACAATTGCAAAGCAATAAAAGAAACTTTTGTTTTTGGGGACACATTTCGGGAGCATTGGCAATGGAAACAAGCGCAAAAGTACAATCATTAAAATTAATTACACAAGCATTAATGTGCCGCTGGCAATTAGGGTCCAAAACCGACAGAGGTGAATTTTGGCCTGCCAGAGATTCTACAATTTCCACCCACTTCCTGCCAAGGACTCCGATTGGCAGACCGCAGCCAAGTAATTTCACGCACCCCAGACACCGCCAGAAAAAACCCATTTAGTTATTATCATCTGTTTCTTGTTCAATATATTAGAAATTATATCTGAGAACAAATTATTAAGGATTCAATTAAAATTCCATACAGTTTTTTTTCCTGGCAGAAGTATTGTTTTTAAAAATAGCAATTATAATACAAGAGCTTGCCCTAAATCCTCCCAGTGCATAAAAGACCACAGTACACACACAATCACAGTCGACAATAATGAATACTTAATAAGGCGGCGTTCAAGGTGGTCGGACTTTCAGTTCCAGCTGAGGACAAACAAAGGCCAAAGACCATGGCTAAGGCTGCGGGCGAAGTTTACCTTTGTTTGGTCCACCTGTCCACCTCCAGCTGCCATCCATGGGTCCTCCTCCTGGTCCTGGTCCTGGTCCTGATTCTTGTTCGCTGTGCTCCTTTCGCCCTCTTTGTTATTTTTCCCCTTGTTAGGCGGCAAATTTTATTTCAATTATCAACACCCAAGCGAACGGCATTTACCATTCAAGTTGATTTAATTTGTCAGCAGCAACGCGTCGGTTGAGCACGAAAGCCAGATGCGAATTTCTGTGCACTTTTACTTTCTCTTCGGACTAAACAATTTGAGTACCAGCTGAACGCTTTACATACATAGAAAAACATTTGTTCGATGTGAATTCAAAGTCATTTATGGTATAAAGCATTCCGGGCTGGTTGAAAGGAATTCATTACTGTGACTGATGGCAATATTTATACCCGTTCCTCGTTGAGTTACTCGTAAAGTATGTCTCTGAAAGCTGTGTGCTTAATCTCGACGTTCATACGGACAGACAGACGAACATATCCAGCTGGACTCCGCTATTGATGCTGATCAAGAACATATATACTTTATATTTTAATATGCCTGTTACATACTTTTCAACAAAACTATTATGCCAAACATGCCAAATTCCCATTTTAAATTAATGACACTTCCCAGAACGAAACATTCGTCGAATTTCTATCGAAACACAAATTGAAATTGTGGGTGGGTAGTCGACCGCAGCTTGGACATTATTTTTTGTGGAACTTTACTCAGAATTGATATTGCAGTTTTAATTAAAATTTACAATAATGGTCGTTAGCTGAAATCAAAAGCCAATTTATTAAGTATGCTTGGTAAAAGACCACAAGTTAAACAAATAAACATAGCATGCTTTTCTCTGAATATTGTCAAGCAAAAGCAGTGATTGTATAAATTTCATTTGAATGGAATTTAAATTCAGAATACATGCAAACAGAGAGATACACTATAATTGAATTGCTTAAACGATAAAGACGGGATTAAGTTCACCCGATATACCAACCACAACACGACTTCGCTGCGTATACGTAATGTAAACGTATATTATTCTGCAGAGAAAAATGGGAAAAAAGCGAAGGGGCGTTAGCTGTCTCTTATGCAACAAGTGGTTAATGCTAATTAGGACTTTCCGGGTGAGGACGAACAAGGACATTTCGATGACGACAACAGGAGGACGCCGATGTGATGGCGATGTCGACAAGGACAGGCAAACAATAACGAAAGCGGAGTCTGGGTCTCAAATATTCACTACCGCCTGCAATCCGATGCTCCTTTAATTAAGCAGACTACTGGAGCCTGATGATGGGTATTCAGGCATATGGCCATTAAATTATTTCAATACAGGCAATATTCTGTTTATTTTCTGGAGTAACTTCAGCCCGAAGGTATGGTTTAAAAATTGCGATTCGGATTTAATGTTTATATAATACGTATCCTGACAACGAAACAGTTTGTACATGTAATGCCTACTGTTTTTGTCATTAAAACGAAATACTCTCTGTGAGCCTTGAATTTTCCTATTGGGCTCATTGAAAGGCGATTTGCGATTTGTAGACGCAAGATGGCAAACAAATTGGCATAAGCTGCTTGCAAGTGAAGAGGTATTACGACGTTATTGGGGATTTTGGTAGACGTGGGTGACATGTGCATATCACAAAGTGGGCGGGTTATTTTTGCCCAATGAATGTGTGGGGTATTAATAAATCATTAAACTAAGAATTCCCTGTAAAAATAGCAAATTTCACACAAGTACATATTTGTGTCAGTCAATCAATATGCCAGCTCCGAAACCAATCTAAACTCCATTTCTCTTTGTGTTTTTCAGATTTTCGAAACGCATTTCTAAGCAACCGACGTGGACGGACTCTTATTGAATTGTGCTAGTAATTCACGCCAAAATAATGCAGGGAAATGCCAGCTGGATTTCGGAAGTCCTTTTGTAAACCGCACTCAACATGGATGGACAGAAAAATGCTGATAAATGGCAAATCAAGTGACAACGATGCCGAAAGGGAGGTTGTCTAGCAATTGGCTGAAACAGCTACACAAGTCATTGATATAAGATGTGTGTACATATAGTATATACATATATATATATATATATATTTTATGGCTGGAGTTGTCTGTGAGTGGGTGTATTAATGGAGTGTGCCGAGGGCAGAACTGCCGCTTTATACTGCTATTTTTTGCCGAATTTTGCGCCGCCATTCAAGCCGCGACAATTGCTGGGCCATTTCGCATATTTACAATGCCTCGCAGGGTGATTCCAACCGCTCCCCGAAGAACAGTTTGCCTTTGTCGCTTTCAATTTGTACCTACCAACTGTCAGACTTTTGTCGTTTTGGTTTGGCTTTCGCCAGTCACACGGAATTAAATTTCGAGCGAGCTCTTTTATCCCCAATTGTGTGGAAATATGTCAGCTGCAACTCGTTTTTCTGGGCTCCTCATCCGCAGAACAGAGGAACAATAATTTACCCGACTTCGAAATGCAAACATTCCCACGGCCGATGGAGCACTATAAGGCAAAAAAGCTGAAACGCGTAAGCTGACGTTGATGAGATTTGCACCAGGTCGTTGAATTTGCGAGTCACGGAAACCAAAGTAAGGCTAACCATTTTTTTGGGCACGGTTCAATACTTGTTGAGTCGTTTTGCACATGTACCATGTCAATCGTTGGATTTTCCCCATATGTATGTTCCGAACAATCTTGCGTTATTTTTCCCACCTTTCTCTTAAATTCCGGCGAGGTGCTATCCCCATATATAGAGCACCAGGAGTGACACAGTAACTTTAACTGCTGGCAGTCTAGCGAAAAATACAGTTGTATCACGAAATATTTCGTAGCAAATAAAATGTGTCAGGTCAAAGACAGCCATTCACTTATTTATAAGCTGCTCGACATGCTTGTAAAGTATTTCAGAGCATAGGTAAAATTAAAAGAATTATAGTATTTATTTATGTATAGGTATTAAAATGTAAGAATATCGACTAAGCGCATCTAATGCTAGAGTAAAAGGGAGTATGAAAATAAGTTGTCAAAAATATGGAGATACTAAACCAAAAGTACGCAAAGTTGTGCTGACCATGAGCCCCGCTTTTGAAAGTTTAAGTCTGGCTTTCAAAAACAAGTCACATGATTGGGTGTACTTTTGGTTTTTCCCGTTTTGATCACATATTTCTACTGCGTATACGTAATTATAGTTAATGTTAGTCGGCGTTTAAATGAACAAAGTTAACTGATAAGATTTTTCGGAATACTCAATGATTGTTCGATAAACAAAAGTTAATTTAAGCTGGCATTCAAGCACGAAAGGGTCTCATGAAAGTAATAAGAGTTTTCTATAAAAACCGATAATGTAAACGAAATTTGATGAGTTATTAGCTACAATTTAATGTTGGCTGTTGTATCAATGTATTATGAACGAATAGGAGAAGTCATGGAAACTTGTAATGGCATTTTAATAGATAAAGAAAGCGTTATTAAATCCATAGGCCTAAGAAAATATTAGAAATATTTGAAACAAGATCATACAGCTTAGTATTAACTAAAAGTGAAACTCAACTTAAGATAGTACCTAAGTCATTTTAAAATGCGTTTTAAGCTAGGAAGGGAAAGCATTTAAATTATTTGATGTGAGTACGAATATCTTAAGCTAAATGTTGTTAATTCAACACCCACTAGTTAAGGGTTGTGTTTGTAGAGCGTAAATGTTAAACAGGAAAAAGTACACAATTGGAAACGAAATTAAATTGATCAATATGAAACTTTAAACAATATGGAAGCTTCACTAAAATCGCATGTTAAAGAAACATTTATGTAATATAAAGGAGACACAGCTGAGTATTAATCTTAAAGTAAAAACTATACTTGTAGCCGAAAAAGATGTTTTAAAATACGGATTACCGACACACAAATAAATAATGGATGTTGAAGCACTTGGAGTGCCTGTTTAAATGAATGTGGGTCTGAATTGCATCTTTAAGTATTTCCATAATAAACTAATCCCAGAGGAATGTGGAATGTGGACGGTTCCATCTTCTCAGCATGTGACAAAGTTGAATGTACTGCTGGCGTGCTTTGATCAAATAAACAAACAAATGACAAACTGGGAGAAATGTGCAGACAGGCGATTTGTCACTAGGTAATTTATGTACCCAGTTGAGCGACGGGGAAGGAAGGTAATACCCTCAACTGGGTCAACAGGACTAGGAAGGACTTACATGAATCGCACCCCGCAGGTCAGTGCATCAAGGACGACAAGGTGTGTTCCTGGGCTTCGATTAAAATGCTGGCATGCGAAAAGTTTGACGACGAAGTTCATAACCGGATCGAACAATGCAAAAACTTTGATCCGCCTCAAATGAAAGTTATGCCCTTGCAAGTTATTTCCAATATCCTTGCGAATGCCTATTGAACAGGCTTGGATTCCTATGTCACTGCTTAAAGATCTGTAACTTACTTATATGGGCACCTAGTGGGTAGCGAGGACCACAGCCAGTGGCTAAGTAGGTAATTGTTTATCAATTAGAGCACTTTGCTAGGAAGCCTTTAAATTGGTAACACAATAATTCACCATGAGTGATAATTCAAAAAGCAAAACTCATTGACAGCCATTTAGGCTTTAATTTTCATTAAGCCCCGAGCTTGCGCATTTATTGCGCAATTATCAACTGAAAGGTCCTTTGATTTTGATGATTACTGTTTGGCATTTGTACTTAAAGCCCTGGTTAACCAATATTACCATGGCAACACGATAATTTCGCAAATATGGCAATTGGTTGGCCGGTAGCCAATTGAAATTATGATAAATCAAGGGCTGATGGACGACATTTTAGTCGAACGATGCCCAGTCAATGGGCAATCTGGTTTACACAGCTAACCTAATTATTCGCCATGACGCCATGTTTAAGGAGTGTGTGTTAAATTATAATAAATGAATTTAGCATGTGCATTCAAATTCATATTATTATCATGTTAGATAACCCGCTTTGAACTGAACGTCGCGCAAGTTCGATTTGGATTTTGGCCAGACACACTCCGCATTGGCTTCTTATATTTTTCTCATATCTCTAACGAGGACCCATTTCAAAATGGCTTTTAAGGAAGAAAACTAATAAACTGTCCCGAGCAGAGCACTTCATCAAGCCGGAGGCCCCTGTCAAGTTGTGCTTACCTGGCCTGAAATTTAATCGTTACGAATGTGCGGTCGTAAGTCATAGTCCTGCGACTCTGAGTCCAAGGATCCCCGGGCAGCGGCATTGAGTTAAGTGACATTATGTGGCTACCCAGAAGAATGAACACACAAATGTATATGGCCTATGAAGAAAGTATATTTTCTTGAGTTCATATTTGCTCTCCTGTTCAGTGGTAATTTAAATAAATCCCTCTGAGGGTAATGTTTCCTCTTACTGAAGTGTGTGCAAATCAAGTATAAGCTATTATCTTAGAGCCACTACAAAATCACCAAACGAACCAAGCTAACAGCTCATAAAAGTATTTCCATTCGACTGCACAGAATATGCATGCATTTATAGTTTGTCAAATGGAAAGGCCTTTTAAAGGATTTAATTTCACACCACATTTAAATGGAATTTAAACGACAATCTTTGGGAAACTAGTTTTCGAAAACCCTCTTATCTGGCCCTATGCCAGCATTCCAGCCACATAAATTGTCATTTTGCTACATACCTGCGATAGCGAATAAAAAACAGCATATCTCTTGTTTGCTGTTCCCTGGTTTCGAGTTGGTGTTTTTTGTTTTTTGTGATGGTCAAGTCCTGGAAACAATTTTTGTGGCTCTGGCCACTGGCAAGCAAAAGTTATTTGTTGTGGGTTTCTTTTCCACTCTTTCTCACTGCAATAAAATTGTTGTGCGTCATGAATTATATGGAACTAAACGTTGAGCGGGGGAAAGCATAACGAAAAGCAGAACGATAAAGCAAATGAGACGTCAGCCGAGAGTAGTTTACAAATTGCTGTTTTATGGCAAAATGAGTATGATGGAGTAGACAACTAGTTAGCCGTCACAAGGAGGACAACTACTGAACAGGCTTAAATGGAGTCCTTAAAATGCTGAAGTGGCGAAGAGAGCGCAACTTAAAACGGAGTCCCTCGGGTGCGAAAAGTTGAATAGAGTGTAACCAGAAAGCAAATAAATTCAATTAAAATTGAACGACACTCTGACACATGTAAGCAGGAGCTTCTATCCTCGTCTAGGCAAAGAGGTCCTGGAAACCACTTTACCAACACATTCCGACCTCGGAAAACAACGGGAGCAACACGCAGAGCCCCGAAAGTTTCCTTTGTCTGTGTCTGTGGGTTTTTCCAAAACTTTCGGCGTGAAATGTGTCAATCAAAAGCAGCAGCTCAAAACAACAGAACTTGCGCCAAGTCAAGCAGTCAAGTTCGGCGCCTTCATCTCGGAACGAAACATAAGCAAGGAAATTTAAGAAAAGTTACGGGTTGGATAAATTTGGAAGTTTCCCGATTAATTATTAAAAACGAAAAGAGGGTATGGGCAATGGCATTATGATCTTGTTTATAATAATTAATTTCTGACTATAATCCTATTATCTCTAATTCTGTCTCTGTTCCTTTTAAAGCGATCATTACTAACTTTTTGACACAAAATTTAATCTTACTAATTACTATATATTTTCCTCGTTTCTCTACTGTATTCCTACATCGCGTCTATCTTCTTACTATCTTTAATATAATTTAGAATAAATTTAAAATTTTTAAATAGCTTTTTGCTAATTTATATAAATCGGAACGATTATATTAGTTTTTCCCTTTTCCGTAAGTCCTTCAACTTAATTCCTACTGTCAATAGTCCTTTTCAAGTGTTTTTCCTGACCGGCACTGTCCAAATCAAAGTTGTCTAGCGGACACAAGGAAACGATTTTTAAAGTACCAATTTAGATGCATATCCATTATACCCATATGCAAACCAAGGACATGCGTGGAAAACAGCATTTCATTAAAAGTAGAAAGAATTTCTGCTGCAGGCAATGCTGGTAATAAGTAGCTAAAGTAGTTACAAAGTAATTCAGTTGAATTTTCATGTGCAGCGAACTTTCAAGCCAATTGCCGACGCCTTGAGGAAATGTAACTGCCTTACAAGGATGGCTGGAAACCCGTAATGAAATTGTCTCCGGCACGGTTTGCAAAACACTCGCCCAACAAATGGCAAATTAAGTTTGGAAAATGGTTTCCACTTACGGACATGGCAGGTTGTCCCTACTGCCACGGCTACTACTCCCATTGCTTTTCCTGTTACCAAACAGTAGGGAAAGTGGGGAAAGTCAGCCAAATAGCTGACAAGTGCATGCCAGTCAAGCCCGTTGACTGCTCAGATTTAGCCGACCCAGGGCTCGGAATCGGGATCTGTTTGTCCGGGCTGAGTCCCAGTACCCAGTACCGTGTTTGGTTCTGGCATTCCCAAATGGCTTTCAAACTAGTTAAACTGGCAGATTCAGCCACCAGTCTGCCCTTTTAAACGTCGCAATGGAGGGCCCAGAATGCCACTGTGTGTGCTGCCCTGAAAAATGTGCAAAAAACTTCTGCCGCGATTGAATTAAATACTTTGACTTCCTGATTCCTCTTTTGGGTTGCTAACGCATCTTCTTCATTTAGGTATCTATTGTGCATAGATAGTATAATATACTAACGGAAATATGAACATCCGTGGGCCTCTCTTTTCGCAGACAATTAACTAATAGTTTATGGCCCCTTCTTAAGCCACAGAGAAGTTACATACTTTCTAATGCCTAAACGGCGAAATGCATTAGCAAATTAAATAGGGAGCAAGTGGAAAAAGTTTGCAGAAGTGCAAGGACAACATAATAACTTTTACTCTAGAAAAATAACTCTTGATCAGGCTTGAGCCATTTTTAGTTACCCTGTAATTTGGTGAACCGAATTAAATTAGATTAAATGTGTGCCGGCCAAGTTATTCTTCAAATTTGTATTATATTTTAGAATAAAAGAATATTTGTCAATACTTTTTAAAGCAACTAATGTATTTTTAGATAACATAAAATATGTCATTTGATATCATGACAATATTACAAAAGTTCCTGAACGGACGCCCGCCGAGAGTATTGACACAAAGTGCTCGCAGGAAGCGCATTCAGAAAAATCGCCAGGGAAAAATTCCCTTACGTGGAGTCCTTGCCCGAACCCACAGTTCCCACATCTCTCACATCTCGCCCAGATTCCCCATTTTGCTCTTTCCTGCTGCTGGACGACAGTTTGTTTACATTTGCAGTATCTAATGACTTTTGGCTGGAGGCTGCTGGCTCTGTGTCTGTGTCAAGGGAACAAAGAGTTCCAGCTCTTAAGTGCAATGCAATGACTGTCCCCAAAAGGGCGAGACAAACAGCACAAAAAACAGAAATGGTGAGCAACCCCTTTTTTTTTTGAAGCATATTAAAGTCCATAGTTCTTTTATTTAGAGTTGCATTTCGACAAAAATATACACTCTATTATGTATTTTTTCTTTATATATTTCAATGCTCCATGAGTAAACTTATCTCCATGTATAATGTATCAACTCCAATAACTTATATCTTACAGTATTCGTGATATTTGTATTATATATAAATGATCCTATAAAAAACCCCTGTGCTTTACGATTAATGGGTATTTGAAGAACTGGCAGTATGAGTCTGTATATGTGGTGGTTGGCCAGTATGAACTTGGCCAGCAGTTGGCACCCATACTTGACGTTTTGGCCGTGCCAAAAGCTGTGTACATAGCCAAACAGGAGAGAGACAGGCGAACAGGAAGGAGCGATGGACAGAGAGAGAGCGACCAACACATACATAAGTAATTGCATTTTTGCCGCATAAAACACTTCCGGTTCATTAAACTGGCTGGCTCGAGGCGACAGGCAATGGTGTTCTGGAAAATGCACATGCATAAACATTTGGACCAGTTCTAATGACCCTATACTCCACTGACTTCCTGATTTGCCTTCTATTTGTGCAGCTCTCGCCCAGGATAATTAAAAAGTAATGTTTAAATGTTTGACCGTGAGAAAACTAATAATATTTGAATATGGAATATCAAGCAATTCATACTTTTCCTACAGATAAATACTTCAAATAGTAATTCGAAATTAAAATGGACAGATACTTGTAATACGTTACTTGAACTCAATTGTACCCTCTGCAATGCTTATATTATTTCTACAGCATTAAATCCTTTGAGAAAGATAAATATTTGCATAGACACTTGGAAACAATGCGAAGGACTTAGCCGGAAGTCGACGGCGACTGCGACTTCGACTGCGACGGAAAGTTGTATACCTAACTAACTTTGGATAGTTTGTGCTGGCAGCTACGCACAGTAAGCAGAAGAAACTTAGATAAACAGCTTCCTAAATTGTATAAACTGCTGGGTAATTAGTAAAACTCAATCCTAGAAACTTTGGCTCTCCCTTTTTGCATTCCAAGCAGACTGAGCATGAGAGGCGAATGTTGAATCATTTTTCCGCCGACTAACTTTGCAGTTTCAGACTCAACATCTGAGCTTTGATGGTGCCCATTTTTCCAACGCCAAGTGCTCGTTGCCATATGGAAATTTAAGCGATTTGTTTAACACGAACATATGTTAAATGTTGATTTTTCATTTGCCATTGCCCAGGATGTGCAAAGGACATGCTGAGGGATGAAAATCCGAGCGAAATGCGGTGAGCAGGACAATGGAAAAGGCAGTGGCGACAGCGAAACCAGAGAAATGGCAGAACAAGCAAATCAAATGAAACCCTTCATCAAGTGCAAAACATTTTTGGGTGCGACGAGTGTCACAAAAGGAAGACATTGCCAAAAAAAGAGCTGATTTGATAAACGGACGAAAAACGTGCAGAGGATTTTCCTTGTTTGCCTGTGTATGTGCAGCAGCTAACTTGGTTACCGGTTTTACAACTACAACGAGGGAAAAGGCTAAAAACAAATCCCCACTGCCATTGATTTCCGCCCATCCATCTACATTCACATTTGCGGGTTCTGCGGTCGCTGTTTTCCATTTTTTGTTCTGCTTCCAGTCTGTGAATCCCCCACAAAAAAAAAGCAATGGCTAAGCATAAGGCCAGAAGACATCTGGGCTAATCTTAAAGCTGGAAGAGCCCATCTCCTGACCTGTTGATGACTTTAACTCGGGAATTCCTCAGGGTGCTCCGTGCTGCCTTCCACCTTCAGTTGCTCAATCAAGCAAGTTGTCTATATTGAGTATGCTTCATTGGCTTTGACCGATTCACTTTGAATTCAAAAAGCAACCTGTCAAGTCAGGTGAAATAATAGACAGCACTGAACTTTTCAATACGTCGACTAAGAGGAATAGCAGTGAGGAAAATATTCACCAATAACAAAATAATATATTTCTGATTTTTATTAAAGTTAATATACTTAGCATAGGATTCACATAAAATCACATATATTTCTATTATCTGCTATCAGAAAAGCAATTTGTACCTATGTATGTTATTTAATCATTCGTACAGCTTGTTTTGGTTACTATTTGCTTTACCAATTAGACAAATAAGCCACCAAATATAAATTATAATTCACTGCATTAAATTGCTTTCCTCGAACGATGCTGTATAGAAAGTACAGGTCCGTCCGTTTTCCTCTGGCTTTACTCATGAACTAACTCTAATGAACACGGACAGCAGTGGGTAAGTGCGAAAAGGGCAATGGTCAATGGCAGTTTCTGATATTGATTGCATTTTGCACTTGCGGGCACTGGCTGTCACTACGGATGTTTGGCTCCAGATGATTGAGAACCGTGACACTTTCCGCCCCGAAAAAGAAAAGTGGTCGTAGCGAAAATGTAATTCCCGGGAAATAAAGTAAAGTTTAGTGGCAAGTCAGATGACGAACAATTCAAGACAAGGCAGACTACGTTCACATCTAAGCGAGTAAACTGGTTCATGGAGCAGATTACGCATACGCCGAGTAAACATATTAATTATACGCCCTCGAAATTGGCTGGCTGTAAATTGTGCGGAAATTCCAGGGCAGACAATAAATCAAAATTTTTATTTACGATTGCCGTCTATAGGAAAGCCGTTAGCGAAAGGCTGGCCCACATCGCCATCTCGTTTTCAATATGCGTGTTCCCTTCTGCAATATTCATAAGCGTCCTGGCTGTTTGTGTTTGAGTTTTTGCTCTTGGCTGATGGGTGGGTGTGGTGGCTGGGCTGCTGACTCCGGGTTTCTGGGTGGGTGCGAGTGCGAGTGCGAATGCGAGTCCCCACCCGCATGTGGCACAAGCAAATATTTATATTTGTTCAAAATGTGATGGTGCTAGTGGTTTCACTGGTGTTGTCGTGGCCTTCGCATTTCTGTGCCGCTGTCATTGTTGTTGCTCCTGCGGATGCCTCTTGTTTTGCGGCTTGTGCTGCGGCAAATAACAAAACTACTGCCGCCAGCTTCAGACTTTATGATACCTAAGTAAATGTTTTCCAAATTATGTAAACGGGTATAAGATTTTGACGGAGGGAGTTACGTAACATAAGCAAATGCCATGGAAACATCGTCACAGGAACTTTAAAAATCAGGAAAACAAAAAATACAACAATTTAATGTACAAACTAGCATAAATGCTTGTATAGATGCTCTCTACACTATATTTCAGCGATACATTAAAGGTTTTTATTTTGAATCAGGAGCATCTGTTATAAATTAGACAGACGGTAAATTTGTATAAAATATTATATTCATTAGAGTTTTCAATTAACGATATTTTTGTTCAACTATATTTAAGACCATCATATACCCGAATCTCCGTTTGGCTACCGTGTGAAAAAACATTGTGTCATAAAATGCATAAATTACAAATTCAATTTCGCAAAAGACGATGACCGCATTTTAAAAACATTTTTCCCTGCTAGAGCAGCAATAAAAAAGTGGCATTGCGAACAGCTGAATTGAGCTGCTTAAATAGTGGAAATTTAATTGAGATTAAAAAGCACTGCGACAAACTAATTAAACTCAAGAAATTAAAGCGAAAACATCCTTACATACATTGAGGTGAAAATGAGGCTGGGGAACTGATTACCTGTCAAAATGAAATTAACACCCCATTGCACATACCGGAATTCGATTAAAATTCCGATGATGTGAATTTCAAATACCATCGAGCGGCCGAAGGGCACTGTTTCAGTAATGTCCTAAATTTATGTGCTCCTGAATTAAGTAGTCCAACTCAATGGGGGCTTTACATGTCACCACAAACCCCCATCGACCATCTGACACATGTGGCCAAGTTAAAAATATTATACATGTATATGTATATGCCTTTACCCAAACGGAAAGCCAAGTGCAAAGTTATTCAATACTGGCGACTGTTAATGCACTCGCCATTTACAATTTCTGTTTTGTATAAATATTATTCGGAGGAAGGCCGACAGTCTGTAATGGACATCGGCTCTTGACCCGCTCCACAGCCTGTCACCTTTGACCCGAACTTCCTCCCTTCCGTTACTTCGTTTTACGCTTCAATAATTTATATTTCAATTTTCAAGATTGACATTTCAATGCACGAACTCCAACGCATTTGACATGAAATTGACTTGAGGAGAGTGAACAAATAAAAACGTTGCCTACTTCTTTGCGCATAATTACTTTGGGGATGTTAACCAGCCATTTTTTCTTCCTTCGAGAGATTCGTTCAATTTTGTTGAAACTTAAAACCAATTTGCTTGAGTTCCTCCCTTTTTGCCAAAAACTCTTGGCAGTTGCCAGCCTTTTTGTGCTAATTAAGCAAAGGGAAAGCAAAGTCGGGCCATATTTTTCTTAATAGGGCGAAGGCAAGTCCTTAAATAATAAAGTACAGAGCTCGACTGACGAATACCCATAAAAGGGAGTGTAAGGAATAATCTTTCACTTTGTTATTATACTTTAATTCCAGCTTTAATACGTTTTTAATATATATAAGTGTATATATCGACAGCGAAGGCATTTTCATTAAAGCACTCATGGCAGGATTAGGGATTACCTCATTCTCAAACATCGAAAGTGGAAAAGTTTGGCGAAACTTTCGGGACCGACATGGTTCAATACTTAGCACAACTTCCGGTTCGGTTTCATTTGAAGTTTGTTATGCTCAGTTTGGGCAGCTGCCCGAATGGAGAAGTAAATCAAAGCGATTACCATTTAACACTAGATCAGGGGCGAAAGGAGGCCCGACTTATTAATTACTTGAACAATGTTATTAGCCTCCTTTCTACAGAAATTGAAATGTACACAAATGAAAACGTAATTTTACCCATAATTAAAAAGCACCAAAACAGCACGCGAAGGAATAAGCCAGAGTTAAGCAATTGAGGAGAACAGGAGACAGACAGCCATAAAAGGGGTAAAAACAACGAAATAAAGCTGAAATGCTTCATTACAAACTTTTGACACAGTTTTTAATTAAAAATGTTTAATAGTTTTGTTGGCGACAGTTGACAGAAGCGGCCGCCATTCATAAAGACAAACTGACTGCTGAAAAAAAGCAGAAAACACATAGAGAACTTTTACCAAATACCCTTAAAAAAAGCTTTCTGAAAAATATGATATGAATTAATTAAGCATTTATTAGCCTGCTAAGCATAGTCATAATATTATTACTTTTTGCTTATCTAGGGTGCATAGTTGCATATATTGTAACATTTTTATGGCAATTAGTGTTCTACAGTAATTGAATTAAATCATATTTAAGCTAAGGCAAAAAACAATTACTTTGTATGTTGTCCGCAATCTACCAAAAAGCGCTGCTCCACTTTCCTTCGCCCATTAACGAGGACATCAACACGGAAGGGCGACAGGTGGGCAGCTAATAGTTTATTTTGCTGTCATGTATTTGCATGAGGAATGCACAAATAAATGCAAAAGGCGTTTGCGATATTTATGTGCACGCACGCAGATAAAAGTGACAGGGGAGTGCAGGACGAAATGTACCTGGCCATTAATGCATTCCGATTGCCGAGCAACCGGAAACGGAAACCGAAGGCAGGGGCTGCACACCATTTTGGCGCAAAGCTTCGCCGCCTGCCAACAAACACGTACTCAACCAGCAGCTACGTAGTACGTACCATTTGCAGCTTCCTCGATTTGGCCATAAAAACACCAGCGCCGCCAGCCAGCATCCTTAAGTGCAGCTTTGTCGTCCTGGGGATTGGGGAATGGGAAATGGGGAATGGGGAATGCGGTGGGTTGCAAGACATGGCTATATATCTAAATGGATTTCCTGGGCGACATCCACATCGCTTCTGCGTCGAGCGGTGACATTAATTGCATAAGTGCAATCAATGCCACTGCAGCTAAGAAAAATGTCATAAATGCATTTTAGACAGGCAACTTCAGCGGGGAATTGCCGGTGCCCTGTCGGAAAAACAGAATCGCAATGGAAATTTCCGTTTTGTCCGGAGCTGCAATTAAAGTTTACTATAAATTAAGTTTATTTTCTTCCGTTGAAAATTTCAGTAGCGATATGAATAATAATGTGAATTAAATGGATCCAAGAATAAGAATTCTCCCCAACCTCTTACTTTAAAAGACTGTTCACAACTAATCTTTATGGTCTGTGTCCTATCTCCTTGGCTTTGGTGCAAGTCAAAGGATTCCGCCTGCTCATCCGCAGCCGATGTAAGACCCTAATTTTCCCTCCCAATGACTTGGAAAGCCCTGCTCCGTTTGTACAATCATAATCGCTTGCTGTCACAACCGCAAAACCGAATCGAGAACTCAATTGCTTCACCTTCAAAAGCGTTCCCGCAACGTCTAACACTTGCCTTGTGTTCATATGTCCCGTACACGTGAAGTAATTAAAATTAAACGCCAACGAAAGCACATCACATTGTGCTTGGGGGAGAGATAATTACACTGGCGAAAGCATATTCACAAAATTCTATGAATGTAAACTGAAAGTTAAATAGATCCTTTTTTGTGGGTATTCAGTTCAATCGGTCATTCTCTTTCATTGGGAGCTTTAAAGTTCAATGAGGTGGTGGAAGTTTAAGGGATTTTATGTGTGACTGTTAAGATATACATTCGAGTATAAGCCCCTAACTTGCAGTTAAGTATACGAGTATGTGCCGAAATATACAAACTTAAATCGCACATTTTCCATGCTTCCTACTAATGGCCAAAAGGACGCAGTATCGTTAATTTTGTTGACAAATTTTCGGGCAGTGGCTCCTCGACACTCCTGGAAGGAGTACGACTCCAACTGATATCGCAGTAGTGTGTTTGCTGGTGTGGCAAACACCACATGAGCGTGGGGCTTTGTTGGCTGAGTCCTGGCTGTTTGTCATATACCGCTAATATTGCCGAGCCGTTGGCTGTGGCTTAACATTCAATATGGGCGGCAAATGGGATGTGGGTGGTGGGAGTTGGGTGTTTAGACGCCTGCAATCGTCAAGAGGCCTTGTCCGGATGGCAGCTTGCACTTAATTGCCAGGCGAACAAGAGCACAACATTTCAATATCGCCATAGACATCGAAATGTTGTTAAGCCATTGCATATTACATCGGGGCACACTTCATTCGAAGACTTTCCTCTACCAATTAGTGAGACAGGCTGGTGCACTCGGCATTCGGAACACGTGCCCCTTAATTGGCGTCTAATCCTCTAGAGCCATTATAAATGCAAATTTAAAGTGCTTATATGTGAATCCAGTCAGCTGCAATCAAAAATTCCTCAGGCACCTACAGCCTTATATATTTAAATATTGAGCAACTCCAGACATGAAGAACCTTTGTATATAAAAATCTGGTGGTAACTGGTAATTAAACTATCATTTGCGATTGCAAAGAAGTGCAGTATTTGTTACTATTTCATTTCCGTTTAGATACAAATTCATAAAATTTTTATACATTTAAAATCCCACATTTCTGAAATGTTTAGTATTTTCACCTAACTCTCTTGCAAGCTCGGATGCTTCAGAGCCTGATAATTGCACTTGTGTGGGCTGTTTGTTGTACTAAATTGTCTGTCATGTGGTTTTTGGATACTCACATTTCCCCCAAGAATCAAGGACTTCCATGCCCATATACATACGTATATATATATGTATATATAGCGGTCTGGCTTGCTTTATGGCATGGGACATGCGTCAATATTAAATTAAAGCGATAACAAATTGTAATTACGCAGCATGTGGCGCAGCGCGGAAAACACTTCCCGCTGTCCCCCAACTTTCGACCCGGTCGGTGGAGTGTGGGGCTAATGGAGTTTCGGCTGCGACCGCAGTGCGGCACATAAATATCCAAATTGACATAAATTAGTGGAGATTGAAAAAATTGCCGTGGAGTGCGCGGTACGGGACATGTGGCCATTGCCTTGCCTTGCCATAGCTATCGCCATCCTTTGTCTTTGTCTTTGTATTTGTCTTTGTCTTGGGCTTGTGGCCCTGGCCCATTGGAGTTGTGTAAAGATGTCGGACAGCATTAAATACCCGTACCCTTACGTTCGCACACGTCCTGTCCTTCGACCTGCGGCATAAATAAGGGGCCAAATAAGGTCAACCGATAAATTTCAATTTGATTGCCCCGAGGCACGTCACTTGGCTGCAAAGCACAACCAGTTGCTTCTGAATCATGGAATAGATTGGAGAACGGCTGAGTAAACCTGATCAGGACAACGTGAGCTTAAGCACTTTTTATCAAGGTTCGATGAAGGTAAGATTTAGCTGGACACATTGTACCAACTTCAAGTTTATTATATGTTACTTTACTTTCATACAAACTGTATCTTAGTTAGAGTCAATTTACAATTTACAGAACTAATACCTAAAATAACACAAGTCACATTTACAACCTATTCGGGTTATACTTCATTTTTGCCACCTAAGCCGTTTGATTTTCAGTTCGCAGATCCTAACATGTGCTGTGGATTTATGGCTTTACTTTGAAATGGGGTGTGTGCTCATGAGTTTTGTCAGCTATGCAAATGAGTCTGGAATCTGGAATTTTTAGTCTGAAATCTGGGTTCTGGGATCTGGACCCGGTTCTTGACAAGTCGCTTAAGGCGTATTTAAATTGCAAACAAATATTTGCCCTCTAAGTACTGTGTTTTGGATGGGGAACTGGTTTGGCCTGGCCGTCTAAGTGCTGATAACATTTTAACAAGCTCAAAATGTTTTCCAAGAATGAATGAAATATTTGCCAGCCAAAAGAACTTAAATTGAAAACGTCTTTGTTCAAAGTTGAAGGTTCCATGTGCCCACACCGCAAAATAACATATAAAAATGAAACATTGTCAACAAATCGAATTTCATTTCCGTCCTGCCATTTCCAAGGTGATTCCAATTATTATTGGCAGCTGGTAAGGACTTTTAAAGACCTTAGGACGGAAAAGGACATTAAAATGTGTGCCGAAGAGATTTTATACACAGGGTATCATAAATTGACAGATTTAAGGTTACGGGGATTTAAAACCGACTTAGATATTGAAGGAAACTTACCGACAATTTTTAATTATATTTATAATGTTCAAACTACTTTTTTTTCATAATTTAAAAAAACGTTGTTAAGGAGAAAAGCGATAGATAACTACAATTTGTCCGTTGTGTATCGATCTCGATGAGCGTGCGTTCATTATACAACCATCATTGGAAACTCCACCTGTTTCACGTTCCACGTTCATGGTAGAGGCACACTTTTCCCTCAATCACCCAGACTCCACTTTCTAGGAAATGACCAAATAATTTTTCCACGCTATACACCAACACCGTCTGTTGATTAAGCACCTTCGTGTGTGTATTTTGCATTTCGAATGATTGATTGCAATTTGATTTTAGTAACTGCAAATTGCTTTTTAGCCGTGGGAAGGGAGAGATTCAGAGCGACACAGGTTGGCAATCCAATCCCTATTCAAACAAATTTCCAAATCAAAATGAGGAAGCGGAATAGGTTCCCAAAAGGGCATATTTTTAGAAATATGGCTTGCTGCTGCTGACTGAGGCACCAATTCCAATTTGTGATTGTAAATATTTATGCGAATTTATGCGATGCTCAAACTATATAATAATCTGAAATAACAAGCTACCGCTGAAACATCGTTTTCATTATTAAACCCATTCATTATTATATCTCGTAGACTAAAAATGAGAAAAGTACGCAACAGGCAGATGGAAGTGTATATGACTCTATACTGTATATGCATTTTTGGTCAGGACCACTTCCTCCCGAGGTGATCTGTCCGTCCGTACATCCGTCCGTCCGTCCGTATGAACGCTGTGCTTTCGGAAACTATAAAAACTAGGAAGTTGAGCTTAGGCAGTAAGCTGTTAGTGATGCCTACGCTGTGCGAGGTTTTTTCCCCTTGGGGTGTTTGGTATAGCTTGTAAACTATTTGCTTCCTATAGAACCGAAACTGAATTACAATATTTCTATTACATTGAATAACGAATATGGACAATTAGGCTTTGTATCGCGTCATATATTTTGCGACTCCAGTTCTAGCTAACGAACTAATTACCCGAATATCGAAATTCCTCAGAATTCCTCTAGAAAAAAGACGAAGGACATTACCTGACCAAAACAATTTGTCAGCGAGATGACAACAAGAAAACAAAAGAATCACTCCCTAATGAAAAACATCACAACAGAGGAGTGAAGGATAACATAAAAGTAATATAACCCTTTTTATTCCACTCCGGTGTATGTGGGCCGTTTTTCAAGAGCCCAAGGCCTTTTTCTTACCGACAATTTCAATCCTCACAAATGACTTGAATTAAACTTGCTTTATTTCGGAGCTTGCCATAAAATTAATTGCGTCCTTGTCTTCCAATAAAAACTCTAAAAATCTCGTCATTAGCATGCCATGAAGCATTTGGCCGGCGAAAAATTACCAAAAACACAGTCGTGGTAAGGCTTATAAAAAGTTTGGAGAAGTAAATATTCACACAGTTTTTTCTAGAAAAAACAACGAACTTTGTCGTGACAAATTCAGTTTTCTCAGCGTTGACAACTTTGTCGTTCTGCATTTATAAGGGCAGTAAAATTCATTAAAAGTGTGTTATAAAGCATTTCACAAAAGTTTAGCAAATGGTTAAGCAAAAAGGAGACCTAAACAAACCTACACAAATCGAAAAAATAATATGCTGATGCAGCAGAAAAATAAGCCAACTGCTGGACAAGACATTACCGACAGGATACTGAAAGTTTTGCATACAACATCACAAAAGGATGGCAAATTTATTGATATTTTTTCTCCACCCCTAAAGCATCGAATTTGAATTTTATAGTCAATGCATTGGAAAAGGAAAATGACAAAGACAGCAATTGAACAATAAAGATACCCTTTGGAGCTCAATGACTCAGTCCTAGCAACTTGGCCCTTGTTCCTAAGGACCAAAAGGCAAATAGTACAGTACTTTGACACAGCCCCTCGTAAATTGCACTTTTTTGTTAAATTACAGGATACTCGACCGCCGAAGACATTTCTCAAGATCAACCAGCCCTTGCTATGAATATACATTTTCCACTAGTTGAAATATATTTGAATTGCTCTTATAATTTCCAAAACATGACTAATACCTCGATATTAAATAAACACTGATTTGAAAAGGTTATACATGGATTAAAACTAATGGTTGGCTTCACAATTTATAATTCGTTAACCTTTTAATAATTTTAAATACCTCTTAGCTTTAATAATGTTTTTTTTTGTCAACCATCCCACTGAAAGAGTTTTTCAAAGAATAAAAATAACAACTCACTCAAAGTGAACGCAATAAATTACAATGGGCGTCAGAAAAAGTGTTATAGAACATAATAAAAAATATCTGCAAAAAGGGATACATTTAATTAATTTAATGGACAGCCGATAAAAGTGGGCAGTTATAAATGTGCATTAAACTGTGAGCAGCACATAAAAGCAGTAAATAATAAATATATCACGGTTTTTGAACAACTATATTTACAATGTAAATTGAGTTTTCAGCCAGCGGCGCAGAGCTTCAACTTCAAATTTATATTTAAA
This sequence comes from Drosophila santomea, assembly GCF_016746245.2. Classification (NCBI taxonomy): domain Eukaryota; kingdom Metazoa; phylum Arthropoda; class Insecta; order Diptera; family Drosophilidae; genus Drosophila; species Drosophila santomea. The sequence goes on from NC_053018.2 coordinate 20,547,497, forward strand.
TTCTGGGTAAGCGACAAATCAGGAAATCCCCGGCTGGCTTAAAGTCCTCGGGCTAATCAGCTCGAAGAGTGTGAAATATCCCTGGCTGCGAATCATCCTGGCCTTCTCCGGCTGAACTCTTTTCGCATAAATCACGGCCGGGAATCTGTGCCCGAGGGGAATCCCCTTCGCCGGATACCCGCCGCAAGAAATGTCAAATTAATTTAGCAGGCCTCTAACTTTGGCCCAACCACTCGAGCCCGTCGCTTTTGCCTTTTTCAATCAAGGTAGACGCTGTGGCATCGTTTTGCATTTCCTGTCACGTTTTATGAATTGGCTGCGACACACAAACGATGTGATGTGCCGTTCTCAGAGAAAGTGGCTATGACCGAGCAAATACGGCACACTGAGAAAAACAATTGAAACGAAGCTTTCGAAGAAAATATATATTTTTGTTAATGAGTTGATATGGTTTTTTAAAAATTGCTGAAAGTAATTTACATATTTTAAGAAAATTATACTTTATTTTTATTATTATTTATTTATTTACATATATTTTTTTTATTTACATTTGATTTTTACATTTTAAAATTTGACAAAAGTAGGTTTTTTGGAGATTTATGATTATCAAATTTTAAAATATTTATTTCATTTAAATGTAAACCATCGCCTTTAATTAAGCAGCTCTATCCCATTTCAAGACTCCAATTCTTTGGCACCATCGAGGATTTCACGGCTATTTATGCCGTGTGCACACAATATCCAGCTGACTGGTGAAAACGTCGTCGGCATTCGGCATAGATAACGCGCCGGCGGGCTTAAATGGCTTTCGCTTGGCTTTCGCTCCAAGACAGAAATGTAAAGAGTCCTTGCTGGGCCACGGTGGCGGATGCGTAACGACAAACACGCATAAATTACTCAATTAGTAGGCGGGATGCGATGCGATGCGATGCTATGTGATGCGGGGCAGGGTGAGGTGAGGCGTCCTAACAAGACAGCAGGAAGTGGTGAGCCGTACGGGCCACTTGACTGCTCCTTCCTCAGCTCGCAGTATTGAGTAATCAAATGACGGGATATTAAACACGCCTTCCTCGTCCTGGCACATCAACCCATAAATCAGGTCCTTTTGGCTCCCCGGCAGCAAATGCCACGGATTTCTAATTACAATGGCCGGACCAGATCAGAATGGAGGAAGAATGATAGCTCCAAAAAGTCCTTATGAGGGAAGTGGCCTCAGAAAAGTAGTCCATTCTACAGATTGTCATTTCGAAATTCGAACTGTGCAATTAAAGATTACTGGACATGTTGTATTACTTCTATACACAATCTGCCAAAGTGTACAAATTAAATTACAAATAAAATGTAAAATGATTTCAATCTATACTTAAGAAAATTCGTTTCAGTTAGTCGGTTTCTATTCATTTAATACATTATATTATATTAGGAATTCGAGTTGCTTTTATTTATTTAATTCTATAATTCCTCCACTTCCTTGATTTTAAAAGATAAATAAATAGATTTCTTGTACAAGTCAACTTGCTGTTCAGGATGTGTGAGTACTATTTGCTCAGCTTGTTTTTAAGTTCAGCTCTTAAATCGAGAGTGTGTTCTAAAGATACGATTATGTTTCCCACTTTCACTCCGACCTTCCTTTCACAGCGGCGTTCGTGTTCTCGTTGATAATTAGCAACATAATTTGTTTGTTTGTGCCTTTGTCACATCCCACTAGCCTACTGGCTCACTGGCCATCGGCCGTGTTGACGTGTCCGAATTGCGATAATGTGGCTATTTGCTTGGTTGTCAGTGTCCTTAGCCGTCCGTTCTGTCCTTTCAGCAAGCAATTAGAAAGTGCGCACAGTTATTATTAGAAACGTCGACGCAATTTGCCGGGATAGTGCCCAGAGGCCCAGCCCACACACCTGATGATGGCTATCAGCTTACGTGGACTTATTAACTTGATGAAAGTGAGCGCCACCTCCCCCGGCTGGACAAACAAGTCGAGGTGTCAGAGGAGAAGGGATTCTACGAGGACCCATCGCATGCATCAATTATTTAGACTCAAGTATTGCATTAATTAAGGCAGGCCATTCTTTTCCCATGTTTGTGGTACGCTGATTTCGGGACATACTTCTTTGAGATATATGTGGCTTATAAATGAAAGACATAAAGAATAACTTAGTTATACTCGCACAGAAGAATCAGCAGGCTTTTAGTACCATATGTATGGTGGCTTCATGTATGATATGAGAAATAAATTCGAGCAACCTCATTTTCTCTGTGCTAAAACTCAAGGAAAAATCTAGGACTGATTTGGCAGATTATCTTCGCATAAACACCAGCTCACTTGGAGCAGAAAGAACTCCAGTAAGTTTGTCACATGCTCACCCGGAGAATAAGTAATTAACGTCACTACTCTACGGAGCGTGCGATGGGCGTGGTTCCACTGAAATCAAGGTCACCCTGTATGCCATTAATCAAAACAGAGGAAAAAACAAAGTGGCAACAGGCAAATGGTCAGAAATAGCCGACCCTCCAAAGCGAACCCCACTAGGGTCTCCGGATTCGGATCCAGGTCCAAAGAGATTGGAGTGAAAGGCGCGCCTTGAGGCACGTCACTCGCATGTTGAGGACGCGACATACGGAGCGTACACCAGTGCGTATGATTGATGTTGTTCAATGCGCTTCTGACAGCACCATTATCTGAGGTGTGTGCGCTAGTGTGTACGTGTGCTGATCTTGTGTGTGTGTGTGTGTGTGTGTGTGCAACTGGCACGTGACAAACAACATCAACAGCAACCACAGTCTCCTACAACAGTGTCCACTTTGCTATCCACTTCTAACTTTCTATTCAAAATGCATAATTGGTTATAAAAAAAATAGGTTCAAAAACTTGATTAGTGTCCATAATATTCGCATTAGTTTTAGACAAATTTTGTTTAGAAATTTAAGTTTTGCATCTATATGTATGTGGAGCTTTTATAAATTGGAATATAGTCTGATTCTTTTTTTTATTTATTTTACCAAGCCCAACATTTTGCTCCCAGGAGTTCAATTACTATATTATGGAATTATAGCTACTATTTCTATTTACATATATATTTTTTATTGACATTTTAACCAATTATTCAGCTGCTCCGTGAACTACTTTAGTTGTCACCACTGACTGGCAACAGAAGGAGTCGCCGAGTGCCCTCAGTCTGGCAATGAAAACAAAGACGAGCCTGCAGAAGAGGAAACTGGAGGAACTTGTGCTTCTGCTGCAGAGCCATTCCACCTTTCCCCTCCCTTCCTGTCGGCCATCTGGGTCCTTGTTTCAATTCCCCCTGACTTTGACGTGCGTCCGACCAAAGTTGAGCAGTCCCACAAACAAGAGAACTGGGAGTGGCCGGAGGAAAATTGTTTAAAGGAAAGAAAATGCCGGAATGCAGGTCGTCATGCACCTCAGCTGCGAAGTTGGCTTAATTAAGCTGCCAAACTACCGCTGAAAGCCACACCGAAGGATGAATGCCCTTTTCTAAAAGGTGTTTGAAATAGAATAGCAAAATGTTTCTTAACACTATACTACTACAGAATACTAAAGTATGCATTATACTCGTATTATATTGAAAACAATAACAAATAGGTTTATCTTTTGTATTCGATAGTAGTTTTGGAGTCTAAAAACCGTTCCAATGAACCAATTAACAGGTATTGTACCTTGAATATGCTTTGTATTTTGAAGAGTATATAAAAGTTCTTTTGACCATCATGAGTGACGCAGTGTTTCCCAGCCATTCTTTATTTGAAACCTCACCTTGTACATTTTACGAATGCCTCACAAATATCCCACGCCCCAGCTTCTTTTCCCAAAATGTAATAATAAAGAATTAATAATGTTTGGGACTGTGGGAAATTAAGTATCTTTTTACCATAATTATGCAGCTGTGGGGCTGACAAAGGATGCACCCAGATTGGGACTCTCCGGGAGATGGAATCAGATCCTGGTCGGCGGGCTCATCCATGGCAATCCCATTTTAATCAGCCAAAGCCTGCGATAATTGCCGCCAGCTGCACGTGCCAGCTTCCAGCAAGTATAATTGCACCTATCGATGGCAAGGACCTCAGCAGGACGAGGTCCTGGAGGGTCCTCCACACGGTAATGCAATGCAAATTAAATGGCTCGCTTTGTTCGTGCTCGGCCTGTGCTCTGTCTGAATTTCCACAGTGCCGCGGGACTGTTTTCCACTTCATTACAAAAAGCTCTCGATGGCAACAATTATTATGTGTGGCGATGGCGATATAATAGTCCCCCGAACTATTGTCCTTTCTGTGGTTCGATTTTATGTTGATGCGCGTGCAGATCGGCAAAAACAATTAAAAACAAGCAAATTTGAATAAAAATTGGTCCAGAGCAATGCCAAAGGCTATAAAAACGGGTCACCATCCGGCTAAATATTTGTATTTTGTCCACAGCAAAATAACCTTTTTTTTCGGATTTGCATTGAATATAAAACTGCAATCTGACGCGACGTCTTAAACCAAATGAAAATTTCCCTTTTTTACAGTGAATACTTTACATTTTTTTGTCCTTTTAAATTAATAATTGTCAATTAAATGTAATACTTTTATTGAAAAGTTTTTAAGGTACAACTCACCAAGCGAAACTTTGTTGTGCGTATTTATAAATACTTAATTGCTGAAAAAATGATTTGTTTGCATTTTATATGGTTCTAATAAGGGGTTGATACGAACTTTTATATACAACACTCCAAACAGATTATAAGTTTTTATTTGATTTTTTACTATTTAAAAACAGATTCATAAAAATTCGTAGACAATTTCGCTATAAATTAAACGAATACATCGCTTTAAAAATTTAATACGAATTTTCCCTGTCTCTTTTTTTTGATCAGCATGATGTGCTGTGCAATATTACTATCGTCTGCAGTTGCAGTATTGAATTATTGAATTAAAGCCATATTAGCCACAAAGGCAGTGACCACTGAGAAAAGTCTGTGGCAAAGAAGTGCAAAATAAATTGAGAAGTTGGAATTTCACTTTAGGCCGAAAGCTGATCAAAGCAACAAGTTCCAAGGCCCCAGGCAGATAGCCACTTGAGCAAAGCGATTTCCCTGGAAAAGCCAGGGAAAAAGGAAAATAAATCTAAGTGGGCGGCCAGAGTAAGATTCCATCTTCGTCCAAGCTATGGCCCTTGGCTAGAGAGCTCATCAAACAAAATCTCTTGCAATTGTCCAACCCGAGCCAAACAATAAGAGACCGCATTCTTTTTACGCAGGGACACAACAAATAGTATAAGTTCTTTATTTTAAACAAAATGTTGAACAAAGAAACATGCAACAGGTTTGTCAGCCAAGAAAACTCTCAACAATTTTCAAACAATTGCCCAAAAATGGAGTCAAATCTAGCGCATGCGTCACAAAACTCACTCAAAGTCTGGAGATAAACTCCATTCAGAGTGAGTTCATCATGCTGACTGCAATGTCGGCACGGATACTCGTTTCCGCCCCATTAAAGAACCAAAATGAAGCCGAAAAGTTGACCAGAAAATGGGGACGCCTTAACCACGCTTTGGTCACTAGCCATGTTTCGTTTGACTTTGATTTCTTTTATATTTCCGCAAGAAATTAAATTAAATGTGGCTTGTAATATGATTGCAGATTGCAATGGAGCCCAACAATCGGATGCGACTGGCAAACTGCAGGAAGTGGGCAATAAAAGGACACCACGCCATTGCTGCCCTCCTCCGGAAGCATTAGCCCGGATGGAGTCCTCTTTAAATGCCAATACATTGGCCATTGTCAGGACATTGTCAGGACAACCTGGAGTGTAGCGAATTGGTAGTTTAGTTCAGGGGAGCACGACCCAACGAAGATGACTCGCGCTTTTCATTGTAAGTGCTTTTCTCAACTGCTCAGTGAATTTGAAAACTGTGATTACACACTAAAATTTATATATACATAGCAAACTCTATTAAACTCAATTTTAAAAAATCAGTGGCAAAGGAATTCCAAAAAATATCCATATCTATATAGGAATCGAAATCACAGTGACAAGTCTGCTTATTATTTAAAATGAACTGAATGCGCAGCATTAATTTCTTGTCCCCAAGTGCATTTCTTTCCTTAGCCCGGTTTTCTTGTTGCCGTCGCCTCTGGAATTGTGCATTGTTTGCTGATGTTTGCATTCAGTCCACCCCCCACCATTCGCCTCCCCTTTCCCCATCTGCCTTCCGCTCGAGTGTCGAGCCATGTCGCGTCGACTTCTGAAGCTCAAGCACCCGCAAGGCGAACAATACAAGGTGAACCCATCTGCGAAGTCGCAGGACTCAGTCGAGATGCACTGCCAGTCATTAATATATGTTCGAAGTTGTCAAGGCAGTAAGCGGTAGCACGGCTTTTATTTCATTTAGCTTTGCGACTGAGGATAGAACACCCTCTTCAATAAATACCGAAATAAATAAATTGCGAAAGCAGCTGATACAGCGGATACTTAGCTGCGTTAAAGATTAAAGTCGTTTTAAAAGAAAGTGTTTGATTATCACACAATCTTCACAAATATGTAAGCTGATAAAATTAAGTTCAAAAGAAATCAATATCGTAGAGTGCAAAGATTTTACAAAGAGGTATTAAAACAGAATCTCCCCTTTTTATAAAAATTATTACTTCGATTTATTTCTAAATTATAAAAGCTCGCCAAGTTTTTAGAAAGTGGTTGAGACAGAATTACACACATATATTCTTTGGCTTTTTTATAGAAATAATTATTTTAAGTACACATGTATTCATCTAAATTGTCACCGCACGTGAGTTTCCGCACTTCCGTCTCCATGGCAGCCCCAAGATCCTGGGTTTTCCAGGTGTGTGAGCTCCACCACCGCAATTCAGAGTTGAGAGGAGCCGACTCTGCCACCCCAAAAGACTTCCTTCCCCGGCAGTTAATTGCAAGACAAATTACTTCTGTACAAGTGGATGGAGCTTTCATATTTTTATACCCGTTACTCGTAGAGTAAAAGGGTATACTAGATTCGTTGAAAAGTATGTAACAGGCAGAAGTAAGCGTTTCCGACCATATAAAGTATATATATTCATGATCAGGATCAATAGCCGAGTCGATCTGGCCATGTCCGTCTGTCCGTCCGTCTGTCCGTCCGTCTGTCCGTCTGTCCGTCTGTCCGTCCGTATGAACGTCGAGATCTCAGGAACTACAAAAGCTAGAAAGTTGAGATTAAGCATACAGACTCCAGAGACATAGAAGCAGCGCAAGTTTGTCGATTCATGTTACCACGCCCACTCTAACGCCCACAAACCGCCCAAAACTGCCACGCCCACACTTTTGAAAAATGTTTAGATATTTTTTCATTTTTGTATTAGTCTTCTAAATTTCTATCGATTTGCCAAAAAACTTTTTGCCACGCCCACTCTAACGCCCACAAACCGCCAAAAACTGTCAGTGTTGAAGACTCTCCTTCGCACTTCTACTAGCTGAGTAACGGGTATCAGATAGTCGGGGAACTCGACTATAGCGTTCTCTCTTGTTATAATTGCTTATTGCCATGTGGTGGGGCGGCAAAGGACATTTTCAAAATTATTTCCATAGAGCACAATTTGAAAAGACACGTATGCAAATCCCTTGTCGCTGAAGGTTAAAGTTCAACCTAAATCTCAGTGGATTTAGTTCTTTAATAAAAGACAGCGGTTGTACAACTCTATTTCCAGGCAACTCTCAAATTCAGTGTAAAGGTGCAAATTCGATTCCACAGAATTCACAGGATTTGGGCGAAAGAGAAAGAAATTTGCAAGGGATTTGCACTTCGTTTACTTAGCTAATACAAATATGAGCTCCACGAAGCTTGTATTGCACTTAATTAAAGCGTCATTTTCGGACATTTCCCTCCGGCTCTGAACTCGAATTATTCGAAATTGATTACAGCACAGGTTTTCCAGCTAGAGTATTTGGCTACGTAACAATGGAAGCAACAATGGAAGTCCGGAACCAAACATTTCAATATCTCGCACCCCACACAGATTGAATTGCATTTCCCACTGCAATTCAATCTCTGGTTACGGCAAATAAAACGATGGCGTCGCATAAATGCTCATAAAATTATTATAAAACATATTCAGCACACAACAGAAAAGACTCAGCCAGCGCGTTGCAACGGTCCATAAAAATAAATTCGCATAAAATGAGATCGCAAGGGCACGCAGCCATATGAAGCATCAATATACAGAAAGCAATAAAGTGAAATGGCCAGTGGCGGGGCGCAAGGAGGGGGCGATGGGTGGTCTCCAGAGGGGCGGAAGCCTGAGGGGCGTGGCTGAGCGCTGCAATAATGCTGCACTTGCCAGAAGTTAAGGGCGCCATCAAAGAGCTTCGAAGACATCACTGAAATCACTTACAACTTTTACAAGGCGGCTATGATGCATTAGTTACGCGAACAACACGGATGCTTAAAGTTTATAATTACACAAAGTATAGACAAAGTGTAAGAAATTATGAAACATACTATAAATAAAATAATATAAATGCGAAATTATGTACGAAGGCTTAAAACAAATTTAAATACAAATATTTTGACTAGCTCTATATTAACAAATTAAATTTATTTTTTAAAGCGAGCTTTTATATCATCTTTTAAACGCTTAACATATGAATTTTTTTCACAGAAATGCTCAAGCTTTTAACTAATCGGCAATCAGATATCTCGCAATGGAAAATATTAAACAATTTTCTCTATTGTGTGCGGCCAAAATGAGGATCTGCTGCTGGGTCAGTAAACAGAACGTCAAGCATTTCAGCGACCATGTAGAGGAGCTCCCTTTCGGAACATCGGGGCTGTCAGGCAGTCAGTCCATCAAAACAGGTGGGTGGCACGGGACGCGCACGAAATTCCGGTTGCACCAAACGGAAATTGCATTTACATGGTTGCCTACCAACGCCATGCCCACAATTCTGAGCCGGACGCGGAATTTCCATTGAATTCGGGGCGGACTTCCTTTACAATGCCCCGCCCATCGCCGTCCGGAATCTTCAAATATTGAAGGGCACTCTGCAAACACAGCGGACTCAGAAAGGTGTCCTGTGGTGGCTCCACGCCGAACCCAGTCTTCTTGGCCCCCAGCCGCTGATGGCCCTAATCACCTGGTCCGAAGGACGTGATGTGAAAGCCAAGCCGCAGGAGAGCTGTTATGGAGCACCTATTGCTAAGATTTGACGAGGAGACAGACACATTAGGCGAATTAAAGGTCCATTTATTCCACACCAGTTACTGAGAGGTGTGTTTCCAGTTTACAAAGAAAATCTGGTGCAATGTAATCGTTATTTCAACAAGATAAGATGAAATCATGTATATGACACTCAATAATATCACTCAATTAAATAATTTACAATAAAGCTAATACTATTTAGTAACACTCAATTAAATAGTTTACAATTAAGCTAATACTATTTAGTATTCAATTGGATCATATTAGTAATATAATTCACCGACTGAGTACTTATAATAAGACATTTAAAACACAGTTCCTTATAAATGCAGGATCACAGGCAACTGTAACTATATGAGCCTTCGAACTTTTGTTTCATAACTTACACCCTATACACTTGTATCTGTTCAAAGATATTTCCGCATGATAGCGCTTCAATCCTATTGCAATTGAAAGTTTTGCACTTTGGTGTAAACTCCACCCCGGGAAACAAAACCAACAGCACACAGCCTTGATTTGACCACGGGGCTAAGGACTCAAATCGAAAAGTAAGGCAAACAGAAAGTCCGGACACATTATCAGACCAAACTATAAAAGCCTGTAAGTGCCAGAATATCTATTTTCAAACTGAAAACAAACAGATGCCCCCAAAGATTAATCGGCGGGAACTCAAGTGGGTCGGGCGGAGGTAAATTCAAATAATTTGCGGCAGACTGAACAAACAGACCGGACAAACCGCCGGCTGAGATAATGCCCGTGGGTGGGCGGGGTGTCGGAAAACTTTCTCCGACAAAGTTTTGCCCAAAAATCCCCCCCCAAAAAAGTCGGCGATAGGGAAATCGAGGGGCGGGCAATAAAACAAATCATAGCATACATCAAAGCGCAAACGAAGCGTGTGACGACACCGAGGGATAGGATAGGATAGGATAGGATCGGATCGAATCAGATGAAAAGACGACCAACAACAGCTGTGGGCTTGTTTGATGGCCAAAGTTTGGCATCAAGTTCAATTACTTTTCACCTGCCCGAGAAAAGAAGCAGTAAGGGAAACAAACAGTTCGCAATTTGTTTAAAAACTTACACGTGGTTTCCCTATCACTGGATAAATCTGAATACTTGGCCGAGTTAGGGGCTAAGTTCTTTGCTACTTTTACAGTTTTTAAACGATTTGATCTGGTTCTTTTGGTTTGAGGTGAACCCACAGCTATTAGAACTTATTTGCGGCTGCACTTTTTGTTTTACGTTAGGTATGACATACTAATTCTATTCCCCGAATGTGAGTGCAAACGATTATCCCCTCTCCTCCTAATATAAATAAAATTAGTTTGGGAAACTCAAGGTCTCTAGAAGTTAGTTCATTTTGATTAAATTAATATTGAAAATATCAGTTTGCTCGCAATTTCATCTAATGCTATTACTATCTAACATTATTATTTCCATATTGTACATCTGATTGTACTTTTCTGTGCAAATCCCTAATAATGGATGCCTAGGTAACCATTGTGCTGCCTTCAACTTCGCCAATCTGAATTAATTAAGCATTTTGCAGCTCACTATTTTCCCCCATCAACTGCTCTGTGAGTAATCCGATGCTGCAGTTTACTCCCAGCCCTGGGTAAACAGTATTTACCATATTTGCCAATGGTCGGCAGGTGAAAAACTGCCACCTGCCCACGTGCGGAACGTCGTTTGGAAAAACTCGATTTGCCAGCGAAGTCGGAAATAACTGCAGTCAGTAGTAGCCAAAATAATCCAGCCGTGTCAACCGAGAATTAAGCCAAGCTAAGTGAAATGTCGAGCAGAAAGAGAACAGATTGCTGGCGAATCGATTCTGTAAAATTAAGGCCAGCAAATACGGCGATAACTACATCGAAAGCATCTGGAGCGACCGTCGAGGACGCGAGTTAGCCAAAAAGGAAATTGAATTGCATTTCAAATGCCTTTGTCGCAGTTCAACTGCAGCTTAAAACCGATACTGCAGCATGTTTATGAGTTTAGCACGAATTTGTGACATTTTTAAGGGTAGAGGGAACTATATACGAGCTTATGCGGTTGGCTAGAATCATATTTGTATACATATATTTGTATTTGTATATTTTAAATCGTTATATACTCGTATTTACACGAGTACGAGTACATATATATATCATTATATTCTTTAATGACTGCAGCAGTCGTTTGGTTTCTTTTTTCTGGGCCATTCCAAGTTGATCGTTTACCTCAAATAAAGCTGCATAATCAGGTTCAACTTTATCGCCTCGCTCGACGTTTATGGCCAGATGCAAAGGCTCGCCGGCGGGCCAACAGCTAACCAAGTCAACACCAACAATCTGGGGCAAAAGTTACTGGAGTTGTGGGATGCACAACTTACACAGAAAGAAAGTTAGACGCGACATTATGAGGTCAGCATAAGCTTAAATTGCAAATATAGGTATTAATCCGTTTCCTAGGTATAAATAGTAGATAAATAGAGTAAAAATCCCTTTTCGAGTATTCATTTAAATCAAGAATATGCACAGAATTTTTACGGTGCAGTGTGCAGACGTGTCCGTCTGGGAAAAATGCAAAGTGCTGTGCATAAAAGTGTTGCTCTCCCCGCTGTAAGTTTGCGCCGCACTGTTTATCCGGCGAAGTGAAGGTAGACGGAGGACTATGTGGCATCCGGATGCCTTCTGCTTTGCATACCAAGAACGAATGGCTTGGTTTGGGGGAGTGGCCCCGATAATCCGCAGTTATTCTATGTAAACTACGTTTCTTTGTCGATGCAACAATGAGCCGGAGGATCCTAAACCTGGACCCAGGGCACTAGGGCTGAAAGTCGGAAGCCCTAGATAAAACACCAGCAGAATCCAATCAGCCAGGACTGGTGCCACCCCGTGGGCAATCAAGTGGCAAACTGCTTCGCGGGTGTTCATTAAGTCGTTAATGTGGTTGAGGTTTTTCGCCTACAGTGCCGCAGAGCCACGCCCATCCAGACCAATTGAGCTAGCAGAAATTAAACTTGCCAAGCCATCAAATTAAATAAATACAGAACTTAGGGTACGCACAAGTGGAATATTAAATGCTCTTTACAATAAGGTATACGAATTTATTGCTCATTTTATATATCCTTTTTTGTTTAATACATGGAGTAGCACTCCCAGAAATTTGTATATAAAAACAATGGTCATGAAAAATATTTCCAATTAAATCACGGTAGCAAATCACGGTTACAAATTTCATTACAAATTTAAAAACAATGAACTCACTCAGCTAATGAGCTGTGTAGATAAATCCCAAATCGACATTTTCTTTCCCCAGCATGCACGAGAGCAAATCTCTTTGATAGCGTATCGCAAAATGACGATGTAAGGTGCCTGTTCCCGGACGGCAAGCCACAGACATATGCACCTCCTTAGATGTACTGATCGATATCCTTTGGGGCCGTTTGCAGGCGCAGTATAATTGAATTTGAAGTGAAGCTGCTCCTTGTGGCAGTTATGAAATTTCTGGCCCGGCTTCCGCTGCCAGGTAACGGAAACAAAAGCGGGGCAAAATGAAGTTACAAGTTGCCAGCAAGTGTGAGAGTGCGTCTGGCGCAGTAGATGGGTCTGGTGGCAGGACTGGAGGTGGTGCAAAGTATCAGGATGAGGAGTTGATGTCGGGGCTCACATCAGTGCTGCCAGGAGACAGAATAACAGAATAAATTCACTTAGGCGGCTAAAACAATAGAACTAACCAAAGGGAAAATTCAATAAATTTTTACAAATTGGTTAGGTTTTTAACGGCCAAAGAAAGTTTTAAAATGTTTATCAGTGTAATACATCTAAATTCAGTGTTTACTTTGACATAAAATTTCATCAGGCCTTAAAGAAGATGTGAAACTAGAAATGTTATTAAGTTTACTAATTTTTTAGATTTTTTCTTGCAGAAGGGAACGAGAAATCTGACAGCACTGCCACACATGCTCCCACGTCTAGCAGCCTCGGCAATGAATTTGCGTTTCCGCCTCGCTGCTTTCGCCATCATGGTTAACCGCGTCGTTGATTTAAGGGCGTTCCGTTCCTTACGAGGGGCTGGTGTACTCCGCATCCTTTGTCCTTTCGGCGCGAGCGACACAATTAAAAATGTGCGGCCCAATTCATTTGATTGGCACGAAGGAAGCGCCGAGATAAGCATCTTCCGTTGGCTGAAATTGTGACATCTTCATCAATCAAGAATGTACTTATTTTCATGGGCTGGCTCTTGGGGAAAATGTCATATAACGGGCTTCGTAAAACAGCAAAAAATATATTTCAAATTAAAAAGAAATGTCATACTTAAAAACAAGAAAATTCCCCGACTATTTGATACCCGTTACTCAGCTAGTGGAAGTGCGTAGGAGAAATTTCAGCACTGACAGTTTTTGGCGGTTTGTGGGCGTTAGACTGGGCGTGGTAAAACCTTTTTTTTGGCAGATTGATAGAAATTTACAATATGTACTAATAGAAAAATGAAAAATATCTAAACGTTTTTGAAAAGTTGGGGCGTGGGAGTTGTGGGCGTTAGGGTGGGCGTGGTAAAAAGTTTTTTTGCAGATCGATACAAATTTACAATACTAATAGAAAAATGAAAAATATCAAAACATTTTTCGAAAGTGTGGCCGTGGCAGCTGTGAGCGGTTTGTGGGCGTTACGGTGGGCGTGAGATCTCAACGTTCATACGGACGGACATGGTCAGATCGACCATGATCATGAATAAATATACTATATGTTGTCGGAAACGCTTCCTTCTGCCTGTTACATACTTTTCAACGAACTAGTATACCCTTTTAATCTACGAGTAACGGGTATAATAACATAATCGATTTCAAAATCTCAATAATAAATAAATAATGTACTAATTTTATATATTTTATAACATTTTATTGCCAAAACAACAAAAATAACTATTTAACAATAAATTTAAAATAACTCTCCAATCCTATACATTATTAGAAATATTCATTCATATTTATAAAGTAATATTCATCATATTATAAACAATAATCTGTTTGATTTCCGACTATAATTGTAATTCTTGGCGCGGTACCCGAAGTAATCGATAACACGCAAGTTCTAACACGAAGTGGCAACTGCTGTCTACATCTGTTTTAAGCAGTCTGGTACTCTGGTACCGATGTTATCGAATATGCATAGTTCCATCTCTAGAAAAACTTGCATAAAAAAATACAGAACAACTGAACAATTGCATTTAGAATGGACTATGTGCACTCTGTTTGGAGCTACTTTGCCTCGATCTGCAACTGCTGGCAATGCACCGAGGACCCGGGTGCCCAGGTAATTCACAAAGGCCCCTATTCCCCACAACTGACCGGATACATAATGCGTTTTATCCGCAGCCCAACGAGCCGAACGAGCGGACACACCTTCTAGTGGATCCCGTGAACCATAGTCCTGCCCTTCGGAGGAGCAATTCCGATGGCCTCAGCAACGACTACGCCCACTCCCTTCCCAAGAAGGACGACCAAAACGCCCTCTCCAGACTGGTGCAGAATACTGCGATGTACGTATTTGATAGGGTCCCCTTTATTCAAAGCATATGGATTTGGATTGAATGGGATGCTAGCATTATGCAGCAAATGAATAGTATATTCAGTAGTATAGTTATGGCGTAAGCGATGCCTGGATCCAGTATGTAGTATGGTTGTTCCCGAGTATAAAGAGAACACTAATGGTCGGGATAACCAATGCAACAGCAACAGAGCCTTGATCATTGCTTATCTATATTTCCCCTACTTTTTGTCAAAACCAGCATATCTGCTCACACACTCCTTTGCTCTTCAGAAACATGATAAACGTTGGAGCCATGGACTGCCACAGCTTGGAGCACCAGGAGTACGCCGATAGAATAAGATTGTACTCGCAGCGCTTGCATCAGCAGTGGAACAATGGTCAGCACTCCAGTATCGCGCCAAAAGGTTTGCACTATTAGTGCGTTGGAAGAAAAATGATGACTAACATTAAACTAAATTACAGGCCTTCTTAAAGATGTTCCAAGCCATCAGTTCTATCTATCTAAGCCAACTTATCCAGAAGACACTGCTCAAGTAATTATGAAAAGGAAAAAAAGTAGATCATTCGGACTAATAATATATATTCCGAATATTTTTAGATGAAACTCTTTACCGAGAAAGCACACATCAGTGTTTCGCACATACAAATCGACCACAAAGAGGCAGTGGTTGTTCCCTTCCGGATTCCCTGATTATCGTATCTTAAGTGAAATAAAGTGATAAATTTATATGAAATCAAAATCTATATTGGTACTAAGTAGCCCTTGAATAATAAGGTAATCGACTTATTTTTATTAAGTGTACAGAAGCAAATAAATACAAACTATATTCTTAACACCGCAAAAATTTTTTTTATTTACCAAGGCACACAAAAGGCAAAAATCCAAAATGTCATTCGATCTTAACCATAAATTTTGGGTCTCCACGCGCAAGGAAATTGGACAGCTTATCAAAAAGCAGAACCGCCTGAAAAAGATTCAGCCTCCAGAGGACAAAGCAGTATCGTTTAAAATATTCGCAGAGCTCTATGTGTTGTATGTGGAGCTGGTCGATAAGTTGAGTTTTATATACCACAACACTTTCCAAGTGCAAAAGCGGGCATTGGTCCGCGTTTTGGTGGAGAATGCCACTCAACAGCTAATGCAACTCAAGGAAGAGTTAAAAGATTTGGAAATGAGCGAGTACATATATATAGATAGGGCGTTGATCGCCAGGAAGCTAACCCCGCGGGACTTGGTCATATGGAGATCACCCCAATTTCTGTACCGTCGCCCATTGGACATTCAAAATATTATAGCCGACAACCGATTGTACATGAACGATGTAGAAAAGGAGGAGAAAGCAGCACAGGACTGGGAACCGATCAGTGAGGCCGTGAAGCTTATTCAAGCTCACGAAAGGGCACGCCGCGCTCGGGTTTACAAGTCCAACATTAAGTACGACAAGAAAAAGTTCCTCAAGGTCCATCAAAGAAAGAAAATCAATTACAAATTCACCTTTAAACCTGATCAGGCAATGAGTATACCCGTGAAGAGGACTATTTTTTCAGCTGACTTCTTGAAAGCGGATGAGTCCTGCGAAAACCTTCTTAAAAAGGATGATGCAGCGGATATCGCACTAGATGGTAATTATATTACGTTTCTTTCCAAACAGGAGACATGGCTCCTTTGGTTTTAAAATCTTTTCTAGATGAAGAAGACTTAGATGCAATACGAAACTGTGCTGCTTGTAAAATCCAAAGCTGGTGGCGTGGTTACAGGACGCGGAAAATAGTTAAAATACGGAAGAGGTTTAAGAAGGAACTGTATGGTATGAAGAAAATTAGGAAACTGAAGCGACCAAATTTTAAGGAAAATTCTATTATGGAAATGTACAAAAACGAGATGCTAAAAAAGAAGCTGGATGAAGACTTCATTAACTTGATCAACGATGAGCGCACCAGACTTCTGCAAGTCCGAAGTCCATGGATGATGGAAGATATATCCGATCATATCCGAGCTTGGTTCAAGGAATTGTGAGTTGATTTAGATGAGAGGCACAAGGTATAACTCTTACTTTGCAGTTACGATGCGACTGGAAATTTTCATCCTTATCCCGATCCTGTAAAGCAGGGAACGGTATTAGTTGTCATTGACGAAACCATGACCCCAATGGAATTTCAGGAAAGTCTTGGTAAGAAACCGCTTTCAAAAGCCGAGAAAAAGAAGCTTCGCGATAAGGAGAAGAAGGAAAAAAGGAAAAAGAAGGAAAAACTTAAACAGTTGAAAATAAAGGAAGCTAAAC
This sequence comes from Drosophila santomea, assembly GCF_016746245.2. NCBI lineage: Eukaryota > Metazoa > Arthropoda > Insecta > Diptera > Drosophilidae > Drosophila > Drosophila santomea. The sequence continues at coordinate 20,564,498 of NC_053018.2, forward strand.
GTCGAAAAAAATTAAGAGACGCGGGAATCATCGATATTGGCTACGAGCTAACAGCAAGCAAGCAAATTGGTAAATAGTTTGACTAAATAAGGAATGATTCAATGTCTCCAAATACATCCTTTGATTTTAGAAAACATTGAACAAACAATGCAGAAATATGCCAAGGACTGGAGAAATGTTGATGAATATCTTAATAAGAATCATGATCCCATCAGGGATTGGGTTACAGACGACGAACTGGCAAAGATACATCAGGAAGTGAGGGGCTTGGTCGACGAGTACATGAGGTAAAATAATATTTTTCCCATATTAATTATATTATTATATCTATTCAATTTGTAGAGTGGAATATGAGTTGCTGCGGGAGGCCCTGGCGAAGGATAGCAATGAAAAGTATAAGGCCCTCAAGGTAAAGTATCCAAAAAAGAAGAAGAATAAGAGGAAGAAGAAGGCCAAGGACATGACAGGCGATAGGACACTGGAATCCTTGTACCGAGAGCTTAAAGATGCCGGCATAATAGAGGATATTGCTCATAGGGACTTCGATGAGTTTATAGCGGACTTTAATTTTGTGGCAGACGACACTAGAGATGAAGATGGACTAACGTATGTGGTTATTTGTTTAAGGCTACTAACCCTTGACTAAATGTAATATCGGCTTAAAATTCAGTACATTGGGTCCAGCGAAGGGTGATATTAAAATGGTTATTCAAGAGTCAATGCTCGGAATGGGCGAATTCGATGTTCCGAAACCGAAGTCTCTTTTACTAATTGGACCCCTAAATAGCGGAAAGAGGTTGTTGTGCCAAATCATTGCATCAGAATTAAGTATACCCAAATTTTGTTTAAAATCGTTTTCGTGCGCTCAAACCCTCTGTATCCCCAGATGCAGTTTTTATGAACTTGAGTCCCGAGAAGACCTACAAATATGCCAATGACTTGAAATATTTCCTACATGTTATCCTAAAAGTGGCTAAGGCCTTTCAGCCCACCATAATGTACGTCGAAGAAGCTCATAGACTGTTCTGGAAAAAGATTCCACCTGAGGCAGTAGAGATAAACCCCCGACTTTTGGGTACCTCAATATCTAGCAAGATCTTGAAACCACTAAAGAAAAATGACAAAATTGTACTCGTCGGCACGAGTAACATGCCCTGGGCGGCCAATGGAGGCATCAAGAGAGCGTTTCAAAAAGTCCTGCTTATACCAAAGTGCGATTACGGAACTAGCTTCCTGCTGTGGCTAGAAATGATGACCGAGAACGCCCCAGATGATATGAAGGAGTACGCCTACTCCGCACTGGCACGAGTAATGCAGGCGTACAACTCTGGCGACATTGCTGATAATGTAAAGCAGACCTTGAGCATCGACCGTAAAATGCGACTTAAGAATGAGGCATTGGATCCAAACGAGTTCCTGGAATATTTCCTCAGCAAGAATGAACCTCCAATTTTGCCTCCAGAGGAGAAGGTATATGCTTACTTAATACATTACACTTTCATTTAACGGAAATTAATTTTAGCTAATGGAAAAGTTCAATAAATGGTTCGGCAGCTCAAACAAGCTTCAAAAACTGAGAAAAAAGTATATGGCTCAAAAGTTGGCCAAGGCAAGCAAGAAGAAATAAATAAATTAGTTTAAAGCAAGATAATAGAATATGCATTTTTTATATAAGACGTGCATGGGAGCTTACCTGGGTATTAATGTAATGATACTATGAATGTGTAGTAAAGACGCAATGTTATTTATGTGTTTTTTATTGAAAATATATAACCAAAGTTTTTCCTATGGAAAATAGTATCTAACGAAATGAAATAATTTGTGTAAAATGTAGGTCTTATATATTAAGCATGTCATTTAATTGTTGGTTTGTTGTTGTGGTAAAAACTCCTCCAACTCAGAATCTTCAATTTCACACAGTCGAACCGAAATGTTGCTGTTGGATCCAATTTCTCCGACAGCGCATGGAAATAGGTATGCCTCCTCTGAATTTTCTGCAAAGGTCAAGAGACTTGTGATATTCTTAAAATATGTATAAGCATTTTCCGTGCTTACCACTTATCGTCCTTCTGGTTTTCATTTCTTTCCTAGAAATCGGCCCCTCGGTCATAGAGCTTTCCCCATCCGTCTCACTTGGAAAATGCATCGTCGGTAAATACGAATCAGGATGTCTTAAATATACTTTGCCTGTTGAATAGATCAGATATGGATATTTTAAGTAAGATGATTGTTATTTTTAGAAAAGTTAAGACGGTTTTATATAGACTATGTTGTAGCTTATATAATAAATATTTTCTATTTAATACAGGTTCATTATAAGATATAGAATGTTTATAAAAGTTTTGACGCCTAACCTGAATCTATAAATAACCATTGGACTATTACTTATAATAAATATAAAACTTACACGAATGACTAACTTTCGACGGTAAAGGCACTGATTGCATGAAATGAAGTAGTTAAATAGGTTAGTATACACAGATGTTATTTGTTAGAAAGTTCAAAGAAATAACAGACTGTCTTATAGGGGAAAGGTTTGTTATGTGATTTGAAATTGTGTGCAATACGTTTCACAGGCAATGCTTTTGAAATTATACAATGATAGCACTTAATAAACTTAAATTTTGTAACAGCCAATTAAATAAAACTGCTTATTTTGAACATAAACATAAAAACTTATAGTGATAATTATGGTATCAATTGTTTTTTTTTTAATTCCTTAAATGGTATTTAAATTTCTTCGGGTATATTAACGAAGTGAATTACCTGTATTTGATTTATAGTCTTCATTCTCGATATTATTAAAAGAACTCAGTCTTGAAAGCGGCTGATTACTTGATCTCGGCAACATAAACGGCTCCAAACAGCTCTCTGCCTCCGAGTCCAAATACTCCGATCCGATATCCTCATTCAACGCGGCTATATCCCTCGTCGGATCAACATCGCCGTCTTCCCCTATTGATTGTGAAGTTAAATATTGTTCGGACATATGAATTCGTTTCTCAGTTTTGTACTTACTGTGCACGAAAAAGGCTTTCTTCGACTTGGACTCGTTGCTATCGTTGCTGTGTAAGCTCGACGAGTCAGCAATTTCTGCTCCAGGAACTTCGGTTATATCTGGCAAGGGATTATGGCTTTTGCGAACCCAGTCGGAACAGTCCCAATGATATTGACCATTGGCAAGAGCTGAATAATCAACGAAATTCGCACTGGAAGAGTGGCACACGTTGGGCATTTCAACTTGGATTAGTTTCCCAGTTGAATAGCGACTCACAGATGGTCCGAAATCTCGTTTAAGTTCTGAAATAAAGAACATGTTTATATTTGCTTTTAATAACTGCTGACTTATCAGCCGTCTTCTTACCATTGTTCAGTTTATTTTCACTGAAGGTTCTTAAATGCATTTGCTCGCACCACTCTTGTTTGTAGGCATTATCAGCATCCGTGGAATGGCAAGAGTTTATGTTCACATGCTGTTTGTTTCGATTAACCTTCTGGTACTCGAATGGCACATTTTCCAGTTCATCGCCAGCCGAACCATAGCTACGCAAGATGTCCAAGTTATTTACAAAGTTCCTATTGCTTAGGAATAGGTTGTCATTTGGGGCTGCTGTGTAACTAATAGGCCGTTGGTTAACCTCCAAATTACTCAGCTTAACGTTTGGTTTGCAGTAATTATCCTTGTCCACCAGTGAGTTCAAATTTGCCTCCTTGTACGACGGCTTGTTCTTGTCCTTTTCTAGTCGGTTTCTTCGCTTTGAAGAGGAACTCCTCCGAAGAACCACGCAACAGAGGACACAGCTGATGATGACCAGTACCACAGCCACGCCGGAAATGATCCCGCTTATGTGCTCTATTGAAAAGTTCTTCAGCTTTGTAGAAATAGAGTTCGAATACAGGGGATCTCCGCAACTGGCTCCTGTGAGATAAGAAGGACAAATGCATCGGAAACTTCCAGGTTCATTAATGCAGGTCGCTCCATTGCCGCACGGCTGGTTCTCGCACTCATCCACATCGATCTCACAAGTGGGTCCAGTGTAGCCCCGACACATGCAGTGCGATATTCCATCGCCTTCCTCGCAAATGCCACCGTTTTTGCACGGGTTCGGAGTGCAAAACTTGCCGTACTCACACCTCTTTCCGGATAGGTGGATGGGACACGTGCAGCTGTAATTGTTGGGCCCGTGGTAATCGCATCTTCCGCCGAACAAGCAGGGTCCCGATGAGCAGGGGTCAAGATCGATCTCGCAATGCTTGCCGGAATATCGTGGCTGGCAGGCACATTCAAACACATCCGTGTCGAGCTCCTTGCAGATTCCACTATTGGCACATGGTTGAGACCCGCAAATACCCAGACGCACCAACACATTCGACGGATCACACTTGAACTCGACATTTGTAAAACGCTTCAATGCAGCAATGGTACTTCCGCCGGAAATGTACAATGGCAGCGACTCTTTGGCTATTTTGATGTTTGCCATGCAGCCGATGAAGCCGCGCTGAATATCTTCGTAGCCAATTATCGATGGATGTGGACGAACTTCGGCGCCTACAAAGATATCGTTCGACTGAATGTTCAGGATGCCATTCACACCCGGAGCACTGCCATGGGAGACGTGCTTGTTGTCCACCATTACTTTGGCACTATTGAGAGACCGCTCCAGACTGATTTGATGCCACTCCCCGTCAGAGATGTTGATGCTGGACACACTGATGACTCCCTCGCCAGAGCCCAAATCGAATCTGTACTGAACAGCTCCGTTTATAATCTCCAGAATGTTGTAGTCCACCTTGCCGCTGGCATACAGCAGCGTGCCAGTTTGCTGAACAGTTCTTATCTGCAGAGAGTAGGAGAACTCGTTTTCCAGCGTAAACTTCGCCTTTACCTTGTTGATCTTGTAGTGGGCATAGCTCTTTCCGCCAAAGGACACCGCAGTGAATAGACCCACGTCACAGGATTCATTGCTGCACTTCGAAGACTTCCTCTCACAGTATGTTCCTGAAAATCCCTTGGGACAGACACATTGGTAACCCAAAGCCGATCCAGATGGCATGCAGATCCTCTGCGGGGAACACGGATCCGTGGAGCAGGCGTTCACAGTCTCTTTGCAGTGCTTTCCATCGAATCCCGGTCGGCAGACACATGTATTCACCTGGACGTAAGATGGAGCAGCGAAGCTTATTACATCCGTAAAGGTGGTGGTAACGTTATTCTTCAGGATCTGTAAAACCTGTTTGCATTCCCCATGAACGCATTCATTTTTGTTACTTTGGCAGGTGGATGGCAGTACATCCTCCACCACCAGGTTGGTTTCGTTTTCAATCTCGTTCTTTTTGTCTACCAGTGTCTGCCGAATTTCATCACTGGTGAAGAATTCATCGGAGTCGGGTATAATTTGCTGCTTCCGCACTGCAAACACTACGTTCAAGTCAGAGCCAATGGACCTCGCTCGTCGATTACCCACAGAATGCGTTGACGCCTTTTGATGCTCCGATTGAAGGGTGATGAGAATTACATCCTTTTGGCGACATCGCATGATATTGCGAATGGAGCGCATAAACGTTTTCCTGTGACTCAGGAGAAACTCAGATGCTGAAATCCTACTGAACCGGATAACAACTGACTCTTTAAGCATGTCATTGGTTACCAGTTCCACGTTGATCCTGACCACAGAAAAGACATGGAATTTACCATCTGAAACGGACACATTCAGCTTATACAGACCAATATCTAGGTTGGATATGGCATAGATCTTTCCCGTGTTGTTGGAAATGTTGAACAGCTTTGAGTTCTGATACATGTCTTCGGGACCAGACACCAAACTGAAGTTCAATTCATCATACTTGTCCTGATCCGAGGCATGAACTTTGCCAATGAATGCGCCCGAAAAATCGTCCTCGAATGAATTTATTGTTACTTCTAGAGGTGTGACAATGGGCGGGTATTGACTTTCTTCAATTATTTTCACAACCACCCAGGCATCGGAATATAATGGAGGTGTCCCGTTGTCGAAAACTCGAACCTGAATCACGAATTCATCCTGCAGGTTGTGATTAAATCGCGAGGCTGTGCTCAAGGAACCATCTTGTTCCAGTCGGAATAGGCCACCCTCATTTCCAGACCTAATATCGAAGGTATATGGAGTGGTATTGGGTGATTCGTCTGCGTCTGATATTTTGAATGTTAGGAATATATAGCCTAGACGTCGGTTTTCTTGAAGTACAACACTGTAGTTGGCGCTGGAAAAGATGGGTGCATTATCGTTTGTGTCCAAAATGTTTATATTTATTGGCACACTGTTGCATCTTTGAGGATTCCCCTGATCACAGGCTTGAATTTCCAGAGTGTAGTGCGAAATAGTCTCACGATCTAAAGGCCGTGATACACTTATTGTTCCGTTTTTCGGCTCTATGGAAAACTGGCCTATGTTGTCGCCCTTTTCAATGTTGTAAGTCACAAGACCGTTTACATCAGAATCTTCGTCTGAGGCCTTGATGTCCAAAATCTTGGAACCGACGAAAATATCTTCGTTGACATTAATGCGGTACAGGTTTTGCAGAAACTTGGGGCTGTTGTCATTAATGTCCAAAATAGAGATGTTCACATAGGCATTGTTGCTAAGTGGTGGAGAGCCTCCATCAATAGCTTGAATGGTCAAGAAGTAAAACTTGGACATTTCATAGTCCAAGGTTGCATTTAGCACCAAGTCGCCTGTCGTCGAATCCATTTTGAACTTTCCCTGTTCGTTGCCACTCATTATGAAGTAGTGAATATCCGCATTTACCCCAATATCTATTGAAGTGGCATAAACTTTGCACACTTCTGTGCCATGTGTGGCGTTTTCTAGAATTTTGCACGAATACTGTCGCATACTAAACTCGGGTGGATTGTCATTAATGTCCAATATGTTCACAGCAACTGTTGCAATGGAATGTAATTTTGGAACGCCGCAGTCCTCCGCCTTCACTGTGAGATTAAACAATGAAATAGTTTCACGGTCGAGACTTTTGTCCAGCCTTATGATACCAGTCGATTTTGATATTTTGAAATAATCATGGTTTTCGCCCATCAGGGAGTATTTGATTTGTCTATTTAACCCAAAATCCTTATCCATCGCGTGCACTTTCGTGATCAACGTGTTTAGTTGTGCATCCTCGGGTACACTCACTCTATATTGCGCCATCGAGAAAATTGGCGTATTGTCATTAATGTCATTGACCGTGATGATTATTTCCGAGAAGCACTCTTGCGTAAAGTCCTTGCCATCCTGAACATGTGCTACTAACTTGTACTTGGGCGTTGTCTCCCGATCAAGTGCGCTTGCTACCTTTAGGATGCCACTTTCCTTTCCAATAGTAAAGTCGTCCGCACCTTTGCCCGAAAGATAGAAGCGAAGTTTGCTTTGAAAATCAAAATCAACCGCCTTGATTTCAACGAGCGTAGTTCCAATCGAGATTGATTCATTAGTGGAGATATGATAGCGGGGTTTTAGGCAGTAAGGCGTATTGTCGTTTATGTCATTTACATCTATTTCCACATTGGCTTTGGCAGTGAATTTTCCATCAGTTGCTATTATGCTTAAGTTGTAGAACATGATTTGTTCGCGATCTAATGGTTTGGCAATAAATAACTCTCCGCTCTTACCGATTTGGAACTGGGCTTGTTTGTCCCCAGAAGCGATAAAGAAGTCCATCTCCTGTTTTTCGATATCGGGATCAATTAGGAGTAAGTTGATTAAAACTGTGCCAGGCAGTGCATTTTCGAAAACCGCAAGCCTTTCGATAGGTAATTTAAATACTGGTGCGTTATCATTATAGTCTACAATTTTGATAGTTACAGGTACTTTTGCATCATGCTTTGGGTGGCCATTATCGGCAGCAATTACTTTAAAATTATACTCGGATTGAACTTCTCTATCCAAGGAGGTTAGCAAGGTGATCCAGCCACTGTAGATGTCAATGTCAAAAATATTTTGGATGTTTTCAGTATCACTTTCCAAGTAGTACCGAATGTCGCCATTTGGTCCGGTGTCCGCATCTGTTGCCGATACTTTGACCAAGGATATGACCTTTTCACTGTTTTCCGCAACACTGGCACTGTAGAATGTGTTGTCAAATTTAGGATAGTTATCATTTTCGTCCCTAACATCAATTAAAACATCAGCGTAGGCGAAAAAAACCGGAACCGTGGAAGTTTCCGCCACTACAATCAACGTGTGCGACTCTTGTTGCTCCCTGTCCAATGTTTGCTGGAGGATCAGTTCACCACTATCGGATATCATGAAATGGTCCTGATCCGCTGCTATTGAGAATTTGAACGTATAGTTTCCAATCATATGTAGTTTTGTTAGCACGGTTCCTGGTGGCGTTGACTCTATGATCTTGAGTAGAACCAAAGATTTCTCAATGAGGGGAGTACTGGCATCTGTTTCGATTATTTCGATGGACACAGGAACTTCCGAATGAAATTGAGGTTCCCCTCGATCGGAAGCACGAACGAAAAACTGATAGGAGTTAACTCCGTAAGATTCTGCATTCCTCTTAAAAGCAATATCGCCAGTTTTCTCGTTAATTTCAATCACCTCCTTCACTGCCTCATCGATGGACTTTTGAACAATTTGGTAATACACCGATCCATTATCACCAATATCGTCGTCTTTGGCTTTGACCTGTAAGTAAACAGTTTAAACTTCTTAAGTAGGGACTTCTTTAAATGGCAGACAATGTTTACCGTCAAGATAGTTCGGTTCGCTTCCGTTGTTGTGCTTACAACCATTTTGTATTCCTTTAATAGGAAGTAAGGAACGTTGTCGTTCACGTCCACTACAATAACCTTGAGTGAGGCAAATCCGAATTTACCGCCACCGTCGGACACCTTCAATAGCACCACGTACTCATCCTTTTTTTCACGGTCAAAAGTCACTTTAGAAGTAATTACACCCGTCGATTGGTCTATGAGAAAGATTTTTTTCATTTCCTCGGAAACTATTTCGTAGTAAAGACTTGCGTAGGTGCCAAAATCTCCATCCGATGCTTTTACCTAAAAATACCAATTATTATATTATTATTACACAATAACGTCTTGTGCCTATCTAATAAAATACCATACCGTGATTATATTATGACCGTGTAACAAATTTTCAGGTACTTGAGCCTCATAAGTACTTTGATCAAATTGTGGACTGTATACGTTTTCTGGCATTAAGGATATTTTCAGCCGGGCATATGTCGTATGAACTCCATCGGAAACAGAAATATTCAAGACTGTGCTGCTTTTATCAGTAAAATTTAACATGTTTTGAAGGGATATAACTCCTGTTAGTTTATCAATACTATAGGTTTGCAATTCGTTTCCATAAACAATTTTATACTCCAGAGAGTCAGTATCAGAAATATCCTTATCGTATGCCTTAGGTAGGGCAACAAATTGTCCACGAACAGCTGCGACTGATAGTTTGGTGAAGTACGACGGCTCTACAAAACATGGGGCATTATCGTTCAAGTCTTTTACTGAAATATAAAAATAATATATTTTCAATTAGTCTGTAAGAGGTGAGGTGAGACACAATTCTACCTGTTATAAATACATTTGATCGGGAACTTAATGATGGCGATCCATGGTCCTTAACGTTAACTACAACATGATGATATTTAATTTGTTCATAGTCCAATGGAGTCTTTAAATAGAGATTTCCGTCAGTGACGTCAATGTAAAATAGTTCTGAATTGTTTTGCCCATTGATGGACTCAATATAATAAGAAAGTTTTGCATTTGCTCCAGAGTCTTTATCAGTTGCATTAATCTTCAAAATTTGTGTTCCAAACGAAGAATTTTCCGGAATGGTTATGTTGTACATATCACTCTCAATTTCTGGATAGCAATCGTTGACATCCAAAATGGAAACAGATAAAACGACTTCAGCATAAACACCAGAAAGACTATCTGTCGCTCGAATAGAAACATCATGTGAGCTTATTTTCTCGTAATCCAATTCATTAACGACAAAAATTGAGCCTGAAATTAAATACAAGCTTAGATAATTTTGAAGTGAAAAAGATAGCTGGATGAATCTACCTGTGTTGTAATCAATTTCAAACGATTGACTGTCTGAAGATATTGTGTAAATTAAACTCCTGCCCAAGGGACTTTCAGCTTCAATGGAAACGGAAAGCGCAGAGTACATTTCCACGTCTTCCTTGACGCTAACAGTGTAAAATTGTTTTTCAAAAACGGGCATCGAACGATCAATAACCTACAATAGAAATTGCAGTTTGTATTAAAAAGTCAAATTTTTCCCATTTTTTCATTACCTTAACTTGTAGAGGAGCTTCTGAAGAGCAAGGTGTTATGGCGCCATCATAAGCAGCAACTGTCAATTCATAGTTTCGATTATGACCTTCGACATGCTGCTTTATGGATAACTCTCCAGTTTTGCGGTCCAATTTGAACAACTCCCCATTTCCCTTCTTAAGTTCGTACCGGACCTCGCCATTTTCTGCACTATCCAAGTCAACAGCCTTAACCTGCATTATAATCGTTCCTTTTGGATCGTCAATTGAAACGGTGGCATAGTAGGGCATATTGACAAACAAGGGGCAGTTATCGTTCACATCCAAGACGGATATATCTATGAACGTTACTGCCCTGCGAACATTCGAATTCATGCCGTCGTATAACTCGGACTTTGCTTCCACAAACAGTGTGTACAAATCCTTTACTTCCCGATCGAAGATAACTCCAGTGGTTTTTAGGGCTCCCGAACTGATTCCAATATCAAACAATTGTGTTGGGTTCAGGATGCGGTACTCAACGTTTTCGTTCAGTGAGTTTCCAACCACATTCACCAATCCAATGGTGGCTACCTTTGTGTTATTTTCATATGCAGAAAATCTATACGATTCACGTTGGAATGAAAAATTTAAGTCGATGGCTGATAAAACCTTAATTTTAACTATTAAAATTGCAGAGAATATTCCGTCGGAGGCACGGACGTGCAAGGTATAGTCCCGATTATTTTCGTTATTTAGTAGTTCAAAATTTCTAAAAACAAAAGTTATGGTTTATGTTCCAAAAATAAATATTGTAGCTATGTTTACCTTGTTGTAATTATTCCGGTGTATTTTTCGATCTGGAAACATTCATTGGCGTTTCCATCTACAATGTCAAACCTTAAAGTATCGTTATCAGCATCCTTTGCGCTAACTTGTCTAACAAACACATTTTCAAAAGTTGGAAGGAACAAAGTTACATTGAGTTCACGCTCATTAAATACTGGAGGACAATCGTTAACATTTATGACACGAATCGTCACATGTGCTGTTGTAGTGGAATGTAGTTTGGGCTTTCCCATATCACTAACCTAAAATATAAAAAATGTGAAGACAAAATTCTAAAACTATTTAATGCTTTAATTACCGTAACGTCAAAAGTGTAACCAGCATTGGTTTCATAGTCCAGTTGTCGTAACAGCTCAATAGCGCCAGTTGTCGAATCTACTTTAAAAAATTTGTTTGCCAGATCGTCAATTATGTGGTATTCAACCATTCCGTTTACTCCGACATCCGCATCCTTGACTTGTAGTGTTAAATGACTAAAGTAAAAATATATTATTATTGATATCCTTAAAGTCCAATTACGAGCACTTACTCTTTTGATGAGTCGTATACTTTCAGAACGTAAGATCCAATTGCGGCAGATTCAGATAATTCCCCCACATATTCATTTTGAACGAAATATGGAATATTATCGTTAGCATCTAGGATATGTATAATTATATTTTGGCTGGATGACTCTGCTGCCATATTGGTTCCTTTAACAGTAAGGTTGAATACCCTGGGGTAACAAAAAATGTAATAAATATTACAATTTAAATTGTAATAAATTGTATTGCTTACTTGATGGATTCATAGTCGATATTTCCATTGATAACAATAACTCCAGTGGAGGGGTTAATGCGGAAGCTTTCGTGGATGTTTCCAGAAATAATATTAAAGAATATGGATGACGAAGACCGAGCGGTGACTTGAGTAACAAATGTTCCGATGGGTAGGTTTTCGAATATTTCTATTGCAATGTTGTTGGTTGAGAACCTCGGAGGATCGTTCTCGGACATGGTGACAATGATGTGCACAGGTATCTGCGATGACAAAGGTGGGTTTCCCAGATCTACGGCCTTTACTTGAAGCATGTACTCTTGAATCTTATTAATGTTTAAGTTGCCAGCCAATGTGATTACACCAAAAGTGGGGTCTATTTCAAATACACTACCCACGTTACCAGTGATAATAGAGTACTGGATCTCGGCATTGTGCCCACTATCTCGATCTATGGCCCTCACTTCGGCCAATTTAGAGCCAATAGCTGCGCTTTCGGGAACCTTACTTTGAATTATTTTAGCAGTAAATTCTGGATGGTGGTCATTGTGGTCATGCACGTTTACAATGATCTTGGCATAGTTTCTTTTTCCAGGCGCTCCTTGATCTTTAACAAAAACGATGAGTATATGCTGTGCAGTCTTTTCAAAATCCAATCTCTGAGTGACAATAACATTTCCACTTATGGAATCGATTCGGAACAATGCCAGGGACGACGGATCCTGAGTTGCGTGTAGGTGATAGAATAGCTTTTTGTCCTCATCTCTGTCAGTGGCGTGAAGTTGCATGATAACTGATTCCTCCTCAATATTTTCTGATATATTGACATGATACACATCTTTAGCAAACTGAGGGGGGTTGTCATTAATATCGATCACTTGAACCAAGAGATTAGTAAACGTTGTAAATGTGCCATCCGTAACGCTAATAGTTAGATTATATGACTGTTTCGTCTCGTAGTCCAAATATTTTGAAAGTAAAATGTTTCCGTTATCTTGGCCAATGTAAAAGGTGTTGTCTTCATTGCCATCTATAAATGAATCAAATTTCAATAAGTATTCAAAATGTGGGTCATCTATTAAACTTACTGGAAATGTTGTACCACAGCTGGTCGTTGTCATCATCGACAGCCAATATTTGAGTGACCAAAAATCCTGGCTTGTCATTCTCTGTTAGATCCACGACATTTTCGGACGTCTTTCTGACTATCAACGGTGCATTTTGAGAATCAGGATTAACAGGAACTACAACTATATTAACTCTAGCAGTTTGACTTTTCTTAGGAATTCCGTTGTCCTCAGCCTTGATGTGAATTTCAAACTCATTATCGGAGTCCAATGGTTTTGCTATATGTATGTGGCCCTTTTGGCTGTCGATGCGAAATTTGTTTTTACCCTTTCCGGACTTAATTGAGTAGGTAATTCGCCCATTTTCCCCACTGTCGCTGTCGATAGCATGAACCTAAAAACAATAATTAATGCAAAAATTTTCGGTAACATTGAACATTAACATTAAAAGCATAGGGCATACCTGAAAAATAGATTGATTGACAGCGGCTGAAGACGGAACTTGCACCTTGTAAACCCTTTGGTCAAACTCTGGGCCATTATCGTTAATATCGAGCACTGACACAACAATTCGCGATGTAGAGGATAGTACTGGAGATCCGTTATCTGATATAGCAACCTGAAAAAAAAGTTGCAGCTTTTTGATTTTACAACTACCGGAAAATGTTGGAGTCAACACACCTCCAAAATATGCTCCGCTTGATTTTCTCTGTCCAATTTGCGTTCTGTCGTTTTAATCAACCCTAAGAACAAGAACAGTGAATTAAATATATATCAATTCAACTTATATTTAAATGTTTGTACCTGTTTTCGAATCAATTTCAAAGTACCCGACCAGATTTCCAGAAACAATATTATATGTAATTGTCTTAGTGGGATCTATATCAGGATCGTATGCCTTCAAAGTAATGATCTCCACATTTTCCACACTTGCTTCCGTAACATTTACGTAGTACACTGGTTTGTCCGTAAGAGGAATGTTATCGTTTTCGTTTTCGACTTGTATGTAAACCTAATAATGAAGCGAATTTTAGTTTTCAGAACATCTTTAGATATATGTATTTGTATATACTTACTTCCGCACAATTGCTGAGGGGAACTATTGCGCAGTCCTGTGCACAGAGCGTCAACCAGTAAAAGTTTTTCGTCTCCGCATCGAGTTGGGACAAGGAAGTTATTGAACCTGCAATATATATTGGCAATAATCCGTTTGAGATGTCATACAAAGGGAATACAAACCTTGGTCGTTGACCGCAAAAATTCCCAGCCCATCGCCACCTGTGATTGAGTACGTGATTTTCGAGTTCAGGTCCACCGTGTCCATATCCCGAGCAGTGACATTCATTACAAACGTTCCCTTCGGCTTGTTCTCCTTTATCTTTCCCTCGTACACAAAGTCGTCGAATTCGGGAGCAAACCTGTTCTCGTTGACGTCAATGATCATTATTACTATGGACATGTCTGAAGTTAGCGAGGGATCTCCGCCATCGATGGCACTGACAATAAGATTGTGCACTTGTTTGTTCTCGTAGTCCAGATACCCTTGAGTCCTTATTGCACCAGTGTGCTTATCGATTCTGAATAGTTCCTTATCCTGGGTCTCCTCTTTCAGAGAGAATTGAATCTCGGCATTGGGTCCAATGTCTTCGTCCACCGCTTCGATTACGGCCAACACTGTTCCGCGGGGCAGATCTTCGCGCACCTTAAATATGTACTCTTGCACTCCAAAAACCGGCGCGTTGTCGTTGACATCGTCAACAAGAACGTAAACCAGAGCCTCTGAAGAGAGCACGGGATTGCCACCATCCTTGGCCGTTATGTGAAGAGCATAATTATCCTGTTTCTCGCGATCCAGTGGTTTGTTCAGACGAATGCATCCCGTAGTTGCATTGACCGTGAAATCGCTGCACTCAACCGATAGGGCATATGTAACCTGAGCATTGATTCCGGAGTCTGCATCCGTGGCATGAAGGCAGTGTACCACAGTTCCTATCCTGGCACTCTCAGTCAGCCGGAAGGTCGCCAATGTCTTCTGAATAACCGGACGATTGTCGTTCACGTCGAGGATCGTTATTGGCAACATTTTTGATGTCGATTTGGTCGGGCTACCCAGATCGTAAACGGTGATGTTGAGGACATATTCATTTTGACGTTCTCTATCCAAATATCCAATTATCTGTAGTTCACCGCGGTCTGGATCAATACGAAAAACCGAATCGTAGTCCCCGTCTAAAATTGCAAATACCAACTTTCCGTTGTAGCCCAAATCGCGATCTTTGGCTTCTATCCAAGCAACTGTTTCACCCAATTGGACACTTTCGTTGATGGACAGCTCCTGAGGGAAGTTCACGAACTCTGGTCTATGCACATTTTGACCATATCGACTGGGTGTTAAAGATAAGTCACTGAAAACGGATAGCGACACACTTTTTACATTATTTTTTTCGGACAAGGACAATGTTTCCGCTAATCTCCTCCCCACGCCAGTTTCCCGACACTCAAAGGACCCATAGCCATGTAGTATACTGGAATCTCTAGCCAAATCTTCTGGCATTAGATGTACATTTATAATCAAGTCATCGGAAAAGTGAGTGCCATCCGTGGCGGAAACTTTAAGAATACGATTTGTTAAGGATGTTTTCTTCAGATCGCAGGAAATAGACAGGGAGCCCGATGTGGGGTCCAAGTTAAAGCAGCCATCCTCGTTGCCATCGCTCAAGCGATAGGATATTATATCGCCTGCGTCAAAGTCAATAGCTGAGGTAACGAAAACTTCGGTACCCATCGGGGCCGATTTAGTCACTTTGCCATAGCAATTCACTCGTTCAAACTGCGGTCGATTATCGTTAATATCCTTGACGACGATGGACAGTTTGATTTCCGTCTGTCTTCTGTACGGCAATCCCCAATCCGATGCACGTACTATCAGCTCATAGTTGCGCTTCATTGTTTCAAAGTCAAGGAGAGATGTGGTCTTAACTATACCGCTGAAGTGATCGATCTCAAATGGAACCGCATTTAGATTGGCAATACTATACGATATGTATGAATTTTCACCAGAATCCCTGTCTTTGGCAGTGAGTTTCACAACAAACGACCCAGCCAAGTTGTTTTCATTAATACTAATCACCTTATTGAGATTCTCAAAAATGGGATCATTGTCGTTCATATCCTGTACGCTGATTTTTACCTTGGCTGAAGATTGTTTTCTGGACCCAACATTTGCCTGATCAATGGCGGACACGGTTAAGGTGTAACTTGACTTCTTTTCGGCATCCAGCTGCTTCGCTGTGTACAACATGCCGGAATCGGGATTTATTCGAAATTCATCGCCCTCATTTCCACCCACGATTTCCAAGTAAACCAATGCATTTTTGCCCAAATCTGGATCGCTCACCTTCAGCCTTATCACAGGCATGTTAATGGGGGCCGTTTCTGGAATCGATACTTCGTAAATCTCCTGCGTAAATATGGGTATGTTTTTGCTCTCGGGTTTGATTTGAATAGGAACGGATTTATAGGCGAATCTACGTGGAGTTCCCAGGTCCTCTGCCCGCAGGGTTATGTTGTAAATGAAATGTTGCTGGCTTAAGTGAGCAAATTGATTTAGTTCGATGTAGTACTCGTCTTTGGTCTCCGCTGCCTTCAGAAGAAACGTGCCATCCGGATTTCCATCGACGATTTCCAATCGCCCTATGTTGCCGTTTATCCCAGTGTCCTTGTCGTTTACTCGCACAATTCCATAAATCAAAGGGTTTGATGTTGGCGTCACGCTCGAAAAGGTTTTCGTGAAAATCTCTGGAGCGAAGAAGTTAACCTGTTTCACCGAAATACTGACCTTCGCCTTGCTGGCCTGGTGGTTCTGTTGGTTGACCCATGACCCCCGATCGTAGGCCACCACTGTGAGCTCGAAGTGCGAATTCTCCGCATACTGAAGCTGCTGCAGGAGAGTAATTTCGCCAGTGGTTGGATGGATAGCAAAGTATTCACTATCCATCAGGAGACTGTAGTAGATTTCCCCATTGATGCCGAGGTCAGCATCGTCTGCGGTGACCTTTAAAATACTTTGATATTTGGGCGTGTCCTCCGGAATAACTACAGTGTACTGGGTTGGGTAAAACAGCGGACTCAGGTCATTGCGATCCAGTACTTTGATGTGGATATTCGCCTCCGTTTCATAGCTTGATATATTTCTGTCGTGCAAATGTACATGTGCCTTCACTCTTATAAGGTACTCCTCAGTTTTTTCTCTGTTTAGCACAACGTTATTTGTCCGAGTTCGAATCGCTAAGAAGGCAAAATCTCCGACCAGCTTCTCCTCGGCTTTGAACAGCTTCTCCTTATCACCACTAATTATCCTATACTTAACTTCTGCGTTCAAGCCAACTCTCAAGCCGGCCAGTCTTTCATGCAATACTCCCTTGGCATAAGTCTTGCCCAGACTATTTTCTGGTATGGTAACATTATATACACTATGGCTAAACCTATACAGATCTTGCAGTTGGTTTTCTAGTCTATATTCGAGGGTCGCTGTGTGCTTCTCATCGGCCTTGCTTTGTACAGAGGGGATCAACCATAGACTACACAGTAGTGAAATCCATTGGAATGTCGTGAAAGCTTTTTTTTTTACAGGAGTTACATATTTTTTAATCTTCATAGTAAACATATACTGCTCTTATTTCACATAATATCCTGCAACGTAAACGAAATTGTAATAATTTGGTTAAATGAGGTTTTTTTATAAAATGTTTAATAATGGTTGTGGCTTTTAAAGCAAATATGTAAATTAAGTATCCTTCTTTATAGATCTAAATTTGAATCCGTGACTTAAGTTCAATTTTGAATTTACCGGGGGGAGTGTGTTTACTTTTTTATGTTTGCAATTAAACGAATCGTTCATCAGAAATAGGCAACACATAGTAAATCACTCAATGCGATCCGAAATCAAATAAAAAGCTATTTAAAGCAACCAATTTTAAAAATGTTTATATATATATATATATATATATATATGTATATTTATATATATATATATATATATATATATATATATATATATATGTATATTTTATTTATTTAACAGAAACGTGGATAAGCTTCTGCGGACGAGATGCCCGTCTCGTTTGGTGGAATTTTCAACCTTACTTCTACATAATTGATTAAAAATCCTTAATTTTGTCTAAACGATTTTCAACAATAGTCGTCTATAAGGTAAACTGTTTAGCTTATAATTTTGGCAAATTAATGGCAGTGTTCCTCATTCTTACTATCTGACAATACTTTTGCATGGTACCTCATTTGAAGGTACGAGTATATTGTTAATAAACAAACAAAGCAAATTTAAAATAAGAAAGGAAAATAAACGTCTGTAAAAAGGTAACGTTATAAAATGTCATTTTGAAAATTTAATGTTCACAAGAAATTTGCTTAAATTTTAATTTTCCTAAAGAAAATGTTTGCGCGTCAAAAACGTTGTAAAGGGCGCCTTCCGCAGTCGATTTGACCCAGATTTTATTTTAAAGGGGCACGACCACCTTATCAGCCTTATCTCTGATGTTATTTAATAATAGGGTTCTATAATTAGCTGTGGGTAAAATGCTTGATAATTAGTCAGCCTAAATCTATTTCATGCAACTGCTGTACCTGGATTGCAAAAAAAAACATTTTAGGTTTTTAAGGATAATGCACTATTTGTTGAACAAGACTGAAATTAAATTCATTTTATACCCTTTATGACTTTTTTTTATAAAAGTTGCAGATTAACGGGTGAATGACTCGAAATTACCATTTTACACTTGTGTTATTTTTGAAATTTAATGATTTCTAAAATTTTGAACCCAGTCTACCCGTTCCACCGTCGTTTTCTGTAACTCAGAGCACATTATCAAGCAAAGCTGGATATTTCTGGAAGGTTTTTAAATTGTAAATTTTCATTAGGAACGGAAATTTCTCTATAACTTGATATCCAACCCTTTCGGTACCCACAAAGCTCCTTACTTGACACCTTTGCCAGATAAGAAAAACTAATATGGTAAACCAAATGTGTGAAAAATAGAGCTTCATTTTCCCTATAAAACTGAATGAAAGAAGTGCTTGGAATTTTTTCCAGTTACCAAATTGTTGCTTACGAATTTAAAGAACCGTGAAGGCGACACTTTTGAATTGCATTTCCACTAGCATATCATTTCAGCATATTCACTTGACTGAAGAACCACTTGTTGGGAGTGGAAGTTCAGAGATTTTCGATTCATTGAAACGTGAAGGTTGCGAAATTGGTGCGGCGCGTAGGTACAAAAATATGAGTAATAAGGCCCGTAGTACACACATATCATACATGAAAAGAAGTCATAACAGGTTAGCGAGCACAATGTGAATCACTGAGTAGTTCCAATTGTAATGTTTATTCGGAAGCTATGTCAGGAAACCCTTCGCAACTTGTCTGGTTTCTTATTCCAAAATCAGTCCACAAAGTCACACTATTACGATCACTAACTCCAGTTTTTACATAGGAGTGCAGCATTTACATTGGTATGCAGGCGATGCATATGTACATCGCACATAAATCGTACATCGGTGTACAAAGATAACATGTGTCTCTTTTCCGTGGGCCTTATTTTCCGATAAGGTAAGTAAACACACGCACACACATCCCTCCAAATCGCCGTCATAAACTCCGTGGGTATAGCTAGTGGTTTGTAAGTTAAATACACAGAACTGCACAATTCTCGGTTGAAACTTCTTTTTGGAAAATGTTTGGCCCACATACTAACGCACTGAGTTACATATGTGTGTATATACCTTTATAATTTAGAGTGGATCGCACAACTTGGCTGGAACTAACTAAAAATCGACGTTTTCGCTGGTTACTCGTTAACTTCGAGGGCGATTATTTTTATCGGCTTATATTTTCATTCATCTCCGATTTTCGGAGCTCTAGACGCGGATTAAACACTCACATTAATTGGCAGCTGCATGTACATATGCACCATTAACTACGATCACCGATAACTCCGCCCGCTATTGCTCTCTCTTGAAAACGCCAAAATCGATTGCAAGAATCGAATACTACGAGACTGGATGACTCTCTGTGCAACCTATCGGTGTGCAGCCGATAACTTAAATATCGATCATACTGCAAGGCGCGAACAGACATGAATTTAAAGGTGCTCCTATGCCTATTTTTTTAAAACATTGCATCTTTAAAAATTTGTAATGATCGCCCACTTAATTAAAAAAATTCCCTAAACTACCTTTCAACAAGTGCTCAAACTAATAAATATTATGGAGTATCTTTATGTCTACCAGTTTTCTACCAATCAATTTGAAAAATTTAATTTCTTTTTTGTATTGCCCTGTGCCTTTTGATTTAATGAAATGAAATTAATTAAATATGAAGCAAATACAAAAAAAGGAAATTTATTTGGTTTATATAAAAGAGGGGGTTAATGAAATTATTTGTCAGTGCATTGCACTTAAACAAAAGAACTATGTTTGTTGTGCAACCTTACAAAATTAGTAGGAAGCCCTATTTTTGTTGGTTACCGACTGTTGTTTTTTTAGATAAAAGAAAATAAGAATCCACGGATTTCTTCCGAAGATCGCATCTAAAAAAATGTAGTAATTAGATTCTTCAAGGTGCAGCCTCTTTCTAGAGTAATTATTAATATTTGGAATCTACTTTATTAAATTGCTATAGCTTTTTTTAAAAACATGGATTCCGAGAAGGAATTATCCTTGGCAATAATTTATCAAATAAGGTTGACTCCCCCAAAAATATCACAAAAACACTAGGCAGTAAACCAAGAATGGTACCCTTAGTTTCCCATAATCCGCATTGCAATGGCTTCGCAATTTAAGAAATCTAAACCATCGCGGAAATTTCCTGTTCGGAAGTGTATGTTGTGGCTTATTCCATTGATATTTGGTTGATTATATTTGGTTTCTTTATTATCTGTATCACCACATGGGGGTTGCATAACCCCGATTCACTGTTACACTTATTTATAAAGCAATATTAATATGGATTACTGGCCGACTCGAACGTATTTGTGACACACAACACTAATACGTACATATTTCTGCATTTTGCAGATAAACATCAATAGCACTGGAAATGCGTGTGGGCGCTGAAACATTTATGGACTCGCATATCGTCGGATAAACTCGAAGTCATATTAACTGAACAACGCGACTTTCGATTGAAACATACTTTTCCTTCATTCAATTGCAAGCTACCGACGACGCACACAGTTTACTGCGATTTAAACCAACTTAAACCGCAGTCAATGAGAACAGAAATTCAACTGATTCGACTTTTCGTCATCGCAACTATCCCGGCCATCGGAGGTCCTCTCGAGTTGGGTCATATCCTGCGGATGCAACATCGAACTGGAACTTCGAGCTCTTCCTAACCAGCTTGAGTTTGCTGCACCCCTATTTCCCCTGAAGATAACAGACACACCCTTCTGTTATTGTAAAAATATCCCAGCTTAAGTGCGGAGAATGTCTGGATGTTTACATGTTCTGAGCAATTATGGATATTATGGCTAAATATTTAGCAGGGCTAGGAAAACATTCGATTTCACAATTTGATGTAATTTGTTGAATTCTGCAGAACTTTATCTATTTAATGTTTATTATTATTAGTAACAATGTTTCAATAATATTTATCATATTTTATACTAAACACGGCCGTGTTATAATACGGTATTACTACGATAAAGGATTTTTCAAGCCGCGCCATCTGGTGGGATTTTCATGTAAATTTCCCTCGACCGTAAAATTAAAGTTATTACGATATAAAAATTACCAACTTCCTAAAGAACTATAAAATGACTGGTGCAATATCGATGGATATTTCTAGGTAAAACAAGATTTTACAAGCAAGTACAGAATTTATTGGATTTATAGAAATTTTTTTGACACAAAACGTAATATTTTACAAATATTAATGGTACATCTGTTAATCCACTTTCGTTTTCCCCTATTATTTCAGATAGAAGGGACTAAATAAGGCAAGGTTATTTTACAAACCATTGTATTTTTGCTCACGGCCTTGCCCTGATTAGCATTTTACACGATTTTAGGGAAAATCTATTTCCCAAATTCCAATTACCCCACCAAATGCCATCGTGGGTGTTCAACAGAACTTTGGATGTTCTATATTTTCCGTTTAAATTGCTGGAAATGAAGTATTTTATAAATTATTAAAAAAACCAACTTATTTTTTGACACACTAAAATATTATACATACCAGTTGCCTATACCCCACCATTTCGAATCAAACGAGGAAGGACTGAAAACACCGCCTGTTGCAATTCGGTTTATGTGACTGCGAAAAGCGTCGCCAGCATTTCCTGAGTATTTGCCGAGGGAAAGCAGTTTGTATTCCTCTTTTAAGCCCCCAATAACAAAATGATCATATCTTGCATAAGCATCCTATGTAATTTTTCAAGGCCAATCCAGAACTCGCCAGCCAAATCCCCACAGCCAGTCTCAAGATTTAAAACAATGTTGTCATCGAAACTGCCATCGATCCTACGTTGGATTACCATCCAACCACGACCGGCAGAAGGGATATCCTCGAATACTGAGGCAAAGGGTTCGAAATCAGGTAGTGTCACCAACTTAATTGAAGGCACCGTGGATGAGCTTAACAATAAAAATTCATCGGTGTCGTTGGGATTGCCGATGTACTCAGTCAATATTTTTCCCATTTTCTCTAGCTTTTCGTTCTTCTCCTGTACTTTACCTTCCAATTTCATAATTTTTAGCTTCGACTCGTCAATTTTAAATTCTAGTCTGGCGACTTCGGCTTCCTTTTCTTGCAGAATTTTTACAAATTTCCGTGTCTCGGAATCCAATTCAGCAATGCGATCATTCTTTTCTTGTAATTTTGCATTTAACTCCTTATTATCATTTATAAATTCATCATTAATTTCCGCTGGAGTACATTTTTCTCTGTCGTTGTCCTTAATTGCAATCCTACTCAATTCGAGAGCATTTTGCAAGTCAATTATTTCAATCTGTAATTTCTGTATGGTCATATCTTTGGTTTGCGTTACTAAATCAATCGAAAATTGCAGGTTTTTAATAAAATCATCCTTATCCTTGACGGAATTTTCAAGCAAACTGGCCTTTTCCTTTTGGGCCATCAGATTTATTTCAACCTCAGCCAACTTTCGCTGTAGTTCAGTTATTTGTCTTTCATATTTTGTCTTGCTCTTCAGCATTCCTTGTGCGCTTGGCCCCACAAATTCCATTTCCGAATCACTGCCGGTCTGAAATAACAAGACGTAATAAAAAGGCATTATTAATTATTAATTATTAATTAATAATTAATAATTAATAATTAATAATTAATAATTAATAATTAATAATTAATAATTAATAATTAATAATTAATAATTAATAATTAATAATTAATAATTAATAATTAATAATTAATAATTAATAATTAATAATTAATAATTAATAATTAATAATTAATAATTAATAATTAATAATTAATAATTAATAATTAATAATTAATAATTAATAATTAATAATTAATAATTAATAATTAATAATTAATAATTTAATAATTAATAATTAATAATTAATAATTAATAATTAATAATTAATAATTAATAATTAATAATTAATAATTAATAATTAATAATTAATAATTAATAATTAATAATTAATAATTAATAATTAATAATTAATAATTAATAATTAATAATTAATAATTAATAATTAATAATTAATAATTAATAATTAATAATTAATAATTAATAATAATTAATAATTAATAATTAATAATTAATAATTAATAATTAATAATTAATAATTAATAAATTAATAATTAATAATTAATAATTAATAATTAATAATTAATAATTAATAATTAATAATTAATAATTAATAATTAATAATTAATAATTAATAATTAATAATTTAATAATTAATAATTAATAATTAATAATTAATAATTAATAATTAATAATTAATAATTAATAATTAATAATTAATAATTAATAATTAATAATTAATAATTAATAATTAATAATTAATAATTAATAATTAATAATTAATAATTAATAATAAGGCGTAACCTATGAAACTACAGTTGGAAGAATATAAACATACTTAAATTATAATATTTCTACTTTTCTACCTTTTTCCTAATTTGATTCTGGTAACCCGATAATTTCATTTTTCTCATGATTATGATTATCAGTCATCGTGAAAACACATTTAACCAATTTATTTATTGTAACTATTGTAAAACTTTTGCCTTGGCTATCTCGTTTATTAAAATCGGGAAATCCCCGTGATCCACCCCGCTTGCGTCGCCCGCATCACATCGGGTTGTGTTCACAAACTCACTCATACTCATACAAACCCGGCGCCTCTACGGTTCAAAATAACTAGTACTTTTTCTTTGGTTCAAAAGAACTGCCGCTGTTTTAACGATGAGCTCGTAAGTAAAGTAAACTAAAACCTTAATTGTAACCATAAACGTGAATTATAATAAACAATAAATATTGAGCGACTTGTCCCAAAAGCGTATGTCGTGCTGTCTACAAGGCGCTTACATTGCGTATATTGTTATTTACTAATTTTTCGATACTCCAATACAAAAATCACACTCATTTAGGTATTGTCTTGGCGAGTGTGTGTGCAGTGCACTGTGCACCGCACACTTCGCACACAGAGAACTACATACATATGTGCGTATGAGATCTCGTGAACTATAAAAGCTAAAAGTTCAGAGTTCTTATTTTACTTGCAAATTTTTAAAGATATGCCGAAAGAATTTTATAATGTTGCCCGTGCACTCCTCTACCTAATTAACTAGCATCTGTTCGTCGAGAACCTCGACTCTTTCTCTTGCCTAATTATCATTACCTACCGAATTGTTCTCAGTGCTGGAGTGTGGGGAGGATCGCGACTTTTGCGAAAAGATGTTCTGGTGCTCAGGTTTCATGGCGCTCAGCTTATCAGCGCTATGTTTTTTCGTATCTAAAATCACTCCAAGAGGAATTTTCAATACGCCGTGCAAATGAAGTTATAAGTGTAAAGTTAGTGCCTATAACAAAGTACGCAAAACACAAATAACACGCGCTGTGATCTGTGCGAAACTCTTCAGCTTTCGATGTGACCAGCTATTGAGTGAGGGATTTTTACAGTGCGGCAAGAACTTGATATGGTGGGCGGTATTCCCTAAATTGAATTATAGGGCATCAAATTTGCAAAGGAGCTTGTGGATTTTCAAACCAATTTTTTAAAGACATTGTGGAACACCTTTGAAGTCAAACCGCTGTAGAGATATATTTATTTCCAAGATATACAACATTTTTAATCATTTTTTATTGTTGATAAACTTTCACACACTTTAACATACCCGGTTATATGAAAATATTTGACAACATTTAGGTCTGCAGAGTGGATCTTTAATATTCGCTTAACGTTAATACCACACACAAAACAAAGCACAATTGTTAAGTGTTAACAGTTTACGCATATTTATTTTTATGTATTGGGAACATCCAGAGAAATCAATATATAAAAAAAATATAATGTTTATATGTGAAGCCCTTAATTTCTACTGTTGAAATTTATATCTCAATTTCTGTAGCCATCGCCAAGTACTATTCGAGGTCATCGATACTTGCGTTTCCAGATGAACACTCTATAATTTTGGCTCCGTCCAGCTGTTGCTCCGAACTCTGCCCCAAAACGATTGGCCCATCGTTACCCTCGGCCGCCCGATTGCCGAACTCCTGCATCTTGACGATCAGCATCGCAAATACTTGAGCTGGAAGGGAGGATTGCAGCACCTGCAGCAGACGAGCCGGCTGGCCACACACGACGATGGCATTCGCCAAGTGCTCCACGCCACTCTCGAAGTCTCCGCGGGCGATCAGGGTTTCGCCCAGCTGGATTTCTTGTAGGAAATATCTGAAAATATCATGGATTAATTATTTTGTAACAGTACGAGTCATAAGAAGTCTATGAAATCCTGGACAAAATAAAAATAAATTTTTTGAAAGAATTCTAAGTATTTGTATATTAAAATCGAGTCTATACAAATATGTTTTCGAGCTATTTTCTTGAAAGAAGTAAAATTAATGAATTATCCTAATCTATAAACTCTGAAGTCTTCTTTTTTCTATTTTTAAGCCCTAAATTTGTATATGCTGAAGGCGAAGCGAATAAGCAGGAAGCCTGCGGAATCGAACACTAAATGGTGCTTGTTAATACCAAGCAATGGCGTTTTTGGATGCCATAAGCAATAAGAAATTAGGTGGGTCCGTGCAAAATGAACATGCAAGTGTACATAAGCACATACATCGACTTGGCTGGAAAAACATATGTGGGCTTGTTTGCATGAATGGGGCACCACTACACGTGCCGCATTATATAATGCGACTCCCATTGGGAAGTCCTACCTTTCGATGGCTTCATGGTCGTTCAGGTTGGGTACTCCAGACTTGGTAGTGCCGATTTTCTTGTTGCGACGGCGACCTACAAAGTGATGAAATGCTCAGTTTCTTTCATAATTCAGTTGGGGTCTATGGTATTCTTACGCTCACGGACTTTCTTCTTGTACTCGGGATCACTGCGGCGCTTTTTGTCGAAGTAGATGCAGTATCCAATAAACAGAGTTCCAGCAACTCCCGCTGCAATGCCGATTGCGGTTTTGTTCATTTCAATCATAATTTTACGAAAATCCTCTATATTAACTTTGTCTTATTTTACATTCCGCATGTGCCATCGATTTACATAAAACAAAAATCGATATCGCCAACTCCAGCTGTTTCATGTTTTTCAGTTGTTTTGTACTAATTTGAAACATAGGAATTGGAACGCTTTTTTAAATCTTACTAAGGGCTATTATTTTTTAATTGAAATGTATATATATTTTTTTTTTATTACAAAATATAGTGGGATTAAATATTATTACGCAAAAAATGATATAAATCTAACTTATTGCATTACACACAAAGATAATTTGCATTTAAGGTTCGCTTAAAGTCTTCTTTTAAGTCTTAGTTCATTCTGACCTAAACAAACTTTAATACTATTGATTACTCCAGAGTGCATTTTTGTTTTGGTAAGATCCATGGTGAGAATGTGGTCAATGATGGATGTCCGTTAAATTCAAATTTCGTTTTAAAAAATAGGATATTATTAATGCGGAAAAATAAGAAAAAAAGATCTCTGATGCTGATACTAAAATGTATAATAATCATATACATGAAGACAATTGAGTCTCGTAGAGCCAAATATTGTTTTGCTTCTCATAATTTTTTTTAACTTTTCCTCGAGAATATGTAACTGACGCAGAACCATGATAGTTCGAAAAGCTAAATTGATAAATTCCGAACTGGGAGAGTGTGGTTGTGCAAAAGACTATGGATAGGTGTATATGCCCGCATACATAAAAGCCTTTATGTTTGTGTTCTGTAAATATACATTTCTTTCTTAACTGAGTATTAGTGGCCATCAACGAGCCCTCCTATTGAACAATTCCTTCACTTAACCCCGGGCACTCAAATCGACGGTAACCATGCGGAGCTTGTGGCTAAATACGTTGACCAAGCAGAGTAAGCAAAAGAAAAACCTTAAGGTATTAGCGAATCTGAGAATGATGGGGTTTCGTTATATGTAGGTCTATATAGGTTGAGTACCAAGAGGTACTCCACCAACATTGAGCCCAAGGAACCTGTGGTGAAAACTAAATCAATACCTGGCCCCAAGTCAATTGAGCTTAAGAAACAACTGGATTCTGTTCAGGTGAGTTTAATCTCCCTTATCTGGGTGTGTGGCTATTACTTTCCTAACAAGTAAACGTACATATATACACCATATGCCCACTCAGAGATAACTTTCTAGTGTCTTATTTTTCAACTATTCATTTTTAATCATAACGAATGGCTTTTTTATAGGCCACCGGAACCATCCAATTCTTTGCTGACTACGAAAAGTCCATTGGAAATTACATCTACGACGTGGATGGGAATATTCTACTAGATGTCTACACCCAGATTTCCTCAGTGCCGCTGGGTTACAACCATCCGAGGCTTTACAAGGTCTTTAACAATGAGCAGAACCTAAAAAGTAAGAGAGGGCAACATGGTCGGGATATCTAAGCCCTAAAGCCACTCCCATGCTAAATAATGCGACTATATTTTTGACTTTTATTATTTCCAGCTTTGATTAACAGACCTGCACTTGGCGTCTTCCCTGGCAAGGAGTGGCCAGAAAAACTGCACTCAGTTCTGCTGAACATTGCTCCGAAAGGACTCAATAAAATCACAACGATGATGTGTGGTTCTTGTTCAAACGAAAATGCGTACAAGAGCATCTTCATATGGTGAGTACTGAAACATCTAAGTCTAGTCACTGGGACCCCCCAGAAAGAAAGCCTTCTTACAGCCTTTCCAAATATGTTAGTTACCTAATTTAAGGATGTTGTAACACGGTTATTTTTCGCCTCTAGGTACCAGAACAAACTTCGGGGTAATACACCTCTTACCGAGCAGGAGAAGAATTCCTGCATGATTAACATTCCCCCAGGAGCTCCGAAACTCAGTATCCTCTCATTCAAGGGAGCTTTCCATGGCCGAACATTGGGAGCCCTCTCCACCACACATTCGAAGTACATCCATAAGCTGGACGTTCCGTCCTTTGACTGGCCCATTGCCTCGTTTCCCGAGTACCGATATCCCTTGGACGAAAACGTGGCGCACAACAAGAAGGAGGATGAAAAGTGCCTTAGCGAAGTGCAGGATCTCATTCAGCAGTACGCCAGCAAGAATCCGGTCGCCGGAATTGTGGTTGAGCCCATTCAAAGCGAAGGAGGCGACAACGAGGCATCGCCCGAGTTCTTCAGGAGCCTCCAGGCTATTTGCAAGAAGAACGGCATCGCCCTGTTGATCGATGAGGTTCAAACCGGTGGAGGTAGCACTGGAAAATTCTGGGCCCACGAGCACTTCGAGTTGGAGAGTCCCCCCGATGTGGTGACCTTCAGCAAGAAGCTGCAGTTGGGCGGCTACTTCCACAACGACGACTTCATTCCGAATGAGCCGTACAGGATCTTCAACACCTGGATGGGCGATCCGGGTAAGGTCCTGCTCCTCGAGGAAGTCGTGAAGGTGATTCAGGAGGAGAAGCTCCTGGCCAACGTCGATGTGGCCGGTAAGGTTCTGAAGAACGGTTTGCTGAGCCTGGAGAAGGAATTCCCGCATATCTTGAACTCCACCCGCGGCCGTGGAACATTTTTGGCAGTTAATTGCACCAACACCAAGGTGCGAGATCAAATAATCGGCGCTCTAAAGTTGCACGGCATTCAGACCGGAGGCTGTGGAGAAATTTCCATTCGATTCCGCCCAGCTTTGATATTTAAGGAATACCATGCTAACATCGTCCTAGACCGCTTCCGCAAGGTTCTTCAAGCTATTTAAGAAAAAAAAATATACAAAACAATAGTAATGATTGTGCTCTGAAAATTGCAAGTGCGTGCAACACATACCATATGTTACCAAAATGAATAATAAAATGAATTTATTTTATCCCTCTGTTAGCCATGGTGCCTTTTTATTGATTTCTCTGCCAGGTTGGGACTCAATCAAGCGCTAGCTTAGCTTACATTTTAGATATGATAAAGGCCCCATAATAAATATGCGATGGCGCCACTAAAAAAGATTAGATCCTATTCCTATAGAGAACATTTCAAAGAAAGCAGATATAGTAATCTAATCAAAATGCAGAATATTAGATATATAAAACTGGTTGTAATGCTGCGATAAAATGTTATTGTTTGGTTCCTTTTTCCCTTTTTATTGGGAAGAATTTTTTCCGTTTCCTAATTCCTAGTCTGCTCATAGTTAATTCTAAGTAAGCTTTATAAAAAAAATAAATAAATAACAAATTTCCTGGAAGTATATATTATTTTAATACTTACACCTTGAGGTTTCCCATAAACAGACAGAAACGCTTTGTTTATGATCATTTTATTATGAAAATTTTAAAACCTCAACATGGGTGTTTTGGAACGGTCATAATAGATATTGTTTAATAATATAATTTAATATTATAAGAATTGTTTATTATTAGAAAGAAATATACATAATGGCCATACTGAAACAAAACAATTTAATTCGCAATTACTCTATACACGTTTAAATGATTATTGCTTGCTTTTCAATAGTAATTAAGTTAATGAGACTGTGGATCACACTGTAATAATCGAACTATTGATGGATCACTTTTGGCTCCTTCTATGAACTCTTCCAAGCTTAATTTCCCATCTTTGTTTCGATCCATTTGACGAAAAATCTTGTCGGTTCGTTTCTCAGGAGTACTCTCGTCCTCCGGCATTTTCATCACCGAGCCGACCATTTTATATATTGCCTAAATGAGAGAAAAAGTGAGTGATTACATTTTGAATTTTGTAGAGCAGCAGAAACGTACTGTAACAATTTCTAGCATTTCCTGCCGCGATATGTATCCGTTTCCATCAAGATCATACATCGAGAATGCCCATTTTAGTTTCTGCTCGAGTTTGCCCCGAGATGTGACACTAAGTGCACACAAAAACTCTCTGAAGTCTATAGTGCCATCGCCGTTAGCGTCGAATGTCCGAAAGACATGCTCTGCAAACTGAAAGTAAAATTAAATTTCAATTTAAATTGAAATTCAAAAACATGCACGTGGGCAAAGCTCTTACCTTGCTGGCGTCACCATATGGGAAAAAGTTCCCATAAATCTTTTTAAACTCTTCTACTGATAAATGACCACTAGGGCAGTCCTTAAGAAAGCCTTTATACCATTCTTGAATCTCAGCGTCTGAAACATTAAATTTATTTGAAATGAACAACAAACCAGTTTTAGATATTTACTTACCTGTGAACTCTGTGTTTTGCTTGAGATCCTCCAAAACTTCTGGCTTTAGTTTACTATTTTGCTTTCCCATTGTTGCAGAACAATTTCATTATACAGTTATCTTGAAAAGCAATATAATATATCAAATTAGTATCTATATATTGAACGATTGGGGAAAAGTATTCATCGGGTACCGAAGATTAAATACCCTTGCAGACAGATTTGTAATGTACAGCCAAATTAAGCAAATAGCCAATGGATATTGTTGTAATACCATCTTGCAGTGTAAACCTTTACGAATAAAATGCTTTGAACATCTATTTTAAAATATAAACGTATTGATACGAGCTATTCTGTATATGTAATCAATACTTGGATATGTCCGCCAAATGGTTAAAAGCACGCAACTTTACAATCAAGCATTACTAGTGGGGATGTGAATATATTTTTCCGAATTCAGAATTATCTAAACACTTTACTATTATATTTTTTTAATAAGAAACTAAATACCCGAAGAATATAATTTAACGAGCTTCTAGTGTGAACATTCTTTTCTAGGGTAAAGTTTTTTTAAATTCTATAGTGACGTTAAACAACGGGCTAAATTTATTTGCCTTTATTTTAGACACTATAAGAGTATATATTAATAGAAACACAATGTTATATCGAATTTCTCATAAAACGCTTTACTCAAATTAGAACATGTATCCAGTAAATTTTTTAATTTCCTTGCCGTTTCGTATCGCGTCCAATCATCGGTTGCAGCTAGTTTCTAAAACACATTAAATATATTGGTAGGCCGTCGAGACCAAGCTAAAAAAGACAGCTATAAATGAGTGAATAATGCAAGTACGAAAAGGAAAATTTTCAAACAATTCAAGTTTTTAGATCTGGTGAAAAATTTTAATGTTAATTTGAGTGACACACTGAAAATAGTTTAATGATTGCATAGTTTTATAGTAGTTTAATTTTAGTATAAGAAATATAAATTAAGTATTTATACATTTCATTACTGATTTCATCAAATACACACATATTGTAGGATATAATTGTTTATGGTGCCAACATTTTTGACAACTCCTCATCTTGCAAGCATCCTTTCAAGAACTCATCTTGGGTTAATTGACCATCGTTATTTTCGTCCATTTTTGCAAAAATATTTTTTGCTCTTTCTTCTGCTGAATCAGCTGGACGATTAGATGAGCACGCTCCTAGCATGTCATAAATTGCCTGAGAGAACCAAAATACATTAATAAGATTCTCTCCACCTCCTCGGGGCAATAATTGCATTATTAAATCAATCGTTCGTTGAGAATTCTGCTGTTACTCTTCTCAGTTCCTACCTGAACAATTTTGGTCATTTCTTGTATGTCTATAACACCATTGCCATCGACATCGTACATTCGAAAGGCCCACTTAAGCTTTTCCTCCGGTGTTCCGCTTGAAGTTACATCTATTGCGAGTAAAAATTCCTGAAAAGACGAGAGGGTTATTGTAAAATACGAGTATGCAAATCAGCAAAGGTGCCAGGGATGTGGATGCATCAATTATTTTAGTTTATTTAGTATTTAAAGTACCATGCGCGAAGGGGCCCACAATTGGCATAGCTATACAATAATAACACAATCTGCATTCTCATCACATAGACGGTATACATGCGATCATCCCAATTGACGAATGGGGACATCCAAATATGTACAAATGGTTTTTTAGAACATATGAAAGTCTCTACAATCCTCAGTATTTCATAGCATAAAGGACCTACGGTATCTCCTCCAGTTAAATGAAATGCTAATAATTTTAATTTAGTTATAGTTTTTATACTTATAACGCAACTGTAGACCGTGGTATGCAATGTCCAAGTCAACAAAATATAATATCGAGAGAAATGTGTAGTCAAAGAGAATTACCTTAAAGTCAATATATCCATTTTTGTCCATATCGAATGTACGAAAAACATGGTCACAAAACTCTTCCGCATTTCCGGATGGAAAGAACATTTTATACATATCGACAAACTTAGCAGGCGTCAATCGGCCGTTGGGGCAATCTTGCTATATAGAAAAGGGACGAACGTACATAGTTTGAGACTTTTCCGTTGGTGTGGTAATATTTGTACTCACCTTAAATCCCTTATACCACTCTTTAATTGTGGCTTCGTCATATCTCGTATGCGTTTTTAAGAACTCCATGTCTTCTTTGGTTAAACGGTCTTTACTACTTAAGCACCCCATGTTTTCACTGTTTATAACTTTTTAGGAGCTAATTGGTTTCTATTTAGTGTTTTTCTTTGTTTAAATTGCTTGGCCTGGTCTGTACATTTGACTTAATGTTTATTTCTGGACAGAAAAACTCCAAATCAATAATTGTGCTTGTATAGCATTACGTTAACGATATGTATGAATTGTGGCACGAACAAATGATGATTGAACGAGCGACTCATTTATAAATTTTTCTTGATAATAATAAGCAAAAATGTACTTGACTATTAACTTGTATATTTCAAACCTGATGTGTACCGAAGGACTAATCAAATGGTTGAGGCGCATGCGCGGAAATTGTCTCTATACATGACGATTATTGGTTAACCATATTTTCTGTACACGGTAGGACTTTTTTAAAAGGGGAGCAGGGTTGCCACGTTCACCTACAATCACGCTATTTATATTTGAAAATGCTATATGCTAAAAGGTAAAATAATTTGGGTAAGAAACATAAATTAATGAGCGTCACAAAAGTTCTCCCAAAAGGTTATTTCTCAGCGTAAAAGCTTTCTCAGTTTATTGCAAAATAGCTTGTTGCTGTCCACTCATTATTTTGATAAGTATACAAGAACTCTTCAAGATTTCAGGCAAAATGTAACATTTTTAAGTTACCCTTTAATGTTATTGAGTATTATTGTTTAGAAAACGTATAAAAAGCGATGCAGAGCTGCAAATTAAAAGGTTGTATCAGACAATTCCCACGAAGAGCGGTTACCTCACCGCCAAAACGAACCGTCGCAAAAACTGCGATCACATCAGAAAAAGCGAAATGCCATTCTGGAGATAGCAAAGATCAATGAAAAGTGCAAACGATGAGCAATGTTTTAGTTTCGCACAACCACGAAACAATTACTTCGAATTAGAGCGACGATAAATGAAAATAGACTTTGTTCCGTTTGTTTAAAAAATGTTTTATATTTTTCACCAAAGGTAGTGAGTAAATACTCGTACCGTGTGTATATGCTCCATCAGTTTGTGGAGTTAGTCGTTTTTATCAAATAAAAATAAAATCATCTGCAAGGGTATATTATATTCTTTGTTTTATAAAATACGAATGGGTACTAAACATGATCAATTAGTATGATTGATTATATTAAAGGTTTACACACACATTTGGAAGATATTTATTACAAATCATATTTGTTTAATTGGCTGCTTAAGTATTGGTTTAGTCATGCATTTTAGGCTATAATTAAGCTAGGCACAAATATTATTGGTAGGCTTTTATTTTAGTTTTTATTTAACTCCTTTACTTACATGAGTTTGATTTTCGTCGACCAGGTCAAAGCATTATTTACCTCCTGAGGCTAATATGCTGAAAATAAAAAAAAAGGCTCATTACTACGTTAACCAAATATTTCAATGGAAATAATAGTTTATATGTAATACAAGAGTATAAAACTTCGCTACAAATATCCTAATGTTGATTATTTAATTATGTAAGATTCCAAATAACTCTTATTGGTGAGTCTTTCAACAATAACCAATTAAAGGATGCGAAAGAAACTCAAAGAAGTGAAGCTGCGATGCAATTTCAATTCGGATCTGAATATGCATTCGGATATATGCAAGTACAGTGTTTTTTGTAACGGGTGTTTTTTTTAGAGGTATAGAACTTTAAGTTGGCATTACTGTTCAAGATGGCGACCGATTTAACAGCTGTCAAGTGATTTATTCTCAGTTTGGTTTGGCAATTCGTCATGCGTGCTTACAAAATCCAACTCGTGCAAGAATTGAAACCAAACGATCATCAAGCAAGGCGTAGATTCGTCGAATGGGCCCAAAACGAGATTGCTGTTGTTCCCGATTTTTCATAAGCCTCCAAGATCTTGTGATTTACACACGCTAGACTACTTTTTGTGGGGCTATGTAAAGTCATTGGTCTATGCGGATAAGCCACAACGCTAAACCATTTGGAAGACAACATTCGCCGTGTTATTATACGCCAAATGTTGGAAAATCATTGCAAATTGACGTCCAGATTGACTACATCCGAGCAGGTGGCCAATAGAAATATATTAAAATGTAATGCCAAAGATATTTCATGTCAAAAAATTCAATGAATAATCATCGTTTTTATTGCAATTTAAAGTTCTATACCTCTAAAAAAAACACCCTATACTTTCAATTTTATAATTTCAGAATAGTAGATTCGAAAGAATTCAACTTAAAGCTTCGCCAAGTGCAAATGCGTGCCAAACGGAAAGCGTGTAGAGCGTTGAAAATGGTTAAGGTCACGGTCAATCTTAAAGCAATTAGTTCGCTTCCTGAAGAAGCCCAAAAACTCATTTTAAACACGTATTTTGAAAGTAATTTTGGCAACAAGGCTGCTTTGCCACTGAGGGTCACAATCAGCGGTAGTTTCACTAAATGGTTGATATACTTTGGGCCAAAAATGCGAATGGGAAGCCAGTGCAATTTGAAATCGCCTTTTGCGATGAATATACGCTGAATATACGAATTAATGGAATTTTTGGCACACGCATACGCCTGCGTGTCACGTGGGGAAACACGGCCCGCGCCTCCAGTTTTTTCCTGCCCCTCCTTCCCAGAGTTTTGTGTTATGGCCTCTTTATTTTGCATATAATATTCACACCAAATCGGGTTGGGCTCCAGTAGGCAGCCCCGGAGGTCAGAGCAGGGAACAGCAGCGAACAGCAGGGAAAAGCTGGCACTTGCACACCAATATTCCACATCGTTTTCCAAGTGTATGCGATTTAGGCGGGGGTTCTTTTGCGAAGGCTGGGTGGTCCAACTTGCTACACGCGTTTAACTCCCAGTGGGGCTCGGATTCTCGATACACCCGTCGCTTACATAAATTGGCACTGTTTTTAGAGCGAGAATTCAGATTCCTATTCCAATTCGAATTCGAATTCAAATCGAAATGCATTAATATAACCGGCTCGAACTGCTGGGGCTCTCGATTTAAATAAAGTAGTTTGTTGTTTGTCCATATGTGCGTGCGTGTGTGCATGCCTTTGTCACATGGTCCACTTGGCCTCAAAATATATCCTAGGAAAATGATTTACTTGCTACTTGCTGGCTCTTTATTTTTCACTCAAATTCGCCCCAAATTGTTATTTTTGATTTGATATTTACATACATATGTACTCAGGTGCGTATGTACATATGTACGCATATGCAGTATATGCACGCAAAATGGGCTAAAGTGTGTATATAGCTCGAACGACTCGGGTTTTGACTGCCGCGGTGGGAGGTGGGTGCGATTATTACCTGAACGAAAATGACACATTGATTTTAGGCACATCTCTGCTACCCGCTGGGCTAAACAAAACCACTTTTCGCAAATGCAATAAACTTATTCGACCAAAACACAATCAATACAACAAATTTAGGGGTGGCTTAAATGGAAGCGATATATTTCAGAGCTTTATCGATGTGTGCTACTTGCTCTTGTTTTGCTCTTAGTGTATCGATATGTTAGGGGGACCGTTTCACAAATAAGTTCGCGAAACAAAAAACGTTCCTTTAACTTTAATTATAAACATATATTTTAATGAGAGTATCAAAACGGTCAAAGTATTAGTTAATTTGTAGTTATCACCTACATAGATACAATTAAAAAGTGTTCCACTTCCGTCGTTCCTGTTATGGTGTAACGGTTTTTTTACCATTCAAATTCGTATTGCTTTTATAATGAATGTATTAAGTTTTTTAAAAAAATGTATCTTTCTTTCCACTCAATTATTAGTTTAATTGCCATTTGTTTTATTTAAATTATGTTTGAAACAAAATTAACAAGTACTGCTTTTAAGTTTAGGTAAGTTTAAGTAAAATTTTAAACTTTACTATAGTTGTGTGGATTTATTTGTGTGGAAGATAAAGACGACTCTTATCAGTACATAACATTGAATTCGTATAAAGTACGAAAGTACATATTTGAAATATAGCTATAGAGATTTACTTTAATTCCTCAATTTTAATCTGATTACTACATCCCATTGTTCCGGAACTTTTGAGGCTGAAATGTGAAACTATTTAGTACATAGGTGTTAATAGCGATTCGGCCAATTAAATGTAGTGTGAGTACGTATGCCAACCTTTGTATATAGATTCTGCTTCTCGATATATTTAGATTAAGTTTTCTAAGTGCATTTGTTTCGAGCAGCAGTTCGATCATTTAGTCTTTTTTCTTTTATATCAGTATAAACACTATAGTAAAGGTATGGTCGCTTAATTTTCTAGTGGACCCAATATCCTAGTTCTAGGTGGAAAAAATCAATGTGAATCCGTTGCCCGTCTATGATAAGTCTATGATACAGAGTCCTTTGGAAAGATTTTAGTGATAAAGGTGGTTGACTCTTTTAAAAAAATACTTCTATAAATCTACAATTCGAACGACGAATGATGTAACTCGTTATATATAGACTTTAATGCATTGAACCATTTAAATCGTCCTGAATTCGAAACGTTTTAGAACGCCAGATATTTGGGCGCCCTGAATTCAACTACGGAAAAAGGTCTTTTTTAAAAACGGAATTGCAATTTAGGTTGTGTTGCAATGTTATGCAATCTAAAGGGGTGAACGTTTAATACAAATAAGAAGACTGTGTAGCTTTGAAAATAATTGGGATATTATTAAAAGAAATGCTACTGCGATATAATAATGGGTTGTATCTGACTAAATATCCCTAGATATCGGATACGGAAAGTAATATTCTATTAGGGACCATGTCCTTGAAAGATGTATTAATATTGAACGATTTGCGTTTCAGTAATATGGCAGACGAAGAGGATCCATGGGGTTTCGACGACGGCGGCGAGGAGGAGAAGGCGGCATCCACTCAGGCGGGCACTCCGGCTCCACCCTCAAAAGCACCGAGCGTGGCATCCGATCACAAGGCTGATAGCGTCGTGGCTGGCACTCCGGCCAACGAGGAGGTTGCTCCGGAAGAGGTAGAAGAAATAAAAGCACCGCCGCCTCCGCCAGAAGATGACGGATACAGGAAACCGGTGCAGCTCTACCGGCACTGGGTCAGGTTGGTACTCCAATTCTGGTGGACTTTTGGACTGTGCTCTGCTGCACTGTATCTTATGCAATCTGCACTTTTTCAGGCCGAAATTTCTGCAATACAAATATATGTACAACTACAGAACCAACTATTACGATGATGTAATTGACTATATCGACAAAAAACAAACTGGAGTGGCTCGGGAAATACCAAGACCACAGACGTGGGCGGAGCGTGTTCTGCGCACACGGAATATCAGGTGGGGAGTAGTTAACCAAATGAGTTTGTGTAGTTTTTAATATCTACTCATCTACCTTCGTATAACTTCAGTGGCAGTGACATTGACTCCTATGCACCAGCAAAGAGGGACAAGCAACTAATTCAAACACTGGCGGCCTCCATAAGAACTTATAATTACCACACCAAGGCATACATTAACCAAAGGTATGCCAGTGTCCTTTAGTAAGCTCACTTAAATGTACCCGTAGAACCGTCGCAACAGATGAGCACTCGTAGTTATATAAAGGGGAATCAGTTTTAAAAGATCCATTCTCGTACGTATAGTCGTATAGTCAGTCAGTAAGCGTTTGCATATCTGCGCATCTCAAAACTCTGTATCTGCCTTATAAAGTGGGCTCGATTACGCTCTTTGACACCTTTCAAGAAAACGAATATTGTATATTTTCTTACATGCGTAATTTCTGTTAATATATTGTTATATATACTTATTTAAATATATTAACACAACTTACCTCTCAACACATGGTATTTTTAAGGTTATTTACTTCATTTTTAGCAAAGTGAATAAATTAAAAAACTTATTTATATTGTAAAGCTTAAAATAAAAACTGTGCAATAAATAAAACTTATAAACACCGTTGTTTTTCTTTGTTTGCTCTTTAAAACAAGGGTAATTAAATGGG
This sequence comes from Drosophila santomea, assembly GCF_016746245.2. Classification (NCBI taxonomy): domain Eukaryota; kingdom Metazoa; phylum Arthropoda; class Insecta; order Diptera; family Drosophilidae; genus Drosophila; species Drosophila santomea. The sequence continues at coordinate 20,603,473 of NC_053018.2, forward strand.
TATATCTTAATGGCATTGTACCAACTTTACTTCAATTACCATTTCATCACATCAAAACGAATGAAAAACTCAATTTCTAAAATGTGTCATCTTTCAAGAACCATTGGAGTCCAAAGTAAAGAAACTAAAGTATGAACCCACCTTGGTGGACGACTGGTGAGCACTGACCTCTATGAACGATAAAAATCAGAGTAGTATAGTACAAAGTCCGCATAACGTGTGTACTTGCATAAATCCCAAACACAACACCTAATAACACATAATAGGGTAAATTGGGCTATTGTGTGCGTTTGAATTAGTGCAAGTACATTTAAGAGTGGACTAGTCCCAAACTAAAGGCTGAAGTTTTGTATTTAAAATGTACAAAAGACTTCAATACAGAAAAGCATACATTGAGATCATAAAAAATATTTTACCTATTTCTATTTTTTAAAATTTTTTATTTTACGTAGTTAATGTATTCTCTCTCAATGGTCCACCCCAACGAAAAGATCTCATTTGGGAGCCATGATATTTCTTTTTATTTTTATTCCGACCAGAACTAGAAGCAGAGCGCAATGATAAAACTGAAATCGGTGATTTTTCTTATTCCACTACTTTTTCTTTTTGAAAGCGGGTGCACGGAAAATTGGTGAGTGAAATATAAAAATATATTAGGACCTTGGTTAAATGCTTTTTTTTTTAGCCTGGATAATGATATTCACGCATTAATTTTGGCAAGAGGAGGAAGCAAAGGCATTAAGCTGAAAAACCTGGCTGAAGTTGGTGGCTCATCTCTTTTGGCCCGCACAATTATGACTATCAAAAATTCGACATGCTTTCAACATATTTGGGTTTCCACAGATGACAAGAGAATCGCCATGGAAGCGCAAAAATGTGAGTATTAGCTACATTTTTGGGAATCTGACCTCTAAATTCTAAACCACTCCAGATGGTGCCATCATACATCGTCGTCCTGAGAAATTCGCCAGAGACGATACCCCTTCCCTTCACGCGATTTCAGAGTTTCTAGATGTTCATAGGAGCATTCAAGACTTTGCTCTTTTTCAATGCACATCCGTGTTCCTGAAAGCCAAATACATTCAAGAGGCGGTTCGGAAGTTCGCGTCACATGACTGCGTTTTCGCCGCGAAGAGGTACAAAGTTCCCTGTGGTATCCCTATAAGGTTTAAGAATTCAGTTACGAACATGAACGCATTTCAGATCACATTACTTGCGATGGAAGGTGGTCGATGGCGAACTGATGCCAGCGGAATTTGACTTGAGTGCCAGACCAAGACGCCAAGATTGGCAGGGCGATATAGTGGAAACAGGAATGTTTTATTTCTCGAGGAGGAATTTGGTGAAGAGTGGGTTACTACAGAATAGTAGGTGCTCCATTGTGGAAATCGATGCCAAGGACAGTTTGGAAATTGACTCAGACCACGATCTGACTCTGGCCAAGTACATTTTAAGTAGTGAAGCGAAAACGGAATTATAGAAATAGATATTGAAAATTCGAAATATTGTGCGTTGTTTTACCATATCTACCGGAGAAAGTGTGTAATTCATTACATTTGAATAGCTTGGTTATGTAGTTCAGCTTGTGTCTATTCTAGGCTTCACACTTTTGGCTGGCCAGGCTATCACGGAGGTATAGCGACTGATTCGCCTGGTCAAGAGGCGTGGCATGAGGGCGTTGCTGGTGGGTCTCAGGATCAAGCAAGTCCTGCCAAACCGAGCGACATACAGGGAGCTTGGACTGGGATTAGTCCTCACAGATGCTGTACCGCCAACGGATCTGGGCAAAGGCGAAATCTTGCTGGTGACTTCACTGTCTTGGCCGTCTTGGGTATCCTGTGGTTGCTCCTGAGCCTGGTGCTTCTTGCTGAATATATGCTTTATTGCGGCCTGATTGTGAGATCCTTCGCTGCACCTCTGAGCCTTCTCCTTGGATGGGTAGTTGCGTCGCTGGTTTGGCTTCAAGGGGCAGCAGGCACTCTGTACCTGTTGCTGCTGCTGCGACTGAAACATCTGTTGGTTGTTGAAGAATCCTAGGCAGTGGCAACAAGGATGGGCGTGCACCCTGCATTGGGAGCACTGGTTGCACAAGGATTGGCAGGAGCAACAGGGATAAAATCCCCCCGAAATCGGAATATTTGGCTGCTGTTGCTGCAGCGGACAAGTGGTTCCGAAAACTGGGTGCATCAGGTGCTGACTGATCTGACCACCGAATCCCATAGAAGGATGCGATTCCACATTCGACAAAGGACAGCAGGATGTGCCACCATTGTAGCAGCCCTTAGCAAAACTCTCCGGCCTCAGCATGCAGCAGTTGCTTCCGTTGGCTGGACTTTGATACTGGTTGCCCATCTGCATTTGACAGACTTGAGTTGTCCTTGACGGACAGCAACTGCTGCACGTGCAGCAGGAGCAGCTGGACATGCTGCTCGGCGTGGCACACAGGAACTGCTGGCCGGGGTACATCGCAAGACCACTCGATGCTGCCCCAGTCTGGTCCATGGGCAGAAAACTGATGGTCACATATGGAGGGTTGTTGGTCGGTTGAACTCGCAAGTTGGAGGGCTGATGCAGTGCCAAATGTTGTTGCACATGCTGATGTTGCTGCTGCGGCAGATGCTGCTGCTGCAGGACATGCTGATGCATGTTCTGGTGTTGCAGGTAGGACATGTGGTGTTGTTGCTGCTCATTCAGTGGCGGATGTCCCTGCGGTTGCGCTTGCTCTCGACGTAAATTGGACAGTTTTTGGCGGACCTGGGCTGCAGTTTGCAGGGATGATTTCCGAGCGGGTGGTACAGTATTACCTGGGAATATAAAGAAGGAGGAACATAAATACAAAGCCAATTTATATGGGCAAGAATTTTAAGAAATTCAATAACATAATATTAATAATATTACCTTTCTGGGTGCTATTCTTTGTGGTTGGATACTGCGGAAAAGCTTTATCAGTCTGAGATCCTGAATTAGAAACTGAGGTCTGCTGAGCCTGACACTCTACAGATAGGTCTTCTTTCGACTGCTCCATGTCCTGCTTAATCCTGTTCCTAGCCAAAGCATCCTCGAGAACCACGAAAGAAGGCCTATTTGCCAGATCTTTGTTGCAGATCCTCACGAAAGGCGGCAAAGTTTCGGTTTTCTGTATCTCCTCTATGGACTTTGCATTCTTGCTCTTCTCCAGGCTTTCAGCTGAATCATCATCGACGACATTTGAATCCCCTTTAAGCAGAGCTATGCACTGTTTCTTGGCTGCCGAAGAGTCGTTCGTCAGTGGGGAGTTACCACTGTGCGTTTCGCTTTGGGGACTCTTGCTTTCATGGTTAAGTGAGCTAATCTCAATGAGACCATCACTTCCCACGCTTATCATAAAACAGCATTTGGCTACCGTTTCATTTCTGTCATTTGGTTTGGATGTTTGCCCCGATGATTCATTCTCGCCTTGGGCCTCCATTTCTCTGAATTTTGATGTGTTTTCCGGGTGATGTGGAGCTTATGTTTCCTAACGCATATCTAAAAGTATTTCAGGCGATAAATGTACTGTCAACTTTGAAATAACTTTAAGCCGAACTGATCATTCATACTGGGATTCCTTTAATGTGCATGGAATAACCAAAAGTTATATATAACATGTAAAATAATAGTTAAAGCATATGAAAATATGGTATGATCTAGATCAGATTATTTATTGTTTATATAAACCAAATCATATACACGAAAGGCAGGTTTGGTGCCAATCAGTATCTCTAAGCTTTATGTTGTCAAACACTTCTACACTTTCTGTGCCTTAACATGCACAAAATTGTAATTTCCGGGAGTTGGCCTCTTTGGGTGGTGAAGAGTTGAAGATGTTCTGCACGGAGAGCTGTGAGCACGGATGCAATGCAACCTCGTCGGGCAAGCTGATCGCCAATGGAAATGGAAATGCAAATGCAAATGGCCTACAGTCGCAGGGAAACTCACAGCATCAGTTCACTATGTCCTACGCTCCACTGTCGACCAACAATGGGTCCTCCAAGTCCGAAGTGGAGCCCCCGCGGCTAGGAATGTGCCTGGTCACCGAGTGTCCAGAGGGTTTGAGGTAGGCTAACATATACAATATAACAAATTTTATACAATTGTGGCCCAAATGATATCTTTACTGTAGTACCTGTCAGACCGTAAACTATTTTAAAATACTTTTAGGCACAAGAACAGTAAGGGTACTTTAAACAATATTCGATGTAGGGTAAACTCAATTTTTTTTACAAAGCTTGGAAGAAAGTTTAACGGAAGCTCTTTAACACCATTTATCAATGAAACTAAATGGGAAGTGATTGGTTCCTAACTCTTTCCCTTTCCAGCATTGACTGCAATGTGCCACTGCCCAATTCCTTTAATTTGGATGAGTACAAGAATCATATGATCTGCTCGAGCTGCACCCAGTTCAATGGAGGCGGTGGCCTGGATAGGTTTGGCCAGCCAGGAACGGCCAGTCCTAGTGCCAATCCATATCCAACTCCGCTTCCAAATCCCATCCAGCCCTCTGCTTGCAGCTTTCATGGCCAGTGCTGTCCCACCGGAGGACCATGCGCTGTATACGATTCGCAGCCAAAACCACCAAGATCCCATCGACAGGAACTACCGGTGGGTCAAGGAGCCCCTATGATGCCGCAGATCTTTTGCCTGGCACCACCCAGTTCTCATGGCTGCCCAAATCAGCCCGTGTATTTGTGCAGCTTGATTCCAGTTCCCCAATCCTGGAACCTTCTTCCACTGGTCCAGCCGCATCACTTGCCGCATCAGCAGCTGCTGATGAATCCCGCACAGGACTCGCAGCTGCCGATGCAGCAACTGGTGCAGTATGACCTGTCCTTCAACCGCCTGCTGGCCGAATTGCGGAAGGAACGGGAGAGGTCCTGTTGTGAGCTGCAGATGCCCCAGCCTCTGGCCTTCCAGCTATATGCGCCCACGGTTAGGTTCCAAGATCAGCCAGAAGCCTGTTCTGCGAAGAGAGAGCCTCCTTGTCCGCCGGCAGCTCCTTGCACCCGTTCACCACCACAACCACCATCTGCCTCGCCATCCCCACCAGTCACATCTGCCTCCTCCGCCGGGCTGCCCAGAGCTCGTTCGGCCAGTCCGAAGCGCAGTCGGTCCTGTCTCCGGAACAAGGATCTCTGGGACAGTGGGGGATCCATTCCAGGCCCTTCCACCTGCTCCGCGACCCCCCAACATGTGGCCGGCAACGTGTGCATGAAGTGCGGAAACTGCTGGCACTGCCCGCGCTGCAACTGCTCCAACTGCTGCTGGCATCCCGGCTTGGTGCGAAATCCTCCGAGAGATGGTCGGTAAGGAGGGATTGAATTAGAGAAGGGGACATGAAGCCACACCTACCCTGTAAAAGAAGGAAGTAATAAAATTCCAAGACTTTAAAAGCAGCTGGCCCTTAGTTCTTATTTCCAATTTTCGAATATTTGGGGGATTTCATTTTTGGATAATGCAAGTATGTTTAATAATCTGCTAACAATTTAATTTATTCTTTTAATATGAGAAGATTGGGTACCTTTAAGGGTTTTTTCATGTATTGGCTTATAATAATTTTATACCTACTTATAAGTACTTTATGATACATAAAAAAAAAATTTTGGGATACATATGTAGAAAGTGATTTTATACAGAGGTTGCTTGATTTACGTATTCTTATTTAGTAATTCTTATATCACATGTAACTTTACACCATTAAGTAAAATTAAAAGTAATTATCGATCAGCCTGCACGTTCATAAAATTAGCCACGTAATTGTTCATCACAGAGTTCATTCCGAAGTGGTCGTTTCTGGGCTCAGGGGGCTGGGCATGCGGGTTCCTGTGAATGGGCAAGATCTGTGCTGCGGGTGGCAAGGGACTTCTCACCTGGCGAGGATAAGGATCCGACCCCTGCTCGGAAATCCCTGTGCGACTACGCCTCACTTTTCGGGATGGGGGGCCTACTTCGGTGCAGGTCCTGCTGCTAGATTGGCAATCCGGAGGTGGCGGAAGGAGCAATCTTCTCTGCAACTCAATGGCTGTGGTACGCGACTCTGCCGCATGGTAGTTCTGCTGCTCATGGTAGGCTTGGATGCGCTGCTGATACACCACTGACTCCTGATAGGCAGTTGGGTATATGTATGATGGATCGCACAGGAAGGAGTGTTGCTGCATCATAAAGGCCTCCGGGTTCATATGGGGTTCCTGATGCACAAAGTGCTGTTGTTGCTGCTGCTGCTGCGGTTGTGGTTGCTGTTGCTGTTGAGTCAGCAAATGTTGCCGCTGCAAATGTTGCTGCTGCTGCTGCAGTTGCTGCTGGTGCTGGTGCTGCCAGGACCAGGCCAAAGCCTTCTCCTCCAGCTGGCGCTGCTGGTCAGCCATTCTCAGCTCCAGAGTTGTCAGATCGGATCTCAGTTGGCGCTGCAGTTGCTCCCTGTCCAGCTTCAGTTTCTCCTCCACTTTCTTGAATTGCTCCATTTTGAGCAAATACAGTCGCTTCTCCTCCGCATGCTTCCGCTCGCAGATCAGTCGCTCATCCAGGATCTTCTTCAAGGACTTGCCTAGGTGATGCAGTTGATCCTTCTCGCGGCTCTTGATCCGCTGGTACATGGCCCTCAACTGCTGCAAGTTATCCTCCGCTGCTTGCTGTTGTTGCTGCAAAATAGCTTCATGCTGCTGTTGAGTTGCTGGCAGTTTGAATGGATGTTGCAGGTATTGTGGATTTTGGATGTGCAGCTGCTGCTTGTGGAATACCTGATTTTGGTTCGAATAGTTCTCAGCGTTTTGCGGATGCCATTGGAGGGCTGCCTCGTGGGCTCCGGAAGCATCTACAAGCGGATGTGGTCTGAGATTTTGATTGACTCGATCGACGGCGTTATTGTTGCAAGTGATGGATTGGTATGCTTGCTCGTTGCAGACATTCGGTTGCACAATGTGATGAATTAACTGCTGACGTAGTGTTGTTTGCCCAAAATCTTCAGGGGATCCCGATCTTACGGGAGCCAGGTCTTGTACAGGCACTTCAGCAACTGCCGGACGCACTTCGTGGGTTAACTGGCTCTGCGTGGATGGGTAAAAGCCGTCGATTGCCTGTGGTTGCTGAGAAAACTGAGGCTCCTCATCTGATGGTGGTTCAACCTTTTCAGGACTTACTAGTTCCTGGATATGGTTCACTTGCTCCTCCACCTCTTCGTCCGCTTCCATGACCACTTCCTCCTCCACTTCCGTCTTGCACTCTGCGAGATGTAAACTACTCTCCTCACAGCAGCCCACTTGGATTTCCGGCTCTCTTTTCCATGGCTCCCTAATCTCTGCCTTCAAATTCCCATACTCCCGGTCCGGATTGTGCCAGGAAAAGTAGGGATAGTGCTGGCGCTTTGAGCTGCTAGTTCGTATAACACTTTCACGCTGGCTCTGGAGGATTTTTCGGTTAATCTTTTCCGAATCGGAATCCGCATCCGAATCAGAGTGAACTTCCTCCTTGACAAAGTCGTACAGCATAATGTTACTTTCTTCATCATCACATAGTTGGTCCTTTCCCCCAGTTTCAGCTTCCAAATCGGGCATGTTTAGGGGTACCTCCCTTGCATTTTGAAACACTACGAGTGGCTCATCAATGAATTCTTCGTCCTTAATGCTGGTAGTTTCGGGATCATTGCCGCATTCTTTGTATCTCGGGTGACATGCCTCCTTCATTTTCTTGGCCACGTATCGAGGGCGACCCGATCCAACCGGAAATTTCAGCATTCGCAGATGGTATTCCCGATTTTTGGCGTATCTACTTAGTGTCCTTGTGCGCTGCTGAAGTTCACTGCGCGCGAGTTCTTTGGGTATGAACAGTAGTTCGTTGGAGAATACACTCTCTCTGCGCTTTTTTGTTTCAGCTCTGGGATTGAAAGGTGCTATTAAAACGAGCATGTAAATACGAATTTTGGGGGGGCTTACATGGACAGCGAGTGTCTTTCCTCGAGGACAAGAGGTCTGGTGGTATCTTCCTTTGCTGGACTTCTAATATCTTCTTGATTGACCTTTAGTTGTTCTGCATTACCCGGACTATTAACTTCTTGGTTGGTACCTTCTGGATTATCTTTGCTTTCAGGGCTCAACTCAGTGTCCTCTTCATCAGCACGAGTATTCAGCAAATTTTCAAGATTTCTGTGTAAAAAACACATTAGTGGTACTACGGTGTTAAAACGATGCTTTATAGGTATTAACCTTACCCGTCGATAGCTGCCTGGCGCTTACTCATAGGTTGTGGTTCGGACTCAGACAGAAACTCGGATTCTGATTCGGACACGACCATGTCGTGCTAAGAACTGCCAGCAGGCAACTTTCCCTTTCCTTTAATATAATTGAAAATTGTATACAAAAGCTAGCTATCGTTGCCTGTTGTATAGGATGGCTGGTTTAGGCTTTCCAATTGCGCGGAGGTGGCTTTAATTGACATTCGACAAAACTTGTCCACTGTAAATAGAAAATTGAGGAGTAAAATTAGTAAACATGGGATGGTCTGTGAATTTTTGGGCTCCAAAATCGTGAGGCTTTACCAAATTTTACATATTTACAATACACCTAAAATATATCTATAGATGTTAATATATGTCAAAGTTGCGATAAAAAATTATATATTGTAAGAACATTATTGCGGAATTTTTTTATAACATTTTAATATTTTCAAGCTTACGAGTAAAATCACATAGTATATACATATATATATTTTTTTAAGTTATTGCGGTAAGATCGTTGATAAGAGGCCAATAACGACAAAATTTCTTTCTGTGCTCGCTTACTCTTTCACTTTTATACGAGTTTGTTTGGGAAGTGAATCGAATTTCCCAATATCACAGCCCAGCATAATTTAGATCCATTTGTAAACAGAAACCGAACTAATCAACAAACAAATCTTCATTAGTGGCTAACCCTTCTCCGCAGGACTTCGTGTTGGTATCGAGTTTCCTGCTTAGGGCACCTCGACGTCGCGCCGAAATCCAATCCAATCCAATGCCGGAGGATACCCGAGCCGCGCAAATGTTGCGTTGCACATCCGAAAAGTGAATGAATGCAAATGAAATTTGCTAATAATAATACGACAATTACATGGCCCGCAGGCGATAAAAAAGCCAGACCCACAAGCTCCCGAGAGGCAATTATGGGGCATACACCGCCGGCTTGCCCAATAGATTTCACTGGGCAGATACAGCCACGGGCCACCTATGCCACCAATCCACCTATCCACCTATCCACCTGAACTGAACCCACCCCGTTTGTAGTTCTGACCGGACGGACACATAACCTGGGTCAACCTGGACGAACTAAGTACACTAAGGACACGTCAGCGGCGGCCAGGTGAATGTGACGTGGCCACATTCAATTCCCTCACTTATAATTGGAATGTTAATTTTATTTTTCTACGCGAGGCAGCCAATTTCTATGCAAGTGCATGGCAGTTGGATAATTGTTTGGCTCATCAACTTTTGCAACGGCTTTAGATTACTTTTGTTTGGGATTTATTCTTCATAATCAATCTTGTTAACTGAGAAAGTGCTATTTTACCTGTTCGAAAGATGAGCAAATTTATGCTGTCAAAATTGGGTGATTTGCATAAAGACGTTTCCACACTTTTTTTAGCCACCATTTTAATTTGCTAACACTCGATAATGTTAGGGATCAAGGTGCACTAGTCGAACAATATGGAAAACTAAAGTAATTTTAATTAGCTCTTAAAATGTTTAGAAGTATAATAAATTGGTTATCCCGCGTGTTTATTTGAATTCACCAAACTGCATCGCTTATCAAAATATAATCCCCAATATATCACAACTTTATTCTGCTAATTAGCTAAGTTAATAGGATAAATTGGGTCATTAAATATGGTTTGAGTTATCGAAAACGTTAAAAAGTTTGCTATATCGCTGAGGAAATTTAAATGTACTGAATTTACTATAATAAATCAGGATTTGGAAATATTACTTTTGATGGGTTACTAAGCGTGCGATTTCACCGATCATTTGTAAGGTATCATCAAATTTGAGCATCAACATTTATCAGAACGTAAACAAAAGTTTTACAAATCTATTTCAAATGTGCGCGCCAGCAGTGAACTGGTTTTATTCCTAGTTCCAATAACTAGTTCTTTCGATAAATATACATAGCTAAATACACAGCTATCGCCGTTTGGTGTTTTTTAGTGTATTGACGGCAGCAGAAAAGCGAGACAAATCCAAACATAAATAAGCGAATAAAAACAAAACTCCGAATCAGGATGGACAAACTAACTACAATTAGTGCCACGCTTTTCATGGCAGCCGATGTGTTTGCGATTGTGAGTCTGGCGCTGCCGGATTGGATCATCACGGAGTCCGGAACGGGTAAGTATGGCCAACGCGGAAGCGCCAGTTGCTGGATTAAACGTACATCTTTGGATATTGGCAGGTGACATCCGATTGGGACTGATGTGGACCTGCATGACGCTATATAACCGACCCCAGGTGTGCTATACTCCCGAACTACAACCGGAATGGCTCATTGCACTGATCTGCATCTTTGTGGGCTGCATTTGCGTGACCACCACCGTGATCCTGCTGGCATCGTCCTCCTGCAACCGGAATGTGATTCCCTACGCCCGCTGGGTGGGATTCACGGCCATGGTGCTGTTCTGCATGGCGGCCGTCGTCTTCCCGCTGGGATTCCACGTAGAGGAGATCGGCGGACAGGCCTACCAGTTGCCCAACACATTCAAGATTGGCATTTCCTACATCATGTTCGTCCTGGCCCTGTGGATCACCGTCGTTTCCGAGCTCTTTGCCGGCAAGGTCTGCCTGCCGCACTTCTAGAGACGTGGGAATGGGATTGCTAGATTCCTGATTTCATTTGCAGTGTGCTCTGTGATTTGTTATACCTTTTGTTTTTCCTTTATTGTTTTAGCTCTCGGTTGGTAGGGTGAAATTAAAACTCTGTATCTTAGTTAACATATTTAATTCAGCTATAATAAGGTACATAGAAGCTCGAATCCGAACTTCACGAATCTCCCAAGCACTTATCCTAGTGAACATCTAACATTTTTTTACATTTAAACCTGATTTTATCCTAACAGAGAGGTAATCTTTAGTTAATAAATGTTAAGTAAACCAGGCTAGATCATATTTAAGAAATAGGATTAGCTTTAAGATCATTTAGTTAGTAAAATTTTGTTATTCGAATACACATTTTGTATTTAAACTGAAAAAACATGTATTTTTGTGTGCTCAAAAGCTTAAGACACATACGGTATTCCTGTCCTCAAGTCTGAATTTTAAATTCCACTGATATTCCCTTAGATTCTTCCAAAATAAACGGGCTATTCAGAAATTGTATAAGTGTGTGCAGACTTCATATTTTCAGTAATGTTGATCTCCTCTTCGGAAACGCTTTGACATAATGACAATAATTTCGCGACATGTCAATTGTTTCCATATTTAACTAGCTATATTTTACTAGAACTTACGTGGATTCGCGATTACTTCGACAAACTATTAGCCTTTTCGTTGGGACAAACAAATTGAGTATTGTTCACATTCAATATTGAAACATAAAAAAATATATGTATCTTCGCGAGGAACTGGGATCCCTTGGAACACCGCCACTTGGAAGGTCGCGACAGCAACTGAAACTAAAGACACACTGGAGAAGGGATCTCATCGGAGTCTCGCGGTCTGCGCATGCGTCGAGTGTATACATGTAGCCATGGCTACTCGAGATCCCGAGAATGCTGAGCCAGCTCCTTTCGATCCAGTTCTAACAAGGGCTGCGCAGAAGAGGCGCTGCGGCTGGAAACACTGCTGACCCAGCATTCAAGACCGTCTACGCTTTGCTTACAAGATTTTGTTTGTAAACTGAGCCGCCGAAGCACTTTACAAATTCCTCCACAGCAGACGACCATATAAACAAGCTCCTCTCCATTCAATTGCAAAATAAGAGCCGCTCAAGATCAAATTCAACACCATTATGTCATAAATAGTATTTCCCTTAAAAAATACTGCCAGCTGAGTTGTAATTTCAATTCCATGATATATGTGTATAAGAATATAAATGAAATAATGTAAAAATTTTTAGAGAAATGGAATCTTGTTATTTTTAATATTACTTACCGTTTTTGCTGTACGACAGGAAAAAATATATTTGTATAAAGAAAACACACATTTTTTGAATACATAATAATATTTTATTGATTTCCGTTATTTATCATTTAATCAATATCAATTAAATTGTCTGATAATATCAAATATTGTTCAATGAATCTATATTAAGAACTACTGCAGCGTGATGAGTGTGTATACGAGTTTTTCCATTTATTGTATACCAGCGTAGATATTTTAAAATCAGTTTCCAAATCTTGACAGTTTTTTGAAATCCAACGGGCCACAATTTGCGCATCAAAGCAGGTCAGTTTTCATCGGAGGTATTGTATTGTGAGATTTGTTGGGATGTGTAAGGTACACCAGGCGCGGCTGTTGAGCTCATAGATGTGTCTTATAAAGTAGTTCGCTTTGGTGGCCTTTTCTTATATAGTTATATACATAAATATATCAAAATACGCTGTAGTGAATAGTTTAATAGTAGTAAAAAACATCTGAGTAAAAAAATATATAGAGTTTTAATTGATTCTTTCTACGAAATTTAACTAGTGTCGTTTGATCAAATAGAATAGTTTAGGCATACTGATTTGTTTAGTGTTCAGTGTTCGAAGTGGAGAGAGAAACATATCTTCAGAGCCTCAGATAAAAATCAAACAGAGCGGATACTAGAGATAATAGATATGTTTTTGGGTTGGGGTGGGCGAATTTGCATTTCATTGTCTACATATCATAATTTAATTCGAATCGTATGTAAATATTCGCTGTTTAAGTGATGGCTTCGCATAAGATTAGCTAACAAATCGTACGAAACAGTCAATAACATTTTAACTCTACCAACTAACTAAAAACAAATTTTCGCTAACAAATACTCAACAGTGCGTTTGATGAGCAACGTATTTTAAATGCTTGCACTCCATTACAACTAAATGAAAAGCTCAAAGAATAAATAAGAAGATGCTTCTAAGTGACTTTTGGCCTAGGCTACGTGTACATGATCATAAATATCCATTAATTAGTATCAACAGCAACTGGGTGAATCGTGATCTACAACTTCCCATCGAAAGGTGTCTTTACAAAGTAGGTGACTAGATTGCCCTTGCCCTTGACATAAGTCAGGCCTCGGCACTCGCACTCGTAACCGGCGGTCATCAAAATTTTGGCCGTGTTTTCCGTCGTCTGTGGAAGAAAAGAAAGTTGGTTTTACCTTTAAATGAATTCTTTCAAGAATTTTGTTAGTTTTAGGATTTATATATTTATATATTTATATACATATATACTTATTAGGAAATGTGATAGATCTTCAATAACAATAAACGTAAGAAATGCTAACTGGCACCCGAAAATGCGAGAATATTGTTTAATTGACGGCATGAAAGCATCTACGAATATTAAAGTTTGCAGTACAATAGTAAGCAGTTTAATAGTAAGTGTTTCTTTACTGCACTTCATAACAGGGATTTCAGTTATCTGTGGCCCAATTTTACTTGAAACTGTTGAGAAGCGGCAATATTTCAATAAATATAAAGGACTTTGATGTACGAGTCCAGGATCCCCACTCACCTGAAGACGTCCCATTACGCCACATGAGTCCATGCGTGAGGCCACGTTGACCGTATTGCTCCAGATGTCATATTGTGGTTTCTGGGCACCAATCACCCCGGCAATCACCGGACCGTGATTGAGTCCTATGCGGAGTCGGAATCGTTGGAAGGACTCGCGATTAATCGAGTCCAGTATGGACATTAAAGCAATCGCAAACTCAACCAAAATGACCACGTTGTGCTCCTCCGTGCGCTTCTCGTCCTTAATGGAAAAAAACAAAAAGGAGCAATGCGTTAGTCCCGATTCGATTTAGTCCTCATTGCTACCAGCATCCTAGAAACCCGCCTCCCTCCTGCTTCCGGATTCAGCTAATCCCAATCCCTGCCCCACATTCGACCCTCATTTGGCGACCCTTTTTTATTGGTCTCCTCTGGCCTTTGTTGAGCCAATGTGATTTGATTTCCTCTTTGTTTGGTAGTTGTAAAAATTTAATTAAAGCGCTTAGGAGCGATTAAAAGGCATTTGAACAGTAAATAACATTCGGTCGATTGGGATTTATTGGGGGAATAGGTTGGAATTTAAACTGAATTCCGGCGCGTTTTTTCTTCGGTAAAATTGGATACATTTAATTCGAAGCTGATGGGACCTGATAATGTAGGCATTTTATCATCGCTTGGAGATGAGAATGTCACAACTTTAAAGACGAGACCCTTTGAGACTTACCGCAAAGCTACGAGACTAGATTGGCAATCAAGTCAGGATGTTATTTACAGGATTAGTGAAAGCATTGAAAAGATATGAATTAGACGAGATAGACACAGATTATATCTGGAGGGAGTTCTAGGGAGGATTACACCTACCGTAGCGCCGTCTTCCTTTCCGGGTCTCAAACCCGAGGCACACATATATGTGCTTGCTATAGTCTTAATCTTTTCGATCCCACTGAACTTTGGTTTCAAGAGAAGCTGAGAATAGAAGTAGACAATAACAAGTGTGTTATAATAATTGATAATAATCGTGAAGTAAAAGGTTATACTCGATTCGTTGGAAAGTATGTAACATTAAGATGGAGATAAGATCAGTTAAAGTGGCTTACCTTATCGAAATCACAAATTATTTCGTTCAACAGACGCAGGCACTCCAAGCCCTGTTTGTTGACATCCGTCTCATCGTAGAACTCCTTGTAGTTGGGAATGGAAGCGAACATGACGGCCACGCAGGAGTAGCTCTCGTGGTAGAGCTCCGTGGATCGTTCCAGGTGCAGGAAATGGGTGGCCACGTGGGCCGGCAGGATGTTCTCAAGCAGAATCTAAAAAAAAGATTTCACTTTCAATAAGAATCAAATTGCTTCTAGGCTTTGTTTTATTTAGACCTTGTTGATGCCACGCATGGTTTCCACCTCCTCTTGCTCAACCTTCAATTTGGCCTTCCACAGGAAATCAGTGCGAGCCACATATTCACCCTGGCGATCCAGGGTGTGCAGCACCAAGATGATCACCAGAAGCAAAAGGAATCCCTTGATCTCAAGTGGCAACCTGAAAAAGCACAAAATATGTTAAGATGGTAAGTGTCTATATGCATTCACGGAGCATGTTTTTATTATGAGAATTTTTCCTTACCCATACTTAATGTTGGTCACGTTGTACATCTCAAAGAGGTCACTGTATCCAAGGACTGTGACCTGTGCGATCACAGCCACCAGCATGGCAATCAGCTTGAGGATAAATCCAGATCGCAGAAAGGCAGAAATCGCCGCCAAACTAATGGCACAGCAATATAGAAACACGGGGGCTATCGGTATGGCATGGTCGATTTCCCACATCTGCATATCCTCCAAGGTGGCATTTATGAACTCACTCGACGAATTGCTGCCCAAGATGGTGAGATTGGAGGACGGCTCCCTGTTTACCCTGTCAGGCACAGTGTAGTTTATCTAGAAAGTTTTTATGATGTGGTGGTGCTGAATTAATATATATTTTTGAAACCTGGTTTTTTATTAAAATATTTAAGCTGACCTATTTTGAATACAGACTGAACTTTTCAGTATCAAACTCAATATAATTTAGTCGCGTAACGCGAAGCATACAGTGCAAATGAAACGTATTTGGAATTTATTGTTGATACAAATTACAATCAAAATACTATCGTCGGGTTGTTAGCCTATCAGATACCCGTTACTTAGCTGGAGGGAGTGCGAATCAAAGTTAGACGGAAACTAAAAAGACAGACGGACGGACAATAGACAAGAATGATTAGGAATATAAAAACTTTATACGTTTCGAATACTTTTTACCGAAAATGTTACACCTTTCAACTCTACGAGTGATGAGTTTAAGCAAATCCCACTTGTAGTCAGATTAAAGAAGTTTTGGCCGGGACTTACCACACTAAACACCGCGCAGGACGAGATGAGGATGTTGACCACGACGAACATGGCCAGCCGCAAGTAGCGACTGCTGGCCACCACCTGACCGGGACCATTTCGCTCCGTGGCAGAGGAGTGCACATCCGGCACGGACATGTTGCTCAGGTAGAGGAAGAGGGCCAGCGAGACGAAGCTGGCCAGGAGGGATCCAAGCAGGGCCAGGTTCCTGCAGGTCGAGGAACAAAGAGCAGGGATGAGTCGACGGGGTCGTTAATGCGAGTTGATCTCACCTACAATTCGATTACAATCAGCTGGACGACGGCCAGCGAGAGGAAGAGGACGAAGGCGCATATCAGGTCGAACCGGAAGTGCGTATCCGGCTGGGCGCGGTACATGGCCTCCCGGGGCGTGTTGCGGTACCACATGGTGAACGGCTTCAGCTCGGTGGGCGGGCCAAAGAAATTAAAATTGAAACATTTACGCTCCGGCGGCAGTAAATTTGATTCAATCATGGCGATGCTCTGCGGACAAGAAAGGGGCCAAAGGCGAAAAGGACACACCATATAATATAGTTGGCTTACATTAAAATACAGTGAATATTGCCTATATAAAACATTTGGATAAGTTTAAATTTAACACAATCAATCAAGCTTATATTGAAATTTCAATATAATACATATCGAAAATGTAACACCATTTTTATTTAGTAACATTTAAATTATAATAAATATTAAAAGTCATTTAATATAAGCAAATATCCACTGTTTGCAGTTAAAAACCAAGCAATCTAGGAAACGAGTAAGCTATCGCCCCATCCAATTTGCCGATATTTCCTGGCCATTTGAATTTGATTTCCCTTACCCCTCCAATCCAGAGGCCATTTTATTAGATTTTGGCCCCAACTTACCGCCAGTCCGATGTTCTTCACCAGCTTGGATTCTGCAATATTGGCAAAAGGTCTATCTGCCCCCCAGCACTCCACATATTTGGTCATCTTCGAAGAGGGCCGATTGCGTGTGACATGGCCTGAAAGGGTCAACGTAAAATTAAAGTTTTGTGCAATGACCATGTTTAACCCAGCCCAGTTCCATGAGAATTTATCAAAATACGAAATTATAACTAAAATCCCTGAACTACTAGCGCAGTGCTTCGAACGATTTAAACAAAACATTGTGTAAAAATAAGTGACATTGTGATAGATTTTAGTGAGCTCACCAAATGTTCCGACAATTTTACGACAACATTTCGGTCCACCATGATCCCATTAATAATGAAAAATCTGCCCCAAATCGCTTGCATTATTACACCTCAAAAGCAGCAGAGTTTTTACAGTCCAGCTAGTTGTTTGGGAACTTGGTGGCTGGCTAGCCAGACAAGCTCATTAAAAGTCACCCATTCGCATTAAAAATGCCATCAAAGTGACTTTGCCACATGCCGCACTCGATGTCCTTGGCAAATTAAAACTCATAAACCAGCACAGGACCTCCTCGTGGTTCCTCATGGTTCCTCGTGGTTACCCACGTGCAGCTTCCCCAGCCGCCAATTCAAAAAGTATATAGCACCAAAAGGGAAAAAAATCAGCCCAGCTGGGCCGTCAAAGGAGCTTAATTGCCCTGCTCCACGGTCCACGGCCCACGGACCATTTTCCATGGCCATGGATAAAGTTTTCACAAAGGCCAATCCGCAAACAAATGCAGCCTGCGATAAATTTACGATGCAAAAGTTGCCCTGCCAGCGATAAAATTATGCATAACCTGAGCTCATTTGTGAAAGTGATTTTCAACTGTTGCGCTTTATATTGGCAGTGAACTGGGGGGCAGTGGGAGGCTACTTACCCGCATGACTGCGGAAACTTTCTCCGCTGTGGATGGACAGCTTTCGTCCTTCGATGAATGCTCCGGAGGAACGGCGTCTGTCGGCGAAGGACATCAGACCTGGTTGGGCGAAGCGGACACATAAATAAGAGCTATCGCCAGCAGGACTGAGGTGTTAATGCCCATTACAGGCTTTGATTGATGGCAGGTGGATGGATGAGTGTGAGCAAAATAACTACATTTGAAAATGAACGCTACCTTCAAGCAGCAAATGTAATAAATTAGGTATTAATATATTCACATCTCATTTCCCTATTACATTAAAATGATAAAGTTAAATGATAATATTACATTATTTTCATAAATAGCAATGGAAGACATTTTGTTCACCGAGTTTTTCAGTACCCTTTCGAATTCTCACCTTGAACAGACAACTTCCGGCGAGATCTCTCCGGCGCCTCGGCCACCGTGAGGCTGTTGGAGGCGGAGGAAGCTCCTCCGGCTGGGGCGGCTGCGGTGGGTGTGACACTTGCCGGATTCGAGGATTGCGCCTGGGCTCCGCTGTTGGAGATGCCGCTCTCTGAGCCACTCATACTGAGCAGATCATCGGCGGGCAGGGAAAGGGCAGCGGATTTGGCCGCCGACTCGGAGGCGGCGGAGTCACCACTGCCGCGATGGCCACCATTTGCTTTGGGCTCCTTACCGTTCTTGCCATCCTGATCCCTGAGCATCAGCGGCTCGGTGACTGCCGTGGCATCGTCCGCCTCGTCCTCCTCCTCGGACAGCTCCTTTATGGACATGGAGGCGGCTGAGGCGAGTGGGGCATGCAAAGCTGCCTCCTGGCTATTAGTCGAAGTGGGTGACATCTTCTCGTCAACGATTGCAGGAGGTGGAGCCACGGTTACAGGAAGTAGGCTATCGGCGACATCGGTGCTTTCATGGGAGTGATCCAAGTCCTTGACCTCCTTGGTCTCCTCGGTGGTGGGACTGGGATCGTTCTGTTCCATGCACTCCACCACCCGTGGAACGCTGTAGGTGTATGCGGGTTTCGGTGGCACTATGAGATACGATTCCACCTTGTGATCCGCCAGATATGCATCTCGATTGCCACCCTCTCCCTGCTCCACCTCGAACTTGTCGCCCAGGAAGTCCAAAGTTTGCTTCGTGATGTGGACGCGCCTGCAGGATAAGCGCACACATGAAAAATGTAGTTGAATGCTGATAGCCAAAACCCTCACACAAAAAATAAAGTGAATAAAAAATTATAAAATAATATTTATTTAAAGTTGTCCTATATTGATTTACATTTTCAATAAGAAAACCCTAAGGTATTGGATCCTTTTAAATATTTTGCAATATAAAAAGCATTCATTTTATGTCAAGAAGTGTAACTCAGTTGCAAACTCCCTATTCCTTCTTCACTCTGCTATACATGTTGATGTAATGTAAAAGGGTATACTATATTCGTTGAAAAGTACCGGGTGAATAAGATTTACATTTTTTTTTTCCATTTTATTATAGCTTTTCCCACATCTATATATAGGCAAGCAAGAGTTAAAATTTCTCGTTCGCACTTCCACCACCTTAGCAACGAGTATCTGATAGTCGGGAAACTCTGTGTTTTATTTCATATCTATGCAATATTGTATTTCCAGTGTACACCCACAAACAGTACTAGGCAAAATAATTTAGCCTGGCACTGCCTACGTCCGTTTATCCTGCGATGCTAGGCAAATTTGTTTATATTTTTGCTGAGGAAGAGCAATTCGTGCATGAAGAGGGAATTGAGGCGTCTGAGAGTTTTCCGGCTCATTGACTGTGGCATTTCAATTCAATTCCAAATAATTGAAGTCTGCGTGTGTGACCGCAGGTAAGATAAAAGAAAACATTTCAACATGTTCAGCTAGCATTCACCCAAAAGGACTTGAGTTCGGCTTAGGCACGCGAAATGAATAGACCAAAAGAAACTTGCTTGTTTGTTTGTAAAAGTATGAAAGTCAAACTGGGGAAAGCGGGGAAAGAGCTTTAGACTTTGGTATTTGCAAAGCAAACGTACGGAATCTCTTGGTAAAAGAATTAAGCAGAGCTGAAACATATTTTAAATTTAATTATAAGCAAATGGTTAAAATGTTCATGGCTGGTAAATTGGATTTAAATGGGAGGTGAAACTTGTGTGTTAAAAATATTATAACGCGATGTCATACTTTTCTCTTTCACGAAAATTATAAAAACCAATTATCACCGCATTAATGCGAAAATGTTCTGAAACGCAAGCGGCTTGCCTCATTTGGACTGAACATAAAACTCATTTGAAATTCTTCAACTTCATCTGCGGTGCAAAAAAACCAATTTAATTAAAACACACCTCGGCGTGCGTAAAATTGGGCATATGTAGGTATTCTTTAATTGAAAATTCCTTTTTTTCTTTTCTGAATTGCAGCCGTTTAACCTTTGCAGTCAAATATTGTGCAGTCTTGAACCGAAACCCGTTTAATTGGGAGGCTAATTTAAATTGCCATTACGAGTGCTTGACTCGCTTTGCGATGCCACCGCCATTAGAGGCGCCTCCTGCCCACTTTTATACCCCACTCCTACGACCCGCTGGCTCCTCGTTTTGTTTATTTATTTTCGTTCGCCTCGCTCATCAGCTTTGTCATTCGAACAAGCACCTTGGCGGAAAAGAAGAAGCGCTCGCATTCACTGTTCAAAAAGTCAAACACCTTGCTTAAGTTCTAAACTACAACTATATCTTGATTGAGGAGCTAAAGTATCTGACTCCTTCTCATCTGCAGGTTTTTATTTAAATTTCATGATTAAGGAGTACTATAAGTGTACCGAGTTTCAATATGTATACACTTTTCTAGCTTGGCTTTTAAGAACTTTTAGTTTATTAATATATAAGCATTAATTATATGTAATACCAATTTTTAGATTAAATAGAAAAAGGCTAAGAGATTATATCATTACTTTTATATATCGAGAATATTTTCTCCAGTGTATACACACACACTTACCCGGCGACACCGCCGCTCTCCATGTGGTTGGCCAAAGTAACGTCGTCGCTCCAAACATCAAATTGCCACTTGCGTAGGCCAAGGACGCCGCAGAGAACGTTGCCAGTGTGGATGCCAATTCGCATGTCGACATTTATGCCGGTCGCCTCACGCACGTGTCTGCCGGAATAAGCGAGTAGGAATGAAATAAGCGAAGGGCAAACAAACAATGCAAGGAGCACAAAGGATATAAGGATATGCGCACACAACTACAGGCTAGTGGCTGCCGTCGTATTAACAATTTTATGGCCCATAAAACACAAGCGGACCACGGCGACTCTCGACTCCACTCCAGCCTGATGGACGGGTATGAGAACTACTTAGTGGTACACTAGGAAATATATTTGCCCCACAAACTAAACCAAAAATCTTGTGTACCCGCCACAGGTAAAAGAAACATTTTCGACAAATATTCATGGGCAGAATCACTGGTCGATCGGACTATGTCCATCTGTCCGTATGCTTGTCCGTATGAACGTAAAGATCTGGGCAACTACAATTCTATAAACAAGCTGGATCGACATCTACTCTACCCACGACAACGCAAAAGTTTAAAAATGTTTTTTCCTATTTTTTTTCTTTCTAGAGATATTTTAATTGAAATTTGAAATATGCTTTTAGTGTATTCCCAGTACCAAAGGTGATTTCTAGCAGGAAGCCTAGTCCGCCTGAGTGCCGGCCGAAGTTCTTGACTTATTAACTTTAACCAGCCTTTGCTTCGGCCTGTCGTCGGGGTCAAATGAGCCGCATCGAAATCCAAATCACTTGGGAGTCCTGCAGGGTTTTATTTGCTTGTGCCCTTCCTGGCTATTTGGTGAGCAGGATATGGATATGGCCGCAAAACACGACAAACAAGGAAACTGATTTCTGATCCGGACTTGGGTACTGACAAATTCAGAGTGGCAAAGTTTGGTAAAACAAAAAGTTTCACAATTTTTGATTGAGCTGCATAATTTGTGTAAATATTTTTTGAGCTAAAAGAGATAAACAGAAATGACTTTGCGTCCAAATTCGTAGCATACATGTTAGGGCAAGTCGCCAGCGATATTAAAGTTTCATATTGTTCTCGCTCGGCGACCAAAGCAAGATGCAATTCATAATTTAATGAATGTTGCCTTTTCGGCTCAAAAACTTTTGGCATTTTCCCTGGCGGCTTGTTAAGCACCCCGAAAGTCAACAGCTTTTTGACCAAGTTTGCGGGAGGAACAATGCCAACTGAAGAGCAAAGATTAAAAGGCCACGGATCCGGATGCGAAAAGCAATGGAATAAAGGGAGGCCAGCGGAGAAAAATAAACAATAGAAATAAGCACAGAGACCAATAAAAATGGTATGGCAAACGGCCGGCAAAAGACAAAATGAGGGATTCCTTTTCGTCCTGAGGCCACTTGTGCATAAATTCTCGCGTGTAATAAAATGGCCTTTGTGTCGATATTGTTTATTGTATTTCATGATGTTTCTCTTTGGAATTTGCTTCTGTGTTCTTTTTTGAGATCATTCGTGTGCCTTTATAGCATAATACATTTTTAATGGTCATCTATAAAACGAGGGCTGGAAAATCTGTGTATCTGGCGGCAATTAAAGCGCGAATATTTGCCACAGATGCAATTAACAGATGCAATGCGTTGTCACGTTTACAAATGGAATTCAATTTAATAAAAATATATTATTTATTATCTTATTTATTTCGTTTGTATCCCATTAAAATGTAAATAATTCACAACATTAATTGAGAACATCTGATTACGTTCCAACTATTTGGCAATCTGTTACCTATTTATTTAATTTAAGTAAAAATCCAGAACATAAATTGAAGAGTAAACCACCTTTTTTCTTACATCACCTAATTTTTAAAATAATATGCTAATAGTAAGAGAGAACTTATATTACTTTCAATTTATTATATCTCAAATTAATTTAAGCTGTAATCACTCGTTCCTAAGTCGGCTTCACCAAACCCAAACAAAGTGCAAACTAAGCAAACAAAGGACGCTTCCTGGCCCAGTTAACAAAGATTTAGCTAGCCGCAAAGCCAACAATCACGGTGTCAAATGGCCTTGGCCAAGGCAGCTCCGACTGAAACTCAAAGGTTGGCCAGGAGCGAAAGACAAACAAGTCGAACACCCGATGACGGGTCCAATGCAAATGTTTGCATTACCAACAGGCGCTGCCAAGCCGGCTGAAAACGATGCAAAAGGTCCAAAAGCGATGCCCACGCGAAACCCACTCACCTGATGGCATCGATCATCTGCAGGCCCATGTTGACACAGTTGGTTGCATGTTGGGGCCGGGAAATGGGCAGGCCGGACACACAGTAATAACAGTCCCCCAGGATCTTGATACGTAGGCATTGGTTCTCCTGCGGGAATGGAGCATTTAATTACTATTTGGAGTGGTTACACATGTTGCACTGTTCATTCATTTAGAAGGTTTTCCATGTCGATGTAATAAAGTTAAAAATATGTGTAAACAGTTTTTAAGTAATTGAATAATCCAGAAAATCTATTCTGAATGCTTATCTTATTTAGCATAACCTTGACAAAGATCTTTTTTCAGCTTATTTTCAGGACCTACGATTCTAGTGCACCATTTAGCTTACCTGAGCGATTTGATCGAATCGTCCAAAAAGATCGTTCAGGGTCTTCACCAAATCGCTGGCCGTCAGGGAACTTGAAAGGGGCGTGAAGTTGACAATATCCGCGAAAAGAATGGTGACATTGGTGTGTCGCTGGACGTGAAGCTCATGGAACCGGGTGGCCGAGGTGGACGCCTGTCCTCCGGCTCTCTGACAGGCATCCGCCATTTTCAACATTATGCTGCGCTTCACCTGCGAAGAAGGAACAATCAACAGCATTACTACTGCTTTGATATTACGTATACGCCCCAATCGCAAATAATAAAACGCACTTAAGCTCTGCTAAAATTGAATATTCTTTAAAACATTGATGGTGACTCTTAAATTTTGCAAAACAAATATTTGTATCAGTTGTATTTTAGGAAGAATAGAAACATATTAAAATGTTCATTAACGCAGAAAATGTAAAAAGAATACAGATTATATCTCTTAAATATCACTTGCTAACTTTTTGATATTATAGTTTGTTTACGCATTGATTCATATTTGTGAATTTAAATAGTTAGCGGGATTCTCCCCTAATGTCTACCTCATCCCAGTGTACCCACCTCAGCGGCGATGTAGGCGGGAATGACGCTGAGGAGCAGTTGCTCCTGCTGCTCCCGCTCGCACTCGAGCTTCACGCGCTGCTCGATTCCCGTCCTGGTTCCGTCCACGGTCCGGTTGTGGGCTGCATCCGACATGATGCGGTAGTAGAGACCGGAAACGGAGGCACTGGCCAGCATAACAATCTCCCCGAAGAGCTGAGGGCGACGGGAAGATATACAAACGAGAGCGGGTAAGCACGTTCCATAAATAATGAATGTCTAACCCGAGATGGCAATTATCCTTGTGTCCCTGTATCGCGGCAAAACGCGATGCAACCTAATTAACAATCACGGAGCAGGGGATTCCGGATCGACAGAAAACAGGGAATCAGTCTGCAACCCGCTGGGGAAGTCAGGGAGTAAGGGGAATCGAAACGAGCTGGGGAACAAATTATTTCTCACCCAGCAATGAAATTAAATAGTTGTGGCAAAGGGGAAAAGTGAAAAAATTCCATTAAGCAGAGAAATTCTGTTTCGCATTGGATTAATAGGAGTTCTGTTGATATTTTATTTAATCTCTTATTTTTATAAATGCAAACAAGGTAAATTCCTCAGTGGCGTGCACCTTCAATCTACCTTTGGCTATTTATATTTGTAAAACAACTAACAAGAAAGTACGAGTATAGAAAGGTGAAAAAAAAAAATGTAATTCCATACAAAACTGCACTTGGACATTCTACTTTAAAAGTCCCTTCTGCTTTAAAAGTTTCCATAAGCAACTTCAAGTATTATAAAATATTACCGATTCAAGCTAAATGAATTGTCCAAGCGGACTCGCGGAATTATACCACTTTGCTCATCCCCGCCATAATTGTAATCACCCATCATATGAAAACTAATCCCATTGCTGATGCTTGGGCAACATTCATGGGGATCTACGTGAAATGCAAATAAATGGGGTGGACTTACCATTGGCAAATTGGGCGAGTAGTCGGCACTTGTGCCGATCCGGTAAACGATGTGAATGGCGGTCATGAATAAAGCCAGCACCACGGAAACGGGCCACGAAATGGGCAGCATGGAGTGGATGCACTACACAGAGAGCCATAAGTAGAATAATCCCCCCGAGGAGTGGAATTGCACCGGACTTAGACTTACCAGGAAGAGGGCGTACATCGGCAGGGGAGCCAGTTCGTCCCCGGTGATGGCCGCAATTGTGCCCAGCGAGAAGGTGGTGACGATGGCGAAGGCCAAGGCGGCAGCCGGGGAGCTCAGCACCGCCGGAAACTGCAGAGCCGTGAGAATGGATCCCGAGATTAGAGCCGCCAGGACTAAGAGCATGGTCTGCACCAGGTGCTGGGGAGTCCACACACAGAACAGAGAGCAACAAAGTTAGTTGGAAATATTTTCTGGTAAAATAATATTTCTAGAAATCAGAGATCATAACTTTGACAAAAAGAAACAAATATACGCATATTGATAAAACTAAAGTTAAATTTAATTAAAAATTAAATTAAGTTTAAATTTATTTTTTTAAATCCTAGAAATAGAGAATTGTCTTAAAAAAATGTGCACAGTGCCCAAGCTTGGTGAGCCATTTAAGGCAATCTAAGTGTGCTGAGGACTCACCTGGTCGTAAACGATGCCAATTATTATGGACACAACACATGCCAGCAGCGAAGTTAACAATCCCGATCTGAAGAGTGACTTGCGGAGCCTCTGGCGGTAGCGGGTGTATAAATCGTTTAGGTGGATGTCCTCAGCTGCAAAAGTGAGCAGAGGGTGGGGGTATTAGCATCCATTAGGTAATCATATCCTTGAAAAAGGATGGGCGACCAAGAAGATCCTCAACAACACGGCTTCCGGTGCATAATTTTATATAATAATAACAAGAAACTTCCTGAAGCAAGAACTCGAAGATATAGTTTTATAATCACTAAAATTATTCTTCAATATATTTTAAACACCCAATAACTTTATGTTTTCCACTACTAAGTGCCCACTGAGATTGTGTGCTTATGCAGGCCAATTAACTGCTGCAATTTAATTCTCAGCTATTCCGTGAATTTATTAAGACCTTCATAAATCTATAATCCTAATTGCTTTATCCTGAGTTAAAGTTCAGCAGCCTCCCGGCGATTTCTTCGTTCTTATGAGTTCGTACGTGATGGGCGTCTTGTTTGAAAGCGAATTAATTGTCCACCCACTGGGAAACGCCTGACCGTTTGGCATTTAAATTTGATATTTAACAGTGGCATACATTTCACAGCCAGCCGCCCACGCAAGAAATTGTACACTTTGCAAAGGCTCCTTCCATTGCATTCCACCTCCTTTCAATTTCACAGACAATTGTCTTTGAAAAGAAACTTAATTGAGCTGTCAGGAGCCGAAGTGTGTTGTTGGAATGGAACAAGTACGATACATATATGCCATACGGAGTCATATATCACCTTTGACTGAAACAGAAATAACTTAATCGACGTGTACAAAAGAATTCATGGCAGAAATTAAAATCAATCTTTAAAGCTTTATGACTACAATTATATGGAGCCTTAAATGCTGTCAGAAAATTGAAATTGTGCCAGTCAAACATGCCTATATCCATATTTACATTACTGCCATTAAGGGAAAATAGTATCAACACACGTTTTCCGCTTTCATAAATCAACAGCCAAACGCAATGCCATGAATGAGCTATGAAGGTACACGCACTGCAATTACCCTCAAAATCGGAATTAGCATGTTGCTGTCATGATTTCCCTGCTTTTCTGTACAATTTGTAAATCGATGCTCGCATTTATCGCCTGCTAATTGATTGCGGGCAGTTAAAGTGTTTGATTTATTTATGGCCGCAGACATGCCAGATACGCCAAGCCCAGTGGATATTTGGTAACAGATTAGTCTGTTTTCAGTGTGGAAAGCCTATAAATAGATGTGTTCTGGTAACTTCAATTCTTGTCTGCCAGCTGAATTGATTTCTACCCTTCGCACAGACCGGAATTATCAGCTCAAACAAGCCGATCCAATAAATCAATACATTCAAGTCGGGAAGTTTTCAAGGAAAAAAGAATGAAAGTCCGAGTGGCAAAGTCAAGAGGACTAGAATATATCTGCTTTATTAAGGCGCGACTTTCCCGCAAATTATGGGCACAATAGGTATGGAAGTTTTTCTGATGGGTGCTTTTTTATATTCCTAAAATTGTTTATGGGAGGTAATAATTTTTAGCTTCGACCATTATGTTTTTGTTAGGGTTTCAGGTACCCAATACTAAAATACATTACTCTTTTTAAATATTTTGCCTACATTTCGTTTACTTAATAAGCATTGAGCATTAAAAAAGAGAAGGCTATAAACTCGCTAGAAATGCATTTTTATTTAAGGGCTGTAATAAGCTTAAGTCCTTAAACAAGCTTGTTTTATTCCACCAAGAAGCTTAAAGTTGAATGCTGCAGAATAACATTTTTTGTATCTATTTGCATCATATTTACAGAAATATTTTGTTAACATTTTAGCAAGGAAATCTCAAACGCAAAGCAGGCGTTTAGCTTCTTAAGAGCTGAAAATGCGCTTGTACTGCATTATTATTTATAAGTAAGGAATTTGGTATAAAATATATATCACAACTGCTGGGAGGGCTATACAAATGGGAAACCTCACTTAAACGCCCGGTCGACATCGCATTATGTTAAGGATTCTCGTACGAGGTCTGAGTAAAAAATTTAGGAAAAGCCACAGGCAGGATAAAATAAGTCGAGTGGCAAACACCAGAGGACAGAACCACATGCTGTACCACGTTATATGGCGAATGGAGCTGCCTTCACTTGTTTATTCTCTGCAATCAAACAGAAATTCTTTTGACACGAACCGAGATCCTGGAAGTGTAAGCGTGTGAGTCTGTGTTTTTATAAGCTTCAGCACAAACACCATTGCAGAGTGACAGATGCTCTTGTCTGTGTGAGCGCGTGGTTTACTAGTATGTATCAGGGTGAATCGATTTTTTGATTGTACTGGAATGCAATATGCTAGGGTCCAGAGAACAAACAGATATTTGAATAAACTCTATTTTAAACTTAGCCTTCTTTCTTATTCGATTCGATTGAAAGAAATCGTTTTTGATCCAATCGCATCGAAACACCCTAGTGCGAGTATCTGCTCGTTGTCTCATAAAAAATAAAGCGACTGAAGTGAAACAGTTGCAGACAAGCTAGACGAAGACACGACAACGACAGCAGAGGCGACATTTACCAAAGCTTTCGGCATAGATTTTATATCATCCCGGAGCTGAAGCGCTGAAATCCGCAACGGATTCCCCATCCTCCGCATCTGTGCGATTAAGTATGTGCGGACACATTGTCAAGGCATCCTCGCAACCTGGCATCCTGGTTGAGATGGGTGGCCAGGCGATTAGGAAGATTGAGTTCGTTGCCAACGAATTTTCATGTGGGCCCCCATCGCATTCAAGTTGCAGAGCAGCCCTGAACCGAAGCGAAATATGGCTTGAATCCATCCTACGGGTTAAGCTATTGGGTAACCGGCTTAGTAATAAAACAGTTTCTGAAATGGGCCACATAAAACTGTAGCCCAGAACCGCAAGGAGGAGTTCTTAATCCGGTAGGTGGGTCTGGAAACTCTATACTATACTCTACTTAAGTCACATAAATTACTGGCATACCTCTGTCGTAAAATCAACTTGTAGTTTTTTTTTGTTTTTTAATAAATAATAAAATATGGAGCTCGAACAGTACGAAGCTTTGAAGTTATTTGGATTTTTAATTGATCTAGAGAGTTTTTCCATTCTATTTTTATGATCACCACACTGTCCTGAGTCAAGTGGATGCGTTCAGTATCCAGCGGTATTTAGAGGTAACAAAGCGAGAATCTGAGGACGATTTGTCCAGCTTCAAGTGTCCTTTGTGCCATTTAAGGTTACTCAGGGGTTTTCAGTTTCCACGGTGTGTAGGGTGTTAATATCAATACTTTCAATACAGG
This sequence comes from Drosophila santomea, assembly GCF_016746245.2. Lineage (NCBI taxonomy): Eukaryota > Metazoa > Arthropoda > Insecta > Diptera > Drosophilidae > Drosophila > Drosophila santomea. The sequence goes on from NC_053018.2 coordinate 20,632,509, forward strand.
ATATATTACCGCCTAGTTTTAATCCATTCCAATATTTTGCCTCAATTCCAAGCTGTCAAAATCCACACTATTCAGCTATCTGCTCTGCCAATACCAGCAACATTTAAATATTAAACAATTTATGACTTTCAATTGCACATTTCAATGATTTACGTGTTGCGGTTTTGACAGTTTTTTCACAACTATTAATTGAAATTTCACCGAGTTTTGCAGATACAGAAATATATTTTTATTTGTTAGTATGCAGCTCAGCCCAAACTTTAAGTCTCCGTTGGACTTTTTAGCTATATGCTTCATGACAATTTTTTTTTTCTCTGGCTCGACATAACGCCAGTTTTCATTTATTTAGCAAATATTTGGCCCAGATGCTGTGCTGAAATTTTGAAAATATTTTCTTCCTGGTTATCAGGCAGCCTAAAAGTATGCGACACCATTGGCCGGGAGCATTGGAGTTGCGAAACATATTGCACATACGACCCGTCGGCCCAGGCCGACAACCTGAAATGCAGCAAAATGCACGCTGCAGTGGCTGCAATTGCCGCACATGCCTGACAGCCACTCCAAGTTGCAACCGCTGCCACCTGCTGCAACATTGCAAATTACATCCGGGCTGAGACAGGAATTACAAGCTTTTTGCGCTGAATCGTGCGCCGCATGGCAAGCAGGTGGTAAATAGCAAACACTGGGGCACAAGCACATGTTCCATGTCCTTCCACAAGTATTTCAAAGTTCGTTATTTCAGCGCGAAGCCTTGGAGTGGATTCCCGTTGGAGCCACATTTCCCGAGGCTTAGTCAGAAGATCTATGGGATGGTCTGTTTGTTTGCATTTCCTTTGATTTTATGGCCCATTCAAAACGAACACATATTTGATGGGCTTTTATGTTTTCCCGAGACGACCATCCGCACAAATTATGGGAAGACATGTGGGCTGTGTGTTTCAAGTCCTTATCCGGATGAAAAATATGTTTGTAGCACAACACTTTCCTATGATGTAAAACAAAGTCTGTTCCAAAGTCTTCTCCATTATTTTAGATTACTTTTGTTAATAGATTCTAATTTAATTTTTGTCAAGTGAATGCGTTCCTATTCCTATAAAAATCTGATCAAACGATTTAGTGACAGGAACCGAATATATTTAAAAGCATTACCATATAACTGTAGCTTCCTCTTTTATTTATTTTACTGCGTTTATCATTGTAAATTTAACAGCTTCATCTTATTTTCATCAGCATAAGCACAAGATACATCAGCTTCTCTGGCAGGAACCGTCAACACCTGGGTCGAATAAATAATAGTCCATTGGGCAGATGAAAATAAGCCACATCCGAACAAATCGGTGACAATATAACAACGGAAACTGAAACAACGGAAATGCCTGTAGCCACAGCATTTGCTAATGGCAAAACTGAAAGGATACCGTGTCCTGGCAGCGCATTAATCAAGGTGCAGTCAATGCGAGGAAAGTCGGAAGAGTGGGCTATGTGGTGGCAAGAAAAAAGAGGAATCCAAATTGGCAACAGACGCTTAAGGTAATAGACGTGCCAACGAAGTCGTCCCCGTGGGGCACGTACTCCCTATTCTCGTAGTTTTCCTACATCCTTTCCTTATGGCCGAGAGCGCAGCTGGTTATTTGGTTTTCTGTGCGTGTCGCTGGCACGATGCTCGTAAATAATGTCATGGCTAAGACAAAAGACGTAGCCGGTCAACTCAAGAGTCTGCCGTTGACATCGAGAACTTATTTTCCAGCCACCTCTTTAGCCATTCTTTGCCCATTCGCTTGACTTGGCACATTTTTTGCAGGGTAGTCATTGCTGTATATTACATTTTTTAATGGAACATTTTTCATATCTACATATAAAAAATAGAGCCCTTCCAACTTTACTTAAATCATTTTGCAATCCTATGTTTTAAATGGGCCCCATTTATTTTGAAAGAAGTACGAGGTATCCTTTAGTTGAGTTGTGTGTCTGTTTTGGCTTTTTGTTACCTTTATTTCGGTTCTAAGGCACGCAAGCCAATCAACTATAAGACCCAAAACGCATATGGCTTTAATTTTTGTCAAACCATACAGTGTGTGGTGTCCAGTGGGTTGTCCCAATTTAGTTTCATTATTCTATTTTAAGAAAAACGAGTTAAAATCTTTAAAAAATGTTTAAGAAAATATTCGATTGCCCAAATGAGTAAATATTATAGAACTTATAAGAAGTGCACCTTTCATCCCATTACTCCCTCAACTTGCACATCGATTAAGAATTTTCTTTTGATTTCATGAATATTGAATTTAGAGCAATTCGCCATCAATTTGCTATTAAACGACTTTATATGTTATCTATGCAAAGCAGAGTTTCCCTAGAGTGAAGTTACCAGGAACTACATCGCTCAAATCTGGATTTGTAATGTGCATATATTAGCAATAAAACGCTGACATTGCCCCGGGTGCGAATTCTCTGTCAGAGTAATTTACATATATCCTTTTGCTGGTTGCTATTTTTGCTCGGCTTTTCTTTGGGGCCAATTTTCGCGGAATTGGGGAGTAGAAGTGGAAGTGGGGAGACGCTCAGTTGTTGTCACCTTCAACCCCAGAATGCAAATTTCGGAAAAGGGTCTATTGTTGGCCATATTTCGTCTTGTGTTGAGTGGCACAAATCTCACATAGGCTGAGCCTCATATTCACATACGATGACACGATGCTGAATACCAACTCATAGACAGATGGAACTGAGGAATGGTTGGCGCATAATAAGCCAGACCGGCAGCAAAATGCAGATTCAACGTGCAGATACCCAGATACAGATACAAATTTCAGATGATGCTGTGCTATTTTTCCAGAGGTGGGTGCATGGGAGTTCTCATTTCGCATGCAAGTTGCATTCATTTGAATTTCTATTTGTCTGATTCGCTTCGGTGGTGACAGATTTTTTTCCAACAGCATTATGATGTATGTGACACATGTCGACATTATTCTGGAATTCTTAATAGAAATTTAAGGTGCTGCTGGTGAAAAACCCATAGAGCTTTTTCTTCTATCTTTACAAGTTATGTGATTGAATTATCGTTGTAAAACATGAAACACCACCGACCGCAATTATCGCTCCTAAAGTGTGGTTGATCCCCCACACTTTTTGGTGCTTTATTGCTGAACCCACTAACCAGCGAAATTTGTTTGTTTATCATGCATTGGTACACACTTGCCCACAGTCGAATCAATTTACAACTTTTCAGTCAATCGCAAACCAATCAGAGTGCAAAATATGAGCGCAATCACATCAAGCCAATTGTTGGTCGTTATAGTAAACCTAAATGTGCACTGGAAAAAAAGAAAGGCCTTTTCTATATTCATGTATACCCCAATGGAATACATTTTGATTAAATAATAGTAATAAATGAAAACAACAATTAATAAATTACAGTAACAATATTTAATAATTTAACAATAATTTAATTATTATATTATATTTAACAATTGTTAATAATTGTAACAATAATTAAAGCAATTAACAATAGTAACAATAATTAAAAATAGTAACAATAATAACGTTATATTAAACATGAAACAAGAGAAACGATATATTATTTTTCATAGACTATCAGATATCTATAGAAGTTGACAAGAAGAACAGTAAAATAACACGGATTTATATGTTTATACGGACGGACAGACAAACGGACAAGGCGAGTTCGGCTACCAGTTAAATGCTTTATAACGAAGATAGTAATCCCCTTTTACTCCACGAGTAACCAGTATAATAATTTTAGAACCAGGTGAATGTTACTCCGGATCGTATGATTGGAACACCAACCCAAAAAAACAATTCGTTTTTAGGTGTTAGTCCCTATTACACAGAAAAAACTAATGATTGCATTTTTAATTTATACCATTAAATTATACCATTATCCAGTTACATTTTCATTTTTTTTTCTTTGCGTCGAACTTCGCATTTATATACCTGTCAGTTAATTTGTTTTGATATCTGTTGTCAAAGGACGTGTGGATTTTTTTCTAAGTGCTGGGAACTCAGTGGGGACGCTGTGTGGCATGAATGGCGCCATCAAGAGGCAGCCAGGCGGTGCTCAACTGGCAGCTGAATAAACAGCATCAACAACAAGTGCAGGGGCTTGGAGTGGGATGGGGCTGGGGGTAAGGATGGGGGGATGGAAGGGGATGGGACCATGCTGAATACCGTCTCATCGACACTTTTTCATTGAATTCAATTAAAAGCGAAATTGAAAATTGAAATTCAATTAAGATGCTATAAATACGCCTGGGATGGGGTGACAGGGTGTCAAGAAAGGGCAGAGAGGGCAGAGAGGATGCAGGACACTGTAAAAGCATTCCCGGATAGAAAGGACTCATGGCGATGATGATAGATGAGCTGCCGGTGGAAGTGGATGAAGGAGATTGCTTCGAACAGAGTATTGGCTAGGAACTCAAAACGGGGCTTATGATGTGTGACATGGCCTTTTTTTTAACTTACTCTCTTTTTGTTTTTTCTTTTTCCCTGACATTTAATGGGCCATCAACACCAACATGTTGGTATTGATGACAAATAAATTGATGCTGCAATCAATCAAAAATAAAGCAACCATATGGTGCACCAAGATAATCAAGTCTGGGAAAACAATACACTAATCTGATTAGCCTCATTAGTAAAGCACTACGACAATATGTCTTATAAGGCTTCGTCATTTCCATGAAATATTGCCATTGAGCCACCTAATCAATTCTTGTTTGCTAATGAAATCTTTTATAATTGGCGTCTAATTGGCAACCAATTTTACCATTAAAGTACTGATTGAACTGCTAACCAAATTTATGTTAGTGAACTTTTGCCAACATAAATCCTCTTTAACACTCCATTGAAGTAGGTCCGCGATACAAGTTTTCTTTTTTAATCCCAGAGCCCAACAAATTCTGCTCTATATTGAAAACATAATTTTTAGACGGCTGCTGCTTTCAATTAACGCATTAGGCAAGGAAAAAGGCAGCAGTTTGACTTCAGCCAGTGGATAATATGCAAAAAAAAATAGGGACCAGGGACCAAGGGACTCTGTCTAACTTTTCAGAAAAGCTAAAGTTTCTGGGGGAGGTCGAGGTCGTTCGAAACTTTGTTGAAAAAGATAGACTGCAGTGACCTAAAACCAAAGGAGGTGCACCAATTCAGTTTCGCCAGCTGAAGTGAAGAAAATTAAAGTTTAAAAAGTTTTAAAGCTTAAAGCGAATGGCATTATTTGTCAAACATGAAACTGTATTTTGAAAATTAATAGCAACGTATTTTCCTATTTTTGATGCCATTTTTAAGAAAGCTGGTCAGAAAAGAATTTTGCTTTTGCATCTCGCTGACTTCTGGATGCATCATAATTTCATTCTACACCTTGTTTTTCGGATTCCTTAACGCAGGAACCACTGTTGACGAGGTTATATACAAGAACAGTGAGTTAAAAAAGTCCGAAAATTTAATTTTGAGCACAATATGTTACCCCAAATTACAGCATCCAAAACTGATGTATATGCGAAATGGTTTAACGTATTTCATATAGCACTGATGATCGCGGCTGCAGTTATCCTGCTGATCTCTGTTATGACGGTGAGAAAATAACTTCCTATGTCAATTCTTATAAAATTCCTTCTAGAAATACTTAAGGATAGTTTTCGTTTGGATGGCCATGTTCATCATTCATATGATATCTTACTACATCATCTTCAATGCTTTGATAAATGTTCGCAATCCGTTTTTTAAAAAGGAAGTGTCTGCATTTTTTTATGTCTTGGTGAATTTAGTGACGTTGGGTAAAACATATATATTGAAGAAATCTATTCTAGTAAGTTATGCTCAAGCTTTTCAGGAATCGATCTCTTCTGTTTGCTCAAAGTTTACTCATATTATTATGTAAAATCGCATCCAGATCAATTTACACCAGCATGTGCTGATAAATAAGAGAATCCCTAAAAATTAAATGGAGAACAGCAAACTGGATTTTAAGATGATAAAACACAATAACAGTTCGTGGTCTTCACCATATGTTCATCAAGTGAGAGGAAGTCAAAGTGTAGATAATGCTTTTACTGTGCTAATATGGCAGACTCAATTTTCTTTATAATTTCATTAGCATCTTGATGAGAACTGAAAACGATTCCACGCGTGCCTGACAAACACGACACACACATCAAGCTGGAAATTCTAGGCTAATGCTAATGAGGCCATAATACAAATTGCTGAAATTGTAATTATGCAAAAAAGTTAATACTTCCCACGCAACAATCAAGCAGATATGGCGGAAAATGAGAAGGTAATTTCGTTTAAATTTGGCGCCAACATCTGGGCGTGCTATACAAAAATATTTACTTAAAAGTTCAGCAATGTAAATAAATTACGTATACGACTTGCGGTTCATAAAATAAGCTTTTTAAGAAAATTACGAAGGAATGTTTGTAAATTTAAAAAGCCAAGAATAAATTAACATACGTACTATATAATACATTTTTCAACTTTCAGGCTCACAATGGGCAAAATAAATATACGTTAAATAAAAAATATACCAGAATAACTTCTTTGCATTTGCTGTCAAAACGTCTAACATTATGATTTTGGCTAAAAAATTTTGCTTCTGTATATCCTTGCAAAAGGGATGTATTCTAATAGCATTGACTGGAATATTTTTGGCTGGCATGAACATTGACTATATGATACTTTGTTTAAATAGTAAATATATATTTATTTATATTTGTATTAGTTAAATACCATTTTTTTAAATACGTATGTGCACTAATTCTAATGTTTTGCCAGGAACCTATTCCCGAGAAAAGCAGCATAAATTCCCAGGTAAAATTGGCCAAATAATTTCGATGGCTCCATTCCATTTGCTGTATTATTTAACTATCTAGAAAGAGTTCTCTACACATTCTTACAAATGATACCGGATTGGTTAACCATCTTGGCATCGTGCGTACTAATATATGCAATCTTATCGGTATGTATCTAGTAAAAATATTGTCAGTTTTAAAGATGTAAATGTATTTAGCAATATGGTTGGCTGTATTGGGCAACTCTGTTGGTTCAAGCATTTCAGGCAGTCTACTTTGTTATTTTCAGCATTACTTCTGCATTAATCGGTTCGAATTTAATTATTAATGAGAGTATTTGGCATAATTTAACTTATTGGATTTACGTGCTCTTTTGGCTAGGTATGAAACAGTGTATTATAAAATAAAAAACATGAATAACTTTTCTATTTAAGCACTGACAGCATATTTCATGTACATAATATATTCGTACTACCGTCAAATTACAGCAAGAGAAACTGAAAATATTGTGGACGGACTGGTGTAATAACTAATAAAGGCAATAATTTAAAACTTTGTATTAAGACATTTCCTTTTTTTTACAACTTCAACTGTGTAGCATAGGATTTGTCGTCATTTTCTCAAACAACATATACGTAAAAAAAATTATACGTAAATAAAAACAATCGTTTAATGAAATGTGGCGCGCCGAAAAATTCTGCTTTTGTTTGAAACTACGAATTGGCTGCACAATAATAGCTTTTTTTACGCTTTTCCTCTGTGCGGTACACCTGGTGGAGTTTTATCGTAAATATCTTTTGAGAAATTTTCCAAAACTGTATTATTATAGATGTTAGTATTAAATCATATTTTGCAGGATTGAAGAATCCTTACAGCTCTGGTCAGGCGTTGGGTAAAGAAGCTAAATATTAAAATAAATAAATGTACAGTTTTATAGTTTTGTATGAATTTCAGACTGGTTTAACCTTTTTTGGGGAGTTTTCCATATGCTGGCATCTCTGTGTTTATCTTACTCTGTGCTATTGGTAATGCATGAATTTGCATTGATTATTAAACTTTATGGATTTAAAATTTTTGGTAATTTGCAGGGGTCTCCTCTACCACTTTGGAGTTACATAATAATCGAGGCAGTTTATCTGATCTACATAATTATTTATTCGTCAATAACTTGTGCACTGAAAATAAATATGTACGTGAGCTACGGATTAACGTGCTCAATTCTTTACTGGATGGTTATAATCTTTACTTTTGGTGAGTTCAACTTCATAATAGAGTGCCTGTACGGTGCCTCTTTAATAATGCTCTTCACTTAGCTATAACGACATACTTCCTTTGGATTGTCATATCGTGTTATTTCCTTATAAAGCAACAACGGCAAAAGTAGAAAAGTGAAATTTCTGTTTTTAATTTAACTAGGATAGCTAAGATATATAAAAGTTGAGAATGAATTCAATAAAAATATATTTTTTGTCGATATTATACTTCATCTTCAAGTAGGCATAGAACTAAGTATTACGATTATTCCTGATTTTTTCGAAAAAATAATACAAATGAAATTAGTATTAGTAATATTTTCCATTTCTTTGGTCAGCGAAAGTACCATTTCGATAAATTTAAAATATCAGAAGAGCGTTAGAAATCCTTACAATATAGGTAATTGTAAACAAAACTTAAGACTCGATTCGATTTTTAACTTTTACTCTACACAGCTAACCATAAACAAGGTTTTCCTATTTGTGGAAATTGTACAAACATAAAAAACGTGCATATAAATACAGGATTTACATGCCACTTTGAAGATGAAAGACAGGTTGAGAATAAGTTTGGAGAGAGAGATGATGAATATGCGCATTGTGTACCGAAGGATTACATTATTAATGGTTCGTTTGAGAGCCGTTAGTTAGATATTGGTCCAAATCTCGACCTCCCAATAACAGGTGAAGTCAAGAACTATTGCTGCTTTTGGTCGCCAAATTGGGGATGTTCAGCTCTCATCGGAAGGCATTTGTTCGATAAAAGCTCCGATTATTGCGATACTTGCAGAGGATCTTGTTCCGAATTAAAATATACTGACGACGAAAAATCAGGCGGAAGCAATAAGGTAGCGGAATATGGGTACATAATGCCACTGCTTTTTTGCGAACTGTGGATTTGGTGAGGTGGATCACTGAGCTCTAAGGCCTAGGATCATACCCAAATGTGCTATAAAATGTATAAATAAATCGGTTTCTGAAACATTATTGAACATACTAATTTTCAAAACTGAAAATCTATATTTGGTCTTCACATTTTATCCAAGTTGACAATGATAAAGCTTTCAAAATATTCAACACACATAAGTTAAAAATTTCTTTTATAAGAATGCTAATAAAGCTTTTAGTGTTTTTTTTACTTTACCGAATAACTTTAGGGATAAATTGTTATCATAATCATTGTAAGTACCCACAATTTTGGTAATGTAGTAGATAATGGTATTACCCTTTTATTCATTGTATTTTAAGCGGCTGATCATGATCACTACGATTGTGGATGTTGTGCGGGAATTAGTAACAACAATGGCAAAGTCATTGGGTACCATTGTCATTCAGGTGACCAGGAATCAATTCTAAGATATACGTTCGAAAAGGAAAGTGCGTTTTCTGCATGTGTGCCAAACGGTTTTGAGATAAAATGTAAGCTGAGCCCTGAAAAGTATTTCTTTTCCAGTTTATAGGCATTTATCACTGTAGATCCCATTTTGGAATATTGCTGTTTCTGGTCGCCGAAATTGGGGTGTACGATTCTAGTTAATGAAAAGTACATTAAGGATAAAGTCGTGTGCAATCACTGCAAACATTTTTGTCAAAGAACTACTAGAAGTAAAGGGAGCTCTAAATATGCACATAAACTCGTAATGGAACTTTCAGTGCTTATGATCGGTTGCACTTACTTTTAGAATTATAATTCATGTTTGCCCTACAATGGAAAGTTTCTTTGTGTTCATCCTAGGCCCTTCCACTCAAGGGATACGAGTTAATCAAAAATGAATAGTTAAAGCAACTGTTTGGCCATCATTATCATTGTTATCATTATGAACTGTGCCCAGAGAGGGGTAAATTTAATTAAAACAACAAACGCGCGATGGGCCAAAGAAAGCAGCCGTCGCTGGAAACTGTACGTGGAAATGGAAATGGGGAGACCCTGATGCTATCGTGACAAGCCCAAATTAAGCAGCCCACGGGGTTACATCATCCAGTCGGGGACATAACTGGAGGGTTGGGCATTCAGCTTAAAGAGCAAACCAAGGCAACCACGACCAGCGAACATGGCCATAAGCTGGCCAAAAGATGAATGGCAACCGAGCCGGAGGTTCATTAAATAAACCAACACCTGAACTGAAAATTTAAGTACATGGTAAGTAGCATCATTGAAAATTATAATAAATAATTTTTCGCCTTCAAGTTAAGTGTTAAGTGTCGAATCGTAGACGCCAGAAACTAGGCAATTAACAATAATAAACATTAAGTGCCTATATATTTGAAAAAACAACGGAACAAGAATATTTATAATCAAACAACGAAACTATTATTTCTTTTCTACCATTCTAATTATGTTCCTATGTCTAGTTTTATGTAGTCATCGGATTTTTAACTGAGAATATTAATGATCAAAAATCAAAGTGGTTTAGTGGTATTTAAGAAAAGTTTCTAATGTTTTATGCTCCACCGTACACAATGTATACAAAATGCTTTCTTTGTGAAACTAATTTGATTTGAAGCAGCTTCCCATTCAGGGATTTACAAGGATTTTCACACTCACCCGTGGTTCCATTTTCCTGCTCGCTCAATTCGGCCAAAGATGCCGAAAGGGCCTCATTCATCCTGGCCGCCGATGTCGTCATCGTCTTGGGTTGTGATGCATTTCCATGGGCTTTAACAATCAGACTCGCTGTTGCATTTGTGCCATTTTCCGTTCTCGCAGCTTCCGCATTGTGATTTACCATGGCGAAAATCGGGGGCGTGTAGCTAGTGGCACTCCTTACAGCCGCCAGCTGCGCGTCCTGATTACCTCACCCTGGACGAGAGTCCTTGCGATTTCTGCTCCTGGGGATCCAACACTTGTTGCCGACTTCCTTCCTTCCTCCCGGAAATGGAGAAATCCAACTGAATCGAAACGGAAAACGGGAGTAATGGTTTAGTTCGAGAGCTCTTTTCAATAAATAATTGCAATTGTGCTTGTGGCACATATTTTTTTATTTACACATATGTTAAATATATATTTAGTATACTTTAATGCTTATATGTAACATTCATGTTGCTTGCCATATATCTATGATTCATTAAAATGCAATATAAACAATCAACTATAACACATATGTGCGAAACCTTTATTAAATACCCATCTCATCTGTTGCGGATATTTAATTAAAGTTGCAGCTGAATGTAAATTTTATTATTTTGGAAGTTTATATTAATATTTTGGTAACTTTATGGCATAAATAAAAATAGCGCCATCTGTTGTCCCTATGGTTACCAAAGTATATTAAACGTAAAGGAAAGCGCAAAGAGTAGGTACAAGTGTCAGTTTCGAACTTATTGTTCACTTGTTTGATGTTGCTCCAGATCCATCTTTTTCCGAACGTATTTTCAAGTCACTTTTCTTGCCAGTTGTTTGTACAAAGAGAACATATTGCTCGGTATGTAAATATATTTTGCTTTTGTGGGCTTCGCTTGAAAGTGTCTTTGCAGCAATTAGAAAAGTTCTCAGCCAACACATTTGAGAACGCAACAAAAGTTGCTTGTTCTTGGGCCTAGAGAGAGATCATAACAATACACTAAAAGTAAAGTTGGGAAAGTCATTTTTAAAAACTATAAAAGAAGAGATAGTCATTGCAAAGGTTGATGGGAAGTACGGAAGTAGAGTTTTGAAATTATAGAATGTTATCTTAAAACTCGTTATTACAAAGCTGTTCCAATTTGTTAATTTTTGTGGAAACACTATATCCAAAATTGTTTAAAGCTGAAATAGTGCAGAGGCTTTGGTTTCAAAAGATGATACTTGTAAATTGGTTGAGAAAAGTGTACTTTGTAATAAATGTCAGTATGTCAAGCCGCCTCGCTTGAAGTTCTCGCATATCCTCAAGGCATGCGACACTCTCCTCCCATCCTCTGCCTTTTTTCAAATAGAAGGAAAGTTTCCACAGCTTTTGTAAACCTACCGAAGTAACTACACTTTGGTGCCACCGTTGTTCATTCAAGTTGGTAAAAGTTTTGCTACTCAGAAATGCTCTGCGTTTTAGCTTGCCGCTTACAGCTGCATCTTCGGCCAAGTTAAATTGTGTCCGTTTAATTTGAAGTGGAGGAAACATAAATAGAACCTGATTCAAAGAAATCGACCGTTGTAGTAAGTAAGCAGAGATAAATTGAATTTTTCGAAGAATTCTTTTAGATACACTCTTATATCTGTTTCATTTCAGCGGAAATCGCTTGCAGATATGAAAGTGAAAATATAAAATTAATGCTATTATAATGCTGTCTGCGGATAAAAAAAAAAACAGCAAATATTCCCAAAAATGGGTTAAAGGAAAGGTCTTATTACCTTTTATACCCTTGCAACGCAGTAAAAGAGACATTGAGAATGCTTTCTATATTATATAGTATAGTCAGCATAATATATAATATAACAGATAGATAATTGGAAAAACCTTCATTCGTTGTGTTTGATCACAAAGTTTTCCAATTCGTTTTACACCAATCTCTATATCATTTTAGTGAGTCCGCTTGCGAGTTAAAGCAAGGAAAATCTTGTCTAATTTACCCTTGCACTGAGACCTTAGATGTGGCACATAATAAAGCTACTGATAGACTCAAGTCCAACTCAAATTCATTGTCATTTTCACCTCATTCTCGTTTTCATTGTGGACACTTGTGGAATTTCGCCTTTGCAAACACACGACTACAAAACGGCGACCGCCCGTTTGACCCCTGTCCATAAAAAAACAGAGAAAGTAGCGGGCACTCGCAGAAACTACTCATAAATAAATACACAGAGATCCATTGTTGTGTCGCCGCATTTTGCTGGGCTTTGGATGTGTTCAGTTCTTTTTTTCGGAATCGTTTTGTTTGGCTTTGCTCGCCGGGTCGTGTGTTCGCTTGTTGCTTCTCATTTTGCTTTTTTTAGAAAAACAAGGGGGTTTGTTTACGCTTTTGCAAATGCCGAGGGGTGCTTCAGTTTAGTGCAGCAGCGGTGAAAAAATAAAACGAAATAAAAAAAATAAATAAACAAGCCGTTTTGCTGGCTGCTTAAATTCGTATAAAGATTACGTTCCAGTTCGTTTATGAATTTTGAAAATATTCGATGAAGATTGCATTTCAGTATTTAGAACATTAAATAATATTGAATTGTCTTCTTTGAACTAGAATGTTTCAATTTTTATAATTCCGTTTGAAAATCGATCCCAGACATTTAAATAAAATAAAAGCCTTTGAATACTTTTCCCCTTTGTAAATAAACTTTGCTCAAATGCTTATTCCAGAGGTCTTTAGCTGCATCTAATTCGCTTGGTAAACATTTTATAAATTATCTGCAGTTTAGCCACAAGCCATAAATATGGCTGTGTAATGTGCATTTCCTTGCAAATCTGCATTGCTATATTTTTATATCTAGCCGGCGAACGTGGCGGATGAGCAATCTCATTCGCACTTGCTAATTCTCGTTTGCGCTCTCGTTCACTGGAGAATGCACTGAAAGCAAGGCCGCCGCATTTTCCTCGGCCAATTATCTTAATTATTTCATTTAACTTATTACCATAATTATCATATTTTGATTTTGAGTGAGGCAGTGGACTGAATGGAACGGAAACTCATAAATTTGAAACGCCTATTTCGTTTTCACTTGCGTGCCACAATTATCGCAGTTTTAAAGGTGAGCGAATTTCTCGCGGCTTTATCCGCAGAATATAAAAATATAATATGTGTGTGTTTATAATTTTAATTTAACAAATATGGCACATTTCTATTCAAGCCCGCGGATGTATTATTTTTCTCCTTTTATTAAACATTTGTGCTCTTTGAACGATGCGCCTTCAAGTGTTCTGTGTTTGTTGTTTGCAATTGATTAAAGTAGCCCCAACCTTACATCCAGAAAACCGAGGCATGTTCTTCAAACAAATGTGCACTGAAAAAATATGAACTATAACGATTTAATATTAATATTGTGTTAAATAAACTTGTTAGGCAAGCAATATAATCATAAAAACATTGTGTGGTACCTTTTTTTACAGTATTTGGAACATTTAGGGGTGTACAATCATTAATAGGGTTAATATTTTTAAAAGTGTACACTTGATTGAATAACCGCGACTGCAAGTGTTAGTGTGCCAGTGGGTTTTCAGTGTGTGCTCATGCGTGTGTGTGTCTGTTTTTTGTATCTTTGACTTTGATCGCGCATGATTAATGATTACGCCTGTGTTTATTGCCATTGCCACTTCAAGGGATTCGGGGAGTGGGGTTGATAAAACTTTTCTTCCCGCCGCTTTTGGGATTTCGATGCCCGGTGGGTTTCTCATATTTCAACTTGAACACCTCCGCCCAGGGGCTGGTGTTGTCTTCGTTTGTCATCGTTTATATATAATTGGACAAACTTGGCGCACAGTACACAATATATCACATTGAGGATGAATGTATTAGAGATTAGTGTATACAACAAAAAGATGTTTAATATTAAGGTAGGTCATAAATAACGACTGCACGTGCTAGATACATTTCTTGTAAATAACAATGCAATGGGGATAGAAAATTTCAGTCACATACTGAAAAATCTCAACGACGACTAAGAGCTAACAAAAGAAACATAAATGTATTAAACTGGGAAGATTAACTCTCTTTGCTTCCATCGGTAGCTCTAAAACTTTTGCAAGAAGCTGGAAATTTAATAAAAGTTTAAGAGAAGCCATAAAAAGGAAGCAGAAGTGCGAATCCAAACGCAACACAAGCGAAACTTTCTAATCCAATGCCAAAAAAATGAGAGCTATCGGGCTTTTGGTTTCAATGCAATTAAAACGAGTGCAGGTCCTTGCATTCTTCTTGTGCATTTAGGACCCGAGTGGCCTTTCACATCGACATCGACATCGAGTATACGCCACGTTGTGCCGCAGCGGGGTAGAGCTCTTCAATGGCAGACTAATTTTTGTATTCTATGCTTAAATTGCTGTCCAAAAAATAGAGATAAATAACATGAATGAGGGGCAGCCATTATGTACATGCGTATGAATGCTGATTCATTAGCCAAACCTTCAATTCCATAGACAGAGGGCCATTTAAATGCGAATTAGGCTAACCGCCCTTTTTGGTTGAGTGTGTGTGTGTGCTGGGGGGTTTCTACACCCTATGGTGTGTGTTTTTGGGGGTGTGGCTGTTGTGGCTTGGCCCTTCCTGCGGATTAGAGATCCTAGTTCTGTGGTCTCGCCCTGGCACGTTCAATCTTTCCCTGGATTCCAAATAGTGGGTGGATGTGTGATTCTGGCCACTTTTGCTGGATGGCGTTTAATTTGATTTGGCTGAGAATGCATAAACTACTTATAGGGAAAACATCAATTAGTTGAGCTAATTAAGAGGCGGTACAAGAGGCTGGCAATGAAAACAGATAATTAGGAGACCTTGTAAGTTAAAATATGAAAAATGTGTTTTACACACTATTTTACGTATTTATAAAAGCAAACCAATGTTTTGAATACATAACTAAATGAATTCGGGTCTAGTAATGCTCAAAGTGTCAAATTTTTGCACTTATTTTTACTGCTGGCCAACAAAAAGAATTTCCAATTTCATTGGATGAAATTTTACCGTCGAATAATTATTTTCAAGTCGTATTCAAGTGGGTCGAGTCCAATTCCCATTAAAGTTAATTATCAAATGGCTGGCAAATCCAAAGCCAATTTGAACCGGCTATACCAGTTTGAAGCGTTATTGCAAACAGATCTTCTGAACATATTAAACCATGAGCAAAAGACCGTGATGGGACATTTAAATTAAATGTCTCTCCAGAACCCACAAGTAGCGTGCATTTTATTCTATCGGATCGCACTAAAATGTGCTGTAATTGCTCATTTATGGATACAAAAGAAATGTTTGAACCATGTGCTAAGCGATTTTATTAGCTACCGCCGGCCATAAAAGTCGTCGACATCAAAAGTCTAAAAATACTCTTAGCCAAATCGCCAAAAAACAAAAAATAAGAAAAAAGTAAATATCAAGGAAAAACAAAGGCAAGCGGCTGCCAAAGCAAAACAACAGGTAATTAAGAATGCAAATAAACAATGCGAATCTATTGAGAATTTGCGAAATGCAGAAAATCGCTTTTCATTCGGCTGTTATATTTTTTGACTTAGATTCGAATAAAATGAATTCCCTATTTTGCCACAATACTTGCGTGTCACAACGAAATATTGGTGCAATGTGCCAAACAAACTTGATTTGCCATAAAATTAATTTCGCGCCCATTTGGTGAAGACCAGTGGAGCGGCCCAGCCCAAAGATTTGTGCAAATGCTCAGCTGTTAGACGAATACAATCAATTTTTGGCTTCTGAAATGCATGGCCAAAAGCCTGGGCCAATAAATCAATTTGCAATCTGTTGAAAATTTTTGAAAAATGTGGCGCGATCGTTTGACATTCTCGAGTCGGACAAGTGTGAAAGGAAATGCTTACAGATCTATGTGTAAGAACTTTCGACAAATTTGCTGCACTCTGAAATTGATTGCCATAATTTAAATGTGTATAGGCAATATTTCAACAAAGTTCGAACTGCAAATTATTTACGTCAACGGGTGGCAAACCACGTAAGCAAACAGGCATACTGCAAACAGATAAATGAATAAAAACATATACAGCTCGAAAAGCATACTAAACAAAAAATTGGAATATCGTTCAATAGAACGACACTTATTTGTAGAAGTTTATAAGTGCAAATGGCTTTGTTTATTTCGTTTAGCTTTCCCTAACTTAAGCGTGGTGAATCCAAACTTATTGTTCACTTTATCAGCCAATAAAACAAAAGTGTCAATACATTACAATCAATGAAATTTGATGGACATTCAATTTTTGTTCTGTAACTTTTCATTGATGAGAGCTAAAGTTTTATTGAATCAATTCAGTTTGGCACTTAAAATCCAGTATCTGCAATAGTTCTCAATTTTTATGTGAAAGATCTTCGAATGGCTAACTATCGCAAAACAAAACACTTTGTCACATTTTTGTTTTAGAGAGACACGGTTTCCCATAATTATACTTCATTATAAAGAAACAGGTCTCATTCTCTGTTATTTATGTAGTCATTTTACCTTGGCTGTTGATTGCCCCCGAAATGTTTGTATAAACCTCTTTATTTATGTTACAATTTTGCTTTTTTCTTGTTCCCCATCATTACACATGTTAATTATTCATTTTTTTTTAGTCCTATCCACACAGAGAACAAAAATGTTTATTGACATCTCGATAACCACATACTTGCACATAAATCCCTGTGATAGACACTCTTTTTGCACGAATTTAGCAGGGTTAAGTTATGATATATTTATAATAAAAGACCATGCAAAAAAGGATGCTTTTCTCTCGGTGTATGGTTTGGAATTTGGCTGACACAGAACTTGTTGTTGCTGTTTGATTAGGCTTCTAGGTTGACACATGGGGCCACACAAATACAGACGGGCAGACATATAGAAAGATCGGCCGACTGACAGAAAGTCCCTCATAGATAGACACCCATATACTCACAAAACTCGGCAAACTCGGGAGACGGACGGACAGAGCACATGTGTTGAAAATTTAACAGAAATGTGCAAATTTAATTAAATTCAAACGAGAAATAAATATAAATAAGCTTTATTCACACATTTATGTACGTACATACATACGTCCGTACGAATAATACTATGTAGTATTCTATGGCGGAGATCTTGTGAAAATAAGAAGCTGTGTGACCTAAGGAAAAATAACAAATAACAAAAACAACCAGCTCATTGCTGCTGCAATTGTGTACGTAAATAAAAACGCAATTTTCACACTTTTTTTAAACTTGACAAAGTCAAATCACAGAGGAAATGTGCAAAAAAAACGGAAAACACTAGCGAAACACTCTGCAACAAATTAACAGAACCCATAATATACATTTTCAATTGTAAGCAATCTATAGGAAATATATTATTTTGCATATTGCATATTATTTTATATTAATATTTAGTCAAATTAACAACCTATTTGTTAACCAACCATTTGTTTGGGCAACTAGTGTACACCGTAGGGAGGCCCATTCAAAACGTGGGATCTGTAAATGCTGTAAATTAGCCAAAACCCCGAATACTATGTATATTAATTTGTATTTATATGCCAGGCGAAAGATAAGGTCTCTGAAATGTAGACTAGGCAAGAGGAAAGAGTTAGGGAGATAAGACATTTTCCAAATAATAATGCAAGCCCATTTTATAATGACTCATAATTACCCGCTGCTAGTTGAGCATTTGTGATAAGTCAAATATTTCCTTTACTTTCAGACCGCACTGGCAATCATTTTATAATTTACTATTCGATTGGGAAATATAAAACAGGTTTGGTCGCAGAGAATTTAAAATATAATTTGTCTCATTGGACTTAGCGGCGGCTTCAATAAAGCATTTTATCGGCGCTATCGCCATTTGATAATGGGCCTGGCCAAATGGCCAGAAACCCCCAAACAAACCCGCCCAGGTCGCTTCTTCATTTTCGTTATCGGAGGAGCATATGGCAAGCGGCTTTGATTTGGTTTTTATTTTCACTCATTCACATATACGAAGGCGTGACACTTTTTTATAGAATCTTTACTCTTGACTCGGTTCTTTACTATGTAGATAAACTAAAATCGGGAATAAATGAGCCCCGCTGAGTGGGGGCGTTAATTTATTAATGCGGAGCCGTGAGCCAAAACAAAAATCTGCGAGAACACTTTTATAACTTGATTTATTTAAAGACAACAGCATTTGGCAAATGAAACGGATGAGTTGGTGTTGCTAAATGTGTGCTTAAAAATACATCGAAATTATGAGACATGCACAGAAGGACATTGGCAAAGGTCATTCTTGACATAAGGAGGCAGCATAGATAACATAAATGATTTTTATTAGATCTCGAACTATGTTGAAAATTATCCTATAGGATTCGGCTACTGCTAGAATCTATGGAGTCCAAAGCAGTTTTAAAGGAAAGTTTTAATTTGGAAAAAATACTTAAATTAAATGAACTTTAATCAACTGGAATTAAAAAAGTTAGTTAAGTTAACTCAACTGGCCTACAAACAGCTGTGAACAATTAAATAGTACGACTAGCAGTAAAAAAAAAATTATTATTAATAAATGTGTTATTAAATATATATAAATATATTAAATATATTAAATATATTAAATATATATAAATATATAGAGTTTCCACAATTTATTCTCTTTTAGAAAGAAGCTTTTTACGTTGAATATTTAAGAATGTTATAATTTTATTATAATAATCAGGAGCAATATATTTGATTGCTTCTTGCAATATGTTGCTAAAACATTTTACGACCGCAAGCACAATAATTTGAGCACAGCTGTGCAGGAAAATATATAGAGTATCGAACTCATTTATATGTATGTATATTTATATATTTTGTATCACTTTTTCCACCAGATCTTCACACATAGGCGATCATCAACTCGTTCGGCCAATGAAGAAAAAGTTCCGAATAAAAAACCACTAAAAACACGAAATAGCAACAATAATAACCAGAACAGACGCAAAAATCGCCACCAGCTGCCAAGTAGCATTAATTTAATTTGTGGGCTTAATTCGGAGGCACTTGTTGCTATTGTTGCTGTGACATTGCTTTTTTGTAATTAATAAACGACTAACAAAAACGCAAATATAAATAAATAAGTCTGTAGAAAACCCAGATCAGATGCGATTAGCACTATCGCAATGAGCAGCAGCGAAAAAGAGATGCCAGTGAATATGTACATTCGATCTGTCGCTAACCATTCAGATTGTTTGCTCGCCGACTCGCATCGCGTCGCATTTTTTGTATTTTCGTATTTTTAGCTAATTTCAGTTGCTATTGAGCTTGGCAATTAGTTACACTTGATTATATGAAAGCAGATCGCGGGTGAACAGTTTGCCGGCCCCTCAAGTTCGATGTTTATGTATTCTAGTTGTATTTTAGCTCGTATTCCACTTTGTTTTTGAATTGGTTTTGTTTTCGAAACGGAAGGAAATAACGTAAGTGATGCCAATTTAATAATTCAAAAATTAATTAAAGTTTCAAAAGTTTCCATTTGCAAGATAGAAGGGCACGTTTTTTCATTCAGACTGGACATTTATTTCTGGCTTTTTGCTAATATATTGATGTATTATTTGGTTTTTAAATAAACTTCCAATACACAATTTTGTGTACTATTTCCCCAAAATTCCTTGTTCATTAATCGAATGAGTTATTAAACACTTTTTACAATACCTAATAGCTGGTCGTTAAATCCTCTGTTGCTGTTTGTACACTAATCATTTGTACCAATAAATTTATTTATCTATATATATATTTGTGCATTGCATGGATGCGGAGACATTTCCCAATGGCACATGTTGTTTAAAAAATTCACATTAACACATTCAAACACTCACACACAAACGCACACTTGCTTTTTCCGAGCAAGGAAACGCGCGAAAAACGCGACCGCCTGTAAGCCGCTTGTTAACCGCTTTTGAAACGCCAACGAACCGCACCCGTTCACGTTATAATCAAAACTGACGGAGCAACCGAAAGACCAACAGGCTAAACGAACCACCCACTCCCGCAGCAACATGTTGCCGACCTTGCCGAATGAGCGGCAACCAATTCGAGAGCGTAAATCGCCAATGTGGTCACACCAATGTGAGTGAGAGCAAACGTTGGGTTCGGTGTTTTCAAATTGAAAATAAAATAAAATAACAATAATAATTCGAGGCGCCGGTTCTCTTCAAATACAATTCGATCGTAATTGACCAAAGAAATAAGATTTTAGATTGTAGATGGTTTTTTTAATTTATAAAAATATAATTAGGCGCATTAAGTGCAACAAATAAAAATATTACTCACCCGTCATGAGCAAATTAAATTAAATGCACTGAAAAATGTTTTTGGTTTGGAAGAAAAGCGTAAATCCTATAAAAGTTAACAACTAGAAATAATAACAAATTTTAATTTTCATATTATATATTGATTACTTAAATGTTAATAAAACATTGCAAAGTCAATTTATGTTCACAAAAAGTTGTTTGACTTATGGTACCAAGACCAAAACCGAAGAGCATGTGTGCTAAAGTACAAATGATTCTATTCTAGTTGATTAGGTTTCACTGATTTCCATTTATGAAGGCTAACGAATAGCCATAATTCAAAAGAAGAAACTCATAATAGTGCATGTGCACTGAACTGTGCTATTACTAATGCTGAACTCTCAATAGTACTGTAATATATGTTTAACACGGTGTTAAACCCAAATTTAAGTGCGGAAATGCAGAATCATTGCTTTTGTATTTTGGCTTGGTAATTAATGTTGCTACAGTAACCAAGGAGAATGTTCCAAATCTATTCCAACTACAGACTAGTCAATAAATTAATCATTATAAAATCTGACAGAAAGCCATTAACTATATAAAATAGCCAACTTTAATCTTTTCAGGTATGTTCTTGAAGTTGCAATTAAATTTGCAATAGTGCCGCTGCTATCAAGAAAAGTTTTAATCTATAGGCTACTTGTGACGGTTACCTAAAAGATATTCCTACAACTGATTATGATCGTAAGCATTCTACGCCTTCTACATGCCCCTTAATTAAAGGGAAATGTATGTACATTTTAAATTTTAAATTCTATAACAATATTAAATTATTCAGCAGATATAGCTTGCATTTGCACCTAGTGCAGTTGACACCAACACCACTCGGACCTCAATTTCCTGAAATTAAATTACTTACGAGCAGCTCAGCTCAGTTCGTTCTCAGTTAATTTCAACAAAGCAGGATATTAACAACACTCGTTTCCAATCCCCTGGATTGTCCTGTTTTCAGAGTGTGGGAAAATGTTTGAGCTGCTTTGTTGGCACACAAACAAACACCTGGACAAAGTAAGTACTTTGGTTGCAGTGTGTTTGCTGACTTGTGCAATTTCCGTCTGACAACACGGGGCGTATACGTAATGAACTCTGACAGAGCTTGGCCAACATATGTCCGCAAAGTTAGCCATTATTGGAGTGGATCTATATATGCAAACGGAATTGAATATTGAAACTATTAAGCTTAGTTGGTTTCAGTTCACTTTTATATCAAAAACATGTTTTACTTAAAAAAAAACAAGTTTTTGGACTTCTCAAGTAAAAGTTTTAATTTAAAGCGTCAAAATATAAAACATCGATTTTTTTATACGCTAATAAATAAGTATAGTGCCGAAATTATGTAGGCGAATATGTTTCACATTTCTCAATTTCTTATTCATTAACATTAATTGGTGGCTTTTCACCGCAAATGCATTTTGAGTCTAATAAATTATTGACGCAGAAAGCACACAGAATATATATGACACACACCTTGGTTTGTAAGGTGAACCAAACACCTCTTCACATTTTCATGGAGCCTTTGGGGGATTTGGGATTTGCATAAATAATAATGAAATTTCAACTGGTGAATAAACAAAAATAAAAGCAGCTTTAAGAATCAGCACCCATTAAAAGGCAATTTGAACCGAGTAATGCCGCCGAGTGAAGTACCCAAGGATCAAGGCAAATTAACTAATTGAAGGCTCAAAAGGACTTTGCATAAAGTGTGTGGACCGATAAAGGTGTCTCGTCTGCCGCCGATAGACTAAAGACGGCCGTGGTAATGACCATTCCCCAAGGTCGAGCTGTGAATCGATGACTTTCCGGGGTTGGCGGCATGCATAATACATTCCCAGATCGAAATCAAAACATGTTTACCTTCGCACGACGCTTGCAAAAGTTAGTCCTGGCTCAAGGATGACCTCCTCAGGCGGAACAGCGACAGGTGGGCGAGTCAAGAGGAATCCTCTCTCCAATTTTTTCAACAATGCTATGGATTTGCTGTTCGCTAGCTTGGACTTGAACTGTACATTTGCAGACCTCTAAGCTAATAATGCATTTATTAAAATCATTTAGTTGTCTATAAAGTTTTTTAAGTGGAGATATCATTTAGAAAAGCGTGCCTAACTTTTTTTTTATATTCAGAATTTATGATTTTACAGATTTCGTATTCAATAAAAAAAAGATTTCCATTAAAATAAATAAATAGTTTATTGTAAAATTCAATATTGTTTCACGGCTTAAGTGATTTGCTTCAACCTTTGATTTTTATTTTTGGTTTGGTTTCTAACATAAATTAACATTGCATTATACCTGATGTACCAAGCCCTCTAATCTTCCCATTATTTATTTTCAACGCCTAACTTTCTTTGGCATTGGGGCTTGCCATTGAAGTAGACCAAGTAAATGATAGTTTAATGAACGGCCATTAAATGTCAGTCATTGGCATTTGTTGGGGGTCACAGTCAATAAGGCTACTAACGTTTGTTGCATTTTTAATGGCCTCCTGTGCTGGAAAATCAATTTCACCCCACAGGCAGGCAAAGAATGTTTAATTTTTCACTTGCTTGCTGAATATGTAAGGACTAAAAAGTCGACAGTTGGCCGGGACATAAAGCCTAATTAGGAAATATTCTGTAATTAGTGCGCTCCACTTAATTAAAGAACTGCAAACTCAACAGAAACAACAGCAGAATTCGCAACAATAATAAACCCAAGTTGCCTCGGGATCTGTGCCCTTTGGTAGACAATTAAGTGGCTGCCTTGGAAGTGTGGGTGTGATTCTGTATGTATTAAGGCAGCAGCTTGTTGACATCGTCCTTTAAAGCGCCTGAAAGTATGCTGTGTCCTCTGATACATTCGACACATTCGCCAGCGAGTTTGAGCCGTACAGTCCAACAAGTTTGAAATAAGGGTTAAATTGCTCGAAATTATATTACAAATTCCGGGTACACGCGATAAACCATAATGAACACCAGCTACTTAGGTATTCATACCTTTAAAACAAGGCCGTCCATACATTTAAGTCTTTGCGAAGTAAATTTATTAAAGAATTTGTTCAATATTAAGCACAACAAATATTGGTATATCTAAAATTTGGTTCAACAGTCTTGGATTGGAAACGTCAGAAATCAATGCCAAAATGTAAATGAGCGAACCACCGCAAGTCCGTTTGAATAAATATATTCAGAAATCATGAAATTTCCTGCGAGCTTTGCACTCTATCACAAAAAAATGCCTCCACAAAAAAACAAATTCAATATAAACGCAAATTATTTTTGCTGTCCGGTGGTGGCAAACGCGTAAAAATACAAGAACAACGCAGAGCTTTGGAAAACTATATGCCAATTGTGGGGGTTTGCTTTTGTTTGGTTTTATGTCCTGTCGGCCACGCATAAATCTGGTCACTGGCTCCAGAGTTTTCTGACGTGTTCGACACTTCCCTTTAAACTTGCCTTACTTGCGTGTGCTCCCTTAAAGCCACAAAAAGTATTAAAGCAATAAAAAATAATTATAACACTTGCGAGTAAGGGGAGAGGGCTAGTGATGTAATAAAAGAAAAATACTTATTTTATATGTTTTTATTGAGTCAGTATGTTTTTTAATTAGAATTTATATAAATATGCTTTGCAGAATGTAAATGTTGTTTGTGCGGTTGCAACCTGACAAAACACTTTATTAAAGCAAAATTAAGGTGGTCTATCTAACCACTAATTTGGCTCCATAACTAACAGCATAATATAAAAGAAAACGTAATAAAGAGAACAATAGACCCACCCGCCCCCGCTGCTTTCTATCTATGTTCCACAGAAAGCCCCAGCGAATGTGGAATGAAATTCATCATACGCCACGTTGGCCCCTCTGGCAGAGAGCAGGATAGAAGTTTCGCACGTTGCTCCGTGTGCTGACCCGCATACCAAATCAGAGGCCAGCAGAAACCAAAAAGTTGCCAAATCTTTGTTGGATTTAATTATGTTTAAATAGGCTTAGCAAAAACTTGCCATACAGGAAAATTAAATAGAATAAAGGTGTAATCTCATACATCAGATCTAAAATGAAACTAATTGAATTTTGGACAAAGGAAGTTTAATTTTGCCACATGACCAAGTATAATTCGACTGTTGTGTTGGGCATATTTTATAGATAAATGCTTTCTTGTCTAGCCTTTTGCTTTGAGATATAAACTTGCCTGGTTGTTAAATATCGTTTGCTCGGAGAAATAGGATAACAATATAGGATAACAGTTAAAAATATTTTAAAATCATGCAAATGGGCCAATTGCATAAATGCAAACACATAAATCCAATTAGCGGCTATAAATGCTGTACATATACCAATTGTAGAGATTAAATATGCATTTCTGCTTGTGCGGCTTGACATCAGCTGCATTTCATGGCTTTTCCAGAGCAACAGATGCCAATAATCCTAGTACCAGTGATAGGCTACTCACAGAAAAAAAGAAATGTATGAAATATGTAAATGCATTCGAATTTATAAACTTGAAAAAACCATATGCAGTTTTAACTTAACAATTATTAACAATAAGTTATCTACAAATGGAGTGAGAAATTTATTTTCATTGTTATATTTCAACAGGGCTTTAATTCTCTCAGTGCACTCTGTTCGGAAAACAAAATGCTACCGTTAGCAGCACTGCCTACAAGGGGACAAAATGGCCGCCATTCGCATTTCCGCTTGCGTGTTCTTGCGAGCACTTTGCCTGTTGCGTTTTCTGGTTTCCTCTTTGATTGCCTTTCATTCCCACTTTATTACAGCCATCCTAGACTCTCCTGTTTTTCCATTGGCTTTTCCTGCCTTTTACTGCAAATTTCATTGAGCCCCATCCCGGATGCAATGGACCATAAAGGTGCAGCGGGACAATTGGCAGCATCGGGCTAAAAGGCCACATTGCCACACAATGGGGTATGTGAAATGCGGAATATCGGAATGAACAATGCGAGTGAAGGCCAAAATTCGACGGCCCGTCCGTCAATCAAAGTGTTCTCAACGGACAGAGATAGACGTCCGTGTTCGATGCAAAAATATTGGCATGTCATAAAGGTAATGTTTAAAGGAATCGAACTGTGTCGACGAAAATGTAATAATATATGATTTCTTATAGTGGAAATAATATAGCAATAGTATAACAAGTAAGGTTATATAATTTGTTATATACAACGTGGAATTTTTTGTTAAATTCTAACCTGTAACTACTTTTCGCGAAATAAAAACAGTCAAGAAAACAAAATGTGTGTACTACATCATGGAAAATCGCAGTTTTGACGGTCCCCAAAAACACACAAATGCCGCAGGCCATTTTCCGAAAACAAAAATGATTTGTTTTTCTTAAATTACGCGATTTTTCTTCTGGCAACTATAGTCCTTCCCGAAAAAGTAACTTACTTTTTCATGCAGGTGCTCGCGATTCTAAAGACAAATGTGCGTTGGAATATAAAATGCGGTTATTATTTTCTGTATTGAAGCGGTGATTGTTGAGCAACATGCTGCTTATGTCAGGCGCAACAAAAGGCTGGCAACTTGTTAATGGATTCGAATGTAAACAGAGAAATGTTTCACAAATGCTCTCTTTTGTACACCTTAAAAATATTTAGTGCTCTACCTTCGCCTTATGGCCAAAACTTAAAACGTTTGCCCCTTGTCATTGTAACCTGATAAGCATTACCAAGTGTGAAGCTAACTTATCTTAGGCTACGGAAAATCTGTGCACACACTGCTACAATAATTTATGGGACCCATATTATGGAAAAATAATTTGCTCAGTTACTTTAAAATATAAGCATAAAAATAAGATTTTAATTTAAAATATGTATACTTTATTCTTTATTGCTCTTCGGTTGCATTCAATCAGCATTCGCATATATGGTACACAAAAAATACACAGAGATAATATATAGTTAGAATAATGTAGATTTAAGTGATTTCACGACGCACAAACATCAAATGCATAATAAAGTATCAGCTTCAGTTACATTTAACAGTTCTGGTTGCATGATTTCTGTTTTCTTTCAGTTTTCGGGCGACTTGATCTCACAGTAAACCATTCCGTTCATCAATTTTAAATACATAGCGAAATGCAAACAACTTTATTAAAGTTAATTACTCAATTGTTAATCTGTTTGAAAATATATGTTAAACATAGGCAATGGCATTTAGAACCAAACGACTGACTGACTGACTGGCCTAGTGACTTGACTTGGTTTTGACTTGACTGACCGACTTGGCGTCTCATTGAGGACTTAGGCGAAAAACGCTCTTCATCTGCACACAATTAATTTGCAAATTGGGTATCAAAAATACTTATCATGGCTTTACACTTTAGTTACAAAAATATTTAATACCTTTAACAAAAATACTTGACGATCAATTACATTTTTGGAAAAATTCGCGTACACTTTTGGAACAAAAATTAACTCATTTACAAGACATATTGGGGGGAAAACAAAAAGCGTATGTTGTATGTTGTATGTCGTGTGTGTTTGTGTGCTGTTATGTGTGCTGTTTAGGCCCAGTCCTTTTTGATCTCAAAGGTCCAGTCCCACTCCAGGTGTATGTGCTTGTCATCATCCGTGAAGACCGAACTGACCGAGTAGGTGCCGCGGGAAAATGTGCCTGAAGGTGCCTCCTCGGCGGGGGTCAAGTAGAACTGAATCTCCTTTTTCGGCGGATAGGAACCAACCATATGCTTCATTTTGTCAACTAGAGAATAATGTGAAAACAATAGGTTTAGTAACGAATTAAATTTTGGGACGGCCGGCACCAGCTTACCCACAACTTAAAAAATTATACATTCCAAATTGAGAGATTGGCATTAAAGATAATAGGATACAAGTTATTCTTAACACATGACTAAAGTTAGTACGGCAAATGTGAAAAAAAGGATATAGACAGCACTACAAAATCCCAACAATAGGGTTGTGCCGTTGAACCAGCCTTTTCCCATTTCTAAGAACAAAAGTCAACTAGCCCGCACAAAATTCAATCAAAAACTGAGGTGTTATGCTAACCATTTCGCGTCAGCCTAGAAAATTGAAGACCTAAAAGTGCTCGAATAGGAATAGCGTAACGTATAGCACTAATAGCAGACTTTTTTGTTTTTTTTATAATATTAGAGCACTCGCTCTAAAAAATTTTAGATAAATTACCAGAAAATAAATTTAGAACAGGAAAGAAATAACTCGAATTTTTGTTCTCAAAATCAAATCGATCTTTGAAATAGTACCTAAGGTTTGATTCAACTTAAGCTAACTCTGTTAATAAAAAATCAAATGTTACGCCTAAATACTTACCAGTAACACCCAAGCGAGAAGTCTTTTGAACATACTTAAGGCCATGGACTATTTCACGTTGCACAATAAAATCAATGCGCACCTTGTACTGAACACCTTCTTTAATCACAAAAAGCTGTAGATGTACATATGTTTCATTAACAAAAGTAGTCAAATGGTGAAGTAATGGTCAGTAATATTTACCTGCTTTTTCAACTGGCTAAGGTCACCGGTAAGATCCAATTCCATGTCATCGCGTCCTTCGACGACGAGGGCAAGTTTTTTTACAATAACTTTTCGGGGATCATTGGGATCTGGATAGCAAAGTTATTATAATCCGCGTATTCTAATTTTAGAGGCCAAGTTTACACACTTACCAACAATAATTTTCTCGGCCTGGGCGGCACCCAGGAGTGCCTCCTTGTAGCGCCGCAAACTCTCGTCCTCCTGATCGGCGGCCATTATCTCCTCGATGGTCTTCTCCGGCGGAGCCTGGTAGTTGGCATCATGTACATCCTCGTCGTGGTGCTCGGGATGGTGCTTCGTCTCTGTTTCGGCCATGGTTGTTAACCTAGAACTGTCCAATCGCAATTGTTTGTTTATCAATTAATTACATTTAAATGAGAAGCACCGGTCTAAGTTTCGATCGGTGCTGTTGTTGAATTGTTTCTTCAGATTTTGTTTAGTATGACTCGGTTTCTTTGGGAGAAGCTTGTGGGTCATAGGCATATTTTTAGTAGTGAGTAACATGTTGACGATAATACATTATAATGTTTGTTCAAAATACAATGTTAAATGTTGAAACCCATCCAATAGCGGTGCACAACCCAATTGTGATATCATTCAGTGAGCATAAACAGGTTTATTTACTTTTTTGGCAACACGAGTGCTTCTGTTGCGATCAAATGTAGCCTCTTCATATGCCCGTTCAATAATATTGATTAAATTTCAATTATTAACGCATTGATGAACTGACGTGGGCGGGGCGGGGCAGGGCAGGGCAGGGCAGGGCAGGGGCGCTCGACCTGCAGCTGGTCCGCTCAGAAAGTAAAAAAGGTCCAACCAAATACGGAGCGGCAGTTAGATAAGGCAGGAGAACTCGATGGAGGGAGAGAGCGGGTATCGGCATTGAATAATATTGACCAGAACGGGCGACAAAAAGCGAGAGGCCTCCGCCCCCCAGAGAATGCCTTTATTATTATCTTGCGTTGTTTTCCATTATCTAAATACACGTCGCCAGCGTTGTGTCCATTTTCAACGAATGTTGGGCCAATAATAATTCTCGATTCTCCAGATTTGGCTATATATATATATGTGCATACATTGTGCCCGGGCAGAAAAGTACATCAAATTAAAATGTTATTACTTGACATCAACTTGTTGTGAGGTAATAAAATTGAGTCTATACAAAACGATTTCAAAGGCACATGTACAGCACATACAGCAGTAACAATGTGATCAGTTTAAGCTATAATTTTTAGTTTTCATATTTTCCAAACTGATACATGTTTATCTATCTGTTAGGGTTTTTATTTTTATTCTTATATACAAATAATAATAAATACATACTGATGCCCAAAAGTCCGTAGATTCAATCTTCAAATTACAATATTGGTTTTCAGATCTAATCGTTATATTTCGAAATAAGGCATCTAAAAGCACTCACAATTTTTTTCCGTGTTTGTGTGGGAATGGCAGAAAATAATAAACAATTTTCGGACCAACAACGCAAGTTTGGCCCAATAAATACAATCGCAACCATTAAGGATGGGTGAGAAAAGGTAATTTCAAGAACACTCTGACCGAACTGAAATTTTGAATTCCAAACAAATGTGCCAGAGTCGAAGGAGGTGCAAGCGAGAGAGCTAGCCGGAGAGAGAAAGAGAGAGGCGGAGGACCCCCCGCCACAGCCAAAGTGTTGGGATAATTCAGGGAAAAGTACGAACCATGCCACTTCTTTTTCTCTTTTCTGATAAAGAAATGTGCACGAAGAATTTTAAAACCCCAGACGAATGAATCACACACACCAGCTCACACACACACACTCACACCGAGGCCGGCACATGAATCGTCACTGATTTGCAAGTAGAATTTTTTGGGAGTGGTTCTTGGCCTGCGACACCCAAATATATTTGCTACCAACACCAGCTTGCACTAAATATTACAAAAATATTATTTATATTTTAAAAAGTAAAATGCATTAAAACGCACCGCACTTACACACCACACACCACACACACACTGACAAATTGGCGACGACGCGCACTCACCTTTAAATATGCGAAACTAATCAAATACTACGATTTCTGCAAATTAATCACTGAAAATAAACTGTATTTTATATTTTTAACAACTTTTGATAACTAACTTTTAAACAAAGCAAATAATATAAAATAAGAATTGCAAGTGTGATCGTATGCTTTTGTGGGCAGAATACTGAAACGCGAAAAGGGCTTGTAAAGACTTCTGTTCACACTTTTGTCCAAAAATACTTGCTTTTCAAAAAAATGGTTAGTTTTGAAAATGATTTTCACTCGAAGTATTCTATACTCTGTAAGTAAGGGATAAAATACGAATTATTTATTAGTTAGTAGCTCTACAATTTTGTTGACATACAGTTTCCAATAAGAACCGCAAACCTGTAACAAGATTGGCTGCCCTGTTCGGTTCTTATTTCCAACAGTCTGGCAGCACCAGCAAACAGCTGCATGTTACTTCATCGGCGATTTCGGTGCGAAAGTTGAAAAACAC
Source organism: Drosophila santomea (assembly GCF_016746245.2). NCBI lineage: Eukaryota > Metazoa > Arthropoda > Insecta > Diptera > Drosophilidae > Drosophila > Drosophila santomea. The sequence continues at coordinate 20,663,450 of NC_053018.2, forward strand.
AATTAATTCAGTTGATTTGCAATGACATCCCAGTACCTGAGCCAGCTGCACACGGCCGACAAACTGGCCGCCGAGCCATGGCCCGAAGATGCCACCCTCTACCAGGTGAGGCGATCAAAAAGCCAAAGCCGTCAGTAGCACTATCCTTCCATTTACGTTCATATGTACATCACAACAGCCCTATGAAGCGGAACAGATCCTGCTGCCGGAAAACGCCAGTTGCCTGGCTGTGAAGGCTTACCTGAAGATGTGCAACCTGCCCTTCGGAATCCGTTCCTGCGCCAATGCGGAGCACATGTCGCCGGGCGGCAGGATGACCAAGTTGCCTTTCATCCGAGCAGGAGCATTTATTTTTGCTGAGTTCGAGCCGATTGTGAACTTTGTGGAGCAGAAAGACCTGGCCATTGGCAACTGGCAGGACGAGGACGAGAAGGCGGACATGCGCACCTATGTGTCCCTGGTGGAAAACATCTTTACCATGGCTGAGCTGTACATTAGCTTCAAGAACGAGCGTGTCTACAAGGAGGTCACTGCTCCCAGGAACGGAGTCGTTTTTCCATGGCCCCTCAATCACATGCAGAACTATGGAAAGCGGAGGAACGCCCTGCGTTTGCTGAAGGTCTATCAGTGGGACGACCTGGACATCGACAGCGTCATCGAGAAGGTGGCCAAGTGCTGTGAGACCCTCGAGTACAAGCTGAAGGAGTCGCCGGAAACGCCCTTCTTCTACGGCGATCAGCCCTGCGAACTGGACGCCATCGCCTTTGGACACCTCTTCAGCATTCTGACCACCACGTTGCCGAATATGGCGCTGGCTCAAACGGTGCAGAAGTTCAAGCACTTGGTCGAGTTCTGTCGCTTCGTCGACGAGAAGTACTTTCAGACCAGGTGCCTGCCAAATTAGTTATATGTAGTCGTCGCATTAAATGCTTATAAATTTAGTTACTCTTCCCTTTTTTTGTGCTGCGCTGCACAACCGCTTAATTATGCAATTATAAATGTCCTTAATACCAATCGATGTAAATCACCATTATATTTCAACTAGTACGAGGGTCGTTTGATAAGTCCGTGACTTTTTGAATAAAATATATTTTTTTCGTCAAAGAAGCGTTTTATTTCTCAACATAATCTCCTTTTAGCTCTATACATTTAGTCCAGCGTTTTTCCAATTTTTTTATTCCTTCCAAATAATAGGTTTTCTCAAGGCCCTCAAAATAGTCGTTTGTTTCTGTGATGACCTCTTCATTTGACCCGAATCTCTTACCGCCGAGCCATTTCTTCATGTTTGGAAACAAAAAATAGTCACAGGGGGCTAAATCTGGAGAATATGCTGGATGGGGTAGCAGTTCGTAGCCCAATTTATGAAATTTTGCCATGCTGACTACACACGTGTGCACCCGTGCATTGTCCTGATGGAACAGCACTTTTTTTTTCGCCAAATGCGGTCGTTTCTGCTTCAAATCAATATCGAATCTGTCCAAATAATATATTCGCCGGTGATCGTTTTACCCTTTTCAAGGTAATCGATGTGAATGATACCTTGTGCATCCCAAAAAACTGTGGCCATGACCTTGTTGGCCGACAGACCCACCTTGGCCTTCTTTGGTGCACGTTCACCCGGAGAAACCCACTGTCTTGATTGTTCTTTGGTCTCTGGTGTGGTGTGGTGGATCCATGTTTCGTCTACGGTAACGAAACGGCGCAAAAATTCGTTTGGATTGCGGTTGAACATCGCCAAACACTCCTTTGAAATGGTCACACGGTTGCGCTTATGGTCGTGTGTGAGCAATCGCGGCACCCATCGCGCGGAAAGCTTTTTCATGTCCAAATATTCATGTAAAATGTGATGTACCCGTTCAGTTGAGATGCCTACAGCCTCAGCTACCTCACGCACTTTCATTCTCCGATCATCCAATATCATTCCATGGATTTTGTCGACGATTTCTGGCATGACGACCTCTTTTGGGCGACCTGAACGTTCGGCATCACTTGTACTGGTACGACCACAACGGAACTCAGTAAACCATTTCTTAACCATTGAAATTGATGGTGCAGAGTCCCCATAATATTTATCAAGTCTTTCCTTGGTTTCGGTGATGGATTTTTTACGCAAAAAATAATGCTTAATTAGCACACGAAATTCACTTTTTTCCATTTTCGTTAAAATTCACGAGATCGTCTGCTTTCAATGCCTATAAAACGCAAACCAAAAAACGCAGCTTTCTCAAAATTTTACAGTCAGCTGTTAATCGATAACTGCTGACAGGAGCAGTGTTGTATTTAGAGCAGGTGCGCGGCAAATACAAAAAGTCACGGACTTATCAAACGACCCTCGTATTTAAAAGTAGAAATTGAATTGATTTTGCTGCCATTTATGTCAAAAAATCCATGTGATTATAATTTTGTCGTCTGACTGTTGCACAAGTGACTCAATCTGCAAGTTTCTTAAAGCGGAGCTATGCATTTCTAAAATTTTTTTCATATATTTTTTCAGCAAATAACTTTCTGGCTAATGAAATTGTGTAAGTATTTTTGGTATAATACATCAAATAAATTGTTGGTTAAAACTTAGTTTTGGTTGTTAATCTTGCTTTTCCGTTCCATATTTCTAAAGAAATATTACAAGCGTTTTCCCTTACAGATAGCTACCAGCTAGACATACGCATTAAAAGCTCGTTTATGTAAAGACCTTAAATACATATATATTTTTATTGATTTATTGTTATAATTAATTTAGATTATTATTATGAATGCAATGTAAACATCTTGCATGCAGCTGGCCAACCCAATCGCGCCACTTGTGATATTTGCTAGCGCAATCATACAAAACAATCAGATGACTCTCGAAAATAAAAGCTTAACGACAATTTGTCCAGGTTTAGCAGTTGGTCTATTAGCCCAGTAGAAGTCTTAGTTTCCAGCCTGATTTACTGCCGGTCCCGATGATTCGTCGTTGCCTGCCGCTGGAGCAGTTGCAGCTTGCGGTGGTACTGGTGGCGCGAAGACATGGGCCATTTGTGGCGGCAACGGCGTTGGCTGCGTGGGAAACAGTCCGCCCATGGAGGGTTGCACCTGCGGATACGAGGGCACTGTCTGGGCACCGGCTGGATAGGAGACGGCAGCCGGGGCCGACATGTAAGCCTGTTGTGGTGCAGAGAACATGGGCACAGCCGCTGGCGCTGCTGTAGCCTGTGGAAATGGCAGCTGGGCAGCGGGTATGCCACCTAAAGTAGCGTTTTGCTGCGCACTGGGATCAAAAACGCCGGGTATAAAGATGTTGGCTGGTGGCGGCAATGGTTGCGCTGGTGCGGGCACCTGAACTTGAGGTTGCGCCACGGACACGTCAGCCACCGCTGGCGAAGCGGAAACGGGTTCGGCAATGGTGGCCTGCGTTTCCAGCGCCGCAGTTAGTGCATCGGTAGCCTCATCCGGATTGAAGTAGGTCTTGAACAAGCTTTGTGCCGGTGGTTCAATAGTCGGTGGTCTGACCTCGGCGTTTGTGGATCCAAATGTGTTGGCCAGCGGCGGTATGTAAGGCAACGTTGGTGAGACCACAGCGGATCCTGCATAAGCTGCTGGAGCAACAGCTGGAGCCGCTCCTCCAGCTGTCTGCAGAAGAGCAGAGGACTCGACGGCAGAAGCAGGAGCAGCCGCAGTGCTACTAGGGACTGGCTCTGCTTGCACGGGAATGCGATGCAGATAGCCGAAGCCAATGCCGCAGCCCAGGGCTCCCTCCCCACCCCAGGCGGTATTCGGTTTGATGGTCACCTCGCGACAGGCGTCATCGTCCAGGTTGTAAACGTACATCTTCAGCGGCTGCTGCTCGTGCGATTCGATCAGCGTGAACAGGTCATCGTTTTCGTGGCGTATAGCATCCGCCCCAATGACATAGTCGCTGTAGGCTCGCAGCCCAGCGAGCTCAGCTGGCGAATTGGGATGTACTTCGAGGATGTGCCAGACGCTCTCGTTGGCGCCCTCGAAGGAGCAGAACCGTATGCTGACGCCCAGCAGTCCCTGGCCACCCCAGTTATTGCTCGGCGTGAGGGTTAGTTCGCGAACCGTCTGCGTCTTGCTGGAATAGACGGTGAGCCGCACCGGCTTGTCAACGTTCTGCCGAAGCAGTTCCTTCAGCATATCATTGTCCTGATCCAGGCGTGTGCCGGCTATTGCGACGATGAAGTCGAAGAAGGCCTCCAGTCCGGCCTTTTGGCCCGGCGAGTTGTCCTGCACCTTGAGTACGTGGTAGCCTGCGGATTATGAATAATAAATTTCATTGCCATACTTGTATATTTCAAATTTCAAACTAACACCATAGAATAAACTATTTGGATGTGAATTATCAAAGGTAGATATGCTTTAACTAGATAAAATGTACAGGTGTGATTAGAAAAGGAAATACCCACCATATAAACTATATATGCTATATATTTTCATGATAACGAAGGAAGGAAGCATATTAAGTGGGGTATTTACATTAGGTATGGAGACTATGATGCCACGACTTCATAATGGTTTTTAAAAACAGGGCAGCGTAGACTAGGGTGGCCTATAGCCAGGCAAGACTGTAGTATTATTTTTTCTGATTGGATCAGCGGCAGGTTTACGTGGTCCGTGGCGAACAAGTTGTTTGCCCACTTACCTTCGGTGCCGCCACCGGGAACATGGATGCTGTGGCTCGATCCCATCGTTTGACTGCGTTCAGGTCAAGCTCTAGTCCGTAATAGGGATCTGACTTAAGCGACGCTTTGGAACCCCGATTTATATTCTGCCAACAAATAAGTTCTGTTCTTCGTGGCAACTTTTTGTCGCAATTTTTAGTGTGGCAGCAGGTCGCCGCCGCTGGAATGCCACATTGTGTCCAGTGGGTGTGCTAAAAGTTACAGCTGATCCGAACTTTTTAGTAGGGGACTTCCAAGATTCCTAGATAAGCTTTAAAAAAATACTAAATTGTTTCCTGCTGATAAAAACAAAAACATAAATAAAATCTACATGTATTTTCATATTTTTTATTATTTTCTTTATATTTAATATATATGTCTGCTTAATGTACATTTAACAAAAGTACACAAGAATTCAATTCTAGGCATTTAAAGGGCAGTCAATCCTCAATTATGCATATCAAGAATATCATTAGGTTTTCGGGGTTTCATGGTTTTTATTCATTTTAAGATAAAGCGGTCGTGCCAGGAGAGTTTTACCACCAAGCTGTCCCAAAATAAGTTAAATTATATGTGTGTGGCTGTAGAGGGTTTTCACTTCATTGCCGCCGCCACCTGCCATTGCTGTTGGTACTTGGCCATGGTTTCCTGATGCTTCTGCATGTCCTTCTCCCTGGATTAGATGAAATGAAGCCAGAGAAATGGAATAATCTTTATTAGGCTGCTTATAAAAAATGCTAGGTGATGGCAACTCACATGCTCTCCAGAGTGTCGGTGGAGCTCTTCAGCTCCTTGGAGATGTACTCAATGCGCTTTCCGACATTCTGGCGCGACTCCTCCAGCTCCTGCTTGACCAAAACGGGTCCGAAAAGCTTGTAGACCTTGTTGTCGGGGCCCAAAAGATTCAGCTCGTCCAGGACGCACTTGTTCTCGTTCAGTTGGCTTTCTAGCAGTGCCCGCTGCTTCACCATCTTGACGCAGGCTGTGCAGCAAGATATATGTGCATTTCATGTACATAAGTGAAAATTATCCACCAGATGGCCTGGCGTTTACTCACATTTTTGCAGGTTCTGGTATGACTCAACCTCGGTCTGAATCTTTTTGTACAACGCTGCGCTGTTCTTGTCCATTTTGGTTTAGTTACCGCAGGCGTTAAGTCAGAATTAAGTGTTTAATGAACAGTTGCTTCACTGGTTGTTAATAATTTTAACAAAATTCGGCTTTTGCATGTGAGTAAATCGTTCAGTGTGCCCAAATATGGTTTCCACTGAAAATGCTGAAAAATTTCTGTCGTTGCCACTTGGCTGTGATTTGCTTGTTTTACAGCACTGCCAATAACAGCTGTTGAAACGAAGGCTAATTATGTTTGTTCATTTAAATAACTAGCAACAAAAAAAAGGAAATTAAGTAAGCAAATGCCTCTAGAAAATATTTACACTAAACGGAGAATCACATACATAAATTGAAGACAATTTATTTGAAGATTATCAAAACAGTGTTGACAAACCTCCAATGTCTTAGAACTGCCGTACTCCATGTTTGGCATGACAGAAAAAAATAATGCTCCCTTTTCCATTGTTTAGAAGAAAATAAAGTGCTTAATACTTATTTACTTAAACAAGTACATTGTGTATATAAAGAAATACTTAGTTAAAGTTTGCCTCTGCTAAAATGCAATATGAAATTATTCGTCATGCAGTCGTAACGTTGCTAGTGCGCCTATAATAACGCTGAGACAAAAGCAAAAGATTTCGCGCCGAAAAGGAGGACGGCAAAAAACACGCATTCTCGGCGAAATACTAACGAAACCCGACTCTAAATGGACTCTGATGCGGGGAAAATGTGTGCCAATTAAACGCGATTGCGTGCGGTTGTAATAGTGATCCGTGGAAAGCGTACCGCCATCAGTACCGCCCTCGCCCTTCGCCCCCGCCCCCGTCCCCCTTGCCAACAACACAAACACAATGGCCCCAGCGAAAAAACGCGAGAAAGACAATAATCCGGATGGATCAGCCGCAAATGGCATAAATGGCCTCGCCCATGGAGCACCGGACGCGGGTAATGCTGGCTCTACTGTACCGCCGACGACCGAGGGCCAGGTCAAACTCAATGGCCACCAGCAGGAGCAGGAACTCTTTTTGCAGGCCTTTGAGAGTGAGTAGAACCAGAACCTTGGATTATTGTACCTTCGGACCATCGAATCATCCGTTGAATAATTACATTTCAGAGCCCACGCAGATTTATCGCTACCTGCGCAATCGACACGAGACAAACGTAAGTTGATATCTTTTCCAAGTATTCGTGGCTTTGCAACTGGGATGTCCCATACATATTTACGAGCTATCCTTCGAATAAGGGATCCCCCGAATTCAGGTTCAACCAAGTCGCAATAAAGACCACTTCAACTGATAAGCTTCCGAAGTCTAGGCTAAGATGCTCCAGTTATGAAGATATTTAACTACCTGTACCAGAACTGTCTTAGTTCTGTTTAGAAACGTCTGGGGCAATC